>NC_139467.1:34350000-36750000 GCF_057233095.1 Heloderma suspectum
GACAGAGAGAGAGAGAGACAGAGAGAGAGAGAGCGACAGAGAGAGACAGACGGAGAGAGAGGCAGAGAGAGAGTGACAGAGAGAGCGACAGAGAGAGAGAGAGAGTGACAGAGACAGTGAGAGGAACAGAGACAGAGAGAGAGACAGAAAGAGCGACAGAGAGCTACAGAGAGAGAGAGAGACAGAGGCAGAGGCAGAGAGAGCGACAGAGAGAGAGACAGAGACAGCGAGAGCGACAGAGACAGAGACAGTGAGAGAGACAGAGAGAACTCCACAGCAAAGCTTCTAGGGCTCACACACAGCCGGGTTTCTCTTAGTCCAAGAGAAGAGAGGGCAGGGGAAACTGGAGGCAGGACTGTGCTTAAGGGGACAGGTGTGGCTGAGTCGAAAAGCCCCCATTCTGCTGTCCCATTAGCAGGCAGTAACATGAGAGGGGCAGTGGTGTAGTGCACGCAGGGCTTGCAGGGATGCAGCATCGGCACTTTCTCATTAGCAAGGACGCTGACATCATCTGCCTCCCCCCTCAGACTTTCCTGTTCCCTCTGAGCTTAGCTGCAATCTTCACAGTAGTTGGGGGGGGCAGGGGTGAGAGACCGAATTTTCCCAGCAATAATATATTGTTCCTTGCTGTAATGCAAAATATTTTGGGGTGTCTTGGTTCTGATTTTTTTTAGACCCATTAGTAATTTTAAGACCCATTAGCTTTACAAAATACCAGCTTCTAGTGGAGATGGAAACTCCTAGAACTGGTTTGTTGATATGGACCAACGCAACTGTCTGTAATTTTTGACTCTCCATAGGGATGTGGTTATGAGGACTCCTATAATAAGTGCCCATAGTTCAAAATTTACCATTACACCACTGGCAGGGGAGCATTTTGGTGGTTTGGTGAGTGAACAGGAAGGTGAAATTAGCCCTGCCTTCTTCTGTTCCTCTTGGCAGCCACTGGATGGTGGCTGCCATTTTGTATTCTCCACAATGCCCCTGGGGGTGATAGTGCATCATTATGTAGTATCATTCATAGGGGCATTCTGAGTTAAACAAATTGTGGGCCCCACTGCAGCTGCCATTTCCCCACCCAGAATGGCCCTGTGAGCCCTATTTGATGACATAGGATTGCTCACAAGGGAATTATGGGGGAAACAAAATGGTGGCTATAATCTAATGGCTGCTGAGAGGAACATAATGCATCCAGTAGCTCTGCTGTCACCACCAGTTTTGAAACAGGTGGAGGCATCAGCAGGCCTAAGGAGAAATATCCCAAAATTCTGGTCAAAAGTTCAAAAATTCGAACGGTGGCTCTGGTCTGGGCAGCTGCATTTTGTATTGGGTGCAGCTTCTGAACAACATTATGTTACAGAGAAAACCTAAGGAAAAAGGATCGGCCACTACTCCAAGGAGCTACTATCTAAATTCCAGCTGTGAGGAAAAGCAACCAAGGGGAAGGAGGAAAGAGATACCCGAGGCTCATAAGAGTGGAAAGCGATGAAATACTGAGGGAAAGCTTCGATTCAAACGCAAATACTAGAGGTTACACAGAGGCTATGTAGGAAAGGTTAGGTTTGAGGCAGGCCTGTACCCAGCCTAAACGTTCTGAGGGGGAGCGCCAAAAAAGTAAGGGGTGGTTATGTGATCTGCAGGCCTTTTAAAGACAAAATTGTAAGCTGTTCTTATTTAGCCCTTATTTTTGCATCCATACTGCAATTTATGTACATACAAAAGTGATCACTAAGTAACTTCGGCAATTGTTATGGTTCTTGCTGCCAAGCAACAAAAAAGTTTTTAAAAAAATCAAGAATAACCCACTGGTTTTAATTGTGAACTTCCCGGGGAGCTTTGGCTATTGGGAGGTATAGAAATGTAATAATAAATAGTAGAAAATCAAGAGTAAGTGACAACAGGAATATTCTTATCATACAGTCATAGAGATGGAAGGGGCCATTAAGGCCATTGAGTCCAAGCCCCTGCTCAGTCCAGGAATCCAGTTTAGCATCACTGACAGATGGCTGCCCAGTCTCAGCTTGAATGCCTCCAGCGACGGAGACCCTCCACCTCCCTGGGCAGCTGGTTCCATTGTCTGGTTGCTCTGACCCTTAGGAAGTTTTTCCCGATGTTCAACAGAAAACTGCCTTCCTGTAATTTAAGCCTGTTTTGTCATGCCCTACAGTCAGCCTTCCCAAACCTGGCGCCCTCCAGATGTGTTGGACTACAACTTCCATCATTCCCAGCCAGCAATGACCATGCTGGCTGTGGTCGATAGGAGTTGTAATCCAACACCTTTTGAGGGCTCCAGGTTGGAAAGGCTGAATCAATGTCGTGACTGAGGTAAAATAGGGAGACATACAGTGTTGATCCAAGCGCAAAGGCGACCCCCGCTTTTCTAAGTGGAAACCTCTGAAATAAAGCCGCAGAACCACAAGCAGTATTTTATGGCCCTGCATTCACAGTGGGACTTGGGTTTCCAAAGGGAGACAGGAATAGCTGCATACATCTTGAACCCAAGCGAGATTCCCCCGCCCTCCCATACAACAGGTCAGCCCGATAGCTTGGACCTATTGATTCCTGTTTTCATGAAAACATCTGCCCCCAAACAAAGACAATGCCGTCAGTGCAATAAACCGTTGCCCTCTTTAAGGGCTTTGTGCAGATTTACACAGCAGCAATCCCAAACGGAACCACTTTACTGGTGGCTGGAGCAGCTGGATATATTACAAAATAATAATAGCCCAAAGTCTTTGGTGTATTTTAAGGTATCTAGGCCTGTTTCAAACATGCAGGAATAATAAGAGGACGTGGTGTGGACCTTTAAGCCTAGCCTTCTTCCTGAGAAGCTAGTTTTCTATTTGCAGAGACAGGGAGGATGTATTTGAACATTTGATCTCCCTATTTGTGCTCTGAAATGTTACAGTCCAAGAAGGACTAAACCATATCACATTTTGACCCTCAGATAACAGCATTAGGACATCAAATGGGCAAGCTGACCCACTGGACTGTTTAACAAGGTTATTGATCGTACATACAAGGTTATTGATGGTATATACTTCATACACTGTATCAGCTTCGCACCTTGGAGAGCTCCTTTAGAGTTCTGACTGGTTCTGACTGAAACCTGGAGCAAATCCACCACCCCACAGACATCGGAACCACCAGCCTCCACTGCACTATATATATATAGTGTTTGTCTGTGACGTATGTACATGTGTGTATACACACACACACACACACACACACTGCATCTCAGCAGGCTAAATTTTGAACCAAGAACAGCTGGATTCTGCAACTAGGATAAATGATGCAGATTGAGCAAATCTGCATACTTTCTCATATTTACATACTTTATCCTGCAACATTTTTACCACTTTGCATATTTCAGTTTTGCTAAATATAGCAAGGGCAAGGAAGGGGTGTTGCAGCTTCACATCCCACTCTTGATTATTGGGTTCATAAATATAAGCCACAGAACAAGGAATGGCATAAAACCATCTTTTCCAACCTGCTGACCTCCAGGTGCACTACAACTTCTATCATCCCCAGTCAGCGTGGTCATGGGCGCTCTGGCATATGCTGACTCTAAAAAGGGGGATGTGTAAAAGGCTATGTTTATATTGTGATATTGACAATGACAATGTTTAAAACAAAACAAAAAACCTTGAGTTTAAAAGATGGGGAAGGTGATGCAAATTTGTTCTAGATTGTGTGTTACACTTTCAATGAATTTGAACTCTGCCAACTCTGAAGAGAGAAAATGTAAGTGAAAATTGGTGGTTATGTTTGAAATGAGTGGTTAATGAAAAACGTTGGTTAACAAAAATGTTGGTCAATGAAAAATCTTGGTTAACATATTGTTTTTTTCTGTAAATGAAAAATCTGCAAATAAAGCAGATCAAAAAAGAAAATGAACAAAGAAAAAAATAAACCCTTGCTCCAGTGGAGGCTGGTGGCTCCAATGTCAATGGGGCAGTAAATCCACTCTGGGTTTCAGTCAGAACCAGTCAGAACTCTAAAGGAGCTATTTAAGGGCCCATGTCTATGGGGTGGTGAATCTACTCTGCATTTCAGTCAGAACCAGTTAGAGCTCTAAAGGAGCTGTCCTTGGATACCTCCGTTAGTGTTCCAACTGGTTCTGACTGAAGCCCGGAGCTGATTCTCCGCCCCAGCGACGTTGGAGCCACCAGCCTCTACTGTCTCACTCCATTCCCAACAACTGGAAATGTCTTATCCAGACATGCTTCTGTTTTCTGAGGCACCAGGAGGCATTGCACACATGTTTTCCTGCCTTTCTTCATGGCAAAGACTTACAGCGTTTTTCATGAAATCTGAGATTTTGTCAGGAGTTCCTGGTATTAGGGATGGGCGAGAATTTCATTTCAGTCTGGGCCTGATAAGAATTTTCAAAAATTCCACAGTTCTCCATATTTGGGACAAAAAGAACTAGAGAGTTATTTATTCTTTAAAATTAAATGTGGCAGAAACTGAAACTGACAGATGCATCCATTGAGGGCTTTGAGGGCTTTGCACTTAAAAGCCTGGGTGTGAATACCTGTTTATTCAACCATGTTACTGCTTAAGTAGAGTTAAGAAGCACTGAACATCTCTCTCTTTTTTCTCTTCTGTCAGGCACCTCATCTTTAACAGCAGCTATATGGCATGCAGGTACACCATGATCTTCTCCATTATAGAAATAGTTGTATCCAGCAGAGGCTGATGGATCCGAGGTCAGTGGGGTGGTGAATCCACTCTGGGAATCTGCTCCTTTAGAGTTCTGACGGGTTCTGACTGAAACCAGTGAATTCACCACCCCACTGACACCGGAGCCTCCACTGGCTGTACCTATTGAATTTGGCTGGAGAGAATTATGCTTCAGTTCATTTTTGGTAAGAATTTACCAGAATTCACACAGTTCTTCATAGGAGGATGAACCTGAGCTTCAAAAAATTTGAACGTGGGGGAAAGCGACACCAGCAGATTTGACTATACCTAGTTGGGATCCCTAGTTGTAGTTTTACCGTTCCATATATTTTAAATTGTTTTATTGTGTGCTGTTTGGTTTTAATTTTTGTTAACCGCCCAGAGAGCTTCGGCTATTCGGTGGTATAGAAATTAATTAATTAATTAATTAATATTAAATAAATTAATAAATAAATAAGCTGTGTTGGAAGGGCGGGTGCAACTTAGCTGGCTTCAAAAAGAAAAGAGAAAAGCGGGTGTGTCTACACAGAAGGAGAATAGATACAGAGATGTCTTCCAGGCTTCCTAGACTGACCTCTGATCTGTGCTGACCTTCCTTCCAATGCTAGACTGATATTCTTAGGATTGCTGACCTCACTTCCTTCTCCCTTCATCTTCATGCTCTTGCCTCTCAGAGAGGAGACATCTTTTTGGAGTCTCCTTCCATCTTGGGTTGGGGTCCTTCTTATACAACATGTATTTCCTGCAATAAAAGGCAAGCTTTCTTATTCCTTTGGCCCAGAGTTGCCAGGGTGCTCTATCCAGGGTAAAGCATGCTCCTTCAGCTGGGATTCCACACAGCTCAGCCCCTCTCAGGTTCTCGCTGGTCTGCCAACACGTTGCATGAACTGCTGAACTGCAGGTGGCGCCCTTCTGGGGGAACTACCTTCAGGCCCTGGACTGACCCTGCCCACCCAGGCTAGCCACCGGATCCTTCTGGGCAGGAAGGAGTAGAAGGAGCTTCCTGTTCCAGTTGACCCTTTGTTAAACAGTGAGGTGTACCTGACCTCTGTTGTATTGAACCTTCTCGAGAGAAAATTTACAGCACATATGTAGGAGGGGGGAGCAGAAGGTGAAACGCGGGGAAGGAAAAAAGAGGCGGTCATTCACAAACACAGGACAACATGACCCAGAGCCGGCTTGAGACTCACACACCCACACAGCTCTCTTTTCCATTCGTACATGTGCACGAAGACACGGACCAGGCTGGCCTGACTCAGCTGCTGTGCAGCTGTGTTGTTTCATTTCATTTTCATTTCATTTATTATATTTCTATACTGCCCCATAACTGAAGCTCTCTGGGCAGTTCACTAAAATTTGAAAACCATTAAAATACATTATACAAAGTGCGAAACCATTTACATAGAAACATATCAACAGACAGCACACATGCAGGCAACATATATCTAAAAACAATTTTTAAACAATGAACTCAAGACAACCCAGGTCCTGATTAAAAACTCATTATATGCTGCCAAATGCCTGAGAGAAGAGGGCAATTTTAACCTGGCGCCGAAAAGATAACGATGTTGGCCCCAGGTGGGCTTTGTTGGGGAGATCATTCCACAATTGGGGGGCCAGCACCGAGAAGGCCCTCTCCCTTGTTGCCACCCTCCAAGCCTCCTATGGGGGAGGCATCCTGAGGAGGGCCTTAGATGCTAAACGTAGTATACAGGTCGATTCATGCCAGGAGAGATGCTCCATCAGGTATTGTTCATTCTAAGTGAAGGCTCCATGGCTTCTGTTTGAAGACATCCTCTATTTGAAGGGCTGTCCCATCCAAGTCTGCTTTAAAGAAAAAGAACCATCGGAAGGAAGAGCTGGGCCTTGAAGATGCCCATCAGCACTTAGCTCCTGGACAGCAGACTGAGCAGGCACACAGCTCACCCGGTCACAGTCTTCTCCACCAGGGTGAGCTGCATTGAACTGTCATTGAAATGATCGTAATTATTTCCAGATGTGCATGCATACTTATAAATTATCATATGCAATTTTTTGGCAAAGCCATATCCTTTTTTGTCTTCTTATTTGACGACGCATAGGTGCCCCCCCCATCCCCACAGCCAGTCCTAGTCCTTGCAGATGAGAAGTAAAAGCTGCCGCCACCAGGCATGGCAGCCATTTCCAAAGTTGCGCATGAAGGTTAGTGCACTGTGCACCCCATACACATGTGTGCTCAAAAGAAGTAGAATGTAAAAATGTTGAAATAAACAAACGCTGCAGGAAAGCTAAAGTGGGAAAGGAAAACCTCCTTTCCCTTCTATGATCTAGCAACATTGGGCCCCCAACCCCACGACCAGCCAGGCTGGCTTTCTTTCATTGGCATCCCCAGGATGAGGAAATATCCTCAAATAACTCCTTTCAAGCAGATATGTAGGCCTCTATTTATTTGTTTATTTATCTGGCCTCCATATGCGAACTCTTTCCAAGGCCTTTCATGGGGGGGGGGGGCGTTGCCAGCAAAACAGAAGATGTTTCTTTTTTTCTTTTAAATAAAATTGAAGAAGAAAAATAAAAGTCTATTGCTGAGGGTAATAAGATTGTTTTCCCTTAACCTAAAAAATGTGCTGGTTGTTTGATGAGGCTCTGAGACAGGAAAAACATAGGCGCTTATTTTCTTGCCCGTTCCTTTGGAGAATTGCAATTGCATACTTTGCTGTAAAGGGGCTTGTAGAAAATGGTATTTGCATAATGTTCTTTTTTTCTTTTCTTGGCTCATATTTATATTAAAAAAGGGAAATAAAGTTCTGGAGCTTTTTATATCTACCACTCTCCCCTTCTCTCTCTTCCTCCCTGCCTCCAGCCACCACCACCCCCCCGCCAGCAACGGTGCCCACAAAGTTCCGCCAACCCAGACGCTTTTCCAAAGAATGGGAAATGTGTCAGATTTTAATGGTTTCCTGACCCTGTTGGTTTCACAGTGGGGTATCTGTGTGTGGCGGGGGTGGTGATAGTGGTGCAATGTTTAACAGTGCTGGTCACAAAAGATACCCACAGATAGGTCTGCATGTTGCATCTTTAAACAGGGTTTTAACATGGCTTTCTAGAAAACAGCCCTAGAAGAAACATTTTTGCCAGATCAGATAATTGGGCTTAACCACAGAGATGGCCTAGTGGGACAATTTCTGACCCCCCTCCTGCCGCCCCTACTGCTGCACTTTTGAAAATTGCATAGAGCTGCCAAGAAAAGATTCCCCAATTGCTATTGCACTAACTGGCTTATTTATTCCTAAACTGCTTTCATGCTACGGTTTCTTGCAGAAGTAACTTAGTCCTGGTTTCCCTCCCCCCAGCCATGATAAATAAACGCTTGACGTCTGTCCCATCAACTTTTGCACATTGTTTGCTTGCTTGCGGAGACTTTAGCAATGAGGAACCAAACCATCTAGTTCGGGGGCAGGGAATCTTTGGTCCTCCAAATATTGTTGGACTACCATTCCCATTAGCCCCAACCAACATGGGCAGTGCTCAGGGCTGATGTGAGCTGTAGCCCAACAAAATCTGGAGGGCCACAGGCATTCCTGCTGTGGTCTTAGGTACTTAGTTGACACCCACAAGGAGCAGCAGAATTACTCAGGTGTAAGCAGCCCATCTGCTTAGGGTTTAATCTGTTTACAAATCTGTTTAGACGTGGAGCGGTAGATAAATGTAAAGAAAGAAAGAAATGTACAGGCCAGGAGCCATGCAGCTTGAACCAGGAGATGAAACCCTGCTTCTCTGCCCTGCTGAGGCTCCTGGGAAGGGGAGGAATTGGCCAGCTGTTCCAGCTAGGAGACTTGCTCAATGACCCAGAATTCCGCTGGCCCAGGGAGCCAGGTGACATGAGAGGGCCAATCGTATGCCTCTGTCAGTATAAAGGTTGCAGAGCTACTGTCTTCCCTCAGTCTGGGAATCTTGTGTCTGAGGGATGCCATTAGGGTCTCCTTCTGTGTGGTGAGTATTGCCAAAGTCTGTGATTCCCTGGTTTAGAATGTGAACTTCACTGTCGTGTAATGCTTGCCTTCAGCCTGAGGTGAGCATTATGGCTCCATGAGTGCTTCTGTGCCTTAGATTGCAATCTGAGGTGGAGAAGAATTCTTTACTCCCATGTCCCCACTTACCTGGCCTGGTGGCAGCAATAGTAGCAAGGATGGCTTGCTGGAGACCTTCTGGCCTCTCTCCCTAGTGCCTTGAACACTCCTATGGAACCTCAAGGCCAGGAACCAAGGGATGTGTAGTTTCCAGGGCACCTGACATCCATACAAAAGTGCCCTGGGGAAACTACATTTCCCAGGACCCATGGTGCCTAGGGTGCTGCTCCCAAGGAATCATCAGTCCTATCTCACAACTCGGTTCTCTGCCAGCCAAACCCCAAAACTGTTCAACACTCATCCTTTCACTCTCCCAAGCCTGACTGTGGGCATATGAAAGTGAAGCAAAATCCAGAGGCTTCATGCAGGCTAGTTGCCCATTACGTCTATTGTTTGCCATCAATGCCTGGGTCATACCAAAGCTGAAAGCAAGAGCTTTTTCCATTTTGCAATGCATAACATAACAGCATGGTCTTGGAACAGCATTTAAACATTCTTTGGCTGACCAGGCTACTGGACCGCAGGCAAGTAGCATCTGGCTGGCTCCTCTGTGAAATGCTGTCATGGCAGTGCTAAAGTCCCAAACTAGGCCAAGTATGTCAGTTGCTTTGTGGTCCCTAGCATAACTGTGGAACCTACATGCAGCTCCAGTTTTAGGGGGGGCCTTGGCATGATGCCCTCTGGCAGCTCACCCCGCATGCCAATGGACTCCCCATCTCTGTGGGTGAGGGATGGCAGGACTTCCCCCTCTTCCTCCTGCCATGAAGTCTTTTAACAGGACATGTAAGGTGGCCACTCATGAATCGGCAAAACAGAGGGACCCCTCCCCCAAGAGGACAAAAAGGACAGTGATTTGCATTAAATGTGCTTCTGCTAATTTATAGGTATAGATGGAAATCTAGACATAATTATCAGGATTTGAATAGAAATACATCTCACCAGAGTGTGGAAGATGGTATCCGGGCGACCTGTGTGCCTGCCTGTTCAGTCTGCTGTCCAGGTGCTCAGTGTGGATGGGCCACAGTTCCTATGGTTCTTTATCATTAAACTAGAATTTAACAGGACAGTCCTTCAAATAGATGATACCTTCAAAAATAGAATGGTCTTTTGGAAGTCCTGAAAAAAGAGCACTGTCCTTCGTAAAAGTGGATACATGGCCAACCGAGCTGCTGTTGTGGTCTTCCTTTTCTGGTGCTCTGTTGAACACTGGGCAGCCACCATTAGAATAGCTCACAATGCCCTGCATGCATGCCCCTAAGGAGGTGTGAATTAGCAAAACCCGAACTCGCTGAAGTTCTCTGAATTCCATCTCGAAGGTCGTTCTGACTCAAGTCTGTATCAGATTGCAAGCTTTTTTCTTTTTCACATGAAAATCTATGCATATTGTAGTGCATATTTTTCCAGATGTGTGCATCAATTGTGTGCATCTTTAAAATGTATGCTTTCTTCTCCCATTGATTAAAGCATAGAATCATAGAATCATAGGGCTGGAAGGGGCCTACAAGACCACCGAGTCCAACCCACTGCTCAATGCAGGAAGCCTGATTCCCAGGCAGGCCTCCATCCAAGTACTAACCAGGGCTGACCCTGCTTAGCTTCCGCATATTTGTGCACCTTTTTCAAAAGTACACATATTTTCTTGTGCATTTTTCAAATCTACATATGCTGTCGAAGGCAATTTTTCGGGCCCACAGATCACATCGCAAGCTTGGAAATGTATGGACGTTGACTGCAGATTGCATCTGAGTCCATGTTCAGTCTGAAAGGTGTGAATGGGTTAAATCCTGATCAAAAACAAAATGAAACAAATTTTTCAGACATCCCTATGTGTTCCATACATCAGGCAGAGTGAGGCATTTGCCACAGGCAGCTGATTTGGGGTGTCATGAAAGGGCAGCAAACAGTGAATTATTTAAATTATTATCATAATGTCTAAATTTCCACCTATACCTATCAATTAGCATATGCAACTTTTTAATGCAAATCTGGGCCCTCTTTGGTTCTCTTTTTGGGTGATTCATAAGTAGCAACCCTAGTAGCAGTGGTAGGTAGGGAGATAAGAACCAGAGAGGTTTGCGTTTGTTGACGTTCTCAGAATTTTACTTTGAAGCTCAGTTTAGCTTTCTCCCACTTTCGTTTGCAACCTGTTTTTGGTTCATTTGAAAGGGAAAATTTGTACATTTCAACGGAAAACATGTGCCTTTTTGTGTGCATTTTTCAAAAGTGCACGCTTCCCCCCTCACTTATTAAAGCATGAACATTTTCCAAGTGCTCATTTTTCCAACGCAATCATAGGATTGGGAATGTGTGGACATTTTTTTAAAAAATGCACTTTTATCCATGTTTGCACTCGGGGCTGCAAACAGGACAAGTTCAGATGATTTGTGAACTGAAATAACATTCTTGAACACGCCCAGTGGTAGTCCCTGAGCAGTGGGCCAAGAGTTGCCCCTTACTGAGGCTGGGCCAGGTCTTGATGCTAACGTTGTTGCAATGGTTTAATGTTAGGTTCTACCTCTACTCACCGTCATGCAAATTTTGCTATGATATTCTATAGAAAAGGAAAGATTATATTTGATTCCCAAAGCAGGACGGCTGTTCCAGGCCTGTGCTACTGTCCTGTGAGCTTCGTGCATATGATGTTAACACATCCACCAGTGACCGCGTGGAACGGTTCCCAAAGGAGTGTGGAATTTGGCTGGGTTTATCTCCAGCAGGCCCTGTAATTCTCTTTGCTCTGTGAGTCAACCAGAGGCGATGGATCCTTTCTGAATAGCTCCCTGTCCTCTTGAAGTGAGGCGCGGTGATCAATGTCATGTTGCCGAAAACCTCCATATAAATGTTTGTGGGCTGAATTATGATTTTTCTGGGGATTCACTCTCGTTGTCTCGCCTTTACCATATATGGGTGGAGAAGCGGGAGGGTGACATTCAATACTGTGGTGCAAGGAAGAAACCTTTGACAGAAAAAAATGACAAAATGAAGAGAGATGGGGGTCTCTGTTTGTTTTGCAAGTTATATACATTATATAGTGTTGGCTGAGGAGAAGGCATATTTATATTCTCACAGTTCACAAGCTAAGGTCCAACAGCACTCTGCAAAAGTGTTTATAATTTTTAACCTTTTTTAAAAAAAACACCACACCCATGTATTTAGTGTTAACGTAGGAAAGCTCCAATTAATCCTTCTTTTCATTGAAACTCACGCTGATATCCAGCTGATCCTATGCCTATTCAGAAGTAAGACCCAGTCAGTTCAAATGAGCTTACTCCCATTGGAATGGAATTTATTCCCTAGAAAGTGGAGACAGGATTGCAGCCTGAGCCTCCCATAACATCTTTAGCCTTGATCTGTTCCAAAATGTATGGTATTTAGCAGCTATATGTGTCTCCTTGGCCACAACATTTAGGGATGGACAAATCAGTCAGTCTCACTTTTTCTCTCATTCAGGTTTTTTTAAAACAACAACAACAACAACCTCTCAAGTTCTTTCTGTCCCGTTTATGATGAAATTTGCAAATTTTGCTATGTTCTTATCAGAAATGAACCAAACAAAATTCTCACACTTTCAGTTCGTACAGCTATTCCCAGCACGGAGAGGACCACGTGGTACCTGCTAGCCTGTTAAACGTTAGGAGTGCGTCAGACAGGAAGAGGCGGCAACCCTAATTCAGCACTACAAATATGGTTGAATGCACAAGGATTCAAACCCAGACTCTGAAGAGCTAAGCACTCAAAAGCTCTCTATCTGGATGGGTAAATCTGTAAGTTTCACTTCCTCCCACATTGAAATTATCTCATCCTTCCTGTAAGGATTTCTGAGCTATATGCATGGTTCTGCCCCCTCCTCACCCTATTTTGTCCTCACAACAACCCTGTGAGGTAGGTTTAGGCTGAGAGATAATGACTGGCCCAAGGTCACCAAGAGAGCTTCATGGCTAAGTGGAAATTTAAACCCGGGTCTCTCCAGTCCTGATCCAACATTCCAACCACTACACTGGAATGCTGTTGGTTCTACTGCCTCTGAAGAAGGTGATTTCTGTTCCAAGTCATGCTGCAACTTGGAGATTGTGGAGACTGCCTTTAGCAGGCATGAACAATGAATAGCCATTGTTAGAGTTCTCCTCCATGGACTTTCCTGAGCCTTTGAAAGAGCCAATCTAAGTTAGAGAAGCCTGCCGTCACTGACTCTCGCGGTAATGAAATCCATATGTCAAGTGTGGGTTCTCTGAAGGAAGTAGCATTTTCCCTTTGTCAGGCCTGAACTTACTGACAATCAATTTCACTGAATTATCCCAGATTTGAGTATAATGGGAGATGGGGACGGGAGGGAGAGAGAAAATATTTGCTAGACTGAATTGGTTCTCTATTGCTCCAAAGGATAGGGCCTGACAAACAGGGTTGTCGGAGGAATCCATCTAGTGTGTGAAGTCCGCCAAGCATTCTGTAGCTTGGCCACCCAGACTCCAACTTGCCAACCCACGAGCTGGCCCAGCTTGATCTGTGTGAGTCGGCTGAGCTTGCAGATTTCTGTTTTATTTATTTTTTTCTCTAAAATCGGCAGGTTCTGGCTGTAATTAGTGTAATTTGCGCAAATTGTGGCCATAAAGTGCTTAGTTATATGCAAATTGCAGCCACAATTTGTGCATAACTAAGCGCTTCATGGCTGCAATTTGCACAAATTATGCTAATTATGGCAGGAACTTGCCAATTTCAGAGAAAAATAATAATAAAATGGAAATTTCCTGGATTCTGGGGAAAAGCCCGTGGCTTGGCTTGCGAATGCAAGCTGAGCTAGGGGTTCTGAGGAAATCTGTCAAGCCCCCAAAGGGCCGGATTCCTCCATGGTGGACATCCCTACTGATGACAAATTGGTTCAAATTACAAGAAAAGGGATTTTGACACTGGGAAGAACTTCCTAATTGTAGAAACGGTTTATCAGTGGGAACGACAGCCTCAGAAGTAGGGTGGCCACTTAGGAATTGGTGAAAAAGCAGAAACACATCACCAAAAAAGAGAACAAAAGGGGCCAGATCTGCATAAAATGTGCATTTGGCAATTCACACGTATAGATGCACATTTATAAATAATGATTATAATTTAAACAGAAATACGCTACAGTACATCCCACCCTAGGGTTAGATCCAGTCTTAGTCATGGCTAGAGTAGATGGATTGAAATCAATGGGACAAGTAAATCGTGGCTAACTTAAGCCCCATGGACTTCAGTGGGTTTTCTCTAACCATGACTGTCTGGATCCGATCCCTTGTGCGGAAGACTGTGATCACCTGTATGCCTGCCTATTTAGTCTGTTGTCCAGGTGTGAATGGCTGACGGGAAGCAGTTCTGATGGTTCCTTATCTTTAAACTGGAATTGGACAGGCCTTCAAATAGAGGACAAATCTCATTCATTAGAGGTTTTTAAGAAGAGGCTGAGGGCCACCTATCTGGAACGCCGTAACGGATTTCCTGCGTCAGCAGAGGGTTGGATATGATGCCTTTGAGTTCCCTTCCAGCGTGGTGATTCGATGATTTTACTCTCTTTGCTCTTCCCAATCAAAGATGATTTTAAAACACTTTATCATGTCCTTCCTTAATTGTGTCCGCCACCCAACCCTGAAACTGAAAGATCCCTAGGGAAAGGCTCTTTGTTGTGTCTTTTTCAAAGAAGAGTGCTTAGGATTTCAGCCTTAACAATATTTCAAGCGGCATCATTCTCCTTCGGCAAAAAGGATCAGATATACACACACAGGGTCAGGGCCAGAGGCAGGCATCTTTGGGCCCTTGCTGAGTCCCAGGCCCCAGTGGGGGGCCTACTGCTGACCCCCAGACTCTTCTGGTCCTGTTTCTTCTTGTCCTTGCTGTTGCTGCCTATTCATTACAACATCGAGGAGAAGGAGCAGGACCTTCCATGGATTAGGGTGGCCATGTGTCGTCTTTTACAAAGAGAAGTGTCCTCTATGTGAATGGCTGTCCTGCCCACATTCCAGTTTAAAGATAAAGGGCAGAATTACGCCCCTTCTGATTTTCTTACATCCCACCAATTCCATTGCGCAAGCAGCCCCCCCAACCCCCGCACACGCATTTGTGCAACTACAATTTGGTGCTTCTGGGGTAACCTTCAATGAGTGGAAAAACTCATTTCTGGAAGGGGGCAGGACGGTGGAGCTCACATATGGGAGCTCTGCTGACCTGCCCCCTTCCAGAAATGAGTGTTTCCACTCATTTTGGGGTTTCCCCTAGGAAGCGCTAGATTTCCCTTGTGTAAGCAGTGCAGCGGGGCCCGCTTGCACACTGGAATCAACAGGACTCACCACCTGTGGAAGGGTATCGGCAGGGCGGTAAGGAATCGGTGAGGGCATAAGAACCCCATTGGATTCTGCCCAAAGAACTGTAAGAGCTGTTCATCAGCAGGTAGCACCTGGGCAGCAGTATTTAAAGGGCACTTTAAAGGCTACCTGAACTGTAATATTTATATGTCTATATCTGTAAATATAAATCAGCATATGCACATTTTTATGCAAATCCCCCACCTCTTTTGTCCTCTTTTTTTTGCTGACAAAGTTCTTCTTCGGCAAGTCGAAAGCAGCCACCCAACTCGCCCCCTCCGTCTGGGCAACCACGTGCTTGGAAGAGGGAGAGTGAATAGGCCGTGAGGACAAAGAGGAGGGGCAGCCATGGAAAGGGGTGTCCCCCCCCAACTCTGGAACTGATTCTATATACACACACAGAATGCCATCCAGTAAAAAATATAATTCCAGGTCCAACAATCTATAAACATTGCTGGCCCAAGATATTCTGCTTCCTGTTGCAAAGGGCACAATGGCGCATGCACGTCCCTCCGCTCCACGTACAGAAGCCAACCAGACTGGCAACTGAACCTTGCTCTAGCACTGGCAGTGGGATTGTGTCCTCCATCGCACCTGAGGGCAGCAGGCTACTTTAGGGGCTGATCCAGGGCAGGCTGTCCTCTAAAGGACAGCTGGGGGGCTGGGGCGGTGCTCAGGAGGAATAGCTGGGTGGGGGGAGCTGCCACTGCTGCCCCCCAGCATCTGCTGCCTAAGGCAGTTGCCCTACTCTGCCTAATGGTAGGGCCGGTCCTATAAAAGCAGAGGCAGCAACTGGACATTCATTCTGGGCAATGCTATGCCTGTCTCCTCCAACCTGGTGCCCTCCAGATGTGCTGGACTACAACTCCCAGGATCCCCCAGTCAGGGGATCCTGGGAGTTGTAGTCCAGCACATCTGGAGGGCACCAGTTGGGGCTGGCTGTGCTATGCTGTTTGGTCAGGAGAACCAGATTAGTCATACCTGCTCCCACAGCCTTTTAGTGCTAAAGGAATGAGGTTGGAGAGGGAAGGAATGCCCCCCCACACACACTCCGGTCCTGACACCCACAGAACTCCAGGCCTTCCAATGTTTGGCTCGCTCCCATTCTGGGAAGCAGAGCAGAAGAACTCATGGCCCAGCGTCAACCTCTTGTTTAGACTTTGTGGCTTCCTGTGGCATATCGGTCAGGATGGCAGCCACAGCAGACGGCCTGTCCCCAGCCTCTCCTGCGCCAGCCTCTCCCTTGGCGTGCCTGCTTCGTTTTGGCTTAAAAAAAAGAAAATCCCCTTTGTTTTTAGTTGGAAAAACCATCACCCTTGTTTTCTACTTTTCTAGACTCCGCTTAACAATGGAATGAATATGGTAAAAGCAGATTATGGTGCAATCCTATGGGTTCCCCCCACCCCCATGGGAAGGAATCCTCCAAACTCAGAGGCTTCTGAGTATCCAGCAACCCAGCAGGGTGAGAGGGGCAACGGAGGCAATTTTTGCCTCTCTGTCCTCCTTTTAAATTTGTGTCCAGTTTGGAGCCATTTGGAGTGGGTGTGCTGGTGGGGGCTGGGCCGAGGCTGGAGAGGCTATGGGATTTCTCGTATCTTGGCCTCTCCTCTCTCTTCCCCGCCTGCCCACCAAAACGCCCCCTTCTTCTCTCCGGGGCCGCATTTGCAATCTCGGGGAGCAGCACCTGCCGTTCTTTCCACGGCGACTGCACAGGGATAGGGGCAGGGGATCAGAACTCACAGTCCCTCTCCCCAGATCGTAGCAGTGTCTATGGCCTTGGGCGGGGGTCTCCGTACAATGCTCTTAAAATGCAGCCCAGGGACCATAAGATTGCTCTGTCCACAACTCCACTGAAATGGGGAATTTTATAGGTGGTTCTTTCCTATTGAGATATTTAGATGTACATGTTTGTATGTGTCCTTGATCGGGCTGTCACCTGATGAAAGAAATCTTCGTTGATTAATTGCATGAGTTCAGTCAGTCAATTGATCTATTAAGGCCTCATTGATTTGCATGTGAGGAAAAGACAGTTCTAAAGAAAAAAAAATGTACTCCCTGTGTTTTAAGATTATGCATGTGTGTGTTGCAACAGGCACAAGCTTTTAAGATGCATTCCGCATACTCTCACACAGGAGAGAATGTGTCTGTGAAGACAGCACTGACCACTGGGATATTTTTTTTGAGTTTGTAGTTTAAAAAAAAAAAATCCTGTGTGGTTAATTGTGGCACCTTTTTAATCGATCAAAATATTTTTTAGTCTAATGAATCATTAGACCCGCTGTGACTTATTCACAAATAGGAATGTCCATTGCGGGAATACACAGCCCTTTTAGGGCCCAACGGATTCCCACGATGCCCCCAGTTCAGCTTGCCTTTGCGTGCTGAGCAGGGGGCTTGCTCCTGAAATCTGGGAACTTTCTTCTCCTTCATAAATGCGATTTGCAACTGCATTTACACAAGAAAAAAGAAAATACTTTTTGCCGCTGCCGCCACGCACACAACCATCCCCCTCTCCCTGCCGGGGTTGGTCTTGGCAGAGCGAGAGGCTCAATTGTGCGGCAGCGGCAGCATGGTAGTGGCAGCGGGAGGGCGAGGGGGTGCACCCTGGCCCACGGCGCTCCTCACCCTCTGGTGCTGCCGTCATGCAAAGGCAGAAAATCTGCCAGCTGGCCCAACTTGCTGCGGGCCGAGTCAGGCCATCTGGCGGATGTCATGTTGGAGTCTGGGGGCGAGCTGGTGAAAGCTCACCAAGCTCCCCCCAAATGAATTCCTCTGCCATCCTTATTTGAAAGTAAAGATGCCCAGGATTGCAACCTACAGCTTTCAACCTGAGTATTGAAATGCTCTTTGTGTGTGCACATATGCTCACGCATGCTAAAGTCACACTGCAAAAGCAATACAATCCACACACAGTGCATAACCTGTGCTTGGCACTCCTTTTGCAGCATGCAAATTGCCACTCATTTCTTTGCAAGCTGAAGGCCATGAATAAATCCTATACACCATTACAAATGTATAGCAGAAATACAACAATGGGGGCAATTAAACTTTTTGCCTCTCTTAAAAAGACAGGTTAGTGAATCTAGCTAAAATGTTACTAGGCCTTTACGCCAAAGAATCAAATCTACAGTTCACTGCGCTGGCTTTCAGGGCTCGAGTATGAATTTTGGAAGCCGCTGAGGCAAAAAGCATAACCTGCTAGGTCCCTCAACTATCTCGATCAGGCTGCAGGTTACAGGTGTTTCTTAAGGCACATTCAGGTTGCAACCCAGATATAACTTTCCGAACAAATTTTGAACGTGGTAATGCATATAAAGGACACACCCACAGAGAGGGTAACAAATCTTCAACGTTCCCCAGGAGCCACTTGACTGAGTGTTTATATTTACGGGGCTGTCCCTTTGTTGGCTGGTATTCGCCTACGGAAATTACGTATTTTGATCCATTAATTTATTTATTTTTCTGTGAAACCTTTCCACTATAAAAAAGAAAAGACTACAAGGGAGATTGCGATGAACATTAACAGTGGTATCGTTTTTATAAAAAGATCCTAAAATGAACATAACAAAAATTTAAAGGAGCACCTTGTAAAAATCAGCAGCGCAGCATAAAAATAATAAGAGACACAGTTATTAAGTATTGTATTTATTTATTTTATTTGTACTCTGCCTTTCTACCAAAAAATGGCACTCAGGGCGGCTTACAGAGACAATTGAAATTGGTTAAAACAATACATGAAAATGCAATAAAAGCATAACAATTACAGAATAAAAACAGCACCCAACCCAAGGGACCCACTTACAAGCCAAAGGCCTCCTTGAATAAAGTGCTCTTTGCCTGCTGGCGGAAGGACAGCAGAGAGGGAGTGAACCTAGCCTCCCTTGGGAGGGAGTTCCACAGCCTGGGAGCAGCCACTAAAAAGGCCCTCTCTTGGGTCACCAATAAATGCATTTCTGAAGACAGCAGTCTCAAAAGAATAGGGATGGCAGATAATTCCGCCACGGATCTCAGTGAGGCCGAATGCCAGTGCATTCAGCCCCCCGAACTCCGTGGCGGAATGGCCTCCCCCCCCCGGCCCCCACAGATCCCCCCCGGGACGAGACTTACCTGGGGAGGATCTTCCGGGCGGCAGCGGCTGCGGCAGCTAGTCTTCCGACCGGCTGCCACCGCCGCCATTTCCAGTCTTATATATATATATAAAAAGACGTGATAGGCTACGTAAAGATTTACGTAGCCTATCATGGCTGGGTTTAAAAACAAACAAACAAATAAACAGGGCGTGATAGGCTACATAAATCTTTACGTAGCCTATCATGGCTGGGTGGGTTAAAAAAAAAAAAAGTGTAAACAGAATTCTGGTAGCAGAATTGGGAAAGAGATTTCGTGGGGGTGGCCAGTACTGGGCTACATCAGGGGTAGGTTACCCTTGGCCCTTCAGATGTTGCTGGACTACAGTTCCCATCATCCATGCCATTGGTCATGCTGTATGGAGCTGATGGGAGTCAGCTTCTAACAACATCTGGAGAGCCACAGGTCACCCTCCCCTGGTTTGATTAGGCCAGTGGCCTGATTCTGTTCAATGCATCCTTGCGCATCCATCCATGCTTGTTGAGAGTTCTCTAGCGGGGAGGGCAGACTTTAGGCTTGTGGAATTCACTTTGTTTTTCACTAGAACCTTGTTGAGGTCCACCAGCCGGAGCCAGGCGCAAAATAATGGCCCAGGACTCAGGAGAACTGAAGAAAAATGTGCCTCCGCGCATATACTCATTCATTTTCAGTACCAGAACCAGACAAGTTCCTTTTACATGCACATCCACTGTTTCCCTCCAGCTTTCTTGTTTTTAGCAGCCTGACTTGGGAGCAGGGTGGGGAAGGGCCTTTTCGTTGTCTCTGTTGTTCAACTACTGGGAGTTGGAACCTCCTGTCAATCTACTGCAAATCTCCCAGAGCTCTCCCAGTAGATCCTCCTGATACGAAAAAGGACATAGCTAATTATTTTGGCATTCAGGACAAATATGTATTTTAATCTCTAACATAAGAACCTAAAAAGAGCAGTGCTGGATCAGACCAAGGGTCCATCTAGTCCAGCATTCTGTTCACACAGTGGCCAACCAGCTGCCTGTGGGGAACCCACAAGCAGGACATGAGTGCAACAGCACCCTCCCACCCATGTTCCCCAGCAACTGGTGTACAAAGGCTGACTGCCTCTGATACTGGAGGTAGCGTACAGCCATCATGACTAGTAACCATTGATAGCCTTATCCTCTATTAATTTGTTTAACCCTCTTTTAAAGCCACCCAAATTGGTGGCCGATTTGGTTCCTAAACAAGCTGAGCATAAAGAAATCACTTTGGCACTTTGGATATAATATATAGCCATGTTGATTAGTAGCTATTGATAGCCTTATCCTCCTTGAATTTATCCAATCTCCCTTTAAAGTGATTGAAGTTGGTGCTCATCACATCTTGTGGAAGTGAATTCCACAGTTTAGTGATGCGCTGCGTGAAGAAGCCCTTCCTTTTATCTGTCCTGAATCTCCCACCAATCAGCTTCATGAGATGACCCCATTGGTTTATAGTATTATCTCCACTGTCTCTACTCCATGCACCATTTTGTACACCTCTATCATGTCTCTCTGTACTTGTCTTTTTTCTAAGCCTCTGATTCCCCCCCCCCGCCCCCCGCTACTCCATGCTCCCTTCCAAATGTAATTTCTGGTTCTATCTGGTCCTGCCCTGACTAAAGCTGCAATCCTTTGTATACTTCCTTGGGAGTAAACCCTATTGACCTCAGTGGATTTACTTCATTCTGAGTGACCATGCCCAGACTTGGGCTATAAATATGTGAACAGATCTGTTATGCATCTTGTAGAGATATGTATGAAACTGAGAGAGTGAAACTTGGGACTAGCTGTTAAATGCCATGTTAAGTTCCCTGGTACAGTATATAGATAACATATGGGATACCCATCAATTTCTACACCACATAATAAACCCTTAGGGTTGACTTCCATGAGCAAAACCGGAGTGTTTAGGTTTGTTAAGACACACCCATGGAAAAAAATGCAGTGATTTAACCAAAGAGGAGGGGATCTTGTTCCAAGAAATGGGAGTAAAAAACCACACGCACGCATGGAAGCAAAGTCCTCAACCCCTTAAATACCTTTAAGATGGAACTGAACCAAAAATATTCCCAGTAAAGTTTGTGTCTGTCAAATTTAGCAGTTCTGAATGGCCCAGGTCTGGGAATAGGACTTCGGCACAACTGTCAACAGTGGTGGTGTAGTGATACAATCTGAAGATCAGGAGCTCATCTTAAAAGACCCCAGAGCTAAAAACCCAGGGAGATTCCAAAAATTCAGACAGCTGTGTTGATCCATAGGCAGCTGTGTGTATTTTCCAAGGGTACAATTTTGTACACATGCACCCATTGACTAAAGCCTGTTTATGCGCATTTTATAAATGTCCACATGCTTGCTTGCACATTTCCAAATGTGCACACGTTATTGCACACATTTTTTGTTTCCATTTATGACTTGCATCTCAAAGTCATTAATGTATGGATTTCCAACTGCAAATTGCATTCTGGTCTGGGAGGTGTGCATTTGCTCATCTCGAATTAAAATGTGAACCCAGTGAATTTCTCACACATCCTGTAATCACGTGTCAGGCCAGGCGTGGTCTGTATTCCAGTTCCCTTTCCCAAGGTTACAACGCTGACAAATACTCAGTTGAGGCTGGTGGCTCTGACGTCAGTGGAGTGGTGAAGCCACTCCAGGTTTCAGTCACAACCAGTCAGAACTCCAAAGGAGCTATCCAGGGTTCAGAAGGTGCAGAAGCACCTTGGATACCTCCTGTAGAGTTCTGACTGGTTCTAACCAAAACCTGGAGTGGATTCACCGCCCCACTGACATTGGAGCCATGAGCCTCCACTGCAAATACTGCTCCAGCATGTGACATCGCCACTTCTGCTGCACAAAGAACACGAGAACTGCGCTCCCCCATGTGCATGTTCCACTGCACCATCATCTATCAAACCAAATTTACTATAATCTAAACAAGCACCCTGGAAGGTAGGCCAGTATTACTATACCCATTCTACAGATGAACAGAGAATCTGCCGAAGAGCATTTAGTGTCTTGTTGCGATGGGGCTTCAAAGCTCTTAGCTGCTACACACTCTTTAGCGGCTACATTACACCAACTCTCTGCCATACGTTCAGGCTACATGTGGCTATTAGGGATGGGGGAGAAATTGGTTTGATTCACATTTTAATGCAGTCTTTGAATTTTTTAAAAAATCATGAAATTTCTGATGCATTTTTGCGTGCATTTCTTCTAATGCATGCATTTTTGTACACAATTTAGCGTAATATGCACATTCTCACAAGGGATGTACCAAATATAATGCATTTATTTTCACGAATATGTGGTTGTGTGTGCACTTTCCCCTAATATACACATTTTGGTATGCACTTTTTGATTGGAGAACTCCGTTGCAAAATTCGGACAAAATTTGGAGTGGAGAACTCTGGACTGGAGAACTCTGTTGCGAATTTCATGAGATGACTGAGTTTCCTTCGCGTGTTGATTTAAAAGTGCAAAATTAGGTACATTTGCTTTAAAATGCAAAGTAAAGCAATTTCTCCCCCATCCCTAGACCTCAACACTGGCAATGGGACTTCCCACCCCAGGGCAGCGGCCTCCGTTAGGAGCTGTGGGGCAGGCTGCATGGCACACACAACTTGGCCCTCCAGCACCTTGCCTCCACTCTCTGCCCAGCTGCTGCTGCCTGATGCAGTCACTTCTCTTTGCCTAATGGCAGGGCGAGCCCTGCTCCACCCCTGTTTCAAGGGAAGTTCCACCCCAGGTCCCACAATATATTTATTTCGTGGAAATACTTTTACCCTGCTCTTTGGCCAAAAAGGGGCTCCCAGAGTGGTGTGCAAAGGTCAGTGACAAAACAGTCCCTGCCCACAGGCTTACAATATAAAAGACAGGATGCAAAAGGAAAAATGGATTGGGAGGGGAGAAGACAATGAGCAAACTCAGGCAGTAGTTCGTCATTACACTGGAAAGTTGGATTGCAAGAACTGACCAAAGCCCAGTGACAAAGTCCAAGGTTTAGGGTGCAGTTCTATGGGTTGCACCCTCGCCAGAAGGAAGCCTCAAAACTTGGAGGCTTCTGTGTATCCATTGCCCTGCTGGGCTGAACCCAGAAGGCTGGGAGGAGCGGTGAAGGCAATCTTCCCCTCCCTGTCCTCCGAATGCTGGGTTTTTCACTAGATGGGCTTTTTTGCCCATCTAGCGATGGCGATTCAGAAGGGGAAGGAAGGAGGCTGGCAGAGGCTTAGGATAGCTCATATCCTGGCCTCTCAGGTCTCCTCCACTCCCTGCCCACCAGATTCCCCCCCCCTTTCCCCCCAGTCCAAGCTCCATTTTCCGAACCTGGAGGCCAGGCCACATGGTTCTTTTGGCACTGGCTGTGAGGGGGCAGGGTCGGATCTCTGACTTCTCATTCTGAGTTCGGAGTGCTGCCTCTGACCTCAGAGGGGGGAATACCCAGTATTCTATGTCCCTTTGGACAATGTCTAGGGGCCATTGGATTGCTCGATCCATCTCCAGGATCTTCTGTTCAAAAGATCTCCATATGTCTGGGCTGGGAAAGAACTCTCCCCGCCTTGGACTCTGAAGAGCAGTTGCCTGCCAGAATAAACCACCTTTCCCCCACCCTGGGACACTCTAGATGTGTTGGACTGCAACTCCCATCATTCCCAGCCAGCAGGGCCATTGAACTGCAAATGCAACTGCAGCTATGCATGTATATCTTTTCCCTCACTTCTCTGGCAACTAGCTAGCAAAAGAATGGGTGGTGGTGGTGAAAGAGCTACGCACCTGGGGGAAGGTGGCTCTTAGCCCAAAGTTCAGCCCCAATGGTACTGCCTGAGGGTGTCCTGAGGAGTGAAAAATGTGGGGATATACATTTAAATAAACACAGAAGCAGATACGGAAACATTGCACATATTTTAGTTTTGAACTCTAATAGATGTTACTGAATAAATTAGCCTCTTTAAAATAAAAATAAAATGTCTTTTGCGGTTTCATTCCCAACTGACTCCCCACTCCTTTTATTTTATATACACATTTTTAATGGGTTTATGCGTTTTGGACATGTAAGACGAGAGGAGACATAACCTCGACTCCGCAGTAGGTTTGAGGAATTTTCTGTCCAGTCATCTCGGTTCACCGTCGCTTCCCTCGGCTCTCACTTCGGGCCTATCAAAGAAGTCGTGAACAGGACTCTGCATTTTTATGGTGTGACACGGCCAGCCAGCAACGTACAATGCGGAAAAGGGGGGACCTGGGAGGAGAGTGTTAACACTGCGGTTTGAGCAGGAGACAAGGAAGCGTTGTGAAGCTCACAGGCTCTGCCCTGTGCATCACAGAGGCAGATGGTCAAGGGATGATCAGATATTCCAAGAGCTTGTTGGCTGTTTCCTTCCTCTCTCTCTCTCTCCCTCTCTCTCTTTGTTGCTATAAAATCATCAGTGTAAATCTCTCCTACCTCCAAACCTTGCTTCGTTTCAGTTCCTTTAAGACAACTGACCTCTGTTCTGAAGAAACGGAGGATAATTTCCCCATACCTTTTGTAAGATTGATTGACAGAAAGGTGATGCTTCTGTTCCTGTTCAATGCTCAGCCCCGTGGATAAGAATATGTGCGGCCTGTCTAATAAGTAGGAATTTCACCTAGTTTTTTAATTGCATGAGTTTTAGGGTGCGATCTTACACACACATATCTGGGGGTAAGTCCTATTAAATTCAGTGAAACGTACTTCTGAGTAGAAATGTATAGGATCGCTGTAAGCCCATTAATTGGTAAAATTAGCATATATTTGTAAATGTGGGTGCTTTACAGTGTTTGTATTCTTATGACTGTACACTCTATTGTAAACTTCCCTGATAATATTTACTTGGAAGGGCAGTATGAAATTAATAATAATAATCTGATAAATTGCATACATATAACAAATACATGTGCAATATATCTCTTGCTTCAGAAGTATTGATTTTATCTTTATACCAGCTTTCCCTGATATGATGCCCTCCAGATTTTTTGGACTACAAATCCCAGCATTCCTAACCATTGCCCATGCTGTCTTGGGCTCATGGGATTTGAAATAAAAAAAAACATCTGGAGGGCACTAGGTTGGGGAAGGGCTGGCCCAGAGATAAAAACAATACTTTTAAAGGAAGATGCTTATTTTGTTTTTTAGATTATATACACTGGTGTTATAGCAGACATCATTTTAGAAGAAGTGGCATTCCTCTCAGATAAAGGGATGGTGTTTGCCACCTCCAGTTTGGGGAAGTTCTTGTATTTTAAAAATAACCTTTAAAAAATCTGCTCCCTGATTAATCAAGGGCAGCTTTTTAGTTGAATTGGGGGGTGGAAATGACTAATTGATTAAACATTGCAGCCACACTCATTCGTTCAGTTTGCTTTTTAAATAAGAACTTACCAAAATTTGCAAATTTCTTCATAAATTGTATGGAAAGAACATGAGATTTTTAAAAAAATCAAATGTGGGAGAAACCGAAACTGACAGATTTGTCCATCGAGGGCTTTGAGTGCTTAGCTCTTAAACATCTGGGTTTGAATCCTTGTGCATTCAAACATGTTTGTGGTGCTGAATTAGGGTTGCCACTTCTTTTTTATTTGATGGTCACCTCACCTTTAACAACTATATGGCCAACAGACAGGCAGACATGACACTCTCCGTGCGGGGAATAGCTTTACCAATAACATTTCGCTCGTGCAGATTGGCGAGAATTTCGTTCGCTTTACTTTTTTATAAGAATTCACCAAAATCTGCAAATGTCTTCATAAATGGAATAGAAGAAACTTGAGATTTTAAAAATTCAAATCCCTATCCATCCCTACTTGATTGCTCTTGCTCTCCCCACAAGGGACACAATGACATTTGCACGAATATAAGCTTATTGAATTTAATTGTGTTTTATTTTATATTTATGTATGTCGCCCTGAGAGCTTTGGCAATAGGGCAACTCAAAAGTCGAATGAATGAATAAGCTAATCAGCATATCCAAACAAGCAACAGCAACCAAGGGACCTTCTTTCTTCCAGAGAGATGGCACACCTAGAGTCTTTGTTTCCACAACTGTTTGTTGCAGCAAAATTCATGTTATTCAAGAAGTAGAGACTCCATTTATTTGTAATTAATTTAGGGCACAATCCTATGCATGTTTTTGATAGAAAAAAAGTCCTTTAACTCCCAGCATTCTCTATCCAGCATGACTGGCTTGGGACTGCTGGGAGTTGTACAACCTTTTTCTGTCTAAACATGAATAGGATTGTGTCCTTATTACATTTCTTCATTCAACAATTATACTTCCAGGTAAGAATCCAGGTTTAACGTAAGATAAGACAAACCATCACGAATGTACTATTACTGATTTATTCAGTTATGAGGCCATGCAGTTACAGAACAGGTCGAAAGAAAGAAAGAAAGAAAGAAAGAAAGAAAGAAACTATATTCTCCTGTATATTGATTGCTGATTTATACGCATTTCTTTTTAAATAACATAGAAGTCTCTTACCATTATTATTATTATTATTATTATTACCTTGCCCTTCAAACATATTATCAGGACAGCTTACAATAAAACACGAAATACTATAAAATACATTAAAATAAGCTTAAAAAACAAATTTATAAAAGCAGCATAAAATATCAAATATCCAAGTAAAAGAGACCAATAAAAATGTAAAAGCCTAGAGAGAGAAAAAGGTCTTTACCTTTCACCCACTCTGATGTCTTTCCAGAACCAGACCAACCACTCCAGGGAGGGCTTTCCAAAGCTAGGGTGTCACCACTGAAATGGCCCTCTCCCTGGTAACCAGCTGCCACTCCTCAGAGAGTGGGGGAGGACCTCTTTTTCATTCCGGAATGGACGCCCTTTATATTTTCGTCTATTCAATGAACGCAGATAACAAGGTAGCATGGGGAAAATGCTCTGCACTGGCCTCTATGCATTCTTTTTGAGGTCCAAAAGGAACCCTGCACGTACCACTATACCACCACAGAGGCCTCTTTTTCCAGGGTTCTTGATCATTCTGAGAAAGCCTTCTGAGTATACAGTTGTACGCGTACTGTGCTCAGTCTTTTCAGACTTCACAACTGGGGGAGGCCTGAGACATTTTGCTAACTGAGACAAAGGACAAGATGGCGCCTCTCCCCATTCCATGTAGTGAGGTAGTAGTAGGCATTCATCATGTCAGTCTCCATAGCCACACCCCCAAGAAGAGTCCAAAAATGCAGGTAGTTATGTGGATCCATATCAACAAACCAGTTGTACCAGTCTTCCATCTCCAACAAGAGCAGGTGTTTTGTAAAGCTGATGGGTCTTAAATGCCCCTAGAAGGCCAGGCCACCCCCAAAATACTTTGCATTAGCACAGGGAAAATTCATCCGCCCCCAACGTCAGCTACTCTGAGAATAAACTGATATGTAGGCGAGGCAATGCATAAGACACAGCACTCCAAAACAAAATGTAAACAGATTCATTAAATGCATGAAGATTGTCTGAAAAGGGCTAACAATCATGTGGACTAGTGCCCTGTGATGCTCCTCCCTTCTCCTCTGGCAGCTAGTGATGCTTGAGGAATTTGATCTTTGCAAATTCCGATACAAACTAACCTGACCTACACCTCACAGACTAATGTGTGGGTTGGAACTTAGTTACCCACAGGTTTTTGCATTTCCCAAATGTTCCCACACAGTTATCAGCTCAAGAAGCTTGTTAACATACATTTTTAAAAGTGTATATTGAGAGAAGATACACGGAGGAAGCAATCCGGACCTATAGCCATTAGACAGCAGCTAGACAGCCATAGGATATCTGGTTTTCCGGGAACCGACCTCCCCACACTTCTGCACTGCCTCCGCGGCAGCACGGAACAGCCCTGTGCTCCATGCTCGCAAGAGGAGTGCGGAGCGGCCGAAAAGGGGCATGTCTGGGGGCGTTCTGGGGCGGGGAGGGCGGAAATGCCTGTACGACACATCCAATGCATCGTACAGCAGCCTCCTTCCCCGCTCCGCCCTCCCGCAGCTAGACAGCCGCAATCAGTGTACCCAGGTATATTTAATCAAGGTATATTTCCCACACTTTTCCTCATAAGCAAAAGGGGGAAATGTTTACAAGTTGTAAGAACGTGCAGTCATCCAATGGAGGTAAATGGTGGGAGATTCAGGACAGAAAAAGGAAGTCTTTCTTCACATAGCACATAGCGAAACTGAAGAATTTACTACTGCAGGATGTAGCGATGGCCACCAACTTGGATGGCTGTAAAAAAGGATGAGAGAAATTAATGGAGGATAACTTTAACAGTGAAAAGCAGTCCTGATGGCTATATGCTTCCTCCAGTATCACAGGCAGTATGCCTCTGTATACCAGTTGCAGGGGAACATGAGCAGGATGGTGCTAAGTTGCATTCATGTCCTATCTGAGGGCTTTTCACAGGCAGGTGGTTGGCCACTGTGTGAACCGAATGCAGGACTAGATAGGCCTTTGCTCTAATCCAGCATGGGTCTTGTTATGGTCTTTTAGCCTTAACACTGCATCCCCTTTTTTGATTTTGTATTTTTTAGGCCAGACCAGAAGTCAGGTGTACCTGAATCCAGACCTGAGATGGGATTTTTCGAACCCAGGATCCTATCTGTTACTGGAACTGAATTTGGGGACATGAGCCAGAAATGCAGGGCTTGCTGGGCCTGGGTCAACTTGGTTCAAATGCTAACGTTGGGAGGCTGGGATTCACTTTGGAATGGTCCCTCCCCCGTGTAAAAAAAAAATCCTCCCGGCAAGTAGAAAACAAGCATATTGGGGAGAAACATTCTAGCTCAGCCGTTTCCCTGCTATGCTGCTTTTGTAGTGGCAGGGATTGGTTTATTTTTTCACATAAGGAAGGGGAGCATTCAAACATTTTATCACCCACCTGTGGTCTGAAGTGGTACAGTCCATTTGACCACCTCAAGTGAGGTATTCACTTACCTCCTTCTGCTCTGTTCATACCTCAGGCCTGGGACTTGAGTTGGGGCTGGAAGTGCAGAAGGCCCTGCTCTGTCGCCTAGGCAACAGTAGAAGGCCAGGCTACTGGTATTTATACCAGGCCCGGCCAATCCGGAAGGTTCATGCTGGCTGCCCATACAGAAGCTGATCTTGCCAATCAGAGGCCAATTTGGGGGGGGGGGATTTTAGTGCAAATGTACCTAATTTCGCACTTTAGAACCATTATGCAAACCGAAATTCAGTCACCCTTTGAAATTCACACTTCTCCAAATTTTGCAGTGGAATTCTCCAAAAAAAGTTGTTTTTTTTAAAAAAAAACTCCATACAAAAGGAGTATATTCATGAAAATAAAATAAGATTTTTAAAAATGCATTCCATTAGGAAAATTACTTGCAGAAAAGTGTGTCTATTAAGCAAAATTGCTAACAAAAATGCATGGATTCGTAGACATACGCACAAAATCGCAGAGGAGTTTTCATGTGAACTTAAGAAAATAATTCTTTATGCTCTGGATGAATTAGATTTAAGACTGGAAAAATGAGAAACTGGGAGGAACCAAAACAGAGATTTGCCCCTCCCTCTTTCCTCCTCTTTGTCAGAGCTAAATGGTAGCAATTTGGTAATGAGGCCATGGAGTTTGTCCTGCCAGTGAAAACAGTGGTTGGTTGGCTGGGCCCCTGCTCCTACTCAAAGCAGAAACTCTGTTCAAAGGCCAATGCTGAATTAGAGGGCCTGTTTCCCTACCCCGTAGACAAAGTTCCCCTTGTTAGGTATTAGGTCTTCTTCCCCAAGTTCTAGGATACAGGAAGTGGAGCCCTCTCAGGTCTTGACACAGGAGCCCAGTCTTAAGTAAGTAATAAATGGGTACTAATCTAGCTATGATCTCTTCTGATCAGGAGCAGCTCTGCAGGACATCAGACAGGTGGTCTTTTCCAACAGCACCTGCTTCCTGATAACATTTTTCACTGGGGAGGCAAAGAGGTGGACCTGGGACAATTGCATGGAAGCCATGTGCTACAGCTATTGTGTATATGCAGCTTGTTGCTTTGTGCCTTTAAAGACTTACTAACAGCCCCCATTCCTGCTCTTCAGCCAACACTGTTTATTCTGTTGCATGTGCTTCATATTTTTTGCTTAATACTAATTCACAGAAAATCTCTCTGAAGAGGAACCACCCATCAACACATATGGAACTAGTCTTGGCAGCAAGAATAGTCACTTGTAGAGCCGGGGGAGTTAGAAAGTCACGGGGAGAGAGATTTTAAAAAAGAAAAGAAAGAAGATGCAGACAAGTGGTAAATGTGGGAGAAAAAAAGCCTTTCAGAGAGCAAAAACCACTGAATATCAAATGGGCTACTACTCCAATTGAAAACCTGCAGCATTCTTCCTGCTTCTCTCTCCACGGGCAGCAGCATCTCTTCGCAAGAAAGGAAGCCTTCCAGAACAGCTGAGTCCTGCTTCTCTCTGTATCATTTGTTACAAGTTGTGAATGAGTCAACAAAGCCTCCTATGAACCAAAAAAACCCATTCTAAACCATTCATTTGTGTGTGTGTGTGTATGTGTGCGTTTTAAAGGAGAGAGAAGAACGAAGAACCCACAAAGATATTGCAGGCCCCGGTGACATCACAGATCAGGTGACTCTTCTCTTCCAGTCAACGAATAATGATCTGGAGTCATTTGAGTCTCCGAAAGTAGGGTTGAGTTTAACACTCTTTCAGGCCTCACAGGCAACCACAGAACCACAAGCAAACTGTAATCTACAATTTAGAAGAGTACCTGAGCCTTGACAGGGAAGCTTACCTCCTCCTTGTGTTTTTCCACCCCAGCTGTGTGTCTCTTGGGTCTGCATAGGGTGAGTCCCATTCATTCATTCATTTTGCTCTTCATCCTTCCAAGACATGCTCTTGTTTGGGGTGGGGGCATCTATCTCTTTGAAAGGCTAGTTTGCTTTCCCCTCCCCTTTCATCCTAATGACGATCCGGCACGCATATGCTTCTATTGAGAAACTTGCGGCTGAACATTCCTGTGGTGCTGTGGAATCAGATCCTTGGTTATAAACAGGCATAAAACTTCTTTGGAGATTTCCCCCCCCCCTTTTTTTTCTTTTTGACTTTTCTTTTTCTTTTCCTTTTTTGCATCTCAGTTGAATCTTCTTCATATGTTTTTTCATTTCTTCAGAGGAGTAGGGCAGTCCAAGCAAACCACAACAACTGGCGTGAAGACAATCCGGGTCTTCGATTTGGGTCATGGCTTCCAACAGCATATTTGATTCCTTTACAACCTATTCTTCAACCTTCTTGCGCGGTGAGTACAGATCTCTCCTCCTTTCCTCCGAGGCAGGAAGCACCGTTGTTTGTCACTCAAGGGAGCTTAAACTTACAGCCTCTTTTAATAATCCTGTTGGCACATCTTCAGTTGGATGTGAGCTTGTTGCAAACCGGGTGGTAGAGGAAGGAATTTTTCCTCTTATATGTGGAGGATGCTTAAGGGGAATCCGTAGCAGGAAGAGATGGCAAACGTTCTAGCTCTTCTGAATTGCTCTTTGCCAAGTTATTGTGTGTGTGTGTGTGTGGGGGAAGTTGACTGTGTTCCCATCAAGGCTGCCATTTTCACATTCTTGTTGAGTTGCCTAGAATATCATAAAAATCAGCCTATGAACCTGATATAATGGGAATTTTCTGTTTTCATGTTTTTGCATCAACAACTTTGCCACCATGGTTCTAGGCTTAATGTGCAGCTGGGGTTGACTTTTTGTCCATTTGGAGAAGAGCCTCAAAGGTTGATAAAACTCTGCTGTTGCAGCCTCCGGGGAAAATTAGTTGTCCAGGGCACAAAAAAATCAAGACGACCAACCAATCAATGAGGCAACCAAGCAACCAGTCGAGAAACCATGTTACCGGATGTCAAAATCACCAGGGAGGTTTTCCTGCACAACCCCCCTGAAAAGGAATGGGATGCACATGCACAGGAGAATATCCATAAATATTACACCCTTATTCATGCTACCCATCTTGCTCTCAGCTTTGCAGTATTTTGAATATAAAAACCCATTTCCTCTGGACCCAGTCATTGCATCAGTCCTGACTGAAAGGCTGACCCTAATTATTTTATATTCAGCCTAAAACTGGAGGGGTTAGGGTTGGTTCTGATGTAGCATTTTTTCCCCCCACAAAGGGGTGCCAGTATAAGAATTTATTTATTTATTTATTTATTTACAAGTATTTATAAACTGCTTATATCTACAGATTTCAAACGGTGTACACAAATGATGGAGTACACATGGGAAAAATGTTATGTCAGAATAGGTTATTTATTTATTTTTAAGATTTATACCCCATCCTTCAAATCAAGGCACCAGAACACCAGGTATACACCCCCCCACTCACACACACACACATGCACAAACACACACATGGATTTCACAAGGAAACTCCCTAAGCAGAGACTGGTCAGGATCTAGTCTCCTATTTGTGAATTTTTCCAAATCCATGTGTGAGTTTTGCATTCTGTGGCTGATATCCAAAGAACTACTTTCAGCAAATACAGTGCTTTATGTGCACCCAATATATGTGTGCATTTAATTTGGGGTGGGGGGTGAGGAGGAAGGCAGTCTCCCCATCTCCCCCAACCTCAGGCCACAATTTTTTTCTTGGAATTCCCATCAATAAAGACCACTGTTGAAGAAACAAGATGTCTGAAGCCCCTTGGGGTAGCTGAACCATGGTTCTGTAGATCCTCATTTTTGTGCGTGCATGTGAATCCTTTACACTGGGTGGAAAGAACTCTGCTGGGTCAGAGAGCAAAGATCGAGAGAGTCCCACATTATGATTCCTTAAGCAGCCAACCAGATCCCTCTGGGAGCTTGCAAGAAGGGTGTGAAGTCAACAAACCTTCGATTTTCAAAGTTTGGTATTTGGTATTCTGCCTCCACACTTGGAGGTGCCATTTAGCCATCACAGCTCACAGCCATAGCTAAGCCTTCCTTTCTCCCTCTCCGTTTCCACCTCCTCCTCTATGGACTTGCCTCATCCCCCCTTTAAAAGCAGTCTTGGCCAGTGGTCAATGCCAGGCCTTTGAGCAGAGAATTTCCCAGGGTAGCCTTCTCCAACTGGGCAGCAGTCCAGATATGTTGGACTACAACTCGCATTGTTCCCCTGGTTGGGGCATGATGGAAGTTGTAGTCCAACACATCTGGAAGGGGCACCACGTTGCAGGTGGCTGACCATAAGCGAATTGTGCATCGTTCGAAATGGTGCTTCCTTTCTATCTGTTCGGAATCTGCTGCCGATCCGTTTTGTGGGCTTTCTCTTTCCTTTCTTTCTTTCTTTCTTTCTTTCTTTCTTTCTCAATAGTGATGAATTGCTAACATTAAAAAAAAATTCTAAGTGATGTATGAGACAATACACTATAAGGGCATAAATAGTGTATATTTTTACTGTAGACAGAAGACTAGCTTACCTTCCTGGGACTGCTTGTTGGAAAAAGTATGTTTTCAGTAGGCGCCGAAAACCCCAAAGGGAAATCTCTATCTGCAAAGGAAAGAGGCTGTGTGTCTGAATTGACCTTCAGTTCCATACCTGAACGTAGCCTAACAGTGCTCTATGTATCAAAGGCAGTGAGAATCCCTGCTCCTTTTTGGCACCTATAAAAAAACACAGAGTGCTCAGTTGAAATAAAGATGTGGTGCTGGAGATTTATTAAGCGCCCATAGCTAGAAATAATTATTCTGGGTAAAGGAAAGGATTTAGTTGAAATGCCAAGATTTTGTCTGACAAATTTAGGAATTAAGCCAGGGTTCCTACCTTTTTCTGGGAGGCTTTCTGCTTCTTTAACAAGCCCATGTCTGGTAGAAATTCAACAGGTAATGCTTTTCTGTACCTGGAGAGATTTCACGGCATCTCTCTCTCTAAAGTAATAATAAACTTCACAAGGACAGGAACTCTGCCAGAAGAGGCAACCCTAAAACAAACATGAAAACGGTTGACATGAATCCAGTAAGAACTGCTCACGTTTAAAACCTAAAGGCAGGGGGCTTGTTCTTGCTTTGTCCTCAGTGCTTATTTGGAGGTTATCCTCTGAGGAAAAGTCCTGCAAGGATTGTGGGATTTGACCCCATTTCTTAGCTGTGTTTGTTGGCTTGCTGGTGGGCTAAATGCATCTTTTTCTTGGATTGCATTAATATGGAAGAAAGATCCAGAGCACATATCTGTGGAGATGTGGGTTTTAGATTTTGAATTTAGTCAGCTTGCTGAATTTAGTCAACAATTTGCTTCCGTTTAATAAGCATGGAACAAGTAATTTATTTGCTTGTACCTTGCTGTCTGTTGTCTACCTGGTTTCAATGAAGTTCATCCCCAAGCAGTTCTTCTGAGTGAATTGAAAGTTATCGTAGCATCGTGGCTAAAACACTAATCTGTGACTTGGGTCAGGAAGTTCCTGCTTTGAATCTTACTTCTGGCATGAACAATATACTGGGTGACCTTAGGCAAATCCAACTCTCTTGGCCTCAGTCTTCCCCTGCCTCAAATCTACTAAATGGGGATAATAATACTGAACTACCTTACAGGGTTGCTGCAAGGGTTATGCATGTGAAGAAGTACTTTGAACATTGTGCGTCTGTGAGCTGGGACTTGGGACTTGGGTTTTTGTTGTTGATTTGTTATTATTGTTATTGCTTTTTTTTTTACTGGAGCAAAATCATTGGCTGATTGGACTCTTTGATTTTAACCTTTTAAAATATAAAAAATGCTTTATGAGGCTGCACAAACAAGAAATACAGCTACAAAGTACAGCAAAGACTGTGGGATTTGAACCCAAATCTCACCCTGTTTCTTAGCTGTGTTTGTTGGCTTGGTGTTGGGCTAAATGCATCTTTTTCTTGGATTGCACTGCATTAATGTGGAAGAGTGATCCAGTACACATACCTGTGGAAATGTGGGCTTCAGATCTTTCTTTGGAGAAGGCTACCAATGTATATGCAGTAATTTTTAAGTTCATTTTTGCACCATTAAGGACTGCCCACCTTGATCAGACAGAGGTCCATTTAGTCCAGCATTCTGCATCCAACAGCAGCTAGCTTGATGCCTTAGATGATCTCACATGCAGGGTATGGAGGCAAGCGCTTTTTCCCTATTCATCGACAATGTCTGATACTTGGGGGCACACAGCCTCTGAAAAATGGCAATCCTGTTTGGCTGTCATCATATATGTTGATAGTGAACCCAATTCTCTAAGCACTGGTCCTTGGGTAGACAGAATGGCACCATCCACGCACAAGAGGGAGGTATCAGCAGGCTTGGGGGGAACCCAAAGTTTGCAGAAATATAAAAAATCCTTAGGCAGTTAAAAAAAAAAAAAAACCTAAGTGGGGGGTAAACTCCCTAAACAGCCCAATGACAATTGAGTGTGTTTAGTGGCCAGAGAATGCTGGCTGATGTTTGGAGGGATCAAAACTGGAAAACCAGGGTAGGGGTGGAGGAGGAATGGAGACCAACGAATCCTCTGCATATTTATTCGGGAGCAAGCCCATCAGAGGGTATGGCTGGCTAGCTAGCTGGAACCCTGAATACGAGCACTCCACACTGCAACATGACGTTGGTGATACTTGTCACAGCCAAAAAGCCATTGAAGGCACAATCCTATGCTCGTTTAGACAGAAAAAAGGCCTATGATTCCCAGCATGCCCCAGCCAGCAGGGAGTTGTAGGTCTTATTTTCTGTCTAAACATGCATGAGGTTGCACCCTAATAGGCCAGAATGTGTATTGCAAGCCATTGACACTTTTGGCCATCACTGTATCTTGTGGCAGCAATGTCTGTAGGTTAAATGGCATGTTGTGTGCGGAAAAGTTCTTTCTTTTGCTCGATTCTTTTGCAAACAAACTTGCTTGTATGGTCCCCAAATTCAAGTCTTATGCGTGCTATATTCAACACAATTTGAATATAACAGTGCATGTGTGTGAAATATGTCTGTGCATTCTTTGCATTGTTCATACTTGTACATGCTTCTGTCATGTCTTCCCTTAGTTACCTTTAAAAAGCAAAAAACACCCTAAAGCCCCAGTTGCCTTTTCTCATAAGGCAGGGGCTCTGACCACTTTATCACTTGAATTGCCCTTTTCTTATTCATTGATTTATTGATTTATTTGCTTGTTTGTTGTATGTATGTATTTACAGCACTTATACACTGCTCGGTTAACAATATTCTCAGGGTGGTTAACAACAGAAGTTAAAAGCCAGACAAACAATCAACAGGAGTCCTAGAAATCAAACAGATTAAAAAAACCCAAACCCAACCATGGGACAAAACTGAAGGTGCAATCCTATGTATGTTTAGTCAGAAAAAAGTCCTACAAAAAGTCCATGCAGGCTGGGGAATGCTGGGAGTTGTAGGACTTTTTTTCTGTCTAAACATACATACGATTGCACCCTAAAAAAATAAAACCAGCAAGAGCCAAACGTTAAAATGGCAGTGCTAAAAACCCTAATGATTTTTAAATGATCTTAAAATGCCTGGGAGAATAAAAAAGTCTTTACCTGATGCCAAAAAGATTACAATGGAGTGCTGCCATCAAAAAATCTCTTTCTATGACAGCCACCTGCTGTTCCTAATATTTAAATAAAATATTTATTTAAAATATTTTTGTATCCCTTTTCATGTTGAAGCCTTCTCAAGGTGGTTTACAAAATAGAAAGCATATCACAATAGAAATATAAATTCAGTTAACGAAAACAGCATAAAGCTTTCATTTATATCAGCAGCCATTGAAATTACAGCTTATAAAATGCAGAGTAGCATCAAAATGCAATTAAAAGTAGACTGAAATATCTAAGCCATTAAGACCAATCTAAAAGTAGTCACAGCATGAGCCAAACATACCTCGTGTGTAAGGCTATTGCATTTTCTATACCCTTTTAATCTCTTCTGGTGTTTGCAAAGGGTATAAAAATTATTTTCTACATCCCCAAATTTGCTCAAATTTCTCCTACATCATCAAATTTCTCCTGCGTTATCCAAATGATAACATATTTTGTGAGCTCTAAAAGAACTGTGTTCCTTTGCAAGTATCAGTTGAGCTTAAATACATCTACACAGGAAAAATTTGAAATTAATTTGAATGATAACATTTTCAGTTTGTAATTACATTTCACAAACGAACTGTTTCCAAATGTTTTTAATATATAGGACATCAAAAAGTCAGGCTGTCCAAATTTGCAGACTGACATTCAAACTCCAAATTATGGATTTCAAATTTCTCTGAGAAACTTTGAAACTTAGTCGTAATGTGTGGCATTTGATGGAGGGGTTTTGGTGACAATTTCAAAAATGCCATGGAAGACCTCCCAGTTTTGACACCAGATGATGAGTTTGTACATACACTTTAAATCTGAGAATTTAAAGTTTGAAGTCTGAACTCTTTGGCATTCTGATATTTTATCTCTACAAAAAAAAGTCAGAATTTAGTCATTTGCTTCCATTTAATAAGCATGGGACAACTAATCTATTAGCCTGTACCTTTCTGTCTGTTGTCTACAGAGTTTTAGTGAAATTCAGCCCAAAGCAGTTACGGGTGAACCGAAAGTTAGTGTAGCATCATGACTGAGGCACTAAATTATGAATTGGGTTAGGAAGTTCCCACTTTGAATCTCATCTCTGACATGAACATACTGGGTGACCTGGCTTAGGCAAACCTACCTCTTTCTGCCTCAGTCTTTCCCCCCCAACATCTACAATATGGGGACAATAATACTGCACTACTGAACAACAACAACAATCTGAGAGGGTTGAGCACTTTGAACACTTGAAAGCGTTAGGTATATTTTATATTGTGAGCTTGTGGGTGGGAAAGTGGCTTTTGGGGGTTTGTTGCTGTTGTTGGTTTGTTTGCTTTTTTACCAGAGCAAAATCATTTACTTGATTGATTGACCGACTGATTTATTTTAACCTTTTAAAATCTAAAGATGCTTTATTGGGCTGCACAAACAAAGCAACCCCCCCCCCTCACATATATTGCACTCAAGGAAGACTATCCCGTTCTGTTTGTAGTTCCAAAAACATTTCGACAATTTCCCCTCCTCTAATCTGTTAGAATACGGTCCTTCGACGGCCATGATAGACCACATTAATGTGTTCATGACAGCCAAATCCTGTCGTTTGAGGTACCATTCCATCAATCTTGGAGTCTGCTTCACTTTCTGGTATTGAGCATAAATGATTCTAGCTGCATTCACTATGTGGAACAGCAAAATTAGTGACTTTGTCCTTTCAGAATATTCAGTTAAAAAAACCTTTGATGTTCACAGCAAGATTTCCCAGATTTTATTAACTTCCACTAGAATTTAGCTTCAGTACCTCTTGGCTTCCCTGCACCCCCCCTCCACCAATAATGATAGAGGTGGTTTTGTGCTAGAGCCAAAAGTGTGTGTGTGTTTGTGTGTGTGTGTGTGTGTGTGTGTGTGAAATTTGTGTGCAACACCTAGCATATATTAGATACTTGTATACATAATAAATTATGATCTATAATTGTGTTCTATGGCAACAAAAAATTACATATTTTTAACATTAATATATTATCCATTATTATTAATTCAGCTTATAGATGGTGCTAACAGAATTTGATGTATTCAGAAGTTGTCCAATACTATTTCTCAACTGAATCTATAACTGGTTCTCTTTTCATGGATACTATTACACAGGGCCTTGGTCTGGTGTGGCAATTGCAAGGTTTTTAACATGCTACTCATTTGGATATGAATGTTTCAAATACTTAAGCATGAAGTAGTGGATTTAGGCTGGCTCCAGATGATAGATTTTCAGAGAACTTGTGGGGGATGAGGGGGGAAGCATATCATAAAAGTGGTCATTGTCTGTGGTACATGTGGTCTTTTCCTCCTGTTCCATCACTGTTTCCGTTCAGTCTCTGCTGAGTTTCAAGACTGCACTTGGGGGAAAAGAGATCCCAGGAGCACAGCCAGTGTAGCTGTAATTGACGTGTGCGCATTTTCATTAGATTGTCATGGGCATCTGACAGATACTGAGTTGGATCCAGACTTAGTCATACCTAGAGTAGACCCATTGACATCACTGGGAGTTGAGTTAATCATGACTAACTCATCCCATTGATTTCAGTGGGTCTACTCTAGTTATGATTAAATCTAGATCTATCCCAGTGTCCATAACTTATAACCAGGGTTGCAATTGATTGATGGGTTGGATTAAAAACTTCAACGGACTAAAAAGGGGTACCCCCTTTTAGTGCCATCAGGGAAGGACTTTGGGGCAGAGATCCAGGACACCACTGAGCAACATGAGCAGAAGGATCATCAGATGCAGCACGATGGCTCACTGCATTTTGAAGCAGACTCTAAAATTGCTTAACTACAGCACTTGGTGAACCAAATGAATTGGAATATATATAGAGAGAGGGGGGGGGAGAGAGAGAGAGAGAGAGAGAGATGTGTAAAGCAGCACAAGTGCAAAGCAACAAGGAGACTCTGGATCCATTATGGATGCAGTCAGTCTTAAGCTAAAATATATAAGCTAGATAGACTAATAGGCATGTGCAAACACACCCCAGCTTGGGTTCTCCGGGTGCCCGCTGAGGTGCTGCCCCCTGAACCCCAGACCTGCGCTTGAGCCCCCATGAGCTCGGCAAGTTGTCCGCACTCATCCCAGGCCTGTCCAGCAAGCGCCCACCATTTTTCTGCCTCATTTCTTTAGGGAAAAGGGGAGTTTAAAAATGCGCATATTTAAATATGTACAGTTTGGAGCCGGGAAAGCTTATTATGTGCAATATTAAGCTTTCCCGGCCCCAAACAGTGCATATTTAAATATGAAGAGTTTTTTAAACTCCCTTTTTCTGTAAAATAAAGGAGGCAGGTGGCGGGTGCTTGCTGGATGGGTCGCGGTGAGTCCAGAAGGGTGCGAGCGAGGGCAGGGGCTCAGCGGGCATGGTCCAGGGGTTGCGGGGGGGAGGCAAATGGACTCCTGGACCCAGTTGGGCACCTACAACATCCCTACAGACTAACAGAGTAACTGCAAAATATTTTTGGTGCTAAACGTTTCAGCTTCTGCCCTCATCAGTAGGTGTAATGTTAACTGGATACCAAGAGTGGCAGTTTGGAATGCTGGGAGATGAAAATGCCTAAAGAGAAAAAAACACACAGAGGTATGACTGGTAGAAAGCTTATGAATTGTCCTCCAAATTAAGGCCATATGGACTAAGAGTTCTGAGTCTGTAGATCCAGAAGTTTTCCTTTCTGTCAAGCATGTCAGTGTCCCCTGTTTATTCAGTTGGAAGCAGTTATAAATCTGAGAGACTATGTGCAGGTGAGTTAAAATGTCTTGCAACAGGCTGCTCTAGATTTTGCAGATTTGTGGTTACGCAATCTGGTTCTTAGGTCTGTTGTAGTTTTCCCTATGTTTTGCATACCACATCCATTTACTTACACACACACACACATACACGAAGGATAGACTAACAACAGAGTAATTTCAAAATATATTTAGAGCAACACATTTTGGCTTCTGTCCCCATCAGTAGCTGTTACGTGAAATGGATACCAAGAGTAGCTTCAGCTGCAGACATCAGCAGGCAAAGGTTTTCATGGCCTGGAGGTAGCCATTATCACCTTTTAATGCTTGCAGATCAAGCTGCTGTTAATGGTAAAGGAGCAAGGCAAGCCAATAAAACAGGCTGGCAACCTGGCCAGGAAGAGGAGTAGGAAAGGAATCTCTATGAAGTTTATAAACAGTGATGTAGTGGAGCCAGGGCTCACAGGGCAGAAGTGCTAGGGCTTTTTGATGAGCAGGGGCAATTATGTCATCCGCCAACCCACCCCTTGGACTTTCCTGTTCCTTCTGACTTTATCTGTAATCCTCACAGTAACTGGAGGGAAATGGATTTTCCCAGCAACAATATATTGATCCCTGTTGTAATGCAAAGTATTTTGGGGTGGCTTAAGAACATAAGAAGAGCCCTGCTGGGTCAGACCAAGGGTCCATCTAGTCTGGCATTCTGTGCACACAGTGGCCAACCAGCTGTTGACCAGAGACCCACAAGCAGGACACAAGGGCAACAGCACCCTCCTGCCTATGTTCCTCAGCAACTGGTGTACATAGGCTTATTGCCTCTGGTACTGGAGGTAGCACATAGCCATCAGGACTAGGAGCCATTGATAGCCTTCTCCTCCAGGTATTTATTTAACCCCCTTTTAAAGCCATCCAAATTGGTGGCCATCACTACATCTTGAGGTAGTGAATTCTATAGTTTAACAGTGTGCTGTGTGAAATCATTCCTGTTATCTGTCCTGAATCTATCCACCTATCAGTTTCATGGGATGACCCCGAGTTTTAGTATTATGAGAGAGGGAGAAAAATGCCTCCCTATCCACATTCTCCACACCATGCATAATTTTGTAGACCTCTATCACATCTCCCCTTACCCTCCTTTTTTCCAAGCTAAACAAGCCCAGCTGCTGTAACCTTCCCTTACAGGGGAGATGCTCCAGCCCCTTTATTTTAGTTGCTCCTTTCTGTGCTTTTTCCAGCTCTAGACTTCAAAGCTTGGTCTTGAAATTTCCAGTTTCCAGCTTCAAGGCTTGGTCTTGAATGTGCCATCAAGATCCATTAGCTTTACAACAGACACAAATTATCTTTCTGTGTGTGCATTTTGAGAGAGAGGGAGAGAGAGAGAGAGATGGGTCACCATATCAACACAGCTGTCTGCATTTTTGGACTCTCCTTGGGGACTATCATGAGTGCCTGCACTTCAAAATGTGCAACTACATCACTGGGTATAACAGTCTTCTTGCGCCAAGGGTGCTGCCCAGGTAAAGGCCATGCTTTGTCTTTGTTTTCTGCTAGGAGTGTTAAACTGTGCCCAGCTGTCTTAATAGACTTCCACTGTAAATTGGTCTACTATGAATCAAAAATGAAATTTGGCATACATTTCTGTTCAATTATGAGGGGTGGGGGTCAGAACCATGGGTGCTGATGTGTGTGTTGGCAAGTGTGGTACTTGGAATGATGGAGGGTGATGCTTTTCTTCCATCCTCCTCCAGCTCTAGGCTGCTGAATCCCCTGGTGGGCTGGCCCTGCCATCATGCAGAGTGAGCAACCCACATCAGGCGGCAAAGTTGGGCTATGATTAAAGAGCAGTAATTTGGTGGTGCCTGAGTCAGTGTGATGCAGTAGTTAGCATGTTGGTCTAAAGACAAAAAATAGCCAGCTCCAACTCCTTAGTCAGCAGTGCTCAGTTGATACCTCTCAACATCACCTACCTGGCAGGGCTGTTGTGAGGAGAAAAACTGGGGAACCATGGACGCTTTCCTATTGTGCAAATATCATAGATCTATAATGGCACTTATTCAAGTTCTCATTCTCAGTGGTGCTTAGCATCAGCCTTAGGGGTGGGCAAGCTCCGCACATACCTTGACCACCAAGCTGATGGGGGTGCTGAGCTAAGCTTGGTGGGTCTGGGCACAATCCTATGGACTGCGCCCTCACTGCTTGGAAGCCCCCAAACTTGGAGGCTTCTGAGATTCCTACGCCCTGCCAGGCTGAAGCTGGCAAGGCAGGAGGAGTGGTGGAGGTGATCTTTGCCTCCCCGTCCTCTATTCTATGCTGTTTTCGCTAGATGGGTTTTTCAGATGAGCTTTTCAGCTAGATGGGCTTTTCAGCCCATCTAGCAAGGGTGCTTCAGAGGTGGAGGGAAGGAGGCTGGAGGAGGCTCAGGATAAATTGTATCCTGGCCTCTCCAGTCTCCTCCCCTCCCTGCCCACCAGAATGCCCCCTTTCCCTCCTCTCCGACATTGATTTTCCAGCCTCGGAGAGGAAGCCAGTACAGTTCTGGGCAGGGGATGGATCTCTGACTCCCCCTTCCAATGTTGGAGTGCAGTCTCCAACCTCGGAGGAGTTTTCCAAGCCATCCTATGGTCCCTGGGATGCTCTTCCAGAGACCATAGGATTGTTCTGTCTGGGACTGTTGCGTGTACTGTCTGCAGTGAACTGGGGCAAAAAAGAAGGGGGAAAAGCATTATGTGTGTGGGTTTTTTACATTTGTGCAGGTTGTTTTGGTACTAACTACAAAAATGAGATTCCATCAGTTAGCTTTAAAAGATTCCACACCCCCAATTTCCAGTTTGTTGTCCTTTGTTATCTAAGTAAAACATCAGCAGCTTTACTTTGCCTGGTTTTGCAATTCTGCACAAGCCATCCAACGTGGCAACCCTGCAGAACTGAGCAGAGGATACACTCAAGGTGCTCTTCACCTATGGAGCATTTTATCCTAGGGCCGGTCCTGGTGATGCTGTCAGGTCAGGACTTTGGGGGTAGATATCCAGGGCCCCACTCAGCAGAATGAGAATGAGGGCTTCCAAACACAGCTGGGCTGCTTTACCACATTTTGAAGTAAGTGAAGTAAAATACACATTACCATCTCAAGAGCGCCCCCTTCCCCCATAAGACCATCAAGTCCAAAGTCTAGAATTACCTAATTGTGCTACTGCTGGTCGTAGTCATGTAATGCTGGAACATGACCATTTACCTCATGTAAGATTTTATGTATTTATTTACTCAACAATTTTGTAAATGCTGCTTTAACGTGGAACTCTGCCCAAAGGCAGTTTATAATAAAAACCATCAATAAGGATTCATGGAGGATTATGAGATTTACAAAGGTGTAACTGGAAGTGGATCTCACCCCCAGCATTGCGAAGAACCAGAACGCAGTGGAGACTAGTGAGTGATATATGCGGTGGATCATCTACCGTCCCCTGCAAGATGGTGGCACTATAAATATAGCCTTTGTACTCCGTGCTGCTAATTAAAGGCAGACATATGGCAAGAAAATAAGAACAGGAAAATAAAAAACATTTGTACAGTTCTTTTTAATCTATATTTTCCCCTCCACAAGCAAGATGAATAAACGCTGGGTTTTAACTAGGATCATTCATAAAATAAAAATAAAGAGAGAAATATCACATCTTGAACTCAATTTCCATATGATGAATAGAGACTCATAAAGCAATAAACATCTTTGTTTCAGACATAATTGTATTAAGGAAAGGAGGAGAGAGAGGGAAAAAAGGTTATGGTAAAAACTGGAACGTTGCCAAATTGCAGGACATTTGTTGAATATTAAGGCGAGAGATCCATGTTTCTTTGAAAGGTTACATGTATCCGGATGCTGGATGCACCGCATAGCTGGAAGTCTGTGGATGCTGCAAAACATTTGTGTACTTTTTGCTAGAATCCTGGGTTGCTATACTTTTCAATCGCATACCATGCTTCATTTGGGGAATTTTTATTTGTTCACCCAATTTATACTCCACTTTTCAACCTTCAGGTGTTTCAACCCTCCACCGACCCACCCACCCAAAGTAGCTAACGTGTTTAAAAGCAATACAAATCCATTTAAAAGTACATTAAAATCAAATTAAAATTAAATCAGCAATAAAATGAATGAAGTAGGGGTTTGCTGTGATGGAAATATATTTTTTTTTTTTAATCGGGTGGGCAACTTCACGAGTTCCAAGGGTCATTCTTGCCCCCCACAGCCTGCACCTTCCCCCTCCCCTCTCCAGTGCTATTTTTTAAAAACAAAAATTGCATCTGGAGCACCTATGGAGTGCCAAAAGGGTCAAAATTAGCTTGTTCGCAAGCGGTTTGACCCTTTTGTTTCTCTGTAGTAGCAACATAGCACTCTGAATGCCTTTAAAAAACAATAACCAAAGTCTCTTTAATACAATTTGGGGAGCTGGTGGGGGTGGGGGGGCCGGCTGTATGTTACCCGCCCCTGTTCTGTATAAACAACCTTTGAGATGCCTCACAGAATAATTTCATTCAATGCAAACTTTGTAGGAGTTGAAGATATTTTCTGCAAGGTTGAACGGTTTGGTACAGTATCAAAAAAGAAAAGAAAAAGGAAATCAAAATTAAAACAGTCATTTCCTTTTTTACACAAATCCAATTTGGATAGTCCTTGTGTATCTGGGCAAGCTGCTTGGTAAATTTATTACTAAAGAGTGACTTTCCATGACTTTATATATTGTCATTTGCTGCTCTGTTAGTAATTTAGGGTGCAATCCTATACATGTTTAGACAGAAAAAAAAGGCCTACAACTCCCAGCATTCCCCAGCTAGCCACACTGGGTGGGGAATGCTGGGAGTCATAGGACTTTTTTTCTGTCTAAACATGCATAGCACTGCGCTCTTAATTTTGCTGCTATGGTGTTTCATGTCTGCTTCCTGATTCCATGGCTTTGAAGTTTCTGGGCTGATGTGTAAATGTTTGAGCTAGAACCCCCTGCAGTTGTGCAGATTACACGATGGCAAGTCATTCAATCCATAAACTGCATTTTTAGAAGCGTAGTAATAATCTCTTAATGGGGTGAACTAATAAGGACATCTTTCAGTACTCTTAATGACTGTGGGAGTATTTTAAAAAAAAAATTTGCAAAACTGGCCAAACTCGCTTGGAATATTGGAACGTGGGAAACGTACGGAATTCAAACAACGCTCCTGCAGTGGAATTCCAGGCTTCTGGTGGATCTTGGTATCTGATATTTTGGTGTCAGCTGTGGAAACCTCACTTGGCTGAAAGTAAGGCAGCCAGGTTGTTGACATGGTTCCACAGGAATGAACACACTACACGGCTATCAAGAGATCTTCATCATTCAGCTCCTGGTTTGTTTCCAGCACAATTCATGGTGCTGGTTTGAAGCATTCAAGCCCTAAATGGTTTGGGACCAAGGTACCAAAGGGCTGCCGTCTGTCAGACTGACCTGCTCAACAGCTAAGAGTATCTTCAGAGGCTCTTCTCTGGACTAGGGAGGGCACATAGCTCAGTGGCAGAGCACATGCTTTGCGCTTAGAAGATTAGCAGTTCAATTTCCAGCATCCTCAGTTAAAAGGATAAGGAAGCAGGTGATAGGAACCAGGTGAGAACTAGTGTGATGTAGCGGCTAGAGTGTTGGACTGGAACTCGGGATATCCAGGTTCTAGTCCCCTTTGGCCATGGAGCTCACTGCCTGGGTTACTTTTGGCCTGTCACTGACTCTCAGCCTCCCCTGCCTCACAGGGTTGTTGGGAGGATAAAATGGAGAGGAGGAGCATGTAAGTTGCCTTGGGTTTCTTGCAAAAGGAAAAAAGGTGGGATATAAATGTAATAAATACATACATACATAAAAATAAATAGGAAAGACCTGAGATCTTGGACAGCCACAGCCATGCACAGCAGACAACACAGGCCTTCTTGTGTTTGGATTTGCTCCCTTGCCTTTGGGGGAAGATCATAGAACCCCTGTCCACCTGTCTCCATTTCTCCACTGCTTATCTCTGCTTATCCCTGGAGACAGGCAGAGAATGCTGGAGAGGACACAGAGGCCCCAGCCAGCCTTTCTCCATTACTTACCTCCGCATATTTTATCTCTCCTGTCACTGAACTGTCCTCTCTCAACCTCTTGGGACAACGAACCTCTAAGGAAAGCTGAGCTAAGCAGAGGTAAACAAGAGACTGATGGAGAAAGGTGGCCAGCGGCTCCAGTTTCCCTGTATGTTTGCCTATGATCCCCTGCATGTTTCTCCGGTAGCTTCTGAGGAGAAGGCTTTTTCGGTTGATGGGTTGTATAATTGTATAATTATTTTGATGGGTTGTATAATTTTGATGGGTTGTATAACGGTTGATGGGTTGTATAATTTTGTGAATTTTGTTATGATCTGTGGGTGCACTGCTTTTTAAAATTAGATTCGTTGGCTGTGTTGAGAGCTGGGTTTTATCTGCCGCTGCTTGATTTCCACTTTCCACAGTGTGCGTGCCTGTGTGCATGCGTGTTGTGTGTGTGTTACTGGTGCTTTGTCATTTCTTGTGAGCCACTTAGACTACCACTTTGTGGTAGGAAGGTGGCGTCAAAAATATTTTAAATGACTGATACGTGAATAAACGGTGCAAAACACCTGATCAGACACTGTTTCTTTCAGAACCAAACAAGACTTTCTTTTATTGATGCAGAGATAGAAACTAGCAGCAAAGAAGAGCCGCTCTGGCCGTGCATATGTCTAACCACTTCTAACTGTCAGTTGGTTCTAAGCCTTCCTGCTCCACATAGATTACACCATTTGAGTAACCACAGCAGGGAAGGACAATGGAATGTACCATTTTAGAGCACATCAGCATCATCCAGTGAGAAGCTCTACATTGCAAATGTCCTCGTTCACCCATTCCTCCTAGACCCTGGCTTCATAGTTACATTCATCACATTCTAAATAGCCACATGTAAGCCAGGCTGCAGCCCTGTTTCAGGTGTTCTATATCTAAGGCTAATAAGCACATGAGGAGAGGGAGCATGCTAGCCTCACCCCGTCCCTCACCGCATTCATTGCCCTCTACTCATGGAGGGTGATTTTCTGAAGAGGAGATCCTTCTGTATCCGTGGAGGCTGTCATTGTAGGTATCAACGGTACCAAGGTACCAAAGGGCTTCCTTCTCACACAGCCCCCTATGCCTCCCCACACAAACTACCTCTACTCACATTCACTTCAACTCACTTCTCCCCCTGCATTCACTCACCCTCTCGCTCAGTCACTCACACACAGTGATTCCCACCCCACTCACTCACTCAGGGTGGCCATGGGTCCTCTTTTACAGAGGACCATCCTCCTTTTAGAAGGGGTCCTCAGTTTGGGGGCTATCCCATCCAATTCCAGCCTAAAGATAAAGAGCCATAAGATCAGCTGGCCATCCACAGTTAGAAGCAGCTGGACTGCAGACTGAGCCAGGTAGGCCCACAAGTCCCCTGGCCACAGCCTTCCAAACTAGGGTGAGATGTACTGTATTTCTATTTAAATTGTAATAATAATTTCTAAGTTTGCATCTATATGTATCAGTTAGCTTAGCCTATGCCAATTTTTTGAAAATGGGTGTCCTCGTTTACCCTCTGGCCATGCACATAGGGATGTAGGAGAAATCTGCAGTGGATTGAAATGAGTTCAGATTTCTATGAATCCGACCTGCTAATTCCACAACTGACCAGCTTTTTCCCAAGTTGCACAGATTCCACAGACTGGGTTTTTTTTAACTTGGGGGGGGGGATTTGCGCAAATTCGCACTTGCACTAATGCGCATGTATGCTTATGCATATTACTGTTACTGCATACTTGCACAAGTGGAATGGAATTCTGGTCCATCTCTTTAAAAAATCTGATTCCGTCAATGAGCGGATGATGGAATGAAAGATGCCTGACCATCCATGAAACACAATGGAATTGATTTTTACAAAATCTGTACATCCCTACATGCACATCCAATGTCATTTGCTCCCTGGCCAAAGTGCAGGGCAGATCCTCCAGCCTGTATTTGGGCCTGGGACCAGGGTTCACTACATGCAGGCTTCCTCTCTTAGGGAAGCTTTGCATGCAGCAAAGCTGAGCTGAATGAGCTGAGACAGATGAGTCCCCATTGCTTCTCCATAGGAGGAGCAAAGGGGATTCACCAGCTCAGTTTGCTGCATGTTGAGCTTTCCTGACTGGGAAAGCCCACGCGGAGCTAAGCAGCAGTGTAGGGGAATTTCTGCTGTTATCCCCAATCTGTGATTGGAGATAACAGTGGGGATTCTTCTTCCCAGTTCCTCCTGTATGAGGAGGGGATTGGGAGAAGCATCCTTACTGTTATCTCCTACCAGGAGGAGGTGGGGAGAAGAATCACAGATCTGAGATAACAGCAGAGATTCCCCTGCACTGCTGCTTAACTGTGCATGGGCTTGGCAAGGAGGCAGGCCTACAGAGGGGTCACAAGCCTCTGTGGGCTAGATGTCAATCTCCCATGGGCCAGATTAGGCCTGTAGGCTTGAGGTTCTGCGCCCACTGAAATACTGGATGTTCCTTTGGCAGCCCTTCAAATAGAGGTCTGCCCCTCTGTAAAAGAAAGCACATAGCTATCCCATATTGAGCGCACCTTATCATTAAATGCTGGGTCAATCTGAGCATGCTCAGGAACATCCATTGGTGCTGTAATGCATGGGAGTTGTAGCTTCCAATGCCTTGTGTGAATTGAGCAGGGAGGCAGTGAAAACTATAATTCCCATGCATCTCAGGGACTTCAGAATGCTCAACCGTCAGAGCCTGGCTGACACATGGCTTCTTCTGATGTGATGAGTGCCACACTTGGTTCAGTAGCTCTTTAAACAAATGGCCACCAAATATCTCAGCAGGCATAAACCTCCAAGTTATCGAGCTTCAGATATGAGATCCTGCAGGCCTTAAGGCCTGCAAAGCTTCCACTGTCACAGTGGAGGCTGGTGGCTCTGATATCAGTGGGGCGGTTATTCTGATCCAGGTTTCAGTTCAGAACCAGTCAGAACTCTCGAGCTCTCCAAGGTGGCTCCGATGGCAGTGGGGTGGTAAATCTTCTCCTGGTTTCAGTCAGAACCAGTCGGAACTCTAAAGGAGCTATCCAAGGTGCTTGGATACTCCTTTAGAGTTCCGACTGGTTCTGACTGAAACCCTGAGCGGATTCACCGCCCCACTGACATCAGAACCACCAGCCCTCACTGCCTTGTCACCAGCTTCCCTTGCATAGGTACGTTTGTTTGGCAAAGGGGGAGACTAGCAGGAAGGGCTTGGAGGGAACACCCCTGGGACAGGTCCAAGACATTCCAAACAAAGGATGAACGAGAAGTTCATTTCAGTTCATTTTTAATAAGAACTTACCAAATTTTGCAAGTTTCTTCACATTTCGGCAGTAGGAAGGGCTCGAGAGTTTTTTTTTTTTAAAAACCATCTGAATGCAGGAGAAAGTGAAACCCTGTTTCAAACTTTCTCAGCATTTAATTGAAAGATTCCATGGCATCAGCCGACCCAGAGACAGGAGCTTTATACTTGGGATGGGGGCCCATCTTGCCAGGAGTGGCTGCTGGTGGCAATTAGGAACTAAGGAAGCAAGAGGGTGACTGGGACCCACACTTAGCAGCACACATGGCAAGAGAAATCACGTAGTGGACAGCCAGTCCTGCCAGTGCAGAGCAGAGAGAAGAAAAGCAGAACTATTCCATTGCCTCTGCTGAGAGGTTCCCTTTGTCCCTCCCACAGCTGCCACCTAGCCTGGACTCTTTCCATTCCAGCCAGTCATTATAAGAGCTGTGGCTTGAAGAAACAGTATCTGAGCTTGCTTCCACCCCCCTCCCCATCCCTTCATGTCTTTTAGATTGTAAGCCTGAGGGCAGGGACCATCATACCTCTGATCTTTGTAACTTACTCTGGGAGGATTTTTGGCTTGAGAGCAAGGTAAAAATGCATATCAATAAGCAAGCAAACTTCCTTTTCTCTTCAGCAATCCAGGTGCTACCCCCCCCCTTTTTATGTGCCAATGGTGATGGAGCACCTAGAGTTTTGCACCCCTGGTTTGGGCCGCCCATCCCTCATTACCAAAGAGAGACCACCTGGAAAGGGAGATACAAAAATGGTTTCAGATACTAGCAGCAGCTCGCCAGCTCCTGAAGGATGTTTTGAGAAGCAAATCCCTCCCACCCTACCAAATGCCGACCTCAGTAATTTTTTAAAGTATTGGCATGGAATCTAATAATCGCTTGTTGACTCTAGCTCTAAACTACTCCTAAATCGTCCAGGCTGCAAGACCACCCTAGGTGACCAAAACCACCGCCACAGAGAGAAAAGGTGGAGAAATGTACCAGTTCCTGTGATCACTCAATGTTCCCCACAGTCCTGGCCGATTTCCTTGCCTTGGTAGGAACGTTTCCTCCACCCACCCCCATCTCGATACGTCTTGTAAACAACTGCCGCTCTATGCCGGAGACTGTCTGCTGCTGCTGCTGCTGCCGTAAGGATGGAATAGGGGGGGAGAGGGGGAGAGAGACCTCCCTTCAACTGCCTTGTTACCCTAATTGAAATGCTAAGGTTATGCCCCTGGGGATCGTGAAGCAAGAGGCAAAGGAAAACAGCGGCCCACCAGTACGATCTTACAAGCAAAGATCAAATGGCTAACCACAGATTTCATCCGCTTCCATGGCGACCTCTTCAGCAAGGAAACAGTTGAGATTTTCTGGAGTTTGTCCATTGAGCAAGTTTGCCCCCACCCCCACTGGTGCCACACACTAAAAGGGGGGAAAGAAGTACATATGCAAGTGTATCCCTTCATCTGTATTTATACTTCAACCCCAGGAAGCCCAAAACACTGAGCACTCTGCTACAAATGGCAAAAATGCTTGATGAGCTGTTTTACCATCATGCACGCTAGCAAAGACGGGGCCGCCACAACTCGTGACCCTTCAAGCCAAATGCAGCCCACAGGCCATGCGTGGGGGATAAACCTCCTGTTCGTGGTCCCTACCCAGAACTACAAAAACAGGGGAAGAGGTCAAACTCCTCTAGGCCACACCAATTAGGGTGGCCACTTATGCATCGCCAAAAAATGAGGACAAAAGAGGACAGTGATCTGCATGATGTTTGCATATGCTAATTTATATGTATGGGTGCAAATTTCAAAATTATTATGATTTGCAGTACACCTCAGCATAGTGTGGAAGACTGTGACCAGGAGATGTCTGTGACTGCCCATTCAGTCTGCAATCCAGGTGCTAACTGTGGATGGGCAACAATCTTTAAAGTGGAATTGGACAGCCCTTCAAATAGAGGATGCCTTCCTTCATACAGCCGATGGTCTTCTATAAAAGAGGACACATGGCCATCCTGCAACACCATCTATGGCTTGGTGGCGGGCCTCAGTAGGATGGCCACTTAGGCATTGCAAAAAAAGAGCAAGTGCATCACCAAAAAAGAGGACAAAAGGGGATACATATTTGCATATACTAATTTTTAGGTATAGATGCAAATTTGGAAATAATGACTATAATTTAAATAGAAATTTAATGCATCTCACCATAGTGGAGAAGACTGCGACTAGGTGACTTGTATGCCTGCTCACTCTACTGTTGTCCAAGTGACAACTGCTGATAGGCAACTCCAAGGCCCTTGCTGCTCTCCCTTCTGGTAGATGTTTATCTTTAAACCAGACTTGGACTAGACAGCCCTTCAAACAGAGGATGCCTTCAAATAGAGGACTGTCCCCTGTAAAGCTGGACACCCTAAAAAACGGTGGGTCCCAAGTGGTTCAGGCTTGATGTGGTCATTTTTAAACTTAAAAAAAAAAAATAGGGCCGTCATCTGATTAAAGAAATTTTAGTTAATTGGCTGATTAATTAAATAATTAAATCTGCATACATCTGCATCTGAGGGAAAACCCAACTGTTCTACGGAGAAAAGCATTGTGTGTATTTTAGATGGTGGCTGTCTGTATCACAGCATACAGATATCTTAAAATTGCTTTAAAAATAAATAAATTAGGTGCAGCTTTTTAGCTGATTAAAATGCTTTTAATCAGTTGATCTAACTAATAAATTAATGCAACATTGCAGCCCTGCTCAAAAACTCCAAGAACTTTCATCACATTTTAGGTGCCATGGCCACCAGCTTCCACCCAGGAGCCCTGTGGATCAGATGCTTCCTTCCATATAAAGTGCCAAATGCATTTTTCAGCTTTGAGGTTGTCTTCAGCAGCTGGTAGTGATACCTTTCCGCAAATACTAGAAGTCCCTTGCCCCCTCAAAAATGTTTTTGCAAAATCAGGCAGCTGATTGACGACTTGATTGAAATATTTCCCCTTTTCTCTTCTGAGGGGGGTCTGTAGTTCAGAGCATGCACTTTGCATGCAGAAGGGTCCCAGGTTTGATTTCCAGCATCCCCAGGTGAAAAGGCCCCCTGTCTGTGAAAAACTGGAGAACTGCTGCCAGGCAGTGTAGACCACCCTTTCCCAAGCTGGTGCTCTCCAGTTGTGTTGGACTACAATGTCTATGCTGTCTGGGGATGGTGGGAGTTGTAATCCAGCACATCTGGAGGGCACTAGGTTGGCGGGGGAAGAGGCTGGTGTAGGCCATACACCAGGCAATCAATGGTTTGACTTAGTATAAGGCAGCTTCCTATGTAGAGGTGTTTTATGGGGAAGGGCCGTAACTTTGGTAGAGCACCTGCTTTGTGTGTAGAGGGTCCCAGGTTCAATCCCTGGCATATCCAGGTAGGGTTGGGAAGGATCCCTGCCTGAAGCCCTGGAGAGCACCAGGCAGTCAGCATAGACAAAACTGAGCTAGATGGACCAATGAACTGACTCAGTAGAAGGTACTCCCTACATTATTCTTAGAGATCGTGAGTTGCTCCAGTGTTCTGAAGGAACATCTAATACTCATGATGACCTGTGATGTGGTTCAGTGTAAGCAAGTGTAAAGTGATGCAGGTTGGGGCAAACAATCCTAACCTCAAGTATAAGCTAATGGAATCTGAGCTAGCAGTGACTAACCAAGAAAGGGATCTGGGGGTTGTGGGGGACAGCTCAATGAAAATGCCAACCCAGGGAGTGGCTGCTGTGAAAAAGACAAACTCCATGTTTGGCATAATTAGGAAAGGAATTGAGAATAAAACTGCCAATATCATACTGCCTTTATACAAATCTATGGTGTGACCACACTTAGAATACTGTATACAGTTCTGGTCACCACACCTAAAAAAAAGATATTGTAGAGTGGGAAAAAGGGCAGAAAAGGGCAGCTAAAATGATCAAGGGGCTGGAGCAACTCCCCTAAGAGGGGAGCTTACAACAGCTGGGAGTGTTTTGCTTGGAAAAAAAGGTGAGTAAAGAGAGACATGACACAGATGTACAAAATTATGCATGGTGTGGAGAATGTGGATAGGGAGACATTTTTCTCCCTCTCTCATAGTACTAGAACCCGGGGTCATCCCATGAAGCTGATTGGTGGGAGATTCAGCACAGATAAAAGGGAGGACTTCTTCACACAGCACACAGTTAAACTATGGAATTCGCTGCCACAAGACATAGTGATGGCCACCAATTTGGATGGCTTTAAAAGGGGGTTAGACAAATTCCTGGAGGAGTTACTAGTCTTGATGGCTGCGTACTGCCTCCAGGATCAGAGGCAATATCCTGCTTGTGGGTTTCCTGGCTGACTGGTTGGCCACTGTGTGCACAGAATGCTGGACTAGATGGATTCTTGGTCTGATCCAGCAGGGCTCTTCCTACATTCTTATGGTCTTAGGTATTATGGGGGGGGGGGTTGCTGAAGAGGACCTCTGGGTTGAAATGCATTGGGTACTTTATATGGATAGTTTAAACGATGGTGCATTCATTTGCATCCAATATATGCCAAATAATAAGTAAATGTATGCTGAAGTGACTAATGGTGCAGACATGTGTATCCATTTGGATGAACTTCTTTCAGAACTTCTTTAGTGGTTTTTTAATGCTATAATAAAATGTGTGTCGTTGGTGTTTTTAAACGGTATGATTTTGCCTTTTAACTGTTTGGTAGTTGAAGAGCATTCCAGTCTTTTGGGTACATGAATTTTGAAGAATAAACAAATTCTTGTTTTCTCTTTTCTTGTGTTATGCCACTACACCACACTGGCTCTCACTCTATGTCTATTTAAAATAGGCTTTGTTTTGAGTTACTGTTACTTCTGCTATTAAGTACTGAGCTTATAGGGGGATGCACATTTAAATGCAAAACAACTTGGGTGGATTCAAAAGGGGAATAGACAAAGTCAGGGAGGAGAGGGCTATCAATGTCTATGAGTCATGATGGCTATATATCACCTCCGGTATCAGAGGCAGTATGCTAATGTACAGGACAGGAAGGCCTGGCGTGCTATGGTCCATGGGGTCATGAAGAGTCGGACACGACTGAACGACTGAACAACATGCTAATGTACATAAGCCACTGGGGAACATAGGCAGGAGAGTGCTGTTGTACTATGTTCTGCTTGTGGGTTTCCCATGGGCAGCTGGTTGGCCACCATGTGCACAGAATGCTGGACTAGATGGACCCTTGGTCTGATCCAGCATGGCTCTTCTTATGTTCTTATGGTCTTATATTCTTAGGACTGTCCTTTTACAGTGACCAGGTAACCTGTATGCCTCCCCCTTTAATGTGCTGACTCAGATGCCTTCACAGTGATGTAGAACATCTCTACACCGGCCTAAAATCCCACATTTAAAATGGGGCTTTCTGCTTCCGTTTTAAACACAGGATCACAATGGACTCCCTTTACACGTGCTTCCTTTTCCCCCTCCCCTTTCCCGTTATCTGAGTCTTTCATATGTTTCATTGATCCGGCTCCTCTTCTTGCAGCTTTTCCTTTTTCACTGAGGGAACTCAAGTGGGGTACTTTGATAGCTCATTATCTCCGATCTATTTAAAAATGGAATAAAGGTCATTTAGTGCAGGAGACGCCGTGGAGGTTCACGGCGTTATCTAAAGGGCCTGCGAACTTCCATGAGTGAGCAATCTCAATAGCAGGATAAAAACTCTGCGTGAAGGAGCCCAGTATCTACGAATCATGATGGCTATACATCACCTCCAGTATCAGATGCAGTATGCCTATGTACATCAGCTGCTGAGGAACATGGGTGGGAGGGTGCTGTTGCACTCACATCCTCCTTGTGGGCTTCCCACAGGCAGCTGGTTTTCCACTGTGTGAACAGAAAGAAGGACTAGATAGGTGTTGGGTCTGATCCAGCACCGCTTATCTTATGTTCTTGTTTCTTTTAAAAAGTTATACCCAGGTTTTCTTTATAAAATAATCTCAAAGCGGCTTACAAATGAAATTAATAAAACAGACAAAACACAGTGGGGAAATCCAGTCCAAATGACTATAGTTAGTTTTGTACAATAAACCAAAAGTAGAACAATTCAGCATAAAAATGGGAAGACAACTTGTACATGGAATGTTCCCCTGTAAAAATGAAAGCCCCTCTCTCCAGTCTGCACATAGGACGGAGGAGGCTGGCCTCACCAGGAAAAAAAAATACAGAGGAGTCAGGGCAGGCAATGGTGGTGGCCTCTGCCGTTGGTCTATAACAGGGGTAGCAGAAAGCAGATCTCCGGATGTTTTGGACTCCAACTCCCAGAAGGCCCTGCTGGCATGGACAATGGTCAGGAATGCTGGAAGTTGAATTCCAAAACATCTGGATATATACTTTCTGCCCACCCCTGGTCTAGGCAGCTGCCCGGGGGTGTTGGGTGCTCACATCAGGGCTGGGTGATGTGCTCTGCTTCATTGTGTTTGGTGGGCTTCCTTTTCTGGAATGAAAAATGAGGCTCCTGGGGGCTAACAAAGTTAATCTATGGCTGAACAGGGATTTGAATCCAGGTCCCAGAAAGATTAAGGTCAAACTGTCTTTGGCATGGGAGATCTGAGACTGGATATCCTGGTGTCTTTTTCTTTACTTGTGTGGGGGATGCTAATTTGATTGTAGGAAACAGTACTGGCGGGAGCTGTTTATACCCCCCCACCACCACCCTGTTTCCCCAGAACTGCTGTCTGTAATGGTAAAACCGAGGCACCCAAGAGCAAATAGTCCTAAAGTCCATGGGTATTCTTGGGAGGATACAGGCACCTGGGCACGGGCCCCGGATGTTCTGAGATGTGCCCCAGATCTTCGGAGCAGCCCCAATTGCCATCATCTGCCTTAATACAAGCCTGCTTCTTCCCTCTGAGTTCAGTAGCCTTGCAGTTACTAAAGAGGCCTTAGGACTCGCTCCCTTAGAAGACCAATGGGGAGTGTGGTCTTAATGCACCAGCCTTTTAAACTAGAGGGGGGACTGCCACCTTTCCTTCCACTCATTGTTTTTTCTCTTCCCTCTACTTCTCTGCTCTTACGTGCCCACTGCTGGGAGCTTGCTTGCAATGACTATTTGAAGAGGGAGAGGGAAGGGCAGAAAGAGCTCCATGTGAATATTGGTATTTTACACAGCATCTGAGTTTACTGCCCCCCAAACTGGAACCTTTGGCTTCTGCAAAAATTTAGTAGCTTCAGTTCAGCAAAAGATTCAGTCAGCCTCCACAAACAGCTTTCTCCCCCTTCACGTTTAGTTCTACTTAATAGCTGCAGGGCTTAAGATTATTCCAAAAGGAGGGTTAGGACTATATGACATCATAATCGAGGAAGTGCTGGGCTTTTGAATAGGTTTTACAGTTTAAACAAAGGACGAAAAAGCCCTCAGCCACCTCGCCTCATATAGTTAATTTGTACAATCCTTACAAACCCTCCATAGCCTCCTAAATTCCTCTGAAGTGCTACCTTTCTGAAAGGTGACACTTGGTTTGGAGAATTCTCTCTCCCCCACCCTCCATTTCCAATCACCTTCTTTTCTTCTTCTCTCCCCTATCCTCGTCTTTCTATTTTTTCTTTATTCCACCCAAAGCATATCTTGGGGAATTCTCAAAGAGAATTCTCTTTGGCAAGCAAGAGAAGTTCTGAACTGTATTTGACTTTATACAAACAGACAAGAGAGCTGATTTTTCTCCTCTTCCTCATCCAAGTCTTCAAGAAAAGTGGGCTCACGTAGTTGCAGAGGAACAAATCTGAGATTATTTTATTTGTCAGTTGTCATTAACCAGCAATAGGAAGGGCTGTAGCTCAGTGGTAGAGCACATGATGCTTGGCATGCAGAAGGTTCTAGGTCCAGTCCCCAGCATCTCCAGGTAGGGCTAGGAAAGAATCCTGCCTTAAACCCTGGAGAGATGCTGCCAGTCAGTATACTGGGCTAGATGGACCAAAATTCTGCCTCAGTATAAGGCAGCTTCCTATGTACCTATGAACAGAAAGCTTTAATAAAAATAGGGGGGGGGGTGGAAGTGGAGGGGAGATAAATACCTCTCACTCATACAATCCTAGGTAGAAGTAAGCCCCATTATGTTTAATGAGGCTTACCCCCAGGAAAGTGTGCATAGGATTCAGCACAAATTACTTTTGCAGGGAACCAGCCTTGCAGCCTGATCTTCTGCATGTTTACTCAAAAATAAGTCCTGAGTTGTGAGCATGGTACTGCAGGCTTAGTACACTGCACACCCAATTCCAGTCTAATGAATTGACTACCCTTTGAGCCCAGCCCTATACATGTTTTGTAATTTGTGTTTTTTCCATTTTGCATGAACTCTAGCTTCACTAGTGAGGGAAAGACACTTAGTACATGCTCAGAGTTTCTCCATAACTTAGCCCAAATTTTGAAAACGGACTCCTTGGCTGAACCCTGGTGAAATCTTGGCACAAATGAAGTTGTGAGGAGGAAGTTACAATGAGAGCTTGAGCATAACAAGGAGGAGGTAGAGGAGACATCTGTTTTGAAGTAGACATCTGTTTTTATGAAGAGTTGCTGAAAGATGGTAGAATGAGGAGGGATTGTTGTATGGAGGGGAATGGAATTGGTAGGGGGGTAATTTAAGTGCTCAGTGGTGAAAGAAAATCATTCTGCATATGCTCAGAGGCACTCTATTTTTTATTTAAGAACATAAGAAGAACATCAGACCAAGGACCATCTAGTCCAGCAATCTGTTCACACAGTAGCCAACCAGCTGACCATGGAAAGTAGAGCATGAGTGCAAAAGCACCCTCCCACTCATGTTCCCCTGCTGCTAACATTGGTGAAATGAAAATAAATTCTACTGATTCTAAATTTGCATGCATATTATATGCATACAATAATGATGTCATTCATTCATATATATATATATATATATATATATGATGTACATTGAGTTTAAACCAGCTCTGAAACCCAAGCAGAACTGGGCAGTCTTTATGTCTCATAATAACAGATTTTGCTTTAGTTTTGCTAAGAGCTGCAGGAGGAGGGAGGGAGTGTGGTTCAATGAGTCACAGGTCCATCTTCTAATCCTAGGACACATTTTTACCATGGTCTCCCACCACTGTGCTTTGGGCAAGGGCAAGGATGGGACCATGAGATGGCCATTCTTCCAATGCCAGCACACTTAACTATGAAACAGCTTTAAACTGGATTTCAAACATGATAATTCCCTAGTCCCTGCTCCTATCCTTTTGAAACTTTGCAGGTTTCTTGTCTGGAGGACACCTCTAATGACCTGTGCATTTTCATACAAATTTACCCAAAAACTATGGGGGGGTGAAGGGAAGAGAAGCCAAATAACTCCCTCCCCCAAATTGGAGAATTCCCCTTCCACATGAACTGCTGCACCTATCCTTCTGAAACTTTGCTGGTTTCTTACTTAGGGACAACTGCAGGGTGTCTGTAATTTTCAGAATAATGGTCCACAAGGAACATAGGGAGAGAAGTATGTCCTCTTTTGGAGACCTCAAAATGTCAAGGGTACCCTTGCACAAAACCCCCTGGGGCTATTTTTCTGCAGTTTAGCAGACATTATCTCCTCTGATGAGGCAAAGAATCCTGAAATTTTCATCCATTCTTTCAAGGAATAAAGTTATAAAGCAGTTCCCTTTAAAAGAAAATCAAAATATAAAGGCACATAGCACAAAAAAACCTGCACCTATTTTCCTGACATTGGGCAGGTGTAACCCCCTCCTAAGGGGCAGCCATACCTGTAACTATCGTCTAGTTCTGACCAAGAGAAAAAAGTGTTTTTTAAAATTTCCCATGATAGTCAACAGGAAGCATAAAGACTCAGTTTTCTGAACCTTGACTCGGGCTTGGTACTGAGCTGTATATAATACATTATATTATAATATATAATGTATGTGTATATTAGAGGTGTGCACTGACACACTCATCCCCACTTTGACTTGGACATATGCAAATATGTGTTATGGGGCTGTGTGCCAGATCTTTTAAGAACCTAACAACACCCATGCTAAAGCCTGCACAATAATACCCATTCCAATCCAGATCTGACCTTCATTGTTTAGGTGTGTGTGTGTGTATGTGATCTTCTCTTCACCTGTTAGCGTGACCTTCCCACCCCAGCCTTCCCTTGGGAACAGCCATGACTAACCCCACCAGACTTGCTGTTCTTCTTTTGTCTGAAAAGTTCCAGAAGCAAATTTCATTGAAGTGAACTGAAATTACACCCTGAGATGATTAGTCATCGGTTTCACACTGACTGTCTTCTAGACATTGTGGTTGTTTTGCATGTTATTTCTCCCCCCTGCTGCTCTCAGTTGGGCATTTTCCTGTTCCCACCGAAAACTCTGCTGATTTTGGGTAGTTTTGCTGCCTTAGGGTTCCATGGCTGTCATGACATCAGAATTAAAGCACCCATCATGGCCCTATGAAGTCCAAAAGCTAGACAAGTCCACCCCTTTGATGTGTTTGTGTTGTTGTTATTATCATTATTTTGTACTTCTGCAAAATTTGCAGTTTCATCAAGCTTGCGGATACTTCCTTTCTCAAATGCCCAGTTTTGGCTCCCTTTCTGTCGGCACAGCAGCACTGAGGTTGATATTAGAAGGGGTAATACTGTTCCACAAAGCAAACAGGGTTCCTGTGGATCTTCTTTATATGAGCGGAAAGGGAGCACCTTTTCTCGACAGCAAAGATTGGAGCCAAAGTCCACCCACCCACTCCAGGGAAGTGATAGCGTTTTGAAAGAGAGATGGCTGCTTGTGATGTGTACACCCATCCCACTGCTACCACTGGTAAACATATTTGGCTGGTTTGGGGGTTGTGTGCAAAATCCTGTCCATCCTCTTTGACCACAGATAGCTGTGGGGTGAGAGAAATGAATGTAGAAATCTAGAGATAGTGAGAAGTTCGCTGTCAAGGGCTCCTTGGAGGCCTCTCTCAGTCTAATCCAGTAGCCAAGTCCAGACACAGACAAAGGGATTCTTTTCAAAGCTTTATTCCTCTTTTACAACTTAACAACTCTACTGTTAGCAACTAGATATGAGCAGCAGAGTACCTATGCCCTACGTTGGAACAGTTGGTCCCTGTTTGAAAGGGAATTACTGGCAGACCCCTGAACTTAAGGACTAGGGAGAGTCCCTCCCCTTTTCCCTTGGATCCTCTGGGCGCAGCCGTTGTTTGCGCGCCAACCAGGCACTACGCCTCCTTTCCGCGCCCTCCATTTGGCGTCGCTCTCTGCGTCGGCGTCGCGCGTCCATCAAGTCTGCTTCCCGCGCTCCGTCACTCCCAGGACTGCTATCTAAGCTAGGAATGCTGGTGGGAGGAATCTCCGTCAGCTGTTGGCCCTGGGAAAGAGGAGTGCGCTCCTCTCCCAGGAGCGACTGCTCTTCCTCAGAATCAGAACTACGCTGGGATTCTATGGGCTCTGTGTCCACCCTGACATTCATTTGGTTCCTTTTTTGATAAGAACAACATTTTCAAATGTCTTCATAAACGGGATGGAAAGAACTTGAGATCCGAATGCAGGAGAAAGCGAAACTGATAGATATGCCCATCCAGGCAGAGGGCCTTGAGTGCTTAGCTCTTCAAACTCTGGCTTTGAATCCCTATGTATTCAGCCATGTTTGTGGTGCTGAACAGTGGAGGCTGGTGGCTCTGATGTCAGTGGGACGGTGAATCCACTCCGGGTTTCATTCAAAACCCATCAGAACTCTAAAGGAGCTATCCAAGGTGCAAAGTTCTGATGGGTTCTGACTGAAACCCGGAGTGGATTTACCACCCCACTGACATCAGACCGTCAGCCTCCACTGGTGCTGAATCAGGGTTGCCACTTTTTTTTCCAGCAGGCTCCTCATTGGTAATAGCTACACTGCAGGCAGGAACAACATGTCCTCTCCATGCTGGGAATAAATGTATCGATTGAATTTGTCCAGTGCAGATGGACGAGAATTTTGTTTTAATAAGAACTTAGCTCACTTCACACATTTCTTCCTAAATGAAATGGAAAGAACGTGGCAGAAAGTGAAAGTGACAGATTCATCCATTCCTTTGCAAACCTTGGGAAATGTTGCCTCTGTCATACCATTTTCAATGCTCTTAACCCAAATGGATCTTGAACCCAGTTCCTTTTAACATTAAGCTGTTCATCCTTATTCTCCCCCTCCCCACCCTATCATGATTTCTGATTTGATGAGGGTGACCAGATGCAAAAGAGACCTCCTGCACCGTTAAGAGTTGTGTAGGAGAGGGAGCAAAGCAAAGGAGATCATTTCCTTGTCATGGTGCTGGAGCTTGAGCAGCTCAATGACATCATGAGCTAAACCCTGAAGGGACACCCAAGACGGGAAGGTCATGGCAGAGAGGTCAGACTAAATACGATCCCTGGGAAACTTCCCGTCTTGGGTGTCCCTTCAGGGTTTAGCTCATGATGTCATTGAGCTGCTCAAGCTCCAGCACCATGACAAGGAAATGATCTCCTTTGCTTTGCTCCCTCTCCTACACAACTCTTAACGGTGCAGGAGGTCTCTTTTGCATCTGGTCACCCTCATCAAATCAGAAATCATGATAGGGTGGGGAGGGGGAGAATAAGGATGAACAGCTTAATGTTAAAAGGAACTGGGTTCCTGGGGAAAGACCCACCCCAGTATTCTTGCCATGAAAACTAAATGGATCAGTACAACCAGAGATATGTCGGTATGCCATCAGAAGATGGGACTCCCAGGTCAGAAGATGGTCAAAATGCTACTGGGGAGGAACAGAGGATAAGTTCAAATAGCCCCAGATGTGATGACGCAGCTAGCTCAAAGCCGAAAGGACAGCTAGCAGCCGATGGTGCTGGTGGTGAACGATGAATCCGATGTTCTAAAGATCAACACACCATAGGAACCTGGAATGTAAGATCTATGAGCCAGGGCAAATTGGATGTGGTTATTGGGGAGATGTCAAGATTAAATATAGACATTTTGGGTGTCAGTGAACTGAAATGGACTGGAATGGGCCACTTCACATCAAATGAACACCAGATCTACTACTGTGGACAAGAGGACCACAGAAGAAATTGAGTAGCCTTCATAATTAATAATAAAATGGCTAAAGCAGTGCTTGGATACAATCCAAAAAATGACAGAAATATCTCAATTCGAATTCAGGGTAAGCCATTTAACATCACAGTGATCCAAATATACGCCCCAACCACAGATGCTGAAGAAGCAGAAGTAGATCCGTTCTATGAGGATCTGCAGCACCTACTGGATAGTACGCCAAACAAAGGTATTATTTTCATTACAGGAGACTGGAATGCTAAGGTGGGTAGTCAAACGACACCTGAAATTACAGGCAAGCATGGTCTGGGAGAACAAAATGAAGCAGGACATAGGCTGATAGAATTTTGCCAAGACAACTCACTGTGCATAACAAACACTCGCTTACAACAACCTAAGAGATGACTTTATACATGGACTTCACCAGACGGTCAACACCGAAATCAGATTGACTACATCCTTTGTAGGCAAAGGTGGCGGACATCTATGCAGTTGGTAAAAACAAGACCTGGTGCTGATTGTAGTTCAGATCACGAACTTCTTATTGCACAATTTAGAATCAGACTAAAGAGAATAGGGAAGACCCACAAATCAGTTAGATATGAGCTCACTAATATTCCTCATGAATATGCAGTGGAGGTGAAGAATAGATTTAAGGGACTAGATTTAGTAGATAGGATCCCGGAAGAACTATGGGCAGAAGTTCGCAACATTGTTCAGGAGGCGGCAACAAAAAAGTCCCAAAGAAAAAGAAAACCAAGAAGGCAAGATGGCTGTCTGCTGAGACACTGGAAGCAGCCTAAGAAAGAAGGAAAGCAAAAGGCAACAGTGATAGGGGGAGATCTGCCCAATTAAATGCAAAATTCCAGAGGTTAGCCAGAAGAGATCAGGAATTATTTTTAAACAAGCAATGCGCAGAAGCGGAAGAAGATAATAGAATGGGAAGGACAAGAGACCTCTTCCAGAAAATTAGAAACATCGGAGGTAAATTCCAGGCAAAAATGGGTATGATCAAAAACAAAGATGGCAAGGACCTAACAGAAGCAGAAGAGATCAAGAAAAGGTGGCAAGAATATACAGAAGATCTGTATAGGAAGGATAATAATATCGGGGATAGATTTGACGGTGTGGTCAGTGAGCTAGAGCCAGACATCCTGAAGAGTGAGGTTGAATGGGCCTTAAGAAGCATTGCTAATAACAAGGCAGCAGGAGATGATGGTATCCCAGCTGAACTGTTTAAAATCTTGCAAGATGATGCTGTCAAGGTGATGCATGCCATATGCCAGCAAATTTGGAAAACACAAGAATGGCCAACAGATTGGAAAAAATCAACTTATATCCCCATACCAAAAAAGGGAAGCACCAAAGAATGTTCAAACTATCGAACAGTGGCACTTATTTCACATGCCAGTAAGGTAATGCTCAAGATCTTGCAAAGTAGACTCCAGCAATTCATGGAACGAGAATTGCCAGATGTACAAGCTGGGTTTAGAAAAGGCAGAGGAACTAGAGACCAAATTGCCAATATCCGCTGAATAATGGAGAAAGCCAGGGAGTTTCAGAAAAACATCTATTTCTGTTTTATTGACTATTCTAAAGCCTTTGACTGTGTGGATCATCACAAATTGTGGCAAGTTCTTGGTGGTATGGGGATACCAAGTCATCTTGTCTGCCTCCTGAGGAATCTGTATAATGACCAAGTAGCAACGGTAAGAACAGACCATGGAACAATGGACTGGTTTAAGATTGGGAAAGGAGTACGGCAGGATTGTGTACTCTCACCCTACCTATTCAACCTGTACGCAGAACACATCATGCGACATGCTGGGCTTGATGAAGCCAAGGCTGGAGTTAAAATCGCTGGAAGAAACATTAACGATCTCAGATATGCAGATGATACCACTTTGATGGCTGAAAGCGAGGAGGAGCTGAGGAACCTTATGACGAAGGTGAAAGAAGAAAGTGCAAAAGCTGGGTTGCAGTTAAATTTCAAAAAAACCAAGATTATGGCAACCAGCTTGATTGATAACTGGCAAATAGAGGGAGAAAACATGGAGGCAGTGACAGACTTTGTCTTTCTAGGTGCAAAGATTACTGCAGACACTGACTGCAGCCAGGAAATCAGAAGACATTTACTTCTTGGGAGGAGAACAATGACAAATCTTGATAAAATAGTGAACAGCAGAGACATCACACCGACAACAAAGGTCCGCATAGTTAAAGCAATGGTATTCCCCGTAGTAACCTATGGCTGCGAGAGCTGGGCCATAAGGAAGGCTGAGCGAAGGAAGATAGATGCTTTTGAACTGTGGTATTGGAGGAAAATTCTGAGAGTGCCTTGGACTGCAAGAAGATCAAACCAGTCCATCCTCCAGGAAATAAAACCAGACTGCTCACTTGAGGGAATGATATTAAAGGCAAAACTGAAGTACTTTGGCCACCTAATGAGAAGACAGGATACCCTGGAGAAGATGCTAATGCTAGGGAAAGTGGAAGGCAAAAGGAAGAGGGGCTGACCAAGGGCAAGATGGATGGATGACATTATGGAGGTGACAGACTCGACCTTGGGGGAGCTGGGGGTGGTGACGGCCGACAGGAAACTCTGGCGTGGGCTGGTCCATGAAGTCACAAAGAGTCGGAAGCGACTGACCGAATAAACAACAACAGGAGAGGGAATTTCAGGAGGTATAACTTACATGAGAAATGACATCTTCTTTATGTGCACCCAGAAGTGGAAGATGCAAAAAAATGTTGCAGCATGGAGTACGCCTGTTCAGCGTTCAAGCACCCTCCTCCATGATGCTTCATTCCATTTCCCCCTCCTACGCAGTTTTCTGTTCCCTGCCCCCCAAATGGTCCCCCCTTCGTCCAGTCAGCATTCTGTGGCCACTACACATGCCTAGTTCTTACTGGGCTGTTGGTGGGGGGGCACTCCCCTACCCTGTGGGGGGCTCCCCTAAAGATGTTTTATATTTCCACAGATTTTATGGTTCCTCCAACTTGCTGGTACCTCCCTCTTGGAGATGGGTGGTGCAACGAAACGCACAGCTGGAAGGGAAAATAAGGGCTGCTGGAGGAAACTGGCTCTCTCTGCATGGAAGAAATCCTTAGGCTGTGTCTCCCCATACAGCAGAATGAAGTGGGGATGACAGGGTAGAATGCTGAGGGGGTTTGGACTGCACCACTTTGGTTTACAGGCAGGGACGGCATTACGTCTTTTGAACGCTCCCCCATGTCTAAAGCAAACACACACACACACAAACACCCTCCCTGCAAATAGAAAAAATAGCCCATCAGGGAGAAAAGTTCTGCACCAGCCCTTGGTCCAATGCTGCTTTTCTATTTCTGTAGAATTTTCAACATAGGGAGCATTAAAAAAAAAAAAAAGTGACACCCCCCCCCCCGCGCGCGCGCGCAGTCTGTAGTCGTGCAGCTGCCGCCTCATTCTGCAGCATGTGCAGGCCAGCCTGGATTCGCTCGTCCTGGCAGGAAAAGAACTTGAAAATGTCCTGCAGCATCTGATTGCTTTAAAGATTTCTTTTGCTTTGATGCCTTAAAGCGATTCGGTAGCCACTAATGCCACCATCGTGACACATCTGGTGTACAGTGTCAGCTACTTGATTTATACCTCAATCCCAAGCACATTTTCTTGAACGGAAGACACTTGGGGAAGTAGGTTGCCTGCCTGCCCTTTTCCCTCAGTCAGAACCAGTCAGAACTCTAAAGGAGCTACCTGAGGTACTTCCGCCCCTTGGGTAGCTTCTGCACCTTGGGTAGCTCAACCAGGAGCAGATTCACCTCCCCACCGATGTTGGAGCCACCAGCTTCCACTGCTTGCAATACTCTTTCCCCCAGTAGCGTTTCCCTCAGCGGAAGGGCTTCTAGCTGTGTGGCTTGCTGTATTGTAGGGGGAAAACAGTTGGGATGGGGTGGAAGTTGCAAGAGAAAATTGGTGGTTGGGGGAAGGGTTAAGCGCCTCACACTTGCTGCTTCTCCTCTCCCCTGCAACTTGCACCCTTCCCCCACTGCTTTGCAGCTGTTCAGCAACGATGCGTCCCCAGACCCATGTTCGCCACCCAATATCTAACGTTGCCCTCCATTCCATGGGTTTCAAGAGTATATAAGCACAGGAACATAGGAAGCTACCTTATCCTGAGCTGCACCTAACTAGCCCAGTGTTGTCGACACTGACCGGCAGCAGCTTTCCAGGGTTTCAGCCAGGAAACCCCTAGGCCTACCTGGAGGTGCTGGGAATTGAGCCAGGGACCTTCTGCATGCCAAACAGCTGTTCTGCCACTGAGCTACGGCCTATACCAGGCCAAGAGAGATGCTTGCAGTCCCCTGCTATCACCCACCCTGGTAATGTCGACTCTAACCCAGTCGCATCTGCCCAGCTATCCCAGATCCAAAGCTGGAGGCGGGGAGCAATGCGTTAACAGGATTTTGCACAATGGAAATTGAATACACCATTTCCAGCAACAACATTTTCTGCTATCCTTGCCAAATATATATGAATACCAAAACTCAACTTTCTCTGCCACTGGTTTCCGTAATTCCAACATTGCTCTAGAGAGCCCCCCCCCCCAAAAGGTTTTAAGAACATAAGAAGAACCATGCTGGGTCAGACCCAGGGTCCATCTAGCCCAGCATTCTGTCCACACAGTGGCCAAACAGTTGCCCATGGGAAACCCACAAGCAGGACAGGAGTGCAACAGCACCCTCCCACCCACGTTCCCCAGCAACTGGTGTACATACACATACTGCCTCTGATACTGGATTTAGCACACAGCCATCAGGACTAGCAGCCATCAGTAGCCTTCTCGTCCATGAATTTGTCCAATCCCCTTTTAAAGCCATCCAAATTTAAAGCCATCCAAAGCCATCACTACATCTTTGGAAGTGAATTCCACAGTTTAATGATGCACTGTGTGAAGAAGCCCTTGCTTTTATCTGTCCTGAATCTCCCACCAATCAGCTTCATGGGATGACTCCAGGTTCTAGTATTATGACAGAGGGAGAAAAATGTCCCCCTATCCACTTTCTCCACACCATGCATCATTTTGTGCACCTTTGTTACGTTTGTCCTGGCTGTCCTTATGATGCCATTTCTGTGCATCGCTCATCCAGGTATCACACTGAAATGCTGTGTGCCTGGGCAAAGCAGAGATCAGGTGCCACGTAACATGGCAGAACATGCTGGGAACTGTTTTACACAATCTACATTTGCTGAAAGCCTTATCCAGGTGCTGTGTAACAAGGGGAATGGATTGAATGTCTCTTCCCACATGTACCTGCTTGAACCCTTCAGTTTTCTTTGGGGATCCTCCTCTGGGTGCCCCTGCCAAAGTAAGCTAGATGGGTGGCTACAAAAGAGAGGGCCTTCTCAGTTGTGGCACCCTGCTTATGGAATGAATTCCCCAAAGATGTTTGCCTGTGCCTGCATTTTTTAAAACAAACTTTTGGCGCCAGGCTAAGACCTTTCTTTTCTCCCAGGCATTTTAGAGACCTAGTTCCAGATTTTTATGGCTGTTTTATCGATTTCCATGCTGTTTGGTGTTTTGCATTGTATTGTATTGTATTGTATTCCTTAAATATGTGTATATGTCTTTTGTATTTTATATTTTTAACTGTTCTGTGACGTTTTAGGGTTCAGTCCTATTGCACCCTCGATGATCAGAAGCCCCCGACTTGGAGGTGTCCAATCATCCAACACAGGATGGGAGGAGCAGCAGAGGTGATCTTTGCTTCCCTGCCCTCCTGCCCTGCATATTTCGCTAGACAGGCTGACTAGCAACCGTTCTTCAGAGGAGGAGGGAAGGAGGCTGGCAGAGGCTCAGGGTAGCTTGTATCCTCTCCTCTCCAGTCTCCTCCCCTCCCCTCTCACTGGAATGCCCCCTTTTACCCCTCTGCGAGGGTAATTTTCCAATCTCAGAGGGCAGCCAGCATGGTTCTTTCTGTGCCAGCTGCAAGGGGTTGGGGTCGGATCTCCACCTTCTCCTTCCAAGGTAGCACTGTCTCCTACCTTGGATGGGGGAATCCCCAGTATATCTAAAGGGCCATAGGATTACTCCCTTAGTCTTTTAAATGTTTGAAATCTATCTTGGGAACATCCGTTTTTGGGTGGATTAGAAATGTAATAAATAAGAAGATGATGATGATAGAGTGACCTCACTCCAAATAAAATTTCCTTGGAGTTCATGATGCCTCTTTTATTAAGTCTGAGTAACATTTTTCCGCATTCGTGCCATCAAATTTCCAGTTCCATGGAACTTTTCACCACTCTATGCAGGCTTCTAAATGGCATAGAATGTGAAGCAACAAAGCACGTGCGCGCGCACACACACACGCACACGGGAAATGCACTGGTGTGCTGCTGTAAGTGCACACACTTCACACGTGCATTAAAAAGAAAACAACCCAGTCTGCCTCGACATAATTTCTTGGGCCCCACCAAGAGAAATGTACTGGATACACCTTCGCATGAAACTGGTACAAATTCTGTAATGTAGATCAGGGTTGGGCAGAAAGTTGCTCTCTAGATGTTTGGGGCCTCAACTCCCAGAAGCCCCTGCTAACAGGGCCAATGGTCAGGAATGCTGGGAGTTGAAGTCCAAACCATTTGGAGAGCTACTTTCTGCTCAGCCCTGGTATTGGTAATGATGTGCCGCTGATCTTCTGCACATCAGGTGTCATCAAGTCCATCATTTCAGGGGGAAAGCGTCTGCTGCTTCCTACAATTATGAAGGGAGCCTGTCAGACATGATTGCTGGAATGGGCCAAAGATTTTCAGGATGAGCTTCCTGAGTTGTCTCTTGTAGTGACTGGGTGGCTTCCCTCTGTGTCTTCAAGAGACTCAAGCTGAAGTTTCTTTTTATAATCTTCCAGGAACTCACCACACTGCCTCAGGATTCCCGCTCTGCAAAATAGCCTTTTAATGGATTCCTGTATTTCTTTGTAACCACAGAAAGCGGAAACCCTCACATTTCTTTATATATATATATGTGTGTGTGTGTGTGTGTGTGTGCGCGCGTGCGTGTACACATGCGCAAGTGTGTGAATACATACACACACACACACACACACACTGCCATCTTTTCTGGCTTGCATGTCAAACACAGGGCTTTTCCACTCAGAGCCCTTTTTTTTTTTGCAGTTATGCAGTATCTTTACCAGGTTTTGCTGCCTGCGTTTTGCGACCTGCAATCCACATTGAGCCCCTTTTTCTTGGTGGGCCGAGCAGGATGTCACACCCACACGAGGGGGCCGATCCCTAACAGAATGTGTCCAGGTGTCATTTCCCTGTCCCTCCCCTTGCTCTGTACCTCTCCCGTAGTACCTTTTCTCCATTCTGGGCATGCGCATTGGGGCATGTAACTCACCTGTGTATAAAAGTAAAGGTAAAGGTGTCCCCAACCAGTCGTGTCCGACTCCAGGGTGCGGTGCTCATCCCCGTTTCTAAGCCGAAGAGCCAGCGCTGTCCGAAGACGCTTCCGTGGTCATGTGGCCGGCATGACTGAACACCGAGGTGCACGGAACGCTGTTACCTTTCCCGCCGAGGCAGTACCTATTTATCTACTTGCAATTTCTTGCTTTCGAACTGCTAGGTTGGCAGGAGCTGGGACTGAAGACGGGAGCTCACTCCGTCACGCAGCACTCGGGTCTCGAACTGCTGACCTGCCGACCTTCCAGTCTGCAGTTCAGCGTCTTAACCACTAAGCCACCGCGGCCCATCCACCTGTGTATACCACATTCCTAAAGTGTTTTTTTTTTTTACTCGTATTTCGGAATTCCTTAATTTAGAAATATGGAGCACGGAGGCCTTCTGTGTCTGCTAACGTCCTGCTCGGTTGCCCAACAAACAAGGCTGCCCGAAAGGGGGCCTCCTGGCAGGCATCTGAGAGCAGACTGGGCAGATACCCTGAAGGCCTCAGCACCCCACCCCCCAACCATCACAAAGCTTTCTCTTATTGATTGATTGATTGGACAAGTCTGTTCTTCTGGAATTCCACTAACATAAATTTATATTTATAGTTAAAAACAACTACTACTACCACTACAAAGTTAAGAGGGCAATTTCAGTACTGTGTTCCAGGAATAAAGCAGCAAAGGAAAGGAATAACTAAGTGGCTGCTAATGCCATTTTGAAGAACTCAAAGGAGGTGGCCTTAGCAGCCACTTAATGCCTCTCCTGCGGCTTAGCTAGAGGCACTAAGACCTTTAAACTAAAATATGCTGGCATTTTTGGCCCCACCCCCTTTGCCTTCAGCCCCGCCCACCACTGGAATGCGGCCCTCAAGAGCTACTCCAGTATGGAATCCAGTCCCCAGGCTGAAAGAGGTTCTGCACCCCTGCTGAAAGTGGTATGTGTGATGAAAGGGGTCAGGGGAGACATGATAGAGGTCTACAAAATTATGCATGGTGTGGAGAATGTAGATAGGGAGACATTTTTCTCCCTCTCTCAAAATACTATAACCCAATGGGGTCATCCTATGAAGATGATTGGTGGGGGTTCATGACAGATAAAAGGAAGGACTTCTTCACACAGCACAGAGTTAAACTATGGAACTCGCTACCACAGGATGTAGTGATGGCCACCAATTTGGATGACTTTAAAAGGGGGTTGGACAAATTCCTGGAGGAAAAGGCTATCAATGGCTACTAAGCTTGATGGCTATGTGTTACCTCCAGTACCAGAGGCAGTGAGCCTATGTACACCAGTTGCTGGGGAAAATTGGTAGGAGGGTGCTGTTGCACTCATGTCCTGCTTGGGGGTTCCTGGTCGACAGCTGGTTGGCCACTGTGTGCACAGAATGCTGGACTAGATGGACCCTTGGTCTGATCCAGCAGGGCTCTTCCGATGTCCTTATGTTCTTATGAAAGAGGGTGGAAGAGGCCAAGACTTGCTCCCGTGCCCTGCTACATGTAAAACCTCCATATCAGGACCTTTATGTGAATCGGACTGCAGTAGAACCAATAAGTTATTGCTTCAGTTCATATTTCCAATCAGTCAGCCCTGCCCATTTCCCAGTTACTCTGTTCCGTTGCTCCTACCTCCCAGCTTTCTGTTTTTTTCTCCCAACTGTCAGTGAGTATTCTGTGCCCAATGCCCATACTCACTTCCCAAGGGGCTGTTTTGGACTCCCCCTCTCGTTTACGGGGGTTTCTAAGGATGCTTTTATTTGCACTTCTGCCAGCCTTGGGGTTCCCCCAAGCCCGCTAGTATCTCCCTCCTGGGCACAGATGGTGCCGCTCCAGCTACATGAACAACGGCACTCACACCCTGAACCTTGGAAACAGAGAGAGAGAGAGAGAGATGCTACCACGGCTGCAAAAGAGAGGTGTGGTTGAGATACATGGAGCTGCCCACTGGTCCACCTTCTCAGGTCAGGGTCAGCTGGACATGTAAAGATGGAGACTTTAATTGGAGACTGTGTGTCCCTCCCTTTGCCCTCCATTTCTTGCATTCCAGCTTGCCAGTTCCCAATGGGCTGTGGTTGTGTCTGTTTTCTGGAGGGCACCCTGCTGGCTTGTTGGAGGGCTGGTACTCCTGTGGAGTGAATGTAAATTCATGAGCCTCTCATCACCTCGTTATGCTCTAATGGGGAGAGTGAGGCAGCCGCCGTTTCCTTTGCTGAGCTCTTAATTCCCGATGATTCCTGGGCTTGATCTCCCAGTGTTCACCGATCACGTCATCAGTGTCTGCGGTCCAACAGTTTTGGCCAAGCGGAGCTTAGGGGAAAGAGGGAGTGAGTTGCATATTCTTTGCAAGCATTGCCCCCCGCACATGGAAGGCATTAGAACTCAGAATGCCTCATCCCCTCTTTTCGAAAGAATTGGGAAGCAACATAACAAAACAACCTTCAGTGGAGCTGTAAGCAATTGCCAAGATGGATTGATCCTGTGGAGGGAAGAGAAGAAGATTTAAGACCTGTCTAGAAGCTCCTCAGAAACAGATGACAAGCACTCCCTCTGTGGAAGCAACCATGGTGGTTCAGCACATCTGGGGGAATTCAGATGAGATAAAGTGACCAGATGGTCCTGTTTTTTTCGGTCTGCCATGAAGTGAGCGAATGTGCTTGCCAGTCATTCTTGTAGCAAGGCTGCAATTGGGATGCTTTAAGCACTGGGGTTCAGCCATCTAACCTTAAACCGTTTGGGACCAAGTTTCTTGAAGGACCGCCTTCACCCATATCAACCTTCCCACACTTTAAGATCAGAAAGAGAGGCTCTTCTCATTTGCCAACCCATGACAGCAGTCACGTGGGTGATCACATGTGAGAGGGCCTTCTCTGCAGTGCCCTACACCTTTGGAACAAGTTGCTATTGGAGGTCCGCCATGCTCCGTCATTGCAGGCTTTTAAGAAGGCCTTGAAAACATATTATTTTACTGTGGCCTTCTCTTGATATGACAGCTATTGTTGCTGTTACTGCTGTTATTGTTGTTGCTGGTTTTATTATTGGCTTCTATTGTTGTTTTTATTGTTTTTATGTTTTTATTGCTTTTAATATTTTAACAGTTTTTATATATTTTACTGCTGTAAGCCACCTTGGGCAGGCTTCTGCTCTGAAAGGCAGCCAAGAAATGTTTTGAATGAATGAATGAATGAATGAATGAATCTACAGCAGTCTTCCCCAACCCAGATCCCTCCAGACATGTTGGACTACAAGCCCCATTATCCCCAGGCAGCACAGCAAATGTCTGAAGGGTGCTAGGTGGGGGAGGGCTAACCTCCCAGGTGCTTGAGTTCAAAGCAAAGATTTGCAAAGATTCCAAGATGTGCTTGTTTGACATTTGAATGAGAAATTCCAGATTCACAACCCAAATTTGCATTTTGGATCTAAGAGAGAGAAAGATTAATTTTGGGCTTCACCATTCAAATAATTGGGACTTGTTGACATCTGTGGATTGTTTTAATTTTGGCAAGGTTTCAATATGAAATCTTGCCAGCTACCAATTGTCAAATACTAATTGCCATTGCATGTTACTTATCCAGTGCTGTTTAGTGTCTGAATAGCATGTGCACAGATGCAGTAGCATTGATAGTATTTAACTGTCAACCTATGCAATCTCAAATATGGCCCTATCCCCATTGACTATCATATCTTCATATCTGAAGTCCATTTCAGAGAAGCTCTCAGGGGCTGCATTCCAGTGGTGGGTGAGGCTGAAGGCAAAGGGGACAGAGCTACAAGCAAAAACAATACCAGCCCGTTTTAGCTTAAAACTCTTACTACCAGTAAAGAAGCCTTAGGAGAGGCATTTCAACCTTTTAGAATGGGGGGGGGGAAAATGCAAAAGCCAGGAAACTACCAAATGACCAGTGGCTGAGGGAAATGGGATGGGGCCTGGGGGAGGGGTGGGGCTTTCTGGAAAACCGCAAAGGCCAGACTGGGCCTCCAGGCCTAAGGTTCTCTACCCCAGTATTGAAGCGTAATGGTCACCATTCACAAAGCAGTGCTGGGTGACAACCTGGTCCTAGTACGACACTCGGTTTGCAGTGGGTAATGATGTCAGAGTAGGTAAACTTGAGCAATTCAGTCTTCATAAATTCCTATGTAAACTGACCTGATCCAAACCTCCCGGACTCTTGCATGGCTTGGAACATGATGATGCTTTGGATTTCATTCCTCTCCGTAGTTTGCAATGAAGTTCTCGGCTCAAAAGAACATACCAAAATGCATTTAAAAATGCATAGTTTACCACAAAGTACATTGATTGATTGATTCGATTTGATTTGATTTGATTTCTACCATGCCTTTCTACCAAGGAAATGGCTCTCAAGGGGGCTTACAGTCATATATCAATAAAATTTGATTAAAACAATAATGAAGCAAATATATTAAAACACAGTTAAAAACACAGCAATAACAGAATAAAAATGGCAGCCAACCCAACAGACCTGCTTACATGCCAAAGGCCTGCTTGAATAAAAATGTCTTTCCTGATATGCACATTGTATGAGAAAAAACACATTCAGCAATAGCATTTAAATACTTTATATAAGGATTTTGTCCTTTTTTTAAAGAGCACATTAATGACGAAATGGGAGGGAACAGACTAATGAATGAAAACCCGTGAAATTGCCATGGACAAGAATTGACATTGATCTGCCCATCCCTAACGGTGAGACCCCGAAGTGCCCTGTTTGAACAGAGAATGTGCCCTAAAACTTGCCCCAGAATCCTTTGCAACAAGCAGAAATGCCATGACAAAAGTGCAAGGGTTCTTGAGTGATCCCTGATGGAAGAAACTTTGAAAAACACTGTGATACATGCTGGTGAATCAGCTATCCGACAAATACTAAATGCCAGTGCACATTGTCAGTGTCAAATACCACACTCAGTGATACAATATTGAAATAAAATACCACTTGGCCACAAATACAAATATCAAATATCAGGGAAGGTTCAGGAAATATTTCGGTATTCAGAGGAGACATTGGCATTTGCAATGGAGAATTATAAGGAGAAATGTGTGTGTGTGGGGGTCACATTTGTTTCAGCTTCACTAAGTACTTACAACAGAAAAGAATTTGCTTTGATATTGAACTGCCAGGCACTGATCCATTTTCTTTTCCAACTCCCGCTCTACTTTCTGTGGCTACTGAGGATTTTCAGTCTTTGTTGGGCCATTTTGGGGGTGTTTTCTACCCTTAAGTCATGGGGTTTATTTTATTTTATTTTATTAATATTATTTTCGACGCCTGCAAACCCTCTTGTCCCTCCTTAGCCTCATTTTGGCTACGGTCCTGATGGCATTCGCCACGCTTGCTATTAGAAGAAGTGATATGCAATGGCATAATGTACTTGACAGTTCTTGACTGTTAGCTTGCAAGTGTATCCAGTGTTTGATTGATTTTAGGACTAAAATACCTTAAGATACCTTCCACAGCCAATATTTTCATTGCTGGCATATAACACTATTCAGTACCAGGAAACATCTGATAGCTAACATATCATGTCAGTGAGTATTTTGACAGCTTAAAAATATGGAATGCCTACCTAATTTAAAAGAAAGATAGAAAAGAACATCTACAGATGTCCACAAATGTTCATATTGACTTGGGAGTAAGCCTCACTGAATTCTGTTGGACTTACTTCTGAGTAAAAAATCAGGCTACTAGGAATGCAGGGATTTTGTTAAATCTGTTCTGTCTGTGTTTCATGGATTGTCAGGCGTCTTTCATTCCATTGTCTGCTCATTGACAGAATCAGAGTCTTTAAAGGATGTAAGATAATTTTGTTCCACTGGCGCTAATGTGCATTAGTACGAATGCACATTAGCAAAGTGCACATTAGCAATAATGCAAATTAGCGCAAGTCCAAATTTGTTCAACCCCCCCCCCCAAGGAAAAACACCTGTTCACAAGTCTGCAGAATTTAGTCCACTGTGGAATCTGTAAGCCGAATTCATAGAAACCCGAACTCATTTGAATTTGTTGCAGGTTTCTCCAACATCCCTAGGCTGAGATATCCCTACAGCACCCAGACCTTGTGTTTGAGTAAGATCTCACATTCAAAATGCAAATTCAAATTGGGAAGTTTGCATTCAAAGGCTAGACAGTGAGTTTTAAAAATATTGGCACATTTTGAATGTTTGTGAATATACATGTCAGTTGTACGGACACCCTGCAGTTTCCCGCCATCCCATTGAGGATTTGTTCCAGAGACGCACTGGATCGTTAAATTTGTCTGGGAACAACCAGCTCATCCTAAGTGACAGTAGTGGATGATATTTTATTAATTGTTTTATTAAGTAAATCATACAATGTTGAGTTTTGGATCATGGATTACAGTGTGGTCCCATTTAACAATGATTGGATTTGAATTTAAAGTGCTTCTTTAGGTAGTTGGCTTGAAGAACCCCCATCATTGCTCATTATTGGCCACGCTGGCTGTGGCTGATGGGAGTTGTAGTCCAAAACAGCTGGAGGTCATCAGGTTGGGGAAAGCTGCCCAAGGGGAAGGAAATGACATTGTGGGTTGGATCCGTTTTATCCTGTGTTAGAGGAATCCAGCTAAAAATCTATCCACCTAAAACTGCTAGATTTAAACATGCTAAAGATTCATTATTGTACTGTTGAAGACTGGCAGCTTGAATGTCTGAACTGAGTACACTGGAAAATACTATGAGTGACTTCATGCAGTAGTTCCATCTGTGATGTTATATCTGCCATGGCTTAATATTCACACAGGCAAGTCATCGTTTGATGTTGCATTGATCAAGCAGTGAATGTACATGTGTGTGAACCAGCCCTTAACTTCTCTAAACTGTATCCAGTCAGTGGAACTAAAGCTGCAATCATAAGCATGCTTGCTAGTCTTATTTACCTTAGTGGGATTTAGTTCTGAATGATCATCCTTTGAGTTGCTCTGAAAGATGCAATGCCAGTGGGATCTAACCACTGGCAGTGCCAATCTAACTAGGTTTAGAATCAGTGTGTTAATCGCTATTAATGGCAGTGAAACCCTACCCTTCCTCCAGTGACTTCAGGGTGGCATACATAGATGCTGGGGCACCCCAGTCCAGCTTCACAACAATGCTGTGAGGTAGATTAGAGTGACCAAAGTCACCCAGTAAGCTTCGTGTCAAAACAGGGATTTGAACTCTGAACTCCCTGGTCAAAGTCCAACGCTCTCTAGCCATGACACCACATTGTTCATTGTGCACCACCTATAGCAAATAGTCCTTAGTGCGTTTATTTGGCCAGTGAAAACAGCCATTTATAGTAAAATAAATAAATAAATAAATAAATATTATATGACGTAAATAGAGGCTGGCTGGCTAATTTTAGATAAATATTGGATAAATATCCATTTATTTAACATCGCATGTAATATATTTGGTTATTCAGTTGGACAGCAACAACTGATGAGTCCTCTGAAAGCGGTTATATGATCATTTGCTCAATTGAACCAAAAAGGTGTTCTATTTTTGTGAATATGCAAAAATGGTCAAGCTTTGTTTTGTCCCCATATTTCTGTATTGAATGGTCCTATTCTTTCGGTTTATTGCTTTTTAGCCAATCAGACCATATGCATACAGAAACATAATAAAATGCCCCTCTTAGGAATGGTCCTATTTATAGCATCCCGTCCACCCCAAAAGTAGAATGGCAAAGTTTAACTGGTTAGCAGGTAGATTAAACTATTTGGGGCCATAGTGTCTGAAGGGCCACCTGCTCCCATATGATCTTGTCATCAGTTAAGAACTTCATCGGAAGCCATTCTCTGAGTTCCCCTTCCTTTGGAGGTTAAGCAGAGGGCTACCAAGAACACAGTGCCGCTCCAGCTGTAAAACTCCCTCCCGAAACAAACTCTCTTGGTTCTGTCATTATTATCTTTTAGACACAGCCTACATCTACCTTGTGTGCCTTTGCTTTTGGCAACAATTCATAACGATCAGCTGTTTTTGCAGCTTCTTGTCAGTGTTCTAAACGGTTTTAGGCTGTACTAGTAGTTGATGGTTGCTATTTATATCAGAAGTGTCAAACCTCTTTCAGCCTGAAGGCCAAGTTCTATTTCAGACAAGGTCTTGGGAGGCGCATTCCCAGTGGTGGGCAGGGCCAAAGGCAAAAGGGGTGTGGTCAAAGGCAAAAATGGTTGGGCCAAAAACGCCAGCACATTTTATCTTACAGCTCTTCCTGCCAGTAACAAAGCCTTAGGAGAGGCATCTCAAAAATTGTGCAGAAGCTGGGATACCACCCAAGAATCGATGGTTGAGGGAAAGGGGGTGGGGCCAGGGGAGGGAGGGAGCCCCAGAGGGCTGGATCAGGACCCCAGGTGGGTCAGATTTGGCCAACAGGCTTAAGGCCTGACACCTCTGATTTATATTGTTGTGGTCAATGTGGAAGTCTCATGGAGGGCTAGTGTGGCAGAAAGGAAGGCTAAAAATAAAATGCATTTGCTGTGGAGGGGGACAATTTTAATCAATGGTGTGTCTTAATAGACAGCTGTGAGTGAAGGACTTTCTTCTTTCCTTCCTTTCCTTCCTTCTTCCGCATTTTTGAGCTTTGGTGTGCTTCTCTTTAATATTTTCTGTCTATTCCTTATAAAAGATGGGTATTCCTTCTAACAGTGTGCAGTAGCTTTTGTTTATTTACAGCCCGAACCTGTACCATGTCTACTCAGGTGTAAGCCCCACTGAGTTCAATGAGATATCCTCTGAGCAAAGCAAGTACAGGATTGTAGCCTTAGTTGCAAACAATCTTGCACTCACTTCAGTATCTAAGGTTCGCAACAATAATAAACTTCAGGCTGCAATCCTAAACAGGCTTCCTAAGGAGTAAATCCCATTGAACATAGTGGGACTTACTCCTGAGTAAACATACATAGGACTGCACTGCACGGTGGCCAAACAATCGACACGTCAGTTTTACTTTACGGGCAGATTATTTATCCGCTAAGACTTTTTTGCCGGTGACAAACCGTAAGCGTCTTGGGATGATATGAGACCTCCATTGTTTCCTGACAGTGCAAGATTCACAAGCTACAAAGTGCGTCAAGCCCAACAGAACCTTTGTAGCCACCAAAAAGTCTGTGAGACCAAAATGCCTTCTGCAAATGACTCAGCTGCTTTTAAACTCTCAGGATGTGGTTGGTGAATTGGTTTGCATTATTCTCACCCCATCTTTTTTTCCCTGATACTCTCCCCCTGTTTTCTGAAAACCACCGGAACTGGAAACATTGCAAGGAACCCAAACAGCTGAAACTATCCCTAGTGGATGAGAATACCAGAGAGTGTCACAGAGCTGTGGGTTGTTGTTTTTTGGTGGGGGCAACAATGGTACTGAGCACTCTCTCTTTTAATTTCTGCCTGGTCTAATTGGTTAGTTTGTTTCAATTTTGAGGTATGTGAGTATGTGTGTGTGTCCTGTATATTGCTTTACTAAACTGCCTTGAAGGCTTCTAAGGTGGCGTAAAAGGTATTTTCATAGGGTGGCCATGTGCCCTCTTTTACAGAGGAGAGTCCTCTATTTGAAGGGCTGCCAGAGGACCATCCTCCATTTGAAGGGCTGCCCTGTCCAATCAGAGTTTGAAGATAAAGAATCATAAGAAATTTTGCCCATCCGCAGTGAGCCTCTGGACAGCAGACTGAACAGGCAGCCACACAGGTCTCCTGGTCACAGTCTTCTACTCTATGGCAAGATGGACCGTATGTCTATGTAAAATATCATGATTTCTAAATGTGCATCTATATGTATAAATTCGCATATGCAAATCTTTAGCACATCAGCACCCTCTTTTATTTTAAGAACATAAGAAGAGCCCTGCTGGATCAGACCAAGGGTCCATCTAGTCCAGCATTCTGTTCACACTGTGGCCAACCAGCTGCCTGTGGGAAACCCTCATTTTGGTGCTGCATTGCCAAGTTTTTTTGCAATTCATAATTGGGCACCCTAAATATAGTCCAGGCTTCCACACCTTCTGGCTAACTAAGCCAAACACAGGCTCCCCTGCTGCCCGCCCCCCCCCCCGGTCACCAGAACAGCACCTCAAGCACCTTTTCCAGGCTGTCAGGACCACTGAACAGGAGCATTTCTTTTAGGCAGGTCCCCCTTCCTTTCTGTCATCCTGGGAGCTGCATCATGGGAAATTTAACCAAAGTCAGGATGACGAGAGTGAAAGAAGAAGCAGTCAAGGTCAGGGCAACTTAGGGAAGGAGGCAAAGGAAGCCCTCTGAGTAAGAATGCAATTAAACCTGAGTAAAAACTTCACAGGCTGTAAACTTAAAAGATTTCATCTGCCCGATGTATTCTCTTGCGTGCGATGGTTTGTCTCCCATGTGCCCGGGACAATGGCTTTCAAGATGAGTTGTCCAATTTCTTTGGGAAGTTCTTATCTGTTTCTTCTTACACCTGTTTTATGTCTGTCTCTCTTTCTCTACTCCCACCCTTTGTGTATTCACAATTGCAAACTGAGCGAGCATCTCTCCCTGCCTGGTGCATCACTCACTTTCCGAATGAGGTAGCTGCGCTCACAGACAGAGGAAGTGGTTTCCCCCGTCCATGGGAACAACACAAGTGTTCTCGGAAGGGACCCCATGCGTCTCACTTCTGACTGGGGTGCGTCGCAAGTCAGATTCTCACGCGAGAGCAAAACAGTGTGAAGGACGTATGGGAAATGAGGCAAGGGGCGCTGAGGGCAGCGGAGCTTGTCAAGAGGCAGCTTTTGTTTCTCTCTTTTGATGCAACAGGATAATCGGTGGGCTTGTGAAAGCTCCAACTAGATGCAACCTCTGTTGGGAAATACAATCTACCTGCCTGCTACTTGCAATTTATGAATTACCAGAAAAAGAGGGCAAAAGAAGACAGCAATTTGCATATAATTTTCCATGTACTAATTGATATGCATAGATGCAAATTTAGAAATAATTATTAGAATTTAAGTAGAAATACAGCCTGTCTCACCATAGTGTGGAAGACGGTGACCAGGTGACATGCGTGTGTTTGCCTGTCCCGTCTGCTATTCAGCTGCTACCTGTGGATGGGCAGTTTCTTTCTTTCTTTCTTTCTTTCTTTCTTTCTTTCTTTCTTTCGTTCTTTCTTTCTTTCTTTCTTTCTTTCTTTCTTATATCTATCTATCTATCTATACCAGCCAATAGCCAAAGCTGTCTTGAGGTTCTTTACCTTTATACCACACTTGGACAGGTCAGCCCTTCAAATAGAGGATGGTCTCCTGTAGAAGAGGACACATGGCCACGCTAGCAGTGAACCATTTCAGGGCCAGCCCTACCTTTAGGCAGAGGCAAGTGGCCGCCTCAGGCACTAGATTTTGGATGTCATGAAAGGGCAGCAAATTATTAGTGATTTAATTTGTTATTGTATTTTTACTGCTAGGGATGGACAGAGGTGCTTGTGGGATTTTCTGAATCAATGTGCCAAAATAACTTGGCTGGTGCTGGGTACTATGCACATTGACTTGCGGGGAGGGGCATTCACTGCTCTGCCTCAGGCATCAAAACTGTGGATGAGCAACAGTTCTTATGGTTCTTTATCTTCTAACCAATATTGGACTGGGCAGCCCTTTGAATTAGGGATGTCAGAGAAATCTGCAATGGAACCAAATGGGTTCAGATTTTCATGAATCCGACCAGCAGATTCTGCAGTGGACTGGCTTTCCCGCTGTCGGACAGAATCCATGGACCTTTCTCTGAATTTTGCAAAAAATTCATCATAGGAAAATACACATAATAAAAAATCTAGCCAAAAATGTGCATTCCTCCCATAGGCTAAAGCATAATAGTGCACATTTGGGGGGCATTTGCACATTTTTGTACATGTGAATTTGCACAAATGCAAATTTGTGCAAATGTGACTGTGCAAATGAGAATTTATGCTGTTGTGAATTGACGCAAATTCAGAAACAAACAAAAATCCAATTCTGTCGATGGGTGTATGACAGAATGAGAAACCTAACCTGCGAAACACAGATGGAATGAATTTTACACAATCCATATATCCCTTTTTCAACTTGCGGATCCCTTCAAATAAAGGACAGTCCTCTAGCAGCCCTACAAACAGAGGACTGTCTTCTGTTAAGTAAGACACGTAGCCACCCTATCCACCACTCAGCTCTCAACATTCAAGAATAAAAAATATTTAAAATCAAGAATGTGAGTATTCTTCTCTGGCTTGGATGCAAGCAGAGCTGGAGAAGTCACATCCTCCCTCCTACACCTCCCCCCCCCCAACCTCCAACTCCCCTCTGAGTTTGGAGTCTCACCATGACATGACAGAGTTCAGATCCCATTGTGCTCCTGATTGCATCAACAGGGGATGCCAGCCAGAATTTTGGCTCAGAATTGGTCTTGGAACAAACCGAGCTATTTCCGTGTTTTGTGGGATTTCACCCCATCCCTAGTTAACGTTGTGATACTATGTCAAAAAGCAAACTTTTTTCCAGTTGAGATTTTCACCATCTTTTGCTGCCTATTCCACAGTCTATACCACTTACTGCCTTGCCCAGACACTGCAAGACAACTATTTAAAAACAAAACAAAATGGAGGACGGAGTGCCTGGGCAGGGAGTGAGCTTTTGCTTTAAACTCAAAGCATAGGCAATGGGATAATTTAAGGACAGCCTAATGCCCCGATTTCTCTGACGCGAAGTCAGGAATAAATGACTTAGTGGGGGATTTCTGAACGGCAGAGGCCTTTTCCTCTCATTAGCCAGAGACGAGGACGGAGTTGGGTCCAAATGGGTATAACAGGAAAGTCAGACGTCTTGCCCCCAAATTAGATTCTTTCCTCTGAGCACCTTTTGTAGGAGTCTCTGTTTTACTGGCTGCTTTTGTTCCCCAATTACACCAAACCCTATAATTAAACACCTTTTTTATTGGGGCTAGGTAGCTTTAGAAAATTCTGCCCAGCAGCAAAGCCAGAGTATTTTTTTCCATAGGCATCAGTAAGTCTGCCAGTACAAAGGGAATTGACGGAGGCTCCTTTGCTTCAAAATCCATGGCAGAACCACCCAAGAGCTTCAATTGCATCCAGGCCGATGAGTTTTTAAGTGTGGCTGGTGCCACCAGTACGCAACGCACCGTAAAGCTGAAATGGAACACAATGGACTCATTCTCCCCACACGCCTTCATCGTCTGCAGACGGCTGGCTGCGTGACATGGCTGCACTTCCACCGTTGTGTATGACATCCAAAACACCATCAAAAGCTACAGCCAAGCACACATTCTCAGAAAATACTTTTCTGAGAAAAGTTCTGAGAATTCTCCTTTTCTCATCTGCCTCAGAAAGAGAGGGGCATTTTGTCAAATATTTCATGCCATTTTTGTGCGTATGGCAGCTGCCATTTTCCACCCACAATACCCTGGAACGACAGTAAATCTGGGCATTGTGGCGGATGCAAAATGGCCAACCAGCTGCCAACACAGTTACCTTGGACACAACAAGAAAACCTTAGCCCGGTGGGGGGGGGGGGTTACACCATGCTACTGCTAATGGTGAGCTCTGCACCCAGAAGAGTGTTGACGAATTTCTCCTACCCTTAAAATTATTTGGCAAAATAGCCATCCCATTCGCCCACCAGCACCTCCACAATTTTGCCAACCACAGATAGGGTGGGGAGTTTCAAAGGGCCATTTTCACTCAGCTTCAACTTACAGTCTGCATCAAGGAAATGGCGCAGGCAGCAGCATCCCGTTATCCATAATGGCATGCCAAGATCTGTGAGCCCAAGCCTTTCTGTCACTGACAAGAGGAATGTTTAGGGGATGCTTGAGAAATTTGATCTTTATAAATTCTGATATGGTCACTTGATTCACATCCCTGGGGCTACTGTGTCACTTGGAACTTAATGGATCAATGTGGAAACAGATTTAAGGGTGAATATTAGGGAATCTATGAATCCGACCTGCAGATTCTGCAGGAGGCTGGCTTTTTCCCCAGTTGGGTGGATTCTGTGGACTTGCAGATCATTTTTCTAACTGTCTGGAATTTTGTGCAAATTTAATAATTTAAACTTAATTGTCCACCAGCATTTGCACTTCCTGAATGTGTAAATTAAAGCAATTTTTTTAAAAAATGGCCGAAAATGCACATTTCCCCCTTAGGCTAAAGCATGAAAATATGCATTTTGGGGGGCATCCCTATTTTTTAGCAAGGGAGTTGCACATTTTCACAAGTGCAAATTTGTGCGAGTGTGAATTTGCATGAGTGTGAATTTGCAGAAATTCGGAAACTTTAAAAAAATCTGAATCCGTCAATGAGCAGACAATGGAATGAAAGGCACCTGATAATCCATGAAATGCAGACAGAATGGATTTTACACAATCCATACATCCCTAGTGAATATACATGGTCCAAAAGAAGACCGAAAAATAACATGTCTCAGGATGCTAGAAAAATTGGTTTATTCTTAAGAAAGGCTTTCTTAAGATTAAAGCAATTTTTAGCATCCTGAGATGTGTTCTCTTTTTGTGGATTTCTCATGGATGCTTTCCAGTTTGTTCATACTCATGGTCCAGAAATAGACCAGTACCCATCAATAGGAATGTTGGGGTTGTGGTGATATGTGTCTATAAAAGCCAGTTGCTTTGGGATGGGAGAGAAATTTGTTCAGTTCACACTTTAATGCGAACTTACCTAATTATGCACTTCCAAACCAATACTTGACCTAAAACTCAGTTATCCTTCTAAATTTTCTCTTCTCTGAATTTTGCAATGGAATTCTCCTGTCCAAGAATGTGTACCAAAATGTGTATATTTTTAAAAAGTGTACATTTTAAAAAAGTTTATATTAGGGAAATTGTGTCCAAAACCCACACATTATTAGAAGAAATGTGCACAAAAATACATTTTAAAAATAATAATAATCTCAATACGGGGGACAAGCTGAAAAATGAGAAACGGAAATACTTAAACTGACAAACTGCTCCATCCCTTCAGTTGCCAATATTCTATCACGCACTGTAGCATGACCAAGAGAAAGAACATGGGATAAGGTTAAGCAGGTAGAAACAAGCTCAGTTCTTAATAGCTGAGTTCACCAGAGGTAGAAACAGATTTATCTCCTCCTGATAAGTAGAGCCTACTTGAATACCAACCCCAAATTCACCCGTTTACATTGTCCCATAAAAGTGAATGGAAGCCATGCATTCCTGTGTGTGTGTGTGTGGGGGGGTGTTTTCAATGTCAGGGGCTGTGGGGGCTAAAACTAGGAGCCTCTGGCTCTATGCAGAGCTGCCCCCTATGGGCAGGTAGCCCCATCAGGGCTCCAGGATGAAGTATCACACAAGATAAGGAAATGGCTGGCTCCCAGGTTCTGGAATGCCTCTCTTCACCACTCCCAGGCTGGTCATTGGCTTACCGCATCAGTAATAACCTTAAAGGCTTCCTGTTCAGGTGGGGATCAAGTCTGGGCAGTTATCATTTTTCCTGGCTCTGACTCCTGGTTTGATCTCACGGTTCTGACGTGCCTTGACCTCTTGGCTGTGATGTCTGGTTTGGATAGCTCCTGGTTCCTGGCTCCCGCTCAACTGTACGGCTCAGTTCTGAAAAGCAGTGAGGGCTGGCCCTCCCATTAGGGAGAATGAGGCATCTGCATCAGGCAGCTGGTTTTGGGTGCCATGAAATGACAGCAATCCATTAGTTATTTGAATTTATTATTATTGCATTCTTATTTCTAGGGCAGTGGGATTTTCTGCCTCGGGTGCCATAAGAATTTGACCAGGCTTGGGTCTGGTCACTTTGACTTGTGGGCGGGGCGGGCGGGAAGCTCCATTTGTTGCTCTACCTCAGGCAGCAAAATTTCTTGGCATCGCAACCCTTACAATTCATTTAAAAAATTAATCAGTTCATACAAATCATCCTTCCAGTCACACCACACCAGTCATAATTAAAAACATTTTGCTAATTTAGAATAATCATGTGGTATATAACTCAGCTGGGACTGTTCCACTTCAGACTCTCCAACATTAAAAGGAAAAGGAGGGAAATTCCTGTAAGGAAAACAAGAACAACCTCGCACATTAAGAAGAGGTTCGTCTCCTTTGCTCTGATGTGCTACATTTCCACAGGCAGGAATTTCCACAGGGGAATCCTGCAGCACAGACTCTCCCAGCATGATACGGTCCAAAGAGAGCAGCACTGTTTGCTCTGAATCTATTCTTCAGCTCTAAGCAGCTGGGATTTAAAATCAGAGAGAGAGATGCAAATCTCTGTCTGGGCCAGAGTCGGGTTCACATTTCCCTTTTGTGAATTTGTGGTTGTGGAAATCCCAGAGCGCCACGTATGTGTGTGTCTGAAACAAAAGCATCTGAAAAAGGAACGTCTAACAGTGCATGCAGTTTCAGCTTCTGCAGAGAAGGTTGAGTCCCCCGTGAAAAGGGTCAAAGTAACAGGCACAGTTGGGCAGCAGTGGGGTGGAGGGTGATCTTTTCATGGCGATATGCATCAGGTTCTCAGTGTGCCCAGTTGCATTCAGTGGAGGGTGGTGGCTCCGATGTCAGTGGGATGGTGAATCCGCTCTGGGTTTCATTCAGAGCCAGTCAGAATTCTAAAGGAGCAATCCAAAGTAGTTTCACACCTTGGATTGCTCCATTAGAGTTCTGACTGAAACCCGGAGCGGATTCACCACCCCACTGACATCAGAGCCACCAGCCTCCACTGAATGCATTTCTTTTCGAGGTGCCCTGAGCCCCAAGAGGCTGACAGAGCTGGCAGCTTCATGGGCTGCTCGTTGGCACCAGGAGTGGCAGGGCGGTAGGCTACGTTCTCATTTCTTTCTTTATTACATATGCCAGCTTGACTGTTTATTGCCCATACTTCCCACACCCGTGTGTGTGCGCGTGTGTATGTTTGAAACAAGCTGGTACAGAGCAGAGGCATGGGTAGATGAACAAAGGAGCCACTGCCTGAGGAACCCCTTCGCTCCCATCCCACAGGGCACCTTCTCCCATGTGTCCCCCTCCCTAAAGCTTTAAAACAGGGCTGCTGAACCTTGGGTCTGTGAGCCACATTTGGCCCACCTGTGGTCCCAATCTGGCCCTCCATGGTTCCTCAGAGGGCCACACCCCCTTCCTCTGGCTCCACTCCCTTTCCTCGTCGGGTGGGTTCCCGGCTTTTGCATGTTTTCCCACTCCATTCTAAAGCGGAGCCAGTGTGGTGTAGTGGCTAGAGTGTTGGGCCAGGGGTCAGGAGATAGGAGTTCTAGTTCCCACTCGGCCATGGAAGCTCAGTGGGCGACTTCGGGCCAGTCACAGACTCTCAGCTCAACCTACCTCACAGGGTTGTTGTTGTGAGGCTGAAATGGAGAGGAGGAGGATTACGTACGCCGCCTTGGGTTCCTTAAGGAGGAAAAAAGGTGGGATATAAATGTAATCAATGTAATAAACAAACAAGCAAAGAAATAAAATCTTGAAATGTCTCTCCTAATGCTTACTTACTGGTAGTAAGAGGTTTAAGCTAAAATAGGCTGGTATTTTTGGTACTTTGGCTCTGCTCTTTGGTATTTTGGTATTTGGGGGGGGGTATTATTTGGTATTTTGGTATTTGGTATTTTGGTTTTTTCCCCAGCTATTTTGGTATTTTTGGCTCTGCTATTTTTGGTATTTGGGGCCTGCCCCCTTTTGCCTTCAGCCCCGCCCACCACTGGAATGTAGCGACCGAGAGCTTCTGCAAAATGAAATCCAAACCTCGGGCTGAAAGAATTTCTGCATCCCTGCTTTAAGATCTGTCAGCAAGGCCCTGCACAGATATTACCATTTGTGAATGCAACATTGGCATCTACCCGGGGCCTTTTTAGTGGTTGCCCCAAGGTTATCAGAAGGCCCTCCCCAGATGCAGAGACAAGACTCAAAATGCTTGTCTCCTTTCTGAGAAAGGCTGAAATGTTCTTGTTCTGCCCATGTTTTAAAGGAGACTGCCCCCAATTCTCTGAGCAGTGAGAATTTCCAGGGGGCAGGGCTTACCCCGCGTTTGATTTCCTTTGGAATGATGGTTTATCAACATTTTGCAATATGTGTGTTTCTTTACAAATATACAGGTTGAGCATAGGCTGAAGTATTTGTTTGTTTATTTTATTTGTATGCTGCCTTTCTACCAAAAAATGGTACTCAAGTACAGCATTCAACACTCCGACAGATGTTCCAGAGTTCACTGCTCTTCCCCATCACATCTCCAGCCTAACCTACTTTGTGGCCCAAAGCAAGAAGCCCCTGCCTCCACTGCTGGTGCCCACACCGCCTTCCTTCCCAACTGTGGGGAGTCTCTCAAGGGCTTACCCAAATCTCACAAGACTTCAGGGAAGTGGGGGTGGGGGTGCACCAGGAGGGAGGGCAGCTGCTCCAGAGAGCCCCACCGGCTGCTCTCTCACTGCAGCAAATGCCACAGTAGGAGATTGGCTGGCGAGGCTCTCAAGAGCACCCCCTGGAGGCGGTGGCAGGGAGGAGAGCAGCACAATTTGCCACTCTTCCCTCTCCACCACCTAAATCATTTGCTTCAGTCTGCCTAATGAGAAGCAGTCAGTCCCCTAAGATACTCGCAGAACCCAATTCAGCGCTCTGTGTCTTTTTCAGTCCCATCTCGGCCTGACTGTATCTTCAAAACTACAAACACTTAGATTACAATATTATTTGGAGGAAGTGGGGAGAAGCATCCCATTCAGGTATTTGTTGGCCATTAAAGCCCATCAGCCCTACTATAAATTTCCAGGCAACCTATAATTGCCTTTAATTTTGCTGACACTGCATGTGTCTGGGCCAGACCTGCCCGACAGGTTTCAGACCCATCCTCTTTCTTAGAGAATTACCACACTGGAGGGCTTCCCAGGAGATCATCCAGCTCAACCCACAATCCCACAACATCATCATCATCATCCTGAGGGAGGGGTCTGCCCACTCCATTCCGCTGAAGGGGGGCTGCCCCACAGCAGGGTGAAGGGGGCAGGCATTTAACTCTGTCCCTCGGCCTGCTAATCTCCCCTGATTTCAAACTGTATGGACTGCAAGGCTCTCTGCTGGTTGGGGAGGTCTGCCTCTAGTGGCTGAAGATGTTACTGCAGGCATCAACTACATTTAAATTAGGGCTGTGCAGGGACCCCCTGACCCACCTCGGAGGCCGCTTTGTGGCTTCTGAGGCAGGCCTGATCCTCTCCAGCCTTTTTCAGGGGGGTGACCCTCTTTGGCCTCCAAAACTCCCCCCCCCCGATGCCCCTGCCGTGCCACGTGAGCCCCCAGCTATTTACTCAGGCCCTCAGAACTTGGGCTCTGGCAGCCGTCTTCCTGTTCCAGGGGAAGTTATCACTGATGGTGTTGCCATCGCCACTAGCTCCTGGGCCCTCGGACGCGCACTGGCAGCCGTTAGGGATAGTGGAGAATTCCGCCACGGATTTCAGTGAGGCCAAATGCACTGGCATTCGGCCCCCCCGAAATCCGTGGCGGAACGGCCTGCCACCCCCCGCCACCCCCCTCAGATCCCCCCCAGGATGAGACTTACCTGGGGCGGATGTTCCGGACAGCGGCGGCTCCAGCGGCGGCTTCGGCGGTGGCGGTGGCTGGTCTTCCGACCAGCTGCCGCCACTGCCATTTGCAGTCTGGTCTTTCTTTTCTTTTTTTACACAGACGTGATAGGCTACGTAAAGACTTACGTAGCCTATCATGTCTGGGTTTTAAAAAAAACGCGTATGCAAATGGTGGCGACTACAGCAGCCGCCATTTGCATTCCTTATTTTTTGCCGTCTTAGTCTACGTAAATATTTACGTAGGCTAAAACGGTAAATAAAAAAGGAACGCACATAGTGCCCATTACGCTATTTGCGTTCCCCTTTATTTTCGCCGTAATAGTCTACGTAAATATTTACGTAGACTAAGACGGCGAAAAATAAGGAACGCAACTGGCGGCCGCTGTAGCCGCCGCCATTTGCGTACGCTTTTTTTTTTTTTAACCCAGATGTGATAGGCTACGTAAGTCTTTACGTAGCCTATCACGGTTGAAAAAGGGATGCAAACGGCAGCAGCTACAGCAGCCGCCATTTGCGTCCCTGCTACCCAGCGGCCGGATGTCCGGCTGCTGGTGGAGCCGGCTGGCGGCTCCGCGGAATCCCCACGGAGCGGAGCCAGCCGGGCAGGACTCCGGGGGGAGGGATGGAGCACCTCCCCCCCGTCGAGGATTCCGGGGGTAGGGACGGAGCGCCTCCCCCTCCACCGCGAAGCAGATCCGCGAAACGGTAAGTAACTTTCGTACATCCCTAGCAGCCGTCTTCCTGTTCCAAGGAGTCACCATTTTTAAAATCTTTAAATTTTAAAATTTTACATTTTTAAAATGGTGACTACCTGGAACAAGAAGATGGCTGCTGGTGTGCGTCCTGAGGGCCCAGGCAAAGAGTTGGGGGCTGGGTGGTGGTAGCAGTGCGGCTGGGCTTCCGGATCGCTCCGAAGCACGTGGAAGCTCTTTGGAGCAACCCAACCTGTTTTGTGCCATTTCATGGCCCCTCTGCCTTGCCTCGGAAGCAGCCCAGGTGGCCCAAAGCTCCTTGCTTCAGCTTGGAGTTCACACTTTGGGCCGAAGCGTTGCATAGCCCTAATTTAAATTAATTAATGTGTTTTAAAAGCAAAATAATCCTCGGGTGCCCAGCCCTAGGTTCCCCTTGGTATGAATTCAAAGCTTCAGATGTCTAGGTATCACAGTCTTGGCTCTATGATGCTGACAGACAGAAAGACACACGTCCTCTTTTATTATCATAACTTACTAATTATTAATATTATTAATTATAATACATATAATAATATTATAATATAATTAAATGTATAAGTATAACGTATTATACATTCTAATATATATATATATATAATACATTCATTAGTTTTTTTAATATTAATAAGAATAACAACAACAATAAACTAATGAATGTATTATTATCTGTGTTTTGTGTTACAAATTGCTTTGTAAAGTCATCGCAGTGTAGTGGTTAGAGCAGCTTTCCTTGACATGGTGCCCTACAGATGTTTTGGACTACAACTCTGATCAGCCCCAGCCAGCATGGCCCTTGGTCAGGGGTGATGGAAGTTGTTGCCCAAAACATCTGGAGGGCCCCATGCTGGGGAAATCTAGGGTAGAATGTTGAAGTAGACTCAGCTTCAGGCCTCCCTCAGCCCAACCTACCTCACAGGGCTGTTGGGAGGATAAAAGAAGGGAGGAGAACTATGTATTCTGGCTGACTTGAGCTCACTGGAGGAAAGGTGGGATATAAATGAAATTTTAAAAACCAAATAAATACATAAAGGAATAAAACAATTAGAGGGACCAATTCTATGGCCCCTAGACAGAGTCGGGGTGTGTGTGCATAGGATATTTTGGAGTCCTGGATCCGAGGTCGGAGACAGCGCACCAACTGTGGATCCAGGAATCTACGCTCCCCGCCTTCTCCCCCTCCCCCTCCCCCTATAGCTGGCATGGAAAGAATCACGCCAGCTCCGTCTCCAAGGTCACAAAGCCAATGTCAGAGAGGAGGGAAAGGGGACATGCGAAAGGGCAGGGAGGGGAGGGGGCTGGGAAGGCCGGCTTATGATGTATCCTCAGGCCTCTCCTGTCTCCTTCCCTCCCACTCTGTGGAGCCTGTCTAGCCAAAATGCAGAGCAGGAGAAGCGCGGAGGCGAAGATGGCCTCTGCTGCTCCTCCCGCTCTGCATTGGATGGCCGTCAGCCTCCGAGTTTGGAGGCTGATGGCCATCCTGATAGGATCACGCCCTAAGAGTGGCAACAGGGGCAGTGGGGGCCCATGTCAGACCCTGTTGTCCCAAGGGTTGCTAGTGTGCTTAGAACCCCTGGAATTTGATCAACCCATATCATGGATTTCATGCACCTCCTGTATGGCCTATTGGGTTGCGCAGCTCTGAAAAAGGCCATCTTTTCACTTTTCACAACAGAATAATGATATAAAGAGAACTATTGAAATTCCATGCTTCCAAACACAGCCTCTCCTCTTAAAATCTACCCAGCATTGTAAGGAAAAAGCCTTTGGGTAGGTTTAATGAGCAGCGTTTGCCTGCGATTTTATGGTTTGATTTGTAACTTGTGGGACCGTTGGGGAGCAGTCATGGAGTCTGTTGACAGATGCAGATAATCTACAAAGGCACGTGCATTCTGAACATACAGCCAGCTGGAGATCCATCATTTCCTTCACATTCCTAACTTCCAGTCTATGATTCAGGGTCAATTCATGCGCAGTGTTGCTAATGACAGCCTCATGATTACCTGCACACATGAAGCCCACCACCAAAGATATCCCATTTGGTGGCGCATTTCATTTTGTTCACCGCCCAAATAACCCAGGGTGAAGAACATGTGATCTGACAAACATGTGGTGTCCATGTGTCTACTTTCACATCTGAACAGTTTGTCATGTGGTTACATGGCTGTTTCCGGACTGCTTCCTGTATAGTAACAGTTGCCAGTATATTTTTGCTGCAGACAAGAGCCAAAATGAATTTGCTCCCCAAAATTATCCTTTGCCAGGTTTTGATGTTGAATATTCATTCTCTAAAGATTTGAATATTTGCCAAATGTTGACCAATGGCTTGATATATCTATAAATTGACATCTGGTATTTAATCTCAGTATTTGACATTTGGCAGTTGACATGCAATGGTCTTTACTATTTGACTGCATGTGATAACTGATGTGAATGAGCCTTCAATATTAAAGACTATTGTTCTTTGGCTATTAAGTACTTCTACATTAGACAGCATTTGACAGTCTGGTGCAATAATCTTTTGTATCTGACAGTTTTGGATGGCTGACATGCAATGGGATTGTGGTTTTGTTCATTGGCATTCCGTGGCCTTTACCACAACATTTGATAGTGGCTATTTATATTTAATGATATTTGACAATATTTCACAGTCGACATGGAAATGTCCATTATTGTCTGGACGCTTTGACAACTCCATATTTGTCCCAAAGCAAGGGTAGGAAGGCCATGCCCTGGTTACCTCCAAAATAGATTACTGCAATATGCTTTACATGGGTCTGCCTATGAAGACAGCCCAAAAACTGCAGCTAGTGCAAAATGTGGGCCCACAGATGCTGCTGGGATCAGACTGCTGACTTCCAGGTGTGTGTATTGGGGGGGGCATTTACTTACAGGCTTACACTCTAACAGTCACAGCACAAAAAGAAAGGGGATTGGGAGGGGGGAAGAGAAGGAGATAAAAAGCAGAGTTCAGGCACCAGTCCTTAGTTTCAAAGTTCTTATGGGTTCTTTCTGACAAGGAAGGCAAAACACGCTCCCTGCACCTGCCCCTTCTTTTCCTGATGTATGGAGCCAAGACGTTCTTCCTGGGACTGGAGCATTGTTCTTGCCACATATATCACACAGGACGTAGCATGCAGGCCTGGCCAAAGGCAGGCTCCGAACAGAAATGCTGTGTCTGGGGAGTGTAATCCTGCTGGAGCTTAGCAATGGAAGAGTGGAAAAGGAGAGTCTGAAGGCTCTTAGCATGATGGCATCTTCCTGTCCCACTGTCCAAAGGTTAATTGAGAGCAAGGATGACAGACTCAACGAGCACCACACCAATCCTAACCATGCAGACCATGGAAAAGGAGCTACCGGGGAGGTCAGCAGCCCCTTTGAATGATTTTTCTCTTGGATGACTTCATCTACAATACTCTCAGCAGTTGTTATTGTTGTTGTTGTTGTTTTAAATTAATAAAACTTAGGTTCAGCTGCTATTTTGGCAGGAGACCCATTCACCCCAGCTCTGAGGAAGCAAAGTGGGTGACCTAGGGGAAGCATTCTATTAAAAATTCATCACAAATTCCTGTGCCTAAATCCTCTGGAGGAAACATCTGAGCTGAGGTCCCATATATCTGTGGATGTAGTTATTGATGATTTCCTGGATCTGTGCTGCCTAGGGTGGCCATGTGCCCTCTTTTACAGAGAACCAGCCTTGATTTGAAGGTGTCCTCTGTTGGAAGGGTTGTCCAACCCAAGTCCAGTTTAAAGATAAAGAACTCTAAGAATTGTTGCCCCTCCACAGGTAGCACCTGGACAGCAGGCTGCACGGGCAGGCGCACAGGTCACCTGGTGAGATAGCCTGCATTTCTATTTAAATTGTAATAATCCTTTCTAAATTTGCATCTATACCTATTAATCAGTATGTACCTATTTATGCAAATTTGTGTCCTCTTTTTTATTATTCATAAGCGGCCAGCCTAGTTCTCTGATGATGAGAGAGTCCAGACATCTGGTCTGAGAGGCCTGGAGATCCGTATTTGGCCCATGGGCCGGAGGTTCCACACCCCTGGATTAGAGAGTCAGACTAGGGTTGAGAAAGCCTAGTTCAGTCTGCACACAGCTGTGAAGCTCACTGGTTGATCTTGGGCCAGGCACTTGGGCTCAGCCTGCCTACCTCACAGGGTTGTTGTAAGGCTAAATAGAGGAGGTCCATGCATGCTACCTGAAGGCAGGAAATAAGTAAAAGTCCATCATCTACCCAGTCCCCATTTTTTGTGGTTTTTTTACAAGATTCCTTCTGACTATCATGTCTCTTCCCCTCTCCTTGTGCTTCTTAATTAACTTCAGAATTCGATTGCAAATAGGAAACAAGGCAGCTTTTGCCCCGATGCGGATGGATATTACTGTTCCATTTGATGTGGCGTTTGGAGGAATGCTGTTATTCATTCCTGCCTGCAATAAAAACCACATGTTTTTAAGACTCTGCACTTGGGGTAGGGGTGGGGGTGGGAAGGAACCCTCTTCGGAAAAAGGATCAAGTATGTTTTGTATGCATGGCATGAGATAAAAATGAGCCATAAATATAAAAAAAACAGTCAGGCCTTTGTGCTGGATTGAAGCGGCTCTCGGGGGGGCGGGCAGGATTATAAAAGCGAGGGGCTCAAGTTTGGTGGGGAGAGGTGAGAAACGAGTGATCAACTGCTAAACTGATACAGAGCTGTTCACACCATGTGCTCTTTAAAATGTTTGATCCAGTGTACAGTAGTGTATAGAGCAGTCCTTCCCAACCTGGATTTAGAGATTTAGGGACAGACTCATCCCTAAATTTCAGATTCTCTCGGTTTCTCATTTTTCCAGTCCTAAATTCAGTTCATCTCAATCTGAGAATTTCTCCGGTCTTAAATTCAGTTTGTCTTGAACTTTGAGAATTATTTTTTTTCAAGTTTGCATGAAAATTCATAAGCGTTTTTGTGCACGTTTCTCCTAATACATGTATTTTTGTATGCATTTTGGCCTAATATTGCTTGCAAATTTTGATCCAATTATCGCATTTTTGCAAACAATTTTCCTAATATAATGCTTTAAAAAAAAAAAAAACATTATTTCCCCTAACATACATTTCTGTACGCATTTTTTGACTGGGGAACTCCACTGCAAAATTCAGAGCAGTGTGTGAATTTTTAAGGATAACTGAGTTTCAGTTCACAAAGCGGTTCGAAAGGGTGAAATTAAGCAAGTTCACATTAAGAGGCAAACTGAATGAATTTCTCCCCCCCTTCCAAGTTAGATTATAACTCCCATCATCCCAAGCCAGGAGGGACATTGGCCCTGCTGGGCATGGATGATGGGAGTTGTAGTCCAATATATCCAGAGGGTGCCAGGTTGGGGAAGGCTGGTTTAGAGAATCTGACTTAGCCTGGGGTGGCCTGGACTTGAAGGGCAAGGGGGTCTGGAAACCAAGTTGAAAGAGATCTGGATATGTCTGGCCCAGAGAAGAGATGACTCGGGGAGACATGGTAGCCATCTTCAAATGTCGGAGGGGCATTCACATAGAAGATGGAGCAGTTTCTTCATTGTTTATTGCTCTGGAGGTGCGGGCTAGCTCTGGTGGGTGCAAATTGCAGAGTAGCCAATTTCAGCCAAACATGAGAAGAAACTTCGTAACAGTAAGAGCTGTTTGACAGCGGAAGAGACTGCCTCAGAAGGTAGAAGTGGGCTCTCCTTCACTGAAGTTCATTTGTTTTGTTTTTTATAATATTTATATATGTCATTCAAGCAAAGGGTTGCCAGCTATCCAGCAGAGTTGCTGTGGCTGCACAATTCTTGTATTGGTCATGAGGTGGACTAAATGACCTCTAGGGTTGCTTCCAACTCTATAGTTTTCTTATTCTGTTTATCTTTCCTCAGGCTGTGGGGCAGTCATTCTCTCTGGTAATAATCGGGGTGGTGGTCCAACACCTCTGGCCGGTACCAGGTTGGGAAAAGGCGAGCATAAACCGCTGTTGATATTAGGGTTTTTACAGAATGGGAAAGGGCCATAGATCGGTGGTACAACTTCCCGGGTTGTATCCACAGCATCTCCAGCTGAAATATCTCGAGCTGGAAGGAGGGCCTGGAAACTCACTGTCCGTCAGAGCAAACAGCATATTGGTCAGGCTGGAGACAGACAGGCCAAGAACTTGACTCAATCTGTGGAGCTTTCTCCAACATAGTGCCCTCCAGATGCGTTGGACTCCAGCTGGTTGTGGGCTTATAGGCATTCTAGTCCAGCACATCTGGAGGAGACCCGGTTGGGCAAGGCTGATCTAAGGCATGTTTATGGTCCAGTGGGCGACAGCTTGCAGTGTAGTCAGCCAAAAAACTGCCCCCCCCGTTGGAAAACAAGGGCAATTCTTTGATTGATTGATTGATTGATTGATTGACTGATTTGATTTGTACCCCGCCTCTGACTCCATAATGAGGCAGCTTCTTGTTTCTAAAAAGTAAATACAACAAATGCACCGTTGCATTTTTTGTTGATTTTAACAACTTGATCTTGAAGCAGGCCTTTGAACCTTTTCAAGAATCTTCCCTCCCCCTACCCACCCCAAAATCTAAAATAGAGCTTCTGACATTGGAATTGCTAATATACAAATCCTACATACTGCAGCAAACTATAATCTTCAGCTTGGGGGTGGCGGGGGGAGAGACATGGCAGCTAAAGTGGCATAAAACAAATATATGTTTATAGTGCAAATAATGACAACAACAACAATTTATTTCCAACACACATCTATGCCCATGGTGCTTTATAAGGAACAGGTCTGACATTGCTTGCTGCTGGTTTTATCTTTGTTTTATTCTGCACTGATTTAATTTATTTTATGTTGTTGTTTTAATATTTGTATTTTATGCCCAGAGAACTTTGGTTACTGGGCTGCTTAAAGGTAGAGTAAATAAATAAATAACTTGACAGATCCTGGGTTCCCCAAGGGGCTTACAAGCTAAATATAGACACAAGGAAATCATAGAGGGAGGGAAAGGAAATGGAGATAGGGGTAAAACTAAGGGAAGAATATGTAATTATTTCAATAACATGTACTTTGTACTTTAGCTTAGCTACAGTAGGGTATTGGGACCAGAGAGTTTAAAAAAAAACAAGTCTAAAAAGAACAGGAAGAGGAAACATAATTCCTTCTATTTCTGATGTTCAGGCATGAGTTCCGTTGCTTACATAGCCAAAATGGCACTACATGCACACACAAGAGGGAGGTATCAGCAGATGCAGGGAAACCCCACAATTTGCAAAAGTTTAGGCGGGGGGAACCTTAATGGGTAGGGAGGGAAAACTACAACAGTCCAATAAGGACTGGATGTGCTCAGCGGCTACGGAATGCTGACTGACAACTGGAAGGGGGAAATAGGAAATGAGATAGGAGAGGGAATGGGATGAAGTCTACATTTGGTCTTCCACAAAGTTGTTCCCTAAGGTGGTAATAGCTGACTGTCTGGAACACTACCCAGAAGCACTGAAACTCATTGTTTCAGCTCCCACTTCTTGTCTTTGATTTCTCAGGTAACAGCCTTGCGCAACACGAAATGTATAAATATCAAAATGCCATAAAGCAGAAAGGGAGATAAAAATCTGTTCTTGAATTTTCTTGGATGAGTGGAAGGAAAGAAAAGAACTAATTTCCCATGTATTTTTTCCAGTCCAGTAACACACACACACACACACACACACACACTCATTTTGTTTATTTTTAACAACTTTTATTTATCATCTTCAAGTGCCTAATCTATCCACACTGATCTTGGACACGTCGACTGCCTTGCAACAATTTCGGAAATTGCCCGCGCATTCAAGGAGCGTGGAGACCTTCCATTTGCACAACCCAGTGTTTTGAATGCAGGAAAAAGTCTGAGGTGTATTGAAAAACCTGGCTTGGGTCGGTAAATGAGCTCCCAGCCCCAGTCTCAGTTCTATTTCATCATGTGAAATGGGGTTGTTCTACTGGAATCCATGCTGCAGCGAGGCAATTTTAGCCTCTGGACTTCCTGGTCTTATGGGGTCCCCCTTTAGATGGCAATGTGCACTGCTTCAGTTGTAGCATTTTTCTTCCCCCGACCTGCCAACCACCATTCCATACTTTCAGTGGAGGCTCATGGCTCCAAAGTCAGTGGCGGTGAATCAGAACGCTCCGGGTTTCCATCAGAACTCTAAAGGAGTTCTTTTAGTTCCTTCTGGCTAGTTCCTTTAGAGTTCTGACTGGTTCTGACTGAAACCCAGGGCAGATTCACTGCCCCACTGATATTGAAGCCATTGGCCTTTACTGCATGATTTAAAACTCTTCGCCAACCATGATCATGATGGCAAAATAATAATAATAATACTCAGAGCATGTACAGTTTTAAGCTTACTTAAAATCCTAGCACAGGGGTGGGCAACTGGTGGCCCTCCAGATGTTTTGGCCTATAATGCCCATCAGCCAGCACAGCCAATGGTGAGGGACCATGGGAGTGGTAGGCCAACACATCTGGAGGAATCAAATTGCCCAGTCCTGTGCTAGAAAATGGAGTTTGCTCCCACTACTCTGATGCTGTCATCACCTGCTGCCCTCTGGGTGGTCCCTTGGGGGGCCCCTGAGCTGTAGAACCCTGCACTTTAGCCCCAAAGTCCAGGCCGAGCGGCGCCACTGCCTGAAATCAGTGAGGTTCTCTGCAGCTCAGAGGAGTGTGTTTCAAGTGGTGGCCAAAGTGAGCATTACAGTTAGAAACACTCTGACTTCTACAAGTTGAGAGAAGTTATAAATCACAATGGTAGGTTAATTGCCTTCCGGGCTCAACTTCTGGGTGCATTGTTTGCAAACGTCGGAGTATTTTATTACCTAAATGCAGACATTTATTTTAAGGATTTATATCCTGCCTTTAGACACCAGAGACAAGGACTTCAAGCAGGTGAGGATGGGGTTGGGCTAAAGTTAACGCATAACGGGCACAGGCCATACCAAGCATTGAGCACTAGATGTGGCATTAATTGTATGGGAATAATAATGTGCCGAATTGCTGGGTTGTTAAAATGCTCAGGGTGGCCAGGCGTCCTGCTTTATAGAGAACAGTAAAGCTGTCAGAGGACAGCCCTCTATTTGAAGGTGTCCTCTGTTTGATGGGCTGCCCAGTCCAAGTCCTGGTTTGCAGGCAAAGACTATAAGGGTGGGGAGCAGAGCAGAGGCCTTGAAGACTATAAGGATGGGGAGCAGAGCAGAGGCCTTGAAGTTGCCCATCAACAGTTAGTCATCATCATGGCGATCACTCGTGACCGAGTAAGATTGTCTTCCAAAGATAGAGTCCATATAGATAAATCTTTAAAAGGATTAGACAGGTTCAATGAAGATAGGTCAATCAACACATTAATCTCTAGCAGTGGGTCTGCAGGTGGCTGTAAAGGCCGATTCTGGACCTACACAGCCTCCCACAGTGAGGACGTCGGTTTCCAGGGGGAAGGCGGTCACGGTGAGGGTTTGCTCGACGTGCCTTCCGCTGAGCTCGTTTCTCCCTTTCGCTCTGTTCTCATGCTAGTACTGGGGCAGCAGACTGAGCAGGCACACAGGTCACCTGGCCAGTCTTCTCTATGGTGAGATGTACGTCCATTTAAATTATAGCAATTATTTCTAAATTTGCATCTATATGTATAAATTAGCATATGCAAGTGTTATGCAGATTTGTGTCCTCTTTTGACCTCTTTTGGGGGATGCATTTCCTCTTTTTTGGTGGTGCAAGTGGCCTCCCTAAATGTAAATAGCTGCCATGTGGGGGAAGGATTGGGACGAGGGCACATAGGGAAGGGAGTGTAACCGTTTCCCCCATTGCTGTCCTAATGAAATCCCATGGGTGCTTAAAGGGCTAATCATAGCAGCTTCTGGGAGAGGGTTCAATCTGCCCTTCCTCACACACCATGCTCCTGATCCTGCTTGCCACCTGTGGCAACCATATACCAGTTTTAATAGTACACGTTAATTGCTGCCATGCAATTAATGTGTTGAATCCAACGTTAGTCCTACCTAGAGTAGACCCATTGAAATGGATGAGACTTATGTTACTCATGACTAACGTAACATAACATAATGACCCATTCATTTCAATGGGTCTACTACTCTAGGTAGGATTAACATGGATTCTACCCAATACCTCTCCTAGTTTGGTCCTCAGTCTCATTTATTTCAGTGTTAGAATTAAGCATAGAATAAGCTTAGCATTCTCCCATTGACATTGTTGGGACTTAAAAGTGCTTAACTATGGCTTATGCTCACTACAAAAATAGGGTGGCCAGGTGTCCTCTTTTACCGAGAACTGTCCTCTATTTGAAGGCATCCTCTGTTCGAAGGGCTGCCCTGTCCAACTGGGGTTTAAAGATCAAGAACCATCAGAACAGTTGCCCATCCTCAGTGAGCACCTGGACATCAGACTGAACACGCAGCTCACTTGGTCACAGTCTTCCGCACTAGGGTGAGACACACTGTGCTTCTATTTGACATTATAATAACTCTAAATTTGCATCTACTCCATACATATAAATTAGCATGTGCAAATTTCATATGCAAATTGCTGTCCTCTTTCGTCCTCTTTTTTGGTGCCGCATTTTTGGCAATTCATGAGTTAGCTGCCCTGCTACAAAACGAGCTACTAAGTTTCTCTAGGTTGATATAGCAACCCAACCCCATGTGTTATGTTCATGATAGACCTGAATCCCTCGCAGCACTAATAACAGCTTCGGGGATGGGGGGATTTTTCATCAGGACCATGGTGGGAGGAATATGTTGGATTTTTTGCAATGACAAAACCAGTTTGGGTGCATTTCTTCATTCTGGGCTTAGTTTTAAGTCACATTGAGTAGGATATACCCTCTCCTCTGGGAGAACAATAACCAAGTCGCTGTTTAATCAGAGAGCCCTATCTGCAGCTGAGTTAAGGTGATGCTATGATTTGAACAGATCTACCCAATTTACGTCCAAACATTGACTGGCTTATGGCTGGAGGCTGGGTAGAGTGTGGGTGAAACCCATCTGCAACCCAGTTAAGCTCAGCCTAAGCCATTTATACTCATCTTGAGCAAACTGATCTGGAATTGAGCCGTTAATTTCAATGGCGCGTACTTCCAATAGAAGGAGTTGTAAGACAGCCCGTTGTGGTCCTGGACTAGATAGACCCTTGGTGCTCTTCCAGTCATGAAATAGCTGCTAAGCTGTCCTTGATAAGTAGCTATTTATCAGTTCTCCCACCAACACACAAAACTGCAAAATGGGGGATATACTTGCCTTCCTTTGCAGGGTTACTGTAGGGCTTATTGAAGCTCAGTTTAACCATGGCACACAGCTACCCATGCAGAGTTCCATGCACCACATTTCACATCTGAACTGGCTTGCCTGTGCTGTCCAGTGTTAGTATGCTGGAGATTCATAGCCTGGGGGAGGCATCTTGTTGGCATGCTAATATTGTGGGCATGGGAGCCAGCAAACCAGTTTAGATGTGATGCAGAGCTGCACCAGAGGCTCTTTGTTTACATGGGTAAGATTTTTAAGTGCCTCTGTCCCCATCTTTAAACTCAGCCTTGGATAATGTAAGTGAAGCACTTTAAATGCCATGAAGCTGTTATTAGCCATGGAGGATTGTTGGAAGGGTTGCTGCAAGCCAAACTAGATGCAACAACGTCAAATACATCTTTGCATTTCCTTTAGAGTAGCAGTTTTTGTCAAGGCTGCAACAGGGGAGGAAAGGGTTAAACTCCCCCTCCCTGCCTGCAGCAATCTTGATACTAATCAGGCAGATACCCTGTGAACTGCTGTTCATATTTTTTTTTTAAATGCATTAAATTCAAAGATGCATTTAATGGCTGGGTTTGCATGATTGCTGCAGTTCATCTGGGCTTATTTAAGCAGTGCCCATGCAGAACCCATAGCCAATTTTAGGGTTATGCGAGTATCGTTTAACCATCAAATAACCCACAGTCCCCAGGTTTGGACGACACAAGCAGCCGTGGTTACAGCTTGAATATTCAAAATGGCTGCCAGCACGCACCACAAACCACCATGGCTTAAATAAGCCACTGTGGGCTATTTGATCATGCAAACTGATCCAGTGTCACAACTACTGTTGGCCCTGAGATAATTTTCATCTTTGTAAAGGGAGAAGAAGAAAAAAAGAGAGATATGTATATAGGACTAAAGAATCAGAGATGTACAAATGCATCTCCAATGTCTCATTTGTAGTTGCCTTAAAATATGGGAGAGAGGTTAGACCCAGGCTGTGGTATGGACAGGGGGTTAATCCTTTCACCCTAAATCAATTCCTCAATGCAAATTGCCCCAACTCACACCCCCAGAATGGCTATTAGTTGCGGGGTGGGGTGGGGAGAAACTCTCCTCCATGGCTATTAGAAGCTGTAGGGCGAGCAGGTGATTTGGATGGGAGAAGAAGCCCTGGGAGAAAGAGTTAGACCCCATTTTCCTGTACTGTGGACCCAATCCAAACTGCAGGGAAGGAGGAGAAGAAAAGTAGAAGACCATAGAAATATTTCTACACATCTCACATCTTAGTTTGGCCCCAAGTTTGGTATTTGAAGTGTGAAGCGACACACCTGGCAGGAACGGAAGTAAAATAGCCATATATTTACCAGTTGGCTGATTAATGGAACTTACTCATTCTCTTAAATAAAATGATTAGGAGATTGTAGTCTGATATACTGTGAATTCAGAGCAATTAAGCTGAGCTTTATTTGTTGGGAAACGGATTGGATTTGACAGCAGTTTCCTCAAACTGTAATTGCATTTTCCTCTATAGTGGAGGTCAAGATGGCAACGTACTTACAGTGCAATCCTATGCATGTTTACACAGAAGTAAGATCCACTGTGTCCAGTAGGGCTTGTTGTTGTTCAGTCGTTCAGTCGTGTCCGACTCTTCGTGACCCCATGGACCATAGCACGCCAGGCCTTCCTGTCCTCCGCTCTCTCCTGGAGTGTGCTCAAGTTCATATTCATTGCATCAGTGATGCTATATAACCATCTCATCCTCTGCCATCCCCTTCTCCTTTTGCCTTCAATCTTTGCCAGCATCAGGGTCTTTTCCAGTGACTTTTCTCTTCGCATTAGGTGGCCAAAATATTTGAGCTTCAGTATCTGTCCTTCCAATGAGCAGTCAGGGTTGATTTCCTTTAGAATTGCCTGATTTGACCTCCTTGCAGTCCAGGGGACTCGTAAGAGTCTTCTCCAGCACCACAGTTCGAAAGCATCAATTCTTCAGCACTCAGCCTTCCTTACACACAGCCATACTCTCACAGCCATACGTTGCTACTGGGAAAACCATAGCTTTGATTACACGGACCTTTGTCGGCAAGGTGATGTCTCTGCTTCTTACTATGCTGTCTAGGTTTGCCATAGCTTTCCTCCCAAGGAGCAAGCATCTTTTAATTTCATGGCTAAAGTCACCGTCTGCAGTGATCTTGGAGCCCAAGAAAATAAAATCTGTCGCTGCTTCCCAGTAGGGCTTACTCCTTACTAGTAAATGTGTCCAGGCTTGCAGCCTTAACCAGTGAACTAGAATCTTCAGAGAATGAAAAGATTTCTTCTTTGCTTCCATTTGAGGCGGGAGGGGGGGTTGCTTTTTAACCTCACCCTTAACTCTTTGCGGGAGGCTTCCCCTAACCTGGTGCCTTCCAGGAGTTGCAGCCCAAAACATCTGGAGGGCACCAGGTTGGGGAAGGCTGCTTTCAGGACAATGCACTTTTGAAATCGGTGGGGACTCACTTTCAAACCTGTGTGTGTTTTTCGAACTGCAGCACCAGTTTCTTAAACAAACTGGATATTCTGATATCTTCCTCTGGTGGCCTTGAGAACTGACCACTCTGCAGAAATCCAGTGACCCTATACTGTGCATAATAAGAGATTAATTATAGAGAATAAAAGAAAATGAATTGAGAGGCTGATCTTTCTAGCCCCCCTGATGAATTGTAGGGTGGGAGATTGCACAGAGACATATTTGGCTGGATCAAGGAAAAGGGAAAGGACACCACTCATTGAGGTCCCTCCATCTGATTTTTTTGGATCCTCATCACTCCCTTCCCACACACAGACACAGCTCATCCCATTTGCAGTTTCTTGATTCTTTGTGCACCACTTTTAGGGGGCCGCCACAGGCAAGGGAGGGCAGGGGTGTCTACTTCCACCTGTGCAGTTAATCCAACTTAAATCTGGATCTGACCCATTTTGGGTTGTTGTTTTTATTATTGTTATTAGCGTATAAAAATTACAGGAGAATAAGCATTTTCATAGCATTTTAGAGTCATGAAAGCATTTCACACATGTAATCTCTGCAACAACCCTGTCAGGTAGCTCAGTGTTATTATCCCCATGTTACAGATAGCAGGCGGATGTTTATGGCATAGATGAGAACCGAACCTGGGCCTTCCTAATTTACAGCTCAGTCTCTAAGGATGCAATCTTATGCATGCTTAGACAGAAAAAAGTCCTACAGCTCTCAGCATTCCCCAGCCAGCAAGGGAATGCTGGGGAATGGAGGACTTTTTTCTGTCTAAACATGCACAGGATTGCGTCCTTAGCTGCTGTGCTACACTGTCTCTGATCTGGAAAGACCAGACAAAGTCTTCTCTTTTTTTGTAGCTTTGGAATATCTGGTAGGGAGGGGAAAGAAGTGGGGCGGGGGGAGCCTGTGCGGGTACCAGCCTAATGCTTTTTTCACTGTATACTTGGTGGGAGGTAAACTGGCTGTGGGTTTTGAAAACCTCCACTGGCAGTGAGGTTTTGATTTGAATACCCATGGGGTTGTTGTAGTAGCAAACAGTTAGAAGAAGCAGCAGCCTTGAAGGATGTGGTTTAAGCACCAACTAGTGGCCAAAGGAGAAAGCATCATCTAGGATTGATTTTGGGTGAATAATATGATTTATTATAACCCTACACAGCCTCTAGAACAGCATTTTGTTTTGTTTTCCAAACTCCTGATAGCAAAATGAGACTTTCAGTTTGTCTGGCTTAAACCAAAAGGCACATTTCGCTTTTACACACGGGCCTGTAGTGCATGGAAAGAGTTTCACACTCCTTGGAGCAGTTAGGTAATGTTTAGACAGAAAAAATCTTACATCTCCCAGCATTTCCCAGCTAGCAATGCTGGCTGGGGAATGCTGGGAGTTGTAGGACCTTTTTCTGTCTAAACATGTATGATTGGCTGGGGAATGCTGGGAGTTGTAGGACTTTTCTCTGTCTAAACATAGGATTGCGCCCTTAAACTCTTAACGGGCTTACAGGGCACTTCCCTCTTTGGAGGGAATGTGCATTCCCTTACTTCAAAATGTAGTCAGCCTGCCCTGCTGTGTTTGGAGCCCTCCTGCTTGTTCTGTTGAGTGGGACCCCCAGACAACTGCCCCGAAGTCCTTCCCTGATGGCACCACCATTGTACCCACCCACTCCCTGCAGCCCACTTGCTCTGTTCCTGCTGGCAGAGCAGGGTCTAAGCAGACCTACGCCCTGGAAGGGGCAATTCTGGTGTGTCACCAGAGTGACTAGTTTATTTTCTTTTTAATTATATTTTATTACATTTATATCTCCTGGGGGAGAATGACTTGCCCCAGAGTCACCCGGTGAGTTCCACAGCTGAGTGGGGATTGGAACCCAGGTCTCTTCCCTAACCTGGTGCCCTCCAGATGTGTTGGACTGCAATGCCCATCATTCCCAGCCAGCAGTACTAACGGGGAATGATGGGAGTTACACTACCATGCATTTGGAGGGCACCAGGTTGGGGAAGGTGGCTGTAACTGCTCTAGTCTACGCTCGCTAACCACTGTACTCCGAAGGTCAGTTTGGCAACGTTTTGTCTAGACTCTGAAGCACTGCTGTTTGTTTGGGGGGGGGGGCATCTTACACTTTGCAGATAAGGCCTCATGGAGGTGGTTTTGGGGGCAGGGGTGTAACTTCCCATTTATATATTTAAAAAGCCCTTGGCAATTTTGTCGTTGTTGTTTGTAAAACGAAGGCATTTTATACCCTCTTTTAAAAGGAGACTCCCACGGACACATAGTTCCTGGAGAGAGGCAGGTTCAAATCCCCAGGCAGGCAGCTCCAGTTATATTTATGTTTGAATATATTCATTCGCGATGGAAACGGGTCACCTCAAATCTCTGAAACAGAGAAAAATAACCTCCACAGAATAGCCAAGGGAATCCACACGCAAACCTCAGACTTTTCACGTAAAAAGGGAAAGATTTGCAGTCCAATCCCGAGAACGCACGAGAGCCTTTCCGAGAGGGGCGGGCCGGCGGGCGGGCACCGAGCCATGCTTCCTCCTCCTCCTCCTCGCCCCCCCCCCACTTTTCCTGGATTTTGGCCTCCCGGCCGTGTCTTCCCCAACCCGGTGCCCCGCAGGGGTGTTGGACTACAGCTCCCAGCATGCCATGGCCGTGGCCAGCCTGGCCCGGGCATGACGGGGATTGTAGTCCAACGCCCCTGCAGGGCGCCAGGTTGGGGAAGGGCCCCGGTAGTGCCTGCACGCCGGAAAGGAGCAAGCCCCGCAGACTTCCAGGGGCCTGGGCCCGCTGAGAATGGACCGACGCGCTTCCCAGGAACCCAGACCTAGAATCGGGCTGCATGGCTACAATCCAGCGTAAGTCTTACTTCCAGTAGGCCCATTGAAATGAACAGTCCTATTATTTCTTTTAATGGGTCTACTCTAAGTAGAACTTGCGTCGGATTTTACCCTATGTCCACGCATTTACTAGTACCGTCTTCCCTCAACCTGGCGCCCTCCAGAGGAGTCGGACTACAACTCCCAACATCCCCAACTAGGCCGGGGATGTTGGGGGCTGTAGTCCGACTCCTCTGGAGGGCGCCAGCTTGGGGGAAGGCTGTGCTAGGGGAGTAAGGGCATTGAAGCCGGTTGGATTTCATTCTGAGTAAACTTGGGTTCTTCTGTGCTCAGTCTCTTGCCTTCGGGGCCCAGTGCCAGACAAATGGAAGCTGCATTTCTGCGCCCCGATCCCTATCCGTGTCTACTCGGAAGTCCCGCGGATGTCCCAAGTTAGTGTGCCTACGGCCGCAGCTCTGAATTCAATTTCAGGTGGGAAACCACAAGCGTACGGTCTCTAGCCTTTTGGTTTTCAATTGAATCGGTGGGAGTAAAACAACAACAACTAATAGTAATGAACTTTCGGCTGGACCCCCCCCCCCCCCCGGATTTCAACTTGCGAGTCCCACCTTTTTAGGAATGCCTCCAACTAAGCACAACCCTGTCATTTACAATTATGGGTAGTATACAGTGTTGGTCCTACATAGAGTAGACCCGTTGAAATGAATGAGACTTAAATTAATCGCAACTAACTTAACTCCCATTCATTTCAATGGGGCTATTCTACATTGGATATTACCTATGTATTTTTAGTGATTACAGTCTTTTTGCCTAGTTGCCGGTTTGTAAAACGCACAACACGCAACCTGGGGATTAAATTGTTGTCGGAGAACATCCTTGTTCGCAGATCCACTTCACTTTAATTTTATGTCTGATTTTTTTTAACCCATAATGTACGGTGAAATGTAATGATCACCAGTCCTTAATTTATTATTATTAATATAATAAATTAGTAATATAATAAATTAGTAATAATTTATTAATAATAATAATTCCATTTCCATACCTTCCAATAGCCGAACTTCTCTGGGCTGTTCATAACAATTCATAGTAGAATCCAAAAAAGCAAGGAAAACCGAAATCCATTAGATTGAGACAGCCTTATCCTAAAGCGCCCCCTCCCCCCGTAAATCCTACTGTATTGGGAGCAGCTTCTTCCCACATACGAATGACAATTACCAGGGAGTAAGACCCGTTGCATTCAGTGGGAATCCCTTCTGAGTAAATATATACACCTAGGGTGGCATTGTAGATAAAAACCGTCTGTCTGAACCCTTCGCTGATGCGAATTAAGGATTCCATATGTCTATATTGTAGAAAACTGCAGGAAAGTAAGGGGGAAAATCCACAGTGATCCCCCCCCCTTTTTTTTTTTCCTTTTGGGAAAGTTTCCTTTCTGCGTGTTGACTCCTAAGGAAGTCAGTTGCTCCTGGGTCGTTCAACCCTGGAACTTACTTTCAAATCAAGGTCAACAGCCAAAGCCAGCGATTGGATGGAAAAGGGCAAAAGACGACGCCACGATCCAGACGCAGTTGAAGCAGTTTACAGGCTGCTAGTCATCAACTTACTTACTCTGCAGTCTGTCTACTCAAAAGAAGTCCCACTGAGTTCAATGGACCATACTCCCAGAGAAATGGGTGTAGGATTCCAGCCTTATTTGGATTAGAAGTAAATCCTGTTGATTTCCGTGAGGCTTACTTCAGAATAAACTTGGGTAGGGTCGGGTTACAAGTGCTTTTGCTTTCAGTTGAAGCTGTTTAAACAAGCGGTTAATAAGGAGAAATAAGCCCCACCCGGAGGTACTGGGACTTACTTCCAAGTAAACAAGCGCAGGATCCGGCTGCATCTCTCCGCGGCAATCACGCAATCTGACCTTCTATGACCGTTTAGCCGTGCCTATTGTTTTAGAAAAAGTCTCCAAAGACCTTCTCTTTGTCTGGATCGGGCCCATCTATGTTTTTATTTCCTACCCACTGCTGAAAAATATGTAAGAACAAATTAATTAACACTGCGGTCCTATATGCACTTACCTGGGAGTAATCCTCACTGAATGCAGTGGGGCTTACTTCTGAGTAGACGTGGATAGGATTACACCGTGAATTGTGTAAAGCCGATCGTACGGCGCCACCTTTCTACCCCCCTCCCCATCTTCGCTGTGTATAGTATACCCCTCCGCTTCCAATACGTTTTGACTCCGAGTTTAAGAAACGGAAGTCCATTCCCCAGGTAAATCATGCCCCCTTCTCCCCCTTCTGCCAAATGCCAAAATAGACATCCCCTAAAGGTTTCCCTGCTTACAAGGGCTCTGTGGCGTTCCAGCCCATTTTCATTCCAACCTTTTATTAATTGACTAGAAATAAGGGAACTTCCTTCTATGCCAAAAACCTGCTTTGGATTCAGACAGGGAATAGGATCGGGATCGGAGATGTAATCAGCTTTAATCCAGAATTTGTCTCTGTGCGGCATGTATGGCCAGTATCCAGACTTCCGATTACACAGCCATCACACACGAATTGCGAACCGCAAATTGTCTCTCTCCGTCCATACAGACACCGGAGCTTTCCCCAACTTGGTGCCTTCCAGACGTGTTGGACTCTGTGGGATTATGGGAGTTGTAGTCCCAACGCATCTGGTTGGGGAAGGCTGAGATGTAAGGTTGAATGTAGTAGATTGTATTCGATAGGTAGCATCCATTATGTTAGTCTTACACAGGGTAGACCCACTGCAATGAATAAGACTTAAAGTCGTCAAAACTTCCTTAAGTCCCATTCATTTCAATGGATCGGCTCTAAGCAGCACTACCATTGGGTGCAACCCATAGATACAGAGGGAAAAAGAACTAGAGATAAATTGCAGGCGGTCTGGAGTTTGGGCTTTCTGGACTGGCTCCCTCGGGGGCCAAAACATCCGCGGGCCACCTCGGATGGCGAAGTCTTGCACCTGTGCTGCGTGTTTCGTTTCTTTTTAAAGGGTGGGGTAAGAATGCAATCCCACGCATGTCTACTCAGATCAGAAGTAAGTCCCCTTGAGTTCAATGAGACGTACTCCCAGCTAAGTGTGTACAGGGTTGCAGCCGTAATAAGAGAAAAGGCTAGGTTAATGAAGCGCCACATAGACCAGTAGCTGGAACCGGTTTCACACCGGAAAGGTCAGCAGGCGAGCTTGTTGCAAAATGCGGTGGCGGGACGAGGGGAGGAACGGCTTGGCGCAAAGTTGAGGAGGCGGTGGCGGAACATTCCCCTGCCCCGCAAAAGAAGGAGAAAGGAAAAGCGAGCCACCCAGCCTTTGCTCTCAAGTGTCCGATCGTTAAATAATTCACCGGTCATTTCTGCGTGAGACCACGAGGAAGTTCCTTTGGATGCGAAAAGATTTCGCGTCCGAGCGCCTGCTGGGTGGGTTGCTTCGAGGTGACGTCGGTCTCTGCCTCGCTTCCTTCAGGCTCCTCCCCAAAATCTATATCCCCCCCCCCAATCTTTCTACTTAACCCTTTCCTTCTCAGAAAGGACGAGGCCTAACGCCAGTGCGGCGTATTACCCTTTTTCAGAGACCCAACCCTCCCGGCTTTTCCTCGGACCATACATTGATTGTATTTTCCTCGGGGCAGCTTACGAGGCTAGTCTGCAAAGCGCCGCGTCACTCTCGGAACGCGGGCTGTCGCTGCCCTCCTGGCCCAGGAGTTAGAGAACAGGCGTTTCAAGCAAAAGGTGCCGGGCTCAGTCCGCGGCGTCCCCAGGACGGACCCCTGCCTGAAACCCCGCAGAGGCAGAGCCGCTGCCACTGCCGAGCTCGATGGAAACTGCGGTCTAACTGCTCTTGGGCAGGTTCCTCCCCTTCTTCACGATCGCAGGAGAGGGCGATGGCTACGCATCCGATTGCTTTAAAGGGGAATTAGACCAATCCATGGAGGAGGAGATCTAAACAAGGCAGCTCGCTCGAAATGTGCACGCGCAAGCGTTCGAGACCGCCAGATCCCTTCATCAGGCGAGACCTTACAAAACGCAGGCCTAATGAAGAGATCTGTAGAACTCGGAAGCTGGCGCGTTTCGAGTGAGTTGGCTTAATATTAGTAAGGGTATATTTGCACAAATACGAAGGATGCTGGAATTATTTCAGAGGCGGTAACGGCAGTTCTTGAAGGAGGGGTGGAGCTGGGGCTCTCAGGTCCTGCGTGTGGGCTTCTCCCGGAAGTATCTGGTTGGCCAATGTGGGAAACAGGATGCTGGGCTAGCCAGATCCAGCAGAGTTCTTCTTCTTCTTCCGTTCTCTTTTAAGTGCTTGAAAAGCTGCGGTACTGAAATGACTATAAACGAGGTTTGAGCAGCCTTCCCCCAAGCCCTGGAGAAGGTCGGTGGGAAGGGATTCTAAGTCGGGATGGCCCTCAGTTCCAGCCTTCCCCCAAGCGGGAGCCCTCCAGACGGCCAGGACTACAACGCCCATCATCGGGACATCCCTTTGTGGCCATTTTGCGCCCTTCCATTTCTTCACTTCCGAGGTCAACGTTTCCCACCGTTCAAACCGCTACCGGAGATCGCACGCTTTGCGGGCTGTTGAGGGCAGCCACCGAAAGCGTCGACCCCCCCGCCTCGCCCCCGACCCGATTTTTGCAGCGATGTGCAGCTGCGTGTGTATGTGTGTGTATGAAGGTGTGGGGAGAGCAGTTCGGCGAGGTCTTCGAGCCCCGTCTTGTTTCTCCCCCCATCCCATCCTGTCCTGTGTAGTGAGAGGTCGGTCCTGTGGACGTCGTCCCTCGCTGTAGCGCGTCTGTCAAAACGGCCTGGCTCCGAGGCTGCTGTTGACGGCGGCACTGGAGCTCGTCTCCAGATACAGGTGGCTGGGGACTGCAGATCTGGTGCCTGAACCTTCCCCACAATATTCTAAGGCTGCAATCCTAGGCACACTTACTACGCGGGAGTAAGCCCAACTGAACTCAATGGGATTGACTCTGGGCTGAGTCAAAGTCCAATCCACGCATAGGGTTATGCATTTCATCGAATTACTTGGGTTTTTAAATTTACACACAACCATTTATATTTGGAAGTCCCCTAGATTACTTTGGAGTAAGGATCTGATCCATAACTCAGTCTATAACGTGAAGCAGTAGGTTTTTGAGCAGAGCTTGCCTCCACAATAAACACATTTTTATGCGGAGGTGTTCACAGCCACGTTGTAATTCCCCTAGGCGAAGGCACACAGTTAGCCTGTATCCCATTGAGAAGTCCCATTGAGTCCAATGGGGCTTACCCCCAAGTAAGTGTGCATAGGATTGCATCCTTATTTGAAACGGGCGTTCCCAGCTACCAAGAGTCTGGGACTGGAACAGGAGCGGGAGCAACTGGGGAGTTCAAAAGATGGGGTGATCCATTCCTTGCTCCCTTCCAATTAACCGCTTCTCATTAAATTCCACTGCATTACGTATGACCGCCTCCCATTCTAGGGCGACTTCATTTTAACCGGCTTGTAAAGCCAGCAGCCCTTGAGGCTGTAAATACAGGAACTGCATTTGTTCCGGACATTTTACTGGGGAAAGTGTGAAAAACCCCAAAGGAGTAAAGTTTTCTGATCGCTACACGTGTTTTCTTCTTTGAAAGAAATCAGGGCGGGGGCTGCTTTGAGAGGGGGCGTGGCTCCTCGGGCCCCTCCTCCTTCCTGCTCCGCCCTCTTCCTCTGTCACTTTCTCAGGCTCTGCCTCGCCTCGATCCTCCGATTGGTTTCCCCCGCTGCCATTCCACGACACTGCGCCACTCCCCCCCCCCCCGCCTCTGAGTAAATAAAGTTTAAAAAAAAAATCCGTATGTAACCGCTGACACTTTGGGGCTGGTTTCAGAAGCGTGAAGAGAGGGAGGCTGCAGGAAGGGGGGAGAAATCTAGCGCGCTGCGTGTGATGCCGGGCAGAGCAGGAAGCGAAGGGGAAATCGTCAGCCCAAAACGAGGACGACGAAACCTGTTGAGGCTCCCTTGCCATCATGCGTTCAAAGTGAAACAAACGAACTGGGCGCTGGATTTTTGTTTCCGTGTTATGTTTTGAGGTGGGGGGGCGAGGCGCCCTGCAAACGCTGGCTGCGGCGCTCGGCGCGAGGTTTATTTTGTCTGACCCTAGTTTATTTTGACTGGGGGAGAGGCCGCGGCAGGGAACTCGGCTCGCAGGGAGACGCGCTCCGCCGGCGTGCGGGAAGCACCGACCAGGAGCCCAGCTTGCTTTCGGTGTCTGGGCGTTGAGCGGTTCTCTCCTCGCCGTTTGGTGGCCGCCCACGGGGACTCGGCTGCCTGCCTCCCAGCCAGAGCGCACGGAGAGCGGGGCCGCGGCTAGGACTTGAGCGGGAAGCGCGGCCGGGGGCGGCGGCGGCGGCATCCGGATCGGATTTCTCGGCCCCGGGGGAGCCGTCCGAGAGGGCGCCTTCTCCCGCCGCCTGGACGGGCGACCGAGAGGGAAAGCGGAACGAGCCCTCGGAGAGAGGCGCGCCTAGCCGACCGAGCTGCGCCCGTCGGAGCGACTCGCGAGAGGAGTCCGAGCGCTTGGCGTTGGTGGTGGCGCCCGGATCGGCGGCGGCGGCGGCGGCGGCGGCGGCGGCAGCAGCAGAGGGCCCTCGTGGGGGCTCCTGGTTCCCGAGCGCCGCCGGGGGCCGCTTCCCCGCCGCGCGCCTGGCTTCGGAGAGGGCAGCCGCGCGCTCTTGGGCACCTGGCCGTGCGCGCCCGGCCCGCTCGCCTCTCCGCCGCGTCCTCCCACCCCTAACGCCCGCTGTTGTGATGCGTATTCCCGTAGACCCCAGCACCAGCAGGCGCTTCACACCTCCCTCCACGGCCTTCCCCTGCGGTAAGATGGGAGAGAACAGCGGCGCCCTCGGCGCGCCGGCCCCGGGGACTCGCAGCCGGCCCGAGGCGCGCTCCGTGGTGGACGTCCTGGCCGATCACCCGGGCGAACTGGTGAGGACCGACAGCCCCAACTTCTTGTGCTCGGTGCTGCCTTCCCACTGGAGATGCAACAAGACCCTCCCCGTGGCCTTCAAGGTAAGCCGAGGCAGGGCGGGGGGGGGGGAGACGGAGGGGGGAAGAGAGGGACGCAGATGTTTCCGCCCAGCGAGCTTCCCAAGCGCCCAGCAGAACTAGTGGTTTAACGGAAAAGGCAACGGGACGGGCTTGGGAGGGGAGCAGAAAGGGCAAAAGCCGACAGAAGTCCTACTTAGAGTAGACCCATTGGAATGAATGGGAATTGACTTAGTCATGACGAACTGAAGCCCCATTCATCTCAATGGTGTACCTAAGTAGGACTTCTGTTGGATTTACCTAAAGCCTCCGAAGCTCAGCGATTTTCTCCAGAGTTCCACCTTCAGAGCGTGCAAGGCGCTGTCCAGGCGATCTTCAACAAGGAAGCTCCCGGGCTAGTTAATTCTGGGAGCCCAACATCTCTTTTACTCTCCGGCAGTGATGCCACCACGGTTATCCTAAACAGAATCGAGCTTTAAGGAGCTGCTGTGCTACCGCTTGGCAGTGTGCACTCCAACGCACTGGGACTTCCCTTAGAGAAAGCCCCCGTCGGATCGGGGCTGCGCCGTGGCCAGGAAATCCCTCCGATTTGATGTCCCTGACTTTCAAGCGAAGTAGGCTGAGGCTGCAATCCTACACACACACACACACACACACACAGACACTGAATAGGGAGCAAGTCCTATTGAACGCAGTGGGGCTTACTTCCGAGTAAAAGTGCATGGCTTTTCCGGGGTAAACGACTATGGTTATTCAGTTGTTGGGCACAAGAGAGACCCGAATCACTCGGTACTGCTGGCGTGGGTGTGTTAGGATGAAAGAAAAACCACTCACAGCCCGATGCTATTCCCATTCTACACAAACACAAGTCCCATTGAGTTCAACGGGCCTTACTCCCAGGTAAGTGGGCGTAGGATTGGTGCCAAAAGTTTGATGTCCGAAGGTGTTCCTTTATTTCAGATTTTGTCATCCCCTTCTGCATGTTCCCAGACCCTCATCTTCAAAAGAACTGTGCAATATTTCTAAAGAATCCGTAGAATATCTCCCTGAGTTATGATTATGCTCCAGCCGACTTACAATAAAACTAATGCAAAGGAAGCCAGGCGTATGGATAATAACAGAATATAAAGCATCACCAACGGAGGGGGGGATCCTTGTTAAAATCCAGCACTTTAACTGTATCGACCGAGCCTCCTAAAACCTTGACTGTTGAAATAAGCACTGACTGCGGGTGTGTTTGTTTCTCGCATATTTTAGAGCTCCCCCGGTCCCCAAGGGCCATGAAATGTCGCCCCAGCCACTCAACTGAACTCCCAGATCGAGAAAAGGAAGGGGACGTAAGGCAGGCTCTTCCTCACGCCACTCCGGCCTCACTGCGAATTCTACCTGTCTTGTGTGCGCGCAGGGAGATGGTTCCCTGGGGGTCTTTCCGTGTCATAGAAAGCTGAAGAAAAGACCCTTCCTCTTTTCTTTTCTTTTTTAAAAGGGGTGGGTGGGGAGAGCGAATGTCCGTTCCAGCCGGAGTGGGTGCCCAATTCGAATTCCGGCGACGAAAGGGGGGACGAATTAGGCCTCACCTGTTAACACCCCGCCCCCAGACCAGAGGGATGACTCGATCTGTTTCAGCAGAACCTTTCTTCCGCTCTAAATGTGGTGCTCAGAAATAACCTGACACCCCCCACCCCCCACCCCCCACATGCATACACACCCCCTCCCCCACCGCGTTTCCTTCCCCAGTGGAGACGTGATTAGTAGGGTCGCAATGGAAAACCACTCCTGGAAGCGCTGCAGTAAGGAGAGTAGGAATCGACATCGCGCAGACGCGGTCTCTGTGCCCCGTTCTCTCTTGCTCTCAGTCCCGTCCTAGATCGTTCACGGAGGGGTCCCGCCCAACACCAGCTCCTTAGGGAAAAGCAGCCGGACACGCTTCCGTCAAAGTCAGCCCGATTGCGCTGGATGGAATATGGAACCTGCTTCCGAGTCAGCGTTAGGCAACACTGCCTCGGTCAAGAACTTTTCCTCACTGTTAGAAGGTTCCCCCCCCCCGCCGCCCCGCCCCACAGCCACCGCAGCCACCACCAATTCGCCCTGCATCTCGTGACTGCTTAGATGGTGCGATCTGTAAGCCTCACGCCACTTGCTCCGGAGCACCACCGTTGACTGCAGCTCATCCTCTGAAGAGAGCGAGATGCCCGAGAGCTGTAGCCTTCGTTTTGGGTTTCAAGGTTCTAGCCCTCATGGTCGGCGCGTTTTGTTTTGTGTGTGTTTTTTAAAAAGCAGTATTGACGCCTGCGATCTCACACAGGTTCCTGCGGACGTAAGCCCCGCCGTCCTCCCTGGAGCGTACTCCCAGGAAATCGTGCATATAGGGAAGGTCGCCTTAGCGTGTTTAAAATGTATGCCACCCCCCTCAGTAATTTGGAAGACCTGCAGCCCTTGAAGTACTCCTTGTACACGCGCAGGCAACTACGCAGTATGCAGATCGGCAGCACGTCCTAAGATTACCTGTGGGGTCTGGGAATCGAATTTCCTTAAGATCAGTGGCACAGCTTCCAGGTAATGGGAAGATCAATGGTTTAGGTGCCTGCCTCAGTGTTCTTGGAGCGCTGCTTTTGCATACATGCACCATGAAGGTATGGTCTCTGGAGGGGTAAAACCGAGAGGACTTTCCCTTGTCTTTCAGGGCGTGACTATGGATAAAATCAGGGTTCGAATCCCCCGACTACACACGCACACACACCCCTCTGAAGAGTGTAAGGTCCTCGGGGTAGGTTCCTGCTTCTTACTTGTCTTAAACTGTAACGTTCCACGTACTTGGATGCCATCATCACTGTAGGATAAAAGCGACACGCCCCCCAAGTGCCTTAACCACTCTTACTAGGAAACACGTCCCATTGAACTCGATGGGGCTTACGCGCGAGTAAACCTCCTTCGAGGCATCCTGCGCTGGTATTAAAAACGACCTTCGATTCTGCCCTTTCGGCTCCGTTGGGTTGTGGGTCGCGCCGACCATCACAGAGATCTCTTTACACGTCGGGAGACCCACGCTGCTACTTGTCTGTGTCTCAGGATCATCCCTGCCCCAGCCCTCCTCCCCTCTCCCCCTTCCTGGGAATTTGGTTGATCTTCTTTTCTTTCTTTTTTTAAGCGAGGTTTTCCGCAGTGTTGTTTCCCCCGCGGGCGACCAGTCACTTCTCTGATCGTTTCATTCAGTTAGGAGCGCTCAGGAAACTTTTTGAAGTTTAAAGGGAGTTGAGGCTAATTAACTAACTGGGATTTTAAAAACAACAAGAAGGGAAGAAGATGTAATCTTCAAGAATAAAGTAGAATAACGCAACGGTATCTGATCAGCCCAGTTGCCTTCCTCTTTTCTCCTTTTAATAAGCGTTTGCTCCGCCGCTAATCTCGCCCCACTCATTTTAATTTTCCTTTAATGTAATCCTTCGCCTCTCAAAGGTTGCAAAAATTGCAACTCCGTTCTTGATCTCTGGTGGCTTCCGTTCAGTTCTGTAAGGCGGCAATCTTGTGCACACTTTCCTGGGACCATGTCCCATTGGACTCAGGGGGCTTACTTCTGAGTAGACATGCCTAGGATTGGACTGCAAACGTTTTTGAATTCCAAGTCACTTTCCACTGGATCTCTCACCTTGGTTTCTAGATTGCAGCCCGGAGGCTGAGATTCAACCTTTCTTTTTCTTTGTTTCTCTTTCTTTCTTTCTTTCTTCCTTCTGGAAAGCTGTCAGATTTACATCCAAGGAAACCTGCAGGTGCCCGATTATACTATCATTATTCCTATTTTGCCACATCCCTGTAGACTGTGTTTTTAGAAGTGTAACGTAACCAACCGCAACATTCCCAAGAAAATGCGTCCCTGATCCGGTGCCAGATGTATAATAAGGATTAATAAGAACTTGCAACGTGGATGCAAACTGTGCTTCTGCGAAATACCATAGTTCCCCAAGCCCGTGCCCTTCAGATATGTGGGACTACAACTCCCATCAATTTTAGCCGGCATGGGGGCATAGAATGACATAGTCTCTCAGTCCAGCCCCAAATGAAACCCTTTCAGGCTACAGTCCTATGCAGACTTATCTGGGAGTCAGTGAATTCAACTGGACTGACTTCCGAATTGACACGTGTAGGTTTCCACTGTTAAGCACGTGTGAAGGCTGCCATCCTGTGCCCACATGGGTGGCAGCACTCCCCCTTGAACTCAGTGAGAATTACTTCTGACCAGACGCGCTATAAGTAGGTGCTGAACACCGCAGGTGTACTCCGGATCCAATGTTTGCTTACCAAGTGCAATGACGCTTACTCCCGAGTAAGTGTGGCTAAAGCCAGAACTCCGTGGCTCTTCCTTTTGAGTAACCATGCTCAAGATCCCGATCCACCCCACCCCCATTGAAAACAGCGCTTAATTTTTCCAGACTGCTGCAACACACTCATTTCAACTGGAGGCTGTATTTTAACTCTCCCAGTGAAATCAATGGGAAATCGAAATGCTTGCATTTGGCTGGATCGTGCCCTAAATTTTGACAGGCGGGCGGGGAGACAGCGAGGGGAGGGGGAGGCCCGGAGTAACCAGTAATGGCACCTATAAAAAAGGCTGAATGGTAGGTAGAAAGAAAGAAAGAACGAAAGAAAGAAAGAAGAAACGGGAAACACCGCTATAAAAATTCAAACGAGAGTCGTATTAGCGAGAGATCTCTCATCACTGAGGGAAACTAACAAACCACAACAATGTAACTTCTCCAGCGATTGTGGATTGGTGCGGAGGAGATTTTTTTTCTTGTTTAAAAACACACGCAGTCGAAATGAAGGTCGATTCCTGTAGATATTTCAGGAATATATTGGGGGATGTAAAAGGGGGGGGCACTGGAGTAGAGGGATTTAAAGGAGACTTTTCAACCTCCGGGCGCCTTCAGCAGAGATCCACCCCCATTGAATTCAAGGGATTTCCCGTTGCAAATATCTCTCGAGCAAAAGAATTGTCCAGATTGCAAGTGTTGTCTCTCAGCCGGATCTTTCTATCCACAATTTCTCGGAAGCTCCTATTCATGTCAATGGAACTTTATTTCTGAGTGAAACGAGGAAGGATCGGGGCAGCGTCTTAGTGTTGTTGGTTTTTAAAGAAACAGCAAGCAAACTAAAAAAACTTGCCGTGGCTGTAGGATGGCCGTGAACTCTGTGGAAAGGGACAGATTTGACTTCTGCATCCTTTGTCGATCAAGGCTGCAACCCTATACACATTTACCTTGGAGTAATCCCCATTGAAGTCAATGTGGCTTCCGAGTAAACATGCATAGGATTGTATTGTAAATATTTTATAAATATATAATGGATGTTTGCGAAGGCCATGTTGATAGACTGCCTATTGAAATTTAAAAAAGAAATATCAACAAATTAGTCTCCCAAACTTCTTGCTGAAATATGCAATCTGATGTTATGGTCTTAGCAACAGTCGACGTAGCATTTCTAAAAAATTGCACAATGTGTCAAGACAGTCTTTATCTCGTTTGTCCCGAATAATTCCCATTATTTTTACAAAGGGAAATTGATTTCCCTCTGAATCAGAAATGCACTTAGGAGTTGTCAGTCCATGCAAGATCTCATTTTAAGGAAAGAAAAATACAGCCCTCTGCTGGTTTGGAGGTATTTTTTAAATTGTATTTGAAATGGAGACCTGGGCCATTTTTCTCTTTTAGATCTCTGTGTCTCCTCTTCTGGAAGGGAAAGGAGGCTACAAAGTCTTTACTGGCCAGGGCTCCGATCCTCTGGGCCTCTACTCAGCGAGGATTACTTCTGAGTAAACATACTTAAAATGAGGCTGGGCAGCTGCCCCACTGAACACGGTGGGACTTACTTCTGAGTTAACAGGCACAGAATAGGTGCCCACGATTTCACTTTACCCAGAATTGACTTGAGGCTTGCGGGATCTATTTTGCTTTTGATTCGGAACCCCAAGATCCCTCAGTCCTTCCGCACATAAATCCACTCCTGGTTATCCCCACGCTTTCTACCGTTGTCTTTGTGGACTATAATTTAGGGGTGGGGGGAGTTGTTGCTGCTGTTAAAGAACTGGGAGTCAGAAGTCTCTTGCAAACCTCTCAGAGATCTACCAGTTGAGCCTGATGTCTCCTCGACTCAAGAGGATCCACCCAAGTCAAGGCTGGTGGCAGAAGCTGCACTCCCTGTGTAGTCATTTTCAAATGAATGAGATTGTCCCAGGATAAGAAGATTGTGGAGCAAACGGAGGTGGAAAACTCCAAAACAAAGATGACACTGACGCACTTAGGGGGAAAAAAGTTTGAGGGAAATGATCTCTATTGCAACAACACCTAATTAAAAATAATTATGATTTTTAAACGTATTTTCCTCTTCTCCCGTGCCACCGCCGTACAATGGTAGAATAAAAGATCACTATAGGGTCATCTTTTAAAGATGGAAAACACCAATGTTAATTTTTAAAAGCCCCTTATCAAAAGAAATCTTAAGACAATGAAATCTTCTTTTGATATCCCCCCCCCCCTTTCGATCGAGGAGGGATGGAATGAATAACCTTTATATTTGAGGTTGGGAACACTACGGTGCGGACCTCCAGTGAGACAATCGAAAGAACGCGCTAAGGTCGCAATCCTAGGTCCACTTACTTGGGACTTCGTTCCAGTGCATTCAATGGGATTTACTTCTGAGTAAACATGCACTGATCTGGCCACCCTGCCTGGAAATTTCCCACCTAAATGCCACCTAAATCGATTCCTCTTTACGATTTTAAAAAATCTAAACAAACAAAGTAGCCCTGTTAGTTTATAGCAGAACAAAATTCATAGGGTCACTAGAAGAATAATGCAATATATTGTTACTGTTGTTGTTGTTGTTATCCAGCCCTTCGAGACCCCCTCCCCGGTAATTTCTCAGCCACCGAAAAGTGATTCGTTTCAACCGGATCGTGGCCATCAGCAGGGCCCGCCGTCCGAGCTTTGCAGGCAGGCAGGCAGTGTCGCAAGCTTCCTAGTTCAGCAGGGCGCTTCCACAGAGGCACGTGGTGGGAGGCGTCCGATGATGGTGTTGTGTGTGTGTGTGTGGCTGTGTGCGCTTAATTCTAATGGATCTTGCATTGTAGCCGCTATTACTCTACGGGGCGATTGAGACATTCCTTCCCTGCAGATTAGCTGGGGGTTTTTTCTTTGCCAAACAGGTGTTTGTACAAAATAGCCTGCGGCGGGACTCTCTGCCCAATTACAAATGTACCAAAACCCCAAAGCACACGTTCAGCTGTATTTCCTGGAATAGGTGCGCAGATGAGCTTTCCCCTTGCAGTTCTCTCTCTCTCTTTTTTCTCTCTGGTGGTCACAGTGCAAGCTAACTGACGAATATACTGTATGTGAGATTTTTTGGATGAGAAATTAATTGGCTGGTTTTGCCTCCTTTGAAAATTAAATAAATCCTAGTAGTATTTTCTCAATTTGCATAGATAGATATAAATGAAAATGGGCATATACAGATTTGTGTCTTATGGGCTTGGGCCCCGAATCTTTTAAGTGCCTAGCGATGTCCCTGGATGAGGGAAATGCACTCTGCACATGTTTAAGGATGTGATAAAAGCCGGAGGCTCCTGGCAAGAATTCAAGCCCACTTTTGAGCGGCCAGATCCTGTGCCTGTTTGCTTGGAAGTAAGAGAGTCCCACTGAGTTTAATGAAACTTACTCCCCAGGTAGTATGGCTGCAGAGAAAATGCAGCTTTAGAGTATTGCAAATGAGCAAAGTTTAAAAGAATAACAATAATATATGGAATTCTCTTCTATCCTTCATGTAAAATGTAGTGAAAAAGGTGGAGAAATTTCTCCCCCTTTTTTTTTTTTACTCTTGCAGTAAAAAGGCACGCCAAATGCCTAAGGCAAGCTTCTGCAACTTGGTGCCCTCCAGATGTGTTGGATGCCATGCTATCTGGGGATGATAGGAGTTGCAGCCAAACACATCTGAAGCACACGAGGTTGAGGTAGGCTGGCCTAGGGTAAAAACTAAAAAGTCAACCCTTTTCTTGTTCCATAGAAGTCTATGGAGGGTGCAATTCTATACATACAGAAAAAAGCCCTACAATTCCCAGCATGGCTGGTTGGGGAAAGCTGGGAGTTGCAGGACTTCTTTCTCTCTAGACGTGCATAGGCTTGCACCCTAAAGGAATTTCTGGTTCAAAATTTGCCATTTGAGATTCCAACCAGAAAAAAAATCCACTTAAGATGAAAAAGCAACAGCAGTGTAGTAGTTGCATTGCTCTGATAGAAAAAAAAATGGCAGGGACAGTAAAATAGCAATAATAAATTAAATAATAATTAATAATACATTTGGGGCAGCATCAAGGCAGTGGTACTATTTGGTAACTTTAGACTCTGGGCTCACTGGTCTTATGGGGCAGGGATCTGGATTTAATATTCTTATGAAGGCCCCACTTTAGATAGTAATGAACATGAGAAGAGCCATGCTGGATCAGACCAAGGGTCCATCTAGTCCAGTACTCTGTTCACCCAGAAGCCAACCAGCTGTTGGCTGGCAACCCACAAGCAGGACATGAGCACAGCAGCACCCTCCCGCCCATGTTCCCGGCGACTGCTGTACATAGGCGTGCTGCCTCTGATACTGGAGGTAGCACGTAGCCGTCAGGGCTGGTAGCCACTGATAGCTTTATCCTCCAGGAATTTGTCAAATCCCCTTTTAAAGCCACCCAAATTGGTGGCCGTCACTACACCTTGTGGAACAGAATGCCAGAGTTTGACTCTGCACTGTGTGAAGAAGCCCTCCCTTTTCTCTGCCCTGAATCTCCCACCAATCAGCTCCATGGGATGACACCGTTGGGTTCTGGCATTATGAAAGAGGGAGAAAAATGCCTCCCTATCCTCTGCTTCACTTCAAAATGTCCTTATGGGGCCATAGGCAGGAGTGGGTGTGGCTCCACTGACTTCGAAGTGCAGTGACGCAGCCCTCTTGTGTTTGTGGGCCCTCCTTCTGTTGGAGGGTCCCTGTACATTTGCCCTAAAGTCTTTCCCTGAGTGCACCATTGCATCAGGGCCTGACCCCCTTAGGGATGCGCTATGCTTTTTCCCACCCCCACATTTCAGCTTTCATTTAAAAAATGTGTCTAATCCCTTTTACTTTTAGAGTTACAAGGAAATGTGTACAGGCAATATTGTACCCCATGATTTATTAAGAAGTAAGCTTGACCCCACCTTCCGATGTTCTGGCCAACCAGTGCCAAGCACTGGTATAACTGACAAGCAGTAAGCAAGCTCCCTCACCCCCAAATTTTTGACTAAGTGCATGGGCACGATCCTGCCATCTCGAAGCCATTTTAGATCCCACTGACTGCTACATAAAAGGGTCGACATTTAGTATGAAACTTCCTTGGGGGCAGGGAACTCTCTTTCTTCTATGAAGCTCTGTAAAGCTCTGTATATTGTAGTGTTGTATAACAATAATACAATTATTTTAATACTAGTACTAAAAATACACATGTAGGGCAGCAAGCTCTTACTTGGTTTAATGGGTAGGTCAACAAGTAAAGCTGGAGTGGGCAGGATCAAGCCAAAGTTAAGCACTTTTAGGGAGCAGTCTGAGGGGCCATAGGATAGTGGGGATCCCCCCATCCAAGGTTGGAGACAGCGCTCTGAACTTGGACGGGGGACCCAGAGATCCGAATGCCCTCCTCTGCCCCCTCACAGCCAATGTGGAAAGAACTGTGCCGGCTGGCTTCTGAGGTCCGGAAAGCAACCTTGGAGAGGGGGGAAAGGGGGCGTTCTGGTGGACAGGGAGGGGAGGTGACAAACTATCCCCCTCTGAAGTACCATTGCTGGACTGGCAAAAAAGACTAGTTAAAAATGGAGGGCAGGAGGGCAGGAAGGTGACGATTACCTCCACCACTCCTCCTGCCCTTCGTTGGATAATCGGAAGCCTCCAAGTTCAGGGGCTTCTGAACATTGAGGGTGCAACCCATAAGATTGCACTCTTAGGCTGTAATCGATTATCTGAATTGAATTCAGTGGGATGCATTTCTGAGTAGATATGTATAGGATGCTGGTGTTAGGCTGTAATCCTATGGATATGTACCCGAAGGGAAGCCCAGTTGAACACACTGGACTTCATTCCTGGTAAACATTTTTTTTTTAATTTGATGGATTGTTAAATTTATATCCTATGGGTAAAAGCCCCATGGATTTCAATGGGAGAGATTTAAGCATGTGCTTAATTCTCGTATTAGAATCATGGAGGCATAAGGGTGTTTAACTTCAGCTGGATTGTATCCTTCTTTGATTAACCAAACATAGCCAGATTCAGCTGGCAGCCTGTGAGTTAAGAGCATAGGTGTTTGTTATTTTGAGTCTATTTTGGCCCTGTTTTGTTGCTCTAATATGGGATGAAAGAGACACTGTCCAAGATGGCCTTTGCTTTGGACAGTGAGTGGTAGCATTTGTTTCTTAAACTATAAGGACATGATCCAGATGCATTCAAATGCTTTTAAACTCTCATTGATTTCCACTGGAAAATGAAATACATTCTTCTTTTTTTCTTCCACTGAAATCAATCAGAATTTAAACATCCTTAACTTTGGTGGAATTATGGCTTCCAAGTTATTTCTCACTTTCGTCCACATTCAGTAAGATACTGTTGAGGTTTGGGAAATAAGCAAAATGTATTTCCGTTGAATCTGTTAGAAGGTAGTTAATCAATCAGTAATAAAGCCTTGAATTGATCAGTAGTCCCAATAGCAGAGTGGATAAAAATGGATGATTAAGGGTGCAATCCTATGAGTTGCACTCCTGATAGACAGAGGGCTCTGAGTTTGGAGCCTTCTGCATATTCTATGCCCTGCCGGCCAGGCAAGAGGAGGGCAGAGGCAATTTCACCTCCATTTAAAATGAAAAAAGCAGCTAGATGGATCTCTGAGCTTGTCTAGCCGACTTACCTTTTGGTGGCTTGGGGAGGGGACTGGAGAGCCCATAGGATATTGCGTATTACGCCTCTCCTCTCCTCTCCCCTCCCCTCCCCGCCCACCAATACACCCCCTTTTCTCCCTCTCCATCTTCTCTTAGCAGGTCAGGTCGCACTTGTGATCTTGTAAGAGAAACTTTCAGTGGCAAGTGGGAGTGAGAGACAGAAGATCCACGATCAGATCTCCTAGTCCTCACTCATAGATCTGTCTACGGGTGCAGAGGATGAGATCCCCAACATCCTATGGTACCCCAGATGCTGTCTAAGGGCCATAAGATTGCTTTTTAGGGTTCAATCCTATGCATTGACAGAAAGAAGTCCTACAATTCCCAGCATGCCCCAACCAGCATGGCTGGCTGGAGGGGTGCTGGGAGTTGTAGGATTTTTTTTTTCTGTTTAAACATGCATAGGATTGCACATTAAGGGTGCATTCCTATGTATGTTTAGACAGAGAAAAGCCCTACAACTTGCTGGCTGGGGAATGCTGGGAGTGCTTTTTGTCTGTCTAAACATACATAGGATTGCGCCCTTACTAAACTAAGCTGGCTTCAATTTTTAAAAAATTGAAATAAGATTTTAAAAAATTAAATTAAAAAATGGGGTTTTAAAAAATTGTAAATATCAAGTTTCTCTTTAGAGAACAGATAAATCTGTTAATGGCAGTTTTCCCTATTATTTATTTATTTATTTATTAACTGATATTTATGAATCATTCACATTAAAAATAAATTGAAGCAGAAAGGAGCAACACTAGAAAAAAGAGAAGACAACATTGTCCGGAGTTCGGGTCCCCATATTTCCATCCTTAGGTTGCAATCCTATGCATGTTGAGACAGAAAAAAAGTCCTACAACTCCCAGCATTCCCCAGCAGGACGTTTTCCTGTCTAAACATGCATAGGATGCCACTGTTAATCTCTCAACCTGTCATAGGTGCTGGTCATAGGGAAGACCCTTATGGGAGTATTTTAAAGACATTCCTTCTATAGGTTAAAGGGTGGGAAAGGAAAGCCTGCAAAATGTATACAGTGCAACAAAGTGATAGAAAACCTGGTTGTGAGAATGAAACAACAGTGTCAATAACAATGCATTCCTGTTGGAATTTAATGTAGCTGAATGGCCAAATCTGCAACGTTGTTTAGGAAATATGTAAAGAAGTATCACTGGGAAATTTGATTTAAATTGTTTATGGGCCCAGCAATCCTATGGTTTCTTTGATGCCATTTGAGACGCTATAGGATGGTGCAGATTCTTTGGCTCCCTGCCCCCTACCCACCCCTTGCAGCGGCCGGAAAAAGCACTGAAGCAGCTCCTCTTCTAAGGTTGCAACAGCAACCTTGGGAGAAGCTGGCTGGGGAATGCTGGGAATTGTAGGATTTTTTTCTGTCTAAACATGCACAGGATTGCATCCTTAATAACATAACTGGAGGAGCAGGAGGCTGTAAAAGCCTTTGTCCTCCTCTCGCCTTGCCTGGCTCTCATTGGCGGATCGGGGTCCTCCGTCTATCGAGAGGGCAATCCTTAGCACTAAATTGGCCTTTTTTCTGGCCAGTTTAGATCAATGATTTAAAAGAAACCATTGATTTAAATTGCCTTGATTTCAATCAAACCACCCTTCCAAATAATAAAAAGATAGGTTACTGAAGTTAGGTGAATTGCTTTAATATTTATTATACATGTGGATGTATATGGGACATACACGTCCCATATATAATGCCAAGGTAAGTGTGAAGCAGCACAACAGCAAAGCAACCAGAAGGCTCTGAATCCACTGTGGATGCGGTCAGTCTGAAGGTAAAATGTATAAGAAAGAAAGAGTAATTTCAAAATATGTTTAGAGCTAAATGTTTCAGCATCTACCCTCATTAGTAGCTGTGATGTTAAAGAGATACCAAGAGTGGAATCTTCATCTTCCAGCATATCAAACTGCCTCTCAGTATCACAGGTATTGATGAGGGCGGAAACTGAAGTGTCGCTCTAAATATATTTCCAAATTACTCTGTTGTAACTTTCCTATATTTATTTATTCATTACATTTTCATACCGCCCAATAGCCTCTAGGTGGTTCACAACAAGTAAAACCATAAAATACAATATAAAATTTTAAAAGTTTAGAACTACAATCTAAAAATAAAAATAACCAAACAGAAGCTACCAGCAGTGCAAAAATTTAAAATATAATACCAGATATAAAAGAAACTGAAAAACTAAAATGCCTGGGAGAATATAAGGTCTTCTTCACCTGGCGCCCAAACCAGCACAATGTAGGCGCCAAGTGAACTCTGGGAAGCTCATTCCACAACCAGGGTGTCACAGCAGAAAAGGTCCTCTTCTTAGTAGCTACCCACCTCACTTCCTTTGGTAGGGGATCCTGGAGAAGGAACACTAAACCTGATATCTGTATCTATATCTATCTATATCATACCTATACATATTATAGCCTTGTTTTTCATGTGCTTAAGAAGTACCATAACATATTGACAATATTTGCTATGATTTATTTCGATTTCTAAAAATCTATTCAGAATTGACTCTTTTTATTCCTTTTGAGACATGATCTTATCCTTGTTTTACTCAGAAGTACATTCTGCTGAGTTCAATGGGACTTGCAGCCAAGTCAGGGATAGACGGATCACTTTCTTTCCAGCCCACGTCAGTTTTGCATGCATTCACTCATAAGCTGTCCCATGTCCACATTAATCTGAACATTTTAAATATCTGCACAAAACTTTGCATTTAAATACATTCTTAGATAATGTCTTATTTTCAAATGTATTTGCTCTAAAATAACAATTTCTAAACATATTCTCTCTGAAAAGATGCATTTCTAAATGTATTTTCTCTTAAAAAGCACATTTTAAAAATGCATTTAATTTTTTGTGTGTGCTGAGAACTGCATCAGAACATTTGGGAAATGTAAAAAGAAACCCTGATGGATAAGTGAATATTGATCCATACATTAGTTCAGGATAGGGATGCGGATTTCACAAAATCCAGAAATCCCTAGTCTGGGAGGGTGGGATGTAAAGCAGATTAGTTTATTTATTTAATTTTATTTATTTTAAAATTTTCTTGGCTGCCTTTCAGGGCAGAAGCTGTCCCAAGGTGGCTCACAGCAATAAAAGACATAAAAACATCTAAAATATTAGAAGTGATAAAAGCATAAACACAATAAAATAGCGATAAAAGCAACCATTATTCCAGTTCATACTGGAACTCACAAAGATTAATTTCCTCAAGCATCCTATACCCAAATAACAGTGCAATCCTGTTTTTTACTCAGAAGTAAGTCCTATTAAGTTCAATGGAGCTTTCTCCTGGTTAACTGTGTACAGGATAGGGATGGACAAATCTGTCAATTTCTGTTTCTCTCATTTTTCCAATCATTAAGTTTGGTTTGTCTCATTTCCAAACCAGCTGAGTTTTTCTTCCCCCCCCCCATTTCTCCTAACATGCACATTTTGTACACAATTATGCCTAATATGCATATCTTGCAAGCATCTTTCCCTAACATAATGCATTTTAACGTTATTTTCCTTAATATATGCATTTTTGTGTGCACTTCCCCTTATAGATGCATTTTTGTACACAATTTTTTTATTGAAGAACTCCATTACAAAATTCAAAGAAGTGTGCATTTTGAAGGATAACCGATGTTTGGTTTGTGTATAGGTTTGATGTCGGAGGAATCTGATTGGGAGGTGGAGTTTGACACGCTTCCCTTGGTTCCCCCCTTCCTGACTTTAGTCCATTTTCTGCATTGAGTCGGGCCGGTTCACAGATCTCCCATTTTTTTAAAATTTGTGCAAATAGAGATTCACACAAGTTGCAGCTGCAATTTGTGCAAATTGCGCAAATTGCAGCTGAAATTTGTACAAATTACACAAATCTCTATTTGCGCAATTTGTACAAATTACACAAATCTCTATTTGCGCAAATTAAAAAAAATACACAAAACATTCCTGGATTTCAGGGAAAACCTGTGGCTCAGCCTGCAAATGTGAGCTGAGTCAAGCACACAGGGGAACTCCATCAAGCTGAAAAAGAAACAGATTTCCCAGCAACGGAGATCCCTAGGTTTGAAAGTGTGAAATTAGGTAGGTTCATCTTAAAATGGGAACTGAATGAATTTCTACCCTACCCATAGTATAGGATTGCAGCCCAAGTGTGCATAGGATAGCAACCTGAGGCTTGCCCAAGAGATCTTGTTTGGTGAGTTGTGCTCTCCCATGTTAACTAGAGCTGGGTGCATGTTTGATACTGTGAAACGCTGGCCCTGATAGGTTGTGTCAGTTATTCTAAACTCAACCCTTCTTGGTTGTTGGGCATTTCTAGGTGGTAGCCCTTGGAGACGTGCCTGACGGGACTGTGGTAACAGTCATGGCTGGCAATGATGAAAACTATTCCGCCGAGCTCCGGAATGCCTCTGCAGTGATGAAAAATCAAGTGGCCAGGTTTAACGACCTTCGCTTTGTTGGACGGAGTGGCCGAGGTAAGAGGATCAGAGATGAATGGAGAAGCAGTGGGATCAGAGAGCACTTGGAAAGAGGATGAGATCGTTTCATGGAGGATAGGCCTCTCAATGGCTAACTAATGGCTATGTACAAACAGCAGACTCATTCCCAAGTGTAGGTCCTTCTGTAGCCGAAACGGCTCCATCCATGCACAAGAGATATCAGCAAGTTTTACGAGACCCAGAGGAGGGGCGGGGGGAGGATTTATAAAAAATATTTTCAGGCTGCTGCTGTTAAGGGTGGAAACTTCTAAGGTACAAAAGTACAAAAGAACCCAATTGTACTTATAGAAGTACAAAATAATCTGGGGGGGGGGGAGACCCTAAAGAGCAAAACAAAACAAAACAAAAAAAACCCAAAGACCCCAAACCAAACAACTGAATGAGGACTGAGTATGCTAGTGGGTACAGAATGCTACCTGACTGTTGGGGGCAGGGAACTGAATATTCAGGAAGAAGGTCTGGCTGGAACACTGAACAGGAGCATTCAATGCTGTGATGTTTTAGCTAAATTAATGTTCAAAAATATTATGGGAAATTGCTTGCAAAAATGCACATATTGGGCAAAAATGCATGAAAAATGCATATATTAGGCAAAAATGTATACCAAATGGTTATATTAGGCATAAATAAGTACAAAAATGCATATATTAGGAAAAATGCACCAAAAAAATGTATACACATTTTCATACTGATTTTTTTAGAAAATGGAATTGGAGAAATGTGACCCCCAAAAAATGAGAAACTGAGAAAAACTGAAATGAAGAGATTTCTCCATCCTTAGTTGCGCTCCACTAAGTAGCCCACCAATCACATGGGTGGGGGGGGATGACTGATGCTTGACAACCCTCCTGCTTTTGAAATCCCAGGTGGACAGCAAAAACATGAGGTTTATTGTACTGCATTTGGTGGGCTGCATTTGGCTTTGTAGGACACAGTCTGTGCAGTCCTAGCCTTGAAACACCACTTTTGAGTTTTCCCCTCCCTCAGTTCACTCTGCCCATGTTCATAGGGCTTTCTTCTTTATCTTTTCGTTATTCAAGGCTGAGATTCAGCATTTTAAAGGGCTTCCAGGGCTGAGCTCTTCCTCAGATGAAGCCCTAGAAGGAGATGTTCATAGAGGTAGGGCTGCTGCTCTCCCCTCCCCTGACAGTCATTCTGTGCCAGTGGCCTGGCAGCCAGAAATTCAACAGGTCCAGACTTCTGTTGCATGTCGGGCGATGCAGAGATTCAGGGGTAATGCAGCAGCTATTGATTTGTCTGGCATGTTGTGGAACTGCCAAGGGTCTCTGCTTCTGTTGCGGGGGGGCGGGGGCGGGGGAGTGGCAAATGCAAGTGGAGGGGAGATTCAATGAAGGAACGCCACTGAGCTGTCAAGCAAAGTGGCTAGATTTGAGCAAGTCACTGTCTCTCTGGCTAAGCTACCTCACAGAGCTGCTGCTTTGGAGACCAAACTGCGCATTACAACGGAGATCTGTCATAGATATCTGACATTTTAAAAAATGTGTTGGGGAGCGGGGGGGGGGGAGTTTTGCAAAGCAGTGAATGGGTGCACAGTGAGGGTGTTCAACCCTCTCCGTGTCGTTCTCTCAATCAAAATCATGATTTGTTACATTGGGGGCAAATATATTCTTATTTAACTTCTGTAAACAGCACAGAGAGCTTTGGCTATGGGGTGATATAGAAATGTAAATAACAACAACAACATTCTAACTGGGAAAATGGCATAGGGTAAGGAGGTTAAAAATATCCTTCTTCCAGTGCCACTGCTGTGTTCAAAGTGGCAGCCCCCAGTTCATCCGTTTCAGTTAAAATTAAAATTAAAATGGGATCACAGAATTCTAAGAACATAAGAAAAGCCGTACTGGATCAGAGCAAAGGCATATCTAGTCCACCAGTCTGTTCCTACAATGGCCAACCAGATGCTCCAATGGGAAAGCCACAAGCAGGACATGAGAACAATTTAGCACCTTCCCTCTCGTGTTCCCACAGCAACTGGTTTGAGAGGCATACTCCTTGTGATCCTGGAGGTAGCATATAGCCATCAGGACTAGTAGCCATTGATAGGCTTCTCCTCCAGGAATTTGACTAATCCTCTTTTAAAGCCGTCCAAGTTGGAGGCCATCACTACTCTAACTTGTGGTAGCGAATGCTATAGTTTAACTTGTCCTATGTAATGCTGTTACTGTTACCCATCTCTGATATATATATGGGGCCTAGTTTTTCTCCTTTCAGATTAAAATAGGAGCCACATTCACTGTCCATTTAAAAAGACATGTATGTATTATAGGGATGGATGAATCTATCAGTATCAATTTCTCTGTTTTTCAGTTTTCCCATTTTCAGTTTGGTTTATCCTGAACTTTGTGAATTATTTTAAGTTTGCATGAAAATTCATAGGTATTTTTGCACACATATCTCCTAATATACACATTTTTGTATGCAATTTTGCCTAATATACACATATTTTGCAAGCCATTTGCCTTATACCATGCATTTTAAGGTTATTTTCGCCAATATACACATTTCTGTATGCACATTCCCCTCATATATGCATGTTTGTGCACATTTTTCAATTGGAGAACTCCATTGCAAAATTCAGAGAAGTGTGAATTTCAAAATTCACAATTGGCTTAAGCAATGTGCGGGTTTTGCCTTCCCCATAGTAATGGTTAGTATAGCTTTTGTACGTTGTGGTATTGTTTTGTATTTTAGTATTATTTTTACCCACCTTGAACAGTCAGGAAAAGAGGGATATAAATTTGTTAAGTAAATTATAAGTATTGAATAATATTCCTGATCTATGTTGGTTTTAAACATGTTCTCCTATAAGCTCCTATAAGAGAGCTTCAGCTATTGGGCAGTATAGAAATGAAATGAAATGAATGAATGAATGAATGAATGAATAAACAAACAAACAAACAAACAAATAAATAAATAAATAAATAAGTCCATTTTGTCTTGTTTACATATTAATCTGCCCCCTGCATTTAAAAAAAAATAAAAAATTGGTATAAACTATTCCTAATATAATGCATTTTTAACATTATTTTCATGAATATACACATTTTTGTGTGCACATCACCCTCAGTTATGCAAGTTTGTGCACATCTTTCAACTGGAGAATTCCACTGCAAAATTTGGAGAAGTGCGAATTTCAAATGACAACTGAGTTTGTTTGCATATTGGCTCAAACACACCCAGTTAATATTACCCCTGGTATGTTGCCTTCCCTTTTGCCCAAATGTTATGCAAGCCTGTGTCATCTTTTGTCCCCCTTTTTGGTGATGTGTTTCCTTTGGTTCTGCCTGTACCCAGAGACTGGTAACTGCCCAGCACGTGTGTGTGCAAGATGGTGGTATGTAGCGTAGGTGGGACCTTAGAACCTAGGCAAGTTTCAAGAGCCATTAAAACGGTTTGAATGTTTTCTTTTTCAAGCAGCACCAGCCCACTTCAAATGTCACATCTGCATAGAATTAGTGCATGGAGCATAATTGATGCAACTAACCTCTGCACATTCATAGGCAGCTACTTTACACTGAGTTAGAACCTTTGTAAGGGTTGCCATTTATGAAGCGTCCAAAAACTTGGACAAAAGAGGATACAAATTTGTACATGCTAATTAATAGGTATAGATGCAAATTTTAAAAATATGATTATAATTTAAATAGAATTTTTTATTTATGTATGTATGTATGTATTTATTTAATTTATTTCATTTCTATACCGCCCAATAGCCAAAGCCCTCTGGGCAGTTCACAAAAATTAAAACCACGAAGCACGGCATAAAAACAACAACAACATTGAAACACAGCACATCTCACTATAGTGTGGAACTCTGTGACCAGGTGAGCTGTGCACCTGCCTGTTCTGACAGCTGTCCAGGTGCCACCTATGGATGGGCTGCAGTTCTGGTGGTCTCTTATCTTTAAACCAGAATGAGACAGGACAGCCCTTCCCGTGGAGGACACAGGGCCACCTCATTGTCTGACTAGCTCAGTATTGTCCACACTAGGAGTAGGCAACGTGGTGCCCACGGGTGCCAGTGCACGCCTGGGCACCTTTCTTGGTGCTCAGCAAGGCACTCTACCCCTCCCATGTTTAAAAAATAATTAACACCTTTTCTTACCAGCAGCTGCGAAACAGGTTTCTGTTGATAGTGAAAACTGTGGGCTCAAAGCAGGTGTTTACTGGGGCCGGTTACTTCTCCTTTGTCATGCCTCCCTTGGCAGCCATTCCATCATGGCGCCCTGGACAGTTTCCCAAATGTGCCCATAGCCCCAGAAGGCTGCCTATCCCTACTCTACACTGATGAGCAGCAGCCCTCCACGGTTTCAGACAGGGGGCTTTCCCAGCCCCATTGAGCCTGGAACCCTTTGCAGGCCAAGCAGGTGCTCTGCATCATGGACAGCAGAGGACGCAGTGGAGTGAATCCACTCTGCATTTCAGTCAGCACCAGTCAGAGCTCTAAAGGGGCCATCCAAGGTGCTCCGCACCCTTAGAGTTCTGACTGAAACTCGGAGCGGATTCACCGCCCACTCGCATCAGAGCCACCAGCCTCCACTGGGTGCAGCTCGGCAATTTTACACCCTGGACGTAATGGTCTTGCAGGGGGCCCTTTAAACAGCCATGAGTATTCCTTTCATTGTGAAGCACATAACTAACGTTTCTCTTCTCCCCCCAGTCCCCACGTCACTGCCATTCCATGTTTTACAACTGCTTCTGCATTACTGTTATGGTAAAGTGCGGGGGGGGGGGGACACAACACCCCATTTGTCAACCCTGGATCTGTTTTGTTTTTTAAGATGCTCTGAGCTTGCACAGCTTCGCATTTTAAGCTCACTTCAATCATAGCACTACAAGGAAAAGATGGAGTTTGCTTCTGCGGCCCTGATGCTAAACGCATTCCCTGGATTAATATGTTTTTACAAGTAACAATAGTAAAATGACCATTTATAAGCATGTACATGCCTAGCCAAACACCCTTGACTCTATAATGTTCTTATAAATAAGAAGAAAGAAATTATGTTGCAGGAACCAGCATCAGCCCAAGAGACCCGTGTTTGCTGCTGCCCCCATCACCTACTGCTCTCTGGGTGGTCATGGGAAGGGGGCGCTATGAGAGCCTGGACTTTGGCCTGGAGGTCCAGCCTTAGCCACACCACTGCCACTGAGCTATGCAGCCAGTGCCAGTGCCATGTTTTGGAGAGCCTTGGGCAAGACACCCTCCACGGGCCCCCTCCCTCAGTGAGCCTCCCTTCTCACTGCCATTGTCACCAGCTGCTCTCGCTCCCCATCCTCTTCCTCATCCTTGTTTCCTTGCCTGACATGCAAAGAGCCAGGGAGCAAGGAGGTCGAGGCATCTCCTGCTCCTTCTTCTCACCACCACTGTTGTCTGGGCTACAGTGAGAAGCAGGTGAACAAGCAGGTGTCAAGGGTGACGTGGAGGAGGAAGTCCAGGGAGCTCTTGTCAGTGGGCCCCTGGTGGGGTGTGGGCCCTTGGTAGCTGCCTGGCCATGCCTCCCCTTGATGCTGGGCCTTTCACATCCCTTCATCAGAACCTCTGTGCAGCACTTCTACATGTAATCTAGATGCGGGGCTATGGCCAAACAAAGTTCCACATACAGGCCCTGTAGAGACGTTCTGACTAGGGATGGGTGAGAAATTTGTTCCGCTTGTATTTCAGTGCCAGCTTACCAGATTCATACTTCCTGAACCGAAACATGAGAACATAAGAAGAGCCCTGCTGGATCAGACCAAAGGTCCATCTAGTCCAGCATTCTGTTCACACAGTGGACAGCAACTGTTGACCAGGAAACCACAAGCAGGACATGAACCAGAACCCAATTGCCACTGAAATCTGTACATTTGTGAAATTTGTGAAGCGGTTCACAAAAAAAAAGCTAAAAGAAGGTGTATATTAAACAATGCACAACAATGTATATATTTCCAAAAATGCACACAAAAATATATTTATTTTTTTAATGTTCACAGAAATGTATATATTTGCAAAAGTGAGCATAAAAATGCTCTCCTTAATTGGGATTTGGGGAGTTCATGCATTTCAAAAGTGTGCATGAAATGCATACATATGGGGAGCATGTGTACAAAACTAGATTAAAAAAAAAAGTACACAAAAACACGTATGAATTCTTGCATGGACTTTTTTTAAAAATTGCAGTCTGGTGCCAAACCAGGAAAGAAAGAAAGTAGCAGTGAAAAAATAAGAACCTGAGTGAAGCTGAGTGTGACAGATTCACCCATCCCTGTTTCAAACCCAAGATCTCATGCACCTGAAGATAAAAGGCTTTCTACTAACTTCCACCACAGGCTTTCACCAAGAATCCCCATTGGAACTTGAAATCAAACTCCTCACGTGCTACCCAAAGACTCCAGACTACTGTAATTTCTTAGCCCAGACATGGAGACCCGAGTAAGGGGCTTCCTAATGAATTCAAGAGTCAGGTTGGGATTGAGCTCTGTTCAGCTTAGAAATTTGTATAAGGATGGAAAAAAGGAAGGGGGGCAGGGAGCAAATAATTGAGTACAGAAATGAAAGCTTAATTCATAAAAGCAAAACATTTTCCATTCATCAACCTGCAAGCAGTTAAGTTGGGGGAGGCGGGGAGGGGTGAAAGAAGGCCTGCCTGCCTGCCACTTGGGAAAGGAGCCAACAGGAAAGCGGAAATGCACGAAAGAATGTAAACTATTTGGGTTTCATAGAGAGCAACAAGTAAACAGTTATTACACGCAAATCATTCTTAAGATCACTCGGCCTTAATGTCAAGAAGCCAAAAACTCTCTGACGGTTTGCATGTATACAATAAGAAAGGCTGGTGAGAGGCTGGCTATGCGATAGCCCTTTGTGGAAGGAGCCCCTGCTAAAAACACCGTAAGGTCAGCATTGGCACAGCTCATGTGACATATCTGTGTAGAAGCAACATGGGAAGGGGAGGAGGGGGATCCCATCCATTGGCACTCTGCACAACCCTAGGAACTAGGAAGGGGCAAATCTGTCAAGTTCAATTTCACTCAGATTCTCAGTTTTCCAGTTCTGTGTTTATACCATCCTAATTCCTCATTGGATTACTTTTTTTTTTTTTTTAGTTTGCACAACAATTTGTATAAATTTTGGTGTACTTTTGAAAAAAAAATCTCATCTTTGTGCACATTCCCCAAATGCATACATTTTTGCATGTACTTTGAAATGGAGGCATTGTTCCCCATTGAATGAAGCATTCTGCACTCATTTTTGCAAAACATACACATCTTTATGAGCATTTTTGGAGGAAATATATGAATTTTGTGCATGTTTTAAAAATAATTGCACATTTTTTGCAATCTGCACTGGAAACTTGGGAATTGTATGGATTTCAGCAGCAACCTGCATTTCAGGTCATGTTTAGGTTTGAGAAGTGTAAATTTGGTAAGTTTGCACTGAAATGCGAACCAAATGCACATCTTACCCATCTCCAGTCTAACATCAGCATGCTAAAAGACCTGAATCCTGTCACTGTAAAATCATTCCATATGTGGGACAGATTTCTCTAAAATCCTATACATGTTAGTGCTAGTGTTTGCAATTAACAGAACCAAGTGATAACATTCTTTTTCCTGGATGGCACCATTTCAGGTTGGATGTATATACAGTATATGTGTGTATCAGGGAGGGCAGGGAGCTGCATGTTTGAACGGTCGTGCACACATGCGCTCTTTCTCTCACACAATCAATCTCTCTGCATGTAGAAATCTAGCCTGTCAGAGAGAAGTGTTTAGCCTAATGTTTCCTTTCAGGAGCTACTTTTCTGTGTGCAAGGAACAGGGGGAACATCGAAAGATGCTATATTGTGCCATTAACAGCATAGAGCATAGAGCAGGAGGAAACTGCTTCACCTGCTTAATGTCAGAAGAACGCTCAGCAGCTCCTAAGGGCACAGGAGGAGGAGGAGTTTAAAAAGCTGGCACAACCAGACCACTAGGGTGCTCCCACCTGCATTATTCAACAAGACAAAAAAAAGTCCTTAATTTCTAAAGGGAAAGCCTTGAACCCCAGTCAGGGCTGGCTTGAGACATTCTGCTGCCTGAGGTAGGGCAGCAAATAGCACCCACCACCACCACAAGTCAAGGCATAGAGTCCCCAAGGCTGGCCAAATTAGTTTGGCACCCGAGGGAGAAAATCCCATAAAATGCCTCTCCCCCTCCCCAGCAGTAAAAATAAATAAAATACAGTAATAACAAATTAAAATAACTAATGGTTGGCTGACCTTTCATGGCACTCAAAATCAGTTGCCTGAGACAGACATCTCAGTCTGCCTGATGGTAGGGCCAACCCAGAGCCAATCTGTAAGCCTTTCCCTCGGCCCTGTTAATATAAGGGTGCTCTGTGGTTACTTAGTCATAAGGGAAGACCCTCTGCGCACCCTTATTCTGGTGTTGAATTCTGGTGTTCAAAGTGAGCTCTGAGTCTATATCTGGTGAACTCCAGACTAAATTTGGGCCTAATCAGACATGGCAGCATACTGTTGCTGTCACCCGAAGTAATTGGCGCCAGGGTGTCTGCTGGATACAACTGGTCACCAAGGTGAAACTGGGTTATGTTTTACCAACCATCTTAGATGCAAGAAGAACGAGGCTTATCAGCCATTGCCTTTGTTCAGCCGTGATCCATAGCCCGCAGTCTACTGATGCTATCAGTGTGCCTCCAACGGGCTCTGGTTTGCGTATCTAGTCAACAAAGGAAGCTGTGGTTTTGTGGTTCGAAAACTGGGCTTCCAAGACCTCAGTTCCCTTCCAAACTCTCCTGGGTTCTGCTTCCTGTTCTGGAGGCAGCGACCATTGCCCGATGGCTCCCAGCTGCTCCACACATGACGACTCTTTGGGTCTACAAGAAAGGTGTACATCTGAATGAGACGAAGGAGGCATGTAGCAAAGACGAGTCTTGTAGTGGTGGACTAGTCAGGGAGCTGGAATTAGCCGCAGCTCCCTGTCGAGTGGGGAGGAGCTGCTATCCCCTAGTTGTAGAGCACCAGTCATGTAGCAAGTGATGGGGAAAACGCTCTCTGTCTGAGAACATGGCAATGTGCTGCCAGTCAGCTCAGGCAATATTGGACTAGATGGACAAATAACCTGGCATTGTAAAAGGCAGCTTCTTACCTATGGGTGTAAAGTTGGGTTTGCTACCATATGATGGGCAAAGAATGATTCTTAGAAAAAAAAATTGAGAAGCTACAAGGAGAAACCAGGCTTCCGCCATGTGATGTCCTCCGGATGTGCTAGACTACAACTCTGTTCATCCTTATTTATTATTCTGAATATGTAGAGTAGTCCTATTGCTGTTTAGGGCAGGGCAGGGCCAGCCCTACCATTAGGTAGAGTGAGGCAGTTGCCTCAAGCGGCAGATACTGGGAGGCTCAGCAACGTGTTGGAGGAGAGTGCTGTGTGCCATGCAGCCTTCCCTGAGCCCCCTAAGCTGGCCTTCTGCTTTCAGGTGCAGTGGAGGATACTGCCCCATTGCCAGCCCAGCGTCGAAGAAAAATCCAGCTGCCAGTCCAGTCAGCTTTTCTACATGGAATGGGAGGGGGCATCAGGCAGCAAAATGTCTCAGGCTGGCCCTGGGTCAGAGTTAGGCAACGTGGTGCCCACAAACACCAATGTACCCTTGGACACCTTTCTGGAAGCCCACCAAGGTGCCCTGTCCCTCCATTTTTAATTTTATTTTTAAATAAAGTAACCATTTTCTTACCAGCAGCTGGGATGGCTTCAAAGCAAAGTGAGGGCTTCCAGCCACTGCCATCTTTATTTCCCATAAATGCCTCTTAGCTGCACCTCTGCCTTATGCGCTGTCATTTGGACAGGTTACTTGTCCTTTGTGATTAGCCACACCTCTCATGGCAGCCATTTTGTGGTGGTGCCCAGGATAGTTGTCTCAAATTGCTAGCTGTGCCCACGGGCCCAAAAGGGTTGCCTGCTTTTGGTTTAAGGTGCTGTGTATTACTTGCTACTTGACTCATACCCTATTGACAACTGATTAGGTTTTTCAGCTTGTCACGGAGCATCTTCCTATATTGTTAGACAGTTAATTTTACTCCCTCTGGTTGCTTCACTCCTGCTACTTTAGATCGTGGCCATCAGGCATTTCTTGAAAGAAGGATTGTAAAGGACATCAGCCTTGGCAAGCCCTTGTGTAAATTTAAACCAGGCTTTGCTTTCAACATGTCATTATGGACCCTGTATATATATACCCCGGACTCACGTACGCTCTGTCTTCTCTGGTTTCTCCTCCTCACCCTTTAGGGAAAAGCTTTACATTGACAATTACGGTCTTCACAAACCCCACCCAGGTTGCTACATATCACCGTGCCATCAAAGTGACCGTCGATGGACCACGGGAGCCGAGAAGTAAGTTGGGTCTCCTCTTTCGGAGCAGGCATGCATAGCCAGCAACGGTCCTCCTGTGAATGCCTTGTGTACATGGCCTTTCAGTGCGAGGATGAGGCCAGGCTTGGCCTCATCTGATTTGGATGGATGCCACAGTGTGGCACAGCAGTTGGCATGGGTACTTTGCATGGGTAACATGTAAACGCGCCTCTCGTTGCGGGCACTTCTGAGACCAGTAGGGGCAGTGCCATTTGCAAGTTTCGGAGGGCCCTGCGGCATGACATCCTCCATGGGCCCCCTCCCTGAGCGAGTCGACCTTCTCATTGCCATTGTCATCTGCTGCTTTTGCTCCTCATCGCTTTCCTCATCACTTGCTTGCCTGGCAGGCAGAGAGCCAGGGAGCCAGTAGTCAGCGGCATCTCCTGCTCCTCCTTCTCACCACCACTGCTGCCTGCGCCAGAGCAAGAGGCAGGGGAACAAGCAGGCTGCAGTGGTGAACAGGAGGAGCAAGCTGCATTTCAGGTCATGTTTAGGTTTGAGAAGTGTAAATTTGGTAAGTTTGCACTGAAATGCGAACCAAATGCATGTCTTACCCATCTCCAATCTAACATCGGCATGCTAAAAGTCCTGAATCCTGTCACTGTCAAATAATTCCATAGGTGGGACAGATTTCTCTAAAATCCTATACATGTTAGCGCTAGTGTTTGCAATTAGCAGAACCAAGTGATAACATTCTTTTTCCCGGGTACCATTTCAGGTTGGATGTATATACAGTATATGTGTGTGTCAGGGAGGGCAGGGAGCTGCATGTTTGAATGCTTGTGCACACATGCACTCTCTCTCACACAATCAATCTCTCTGCATGTAGAAATCTAGCCTGTCAGAGAGAAGTGTTTAGCCTAATGTTTCCTTTCAGGAGCTACTTTTCTATGTGCAAGGAACAGGGGGAACATCGAAAGATGCTATTTTGTGCCATTAACAGCATAGAGCACAGAGCAGGAGGAAACTGCTTCACTGTCAGGGTGGAAACTGAGCCGATAGAACCCCAGAACAGTTCTGATTCTGAGGAGGATCAGCAATCCGTAGGAAAGGAGCCAGCTCATCCCTCACAGGCGCAGCAGCTGGCAGATATTCCTCCTGCCGGCATTCCTGAGATAGATAGTGATCCTAGCAGTGAGAAAGTGTGGGAATGGGGCTTGCTAGACGCTCGATGCAGACGCAGGGAGCGACGAGAGATAGAGGGCGCGGAAAGGAGGTGTAGCGCCCGTTTGGCGTGCAAGCAGCAGCCGCCTCCCATGGACCCAAGGGAAAGAGGGAGGATCTCTCCCAAGCCCATAAGTTCAGGGTCTTCAAGTGACTCTCCTTCAAACGGGGATCAACTGCCTACTCGGAGTATAGGCTACTCTGCTGTTCCTTGCTTAGTCGCTGGTGATTAGCATCTGAAAGAGTCATTAAGTTGTAAAAGGATTAAAGCCTTGAAAAGAATCCTTTCGTCTGTGTCTTGAGTTGGCTATTGGAGTCTACTGAAAGAGGCCGCTAGGGCACTCCTGACATTCACCTGCTTAATGTCAGGAGGAGCAACTCCAGGGGTCTCTTGTCTGTGGGCCCTTGCTGGGGTGTGGGCCCTTGGCCGGTGCCTGACCATACCTACCCTTAACGCCGGCCCTGAGTGTCAGTGTCCCTGACACAGTTCTGTGCCAGTGCGGGGAGTCCTGATTTGATCCATATGACTCATGCACTTGGCACATTGCTGATGGTGATGTGTGAGCCAACCAATGACAGGGGAAGCCATCTGGTGTTGGAGGCCCGTCTGCACAGTACACACATAAGCTGGGTTAGAGAGGAACGTATGATGGGGAAGGAACAAAAGTGTGATAGGTAGGGTGGGCTTAAGGTTGCAGTGGAGGGCGCTGCAAATCAGTGTGAAAGGGCAACACCTTAATACGTTACACATTCAAGTGTTCAAATGCTCATTGTTCATTCCAGTGTCTTTGCTGTCATTGGCCAGAACACTGGAAGCTGGGGAGCAAGCTGGATTCCTAATTCCTGTCCAGAGGAAGGCGTCAGCCTAGCCTTCCCGCTGACCTGCTAGTTTTCTACATGCATGGAGCTGCATTCCTACACACACACACACACACACACACACACACACGTTGAAGAGCATTCAAACATAACAGTCCCTCCCCTACTTATGGCCTGCAATGGTACAGTCCAAAAAGGGTTTTACCATTGGATTCTGCTGATGCTAGATGAACCTGCCACTGCCTTATAGGTTTGTGAGGACATTAATACCTTGAAAATCAACATGCAGATTGGGTGTTAGATGCCACAAATCCCGTCCCTCCCCCCCCCTTCCACACACCATTTAAATCTCACTCCCAGATATGATAATAACTTCCAGAATTTCAGAACCTTCAGGCCAAACTAGGTGAGACTCCAGCAGACGTGCAGTCGGCATCCTGATGGCTTTTTACTGGGAATGCAGCTGTGGATGGTGCAGTGAAGTGTGTGTGTGTGTGTGTGTGTGTGAAATCCGTTTGTTTTATGACTGTTTTCTAAAATGCAACATTCTGAGCTGCCCTCAGTGTTTCTTTAGAAGCAGAAAGGTGGAATAACAATAACCACTGGAATTGAGTCAGGGAAAGGGATATTTAACCCTTTGCTTTCAGGGCCATTTTCTCCAATCAAGGGGCCGACCCTACCATTAGGCAACAGATATTGGGTGTCATGAACGGGCAGCAAATTGTTAGTTATTTAATTGGTTTGTATTGTATTTTTACTGCCAAGGGGAGGTGTTTGTGGGATGTTCTTCCTCATGTCATGTGCCAAGTTAACTTGCCCTGCTTTTGGTGATACACACCTTGACATGGGTGGGAGAGGGCCAACATTTGCTGCTGTGCCTCAAGCCAGAAAATGTCTTGGGCCAGCCCTGCCCAATCAAAGTTACATCCCTCACAACTGCTTTTCTCCCTAAGCAGAAAAAGATTCTGAGCCCCTATATCTTTTCCCCAAAGGGAGAAGAAAGGAGCTGAGGCAAGGAGGTAAGACTGGGAAATCAGCGTGAGGGGAAAGGGTTAAGCACAGCTTCCTGAGGCACCTGTGCTCTGATCAAATCCAGACCACCACCCTACCCTGTAGTAGCATTAAAGTATTTTTGAAAAAGGCGATTGTGAGACCCTCTATTTGTGTCTCATCTCATCATGAGGGAGAAATTTGTTTGGTTCACAATACACAGTTGTGAACCAGCACGCACACCAAAACATGGTCATCTTTCAAAATCTGCACTTCTTTGGATTTTGCAATCGAGTTCTCCAATACAAAAACGCATACAAAAATGTGTATATTAGTGAAAGTAGGGTTGAAAATGCAATATATTAGGAGAATTGCTTGCCATAAATGTGTATATTCGGCATCATCGCATTAAAAATGCACATATTAGGAGAAATGTGCACAACCATGCATACTGATTTTCATGCAAACTTTAGAATATAAAAATCTCAGTTCAGGATCAACCAACCTGAAGATTGGAAAAATGGGAAATTGGGAGAAACTGAAACTGACCGATCCATCCATCCCTTGACAGAGCAACTGGACAGAATTCTGCCTTCGTGGTGTTCTTTAAATCTCCATAAGTAAAAGGGCTACAGATTTACTGTTGTTATTTGGGGGCAGGATTTAAATGAAAGCTGGACATTCAGAGAAGGAACTTGGAATATTCTCAAGCCGCCCAGCCCCCAGGCTTTCTCTCCCTTTCTGTTATTGACAGCTCTCTGTTATTAAACTGTGTATCAAACCTGTGGTACACAGTCAGGTTACTGGGATGTTAGCGCAGTTCAGAATGTTTGTCCACTGCTCCCTCTTTCCATGTTCTGACTTCAGGGCATACGGTAGGTGATGGGCATACAGTCTGAAAGCTTTCCCATTCCAGACAGGATTCCAAAACTTGCTGGGATCCCAGCCCATTTGAGCAGGAGTATGCTGGCTTCAGTGTGGTGTGGTTTACTTTTTTCCCCATGAACCTCCCCCATGGCCCAACAGTGTGCTTTCAATGTACAAAGCAAGAGTGCATCCTGAACATAACTCAGCTGTGATAAGCGAGCCAGCATGGTGTAGTGGTTAGAGTGCTGGACTGGGACTCCGGAGACCCAGGTTCTAGCCCCCACTCGGCCATGAAACTCATGGGGTGACTTTGGGCCAGTCACTGACTCTCAGCCTAACCCACCTCGCAGGGTTGTTGTAAGGATTGGAGAGGAGGGGGAGGAGGAGGCTCATGTAAGCCATGTTGGGTTCGTTGGTGGAAAAAAGACAGGATATAAATGTGAACATTAAATAAATAAACCAACCAACAAACAAGTGCTCCTGTGTAGAGATGGGGGAGAAATTCATTCGGCTCACATTTTAATGCGAATGTACCTAATTTTGCACTTTCAAACCAATTATGCGGTTTGAAACTCGGTTATCCTTCAAAATTTGCCCTTCTCCCAATGTTGCAATAGAGTTCTCAAATAATAATTTTTAAAAGATGCATGCAAAAATGCTCCCATTAGGGGAAAGCACACAAATATGTGTATATTCCTGAAAGCAATGTTCAAAATGAATTATATTAGAAAGATTGCTTGCAAAAATGTGTATATTAGACCAAATTGCATATGAACATGCATGTACTAGGAAAAATGCATACAAGTTTTCATGTGAACTTAAAAAAAAAACCTCTCCAAGTTCGAGATGAGTTGAATTTAAGATTAGAATAATTCTCACAAAGTTTGGGAAGAACCCAGTCTAAGATTGGAAAAATGGCAAACTGAGAGCAACTGAAATTCACAGATTTGTCCATCCCTACTCCTGAGTAGTGTTACACTCACACTACTCCACAGAGCGGTGTGAAGTTCCAAGGACACAGTGCTTACCCAGTTTGGTTTCCTGTGGGAGGAAGTCACAGGAGGCTTATTGGTGGTTTGTAATGTTTGTGTTTATTTACACACACTTATTTTATTTATACAAAAATGGGTATCCCGCTTTTCCCTTCCATAAAAGGAGTGGCTTCGTCAGTGGAGGCTGGTGGCTCCGATGTCAGTGGGTGGTGAATCCACTCCGGGTTTCAGTCAGAGCCAGTCAGAACTCTAGAAGAGCTCTCCAAGTCATAAAGCATTATCAGCTCCTTTAGAGTTCTGACTGGCTCTGACTGAAACCCGGAGCAGATTCACCACCCCACTGACATCGGAGCCACCAGCCTCCACTGGGCTTCTTTTAAAAAATCCCAGCAGCCAATAGGCTGTCAGGCTTCCCTTGGAATCCTTCTGCCAGTGGTCCGCCTTTGGACACCGTGCCTACCCCTGCGTTAGAATACTTAGCATAATTGTTAACATCGGCCCAGATGCAGTGGTGAATCATCCTCAACTCCTCTTCTTCTGCATTTCAACACAGGACGGAAATTAAAGATCTACTTGATAGGCTGATGAGCTGCTGTGTGTGGGATTCGCCTGTTCGAATCACATGAGTTTCTGGCAGTTTAAGCTTGTGGGCGACCCATCATTGTGTTGGTATCTTCATGTGCCAAAAGAATCCCCCCCCCCCGTTTCTTTGGCTTCTCTTTACACTCTGAGATTTTGCAACTGGCATTAGAACTTGGCCTTTGAGAGGCTGCAACTGCCACACCCTGTCAACAAGAGAATCAAAAGTCTTCTGGCTGCAGTTGGCAGGTCCAGTTCGCACATGCATGTATAATGCTGGCTACACTTCTCACCAGCGGATTCCACAGCCCTTGTTTGCTTGCAGCTGGATATGCAAACTGCGCTCTGCCGAAAAGCCCTGTGCACTTTTCAGCTGAGACGGAACTTTGGCCTGTGACGTTTGATGCACGAAGGGGTGGATCGTTCACACAAGCAAAGCAAGGCCTGATGCCTGCAGTTGTCCAGTGCAGAACATCCATGCCTGAATGTCCTTTTACAGAGGACAGCCCTCTGTTTGAAGGGCTGCCCTGTCGAATTCCAGTTTAAAGATAAAGAACCATCAGAACTCCCGCCCATCAACAGGTAGTACCTAGCGCACAGCTCACCTGGTCACAGTCTTCCGCACTAGGGTGAGGGAGCGTATTTCTATTTAAATTGTAATCATAGTTTCTAAATTTGCATCTATGCCTATAAATTAGCCTGTGCAAATGTCATGCTAATGAATGCCCTCTTCTGTCCTCTTTTTTGGTGATGCATTTCCTCCTTTTTGGAGATTGTGAAGTGGCCACCATAGCTGCAGGAGCCAACAAGTGCTTGACATGCATGTGCATATTTGGCATCTGAGAACCATCTACCCAGCCTCCTAGAGGGATAGAAACTTGGCAATGCCCTCACCTTCTGGTCGGAGGCCGGCATTGTCAGGCACCCGCCAAGGCCCACAAGCCCCCCCAGCCCACCTGACTCCCAGCCCTGCTTCTTCTCATCCTCCTTAATTGCTCCCTGTTAACCAGCCTCTTCCAAGAACGTGAGCAGGGATAAGAGGAAGGAGAAGGAGGAGCAGCTGCCACTTGATATCATGTGCTGTGTCACTATTTAAATTATAATACTTTCTAAATTTGCATCTATTCTTGCAAATCAGCATATGCACATTTTAGGCAAATCGGTGTCTTTTTTGTCCTCCTTTTTGGTGATGCATGTCCTCTTTCTGCTGATTCATAAGTGTGCCATCCTAGCGAATGGACCAGCCCAGGAGAACCATGCTTTCTAGAGCTGAATGTGGTGGGATTCCTCAGAACAGGAAGTCTGTTCTCCATCCCAAATGGTGTCTGAGAATGTCAGCTTGAACTTACTAGATCTCATGGCGGGGGAGCAAAGCAACTAAAAATGTACTGGATTTTATTCTATGTTACTGCTGAACACAACATCAGAAAACACACACACACTTCCAGCTTCTTGCCCTTCTGTTTTGACCTCAATCCCTCACTCCATCATAAATATTCCATAAATCCCAGCCTTTTTGCCCAGCCACTAATAATAATATCATTTACCTAGTGCTTCCCCTCTTTAGCCCACATGGAGATATATTCCAGCATTCATAATCATTTCTTCCATTTAGCATTTATATGGCATTTGTTGAGCATCCACACCACTTCACATACCTCAGCACCGACAACCTTGTAAGGTAGCATACTGTAATGACCCTCATATTGTAGTTGGGGATGAGGCGGAGAGAAGAGAGGCATGCCTCCAGCCACATCTTCCCTGCCAAGTGTCTTCCAATGTTGCCAACTTTTGAACAGGGCCCCTGTGGCTGTCCCTTCTTAACAGCAATTCGATCTGCAGTAAGAAGCATGTGACCCTGTTGTAAGATCCACGCCATGAACAGCTTCACTTCCTGATTTTTGGCATAGCAAACCCCTGTTAAAGGCAGAGGAACTAGCCAGGCTATTCTCCCACCCCCCAGCCAGTTGGCAAGCCTAGTGTCTTGAGAACTTTAGTTACTGGGCGGATTAGAAATGTTAATAGTAATTCTTCTCACACTGCCATCTCCGAGGTTAGCGATCATTACAGCTGTTTTTGTTTTTGATGCCGCTGCTCTGAATAGTTGTATAGAAGTACAGCTGAACCATTCCCCCCAATTCTTTAACCATGATGTTCTTCCTATTGATCTTTTTCCTTCCATTTTCCCTTGTAAAACGAGTTGGAGTACGGCATGTTTTTCGCCTCGGATAATATGGCCGAGGTATTGTAACTTTCTTCTTTCTATGGTCTTTACCAATTCTGTGTGTTTGCTTACTCTGCGTAGTACGTTCTCGTGCGTTACTCCATCAGTCCATGGCATTTTCAGCGTGAGTCAATATATCCACATTTTGAAGGATTTGATTTTCCTCAGATTGTTCTTTTTAAGTATCCAAACCTCCACTCCGTAAAATAATATTGAGAACATGTAGCATCCTACCATCCGAATCCTTACTGCAAGATTTAGGTCCTGATCTAGGTAGCAGCAGCAGCAATAATAATAATAACAATAATAGTAATAATCATAATCATAATAATAGTGTCTGCCTATCCAGCAGCTCTTAAAGCAGTGGTGGCTGGTGGCTCTGATGTCAGTGTGGCGGAGAATCTCCTCCAGGTTTCAATCAGAACTCTAAAAGAGCTCTCTAAGGTGCTTCACACCTTGGATAGCTCTATTAGAGTTCTGACGGGTTCTGGCTGAAGCCCAGAGTGGAGAAACGCTCCACTGACATCAGAGCTACCAGCCTCCACTGTCTTAAAGCTGACCAGAGTCCTGCTCGGAAGGGGGGGAGTTTGACAGCCCAAGGCCAGCCCAACCTAAAGGCAAACTGAGCCACTGCCAGGGTGCCCAAATACTGAGAATGTTTGTCTCCACTTTGTAAAAGCCTTGGAGAAAAGAAGCCATTGCCTGCACTTCAGAATCCATCCCCTTTTTTTATGCATGCTTAGCTGACAGCTGACATCTGTGCCCAGCTTATCTGAGGTTAGTGTTATTTCTGGCAGGAATGGGGGATGTGAGCTCCGTGCACCTGCACGAGCCCTAGTCCCAGCCATCGGCCACAGCAAAAGCAGTTGAGGGAGCTTGCTTCCCTCCTCCCTGCCAGCAGAAACCCTTGAAAGAACTTTGTGACTAAAACGAGTGCCTGTGTATTTTAGTTTTCCTCCTCCTTCCCAATTCCTTTTCTTTTCATGCCGTGTCTTTTCGGTTGTAAGCCTGCAGACTGGGACTGTCTCATTATGTATCTTTGTAAGCCACTTTTTCAGCTGAAGAGTGGGGTAATTTTACTTTAAAATAACAAGTATTTAGTCCCGATTAACATACGTAAAGCATATCAGCGTGGTATTTAAATTGCTGAATTCAAAACAAAACAAGGCAATAGCACCCCAGTATCAACACTTGATGATTTATTGTGCTGTTCTTATGCTGAACAGGATAACTTCAGTTTGTGAGACCTTAATGATATCAAGCAGGATAAGAATGTTTTAAATAAATAAATAACTCCGTCTGTCTCTTTTTACCAGGAACAGACCTTATTTTTTTATGTCCCTGGCAAAATCACAGTCTTTGTTTTGTCCCTAGTTTTTGCCTTTGGGGGGAAGAATTTGGTTTGGTTTGGGATTTTTTTATAAGAATGTACCAGAATTCACAATTCTCTCCATAAACAGGACTGAACGGACTTGAGATTTAAAAAAATTCAGATGTCGTAGAAAGCAAAATCGACAGATTCGCCCATCTAGGCAGAGAGGGCTTTCAGTGGCGGAGTCTGGTAGCTCTGATGTCACAGGGGCAGTGAATCTGCTCTAGATTTCAGTCTGAACCAGTCAGAACTCTAAAGGAGCGATCCAAGGTACAGCGCACCTTGGCTAGCTTTGAGTACTTCGAGTACCTTAGCTCTGAGTACTTAGCTTTGAGTACTTCGCTCTTCAAAGTCTGGTTTTGAATCCTTGTGTCTTCAGCTATGCTTGTGGCGCTGAATTAGGTTCCCACCTCTTTTGGTCTGACAGGCTCCTCATCTTTAACAGCGACATGGCAGGCAGGCACATCGTGATCCTCTCTATGCTGGGAATCACTGTACTGACTGAACTTGGCCAGTGCAGATGGGCGAGTCTTTCATTGGGTTCGTTCTTTAGTTACCAACATTCTCAAATTTCTTCATACACAGAATGGAAAGAACTTGAGTTTTATAAAAATACGAATGGGGGAGAAAGTGACACTGACAGCTTGTCTGTCTCTGCTTTTCATCTGTAAAATGCTGGCGGGGATGTGGCAAGAGACATAAGTGTGTGTGTGTGTGTGTGTGTGTAGGAGGGAAATTCACATTTTGCCCAGGGCAGCAGAAAGCCATGGCCCAATCTTGGGAGTCTGTACATGAGCCAAGGATGCTCCTTGCACGCTCTTTCCTCTGTCCATCCCCCACCCCTTCCTGCTCTCCTTAGCCACTGTGCCCAGCTTGCCAAACCAGCCCTGGCTCCGTAACCCTCCCAAGTGCACCTTGTTAAATAACAGAGAGGAAACGGGTGGGGTTGCCAAAGGCGGGGTGAGTTAGCCAAGCAGCAGCTCCTGTCTCGGTGATGAAAGTGGGAAGGATCCAGGTGGCCACATCTGATTAAAAAGCTGACTGGGCTTTAAAAAAAAAAAAAACCTGCAATCAGTCCATTAATCAGTTAATTGCACTGATTAATTGATTTATCTTTTAGTTTCCTCCTCCACTTTGAAGGGAGTCTTTTACAAATGTGGAGAGCTAGGGAGGCCAGGTGTCCTACTTTACAGAGGACAGGCCTCTGTTTGAAGGGCCCCTCTACTTGAAGGCCTGTCCAGTCCAAGTCCAGTTCAAAGATAAAGACCCGCAAGAGGGGAACCTAAGGTTGCCCATTAGTGCTCAGCACCCAGACAGCAGACTTAACAGGCACACAGCTCACCTGGTCAGGCTTCCCCAACTATGGTGAGAGGCGCTGCATTTCTATTGAAATTATAGCTATTGGGTAGCATCTGACGGTGCCGCTCCACCTCCATTGCCCCGTTGTGCTTGCAGGACCCGCCACTAGGGATGTCAGAGAATTCCGCCACGGATCTCGGTGAGGCCAAATGCCAGTGCATTCAGCCCCCCGAAATCCGTGGCGGAACGAAGCCCCCCCTCCTCCCCACCCCGCGAAAGGCGTGCGAAATGGGACACCTACCTGCTGCCATTCGCGCTGACTTGCGAATGGTGGCCACGGCCACCATTCGCTTCATCACTATAGCCATGATAGGCTACAGTTAATAGTGTATTAACTGTAGCCTATCACAGCCATTATATATGCCATTTGTGTCCCTGCGGAAGCCGTGATAGGCTGCATAAGTATTTACGTAGCCTATCACGGCCAAAAAAAGGGAACGCAAATGGCGGTGGCTATGGCGGCCGCCATTTGCGTTCCCTTTTTGCGTAGCCGCCGCCATTTGCATTCACTGTTGTTGTTTTTGCCATGATAGGCTACGTAAATATTTAGGTAGCCTATCACGGCAAAATACAGGGACGCAAATGGCGGCGGCTACGGCCGCCGCCATTTGCGTCCCTGCAGGCTGCCCAGTGGCCGGATGTCCGGCTGCGGGCAGCCCTGGCCGGCGGCTCCGCAGAATCTCCGCGGAGCGGAGCTGGCCGAAGAGAATTTCAGGGGGAGGGATGGAGCGCCTCCCCCGCACCGCAAATGTCACCCTTCAAAAAGGTAAGTGACTTTCGTACATCCCTACCCGCCACTCACACAACGGGGCGTTGCCGCTTCTAAAATAACCCTGGAAGCTAGCATGTCTGCTCGACTCCAGAGCGGGACAGGTCAGTGGAGCTCCCTTCTGCAAGCTACGTTGTAGCCTTTCCAGCACCAGGTGAAGACCTTTTATTTTCCCCAGGGTTTTAGCATTTGAGCTTTCTAGACCATTAGCTCTGCTGTTTTAAATTTGTAACTGTATTTTAAATCTCCGCATCGCTGCTAGCTTTTATGCAGGCTGTATCTTTATACTGTAATTTTCATGCTTTTATATTTTATATTGTTTTAGGCTGTACTTGTGGTTTCAATTTTTGTGAACCGGCCAGAGAGCTTTGGCTATGGGGCAGTACAGAAATGTAATAAAAAATAAAAATAAAAGCTCCACTGACCTGCCCCCTTCTGGAAACAAGCATTTCCACTCGTTAAGGGTTATTTTTAGACCCGTTGCATGAGCACACGGGCACATTAGGATACTACCCATTCTTTCTAAATTTGCCTCTATCCTTCTATATTACCACCTGCCATTTTTATGGAAATCCGAATCCTATTTTGTCCTCTTTTCAGGTGATCCTTTTCCTCTTTAGGGGGTGATGCATAAGTGACTGCACTGGTGATGGATGGTAGGACGCTAAGTCTGACAACTTCGAGGCGGCCAAGTGGATTTGTGGTTTAGTGTTTGTGTGATTTGCAGGAACTGGGTTCAGGTCCCACCACAGTCTGGCTTTGTATATTTAGATGAGCATCAAAAATGGTTGAACTGTAAACAAGAAATGTAATGTGTGAAATGCACACATCACGCAGGTATGTTTGTCACACAGCAAAGATTGGCTGCAGCGCTTGGGGGCAAACTTCGGTTTGCTACCACAGAATGTGTGGAATGACTTTTGGCCCACTTCACCCCCTCTGCATTGAAATGTAATGTGTGAATGAGGCCAGTCAGTGCTTTGAAACTTGTTAGGGTGTCAGGAGTAGCTGGAGCTCTCTGTGTCCTCACGACAAACATGGGGACAAGTCACCATCTCTCTTGCCTCTATTTCGTGCTTGTAAAATGGGAACAGGTGGCTTTTGAAAGCATGAATGAGATTCAGAACTTTCATTTTTAAAGGCAAAAAATCAAGTTTCTAGCCCTTATGGGTGGAAAGAAAAAGCTGGAAATCACATGGGTACTGAAATCTCCAAAGTGAGTGGTTGGAGAGATGGCACTTCAGTGCACTACACTTTGTCTGCCCCATCCCTGCCCTAAGAGTCTAGCAACACCCAAACACCATTTGCTTCCCTGCTAATATATTTCTGCATCTTGCCAAAATATCCCACCATCATAAAGATCTCTGTCTTGGAAGCAAAGTGAAAGCATGTGTGAGGGTGGCATGCATATTTGCATAAGTTTAGTTCATGTGGGCCTCCCAAGTTTCAGTTACAACTTACATTGCTGCAGATTTTTGTTTTAAAAATTGGAAGATGGTAGCACAGAACACTACAGCCCCACTTTTATCCTTATTGCAATATGCCGCTTGTCTTTTCAGTTGATGAGACTGAAATGCACACATTGCTTTCTCTTTAAATCTGTGATAATATTGATTCTGTTGATCCATTACAGGGGTGTTAAAGCTCACACTCGCAGCCCAAATTGGGCCAGGCCAGAGTTCTCCAGATGACCCGGTCCAATCCCCTTTCCCCTGACTTTCATTTGGTAGTTTTTCAGGTTTGGGGCAGTCCGTCCCCCCCCCCCCGCTTTCTAAAAGGTTGAAATGCCTCTCCTAAGGCTTACAGGCAGTAAGTGCTTTAAGCTAATATCCTGGCATGCCCTCCCACCACTGGAATGTGGCCTCCGAAAGCTTTTCTGAAATTGAATTAGGCCCTCTGGCTTCTTTTCCTTGATGAGGCACACAGCGGCAGACTGCATGCTCAGGTTCTGCGTAGGGATGTAGATTTTGTAAACTCCATTGCGCCTGCATTTTGCGAATTGTGAGGCGCCTTTCATTTCATCATCCGCTCATTAATAGAATTGGATTTTTTCCAATTTCCCAAATTTGCGCAAATCCGGATTTGCACAAATTCACATTTGCACAAATTTGCATTTACAAAAATATACAAGTCCCCCCAGATGCACAAATTCCCCCCCCCCGTGCATTTTCATGCTTTAGCCTATGGGGGAAATGTGCATTTTTGGCCAGTCATTTCATGTCATTTAGTCATTTTCTTCTATGGCTAAATTTGCGTAAATTTAGGGAAAGCCAGTCCGCTGCAGAATCTGTGGGTCAGATTCATAGAAATCTGAACTCATTTGATTCCATTGTGGATTTCTCCGACATCCCTAGTTCTGTACCAGTTAAAAGGATCATGGAGCAAAGGATTTGAGAGACCTCTCTCTGCCTGAGACCCATAGGAATGGAGCCAGCTGCCTTATCCTGAGTCAGAACATTGGTTCCCCTAGCTCAGTACTGTCGACACTGACTGTCAGCCCTACCTGGAGATGTCAGGGATTGAACCAGGGACCTTCTGCATGCAAAGCAGGGGCTCTGCCACTGAGCTACAGCCCCTCCCACTGCCAGGCCAAGCAGACGGTGCTGGACTAGATGGACAAATAGTCCACCCTGGTCTAAGGCAGTTCCTGATGCTCTTGATGCTTGTGGCCAAGTGCCGGGATGTGGCCACACTTTTTGCACAGCAGCCATTCATTGCAAGGAGGCTTGCACAGGAAATCATCGGGGGGGGGGATTTCTTCCTCATGATGTTCCTTCCCAGGAGGAAACACCTCGTAGCTTTTTGGTCTGAGGCACCAAGGTTTCCTGCTCCCCCCACTCTGTCTGGCCACAAGGCAGAAGAATCCCCCTCTCCTCCACCCCTCTCACACACCCTGCTGGATGAAGGAGGCCTGCCTGGCCTGGGAGCTCCAGCTGCTGTGCCTCCCATCCCATGGGAGATGGGGAAGTTTAAACTTCCCCATCTCCGTACTCTGAGACCAAGAGAAAGGGGAGAGCAAGGATGGGGGAGAAATTAATTCAGTTTGCATTTTAATGTGAACTTATCCTGTCTTGCACTTTTCAACCCAATACCCGAACTGAAACTCAGTTAACCTTTGAAATTCGCATTTCTCCAAATTTTTGCAATGGAGTTCTGCTATCAAAAAATGCATACCATAATGTGCACGTTAGAGGCAAAATGCACACAAAAATGCATATATTAGTGCAAGCAACATTCAAGAATGTATCATATTAGGTAAAGTGCGTCCCAGAAACAGTGTTTATATTGAGCAAAATGTGTGCATATTAAGCACATTTAATATTTTATAGAGAAATAACAGGAGAAATGCGCACCAAAAATGTGTACAGATTGTCATGCAAACTTTTAAAATTCTCAAAGTTCAGAACAAACTGAACTTCAGGTTGGGAAAATTCTCAAATGTGATGAACCAAACAGAAGACTGGAAAAATGAGACAGTGAGAGAAACCGAAATTGACTGATTTGCTCACCCCTAGGAAGAAATGAGAGTGTCTGACTGTGTCTCAGTGTGGGGAAAGAGTGTGTGTGAGGGAAGTGTGTGTGTTTGAGAATGCGGTGAGGAGAACAGCTGTGCATGTGTGTTCATGCACATGCACTCACACAGGTGTTGCTCCCAGTCTGTCTCTCACTGCTGCATGCGGCCCTCCGGGGCAAAACGTTGAGGACAACACTGAACTAGTTGGACCAACAAGATTGACTCGGTATATAAGGCAGTTTCAAATGTTCCTACATGCAGCTATTAGTGGTAGGGAGGTACGGATTTTGTTTAATCCGTTCCGTCTGTGTTTCGCGGACTGTCAGGCGTCTTTCGTTATGTCATCTGTTTAGTGATGGAACTGAATTCCCCATCACTTCGGAAAAGTCTGCAAAAATGTCTGCCACAATTTACATAACTTTTGCTGGCAAGTAACATTTTGCGTATTTTTCTTAGCTCAGCATACAGTCCATGAGAACAGAGCACGCGCACACAAAATTGCTATGTAGCAGAGGCTAAGAGAGATCAGAGATGTACAAAATGCTCTTGCTGTTGTTGATTTTAAATGGCATATATATTAGCGTATTTTCCACCAATGTTCATATTTTTGGACGGCTAAATTTGCATTCAGTTCTGGAAAGTAAAAAGCCAGTTTGTAAGTTTGCATGACTCAGAAGATGCCCGTCTGCTGCTCAGTCCGCAGGTTAGATTTATAGACATCCAGAGTTATTTGAATCGATTTTGGGTCTCTCCCAAATCCCTGATCAGTGGGACTAGAGCTGCTGGTGGTGAATCTGTTCAGTACACCTCTGTTCCGGGCTCAGAGGCCAGGTGTGTTGCTGCCCTCTTCTGGGGAGAATGACAGGCCTGCAGGAAGTTTTGTGTGGCTGTGGCTTTGGAGCTCAAGGTGCTTGTCTCGGAACATTGTGGCCACCTTTTTTTTCCTGGCCATGCTCCTGTGCCTTAGGCCGCAGCCCGACACTCAGGTGATTTTTCCCACCTGGCATAAATGTAGATGGGGCAACGCTTTGTCTGCTTAACAACTGTATGTCAGGCTAACTGCAAGGATAGGAGAAGCTGTAGGAGACAGGCCAGGAAAAATGACAGCAGGGTGGCCAGAGGGCACCTCCTGACCAGTTTTTCTGCAAAGCCACATGCTGCACAAGCTCGTCCATCTTGCCCAATGAATGCGGCAGCCTCATTCCCTCCTGGGCTGATGGTGATCAAGGTGATAGTTTTTATTCATTTCTACCCCGCCTGTTAAGACAAGCCCTCACAAGGAGGCTTACAGTAGGAAAAGAAAAGGGAAAGGGAAAAAATTAAAAGCACTGCAATAATTGAATAAGTAACATCTAAGAAAAACAGTGTCCAATAAAATTATGTATAAGGGGCCAATAGGGATGTCAGAGAAATCCGCAACAGAACCAAATGGGCTTGGATTTTATGAATCCACCCAGCAGATCCCACAGCAGACCAGCTTTTCCTGAGTCGTGGGGGCTTGTGGACTGTTTTTTTTACTTTCTGGAATTGTATGCAAATTTTGTTGTAGAAAAATACCCCCCCCCCCGGCCAAAAATGTGCATTTCCCCCATAGGCTAAAGCATGGAAATGCACATTTTGGGGGAAATCGCACATTTTCGCACATGCAAATTTGCACAGATTCGATGGGCAGATGATGGAGCAAAAGGCGCCAGACAGTCTGCGAAACACAGATGGGACAGATTTTACACAATGCCTACATCCCTAGGGGCCAACAACAACAATCAATAAAATGCTTGGCTGATTTTTTAAAAAGTCTTGAGGCTTTACCGCTTAAAGGCCACAAGAGAGGGGGCCAACAGAGTTTGCAATGGGGGGTTTCACAATTGTGGGGCCACCACTGAAAAGGCCCTGTCCCTGATAGCTGCCAACCAGATCTTAGGGCCCAGGCAGCTTCATAAGGATAGGGTTGCTCAGGCAAAAGGGAAGGATGTAAGGTTGACAAGTATTTTCTCCCATCTATGACTTTTTATCTACTGTCTCACAGGTAGAAATTCAGCAGGTGAAGCTTTCCCATACTGCTGCATGCTGGGAAAAGCTGTGCCTATTGAATTTCTGCTTCTTGCATAGGCTTATTAGGAGCCCTTAGAACTTGCAGCCCTGTGATTTCATATCCCATTTTTAAAGGAAAAGAGCTTCATTTATTTAACATCCTTTTCCCCACTCTTTCTCATTGCTCAAGACAAAAGTGCTATTAGCATCACCCCCACACACACGCAAAACCTGGGAATACAACCTTTGCTGAACATGGGAAGGAGATCTGCTTCTCTCCCACTCTTCCTGTTATATGACCAGGGAGTGTGATGATTGTTCCTAATGTGGCCCAGTGCAGATGAATGCTACCCAGTCACCTAAACATGGTTAGAATGGGAACTCCCCATGTGCTCACACAGCTCTCCCTCCTACAGGTGAATTCCCCCCTTCCTTTTATTTTTGGAGCTACTCATGGTACAGTGTTAGCATCTGTCCTAGTGTTTTCACTAACCATAGTTATTGGAGTCAACCATGGTTCTTTATTATTTTATTTAAAATTATTTTTAGGTTCATGAAAATCCCAGTGCAGATACAATATTAACAATTTTAGTGGTGAAAAGGGAAGGGAATTGGGATTTGAATACAAGGGGGAGGAGTGTATAGTCCTGTGGGGCACTCCTAATCTAACCATGGTTAGGAAAGTGGGCTGCATTGGTCTCATTTAGATGTAACGCTAAACCATAATTCGGCACTGCAGAAATTATCCTTGGTGAACCATAGGCTTGCGTGCTCCCCCATCCTCTCTCCTCTTCTAGCACAGCCACAAGGAAGACATCAGAAGCATTTGCTTCCATTTTCAACTAACTACAGTTCATTGATATGTCCATACCAGAAACTGCAGTTAGTTTTAACTACGGTTTCTCCAAACAAGCTAGGATCATGAACCATGGCTTGTACTTGGCTTATTCCAGGGGCCACATCTGGCCTGCCTAGTGTCCCAATCCAGCCCTCCATTATGGCCACACCCCTTTCCCAGGCCTGACCCATCCCCCCCCCAGTCACTGATCATGTGGTGGTTTCTTGGCTTTTCTGCCTTTTTCCCCATTCTAAAGGGTTGAAATGCCTCTCCTAAGGCTTAGCTACTGCCAGTAAGAACTTTAAGCCAAAGTATGCTGCTATGTTGGGCCCACCCCCTTTGCCTCCACCTCTTTTGCCATTGGCTCCGCCCACCACTGCAATGCGGCCCCTGAGAGCTTCTCTGAAATGGAATTTGGTCCTCAGGCTGAAAGAGGTTTTGCACCCCTGGCTTATTTGGACAACCCAGAGTTAAAATTAAACACATGTTGTCCAGATTCAGACATAACAGCAAACTCTGATGGGTTTAAAGCAGGACGGAAAGTCCGTCAGTCTTCTCCTGGCTGTGCCAGATGAGGAGAAGAGAGCACAGAGCCCAGCCTCTTCCCCATCACGCCAAGCAACAGTTTAGTGTTGCATCCAAGCGAGGCCATTATTGGCCCAGGGAGGGCCGGAGAAATGAAAGGTGTTGTTTGCAGGCATGTAAGCCGAGTAAAGAGGAGCAAGGAGAAATTACCCTGAAATATCTCCTGTTTACTGTTAAAGCAACTCTGGGAATAAAGTCTGTTTTTAATGTTTACTGTTGCACTTGGAAAACCTGATTAATGTGGATGTTTTCCCTCCAGCAAGATTTTTTTTAATATGAGGAGACAAACAGGCAGGCTTCTGTTCTGCAGAAATGAACAAAATGATCCCACTAAGTTGTGTGTGTGCGTGCGCGCGTGTGTGTGTGTGTGTGTGCAACACACACGCATGTGTGTGTTTCTTCCCCTTTTCCTTCTGGGGCAAGGCCCCTTTGGATATATATCACTCATCCCATGCTAATTTAGATTAGGCGATTGTGATATTGTTTCAATGTGGCAAATTCCTCCTGGTTTATTACTCCCCACAAACACACACACACTGCTTACGAATGACGTGCAGAACTCTGCTGAGATATTTTCATCTGTCTTATCAAATGCCTTCAACTTCCATTGAAATTCCTCAGAAGCTTCTCCTACGGATGTTGGAGAAATCTGCAACAGAATCAAACGAGTTTAGATTTCTATGAATCCAACCCACAGTGGATTCCACAGCAGACCGGCTTTTCCTGAGTCGCACAGATTCTGTGGACTTGCGGACCTGTTTTTTTACTTTCTGGAATGCTACACAAATTTAGTCATAGAAAAATATGTAAAATAAAAAAACACTGGCCAAAAATGCACATTTCCCCATAGGCTAAAGCATGAAAATGCAGATGGGGGGATTTGTGCTTTTGGGAAGATTGTGCATTTAGGGGGACTGTACATTTTCACAAAAGCAAATTTGTGCAAATGCAAATTTGCACAAATTTGGGAAATTGGAAAAAAAATCCGATTCCGTCAACGACCAGACAATGGAACAGAAGGTACCTGACAACCCACAAAACACAGACAGAATGGATTTTACAAAGTCCATTCATCCCCAGTTTCTCTCAAGCAGGATGCTCCAAATTTACTTCTGAATTCTGCGAAATTTGCTGACAACTTTTATCCATACTCCCCAAGGTGCAGAGTTTCTCCGCCAGCCCCAGAGTCCCAGGCAGATGTCACTCAAGCTGTGTTCTGGATGTCAGCTGTTTCCTGCAGGTTCCAGTAGAGAGGACCACAAGTGGGAACAGAAACAAAATTTTGCGGCATGGAGTACTCCGGTTCAGCCAGCCTGCCAGACATGACCCTGTTCTGGAGACTCCATTCCATTTGCCCTCCTCCACAGCCAGCCCCAGGAAGAGCAGCCATTCCTCCTAGCACCACGAAGTCCCCCACTGCCCTCCCATCCCCACTGTTATCTCCCATTTCAGACTGGAGATAACAGTGGGGATTCCTCCAGGGGGCGGGGCTTGGAGATAAGCTGCCTGTTAGCCCCAGCTAGCATGGCCAATGCCCAGGAATCTTGGAAGTTGTAGTCCAAAATGTCTGGAAGGCACCAGGCTAAGGGAGGTGCCCTAGAAGATCTCAATCAGGCGGGGAGTTTCCACAATAAGAGCAAGCTCCCACTGCAAACGTTCATCCTCCAACTTGTAGAGGGTGATGGGAACGGTGATGGAAGGGGCAGATCTAGCACACTCATTCCCATTCTCCCTCACGCAATTCTAATTGAACGTGGGATTAGAATGCTCGAAGAGGGCTAAGAACTCTACCTCCTCTTCCCCAAGCTGTTTCTCTGCCAGTGTTAATACTGTGATGGGTATTGCATTCCAAAACCTGGGAAGAGATTCCCAGCTATCAAGGGACATTAGCATGATTTTGTTAAATCCCTGGGGGGAGGTGGTGCTCATTCTTGGCGATCAAGACAATCTAACTCACTATACTACTATTGAACTAGTTGGTTGCACCAATACTATGACTGCTGATTTGTGTAGATAAGATTGATTGATTGATTGATTAATGCTCTCTAACAAACATTACAGCTGATAGTGTATTGATATGATAAGTGGGTGTTGGTTCTGTGGTTTTGTCTTGTTCTCTTCCACTCATTCCATTAGCTGGTCTTTGCCTAACCTGCTTCCAAACATCACAACCAGCCTCTGATTGGGATTCTGCAGTGCAAATGTTCTTCCCGAAAAGGTGTTTCTACTTGCCACTCCCACTGACAAATAAACAGTGGGCTTTGTCCTCCTGCATATTATACTTATTTGAGCTGCATAAATTAATCCCTTGAAGATTAAGGTTCTTGATTTATTATGTGGTCACAGACCCATCGCCTTGAGGGTTAAAGCTGCGTAAATCTCATTGAAATCAATGGGACTTGATCTCAGACAAGCGTGTATGTGCAGGATCAAAAGGGCACACAATGGTTTCTCAGAGAGAGAGAGAATTCTCTGAAGCTGAAAGGAATCTGTTTTAAACAGCTCAGATCCGAATCAGTGGTGCACTTCAGAAATTCTGGCCTCTGGCCTCAGTGCTCTGATGACAGCTTTCTTCTTTCGATGCTAATGTCTGTTACTTTGCTTACTTCAAAATGTGGGAAGCCATCCTTGCTGTGCTTGGGGGCCCTCCGGCTCATTCTACTCAGTAGGGCCCAGGACCTCTGTTCCTAGGTCCTGCTGGCACCATTGATGCAAGTGCAGGCTTTGACCAAGGATCCAAGGCTCTGGGATGCATCTGCTTTTCAAATTCCTGGTGATTTGAATTTCAGCATTTGGATTTAAATTTCAAATGCCAATGGAGAGAACCCAGCAGACTCACTTATGGGCACTCACGGTGGGTTTGATAAGCCTCCTGTTTTTTTCTTCTTGGTTTTTTATTGAAATGATAAGAAACATACAAAATAAATAATGACCTATACAAAAGTAAATAATAACTCGTGCCACAAATACATACATTATAATACATAAATTCAGACTACTGAAAATAACAAACATGGACTAATGTTACCCTGGAATTTATCATTCCAAATACAATGAACACGGTCCATTTTTCAGTAAATCTATTCCCAAATATTTGATTCTCTCTTGCTCTTATATAGTAAGTCATTTTAATCATTATAACAATGTCCCATATCCAGAAAAAAAAACCCAGTTGGACAATGGAGAGTCGGTACTCCTTTCTCCAACATGACACAATAGACATTTTAGCTGCAATCAGCCAATTAGCAACCATCTCTACATTAGAGATTTCTACACACCCTTTCAGCCTCTTGTTTTGCTACTTGCCCAGAACTCCCCAAACATAAGGGGAGTTCTGGTACCTCAATACATGCCTAATGGGTTGTATTTACAACACAGCCATTAAATGGAAAGACTTCGCTAGGGTGACTATCCTTTACATAAGACAGTCCTCTGTTTGAAAGGCTACCAGAGGACAGTCGTCTGTTTTGAAGGCATCCTCTCCTTGGAGGGCTGTCAGTCCAAGGCCAGTTGAAAGATAAAGAATCGTTGGAAGAACGAGCTGGGCCTTGACATTGCCCATCAGCAGCACCTGGAGAGCAGACGAAACAGGGGGGCTCACAGCTCACCCGGTCACAGTCTTCCACGCTATGGCGAGATGGCCTGTATTTCTATTTCTATTATAATAATCCTTTCTAAGTTTGCATTCATACATATAAACTAACATATGTAAATTTAATGCAAACCTGTGTCCTCTTTTTTGGTGACTCAGAAGCGGCCACCCTAGACTTAGCTTAGGTGCAATGCCGGCTCCAGGTTTTGGAGGACCCTTGGGCAAGGCCCCCTCCATGGGCCTCCTCTCCCAGTGAGCCTGTCTTCTCACCGCCATGGTCACCAGCCGCTCTTGCTCCTCATCCTCTACCTCATCACTGCCACCCCTTGCTTGCCTGGCAGGCAGAGAGCCAGGGAGCCAGTAGGCCGAGGCATCTCCTGCTCCTCCTCCTCACCACCACCGTTGTCTGGGCCAGAGCGAGAGGCAGGGGAACAAGCAGGTTGCCATGGCGAAGAGGAGGAACAACTCCAGGGGGCTCTGGTCTTCTCTTGCCCAAGCCTTGACACCAGCCCTGATTAGGTAGACTGACATCTCTGGTTTGTAAATAGCCATAGACATTGGTCTGAGGTGGTGGTGGTGGTGATGGTGGTGGTGGTGGTTGTTTTGGGGGGTGAGGAAGGGGACACCTTGCGGCTTTTTGCAGGTAGAAGAAGAAGGCAAATTCTCTCTCTCTCTCTCATCTGTCTGTCTGTCTGTCTGTCTATCTATCTATCTATCTATCTATCTTTCTATCTTTCTATCTTTCTATCTATCACCATACATGATCTCCAGTCACACTCCTAAGCGTTGTTGAGGTTAATTTCACATAGTGTTTACAAGATGTACACCAGGGTGGGATAGAGGGTAAGTGTTGGCAGGCAGGGATTTGCAGTGACCTACCTAATTCATTTCCTGGGCTCAGAAGCATGCCTAAGCTGAGCTCCAAGAGATCATGCAGCCATCTCAAACCCACGCTGATTAAAACAAAACAAAAAATCCCATTATATTCTACCAGCTTCTACCACAGTCATAGAGAGACCAGGGCAGACACACCTCAATTCCAGCTGCCCACACCCTTGGTATCTTATCCTGTCTATCTTGGTTCTCATACCACACCCTTTGCTAAGGGATCCAAGCACTGCCTTGTGACTTGACGCTCCGGCTTCTTTGCCCATTCTTGTGCATCCAAAGAAGTCTGCAAGGGTTCTGGTGGAGGGACATGAAATAGCCTTCAAAACAGATATGATTTCACATGTGAAGGGCATAATTCTATGCATGTTTAGACAGAAAAAGAACTCCTAAAACTCCCAGCATTCCCCAGCCAACATGGCTGGCTGGGGAACACTGGAAATTATAGGCCCTTTTTCTGTCTAAACATGCATAGGATTGCGCCCTGTTTTAATTTTTTTTACAATATTTCTTGGCCACATTTCAGAGCCAGAGCTCTTGCAAGGTGGCTCACACAATAAAGCCCCATACCATTAAAACACACACACACCATACAATGATAAAATAGCAACAACAACAACAACAACAAACAATAGTAAGAAATCAAGTTGGGGTGGGGAGCAATGTTGACAGATCAAGTGGGTATCCTCTCATCCCAAAGCCTCAAAATCCGTGGGTTTTCAGAGCCCTCAAATCGGTGGGAAGAGAAGGGGACCCCAATCCTAGCCCCCTTTCATCCCCTTCACTTTCTCTCACAACAGTGAGATGAGTTACCTTGCACCTAACCAAATTCAAATGGAGTTCCTTGTGCGCGTGCGCGCGCGCACACACACACACACTCTCTCTCTCACTTCTCTGCTATCTTGGGGTGGGGGGAGAGAAAACAAAGCAAAAACCCCTCAGCCTCTTCAACTCCACTTCTGCGGTGGCAGGTTGCAACCCACCTAAGCAGATTGAAAGACCCCCTCCCGCCAGCACAATACAGCTGTCACCGTAGTCTTGGCCTTGTGGCTGTCAGGGCTGAGCATCCGACACTCTTGCAGCACAGCAACCCTGGTTGGGGCAATGACAGCCCTGGAAGAGGGGCAACGCCCTCACTCTTCAACCATTCAGTGCTCCCTCCGTCTCACGCTTGTGCTGGAAACTCACCAGCCATGCTAGGAATCGCTGCTGGGCAACCTTACCTAAAAGAGTTGGCACCAAAGCAAATACTGCACTGAGTGAGCCCAAATTCTCTCTCTCTCTCTCACACACACACACACACACTCACACAGTTATGTATTGGGGGGGGCGTTACTGTGGCTGTTATTTTTTTGAACCTTGGCAAGTCCTGTAGAGCTGGGAGCAGCAACAGTGGCTGGAGCGTCTGCCCACTTGTCCCTTCTGTGTGTGCTGCATTAAAGAACTTTTGTGTTTGACGCCTGCTGATTCTGTAGTCTTTTCTTCTACCTATACAACATTTTGTCGCGACCAAGGTGGGATCCTGAGAGCTATACAGGCAGCAAGGACTGTGAATCCATTTACATAGCTAACTGGTAAGCAGTCAGCTAGGCCCACTTAAGAACTTGAGCAACTCCTGTGTTGTTGTTTTTAAAAGAGAAAATCAAAATGGCTGCTCTTGGACATATCGAAGCGTTTGATGTGAGTTAACCTGCTTCCTGGGATTCTTATGCAGAATGGCTTTCATTCTCTCTGGAAGCAAATAAGATAGCTAATGCTGAACAAAAGCAAACTGTGCTCTTAACTGTTTGTTGTCCACAGATATTTGCTATAATAAGATCCCTCACTGCTCCTGCCTCACCCAAAACAATAACTAAGCCACACTACCCCCCTAGGATACATAACATATACATATACATATGTGTGTGTGTGTCCGTGTGTGTGTAGGTGTATATTATGCATGCAGAACGTCTTGCATGTCACATGAAGGCCCTTGATTCTCACATGTATGAAAAGATTTATGGATATCTAGCAAACAAACCTGCCTAGGGAAGAGAGATTTTAATCTGCCTGAGATGCAGCAAGGTGCCAAGTCCCATTCTTGGAGACTACCGAGGTTTGATTGCAACAAAACAAAACAAAAAGTGATCCAAGGTGCAATCCTGTGCATGTTTAGACTGAAAAAAGTCCAACAGGTTGTGGTACTTTTTGTGGACTAAACTAGCATAGGATGTTGCCCTAAGAGCACAAATTGTGCCCCTCCCGAAGAGGGAGGCAGAACCATTGTCAGTCAGAGGAGAGGGCTGGACTAGTTCCGGGAACCCTTGTGCCCTCTCTCGGGGGTAGGATTGTGATAAGTTAGTGAGTCAAACCATCAAGCAACTATTGATTCCCAACATCAGTTTTCAACATGTGTAGAAGCCATTAAGCAGAACCACGCATGCACCAGCCAGCAAGGTCCCCTCAGGGCTTACTGTGTGATTTACAAAAAACAGAACCCAACGCTGAGTAAGGCTGTGCCATCCTGCCAAGTGGTGAGCAGAATTTTGCTGCTACTCCCCCTAATTTCCAATCAGGCACAAGAACGTTGGGGTTCATTCCAGTTTTGAGGGGAGCCTTGGCAAAGTGCCCACTGTGGGCAACGGCATCCCATTCTCCCCGGCCCCAGACTTAGTTGGTACCAAGTCACCATTCTGAATTTCCCACAATTCCATACTGACAGTATGTTGGACACTACATGGAATTGTGGGGAAATTAAAATGGCAGCTTGTAGCCAACCCCTGCTTGCGGTCACCAGGTGCTAGTGCAGTCGGATTATGAGTGCAGACAGCCATCTAGGGTGGTGGCCATGTGTCCTGCTTTACAGAGGACAGACTTCTATTTGAAAGCATTCTCTATCTCAGGGATCCCAAACCTTTTTGGACCCGTGGGCACATTTGGGAATTTGAGCAAGTGCTGCGGGCGCCACCACAAAATGGCTCCCATGGAGGATGGGGCTAGTCACATAATGGCTGCCGTAGGGGCCTGGCTAGTCAAACGTGAGCTAAAGAGGTGGGGGGATAGATATAGTGAGGCTAGAGGCTGGGAAGAAGGAGGAAATAGCAAGGCAAAGGGGTAGAGAAAGAGTAGGGCTGGAGGCTAGAGAGGGAGAAAAGACTGCCCCAACATTTCCCAAGATTTTTATTTTAAAAATATTTTTGAAGTGGGCAGAGAGTGGAAAACTTTGTGGGCGCCACTGGAAGTCACTGCAGGCGCCATGGCACCTGTGGGCACTGTGTTGGGAACCTCTGCTCTATCTGAAGGGCTGTCCAGTCCAAGTCCAGTTCAAAGATAAAGAACCATAAGAAGGAAGAGCTTGTGCCTGCTGTCCCTGGAGCACCAGGGCAGCGGACCAAGCAAGCACACAGCTCACCTGGCCCCTGTCTTCCCCAGTATGGAGTGATGCATTGTATTTCTTTTCAGATTATAGTCACTGTTTCCAAATTTGCATCTCTCTATATAAATTAGCAGGGCCGCGGTGGCTTAGTGGTTAAGATGCTGAACTGCAGACTGGAAGGTCGGCAGGTCAGCAGTTCGAGACCCGAGTGCCGCATGACGGAGTGAGCTCCCGTCTTCAGTCCCAGCTCCTGCCAACCTAGCAGTTCGAAAGCAAGAAATTGCAAGTAGATAAATAGGTACCGCTTCGGCAGGAAAGGTAACAGCGTTCTGTGCACCTCGGTGTTCAGTCATGCCGGCCACATGGCCACGGAAGCATCTTCGGACAGCGCTGGCTCTTCGGCTTAGAAACGGGGATGAGCACCGCACCCTAGAGTCGGACACGACTGGTTGGGGACACCTTTACATTTTTATATAAATTAGCACATGCACATTTTATGCAAATCAGTATCCTCTTTTGTCCTCCTTTTTTGGCAACTGCAAGCGGCCCGCTTACAACCATAGGACATTGCCAACACTCATGTAGTGGCACCAGGGCTCATCGGGCTGCTGTAATGGGCAGGGGCCCTGGCCTCATCCGCCACCCTGCTCGGAATTATCTGTTCCCTCAAAGCTTAGCCGCACTCTTCACAATAGCTGCGGGAAATTAATTTCCCTTGTGACAGTGTGTTGTTTCCTGTTGTAATGCAAAACGTTTTGGGGTGTCTTAGTCTTGAATGGGCAATTAAGCTTTACAAAAGCTCCAGGTAGAGATGAAAACTGCTAGGAGCAGCTTGTTGATATGGATCAAAGCGGCGGCCTTCATTTTTTGAATCTCCCTAGGGCCGTGGCTATAGGAACTGGCATGATGAGTGCCCGCGTTTCAAAATTTACCACTTCACCACTAATTACCATGCGGTAAACGGCTAGTTTTCTCAAACCCAAGTGAAATACATGATCGGTCCTTCCATAGACCATCTTGTAATATTGATGCAATGCCCTTTGTACTGCAGAGGATACTGCTGGAGGCGTGTAAGTACTCCAAGTGTCTGGGGGTACATGTTCCAACTCAGCACAGGGAATCTGCGGCATGCAGCGTCGGCTGCAGCAGGTTCTGATTTCGGCTTCCTAAGAATCTCAGCTTTCACTTTTTGTTTTGTTTTTGAAAAGTAAGCAAGCTTGGAATTCTTGGGCTTGCAGCAATATTCCTGCAAATGTGTGGACAATGGGAATGCAGGAGCTGAGACAGTTACCAAATAAGAGTCCCAGTGGTCAGGCAGGCGGGGATTCAGGCCCTCCTCCCCCCTCCTCGTAACGGGCAGAAATGATGCAAAATAAGAGAAATCATGCAGGCTGTTGTTGTGCTCTTTTTTTACAGCACCAGGTTAAAAAAAAAATTATTTGCCAAGGCATTTTTAAAGAAATTAAATCTGTATTTTTAGCTGGATAAACTAGCTTTTTTATGTCCAATACTCTCCGTTTTGCTGTATTGGGGCTGGATCCAGACATAGTCATACTTAGAGTATACGTAGTCATACTCTGGATTCACCCCTTGCTGGTTAAGTCTTATATTGTTTGTTTATCGTATTGGATATTTGAGTTCTGTGTATATCGCCCTGAGAGCTTTTTTCTGGATAAAGGTGCAATTTATACATCATCATAACAATTGTTTATTTTTGTTTAATTTGCATAGTTTGTCCAGACCACAGAGTGCAGCTATTCTTGCAGCAGAATTTGCCAGGTTACCTTAGGGCCAGTTTTTGACATATTTATTTGTCTGTTTGTTACTGTAACCTGGTTATATATCTCTGGCTTGTTGATCAGATTTTCTCTTATCCAAACCCAGCCTTGCCCCTAGATGTTCAGCCTTTTGTCAGTGCAGTCACATTCATCCAAATGTTTGATTATATCTGAATGCCCTGGAACATTTCCCCATAATCACCATCGGATTAATAGAGGCTGCTCCGTACTTGCAGTCCTCGCTCACTTCTTTGATTCAGTGGCAGTTTTTTTTAGAAAAAATAAAATTAAAAACAATTGCAAATCCAGTTCCTGCCCCCAAATTCTGTTCAGGTTCTAGTTAGGGATGTATGAGAATTCAGTTCGGTTCTTTTTCAACCAGAACCTACCCACGTCACCTACCAGAACTTTGACCACAGATCAAAGTCTGTACATTTCTGAGCTTGTGATGTGATTCATGGACAACCCCTCCCCATGTGTTCTAAAAATTAATACATTTGAAAAATGTGCATTTAAAAGTCTGTACTTTTAAAAAATATGCATTTAAAAGTCCGCACTTTTGAAAAATGTACACAAACACACAGTCAGTGGGAGAAAATGCATGCATTTTAAAATGAACACCATTTATGCGTACATTTTGGGGAAAGCATATGAAACCATGCACACATTTTCATGAGAAAAGGGGAAAAACTAAAGCTCACAATCTGATATGGAACCAAGTCAGAATGAGCTTCAAGGTGGAGTTTGCAGAACCTTGCTGAGGTCAGGTTTTGCCAATTCACAAGTTCTAGCATTCAGAACTCTCTCCGTCACCATGATGAGATAATAATGCTCTTCTCAACAGCTCTTTTTTTAAATGAAAGATGAAAAGCTGGGAGTTTGGCAGCCTGAACTGGAAGCATCCCAAAAGGCCACCCAGCAGTTGCTAGCACCTCTGGAATCCCGTAAAGGAACTCACATGACACCATTAGAAAACATTCTGAGGGTATATCTCCACCTCCCCCCACCGGATTTGAATACGGGTCTCCCCAAAGCCAGTCTAACACTCTAATCACTATACCACACTGGCTTTCCCATGGTGCAAAGTTTCCTAGTCAGGGTTTTGCCTGCCTCTTTTCAAGTAGCCATTTATTAATCACCAGAGAAGAAAAAATGCATCACTGAAAAAGATGACAGTAATCCGCATTAAATGTGTATATGCTAATTTATAGGTGTAGCTGCAGAAATTGAAATCATTATTATAGAGGACAGTCCTCTGTCAGCCTTTCAAATAGAGGCCACCCTACATTATCACCTAATCTGGCCCTGTGTTACATCGTGATTTGGAGTTAACTTGGGCTGAATTCATGGAATTGAGCAGAGTGTAGGGAAGAAAAAAAGAGAAAGCCCCCAGAACTCCTGTTTTCAAACAGTGGGGAACGTGCACGGATGAAACCCTGACATTGGAACTGTGATATTTCCATCCATGCAACACTTTCAGCATGGAGGTGAGAAAGGGGAGCCTTTGCACCCCCTTCAGCCCAGTGTAGTTTTCAGTATGTTGATTCTATTCCATCCCTAAGATGATCTTCCCCATATAGTTCCGGTTCTTGAATGAGTGGCCGCCATTTCGATCGGTTCCTTAGAGCCTTACCAACTGACCTGTGAGCTTGGGGAAGGCTTTGAAAGAAGGGAAGATGACTTGGCAGACAGAGAGGGGGAAGATTGTTTTATGTATGAGGAGCAGCATCCTCAGGAATCTCTGTAGCGTACAGAAGCATCTACCAGGCAGGGGCAGGTCTTACTGTGAAGCAACAGGAAACCTTTGCTTTAGGTGGCAGGTATTAGTGGGGGCCCACCCTTCTCTTGCTTTCAGCCTCCATCCCTGCATATCTCTGTTTTCTTTAAACAGAGTTTAAAATAGGTGTCATTTTAATTTTTGCTTGAGGATAAAGATGGATGGATGGATCAGTCTGTATTCAGTCTGTGTCAGTTTTGTATGTGTTCATTCAGTAAGTCCGTCCTGTCCCATTTCTGCATCCATCTGTGATCAAACACATGTGCATTTGCTTTATTGTAACTTTTCTTCACAGCAAGAACAAACATATGCAACCTACCGTAAAATATGCAATGTTATATGCATTTGGGTACCCTTTTTTTTGGAGAGGAGAACTGTATCGCAAAATTCGGGGACGTGCGAAAATCAAAGGTTAACTGTGTTCCAATCTGGGTATGAGCTTGAGAAGTGTGAATTAGGTCAGTTCACTTAAAAATGAGGACCAAACCAAACCTTCAAACATCCCTGCTTGCAGGATAATTATGTGTAAGATCAGCAGTCATTTATTTATTACTATTTGAAGTATTTTTATGCCGCTTCTCCACCAAAAAAGTCTCCCAGAATGTCTTACATATAATCAGTTGAACAAGACAGTCCCTGCCTGCAGGCTTACAATGTAAAAAGACCTGACACACAAGAAAAAATGAATGGGGAAGGAAGAGGGGGGAAATTAATTTTTTCAGCCAGGCTGGTACGATGACCCTGCCTCCCGTGGTCATGTTCCTCTGCTGGAATGGCTGTTGGCGGTGACAGTTGAGGGAAGAGGAGCCTTCATGGGTGAGGTCTTCAGCAAGGCTGGTAGAATGACCTAAAACCCCTCTCATGCCCTCAGATCGGCCTAGAGGTCAGTGGGGCAAGGCAGTTGCAAGACCATTATCCATGGAGGAGACCAAAGAAAAAGGAAGGGAATAAACCTTCAGCTACCTAAGAATTTTTTTTTAAAAAATCTTGAGCCCAACCCATTTTGAACAGTTCTTCCTCAGGGCACTATGAATATCAACAATGTAAATCTCTAGTACAAATATCTGTACACACTTTCATAATAAAAATCCATCTTGAGCGCCATTTTGCGTAGAAAGGCAGGATACAAATCAAATAAATAAATAGAAATGTAAAAAGAAACCCTGGGACACTCATAATTTCTATTCCCAAAACCAGCGTTCCCCAACCTGGTGACCTCTAGCTGTTTTTGACTACAAAACCCATCAGTCCCAGCCAGCATGGCCCATGGTCAGGAATGTTGGGAGTTGTAGTCCAAAACAGCTGGAGAGCACCCAGTTGGGGGAAGGCGGGACAAAACATTGGAAAGGGGCCGCCAAATCATTGATCATTCTGAGATGCCAATTGAATATACGGTGTTTACAACGCTAAAACATAAATAGGAAGTTCAGACAAAAACTTTTACTTCACCAAAAAACCAGCAGGAAAATAAACTAGGAAACAAACTAGGGAAAAAGAACAACCCAAGAAGGCATAATGATGAAAACTTAATTACATGGCCCCAAACAAGTAGGCACCACTGAGAAAAGAAACTTATCCTCAATTATGTAATTTTATATCAAAACATTTTAAAGCTTTATTCATTTACTTTATGCAGATATGTAATTTAAAAAATCTCTTGGACAACGATTTTCAGCCTGATACCATCGCACACTGTTACAGCTTGTTTCTAAAGGAGGCAGCTGGTGTAAACCTTATATATACCTAGTTATATGTTTCTTCTGAGGGGGGGCACATTCCAAGGGCCACCACCCCCATCTTGGCTCTTTCACCAACATAGGAAACTGCCGTAAACTGAGTCAGGGCATTGCTCTATCTGGCCCAGTATTGTTGACACTGACTGGCAGCGGTGCCTCTCCAGGGTTTCACTAGGAGGTTTGCTTGCCCTACCTGGAGATGCTGGAGATCGAACCTGGAACCTTCTGCATGCAAAGCAGGGGCTGTGCCACTGAGCTACAGCCCTTCCAGCTACAGCCCTTCCCCTACGGCAGCGGTGCAGAACCCAATTGAGCCCTCTGGCATTCCCCAGAGCGCCACATCCCCCTTCCCCTGGGGGCAACGTCAATGAATAGGTGAACAGTTTGGCAAGGAGCACCAAAAATGTAATTAAAACGAGAGGCTGGGGGCGGAGGCACTGCCAAAACTGGCCACAAATAAAATAGTGAGCATCTTGGGCTCGGACCTCGAAATCAGCATGCCAGGGAGAAGGAATCTCCACATTTAGTTTTCCATGTGCATTGAGGTGGGTCATCGTGAGCCCCAGTGGGCCAAGGCCCAATACCTGGGAAGCTGGGAGGGACCATTTGAGCTGAAGGGAATGTCTGCATCTCCTAAATCAGGGGTGGGCCTATGGCCAAATCCAGTCCTCCAGGGTTCTCCAGAATGACATGCCCCCTTCTCCTGGCTCCACCCCCTTTCCCCCATCTACTCATAGTCTGGGGGTTTCCCGGCTTTTGTGCAGTTTCTTCCCCATTCTCAAAGGTGGAAATGCCTCTCCTGAGGCTTAGTTGGCGGCAGCAAGAGCTTTAAGCTAAAATATGCTTGGGGGGTGTGATATTTTGGCTCTGCCCACCACTGGAATGCAGCCCCCAAGAACATCCCTGAAATGGAATTCAGCCCTCAGACTGAAAGAAGCTCAACCCCCTTCCCTGTGGGCTCAGCGGCATGGAGCCCACCAGCAGCTAAGCCATGTTGTACAGTTCTCAAATCCCTTTGCAAACATGCAGTCCTGGGGCATTCTCTTCGCCCGCATGCATGGCACCTCTCCTTGGCCATGGTTCTGCCTTACTAAGGATGTACGAAACACTTACCTGGTTTCGTCCAGGGACATCCGCAGTAGGGGGGAGGCGCTCCGTCCCTCCCCCAAAAATCCTTGACGGGGGGGAGGTGATCCGTTCCTCCCCTCCGGAATCCTGCCTGGCCAGCTCTGCTCTGCGGCCAGGCCACGGAGCTGCCGGCCAGGCCAACCCGCAGCGGGGCCTCCAGCCACTGCTGGGCTGCTGCGGACGCAAATGGCGTCCTGAGTAGGGGACGCCATTTGCGTCCCTATGGTAGCCCATGATAGGCTACGTAAATATTTACGTAGCCTATCACGGATATTTACGTAGCCTATCACGGCTAAAGCGGGGACACAAATGGCATCCCCTACGCCATTTGCGTTTCCGTTTTCTCCGTGATAGGCTACATAAATGTTTACATAGCCTATTACGGCTAAAAAGGGAACGCAAATGGCATCCCCTACGCCATTTGCATTCCCGCTTTAGCTGTCATAGGCTACGTAAATATTTACGTAGCCTATCACAGGCTACCATAGGGACGCAAATGGCTTCCCCTACTCAGGACGCCATTTGCGTCCGCAGCAGCCCGGCAGCAGCTGGAGCCGCCGCCAGAGCCGCCGCCGTTGCCACAGCCGCCGCCATTCCAGGGGGCTCCATTCCAGGGGGCTTTCACGGGGTGGTGGGGCGGGTTGTTCCGTTCCGCCACGGATTCTGGGGGGCCGAATTCACTGGAATTCGGCCCCCCTGGGATCCGTGGCAGAATTCTCTAACATCCCTATGCCTTACCTCTTCTTGGGGCCATGCGATTAAGTCTGGAGCTCTCTTCTACCAAGTTGCCCGAGGGCCCTCAAGAAGCTAGAGATGGCCCAGCTCAGCCAGCACTGGTCACCCACCCGTGAGTGAGGTTGTCTGTAAACACACTGAACATAAGAGCCTGCTGGGTCAGACCCCCAGATATGTCTAGTCCACAGCCTCTGGGACCATATGCCTCTGGGAAGCCCACATATAGGGCATGAGGGCAAGACCTTGGGTGGCCATTTATGAATGGCCAAAAAAGAGGAAATACATCACTAAAAAGGAGGACAAAAGAAGGTGGCAATTTGCATAACATTTGCATATGCTAATTTATATGCCTAGATGCAGATTTAGAAATATTTATTACAATTTAAATAAAAATACAGTACATCTCACCTTAGTGCAGACGGCAGTGATCAGGTGATGTCTGTGCCTGCCTTTTTGAGTGCTAACTGTGGATGGGCAACAGTTCTTAGGGTTCCTTATCTTTAAACCAGAATTGGACTGGACAGCCCTTTAAATAGAGGATGTATTTAAACAGAGAACAGTCCTTTAAAAGAGGACACCTGGCCATCCTAGCAACCCTCACTCACTCTTTGCCCCTCAGCAATTAGTATTCAGTAGGATCTAGGGGTTTTACTAGGCCACAAGAGGAATGTGAGTCAGCAATGTGATGTGGTAGCTAACAAGGTTAATGCAATTCTAGGTTGCATCCACAAAAGTATAGTGTCCAGATCATGAGAAGTAATAATACCGCTCTATTCTGTTTTGGTCACACCTCACCTGGAGTACCGTGTCCAGTTCTGTGCACTCCAGTTTAACCAGGATATTGACAATCTGGAACGTGTTCAGAGGAAGGCAACAAAGATGATGAGAAGCCTGCAGACCATCTCCTACGAGGAAAGGTTGAAGGAGCTGGGCATGTTTAGCCTGGAGAAGATATTATTAAGAGGTGACATAATACCCATCTTCAAAATAGGTGAAGGGCTGTCACAGAGATGATTGGGCAACTTTGTTTTCTATTGCTCCAGGGGGTAGCAACTAGGGATATAAAGATTTTGTTTAATTCATTCCATCTGGGTTTCACACATTGTGAGGTGCCTTTCATTCTGTCATCTGCTCATTGATGGAATCAGATTTTTTTTTAACCAGGATTTCATTCTACTTATGCTAATTCACACTAACACTAATTTGCATTTGCGACCATGCACATTAGCGGTGATGCACATTTGTGCAATAGTGCATTAGCGTTAATGCACAAATGCGCCAATGTGCATTAGTTGATGGGAATCTGCACAAATGCCCCCTAAAGTAAAAAAAGAACCAGTCTGCAGAATCCACATGACTCAGGAAAAGCTAGTCCACTGTGGAATCTGCTGTTCAGATTCATAGAAATCCATACTCATTTGAATCTGTTGTGGATTTCTCCAACATCCCTAGTAGTAACAAGATAAAGGATTTCGATTAAACATTAGAAAGAACTTCCTGATGGTACAAACTGGTCAACACTGGAACAGACTAACTCGGAAGGTGGTGGAAATCCCCTTCGTTAGAGGTTTTTAAGTGGAGGCTGGGCAGCCTTTTATCAGGGATGCGGTAGTAGTGGATTTCTTGCACCAGCAGGGGATTGGACTTGATGACCTCTGAGCTTAGGAAAAAACCAAACAAAGGGGAATAGGATAAAGATGTATAAAATGATGAATGGTGTGGAGAAAGTGGGTAACACTAGAATTCAAGGTCGTCCAATGGAGCTGTATGATAGGAGATTCGGGACAGGCAAAAGGAAGTATTTCTTCATGCAGTGCACAGTTAAACTATGGAATTCACTGCTGCAAGATGTAGTGATGGCCACCAACTTGGATGGCCTTGAAAGGTGATTAGACAGATCCATGGAAGATAAGGCTATCAACAGCTACTAGTCACGATGGCTGTATATTACCTCTCAGCTGTATATATTGCCTCTCAGTACCGGTTGCTAGCTAACACAAGAGAGAGGGACATCGTGCTGATGTGCTGCTGGTGGGCTTTCCATGTACATCTGGCTGGCCACTCTGGGAACAGAATGCTGGACTAGACAGACCTTTGGTCTGATCCAACGGCTCTTCTTACGTACACCAGAATTGGAATCACAGCTCACCGCCTTTTCTGGCAGCTAAAAGAACGTTTTTGCAGCTGACAAGAATTTAGGGGAAAATGGAGAAAAAGAGTTGGCACTAGCTGGAAAAAAAGCTGCTAAGGGTTGGCAGAAGCAGCTTCTAGGATATGCAAGAGCCAGACTGATACAGCTTTGGGACTCATCTTGCCTGCTTTCATGCCTGCTTCCCAGCTGCTCAACCTTTGCAGTTCATCACAAGAGGCATGTGGGGGCTTCAATATCCCAAAAGGATCCTGTAAAAAGCTGCCCTAGAGTGCCCTCTCTCTCTCTTTCTCTCTCACGCTCTCTCTCCCCACCCCCCACCCCACCCCACTCCAGGAAGCCACGGAGCGTGAAACAATCAAACGGCCACGTTCTTCCCAGGGATCAGTCCCATCATTTGTCAACAACCCTCTGTGTGATGTCTGGGTTGCACAAAGAGAAACATGCTACCCTCCCTTAACATGTCTAATGTGCTATTTAATCTGTATCTAATCTTATACTATCTGATAAGTTCTCTGAGACAGAACTGATGAGTCATAAGACAGTTCACAGTGAAGTGGGCATTTCTGTCAGCTGGATGGAAGAAAGCAGAAGTGCTGTTTTTTGGACCACTTTTGGTTCTGTGGCATTTTTCTATACATAGATAAATTCCTTGCAATTCTGGGGGCAGGGCGGAGGATTCTTGTGTATATTGTAATGTGCACCCTGCAATTTGAATTTTCAAACTGCCTAATCAAAGCAAAATAGATATGTAATTAACACAGATTGTGTTCCTAGATGCTTTCTTTCCACCTGGACAAAGGCTATTGTTGTTTAAAAAAACATCCAGTGGTGTGTGTACTCACCCCCCAAAAAAAATTCTGCACCAAAACATGACACATTCCGCTGCATGACGTGCATAAATGGTACATGTCTGCAAAGTTCTCTTATTTTGCATAATAATATCTTGCATTGCCACTGTTTTGCAAAGGAGCCATTGTGCCCAATAATATTAGGAGTGGGGTGGAGCCCTCAAGCTCCACCCCCTAATAGGTGGACATTCAATTCAGCAGTCTGAAATTTCACCAGGCAGTAACCGCACACTTTCAAACACACTGTTACATGCCCCCCACTTCCCCCAGTGCTAGAGAGGCCACGTATGAAGTCCCAAAAAAGGAACTGCATCATCGAAAAAGGACAAAATAAAACAATTTGCATAGAAACTGCATATGCTAATATATAAATACTATATGAAAATTTAGGAATAATTATAATTTGAATAGAAATACAGTCCATTTCGCAATGCTGCAGAGCTAGGGTGGCCTTATGTTCTCTTGTACAGAGGACAGTCCTCTATTTGAAGACATCCTCTCTTTGAAGGGCTGCCCTGTCTAACTCTGGTCTAAAGACAAAGAACCATCAGAAGGCATTGCTGGGCCTTGGAGTTGCCCAGCGACAACCTGGTCATAGTCTTCCATACCCTGTACTGTGTTTCTATTTGTTTCCCTGTACTGTGTTTCTATTTAAACAATAATAATAATTTCTAAATTTGCATCTATACAAATGAGTTAGCTCATGCAAATGTTATGCAAATTGGTGTCCTCTTGTTTTGGCGATGCATGTCCGTGTTTTTGGCAATTCAGAAGTGGCCACCCTACGGATGACTGTGACCGGGTGACCTGGCCACCTGCCTATTCAGCCTGCTGTTCAGGTGCTAAGCGTTGATGGACAACAGTTCTGATGGCTCTTTATCTTTACACTGGTGTTGGACAGGGCAGCCCTTCAAACGGGATCATCCTTTGTAAAAGAAGGCTCATGGCCACTGTACAGTGCTGGGCCGTTCCAAGGTCAATGCAGCCTGGGCTTGGCCTTCCTTTGTAAGAGAGATTATGAGAGACTTAGGCTGTTTTTGTAATTTTTTATTATTATTATTATTAAATTTATTAATCACCCATCTGGCTGGTCACCCAGCCACTCTGGGCGATGTACAACATATAATAAAACAATTTAAAACAATAAAATTCTACAATAAAAACATTTTCTAAAATACCCTAACCCACCCCAAATGCCTGCCTGAACAACCACGTTTTTAATGCACGGCGGAAGCTCATTAAAGAGGGGGCATAACGGGGTTCCTTAGGGAGGGAGTTCCACAGAGTTTGTTTTATTTATTTAGGGAGGGAGTTCCACAGATGTTTGGTTTATTTATAAATATATAAGGGGAACAGCGATTCTACAGCTTGCCCCCATATCTGCTCTCCAGAGAGGGACCCCCAAATCCTTGCAGCCTTCAGCTCACTCTCTGTCTCTCAGTCTCTGTTCCAAACTGCTCAGAGAGAGAGAGAGAGAGACACACACACACACACACACACACAGACATCTCAAGACCCACCCTTAGCTGGGGGAAAAGGCTGAGTCACCTTTTCCAAATGGCTCCCACGTTCCACACATGCCAGAAATTATCTCTGTGGCTGCAATCCTATACGCACTTCCCTCGGAGTAAATCCAATCCAGCTCAGCAAGGCTTTTGCATATACATGGATAGGACTGTATTGTGCATCTCCCAACCTTCTGGCTCCTATAAAGGGAGGTTCACTGACCATTCAGGAACATGAGCAGTCATTCTGTCCCATTAACATTCTTTTGTCCAAACCCCAGATAATCAGCTAGCAAATCCTAACAATATCTTGATAATCATAAGGGCTAGAAACTTCTTTTTTTCCCCCTTTCCTTTTGCTTTTTTTAAAAAAGGTTGGGATCCTTTGAAAACTGGGTTTTTAGACATGGCGTGGGGGGGGGAGTTGCAACACATACACAGCCCTGTGAATGTGACATGTGTAGAGGCCTATAGAATCAGCACCAGTTGCAGCAGCCTATGCAGGATCAGTCCAGTGACGAGCTTAATATTATTTTCAAGCTTTTTCATGGCTCCACTTCTGGAACACTCACAAAACTTCTGGTTTAATAAAATGTAGGGCCTGGCTGTTTCCTTGCTAGCTTGGGAATTTTTTCCCTCCCTCCAGAAACAATAATTATCAAGTCTGGCCAAATTTCTGACTCCTCAGTAATTACTAGTAACAAAGATCAGTTCTTTAGGGCTTTCTTAATATTGCATTATTTTAAAAAAGAAGGAGAAGAAGAAAAGGTTGCGGGCGGGCGGGGGGACATGTTTCAATTACCTTGAAGAAATATGATTACACGAGGGTCAAACAATTAAGTTAAATGGTTCATGTGTTTATTCATTACGCTCCCCGTCCATAAACTCAGGAGGCAAATTGCCAGGAGTCTCATGGCAAGGAAGATAGAGGGCTTTTTCCCAACAAAGCCCTGTTCACAGCCTCTGGTGCTTTAATTCAGTTATGGCATGCCTAGGCTAGGAAAAAATAGCTCTGGTTTAACTACATCCAGGCCCCAGTCTGAACACACAACATAGCATCTCAAGGTTATCTATGGGGACCCTGCCTCCCTTACCTTTTACCTAGTCAAGCTTTTGTGTTACACGGAGCACTTCATGATGGAGAATTCTGTGTGGACCCCAAAGACTTCCTTAGCAACAAAATCTGTTCAGTGCAAAAGAACATTTTTGCAAAATCTTGCAGGGGTGTTTTCTGTCCTCATAATGTGAAGTCAAACAGCCCCCCCCCCCGCTTCCCCCTCAACCAAAGCCATGCAGTACCTGAAGTTTGGAAGCTGTAATAATTTGGGGAAGGGCAAAACCATGGAGAGCTCTTACATACCTGCATGGGGTAGAGTGGCCATGTGTCGTCTTTTACAGATGACAGTCCTCTATTCGAAGGGCTGTTGTGTCTAAGTCCAGTTTAAAGATCAAGAACTGTTGCCCGTCCACAGGTAGCACCTGGACAGCAGTCTGGGCAGGCACACAGGTCACCAGGTCACAGCCATCTGCATTATGGGGAGATGGCCTGTACTTCTCTTTAAATTACAGTAATTATTTCTAAATTTGCATCTATAGTTATAAATTAACATATGCAAATGTTATGCATATCCCTGCCCTCTTTTGTCCTCTTTTTCACGATTCATAAGTGGTCACCCTAGCATCTGGATAAGTTCTAACTACCATTCACAGTTTTATAAACTTTTACCATATCCCTGCTCTGTAACCAATTTTTTCCTCTAAACTGAAAAGCTCCAACCACTTCAGCCATTCTCCATAAAGAAAGTACTCTGCCCACTGGATAATTTCATTTGCCCTTTTCTGTACCTTTTCCACTACTTATGATATCCTTCCTTCCTTCCTTCCTTCCTTCCTTCCTTCCTTCCTTCCTTCCTTCCTTTCTTTGAGATGGTGCAACCAATATTAGAAATACTGTCAGAGAGCAATCCTGTGGCGCCTAGACGGCATCGGGGAGGGCCATAGGATAGTTCAGATTCCTCCATCCGAGGCTGGAGACAGAGCTCAGACCCAGAAGTCCAAGCTCCCTGCCCCCTCCCCTTCCCCTCGCAGCCAGCATGGAGAGAACCACACCGGCTGTCTCTCCGAGGTCATTTAGCAAAAATGCAGAGTGGGAGGAGCACAGAGAAGGTCGCCTCCATGCGCCTCCTTGCTCTGTGTAGGGTGAAGGTCGCCTCCATGCGCCTCCTTGCTCTGTGTAGGGTGAAGGTCGCCTCCATGCGCCTCCTTGCTCTGTGTAGGGTGCCTGTTGGCCTCCGGGTTCGGCGGCTGATGGGCATCCCGATACGATTGCGCCCAAGTCAGACTTGTAACAAAATGTTGCAATGTGGAGTGCTTGTGTTCAGGGTTCCAGCTAGCCAGCAATGCCCACTTCCAGGATACTCCCTGATTTTCCTTTCCACACACACACACCCTGGCAGAAAGAGATTTGGAGGAGGGGGGCAGCCCACTTTTGGCCAAGGCCCCACCTGCCACTGGCTTCAGCCCCACCCACCACCAGCATCTGGCCCCCAACGTTAAAAAAAATATTACCTACCCCTGGTGTATAAGACACTGTTATCGCACGCTTAAGTCTCTCCTTGAAATCCCTCCACTGGGGAATGGCAATTTTCCCTTAGAGGCATCTTTTGTTTGTGTCTGATCTGCTCATGGGGGTGGGGGGGGAATAATTGTCCTGGGGAGAAAAGGCCATTTTTCCAAGCACTGACCAATTGCTGCATCAGATATGGCCATCTGATGTGCTTAAGACAGAGAACCAAAGATGGAGATCCATCTGCACACCAGCCTTTGTTGTTTCAACAGCTGCCTGAGAGAGTAGGCTGAATGTCTTCCCCCACTTCCCAATCCTGGAAATATTCGCAATCTTCTCCCCACTTATGTGAACTGAAGACGGATCACTGATGTTTCCACTATGGTGGGGTACACAGGAGGTTTTGATTTCCAGCCAGTGGGGCAGCTAGGACTGGAACTTGGGGGCATAGTCCAGGGCCCCACAGCTAGGGCTGTACAGATTTAAAAAAAAAAAAAAATCCTATCCATCTGTGTCTTCTGGACTGCCAGGTGTCTTTCGTTCCATTGTCCGCTCGTTGATGGAACTGGATTTTTTGAATGAGGATTTCATTCATGTGCAAATGCACATTAGCACAAGTGCACACTTGCACAAATGTGCACTTGCGCAAATGTGCATTTGCAAACGGACAACATTGCACAAATCCCCCCCCCCCAGTTTAAAAAAAAAAACAGTCCACAAACCCATGGAATCCGCGAGACTCAGAAAAGGCCGGTCACTGCAGGTCAGATTCATAGAAATCCGAACTCATTTGATTCCACTGCGGATTTCTCCGACATCCCTACCCACAGCCCAGGGTTGCCCAAATGACCACCCAGAGAGCAGAAAGTGATGGGGGCAGCAGGAAACACGCCCAGGAGCATTAGCACCTGCTTAGCCTGGGCAGGGTGCAGCTGATTCTACTTGCCACAGCTTCCTTTCTTATTTTAAAAAAAACATTTCATAGTTAGGGGGCATCTGGCTGGGCATGTACATGGGTTTGTTTATTCGTTCAGTCGCTTCCGACTCTTCGTGACTTCATGGACCAGCCCACGGCAGAGCTTCCTGTCGGCCGTCGCCACCCCCAGCTCCCCCAAGGTCGAGTCCGTCACCTCCAGAATATCATCCATCCATCTTGCCCTTGGTCAGCCCCTCTTCCTTTGGCCTTCCACTTTCCCTAGCATCAGCATCTTCTCCAGGGTATCCTGTCTTTTCATTATGTGGCCAAAGTACTTCAGTTTTGCCTTTAATATCCTTCCCTCAAGTGAGTAGTCTGGCTTTATTTCCTGGAGTATGGACTGGTTTGATCTTCTTGCAGTCCAAGGCACTCTCAGAATTTTCCTCCAGCACCACAGTTCAAAAGCATCTATCTTCCTTCGCTCAGCCTTCCTTATGGTCCAGCTCTCGCAGCCATAGGTTACTACGGGGAATACCATTGCTTTAACTATGCGGACCTTTGTTGTCAGTGTGATATCTCTGCTCTTCACTATTTTATCAAGATTTGTCATTGCTCTACTCCCAAGAAGTAAACGTCTTCTGATTTCCTGGCTGCAGTCAGCGTCTGCAGTAATCTTTGCGCCTAGAAAGACAAAGTCTGTCACTGCCTCCATGTTTTCTCCCTCTATTTGCTAGTTATCAATCAAGCTGGTTGCCATAATCTTGTGGTTTTTGAGGTTTAACTGCAACCCAGCTTTTGCACTTTCTTCTTTCACCTTCGTCATGAGGTTCCTCAGCTCCTGCTCGCTTTCAGCCATCAAAGTGGTATCATCTGCATATCGGAGACTGTTAATGTTTCTTCCAGCAATTTTAACTCCAGCCTTGGCTTCATCAAGCCCAGCACGTCGCATGATGTGTTCTGCGTACAGGTTGAATAGGTAGGGTGAGAGTATACAACCCTGCCGTACTCCTTTCCTAATCTTAAACCAGTCCGTTGTTCCATGGTCTGTTCTTACCGTTTGTACTTGGTCGTTATACAGATTCCTCAAGAGGCAGACAAGATGACTTGGTATCCCCATACCACCAAGAACCTGCCACAATTTGTGATGATCCACACAGTCAAAGGCTTTAGAATAGTCAATAAAACAGAAATAGATGTTTTTCTGAAACTCCCTGGCTTTCTCCATTATCCAGCGGATATTGGCAATTTGGTCTCTAGTTCCTCTGCCTTTTCTAAACCCAGCTTGTACATCTGGCAATTCTCGTTCCATGAATTGCTGGAGTCTACCTTGCAAGATCTTGAGCATTACCTTACTGGCATGTGAAATAAGTGCCACTGTTCGATAGTTTGAACATTCTTTGGTGCTTCCCTTTTTTGGTATGGGGATATAAGTTGATTTTTTCCAATCTGTGGGCCATTCTTGTGTTTTCCAAATTTGCTGGCATATGGCATGCATCACCTTGACAGCATCATCTTGCAAGATTTTAAACAGTTCAGCTGGGATACCGTCATCTCCTGCTGCCTTGTTATTAGCAATGCTTCTTAAGGCCCATTCAACCTCACTCTTCAGGATGTCTGGCTCTAGCTCACTGACCACACCATCAAATCTATCCCCGGTATTATTATCCTTCCTATACAGGTCTTCCGTATATTCTTGCCACCTTTTCTTGATCTCTTCTGCTTCTGTTAGGTCCTTGCCATCTTTGTTTTTGATCATACCCATTTTTGCCTGGAATTTACCTCCGATGTTTCTAATTTTCTGGAAGAGGTCTCTTGTCCTTCCTATTCTATTATCTTCTTCCGCTTCCACGCATTGCTTGTTTAAAAATAATTCCTTATCTCTTCTGGCTAACCTCTGGAATTTTGCATTTAATTGGGCATATCTCCCCCTATCACTGTTGCCTTTTGCTTTCCTTCTTTCTTGGGCTGCTTCCAGTGTCTCAGCAGACAGCCATCTTGCCTTCTTGGTTTTCTTTTTCTTTGGGACGTTTTTTGTTGCCTCCTCCTGAACAATGTTGTGAACTTCTGTCCATAGTTCTTCCGGAACCCTATCTACTAAATCTAGTCCCTTAAATCTATTCTTCACCTCCACTGCATATTCATTAGGAATATTAGTGAGCTCATATCTAACTGATCTGTGGGTCTTCCCTATTCTCTTTAAATGGTACATATACCCATTTTATTATTTTTACTTTTAAAATATACCACCCTTTTCTACAACAGAATGGTGCTTATTTCCAAGTTTAGCTTCAGGGGCAGCAGAAGCAAACTCCATTTTATTTCTGTAGTCATGATGGTACTATGATGTAAGGGTGCAATCCTATGCATCTTTAGACAGGAAAAAGGCCTACAACTCCCAGCATGCCCCAGCCGGCTATGCTGGCTATACTGGCTGGGGTATGCTGGGAGTTGTAGGCCTTTTTCTGCCTGAACTTGCATAGTATTGTGCCTTAAGTGAGTTTAAAATACACATGCACAGAGAATATCTTTAAAAAAAAATCAGGGTAAGCAAACAGTTTTGTTTGCTTGCTCTAAACATAGCAGGTATGTAGGAGCAGTTGTAAAGCATGGAATGCCAGCGGGGGAGGGGGCAGCGGGGAATGTTAGTTATGTACTTCACAATTGAAGTAACAGACATGGCCATCTACAGGGGGGAGCACAAAATCATTAAGGGTGCAATCCAGTGGGGAGAGTCGGCTGCCTCCGAACTTGGAGGCAGCTGACTTTTCAGCGCAGGGCAGGCAGGGCGCCAAGGGGATCTCCTCTCTGTGCTCTGGCCACCTTGCGTTTTGGCTGTCTAGCTGAGGACGTTGGAGCGGGGCAGGGGGAGGCCAGAAGGTGCATAGGAAGCATTGTAACGATGCTTCTGCAGTCTTCTCCCCTTCCCACCCCTGGGAACATGCCCGTTTTGCCCATTCCGTGCTGCGCTTTCGAGCATGGAGATGGGGACGAACCGTGCTGCCTACAAGGCAGTGGGGGAGGGGGAGTGGAGTGAGGTTTCTGGGAACCAAGCTCAGAGCTCTGGCTCCAAGCTTGCTTCCCAGAAACCGAAAAATCCTATGGCAACCTAGACACTGTCTAGCAGCCGGAGGATTGCTCCCTAAGTCTAGGTCTCAAATCGGGGAGGGGCACTTCTGAATTACCAAAATGAGGAAAATGCATCACCTGAAAAGAGGACAAAAGAGGGGACCAGTTTGCATAAAATTTGCACCCGATAATTAACAGGCATAGATGCACATTTAGAAATAATTATTATAATTTAAATAGAAATACAGTCCATGTCTACATAGTGTGGAAGACTGTGACCAGGTGACCTAAGAATATAAGAAGAGCCATGCTTCATCAGACCAAGGTCCATCTAGTCCAGCATTCTGTGCGCACAGAGGCCAACCAGCTGCCCACGGGAAACCCACAAGCAGACATGAGTGCAACAGCACCCTCCCACCCATGTTCCCCAGCAACCGGTGTACGTACAGTGACCTGTGTATGCCTGCCTGTTCAGTCTGCTGCCCAGGTGCTCACTGTGGATAGGCAACGATTCTGACAGTTTTTGATCTTCAGTTGGAATTAGCCGTTGGAATAGTGGATGCCTTCAAAGTGGGCACATGGCCACCCTAGATTATTTAGCTACACCACTGGGTTCCCCTCTTGGGGTGTCCCTGAGAGTAACAGCGGATAGACCTGAAGACTCATGGGGAGGAAGAAGCGTGCAGAGCAGTCCAATCAGAGCAGTAAGGTGGGGGGGGGGTTGAGAAAACGAGACTAATTAAAACACACTGGAATTTGGCCAGGGTATCAATGTGAACCACACCCGTTTCCCCAGACCTTTCATAACTGCAAGCATCTCTATTTTTCCAGCTTTCGGGGGGGGGGGGTGACACACCCAATAGCGTTGTGCCGTGAGCACTGCCTTCGTGGAGTTGTGTCAGATGATTACACTTGCAAGTGCTGCCTTCTGCCCTGTGCTCCCAGCAAGTAGAGCACTGGGGAGGGGGGTGTAGGGGACAGCATTGATGTGACTTAATGCTCGGAGGAGTCAAGAAGAAGCCAGTGTGGTGTAGTGGTTAGAGTGCTGGACTGGGACTCAGAAGATCCGGGTTCGAGTCCCCACTCAGCCATCAAGCTCACTGGGTGACTTTGGGTCTGTCACTGACTCTCAGCCTAACCTACCTCACAGGGTTGTTCTGAGGATGAAATGGAGAGGAGGAAGCCATGTAAAGCCGCCTTGAGTTCCTTGCCATAGGAAAAAAGGCGGGATATAAATGTAATAATATGAATGAAATAATAATTATAGGATCATAGAATAGTAGGTTTGAAAGGGGCCTATAAGAGAGAATATGGGCATGGGACAGAAACGGCCTTGGTCGCCTTGGTGGATGATATGAGGAGGGCTCTGGATAGGGGCGAATACTCCTTCCTTGTCCTCCTTGACCTCTCAGCAGCTTTTGATACTGTTGACCATGGTATCCTCCTGGACCGCTTGGAGGGGTTGGGCATTGGAGACACCGTATTGTGGTGGTTCCGGTCCTTCCTGTCCAGCAGGTACCAGAGGGTAGCACTGAGAGAGGAGGTTTTGGACCCATGGCTGCTCACTTGTGGGGTGCCACAGGGTTCCATCCTCTCCCAATGCTATTTAACATCTATGTGAAGCCACTGGGGGCTATCATCAGGAGGTTTGGGGTGCAGTGTCATCAATATGCGGATGACACGCAGCTCTACCTCTCGTTCAAATCTTCACCAAGGTTGGCCGTAGAATCCTTGTCTAAATGTCTGGAGATGGTGAGTGGCTGGATGGGGAGGAATAAGCTGAAGCTTAACCCTGACAAGACTGAGGTACTTTTGGTGGGAGACAAGAGGAGGTTGGGGGATGTTGACCTGGTGTTGAATGGGGTACGGCTACCCTTGAAAGACCAGGTCTGCAGCCTGGGGGTCATTTTAGACTCCCAGCTGTCCATGAAGGCTCAGGTGTCAGCTGTGAGCCAGACAGCGCTGTACCAACTCCATCTGATACAGCGGCTGCACCCCTACCTTCCCGACCATCTGCTCCCATCGGTAGTACATGCCCTGGTCTCCTCTCGTTTAGACTACTGTAATGCATGCTACGTGGGGTTACCCTTGAAGACAATTCGGAAGCTGCAGCTGGTACAGAACGCGGCGGCTCACCCGATTAAAGGCAGCCGCCGGCGAGATCACATCACTCCAGTGCTGAAGGAGTTGCACTGGTTACCAGTTGTTTTCCAGGCCAAATTCAAGGTGTTGGTTTTGACCTTTAAAACCCTATATGGTTCCGGCCCAGCCTATCTTAAGGAGCGCCTCCAGCAACACCAGACAGGCTGCTTAACAAGATCAACCTCAGATGGCCTTCTCTCTGCCCCATCAGCCAGGACAGCTAGACTGGTGAGGATGAGGGAGAGGGCCTTCTCTGTGGTGGCCCCCACTCTGTGGAACTCCCTCCCTAGGGAATTCTGCCATGCCCCCTCTTTAATGAGCTTCCGCCATGCATTAAAAACGTGGTTGTTCAGGCAGGCATTTGGGGTGGGTTAGGATATTTTTAGAAATATGATGTTTTTAATGTAGAATTTTATTGTTTTAAACTGTTCTATTGTTGTACATCGCCCAGAGTGGCTGGGTCACCAGCAAAATGGGCAATTAACCCTCTCCAGCCTGTCTGCATCCTTCTTGAAGTGCGGTGCCCAGAACTGGACACAGTACTCCAGATGAGGCCTAACCAGTGCTGAGCAGAGGGGAACTCCACTCTAATAAAGAAGAAACGCAAATGATATAAATGTAATAATAAATAAAGAAGAAACGCAAATGAAAGGGCAAGTGTGTGCACTCCTATGTGCATGTTTCTCAGATTTCTGGACTCTGACACACACATGTTGTCTGGTGTGGGTTTTGATAGTTGTTTTTAATGAAAATCAGAAGCACAGTTTGCCCTCACGTAAGGCAGCCGCTTATGCATAGTACCCCCAAAAAAGAGGACCAAAGAGGATACAGATTTGCATAAATTGTGCATATACTAACTTACATGTATAGATGCAAATTTAGAAATAATTACCATCACTGGCATACATCTCACTATAGTGGGGAAGAGTGTAACCTGGTGACCTGTGTACCTGCTCAGTCTGCCATCCAGGTGCAGCTAACCATTGATGGGCAACTTCAAGGCCTCATCCTGCTCTCCCTTCTCGAGGTTATTTATCATGAAGCCAGAACTGGGCAGGGCAGCCCTTCAAATACAGGATGCTTTCAAACAGAGGATGTTCCCCAGCCTGCCCTTTGTAAAGTAGGACACTGGGCCACCCTCTATAAGGCCTCCGAGGTCACACAGGTGGTGAACAGAGACAGGGCTTTTTCTGGGGCAGCACCCCACCTTTGGAATACCACCCAGGGACACTTGCAGGGCACCTACTCTGATGATTTTCAGGCACCAGGGAAATCACATTTAAATCACATTTTAATTCAGTGAGTGTGGTGTAGTGGCAAGAGCGTTGGACTAGGAGCTGGGAGATCTGGGTTCTAGTCCCCACTCGGCCATGGAAGCTCACTGGGTGACTTTGGGCCAGTCACAGACTCTCAGCCCAACCCACCTCACAGGGTTGTTGTTGTGAGGATAAAATGGAGAGGAGGATGATAATGTAAGCCGCCTTGGGTTCCTTGCAAGAGGAAAAAAGGCGGGGTATAAATGCAATAAAATAAATAAATAAATAAATAAAATAATTCACCTGAGCATTTGATAGAAGCTTTTCAACTTCTGTTTACTGCTATTTCATTGCTGGCTTAACAGCAGTTTTGCTTTCATTTTTTACCCTTGTTTTATGGCAGTTGTTTTTATGGGGGGGGGGTTCAAGTGTTGGGATTCAATTATTTTAATTGTTGTTTTATTCACTGCGATTAGCTGCCTTGAGTTTATTAAGTGGAGAGGTGGGATATACATAAATAAATTGGGCGTAGCTCCCAACTGGAAGCCCAAAGCAGGGGCTTATCCAGAGGCCCAACAGGCAACCTCCTCTTCTGATGGGAAGTTGCTTTCGCTGGGCCTTTACGTCAGATATCCTAGAATGATCCAGTCACAGAAGGCAGAATGACGTGCCTCAAAAGTGGAGGCTGATGGGAAGGGGGCAAGGGCAGAGCAGTGGGTCAGCCAGAGATGTGACAGGCAGCCTCTTTGGTGAGCAGATTAATCTGGGCTAGCACAGTTTACTTGCAGCATGTATGTGCCACAGAATGCAATTTGGGAACACAGGAAGCTGCTTTATACCAGGTCAGACGGTTTATCCATCTATCCCAGAATTGACTTAGCAGCAGCGCTACAGAGTCTCGGTCAGGTGGCTTGGCTTATCACCTGCTCTCCGGAAGCCCTTCTGCTGAAAATGCCAGGGATCAAACCTGGGAGCTTCTGCGTGGGAAACAGGTGTCCTACCATTGCGCTAGAGTCCCTCCCCAGAAATATCAGTTTGTTGCAAGAGTGGGCAATTATGGGAGTTGTAGCCCAAAACATCTGGAGGCCACCTGGCTTCCTCACCCTCTTCTCTAGCAACAGTTTTCAAATATTGTTAAGGCATGCTGGAGAGAAGAGGTTCACCACTGGCAGAGCCACAAGAGTAACAGACAACCCCTAGCGAGAACATTTGTGAAATGCGATCCCAGATGCCTTTTCTCAGAAGTGAGCCTTAGTGCATTTGATGGGGCTTACTCGCAATAAGTGTGTAGTGAGACAACTTCAGCGGTGAAGGAGATTGCCAAGAAGACGTTGTGGGTGCTACAGTAGAATGGGTGTGCCCCTGGCAGCAGTCTGCAAATATTCCAAGTTGGCACTGGTTTCCCTTCATGTGTCTTTTCCTCTCCTCTTGGGTTTCCCCTTCGTTAAAAACAAGGACTACCAACTGATTAAAACATTTTTAGTTGGTTAATCATCTGCTGATTACATGGGAATAAATTTGTACATTACCAAAACCACAGTTTAGGTGTTGTTGCCTCTTTTAAAGTAGTGTTAGGTAACTTACAGCTTAATGAATAAAAGTAACCACATTTCATTAGAAGACCATCTCTAATGTTTTATTTTTTGTTCATTAGTACTGTGGCAAAGCAAGACCAAAATAACCCATTAAAAAACACCCCAAATTAAACAAGAATGTCTTTAACTGTAATCCCCAACTACTAAGATTGCCACCCCACCCCATCAATTAATACAGTAGCCAGTTGACCAGAAAAAATAATAATCTTGCCTGTTTATTGATTGGTCAGTTCATTCATTCAATTTTTATATGCCACCCTTCAGTTCTCAGTTCCAGGGTGGTTTATAATGAATTAAACACACCATAGGAACATGCACTACAATAAAGCCATAAAGTTAAATGGCAGATAAAACATCATCAATGGTAATCAAAAGCATCATTAGCAGGATTTTAAATGCCAAGATAAATAAAAAGGTCTGGTACCTACAGGGAAGCAGCTTTGGTGCCAGATGTGGTTTTGTGCCTTTAATAGTAGCTCAGTTGGCAAAAAAAAGTTTTGTATGTCATGGAAATATGCACTGTTACCTACTCATATCTGCCAGTCAAGCTGCTGTTTAAGGCAGGATTACAGTCACCATTTGAAAAGGTGGCAATCGTACTAATGAGTCAGCTAAAAGTTTAGCTGATTCATCTTTTTTGTTACCCTGATTAAGGCTGAAATCCTATACACCCTTTCCCTGGAGTAAGTCCCAACTGAACTCAGTGGGGATAATTTCTGAATAGACATGAATAGGATTGCACTGAACATGTTGCAGCCCTATTCAAAACTGATTTGGGAAATGGATTATTTAAATGATGGTAATTTTTGTTTAATAATATATTCTGTTCTTTTGAATCACTCTGATCCAGTGATCAGGTAAGAACAGCAGCTTTGGGCTTGTGGGACGAAGTTCTACACCTGCACAGCCCTCCGTCTCCCGTACCACATTGAATCCCATTGTGCAGGGTGCACAGAATCAATCCAGAGGATGGCTCTCCATCCACGTCAGCTCAGGTAGGATGCCCCTGTGTATGTGCCAATAGGGCGGCCACTTACGTGTCACCCCCCAAAAGAGGAAATGCATTGCCAAAGAAGAGGACAAAAGAGGACACAGAGTGGCATAAAACTAGTATAGCTTCATTTAAATAGATACAGATGACAATTTGGAAATAATTGCTTTAATTTAAACAGAAATACTGTACAACCTACCAGTGTGAGGAAGACTGTGGCCTGTGCGCCTGCTGTTCAGCCTGCCTTCCATGTGCTAAGTGCAGATGGGTAGCTTCAGTCCCCTCCTGCTCTCCCTTCTAGGGATCCCGGAGAAATTCAAGACGGACTAAAAAGAGTCCGCGTGGAGTCCATGGACTTTCAGAACTTTCATCAGGCCGCGTGGACTCCATGGACTTTCGGAACTTTTTCTTTTACTTTCCCCCAAATGATGCAAATTTATTCATAGGAAAATACGCAAGTTTCTGCTGAGACTGGAAAATATACGCAGGGAAAAGTTGAATGGAATCAGGGACAACACGCTAAATGTTTCGTACTAACATAAATTATGTAAATTGTTCCAAATCCTCTTGCAGAATTATTTGCTTTTCCCCCCACATAATGAATCCTAATCTGTCTCTGAACAGACAACGGAACGAACGACAATGCACAATCCAAGAAATGCATGTGGGAGGGATTTCACAAAATCCAAACATCCCTACTCCTGTCTTATGGTTCTTTATCTTTAAATGGACTGGGACCTGACCTTCAGATAGAGCACTGACTTCTGACAAGAGATGTGAAGGCCCAGAAAAAAATCAGGGAAATTCAGGGGGGGAAATATGTGTTTTTTCCATTTTTTGCCAAGGACCATTTTTGTTTTTTTCCAAAAAATTGGAAAAATTGAACAGTTTTGGATTATGAAGTATTTTCTTTTAGAATTTAAGACAAAGTATTAATATATTGTTACTCAGCCTTTACGTCGCCCCCCCCCCCCCATGATTTCTAAAAACGATGTACTAGCACTTTTCAAGAAAGACTAGAGATGTCAAATGTCTGGAATAATAAAGCCATGGGGAAAAATATTTTTTTAATCCTCTCTGTAAGATTCCCAACATAGTTAGCTCTTTCGGTCATTATTAAAATTATTGAACTAAAGTATATTTTACCAATGACATTTATGCTCAATTTCCCAGCATGTGAGTAGAGTCACCATTGTGCATTCTTGACAGTAAAAGTTCATTCTTGACAATTTTGGTTTTGTTCTATAAAGTCCTGTGTTTCTGATGCTATAGCGGTCATTTAATGTAGTTCTAATCTATTCAGACAATAATTACAAATTTACTAACTGAGTTTATTTTTAAAAGTTTTAAAATATAATGATAATTTTATGAGCAAACTAACTCATATATAAAATAACTTTAGGAACAGAAAGGCTGCTTTATGTTCCTAAAGCATCCCTCCCCAACCTGGTGCCCTCTATATGTTTTGGACTACAGTGCCCAGCATTCCTGACCATTGGCCATGCTGCCTGAGGCTGATGGGAGCTGAAGTCATAGAATCATAGAATCATAGAATAGAAGGGTTGGAAGGGGCCTATAAAACCATCGAGTCCAACCCCCTGCTCAATGCAGGAATCCAAGTCAAAGCAAAGTCCAAAATATCTGGAGGGCACCAGGTTGGGGAAGGCTGCCTTAAAGGAACAAAGTGACTTTAGATCCGTAAAGACCACTAAAAAAATTAAGTATGGCTTATTTTTCTATTTTTCCAAAATTTCAAAATTTCCCCCCCAAAATTGTTTTTTCCTGTGGCCTCAAAATTTCTGGAACTTTTACATCTCTACTTCTGACAGCCCTTCTAATAGAAGACTTTCCTATGTTAAGTAGGACGCATGACCACCCTCTAGGGAACCAGTGCACATTTAGTCACATCTACGTAGACCACAGGGCCTCTTCTTCCAATGAGGATTACGTGTAGATTGAGCCCTATGCTTTCATTTTCCTGTTCACTATGTATTTCACATTAGGGATGGGTGAACAACCAAATTTTGCACGCGCCCAGATTCTGCAGACACCTTGTTTCCCACAGTCATTTGCATGCTTTTCTGATTTTGGTCAAATGGGGGAAATGCGCATTTTCAAAAGAGCTCACCCAAAATGCAGACTCCCCCCGACATACACACACACACACCCATAGAGTAAAGCATAAAAATGGACATTTTTTCCAAGCGCAAATGTGAGTTTGGGAATTTCTGAGAATTTTCGGAGGACACACCGTCATGCTCATGTTTGCATTTGGGGTTGCAGTCATGGCACATTCACACAATTGGCCAACGTTAACGAAATTCTCCTACATCCCTATTTAACCTATTGCATAAGTTGTATTTTGTCTGAGTGCAGCTCCTTCCTGCCTCTCTGCTCCTCAGGTCAAGTGCTGCGAGGTGTCTCTGAGCCACAGGCTGCCAGGCTTTGAGGTTGGCTGCTATCAAAGCTGTTTGGCGGTTCAGTATAATAAAATAAAAACAACTGCTCCAAGCCCTTTGTCACCTCCTACAATGACAAACAGCCCTGAAGGAGGCTTATCATCACGTGATGACGCAGGCTCCCGTTCCTGAATGGCTGTTATCTGTTGCATGCACCGTAGAGACACCTACAGGCCTGCCACATCACAGGGGAGAGACCTGTCACCTTTTGGGCAGCCTGACAAGTGGGCATTACCAGGCTGACGTTTTCCCCACCGCTTCATCTCCATGCTGCTGGGGAAAGCGTTCTCCACCAATTTGCTGTGTGGCAGGCAGACTTAAAGAGGCCTACACAGCCTGTCTCCCCTTTCCCCAAACCCCAAACCAGCAGAGGGACAGTGACTTAGCAGAGGCAGAGGCTGGAAAATCAGTCACAAGGCAACTGGGAGCCAGGGCGGTGTGGTGGTTAAAATGTTGGACTGGAGCTAGGGAGCTCCGGGTTCTAGTCCCCACTCGACCATGAAACTAACTGGGTGACTCTGGGCCAGTCACTGACTCTTAGACTAACCTACCTCACAGGGTTGTTGTGAGGATAAAATGGAGAGGAGGAGGAGGGCCACGTGAGCCACTCCGGGTTCCAGGCAGGAGGGCGAAAGGCGGGATATAAATGTAACAATAAACAAACAAACAGGGACCATCCTCTGTTTGAAGGGCTGCCCTGTCCTATGCCAGTGTCAAGACAAAGAACCATCCGAACTGTTGCCATCACCAGTGAGCACCTGGACAGCAGACTGAAGAGGCAGCACACAGAGAGGTCCCCTGGTCAGTGTTCACCGCCTTCCACACTATAGTGAGATGGACTGTATTTCCATTTAAATTATAATAATGATGTCTAACTTTGTATCTATACATACCGATACTCATGTGCAAATCTTTTGCGAATCACGGTCCTCTTTTGTCCTCTCTTTTGGTGATGCTTTTCCTCTTGGAAATTCGTAAGTGACCATGCTAACCCTTGATTCCTGCCTTCATCTATATCCCGCTCCCCCCACCCCCAAGCTTCATGGTGCCGCCTGAGGCAAGTTGCGCCATCCTGCTGCATGGCAAGGTTGGCCTTGGCTAAGGACCCAGGGATATAGCCTGCCTTCCTCACTGGGAGGGACTGTCCCACATTTCCAGGATGGGCTTCAGAGGAATCATCAGTCATTTCCCCATTGCCAGCGGAAACTTCTAGAACCCTCTTGCCAAGCTCCGGTGTCTAGTTTAGTGTCTGGAAGTGGGGCCTGCAACTAAATGTTGCAGTATGAAGTGCTCCTGTTTGGGGTGTCAGCCAGCCAGCCTGCTGTGGTCTCTTCCAGAATACTCCATTTCATACTCCTCTCCACCCCTCCCCCATTTTTGAACTTCTTTCCTCGCAACTATCAGTTAGCATCACATACCCACTGGAGCATACTCATTGATAGAGGTGTAGAAAATTATGCATGGTGTGGAGAATGTGGATAGGGAGACATTTTTCTCCCTCTCTCATAATACTAGAATCTGGGTCACCCCATGAAGCTGATTGGTGGGAAATTCAGGACAGATAAAAGGAAGGACTTCTTCACACAGTGCAGAGTCAAACTATGGAATTTGCTCCCACAGGATGCAGTGATGGCCACCAGTTTGGATGGCTTTAAAGAGGGATTGCACAAATTCCCGGAGGCAAAGGCTATCAAGGTTACTTTCTAGATACTGTCCAGCCCCCTCCACACACACCATCTTAGTTCTCATGTCCTCCACATTGGAGTCTAAGATTGGTGTGATGGTTCCTGCTAGTGATTCTCGTCTACAACTATAAGGCTTCTTGGGCATCCCATGATATGACAGGCAGGAATTGCTCCCCTTCTTCAACTTCTCTTCTGACTCACTTGACAATCCTGGCTCGCAGACACATGTCATCAGGAACCACATGGGCTAAAGCAGGGGTGGGAAACCTGCATCCATCCAGAGGCTGGGATGGACTGTATTTGTATGTCAATTATAATCATTATTTCTAAATTTGCATCTCTACATCTCTATTAGCACATGTTATTCAAATTGTGGTGATGCATCTCCATTTTTGTTGTTGGTGGTGATTCATAACTGACCATCCTAGGCGTACGTACATGAATGTATGATCTCACCCTGACAATCCAGTTGTTCTAGGCTGAAACGTTTAGCCAGCTGCCATGCCAGCTGACCAGAAAAAATGGACTGGTCTGTGCTTGTGCCTTTCGTAAACTGTATGTGGTGTGCTGAAATCAACCGACGGAACTTTTTGTGGCATGGAGATAAATGCAGCTGCTTGCCAATATCCAGAGATCAAGTTGCTGGCAAATGCAATAGCTGCAGGGGCTGATTGAAAAGTTGGCCATTTCCTGCTAGCAGTCACTTCCTGCTTCCAACTGCAGCAGGTGCTGCTGGGAGGCCAGGACCGACCAACAAGAGAGCAAGGCAAGGTGCTCCAGGTCATTCCATGTGCAGCAGTTGTGCTGGGAGGGAATCCTATCATTGTGTAAAATCAGCAGTAAACCCCAGAAAACAATTGAAGTGAAAGAAGGACTCAGCCAAGTTACCGAGTCCTGCCGGCTACATCTGATAGATCTGCAGGCCAGCACATGCCAAGGAGCTTCGTTTCGATATTGGCCCTTCCCATTGCTAATTGATTTGTGTTTCTCCCAAGTGAGAATGAGCGTTACGTGATGCGATTATCCTATCTACAACACATGATCGCATCCATGCAGCGATGGGATGGGGCTGTTGTTGATACATGCATTTCAAGTAATTAAGAAGGGCTTTGAAGGGCTTATCACTCAGCCGCCGCTTCGTGCCGCGTACATCTCTATTCAAATTGCCAATCAAGGCGATTTCCTCCCAGCGAACCACAAGTCCTCAGGTTCCTAAAGCAAAAAATCTCAAGGAGCGCTCCCTGTGTCGAGATGGCTCTGGCTATCTCGGAGCAGGTGAACCAGCTGCCTGGAGGGTGGATCCTCACCCGACCACAAACCAAGATCCGTTCCCTGGCAAGCCTACCAAATGTTAATCATGTTTGGTGGAGGAGTTGGCTGAGAGAAAAGAAAACTGTTTCCCAAAAGTTGCAGGAGAGAGGGGAACTGGCCACTTCATCGATACATCTCTGTTTGGGCTTTGTACATGGTGTCTTGGGCATGCAGGACCACATACATAACAGCGAGGCCTTTACTCTCAGAGGGGTGGCTAACTTATTATTATGAAGAGGTCAGTTTGTGTGACAAAATGCACTTCTGGACCGTAACGCTGGGTGAAGAATGGGCTGGGGCTATAGCAATTTCTACTATAAAGGAAGCTGTCTTCAAGGAGTAGTGGTTTCTTCTTCCTCCTCTTCCTCCTTCTATCATCATCATCATCATCTACAGAAGTTAGTCCTTTTATTCCAGCAGTTGCTAAGTTCCAGCATGAGACATGGTAGGATTCCAGTTGAGCCACAAGCTCTCCTCCTTTCTTTAAGTAACAAGGATCATGCCTCAGTGGTAGAGCACTCAGCTCAAAAGCAGAGGGGAGTATGTCGAGGGGAGCTTCAGTGGGGCAAAACTGGGGGTGGGGAAGTGGAAGGCGGAGACGTTTCTTAAGAGGTTTGGGGCCTTCCCCTTGGTGGGCGCAACAGTCACAACTGGACTCCTTTTGAAAAACAATTGTTTTATCACCACTAAGCTGCAGTGGAGCTACTTAAGGCAGTGGCTGGCTGGTGGACACCATTTTGTTTTCCCAAAATGCCCTAGATGTTGTGTCATTCCAGGGCATTCTGAACGGAAATAGTAGCTGAAACAAAACAAAAAAGACGAGGCCGACACTGAAGGGGGAACACCATTCCCTACCCACTCCAGATGTCCTGGAGTGACACTAAAATAAAAATATAAAATAAGATTTCATAAGGGGTGGATCCAGCCCATGAGCTGTCTCTTGGCCTTCCCTGGCCTTCTGAGACACACTTGCTGGTGAGAGAATGCAGGCTTCTTGGTATACATCCATGTCTTCCACTGCCAGGGTTTTGGAGGGCCTTGGGCAAGACACCCTCCATGAGCCCCCTCCCTCAGTGAGTCTGCTTTCTCACTGCCATTGTCACCAGCTGCTCTCGCCCCCCATCCTCTTCCTCATCATTGCTACCCACTTGCTTGCTTGAGAGCCAGAGAGCCAGTAGGCCGAGGCATCTCCTGCTCCTCCTTCTCACCACCACCGTTGTCTGGGCCACGGCTAGAGGCAGGTGAACAAGCTGGTTGCAGTGGTGAAGAGGAGGAGCAAGTCCAGGGGGCTCTTGTCAGTGAGACCCTGCTGGGGTGTGACTCCTCAGCATGCCTACCTTTGACGCCGGTCCTGTTGCATTGATGTCCTGCTTATGGGTTTCCCATGGACAGCTCATTGGCCACTGTGTGAACAGAATGCTGGAGTAGATGGGCCTTGTTCTGATCCAGCACAGCTCGTCTTATGTTCTTAAGGCTAGTCCCTGCTGCTTTCTCCCTTCTTAGGGTTCTTTAGCTTTAACCAGACTTGGACCAGACAGTCCGTCAGCTACGGGACACCTTCAAATAGAGAATGCCTTTCAATAGAGGACTGTCCCCAGTAAATAGGACTCATGGTCACCCTACCACCAATCCTTGCCTTGCCTCCCCACAGTCTAGCACCTGCACACCCCACCCCACCCGCAGCCCAGCACATGCACTCCCCAACTCCATTTTATAGGTCAATAGGGCTAGAAATGTGGGAAGACCTAGAGCATAGTGGGCAGAGCACCCGCTTTGCATGCGGGAGGTCCCAGGCTCAGTCCCCGGCTTCTCCAGGTGAGGCTGGGGACAATCCCTGCCAGAAGCCATGGGGAGCCACTGGCAGTGTATGCAGACCAGTCTTCCTCACCGGCCCCCTCCAAGGTGTGTTGGACTACAATTCCCATCACCCGGCTCACTGGGTTGATGGGATTTGTAGTCCAGCCCCTCTGTAGGGCGCCTGGTTGGGGAAGCCTGGGGTAGACAATGCCAATCCAGGTCAATCAATGGTCTGACTTGGTATAAAGCAACTTCCGATATTCCAGTCAATACACAAGCGTCATATCTAAATAGGCCCAAGGATACAGGATCAAATTATGGGTGCTCTTCCATGACGTAAAGAACCAAACAAAAAGCATCATGGGAAAAGTCCTTCATAAAAGGCTTCTTGTAAATATGACTCATCTCCGCACTCTCATTAAGTGGACCCCAGCCAAACACTTCTTTTTTTTAAAAAAAGGAGGATAATGATGTTCATCTTCTCTTTAGAGTTGGCCCATTCACAGAGCCGGCCCAAGACATTTTTCTGCCTGAAAAGAAAGGCAAAATGGAGCATGCCTTCCCCACACACACATACAGAAGATAAAATGGCGGCTGAACCTCACTTCAATACCGGTGCTGGGTCAGCATCCTCCACCATACCTGAGGGCAACAGGCTAGTTTAGGGCAGCCCTGTCCCCCAACAGAGGGAATGGCCAGGAGGCTGGCGCCATGGCCCCTCTGCATCACCAGCCTCTGCCACCTGACACAGCTGCCTCAGGCTGCCTCATGGTAGTCTAGGGTGGCCAATCACGAATCGCTCCACAAGAGGAAACCCATCACCAAAAAAGAGGACACCCATTTGCATAAAATGTGCAAGTGCTAATTTATATGTCTAGATGCAAATTTAGTGAGAATCATTCTAATTTAAATGGAAATACAGCCCATTCGCCATAGCGCAGAAGACTGTGTCCAGGTGGCCATCCACATGCCTGCCTGTTCCATCTGCTGTCCGGGTGCTAAATGTGGATGGGAAACAGTTGTTATGGTTATTTTTAAACCTTGGACAGACCAGCCCTTCAAATAGAGGGCTGTCCTCTGTAAAAGAGGACACATGGCCATCCTAACGCCCTGCTCATTCATCACATGGGCACAACACTTTGCGATCAACTTTTCTGTCTGTCTCTCTCTCTCCGTCTCTCTGTCATTAAATATTATTACCCTCTAGCTGCTTAAACATTTAGGGCGCAGTCCTATGCATGTTTAGATGGAGAAAAGGCCCCATGCTGGCTGGGGAATGCTGGGAGTTGTAGGCCTTTTCGCCGTCTAAACATGCATAGGACTGCGCCCTTAGAGATGCTTCTTTCGTTTCTGTCTTCCTTTCTTGGCGAGGAAAGGCAGGAGGGGCAGTGTCTCAAGGATGCAAGAGGAGGCCCAAAGGAATGGTTCGGTGTCACTGATTCCCCCTCTCTAAATGGAGTCAGCAGGTCCACTTCAAACATGTGAAAATCAGATTCTGTGTGATGGTCATATTCAGTGACGAGACAGATGTTGCAGTTTACATTCCCTTCCCTATATTTTGCTGGATCAGACTAAAGATCCGTTTCCGACAGTGAAGTGATCAGCCAGGTGTAGAGTGCCACCAGCCTGCTAGACTTATACTCCCAGAATATTCCCTGTCACCTCAAAATCACAAAAATGGTAGTTATCACTTGCCAGTTTCTCAAAAGGGCCTTCCCATTGCGCTTTTTGGGATGCCCAATGAACTATCTGTTGCAAGTAGTGTATAGCACAGCAGAGCTTAAGCACAGGTATGCACAGAGGATTTAGTTCCATAGATACATTTAATATATATATTAAGGCTTATTATTAAGGGCCAATTTCAGTGGAGGCTGGTGGCTCCGATGTCAGTGGGGCAGTGAATCCGCTCCGGGTTTCAATCAGAACCAGTCAGAACTCTAAAGGAGCTATCCAAGGAGCTTCACCTTGGATAGCTGCCTTAGAATTCAGACTGGTTCTGACTGAAACCCAGAGCGGATTCACCGCCTCACTGATGTCGGAGCCACCAGCCTCCACTGGCCGATTTCATCTTTGTGGGGTTTCTAATGCAGCCTTCAGTTGCCCCTCTAAGGCAGGGACGGGCATCTGTCAGGCTGGCAGGATGTAGTGTGCTTGTTTTTACTGTAACCTTGAGGTCCACCAACCAAACCCAAAATAGTGGCTCAGGCAGGCTGGGAGGGGACATACGAGAAGAATTAGGGAATGGGGTGCCGCTGAGCACATGCGCAGCCCAGGAATTTATGATCAGTACCAGAACCAAGCTCACAAGTCCTTTCACACAAAATCCACTCGGGGGGGTGGGGGTGGGGCAGAGCTCGGTGGCAGAACACATGCTTTGCATACAGATGGTCCCAGGTTCAATCTCCAGGTAGGGCTGGAAAAACACCTGCCTGAAACCTTGGAGCGTGGCTGCCAGTCAGTGTTGACAATACTGGGCTAGATGGACCAAGGGTCTGTCCCAGTATAAGGCAGCTTCCTGTGTTCTGCTCCTGGTGTCCCGTCCCCCCCAATTCTTTTTCAGCAACTTAATTTGGCAAGTGGGGGAGGCTTTATTTGTAGTTATTGCAATAAGACCATGGAGAGTCAGAAACCCTTGCCGATCTGCTGCAAATCCCCCAGAGAACTGTTAGTCAATCTCACCCTTCCTTCTTCCCACCCCTGCTTTAAGGGACATGTGTCCAGCATTCCGTGTTGCGTTTTCAGTGTCTCCACGTTGCGCCAAAATGCCCCCAAACTACCAGCGTGCTTTCGATTACTGCCTGCTGTATCAGATCACAGGCATCCTTCCATATGGAAAACATTTTGTGCGTTTTGATGTAGCGATATAGATCTTCTTGTTTGGATGGGCGGGGGTGGGTGGGTTGAGGGAATCAACATGCTCATGTCGTGATGTCATGGTGGGCCAAATGCAAAATCGTATCTGTCTTCGTTTAAAGCGAACTCGTGGACATGAAGGGAGCAAAGTCGGTAGCACTTTGCTGTTGTTCTACATGTGCATTTTGTTCTCCCCATGCTCTGAATCTGTCACAGCTTTCAAGGCCCAGCTTCTAGCAGTAGATCTATGGGCTGCATGGAAATAGGGGAACAGAAGCAGCTTGACGGGATGAATGCCGTTTGGGAGGGTGTCCTAAGAGGAGTCCAGCTGCCTCAGACCATAGATCTATTAGTCCAGCATCTTACTTCCCAATCTGGTCAATCTGAGGGAGGCTTGGAGGGCAGCAACAAGGGAGAGGGCCTTCTCGGTGGTGGCCCCCCATTTGTGGAATAATCTCCCAGCCAAGGCCTGCCTGGTGCCAACCTTGTCACCTTTTTGGCACCAGGTTAACACTGCCCTCTTCTCTCAGGCATTTGGCAGCATATAAGGAGTCATTTTAATTGTCTCTGGCTGATAGTTTTGAATTGTTTTAGATATATGTTGTTGTGTGTGCACTATCTGTTTTGTGTCTTTTACCTGAATGGTTTTATACTTTATATAATGTATTTTAATTTTTTAAAAAAAAATTGTGAACTGCTCAGAGAGCTTTGGCTATGGGGCAGTATAGAAATATAATAAATGAATGAAATGGAATGGAATGGAATGGAAATGCTTCCAGGAAGCTCACAGGGAAGGCACAAGACCAGTAGCTGTCTCCTGCTGTTGCGGCTCAAGGCGAGATGGAGTGTAGTATGGTGGTTAGAGTTTTGGACTAGCGCTGGGAAGACCCAGGCCCAAATCCCCACGCAGCCATTAAAGCTTTCACTGGGTGCCGTTGAGCTGGTAACTGTCTCTCAGCCTAGCCTACCTCACAGGGTTTGTTGTGAAGTTCAAATGTAGATGGGGGAGAAAAACAAGGATGCCTGAACTCCATGGAGGAAAAGCAGCATATTAATGTAATATGTACATTTTAAAAATCCATTCAAAGCAATGGGACAGGATTTAGCCGTAACTAGCTTGAACTCTCGTGATTTCAAGGGGACTTCAATCTTTGCTGGATTGTGCCCATCCTGTATAGCAGCTCCAAGTGCCATTTCTGTTGCTGTTTCGGGGCTTTTTTCTTCTTTTGCGCATCCCCGTTATCTTACCCACTGAGTAATTCCTCAGCAACAGTAGTATAGAGCTGGGGAGGGCAGAAAGTAGATCTCCAGTCGCTTTGGACTTCAGCTCCCAGCATTCCTGACCACTGATCATGCTCACAGAGGCTTTGGAGTGTTGAAGTCCAAAACATCTGGAGATCTACCTTCTGCACACCTTGATCTATAGCATACCCATCTTTCATGGGGCTGCCAGGACAAATGGATTCAGCATGGAATATAGTTATTTATTCATTCATTTATTGTTCCCTTACTATTTCAGGACACAGGCAGAAGCTCGAAGAGCAAGCAAAATCCTTCCCTGAACGTTTTGGGGAATTGGACAGGTTGCGGCATTCCATGAGGGTCACCCCACCAACCACCAACCCCCGAGGATCCCTGAGCACTCCTGGGCACTTTGGAACACAAGCTCAGAGCCAGATCCAAGGTAAGCAGGTTTGGTTCCTTAACAGCTCCAAGCAGTCCCATTGCTAGAACTGGAGCCAAGCAAGGGGTTGGTTCTAGTTTGGATAAGCTGCATAGCTTTATATATAGGCTGCAGCTTGGCTGGCTGGCTTGAGTCATCTGAAGGGGTTTGATCTACTGGCACTGTCCTGCAGCGTTTACTCTCTTCACCATGGCATAGGGTCACCACGTACACGTTGCCAAAGAAGAGGACGTTCGTCACCCCCAAAAGCAGGTGCAGTTTTCTGCAAAGCTCAGATATCCTGTTGCATACATAAAGGTGCAAATGTGGAAATAGTGACTGTCTCTTAAAGAGAAATATGGTACATTTTACTATAGCGGGGAAGGTTCTGAACCTTCTAAAGCCATATTCAAATTTATTTAGGATTTCGTAAAACAATTAAGGGTGCAATCCTATGCATGTTGAGACAGGAAAAAAAAGGCCTGAAACTCCCAGCATGCCCCAGCCAGCATGGCTGGCTGGGGCATGCTGGGAGTTATAGGCCTTTTTTATGTCTCAACATGCATAGGATTGCTCCTTAAAACAACCAGGGTTGGTCTCAGTCTGGGGAAATCACACAGCTGTGCAAAGTGCCCTTTAGCCTAACCCATCTTTCCATGATGGCTAGGAATGATGGGAGTATCTGGAGGGTGCAAGGTTGGATAAGGCCAGCCTAACATATCTTCCTTGCAGAGTTTTTGCAAGCCTTGCTGAGTTCCTTTCAAGAGGAAGGGATATGGATGGGCAAATTCGCTGCGGTCTGGGTTGTGTGCCGCTCACCGGACCCCTGCCGGCTGCCCAGCTTTGCTCGCCATGTGCGTTGAGTTGCCGGGCGGTCTGCGAGCGCCCAGCGCATGGCTGCCCACTCCCTCCACAAGCCGCCATTTTGCAGCTCGGGCGAGAGATTGGGGATTCCCACACTTGCCCAACTTGGCACACACTGAGTCAGGCAAGCGCAGGGATTGCAGACTGGCATCTGGGGGGCCGAGCCAGCAATTTCTCACTGGTCCTTGAGCCCCAGCCGGATAGCCCTGACATCCCTAGGAGGGAGGGAGAGCAATGTGATGAAGACAGACCCCCAAAGACCACCACTCTTAGCTGCATAAGGCCTGCTGTTCAGTATTCCCATCCTATCCCCACTAGGCCGGCCGGGGGGGGCGGGGGGGGCAAGCAAGGCGGTAGCCCGGGGCACCCAGCTGAGAGGGGAGCCAAGCTGAGCTCAGTGGCTGTGTCTTCTGAATGTACTGTCTGCAGTGAGCTGGGGCGGCAAAAAGAAAGCATCTGTAGCCTTTCTTTCAAGGTTCTACAAGTTGTTTCGGTACTAACTACAAACATGATCTTCTTTCATTTAGCTTTAAAGCATGTTTCTTTTTGAATTTCCACTTTGATGTCATTTGTGCTGGGTAAAAAATCAGTGGAACAACAGCTTTACTTTGAGGCAACGTTACCGAGCACCGAGCACTTCAAATATAGTCCGTGCATGCATGTGGCTCCCAGCGTTGTACACATATGCATGGGTCCTTTTAGGGGGCGGCAGCATCAGGGCCCCAAGCATCACACCTGCACCAGGCCCGATCAACCCTCTGGGTGGCCCTGCAAAGCTGACCATGGGCGGAGCACTAAAGGCACTCCTCGCCCAGGGTGCTATTTCTCCTAGAGGTGGCCCTGCCCCAAACACCCCCTCACACACACCAGTTACCCTAACCACAGTTGGCTCAGCCTTCAGCGTGAACCCCAGATTCTAGCACACACAGGCAGGTGGCTGTTCCTTGCTGCAAAGTCTAGGGAGACAGCATACCTGCTTTGGCAAGGGACGCTTCCCAGGTTCCTGAGACAATTTGAGGAGGACGCCTTGACCCTACAGGAGAACACAGAGGCTTCAGTCTAAATCTCCAAGCCCTTAACAGAGCCCCACAGGTTGACATGAGCTGACGATCCAGTTTGGCTTTTGTTTTTAAAGTTGGCCTCATCCGTTTTGAATTCTTTCATATATGGGGTGGGTGGGTGTTCCTTTGCGTTCTGGCGCTGCTGCCAAATCTGTCGTCGTCGTCGTCGTCTTTTTTCTACCCCTCTTTAGCCTTGAGGGTTTAGTCTCTGAGTTAGAATAATTGAACTGACTCCAGATATTAAACGATATACTCAGAAGAGCTCGTGCCTCCCCAAGGCTCTTCGTGGGGTTAGGCTGGTTGGAGAGGAACGACATTTGCCATGGGAACGACAAACTATAACCACCTGAAGAAGCTGCTAACTTTACGCAGCAACCCATTTCAACCAGGCCTTGTGGGCACAGCCAGGCTGGTAGCAAAGAGTCCATGAACTGAAAATAACTCCATCAAAAATTTCATTTAATAATCTGAAATCGTTTAATTCAAATAAATAAAATTATGTTAATAAATAGTTTGTTTCAGCCTCAGGTCTGTATAAAATTTAAGAACCTGGGGTGCAGAACCTCAGGACCATGGGCCAAATCCAGCCCTTCTGGAGTCCCAATCCAGCCCTCTGCAGTTCCCTAGATGGCCACTCCCCCTTTCCTTGGCGCCCCGCCCCTTTCCCCCAACCACCGTTCCTTGGGGGTTTCCCACCTTCTGTGCAGTTTTTCCCCCATTCTAAAAGGTTGAAATGCCTCTCCTAAGGCTTAGGTACTGACAGGAGGAGCTTTAAGCTAAAATATGGTTGCATTTTTGTGGAAGGGGAACCGACAACCCTTAGGATCAATCAGTGAAACTGTGCCCAAAGACAACAGTTTGTCTGGCATGAGAAAGAAATGAATTAAATAATCAAAGCCTGCTATGAGCCAGGAGCAGCTTTAGGTTTGAGGGACCATCAGCAAAATATCTTCCATGAGCCGTTCCTACATCTGCGGGATCCCAGAATACCTGGAGGCAGCAGCAGGTAGCTATTGGCTGCCGTTATAAATTTCCCACAATGCCCTAGAGCCAGGACCGGCCCGAGAATAAAAAGCACACTGGGCAAAGAGCACCTTTAGCACTGCCACCACCACCCCTCAGTCTACAGCAGGGGTGTCAAACCTGTTTCAGCCCAAGGGCCAAATTCTCCATTCGCAGGGGCATCATTCCAGCAATGGGTGGAGCTGAAGTCCAAAGGGGCAGGGCCAAGATATCAGCATATCTTAGCTTAAATTGAGAGCACAAATCTTGTATGTGGGAAACTAGGTGTGCGGGCTGTGTGCAAACCAGGTCATATTGGGACACATGGAGGTCGGAGGTGGGACCAATAGGCTGTTGCTCCCACACACACATAGCCATGGGTCAGCTTTACAGAGGACAGTCCTCTACTTGAAGAGCTGGCAGAGGACAAGTCTCTGCTTGAAGGCATCCTCTATTTGAAGGGCTCTCCGGTCCAAGTCCAGTTTAAAGATAAAGAATTATGTGAAGGGAGATCAGGATGATCCTGTAGTGGCACCTTTTGAAGTGCAGGCACATATCGTGACAATCCCCACAGCCACGCCCCAGGGACAGTCCAGAAATGTAGGCAGCTGTGGTGAAGCAGATCAACAAACCAGTTCTAGCAGTTTTATCTCCACCAGGAGCAGGTCTCTTGTAAAGTGAACGAGCCTTATTTGTCCACTCAAGACTAAGGCATCCCAGAATACTTTGCATCACAACAGGGAATAATATATTGTTTTGGGCTACACCCCTCGCCCCCAAGAGCCGCACCAGCTGCTGTGAGAATTGCAGCTAAGCTCAGAGGGAACAGGAATTCTGAGAGGGGTGGCAGACAATGAGACAGTGAGAAATGCCGGCACCACGACCCTGTGAGCCCTGCCTCCGCTGCACCACTGGAGCAGGGGCATGGAAGTCGCCTGTCCCCCGACAGCAGATTGAGCGGCACACAGGTGATCACCTGCTTACGGTCTCCCCCAGTAAGGTGAGATGTGTTAGATTTCCGTGTAAATGGGGTCGTTATTTCCACATTTGCATCTACACATATACATTAGCATATGCAAATCTGTATCCGCTTTTTGTTCTCTTCTTTTGGTGATATGTTTCATCCTTTGGGGGGACGCGTCGGTGGCCAGCCGATGTTCGTTTCTCCCTACGTGCGTGCCTGTACAGAGCTTTGGAAGAGCTGCTTCCTCAACCTCTGAAAGGTCTTCCCCATACTTAAAATAACTGTTTCTGAATGACGAAAAACATCTGTTAAGTTGGGCAGCTGCAAAACATTTTTTTCCAAAGGAAACTGAGCAAGCATGAAGGGAAAGTGGCTGTGCTGTGTGTTGCATTTTCTCTTCCAAAGGAAGGAAGGAGCCAAGATGGGTTGCTGGGCTTCTTCTTTTTCGCTCAGCGTGTTCTCTGTCCCTTCGCTATAATGATTTGTGGTGTTCATAGGTTGCTCTGCTGCGCACATCACTGCCTGTGGCTGGTGGGTAAGCACAGGCCTTTTCAGTTGTGGCACCCGGACTCTGGAACTCCCTTCCTCAGGAGGCCTGTCTAGCCCCTTCTCTGTTCACTTTAAAGAAGTCAGTGATATGCTGGAGAATTTTGTTCAGTCCACATGTTAAGCAAACCAACCTAATTCACACATCCTAGACGAGTACACAGGTTGGAACACAGTTATCTTTCGGATTGCGCACTTCTCCAAAATTTGCGGTGCAGGCCTTGGCTTTAAAAATGTGTGCAAAAATGCACATTTGGGGGGAAATGCATACAAAATGTGCATTTTAGGGGGAAATTCTACCATTTAAATGTATTGTTTTAAAAAAATCAAAGAAAACAGGATCAAACAAATTTAGGATGGAATGCATGCAAAATTGACATGGATTGAAAATAGTTAAGACAGGCCTTTCATATTGGTTAAGTTGGTTCACCGTTATCTGGTTCTGTGGCTGAATGTGGTTTGGAGTTGGTTGTATTCTTTGAGCTGGTGAATTAGAAAAAGAACAAGTATGTTCTTTTGTTGTTGTGTTGTATTTTTATAGCTTATGTATGCCTCTTTCAGGTCCTTTCGGTTAAAAAAAGTGACTTAGGGCAAAATCCTATACATGTTTAGACAGCAATAAGTCCTTCAACTCCCAGGATTCCCCAGCCAGCCAAGCTTGCAGGACTTATTTCTGTCTAAACATCCATAGGATTGCTCCCTTATAAAACTTAATAATAATAAATTAGCTAATCCTGTGATATGTAGGGATGTCCGTTGCTAGGAAATCTGGTTCTTTTTTTGGTTTGATGGATGTGCGCAGCGTGCCTGACTTGATTTGCGAGCCAAGCTGTGGGCTTTTCCCCGAATTCTGGGAACTTGTTTTGAGCCTCTCTCTCTCTCTCTTTTTTTTTTTTTTGGCAGGTTCCACAATCTGTGCAAATTTCTGAGCAATTTGCACAAATTATGGCCAAATTTGTGCAAATCCGGACGTAATTGCACAAATTGTAGAACCTGGGGTTGGGAGTGGAAAATGCCCGAACTGGCCTGACTCACTGCAGATAGAGTTGGGCACCACAGCAGGAACCGAAATGAAGTCCAGGGGGCTGAATCTACAAAAATTCATCAAACTCCACCCCCCAAATGGATTTCTCCAACATCTCTAGTGACCTGGTGATGCATCTAGGAACTGGAGCAAATAGTTCCACCAACGGTGGAAAACTGGTGGTAGCCAAGTCAAATGGGTCCCTTTGAGAGAGGTTGTGCCAAACCAGAAGTAAGAGGGGTAGGTGGATTGATGGCTCTTGCAGCAGGACTTGTGTGTGGATGGTGCTGTTTGGGATCAGTACTAGGGGAATTGCATTTGCTGAGTATAACATGCATAGGAAGTGTGTGTGTGTGTGTGTGAAAATAAATGAAAGACCAGAGACAGTTGAGCTAAACGTTTCAGCTTCCACCTTCCTCAGTAACACAGCTGGGATTTCAAAGAAATGCTGGGAGATGAGGTGACAGACTGACAGTTTTAAATACTCCCAGCTTTCTTTTGGAATCCCAGCTGTGTTACTGAGGAACCTGCACATTCTTCGTGGCTTTCCCCAAAGAACCCTGGGACAGGCTGTTTTGTACAGATGTTGGTTCTGCCCTTCTGTTTCTTTCGTTCCTTGAGCCCAGCCTTTTCCCAACCCAGTGCCCTCCAGATGTGTTGGGACTGCAACTCCCAGCGCTGCACCCCCATGGCAGGCAGGGGGGCAGCACTGGGAGTTGCAGTCCCAACACATCTGGAGGGCACCAGGTTTGGGAAGGCTGGCTTACACAGAACAGAAGTCCAGTCCGGTGGCTGGGGAGCTGTGGCTATTCAGCAAATGGGATACTGCACTTCAGTGCAGGCACCCTTCATAGGCAGGCCGGAAAAGAACAGAGCTGTGTCTGCGAGGGTGGCCATGTGTCCTGCTGTACAAAGGGCTGTCAGAGGACAGTCCTGCACTGGAAGGCACCCTCTGTTAGGAGGGCTGTCTAGTCTAATGGTTGGATCCAGGATCTGCCTTCCATGAGAGGAAGGGCTAATCTTGCAGAAGGTCCTTCCGGCCAACTTTGGGGTATGCCCTCCCTTCTCCCTCTCTGCATCACCCGTCACCGCATTCAGCAGGGCCTCCTGACTCTCTGAGTAGCATTTTCAAGGGGGTGGAGGGGCTGCCCTGGGAAGGAGGAGGCTGGGAAGTCCGCCTCTGCCAGCATAGTAGGTCCAGATAAAATCTGGATCCAACTGCAAGTCTTGTTTAAATATAAAAAGCTCTAAGAAGGGAATGTGGAGAAGAGGCCTTCAGGAAAAGGTCTTCAAATCAGGGTCCAGCCGCAAGTCTTGTTTAAATATAAAGAACCCTAAGAAGGGAATGTGGAGAAGAAGCCTTCAAGAAAAGGCCTTCAAGGCCTTCAAGACGCAAGTCTTGTTTAAATATAAAGAACCCTAAGAAGGGAATGTGGAGAAGAAGCCTTCAAGAAAAGGCCTTCAAGGCCTTCAAGACGCAAGTCTTGTTTAAATATAAAGAACCCTAAGAAGGGAATGTGGAGAAGAAGCCTTCAAGAAAAGGCCTTCAAGGCCTTCAAGACGCAAGTCTTGTTTAAATATAAAGAACCCTAAGAAGGGAATGTGGAGAAGAGGCCTTCAGGAAAAGGCCTTCAAGGGGCCTTCAAATCTGGATCCAACCACAAGTCTTGTTTAAATATAAAGAACCCTAGAAAGGGAATGTGGAAAAGAGGCCTTCAAGAAAAGGCCTTCAAATGTAGTCTTGTTTAAATATAAAGAACCCTAAGAAGGGAGAGTGGAGAAGAGACCTTCAAACTGCCCATCCACTCTTAGCACTCGGTCAGCAGACTGAGCAGCAGGCACACCGCTCACGTGGTCACAGTCTTCCCCACTATAATGTTGTATTTCTATTTAAATTATAGTATTTTTTCCAAATTTGCATGTCTCTATAGAGATTAGCACATGCAAATGTTATGCAAATCAGTATCAAATCAGTATCTCCTTTTGTCCTCTTTCTCTGCAATGAAGAGGTGGCCACCCTTCTGTCACCCAATGAAAAAAAGTCAATGAACTGTATGCATTTTAATCAAGTAGTCTATTGGTTAAATTTGCATATATTGACATATAGGTAAAAACAATAGTTCTGAAGCAAGAAGCATACTTCCTTTCTTTGTATTTTTTTAAATCTCTTGCAAAGATTTTTAGGCCACCCTACAGGACAATGTCCTGTCTAGGAAATTTACAGGATTAAACTACAATTTTAATATAGTAAATAAAATGCAGCTTGCAGAGCAGGTCTTCCTCGTCCTCTCCGCCCCCCTGCAGACCCCCATGTGCCATCTAAATCTGCTCTGGAGGCCTGGGGGACCCTCTGGGGCACATTTGGAGAGCAGTGGGGGGCTGCAGGGAGGAGGCTAGCATGAGGAAGTTCCATTCCACAAGCGGCATCCTTCCATTGGCGGAACCAAGGATCTGGATCCAACTCACGATTTTTAAATAGTAATACTAGGAGTAATATTAACACTTCTGAAGTGCCTAACATTTTCTAAGTTCTGTGTAGATATTAAAAGATAGGACAGTTCTTGCCCACTGGCTCACAATCTAATAGTCATAATACAAAAGGAAAAATGAATGGGAAGGGAAGAGGAAAGCAAGCACATTCTGGCACCTACACTTGAAGTTACATAAACTCAGCAGCAGTTATCATCTGATCTGGACACGTGGGCCCTCCTCTCTTTAAATACACATACCTTTCTCCCATACAAACCTTCCCTCCTATTGAGATCATCTTCAGAGGCCCTCTTATATGTCCCTGACATACATTCATTTGGGACTGTGGAGAGGGCCTTTTCAGTGGCTGCACCTAGGCTCTGGAACTCCTTTCCAAGGGAGGCCTATGTTACCTCCTCTTTAATGACATTCTGGAAGTTGGTAAAGAACTATTTTCTTCAGAAGGCATGTACTATGCCATTTTAATTTGCTGTTTTAATCAGGTTTTTTTAAATATTTGGATTGCTCTTGCATTGTTGTTTTCTGCTGTTGTTTTCATGTTTTGTGCTATGTTGTAAATTAGAGGGAAGTTTTTAATTGTTAAATTGTTGACTTTGTTGCAAGCTGCCTAGAATTCCTCAGAGGTAAGGCAGGGTACAAATGTTTTAAAACCACAATAAGATAAGACAGTCCCTGCCCACAGGCTCACAATGTAATAGACATGATACAAAAGGAAAAAAGAAGAGGGAGGGAAGATGCGTCGTAGTGGGTATCATCTTAAAAGAGGCCTGTCTTCCAAAGGGAGAATGCCTCTTTTAAGATGCCTCTTGCCATCTGCAGTTTCTATAAGCACTGAAAACAATGTGGGTGTTGTTGTTTTAATTAACAATAATATGGGTGTATTGCGGGGGGGGGGAGAATGTGGCCAATTAATTAGGTGTGTGTGGGGGTTCTTCAATGAATTTGATTAATCAATGGACAGAGCAATCCTACCTGTCTGTGCAGAGAGTTCCAGGCTGTGTTTCCACCAGCGATTTACTCCGAGCCATCTGCGTGTTGAGGTCATTAGGATTAGATGATGTTGTGGCCATCCAGCAGCCACCCCGTTTATTATGGAAAAACCGGATTTCCTGAGATTTCCTGCTTAAAGTCCGATTCCTTTCCTCAAGTCGGGTTCTCCCCGGTATAGTTGCTGTGTGCCCCAACCCCCGTATTGACCTTGGGTATGCTAGCCCTGCCCAGGGGTATGCCTTTCAACGTGACCCTGGTCAAGGCATGTTTCCTTTCTCCCATCCCTATGACTCCCAGCACAAAACAAATTAGTGTCTACTCAGAAGTAACACTGTGCTCAATGAGGCTTCTTTCCCAAATGCGCGCATCAGAAGAAGTCATTTCCCCCACCCTGTTACAGCGATCAAGCGCAGTAACAGGAGAGAAAGATTGGGGCTAGTTAGGCATCTTCTCCTTCACTTGCGTACATAGGAAGTAATTACTTCTAATTTTCACCTTCCATAGGGAGAAAGGGGGGGGGAGCCTGGAGGGGGGAAAGCTTCTCTTATTGGTTGAGCAGCCCCTGCCATTCAGATGGCATTCACTTCAGCCCCCCACCCCACACTACCCAGGAGTATGTTAGGAGAAGCAACTCAAAATGGGGTGATACACACATACACACACCCGTGGAGCCCTGCCTGGACCAAAAGTGGCTCCTAGAAAAACGCAAGTAAGCCACTCTTTCCTTCTCCTTCCATTGTCGTGGAAACAGGGCCCCAGTGTCAGAGCCTCCCAGGCATCCAAAGCTCTACTGGCGTGAGCTGGTGTAGTTGTCCCCACCGCCCACTTCTGGGGCATAGCCTGCAGATGCAAAGCTTCTTCTGGCATGCCTAGGGACAACCCACTTGTCCACCCCCTTTCCCCATTTGTGATGTGCTGCTCTTCAGTGGTGCCTTAAATCTAGGGTGGCCACAAGTCCTCTTTTACAGAGGGCCATCCTCTGTTTGAAGGGCTGTCCTGTCCAATTCCAGTCTGGACATAAAGATAAAAGAACCATCAGAACTGTTGCCCATCCACAAGACAGCAGACTGAGCAGGCAGGCGCACAGCTCACCTGGTCTGCAGTATGTTGAGATGGACTCTATTTCTTTTAAAATTGTAATTATTCTTTCTAAATGTGCATATATACACACGTCAATTACCACATGAAAATTTTATGCAGATTGCTGTCCTCTTTATCGATGATGCATTTCCTCTCTTCCTTGGTGATTTATAAGCGGCCATCCAAGATCCTTCAAACTTGGTATTGAATCCTGGCACACACAAAGCCTGGATGCCATCACTGCGCTAAGGCCCCTCCCGCTTACCTTCCTTCCAGACTGGGCAGGGAGGGGGAGGCCCTGACAAATTTAGCCTTATTTGAGCCATTGCTTCTTGGAATCCATTCAAGTGAAGTGAAGACCTAGATTTTCTCCATGGCTGGTATAAAAATAGAGGTGACCGTTCGCTGGATTGAGTTGTTTGATCTGGAAGGGGGCTGCGAAGCTTGAAAATCCATTTGTGTGCTGCTTGGCTCTGGGTGAGGGGCCGTTTAAGAGAGGCACCCATAACCACCCAATGGAAGAAGGAGCGAGAATTCGGGCAAGTTGCAAATCGGGACTCCTCTTCTGGTGTCCCTGACCCCCAAAGCAGCAAGAGCGGCCGGCCCCCAGAGGCCGCAACAACGCCATGCTACTCACAGCGCTGACCTCTGGGTGAACACACATTCCTCTTCACTTCCCCGTTCCGTGGTCCAAAGTGCTGCCATTTCCGTTGATAGATTGGGTCAGATATTTGGAGTGTGCGGGCGCTCGGTTTGCTCTCACAATGGTTAAATTCTTACCTCTAAATGGGCTTATTCAGTTAAGGCAGCAGCTGGTGCAATTTCGAGAAGAAAATAAACATTTCCTTCAAATATTTTGATTGGCAGTCCGACAAGCAAAATACTTGCCCTCAGAACTGCCTAGGCCCTCAAGAAAGAAATACAGGAGCAGACAAAATCTAGAAATATAAGTTGGGCTGTAGTAAATTTTTCAGAGGTGAAGCCATAAAAATATGCGGTGGTTTCTTTTCTCCCCCCACCCCCACCCCATTATTTAACTGGTGGATTCTACTCACAGTTTAGAGGTGTTTAGGGAGTGGAGGAAGAGGGGAGGGGAGGGGAAAGACATTGTCAGCTCCGGATGCAGATGGAGTGAAAAGGTGAGTGAAAGTAAGAGCAAAGATGTTTTAATTCTGTTTTATGCTTGAGGCCTTCCATGGAGCAGGCAGTGACGTCAAGTGACAGATTAAAGTAGGGTGGCCAAAGGAGAGGAAATGCTTCACCAAAACGGAGGACACCAATTTGCATCAAATCTGCATATGCTAATTTTAGGTATAGATGTACATTCATACATTTTTATTATAATGTAAATAGAAATACAGTCCGTCTCACCATTGTGCAAAAGTCTGTGACCAGGTGACCTGTGCACCTGCCTGTTCGGTCTGCTGTCCAGGTGTTACCTGTGGATGGGCAAAAGTTCTTACGGTTCTTTATCTGTAAACCAGAATTGGACAAGGCAGCCCTGAAATAAGAGACAGTCCTCTGTAAAGCCGACTCATGGCCACCCTAGATTTGAGGCACCATCATGGCTGCTTATGTTGTTGTTCAATATATGAAAGGGCTGGAGAGCGAGACGATGTTGTTGCGGCCCTCGTGTCCTGCTTGTGGGCTTCCCAAAGGGCACCTGGCTGGCCATGGCGAGACACAGGCTGCTGGGCCTTTGCTCTGATCCGGCAGGGCTCTTCTTATGTTCTTACAGTCAGTGGCATAGTGGTCCATTTTGAAGTGCAGGAGCTCATCATGATAGCCCCATAGGCACACACACACACACACAGGAGAGTCCTAAAGTGCAGGCAGCTGTGTTAATCCACATCAGCAAAGCAGTCCCAGCCATTTTCATCTCCACCAGGGGCAAGTCGTTTGTCAAGTTAATGGGTCCAAATTGGCCATTTGAGATCAAGCCACCCCAAAATACTTTGCATTACAACAATATATAGTTGTTGGGAAAATCCATTTTCCCCTGCTACTGTGAAAGTTGCAGCTAAGCTCAGGAGGAACAGGGAATTCTTAGGGGAGGGGTTGGCAGATGGCATCAGCATCCCTGCTCATCAAAGCATGCTGGCACTGCCTCCCTGTGAGCCCTGTACGCTACTGAATGTATGTTACATTCGAATGTATCCTTCTGGTACCTGGAAAGCCTCGTCTGCCCACTGGAAGGCTGTTTTTGACATAGTAGAAGAGCATTACTTGAGAAAAATGACCCCAAATCCAGAGAAGGTTCTTCCCTTTGTGTAAGACTTTGTTCAAAGTTCTCACGATCTTTTAACGAGTCACTAGAGTTTGCACAACTACAATTCCCATAAGCCCCAGCCAATGTGGCCAACACATCTGGAGGGCACCAAGCTGGGAAAGGCTGCTCTAATCAACCAGGATCTTCCTTATTCACTGTGCTGTAGCACAACCGCTGCTACGTCATAGCACTGCGCTGCAAGAATTCCACTAGCAATAGCACAAAAGCTCGCAGAACCCCCCTAATACATTTCCTCTTTCTGCTCATGGTTCTGTGGATCCAAAGCATTCGTGTGACTGCTGGCTGACCCCTCCTGTTGTTAAGCTGATTGTTGGTTAATAGCCCAGAATGGTTGGCTGATGGGACATGGGAGGTAATGTTTAGGACAGTTTTCCCCAACCTGGTTCCCTCCAGATGTTTTGGACTACAACTCCCAGCATTCCTGACTATTGTTCATGCTAGCTGGGCTGATGGGTGTTGAAGTGCACTACATCTGGAGGGCATCACGCTGGGGAACACTACTTTAGGAGATCTCTGGGAATCTCTCCATCACTGGGTTGGAAATCTCTGGAATAGCCACAGCTTGCTCACTTGGTTTTTGTGGAGTATCCACAGGACATTACCATCAGACTGTGGTTCTCCTGTGTTTTCCCTGCAGTTCTTCCATCTCGTTTCAGACTGCAGACAATCTGACTTTTTTGGAAATGATGGAACACTAGTCCAATGTCCACAGGTGTAGATTGCCTTAGCCAGGGCTGGCCCTAGCATAAGGCAGAGTGTGGCAGCAGCTGCTTCAGGTGGCAGATGCTAAGGTGTGGGGAGGCAGCAGCATCAGAGGTACACTGGCCATTCCCCCTGCATTTGGTGGCAGAGGACCAAGCTACCTACCATGCTTCTCATGCATGACAGGGTTCATCTGAAAGGTCGTCTTTCAGATGAACTTGAAAGGTTGTCACGGAGAGGAAGGCCAGGATCTCTTCTTGATCATCCCAGAGTGCAGGACACGGAATAATGGGCTCACGTTACAGGAAGCCAGATTCCGGCTGGACATCAGGAAAAACTTCATGGCAGTGAAAGGCAGACTCACGGAGGGAGGGGACCCATCAGGAAATACAACAATGGAACCCATTCCCTAGGGAGGTGGTGGGCTCTCCCACACTGGAGGCATTCAAGATGAGGCTGGACAGCCATCTGTCAGGGGTTCTTTGACTTGGATACCTGCGTAGAGCAGGAGGTTGGACTTGATGGTCTTGTAGGCTCCTTCAAACCCTACTATTCTATGAGTCTATGATTCTATGAACCCCATTCACACAGACATAATGGGAGGGGGCAAGTGTGTGTGCAGGGCCAGCACCAAGGGTCAACGTGGTTGGGCACTTGCACTTGCTCCACACTCCAGCAGGGGACCCACCAACAAGAGCTCCTCCTCTTCACCACCACAACCTGCTTGTTCACCTGCCTCTCGCTCTGGCCCAGACAGCACTGGCGGTGAGGAGGAGGAGCAGGAGATGCCACGGCCAGCTTGCTCGCTGGCTCTCTGCCTGTCCAGCAAGCGCGGGGCAGCAGAGACGAGAGAGAGGAGGAGGAGCAATAGCAGCTGCTAACAATGGCAGTGAAAGGCAGACTCACTGAGGGAGGGGGCCCGTTGAGGGTGTCTTGGCTGAAGGACCTTAGGGGTCCAGGTTCTTCCTCTGGGGTTCTGATGTAAATTTAGTTTTTCAGCCCCTACTATCAAAATGTCTTGGGCTGGCTCAACATATCCTGGCATTCTGTGCAGGGATCGGTTTCTAAAATCCATCAGCAGTGTCCCATGGCAGTGCTGTACCAATCCAGGCTCCAGGGAGTGTTGGGTCTTTGAATGCAACTTCATAGTAAGATAAACATAAATCATGTACATAGAAAACTGGAATGCCAAGGAGAAGAGTAGGTTGGACCCTTCTTCCTGACATCCTAGCTTTCCGTGTGCAGAAAGTTTGTTTTCCTGAGGGAGCATTTAAATTTGCAACCTCCCACCACCACCCCTCTCCACTATAACACACACATCTCTACAGCCTTACATGTAGGATAGCCATATACTAGGGATGTCAGAGAATTTCTCCACGAATCTCGGGGAGGCCGAATGCCAGCGCATTCAGCCCCCCGAAATTGGTGGAGAAACGGTCTGCCACCCCCCTGCCACCCCCCGGGACGGGACTTACCTTGTGCGAATGTCCCTGGCGGCAGCAGCTCCGGCGGCGGTTCGGTCTTCTGACCGGCTGCCACCGCCGCCATTTCCAAGTTAAAAAAAAAAAACAGGATACGTAAATCTTTACGTAGCCTATCATGGTGTTTTTTAAAAATCTAGCCGTGATAGGCTACGTAAATCTTTACGTAGCCTATCATGTTTTTTTTTTTAACTTTTTTTTAAAAAAAAAATTAAACATTTTTTTTAACATTTTTAAACATTTACGTAGCCTATCACGGCTGACTGCAGGGACGCAAACGGCGGCAGCTGCGGCCGCTGCCATTTGTGTCCCGGCAGGACAGGATTCACGGCTGGAGGGACAGGGCGCCTCCCTCCCCGGCCAGAATTTTGGGGGGGAGGGATGGGGCGCCTCCCCCCTAGCCAGAATTTTGGGGGGGAGGGATGGGGCGCCTCCCCCCCAACCAGAATTTCAGGGGGAGGGACGGAGCACCTCCCCCCCACTGCGAATCAACTTTCGGGTTCAGGTAAGTGACTTTCATACATCCCTACCATATACCCTACTTTACAGATGGCAGTCCTCTATTTGAAGGGCTGCCGGAGGAATGTCCTCTATTCTGAGGGTGTCTTCTATTTGAAGGGCTGTCTAGTTCAAGTCCAGTGTAAAGACAAAGAACTATCAGAAAGAAAAGCTGGGCCTTGAAGTTACCCATCCACCGTACCTGGACAGCAGACTGAACAGGCAGGCACACAGGTCACCTGGTCACGGCCTTCCCCACTATGGTGAAATGCTTTGTATTTCTATTTAATTTATTGTAATTAATCCTAACTTTGCATCAAAGTTGGCACCTGCAAATTTTATGTAGATCTATGTCTTCTTTTGTCCTCTTTTTGGTGATGCATTTTCTCTGGTTTGGTGATGCCAAAGCAGTCACCTTGCTTACATGGGCCAATCCAGCAAAAAGTTTTAGCATTTGACTTTGCTGATTGCATAAACTGGCTGGGTTTGCTTGTGGCACGCATGATGCTCTGCTTTGGAATTACTTTCAATTGCTTGCTGAATGTGACTGATTCAAAATGTGCCAGGAAATGCACATGGCCCTTTCCTCCCAGCATTGAACCTCTTCATCAACATTATCCTCATCATCACCACTTAGTCATATTAAACAGCTTAAATATACTAAGTGCTGTGCCACAGAAATTAAAACAGAGAGGTTCCTTGCCCACAAAATCTAATTAACGAAAGAACAAAAGCTACAGAATATGGTGAATGCATCCCAAGGATGAATGCTCTTCATGTTTTGAGCAGAATTCTTCCTCAGGGCAGAATCTATAAAATGGCATTATACATGGGCAATTAAAATCGCTATTTTCATGAACGTCCATTCTACATAAGCAAATATCCAAGTTCATGCAAATTATCCTCTTCAGATACTTCCTCATGCTTTTCCTCAGTGTAGGGATGGCCAACTTCGGAGGGTCCAGGGGCCATACCAGCACCACCCCACTGCCAAAATTGGTACCGCTGAATTGTCATTGAATTTCAGCGACAATTCAAGCAGTGAGAAAAAGGCACATTTTTGTTTTAAAACAAGGTGCCTTCTTTTAATGCAAAATCACAGTCCCAGGAGTCCGGGGAGGGGGCTGATTTTGCATTAAAAGAAGGTATGTGCCTCCCACCCCCACACACCTTGGTTTAAAGCAGAAATGGAGCGTTTTCCTTGACATTCCCACACAGTGCCAAAATTCGGCAGCAATTCAGTGGCAATTCAGCAGCGTGCTGGCAATTTGGAGGCAGCAAGTGGCACGGAGAAGGGGGGGCACATGCCCACAAGTTGCCCACCCCTCCTTTAATGGATACAATGGACCTCTTTTAGGCATATATATATTTTTTGAGACTGTATTGACCACTTCCTAAAATTTGTTAGAAATGAGTGCACGTGTATGCTGTCTTCTTCTGTTAATCTATAGTACGACTGTGAGTCAAAGTCTACAAACTGGATGCGCATAATTGCTTGGGAAGATTTTAGGTATCCTGAGTGACTGTGACTCACGCCTCACTGATCTGCGGATGTACTTGGCTTAACAACTTCCTTTGCTGGACCAGACCAAAGGTCCATCAACTCCAGCATGCTTTTTTCTAATCATGGCTTTTTACAGCAGCGACGAGCCAAATGTATACATGCCCCTGAAACGTAAAAGCAAGAGCCTGAGAGAAACAACCCACCCTTGTCTCCGGCACCTGGCCATCAGAATCCTGCCTGCTCTGGCCATTCTTTGCCATCAGTGGCCATTCAGAGATCTGGCCATCCATAAGTACCTGTAATCATAATTAGCAGTGTTTGAACCCTTGGAGGATACTAACGGCATCACCCAAGACCAGGTCGATTTTGTTGTTGTTGGTAGCGGTGGTGCCAAAGGAACACACCCATCCCATTGAACCATCCTCTGTCTACTCAACTGTGCCCAGGACAAAAGCCTACAGGCTGGTCCTAGTGTGTATGTGGTGGTGGGGTTGGGGGAATCTGTGGCAAAGCGACTACCATATTTAATGCCCTGCCAGCTCCCTGTGCACAGAATGGGAGGTTTTTTTAGTTTCCCTCCCATCAATCCCAGTGGGAGGGAAATTCTTGCCTGGCCCTAGTGCTGGCATAATTGGGGGCCCCTTTCAGGGGGTGTCAGGGGAGTCTTGGCCACCCTGGACACCTTCTCCTAGAATGCCCTGTTACGGCTCCCGCCATCAGCGGATCACCACTGGCAGGACAACGACGGCTGTGGCGCTCCAGCAGCGCAAGTGCCGTCCCACTGGTGGGCCTCCCTCTGCGCCACGGAGTGGCACTCCGTGCAGCCAGTCAGCTGGGCAAATGTTGTCTGTAGGGCTGCACCCTTCAGTAGGCTGAGCTAATCCGCTAAGCCCCTTCACTGCATGTTCTTAGGAGGGCTTTGTGGGGAGGGGGGACTTTTGTATTCTGCCAGGCTTCGTACCATCGGTTTTATTCCCCTTGCTGGCTCTCGAACTCTTAAACCTTTGCTGATGATTTTTCAATTTGTCTGATAGTATGTCATTTTTAATGGCTGTTCTGTTGTTTCCATTTCTCCTTTTTTTGTGAGCTGCCATGGGGGCACGTGGAATATTTTTACAGATCCTTCCAGGTGAGGCTTTTATGTAATGACTGTTCTGCCTCATTCATGGAATTTTACTGGGGGGTCCAGACAACGTCATCTTCCGCTCGTAACCCTCCTGTGTTTTCCCCCCACTTTTTCTGACTTTTGGGGGGGGTTATACCACAGATAATCTGTTAAGAAAGAAAAGACAGATTCGCTGTACAGTGCCTTCCCATCGGTAGGGCTAGGAGCCCACTGTCTGGAAGTACTGTTCATTTTCCAGTCATAACCTTCCCGTGTTTTCCCACTGGTTTTTCCATCTTTTTTCTTATCACGGAAAATTTAAGGGAAAAAATAAGGAACAGCTGCACAATGGCCTGCAATGCTAATGTTAGGACCCCTTCATCTCAAAGCACTCTTAAAGGTGGGATAAAAATGTCATAGATAGATACATAGATACATAGATAAAATGAAAATCAATAGGCTACATTTCATGAGGGTCAGACACTTGCTTACTTTATTTTAGTTTATTTTAAATGGAAGCAGAAGTATTGAATGATATATCATGGGCTAAGACCAGGTATATTTCTTTTTCACCTTGATAAAAAAAAAGACCTTTCCTTGGCAGGTGTGTGTCCCCCTTTGCACATAACAGGAAGAAATGTATAGACTAGAGACCTACCTATGGCATTTTGCGTATCTCCCCCCACTTTGTTTTGTTTTGCAAGCCGTCAGTAATTAACACATTTACGCTGTTGCTTTTCTATTTAGCAGCCGGCTTGCCAAGTGTTGCAAGCTCAGACTCATAAAATTTGGCCTCTCCAAAAAAACTTTGGGAGTGCATTAGAGAGGAAAAGAAAGGGGAAATGTGCCCTGAGCACTTCACTTTTTATTTGAATTTGCTCTTTATGGAATATTATTTATGGCCACATGAAACATAACGAAGGAACGTAAGCCCTTCCTTTGCTCTGCTCATGCTGCTGAGCAACAAATGGCGCCTCCCTGCCATTTATTTCAAGATATCCATCTCCTGTAATTCTCACAGCCAGCATCGCCTAGGAGAAGAAGGAGGACGGGACACAGCAAGAGCACAGGCATGATCTGGCGAGAACATGGATCAGCTCAAACTGTAAGGCGGGGGGGGGGAAGGCAGGCTAAAAAGCCCCCTCCACTGCCACCACCCCACCACCCCACGCCCATAAATGTAGAGGCAAAATTCAGACTGGTGCTCAGGGAAAAGAAAGCTATTTTAAGATGCGATATGCCTACCTAAAACAATTTCCGGCGAGGTAGCCCTGTGTTAGTCTGTTGCAGGAAAACCAACAAAGAGTCTTGGGGCATTTTAAAGACCAACACATTTATTTTGACATACACTTTCGTAGTGGACTATACTCCACAAAAGCTTACGCCGTTAAAAAGGGTTAGTCTTTAAGGTGCCACAAGGTTCTTTGTAGGCCTAACTAAAACAGTTTTCTTGGAGGGTGTTCTGATGACAGAACATCCTTCAGGTGAACTGTTTTAGTTGTTGCTATCAAGATAAGAAATGTATTTTGCCTCAGAGGAAGGTAATTGTTGAAACATGTTGTGCGCATCACATTATCCTAAGTGTTTATTCCAGAGCATCAGTCTGAGACCTTCCCTCTCCTTTCTTCTTTAAAAGAAGTGGGGGAGATGAGAAGTGATGTGACAGATCCACGACTGGATATCCCAGAGTCTTTTCCTGTGCTTAAAAGTAGCCCAATTTAGTTCAGTGCCACGGTGCAGGCAGAAGGGGTGTTATCCCTTTCCACCCATACCATTTAGCTAGATTAAATCCCACTCACTCCAGAGCTACTATCAAACTATGCAGGAAGTAAAAACAAAAGTACAGTATCTGCATTTGGCCCTATGTCTGGAAGGGGCCTTGGCTCAGTGATAGAGCAAATGCTTTGTGTAGGGAAGGTCCAAAGTTCAGTCCCTGGGATCTCCAGTTAAACTGATCAGGCAGCCATCTGCCCTCTTTTACAGAGGACCATCCTCTATTTGAAGGGCTGCCCTGTCCAATTCCAGTTTGAAGAGAAAGAACCATAAGAACTGTTGCCCATCACATCAGACTGCACAGGCAGGCACACAGGTCACCTGGTCACAATCTTCCGAATTATGATGAGATGGACATAATTTCTATTGAAATTACAACAATTATTTCTAAATTCGCATCTATCTATGTAAATTAGCAGATGCAAATTTTTATGGAAATTGCTATCTTCTTTTGTCCTCTTTTTTGGCAATGCATAAGTGGCCACCTGTCAGGGTAGACACTGAGCCCATAGAATCCCAGAGTAGTTCTGATTCTGAGGAAGAGCAGTCGCTCCTGGGAGAGGAGCGCGCTCCTCTTTCCCAGGGCCCACAGCTGACGGAGATTCCTCCCACTAGCATTCCTAGATTAGAAAGCAGTCCAGGGAGTGACCGAGCACAGATAGCAGACTTGGGGGATGCGCGACGCAGAGAGCGGCACCAGATGGAGGGCGCGGAAAGGAGGCGTAGTGCCCGGTTGGCGCGCAAACAAAGGCTGCGCCCAGAGGATCCACGGGAAAAGGGGAGGGACTCTCCCTAGTCCTTAAGTTCAGGGGTCTGCCAGTAATTCCCTTTCAGATGGGGACCAACTGTTTTCAACTTAGGGCATAGGTACTCTGCTGCTCAGATCTAGTTGCTACCTGTAGAGTTGTTAAGTTGTAAAAGAAGAATAAAGCTTTGAAAGGAATCCCTTTGTCTGTGTCTGGACTTGGCTACTGGATTAGACTGAGAGAGGCCTCCAAGGAGCCCTTGACACCACCCTGCAGGCAGCAAGTTATAGGAAAGAGTCTATGCCTGTGATCCTGGAGCCATCTTTTAGAAAAGTGAAGTGCCTCACTCTGATTTCTTTCTTTCTTTGCTATTTTACTTAAGATATATCTTTTGCTCCTTTTTTAAAATGAAAAACACCTAGAGCGGTGAATAGTATTAAAATGGCCAATGCAATCCATAAAACCATTAGAATCTAAACGAGATCAATCGGAAAAATCACAATCTAATACTCAAGATGATCACGACACATACCTAGAAAAGAAACATAATCAAAAGAACTTGAAACAAACCTCGGCAACAAATTTCATTTCCCTTTCTCCAAGAGACTCAATCCTCAGCCCATAAGAAAAGGGATCTGTGATTGACTGCAACTCCTTGGTACGTGAGCTAGGGTGGCCATGTGTCCGCTTTTACAGAGGACAGCCCTCTCTTTGAAGGCATCGGCCGTCTATTTGAAGGGCTGCCGTGTCCAATTCCAGTCTAAAGATAAGGGTACAGTTGCCCATCAGCCATTAGCCCCTGGACAGCAAACTAAAGAGGTAGGCAGGCAGGTCAGCTGGTCACTGTCCTCTGTAAAAGGACAGTCCTAAGAATATAAGAACATCAGAAAAGCCCTGCTGGATCAGACCAAGGGTCCATCTAGTCCAGCATTCTGTTCACACAGTGGCCAACCAGCCTACCTGTGGGAAACACACAAGTAGGACATGAGTGCAAGAGCACCCTCCTGCCCATGTTCCCCAGCAACTGGTGTACATAGTCATACTGCCTCTGATGCATGAGGTAGCGTACAGCCATCAGGACTAGTAGACATTGACAGTCTTCAGGAATTTGTCTGACCCCTTTTCAAGCCATCCAAATTGGTGGCCGTCACTTCATCTTGTGGTAGCGAGTTTAACTATGCGCTGCAAAAGATCCTAAGTCCTGGATCCATCTGAAGGATGATGGCTATAGAAAATAGCCCTTGGTATTTGAAATTCTCAGGTGGACTTGATATATTAAGCCATCTCCCCTCCACCTTGGCAATCAAACAACTAGGGCATCTCTGGAACTTGGAGCTGAGGAAGCAGCCATATTGGACCAGCCTTTCACCAAAGAAAAATTGTTGATATTGACATTTCCTTGGTCCTTGTTATTATTATTTTTTCCTTTAGGCCCTCAGAGGCAAAAAGAAACAGTAATAGCCTGACCTACAGTTAGCAAGCTTTCAACTGTGTGTTTATCAGCTCCGTCCCCTGAGCCTCTCAGTACAAACAGACCACCCACATGATGGCCTCAGAAGACCTGGCGAAGACTCCAGATTTCCCTCCATGTCTCTCTTTTTCTGTGTGCATAACTTGTGCCAAAGCAGATGGAACTGACAGACTTGGGGACTGGCTGTCAGAGGGCTGTGCTGTCTATTTACTACACAGCCCCAGAGAACAGCTAAACAGTTTTATTTTTGTGTTTATAACTGTGCTGGTGAAAAGCTAGAATAGAAGCAAGCATATTGCTAATACACACACACAAACACATGCATTCAAGGCAGCAAACCATACTGGCCAGGAGGTGGTGTACATTTTTATAAACGTACCCACTGCTGATAAGATCTCCAACTTGATCCCAATTTGAAATATTTGTACCCCACTTCTCTGTCTCCAAAATGGGACCTTCACAGTGGCTAATAACCCATCATGAAACTATCATCACTAAAATAACAAAAATAAACAGCAGTAGCAATAATAAATCGAGAGCAGAGAGCAAACGAATGTCTTACTGAAAAGCAAGCCGGAACAGTCTTGTTTTTAAGTGATGCCAAAGGCTTAGAGAGGAGGACCCAGCCAGCTAGATCTCTTAAGGCAGGGAGTTCCATAACCTGGACACCAATACCCAGAAGCTGGGTGCACCCACCAGCCACACCTCTGTGGGTACTGAGAGGTGGAACAGAGCCTCTAAAGACCAAAGTGTGCAGGCACACTTGTGTGAATCTTGAACTTCAGGGATTACACCTCACCGTCACCTCAGGAGGTAGTAATTATTTTAACATTATCAGTCTCTCTAACAGCGAACTCAGGGGGTGAGTGCCAACAGGACTGGAGCCAAAATGGGGCCTCTGAGAAACAAAAGGGTGTGGTATCAGATGCTTGGGGAAACCCTGAGGTTTGCAGAAGTGCAAATTAAAAAAAAAAAAAACACCTAAGGGGGGAAACCCTCCAAAAAACAACCCAGTGAGGATTGAGGATGCGCAAATAACCACAGAATGTTGAGTGTCTGTTGGAAACAAAAAACAGAAAACAGAGATGGGGATGCCCTCCTAAGCTCCTTACCTGCCTTTCCCAACCTTAGGTCCCCAGATGATAGACTACAACTCCCATCATCTCCAACCAGTATGGCCAGTGTTGATGGGAGTTGTAGTCCAACAACATCTGGGCTCTCAAAGGCTGATTTATAGTATATTGGATTACGGTGTGATTAGCTGGCTGGTCAGCTGGCAGAACGCTGAATAGGTGCAGTCCTGCTAGGAGATAAGGATATACTACAATTTTTTGTTACAGGTCACACTTGTGTGTACCAGCTGTGCATGACAACTGAGGGCAAATCTACACTACACATTCGTATCAGTTGTATACCAATTAAACCAGCATGGCTTCCTACAAGAATCCCACAATTCGTGGTTTTGTGAAGGTGTTGAGGATTCCCTTAGAGATCCTTTAAAAATAAAAACTAACTCCATCTATGCTCAGAAATGGTTAAAGAAGATATGAAGCAGTTTTGTGCAAACATACAAGCTTGGCTATGCTCAGAAAAGGAATGGGGGGGGACAGGACACCTTGGGGGGGGACTTTTCAGCCTTGTTGTTTTTATTGCTGTTTTATTGTGGTTTTGCTGTTTTTACTGTATTTTTATTCCATTTTAAGACTGTATTGGTATTTTATTATCGTATGCCACTTTGGGAGAGCTTCTGCCCGGAAAGGTGGCCAAGAAATATTTTGAATAAATAAATACATAAATTGTTCCATAAAGAAATACGAAACGTAGGGCCAGAGCTGCTATGCAAGGTGCACTGAAACTAATGGGAATTATACTCAAGCACTACCATGCAGCTGCACCGCTCCACTTCATTTCAGTGCGGGTGGCGCAGAAGGTTTGTTCTTTTAATCTGGTTTGTTCCTTTAATCAGTGTTGCACTCTCAGAAATGTTTGTCTCTGATGCAAAAACCATCCTTTGCTTTTAGATGGCTTCGAAAGGAAGGACTGGCCTGTTCATGGAGGACTGGCCTACCAATGTCTATTACCCATGGTGGTGTCCATTTCTTTGGTTCCACCCCCTTCCTGTTTCTCAGCCAGGCCCTGATCTGGGCTGATGCTTGCCTATGCTTCCCCATCCTGCCAAGTAGACCTACATGCGACTAGCCGCAGTGCACATCAGCGCCAGCCTTGAGGCTCCTGCCAGGCAGGCCATCTCCTGTGCTCCTGCTGTCTTGGGGGTGATGACAAGGGAGGTGAAAGCGGGCCAGGGACCCAGGCAACTGGCATGGAGACCTCCAGTCTGGTGGCTGTCAGGTCTGGGCCAGAAGGCTCCTTGGGGTCACTGGAGGTGAGGGACTCTGTTGGGGGGATGCTCCCCCCACCTGCTCATCTTCCAAGGAGATTCCAGGTTACAGGGCAGGACTGATTGCCGGCTGGGCAGGACTGATTGGGCAGGACTGATTGCCAACAGGCAGCTAAATAGAGCCTCCATGGACAGAGACAGTATACCTCTGAATACCAGGCACTAGGGATAAAGAACAGAATAGCCTTCACCTCCCTGCCCTGCTTGTGGGCTTAACAGAATCATCTGACCGGCCACAGTTAGAAACAGGATGCAGGACTTGGCATAATCCAGCAAGGCTCTTACGTTGTTTTCCATTGGGGGTTACTTAGATACCTCTCCTGTGTTTATTTAACAATTCCCTCTATTTCTGATATTCAGGCATGAGTGCCGATGCTTATGTAGACAAAACAGCACCAACCACGCGCAAGAGGGCGGTATCACCAGGCTCCATGGAGCCCCAAGGTTTGCAGAAGTGCAGAAAGACTCCATACGGTCCTGTTGCAGGTCCCTGTTCGTTGTTGATAAAAAATGAAACAGCTTGTAGTAGCTCTGCCACGTGCCACCTACTCACAAAATGAGTTGTGCCATGTTCTGCGAAAGGCCAAAAAGTCCGACCTACAATAACATATTCTTTCTCTTTCCTTCTCTTTCTCTCTCTCTTTTTCCAAAACTAGGTACATCTGAATTGAGTCCGTTCTCCGATCCACGCCAGTTTGACCGGTCCTTTTCTACATTACCAGGGCTCGCCGAGACCAGGTTTTCTGACCCCAGGATGCATTACCCTGGTGCCATGTCAGCGGCCTTCCCTTACACCGCCACACCTTCTGCCACTGGGATCGGCGGCCTCAGCATGACCAGCATGCCCACAGCCACTCGGTTCCATCATACCTACCTTCCTCCACCATACCCTAGTTCCACTCAAAACCAGAGTGGACCTTTCCAGACCAACCCTTCTCCGTACCACTTGTACTACGGTACATCATCCGGGGCCTACCAATTCTCCATGGTGGCAGGGGGAGAGCGCTCACCAACCAGGATGCTCCCCTCTTGCCCGAGCGCATCAGCTGGAAACAATTTGCTTAATCCAAGCCTCGCCAATCAGAATGACGGTGTTGAGGCCGATGGGAGCCATAGTAACTCCCCTACGGCCATGACGACTACTGGGAGGATGGATGAAGCGGTCTGGAGACCGTATTGAGGAGAGACTAGTAGACCACGCACCTTTCACTTCCACTGAATTAAAATGCCCGGCAGCGTGCTAGGTTAGTTGGTCATTAAAAGGAGCCGGTAATTAAAGAGAGCCATAGGCAGCCCTCCCACTTCCCGATATGCATCACAAAGTGAGACGGCTCTTGTACAAAATGTAGGCAATTAAGTTAATTAAGGAAAAACAGACTGGAGATGGGCTGAACTTTGTATACATTTCAAAACAAAACCCACATCACTCCTTAAAGTTCCCCTTGACTTCATTGTGTCTGAAATGTACATAGGAATGTATAGAATGGAAATGCTTTGCTCCTTTGTAGCGATCATTGATGGCCAAGCGTGAAAATGCCCAAAGCAATCATCTCAAAGGCCATAACTTTTTTTTTAATGAATGAATGCATGAACGAATGAATGAATGGAGTGTGTGTGTAGCTCTCCAGATTCCAGAGCTGGTGAGAGAGATCTGTGAATCCCTGGCAAAATGAAGCCAGGATCCTAACGCCACCATATTCTGTATCGTACCCTTCATACTATATGGTAATGGCCTCACCAGGAGGCAATGCAAGAGAGTCATGTTAGGCAGCAAATTTTGGATGTCAGGAAGGGTGACGGAGCGGGACTCTGACAGGTCTTACCTATGTGGTATACTGACTCTTATGCACGCTCCACTGGAGTGAACGGAACTGCTGTTTGCTTCAGTGGGGCTTGGACACTCCCCCTCCCCCCTCCCTGCACACACACACGCGCGCACACACACACACACACACACACACACACACCTTTCTGCAGTGGAGGCTGGTGGCTCCAGTTTCAGTAGAGCAGAGATTCCATTTTGGATTTTATTACAACCGGCCAGACGTCTAAAGGACCTATTGAAGGTGCTGAGCCCTACCCCCCCCCCATGGATCCAGCATCTTGAATAGGTCCTTCTGACTGGTTGCAACTAAAACCCAGAATGGAAACTTGGCCCCACCGACACTGGAGTTACCAGCCTTCCCTGCCTTTCTGGTGAAGTGTGACACTGTTAATTAGTGTTGGGTTAGGGTGTCATTTGGGATTTCCTACTTCAAACCACCAAAGTGTCAAGATGGCCCTTAACCGCTGCTCTCTACACACACCAGGACCAGTTGGCTGGATGAGGAGTCGTGCGTGGAAACAGGTGCCGTGCCCACCAGTGTGATCCAGCAGCAGTAAAAGAAGCTGGAATTCTGTTGATCAGCCATTCAGGAGGGCTTTGCGGAGCTGGGTTGAGCCCCGCTCCTCCTGATTCCAGTTTCTTTTACAGGCCTATACAATCGCAAACCCAGTTGCAGTGTGCATGCGCTGCTCCTCCAGGGCCAAAGGCTGAGTTCTCACTGGAGTGGCAAACCCGTGTCTGGGCTGTACTGCTTTAGACTACTGTTGCGCGTTCATCAGTGGAGGGCCGGTAGCTCTGATGTCAGTGGGCAGTGAATCCACTCTAGGTTTCAGTCAGAACTGCAAAGGAGCTATCCAGGGAGCTTCCACACCTTGGATGGCTCCTTTAGCGTTCTGACTGAAACCTGGACCAGATTCACTACCCACTGACATCGGGCCTCCGCTGGTGCTCATGACAGAAGGCTCCCCTACTAAAAGCCATTCCTAAGTATAGAAAACCAGCACATCAGGGGGAAGGTTCACTACAGTGCTGCAGTAGGTCATTTTAGACCCTGGACTTAATGCTCTTATACATACCCGCCTTTCAACGGCCATGGGTATTGCTTCCGCTGTGAAGCGCACCATTGACATTTATCTCGCCCACCCACCCAGCCCCCGATATTCCATGCTTTACAACTGCTTAGACATTCCCGATCAGTTTGGGAGGGAGAGAATGGAAAACTGGTAGCCAACTGTGATTTAGAAAAAGAAATACTCTGAGCATGTGCAGTTTCACATTTTAAACTCACTTAAACCACAGCACCATCATGATGGTAGGAATACAGTAGAGCTTGGTTCTGCTGCCCTGATGGGAAACACATGGGCTTGGAAATGAGCACCGCTTTGTTATTAAAAAAAAAGAGAAAAGGATAATATATTTTAAAAGTATAAAACAAAAGGCCATGTACGGGCCCAGCTGGCTGCACCCAGACTATAAAATGTTTTTTAAAGTAAGACATGATGCTGTGGCAACCAGCAGCAGCTCCAGTGAACCCTGACATGACCACTGGAAACTTTCTCCCTGACATCTGGGGCTGTTGCAAGAAAAGCCCCTGGCTGTTCATGGAACGCGTGAGCAGAAGGCCTCCAGCCCCTGACACTGCTGCGCCTGTTGGCCACAGCCCTCAGCAGCCGCATGAACCGCTTTAATCGGAAAGCGCCCTAGCTGTGTTGGGCTGTTCCTGGACATCAGGAACCCTGACAGAAGACCCCCATCTGCATTCATCTGCACGTGCAGTGGGCGCATTCAGAGAAACATCCCATGCATGACCAGCAGATGGGAAGAGTACATAGGTCGATGCTAGGACACCAGCTTTGTATTCGGAAGGCCCCAGGCTCAAACCAGTTCGTCTGGGCGGATGGACTTTCTGGGGTCCAGGTATGGCTGTGCAAGATGCCTACTGGCATCTCTGAAGCATCGCTGCCAGTCAGTGCAGACCAGGGGTGGGCAACATGCAGGCCCTGCCACCTTCACTGCCCCCCCGCCGCCCGCTGCTGCCTACACACACACACACACACACACTGGCATCTGGAACACTACGGAGCACCAAAAATGTTAAATTTCGCTTGTTTGCAAGCGAGATTTGACCCTTTTAGGGCTCCATAGCTGCTACAGACCCCATTTCTTCATTTATGTTCATTTTTATTGGGGGGGTCACCTAGCAGTCTGCGGCCAGCAGGGAGCCAAAATGGACTTCCTGAGGTTGCCCACCCCAGTGTAGGCCGTATGAGCTAGATGGACTCAGCATAAGCCAGCTTCCTGGGCCAGGGAGCATCAGAGGCAGGGCTAGTGGCTGCAGTCCTGTGCCTTCCTCACACATTGACTGGACACATGGGGGCTTTTCTCACGAACAGCCCTTTGTTTTTCTATATGAAGGGAAGTTTCTGGCATGGATGAGCAGTCAGTCATTGAAGCCCCTACCTGCAGACACAGGTTTACCACCTCAGTGAGAACTAGGCTCATGTTTCATCTGAGATGGGAAGGTTTCATTGGGGACTCACATTGCACGTCTACACAGGAGTCCTGCTTAGAGCCTAAACCATCCCAGTTAAAAATGAGGGGCTACAGCTCAAGTTCTGAAGAGCGTCCCTTTGCATGGGTGGAGATCAGCCCTGTGAACAAGTGCCAAGCTATGTCTGGTTTTAAAAGGGTTTTGTAAAGTGAGGGCGTGATCCATCACCCCACACGCTCAGAGGGAGCACTGCAAGATCTAATGGACTCCTACTACTACTACTTCCTTGGCACATGCTAGACATGACCTAGAAAAGGAGCCCACACTTCCTATATGCTCATCAAGCCCAGCTCAAGGAATGTAACAGAGAGAGAGAGGTCTTGGCAGAGAGGGAGACAGAAAATATTGGCTTCCATTGCCTTTTTTTGTCTTGGGGCGGGGGCCTAGTGCACCGCCCAGAATCAATCTCCAGCTTTGAGGTCAGCCATTATGTGTTTGTTTGTCCCAACAGTCCGAAGTGTAACCTAAAACCTGCATGACACCTAGTTGAGCCCTAATAATTGTAACAAATAAATAGTCCATTTAAAGTCTGCACCCAGGACCACCATCAAAAGTAGGCATGGTTGGGCACCTGCCGAGCCCCCCCCCAGCAGGGGCCCACTGACAAGAGCCCCCCGGAGTTGCTCCTCCTCTTCACTGCAACCTGCTTGTTCACCTGCCTCTCGCTCCAGCTCACCAATGGTGGTGGTGAGAAGGAGACACAGCAGGTGCCATGGCCGGCTTGCTCACCGGCTCTCTGCCTGTCGAGCGAGCAAGTGACAGCAATGCTGAGGAAAAAGATGATGACCAATAGCAGCTGGTGACAAATGGTGGTGAGAAGGCAGCCTCGCCGAAGGAAGGGGCCCATTGAGGGTGTCTTGCTCAAGGGCCTTCACAAACCTCAGGCTGGCACCATGTGCGGCTTCTCCTCCTCGCTCACTCTCAAAATGCTGACCATGCAGACATCATGAAAAAGAAGTCAGCCATCTTCTTTTTTGCTCCTCCCCCTCCCCTTTCTGTAACTTCTTGACTGATTGAGAGATCTTGAAAGCTTGCCCACAATTTTGTACATTTGGGGTTCGCCCTAATAGAGGTATTGCCTAACCATGGATTTAAGAAGTATAATGGCTCCCCAGTCTGGGCAATGGAAAATGTACTGCTGTGGTGCTTATATGCGGAAGAGGAAGGAAGGAAGGAAGGAAGGAAGGAAGGAAGGAAGGAAGGAAGGAAGCAGGGGAGGGGGGGAAGGAGAGGGTTCTGTTGGGTTCTATGACCATCCTTCCATGGTAATATGAGAACAGATTGTGTTGTGACCTACATGTAAAAACAGCTGTATTGGTCACTACATAGTAACATGACTGGTCCCACATCTGGTAATCCCATCCTTGTGTGTTTACATCTGCTGGAAACAAAGACAGACAGACAGACAGATTTTTCTTAACAAGAGCTTGCTATTGTGTTGTTAATTCCTTGCTGCCTCTAACTGAGTCTCAGCAACGAGACCAAAACCAAAAATGTTCAGGACAATCTAGTGTCCTCGATGTGCACTTGTAAACCACAGTAAAAGGTACAACTTCTACCAGCCCAACCCTTTCAAGTTTATGCTGGATTGCCATGTGCAGGTATGAAGAAAAACATCTGTTTTATGCAAGTGGTCAAATATTTGGCCTGTTTTGTTTTGCTTGTTTGTTTTTAGCTTTGCACTATAATATGCTTCTGTTTTTTAAAAAAAATTAAATGCACAATTGCTTGTACAGTAAAATCTTTTGTTTGGCTCATGGAATATTTAACTGTAAAAAAATAAATCTACTTTGGTCTTTATTTGTTATAATAATATAATTCTTTTACAAAGTTGCTGAAGGATCCCAGTTCTTAAATAATGCTTAGAACTTATGTGTGGACAGTTTTTGTTTGTTTGCTTTAAAAAACACACACAGAGAGAATGGTAATTTGATTACCAGCAGCGAAAGAAACCCTGCATTCTGTAGATTCACTGTGTTTTAACATAGCAAAGGCTGGATGGTTTGTTTTTCCTTTGTTGTGTTTTTTAATGGAGCTGATTTTGATGATGAATATTTTTAAAAATGTTAATAATATTTAAAAGGTGAGGATCCGAGCAATATTGCAGCCCAACTTGGTGGTATCTCTATTTTGAAATGTAGCCCCCCTCCCCCTTTCCCCGTGTTTTGCCTTTTATGTGTAGCACTTGTAACCATCCGGGACAGAGATCCTGCCACAAAAATTCAACAGTCTCAACCCGGAGTTTGGTAAAACATGGAAAGCATTTATGAATGTTTGAACAGGCTTATGTTGCCACCTCTTGCCCCTACACCTGGGCTGCTCCCTCTCGAAGCTTGGTGTCTACAGCCGAGGTGGAGCCTCTACATCTTGATTTGCTATATTCATGACAGCAAAACGGCGTCTCATCCGGTCAACCCTGCCTTGTAGTACGTTGGGAGTTCAGTCTGTAAGGAGCCATAGTAGAGTGGTCAGCCCTGCGTTTCTGTTTCCTAGAAGAAAAATAAAGGTCCATGTTCTTGATCAAATATACATGATTATATTGCTAGGTGTTATGTGTAATCATTTTAATGCCTTACCATGTGGAATAAATAAATGTATGGTTACCGATTGCTACGTTGCCTCTTGCCTGTTGGATCTTGTCCAGTGATGGGAGATATTCGCATGTATGGAGCCGGGTTCAATTTCCTCCACTCCTCCTCCCCACCAAACAGCCAATTTGTACAATTCCAGCTCCCACATTGCCGTGCACCCAGGATTTGGGCACAGAGCAAATGCAGGCAAGTTCCTGCTTTGTTGCCTGAAAAGACTCCAGTCATAACAAGGGATATCAGACTAGCAATGCATTCTCCTCGCTGGTTGTTTTGCTGCTACTGTTTCAACATCTTAACTTGAAGAGAATTTCAGACAGACTCAGGTGGCTTCCAGCAACTTTTCATTGGGGAAAAAAACCCAGGCTCAGGTTTTTATTCAGGGACCCCCTACTTTCCCCCTCTCCCGTAATTTGAGCACTACAATAAAAGTAATCCAGAAAAAGTAATCCTTGTGCAACAAGCTGTTTCACATGATTACAGAGACACTGGATGACAAGCATGCACGTTCCTTTCCGCGTTGCAAGGCAGATGGGAGGGTGCATCACTGGAGGTGCAAATAGTCTTGGCTCCATCACACAGGCAGAGAATTCAACATCAATGCCGTTTCTTTCCCCATCCAGTGGATTGGGTTGTTCTCTTTAGATGGCTGTCCCTGTCATGTTATTTTTTGTTTCTTTCCTTCTCTAAGGGTGGTGATGCCGCTCAGAGGCATCGCCACCTTTCCGCAAAAAAGCATGACACACACTTGGGGCGTAGCGACAGCTCCTCCCTGGTCCCTGCCCCTTTCCTTCCCCTTGCACGTTACTGGTGGATGGGGACTGACACGCAGGTAGTCCCCCCAGCGATCTCCCTGGGCCCCCCGCCTCCCCTTTTGACAATCTCTGCCATTTACTCAGCCATTCACTCACTGGGAATGCATAGCAGGGGGGCGTCCTGGCAGGTCGGAAGGCCAGCACATTGCTCTGCCTCTCTGCTGCCTTGCCGCTGTGCCATTCTGCTGACCTGCTGCCTTGTTCAGAACGCTGCAGGCCAAAAATGGCAAGGACCCAAAGTGGTGCAAGTACAGGAAGGCGACATGCCCCCGCAGCCCATCGTCGCTACCTTTGCCATCATGACCGCACCCCCAACAACCCAAAAGTCCCGCTCACAGCCGCCAACATATAGCGGTTCATTCGCGCTAGAGGAAAAATACACAGGGGGGTCATGGCACTCCATTTGCGCATATTTGGAAAAATACCACATTTTTCCCATTTGAGGAAAACATGGGATAGATGGGTGGAAATGGTGGGATAATGGGTGTTTCTGCATTAAGTGAAAAACCTGCAAAAACCCACACCATTCCCGGAGCTTCCTGCTTTCGGTTTATTTGAGGGATTAGGAAGGGCTCCTTTACATGGCAGCCATGTGGTTTGAACTGAGGGAGAGCCTCCCTTCCTCCCCAGCATATGTGCAAAGGGGGAGGGGGTTCATAGCTTAACTTCTGTATGGTTTTCTTGCAGCCCACAGGAAACCTCAGACTTACTTCTGAGTAGACATAAAATGTAAGATTGTGCTGTAAGTCTGCAACCCTTGGCACACTTACTTGGGAGTAAGCCCCACTGAACTTAATAGGGTGCTCTGAAACAACAGAGGATGTTGCGTCTGAGCTTGGTGGGGCGGGGGTTCAGATATGTGTCCCTTCATTTCAGGGAGGCATTTTATCCTCTTCTCCCTCCAACTGAGAAATGCAGAGGCAGGAGTCTCAATCAGCAGGCGATTCTTGCCCTCGTGCCTATCAAATCTCATCCTGACTGTGCCCCCAACAACTGCAAACAAACACCCACAGCAGGCAGACACAGCGGTTTCTTCCGCTATTGGAGAATTTCACGGAGAGGTCATGGCACTCCTGTTCCGTGGGCTGGAAAAGTACCACATTTTTTGCATTTGGGGAAAACACAAGATAGACTGGAAGAAATGGTGGGAGACACGCTGGAGGGTAATGGCATCATCTAAAGAGCCTGCAAACTTCCGAGAGAGAGCCATCTCAATAGCAGGATAAAAGCTCCGTGTGATGAACCCCAATGACTGGATGATGACGATGTCATGTAATGGACCCGCACAATTCCGTGAGTGGCCAATCATGAATGTGCAATAAACTAGAGGTGTAGAGACAGCCTGTGAAACTTAGGAGCCAGTGAGATTTTCTAAGACTCAGATAAAAGGACTGGTGGAGAGGAGATGAAACACTGAGAGCACCAGTCAGAAGAGGGATTCTGTTGAATTCCAGTTGCCAGTCACCAGATCCAATTTTTTAGGTGCCCCTTTCTATTGGTTGCCTGGTGTTTTGCACTGAGCTTCTACAACACACTAGCTGCAGGTGCATATTACATTCCAGATGCTGGGTATGTGCAGTTCAAGTTGATCCATGCACAAAAGCCTGCCTATATGCACAGCTCTCCCTTGCTAGATCAGAAGCATTGTGTCATTTGCTGTGTTATTAGTAAGGACATTAGGAAGTGATGGACCAAATTCAAGAGAGAGACAGAGAGACAGGGAAAGAGAGAAATTAATCATAAGGAGGAACATTTTACCGCCACTTATCTCCATATTTGGCACTACATTGAATGTGTTGAGTGTAGCTGATCTTCCTTTTTTTTACTTTTGTGTAAGCGCATGGGCCCCCGATCTGGATCAGGACTAATGCATGTGGATAGGGATAAACATGCCCACCCAGCCATTCCCCGCCCTCAAATCACACACGCGCACACACGCGCACACACACGGGGTTAAAGAAAGGGGAAACTCAACTGGTACCAATTTTACAAGAATTCTTTTTAAAGTTAGGGTCCACTACATGCTATACATTTAACATAGCATGTAGTTTAGCCCGTGAGGGTGGGGAGGTGTCCTTTCTGATGCCTAGCAATTATTTCGACCCTCCTTCAGCACACTGTTGCACACCCCATAGCTGCATTTAGAAGAAACCACAAGAAATGCTCAACCGGGTGAGAATTCTGCTTCACAGTCTTGACTAACGGAAATATGTTTCTAGCGTAGCCACACAGTACAGAGCCACCTTTTTTTATCGCAGCTACTAGGAGAGGAAACACATACACACCCCGGGGTGTGACCATTATTTATAGGAACTTTCCGTTCCAAATTGATCTGAGCTGCTTGGAGACTGATTTAAGGCTGAAAGAGGCAGTTTGAGGGTGTGGGGAGGAGAATGGGTTTAGAAGAAAAGGCCAGAGACTCTCTTCTGGGAATCCCTGAGTTAAGCAAACTTTCTTCATTAACTCCCAGTTTGCTGCTCTACCAGGAAGAGGTACCTAAATAAGGGTTTGACTGCTGTGGCAGTCCGTTATCTTTAAAGTGGAATTTATTTATTACATTTCTATTTGACCAATTAGCCAACGCTCTCTGGGGGAATTAGATAGGACAGCCCTTCAAATAGAGGATGCCTTCAGGTAGAGGACGGTTCTCTGACAGCCCTTCAAATAAAGGACTGTCCTCTGTAAAACAGGACACATGGGCACCGTATGGGAAGAGGCAAGACATGCAAAACTGATCTTCTTGAATACTCTGTGCAAAGTGGAAATGTGCCCTATAAGGGCTTTGGGCTCTCTAGTGGTTTTGGGGCCTTACAGCAAACTCTGGCGCTGGCCTGCTCACCTCCACCTCCCATCTCACATAAATTTATAACCCAGTCTTAAGCTCATCAACTCAGGCACAATCCCCACTGAGTTCAATGAGTTAGGGCTTCTCTACACAAGGCATTTATCATGTGCTCATCATTCCCTACTCACAGATGTTTATGGGTTCTTTAGAGGACGCCGTGATCTTCCAGTTTCGCTTCTCTGTCTAAGCACTTCGGGCAAGTTTTTTTAGAATAGGGAAAATGCAGCATTTAATTGTGAAAGCGAAAGAAAGAGCAATTTCCTCTTGTGTATTTGCACTATTCTGCTATACCACAGTGCCACCTAGAGGTTATGTAGGGGAAAAGCAGGAAAGGAAATGCTCTTGTGTAGTGCTCAGATCTCAGTTCTGCGATGAACCCAAAAGTAGATACAATGGATTAACAGCCGATTAACGGTGTCGTAGAAAAGCTCTTACTTCCTAGTAAATGTCCTTGGTATGTCTGCCAGGGTAGAATAATACTTACAACTATTGTATTATACAAAGCTATTGTATAGTCCTTTCGCTTTTAGCATGCATTTAGCGGATAGGATCCAAATTCATTCAGATTATGGCTGCTAACAGATTAAGAAGTTTTAATCAGTACGTCATTGGCCTTTGGATCCATTAAATTAAACGTCAAGGTAGAGCGGTAGTTTCACCTTCCCATCTTCGTGGGATTCCCTGTTTTTCCATCCAACAGAATCCCTGATAGGGTGGCTATGTGTCCTACTTGACAGAGGATGGTCCTCTATTTGTCTGCCCAAAAAAAGCTAGCCACCAAAACAGGAGTTCATGATGTTTCTAACTCAGGTCTTGCTAATACTGATTCCCCCCCCCCCCCGAGTTTGTAAACATTTTTAAAAATTATCCTGACAATGCATGCAGATAAATTCATAATTATTATGCCCATATTGCAGGAGGTGAGACAGTGGTTGAGAAAGTGTGGGTTACACCAGCCCTGCAAAGTAGCCCTGTGTCATTATTCCCATTTGGGGGGGGGGGGTTGTTAGAGTAGTTTACGACAGCTCTGCAGTGTAGTTCAGTGTTGTTCTCTAGTCTCCTGGTGTGTTGTTTTTCAGGGGAAATGCAGATGGGGCTGGCAACAGTGCAATTTACTAAGGCCTAGAAGAAGGGGACGGCAGAGGATGAGATGGCTAGATAGCATCACGGATGCAATGAATATGAACTTGAGCACGCTCCGGGAGAGAGCGCAGGACAGGAAGGCCTGGCGTGCTATGGTCCATGGGGTCACGAAGAGTCGGACACGACTAAACGATTGAACAACAACAAAGAAGGGGTTCCTTGTGTGTATATGGCTTTAAGGGAAATTTCCAGGCCTTGGAGCTGAGACAATGTGCCATGTAGCTCCTCAGAAGTTAGTGTTTTCTCCTGTATTGTAGTAATAAAGAACTCTGTTGTGGAAGTACCTGAATCTATTGTACATTGCCTGCAGAGCACAGCCTAGCAGTGGACTGCAAGCTGAGTGGGTCATACCCCCCCCCCCCAATATTCACCATGACCAATATTCACCCAAGGGCTATTACAGGGGTGAAGGAAGACACCAAGTCTACCTATTCAGAAACAACAGAGGGACAGACATTACAAATTTCTCAAAGGCCAGGTCTACCTATCATGGTAGCTATCAGGGCTTTAAAAACAATGTGCAACCATACACAAAATGTGCAGTTCCAGGAAAAAGAACATTGCTGCAGTTCAAAATTCAAGCTATGCAAAAGTTGTATTACATTAGCTGATGTAAAAGGTCATCAATAACAATGTGAAAATTAAAATGAGTTGTATGGGCTGCTCTAGAACCCTAAACCTTGACCAGGCATATCCATTTCTCCTCCCACTACCAAAGACACTCCCCACAGACTCCACTGCTACTCTCTAAAGAGCGTTCACCAATGCTTCCAAGATGAAGGAAAGCATTCTAAGAAAAAGTCAATTTTACAGTAAGGTCAGTGATGCCATAAAATATCTACTATGACATTCTTAAGGAAGAGGTACTATGTTTGTGGATCTGTGTCTTTCTCTTGTTCTTAGGGCTTTTTTAATCCCTCAGTGTAAATAGATTTTTGCTGGCGTTCATGATGCTTCTTGAATATAACACTTCTTCTGCACTAGTGCTGTCAAATTCTCAGAATTTTCTGCTACTTTGTGTAGGTTTCTAAATGTCGTGGAATGTGACATTATGCGCACACACCAGGAAAATACACAGGTGCATTGTAGCAATGTGCACTATGCATGTGAATTACAATCGCACATTGTGGGCAGTTTTCCCTGCTCCCCAGGGAAAATTCCTACAGACACGCATTGCTGTGAGGAAAGGTTGGATTGTACACACACACACACACACACCAGGAGATGAGAGAGGAAGCAATGCCATTCCATTAGCCCTACTGACAGCCTGCTTAACTTTTTCCTCTTCCCAATCATCCCTTTTTCCTTGCATGTCTTTTTAAATTGTAAACCTGTGGTCTTTTTTGCTGATTGACTGTAAGCTGCTCTGGGAGCCTTTTTTGGCTGAGAAGCGGGATAAAAATACTTCAAATAAATAAATAAAGGTTATCATGTCTGGGGCAGTTTAGCTTAGAAAAAAAGGCAAGTACAGGGAGACGTGATAGAGGTATACAAAATGATGCATGGGGTGCAGAAAGTGGATGGGGGAAAATTTTTCTCCCTCTCCCATGATACTAGAATCAGGGTCATCCCATGAAGTGGAATGGTGAGAGATTCAGGACAGAAAAAAAGAAATATTTCTTCACCCAGTGCATAGTAAAACTATAGAATTTGCTGCTAGAAGTTACAATGATGGCCATCAACTTGGTTGGCTTTTAAAAAGGATTAGATTACTTCATGGAGGATAAGGCTATCAATGGCTAATGTCTGTCTGTCTGTCTGTCTGTCTGTCTGTCTGTCTGTCTATATCCTCCAATATCAGAGGCTTGCTGGGGAACACAAGCAGGGGAGTGCTATTGCACTCATGTTCTACTTGTGGGCTTCCCATTGGGGCATCTGGTTGGCCATGGTGTGAACAGAATGCTGGACTAGATGGACCCTTGGTCTGATCCAGCAGGGCTCTTCTAATGTTCTCATATTCATAACTGAATTAGAGGCTGAGTGAAGATGCGTAAGACTATACATTTCAGCATCTGGGACACTTTGATTCTTCTACCACTGCTAGGGTGATGCATCACCCAAAAAAGAGGACAGCGATCTGGATATAATTTGCTTGTGCTGATGTATAGGTAGAAATGCAGATTTAGAAATAACTACTATAATTTCAGTATGAACGCAGCACATCTCACCATAGTGTGGAAGACTGTGACCACCAGACCTGTGTGCCAGGTGCCACGTGTGGGAGGAAATGTCAAGACCCCTGTTCTCCCTTCTGAAGGTTCTTTATCTTTAAAACGGGATGGGACAGCCCTTCAAACAGAGGATGCCTTCAAATTAGAGGACAGTCCTCCGGAAGGTCTACAAACAGAGAATATCCTCTGTACAGCAGGACACATGGCCACCCTTCCCTCCTCCTCCTGACCCAAAATAGGGGGCCAGTTGTCCTCTTCTACAGAGGACAGTCCTCTGTTTGAAGGGCTGTCCTGTCCAATTCTGGTTTAAAGAGAAAGAACCAATAGACCTGTTGCTCATCAACAGTACCTGAACAGCAGACTGGACAGCCAGGCACACAACTCACCTGGTCACAGTCTTCCACACTATGGTGAGAGGGACTGTACTGCTATGTCAATTACAATAATTATTTCTGAATTTGCATCTATACATATAAATTAGCATACACACATTTTATGCAAATCAGTGTCCTTATTCGTCCTCCCTTTTGGTGATGGGTTTCCTCTTTGGGGTGATTTATAGGTGGCCACCCCAGTTGAAGCACGCATACAGATGGAGTTTCTTCTCTGCCTGTTGCGCTCCTTTATTTTGCAATAACTTTGCCTTGCTCTGATTACTGAAGTAGGGTGTGTTGGTAAACGGAGCACAACAGTTTTACAACAGACCTGGTTACTGTAGTAAAGCTGTAACTCCACCTTACTTGTGAACATTTAGTATCTTGATAGTGGCCATACAATGTGAAGCAATGCGTGGGTGATTTCTGTTTTAGGCAACCAAGAAAGAATTGACAGCCACAGTTTGGATCTGGTCACATGAATTAAAAGCAAAACGGAGGTTTGCACTTTTAAAATGTTGTCTTTAATAATTGTGGTTTTGTTATAATTTTTATTTAAAATATGTTTATACCGCCTTTCAAGACAAAGCCTTCTCAAGGGGACTTGCAAAGTAGAATGCATAAAACAATAAAAATAGGAATACAATTAACTGAAACAACATAAACCTTTCACTTCAATTAGAAAAAGAAAGATATCTGTTACAGTTAAACTTAGGGGTGTATGGAACATACTTACCAGTCCTCTGGGGGAGCCTGCAGGGAGGGGAGGCGATCCGTCCCTCCCCCTGGAATCCTCCCTGGCCAGCTCCGCTCCGCAGCAAGTCTGCGGAGCCGCCAGCCAGGGCCGCCTGCAGCCAGACTTCCATCCACTGCCGGGCTGAGGCCTCAAATGGCGTCCGGCATAGGGGACGCCATTTGCGTCCCTGCCCTTTGCCGTGATTGGCTACGTAAATATTTACGTAGCCTATCACAGCAAAGGGCAGGAACGTAAATGGTGTAGCAGATGCCATTTGCGTCCCTGCTCTTTTTGTAATATTTATGTAGCCAATCACGGCCAAGGGCAGGGACACATATGGCGTCCTCTACGCCGGACGCCATTTTGTTCCGCATCCCTGCAGCAGATGGCTGAGGAATGAAGATGACGACCCGGACCAGCTGCAGCCAGGTAGGGTCCGTCCCGGGGGGATTTGGGGGGGCGGCGGGGGGGAAGTCCGTTCCGCCATGGACTCCGGGGGGCTGGATTCTTCCGTGGCGGATTTCTCCGCCATCCCTACTTAAACAACAGTTTATAAAATGTAGTCCAGCATCAATATTCAAGTTAAAAGCTGACTTGAACATCCAGTATTATTATATGATACATCCTGTATTATTATGGCTCTAATCTGTTACCATACTGAGCAGTCACACAGTCAGTGAGTTCTATTATAATATAGGACGCAGGCAGTGTACACCAAATTATTAATATTAACATTTAGAAGACAACAGCATGCAGCCACCAATGTTGCTCAAAATGCTTTTAATTTTTTCCTTCACATATGCTCCTTTGAACCCTCCATGCTTCTGTAGGGCTAAGGTAAGAAACTTGTCTGATCTGATCAAAATGTATGTTTGTTAAAATCAATTAGTTTAAAAAAAAAAACACTACAATTTTTCAAGGGAAGAACTTGCTTTCACCTGACCCAACAAAGGAAACCTAATTACTTTGAATGAGTTCAAATCTCCAGGGCCAGATGAACTGCATCCTAGAGTAATAAAGGAACTGGCAGAAGAACTCTCAGAACCGCTGTCTATTCTGTTTGAGCAATCATGGAGGACGGATGAAGTGCCAGATGACTGGAGGAGGGCTAATGTGGTCCCTAGCTTCAAAAGGGTAAAAAGGAGGAACCTGGGAACTACAGACCAGTCAGTCTGACATCAATCCCTGGGAAAGTTCTGGAGCAGATTATCAAGCAATCCATCTGTAAGCACCTTGAAAACAATGCCGTGATTACTCGAAGCCAACATGGATTTGTCAAGAACAAATCCAGCCAGACGAATCTGATCTCATGTTCTGATCAGGTAACCTCCCTTGTGGACTGTGGGAATGCTGTAGACATAATATACCTCGAATTCAGCAAAGGGTTCGACAAAGTGCCCCATGATATCCTGATGAGCAAACGAGCTCAAACTGGATGAAAAAATGATCAGGTGGATCCACAGTTGGCTACAGAATCGGACTCAAAGAGTGCTTATCAATGGGATCTTCTCAAACTGGGGAGAGGTAACGAGCGGGGTACCGCAGGGCTCAGTCCTGGGCCCAGTGCTCTTCCACATTTGTATTAATGGCTTGGAGGAGGAGGTGCAGGGAATGCTGGTCACATTTGCAGATGACACAAAATTGGGCAGGATAGCTAATACTTTGGAAGACAGAAACAAAATTCAAAGTGATCTTGATAGACTGGAGCGCTGGGCAGAAAACAACAGAATGACATTTAATGGGGATAAATGCCAAGTTCTGCACCTAGGAAAAAGAAACCAAATGCACAGTTACAAGATGGGGGATACATGACTCAACAACACTACAAGCGAGAAGAATCTTGGAATTGTTGTAGATCACAAGCTGAATATGAGCCAACAATGTCATGTGGCTGCGAAAGAGGCAAATGCTCTTTTGGGCTGCATTCATAGAAGCATAGCTTCCAAATCCTGGGAAGTACTAGTTCCCCTCTACTCGGCACTGGTTAGGCATCATCTGGAGTACTGTGTCCAGTTCTGGGCACCACATTTTAAGAAGGATGCAGACAATGGAGAGGGCTCAGAGGAGGGCAACAAAAATGATCAGGGGACTGGAAACAAAGCCCTATGAAGAGAGACTGAAGGAACTGGGCATGTTTAGCCTGGAGAAGAGAAGACTGAGGGGAGATAGGATAGCGCTCTTCAAGGACTTGAAAGGTTGTCACAGAGAGGAAGGCCAAGATCTCTTCTCGATCATCCCAGAGTGCAGGACATGGAATCATGGGCTCAAGTGACAGGAAGCCAGATTCCGACTGAACATCAGGAAAAACTTCCTGGCTGTTAGAGCAGTACGACAATGGAACCAATTACCTAGGGAGGTGGTGGGCTCTCCCACACTGGAGGCATTGAAGACGAGGCTGGACAGCCATCTGTCAGGGATGCTCTGACTTGGATTCCTGCATTGAGCAAGGGGTTGGACTCGATGGCCTTGTAGGCCCCTTCCAACCCTACTATTCTATGATTCTAAGGATATATTTAGCTCAAAGACAGTCAAGGCTGGTGGCTTCAATTTGGGTGGGGCTATAAATCCATGTAAATGAGATATCCAAGAGCTGTACCTATTCTGGGGAATAGGGTTCAGCAGCTTGGACAGCTCCTTTAGAGTTCTGGCTGGTTCTGATTGAAACCCAAAATGGATTCACAGCCCCACTGAAATTGGAGCCACCAGCCTCCACTGCTCAAAGATCATTATTAATATTGCATTCAAGAGCAAAATGGATAATATCCTTGACATACAGATGGTTACAGAGTCAAACTCTACTCCATTTAGGGTTACCCTTGGGACATCCTTCCCAGTCTCCAGGGGATGACCATTTATCCATGTTCAAGAAAAGGCGGTCCTCATTTTAATATTAGATGAACCAACTCAATGGCTCCGGCATATTAGATAGGGGGAAGTTAGCCATGCAGCTTATTTGTTTTACAAGAGACAATATCCACCATTTGGCACTGCATCTCGGTATCCCTAAGCCACAGTAGCAATACAGACTTAACTCTGTCATGACTTAGGGATAACAATAAGGATATAGAAAAGCCCATATTCAAAGCAATCAGGTAGATATTTTGCTTCCAAAGAGAGCTTCAGCTATTGGGCGGTGTAGAAAATGAAATAGATAAATAAATAAACTCCATGACATTTAGGGTGGCCACAGACACACTGTCAAAAAAGAGAAATTGCATCACCCCAAAAAAGAGGACAAAATATGACTCTAATTTGCATAACATTCTCATATACACATCGTTCATTCAAATCTTTTTGTTTATAGCCAATGGCCATTACAATATAAACAGAAGAAAACATATTTATAAAACACTGAACAATCATGCTGGTAAAACACAAGAAGGGCCTTGGAAATATAAATAAAAGGTTTTAAGCATATGTTTAAATTAGAAAACAAAACTCCCCTTAGCTCTTGTCACTGATGTGATTCAGAAAGGCCACTCTTTCTGCAGCTATATAATGCATGTGTATAGATGAGGATTTAGAAATTACTATTATAATTTAAATAGAAATAACAGTACATTTCATCATAGTCTGGAAAACTGCAACTACAGATAGAACTACACTTGTGTTTTTAATTGGTATTGAAGTGCACTGATAACTGTTGGGGCACATCGTGCATTCCATATCCTGCTTTTCTAGCATTATTTCCTGCTTTTTATTCCGCATTACCCAAAATACCATAACAGATGTCATTGTGTGTGCTACTAGGTACACAGCATTGCCATGATGGCATCGTATCAATATGATGCGAGGTGTAGAACTGGCCCAGGTGACCTGTGTGTCTGTGTACTCCGCCATCCAGGTGCCATACTACATGTGGATGGGCAGCTCCAAGGCCCCTGCTCTGCTCTCCCTCCATAGGGTTCTTTGACCTTAAACCAGAACTTGAATGGACAGCGTATCAAATAGAAGGCTGTCTTTTGCGTGCTCTCCAAAACAGAGGATTGTCAACCGCAGCCAGTGAAAATTCTGGTGCCAGTTTGAAAATAATCCTCAACCAAAAGGGCAGCTATATGAATGTTGCCAGCTCCCACCACGGCCACCACACACACACAAATCAAGGGTTCGATGAGATGTGGGGATATAAACCCAAGAGCCTGCTGAGATGTTCCCATGCCCAAGGCCAAGAATGTCTTGTCACAAAAAGCCTAAGCATTTAGGGTGGAAATAATTACTATCACTTAGAGAGAAATACAGGCTTTCTTCACATGGAGCTTTTATCCTGCGATTGAGATGGCTCCTTCACGGAAGTTTGTGGGCTCATTACGTGACGCCGTGAACCTCCAAGGCGTCTCCTGCATTAAATGCCCTTTGTTCCATTTTTAAATAGATCGCAGACAATGAGCTATCAAATTACCGCGTTGTGTTCCGCTTGAGTTCCCTCTGTGAAAAGAGGAAAAGCGGCAAGAAGAGGAGCGAGATCAATGAAAGATGATGGAAGACTCAGATATGGAGAGAAGGAGGGGGAAGGGGGGGGGAAAGGAAGCACATCAAAAAGGGAGTCGTTGTGATCCTGCATTTAAAACAGGAGCAGAAAGCCCCATTTGAAATGCAGGATTTTAGGCTAGTGTAGAGATGCCCACAGTCCATCGTACCCCTGTGGGGAAGACTGCGATCAGGTGAGCTGTGTGCCTGCCTCTTCCATCTGCTGTCCAGGGACTGTTGATGGGAAACTTCAACTCCCCTGCTTTCCCTCCCTTCTTATGGTCCTTGACCTTTAAAGCAAAATTGGACCAGACAGCCCTTCAAATTGTGGCACCTTCAAATAAAGGATGGTCCTCTGACAGCCCTACAAATAGAGGATTGTCCTCTTTAAAGTAGGACACATGGCCACCCTAGGTTAGACATGGGGCCTCTGAGGAAATGAAATTAGGAACACAGGAAGCTGCCTTATGCAGATCAGATGATTTGTCCAGTATTGACTGCTCTAATTGGCTGCCATGCCCCACAGTCTTTCCCATCAAATGATACCTGGTTGTTTTAACAGGAGATGACTGAATGAGTGTGGGACCCTCAGTATGTCAAGCATGGGCTCTACCACTGAGCTATGGTCCCACTCCGAAAAGCCTGAAATTAAACATGGGAAGGTCTGCGTAATTTGTACACAGGTTGCAAAATTTGAGTTTTCTTGCTCAGATTCCCCACCACCACCACCACCACCACCAGGCAGACACAGACCGAGTCTGCACAATCAGTGCAGCTCGTCTTGGCTTATTTAAGCCATGATGAGATGCAGTAACCATTGGCGCTATCCTGAAAATTCAAGCCACAACCCTCGCAGGACCCATGGCCTGTTTAACCCTTGCACAACCCACCCCCGTCAGATTTGGACAGCTCAACAAGCTGTAGTCGTGGCCTGAATATTCAAAATGGCTCTCGGGATGTGCCACAACTTACTATGGCTTAAATAAGCCACGGTAGGCTGTTTGATTGTGCAAACTGGCCTGCACACTTTCCACAAGGTGTGCATTGCTTGACCCATTCATTTACCTTCCCCCTCCCCCTCCCAGCTCTCATGCTTCCTTAGGTTACTGTGCAGGAAAAACATGCGAGTCCCTATCTGAAGTTCAGGGTGGAAGGGGAAGTAATGGGATTGCCCAGCTCAGACCTTCTTGCATTCTTAATATGGGCTGGAAAGAACCTCCATGGGTATAAATGCAGGCAACTGGGACTCCTCCTTGTTCAGGGGTCCTGACCGCTCAGAGAAAGCCCTCCTTGTCTACTGTTGTATGCATGGAAGCTCTTCTCAGACCTTATTATGAATGTTTAGAGGTTGGGCCAGGGTGACCACATGAATTGCCAAAAAGAGGAAATGGATCGATAAAAAAGCTGGTGATGATTTGCATAAAAAATGCATATGCTAATTTATAGGGATATGTGCAAATTTAGAAATAATTATAATTTTAAGTAGAACTACAGGACATCTCACCATAGCGCAGAAAACTGTGACCTGGTGACCTCTGTGCCTCACTGTCCAGGGCTACCTGGGGATGGGCAACAGTTCTTATGGTTCTTTATCTTTAAACCTGACTTGGATAGGACAGCCCTTCAAATAGAGGAAGGCTTTCAAAGAGAGGACTGTCCCCTGCAAAGCAGGACACATGGCCACCCTAGGTTGGGTAACGTGCCCCTGCTCCCCACCCCACCCCACCACACACATACACATTCATGCATTCATATAATGCAGGGGTAGAGAACATGTCACCTCCAGATGTTGGACTCCAACTCCCATATGCCTCAACCAGTATGGCCAAAGATCAAGGGTGATGGGAGTTGTAGTGGGGGGTGTACAGCAAACAAGTAAAGGTTGCCACCTTTTTCTTTTGCACTGGACCAGCCCATGTGCCTTTAACAGCAATTCTGCTCCACAGGGATGCTTTCCCCATCCCTGACCTCCATGCCAGGAAAAATCTTCCGCTGCTTAATTTCTCAGGACTGCTGTTACAGGCACAGGAGCCAGACCCATAAAAAAGAAAAAAAGAAAAAAATGTCAACCTATGACTTCCAGGACTGGGAGGGCTGCCAACTTGACCAGAAGAAAACATCTGGGACTGCTCCAGTCCCTTTAATGATAGCTTGATCTGCAGATTATTATTATTATTATTATTTAAACCCAACAGTTCAAGCTTTTTCATGACACAGAGAAATGTTCCCTGGTTGTGTTTGTAGATCCAAGCTACTGTTAAAGGAAGAAGAACAAGAGCGGGGTCCAGTGAATAAGAACATAAAAACATAAGAAGAGCCCTGCTGGATCAGACCAGGGGTCCATCTCGTCCAGCATTTTGTTCACACAGTGGCCAACCAGGTGCCCCAATGGGAAGCCCACAAGCAAGACATGAGTGCAACAGCATCCTCCCACCCACGTTCCCCAGCAACTGGTGTACAGTGGCAGAGTGCCTCCGATACTGGAGGTCATTGATAGCCTTCTCCTCCAGGAATTTGTCTAACCCCCTTTTCAAGCCATCCAAATTGGTGGCCATCACTACATCTTGTGGTAGCGTATCCCATAGCCTGACTATGCGCTGTGTGAGGAAGTCCTTCCTTTTATCTGTCCTGAATCTCCCACCAATCAGCTTCATGGGATGACCCCATTGGGTTCTAGTATTATGAGAAAAATGTCCAACGAATAAGTCAGCAGCTGTACAACCTGGGCTTCCAACAGCCACTGTGTCTGTGAGATTAGATACCCGTGCATGAGTCTGCACCTTGGATTCCCTCCCGCCACACCTTTGGGTGGCACACGGGCTAACCCACCCCAGAATTTAATTTGAGGAACAATGGCTCTGAGCATTTAATCTTCTCCTGTAATGCCAAATAATTGCAACTCTTTCCTCAAGGCATCCCTTTCTCTCTGTGTAAAAGAAAGGAAAAAAATCCTATTGCTAAGTCACTGGGGTGTTGGGGCTGTTGCAGAACTTCACCCCTGCAGGCTCTCCTCTTGCCCTTGCTACTTCAGAAGAAGCCGCCCCTGTCCTCCCCACCCTCCATTGCTTCTTCCCTCCAGAGCCGTCCAAATTTGCTGGTTGGCCATCCCGCACCCCTCCCAAGCCACTGACTCAGTCTGACCCCCGTCAAATAGTGCTTATTAGAGCAGCCGAAAAGGCAGTGAGATGTTTAAGTTCAAAGGGCCTTGACATGACTCCCTGTGAGGCAAAACTCTTAGTTCGCTGAGGTACAGGCTGACTCTTGTATGTGGAGAGCCTGTGAAAACTTTCTTTCTGGAGGCAGAGAGAGAAAGAGAGAGAGAGAGAGAGAGAGAGAGAGAGAGAGAGAGGTTCTATCTGAGAATTAAGTCAAAGAAACCATTCCCCCTCAAGGCGCAATGTCCGGCCTAGTCAGTGGATGTGAATGATGCGGAATGCTGCAGTTTCCCAGACGGCTAATGAATCTTCCATGTTCCCTTCTCTGCCTCTCCCCACCTCCACCCTCCACAATATATTTCACTTCTAAATAGCTGGTATTCATAGAACAGCCTTTTATGACAGGACACGCTAGGGGCAAAATAATATCAGGTCTAATGTATGTGAAAACCAGTCAACGTGGCAATGTCTATATGTTGTGGGAGTGGGATCTCATGAATGTTAATAGGGTGGTCATGTATCCTACTTGACAGAGAACAGTCCTCTATTTGAAGGTCTTTCAGAGGACAAGTCTCTATTGGAGGGTGTCCTCTGTTGCCCTGCCCACATTCAGTTTCAAGGTCAAGAACCACTGAAGAAGGGAGAGTCGGGGCCTGGAAGCTGACAATGGACAGGGGACTGGGCAGTTGCACAGGTCATCTGGTCACATCCTTCCCCACTATGGTAAATTTGTTGTGTTTGTATTGACGTTCTAGTAATTATTTCTAAATTTGCATCAATACCTATAAATTAGCACTTGCACATTTTGTGCAAATCTGTGTCCTCTTTGGTCCTCACCTTTGGTGATTAATTCCCTCTCTTTTTGGTAATGTCTAAAATTGCCAGTCACCCTAGTCTAACCACTAAGCTAAACCAACTTCCAACCATCAGTTACAGCAGGATTGCTAAACTTCTTTCAGCTCAATGGCCACATTCCATTTTGGAAAAGCTCTTGGGGAACCACATTCCAGGAGTGGGCAGGGCCAGGAGCAAAAGGGGGTGATGCCAAAATACCCGAGATACCAGCATATTGTAGTTTAAAGCTCGTACTGCCAGTAACTAAGCCTTAGGAGAGGCATTTCAATCTCTCAGAATAGGGAGAAAGTGCACAAAAGCCAGGAAAGGGGTGGGAACAGAGAAAGGGACGTGGCCATATGGGGAACAGATTGAGTCAGATTGGGACCCAAAGCAAGACAGATTTGGCCACTAGGCCTGAGGTTCCACACCCCTGAACTACAGTGACACCACCCCACCCTCATATCAGGAAACCTATCTTGTGCACATTAATCTATCGGCGAGCCCCATTCAGTTCAGTGGGGCTTGTGCAGGAAAGCGTCCCAGTGAAAGTGCCTGGTCCTTTTGCTGTCTGCAGAGTAGCGGACTCTAGTTTGGTACCAGTATTCTCTTATGAAACTTGTTGATACATAACATCTTACCCAACCATCACCAGCAGCCCAAGTACAAAATGTACTATGTGACACAAGACACACTGCTGAATCATTATTTTTAACAATGCAGACAAAGTTGGCTTTTAAGATGTTAGCTCCCTGACAGTAGCAGGAAAAATCCAAGTGGGGTGTCTCATGACCAAGAAATTTAATGGAGACTTGGCCAAACTGCCAGATTAGAAAGCAGAAGAGAGAGACAGCAGGAATTAAAATGTATTGCTAATCTGTGAATCTTTTGTTCTTGGCAATGTACAGACAAGACATAAAACTGATGGAAATGACATCTCTTTGGCACGATTTGCCCAGCTTGCTACAGTAAATACTCATTTTCATCGAGCAGTGGAGAATGAAAGTAACTTTACAAACTTCAAAGTGGCATGATAGGGGAATATGGAGAACAATTATTCTCATTAACTCTACTTTTGAATCACACGAGATGCTGGGGAAGATAGATGGTTTTAATTAGGAAAGCTAAGGGAAGCCACAAGGAAAACGCTGTTGCATTGCTCCTGAGTCAACATGTATGTACATCAGCATGTGGGCATAGACAGAAAGGAGGAAAATGAACACTGAGCCAATGGAACGGGTGGGCACCATAATACAGCTAGTCCTCCAGTTGCTAGAATGGCAAAGTAGTACTCTAGTCCGGCTTTCCCCAACCTGGTGCCCTCCAGATATGTTGGACTACAACTCCCATCATCCTGTGGACAAAATCATGTGGAACAAGATGGTCCTTAAAGTACTACGGCCCCAGCACTTTGAATTGGGCTTGGAAATAAACCAGACTACTGCCAAGAACTGGAAGAATACAAAACCAGTAAAGAATGGTTTATTCTGTCACCCTGGTTTATTCTGTCTGGCAAATTGAAAAATGGTGAGGTAGTTAGATTGAGAGATGGTAGACAAAAGACTCCCAAATTTACAGAGGAATGGAAACTTTTTATTGAATTTTGGAAAAAATAATCATGGCATAGAAATTAATATACTTGTTTTGCTACTTTTTAAATCATTGGTATTGGAAGACATGAAAAGCTTGATCTCATGCATTATTTAATCTAGTAACGTATTTGATATTTAATTCATTCTTAGACATTTATATGTGGTGTTATGAGAAACTTAATCTATTTGATACTCAAATCATTCCTAGATGTCTATATGTGGTGTTATGCTGGGTGTTTTTGTTGAGTGACTAATTTAATTGAATGTATATATTGATTGTGTTGTATAATGATATGTTGTATATTGTTCTGCTGTTGTTGTTGTTCAGTCATTAAGTCGTGTCCGACTCTTCGTGACCCCATGGACCATAGCACGCCAGGCCTTCCTGTCCTCTGCTCTCTCCTGGAGTGTGCTCAAGTTCATATTTGTTGCATCGGTGATGCTATCTAGCCATCTCATCCTCTGCCGTCCCCTTTTGCTTTTGCCTTCAATCTTTCCCAGCATCAGGGTCTTTTCCAGTGAGTTTTCTCTATATATTAATAAAATAATTTTTTTAAAGGAAATATATCGGAAGCCAATGAAGTTGATACAATAACAAAAAAAAAAACAGCTCTAGGGACTAGCTACTGTATTTTGTACCATCTGCAGTTTCCAAACCCCTTTCAAAGGCAGTAATCCAACCTTAACAGAGCTACATAACCCAATCTAAAACCGGCTGTGCCCCTAGCCCCAGATCATATTAAACGAGCATTTTTTCTTGTCGGGATTGCATCTCAGTTCATTAGCCATGTAGGGTGGCCAAGTGTCCTCTTTTGCAGAGGACCATCCTCTGTTTGAAGGGCTGCCCTGTCCAAACCTGGTTTAACGATAAAGAACCATCAGAACTGTTGTCCATCACAGCGAGCACGTGGGCAACACACTAAACAAGGAGGCACACAGGTCATCTGGTCACCGACTCCCGCTCTACGGTGAGATGTACTGTATTTCTATTTAAATTATAATCATTATTTCTAAATTTTCAGTTATACATATCAATTAGCACATGCAGGGTTTTTTGCAAATTGGTACCCTCTTTGTCCTCTTTTTAGGTGATGCATTTCCTCTTTCTAGACGATTCATAAGTGGCCACCCTATATCTGATCCACCACTGATCCCAGACCTCCACAGCCTCTGTGGGATATGATTAAAAGTTAAAAAAAAAAAAACTACCCACAAAGGACTCTCAATCTTAGAAAGCAAGGTATCAGCTCCCTTTGTCTTCTGCCCCTACATTAGGTCACATTTGGGGTAGGGAGTGGAAAAGAGGGAACTGACCCCCTCCTCCCAAAACCAGTTCCAGAAATTGGTCAACATGACCAAGTTAAATATTGTTGTTGTTCAGTCGTTCAGTCGTGTCCGACTCTTCATGACCCCATGGACCATAGCAAGCCAGGCCTTCCTGTCCTGCGCTCTCTCCTGGAGTGTGCTCAAGTTCATATTCATTGCATCGGTGATGCTATCTAGCCATCTCATCCTCTGCTGTCCCCTTCTCCTTTTGCCTTCAATCTTTCCCAGCATCAGGGTCTTTTCCAGGGAATTTTCTCTTCGCATTAGGTGGCCAAAATATTTGAGCTTCAGCTTCAGTATCTGTCCTTCCAATGAGCACTCAGGGTTGATTTCCTTTAGGACTGACTGATTTGACCTCCTTGCAGTCCAGGGGACTCGTAAGAGTCTTCTCCAGCACCACAGTTCGAAAGCATCAATTCTTCGGCACTCAGCCTTCCTTATAGTCCAGCTCTCACAGCCATACATTGCTACTGGGAAAACCATAGCTTTGATTATACGAACCTTTGTCGGCAAGGTGATGTCTCTGCTTTTTACTATGCTGTCTAGGTTTGCCATAGCTTTCCCCCCAAGGAGCAAGCGTCTTTTGATTTCACGGCTACAGTTACCATCTGCGGTGATCTTGGAACCCAAGAAAATAAAATCTGTCACTGCTTCCATTTCTTCCCCTTCTATATGCCAGGAAGTGATGGGGACAGGTGCCATGATCTTAGTTTTTTAATGTTGAGTTTCAAACCAGCTTTTGCACTCTCCAATTTCACACTAAACAAGAGGCTCTTTAGATCCTCTTCGCTTTCTGCCATTAGGGTGGTATCATCTGCGTATCTAAGGTTGTTGATAATTCTCCCGGCAATCTTAAATCCGACCTGTGATTCATCCAACCTGGCATTTCTCATGATGTACTCTGCATATAAGTTAAATAAGCAGGGCGACAATATACAGCTTTGTTGTACCCCTTTCCCAATTTTGAACCAATCGGTTGTTCCATGTCCAGTTCTTACTGTTGCGTCTTGACCCTCATTGTGGCGAAGGGGCTTGCATAACTCAGGGAAGCCATAAGCTATGCCTTGCAGGGCCACCCAAGATGGACAGGTCATGGCAGAGAGTTCTGACCAAATGTGGTCCACTGGAGAAGGAAATGGCAACCCACTCCAGTATTCTTGCCAAGAAAACCCCATGGAACGTATCACAAGGCTAAAAGATATGACACCAGAAGATGAGCCCCTCAGGTTGGAAGGTGTCCAATATACTACTGGGGAAGAGCAGAGGGAATTTCCAAGTAGCGCCAGAAAGAGTGAAGCAGCTGGGCCAAAGCCGAAAGGACACTCAGCTGTGGATGTGTCTGGTGGTGAAAAGAAAGTCTGATGCCGTAAAGAACAATATTGTTTAGGAACCTGAAATGTAAGATCAATGAATCAAGGTAAGCTGGAGGTGGTCAAACATGAGATGGCAAGATTGAACATCGACATCTTGGGAATCAGCGAACTAAAATGGACAAGCATGGGCGAATTTAATTCAGGTCACCATTATATCTACTACTGTGAGCAAGAATCCCTTAGAAGAAATGGAGTAGCACTCATAGTCAATAAAAGGGTGGGAAAAGCAGTACTGGGGTACAATCTCAAAAACGATAGAATGATCTCAGTACGAATCCAAGGCAAACCATTCAACATCACAGTAATTCAGGTCTATGCCCCAAGCACTGTGGCCGAAGAAGCTGAGGTTGATCGGTTCTATGAAGACCTACAACACCTTCTAGAACTAACACCAAAAAAAGATGTGCTTTTCATCATAGGGGATTGGAATGCTAAAGTTAAATATACAGGCAGATAACCAGAGAGATATCTATGCTGTTATACAATCATTGCATGGTCTGAAACGCAGGCTGGCCAGGGGGCACTGCATCCCCCGTCATCCCCCCAAATGCTGCTCCTGCAGGCATTCAAATGCTACCAGTTTTAATGAGATACTGATTTTCAAACCAGAGCCTTCCATATTCCTGCTTTTGATCTGGCTTCTCTATGCTGCCACCACAAATGTTACTGATTTTGCAAGCCACTTTTGAGACCAGAATAGTAGCATATACATTTGATGTATCTCTTGTTATCTCTCTAATGAGCGTAGTTCACCACTTGTTTCACCAAAGCTTCCTTCACTATTTGCGCTCCCACCGTCCATGATTTAGCGGGTACTCGCTCGCCTGCTTTCTCACTTCCTAGCAAAGTGCAGAAATCATAACCCACAATCACAACTCTGTCCTCGTGCCTGTGTAACCAGCCTGAACAGCACTCCTTCTGACAAACTGTCAACTCCCAGCGTGGTTTGTGACCACACACAAACTTGTTATGCTGGGGAAGGGTTGCAGGGGAAAAGGGGTAATTAAGTATCAGAATGAAAGGTGTCCAATCAGATATGTGGCATGATCTAGTAGTTACAGGGATATTAATCCAGGCTTAAAAACAGCAACCCGCCTATTCACCTGTGGCAAATATGAATCACCTCCCGTCAGAGAAGTCTGGCAAACATTGGTTCTTTTTAGGCCATAAAAGGCCCACAAAATGAGCTATGGTGTTTGTTTGTTTTAATAGCTTAGGGTCTAGTAACTTATGTAGACCTATTTGCAAGACTGTACTTTATTAAAAAGGTTGCCATATTGGTGGGGAGGTGGGGAAGAAGAGAGCACGTATGATTTAGATGACTGAAAATGTGTGGGTTTGAGTCAGATGCTCTAAAAGAACCAACACCTGAACTTGTTTTCACTGTACAGATTTTGCTACATTAATTTTCATGACAATGATGATGAAAAACACAGCAGAAGCCAGCCTCCTGTTTTGGACAACATCTGACTTAATGTTTTGCCACACACCCTAGGAAAATAAGAAATGCTGTGCTGGATCAGACCAAGGGTCCATCTAGTCCGGCATTCTGTTCACACAGTGGCCAACCAGCTGCCCATGGGAAACCCACAGGCAGGACATGAGTGCAACAGCACCCTCCCACCCATGTTCCCCAGCAAATGGTGTACATAGGCATACTGCCCCTGATACTGGAGGTAGCTTATAGCCATCAGGACTAGTAGCCATTGATTGACTTCTCCTCCATGAATTTGTCCAACCCCCTTTTAAAACCATCCAAGTAGGTGGCCATCCCTCCATCTTGTGGAAGGCAATTCCACAGTTTAGCTAGAGAACTCTGATCAGAACTCTGATCAGCTTGGGTCAAGCTGCAATACTAGCATTCTGGCATTTTAGTCCTTTAGCTCTGTTGTTTTAAAACTGCTATTGCATTTTAAATCTCTGCATTGCTGCTAGGTTTTATTCTGGTTGTACCTTTATACTATAGTTATAGCTGTTACATTTTATATCGTATTTGATGCTGTATTTTGTGGTTTAAATTTTTGTGAACCGCCCAGAGAGCTTCAGCTATTAGGCAGTATAGAAATGTAATAAATTAATATGTTGTTGTTTATTTGCTCAATCGCTTCCGACTCTTCGTGACTTCATGGACCAGCCCGCGCCAGAGCTTCCTGTTGGCCATCACCACCCTCAGCTCCCCCAAGGTCGTGTCCGTCACCTCTAGAATATCATTCATCCATCTTGCCCTTGGTCGGTCCCTCTTCCTTTTCAATCTGGAATCATGCTCAGAGCAAATCCAAAAGCCACAATATGGTAACAATATATGAAGCTGCCTTCACACGCTGTTTTTCCATCCAGCCCTGTCTTGTCTACTTTTGACTAACAGTGATTCTCAAAGTTCTCCAGCAGATATGCCCCTCATCACCTGCAACCTGATTCTTTTAACATGCAATGCTGAGGATTGAATGTGGGACCATTTGCATTCAAAAGTATGTCCTCTACCACTGAGCTATAGTCCCTCCCTATAAATACCTTTATTAGGACCAACCAAATCATCACACATTTATGATCAGTTTTTCAGGTTTTCCAGACTTCCTTCAGGCTGGAAGAAGAGTTCTGGAGAACGTGAAAGCTTGCTCATGACTTTATAACATTTTGTTTGGTCCCAATAAAGCAAGGGCGTTGAACCATTTTCAGCCTGGAGAAGCTCTTGGGAGCCACATTCTAGTGGTATGTGGGACTGAAAGCAAAATGGGTGTGGCCAAAATATATCATATACCAGCATATTTTAGCTTAAAGCTCTTACTTCCAGTAACCAAGCCTTAGGGGAGGCATTTCAACCTTATAGAATGGGGGACCCCGAGCCTAAGGCTTTGCACCCCTGCGATAAAGGTATTATCATACTGTGACCAAGTTCACAGGATCACTGCAGCCCACCATGGCTTATTTAAGCCATGGTAGGTTGTGGCATGCGCTGAGGGTCATTCTGAATATTCAGTTCCCGGCGGGGGGTTGCCATGGTTTGCCATGTCATCTGAACCCAGGCAGAAGGGGTTGTTGGAGGGGGAAACAACTCTCCAAAAACCCTACAACAGACCATGGTGGGCTGCGGTGACCATGCAAACCGGCCCTGCGGTTTGAGATTTTTTTTCCCCTTAGTCAACCAACCCACCTACTAACAATTGTTATGCTTAGAACAATAACTCATTCAGAAACAGATGGGGCAGAGGGGGGATGTCTAGCTTGAAGGTGGGTGGCTCTTTAACACTCGAAATGAAAACCTTTTCCACTGTAAGAAGTAAAGAGGAAGCAGAAGTAAACTACATAACACAGACGTTACTATGGAAATGTAATCAGAGCAGTTATGGTCGGGAAGAAAATGTCAGTGTTAGAGCTGCCACCAAATATTGCCTCCGGCAGAATGTTACGATGACCTTGGAGGTATCTGCTCAGAAGAAACTTGCAAAGTATTTTGAGAATGCTAGTGAATTTGGGGCAGGCCATGGTGGGGAGATTTGCCCCAATCTAACTTGTCACCAAATTTCACCTAAAAATGTTGAAGGCAAATTTTGAGGTTCCTGCTCAGACGAAGTATCTGGAAGATTTCAGGAAAGCTAAAAGTCAGTCAGTCAAACAGGGGACATCTTTCTTGCTCTCACACTCTTTTTAATTAATTAATTAATTAATTATTGCTTTCTATACCGCCCCATAGCTGAAGCTCTGGGCAGTTCGCAAAAGTTAAAATATTAAATACAATATAAAAAGTTTAAAAGCCATTTACCAAAAACAATGGTGTTGTGAACAGTTATTGTGAATGAATATGCTTTTTTGGTTTTTGTTGGTGTTGTTGTTCCCCCTTTTTTGTTATGTTTTGTTATAACTGCAAGACATTTTTTGAAAAAAAAACTACAGGAAATCCTCACAGGGACTCCAGGAAATCCTTAATAATTGCAAATGTAGGCTCACTTATATTCTACCATCCATGAAATGAACATAAAACAATATTCCCACACAAAAGCATCTGCCTTAAGACTGGTTTGCAAGTTGCTTTGAAATCTCCACCTGAAAGATGCTACCTGCTCATTATCTCACAGTGGTGAGGAAAAAAAAAGCAGATTCTGATCTCAACGGTGTAAAAATCCAGAAAGACTTCACCTCACTAACCATACAAGCAATTAAATGCATTTTAATTACAAGCCTTGCGGCTTTACTTACCAACAGTGCAAATAAAGTTGATTGCTGCTGCTTTAACTGGAAGGATTAATCACACACGGGAGCTCAGCTGTGTGTTGCCTGACCTAGACTCGGGAATCAGGAGCTGGACTGAGAAGGAAGGAAAAAGAGAGGAGGATCTGATGCATTACAAACTGATCCTTGTGTTGCACACCCAGTGTCAAGGGCAGTGGTGAAAATCAGATCAAAAACCCCCAACGAGGCTGGTGGAAAAAGGGGCCATCCTTTATTTGTTTCAAAAATTTATAATCTGCTTATAAATGTTTAAGCAACATCTCCAATCCCTTGCCATCTATTTGTTCTCTCAGAACATCATGGGTGATCTTTGCGACATGCACTCTCTCTTTAAGACTGTATAGCGCAGGTGCAGAACCTCTTTTAGCTGGAGGGCCAAATTCCACCTCCAAGACACTCTCGGGGGGCTGCATTCCAGTGGGGGGCGGGATCAAAAGCAAAAGGGGCAGGGCTGAAAAATGAAAAATACCAGAATATTTTAGCTTATAGCTCATACTGCCAGTAACTCAGCCTTAGGAGAGGCATTTCAGCCTTTTAGAATGGGGAAAAATCTGTACAAAAGCCCCGAAACCACCAAACCCCTGAGGGCCAAACTGGAACCCCCCAGTGGTCCAAATTTGGCCCCTGAGCCTGGAGTTCTGCACCCTGGCTGTGTAGCATAGCTTCCTTAGGAAGTAAACTGTTTTATTTTGTTATGCCATCTTTCTGATTTCTCCCTCAACCCTTAATAAAGCTTCTAAATTAGATCCTGGGGTTAGACTGTATACTTTTGATAGCCCAAGGATCTTTCTCCTGCATGCCAGGTCACTCTTCCAGGTTACACACCTGGTCCAAAGGAAAGTAAGGGGAAAACAGACTGGACTCTGTTATCTGTGACTATAAGACTTTGATAGTAGTCCACCCCGCTCTCACAAGTAAGAACTGCAGGCCTTGGAGTTCCCCTTGCCCAAGATTTAGGGAGTTTTGAGGGGTGGTAAGAGCAATAATTAAAGGACCAAGCTGGCCCATCCCACAAGGCACTGTGGGTGTATTCCCAACAAGGATGACCTTGGTTCCTTCCAGATCTTTATTGTTTTCCTGATTCACTCTGCCCTGCATCCCACACCTCCTAAATTCCAGTTCGATGAAGGCTGCAATCCCATGCATGTTTAGCCAGGAAAAAAGTCCTACAACTCCCAGCATCCCCCAGGGACTTGTAGGACTTTTTTCCTGGCTAAACATGCATAGGATTGCGCCTTAAAATAAATTCTAAAATTGCTTCTGGAACTGGATCATGTGCAGCTTTCCAGAGCTTTCTGTGCCTTAAGTTTATTTGCATCTTTCATAGCTCGCCATTACTGACATACACGTGCGCCTTTATAAAACACAGCAAGAGCAGCAAACTTGATTGCACCAAGTGTCTTTGCTGAGCAGTGTTTTGCTGATGCGCATATGCGCTTCTGCAGATTTGGGGAAGCACCACACCTCGGCTGAAATCCTATATACCATCTTTCCCCGGCCTAGTGCCCTCCATATGTTGGACTACAACTCCGATCACTCCCAGCCAGCATGGCCAGTGGTTTTTGCCCAAAGGTGGGGAACCTTTGGCCTTCCATAAGTTGGACTACAACTCCCATCAGCCCCCAGCCAGCATGGCTACTTGTTAAGGAAGATGGGAATGGTAGTTGTAGTCCAAAACATTTGGAGGGCACCAGACTGGGGAAAGCTGCCTTAATGTATTGGAACACAGGAAGCTGCCTTAAACTGAGTCAGATCCTTGGTCCATCTAGCCCAGTAATGTCTACTCTGACTGTCATGGGCTCTCTCCAGAGTCTCAAGTAGAACTTCCCCACCACTTCCTCCCTAAGCTGAGAGCCCTATTAACTGGACACCCCGGGGACTGAATCTGGAACCTTCTGCATACACAGGAGGTGCTCTACCATGGAGCTAAGGTTCCTCCCCTTTCTCTACTTCAAGGTCAGGTAATTCGGAACCTCCAAATCCAGAAAGAAATTCAGGAGGAAGAGAATTTGTGAAAACATCCCTCATTTTCATGCAGGAAATTTCACCTGAGTTCATTGCCCTGCTCCCCTCCCAGCTACAGATTTTGGAACTTTGAACAAGTTTGGTGAATTCTTATTTACATTCTACTTAAATTTATATCTTGCCACGAGGCATGCCATTCTTCAACATACATTTGGATTGCAACTCATGACCACTTGGAAAAGCAGCCTTTGTCGAGAAGTGGGGAGTTTCAAGCATTCACAAGACCAGTCCGTATCCCAATATTCCTAGGTGATGAAAACCACACTGGAGTGGGGCTGGGGGAAACAGAAACTGACAGTTAAAGGATCCCTAAAGTCCTGTGCAGACAGTCATCCAGGGTACAACTGAATGTGTGGAGGGGTGGGGCCGTGCCCCCCCATAACCCCCACCCCTGACCTCCAAGAGGAATAAGCCTATTTGGGTCTATTTCCACTCTATGTCACTACCACGTGTGCTCCCCTGTAACTCCATTGTGTGCCATTCCCACATCAACCTGTGATTTATTAATCTCTTAATCTGTATGAAAATTCCCATTTAAATACACATTTTCTCTCAAAACACATTTTCAATGTATTTTAATGCACTTTTTGCGCTGAAAAATGCATCGGAAAAGTGGAGAAGTGCAAAAGCCAGTGGGTAACTTACAACCTGCACAGAAGTCCAGAAGCTGCAGATGAGGTCAGCAAAGACTACATTCCTCAAGCATCCCTAACTTCCATGGATTCATGGTCCTGCTTGCACAGAGGTCACTGCTCATACACCCTGCCAAAGGTGCAAGGTATGGACTGCACATAGGGAACTTACACGTGCTCTGGTGTGTGTCCCTCTGCCCCTGTGCAAACAGGGCATTAGAAGATGTGAAGCCAAGGCCGGATCGTGGGGCACAGGTCTGGGGCCCCACCCCCAAACAACCCCCTAATCCTTCCACTTCTCCCTCTAGCCTGGCCTGCTGAATGCCTTCGCAGCCAGCCCGGCAAGCATGAAAGCTCTGTGGTGCATCATTTTAAAAGTGATTTTTTTTTTTATGTACATTTTGAGTACAGTGATCTGAACCATTCAGGTGCTGCCTTGGGGGATACAGCCAATGAGGGTACCAGAGCAACATAAAGACTGCCCCTTTGCTGTTCCTGTGCCCATATTGGTTCAGATTGCTGCTACTCAAGATGTAAGGGTTTTTTTTAAGTTTAGTTTTAAAATGCCATGCCAGGTTGGGAGGAGAAACTGCTACCACCACCAGGGTTTGTTAAAAAGAAAGGAGGGAGGGAGGGCTAGTTGGAGTTGGCAGTGGCAACAAGGGGGATCCTGGGAAAGCAGCCAGGGCCTTATCAAAGCTAACTTTGCCCCTGTGTGCCGGCTGGGGCGGAGTTAATGAATATGACTCCACCCCTCTTCCCATGTATCCAGTTGTACGCTATCTGTTTCTTTATTTACACAAGATGATGGTCTACACAGGGCTTAAGAAGACATGAACATACGCTTCTGGCTTATTTGAGCTATGGTGCGATAAAAGGTGTTGGTTTTCAGAATCAACTTGCAGAGCACTTGGCCCTGCAGCCCAAAGGACCACCCAGACAGCAGCAGGTGACGAGTGTTTCACATCCGGGCAGCAGAAGCAAATGCCACTTTGTTCCTGCAGTCGATGATTTAAGTGAGCTTACACAGCAAAACTGCACATGCTCAGAGTGTTTGTTTTTTTAAACCAGGGTTGGCAAACAGTTTTGTTGCTGTTGTTCTAACATATCAGGAATGTAAAAGCAATGGTAAAGCTTAGAATGGTGTTGTGGGGAGAGAACAGTTAATTGCATGCTTCACAACTGAAGCAATACACATGGCCGTCTACTGGCGGGGGGGGGGGGAGAGAAGAGTTCAATAAGTCTGGGGTCTATACTTCGCAAGCTGCGCAGCTGCAGACCAAGCTGCTCCTCCCCCCATTACAAGAAGAAGAAGACCGTAACTCCTTTTGAAAAATCTTGAGCCAGAAAAAGGCACTAGTATTTCCAGGACCGGCCCAAGACATTACGCTGCCTGAAGCAAGAGACAAGCTGCACACCCACCCAATTATTATAATAATTTAGAAACTATTGTTATAATTTAAATAGAAATATGGCACATCTCATCATAGTCTGGAAAATTGTGACTACGGCTAGATCTACACTCGTGTTTTTTTATTGGTACTGAAGTGCACTGCAGAGACATCACCTTGCCGACAAAGATTCGTATAATCAAAGCTATGGTTTTCCCAGTAGCAACGTATGGCTGTGAGAGCTGGACTATAAGGAAGGCTGAGCGCCGAAGAATTGATGCCTTCGAACTGTGGTGCTGGAGAAGACTCTTACGAGTCCCCTGGACTGCAAGGAGGTCAGATCAGTCAGTCCTAAAGGAAATCAACCCTGACTGCTCATTGGAAGGACAGATACTGAAGCTGAAGCTCAAATATTTTGGCCACCTAATGCGAAGAGAAAATTACCTGGAAAAGACCCTGATGCTGGGAAAGATTGAAGGCAAAAGGAGAAGGGGACGACAGAGGATGAGACGGCTGGATAACATCACCAATGCAATGAATATGAATTTCAGCACACTCCGGGAAAGAGCGGAGGACAGGAAGGCCTGGCGTGCTGTGGTCCATGGGGTCACGAAGAGTCGGACACGACTTAACGACTGAACAACAACAGAAAATCCCACTTTTCTAGCGTTATTTCCCACTTTTTATTCCGTATTATCAAAAATACCACAACAGATGTAATTGTGTGTGCTACGAGGTATAATTGCGCAAGAGGGATATAGCGTTATCATGATGGGATCATATTGATGTGACATGAAGTGTAGTTCTGGCCCACGTGACCTGTGTGTCTTGCTCAATCTGCTGTTTAGGTGCTGTTGATGGGCGACTCCAAGGCCCAGCTCTGCCTTCTTTATCTTTATATTGAACTTGGACTGGACTGCCCTTCAAACAGAGGACACCTTCAAAATAGAAGATAGTCCTCTGTAAAAGAAGGCACCTCCCTACCTCTCTGGCCAGCAGAACTGGTGTGGTGAAATGGTTGGAGTGTTGGGCTAGGGTGTGAGGAAACCCAGCTTCAGCTGCCTGCTCATTGAGGTGACCTTGGGTAAGCCACCCTTCTTCACCAAGGGCAGTTCTAACATTGCTCGAGTGCCATGGTTGCAGGTCATGCCACTCGGGCAATACTTGAAGAAACATCGTGGTTACTTTCTTCCCAGGAGCCAAATTTAGCGGCTGGGGGAGCAAGCAACCACATCAGACATCCCTGGTGGTTTCTGCCATTTCTGCCATGACTCATGCAATGAGGGAGATATGACCACACAGAAGCAACATGCCTGATGCCTTCAAATAGAGGATAGTCTTCAAATAGAGGACTGTCCTCTGTAAACGGGGACACATAGTGGCCAGCCAATTCAGGCCCTCAACTGACTCTATCCACCCAGGCTGGCTGTTGGGTCCCCCTGGACAGGAAGGAATATGAAAGGCCTTCCTGTTCCAGCCAAACCCCGTTGCCTCAGCATCAAGGACTTCCTAATCTCTGGTGCATTCCTATATCCAGTGGAGGCTGGTGGCTCTGGTGTCAGTGGGGCGGTAAATCCACTCCAGTTTTCAGTCAGAACCAGTCAAATTCTGAAGGAGCTACCCTCAATAGCTCCTTTAGAGTTCTGACTGGTTCTGACTGAAACCCGGAACAGATTCACCACCCCACTGACATCAGAGCCACCAGCCTCCACTGGATATACTCGTTTGGTTATTCTTCAGCCCTGACTTCCATCTTGCTGCCCAGTCCTGCCTCCTGCCTTTCTCCGTTGGTTCTGGCTTGCTCTTCAACCTACCTCCTGATTTGCCCTTCGGTATGTGCTACTGACTTGTCCAATAGCTCAGCTGGTTCACCTCAGACTGCTTCCTGTGGCCCAGTCCTGATAAGGTGGTAGAGGTGTGTCCATAACAATGATTCTAGTTTCTTTCCAGGTTGGGGTGTTTAGATCCAGAAGGCTTCACCTAAAACCACATATTAGGGTGGCCACCATGTGTCCTCTTTTACAGAGGATGGTCCTCTAATTGAAAGGCTGCCAGGGGACCGTCCTCTATCTGAAGGTGTCCTTTATTTGAAGGGCTCTCCTGTCCAATTCCAGTTTAAAGATAAAGAACCCTAGGAATTGTTGCCCATCCAGTTAGCCCCTGAACAGCAGACTGAACAGGCAGGCAGGCAAGCACACAAGTCAGACCTCTAGGAAAAAGAACACAGCTAAAGAACCATAGGAATTGTTAACACAGATAACACAGAACCCTAGGAACACAGGGGTTCTAAAAAAAAGAACCCCTAGGAACCCTAGGAACACAGGGGTTCTAAAAGAACAGAATCCTAGGAACACAGGGATTCTAAAAGAACCCTAGGAACACGGGAACCCTTAGGCTGTTGCCTTCGTATCTTGCTCAAGGACGTCCTGGTAGGGTGGCCACAAATGCATTGCCAAAAAAAGAAGATATGCATAGCCCAAAAAACAGGATAGTGATTTGCGTACAATGTGCATATGTTAATCTATGTGTATAGATGAAAATTTATAAATTATGGCTATATGTAAATAGAAATACAATACATGTCTCCAAGACAAGGTGACCTGTGAGCCTACTCAATATGTTGTCCAGGTGCTATCTTTTGATGCGCAACTTCAAGGTCCCTGCTGTTCTTCCTTTTTAGGGTTCTTTATCTTTACACTGGATTTGGACTCGACAGCCCTTCAAATAGAGGACTGTCCTAAGTAGGGCATGTGGCCACCTTACTTCCCGGAGGCATCTGGTTAGGCACTCTGCAAAGCTGGACTAGGTGGGGTTTGGATCTGATCCAGCTGGGCTCCTCTTCTAAATTCTTAACTAGCAGGGCCTTTTATTTGTCACCTGTAACTTGGATAAGCACCTTGCCCATGTGAACAATTTGAAGCAAGCTAGCTTTAAAAATGTGTCACACTGGGGAAATTGTGCCAAGGAGCTCACAGAACATTTCTTTGCCAGTTATAAAGTCCAGGATGTTTTTATGCCAGTTATAAAGCCCAGTAGCCCCTAACAGTATTACAAAGAGAGAGCGAGATGGAGGAGGAAGAGGAACAGGAAGAGGAGTTTTCATTTATGTGTTTATATATTTAGATGCATAATCTGCCCACCCCTCAGGGTTTGGGGCAGATAAACGAGCTTGGTAAAACAGAAGCTATAAAACAAGATTTTAAAGATTAACTGAATGTCTAAAGTAAAAAAAAAAAATTTAATTAAATCCTTGATAATCCTTGATAAACAGTTGCCAAATAGACATAAACATTTGCCAAATTGTGCTTTGGTCCAGATGCACCTCCAGCTGAAAGGAAATCCAACATGGCAGAATAGCCATCAAGAGCTCTCTGCATAGCCTTGTTGTTTGAGTCAACACACATATGGTAAACTCAAGAGGGTGCTCTTACTTGGTCTTAAATTGTGTCTGCACGGTGTGAACCGGTAAACCACGAATTCTGGGGTGTTTCCAGACAACGTTTTTGGTGTGCAATCGCATTTCATGGACTTTTACAGGAAGTTCAGCCATCCTCACCTTCCATTTGTAGCCTTTCCATTTTTTCCCACCGCTTCTTCCATATTTTTTTGTTACCAGAAAAAAAAAGATTAAGGGAAAAGAGGCGGAATAGTTGCACAGTGCCTTTTGAGGTAGCACTAGGGAGCCGTCTCTCTGGAAACACCCCTGGTTCACCTTCCTTTATGTTAACTTTGCAAGATCCCAGCTTTAGGGGGAATTTATGCAATTATATCTGAGTTTGTGCTTACTCTGGGGAAACACAAGATCCTCACAGGATGCATGAAGGTCCCTAATGTAAAGCTTTCTGAGACACTGGTCATATAGAGCGTGTCTACACTACAGATTTAACAAGCATTCTCTCTTCCCAATGAACCTGTGAAAAGCACCTACCCAGTTCTCTGTACCTCACAAACTACAATAACTGAGGTTCTCCAAAGGTAGCCACGACATGTGAGCTGATATAAAACTGAAATAAGTTTGTAGTTTAGCTATACCCATAGTCACATCTCTCTCCCTTCCAACATAACAAAAATACATTTATGCAGCCTTCTACTGGTGGTTTTCCTACACCTATCTTTAAAAACATTGGGAAAACATTAACCACACAGGAGACCCTGAACGAAGGAGGACTGGAGTGTTTCCATTCCAATGCACCATTGCCAACCAGCCTGTATTGTATTGGTCTGACTGGTAAAACTGTGCTCCGTCAGGTAACCAACATGTGTTCTGTGCAGCCATATTAAAATTAAGATTCTGCCATGGTTGTTTACCCAACCGTCAACAGATTCCATCCTGGCTCATATCCTGGCCCCATCTAAGACGCCAGTACTCTTGAAGTCAGAAGTTGGCAATCCTATTCTAGTGGGAATCTAGTAGGAAGTCCAAAGAATGGTGCTAGCTGGCACATTCCCGTCTCCACAACATTTGTGTGTCAAACTGGTGTTACTTGTAACAATCTTTAAACGCCTACCTCGAGGCTCTGCGGCCTACCTCCTCTCGTCTGCTCCCTCCAGCTTGGCAGTAATGATTGTTTACCTTTCGGGGGTTCTTGTTCTTTTTTAAAAAGGGGGGGGGGAGACTGTGGAACACCCAGGCTTTAATGTATGTAATGAAATTGATACAGTAATTTTATTCCTGGGTCATAAATGGAATGGGCTGTAAAGTAAAGTTGGGCGTTTTTTAGAAACCAGGCTCAAAGAATGAATTGTTCCAAGGAGTCTCTGGTTAATGAGACAGCGAAACATATATGAGGTTCATGTCTAAGTGCCTGGCCCTCGGTTGCTTTTCCTTCCTAAAGGATCCATGTTCTAAAAAAAAAATTAAATAATATAGCTCCCTCTTTCATGGCCTCCTCAAAATACACAGACTTCTAGTGGTTAACAAAGCCAGCAGGAGACATGGGCCCTGAATTCATTTCTGGTTAACAACTTGTGTGGCCTTGGGAGAGGCATTCGGCAGCTTCATTTCCCTTTTTTTGGAACAGAAAGGCAGTAATCTTTAACTATTCCCAAAGAGAGGATCAGAACGAACCCCCCCCCCCCAACAGACACATTCATTTACATAGAGCATAAAGTTGCAACTAGTGGAGGCTGGGAACTATCAGTGCTATTTAGTCAGCCTATTAATTCAGCCTACCATAAGGGCAGCAACATGTGACAATACGAGGCATAACTAGGGTGGTGATCCTATTGTGAGGATCTCGGTCACAGTTGTAGTTATTAGCTTTTGTTCTGGAATGAAATAGGGCCTAATGTCCATCATAATGACCATCAGCTATATGATTCCTGAGGAGTGTAACCATTACTCTTTTGCCATGGGGTTTCCTACAATACAAAAGTCTCACTGATTTGAGTGACCTGTGTCAGATTGCTGGGGCATCTGTGCTTGAAGGATCGGGATTTTGACATTTATGAACTGACAAAAAAGAGGAAATACATCCCCCCTAAAGAGGATGGTGCTTTGCAAAGAATCTGCATGCGCTAATTTATACGCATAGATGCAAATTTAGAAACGATTATTAGAATTTAAATAGAAATACAGTACATCTCATCATAGGGCGGAAGATGGTGACTTGTGTGCATTCCTGTTCAGTCACCTATACAGTCTGCTATTCTGGTGCTCTGTGGATGGGCAGCAGTTCTGATGGTTCTTTATCATTATTCTGGACTTGGACAGGACATACCTTCAGATAGAGGACGCCTTCAGATAGAGCAATGGTCTCCAAACTGTTTTGATCGCACACCCCTATCAGAGAAAAATTTTTTAGCACATACCCCCAATATATCTATATTCATGTATAAATTATATACATATGCTACTGTACTAATATATTGTGTACATTATAAAACATACACAAAAATAAAAATTAAACAGGATGAGATAAAGATGAAATAAACAAGATTTTTAAAATATTTTTTATTTATTAATGGTACAAAAAACATTTTTGCTCTCGCTTAAAAAAATTATTATTAATATAATCTGTAAATCCACTTAACCGTGCACACATCATTACTATACGCTGACAATCGAGTGAGGGCACCACTGTCAACTTCCAAGGAGGGGAAAGGTTTCCTTGCAAGGAGGGAAAAGGCGTGCTTGGCCGGGCCCCTGCCTGCACCAGAGCCAGGACTTCTGGTCGCCAGCACCACACCCTGCACAGAGTCTCCACTTCTTGGCTGACTGGTGGCTTGGCCTGGGGTATTAACCCTTCCCGCTTTCCTTTTGTGGGATGGAAGCTGAGAGGAGCAGCAGAAACATCCAGAGCACAGGGGAAGAGACTGAACACCACCACCCTTGGGCTGATCTACACTTACGGGTTTTTTCGCTTCCAATGAGGTTTCACCGCCCATCTTTCACACTACGCAGTACCCACCTCAAATTGGAACCAGAATGTCCCACTTCCGTGCTACCACTTTCAATACCCTGATATCCCAGTATTTCCCCTTAATGTGCTCTGATTTTCCGCATTCGTTACCATATCTGGTCGTAGTCCCCTCCCACGCCTGTCCATATATGGTGGTATTCGTTTTTCCCTCCTGTCCAATCACAGCTTTCGACAGCCCCATGTCGTCTTTCAGCTACTGATTGCATAGCTTCATCAGCACTCAACATTTCCTGAGCAACAAGCAAAGGGCTGGATGTGCACGCGCTTGTCTGATCTCAGAAGCTCAGCAGAGACAGCCCTGGTCAGTACTTGGATTGGAGACTGCCTGGGAATCAGGCTTCCTGCCCTGAGCAGGGGGTTGTTCTATCCCTTCAAATGAGAGTAAGTTTTACCCTTTTCTATCCCCTGCTTCGGCTTTTTTTTTTTTTTTAAATTAAGGCGTTATCTTCAAATCTTCAAATAAGTGAATCTTCGAAGAAGCGAATCTTCGAAGAATCGTAGCTTCTCCAGCCTGATTGCTCTGCAAACTTGCCCAGGCAAGCCCAGGCAAGCGTAAATGTTTTCACAGTCCCATCCATGCTCACTGCATGGAAAGAAAAACACACACATATCCAGGCAAACGGTCCTCAGTGTCCACAGACTAACATCAATAAAAATGTCTGTGGACAATTTTAACGTCATCTCAGGAGCGGGGGGACAAACACAGGGCGGTCTTCAAAGATGCGACGCTTCGAAGCTTTGAAGACGCTAGCAGCACCCCCCCCCAAATGCAAGCGCTGGGTGCCGCCACTGCTGCCCCCTTCCTTGCGCCAGCTGTCAAGGGCTGGCGTGGGGAAAAGAGCATCGGCGAACACCCCCCAGCCTCTTGCCCTGGCCTCCAGCAGGTGGGGGGGGGAGAAAAGGATAGGTGCCTCCTTCTTCTTTCCACCCCCACCTGCTACAGTGGCGGCAGCAAGGGACAAGCTGGTCGTTTTCTCTAAGGCCAGGAAAACATGCAAAAAACGACCAGCCTCATCCGTGTCACTGCCACTGTAGCAATGATGGGGGGAGGATGACAGGTGCTGCCTTCTTCCCCTCTTCTTGCTGAGGGAACTGGTGTCCAAGGGGGGGCGGAGTGGCAACTTCTCGCTGGGCTTCGAGCCCCAACAGGATGCTCGCGCAATCCCTACACACAGACACAGGGATGGAGGAAGAGAGGGACGGTGGGTGGGGAATCAGCAGAAACAGGAAAAGTTTCTGCTCCTCCAATGAGAGCCACCGTCTTTAAGAGCAGGAAAACAGCACGGCTCTCGAGTGTGAACCAAGCTTGCGCATTTGGCCAAGTACTGCAATGGGGAAACAGGGTGAGTGTGGATAATCATGTTTTAATGCGATGGCATTTACCATACCAGTCTACCGAATTTGATGCGCTAGCAGATGCAATGTGGCTCGGCCCCTTGTCTCTATTGGAGCCTTGAGAACTGCCCCACTGTGAGAGAGTGAAGTATGGTGAGTTCTGCCTTGGGGAAATTGAAAACATCTGGTTTCCAGAGTGGCTGGTTATATATCTGCAGCCACCACAGGCCCTCCAGGAGCAGCAGAAACATCCAGAGCACAGAGGAAGAGACTGAACACCACTGTTGGAGCCCTGAGCACTTCGCCAGCGTGAGAGAGCGGAGCATGGGAGAGATCAGCTGCTGCAGGCTGTAAGAAACCTGGCTGCTGTTTTCTGAACTTCGTTTTCCTAGCGTAGCTGTTGCAGTTTGCAGTGTTTGTTAAAGCCTTAATGCATAGGAAAGATTTAGTTTATTGGGCTCTGGTTTACACACTACTGAAAGATAATAATTGATATTGTGTTGCAATGTTTGATTTTACCTATTTTGTAATTAATCTGAAATGTTATCATGTTAGTATCAGTGAAATGAGTTGTTTATGATTATAATGAGGTCCTATTATAATGTTGTTGTTGTATTGCTCTTTTATTAGCCGCTTTGGGCACCTTTGGTGGAAAAGCAGCATACAAATTAAATGATGATGATGAGAGGAAAGTTGCCGCTTCCTTCTCGGCTTCAAAGGGAGAGTGGGAAGAGTTAATCTTCCCGCTTTCCTTCCTCAGGATGGCAGCTGAGAGGAAAGCACATGCTTTCTTCTCACCTTCAATCTGCCAAAGGAGAGTGGAAAGATTCCACCTGGGCAGTGAACCCTTCCCGCTCTCCCTTGGCAGGATGGCAGCTGAGAGGAAAGTGCCCCCTTCCTTCTTGGCTTCATTCTGCGAAAGGAAAGTGGGAAGGGTTAATCTCCTTCCCGCTTTGCTGTTCAGTTGCAGCCACCCGTCCTTGCACACAGCTTGCATGCAATGGCAGATCCTCGGAGCAGCGGAAGGCAGCTCGTGCACCCCAGTGGATCGTCTTGCACGCACCCCACTTTGGAGACCACTGAGTTAGAGGACAGTCCTGTGGCAGCCCTTCAAAGAGAGGAATGTAAAAGAACCCATATGACCACCCTACACATAACCTAAGAAGCTTACCTTCTTCCCCACAGTCCTACCGCTCTCCCTTCTAAAGTAGGCCTATGGCTAGTGCACATGTAACCCGGTGGTATATTTTTCTTTAAGAAGTCTGAGTGGGAATATGCTCAGTAAAGGAGTGACATAGGGAGTGGCCACCATTTTAGGCAGTTACCAAAATGTAGGGTGAAAGAAGCTTGCTTTCTCCTCCCTGTAAGACCCTGAACCCTTGAGACAGGTTAGTAGGGAGGGTTCCTTTTGAAAAAAAAATTAGAGTCATGATTTTTTTCTCAAACACGAGTTCCTTGTTTATGTTCTTTTATATTGTACAAAGGGCTGTTTGCAAAGTTTGCTCCTGTGTTATTGGACTGATCCACCTTGAGAAGATTGCTGTGGAGCTGGAGTGAACTGAGTAGAGACTGTTTTCCTTCTTCGGCCAGCTGAAAAATCAAGCTTCAGAGAGAAGTTTTATTTATATTTTTGTTGTGGACTCAAGCTAAAAGACAGAACTTTAGGAGGGCTGTGCTCTGTTTTATTGTTTTAGTGATAAGTGAACTGTTGTGCATGTAAAATTCCTACAAGTGCATTATTATTTCTTGATAATTAAGAAATTAAAATGATATGTTAATTGTCCCTGTACAAAGCCTTTGCTGTGAGTCCCTTTGCTGTGGGTCCCTTTGCCGTGAGTAGAGACCCTGAAGAAAAACTGTTACACATACACCTTAGGTAGGCTGGCGATATACCCTTCGTTACAGAGGTCAGTCCTCTATTTGAGGGGCTGTACAGTCCAAGTCTGGTTTAAAGAACAAGACCCCTAAGATGGGAGAAGCAGGGAGTGTCCTTGAAGTTGCCCATCCGCAATTAGCACCTGGAGAGCAGACTGTTACTTGGTCAAAGAATTCCCCACGACAGTGACATTTCTTGTGTTCTATCTGAAATTATAGTAACTATTTCTGAATTTGCACCTGTACGTATAAATTAGCATGTCCAAATTTTGTGCAAATCCATGTTCTCTTCTTTGATGATGCGTTTCCTCGTTTGGGCCATGCGTAAGTGCCCACATTAACCTTAGGTTCAGTCTGGTAGACTGGGGCTACCACACACATATGCACAGAAAACTAGGTCTCACTATCATCAGAGAGGATGGTAACTGAAAAAAGTACACAGGCACTTTCCTAAATGCTTGGAATTTTTATGACAGCCCTGTTAAGTTAGGCCAGCACTGCACCCTCCAACGTTCACCGATGCAGAAGAGACACTTTTCTACCGTATTTGTAATGAGCCTGTCCTCACACCAAGATCACAGTCTGAGCCCAGAGCCGAACTCGTCCTCCCTACCACACATTGCAGAAGGCTCTTTTCTGTCTGCTGTAATCATGTATTCTGCAACAGCCTGCCCTGATTAGAGATGGGTGCATCTGTCAAGTTTGATTTCACTCAGGGTCTCATTTTTCCACTGCTAAGTTCATTCTGTTCTGTTTCTGCATCAGATTGCAATGTATTTTTAGCCCACATGGAAAGCCACGACATGTGGCTTTTTTGTGCAAATTTTTTGTGCAAATTTTTTGAAATATATACATTTAGGGCAGTATCCAATGGTACTCCTATGCAGAGTAGATCCATTGAAGTGAATGGGCCTAGTTTACGTAGGACTACCATTGGATGGTACATTTTTTTCAAATGTACACATGTCTGCACTCACTTTTTCAAATTTACACATTTTATGCAAACAAATTTTCAATTGAATACAGTGGGTTTGTGCACATTTCCCCAAATATGCACATTTTATATGCGCTGTTCCAAATGTATACATGTTTATATGCTTTTTTTGTATGTTTGCAAACTGCATCACAGCCTTTGGAAAAGTACAGATCTTGATGTCTAACTGTGGTCCAGTTCATACTCTCGTTTGGGAAGTGTGAATTTGGTAAGTTTGCATTGAAATGCAAACTGAACAAATTTGTCATCCCTCCCTAGCCCTACTATGACTGCAAAGTAAAGAGGTGCTTCTTGTTTTGGTTAAAGAGATACCTGAAAAAGCGTCATTATTCTATAATTTGCTACAAAGAGTTCAGCAATGGACTTTGCCAGCTGCGCTATCTGAAACGGCAGGCTCTGCAGGACATGGAGCTGGGTGTTCATTTGCATGTATTTGCATGTATGTATGCTAGAGGCAAGTTGCACCACCAGACTGCTACTCAGACCTGGGCGAGGGAGGCTGAAACTCGAAGAATGGCAAGTCTTATCGAGGGGCCATGTGTCCTCTTTTACATAGGATTGTCCTCTACTTGAAGGCATCCTTTATTTGAAGGGCTGTCCAATTCAGGTTTAAAGATAAAGAACCATCAGAACTGTTGTCTGTCCACACTTAGCACCTGAACAGACTGCTTAATCAGTCTGCTGTCACAAAATAAATATTGCCTTGACACAGCAGGCCTTTAAGGATGAGAAGGTGCCAACCCTCAGTTGGGTGGGAGATGGGCATAGCTAGCATGGAGGAAATCTCTCACCTGGTTCACACATAATGAGAAGCCACTGTGGGTGGATTTCCCTACAGGCTTCCCACAGAGATGGTGGTGGCCATCTTGAATGGGGGGGCACCATCCCTTCTCATTATCGATAAAGCCAGTGAGGGTGGGTTGTTGGGGTGGTTGACATGCCACCAGGAACCCTTGGGCTGTTTTAGGCTTGTGGGTGGCTTGTCAACCAGCTCGACAACCCATCCTTGCTGTGTTCACACGTAATGAGAAGCTACAGTGTGCCTCAAATATTCAAAATGGTGGTCGCTATCACAAGAAGCCCCATGGGGAAATTCATCACGGTGGCTTCTTGTTATGTGAAAACTGGGCCCTCTCTCTTCCCTATGCACACTCTTAGAGATCCTAAGAATTTGTACGGAGGATGGAGTGGTAAGGAGTGGAAGGGAGAGTGTCCAAGAGGGGAGGGATCGCTGGACTTGAGTTAAAGGTGAGCTGTTATCACCTGATGGGTCCTGCAGGGTTCCCTTGTTGCAGAGGAAACTTTACTAGATTGGTATGGGGCAGGAAATGGCATGAGAACATCAACCAAAAGAGTGGTGTCAATGGAACATCAGCAAAAGGGGGGGGCTGTCAGGGTTCCCTTACGACCTGGACCCCCTGAGCAACTCCTTAAGGATCTCTTGCCTCCTTAAGAGTCCCACCTTCCTTCTTTTATGTTCCCTTTCCAATAACATAGGGTTTAGGTTGTAGATGAGACACTTGGGAGTTAACCACAACAGTTCACTGGTAAATTAAAGCTAGCAAATCACAACTAAAGGTATTTACATAATAGAGCTGAATGATACAAAAGGTCTTAAATAAAAGTTGCAAAATGCAAGTTCCTTTACCCTAGCTGCACTTAGTCTTCTCCACGCTGCCTCTTCCTGTTCGCTCTGCAGGCTCTGGTCTTCCCAACTCTGACTCTTACTGGCTCTCTCACTATCTTTTTATATCCTCCTCCCTCAAAACCAAAAGTACTGTTTCAAACATGAAGAAATGAAACATAACTAGGGAAATGAAACTGAAACTTACCCAGAGTTTCTCTTCAGGATTGCAGTTTTCAGCCACCCTTTCCATGAAAGCTATAACAGCTACAGGAATGATGTTTGTTTCTGTGCCTATTGATGTAATGGATGACTCACCCAGACAGAAATCTAAAGTGTAGGAACAATCCTTATTCTAGGTGCCATAACATCATGAAGGGAACCAATTACCTAGGGAGGTGGCGGGCTCTCCCACACTGGAGGCATTCAAGACGAGCCTGGACAGCCATCCGTCAGGGATGCTTTGACTTAGATTCCTGCCTTGAGCAGGGGGGTGGACTCAATGGCCTTGTAGGCCCCTTCCAACCCTACCATTTTATGATTCTATGATTCTAAGGGAGGTCTGGGGCACACAGGATATTTTGGTTTCCTGGATCCAAGCTCAGAGACAGGACTCCAAGCTCGGAGCCAGGATACCGCGCTCCCCACCACCTCCCCCTCGCAGAGAGAACTGCGCTGGCTGCTGCAATGAGCACACAAATGCAAGTTCTAGGGGATCTTCCGTCTAGCTTAAATGCAGAGCAGGAAATGCAACGTGCCTCCTGCCCTGCGTAGGATTCTCATAAGCCTCTGAGTTCAGAGGCGTACAAGTACCCAGGGCAGATTGTGCCCTAAGTTATTTAACTGAATGATGTGGCAATCAGGGTGGCAGGTTACAGTGGCATGATTTGGCTTTTCTGCCTTGGGCATAAACATTTTTAAGCTGGCCCTGAGGAGAGAGATCTAGAACACCGTTTTCCCCTCTTCCCCAACCAAAACCTTATACAGGTCTTTTGCTCACATGTTCTCCCAACATGTAAGCAAGAGGTGAGGCCATACCCCTGACATTATGTGTGCTGATGTCACCTTGTAGCATCCACACATATAGCATAAATGTCTGCAGGCAAATAGGTTTCGTGTGTATCGCTGTATGTTCTAGGTCACATGGAAACCTTTCTGCATACAGTTGTAGGAGCAAAGGCTCCAACCCTCCAGATATTTTAACAGCATACATGGGTGCTAGGAGGCAGGGCTGTATTGGAGGCATGCAACATCAGAGGCAGGGCTATATCACATACCCTTACTCTCCGCTTACGTGTTGGAAGAACATGTGAGTAAAACGCCTGTAATGGTCTCCCACTGTGGATTGAACTTGATTTCCAATGAAAACCCCAACTCTGCTCAGTGTAGAGGGTTTGTGTGAGGAGGATAAAAATACAATGATCACAAGATCATGAAAATGAGGGCAGGAGGTTACACAAATGTGCTGAAAGTCCAATTGGGTGAGGACGAGACATTTTTAACGGAGTTCCTTAAACCAGTCCTACAGTTCAGTTGTATTCCCTTGGAAATCCTTACAAAGAAAAACATGGTGAATGAGAAGTTTGGTTTTCATTAAGACCTTGAATGTAAGGGGTTTTGTCGTTTTCAATGGGCCTTTGATTCCTACAGATGATGGAATGTTTTCAGAACATTTTTTTTTTTACAGAATGTTCCGCACTTTTCTTTCTTATAATGGCAGAAAACGACAGTAAATTAAAAATCTCTGTGTGTGCGCGCGTGTGCACGCGCATACAGACATATGCAAATGCAGGTACCTGATAATTGTGGGACACACCCTGCAACTGCCCCCCTCTGTCTGTCATGAATGTGTACTGACAATCCCACACGCGCACAACTTGCATAGATGCACATGTGCACACATGCACAACATGCACGCATTAAGATGTGCACACTCATGTGCAAACCCCCTGGGTTGGTGGAAGGTGTGGAATGAGGATGGGAAACTCTTTCTTCCTTTGCCTCTCCTCTCCATCTTTCACCAGAACATTTTCTCACACAAAGAGGTGGCACTGTCTCCACACCCAGTTACCCCGACCCTCTCACACTTGCGCACAAGGTCCCACCCCTGCTATCTTTTGTTTGTCTTGCTGCTGCTCCATCCATGGGTGCTGCTACCAAGCTGCCAGTGCCACCCACCTTGCTGGGCAGTTCCACAAAGCCAGTGGTCCAGATGAACCAGCAGCAGCAACAGTGGCGCAGCCAGGCCAAAGTCCATGACCCCCATGGCCGGGGGCAGGGGGGGGGCTAATGGCAGGTGATGTGGCCAGCAGCAAACAGACCCAAGGTCCATACCTTGCCTGGCATGTGCATGCCGGGACCCACTGGGGTTGGCATTGCTCCCTGCAGCGACCTTTCTCCTCATTAAAAAAAAATATAGTTGGGGCACAGCCAGCCGGGCACCAACATGGTTGCAAATGCTCATTTTATTATTTTTAGTTTTAAATATATCATCCTTTTCTACCACGAAATGGTCCTGATTTCCAAGTCAATGTGTTTCGCATCAGGGCGGCAGAAGCAACCTCCATTTTATTCCTGTAGTCATGATGGTGTGATGATTTAAGTGAACTTAAAACGCAACATTGCACATGCTCAGGGTATCTCTTGTTTTATCAGGATTGGCAAACAGTTTTATTTTGTGTTATTTTGCTTTTTTTGCTCTGATGTGTCAAGCATGTCGGATCAGTCACTCATAACGCATGGCATGGTAGTGGAAGGCAGGGGGAGAAAAGTTAGTTGCATGCTTCACAGCTGAAGTAACACAACGTGGCTGTCTAAAGGGGACCCTCACAAGACTGTTCATGCCAGGGTCTAAAATTACCTCGCTGCACCACTCAGCAGCACGTCCACAAAGAGCTAGAACCAGCTCTTGGGACAGCCACTGGCAGCAGAGGCAACCCCCTGGAGCCAGGAAATGCTTGGCTGTTGCAGCACAGCTGCTGCAAATCTCCCAAGAACCGGTTCTATGAACCAGCTTTCAAGCGTCTGAATGCCACTCTAACAGTCAGGCAAGCCATGGGTAGTTTGCTTAGATTTAGAGCAGAGGTGGGGAACGGCTTTCAGACTGAGGGCCGAATGCAATTTCAGAGAAGCTCTCGGGGGCTGCATTCCAGTGGTGGGTGAGGCCACAGGAAAAAGGGGTGGAGCCAAACATATTGTTAGCTTAAAGATCTTGCTAAACCTCAGGAGAGGCATTTCCACCTTTTAGAATGGGGGAAAAACTGCACAAAAGCTGGGAAACCCCCAAACTATGAGTGCTCGGGGGAAAGGGGGTGGGGCCAGGAGAAGGGGGCATGGCCATCTGGAGAACCCTGGAGGACTGGATTTGGCCCTGGGCCTGAGGTTCCCCACCCCTGATTTAGGGGATGTAGGCAACAAGGGCACAATTTCCTTCAGCCCAAGCAATACCTTACCAGCTTCCCAGATTCGTAGGTATTGGGCCTTGGCCTATTAGGGCTCACAATGACTCGCCTCAATGCACACAGAAAACTAGATGAGTAGATTCCTTGTCCCTGGCATGTTGATTTTGAGGGCTGAGCCCAAGCTGCTCACTATTTCTTTGGACATTTTTGGCAGTGCCCCCCCCCCCCCAGCCTCTCTTTTTAATTACTTTTTAGTACTCCTTGCAAAACTGTTCACCTATTCATTCACATTGCCCTCACTTGCTCTCATTCTCAATTGCCTTCTCTTCCCCTCAGTGACATTGTCACATTGCCAGATGTGATTGGCTGGGTACCATCACAATGCCATTCCATTCATTATTTGATCCCTGACCCCGCGGGATTACCCTTGTGACTATCTCAGGAGGCATTGCCTTCACTTGCCCTCATTTGCTGTCACATGACCAAATTTAATTGGCTATGTTGTAATGTTTTGTCACCAGATTCCCTACATGATTCCTGATGGGCTGGGATCACCCATGTGACTAATAGAAAAAGGAGAAAGAACCCCCAGCCTGGGCGAAATGACCAGAACAGGATGATGAAGATGAAGATGATTAATATTATTATTAAGATGAATTTCCACACAGTCTAAGTCAGCCTTCCCCAGCTTGGTGCCCAGGGCTGGCCCAAGACATTATGCTTCTTGAAGCAAGAGATAAGATGTGCGCCCTCCCCACCCCCACCTTCCATGCACAGAAGCCAACCAGACTGGCAGCTGAATCTTACTTCAACTCTGGCTGCCTCTACTGCCCCTGAGGGCAACGGCGAAGCTTAAGGGGTGCAGCACAGCCTGCCTGGTACACATCCAGTTCTGTCCTGTAGCAACTTGCCGCCCCTCCCCACATTTGCTGCCTAAGGCAGCTGCCTCACTCTACCTAATGGTAGGGTTTGCCCTACCGGTGCCCTCCAGATTTTTGAACTACAACTCCCAGCAGTTCTGACCATTAACCGTGCTGGTTGGGGCTGATGGGAGCTGAAGTCCCAAACATCTGGAGCGGACCAGATTGAGCAAGGCTGGTCTAAGTGAATTCATCCAACCAAAATCACAATTTTTGACCCAGAAATCGAAACTGGGGAATATTTGGTGCAGCCCCCCTTATTTTACTGAATAGAGATTTTTATTTGTATGTTTGTCCATGTGATGAGTTCAAACGTGCCACACCAGAACCGCCCACGCACCCACCCGCCAACCCAGAGTCCGAAGTGGTGCAGGTCAGGAGCAGATTTTGTCACACAATCTGCTCTTCATGTATACTGGTAGCCCTGATTTATTTTGACTTTGGAATGATTAAAGAAAGTGTTTCATCACTTTCCACGATAGGCTTCTTGCCAGCAAGTTCAATGCCCACTGTGCTTGCTACCCAAAATTGCCCTCAGCCTGATGCTGCATCAAGAAATTAAGAAACATAGGATTCATGTTGCCTTCATTAATGCAGATTAATTTTAAAAAATAAGAACACAAACGCCTCCTTTCTCAGAGAACAATCCTAGCTGAATGCCCTGGGATGGAACGGCAACACCACCAGCAATAAAAGGGCACGTTAAGGGTTTTCAAAGAACTCGTTCCCAGCTTGGGCATAATCATTCTTCTATAGAGCTCTTCATAGGAGGGTTTCAAAGTATTTTCCTGGCATTAACTTAATTAAGACTTGCTTTGGCCGTGGGTTGTTGTGTCTTATGATGCTTATAGCAGGCGTTGTTCTATGCAGGCTGTTTCACAGCGTTCTAAGCTTGTCAGGATGATGAGATGTTTGTGTGTATTTTAACCAAGCCATTCATTTATTTTTTATTTTTTATTTTCTTTGCCTTTTCTGGACTACATCATCCACCCAAGGCAGTGAACAAAATAAACATGCAAGCATAAAAATACAATAAGATAATAAACAGCATTTGAGCAATTGGTCACTTGTGAGGAAGATTATGGGTAGTTTGGGGTATGCATGGTTGTGGAAGGGCAAGCGGCAGGAAAGATTTCGCTGTCTGATGGCAGATAAGCCTTATTTTGGGAAACAGAAAGAATTCAACCTTCATCCTTATCAGAAAGAAAACAAAGCTTTCTTCAGTGATCTCCAGGTTCACACAACACACTGACCCACACTCAGTGGTTGAGTGTGGGTTGTTTGTTGAACTGTGGGTTAGCATGTTGTCTGAACCCAGGACATTTTCCGCAGGGTGGCTTGTTAACCATGCAGTGTGGCTTATTTTTCTCCAAAAAGCCACCTTGAGAACCAGTGGTTTGTTGTTGGGTTGTTAAGGGTGGCAACAAGCTTGAAATTTTAAGTCTGAGAGAATATTTAGGGATTGGGGTGGATAATTATAGGCAAAAAAGATTTCATGTGTGAAGTGAAGCTGAGCTGAACAGCAGCTGATAAGTGCTGAATCTACAATAAATTCTATTCCACTTCTGAACTCAGAGTGGTTCCAGAATGGTGACTCTCTTCTGAAAGCTTTATGCAGAACTGCAACTGACATTCCACACCAGGAACCTTTCTACACAAGGCTTTTATTGTGCACTCGTAATTGCTTACTCACAGTAGTTTGCAGGTCCTTTACACAACATATAAAGGAATCTTCCAGGGCATCTCCCTGTCTTTGCAGCCATTTCAGCAGCTTATTTAATTCGAGGAAAATGTGGTATTATTTAGAAATGGCAGAATGAGAAGCCCGTGTATTTGTGCAATTCCACTATACCACAGCACCATCTAGTGATTGTACAATGAAACATATAGAAAAGCAGAGAAAGAAAAACTTCAGAAAAAAACACATGTAAAGGAGCCCAGCTTAATCCTGCAAAGAATCCAGAAGCAGAAGCCTCGGTGAAAGTATGGGTTAAAAGCCTCATGTAGAAAAGCCCCAGGAGAGGTGTGGTATACCACTTTTTATGTGTGTACATCCCACTGTGCTCCATCCACACTTATGGGCATGACATAACCATGTGGAAATGGAAGGGATAATTCTGTTCACACCATTGTTAAAATCCTGATTTCTTAACCATTTAAAAAAAAAAAGTGGAATCCAACAACTTCCTTCCATCAGTGGAAACAGCACCGGGTGATTCCTCCCCCGCAGTGCCCCATGCACCTTCAAAATCTGCTCCAGAGGGGGGGGGACCCTTGGAGCTGATTTAGGGAAGGTGTGGGGGCTACTAGAATGTAGAGAGCAGGGGAAAGTCCCATTGCATGAGGGGATATCTGCTCATATGACACTGGATTCCACCCAAAGTCTTTGATTTGTGTTAAATTGCAGGGGGGGGGGGAGGCCTCATCGTGCAATTACTTGCATCGCTTCTTTAAAGAAGTAGGCTAAAAAGTGTTTTAGTGTTTATTTAAAAATGGACACGGACACACACACAGACACACAAAATAACATGGTACTATAATGGTGCTCTCTGTGTGTGTTTCAATCAATTTTAAAGACTTTTTAAAAGTGCTATTGTGTGAATACACACACACAGTGCATTTTAGCGCAAATTAAGATATCTGTTTTTTAAATGAACACCCTGATTAAATGATGCCAGTGGGAGAGGTAATAATGAAGGTGTGTCAAACTAAATGCATGACAATAGAGACATCCAGCTAATACATCACTGCACACATCAAAACCATGCCTCTTTAAAATAACGCTAAGGTTGATCTGCCCCTAGTGCAACCGAGCTACTGTTCCAGCTTGAATCTGGATCCAGCCCCTGGTGTGGAAGCACCGAAGGTTGGATAAAAGGACAGACTTCTTCACACAGCGCATAGTTAAAGTATGGAATTCATTTCCACAAGATGGCCACCAATTTGGATGGCTTTAAAAGGGGGTTAGATAAATTCCTGGAGGAGAAAGCTATCAATAGCTACTAGTCCGGTGGCTATGTGCCACCTCCAATACCAGAGGCAGTGAACCTATGTACACCAGTTGCTGGGGAACATGGGTGGGAGGGTGCTGTTGCACTCATGCCCTGCTTGTGGGTTCCTGGTTGACAGCTGATTGGCCACTGTGTGAACAGAATGCTGGACTGGATGGACCCTTGGCCTGATCCAGCACGGTTCTTCTTATGTTCTTGTAAGGTCTCTTGGGCTCAGGAGTGTGGGATTGATAAGCTTCCTTGATTCCCAACCACATACTTTTTATGTTAATCAACCATTTCTGTACTCTAATGAAAATCAAAGTAATCTTCTAAACTCACACCTCGTCAAAAGAACACTTGCAGTGACGGTCATCCACAAAAACTGTGAAGTCCTTTATCCTGATCTGCAATCCCTCTCCTGAACCTCTCCCATAAACCTTCTGTTTTCTCCACTTTACTCCATCTCTTTGGAGATCTCACTTACCTGCACTAGAACCAGTTGATCGAGTTGAGAGTGCCACCAGACTGGATCGCCCTTGGTGCAGCGACATGGGGCGGGGAGGCGAGAAATAGGTCATGCCATATGAAAGAGCAATGTTGCTGCTGTACTCTAATCATTTTTCCTGTTCCTTCATTTATTTTCTTTCTTGTTTATAATACTTTTGATTATGATCTTAATCCTCTCAGAAAAATTAATGCGGGGGAAATAAAAGAATAGTTGGCAGCAGGCAGACTACAGACTCCCACTGCTGTCTTGGGGGATCCAAGCAGAACTCCTGCCCTTCCAGACTTCTCCATTTCACCGCAAAAGAAGCTGCTATTAATACTTTTATTGGCCAGTGTACAATTAAAACAACAGTATTGCAAGCTTTGTAGTTAAAAAAAAAAAAAAAGCCCATTCACATCCTAATATCTTGATGAAGCTGACAGAAATAACACACAGGCATATGCTGGGCCATAGAGTGGCCATGTGTCCTGCTTTAAAGAGGGCAGTCCCCTATTTGAAGGGCTGCCCAGCCCAAGGCCAGCTAAAGAACCATAAGAAGGAAAGAGCAGCAAATATGGAAGATGCTCATCCACACGTAGCCCACTCACAGTCTTCCCCACTGTACTTTTATTTATATTAGCATCTGCAAATTGTATGCAAATCGGTGTTCTCTTCTGTTGTGTTCTTTGGCAGTGCACTTCCTCTTTTGGGGGCAATGCATAAGTGGCCACCCTACGGTGGGGTGCAATGTCCGTGCAGGAGACCATGGGCCCAAATGTTCTTCTATCTCTTTTGCATTCCTGATGCCAGTGTCGTTGGATTTCCTTTCCAAGTGACACAGGACTGACGAAATATTTCTAGACACTTGGAGCCTTTCTACACAAAGCATTTATTGTGCACTCATGATTCCTCACTCACGATCGTTTGCAGGTGCTTTACATGACGTTGTCATCCTCCAGGGCTTCTCCTATGCTTTGCAACCATTGTAGCATTTTTTTTCAAATGAGGAAAGTCTGGTATTTTTGTGATTGGTGGCATGAAACCCTGATGTACTTGTGCAATTCCACTATAACACAGCACCATCTAGTGGTTGTGTAATGGAACATATAGAAAGGCAGAGAAAGAAACCCCACAGGAAAAAAAAAACACATGTAAAGGAGCTGGTTTTGAAGAATTAAACAATGAATCTGGAAGCAGAAACCTTGGTAAAGTGGCGTATTAAAAGCCTCATGTAGAAAATCCCCTAGAAGTCATGCCTATCTGATCATGGGATAAAGAAAACATAATATTAGAAGAGAAAAGGATAGTGCCATTGCTGCATTATTTTCCTGTCCTGGGACAAGTTGGGAGTGTGTGTGTGTGGGCGGGGGAGTTCTGCAAGTTTTTGGCATGGTTCAAGTAGAACGAGGGGAAAGGTGTCTGTGACAAATGCCTATTGGCTAGCACTGGTGACAGCAGTAACACACTTCTACTGCAAATTCCTGGAGTGATTTTAAAATGTTTCTAACAGCATAATCCTAAGAATATCTACTCAGAAATAAGTTCCACCATGAATTCAATGGGACGTGCTTTCAAATAAGCCTACCTAAGATGGCCCACCAGCTTCTTCCCCAGGCCCCTCCCCGCTCCCAGCAGGGAAAAGCTCTTACCTCAGATCAGCAGCTGATCAGAGATAAGAACATTCCCTGCTGAGCCCTGAAAAAGGCTGCCTTTCTCTGGACTTAGCAGGGGGAAACTCTTAACACTGATCAGTTGCTAATCAGAGATAACAGCTTTTTCTTGTCATGGAGAGGGGCCAGGGCCAGGGGAGGAAGCTGGTGAGTGATTCAGTCCTGCTTTCTTATGAGTGGCCACACAGCTTATGCTTACTTACTTCTGAGTAAATTCAGAAGTAAGTAGTATGCAGAGGCACACTATTTGGAATGTTATTTGAACGTGCTGCTGAGTGAGTCAGTCCTGCTTACTTATGAATAGAAAAAGATTCCCCACCCTGCTAGTAGCAGCAGAGAAACTACACGGCTCACTAGTGGCAGCATGTGTGCGTGTGCACATATGCATCCCCTGATCCCCCAGCAGACAGTGGACGCAGCCCTCAAGATTGAAAGGGTTGTGCACCCCTGGTGCAATGGATGGACACAAACATATACAGCCTCTTTAAAAAAAGAAAGAAAATTAGTCAGCTTGCCTGACTCAAAAGGGAATGGGCAGGAAAGAGCGTCCTTGGCCTGGGAATTTACTAAGGAATGTTTTCAGCATTCTGTTGTGAACACTTGCAACAGCTCTTGCAAAGCCTGTTTCACAGTGCCATTAAAAAAATTCAGAGCATCTCCCAGCTAGGCAGTATTCTTGCACTTCAAAACTGAATTCTTGAAACTTGGATCCAAACCTCCAAATGCCCACATTCGTAAAGATTGGTGTTTACATTTTCTTGGAAGAACGCTAAAACGCTAAATCACAACCCAGCCAAACATGCGCCTTTCTAGGTCCCACTGATTTCAATAGGAGACTTTTAGGCGCATGCTTAAGTCCCTCTCACTGAAACAGGAAAGTGCTTCACTTGGCTAGATCAGGTCTTGTTATTAGCGGATTTAAAGTAATGTTAATGTGGGAAAATCAACATTTTACATCATCTTCCTTTTTTAAAAAAAATCCTAAACCCAAGAGCATCATATCAGGAAATATCATTAAGGGTGTAATCCTATGCACATTTAGACAGAAAAAGGCCTACAACTCCTTGTCTAAACATGCATAGGATTGCACCCTAAAAGAATGAATTAAGACAACCTTCCCCAATGGGATGCCTTTCAGATGTGTTGCACCGCAGCTCCTATCATCCCCAGCCAGTGCAGTCACTGGTTGGGGAAAGGCTAAATTGGGATAATATAAAGAGGGGAAGGGGTTGCAAGCAAACTAAAGTCAGGAGATTTTCCTTGGGAATTCCACACACATGCACACACACCTGCTTGACTCTACCAGAATTTTATTCCAGCTGTATTACATATGTCCCAGCATTCTGGAGGACGGAAGATGCTGTGTTGCCCCCTCTAGATTATAGATCCTAGAGATATTGCTTGGAGTTTATGATCTTATCCTGAAAGTTCTAAGAGCACTCCTCAACGTAAATGGCCCCGCTTGTTCGCTATTCCTTGACAGATAAGGTCTTGGTTATTGCAATGTGATATAAGAAAGACCCCATGGGAACACATCCGCTCATTCCATCACACAGTGCAGCAGGCTCCAGCAGTACTCCTTGCTCAGCTGCTCATCTCTCCTGGAGGGGACTTTCTTCAACCGCTGGCAATGTGGACGAGGAACTCCATTTGCTGCCTGGCTTCTCTGGAGCTGCTGCCTGCAGGTGTGCGCCAGAAAGACCCACACAATGGAAATTAATCAATCAGGCTGACAGCTTCCGGAAGTTGCCGTGCAACTGTATCCTGCCTTCTGGGCACCATCAGCAGGTTCTGAGGCTGTGTGGGTGAGGAGGTTTCACTGAAGTCAAGTTCTTGGTACAGTCTTGTGTGGGTGAAGTTTCTGTGGATCTTGGAGGAATGGGGGCCGTCTCCCTCTCTGAGATACGAAGGAACTGCTCCTCAGGAAGTTGACGTGAGCTTTGAGGGCTGAACCTCCTCCTCCCTGAAATCAATCCTCTGCCCAGGTGTCTTCATGCTACCATAAATAAGAATAAAAAGCACAGATGGCCTCTTTGAAGGGAATGTGAGAAGAGGAGCTGGACGACCGGTGCATCTACCTCAGTATTGTCAACACTGCATTTAGGGAGGAAAAATGCAGATGCACAAATCCAGGATGGATGGATGACATCTGACCTGATTGCAGTACATGCAAAAAGGATCTCAACATTTTAGAACAGACCACAAGCTAAATGTGCTGTGACACCTAAAAAAAGGTTCATGTAGTTCTAGGAGACATAAAGACCAGTAGGGTGTCTCCACGAGCAATTTACTGCAAGGTTGCAGAGTTTGGAGGTTGTAGAGGGCACATGATGTTGTGGCCAACTCACAGCCACCTCGGAGTTTCTCACCAAAAAACTGGTTCTTCTGAGACTACTTTAGTCCAATTGTTTTCCTTAATTTGGCTTGTCTGAGCTTCTGATGTGGTGAGCACCACCCTCCATGTTTACTACAGCATGATTTCCCTGCCCAGGGGTGTGTCTTTCACCTGGCTGTGACCTCACTGACCCTGGTCAAGGGGAGTTTTCTCAATGTTTTCCCCATCTGTGTTTCCCCAATGTTTCTGCCATTTCAGGGCTGGCCATCAGAGTTCTGAGCTACCTCATGGCATTTATTTCACCTTGCCTACCACTAATTTCTGATGGCCATCCCCGCAAAGTATAGGTGTGCTCCAGGCAGCCTCTAACTTTTTTTTTTTTAAGTTATGCATTAAAGTGAAATAGCACTTTTGTCTGGCAGTGCCTACACCCCCAATCTCACTATCTCGCATTTGCCAGCAAGTCCTATAGCCCCTATCTCGCTGTCACACAATTGTGGGATAGTAGGTTAGTGAGATAGTGAGATAGGGGCTATAGGACTTGCCAGCAAATGCGTGATAGTGAGATAAGAGAGGGAGGAAAAGAAATAAAAACAAAATTGGCGGAATCGGGCATAGGTTGGGGAAGCAGGTGTCTCCTCAGAAGTAACTCCCATTGTGGTCAATGAGGCTTGTTCCCTAACTATTGCTGCTGCATTTCTTTACTGTCTGCTTTGTTGCTGTAAGGAAGTAATTAATGCAAAGCTGCAAAGCTTCGCATTATGAGAGCTTCAGGAGAAGGAGGCAAGGGTAGAACCTGGAGGGGAGCTTCTCTTACTGGTTGAGCAGCCCCTGCCAGTCTGATGATGGTCACTCCAATCCCCACCCCATCCCACCCCACTCAGGAGTATGTTCCTGTGAAGTGATTTAGAATGGTGCAGTGCACTCTTTCATGAAGCCCTGCACAGACCAAAGCCAGTTCCTTGAAAAATCCAGGTAAGCCACCATTCGCTTCTTCCATTGTCATGGAGACACCCCCCAGTCTTATGAAGAAAGGCTGAAAGTGTTGGGTATATTTAGCCTAGGAAGACACCATTACGAGGCAATATGATAGCCATCTTCAAAGGCTACCACATAGTCAGGGGTGGGAAGAAAGTAGCTCTCTAGAGGTTTTGGACATAGAATCATAGAATCATAGAATAGTAGGGTTGGAAGGGGCCTACAAGGCCATCGAGTCCAACCCCCTGCTCAAGGCAGGAATCCAAGTCAGAGCATCCCTGACAGATGGCTGTCCAGCCTCGTCTTGAATGCCTCCAGTGTGGGAGAGCCCACTAACTCCCTAGGGAATTGGTTCCATTGTCATATTGCTGTAACAGTTGGGAAGTTTTTCCTGATGTTCAGCCGGAATCTGGCTTCCTGTAACTTGAGCCCATTATTCCGTGCCCTGCACTCTGGGATGATGGAGAAGAGATCCTGGCCTTCCTCTCTGTGACAGCCTTTCAAGTACTTGAAGAGCACTATCCTATCTCCCCTCAGATATAGACTTCAACTCCCAGCATTCCTGACTATTGGCCAAACCGGCAGGGGCTTCTGGGAGCTGAAGTCCAAAATCTCTGAAGATCTACCTTCTGCCCACCTCTGGATACATGATGGAGCAAATTTGTTTTCTGTTGCTCCAGAGGGAAGGGCACTGATTTACTGGGAGTTGGGACCAGGTGTCAGTCCAGCCCCTGCTAAATTGTGGCCTGTTGGCACATATCTTAAAACACCTGCAGGAAATGGGGAGATGAAGCAGTTACATGTCCCAGGGCATAGAGGCCCAAATGCCTTAACCAGCTTTGCTCTCCTCTTAAATCATTCGCCATGCCCCACCCCCACCCCAGCATATGATCTTCAGTCCAAGACTGGTGACATGCCAGCTCCGACTCATGATGAATGAAGACGCGCCCATATGGTAACTGCACATCATTTTCCACCACTTGGCAGGAACAGTGTCACCTTTCCACCCTAGCAGGTGGTTCGGCTTATAAAACCAGAGCTCTTGCCCGAATGTTGCTCTGTTGGTCACCCACTTTCGGAAAACAAACATGCGCTTGTGTCCACCATCATGGGAAGTTCTTTCCGTAGAAATGGAGCTTGCCAACGTCTGTAACTTCTCATAAGCGTCAAGCACTGGAACATGGAAAGCATGCACGCCGACTCTTCCCTATTGACCGGGGATGGTCTTTTTCTTTTTTTTCTGGTACCAGTCCACAACAATTCAGAGACAAACGAAATGATTGCCTGCCACATATATGGGTCTTGTTTTTTAAACCAGCAGCCACTAGGCTGGCTCCGTACGCATCACCAGACTACAGAGGAGACAGATTTGCATAAAATTGGACTACAAAGCCTTTCAAACTGAGGATGCCTTCAAATAGAGGACTGTTCTCTGTATTTATTTATTTATTAAATTTATTAATTGCCCATCTAGATGGTCACCCAGCCACTCTGGGCGATGTACAGCATATAATAAAACAGTTTAAAACAATAAAATTCTACAATAAAAACATTTTCTAAAATACTCTAACCCACCCCAAATGCCTGCCTGAACAACCACGTTTTTAATGCACGGCGGAAGCTCATTAAAGAGGGGGCATGGCGGAGTTCCCTAGGGGCCACCACAGAAAAGGCCCTCTCCCTCGTCCCCACCAGTCTAGCCGTCCTGGCTGATGAGACAGAGAGAAGGCCATCTGTAAAGCAGAGAACACATGGCCACCCTATGGGAAAACCTTTATGAGAATGAGGGTATTGCAAATCCCCTATTTTCATCTATGCAATATGGGAGAGTATGAGCTGGTAGTCAGAAAGAGTATCTCTGAGCATGTACTAGCAGATGAAGATTCATTCATTTTCAGAGGGCGGTGAGGGAGGGTTGTTCTTACTTTTAGTCAAGGTGGCTTGGGGGGGTTCTTCCTATTTCGAGCTGTTTAAAAGAAGTCTTGCCCCAGCTTCAGGCAGCGGCCATCTTTTCAGGGAGCAAAAGAGAGCAAGAGAGCTCCTCCCATAGAGAGTACATGGGAGCAGCCAGCTTCTTCCCCAAGGGAGCCCCTGGGAGCAACATTGCGTCATCATGCGGCATAATTCCCACGGGCATTCCAGCCCCGGAAAGCAGCAGGGCTGCTTTGAAGAACTGAACTGCCCCCTGAAGCTCTGGCAACACGTTTTTTTTTTCCTTTTATTTATTTGTTTGTTTGTTTATTTATTTATTTCATTTATATCCCTCCTTTTCCCCTCCTTAAGGAACCCAAGGCAGCATACAGAATCATCCTCCTCTCCATTTTAGCCTCACAACAACAGCCCTGTGAGGTAGGTTGAGCTGAGAGTCTGTGACTGGCCCAAAGTCACCCAGTGAGCTTCCATGGCTAAGTGGGGACTAGAACCCGGATCTCCCAACTCCCGGTCCAACACTCTCACCACTACACCACACCGCCCTCACCAGTTAACAAGAGAAGAGGGGGGAACGACTCAGCCACTTCATCAAATAGTAAGTGCATCCACCCCCACCCCGAAAGTGGTGTGGCAACATCAACCCCTGTGAAAGACCCCGTACGGCTCCACCACACATACCTTTGGGGAGGGATCTCAGCTCAGCACGAACGTAAAGTAACCAGTCCCACAAAAAAATCAAGCCCAGTGCTTCATGATGTTAGAAGCCCAGGGTGGCCACTTACGAATTATCGAAAAAGGGAAATGCATCTCCAAAAGAGAGGACACTGATTTGTGTAAAATTTCCATGTGCTAATTTATATGTATGGTTGCAATTTTAGAACTGATTGCTATAATTTAAATACAAATACAATATATCTCATCATAGCGTGGAAGACTGCGACCTGATGACCCATATGCCTGCCTGGTCAGTCCGCTGCTCATGTGCAAAGTGTGGATGGGCAGGAGGAGTTCTTGGGGTTCTTTATCTTTAAACTGGAAGTGGAGAGGACAGCCCTTCAAAGAGAGGACTGTCTTCCATGAAAGAGTGCAATGGCCACCCTGGAGAAGCCCCAGCGAGTAGCTTTGGCGTGGCTCTTAAATCTATAGGAGAAACTCTGGTGGAAGACAGAATGGAGCGCGGGGGGCCAAGCCGACAAAGCTCATCGAGCTCCACCCCACAACTGGATTCCTCCGACATCCCTAGATCTCCTAAGCATCCTGGTCCCGAGTTGTTTGGAGCTATGAAAACAAGCGCCAAAACCTTAAACCTGGCCTGGGAGCATACAGGCAGGCAGTGCAGTTCCCTTAGCATAGGTGTAAAAAGCTGGCGGTAACCCGCTCCTGTTGTCACCCTGGCCACAGCATTCTGCACCTACTGCAGCTTCTGGGCCAGCCTTACAGGCAGCCCCGCATCAAGCACATTGCAAGAATCCAGTTCTGAGGTTACCGATGCCTGCACCTGCCCAACAAGGGCCGTAGCTCTCTAATCCACCGGAGCTGGTACCAGGCACTCCTAGTCATCGAAGGCACCTGGGCCTCCAGTGACGGTGCTGGATCACTGAGTACCCCGACACCACAGCCTCTCCACCAGGGGGAGTGGAGCCCCATCCAGAGTAGACAACTGACCCAATTCCTGGACTAAGGAACCACTCATCCACAGAGCCTCCATCTTGCTCTCCATTTACAAGGTTCAGACTCCATGTACAAGATTGTCCCCATCTCTCGGCAGACTTCCCCAACCTGGCACCCTCCAGATGTATTGGACTACAACTCCCCTCACCCCTCATCAAATGCCTGTGCTGGCTGAGGATGATAGGAGTTGTAGCCCAACACATTTGGGCGGCACCAGGTTGGGGAAAGCTGTTATAGATGGGCTGGATGGACCAAAGGTTTGACCCAGTGTAAGGCAGCTTCCTATGTTGGGAAGGGCCATGGCTCAGTGGTAGAGCCTGTCGGGAGGTCGCCCCTACCGCCTTCTGAAATCCTCAGGTAACCGGAATCAACACGCAGACAAAAGGGCTCTTTTCCAAGGCTTTATTCCCATTCAGCCTAATGACGCTTACAGATGCTAATTGCCTGAGACTAAGTGGAAAACTCAAAGGAGCAGCCTACCAGGGGATTCTAAGCATTAGGAACATCAGTTGGTCTCCATTTGGAGAAAAGCACGGCAAGTCTCTGAACTTAAGGAGTAGGAGGGGAGAGTCCCTCCCCCATCCCGTGGGGCCTCGGGGCACAGCTGTTGTCATCGCGCCAGTCAGGCTGAGCGCCTCCTCTCGGTGCCCACAACCTCCCGCTTGTCTCTGCGCCTGCGCCTCATGTCTAGAAGCTCAAGTTGTCCCTCCCTCTCCATGCCAGGGTCACTCTTGCTCTGCGCCTCTGAAAAGCGAGCGGGTTCCTCTCCCACGGATTGTATCCCTTCCTCAGAATCAGAGCTGCTTTGGGACTCTATGGGCTAAGATCCAACCCTGACAGAGCCCCTGCTTTGCAGGCAGAAGCTCCAGGTTCAATCCCTGCCATCTCCAGGTAGGGCAGGAAAACCTCCTGGTGAAACCATTGCTGCCAGTCAGTGTCGACAATACCTAAATGGACCAAGGGTCTGACGCAGTGTAAGGCAGCTTCCTGTGCTCCTAGATGACTGGCTTACCAGATGGAAACATGCTCATGGGGGCTAATTGAGCCATGGTGAGTTGATGTGTTGACCTTTCATCAGAAGCGGCCCAGAAACCCTTTAGCTGAGGGTGTGTCCTTTAGCCCTTCTGAATGCTGTGTTCACACACAGCCTGAGGAAATCTTCCCCTAATAGGAACAAAAGAAGAGGAGCATCAGACATGTTTCTCGTGACCACAATGTTCCAGGACCTCATCCTACTACCCACGTCTACTAAATTCATTATCTAGTCCCAGTGTGCTGCAATGACAGATGGATCCACGGTTAGTTAAAAGTGCACCTCCACACATCCGGATTGCCTCACTGAGGCAGCTGGCATGAGTCCTGCAGGAGCAGTTTTCCCTCTTGGCACAGCACCTCCAAGCCTCCTAGTATGTGTCAACATACCCACATATTAGCCACATCCCAGCACAAATTCCAAGATCAAACAAGGGTGTCCTCCCAATTCTACCATCCTTGCCTTGAGGTGAAATCAATGGGGAACAAGGGATGTTGGCATAGTGGTTTGTATATTGCCAAAGATCAATTCAACTCGATGTTATTAATATACCTTCTTTCCACATATTGTGCTTAAGGCAGTTTACAGCAAAACTAACCAAAAAAAAATAGCAGTATCCTGCAAAATTAATCTATGGTATCTCAATACATAGAACGCAATAAACCGGTTCATAATAACAAGGCAATAATACACGCACCCATAAACCATTAAAACAATTCATCCAAGTATCACTGAACAGCAAAGCCAGTTGTATAACAACACAATCCATAATTGCTGGATCAAAACAGTATTTCAAACAACTTGATTAGAGCCTCAAACAAGTCAATCCAATAAAAACACACACAATCGTATCTTTCAACAGAGCAAAAGAAATACTCAACAGGAGATAGCAGACAGGCCAAGAAATACGTAATTAAAATCAATCACAATAAAATCAATAGCAAATGCAGAAGTATAATGAATACATATTTGACAGCCAATAAGACTAGGGACTATGGGCAGTATCCAATGCTTCTGCTTGACTTATTCCATTCATGTAGCACTAGCGTAAGCAACTTCTATCACAACACCAACTGTGTATGCCGGAGTGATGGATTTCCCTGGAAAACCCATCACACAAGCATATGCTGTTGGTGTTGCGCTAGAGGTCCCTTCCACTAGCGCCACATCAACGGCATGAACAGAGGTGTTTCTGTATTGAGGGCCAAGTGGGGCAGTGACCCCCCACCCCACCCACTCGCAGCAGAGAGACCCACACACACAACTAGGTACACGTACAGCTGCCGAGCGCCACGCATGATCTTCTCCTCTCCTCCGGCAATCTCATATTGAACATCTGCCCCAGTCGATCGCCCTGCCAACTCCAACGGGCGCCAGCCACCACTGGGCATAAACAGCGCTGCAGCACTGGATACTGCCCGATATCAGGGGCAGGTTATAACGCGTACTCCATTGTGTGGAAATCACAGGAACATCGGAAGCTGCCATATACCAAGTCAGACCGTTGGTCCACCTAGCTAAGTGTTGTCCGCAGCGACTGGCAGCCGCTCTCCAGAGTTCCAGATGGGATTCGTTCCTAGCCCTAACCTAGGGCCTGAATTTCTCACTGCCTGAATTTCTGAGGCTTGGTATCTTGCAAAATGCTTGTGCAGGCTTCAGTGCAGCCACTGCATGTGCACAACTGCGCCAGCAATATGGGAAAATGTGCCCATATATCCCAGGAGCATCAATATGGGAAAATGTGCCCATATATCCCATGAGCATCAATTCCACAAGGGCTACTGAATCTGGAGGCTGCCACTGCACACTCTCCTCTGCCCCTTATCTCGAGGGAATCCCATCTCTTGCATTAAAGTTCTGTCATCATCTTGGCTCAATTCCTTTCAGCAGAGTCGGCCCTGCCGTTAAGGCCCTGCCGTTAAGGCCCTGCCGTTAAGGCGACTGCCTTAAGGGACATGCGAGGCAGTAGTGGTGGCGGCAGGAGCAGCGGCAGCTGTTCCCCTCTGTTGAAAGAGGAAGCTTAGATGTTTCCCATGGCCTGGACTGGGGGCCCTGAACTAGATTGCTGCCTCAAGTACGGTGGAGACGCTATCCCATCACCAGTGTTGAAATAAGATTTAACTGCCAGTCAGCTTCGGTATGTGGAAGCGGGGGAGGGGGGCTGCCATCTTGTCCTTTGCCTCAGGCAACAAAGACTCTTTGGCCAACTCTAGTCCTGATTAGGTGTGAGGCCCAGGGGAAGCAGACTGTAACGTGGCGCTCACTGTCTGTTCTGGGTCTCGTCAGACAAGGCAGGCGTTGCATCAGGACCTTGGATAGCACACTGGCTGCAGTACTTTCCCATAAGGAGCTGTTGTCCCAGCAAAAGACTGCACTCCACTGAGCCCTTAAGAAGGTTGGCAGAGCCTGGTCTTTCAGGGGCTCCACTCCTGTTGGCTGCTTCCTGTAGTTCTTAAAGCACCTGATTTTGCAGCCTGGTGAAAGGAGGAGCTGCCAGGGAGTAATCCTCAGTCAGATGTTGATGGGATAGTATAGAAGGTGGTACCGAGGGCTCCCTGTAGAGTGGGGCGACCTGTGACCCTTTTCATAGAATCTTAGGGTTGGAAAGGGTCTACAAGACCATCGAATCCAACCCCCTGCTCAATGCAGGAAGCCTGATTCCCAGGCAGTCTCCCATCCAAGTAGTAACCAGTGCTGACCCTGCTTAGCTTCCGAGATCAGACAAGACCAGGCACATCCAGCCCTTTGCTATCCAATACAAGTCCTCCTCAGAGTAATGTGTAGCCTCAGAACCAGGGGACAGGACAAAAGGACATTGTGAGATTGGGGCTTACAAAAAGGAAGGGAGGGCTGTCAAGCACTTGGTGATGGTGTGGATTCAGGGGATACAGGACTAGTTCTTGTAAACTGCAGTTGCAGTAGTAAACGGATGTCTGGGCTGCATCACTTCAGACTGTAGTATGACTGAATGCTCCTTTAAACAAAAACAAAATACCCTCCTGTAGAAAGCTAGCATGTCAGGGAGAAGACAAGACTAGAAACCTTCTCATTGACACATTGACTGGGTTCAGACAACACAATAACCCACACTCAAGGGTTGAGTATGGGTTGGGTGTGAGTTGCCTTTGAACCATGGGTTGTTGTTGAAATGTGGGTTATCGTGTTGTCTGAACCCAGCCATGATAGCAAACCACGGTTTCTTAACCATGAATAACCCATGGTTTGTTGTTGGGTTGTGAACTATGGGTTCCACTTACTGGGTGTCGGGCCTTGAGTGTGGGTTATCATTTTGTCTGAACCCAGTGATTGACTTGGTCTGCATGATCACCACAGCCCTCCATGGTTTATTTAACCCATGCCAGGTTGCGGTGCATGCCAAGTGACTTTGGAATATTCAAATCATGACTGCAGCTTGCCATGTCATCCAAGCCTATATCATCCAAACCCTAAAACAAGCCATGGGTTATGCAAGGGCTGTTTAACCCTCACACAACTTACCTCCTCTGGGCTCAGACAACATGACAAGCCACAGTCACAGCTTGGATATTCAAAATGGCCACCCACATGTGCCATAGCCTACCATGGCTTAAATAAGCCATGTTGGGCTGTCTGTGCAAACTGGACCAACAGCTTTCTGTGTTAAAGGAATGTTTTCATATGGAGGAGCATTCGGTCATGTGAGCCCCCCCAGTCTGAAGCGCTACAGTCCCAGACACATGATTCACCACAGCTGCTGTTTGCAAGGACTAGTCCCCATTGCTGACTGATTCAACATGACAGCAAAATCATGCGGGGGGGACGGGGACGCAGACATTTTCCCCATTGACAATGACTGCATTCTGAGTGAGAGGGAAACATGGGAAAGAACTGCACACACACAGCAGTGCTTTCCAACATTTCTAGCTTTAGGACATGTAGTGATGGTTGTCATTTAGTGACACTTCCTTACAGGAAATATACAGAGGGGAGTTTAGAAATAATCCCTGTAGGAAGGGGAGCAGAGGCAGGACCAGAGAGTAGATCCAACAGAACCTGTTCCTAGATCAGCCTGCCGCAACCTGGTGCCCTCCAGATGTGTTGGACTACAACTTCCATCATCCCCTAGAGAAGATTGGAGTGGCAGTCTGACACATCTGAAGGGTACCCAGTCAAGAAGGGCTATCCTCTTTGGACAATAAAAAGTTATATTAGCATCTCCTTTGCTGTTACAGTCATGTCAGTGAACTCCCAGCTTATCAAATGGTATCAGAAGTGGAGGTGCTAAAGAGACCTCTCAAAGAGCCCTACCCAAGAACAGGATGGCTGGTGGCAGTCTAGCAACAGAAAGGCAGTTACAGACCCTTTGGAACTTGCCTTAAGGACCATCTCCTCCCCTGGAAGCCTCTGGGATTATCTAATGGGGCCCTTTTGCACGCACCACGGCCTTTGAGATGCAGCTGGTGGCGATGCGCAAGAGAGCCTTTTCTGCAGTTGCCCCCAATAACTGGAACCTCCTATCACATAATGTTATCTCTTCCCTTATGCCAGTGTTCCATTGTTTGAAACCTTCTTACTTGCAGCATTTCCCAGCTTTGTTTGTGTCTGGCTCTCTAGCTAGTTATTAGGTTTGATGCTTGTGTCTGCTTTTTGTTTTCTGTGTTGATATTGTTATTTGAGATCTTAATTATTGTTGGCTGGTTGTTTGATGTTGCTTTTATATTTGTTAGCCACTTTCGACATCTCCATCCAGTGTGTGTGTGTACATGAGGGAGGCAGCTTACACATTTGTATTATAAATAAATACATCATTAGTATCATTAGTTTAGGATTAGCTTAGGACCTGACAAAAGAATGCAAGTAGAGGGTGGAAATAATGGGACAAAAATGAATACTCGAGCCAAGGTTCTATCCAGCCCAACACCCAAGCTGTCAGGTACTCTGTGGTTTGACCGTGAACCTCATAGCCTGAGGCTGGAACCCAAGAGCTAGTCATCTAGTGACATCTGGAACTGCTTCCGGGGCATAGTCTGAAGGCACATGAGGCAGCCACTATGCTGAAGCTAAGTAGGTCTGGGCCTGGTCAATGCTGGGAGGAAAGACCACCTGGGAACCACAGGTAGCCACCTTGAGTCCCACGATGGAAGAAAGGTGGGATATAAATGTAATAAATGTATAAATGTATAAATGAATGAATGAACGAACGAATGAATGAATGAATAACTAAATAAATAAATGGAATCAGGCCTCAAAGCTGGCTTCAGGCACAGAAGGAAGATGAAAGGGGTGCAAAACCTTGGGCAGCTGTGTGCCCTACTTTACAGAAGGAAGTCCTCTCTTGGAAGGGCTGTCAGAGGACAGTTGTCTGTCCAATGGCATCCTTTATTTGAAGGGCTGTCCAGTCCAAGACTGCCTTAAAGATAAAGGCTCCTTCAAAGGGAGAGCAGCAGGGGCTTTGGAGTCAGCCAGCCATACTTGGCACTTGGAGAGCAGACTGAGAAGGAGGCACACAGGTCACCTGCTCACAGTCGTCCCCACTGTGATGAGATGCATTATTTCTATTTAAATCACGCTAATTATTTCTAAATGTGCATCTATACATATAACTTAGCGTATGCACGTTTTACGCAGCTCTTCACCCTCTTTGGTCCTCTTTTTTGGTGATGCATTTCCTCTTTGGGGGCTTTGCATCAGCAGCCACCCTAGCAAATACTACTGGCAAGCAGGGTGGGGCCCAGAATAAACACCAGCAGTTGGGTGTTCTACCCTGGCTTAGTCAACAGAACGGTGCCTCTTGCTCTGTACTTTAGTCTCCAGCAATGTACATCCAGGACCCTGAATTGCAATTACTAGGGCTTTAATTGCAAGCCCATTTGACACAGAATTCACAAATCAAAATAAATGCAGGAGGTGGCGGGGGGAGAAACAAGAGCAGGTATTTCATTTACCCAGGAACAAAACACCATGGTTAGAGCACCGCTGGGGAAATAGGATCCCAGGCCAAAATAGAAGCACCACAACCAGGAGGAAAGTTGTCTGGATCCCAAAAAATTAGTAATTGCGCATTTAACTCAGATCTCTGAGACGTCCACATGACGAGATCTACACCACAACTAGTTTAACTGTCATTCCCTCTCCTCAAAGAATTCTCAGCATCCTCTAACTACAGTTTCCAAGTTGCCTTGGGGACAACCATGACAATTAAACAGATACCTATATAAAAGTGATGTACATTTGCACCATGGATATACCATTAGGGACCAAGCCAGGCTGAAAAAGAAACTTTAATATTACTGATTAGGCATGGATAAGATGCAGCTGTACGAGATTCTCCTGCATTAGCCCATGTTAAGGCAGGACTAGGCGAGCAGACCTGCAAGCATCCATCTTCACAGATACTTCCCGCACACCAGTGCTGCCGCCTCAGCAGTGACTGCAGTGCAACCCCCTTTCAATCATTTCGCTAGCTTAGGGTGACCTCTGCAGGCAGCTGATCTTATCAGAAATGTATGCTTTACCAAGCGTCATTGCAGATCATGATATTAAAGCCTTTTGCTGATGCAGGCCTAGAAAGTTGCACGTTTCTCTCGCTGCTAGATGTGAGCTCAAGCAACATCCTGTCCCTGCGTAACTCCGCCGGGCAGGCAGGATACACAGAGGCACTTTTGTGCCGGGGAGACAACGGTGGTTGGGAAGGAGGGAGCTACATACGTTCGTGAGCTTGTCAAGATGAGGGGAAATGTTGTGGCACAAGGGTGGGGGGCCTTGAGGACGGATCCTAATTCATCGCAAAACAGCAAACACCTAGGTACAAGCAGCCAAAGGGTCAAATCACACATAAAGTGGAAGTTCCATGCTTGGAGTTCTCCACTTTTGCTATGACAGACAGCAGGCATGGAGAGCACTTTGGATCAGGGCCATGGGAGCAAAAGGGGAGATCCGTCTCCCACGCACCACAGCCTCGGATCGAATGATCATGGCTACTTTTTTAAAAATACAAACGATTTGGGGAGTTCTAATCACAGAACTCCCATGGCTCATGCAGCTTGACCCTAATATATTAGCCAAACAGCCGCTGCAGCTTTTCTAACCCTGACATGAGAAAAAAAAATCCCCCAGATTCCCTCTTCTTCCCTCTTCAACATCAGGAGGAGAAAGGGGGGACATACTTCAATCCAGTGGAGGCTCGAGGCTCCAATGTCAGTGGGGAGGTGAATTTGCTCTGGGTTTCAGTCAGAACCATTCAAAACTCCAGTGGAGCTATCCAAAGTGCACTTTTAAATGTGATCCTGTATTTAAAACGGACGCAGAAAGCCCCGTTTTAAATGCAGGATTTTAGGCTGCTGTAGAGATGCCCAGAGTCACCATTGTGCTTTCTTGACAGTTTGGGTTTTGTTCTATACAGTCTTGTGTTTCTCATGCTGTAGCAGTCATTTAATGTAGTTCTAATCTATTCAGACAGTAATTACAAATATATTGAGTTTACTTTTAAAAGTTTTAAAATATAATAATAATTTTATGAGCAAACTAAGTCATACATAAAATAACTTTAGGGGCAGAAAGGCTGCTTTATGTTCCTAAAGCAGCGCTCCTCAACCTGGTGCCCTCTGGATGTTTTGAACTACAGTGCCCAGCATTCCTGACCATTGGTCATGCTGCCTGAGGCTGATGGGAGCTGAAGTCCAAAATATCTGGAGGGCACCAGGTTGGGGAAGGCTGTCTTAAAGCTACAAAGTGACTTTACAGATCTAAAAAGTGTTGCTTATTTTTCAATTTTTCCAAAATTTCCAATTTTTCTGGGGAAAAAACCCTGGGAAAATATGGTCTTTTTCCATGGCCTCAAAATTTCTGTTAGTTTTATATCTCTAATCGTCACCACCTTAAAACAAAATGCCAACTTGGTCTGCGATCAGCCTAACAATGGGTTGTGGTTATGTGATTATTCCCAAAATGGGAAATGCTGTGTACTGGAGCGGGAATTTTAGTTAATGCCACTTCTGAAAGGCAAGCTCTGATTGGGAGCTACAGAACCAATCAGGTCCCAGGGGAAGCAGGGCAGAGCTGTAACCACTTCTGAAAGGCAAGCTCTGATTGGGAGCTACAGAACCAATCAGGTCCCAGGGGAAGCAGGGCAGAGCTGTAACCACGTTGGCAATGCCAGCCAGTTAACCACAGTGGATCTAATGGGCGTAGGGTTCCGCTCGGGCATAAGGACTAGCTCCGCGGGAGGTAGCATGATGCTCATGGGCACCAGTGCACCCCGGACATGTTTCTTGACACCCACCAAGTTGCCCTACCCCACCCGCTTAAAAAATAACAACAACACATTTCCTTACAAACAGCTGAGATTGCTGTGAAATAGGTTTCTGTTGGCAGTGAAAACTATGGGCTGAAAGAGTTGTTTGGCGTGTTGGGGCTCAGACTGCGCCGCTGCTTTGTACTCAGTCTTTTGAGCAGGTCACTTGTCCTTTGCCAGGCCCGTCAGGTTTCCCGATCCCCCAGCGCACACGCTCAGGCAGTCTGACACCAGACACCCAAATCAGTGAGATTTCTTTATTGCAGGGTTCCCACGGCAAAAGCCTAATGGTTACACTCTTCAGAAATCATATAGCTGATGGTCGGTAGCTATAGGCTAAACACTACTACCGTGACTGAGATCCTCAACATGGCTTCTCCGTTGCCATCTCCACAGTTCTGAACACAAGGGAAAGGGCTCTGGATTCCTGGGTACCTAACCCAGACAATTCTTTCACGGGGCTCCAACCCAGGATATGGAAAGGGAATCATTCCTGGAATGAACCCATCAGGCAATCAGGGGATAACTTCTTGAAAGGGCTAAACACCACACACCCATGGAGAGTCCAACTTTGAATCTTTTGTTGATAACTCTAGGCTACATGGTCAAGGCCCATCAAGATCAAGGGAAGGGCATACCCACACACGCAAGGAGTTCCAGGCCACCGCTTTTGCATTGGCAACTCCATGCTGCATGAGTTCCGGCAGAGGGAAGTCCAAAAGTCATAGATCAAACCCAGCCTGCCGTACACTGAGCTGACTACAAACACAGACACACACTCCACAGCAACGAGACTTCAAGTCTACGAAAAGCCTCACAGTACTTTTCATGGCAAGTCCTTAACAATCCAAAGTTCCAGTCCATGTGCAGAGTGCCTCCAAAGCCCAGACGATGATGGATCCAAACAGAGAAGGCTTCAGGCAATGAAGATGAGATGTTCCTAGCAAAGGCTCTTCGCCTTTGCTTCAGCTTAAAAGGGAAGGCGTGACTGTAGGCCACCCCCTCCAGATCCCTTGACAGACAGGGGCCTTCAGACTTTCAGCAAGGCCCCTGTCTGAACAGGGCGGCACTGCTCAGCCCTCCAGCAGTGACGCTTCAACCTGGGCGACCCTTCTGCAAACCCCACCCCTCCTCTGTCAGGTTCTCACAGACAGCTTCCAGCCTCCCTGCCCGCCAAGGCCAGACCAGCGGGTGGACAGGGAGTTGGGTGACTCCCCCTGGCTCTGCTCTGAGAACACTGACAGAGATAAGTTCACACAGACTCTGACATTCCAGAAATGGAATAGGCCCAAGCCCTTCCAGGCTATTTCTAGTCAAATCCTGGCTATAACCTACAAGGCCCATTCCAGTACTGAAGCTGGGCCCTGACATTGCCTCCCATAGCAGCCATTTTGTGGTTGTGCCCAGGAGAGTTTCTCAAATTGCCAAATGTGCCCACAGAACAAAAAGATCACCCCTGGACTAGCTTGTCCTGTTGAAGTCAACTAACTGAAGCCCAACTAACTTTATTTGGACTGAAATCAGTACTTCAGATCTCCATTACTTTAACTGAGCTTCCATCTAAAATGAATTTAGGTTCAAGCTTGCATTAAATCTGGGCAATCCATCGGCATGACCATAGCAGACCTCAGAAGCTCCTGGTGGCACAGAAGACAACATGATAAAGCCATAAACGGCTGCCGCTTTCCTTTCAAGAGGAGATTCACAAACCTGTTCTGCCACAACTAGGGAAATGTTAAGGTAATACGGCCCCTCAGCTCACGTCCTTGTACAGTATTGTATTTTGCCATGTGTGTTTTGGTTTGGGAAAGACTTCAGACGGCGAGGAGTGTGAAATGGGATTGCGAGCATAACCTCGCTTCCCACCATCTGCTAACAATGTCCCCTTTCAGGGCAGCAAGGATTCTCAGGCCACCATCCTTACTGCCACACCTCTCAACATGTGATCACTCTGATCTCAGTGTGAGAACCAAAGGGAGACACGGAGGACCTCAGCTGACTTCTCTTGTAGAGATGTATCCCAGAACCATCATACACACACACACACACACACGTACGTGGTGCTCTGAGTTCTCCAAATGTTGGTCTTTGTGGGCACTGTGCCCAATCCATTTCAAGAGGATATGTAGGAGCGGGTACCCGCTTTCACAAAATGGGGGGGGGGCATAAAAAATCTTAGGGGTGAGGGCTCAGGGCTCCAGCCCTGCTTGGGGTCTGGAAGCCTGCCCACCACACATCGAGGTCACAAAAGGTGCTGATGTGACCAGTTTACACTGTGGTGAGCCCCAAACCCTGCCACTCCCTATGGGCTTTTCTACATGAAGCTTTTAACTCACCACTTTACCAAGGCATCTGCTTCTGGATTCTTTGTGGCATAAAAATCCGATGCTCTACATATGTTTTCCCTGAGGTTTTTCCTTCTCTGCCTTTCTATATGTCCCATTATATAACCTCTAGGTGGCACTGTGGTATAGCGGAATTGCACAATTACACTAGGGTTTCATTCCGCCGTTCTCAGATATACCAGACTTTCCTTGTTAGAAAAAACACACACACATGCTATAATGGTTGAAAAGCATGGGAGAGGCTCTGGAAGATGACGACATCATGTAAAGCACCCACAAACGAACATGAGTGAAAAATCACGAGCACACAATAAATGCCTTGTGCAGAAAGGCTGTACATTACTTCTTGAGAGATTTCACCACAAAGACAGGGATTTGCATTATATTTGCACATTCTCATTTATAGAGAAAGATGCAAATTTAGAATTAATCGCTATAATTTAAATAGAAAAAGTAATACATCTCACCATAGTGGAGAAGACTGACCAGGTGAGCTTTGTGCCTGCCTGTTCAGTCTGCTCTCCAGGTGCTAACTCATGATGGGCAACAGTTCTAATGGTTCTTTATCTTTAAACCAAACTTGGAGTGCACAGCCCTTCAAATAGAGAATGCCTTCAAACAGAGGACAATCCTCTATAAAAGAGGACACATGGCCACTGTAAAAACTGTGTCAGTGATGGGGCAAAGATAGCCAAGGCACTTGCTACTTGCAGGATCAGGACCTGACATTGCCAGGTAGCAATGCTTTGGCACTCCAAAAAGAGCTATCAGTCCAACTTCAAGGCATCCATGACAAAAAAGGGGGCAGCAGTCAGGTTGGTCATAGCTACTAACTGGAAATCAGCAAATGAACATTCTCTTCCCTTATGGAAACAGAACATTTGGGAGCTTGTCCTAATGGAGAAACTCACTAAACATCTTCAGGTACAAAGAGGCCAGGTAGAAAGTGACACTTTCTATGGAATATAGTATCCATTTATTGAATTCGCTAATATTGAGAAGAATACATGACAAGCTCCTAAGACACATGGAACTTGGTGGCATGATCTGTTAGGACGATGAGTGAGAACGCTATCAGATAACCTTGCTTGTACCAAATAGCGATCCTGAGTGATCAGAAAGACTGTAAGGAAATTGACTCACATGTGGGGCTTCTCCTCAGGGAGCTTTTATCCTGCTATTGAGATTGGTTACTCACAGAAGTTTGCGCATCCTTTAAATGAGGTCGTCAACCTCCAGGGCATCTCCCGCACTAATGACCTTTATTCCATTTTTTAAAAGATCAGAGATAATGAGCTGTCACATTACAGCGCTTGAGTTCCCTTGTGTAAAAGGAAAAGCTGGAATAAGATGAGCTAGAGGACAGCATCACCTAGTGGCTGTAAAATGAAACATATGGAAGACTCAGATAAGGGGGGAAAGGGAAGCGGGTGTCAAGGGAGTCCCTCATGACCCTGCATTTAAAACAGAGGCAGAAAGCCCTGTTTTAAATGTGGGGTTTTAGGCTGGTGTAGAAATGCTTCTGGTGTACTTAAATTTGTTACTGGTCATTGTTACTTTGAAAAATTCAAAGTAACAAAAAAAGTCAATAAATCAATAAAAGGGGTTGTCCCAAAAAAAGGTCAATATATTTAGCATGTCTAGTTTTTTCCTCTCTCTAAATAATAGCCAGGGTGGGGGGTGAGGCCATCCGTACCAAGGTACATGGGGTGGGGGTTACCCCTTCCCTCATCACCACTGCCACCTCCCCTCCCCTCAAAGCTGCTATTTACGCCGGAAGAGAGGTGTCTATTCTTTTCCCTCCCATGACTAATAGCAGCTTGGGGGGGGGGGGTGATTTTCAGTAGGACCACAGCAGATTGGGAAAAGATTACTCCCCCCCCCCCCGCTTGCAAACCACAGTCCTGATCCTGAGGACCTGGCCCTCAATAGCTAGGGTCAAAACAGGTGGACGAAATGCAAGGTGGTAATGAGCCAGGTAAGCAAGGCCTTACAACAGCTTTCCCCAACCTGGTCGAGGGGAGTTGCAGCCCCACACATCTGAAGGGCACCAGACTGGGGAGGGCTGCCTTTCACCATGCACCGATTCAGATTTGGGCCTGCTCCTCTTTGAGGCTGATTTGCAGCGGCTGCTTGGCTTTCTCCAATCAGCCCCTGTCACCAGCTTGTGGCCAGTCATCCTTTCCCTGTGACCTCAAGTGTGGTCATGAGAATGGGCCCTCAGTTCCCTCATCTGTAAAATGGGACCATTAAGATCCTACCCACAGGGTTGTTTTGTTGTTTTTGGTTTTGCAAGGATTAGTGAGAGTCACGCCCATAGGGTGCCCGACAAATGATTCATAATAAAACTAATTTTGCAGAGTTATAAGTTCAACCTGCTTTGCCAGCACTCACTCGATTGGTGCTGAGCGCTTGCCAGAGCCCTGTTGACAAGCACGCAATGTGGTCAGCTTGGACCCACCCTTGCTCCAGTGAATAAGTGGCATACGGAGCATGTTATAATGAAAGAAATAATCCCTTTGATCCTCTCCCAACTTTCTGGTGTCAGGTCAACCTGAAATCCAGTTTGGTTTCTCACCAAAAGTTTGTCTCTTGTAAAAGTCCTGTCCTCCCTCTTGTGGGATCTGCTGGATATCCTGCCCCCTCTTCATTTTGTCCTGTGAGATTACACACTAGCACAGAAATCTAATCATCACCGTCATCACCATATACTAAAATACTAATAGTATTTCTATACTGGCTTTTAGCCAACGATTCTCAAGCTAGTGTGCAATGCTACACTTTAAACCCACGGAACCCACATTCAACCCACAGAACTCAAAAAGCCTAGAAGTTTAAAAGCAGACCAGCATAATTAGGAACAAGAGCAGTAATCATCAACTTACAAACAGTAACGGAAAGCTAAGCCAAATGATATATTTTAATTCAGCCAGAACCAACAAAGTTAGACACAAAATTGGGGCGATTCTCGCAAATGCTACCAGGATGAACAGATGTTGTCTAAATGACACTTGAGCAGGGAAGATCTTAAATAAAATGTGAGTCGTCCCCCCCCCACAAAGGTATGTTTCAATTCCACCACCCCCACCCCCAGGAGTCTGGGTGGATGCATGTTGTGGCATGAGAGGTCCGGGGGGACAGTTAAATGTTTTGGCACCAAAATTCAGCAGAAAAAAGAAGAAGAGAGAGACTGCAGGGTTAGTTTCAGATTTAAATCCATAAAACCGCCAGTTTGTAGGGGCCCTCGACGTGGTCCACCACCACCACACCAGAGCCCCCCATGCTGGATCCCCTCAACCCACACCCCAATTCCTCTCTCCCACCTTTCTAGCCTATTAAAGTCTGCTTTTGGCTGAGTCCTAGGGTGGCCAGGGGCCCTACTTTACAGAGGACAGTCCTCTGTTTTGGAGAGCTATTTGAAGGTGTCCTCTGTTTGATGGGCTGTCCAGTCCAAGTGTGGCTTCAGGTCTAAGAATGAAAAGGAGGACGAGCAGAGAAGGGGCTTGGAAGTTCCTCATCAACACTTAGCACTCGGACAACCACAGATTGAGCAGGCAAGTACACAGCTCACCTGGTCACAGTCTGACCCACTATGGTGAGATGTATTGTACTTCTATTTAAGTTATTGTAGTTTCCTCCAAAATTTGTACATATACATATAAATCAGCATATGCAAATATTATGTAAATTGGTGTCCTTGTTCATTCTCTTTTTTGGTGATGCACCTCCTCTTTTTTCTTTGGAGATGTGTAAGTGGCCACCTCAGCAGACAGGCAGGCCCTCCCCACACAATCGCCACGCCGTGAACAAAATAGGTAAGGCCCACAACTGGAATGGTAAATCACTTGAGTTTTGCATGAAATGAAATTTTGAGGCAAAAATGGAGGTTCCTGCTTGGGATAAACAACAGGAGCATTTTGAGGGAAGCAAATTAGAGTGTTATGATGTGACACAGCACACAGTTAAACTATGGACTTCACTTCCACAAGATGGTGGTGATGGCCACCAATTTGGATGGCTTTAAAAAGGGAATGGACAAATTCATGGAGGAAAAGGCAATCAATGGCTAATAGTCCTGATGGCTATGTGCTACCTGCAGTATCAGAGGCAGTGAGCCTATGTACACCACTTCCTGGGGAACATGGACAGGAGGGTGCTACTGAGCTCGTGTTCTGCTTGTCGGTGTCCTGTGGGTGGCTGGTTGGCCACTGTGTGAACAGAATGCTGGACTAGAGCGACCCTTGGCCCGATCCGGCAGGGCTCTTCTTGTGTTCTTATGACTAGCAAAATCTCTCAAGAGGAAAGTGGCTTCTGCACTGCCATAGAGGTAATCACTTTTTGCATATTAGCTGTAAAATCCCTTTGGCTCTGTATGACAAAAGGGGTGGGGGAGAGATTAAATCTCGAGGTCACTCCACCACCTCCATCCATTTCTCCTGTGTGCATCTATCCTGACTCTTCAGCTTTTAACTGCTTTGACTGTCAACTATAAACAGAGGGGAAAGTCAGTTTGGATACCAAAGTCTTCACCATTTCTCCCCACCCAACCCCACTTTATATGTCAGGTGGAAGAATAGGGATGGGATGTGGCCAATTCATATTTATTCAATGTATTTGTTTAAAATAATTTTATGCTGCCTCATGTCCCTTCAAGGGCCATTTTTACACAGCAATTTTTAAATAAATAAATAAATATATAACAACTGACTAAAGAGGCTCAAACATTTAAACCAAGAACTAAAAGTAAAGTAGAGCTGATAAATTAAAACTGGGCATCCATTCATTTAAAAGCAGACTGGAACATCCAGGGACCAACCTATACCAGCCTATTACCCCAGTACTGTAACATTCGGCTCGCACACATGACACATGACGCACTCCCCAACCCATGGTGCGTAACGCTATTTCTCTCTCAATATTCCATTCCAATCCAATCTAGCGGTATTATAACTCTTACTGGTGGGAGTGGCTCAAAAATGGTAGAACCTGTTTTAGGGATCGACCCTTTGTCTTCCTCCTCCTTTCTTTCCATGTTCTTTCTTCACACTGATTTTCATAGGATCTGCAGACAGGAAATCCACAGGTTTGTATGTATGGCTGTTTGTCACTGTACACTTACACAGCTGCGCAGCAGCAAATAGCCATACGCTCTGTTTTTAAACCTCCATTCCTGCGCAGCTGCAAACGTGCGCATGCAGTTCGCCGACTGGGGTGGGAAGCAAACTGAAACAGCAGCCTTCCCATTTCTCCTGCAATCACAGCATTATACTGTGACTTGTGGCATGTGGTCACCCTATAAATACAAACACTAAAACACACGTGACTGTTCAAACTCCTCCTCCCTCTCCTGCTGTTGCTATGCATTTGTGTGTGGCACTCAATGTCATTATAAACACAGTCAATAGAATCATAGAAAAGTAGGGTTGGAAGGGGCCTACAAAGCCATCGAGTCCAACCCCCTGCTCAAGGCAGGAATCCAGGTCAGAGCATCCGCGACAGATGGCTGTCTAGCCTTGTCTTGAACGCCTCCAGTGTGGGAGAGCCCGCCACCTCCCTAGGGAATTGGTTCCATTGTCATATTGCTCTAACAGTCAGGATGTTTTTCCTGATGTCCAGCTGGAATCTGGCTTCCTGTAACTTGAGCCCATTCTTCCATGTCCTGCATCAAGGATGATCAAGAAGAGATCCTGGCCTTCCTCTCTGTGACAACCTTTCAAGTACTTGAAGAGTGCTATCCTATCTCCCCTCAGTCTTCTCTTCTCAAGGCTAAACATGCCCAGTTCTTTCAGTCTCTCTCTCTTCATAGGGCTTTGTTTCCAGTCCCCTGATCATCCTCGTTGCCCTCCTCTGGACCCTCTCCAGTTTGTCTGCCTCCTTCTTAAAGTGTGGTGCCCAGAACTGGACACAGTACTCAAGGTGAGGCCTAACCAGTGCTGAGTAGAGGGGAACTAGTACTTTACAGGATTCGGAAGCTATGCTTCAATACTGCACTGTACTCATGACCATGTATCCTCCGAGCATGTATCCTCCTCACAAACAAAACACGGTCTAATGGAAAATCTCCCCAGGTGTTTAAGGGCGCAATCCTATCAAGATAGGCGGTCACCTCCAAACTCGGAGGCGACTCCCTATCCTAAGCAAGGCAGGAGAGGCACGGAAGGGATTGTTCCCTCCGCACCTCTCCTGCTCTACTACTTTCTGCTAGACAGCCGTTTTCAGCTGTCTAGCGGTGGGGGGGGGGCAACCGGGAGAGACAGCTGCGTGTATGACACATAGGATGTGTCATACATGCAGCTCCACTCTCCCCACCCCAGAACGCCCCCAGCCCTAGCCCTTTTCAGTCGCTCCACACTCCTCTTGCAAGCGCAGAGAACAGGGCTTCTCCGCGCTGCCTCTGAGGCAACGCAGACGTGGGGGGAGGTCAGTTTTCCGGGAACTGACCTTGGAGCACGGGCTGTGAGGTCGATTCCCGGAGAACAGCATACCCTATGGCCCTCTAGATAGTGTCTAGTGGCCATAGGATTGCTCCCTAAAGCTCATTTAAAAACAGTCAAGGAGGGAACCACAAATACATCCCATGGAAGGGCATTCCACAAGAATGTGGCCATCCTGTGGAATGTCCCACCATGAGACGTATGCATAGCTCCTGCCCTGTCTGTTTTTTAGGGAGGGCCCTTTTAGGGAGGATTTTTGGGAGGGCCCCTGGACTCAAAGGTGGCCTAGCATTTTAATTAATTAATTAATTAATTGAATATTCATAGTGGCTGACTTGCATGAGGGTGTGGCAATATACTATCTTTGTAAATACTCTTTTAAATTTCTTGCTTGTTACTTTTTTAAAAGACAAGCCAGTGTTTAACATGGGTAGTTCTCCCCAGCCAATGGTAACAGTGGAAGACGACTGTACCTGTAGAACTGCTGCCTTCTTCAGTTGGGGCTGCCTAACCCAACTCTTCCCATGCTTTTTCTGCTCCAGCCTTCCCTCCAACCAGTCTGGACTTGCCCCAACAGAGGCCTTTTTACTCATACGTTGCAGTACCTTGGTAACATTATGAAATCGTTACCACAGGAGATGTTAACAGCAAAGGCAGAAAAACACATCAAGAGCATAATGCCTTTCCCTGTAATAGCTTTCTCTAGGGAAGCGTTGGCGAGGGATGAAAGATGTTTGGGACAAGATGGGTGCTGGGCAAAAAGAACTTCAAAAGAATCCTGCAATGTTGGGTGCGCGATATGAGGCTCGGAATCGATCTCCTGTAGCACTTCGAACGCTGAGCTGCAAGAGGCCCTTCCCAGAGGAGGAAGGTGAAGCTGTAACCATCCTGACACGCAGCCAAACCCTCGCCTTGTAGTTATAAAACCAGAACAGGGCTGGGCAAAAGCACACTAGAACCCTCAGGAGCCTTTGCAGCCTGTTCCAAAGCCACTTTCTCACCCGCAAAACGGCCAAAGCACAGGAGGGCTTGCCCTCTCCTAGTAGCCAGACCCCGCTTCCCAGAACCCTCTGCTTTCACAGCGGGTAAGTAACGATGGCAAAGGGGCTGACAACCCAGTCAATGATGGAAGCGGAAGCAAGAGCACCTGCATAAATGGGGAAGATTTCCCCAGCAGCACCGCTGCTTCGTCTTTTTCTTCTCCTCCTCTATATGCGTAAATAGAAATATCAGAGTGAACAGAAATATCAGACACAGCACACTGCATCCAGCTAGTCCACAGAAGCTTCTGTGTCAAGCAGCACGTGAGACTCTCTGGGGAGTTTTGCTATCGAGAAATGTCAGATTGGTTTAGGCCAGCAAGCCAGGATGGACCAAACCGATACAATCATGTTCTGTCAGGGAGCCAGCAGCAGGGTCTGAAAAGACAATAAACTTTAGATATTTTTTGTTTTTTGCCAGGCTCTGCCCCTCAGGTAACACATGGACTCTGTCTTCGCTTTATCGCCTGACATGGCTTTGCCTCTCTCAAGGACCCAATGTTTTTGAAAGCAGCTGCTCTATAGGACAGGGATGTCAAACCTCTCAGCCCTAGCACCAAATTCAGGTGTGGAGATGTTCTCAGGGCCACATTCCAGCAGTGGGCAGGGCTGAATGCAAAAGGGGTGCGGTCAAAGGCAAAAGGGGGCAGGCCCCCAAACACCATCATATTTTAGCTTAAACCTCTTTTCGCCAGGAGCTAAGCCTTCAGAGAGGCATTTCAGCCATTGAGAAGGTGGGGAGGGAACTGTGAAAAAGGCAGGAAACCACGAAAGGATTGGGGGTCAGGGGGGAGGGGACAGAGGCATCGGGGAAACCCCAGCATGCCAAAGTTGGATTCCAGGTGGGCTAGATTTGGACTGAGGCTCCACGCCCCTGCTATAGGGGGACTTCTATCAACAATCCATTGCAGTTCTCTCCCATCCATGATCTCGGCCAGGGCATGCTTCTGGAAGCCAGGAACTCGGCCAGGGAATTGTAAAATAATCAGAGGATACACAAGGGCATACGCAGAGTATTTCCTGAACCCTTGAACTATTTACGCATCTGGGATTCAGTTTGGGGCAGGGGGAGCAGAGGTTTTAGACGTTAGAACAGTGGTAGCAAGCCTTCAGCAGGAACTAAGGCTAGATGTACGCTACTGCTTTATAAAGGTATTGAAGTGCACTGATGACTGTTGGGGCACCTTCCACATTCGATATACCACTTTTGTAGTGTTATTCCCTGCTTTTTATTCCACATTATCCAATATACTGCAATAAATGTCACTGTGTGTCCTACGAGGTATAAATGTGCAAGAGGGATATAGTGTTACCACGATGGGATCGTAATGATATGACAGAAGGTGGACATCTGGCCTATGATGACCTGACCAAAATATATACACACATACAAGGCTGACAGCAGAAACGAGCTGCTTCCTGGAAATGGTTCAAAATTCACAAGGGAAGGAGAGAGAGTGGCTGGGAAGGCCAGGGTGTTCCATAGGTTTTTGACCCAGACATAACACATCTCAGAAGCTGCCTCAATCTCATTTTTTAAAAAGTACTACGTTTCTAGTCCTCAGTGTTTGCTTTACAAGTATACAAGTGGAAGAGTCAAGAAGCCACAAAGAAGCCTCGATGGGCATTTCCCAGGCCCATGGCAGAGATACAGCTATGAGGGAGGGAGGGAATCCAGAGAGGAGACCTCCTCTCTTGCCACCACAGCACAGCAAGAGTGGCTGCTGTTCGGGAGGGGGACTGGAGGGAGGGACAGTGCCCTGCTGCACTCCCATTTTGATTCTTCACTGGCTCAGAAGAAAGCGGGGTGGGGAAAGAGCCTGGTTTGCCAAGCACAATTATGAGTCAAACCAGGGCATGAAAGGATGTTGGGGTCACTCATCACTACACATGACTGAGGGGTTTATCACACAGGGACAGAAGTCCACATCAGTACCGGAGTTTCCTCCATCCAGTTTCATCATGGGATTCGATTGGGCTCCTTTACACACTTGTTTCTATCTTGTTATATTCTATTCCTTAGCTTTTCACAGGGTGGCTACTTCTCCACGAAAAGCCATTACACACGCTGGGGGCATGGCAAAATTTCCTCCCTGGTTCCTGCCCCTTTCCTTCCCCTCGCAGATTACTGGTGGTTTGGTTGTGATTGGTATGCCATGCGGGTGGGCAGCAACCTCCGCCAAACTGCTTGAACACCCCCCCCCCCCGGCACCGGCTTCCCAACGAACTGCTGGAATGCTGGCATGCCAGCCTGCTGGCCATTCCATGATGTGGAGGAAGCATCCAAAGGTGGGAGCAAAAGTCGGTGTGTTGCATTTAGTCACAGCATGGTGGCAAACCAGCAGGTCAGTATGCAGACACGCTCACCACCCCAACGGCACTGCCCCCACCATCATGACCACGCCCTCAAACAAAGCGGGTTTTTCGTGCTATGGAAGACAGCCATGGGCAGGCCGTGGCACTCCTCATGCACAGGCTGAAAATACACTGCACTTTTTCCGTTTGGGGAGAACACGGGACCGGCAGGGGGAAATGGTGGGAAAATCACTGGAGGATTACAACGTCGTGTAATGGACTGGAAACTTCCGTGAGTGGCCAATAATGAATCTGCGATGCAGGTGTAGTGATGCCCTGAGACATTTGTTGGATGTGTTTCTGTTTTGTCCAGGACCAAAGCAGGCCTGGACAAGACCTGCTAGGTTGGGGTGGAGCTAGGACTGAGTCTGGCCATTGTGGGCCCACAAGCCCATATTTAGGGTGGCCACGTATGAACCACCAAAGCAGAGGAAATGGATACCCCAAAAAGGAGGGCCAAAGAGGATAGTGCTTTGCACAAAATTTGCATGTTGCCATTGATCGGTACAGATGCAAATTTAGGAAGAATTATTCTAACGTACATAGAGATGCAGTCTGCCTCACCCTAGGGTGGAGGGCTGTGGGCGCATGGCCTGCGTGCCTGCCTGGTCAGTCTGCTGTGCCTAGGTGCCAACTGTGGATGGGGAAGTTTTCTGCAGAGTGGCGTTCTCCTTTTTGGAGATTCATAAGTGGCCACTCTACTTCTCTCCCTCATCCCTCCACTGCAATTTCCCATTCCTCTCAGAGGCAGCCCGAGACTTTTTGCTGCCTGAGGCAGAGCAGAAAACGGCACCCAAGTCAAGGGGAGGAGCACCCAAGCGGGAAAGTTATTTGGGCACAAGAGGCGGATAAGCCCACGAGCATCTCTCCCCATCCCCAACAGCAAAAATACGACACCAAATGCGATGGCCAACAATTTGCTGCCCTTTCTTGACGCCCAAAATCTGCTGCCTAAGGCAGCCTCCACGTCCCTCTGCCTAATGGTAGGGCTGGCCCCAATTTCTTGCTCATATACCAAACCAGCAGCACTGGCATCTAGGTGGTTTTTTATTACGGGGATGGAGACATTGTGTGTGTGGGGGGGGGGGGATGTTGCATTTGGATCCTTCCCATCCTCCCTTTTGCTCAGGGTAGCATATAGAAGCAACTCCATTTTCTTCTGTTCTTTGCTGCTTCTTGTCCGTCTCGTTTTGAAATGACGTTTATGGAGCTGGGCTTATTTTTATATAGAACTTAGGATTCTAAGAGAGCAAGCCTATGGCCGCTAGACACTGTCTAGACAGCCATAGGATATGCTCATTTCCAGGAACCGACCTCAGAGCCTGTGCTCTGAGGTCGGTTCCTGGAAAACTGACTGTGCACCTCATCTGTGCTGCCTCAGAGGCAGCACGGAGAAGCCCTCCTCCATGCTCGCAAGAGGAGTGTGGAGCGACTGAAAAGGGGCGAGGCTGGGGGCGTTCCGGGGCAGGGAGAGTGGAGCTTCACGTACGACACATCCAATGTGTCGAATGGCAGCTGGCCCCCCCACCGCTAGACAGCCGAAAATGGCTGTCTAGCCAAAAATAGCAAGGCAGGAGAGGCATGGAGGGAACGATCCCCCCGTGCCTCTCCTGCCATGCTTTGGATAGGTGGTCGCCTCCGAGGTCGGAGGCAGCCGCCTATCTAGTTAGGATTGCGCCCTAAATGTACTTGTTCTTAGGCTGCAGTCCTATGCACAATTACCCAGCAGTAAGCTTCATCAAGATCAATGGGACTTACTTCCAAGTAAACATGCATCAGATTGGTCTGTCAGTCTTTGGGCTTCTCCACACTGGGCTCTTATGGGTCTTTTACACAACACTGTCAACCTCCAGGGCATTTCCTGCACTAAATGAATTTTATCCCATTTTTTTAAAGATCAGAGATAATGAGGTATCAAATTACAGCGTGCTGAGTTCTCTCGTGAAAAGAGGAAATCCCGCAATAAGAGAAGCTAGACCACAGCGCCATCTAGTGGCTGTATAATGAAACATATAGAACATGCAGATAAGGGGGAAAGGGGGGGCAAGAGAAGCACGTGTAAAGGGAGCCCGATGTGATCCTGCATTTAAAATGGAAGCAGAAAGCCCCGGTAAAGTTGTGGGATTTTAGGCTGGTGTAGAAATGCTCAAAGTGAACTGCCTTGAAGACCTATTAAGCCAAAAAAATATAAATAAAAATAAACTCTCCCATGAGACGGACATAGCCAAGAGTGGGCCAAAGTCACCCCTTGAGGTTTATGAGTGCATATGAATTCAAACCCAGATCTCTCCAGCCCATGTCCAACCCATGTCCACCACAGACAGTTGTAAAAGGTGAAAGGGTGGGGGAAAGACCACTGGATTTGGCAAGGGAAGAGGGTGTGTACAACAGTGAGGATTTGGGTTTGTACATGAGCTGAGAGGGAGACAGAAGAACTCCCCGTCCCCTTCCCTTCCCCATAACAAACATGCTGGGGGGAAATGCAAGTCATCCTCCTCTCTTATCTGGCTGTTTGAATAACATTTATAGGTAGGCTTAAGGGGCCAACATCTTTTTGACCCACAACATCCACATCCTTAAATTCAGTCATGCCCTTCAGGGAACAGCAGCTCAGTGGAGCACAAAAAGTGTTTCTCTGGGAAGCACAAAAAGAGCCCCTTCCATGGGGATTCCCTGGGAGTCACAAACATGGGTCACAATTCCCTGGGAGTCACAAACATGAATCACAAACACACACACACATGGGTTGCCAATATACAGTGGTGCAGGGAAATAATTTTAGACCCTGGACTTCATGGTCTTACAGGGTCCCCCTTTAGATGACCACGTGTATTACTTCAATTGTAACAAGTCACATTTTCTTTCCCCCTCCCCTCAACCACCCTTCCTTGCTTTAAAACTGCTTCTACATTCTTGATACATTAGCACAAAACCAACAGCAAGAAAGCTCTTTGCCAACGCAGATAAAAGACATACTCAGAGCATGTGTGGTTGTGCTTACTATGGGTAGTCAGTGGGGAGGGGGCTGTGGGACTCCGGACTTTGGCCCCAGGCTCCAGCCCTAGCGGCACCACTGCCAATAGAAGCACACACACACCCCAGCCGTTAGGGCTGCAGGGGAAGGGTGCCAGAGAAATCCGTCCTCGTCTCCCAGGGTTGCGCCAGCTGCCACCCTGTTTGCTTAAAAGAGCAATCTAGCTTCCCATCAGAGCCTTGGCGGAATCCTCATTATTAAAAAGAAAGAAAGGGAAAAAAGACTGACAAAATCACTCTGATGGTGCCCCACCAAGCTCTCCGCCCGGGGCGTCAAAGATGTGGGAGCTGCCACTTGGCGTTCCCTTGTTTGAAGTGTGCCTGCTTGATCTTTGTCTTGAAACCAGTTGATTCATCTGTGTGTCCAGTGGGAAGAACACGAGCCTCCCATCAAAAGGATCATGAGTTTGCCTTTTCTCCCTTGGCTGGAACATTTCCAGCATCAGCTGGGAGGGACTGGCAAAAGACGCACAAAGCACACCCGGCGTGCCCGTATCAAACCCAGCAGCCCTCTCAAAGCACAGAAGCGGGGCCGCCTTGCCCTCTGTTACTTTCTGCTCTCCACAATCCCTTTTGAGGGGGGGCAGGCACTGCTGTTTCAGTCTGCGGTTCTAAGAATGGAACCACACTGTTCTGAGCCAGGGGTGGGGAACCTTGGACCCAGAGGCCAAACTCTGGCCCACCCAGGGGGCCAATATCTGGCCCACCCAGGGTTCCCCAGGTCGCTGTGCCCCCTTCCCCCCAACCACCAATCATTTGGTGGCTTCCCAGCTTTAGAGCAGTTTCTTCCCCATTTGAAAAAGTTGAAATGCCTCCTCCCCTATGGCTTGGTTACTGGCAGTAAGGATTTTAAGCTAGTATTATTTTTTAAAAAAATTATTTTGGGGCCTGCCCACCAGTGGAATATGGCTCCCCAGCGCTTCTGCAAAATTGAATTTGGCCTTCTGGCTGAAAAGAGGTTCCCCAACTCTGTTCTAAGCAACGTGTCCTGCTCACAGTTTGTAAGTATGGAAGGATGGCCATAGTTTTGCACACCAATGGGCAACTTGTGATCTTCCAGATGTTGTTAGACTGCAACTCCCATCACCCCCACCCTTACTTAGGCTGACAAGAGCTGCAGATCAACATCTGGAGGACCTCCTGCTCCCCCCCCCTTGGTGTAGACAATACACAGCTAGATGGACCAATGGTCTGAGTCAGTATAAGGCAGCTTCCTCTGTTCCTACATCAGGGGTGGGAGACACATGGGCCACATGCCTGGTCTTTTTTGCATCCCCCTCCCTCCCCCCTCAATGCCACCAAATTTGCTGCAATGGTGGGGGAAAAGGCAGTGATTTTGCTCAAAAACATGGAGCTCACTCCCCACGCACAATAAGGCCCTCCGGAGGTTGCCCAGCTCTGTCCTCCATCATGACCACACCAAGATTTCCCAAATGAGCTCCCATCAGAGCTATGAACTTATCCAAGGCAGTGTGCTACAGTACATCTAAAAAAATAAGAAGACTGATGGGAAATCTAGAAGGAAAGTGATGGTTTCTGGCTTTCCCATGCAACAGATCGGCTTTGAAATGGTGTTCGGAAGACATTCTCATCTAACAGGTAGAAAGAACCACTTCAAAAGATGCCCAGAAAGCCACAAGCCCTGAGAGAGAGAGAGAGAGAGAGAGAGAGAGAAGAAAAGTGCATCTCAAACATGCATCTCCCTCCAACCTGCTTCAATTATGTTCCAGCCTGAAAACAGTTTATCTCGTTTCAGAAAGAAGACCTGAAGCTGGCTGCCCAGGGGCGATTCTCCAAACCCACCTTCAGGGTTTGTGCTGTGCAAAGTGAACATTTCAGATTGGGGGGGGGGGTTGCAAATAAATTCAAAAGCTGTGTTGTGTTGCAAAACCAAATGTAAACAAACCCATTTAAACAAATCTAGGAGATAGTTTTAAAAGCGAACTAGAAAATCAGCGCCATTGCTTCCACTACCAGGGTGCAATGTGTTTTGCATCTCTCCTTCCTACCAGAAATGAGGGCGGGGAGTGCTGAGCTGGTGACATGAAAAAACAGTGGTGGGAACAGCTCCCATAAGATCTAGCCAGCATACCCAATAGTGAGGGATGATGGGAGCTGCAGTCCAACATCATCTGGACGGCCACATGTTCCCAGACTATATTCTAAACCCGCACACCATGGGAACATAGGAAGCTGCCTTATACTGACTCAGACCCTTGGCCCATCCAGCCCAGTATTGTCGACACTGACTGGCAGCAGCTATCCAGGGTTTCAGGGAGGAGTCTTTCCTAGCCCTGCCTAGAGACGCCAGGGATTGAACCTGGGATCTTCTATAGGCAACGCAGGTGCTCTGCCACTGAGCTACAGCCCCTGTGGTCATCCCGCTGTCCAAGGGAAGCAGCACTTTCCAATCCTTCTCATGTCTTTCCTTGTTGTTGTTGTTCAGTCGTTCAGTCGTGTCCGACTCTTCGTGACCCCATGGACCATAGCACGCCAGGCCTTCCTGTCCTGCGCTCTCTCCCGGAGCGTGCTCAAGTCCATATTCATTGCATCCGTGATGCTATCTAGCCATCTCATCCTCTGCCGTCCCCTTCTCCTTTTGCCTTCAGTCCTTCCCAGCATCAGGGTCTTTTCCAGGGAGTTTTCTCTTCGCATTAGGTGGCCAAAATATTGGAGCTTCAGCTTCAGTATCTGTCCTTCCAATGAGCACTCAGGGTTGATTTCCCTTAGGATGGACTGATTGGACCTCCTTGCAGTCCAGGGGACTCGTAAGAGTCTTCTCTAGCACCACAGTTCGAAAGCATCAATTCTTTGGCGCTCAGCCTTCCTTATAGTCCAGCATGTCTTTCCTACCCACTTCGAAATGGGACTGGTCGGGGCACACAGTCCTGGGCTAGAGGGACAAAAGTCTGACCGGGTCGAAGGCAGCATCCAATGAAACACAGAATTCTGCCCAGAACTCACGCCCCCAAATGAATCCCAATCTGTCTGTGCTCAACAGGAGAATTAATTGAACGGCTTTCCCTTCTCTGCCCGGCAATGGACGCCCTGCCGTTGGTAGCACTACATATGCTGTTTACTGTTTAGAGCCCCATACGTATTTCAGTGGAGGCCCATGCCTCTGATGCTGGGGGGGGGGGTGAATCCGGGTTTCGGTCAGAACTGTAAAGAAGCTAGCCAAGGTGCAGGGCTGGCAGCCTCCACTGATGTATTTTAAACTTGAGCAGAAAGGGAATCAGCGGTGGGATTTAAACCTCTCCCATTCCAGCAAAGGAAGCGGCCTTATACAGGGTCCGACCGTGGGCCCCTCCAGCTCAGCACAGTCTACCCTGACTGGCTTTCAGAGAGTCCTCTTTGCCCAGCCCCACCTGTAGCAGCCAAGGATTGAAACTGGGACCCTCCACATGCGACATCTGTGCCCTGCCACGGAGCTCCAGGCCCCATTCCGAGGCTCCGCATCTGTCCGCCAGCGATGGCGCCGCGCAAACATCCCGCAAAGCAGGGAAAGGGCGCCACCTGCAGGGTCAAGGTGGAACGCCCGTGGCTTGCGGCGCTCGGCCGTTTCCGCGGGGGGGGGGGGCTGGCTGGCTTTCCCGAGAGCCGGGAGCCCCCTTCAGAGAGCAGGTGCTCGTCCTTCCGCCTCCAGCTCGCCGCACAAATTCCCCACGCCTCAAGCTCACGTTTGAATGGTAGCAAACCGTCGCGGCAAGATAGGAAGCTGCTTTCTACTGAGCCGGACCATTGGTCCGTCAAGCTCAGTATGGTCCAGGCGGACCAGAACCGACTCTCCAGGGCTTCAGAGGGTGCCTGTCCCAAGCCCAACCTGGAGATGCCGGGGATCGAACCTGGGGCTTTTTGCACACAAAGCACGTGTTCTGCCTCTGAGGAGTGCAGGCCGGTGGCTCCCATGTCAGTGGGGTGGCGAATCCGCTCCGGGTTTCAGGCAGAACCAGTCAGAACTCTAAAGGAGCTCTCCAAGTCGTGGAGCAGATTCACCGCCCCACTGACACCGCATCCACCAGCCTCCACTGCCTCCAAGCCCACTGTTAACCCCAGAAAGCCAGAGGGATAAAGTGGACGTGACAGGGCCATCGTTCAAGCGCCTACCGCGGTTCCAGGTGAAGACCCCACTGCTCATTTCAGCAATGAAAAAGAGGGGACAGGAAAGGAGCCCGGAACGCCCCCCGCCCCCGCACATTAGCTCCCCCTTCAGTCCACACTCTCCTTTCCCAGCTCACCTCCTGCATCAGAGACAGGGAGTAAAATCCCTGAAGTAAACCAGTGCCAGGAACCCAGGCGTGGGACGGAGGCAGGGCTTGGTAGCTCTCTTCCGCATGCTCCTTTCACTCTTAAAAGGTCTTCATTCCCTCCTTGACATACGGCTGGCGCAAATGCATGAATGATGCCCTATAACCCCTAGTTCTCCCCTAGGGCAGCGAACTTGTAGCTGTGGTCCTCCAAAGCACCTGGAGGACCACAACTCCCATCAGCCCTAGCCAGCATAGCCAATGGTGCCAGATGATGGGAGTTGATGAATTCAGGATTCATCAACTCTGCAGAATTTGGACGTTATTTTTGGTTATATGAAATCCCTTTTGCAGGGACTTTAACACAAACTGTGCCGCTGACTTCCAACACATTTTCTCACTCCCCGTTTCCAGCTCATAAGCACGCTTCATGGTGGGTCAGTCAAGTTAAGCTTGACCATTGCACCCTGTAAGAAAGCTCTTGCCATTTGAGCTTGAAGTCAGTAAAAGGCACAGCTACCATTAACATTTCAAAGCAAATGTATCTCTAAATTTCCCAAAGGGAGCCAGGCTTGACTGACTGAACTCAGAAAGGTGTTCGTCTCACAGCCCCTGGCCCAAGGAAATGGGAAGAAATTTATCACACTCTACACACTACTGGCTCTTGGGTAGCTTTACTTCCCCCTCCTAGTCAGAGTGAAGGGGTGCTGGACCTCAGAGAATGTGAATAACGTGATGCTGTAGAGAACTGTGGTGCCCAGTGGACCAACAAGCTCGGATAGTCCAAATCCCAGCTCATTCATAGATTCACTAGGTGACCTTGGGTTGGTTAAATCACACACTGTGTTTCAGTTCCCAATCTGCAAAATAGGCAGAGTGAACCACATTTTAAGGCAAATGAGAGGAGATAGTGCTGAATTTGCAAATTGTTCAACAAAGCATACTAGTATACTGCAAGGAGAAAATGGAAAAATAAAAGCCTCTCGTGAACCCCAAACATGTACTCGCTGGAGGCTGTTTGTTGCACCTCTGCATGTTCCCTTGTTCTGCCTCCTTCCAATTAGCTTTCATGGGGAGGAAGTGTAGCTTTACTGCATCTCTGTATTATGAACTGTTCAATCGCTCCAGATGCAGTGAAAGAATTGAACTGCCTTCTTCTGGTGGCACTGTAGCTCCTTTCTCTAGTTCTATGGAGTGAGCGGGAGTGCGTGTGTTTTGTGCTTCTAAACATGGTGAACATGGATCTTAACTCCAGTGATTTGGCAGGCGCACCTTTTTCACAATTCTCTGAACATAGGGAGCAAAAGGTAGACCTGCATATCCCCTGCAACTAGAGCAGGGGTGTAGAATCTGAAGCGGTGGCGGGGGGCAAGCCAGCAGGCTTGGCGGTTCCCCAAATGGCCACACCCATTCCCCCAACCCCATCCGCCTTCCCCCAAACACCGATCGCTTGGTGGTTTCCCAGCTTCTGTGCAGTCTTTCACCCCAATTCTGGATGTTTAAAATGCCTTGACTAAGGCTTAGTTACTGCCTGGCAGGAAGAGCTGGGGAGAGCAATCCTATGGCCCCTAGACAGCATCTGGGGGGCCACAGGATAGCCCGGATTCCTGGATCAGAGGTTGGAGACAGCGCTCCAATCTTAGACCCTGGAGTCCAAGCTCCCCAACCCCTCCCCCTTGCAGATGACACAGAGAGAACCGTGCTGGCTGCCTCTCCAAGCTCACAAAAGCAACCTCAGAGATGGGGGAGACGGGGTGGTCTTGTGGGCAGGGGGGAGTGGGGAGGCAGGGATATGAGCGCTCCCCAGCCCCCTTTCCTCCCCCGCTGCAGAACCCTTGCTAGACGAGCAAAAACGCCGGTCTAGCATAAATGCAGAGCGGGGGAAGCACAAAGGTGCAAACGTCACCTCTGCGCTCCTCCATCTCTGCACAGGACGCCCGTCAGCCTCTGAGCTCAGAGGCTGGCAGGCACCCGGACAGAACTGCACCCTGAAGCTGCATATCTGGCCCCACCACTTTTGCTTTTGGCCCTGCACCTCTGACCTTCGGCACTGGAATGTCACCCCCAAAAGTTTCGCCCTCAGGCTAAAAGACGTTCTGCACCCTTGAACCAGCGGGTCATATGTATCCCCCCCCCCCGCGCCACCGCCGCCAAGGAAGACTGTACAACAGTCTAGCAAGTACTAATGCATTCTGGCCATCTGTAGCCCAACATGGGGCAAACCCCCACTTTTCTCAAGCTTTCCTGTATGATCTCCTGATGGAGTGTTTTCCTCATCACAGTTCAGACAAGTGGTTTTACAACCTGTTGTACACCTTACAAATCCAACACCACTTTACTTGTCAAGAAAACAGTCAAGATCATATTTAAGTGAAAATATAAATTTTATTTTTAAAACAATAGCTGCCAGCAGTTTGCTGGTATATCTGTAAAAGATATTCCAGGAAAGTGAAAAGACAAGCATATTACCATATGTCATATAGAGACTTCCAGGTATCTCTCTATACAAAAGCCAAAATTAATGTCCTGCCTACCTTGGGAATTTATGCCCACTCAGAACAGCTGAGCAGGTTAAAATGCAAAACAGGAGAATATTTTAATACATCTTTTCCTTGGAATAATCTTCCTTTCAGATATGCACAAAAGGATGCGAAGGAACTTGAATGTATCTAAGCAATTGTAGTTTCACATGGGACAAGCCCACTTCCATTACACAAGTCATTAGCGCTGAGCATACGAAGTTGATTTAGAATTGCCTCTGCTGCCAAGGAACATTTTGGTTAAAACCCTATTTCATGGGAAAGGCAGAATTACGCTTGTGATGGGGAGGGAGCAGGGACTAACTTAAGAGTTCTACATGGCCCCCAGTATGGCCTAAGGCAGAGTCCAAATTGCATTCTCCCCGCCGCCCCACCCATAATTGGGTGCAATCCATAGGGCAAGTTCTCCTGTGTAAGCCCCACTGAAATGAAGAGCTGCACATGGAGGCTTGTGCAGGAGAACTTCCAGAAGCTTTGTGCCTCATGGGTTTACTAGCTCCCACTCTGCCATCCTTAAACAGTGCCCAAACCTGCAGCAGAAGCTTCTCCTCAATTTATGGTGCAGCCACCTCTAGCAATAATACATGCATGAAACGAAACACTGGAGTGCGTTCACATGTACTGCCACTCTTAAAATACACCTGGGCCCATGTTTAGGGACGTTCCTGGAATGCTCAGTCCTAAAATAAAGAGACCCTAGGTCAGACTTCCCCAACTCAGTGACCTCCAGGTGTGTTGTACTACAACTCTCCTAAACACCCCAATAGCCAGGCTGGCTGGGAATTATGGGAGTTGTCGTCCAAGACATCTGGAAGGCAACAGGTTGGAGAAGACTTACCTGGGTGGACAACTGCAATGGGAATTGGAATCACCTTTGACTGCAGGAGTGAAGAGTCCCATCATGCTCCATCATGCAAGCCACTTGGGAAGTCCAAATAATGTTACACCTGGCCTGGCTGTAGAGGGGGAGCTGTGGCAAGACGGCCACAAGCCCACATCTTACATCATCAAGGTGCCTCTCTTTAAGGAATGACTGCAATCCAGTGTAAGTTGTCCTTGCTTGTACTTCTGGTTCTCATTAGATTATCCACCAATGTTCACAAGCTTAGGGATGATTTGGGGGAGGGGGGAAGAGAGACTCATGAGAAAGCAAACCCTACTCCTGTTAGTTAGGATGGTTGGATACAGAAGGTTGTAGCCAGATAGAAAGTCAACCCACTGAAATTACTGGGAATTCAGTTAGTCAGATCACGTCCCATGATATCAGTCGGTCAACTCTATCCCTAAATCTGGATCCAACCTAGGAGGTTTGAAATTTGAACCCAGAACTAATGAAAACGGTCAATTTTGTAAGAAACTGGCAGATGGCAAGACCATTAACCTGGATTGTTAATTCTTCGCGATATCCACGATATTCTTCCAATTCCTAAACTATACAGTAGGTACACAATGTATGCAAAGAAGGAAGATCTTCCATGCTCTGGACTCAAAACTTTCTCTCCTCCCCAACTTTGAATAGCAACAAAATCAAGTCGGATCCTCTGTCTTCCAGAAAGTCAGTCAATCTGTATACACCAATGAATGCTACTAATCTGAGAAGTTAAAACAAATGCCAGCTAGCTACTCCTTTTAAACCTAGATTGCAAAAAAAAATAAAAATGATTTTTTTGGGGGGGAATCCATTTGAAGTCAGAAGTGTCCCCCCCAACCATTTCTTGATTGACTCAGGAGAAAACGGACTGTTTTCATCCATATGGATCATCCCAATTATCATATATGTACCCTAATGTGTGAGAACAACTGCCTCCACTACACACACAGAGGACAAATGGTCTGAGAATGTGCCATTCTTGTTGACAGAGAGATATAAGGCTTTTTCTGAAATATGTTTCCAAGGACTTCCCCATTCCAGCTTAATAGAACCGAGAGCATAAGATTTAACTACTTCCTGTATTTCAAATCTTAAGTTGCCTCAACAGTGCAAAGGCACAATCAGCATCAAGTTAAAGGTTGTCCTGTGTTATTTACAATACAATTTCAAATGAACTAGCAAGCTGCGTTCTCCCTTTTGATTGATGCGCTTGGGAGGTGCTAACTTCATGAGGTTCCAAAGAGCCCTTAATTCAGATCCTGAATCATTAGAGGTAATTTTCACATGTTCAAAATCAACCTAGCACGAATCCTGGGATAACTGAATTTAGTAATTACATGGAACGATAGCAGTTGGGTAGCAGGTGGATGTGTGGACAGTCAGTTGGCAAAAATTGGGCCCACATCTGCCCATATCTTATTACTTCCTTCCCCTCTAACCCATCATGCCTGTTATCCTACTACACAATTACTGCATTCACATGTCATCAAGAAGCCAGAATTCTGGAGACTCCTGGCCTATCATGAACAAGCTGTATGCTGGTGCATGTGGTCTATTAGCTCCTCCTTTTCTCCTTCCCACCAGTATGACTGGATTGTCTGAAGCCAGTTGTTTGAACTGGTACTCATGGATTATTATTCCAAAATTAGCCAGATTTCATAAGACAAGAAAGAATTCTTGGTTAGGAATTCTGGTTTGTGAAAGGAACAACAAGCCAGGATCTCCAGTTTGGACTGCAGGCTAAACAAGTCCTTCCTGGTTTGTTTAGCAGTAGCAGGAAGGAGCAAAGCAGGAGCGAATAGGCGGTGTACATCAACACACAATAACACCAGGTCCTCTGGTATTCTGGCTTATCATTGCATCCAAACACAATCAATCTGAAAGGGCCAGTTTTGTGCCACTGAATATTCAATTTGGCAGGAGAGATGACAACTGGAAGGTAAGCCAGTGCGGGTATTAGGAATGATCCACAACCACCCACCACTTAACAAGCCCAATATGCTATTACAAATGGCCATCTACCATTTTGCTACCTCATTAATGAATATGCACACCAAGTTGGCCAACTGACCAAAAGGCAACGGGGGCAAAATCAGCAAGAATCTGGAGCACATTTCAGACATGAGAAATTAGACTAAAATGTAATGACAAAAATGCTAGAAAAGGTTTATCTTTTAGTATTTATGTCAATCAAAGCTACAGGATGTTTTGGGTCCAACTCTTAGCAACAGCATAAGCAGGAGAAAGGATTTTGCCAATAATGGACATTTTAGATCTTGCAAGAAGGCACCCCAAAGCTATGTATAATGAAACAAAGCTATTACTGAAATCGCCTTTCCATTAATTTGATTGAAAGATCACACTGTAAGACTATGTATGATGCTTAGGAAAAAAAACAAGTCTCTTAACAAAAAGCTATTGTATAAAATGGTTTCATAATCCTCTTCTGTGCTCCCCACTTATGCGAAGTAACTCAGGCTGCATATGCATAGTAACTCAGGAGTAAGTGAACTCAGGGGGACTTGCTTCTGCACAAGTATGCACAAGACAAATTTAAAAGGAATCGCCCTTTGACAGCCAGACAGGTAAGTCAGTTGACAAGTGTCCTTACACTTTGTAAAAAAAATATGTGCGCTTTGCTGTAAAAGTTACAAAAAAGTATGCTGTTGTGACTAATGTTCTTTGGAGGAGTCTGTGATGGCATTTAAAATGAATGTAAAAGTTGGATCATACCTCAAACCCTGGGCTTTCTATTAAAGAAAAACCAATTTAGCAACACAACATTTGCTTTAAGCTACAGTGCTATTCCTTGACGTTGTTATAGAAAAAAACACAAATGGCCTCGAACGTATCATGATTGTGGCAGGAAAAATTATAAATCAAGTACATATGCAACTGTCAGGCAAGGAAACTAATGAAAGAGGGGTTGGAAACTTCACACAGCTTACTCCTGGGGTAACATAAATCACTGTGACGGAATTATGCACATAGTCTGTTAAGGCAAAGAAGTTGGTTTCTGAAGGTCACTTGCACATCATTAAAAATAAAAAAGAGCAAGATTCTGACTTTAGCAGAGCAAAAAGGAAATATATCTGGCAGCCAACCACTGCATTTCTAGCTAGCAATGTAAGAGAAGCTACTTCTTGAGTAGAAACTTCATGCTCATCTAGGCTGTTTGACAGCTCAGATTCTGAATGACAGTTACATAAGTAATAAATCCTACATATTGACATGTGTCTTAGTGTCTTGAAAAGAAGCCACTTGGCATTATACCCTTGGGTTATTGTTTTTCATCATGAAAGACTTCCTGTATTTATAGTGGCACTCTGTGTCCAAGGAAGATTTCCAGGATTTGATCCAATAATCTGGAAGACCCACAGCAAAATATTGGACCTGTGCAAGAATACACAATGAAGATTACACTTCACCTGTCTCCCTCCCCACTCCCAAAGCAGAGCATGGTGGGCAACAGTTCCTGGTATTCGAGTTTGTTCAAATGTGCCTTTTCCCTCATGAACAGACCTCTGCAAGACATCTGGCCAAGTAGTTCACAAGTAGTTCTTCTTAGCGAGGCAATAAGAGCCTTTGGTACACTGTTGAGACAGACCAGCAAGGACATTGTTTCAGAGAGCTCTGGTATGGAAAACTGCCTCAACGTTCCCAAAATTCATAAACAGTCCTTGAACCACCATCAAGAAGTGCCTCCTAGACCAATTTGATTTGAGATCTAAGAGCCAGTTTACAGGAGTATCAAGAAGTTTTCCCTAGACTGAACCACCTCAGGCAAAAGGGGTGTGGAAGCTGTATGTATCTCCCAAAGAAAAAGAACTCCCTCATAGTATAAAAATACTATGGCAGAAAAGGGTAGGCCAAACCAATCCCCCAACAAGAGAGAGAAATATGGAAAGTGTTCAAACATGTAACCTGAAGTGGTTCAGTCCAGGAAAAGCTTTACCACCTAGTTCATCTGACTATGTAAACTGGCCCTCAGACTAATAAGGGCTCAATACCTGCAGACCATGCTAGTGAGTCCACTCAGCAGAAATGCTTCACTGCAAAATTAACCACTGCATTCGCCTCATTACAGGAGGCAAAAAAAGTAAGCGGCATAACATGAGTTTGCATCTTTAAAAACAAATTACTGTATCTGGTCTACCTGAGGTTAACACTGAATAACTGCAAGTAAATTGCTATCTTAAAAAGACAAAAAAGGGAGCAGTCTGTTAAAAGAAGCTTTGTTATGAATGTGAATGAAGTGCTGCTTATTTAGTGAGTCTCTTAGCTACATCGCTGTAAGCTATTTCAATCTCTTTGTCTCCAGGACAAGTGTTGGTGAATTCATCACGGCTGTAGGCATTCGTCAGGTATCTCCAAATCCCAGTCATCGTCTTGGGAATATCGAAGTTACGATACTTTTTAGTCACCACCTAGAAGCAAAGGAAAGGAAAAGCTACTTTTAGATGGTGTTCAATGCAGACAACACTGCCCCCAATGTTTTTTTGAGACAGAAAATCCAAATGGAACCCCACACAACCTAAACATGGTGCATAACCCACTGGGAAGGTCTCCTGTAGAAGCACCACTGAAATGAAACTACCACTGCACTCTTACTGATTACCTTTTATCCCACCTTTCTGCTATGGAATTCAGGGTGACATGCATATTGTATTTATTGCATTTATATCCCGCCCTTTTTTCCTCTTACACAGAACCCAAGGTGTCTTACATTATCCTCCTCCTCTCCATTTTATCCTCACAACAACCCTGTGAGGTAGGTTGAGCTGAGAGTTGGTGACTGGCCCAAAGTCACCCAGTGAGATCCCATGGCCGAGTGGGGACTAGAACCCGGATCTCCTGGCTCCCAGTCCAACAGTCTCACCACTACATCACACTACATCACATTATCAAGGAAAAACCAGATTTTCTGAGACTGCTTAGTCCTATTCCTTTCATTAAGTCAGATTCTTGGCAGTATAGTTGCTGTGTGCCCCAACCCCCGCATTTACCTCGGGTATGCTAGCCCTGCACAGGGGTGTGCCTTTCACCATGACCCTGTCCCTGTGTTTTCCCAGCACAAACCAACTAGTGTCAACTCAGAAGTAACTCCCATTGTGCTCAATGAGGCTTGTCTTCTGAATGTGCACATCAGAATTTACAGAGATCCCCCCTCAATTGAAATGGCACAGTTTAAAGCACAAATTCCCTAAGGCTGTAAAGCACACTCTTGAGGCTCCGATTCTCTGTTGTTTGGTTTACTGCCTTAGGAAGTAACTACTTCACACTTTCTTTATAGGGATCCTGCACAGCATCGGGTTAGAAAGGGGCTTGCTTTACCATCCCTGTGTCGTCGTCCCCGGTCTTTCCCAGCACAAGCATATGTGTGTCAGAAGTAACTGCCATTGTGCTCAATGAGGCTTGTCCCCAAAATGCGCACTCCAGGAAGTCACTGAGAATCCCATGAATTGAAATAATGCATTTAGGAACCTTAATGTTGAAGCTTCGAAGCTTTGATTGATCCAGCACAGCAGCTAGAACACTGTGTTCCTCCTCTACTGATTGATTATTTAATAAAGTAAGTAATGCATGGGAGGGGAGAGAGAGGAGGAAATTGTTCGGCTGGGAGAACACTGTGTTCTTTTAAGGATTGTTGCTTTAAGAAAGTACTTAAAGCAGGTGCAGGGAGGGGAGAGAGAGAAGAGTGATTTTTATTAAGACAAAAGGTGTTTCCCATTTCCCAGCACAACAAATGTGTGTCTACTCAGAAGTAACTCCCATTGTGGTCAATGAAGCTTGTTCCTGAACTGCAGGTGCATCTGGAGCTTCAGGGGAAAGGACAAAGGGGGGGGGGGAACCTGGGGGCGGAGACTGTATTATTGCTTGAGCAACCCCTGCCAGTCAGATGACGTTCACTCCAACCCCCACCCAGAAGTATGAGCCCTGCATGGACGAAAGTGCAGCAAAGCTGATTCCTTTTAAAAATCCTGTACTCCTCCACTTGCTTCTCCTTCCATTGTCATGGAAACACCCCCAGGAGACCAATCCACTCAAGATGCGGAGTTTGGGTGTTTGTACCTGGGGTTGGGTCACAGAGAAGGATTACAGATACTGTTGGTGTACTGCTCAGCCTCCCCGCCTGAGTTGGCAGAGGTGGTCTCTGGTGTGGTGTCAATTGTTCTGGGAGGCTGCAATATTCATGCTGGGGTCACCCAAAAAGGACCATGTCAGAACTTTATGGCTACCATGACAATTGTGGAACTGTTTCAATAGGTTACCGGCCCAACGCACTTTGTAGATCACACCACTGACTTGTTTTCTCAACTGAGTGAGATCTGAAGTGGGAGCAGGGGTGTCTCTGTGACACCGTTATCACAGTCAGACACTTCCTGGTGAAGTTTAGATTGACACTGGTCAGATCCGTCCACACCTGATACCAAGTCAGACTCTGTCGCTCTTGCTCAGAATTGGCTTCTGACTGGTGGCAGCGCTCCAGGGTCTCAGGCCGAAAAGGGGCCTTCCCATCACCTGCTACCTGGGATCCTTTCAATGGAGATGCCAGCCATTGCACCTGGGATCCTTGGCAAGCAAGGCATGTGCTCTAGCACTGAGCTATGGCCCCTCCGTGTAGGATGATGGTGGATGAGTGCAGTATCAAGCAGTGACTTATATACGTGAAGCCACCCAACAACAATTTTGAAACACACAGTTTAAACTGTTTTTCACTGAAGATACTTCACATATAGCTAAGAGTCATTAAGCACCAAACATACACATCTGTGTGTGTGCGTGCATGTGCAAATTGGTCTTTAAACCAAGTTCCACATACTTTGACAATATGTAGTTTGGGCAACAAGTTGCAATCTGCTAGCGTCATCTCATCACCATCCAGAAACTTGCGGGTGGAAGCTGTGACATCCTCCATGCTGTTCTCATCGATCTCATCTGGAAGAGGTGTATTCAGGTACTCATCCAGCTTCTGCAGAGTTTTCAGAAGGCTCCTTTCCAAGGCTGAAGGAAAGAGGCACCTGTGTTAGCCAGCAGAAATGGAGGAAGGAAAACCACCCACATAAAAATGATCAATCACAACCTGAGACTGATATGCTCAAAAGACCACCTCTCCCTGTATAGAACTCCCATCACCAGTGGATATATATCCCAGGTGCCCTGCACCTATCAAGCCATCCTCAACAAGGAGCAGGCTTTCTTGCTGTTAGCCCAAGGGTTATGAAATAGCCTACTAGAAGTAGTTAATTAATTATATTTATGTATCACTTCACACAACCAAAGAGTCTCAAGGCGATTTACGGAAATAATAAAAACAAAGAACACAATACGAAATAACATATTCATTAAAACCATGCAAATTTACAAAAGCAGGCACCTAAAAGATCATCATTGGTCATGCTAGCAGGGGCTTCTGGGAGTAGAAGTCCCAAACATCTGGAGATATACCTTCGGCAGGGTGACTGATTTAAATCAAGGCAATTTAAATCATGATTTAAATCAGCAAGATAAAATATTAATTTAAATCTATTATGTAAGTCAAATTTCCCATTGAAATGTTTTCATATAGTTCCTGAACTTTTTCCTGCTAATCTGACCATCAAATCATGTTAATTTACAACTAGATTATTTATACTGTTTCATTCTTACAAGCAGGCTTTGTCTCCCTTTATCTCACTGTATACATTTTGCATACTTCCTTTTCTTACCTATAGAGGGAATGTCTTTAAAATTATCCCATATAGTGTCTTTTTTAATACCAGCACCCATGACAGTTAGAGGTTAACAGCACAATCCTGTACATGTCTTCTCAGAAATAAGTTCCACAGAGCTCAATGGGGCTTACTCCCAAGTAAGTGGGCACAGACAGGATTACAACCTTAGCATAGGAAGACAGAAAGATGCACACTGGACAATTTTGTCTTCTCTTTTTCTTCCATATTTCTTAATATGTGCTTTACTATTCTCATTGCTTTTATTTTTATTGATAAGGTTATTGCAAGCTATCTTGAACCTGTAAGACAGTGTATTTTAAATTAATGTAAGTTTGACTTATTAATGTCAGTACTAAGAATTCTTGCTTCTATCCTTTAAAGAAGTGTATTTAATGATCCACGACAGTTTCTATGGATTATTCTGCTTCCATTATCACACCTCCAGTTTTCCTTTATACTTTTAGATGGTGTTTGATTGGGATTCAGCAGGCTATAAATCACTAAGTCTAAAATTTAGAAGCTGTTTATTTTAGGTGCAGTCTACAAGAATGGTCCTTCAGCTCCCCGGAAGTCGAGCACTAAAAAACTACATTTTCTGCTCAAGCTCCATGACTACTATATTAGTTCCAGAAGAAGGATAGTAGCGTAACAGCAGAGGGCAGTCTTGATCAACAAAGCTCTCCTTACTGGAAGTCAGGAGAGAGGTTTACTCTTCCCATTTCAGGCTGTACAAAGAATGTAGGGTTTGGAGATGTTTACATAACCCTGCTGTAAGAGGATAAGCAATGCTCCAAGTGATAACCTCTAAACTTGACAGTGGCATAAGACACCCAGTTTACAAGTACAAAATAGTTTTTTGTTTTAAAGTACTACGGGCTTTGTTGCTTTGTTGCCAAGCAAATACTTGTGGCTATATTTTATATTTGGGGCTAAGTTAAACCCTGGACAATCTTCCTCAGTAGCACAGTATTTTAGAGGCTACAGACATATGGGAAGATGCATAGAGAAGGTGAATAGAAGCCAGGACCCAGAACAAAAGCCACTAGAAAAGGATATAGTTATCAATATTGTTTTCTTACAATGAACTGCAGTATGAAATCCCTGTGGCAAAAGGTCACCTAGCAACCACAGATTTCTTATTTACCAGCATGAAACATAATCTAAGGTCTACAGGTCTGTGCATCCAGTTAAGTATCATTTTGAGGTTACCAAGGGCAGCATGGTGTTCTCACTGAAAAATAGGCAAAGCTTTCAGAGAAACTGTCAGACAGCAGGTATAGCAGCCACTTAAATCTTAGTAGGAAACTTGGTTTTCCCCAACCTACTAACTAATTACAGGTGAAGTCATTACAGTTTTTTTTAGTCCAATGTGGTAAGATGGCCTATGAAATCTAAGCGTTAATGTAGCAAAAGAAGCTGAAAGAGACGCTTTTGAAGACATCCTCACTTACAGAGGCCCTCTTGTCAGCCATGCAGGAAAGGTCTTTCTCCTGCGTTGCTCACAAACTCAGGTACACACTCACCCTGGAGTTATGGCCCCACTCTCATTGCATTCAGGAGGGGGTTAAGACACATCTCTTTAATTTGGCTTTCTAAATTGCTCTTGTGGTTTCTAAAGCTTTTAAGTTTTACTATATCTTTGTTTATGATTTTTGTTTCCTGAATTTTTGTAAGCTGCCTTGGTTGATTCAGAAAGAAATGTAATAAATAAATAAAGGGATGAATTCTGCCTAGAAGGAAAAAAATGTTGAAGTTGGATATTTAGAAACAGACTAAATAGAAACAGAGTACCTTTTCCCACATGTCAGAGGACAAGATGACAGGTTTGAGCTACAAGAAGGGAGATCTGGATAAAGAGGAAGGTTTTCTTAAAATGAGGTGGGCACCTTGTGACTTTCCAGATGTTTTGGCCTACAACACCCGCGATCCCTCACCATTGGCCGTGCTGACTAGGGCTGATGGGAGTTGTAGGCCAAAACATCTGGAAGGACACAAGGTGCCCACGCCTTTCACAATAAGGAGATGGTCCTTGGAAAGAGCTGCCTCTGAGAAATGCTGGCATGATGAATGCATAAAGCTTAGAATCTGCCACTTGGGGCAGATTGGAGCATCTGAGAATTTCAGCATGAGAACTTGTAGATCTGTCAGAGGCCAGCTAAGGTTCAGAAATCTGAGGGACACTGAACCTGAGGAAGCCAAGAGGTGGGACTAGGCCAGTGCCTTACCTGACTGCTTAGCCCTACCCACATGGCTGCCGCTCAGTGTCTTTCAATCTTCATTGCTCAACTGTCCCTTTCTCGCTTCTTTTCTCTGGAACTTTATTCTTGGAAATATTTTTACACAGGACTAAATACAAATGTGCTTGGTTTGCTTAATTAGCTTGCAGAATTTTTTTATTTTTATCACATAGTATAATGTCCCTAAATTTTGTAAACAGCTGTATAAGGTTCCAGAGGCCTAACTGCAAAAATCAACCAAAAGAATCTTGTGGAATCTTAAAGCCTGACAGATTCATTGTGAGAGAAGCTTTGGTGAAGTATTATCCTCAGCTGACAGATACAAATAGGGATAGAGGGGAAAAGTTATAAACTGTGGGGCCAAATGACCATGAAATATAAATATATACATGTATAAGTGTGTGTAAGCATGTGTATATTTCATTACCCTTTTGGCCCCACCATTTCAAAATGTTCCATATCTGTGCATAGTCATGCCCACACACATGGACGTACACATGTACGTATGTATGAGATGAGGTTCATATTCCAGGCATCTAATCAAGGGGGACTCTAGTCCACAAAAGCTTGTGCCATTATAAACCTCCTTGTCTTCAAAGGTGCCACCAAACACTGCTTAATTAAATGAAGAAATCTTTCATTAGATTTGTGCATGTTCAAGATGACTTAAAAAATTACACCATCTTTTTCAAATTCATAATCAAGGTGAGTAGAAGAGCTGTGAAATAGTTTTCCCCACCCCTTTGTGCACTATGAGGAATCTAATCTGCACAAGCCACCATGAGTGTGAATCTTGCTTATGTAGCATCGGATTCTATGGAACTGTTTAGTTTGAAGCTGTTCCATGCTAAGCAACTGAAGAGTTCCAGTATAGCATGATGTTCTTTCCCATTCAGAATCATAACCAAATAATCCTTGGAGAGCAATCCCAGTGAGAGGAGCCAGGGTGAGCCCAATTTACAGCTGTCACGCCTTTTTAATGAAACATTAAAAGCCACCTTGGTGAACATATGCTGCTGAATACAAATGTCATAACTGTCTGTCCTGATACGCAACTGCTTGCAAAATACAACAGCATAAGGGCTGTTAAGCGTAGGCAGGGTGTTTGAGCAAACATAATGGCTCCATCCTTTTTAGCAGCTTTGGCAATTTGGTGATTGTTTGCCTTTAATGGGCCATTGTTGTCTACAGAAATCTCCAAAAACCTCCTGTGCTCACACGCATAGCCTGCACATCTTTTGTACATGAAAAGCCCTGAATTACAAATCAGAGGATGTAGAGGAAACAGCTGGGCCTTTGCTCAAAGGTTTTCCAGGTACAGACGGAAGCCAGAGCTAGCTATTAGAAAGGACTATCCTTAGGAGCAGAGATGAAAGAAGCATATTTGCTCACTCAAAAATAAATATAAAACGAGCATTTAAACTGGCAAGCAACTGGCTGCTCATGACTGTACAAAGTGCAGTCTCACCTGGGCAAAGGGAAGTGTACAAATAATGCACAGAACTCAAGGATTACCAGGACCTTGTGGAACTTCCACTTATTTTAATTGGCCTTGGACCACCGGATAATTTTGGGAGAGGTGTTGTGCCAGACACGTTTTCCATTCTACTGCCCTAAGTGGTGCCAAGAATCCACTGTCTTAGGTACCTCACCTCTGGCTACAAAAGTACATGCACGCAGATCTCATTCCATCAAAGCAGCAAGAGAGTGCTAGAATGCAAGAGCTGCTTTGCTGCATCAGATCAAGGGCCCGTATACAAAGAGCATGTCGCCTCCAGCAACGGCCAGCCAGATGCCTTGGGAAGTTTACAGGTGGGGTATGCAGCAATAGCCTTATCCCATTCACCCCCAAAAATGACCTAGAAAAGTTCCAGCCTTGTTCTAGAGCCGACCACTTCCCAGGTGAAGTCACCATTGAGCACAGTCTTGCTTGGGCAGCCCTCCATATACTGGTCACATTGCCATTATGCAATGGTATTGTCCACCTTGGTCCCAATTCAGAGGAATACTCAAGGTCTCGAAGCATATATCCTTTAAGGCCTTACTACATGTTCTATGTGAATACACAGAAAATGCCAATGAGTTCCACCACCCTTTTTTCAAAAAAGAAATGCTGCTTTAGGAGGGGACCATTTAGAGTGAAGTGCCAGGGGGTAAGCTAAACCCTGTTTCTGCCTATTCTCTGCTCTCAGTTATACCTGCTCCCAGCCACTTTCCCCTTGCGGGGCTGCAAACATGCATTTGGAAGCCCATGGTGGGGAGAACACAGCTTGGGTGAACTGGAGCACAGAAGGTGCAGGAAAACAGTTCATCCCCTCTCTGCTCCCCGCTTCTCCTCTCCTGAAGCAGAAGCTCTAAAGAGAGGGCACCAAGGTTCTGTTACACCTCCGTGTATAACATGAAGCTGCCCTGAAGAAAAGTGCTTGGCGGGGGGGGGGGGGGGTGCTACCTGATCAAGATGAGAAACTGCACCCCTGCACCAATAATGACTAGGGAGAGGTGGGTAGCAAACACACCCAAATGCCCTGCAACACACAAAACCAAAGAATGGATGCCCTACCTTCGTTTGCTTCAGGCCTGGAATTCTTGATAAATGCTGAAAATTTAGCAAAGATGTCCATTCCAGCAGTGTTTGATTCTGGGTGTTTTGGTGAAAGCTTTGAATACCTGAAGAGAAACATATTTTATATATAGTGTGATTTGGATTACAGCATGGTACTGTACCTTACAACTTGGGCGTATATTATTCCATGAAGTATTAACGTTTTGTTATTGGTGGTATCCCTTTTCATAATTGTTTGTAGCTACTTAATTCTATTGTCACGGAAGGCATTACTTCCTCTTCCAATTCCACAGTAACTAGCTGCTACTTAAATCACCCATTTCCTCTCTGTGGCAACCCTCCTGTGGCAACATTTTCCAGTGCCAGAAAGCGTGCTAAAAGCTGCCATTCCCAACTTCCGAGGATCAGGAGCAGCAGCAGGCACAGGCACAGTTGTGTTGAGGCATTCTCTCCAGCTTGGGGAAGGGGCATGGCAGCATTCCTTCTCCAAGCTGGAAAGAAATAACAGCAGCGTAACTGCTACCTCCCCCAGCTTTAAGCAACCAGAAGCAGCAAACATAATGCTCCAGTGCTCTTCCCAAACCACATGGGAGTGAATTCCATCTGCCTGAACTCAGAGGGGTCATTCATTCACAGTGTCAGCAGTCATCTGAAATGTTGCCAAAGCCAGCAGTGATTGATTACATTAAATGAGGACTGTTGTGGCTTAGAAATGCTGGTTTACCTCTTATGAATTCTACAGATTTGTGGAGTTTGTGTCTGGAGCTCAGCTCTCCAGGTAATATTTAAATGGATACTATTCAAACACACAAACAAAGCTACTTAAGCATCAAGTCATCTAGATTTTGGTCCAGAATACCAAATCTGTCCATATTTTTTAAAAATCCTTGGAATTATGTTTAGCACTGAAATTATACTTCAGAATGCTGCAATAAACCACAGAAGTCAGAATTTCTTCCCACAGGAAGGAATAATTCCAAGCTGACCTCTACTTGGATTTGGTACAGCCAAAAAGTTTGATTTGTTAATTATGAGACTGTGAACTATTTATGAAGAGTAATCAAACCAGGTCTCTGAATACCTGTCTTAAAATCCCAAGAAGGATTCACAAATTTGAGCTGGCATCAGTGGCCAGCCAAGGTTTGTGGTCAACAGCAACCCTGTCCCACCCCAGCCTCTGTCTTTATATCTCAGCAATGAGGCTCAGAGTGGTGGTGAGAGTTGACCACGTAAGCACTGAACCAGTGCCACAGAGGTGCTGCACCCCCCAGCTCAATTATCTTTGTGAGGCTCAGTGCAAGGTCTGGGAGACTCCCCCTGCCCATCCCTTGAGCCATGGGCAGAGAAATCCAGGCCAGGTACTGAGCCTCAGAGCAGGTTGTACAACAGAGAGGTGTCCTATTGCTTCCCAAGTCTCTCCAGTGTTCAGCAAGAGGTCTGGAAGATCCCAGGGGACCTCAACAGATTTTTTAAAATGTGTTTGCCAGTTGCGAGCATGTTTGTGGAAGTGTGCCGAGAAAGAAAACAGACCATAATTCTAGTGAGAGGACTGTTTGCTACCTCAGATGTAAAGTAATACATTTTACATTATAGGACAACTGCTTTTTAATAACTCGCACTCCCCACACTCACAGATTCCCAAGTAGCTTAGAAAACGCTAAGGGAAATTGCCCTGGAAAATATGTCTTCAAACTGAGAAACGGGGTTGGCTTTACCCCAAGTACCAGCAGCATCAGTAGTGCTGACTTTGTGTAGGAGTTTAAGCAGCAAATCTCTGGTAATCATCAAGTCCCTTTGGCCTCCCTTCTTACTGTGAATGAAAGCATACAAAGGTTCTTTTCGTTTGAGAGGCCTGCTTTGCCATAGTCTGGTATGTTTAATGATTTGCAGATCAGAGGAAAGTTTCCCCAAGTGTTAACGTCCTGATCCCCTCCCCAGTCACACAAGTGGGGGGGGGGGGCACGCCAAGTGTGCAGTAGCCCAAGGCTGGATGTGAAGCATAATTGGAAGAAGTGGAATAGAAGCGGAGAGGGTGAGCCAAGGGTAGGTCCCCAGCAGAGAAGCCAACTGGCATGGCCGCAAGGCCTGGTTGGTTGAAGACAAGCCCACTGGCACACCAAATGGCCCACTTGTCTCCATTAAAATCTTTTCTGCTGTGACCAGTTTGATTTTAGAATTCCCTGGGATGAAGATTCATTTTTTGCATACTTGGTAATACATAATGTATTCAGGTATTTTGGATCCAAAGTTTTAATCCCCAGTTAATGTTTTGAAGCTGGTACATTAATAAGCACATCTACAGAACTAAGACCAAAATGCCCTTCCTGGGTAGACTGTACACAGAGAAAGTCAAATTGAACAGAAAGGAAACGCCTTACCTGAAGAGTGCTCTTGTTCCTTTAATAATAAAGGAAATAGGAAAATGTTCACCAAATATCATTTAAGAAGTCACACTTGCCCAAAATTATTTGTGCTTCCATGGCTTTAATGGTTGGATGGCAACGTGGGTTAGAAGCTGACAGCCCTATATGTCTCTTGCATCTATTGCACTTACATACTATAAGAACACCTTTTACACAGCCACTTATTTCCTTACGGTTACAACAGGAATAGCTGCCACTTCCACTGTCATCTCTTAGACCCGACAAAGTAGTTTATAACAAAATACCTTGTGTAAAGGGTACATGGTAATATAGAGAACTAAACACCATCCTCAGAACTGACAACAACTGCCACTGCCACTCTCCCTTCCCCCTGGTGACACTTACTTGGGTGGGCAGAGGACTTCTTCAAGGAACTCTTCAATCTTGTTCACATCAGTTTTCACCTCATTGTTAAATGTTATGAAGGGTGGGTGAGTCCCTGGAGCCAAGTCCTGAAGGTCTGCAGGCTTCCTGGGGCATAAATACAATTTTGTCTACATTAAAAACATTCAGTGTGTTGAGCGATTCTAGAAGAGTCATCATGGCTAGTGCTATCAACGTAAGGTGGCCATGCCTAAATAAAGGAGAAAACCTAACTTGAGGCAAACAGGTGTGGCTTAAAGGCAGAGAGGAGCACCCAAGGTATGGAGGGGTTCCACAGGGAACTTACAGAACTGAGAGACTACGAAGGAGCAAACTGAACCAGAGAAATGCTGCACAGGGTGGCATTTAGGAACTTGAATTAACAGATCTTTAAACTAAGAGCTAGAAATGGCTTTATTATGCCCAGCTCCGAGTATCTGCACTTCTATGGAATGCTCCACATATACCCCGTAAGTTCTCTTTACACCACTTCCTACATGTATCTCAATATACATCAAGATCCATTTCCGAAGAAACATAACATGAAGTGATGTCTGTGTGAATCTCATCTGTTTCACAGTTGAGACACAGCTTTGGCTGACTGGTTTCTTCCCACCTAAACCCAAGTTAACACTGATGCATCTATCCAGGAGGTGCCAGCCACAAAGACTACATTTTGCTGACACTGCCCACATGGTTGAAGCTCAGAAATCCTCACCCATTTTGCAGGAAATACAAGAAGGCTGACATGGAAAGAAACTCAGGGATGGGGACTGTACTGTTAAGCGAAAACAGATTCAGCATAAGCTACAAAAGCAGGTTGTCATGCCAAATTTGGAAACAGTTACTCCTCAAATGCCTTCCTTTATTATTAGTAGTAGTAGTAACAACAACTCTGCTGCAGCAGTTAGTTTCCTTTTAACATACAGCAGCACTTCCTAGCTCAGAACAATTTCACCAGCCAGGGCAGGCACAGATTTGTTTAGTATCATATTTCAGGAGAGGGTAGTGGCAGTTGGACTTCCAGGGGGAAGCAACCCAAACTCCCCAAAGCAGACACTCATCTTCCCTGAAGCCTGGTTCCTTCTGGGGTAGGTTGGGCCTCGGAAGCTCGCCTTAACAGCTACTGCAAATGCAACATCACGTAACGCCACCAACTATTTGGCATAGCGTGTGCAGTGGTACTGAAATTCAACCAATGCTGGGGTGAAACAATTGAGGGTGGGGTTAAAAAGGAAGGATTATAAGGAAGCCTCATACATCACAGGAGGCTGGACTCTGCTGTCACTGCTGTGGGCTTTTTCACCTTCACCGAATTATTATGATCATCACGCGATCATAATCAGCCTTATTACACCTGTACTGCCCACAGGAAAATGGGTAAAGTGTGGATGTAAAATGTGCATATGCACATCTTTAAGCCCCCCGCCCCCCATATATGCATCTGGGGAAACCCAATTAGCTTGGATTTCCCTGTACATGCATATATGGGTGCTTAGGTGGCCCAGGAATAGCACACTTGGGTGGTCAACTGCCTATTAAATGGAATGATGAATATCCCAGAAGAATGTGTAGTTCTGGTATCTCCAACATGGTGCCCATGAGCACCAGTATTTCCACAGCCACCTCTCTTAGTGCCCACCAGGCTTTCTGCCCCTCTTGATCCTTATCTTTTTTTTAAAGATTTTTGAAAAACTGGGAGGCTGCCATGCTACAAAGTGAAGTGCTGCCCTCTAGTGTCATCTCTATTTGGAGTTTTATTGCTGTTTTGGAGTTCAGCCCCCACACCTCTGCCTTGTACTTTAGCTGCTTGGGGAAGTTACTTTTCTTTTAGTCTCACCAATTTGCTTTCTGAGGAATTAGTGTTTTGTGCTTCTGGAAAATGAGGGTTTTGTGTCACCATGGCAGCCATTTTATGAAGGGGCAAGCCCCCCATGGCAGCCATTTTATGAAGGGGCAAGCCCCCCATGGCAGCCATTTTATGAAGGGGCAAGCCCCCCGTGGCAGCCATTTTGTGGGAGTGCCCACAACACTCTCTCAAAATTCCAGATGTGTCCACCAGTCCAAAAAGGCTGGGGACCCCTGGTGTAATTTCTGAGCTGTGCCTGTGATTTTAATTCCTTTTTTAAGGTGGTATGTCACCATGTAAGGGTTTCAGACCTGCCAGTATAGACTAGGAAAAACCCACCATTTGCATACCTGCTATATGGACAAGCAGAGGATCCATGTGGACTGAACAGGTGCCAGGTATGCTGAATGCAAGGTCTCTCACACAGATCCCTTTAATTTCAATGGTGCTTGCATAAGAACCTCAGTGGACTCTGGGCCTCTGGGTTAGATCTCACACCTTTAATGGTGGCAAAAATCCATGGCCTGAGGTAGTCCTCAGACCTGCCAGTAGGAGTAGCCTCTGGTGGTAAACACAGCTTCAATCTGATGCCTTTCCATTACTTCAGTTTGCATGGTTTTTTGAAGAAAAGATACAGCAGGTTTTCTGAACAAAATCAAAGTGCCTAATGCTAAATATGAAATTGCAGGTGTGAATGGGCACCTGACAATGAAGGACCTTTTATTTATATGCAACTTCATGGCCATGCAGCTTCATGGTAGATGAACTGTACGTAATATTACCCCAGAGCCATTGTTCTTTGTACTTCAGCACCTCCTGAGTTTTTGTTTAAAGGCAGAAAACACAGATGGAAACCCAACTGTTGCAAACCTGCCCCAGACTGCACATGCACTTCAAATGTCCCTAATTTGTCCTTCTCCAAAAGCTGCAATTTGTGAGTCAGTTAGATACCTTAACCAGCTTAAGCTTCAGTTAAAACACTGCTGTGTACCCCCACAATAATTACAGGAAATTACTGGAGTGGCTGTATTCCAATTTCTCCCATTGGTTGGGAATCATCCCTTTTAAGGGAAAAAATAGCTTAAGTCAAATATGGCAAACTGTACTCATCAGCTGTGAAGTTTGCATTCTGTTCTCCAAAGCAGGCAAAACCAAACCCTTATCAACTGCCAAAAGGAAGTTTTGAGAAGTACAGAGGGGGAACCTCTTGGTGCACTGTGGATCTTCCCCCCAACAAGAAAAGGCAAATTAAAACCAGTTGCTGGCACAATCCCCCTTACACATATCCAACCTAATCAGTTCCATGTTAGCTTCCTTTCCCCTCTGCTCCCCACTCCTGCCTGTAGATTTACTTTGCAGGTTTTCACCAGTCCAAATGCACAAGGTGAACTTCTAGGGACACATATTAGATGCTTGATTGTACAAAAAAATTAAGTCAACAGTTCTTTATTTATTTTTAAGAAGGGAATGCTAGGATCACATTCCCAAACCAATCCTTATTGGCACTTGGTATAAAATTGAACTGGATGTCCACATTACTTTCCAAAGGGAGGTATATAGGGCGTTCACAAGAGAGATGCCAAGGTACAGTGAAGTCACTCTGCATCAACAGAAACCACAGGCAATGGAGGCTTTCAGTTTAATACCAGAAATTCAGGCTGTGTGTGATGCAACTTTTTCCAATTAGGTAGGAGCATAGCCAAAGCATATGCATCCATCTCTAGGGATGGCCCAAACACCATTTTGGCCAAGGTGGAGAACATATGCGGGGAAATGGGAAAGAAGCTGGCATGAGTAATCTGCTTGTGGCATTGGGGGGCGGGGGGGTGTCTCCCAAAAGCAGGAAGTGATATTTTAACCTGGCAACCTAGTCAAAAAAGATTACCAAATTTGTACCAGCCTGCCTGCAGATACCGGGATGTGTCATTTATGTACAACAGCCTGGAAGAGCCAACCCTCATCTAATTTACAAAAAACTCTTCCCTGCCTGCAAGCCAATCTTACTCACCACAGGTGAGTGCTGCTGAAGCCTCTGCTTTGCCACACAGCTGCTTCCCTCTCTGTTTAAGAGAAATTCCACACACACTGCAAGGGGTGAAGCTATATGGGCATAGCTTGAAGAAGGGCCAGGCAGAAGGTAGATCTGGTAGATCTCTGCGTGAACTGCAGTAGACCAGCAAGGATTTCTCACTCCCAATTGTTTAACAATAGCAACAAGATGACCACACACACACACGAGCACACCTAAATTATACTGCTGAAATGAAGAAAGCTTGTAGCTGCCAGGAGTGAACTTATATGTGGATACCGTGAGCTCCATTCAGTTCTGGTACTCAAAAGAAATTCCTGGGCTCAGAATTGTTTAATTCTAAGTGTATGTATGCCTTGTGTGCCAGGCTCTAGCTGGTGGAATTCAGGCTCTAGTTAAAAAAAAAAAGATCCCACAAGCCTGTGGTCTGCTACCCACCCCCGGTTTAAACCCCAAACTGCAGCACTGCAGCTACTGAACTCCCGCTATTTCAGAGCACAGATTAAACCTGCACACCCCGCCCCTATATGCACATGAGGCAACACTTGCAACCTGCCCTTACTTCAAGTTGCTCAGGGCAGTATCCAGGGAAGGGGGGGGGATACTATGGAATAACCCATTGACTTGGTTCACATGTTGCTGAATCATGGGGTTGGCATTGCGTGCACACTCTGCACTGTGGTTTAACTATGGGTTGTTAACCACAAACAACCCAGGAAGAGAACCCATGGTTTGCTGGGTTGTCAACTCGGAGTTGTTTGTGATTAGCAACCCATAGTTAAACTATAGTGCAAGGTTCGCATGTAACAACAACCCATGATACTCAACCCATTAAAAAAAAAAAAGGTAAAGGTGTCCCCAACCAGTCGTGTCCGACTCTAGGGTGTGGTGCTCATCTCCATTTCTAAGCCGAAGAGCTAGCGCTGTCCGAAGACGCTTCCGTGGTCATGTGGCCGGCATGACTGAACACTGAGGTGCACGGAAAGCTGTTACCTTTCCTGCCGAAGCGGTACCTATTTATCTACTTGCAATTTCTTGCTTTCGAACTGCTAGGTTGGCAGGAGCTGGGACTGAAGACAGGAGCTCACTCCGTCACGCAGCACTCGGGTCTCGAACTGCTGTCCTGCCGACCTGCACTGCCGGTCTGCAGTTCAGCGTCTTAACCACTAAGCCACTGCAGCCTCAACCCGTACTCAACCCATACTCTAAGTTGTCATTGGGCAGGTTCACACGTCACGCTAAGCCACCTCTGCAAATAACTCTCAGCATGTTGGTTGTTCGCTTGTTTACCCACGATGGTGCTAACAGACAATCAGCCTTACCACAGCTTGTCATGGCTTGTTTCAAACGCAGTTCTCCCACCCACTCCTTACATGTATCCCAGGGGACTTTGTGGACAGATCTGCATCCCATGATCCCCTGCTCCCTCGCTAAGCTGGCAGCCTTTTTTCTATTGTCCTGCTGAGTGTTTGGGGTATGTTTGCCTTTGCTGGCTCCCAGAGGAAAGTTTCCCAATCCCCATTCATCATCCCACCCCATGCTGGTGGTTGTTTTTGTAGTTAAAACTGTAAGCCTTAATGTGCTGCCTTGTGTTTTATTAGAAGGGGGCAGGAGACAGTGACTGAAAGCAAGAGCCACTTCTATGGGGGACAATGGAAGGTGGGGTGGATGACCAAAACCTGCTGCTTGGGCAGGCAAAAAGCAGCTAAGATTTCACCAAAAAGGGGGTGGTAATACTGGCCCCTTTTCGTTAATCGAATGAAAATAAATTTTACACATAACATCATGGCAATGGATAGGACAATTTGTATTGTCAAAAGGATGCAAAACTAACTATACTTAAATATTTAGAGGTTTACTCTGTGAGGGAATCCTCTGGAAACACCTTGCGGGGGGGGTGAAGAAGGGTGCATTGAAGACACAAACAAAGCTGGGAGGATGACAAGCTCCTTCAAGGTCATTGTGTAGATTACACACAGCTGGCTGGCATGAGTTAGAAGAAGCTACTTCACTGACAAGCCGAGCAGTGAAAGACCATGGGAGGTGGGGGAGGAGACTGCCAAGGAAGGGCTCAGGCTGCCGCAGCAGAATTTGTGCCTAGGCAGACTTTAGCAACCAAGATCGCTTGCAAGAAGAGGATTGATAGTGTTTGTTGCTGCTCTTGCCAAGTGGCTCTGTAGCCAATCACCACAACCCATGATAAAATTGGTCTCTCGGGTTTAGACGACATGACAACCTACTGTAGGCAAGAATAACCCTACAACAAGCCATCTATTCTCGTTGTGGTTTGTTCCTGAAAAATAAAGCCAATCCACAGAAAACACTTTAGGTTCGGACAACATGGCAACCCACCATGGCTGCCTAACACATGATGGGTTGTAAAGTTGTGCGAATCCGGGTGATATGTGTGAACCAGGTGCACTCAAACTCATGTTCAACCCATGCTCTGGTTTGTCATTACATGAGAACCAGGCCACTGTATTCTTACAGCCCTGTGAGGCGATTCAGCTAAGGGAGACTGACTTGCTCAAAGCCACCCAAAGATCTTCATTAAGCAAGTAGGGTTTTGAACCTGGATTACTCATGCCCACTCTATCCACATCAGCACACTGGGTCTCAACAAGCAATGGAGATGGAGGAGGAAGAGAAATGTCAGTCATCACTATCCAATAGTTAAGCCCCTGGTGTTTTTCCAAGCTCTGAGCAAAGTCTAATGTAGATATGGCCAAAAGAGGACAAAAGCAAGTTTCATGCGCCTGCGGTGGAGAAAGTTTAGCCCCATGGAACAATGCTATAAATACCCTGCTAAAAAGAACATCCACATTTTCCAGGCTGACAAGGAGGCAGCAACACTAGCTGTTGGTGATTCTAGTGTGGATCACTTAGTATGTTTAGGATTCTCTGGACAAATGCCCAAACAGGTTGGCCAGTGGGGGTTTTAAGCCTCCAGGACAGGATGGGGTACACACTAAATTAGTAACCGTCAACTGCTGCAGGTTCAATTTGGAATGGGGACAAAATAACGTTGTACTTTGGCCTAATTCAGACCCAGGAGAGTTCCTTTTTCCTAACCCAGCTCCCCCACCCATCCACTTATCGTTCCTACCCAGACTTACCTAGAGGTGGGGTGGCCTCTCGTTAGGCCCTAGAGGGTGGCAAGTATCCCAAGCCATCAAGAACCATGGAAGATGCAGTTCCTATGGTCCTTGACAATCCTCCCAGAGGTCCAGAAGGATTCCTCCCCATTGCTCCTTAAGCTTGGGCAGGCAAAGGTGGCAGCAGTAGCAGCAGGGAGTAATTATGTGGGCTGTGCTATTACAAGCCAGGCTCAAGTTCTGAGCAATTTGGGATCTGCTTGCAATGGGTTTAGGGGTTCATTTCCAAACCTCCCAGTTCCAAACATTCAGCAGCATTACTAATTGAAATACAGACGTCTATGACCCAGTTTGCACGAAACACTCAATTCCAGAGTTAAACAACCCAGGAACTGGTGTGGCCACACAGGAGCAAGCGCCACTTCCACTTTCCGAAACAAGCTCCTCCTGGTTTGTTTCATGATGCCCAAGCCCAGGAATTCTGAGTTGTTTAGGGGTTAAACAACCCAGAGTTAATCCACCAACAAATCACAGGTCTAACATATTGACACGTGCAGCCACACCAATTCCTGGGTTGTTTAACCCAAGCACTGACTGTTACATGCAAAGCAGGTTAATATGGTTTTCAAAGCTTCTCCTTTCAGGGAAGTCTTTCCATTGCAATTTGTCTGCTGAGGAAACTTTGCATATTTGCTCCAGAATCCCAGTACCTTGGAGAGGATTCTGGTTGGAGCACTCTCAGCAGGCAGAGGTGCCGAGGCCTTCACTTTTGCCATGTATAAGCTACATGAACCCTAGAATGCCACAAGAACTATCCCTTCCCCAGCCCCCCACCAGCAGTTGCATGTTCCAGAAAAGTCATAGCAATGGTGGGTAGCCTGCCATGCAAACTTTCCCAAAAGATGTTTGTGAAAGAGGAACTCCAAGCTCCCAAGGAACATCCCTGGGACACAGTTTGAAAGTTGCTGGCTCAGGGGGGGTTTTTACCAAGCACTCCTCAAATTATTTTTTAAAAACCCAAACCAGAAGCTTTCCTTGTGTTCTCAGGAAGTTCAACTCTGCACACTACAGCACTGCTCTGGCCAAAAAAAGACATCTAATTCCTGCACATGGACACAAGTTGCATTCCTGAAGAGGGAAAAGAATGAAGCCTCTGTCTTTAGTGACTGCAGAAAGACAGAAAACATATGAGCACTCAGTGGAGAGAAAAGGCTGGCATGCCCCCATTTAGCCCATGCATATTTTTTGCTTGTGTCCATAGCTACTAAGAGAATTGAACTGGAAATATCCTCTTGTTGGCACAGTGCTATATTTAACAAGACCATACAAAGGAAAATGCATGTCACTGAACAATAAATTTGTAAGTTTCCTGTTCCCCATAATTTCTTCCTTGTGATCTTTTGTACCAGTAGGAGCCCAGTACATTTTGAAGTCCAAATACTGATCTTCTCAGCAAAAGTGATTACTTGAACCCCATTCAGAAACCTGTATTGCACTGCAGAGCAGAAGAACAGACTCAAATAATCTTAAATGCCATATGGTAATCTTAAATAGCATATGGTAATCACATTCAATTTAGTCAAAACAGAAGTTCAAACAAGACAGATAAGCCACACCTGTTTAAGCTATTTTCCTGACATACACATAATCATCCCCTCTATTAGGTACTCAACTGAGTTTGCTAGCAGTTTGGAAGAAAAACTCCCCCCCTCCCCCGCAACTATTGGTTTCTCTATGAAGTCAAAATCCCTAGGTATGAAATTACTAAAGAAAAAGAAAACAGCCGAAGGACCTGTGAGTCCCAGACAGTTGAGCCTAGAGAAAATAGCACTACAATAACTCATCCTGTTGTCTGGAGATGGAACTTCCAGGCTGTCACAAAATTCCAGAGATGGAACTCCCATCTGATGGTAAGCTGGGCCAGGGGGGGGACGGGGGGACGGACTTACTGTTAACTAATCACAGCTATGCTAAAGTTCTCAATTTCAGTATTGTCTTCTATAGGCAACTCTTCTGCCCCATGGGAGGCAGGGAGAAGAATGTTTCCCCCTTTTTAGGAAATGAGAATTGTTATATACATTGAGAATTGTTACGAAAGGAATTCACAGAAAGTCAAAAGCATAAGTCATACTGACCTAGTCTGCACATAACACTAACCCATGGTTTGTTGCCCTACCCATGGTTTGTCTGGTAGACGATCGACCCAAATGTGGTTCGTTTTCTCAATCCCTGGGTTGTTTGTGTCCCTCCTCCTTCACCCACTCCCTCCCTATATCCTAAATGCCTTTGTGGCACGGTACTACTGTCATGTAGAGCGGCTGATATTTTTAACTACTCTTGCTCACCGCCTCTGTTCACTTGCAAAACAACCCATGAACAATCCATGGTTCTAACCTCATGATTAGGCTACTGCAATGCACTCTATGTGGGGCTGCCCTTGTGCCTGGTTGAGAAGCTGCAGCTAGAGCAGAATGCAGCAGCCAGGGTGCTCACTAGGAAACACAGCTATGCTCGCATAACCTGTGCTAAAAGAACTGCACTGGCTGCCTATTAGCTACCAAGCCATGTTCAAGGTTATGTTATTGTCATACAAAGCCCTAAACAACTTGGGACTAGCAGACCACTTTCCATTATATATACCCAGCCAACCTTTAAGATAGTCAGAGCCACATAATTCCTCGACAGCAGGCCTTCTCAGCAGCAGCACCTACCCTCTGGAAAACCTTCCCACGTGCAGTTCAGGGGGCAGAAATGTGGCATGTTTCAAACGCCACCTGAAAACGTCCTTGCTCACCCAGGCTCTCTCTAGTTTGTTATTAATTGTAATTAATAATGTTGCTCTACCTTACTACTCCTTTTATTGTTCTGTACTATTGTTGTAACTGGAATTGTTTTTAATAATGTATTTTAAATATGATTTGAATATTTATATGTGAACTGCTTAGGGATTTTATTATATTAAGCCATATAGATCACTAATAAATAAAATAAATGGTTCATATTGTAAGAACAACCCATGATTTAAACAACCCATAGTTCACAGCCCAACAACAAACGGTGGGTTCTCTTTCCTAGATGTTCGTGTTTAACAAACTATTGTTTGTTAGCATGGCTGGGTTCACACATCATAACAAGAATTCAAGAACCCGTGGGTTAAATCACAGGTTAGCATTATGTTCAAGTGAGGTCTCTGTCTGAAAATAGTGGTTCGTTTTTCCAATAGTCCAATAATCAATGTTATACAATTTTGAATGAAATTCTTGTAGCTTTGCCTCATCACTCATACACGAATATAATTTCTTAGTTTTAATGTTACTGTATATTCATACAGCTTATTTTCCTATTCAAGCTGGGGTATTGTTGTCAACTTCCAATATCATGCATAACACATGCATGCTGCAATTATTATATATGATATTAATACAGACAGTTTTATAATGCTTCAATGTGAAGTCATCACAGCAATTTGTCACATGGGATTTAACTTCTGTCAGTAACAATGAGAAAAGCTAGAATCATAACGTATGAAAAGTTGTGCTGGATCAGGCCAAAGGGCTATGTAGTCCTGCATTCTGTTGCCACAGTGGCCAGCCAGAAGCCAGTGGAAAGCCCACAGGTAGGACAGGAGAGCAATTGCATCCTCCCATTCATGTTCCTCAGCAAGTGGTACAGAGAGGCATACTGCATCAGATACTAGAATTAATATATTGCTATCATGACTAAAAGTCATTGATAGCCATATCTGCCATGAAAATTTAGAATTCTGCTGCATAGCAAAGGAAATTGACTACCAGATATAAAACTGAAGTTCCAGGAATTTGCATGTTTCCTACCTTTTCAAGTCAACCGTTGTAACACTAAAAACCACTCCTTTGAGCCACAGAATCATGAACAGTCTCTGAGAAAAAGGGCAGTTCCCTATGCTTTCACCATCACTGCCAGCCTGTGAAAAGAGAAAAGGACATTAGTAGAAGTGGGCCAGGGGTGCAGATCAGTCTTCTGACACTTAAATAGGCTCAGCAGACAGAGCACCCTTTCAGCCTTGCCCTGGGTAGCTCCATTGGAAAGAGAGAGGGGTCACGGCCATGTGTGGCATATTGTAAAGTTTCCCAAGAGAAGTGACTAGAAAATTAAAAGATAAAATACATTTTCCATTGTCCTTGGTACTTTCAGCTCAATAAGCAGTTTGCCAAGAACTCATCACCTACTGGGGTGTGCCATGGCTAGCTCATTGAAATGTCAGTCCAGGATGGCTTTTTCACAGTAATGAAAACAGTTTTCTGCATGCACCTAGAACTAGGCCTGCTGAACCGAACACAGCTCATAAAAGCCTCCACAAACCTTCTGTTTTTGCCACCTGTCTGAGGATGCATAACAGGGTGGTGTATTGAGCATCTGGCAAGCCACAATACATAGTTTGGGGGCTGTGTTTAGAAAGTGACACTTATAATGTGAAAGCTTTTGTGACAGATTTAGGACAAATAGGTAGTGGCTGGAAAATTACTGTGGCTATCCCAAGGAATAACCAGTTCACAAAACCAAAGGACTGGAAGGGATGCAAAATCTAGCTAAGTTCCTCCTCTCTATGTGCATTGACACACAACTTTATTCTATGAAACCACAAGTTCCAAAGTAACCACTTTCCGATTTCTATGCAGATAGGAAGCAAGAATAAACTGTTTTAACCAGATGTGCCTGCATATGTTCAGCAGGACAATCTAGAAGTCTCAGGAGAACAAGTCAAGCCACATTAAAGAGGAAGGCAGAAAACCTTCAGTCACACAGAGGAATTTCTTTTCAGACCTTCAATTAGAATAGATCCAAACTGGCAACTTTACTTCAATGTTGCACCCCAGCTCAAGCAAAACAAAGCTGAGGACTAGCCAGCCTCACCAGATGGAATATACATCTCAAGACTATCCTCTAGAAGTTGACCCAAAACTGACAACTAGTCTTAGTTGCCATTAAAGTGACATGTTGGGAAAGCTGGCTCATCCTAATCTATGGATCACATCATTAGGTCCATTTTACTTCAATGTATTTTCCATATTTATTTAAAAAAGCATTTACGATTACCACTTTAATACCAAGAGATGCAAAACTCAACAAAGTACCTTGCCCTTCCTGATGAGAGTCAGGAAAGGGCCATTACTGCTGCTAAAGGAATCCAGAGTTTATTAAATCCGTATTAAGCAGCTTGAATGCATAATTAGTTGGCAAATGTTTTATTACATCTAGTCTGGATGAGGTTAGAATTGAAGTGACAAGCAAGACAACCAAGTCCACAAACTTGAATTTCAAAATGTAACATTTGGCATAGGTGGTGATGGGGGGACACGGCAAATGAGCACAAGAGCGCAAGATCATCTGCTTGAGCGCTCTCACTTTAGCATTACTGTTTTCTCATTCTAAACTTATTTCTTGTCCACTATAATCTCTGAAATTGTGATCTGTGCATGTGCTATGTTGCTCTGCTTCTAGCATAGCAATCTGGATAACTGAAGGGGGGGTACTGTTAGGATGTTTCAGTAAGGAGGGCATCGGATACGGTGACAATCTTGCCTCTTATGGCCCACAATTCTGTAACGGTATAGTTTTGAGTACCAAATATTCTTGAACCATAAGCAATTACATCTCTCAAGAAAAGAGGAGCAACTTTTGTTTATTAACTTTTTATTTTATAACTTATTTTTATTACAAGATGGCACACATGGGTCCCCTCCCCATTTTATCCTTACAACAACTGAAGTAGGTTAGGCTGAGAGACAGCGATTGGCCCAAAGTCACCCAGTGAACTTTGTGGCCGAGTGAGAATTTGAACTTGGGCCTCTGACATGCTACCACTACATCACACTGGCTCTTTCCCACTGGCTTTTCATGTAGGATGTAATGTAGGGGAAAAGTGATTTTAATGCTGACCATTTGCAGATGAGAAGTGTTCTGAAGAATCCCTGGAAGCCAAAACTTGTTAAGTGGAATAGTTCTAAGCAGCATACTTCCAAAATAGTTTTGAAGCAGTGCAAGAGCCAGGGCCTGCAGGAGAGGCCACCACCATCACCGGGGAAGAGGCGGGCCTGCTGCTGCTGGGCCTGCTGCTGCTGGGCCTGCTGCCGCCGCCACCACCACCACCAGGCCTTCCCTGGAGACTTCTGCCTGGCAGACCGCCAGTCCCTGCAGGACCAGGCCCCCAGGTACCGAGCCAGCTGTGCTGCTCCACCTTCCCTCTCTGGAGGGGCTACATAAGGTGGCTGGCTGAGGTGGCCTGGGAGAGCCAGGGCCTGCAGGAGAGGCCACCACCGGGGAAGAGGCGGGCCCGCCGCCGCCGCCGCTGCTGCTGCTGCTGCTGCCGCCGCCGCCACCGCCGCCACCACCACCACCACCAGGCCTTCCCTGGAGACTTCTGCCTGGCAGACCGCCAGTCCCTGCAGGACCAGGCCCCCAGGTACCGAGCCAGCTGTGCTGCTCCACCTGCCCTCCCTGGAGGGGCTACATAAGCTGGTTGGCTGATGTGGACTGGGAGAGCCAGGGCCTGCAGGAGAGGCCACCACCGTCACCGGGGAAGAGGCGCGCCTGCTGCTGCTGGGCCTGCGGCGGCAGCAGCAGCAGCTGCTGCTGCCACCATCACCACCACCTGGCCTTCCCTGTGGACTCCGGCCTGGCATTATTTTTAAGGGGATTTTTAATTGGGGTGTGTGTGTGTGTGTGTGTGTGTGTTTGTTTTCCTTTTCCTGGGGGATTTTGTTATGGTTTTAGGGGTGGGTAGCCTGCCTGATAGGCGGGAGCAAGGGGGCATGTGTCCACCTGATGGAGGCAGTGGGGGGAGTGTTGGGGGCCAGAAGATACCGAGGCTGGGCGGCAGGCACTGGCGGAGCGCTAGGGGCAGGCCATGCCAGGTAAGGGGAACAAGGGAGAGATGTGTAGTATCTGTCCCCTGCTCAGGGCCTGTCCAGAGCCAAAGGATGGCTGGGGGAGGCGTGACCCCATCTTCTGGCCTTCGTTTGCTGCTCTGCAATGCCAGGTCTGTTACCCAGAAAACCTCCCTCATCCATGACATGATCCTGGATGAGGGTGCAGACCTGGCATGTATCACGGAGACCTGGCTGGCCGAGGCTGCTGCTCCAACCCTTGCAGCCATGTGTCCAGCTGGATTTTCGTATACACAGCAGCCGAGGGCTGGGGATCGGGGAGGGGGAGTGGCTGTTATCTACTGAGAGTCCTTGGTCTTCACCAGACCCCCTCTCCGGGAGACCAAGGTTGCTGAGTGCATGTACTGGAGGTTGGGCCCGAAGGGCAGTCTGGGGATTCTGCTCATGTACCGTCCACCCCGCTGCATGACCGACTCCCTGGCCGAGGTGCTTGAGGTGGTCTCTGATGTACGTGTACAGTCCCCTAACTTACTGGTGTTGGGGGACTTCAACGTACATTCGGAGGCCATCCTCACAGGAGCACCTCGGGACTTCATGGAGACCATGGCCTCCTGGGAGCTGCACCATATTCTAACTGGGCCCACCCATGTAGCCGGTCATGCACTAGACCTTGTGTTTGTTTCTGGAGAAGTGGGGAGTGATCTGGAAGTCGGGGGTATATCCACCACCCCCTTGTCATGGTCAGATCACTATCTGGTGACGTTGGACTTCTCGGTTCCACAACCCCTCCGCAGGGGTGGAGGACCCATTAAAATGGTCCGCCCCAGGCGTCTTATGGATCCAAATGGATTCCTGAACGCGCTTGGGGATTCTCTGGGGCATGCCAACGGCCACTCGGTCGAGACCCTGGTGAGTGGCTGGAATGCCGCAATCACTGGGGCATTAGATCAGGTGGCTCCGAAATGCCCTCTCCCCCTGAACAGGGCTCGGACTGCACCATGGTTCAATCCGCGGTTACGAGCTCTGAAACAGGAGGTGAGACGGCTAGAGCGCCGGTGGCGGAAGTCTCGCTCCAAAGACGATCAGACACGGACTAGAGCTGTATCTTCAGCCTATCACGTGGCGGTGAAGGCAGCAAAAAAGGAATATTATGCTGCCTCCATCGCATCTGCAGAGTGCTGTCCCAGGAGGCTGTTCCAAGTGGTCCGGAGCCTGGTCGGTCCTGTGGCTCCGGAACCACTGGAGCATTCTAAGGCCTCCTGTGAGGCCTTGGCAAGGCACTTTGCAGATAAAATGGATCAGATTAGGTGTGTTACTCTGCACGCTGTGGATACAGTTAGTGAGCAAGAGGCGGCCTGTGGCAAACCGGTTTTGTGGGATCGGTTCCAGCTTCTTCCTCCTGATGAAGTGGACAAGGTGCTTTCATCTGTACGGCCGACCACCTGCTTACTTGATCCTTGCCCATCTTGGCTCATTATGGGCTGCAGAGAGAGACTGGGTGAGGGGATCAAGGCGGTGGTGAACGCCTCCCTTGAGGAGGGAGTGATGCCATCAGCCCTCAAGGAGGGAGTAATAAGACCGCTCTTAAAGAAGCCCTCCTTGGATCCTCAAGTTCTGAACAACTTTCGCCCAGTCTCAAATCTGCCATTTTTGGGCAAGGTGATTGAGCGGGTGGTGGCGATGCAGTTGAAGGCACACTTGGAAGAAACTGATTATCTAGACCCATTTCAGTCGGGCTTCAGGCTTGGGCATCGGACAGAAACGGCCTTGGTCGCCTTGGTAGATGATATGGGGAGGGCTCTGGATAGGGGTGAATGCTCCTTCCTTGTTCTCCTCGACCACTCAGCAGCTTTTGATACCGTTGACCACGGTATCCTCCTGGACTGCCTGGAGGGGTTGGGCATTGGGGACACCGTACTGCGGTGGTTCTGGTCCTTCCTCTCCGGCAGGTACCAGAGGGTAGCACTGGGAGAGGAGGTTTCAGACCCGTGGCCACTTACTTGTGGGGTGCCACAGGGTTCCATCCTCTCCCCGATGCTATTTAACATCTATGTGAAGCCGCTGGGGGCTATCATCAGGAGGTTTGGGGTGCGGTGTCATCAATATGCGGATGACACGCAGCTCTACCTCTCATTCAAATCTTCAAGATTGGCCGTAGAATCCCTGTCCAAATGTCTGGAGACGGTGAGTGGCTGGATGGGGAGGAATAGGCTGAAGCTGAACCCTGACAAGACCAAGGTACTTTTGGTGGGAGACAAGAGGAGGCTGGGGGATGTTGACCTGGTGTTGAATGGGGTACGGCTACCCTTGAAAGACCAGGTCCGCCGCCTGGGGGTCATTTTGGACTCCCAGCTGTCCATGGAGGCTCAGGTGTCAGCTGTGAGCCGGACAGTGCTGTATCAACTCCATCTGATACGGCGGCTGCACCCCTTCCTTCCCGACCATCTGCTCCCATCGGTAGTACATGCCCTGGTCTCCTCTCGTTTAGACTACTGTAATGCGCTCTACATGGGGTTACCCTTGAAGATGGTTCGGAAGCTGCAGCTGGTACAGAACACAGTGGCTCGCCTGATTAAAGGCAGCCGCCTGCAAGATCACATCACTCCAGTGCTGAAGGAGTTGCACTGGTTACCAGTTGTTTTCCGGGCCAAATTCAAGGTGTTGGTTTTGACCTTTAAAACTCTAAATGGTTCCGGCCCAGCCTATCTTAAGGAGTGCCTCCAGCAACACCAGACAGGCCGCTTAACAAGATCAGCCTCGGATGGCCTTCTCTCTGTCCCATCAGCCAGGACAGCTAGACTGGTGGGGACGAGGGAGAGGGCCTTTTCTGTGGTGGCCCCCACTCTGTGGAACTCCCTCCCTAGGGAACTCCATCATGCCCCCTCTTGAATGAGCTTCCATCATGCATTAAAAACGTGGTTGTTCAGGCAGGCATTTGGGGTGGGTTAAGGTATTTTAGAAAATGTTTTTATTGTAGAATTTTATTGTTTTAAACTGTTTTTATTGTATGTTGTACATCGCCCAGAGTGGCTGGGTGACCAGCCAGATGGGCGATTAATAAATTTAATAATAAATAAATAAAAATACTGATTGGAAACCCTTCCTCCACCTTGCTTCCACTCTGAACTGAAATTGATGCCAGCTGCTCTTCTCTATTCCCAAGTGGTGGGTCCATTCCAAGAGTGCCAGTACCAGCATGCACAATAGTCACTACTACTCACTGCACTGGGGGAGGGGGAGAAAAAAGAAAAAGGAATGAACAGGCAACACAGGTAGTGTACTGGTGAGTTGCAAGTACACTTCATTTCTATATATGACCTCCCCTCTGCAATGTCAGGCACTGACAATCGTGCTTTCGATGATTATTACAAAGCTACTTGCTTATCCTGGCTTTTCCCAACCATTAACTTTCAATGTTATTGTGCTTTTATAATGATGTATTGTTTTATAATTTGTTGTAAACTGTTTGGGAATTTTTTAAATATCTAGGATCCCCCTTGCAAATGAAAGACAGACAGATGGGTTCAGAGATAGAAAAGGATTGGCCTGCACTGACCATTTTTTTCTACTACCACCTATGGCAGTTTGAGAGTAAAATTTTAATTGAGCATTTGCCTTCAATTTAACATAGGCAATGTTTCAGAAGATGTGGAAATACCACCTCACCAGAAGAATAGTTTGGATCCAAAATATAATCCAGATCTAGATCCCGATATGAAGACTTCAGGAAGTCACTCTGTTTCTCTGCAGTCTTTACCCCATTTGTATTCCCCAAACAGTCCTAAGTTATTCTGAGCACACAGTAAGAAGAATGTTGCAAGAATGCCAAGAAAAATTTGGCTTCAGCACTCAGAAAGTATTCTGCCATGCAACTGCTTGCATTCAAGAGCCATTTTTCCAGGATTCTGTGTCCAGGATTCTACACAGGAGAGAGAATGCAACTGTGACAAGCATAAGGCTCATTAGCATCAGTTTCTCAGAAGGACATATCAAGGAACAAAACATTAGTTTTTAAAGTATGGTTAAATGAGACTTAACAACATCAGAGCCTTAGCAGCCTAAGAAATGCCCAGAGGAGAGTCCTGTTGAGACTCAAAATTAAAAGGATATATTTGGAGGTTAATGAAAAGACATGCTCAACAAGCAGTTTTCGATGCATAAGATTAAGAAATAGTACAACAGGAGAAAGACTACGTTTAAAAAGTCATTTTATAAAAGTATCTATGCCTGAATAGTAATGAAGAAAGTTATATTATATACATTTATACAGCTAGCAGTACATTTTAGCATAGTTACTTTCCACATTTTATATCTCAATCCAAAAGTAAGATCAAAAACAAACATCATTCCTACTATGGAAAAGGAAAATGCCTGAACATTTCCTGGAGGAAATTACCTCTCAAATTTGGGATCCTGCCACTTCCATGATTTAGTCATGCCCTCGAGCTCACAATGGTTAGTCCAGAGGCAGCATAAAGTTAGACTATAGGCAAGTAGTTTCAGCAGCTACTAGACCACCAGTGACATGAGTTGGGTTCTAGTTCTAATCATTTGGCAGAAAAGGATGAAAAGAACTTATCTACAATAACAGGGTGCTGGGATTCAGTTGTAGGGAAAATGTCCTGCTACTGAATTTCACCATGAGGCTGAGTCATGTAGATATTCTCCCAGCTGTATGGCAGCTGGTCATAAATGAACAGGTCCCAGATGGGTAGGAGAATTTTTTAATAGCGACTTTAAAATGATTCCTCCCCATGTGCTGTGTTTAGTATCTCAGGCCTTCCTCCAGATTCTTTAGCTGCACAAAGCACAATTCTGTAGTGGCACCCACCTTGTGGAGTGCCCCAAGTGAAATCAATCAGAACCTGACTCTAGGCTTTTAGATCAAGGATGGGCAACTTGTGGCCCTCCAGATGTTTTGGCCTACAATTCTCATCAGTCTTAGCCAGCATACTCAATGGTGAGGAATGATGGGAGTTGAAGGCCAAAACATCTGGAGTACTATATGTTGCCCACCCCTATTTTAGATGGTCAGTTAGAACATTGCTTTAAGAGGGCCTTTTTGGCTGATTGTTCTCTCATTCCATTGATGCTTTTCTCTTTAATGATCATTGTTTTATTAACTGCTGCTGTTTTATGAATTATTTTCTTTTATCGGTTATTTTTTCATTGGCTTGTTATACTAATTCTGTTCTTCTGGTAGCTGTTCAAGTAATACTTGTTTGATAAATCTTTTTATATATTATATTTTGTTTTAATCTGTAAACCACCTTGAATTCTCTTTTTTTAAGGTATACATTTTAAAAATATAACTAAACCTGAAAAACAGGAAAAATTCAGAACCGTAGGAGTTGGCTCTAGACACTAGTTTGTAGCAGGAGTCAGTATAAATATAGGCAGCAGCACATTTTAGGACCTAACACCTCATGTTTTCTGCACTGCTTGCTACTCATTAACACCCCCCCCCACACACACACACACACACACACTATTAATCCTCCCACTTCATATTCATATTGAATATGAATACAAAGGCTTGTTATGACAGGACAAACATTGATGTCCTGTGCAATCACTGATATGGAATAAAATTGGCTCTAACCACAGATGATCCTGCTAAAACCTTCAACAAGCAAATGCTCCCAGGGAAGGGGTTGAAGAGGATGTAGAGAGAAGCAGAAGAATTTTACTCAAAAATTATTTACATACAGTGGAACAAATACTGATTTGGATGTGACAGACAGCTTCAAACCCCTGGCTGCCTGTGAAGCTCACGTGCCTCAAGCAAGCCATCATCTCTCAGCCGTATCACCCAGCAAAATAAGATACTAAATGCTCACTACTTGAGTTTTGTTTTGTTTTTTAAAAAAACTGGAAACTTAATACATTTTTTAAAGACATGCTTGTTGTTGTTCAGTCGTGTCCGACTCTTTGTGACCCCATGGACCACAGCACGCCAGGCCTTTCTGTCCTGCACTCTCCCCCGGAGCATGCTCAAGTCCATATTCATTGCATCAGTGATGCTATCTAGCCATCCCATCCTCTGCCGTCCCCTTCTCCTTTTGCCTTCAGTCTTTCCCAGCATCAGGGTCTTTTCCAGAGAGTTTTCTCTTCGCAGTAAAGACATGAACCATGAGACTTTTGAAGTGGGAAAGAAAAACTGAAATAAAAATGCAACTTTACTTGAACCCACAGTGTGGCAAGTACATTAACTATGCAATCTTGTTTGCCATGATTGCCTCTCCTTGAGCCATGCCTCTTACCTTTGAGAATTACATCTGTTTTAAAGGCAATTGCCATTTAAGACTATATGCAATTTTCCACAGAAACTTAAATATAGAAGGCAGAGAATATAGAAGGAAATTATACAATTTAGGAATGCAGCATAAAGCTGGATTCTCATAGGTGTGATTGAGCAATACACCCAATCTCCCCTCCCCCACTTTTGTTTCTGGAGATACAATTACTCAGTAGTCTATAAATACGTGTGGCATGTGGCCACACAAGCCTCGTGTGGCGCAGAGTGGTAGGAGGCAGTATTGCAACTGAAATTCTCCCCATGACCTGAGTTCGATCCCAGAGGAAGCTGGGTCTCAGGTAGCCGGCTCAGGTCGACTCAGCCTTCCATCCTTCCGAGGTCGGTAAAATGAGTACCCAGCTTGCTGGGGGAAAGGTAGTCACGACTGGGGAATGCAATGTCAAACCACCCCCCTACAGTCTGCCATGAAAACGCCAGCGAAAGCAGCGTCCCTCTAGGGGTCAGTAATGTCCCAGTGCTTGCACAGGAGGAACCTTTCCTTTCCTATAAACACAGGCTTCAGCTATGTACCAACTTCAGTTAAAATGTGGAGCAAATATGTGATACAAACTCTAAAATACCACTATGCTGGGCACAATTACACAAGCCAGTTAACTAAATTAATGAAATCATATTCTAGAAGCATTCTTCTGTACCCTGACTTTAGTGAAAAGTGGAAACAGGAACCTAAGGAAAGTATGTTTAGCCCAAGAAGAAATTGCCTGAATGTCCTAATCAGACCCACCCCACTTCCAAATGCTAATTTCAGTGAGAATGCCTTGAAATACTTCAACAACATTAACATTCTTAGCATTTTCTATATGGCAGGGAGGTAGTGCCAAGGCGTTTGATAAGGGGGTGGAAGTATTTCTCAAGTGTTGAATCTCACCCATACTGAATGAGGTAGACTCTTAGAAAATGTAAAACTTACCACTCAACAGCTGACTGATCTCTGCTTAAGGCTAGCCAAGCTACTGCTATTATACAAAGCCAAAATATTTTCAGGTTTTAAGACATCTCTGCTAAGAGCAGGCATCAAATTATGAAAGTGCAAGGAGTTACCCATCCTGTGACTTAATATAAGATGTGCCAGATATGTGTGTTCTTTTTAAATGAAGTGCCAAGTTCTCGCATCGATATGGCCATTTTCAGCTAGCATGAATTCAGAGTAGCCTCCCTCCCTCCTTCCCTGGCTATACCATTCTTCTAGCAACTCTCCAAAGCTTTCCATTAAGTTACAAGTGACATTAACATGCCTTCGCTTAAGCCAGCTATCCTTTTATTTCTTCTACAGAAGACCACCTCATGCATGAATCAGCCTGCAAAAATATAGTCAAGGAATAGAACAAACTAATTGCTCAGGTTGAGTTCATGCTGGTAAATGTAATCAAGAGGACTTCCAAAGGGCTTTATTTCTCCTCTTAAATTTCTAATCCAGATTACCAACTAGTAAGGTAGAATTAAGCTTTGAAATAACTTCCAGATCAAAGTCTCCCACACACCTTTTTTTTTAAGCCATTAAAACTTAATACCAGCATTAGAAAGGATATACAAAGGATGCCAACAGAAAACAAAACCAGCTACAACTATCCTCCAGTTCTATCGATTCACGTATATACCAATAAAGTTAATGGAGGAAAGATCACACTTGTAAAGGTCTCCATGAATTCTTTCCTACAAAAACCATTCTAGAAGTGGGGAACAGGGGAAATTCTCTCCTCCACATTCTCATGAATTGTAAGAGCACTATCCAAATGTGGATCCCCAGGGGAAAATTTTGATTTCCAATGGTTTAGTGCAGACAGCTTGGCCGCCAACAAGCTTCTATACAATCACAGTGGCTGCGACTGACTAAACACCCAAAAAGCAGTAAAATGTCTCAAATATACATGAACAAAAGTAGGGACTGTTTCAGGACCACACATTACTGTTCCCAGGACCACAGATCCTCCCAACTACTGCCCCAAAGGGCAGTATTTTACAACAGTCCAACAAAATACGTGTCAAGGGGGCTTACGAAGTGCCACTGACAGCAGTATAAACTGGAACAATTCCCTTGCAATAAATTTACTGGAGCCCAATTTATTTATTTATTTATTGCATTTATACCCCGCCTTTCTCCCTCTCGCAAGGAACTCAAGGCGGCTTACATTATCCTCCTCCTCACCGTTGTATCCTCACAACAACAACCCTGTGAGGTAGGTTGGGCTGAGAGTCTGTGACTGGCCCAAAGTCACCCAGTGAGCTTCCATGGCCAAGTGGGGACTAGAACCCGGATCTCCCGGCTCCCAGTCCGTCACTCTCACCACTACACTACACTGGCTCTCAATACGCTCTTGCACAGGTTGTGTTTGCTTTTTATACAGAAGCCAGTACAACTATGTTCTAAAGTGATTTAAAACATTCTAAAGTAATTTAAAAGATTAGTTTCATTATTTCAGAACAAATAAGAATGTTCAAAATGAGACTGGGTGAGGGGATCAAGGCGGTGGTGAACGCCTCCCTTGAGGAGGGAGTGATGCCATCAGCCCTCAAGGAGGCAGTGATAAGACCGCTCTTAAAGAAGCCCTCCTTGGATCCTCAAGTTCTGAACAACTTTCGCCCAGTCTCAAATCTGCCATTTTTGGGCAAGGTGATTGAGCGGGTGGTGGCGATGCAGTTGAAGGCACACTTGGAAGAAACTGATTATCTAGACCCATTTCAGTCGGGCTTCAGGCCTGGGCATCGGACAGAAACGGCCTTGGTCGCCTTGGTGGATGATATGAGGAGGGCTCTGGATAGGGGTGAATGCTCCTTCCTTGTTCTCCTCGACCTCTCAGCGGCTTTTGATACCGTTGACCACGGTATCCTCCTGGACCGCCTGGAGGGGTTGGGCATTGGAAACACTGTATTGCGGTGGTTCCAGTCCTTCCTCTCTGGCAGGTACCAGAGGGTAGCACTGGGAGAGGAGGTTTCGGACCCGTGGCCACTTACTTGTGGGGTGCCACAGGGTTCCATCCTCTCCCCGATGCTATTTAACATCTATGTGAAGCCACTGGGGGCTATCATCAGGAGGTTTGGGGTGCAGTGTCATCAATATGCGGATGACACTCAGCTCTACCTCTCATTCAAATCTTCACCAAGGTTGGCCGTAGAATCCCTGTCCAAATGTCTGGAGACGGTGAGTGGCTGGATGGGGAGGAATAGGCTGAAGCTCAACCCTGACAAGACCGAGGTACTTTTGGTGGGAGACAAGAGGAGGCTGGGGGATGTTGACCTGGTGTTGAATGGGATACAGCTACCCTTGAAAGACCAGGTCCGCAGCCTGGGGGTCATTTTGGACTCCCAGCTGTCCATGGAGGCTCAGGTGTCAGCTGTGAGCCGGACAGCGCTGTATCAACTCCATCTGATACGGCGGCTGCGCCCCTACCTTCCCGACCATCTGCTCCCATCGGTAGTACATGCCCTGGTCTCCTCTCGTTTAGACTACTGTAATGTGCTCTACGTGGGGTTACCCTTGAAGACGGTTCGGAAACTGCAGCTGGTACAGAACGCAGCGGCTCGCCTGATTAAAGGCAGCCGCCGGCGAGATCACATCACTCCAGTGCTGAAGGAGTTGCACTGGTTACCAGTTGTTTTCCGGGCCAAATTCAAGATGTTGGTTTTGACCTTTAAAACCCTATATGGTTCCGGCCCAGCCTATCTTAAGGAGCGCCTCCAGCAACACCAGACAGGCCGCTTAACAAGATCAGCCTCGGATGGCCTTCTCTCTGTCCCATCAGCCAGGACAGCTAGACTGGTGGGGACGAGGGAGAGGGCCTTTTCTGTGGTGGCCCCCACTCTGTGGAACTCCCTCCCTAGGGAACTCCATCATGCCCCCTCTTTAATGAGCTTCCGTCGTGCATTAAAAACGTGGTTGTTCAGGCAGGCATTTGGGGTGGGTTAGGGTATTTTAGAAAATGTTTTTATTGTAGAATTTTATTGTTTTAAACTGTTTTATTGTATGTTGTACATCGCCCAGAGTGGCTGGGTGACCAGCCAGATGGGCGATTAATAAATTTTAAAAAAAATGCAGTCATTCACCTTTTTGCAGAATATAGCCCTCTTGGGGACAGAGCTCCTTGTAGAACAAAAGGTGAATTTTCCCACTTAGCAATATGGATTCCATTCCAATCATATCCAGACTTGTAAACAAGCTGGAGCTTAATCCAGACACAATGAAAAAACAGTTAATGAAATTTACTGATAATCAGGGTCCACACCTCCACCCTGTTTTGGACAGGTTGCACTCCCTCTGAAGCAAGAGCTCTGCAGCTTAGAGGTACTGCTAGAACTGGAACTGTGCTTGGATGTTCAGTTGCTCAGTAGCCAAATGTGTCTTCTACCAGATCTTCTTTGCCAGTTGCATCCCTTCTTGAAGAACTCAGATCTGAGTCATCCACACCCTAGCCACCTACATGTCAGCCTACAGTAATGCATTTTACATGAGGCTGCCCTTGAAGACTGTCAGAAAACTTCCATGGGCCCAGAACACAACTGCTGGGGTTCTGTCTGGGGCTAGTCAGGTCACATTATGCTAACCATGTACCAGCTTCCTCGACAACTAAAAGAAGTGCCTTCCCACACATGCCCTTCAGTCCTCTGAGGCCCTCCTTCTTGCTCTCCCATCAGAGGTACAGCAGGGGTCCAAGACAGACAGGGGCTTTTTTATGCTGTTATGCCAGACAGCAAGAACTATACCCTAGCCCCATCACTGTCCACTTTCAGGAGGGCAGTAATAACAGTATTACGCCAGCAAGGTTTCAGACCTTCCTAAAATGTTTCTTTCAACTCCATTTTCATCTTGCTTTTTTTTTCTTTGATGTTAGTTTTATTATCAAGCATGACAGTTTTATTTTGTTCTTCATAAGCCACCTTGAATATATCTTATACAGAAAGGAGGGATATAGATTAATGAACCAAACTTTATTGGATAGAGCCCCTGCATTTAAGCAAAGGTTTCATCTATAAACTCCCATCCCTCCTTCGCTCTTCTTTTCACTGATGTCTCATAACCAATGTTATGCAAAACACCTGACTGCTTGAAAAGTACTGGCAAATTTAGAACAAAAATGTATGTTCAGGAAAGGCCACCACAATAAAGGGGGTAACACCACTGTACTGAACATACCAGCAGAAAGGGCCAATGGCACAAGGGTGATGAAGAACAAAAAGGCTTATTTGTTTTGCTTTGCACAAAGTCATGTTTCACCTTATCCATCTCTCAGAGAAATTCTGCAGAAACACATACAAAATCCATTACCATTTATCTTGACAGATGCCTCCTATGAATAGCTGCTTCTGTGAGACCAAATTGTGTATTTGTTTACCAGACCAACCCCACTTGACCTACCTTTCAACTGCCTCCCATGTTACTTTTCACTGCTTGCAATCCTTAAATCACATGGGGAAGCAGTTCAAAAATGGAGAGATGTGCATTTTTAGTGAGTAAAGATGATTTAAGCATTATGTTACTATGTTGACAATTCCACTTCTAAATAGTTTTGCATACATAATTGTTAGTCAGACATGTCAAGCTGAGAAATATATTAAGGAAATGTGTTTGTGAAGCAGAAGGGAGAAGGAATCCTGGCCAGGGGGTGGGGGGGAGAGAACCTTGGAGATTGGCCACTTTGTTTAAAAAGCTAGATGAACATTTCTGCACTTGAGTACCATATTAGGAGTGTCCCCAGATGAAATGTTGTCTTTCTAAGAAGTTACAAATACCTTTTAAAGGGCAAAATAAAGGGAAGAGTTGCGATATCACAGGCATGAGTCAATAGGTGCCCATCACCCTTGGGCAATTATATTCTTCACAGTCCTTGCAAATTGCACTAGATTTGCTAGGAGGAAGGCATGAAAAATATATAATTGTGGGGAGAAAATATTTCCCTGCAGCAGAAGCCCTGAGGAAAAATAACTGGATCACCTGCTGTGCACAACTAAGATCACTTTAAAGAAACACTGAGAAGAGATTTCCTGGATAGAGATGCTTAGGTATCTGGTATCATGCCTCAATGAATATGAACTTGAGCACGCTCCGGGAGAGAGCGCAGGACAGGAAGGCCTGGCGTGCTATGGTCCATGGGGTCACGAAAAGTCGGACACGACTGAACGACTGAACAACAACAACAAATCATGCCTCAAAGACAGAAGATAATATTTGTAACTATTTCCAAAGGGGTAGCCAGTTTGTCTGCTGCAGCAAAAACAACACAGATTCTTGTGACACCTTTAAGATGAACAAATTTATTACGGCATAAACTTATATGGACTACAGTCCACCATCAGATGCATCTCATGCAGTGGACTGTAATCCATGAAAGCCCATGCCATAATAAGTTGTTCACTTTTAAGGTACCACAAGACTCTTTATTGGTTTTGATAAGATAACTTCTACAGTTCCCACAAAACAAAAGCTCTGTACAATAAATAAAATTAGAGCCCTTGTCTGCAGTCTTAGAAACTAAATTTTACAGTCATACTTTCCAACTCCAATTTAACAATATTTGAAACATTCGATGCAGGTTAGACTGTAAGTATTTTGGTGGACCCTGAACAGCATGCCATAAAACCATGGGATATTTATTTGCAGAACAGATTAACAAAATATGCTGCCAAATACTCCCGTTGGTCGGTGCAACCTGAGTGCACTCATTCAGAATGTACTCAGACTGCATTTTCTGATGGAGACCTAGGTTCAAATCCCCTGCCCAGTCTTGAAGCTCACTAAGTGACCTTGAACCTAACCTACCTCACTCTCAAACCTAACCTACCTCACAAGGTTGTTGGCAGTATAAACACTCCACACTCCTACCTAATAAGCAATAATCAAAATCTACTACCATAGGAGAAGTCCCACAGACCCTCAGGGTCAATGTGGCTCTACAGCATATACAGGTGCCATTTGATTGCCATCAAAAGCTACATTCTTGCAGTACAATTCAATAGTTGTATAGAATCCCTCTGTGTTACCAAGCTCAAGATTAAGTGTTGCAGTGTTCAAGTAGAAAGATTACAAAATTGCAATGTTGGCTGCCTGCTGTCAAGTTTGCTTTATATTTAAAAATTGGTTCCAGTGCTACACATTAGCAAGAGCCCTGAAGAGCTATTGTTGAAGAATGTTGCTCCTCTGAGCTAGTTAGCATAGTACTGCATGTGCTTTGGCAGTAACACAAAAAACCTTCCCCCTAGCTTCCACATGGCCTCATTGCAAAGACAGCAAATGCCTGAAAATTGATATTAGAAGAGGGCTATTTCCTCCCACTACCCCCAAACTATTGGGCTTTTTATAAAAACATAGAATTAATTGGACTCCTGGCATTTCAATTATTCAGGCCAAAGAATGTTGCTTTCTGCAATGTAGTTCAGCAAGTTAAGATAGGGGCCTGTTGCTCTTTCGCACCTCACACATTCATTTTTGTTTTAAGAACAGATTCCCTCTACCACTGCTCTGTGTATGCGCACATGCACTCACAGACAGGGCAAACACATAGATAAAATACATCTGATTGCTCCATCGCATCAAGTTCGGTCCTTAAACATAAACTGGCTCAGTTCTTTGGGGCAACATGTACAATTATTCTTAGTTAAGTTTTGGCAGGGCCATGCAAAACTTAAATTGCTAAACTAAAATTAGCAGCTTTGATACAGTGAGATATGAAAACAAATAACTTAATCCAGCAGCTGTCTGGGCAGAAATTAGTATAGCAATCTGAACTGAGTTTCCATGTAATACTTCTGTGACTTCCGACCACTTTAATTACTGCTTTATTGAGGTCTATTTGCATATTCTATTGTTTCATGTGTTGTAAACTGCACTGAAAAGCATGAAGGGTGGTATTAGCTCACAGCTCCTCCAATGTTTTAGGCACTGTGTTTTAGCTAATCCAGAGTAGTATGCCATACTTCATATGAAAAGGAGTACACTGGGGGCGGCGGAGGGAGGAAATGTCATATGTCAAGCAAAAGAGTAGCTAATTAAAACATTTATTAAGTATAACTGGTCACAGACCACCTCATGAGTAAACTTATGTTCAAGACACAATCACTGCGATGTACAGGACATCTTAGATTCGGATGTGACACCCTGTAATAACACCTTTTCTGAGATACCCAAAGACTGTCTTCTAAAACAGCCATTAACCCTTAAGTATTCATATTGTGTCCATCACCATAGTGTCTGGCCAAACTAGCTGTGGATGTGTTTGTATTGTAGCAAACTTTTCTGTGGGAAAACTCACCCCCCCCCAACACCTCCCACACACCCCACCCCACTCACACCCAACAGGAACAGAAAACTGGAAGGTCATGACATCGTTTGTTTGTTTGTTTGCTTGTTTGTTTATTTATTTATTTTATTAATCACCATCTGGCTGGTCACCCAGCCACTCTGGGCGATGTATAACAAAACAGTTAAAACAATAAAATTCTACATTAAAAACATCATAAAAAATACCCTAACCCACCCCAAATGCCTGCCTGAACAACCACGTTTTTAATGCGCGGCGGAAGCTCATTAAAGAGGGGGCATGGCGGAGTTCCCTAGGGAGGGAGTTCCACAGAGTGGGGGCCACCACAGAAAAGGCCCTCTCCCTCGTCCCCACCAGTCAAGCTGTCCTGGCTGATGGGACAGAGAGAAGGCCATCCGAGGCTGATCTTGTTAAGCGGCCTGTCTGGTGCTGCTGGAGGCGCTCCTTAAGATAGGCTGGGCCGGAACCATTTAGAGTTTTAAAGGTCAAAACCAACACCCTGAATTTGGCCCGGAAAACAACTGGTAACCAGTGCAACTCCTTCAGCGATGGAGTGATGTGATGTCGCCAAAGAACCTGTAACCAACCGTAAATAGGGGATGATGATCGTGCAATAAATGACTCATGTAGAAAAGCTCTTAAGGAAGCAATCCTATGGGGATAGTCAGTCGCCTCCAAACCCAGAGTCAACTGCCTACCCAATGCATGGTGGGAGTGCGGAGGGGATTGTCTCCTCCATGCTCCAGCTGCCCTGCATTTGCAGCTAGATGGCCGATTTTGGCTGTCTAGCCACAGGACATCGGAGCGCAGGGTGAGGAGGCCGGACAACACATAGGAAGTGTCATACTAGCACTTACAAACTCACTGCCCTACCCCCGGGAACGCCCCTTTCCCCCCCGCTCCACGCTGCTCTTACAAGCATGGAGCACAGGGATGATCTGCACTGCCTACGAGGTGGCAGGGGAGGGGGTGTGGAGGCTGTTATCCGGGAACCGACCAATCCTATGGCCGTCTAGCAGCCATAGGATTGAGCCCTAATGTGATTTAAACGTTATATTATGCAGATATTTTTATTAGAATACTTGTAAAAATGCATAACGTACTTTCCTTATACTGTTTAAACTGAAGAAAAGAACAAAGATCCTGGAAACTGTCGACAGACTAATTTTAGCAATCCAAAGAACAGTGCACAATATGCTGACAACCATTCATCTATTTCAACAGTTCAACTGTTTTCCACTGAAGTCGTGGGGGCAGCTTCATTTTTGCTGTCACTACCTATTTGTTTTATTTCACACCGAGACAAATATGGATTCCAATAACATATGTATTTTCATACTTGCTAGGGAGAATCACCAGAAAAATATGAATTACAACTTTGAAACTGCCAAGCTTGGCTACTGTTGTATTTTCAACTGACATCCATTCATTGTTATTAATTAACTTATGAAAAGGATGTTTCTCATGGAAAAACAGAGCACTGAAAAAATTTCCAGAACATTTACCACCCCACATCACTGCATGAAAGCATGTACATGAAAGCACAGCTTAAGAAAGAAACTCAAGTTTCCCTTGGGAGTGAAATTAGCTAAGGGAAAAAGACATTGCTGTCAACGTAGGGAAGGGCCATAGGTCAATGGTAGAGCACATGTTTTGCAAACAGAAGGTCCCAGGTTCAATCCCAGGAATATCCAGGTAGGGCTGGAAAAACTCCTGTTTGTAACCTTAGAGAGCCATTGCCTGCCTGAATCAACAATACTGGGCTAGATGGACCAACTGTCTAACTAAGGGAAATTCCTTAATTTTAGCTATTGCTATCAGAGCAACAGAGATTAAGAAATTAACAAACATGTATCTTGGTTTTTTCCAAAAAGAAACTCAAAGCAGATTCCTACAATAAAATATGCATACAGTCAAACCAAATTCCCAAAACCATCATTAAAAAAAAAATCGCCACACAGATATAAAACCAAGAAACCAAAGTGAAGTCACAGATAGATCAAAACTTGAATTTATCCCTGAAGATAGTCTTAGGCACATCAAGTTTTATATATATTTTTTTTATTTCTGAACACCAGAAGTATTAGATTTTGCTTATGCTCCTCCTTTTCTCCCCCTTCTGAAATTGGCTAGATCAGATGGCTGCTGTGGTCCAGTCTATTTCATTACTCCTGAGTCTAGGACTGGGAGAAGCAGCTGCATTTAAGTAAGCAGACTTCTCTCCCCACCCCCCATAGACACAAACGCAGCTAATATGCCATTATAGCAGTAGCAGTGAATTCAGAGAATGCCTATTGCACCAGATAAATAATTGTCAGGATACAGTCAGGGTGACTCAAATTTAAATCTCTACAAAGCTTACTGGGTGGCCCTTGGCAAGTTAACGTACCAACTTGACCTATTTAGCCTCACAGCTGCCCTATAAGGCAAGAACTGCGAAGCTTGGTACACTGAAGTGTGTTCTATTCATAACTAATTTTTGCCTCCGCTTTATTTTTTTGGCAAAATCTGTTCCCTGTAATAAACTAGTTTTATTTATTTTTTCAAAAACCACAAAGTATTGAGCAAATGCTGGACACTAAAGTTGGCAAGTGACAAACATTAAAGTACAGGAGGAAAGAGACTGAAGGCAATCCAGTAGCAACAACTGATCTCACTGCCTTCTTGAAAATTCACAGATGTGACTTCACCCATGGGTTATACTCCTATATTTAGTTTATGCCTAATATGGATTCAAGTCCAGGACAGACAGCTACTTCCTTTCTCCAAGTAAAGAAACCTCCTTGCCCTTTGTTTAGCCAACAATGCAAGGATTAAATGATTACTTTAGGGAGAAGCATTGCACAAACTTGTAATTAACAGGGAGGATGATTTATTCTTAGCATAACAGCATACATTCAGTGATTAAACTGGAAGCTGCTCAAGACTAAACTGTTGATATATTTTCACTTGCTCCTCCAAGAACAGTGGTCTCAGGGAATACAAAACTGTGTGATCAGATAGACTACAAGCAACTGGTGCTTAGCAACCAAAGTATTAGGGAAAATTAATTTCTAGGTAAGGGTTTGAACAGAGGCAATGCATCAATAAAAACAGAACTATTTACTCAGGCAAGTCATTATAATTAAGTCACTGACTTAGGAAATTAACTTTCCCTATTGCCTGGAGCAATGAGAAACCAAGTTGTTTTCACCAAAAATTGCCAGTTACCATTCTGGTGACCAGGGCATTAGATCAAGGACTGTCAACATGCAGAATGAACTAGCAGCATTCAGCCATACTCCCATTCTATTTGAGTGTGGCCTACAAGGTTCTTATTATTTATGTTCTCAGGACCCATTTTATTACGTTTCTAGCTCTCATTATTAGAGAAGTTTGAAATTAAAAAAGCAAACTTAAGACCAAATAAAACAGCAGCCTAAATATCTTGGTTTTAACCTCACAAATTAAACACATATCAAAATGTGTAAAGGTTGACATTTTTTCATGTGACATTTAGGCATAGTAATCTAACAGCATGATCCAGTCAGAGTTAATTACTTTTAAGCTCCTTTGGTTTCAAGTGAGAGAAGTATGTGCTTGACCTATTGTAAACTGTCTTGGTCATTTAACTGAAAGACAGTATAAAAATGTTTTTAAACAAAATATCTATTGAAATCAATGGAATTTAGAAGTCCTTCACTTCTGGATTGTGACCAATATATAATGTGCTTTACAGAAGCACCTTTGTCAAGCTCCATCTTGTGTGCTATTTGAGACCACTCTTGCAATACATGCATTGGTAACCTCTACACTAGGCTGCTACGATGCACTCCATGTGGGGTCACCTCTGAAGTGTGCTTGGAAACTACAACTGGTCCCGAATACTGCAGAAACATTGCTGAGTGGAAGCTGCAAAAGAAAAGGCCAATACACTTTCTAGTGTTCTCAAAGAACTGCACTGGTAACCAGTAAGTTTCTAGGCAGACGCCAGTGTTCTTGACCTTTCAAGCCCTATGCAGTCCTTACTATGGTTACTTGAAGGAATGTCTTGTTCTACAACCACCTACTGAGTTCATCCTCAGAGGCCCTGCTACAGGTACCCCACTGTCAGAAACATGGCAAGTTAGGGTTACTTGATCCAAGGCCTTTTTCCATGATAGCAATTAATTCTCCATGTAGGGAGGCTAGCTGGCTTGCCAGTTCTTTCCCTGTGTTAGGGAGGATGGTTAAAACCTCTCTCTTTAAGATGGACTTGTCCCCTTGGATATGTCCAATTGTTTTAACCAACTACTTTAATTTTTGTCTTTTGGCAGAGCTTAATTTTGTTTTAATTTAATTCTGCAAGATTTTGCTTTAGTATGTTTTATTACTGCACATTACAACCATTTTCAATACTGTTCACTGACAGACATATTTGCACAAGTCTGCCACAAACAAAAGATACACTAATGCTTTATATGAAAATGCTGTCTCCATCTTCAAAGCACTGCAAAAACAATTACTTATGACAGAGTCATCAGTTGCATTAACAAAGCTACTATAAATAGGAACACCAAAGCAGGATAAACAGAGAGCAAGGCAACTCCTCTCAGTTTCACAAGCTCTTTGAAATACTCTGAAATACCACCGCCAGCTCAACTTAAATAGATCAACCCCCACAAAAAAACCCTCACATCTAAAGGAGCCTTACTTTTCTTATTTAATTGTATAACTTAGCCTTGTGTTCCATTTTCATATATGGGGGGCGGGGGGAGACTAGGAAAACCAAGAACTTTACAAGCAACTTATAATTCTTATGTAGCTAAGTCAACTTTTAGACAGCTTGGAAATAGGGCACATGTCCTCATAACTTGTGGTGCTATTATTTGCTTAAAATTTGTTACAGTGTGGCGGAGGCCAAGTTTACACTAGTATGCCCATATGTGGAATTACATTTTCAGGAACACATTCCTAGCATTTTCAGAAGTGAAACAAAGCCCCACTCATTAGGCCATGTTTATTTGCTTCTGCCCTTCCATCCACATACAGCAAACTAGAAATTTGCCCAGTGTGCATCCACATACATGGTTTCTCTTTATATGCAGGTTATCACCAAGAAAGAAAAAGTGTCGTGTGAAACAGCCCTGTAATAACCAAAGGAGGGGAAAAGGTATGTTCACACAACTCGGCCAAAGAGAAATCTAGGTTCTACCCCAAGGAAGCTATAGCTTGACACTCAAAATGCAAACTAACATTTGTGTAAGAGAACATTCTTCCTAAAAACTGATTTTGCATGTTTTCCACTGAGCTTGATATTTGAATTTTTTCCATGAAATATGCAGTTTCCGCAAGGAGCCGGGCCATGCCAAAAACTGGACAATGAGGGGCATGCAGACATGGGTAGATTGTGAAGCACACAGATTCTGCCTCTATGCACCTCCTGTATGATGGTTTTAACATAGATCAACTATAAAAGGCAGTGTGGTGTAGTGGTGAGAGTTTTGGACTGGGAGCTGGGAGATCCAGATTCTAGTCCCCACTTGGCCATGGAAGCTCACTGGGTGCCTTTGGGCCAGTCACAGACCCTCAGTCCAACCAACCTCACAAGGTTGTTGTTGTGAGGATAAAACGGAGAGGAGAAGGATTATGTAAGCCACCTCGGGTTCCTTGCAAGAGGAAAAAAGGTGGGAGATAAATGCAAGAATAATAATAGCTACAAGTTTAGCTTTATTAAAACAAGCAAGTGAAAACAGACTCACAAATCCAAATATTGTTTGTTGAGCACGAAATACCAGACAATGAATCTCCCTAATTGTGTCCAAAGTTTAACAGGTTTTGCCTCCATCTCAACTTCAGGAATGGATGTCAACAGGTGAAAAAGTCCAAGCCAGCCCTTGAAAACCTGACTCCCTCCTCCAGAAATCATGTCCATAATTCTGACCCTGATCTCAAGGCACTTCAACTACCTTCTCAAGTCTGACTTCTTAGTATACTAATATTGTCTCCTTGAGTTGCCCACTGAAAGATTAGCCGGTGCCATGGACTCCCTTGCTCACTTCCAAAGAGTAGCCACTTAAGTTTATGTAAGCGTTCTGTTTTTGATAAGTCACATAAGATGGGACAGCCAAGTAAGTTTCAGCCTGCCCAAACAGCCACCTTTCATTCATATACATCTCTCTCTCTGCTGGCAGAGCTTATCTTTTCCTTGGCAGTTGAAGAAAAAAGCATAAAGCTATCCTTGGCCTCTAAAGCTATGCCAAAATCTACATAGTCAAGAGACCTTATACTGCAGGAGCTTCGTGCAAAAACAATTTACTTCCGAGGTGGAAGTTGCACACATATACAAGTTTTAAAATCACATAGGAGGCACTCACACAGCCCAGATGGAGCGCTTAATGTTCACTGAAAGAGACTGCTATTCATTAGTTGGCATAACTGCATCTTTATGGGAAAACACACAAATTTGGGATAGCCATCAAATATGCCTTCACTAGGCTGGCTAAACAGATCCCACCACTTATACCATTATTAGCAGCACAGGCTACAGATATAATATGGCAGGGGTCCCCAATCCTCAGGCTGCGGACCGGTACTGGTCCATGGCCTGTTAGGAACCGGGCTGTAGGGGTGTCCTTGGGTCCGCGGGGGGGAAGGTGATCTGTCCCTCCCCCTTGGAATTCTTGCCAGCCCCGGCCGGCTCCACTCCACAGCAAGTCTGTGGAGCTGCTGGCCGGCTCTGGCCGCTGGCAGACTTCCGGCCGCTGAGACGCAAATGGCACCGGTCCCTGGTGCCAAAAAGGTTGGGGACCACTGCACTGTGGATATTCCCCCCCCCCCAAAAAAAAGAGTACAGCCTCTTGGCCAAGTTGTCTTTACAAAGACAGGGAAGAAGTTGGTTCTTTTGGACAGGTTCTGTTAATGAAACAGAAGCCAGCCAAAGGCCACCTAGCACATTTGCCACTAAGGAGATATTTGAATTGAGGAGTTCCTGGCTCATAGCTTCCCTCAGCCTCTACACTGAACTAGTTCCACTAACTGGTAACATGTCATATTTGTCCCCATGGCTCACAAGAGGTGCTGACATTTTTCAGCAAGGACACAGATAGTCTTTCCAGCAAATTAAGGAAGCAGTGATCAATACCTCCATAACTGGACCATGCCCAAATTACTATTTTGTTTCTCAAATCTTTATCTTTCTGTAGGACATTTAATACCAGTTTTCTTCTCTACCAGCTACTTGTGTGAAGAGAATTCATAACCAACAGATCACACCATCCAAGTGCAGCTATTAGAACAGTACTGCAGAAAGCCAAGATGGAGCAGTCTCTGTGCTCATCAGGAAGCAAGATTGGAGACTGACAACTGGCTGGTGAGCTATTTGCAACTGCATGAGTTAAGGTCTCAAATCCTTCTGATAGCACAAAACAGGATACTGGTGGGCAATGCTGGATCCTGTGACAGGCAGGCAGTGCGAAGCCTCTGGGTTGCTCAGTCTTGGTATAAATGCAGTAAAAGTTCTGCATACCACAGCTCAGGTTCCAGCTTCCACAAGTGACCTTGGGGTCTGCGAATTGAAGAACCCATCCTCCAGGTCAGATTTGAGTACAGCCATTCATGGCCTGATGCTCCCCACCCTCCATAAGCTGACAGCCAGCTTGTATTTCCTAAATGTATTTCAGACTCAGATAAAGGGTTTTTCACAAGATTATCCTTTAGCAAGAGCGCTGCACCTAACATAAGGACTGCGTGTAATGGGGTTATTTTGATGCCAAGCCAGACCTCTGGATAAGATTATCTTCTGACAGCCACACTAGAAATGAATACACAATGCTTATCTCCTGCCCCCTTTTTTGTTTTTCTTTCATGGTTCCAAGGTACACTGTTAAAGCGTATGACAACTGGTAATGTTCTTTGGAGGAGAATTCATTGTTATGTTACAGTTCAAGAGGAGATAACCAATTATGCATGCTGGGTCTGATTACTCTCTACTAGTTCCTACATGGTTTCCTGAGCTCAGAGTAGCTATTTGGCCAGCTGCTAAGACATCCAAGATTAGGCATGGAAATTGAAAATCAACTTCGGATTATCATAACTGGGACCAGGAAGGAATTTCCCAGGAACTCAGATTGGCCCACTTACTTAAGACCAAAGTTACACATTTTCACTTACCACAGCAAGTATGCTGCTGCCCTCTGGCAAATGCGACAAGCCCCAGCCTTCCTCCCATACCTAACATTGCAGAAGGAGAATTGTCACCACAATGACATGCTACCCCTCAGCTGGATGGGGTTGTTTGGCCACTATGTTTGAGCACCTGAGCAGCTCAGCCCAAACCAACAAACCTTGCCACCCTCTCTCCAACTCCAAACTTGGGCTCCAGGGAGGAAAGCAGAACATTTCCCCACATCTTGCACAGAAGCATTCAATGACGAATCAATGGAGGAGCAGGATCCTGGTGACCACCATTTCTAGCTTGGCTACAAGGTCAACAAAAAAGTGTGGATCTCTGCTTGAAACATCGGAATTTGACTAATAGATCCAATATAACTGCCTCTCTGGAATGGATCACATTGTTTTCTCCTGCTCATGGGGGTGGACAACCAGCGGCACAGGGCCGCACAACTGAAATCCCACCCCCAAGCCTTTCCTACAGCCTCCAAAGGTACCCTTATTGCACCACCACCGTCAAATTCACCAGTGCCTGTAGTCTCCACTCCCTCCCACAGAGATCTTCATCTAAACCACTCTTTGATGGCTTTTTAGCAGATAAGGCAATTTATAGATGGTGATGATGGTAATTTTCCCACCATACTAGCAGCAAAGAATGATCTATATCAGGTCCACTGAAGGGGCTGAAAAGGTGGCTCTCTACTCCCTCCTCCAGATATCTTCATACAGATTGCTAGTGTGTGGGAGTGGGGGGGGTGGGGGGGTATGTGTGGCCCCCCGAGCTAGCATCACCCTTATGGCTGCAAAGGCTGCGCACCCCTGGTACAGAGGATACTTTGAGATGGAGAAAGAGGGGAGTTGAACTACCATTGCATCTCTTCTAGCCTTGTGATCTTATGATATTCTTAAAGAGCAGTTCTTTTTGCAAAGTATCGCAAGCTCACATTTTAATATTGTACTATTTGTATTCTCTAGAGTGACACTCCACTACTGAAGTGTTTTGAAATGCCAAAAGCTTTGGCTTATAACCAACCAGTTTCCAAGAAGTGGGTAGCTACAAACGAACGTCAGTTCTTTTGCATACCAAACTTAGTTTCACTACGCTCCTTACGGTCAGACGTTTTTAGATAAAATTGTTTCTGTTTGATTCAGGGATTTTTTCTGGCCCAGGGAGAGAAATGGCCCAGTATATTAAGTGCCAGGGTTATTTGGGGGGGGGATTACCATTCCTCCTCATCTTCAAAAGGGTAACCTGGAGATGGCTGATAACAGTTCTGTAAGCAGGACCACAGGAGTATCACATTTCACCCTTCCATTCATGCAGCCTTCCAAGGTTCACAAAATATATCCATATTACATCAAGAGCTGGGGGAGGGAGACCAACTCTATTTATAAAAGATTTCATACTGGAAGACATGTTTTACCTGCCAAACACAGCCAGGTAATTTACAAACCTGTGTTAATGGATATACTATGGAACAGCAATCAGCATTCCCAATACCATTTCCTTCTAACTATCAAAACCAAGATAAGAGGAGCAGCTCAAGTGCAGTTATTAGGCAAGGTACATGTAAAGATAGACTCCAACAATCTAGTGCGCTGGAAATAGAGTTTTCTTAAACAAGTTTCTAGATCTTATGGAGGCAGTGAAAAGTTTGTAAGTGTAATAGGAATGTTCAAAAACCAAAAGGTTCCTGAATATAAATTCAAGTAACAGGGTATTCCATCATCCTGCCTCTATCATTCTCCCATGCTTACACACCTCCCATCTTCCCTTCTTTGTACCTAAATCTTTTTTAAAATCTGCTTTAAAATTTAAAGTCTAATCACTGTCAACATGCTTAGCAAGTATGTATCAAGTTAGCTACTCATAATATATTCTGAACATATATAACTTCAGCATACTTAGAGTGCCGGTATTGACTTGTAGATAAAAACATAAGTGCCATGCTGGATCAGATCAAGGGTCCATCTAGTCTAGCATTCTGTTCACACAGTGGCCAACCAGGTGTCAGCCAGGAACCCACAAGCAGAACACAAGTGCAACAGCACCCTCCCGCCCATATTCCCCAGCAACTGGTATACATAGGCATGCTGCCTTTGGTACAGGAAGCAGCATATACCCACCCATCTTGTGGAGTAAAATTCCATAGTTTAACTATGCATTGTGTGAAATAGTACTTTATCTGTCCTGACTCTCCCACCAATCAGCTTCATGGGATGACCCTGGGTTCTAGCATCAGAGAGGGAGAGAAATGTCTCCCTATCCATGTTCTCCACACCATGCATAATTTTGTACACCTCAATCATGTCTCCCCTTACATGCCTTTTTTCTAAGCTGAACAGTCCCAGATGTTGCAACCTTTCCTCACAGGGGAGTTGCTCCATCCCCTTAATCATTTTAGTTGCCCTTTTAATGCACTTTTCCCAACTCTACAATATCCAACAGTGCTACTTGGACTTGTATTTACATCTCTGCTCAGCCAAAATCTTTAGACCCACTGTTGTTCCCTTGAATTACAGAACCATGACCTAGCTTCACAGGATTGTGATATGGACATTGGCGGTATATCACACTGCATGATGGATAATGCGTAACAGCATGTTCTAATTCAGCTTGCCTAATCCTGACAATAGGCACACAATTATATCGCAATCTTTAATTCTATAAGAATCCAAATGGGTATTTTAAATATTTCTGCTAGACACTGGAAGCAACCCTTTTTTATCAATTATACATGTGAACTTGTTAGGAAGCTTTCAGGGAATGAGACATTAGCTGGTTCTGCTTAATCAGCATTAAAACAGCAAATATTTGCACTGCAAGTTAATATAGATTGCAGGGAGATCAGAGGCACTTGACAGAAGGCACAAACCTAAGTTATTCATTACCACAGACCACCAGTGTAAGTGCTACAAGCAATGCTGTATTTCATCTATGCATCTCAAGTTTGCTTTGCAAATATGCTATAGAGCAAGAAAACACCATGAATTATAGTAGCCCACAGTGTAAATATTTTTCTTTCAGGGGCAGTACAGAAATCCTAATGATTATACTTAACCACCCTGTTGGAAACTAGCAACTTCCATCTGTTTTTCTCCCCTAAACATGTCACCTATTAAAAAAAAAACCTTCTTGGTTGGTGAAGACCAGCCTTTCTTTATGTGCAAAGTACATTGCTAAAGCCTGTTAACTATAAAGTTTGCTTACTTAGAAGAGATTCCATCCATGGGTCACATATGTCTAAAACACAATGGCCTGAGTTTAACTCCCACACTGAAACACTTGTAACAATTTCCTTCAAGCACTCAACTCCACATTCTCCATATGAGCCAATTCAAATTGTGTGTGACATAAGAATCAATCTCCAGCATGTTGGAAGAATGAGAACACTCATTCCTCCAGCTACTGATAGCTAACATTATCAGAGTTGTCTTCATACCATTCTCTTCAAACTTTAGAAATCGCTGCCCAGTCCCTGAAAGTCACAAGATGAGCCTAGGCATGCAGTTCCCAAAAGCTAATTAGAGGGTGTGTTTGCATTCTTGTCTTCAAGACAGTCGCACATCCACAACAGCAGGAATGAGAAACTTTAAAAGATGTAACCCTCAAGTCCCTTGATTCTTCATGGCTTTACTGCAAGATACCAGGTGATGAGAACATGGGTGCAACAGTTTATATGATAACACCTCTACGTTTATAAATCAAAGGATTCAAATATTCATTGGCATATTTAAAGTTACTACATTTTAAATTCAATCTCAAGTAGTTCCTTATAATCCTCCAAAAAACCAACTCTGCAGAAATGGAAGAAGGAACGCAAGTCAACCCTCTTTACACCACCTCCAAGAGCAAATGAGTAATGGGTTATTCATAGCCTGCATGAAGTAATGACTTCTGGAGAACATTACTTCATCCAGACTCCATCAAGTCTCCACCCCCTTATTCCCAGTTCAAGACTGCTCTCAACTGTGCCTTGTTACATGTCAGAAGGAAGCGGAGTTGGGTGTGTGTGTGTGTGTGTGTGTTTTACAGAAGCAGGGAAAAATACAAAGAGGAAGATTTTATTATCAGAGCAGAAGAGAACAGATCCTGTTTTGAAGAACAGGCTTCCGAAATAAGGTTTCACCAGAGACATGGAAAACCCAGAATATCTCATATGATCAAACAAGGCAAAGGTTGAGACTGAGGCAACACACAAAAATGACTCCCTAAAAGGCCGTTTTATAAATCATTTGATGTCATCTCCTTTCTATCAGAAACTAGAAATGTGAAAGCTTTTTATAAAAACTTCTAGTGAAGTATATCTGCAACCCATCTGAGGGAACTAGAATAATGAAGATTCATCATTCAGAACTAAACTCAAATTTACACCACAGAAAACGTACAAAATACTACTTCGAAGCAGTAGCTTCTCAACATGGTGTAAAACTTGGGAAAATTGGTTTACCTATTGTAACAATGTGTGATCAACTGGTTCCTAATCATGTAGTTAACATTGGAGGAGGGGGCATAAACAGAAGATAAAAAGTTTGGTGGTAGAGGTAGGAAGAGACATCATCCAAAGGAAAGTCCTCATGACTCCAGTGACTGAAAGGAAGCCGTTTCAGGGATCACTATGAAAGCTATAGTTTACTCTAGCCTTCCACCACCTCTGCCTATCCTAGAGACAGGTGAGAATTTCATATATTCTTTGATAAGACCTTACCAACATTTACTTATTTTATTTATTTTAAACATTTGTATCCCACCCTATGTCATTAGGATCTCAGGACAGTGTACAGATAAAATCAGTTTAAACAGTATAAAACCATAAATAATTTAAACACCTACAAACATAATAAACATTCACGAATGTCTTCATAAACTGGATGGAAAGAACTTGAAGATTTAAAAAAATTGAACATGGAAGGGAAACAGACAGACTCATCTATCCAGGTAGAAGGCTTTGAGTGCTTAGGTCTTAATAGTCTGGCTTTGATTCTCCATGTATTCAAACATATTTGTGGTACTGAATTGGAGCTACCACCTCTTCTTTCTGACAGACTCATCTTTAATGACTACATGACAGGTACAACATGGTCTTCTCTATGTTGGGAATAGCTGGAACTATCGAATTTGGCTGATGCAGATTGGTGAGGATTTTGTTCAGTTCATTTTTTTTTATAGAAGTTTATCAAAATTCATATATTTCTTCATAAACAGGATGGAAAGGACTTCAGATTCTAAAAATTCTGATGTACGAGAAAGCAAAACAGAAAAAAGCACTTTTGTCCATCCCTAGCCTATTCGACCAAAGAGAGTAGCGCTGCACCACCAAAAAAAATGTGTTCACTCATTCTTCACCTACCACACACTAATGATAGCATTTCATATTGCTATTGAGGGGAATGCTCCCAAACTAATGCCATTTTTGTCTTCCAGTATCCAGGATTGGGTCACATGGGGGGAGAGATGAGACAAATAAAAAGCTATGAAATATCTGTAGATAAACACCAAGAATATTTATTTTAAAACTTTTATCGTACTTCCCTCCCACCCAGGAAATGTGCAAAGCAATAAACTAGTATTTATCAACATAAAGTAGTCATAAAACAGTAAAAAAAAACCACTCATAAAGGACAGCAGCAGTATTTGACTGACATCCTCAGACACTAGTTAAGAGCTTCCCACCATTCACCCAGTCCTACTCAAGGTCAAGTCCATTCAGAAGGACTACTGGGTGCATTCCAAGCAGGACCAAGATTTATGAAGAGGGGAGGAGCTGCACCAGTCTAGTACTAAGGGATGCTATAAGTATCTTCTGGGGTGGAGAGATTGGTGGGATGGGGCCAGAAGGGTAGGGTTTCAGGGACTAGATGTAGTTTCAGAATTTGTTAGGAGATCAGTTATAGGTAGGGGCCTGAAGTGGTAGAAGTGACACTAGGACTGCCAAGGAGATGAGTCCTTTGTTCCAAAGCTAACAGGACACAGGGGTCTCCCAGCTGGAAGGCACCACCCATGATTGGAAGGATGCCTACAGCCAAACAAGCAAAGCACGAATGTACTGAATATAAACAACCTTGGAGGGGTTACTTGGTCTGGAGAGCAAGAGAGGAGAACTGAAGAGTGCACACTGGGACAGAAAGATCCCAGCATGCTACGAAATTTGGAAACCTGCTGGGGCAGGACTCCCTGCGCTCATGGTAGGATAGGCAGATTTCACAGGGTGTGGGCTTCTGTGTTTAAGAAGGAATGCTAGAGTGGCAGCATGCAGCAGAAGACCTACCCAACGGGGGGGGGGGGGGAGTGATGTCAAGCTAATTAGTCCCCATTTACTGTTTTCAAGTCCTCATTTCCACAGTGAAGTACCAATGAGGCATATAAAACCAACAAGAAACCCCTTTTTATTTGCTCATTTTAAATTTAAATTTGTAATTCTTTAGTTTTACCAAATTAATGTTTAAGTTTTATTGTATTGAATTTTTGATTTTTTGTATCCCACAATGTAATCTTTTTTTTTTGGATGAAGGTACGGGTCCACACATTTAAACCATATAAAACACGCCAAGGGAGACACTGGAAAGATGGTGACCGTGTGGATGGGAGGGGCGAGGAGAAACCACGCACACACTGTTTTGTTACTTATTCCCACAGTTCACTTGCGTTATATGCAACCCATAGAACACTTACTTGAAAACAAGTCCATAATGAATTCAGTGGGGCTTGTTTCCAAGTGCACATACGCAGGACCAGCCTGTTACTGCCCCCACTACATTTCAGAGGGTGGAATGGGCAGGGTCCAGCAACCTACCCCAAACCTGTGCCCCTGTTTGTTGTGGGGGGGGGGCGGGGGGAACACCTCACCAGACCTTTTGGGGTGGAGGACGACGAGTGTCCCCACGAGTAGAAAGGGATATGGGTGGGAAGGGGGGAGACAGGGGACGCGATATGTTTGCTCGACCTGGGGCTGCGCTGGTGTATGCGAGAGAAGCTAATCAAGTCGAGTCCCTCAGTGAGGAGCGGGCGGGGGAGGAGGAGAAATAATACTAAGAACACTTGAGGTGGCCCCTGACCGCGGGGCGCCTGAGAAATACAGTGAGGACTGGCCATCCCCAGCAGCCTTGGGGATACTGGCGTGGGAGACGAGACAAGTCGAGTCCCTCAGTGAGGAGCGGGCGGGGGAGGAGGAGAAATAATACTAGGAACACTTGAGGTGGCCCCTGACCGCGGGGCGCCTGGGGCGGGGCTGCCTTGCGGGCGCTGGAGAGGGCGACGAGTCAAGTCGAGGCCCTCATTGAGGAGCGGGGAGAGAAAGAAGAGCCGCACCCCGCGGAGCGGTCCACCGGAGGGAGAGGCGGGTGCCCGCTGCTGCCTTCCCCCCACGCGCTCCGAGGAGCCTCTTTTACCTTGACGAAGAGCTCGATGAGCGGCTGCTTGTCGCCCTCCTTCGCCCCGTTGACCGGCAGCGAGAGCGCCATGCTCTGCCTTCCCCGCCCGCCCCGGCCAGCCGCTCCGTGTGGAGACTCCGACGACGCCCCTCGGCCAGCGAACGAGCTCTGCCGCCTCAGCCGCTCGGTCTTTCCCTCCTTCACAGCCCGCGCGCGCGCCCGAGCGCGAGAACGAACGAGCGCGCGCGCCCCCGCCCCGCGTATCACGACCTGTTCTACCGCTGCTCCCGCTCGCCCCCCTCTGCCCCGCCAGACCGGGCGGCGCGGCGACTGAGAGGGCGGCGCGCGAGACGCCGGCAATTTATAGCAAGGGGCGGGGACTGCGCCGCGAAAGGGGCGTGGCTCGCGGGACCAGCCGCCTTAATGGAGGGAACAGCGAGCGAGAACAAGCTCGGAGAGACGCGGGGGCGTGCCCTTCGCGACGCCAATCAAGCCGCCACTGCAGGAGGGAAAGGCGCTCGGCGGCTTAGAGGCGTGGCTTCGGATGGGCGTGGTTTAGGGGGAAGGAGAGGGCGGGATTGTGGTGGGAAAGCGTCACGCCCCCTTTACTCCTGCCGAATGGGAGGGGGCGTGGCTTTGCTTGGCGCGCGGGCGGCTGGTTACGAAGAACGGTGATCTTGGGGCTCCTGCTGCTGGGTGGGAGTGACTAGTCCACAAGTTACTAGTCCACAACGAGTTTGATTTATTTGTCTGTGTGTTTGTTTGTTTATACCCCTGCCTTTCAGCCCCACAAGGTGACTTAAACATGAGTATAAAACGGATTTTAACAAACAATACCAAAAGCACAATATGTGTTTACCTGTATTTATAAATCGTTTACATCTAAAGATTTCAAAGCAGTGTACACAAATAATAAAAAGATAATAAAAAGATAAAAATAAAGACCAATATAGAGAGTATATCTGGACTGGCAAGATAGCTGTAAGTAGGCTGTCTGGGCTTCCATAGCACTTGCGACACATCGGTGTCCTGGAGAGAACCTGTTCTCTGTGCTATTGGCAAATGCTTTGCTGCCTGCTTGCCTGGAAGTCAGTTCTTACCGGCCTCAGACAAGTAGGCATCATATTTATTTGTTACATTTATATCCCAGAATCCTCCTCCTCTCCATTTTCTCCTCACAACAACCCCATGAGATAGGCTGGGCTGAGAGTCTGTGACTGGCCCAAAGTCACCCAGTGAGCTTCCATGGAAGAGTGGGGACAAGAACCCAGATCTCCCAGCTCCCAGCCCAACACTCTCACCACTACACCACACTGGCTCCCCGTATGGCTTTCTGGCTTTCCACGTATGATGTGGCTTCTGCCAAATCCTATAGTCCTTCAGCCAGCTTCGTTCAAGTTAAGGATTGTGCCCTAAACGTATAATAGTTTTTCCTACATAGGGCAAGTTCTGTTTAGCAAATATAAAAAAGGTAAAGGTGTCCCCAACCAGTCGTGTCCGACTCTGGGGTGCGGTGCTCATCCCCGTTTCTAAGCCGAAGAGCCAGCGCTGTCCGAAGACGCTTCCGTGGCCATGTGGCCGGCATGACTGAACACTGAGGTGCACGGAACGCTGTTACCTTTCCCGCCAAGGCGGTACCTATTTATCTACTTGCAATTTCTTGCTTTCGAACTGCTAGGTTGGCAGAAGCTGGGACTGAAGACGGGAGCTCACTCCGTCACGCGGCACTCAGGTCTCGAACTGCTGACCTGCTGACCTTCCAGTCTGCAGCGTCTTAATGCTCCAGCTGTCTCTATTTTCCAGGCCCAATACCTATTTTCTGGGTCTTTGTCCCTGGTAAATTGCTGGGCTTTGGCTCTTCACAATCCCTTGTTAATATGTTGGTATTGTGTGTTCTGCAATCCTCAAGTGTTCAGCTATCTCTTCACGATCTGTGGATGTTAGATCGTGGAGTGTGGTGCAGCAGTTTAAGACAGGAAGGATGCAATCCTTACTGCATGTTTTGACAGAAAAAATTCAGCTCCCAGCGTTCCCCAGCCAGCTCCTGGCTGGGCAACGCTGGCAGTTTTAGGACTTTTTTCTGCTAACCATGCATAGGATTGCACCCTAACCCTTTGTAGGGGGGCAGAGGAGAACTACAAGCATGTCGCTATTTCCATCTGTGAAATGGAAGTGCTGGAGGTTATGCTGTATCCCCAATTATACTTTAACACATACTACACATTTTCGTAAATATTTTTAAAGAGTGAGACATGCAGCAACAAATTGTGCCAGTTTGCATTGCCACAGCATTTAAGTTCTGAAAGATTTCATTTTTATGTGACTTCAGAGGGCAGGATCACATCTGAAGGAGAAATAATATTTTGATTGGCTCCCACCCACGGGAAATTCCCAATCCATCTTTGATGTTCAGCCCCCATTCTTTGATCCATCCTTGCAACACTAATTAATCTGGTAGCAAATTTAACCAAAGCAATATCAACCTTTACCAGAGCCTTCCCCAAACTGGGTCCCTCCAGATGTGTTGGGCAGCAACTCCCATCATCCCATCCCAGCCAGCAGGGAATGATGAAGGTTGTAGTCCAACACATCTGGAGGGCGCCAGGTCGGGGTTAGCATTTCATCTTATTCGCATGAGCCATGTTCCTACCACACCCTGTGCTAATTTGGGATTGGAGATTTTGTTTTGTTTTTTGCTTTATAGAAGACGTGTTCTATTTTCCAGAGTAAGGGAGGGACAAGCATGGCCCGCCAAAGCCAAGATGCTGGTGCCATGTCCAGTGACCTAATGTCTGGGACCAGCCACCTCATGGGACTGTGTCTGGCAAGGACAGGGCAGGAAACCAGCATCCTCTACCACACTGCAGGATTTGAGGCCGCAAAAATGGTTCAAAGAGGCTGCTGTTATACCTGTGAGTCTGTACACCAGAAGTAGGCAACTTGTGGCCTTCCAGATGTTTTTGCCTACAATTCCCATCAGCCCTAGCCAGCATAGCCAATAGTGGGGGATGATGGGAATTGTGAGCCAAAACATCTGAAGGGTCACAAGTTGCCCATCCCTCCCCTACACAATCTAATCTAATTCACATTGGAGCCAATGGCAAGACACCCACTGCTTTTAGCATGCAATTCTATGCCGAGATGTGCCTCCGGGATATAAAGCCATCCCCAGCCTGGTGCCCTCCAGATGTCCTGGACTTCAACTCCTATCGGTCCCAGCCAGCATGGCCAATGGTCGGGGGTGATGGGCATTGTGCTCCAAAACATGTGAAGGGCACGAGGTTGAGGAAAGCTAGGAGAACTCAGCACCCACAGCAAGCCAGCACTAGCAAATCAACCCCACACAGCAAGGAGCGCAGCTCAGATGACAGGGGACGCAGCACGGGGGCTGTATCCCTCTGGGCTCAGCTCGTGCACATGCAGAGCTCTCAAGGAGACACTCCGAGGATGGAAAACTACAGGGAAAAGGCACTTTGCATGTGAAAGGGGTACCCACAAAATTCCCTCTTCTGCCCCGCTCTTAAAGACAGGGTGAGGGCCAGCGTCAAGGATAGGAACGGCCAAGAGCCCACGCCCCAGCAGGGGCGCACTGACAGGAGCCCCCTGGAGTTGCTCCTCCTCTTCGTCATTGCATCCTGCTGGTTCATCTGCCTCCCTCTCCGGCCCAGATGATGGCAGCGGCAAGGAGGAGGAGCAGGAGATGCCAAGCCGGCAAGCGGCGGCAAGGGATGAGAAAGAGGATATGGAGCAAGAGCAGAGGGCAGCGTGAAGGTAGGCTCACTAAGAGAGGGGGTCCCATCTCATGATGCCTTGCCCAAGGGCCCTCAAAAACCTGGGCCGGGAACTGAACAGGATCCCAGGTGCCCTCCTTTACACCTGGCCACCCTAGCTAATATGCTGGACTTCAGCAGGACAGTGCCAGCATATTCATATTTGAGACTGCCATCTTGAACATCCTTAGCCAGCGAGAACCGGTAGTGGTTAGAGTGTTGGACTAGGGCTGAGGAGATCCCGGTTTGAATGTCCACTCAGCCATGAAACTCAGTGGGTGACTGCGGGCCTCTCCCTGTCTCTTTCAGCTTATCCTACCTCACAGGGTTGTTGTGAAGATAAAATGGGGGGTGGGGGAGAAGAACCTTGACAGTTCCTTGGGACTGCAGACTCTGGCCTCATCCATCGGCTAGAGAACCGAGGGCCACTGGGGGTCTGCACCTCCTGCCTCCCAGGATGAACATCATCACAGGGGAGAGACCAACTTTGTCCCATACATCAGTCGTTGGTGTATTTGCTTTCCTTCCCCTCCTTCCTCCCAATCCCTTTTCCTTTTGTGTGGTGTCTTTTAGATTGTAAGCCTGAGGGCAGGGACTATCTTAATATTCATCTTTGTAAGCCACTCTGGGAGCCTTTTTCGGCTGAAGAGTGGGATAAAAACACCCCTAAATAAAAATAAACAACTATGTATGCCACCCTGAGTTCCTTGGGGGAAAGGCAGGGTATAAATGTAGTAAAATCAATTACAAGGTGTAAGCCCCTTAGCAGGTGTTCTGTGGTAAGAAAGAAGAAGTAATAGGGGAAAAAAGGGAGGGTTGTGAGTAGAAGATGTCGCCTGGATCTGCCTGTAAAATTCTGTGAATGAGGCAGGGTGCTGCCATGATAAAAGCCTCATCCAGAAGCACGATAAAAATTCGGTGTGTGAGGGAGGGTGAGATGGAATGGCTGGGCAATACCTTCTGATTGGTGGAGCTAGGATCCCCCTATCTGGAAATCCCCTCTGTGAAAAGAAAAGCAGAAGCAGTTTGAACACCCTGGAGGGTTCTGACTGGAAGGCATCTTCATCTGGAAATCCCCACCACAACCCATACAATTCTGTGAATGAGGCAGGGCGATTGTGCAGAAGGCCTCATCTGGAGAACTGTCATTGAACACAGTTCTCCTTTCTGAATAAACATGTAAATGGTCATGCTGTCCACATGTTCTGAACAAGCTTGTTATATCTTGCGGCTGTTAAAAAATACCTCTGCCAGCAGACTTGACCCTGGATGATAGCAAGCCCACAATCACTCACCACCGCAGACTTTTCCCCCTTCCTCTGATAACAGAGATCTGTATGGCGTTGGCATACAGAGTGGCTACCAGCCAAATTCTTTCTGGCCAGCTGCACAAGGGCCCCTCTGCTTTCTCTGACATCCATTGTGCTCTTTCACTTGTCATTGGACTGACCTTTTCTTCTGATTTAGTAGATTCATTCTCCACCAGCTCTTACACTCTAAGGCCGGAGATGGCAGGGAGGGAGATTTAAAATATATAAAATGAACAAGAGGTGGAATCGAGAGAGCTTTCAGGTGTGATCTCCAGGACAGAGGCAAGCAAAAAGTAGACTGCAGTCTACCAGCAGACCAGGTGTTCCAGAGGAACCAGGCTAACAGCAGAAATCAAGTCTCCAGTTGTCAGCCTGGGCTGCATTTAACTAGGCGGATACTTTGCTGTTAATGGAGCATAAGCCTCTGCATGTCTACTCAGAAATAAGTCTTACTGAGTTCAGTGGGACTTACTCCTAGGTAAGTGGGTCAAGGTTGCAGCCTTTGGCATTTCGCTACTTTATTATGCAGGAATTAGGGTTTCTCTCTCTTTCTTTCTCTTTCTCTTTCTCTCTCTCTTTCTTTCTTTTCACTTGCCCTGCTCTCTCGCTTTTATTTGCAGCCTGGCACACAGAAATGTAACAGGCCATGCTTTTTATGGCATGAAGATAACGTGTTGAGAAAAAGCTTCTCCTCCTTTTGGGGCAGAGCAATCCTATGGGGATGGGACTGGGCAGGGGGACTTTCCACTTTTTTCCCCCTGTCCCTGGATGTGGTCTCCTCCTTTTTGTGTGTTTGTTTTGTTTCTCTCCTATGGACTCCGCTGGTACTCTCCCTGCCCCCCAATTCTGGTGTGTCAGTGGAAGGATGAGGCTTGGACCCACCCTACCAACATGCCCTCACAAGCACGGAAGAGGAGGGGCAACAACAGTGGGCCTTCCTGCCACTGCTAGGGGGAGGCATTCAGGGGCAAACCTGCCTCTCTGACAGCAGAGAAGGGATTCGCTATGCTCTGTGGCCCCTGGAAAGCCCTCTCAGGGTCCGTAGAATTGCAGCCTTAGGGCGCAATCCTATGCATGTTTAGACAGGAAAAAAGGCCTAAACATGCATAGGATTGTGCCCTTAATTGCATGAGGCTGCTATTAACAGCACAGGAACCTGGCAGCTTTAGCCGGAAGATACATTATTTGCATGTTACAGAGATAACAGAGTGAAATTAAGTGTCCTCTCACATAGAAAGCTGCCTTACAATGACTGGGTTCGGCCGAGTCACACCACCTAAAACAGACCATGGATTCTGCAAGAGTTGTTTCTCCCTTGTATAACCCATGCTAGCAGGGTTTGCACACACACACCCAAGTGGGGGTTGCATATTCAAAATGGCGGCCGCACCCCATCCCCTGCAGCCTCACCATGGATTAAATAACCCTCAGTGGGCTGTCGTACTGTGTTGTGTGAACGGTCACCAGACCATTGATCCATCTAACTGGGTATCATCTACCGTGATTGCCAGCAACACTCCAGCGTTTCAAAGAAGTGTTTTTAAAGCCTGACCTGGAGATGCTGGGGACTGAACCTGAGCCTTCTGCATGCAAAGCAGGCGCTCGGCTTCTGAGCTGTGCTTGCCCATAAAATGTGCTGCCAGTTAATTTATGAACCTAGGATGCTGCTGCCTTAGACAGACTAGTCAGAAAAAAACGGGTCCACCTAGCTCAGTATTGCCTACAGCAGGGTCCCCAAACGTTTTGGACCTGCAGGTACATTTGTGAATTTGAGACCATGTAGTGGGCAGCACCACAAGATGTTTAATCAGTAGATGGTCCACCTGTCATGTCACTGGATCTTAGGCTGTGTCTTATTCAGCAAAAATGTTTGTTTTGTCCCTACTGGACACCACAATGACTCTTTAATAAGGGATTGTCTAATTTAGCTAATTGCTGGTGGTGCAATACAGCTTATGCTTCTTTTAAACATATGTTCTGGCAATGTCTGGTAGTTGCTTCTTTTTGGGAGGACATAATTACAGATACATTTTGTACTGGAACAGTCTTCGATATTCACTGATGTACACACTCTTTAAAATTGTTTACCTGCTTCATGGAAATTAACAAATAGCGCAAATTGATTCTCTGCACACTTTTGACAGCTAAAAGACTGATATTACAATACTGGAAGGATAAACACTCACCTCCGATAATGCAGTAGATTGAGGACCTTACAATGCTTTCAGTATTTGAATAGGTAACATATAGACCCCACTTTCAAATGGATACTTATTTGGATATTTGGTCCGCTTTTGCTGAAGCCTATGTATAATTGCTAGAAGGTTGTATGCATTTCAAACAAATCCACATATGTATATTTTTTAAAAAATGGGGGAAAACTTACAAAAATTTTTTTTTTTAATTTGGGTGTCCATGGGCACCACAACCCTTGGCCTACAGGGCACTGACTGGCAACAGCTCTCCAGAGTTTGAGGCAGAATTCCTTCCCCACCCTACCTGCAGGTGCTGAGGTTTGAACCTGGGACATTTTGCATGCCATCTATTTGCTCTACCCTTCCCCAAGAGTACGAAAAAGAAAAGGAAAATGAGGCATCAAACTTCATAAGGAAGAATAAAGATTTTCAAAACGAACACATGTATATTTACACTAGGGCACCGAATACTCGGAAGTATCTGTCTGTCTCTATCTTATCTATGAATAAAAGTTGCTTAAACATTCCAGTGCCTACAGGCCCTACCCTATATGCTAGGAGTCAGCTGTGTTCCAAAAAGAGCCTGGGGTTGTGCCCCTTAAAAACAGGACTGCATCCAGCAGCGGATGTTTGTCCTAACACAGAATAGTTGGATGCAATGAGGGAATCTCAAGCAAATTAGGAATCTCAAGGCCAAACTAGGCATGAGTCCATGATCTCCCCCCATCTTTTTCTTTGCTTGAAAGCAGCTGTGTGTTTGTTATTTGGATCAAGATTGCAGGAGGGGTGCACCCTCCTCCCTGCCCCATGCCATTTATGGTGCAATCCTATGCATGTTTAGACAGAAAAAGTCCTACAACTCCCAGCATTCCCTAGCCAGAGTTGTAGGACTTTTTTCTGCGTAATGCATAAGATTGCAGCCATACCCATTTAAATTTCTCCCAAAGTTAAGTGGCTGTCCTAGGACTGCAGAGATGAAAGGAGGAGCATTCACCTGATACCCACAGAATGTTATGGTGGTCTCTCACTTCAGAATAAAATTGCCAACTGATGGTGGGGGAAGGGGGCAGGTAGGATGGCCTGCAGCTTGATCCACAGAAAACAGCAAGCAAAGCATTACATGGGACAGAAAAAAACCATGGGTGCTATCTCATGCCGGCCGATTGAGCTGCCTTTAACAGGCCCAAGAGCAGGGCTGGGGTTCACAAAAAAGGCATCACACAGTTTTGGAAATCTTTGATATGGCAGCAGTCATAAGGCAAATCACAAGGCACATACATTTCAAAGCTCCTGAACCGCAAGAACAGAGAGTGCCAAAAAATAAATGAGTTTAAATGGCCCCTGAAGAGCCACTGAACCATCCTTGCAGTTCCTCTTGAATCCACACAGCTTTCCCTAGAGGTAGCTACCTCCCCCAGCCTGGTACCTTCCAGATGTGTGGATTACAAATCCCATTATCCCCAGCCAGCATGGCCATGCTAGCTGGGGTAATGGGAGATGTAGTCCAACATAGAGGTGTGAAGGCCTTAGGGGGAAAAACAGAAAAGGGGAGGGGTGAGGACAAGAATGTTTTTAAACTTTTTTTCTAGGGGGGTTTCAGGGCTTTTTCAAAAATTTGTAGTAGTGGAAATGGTTTCCCCCTGGGTTTTCCCCCCAAGCTGTAGTCTAACACATCTGGAAGGCACCCCATTGGGGAAGGCTGCCCTAGAGGCTTTGATGCAGTGGTTGCTTCCCATGGGGAACTAGGGAGAGTTAAACATGTGTTCCTAAGCTCAGCAAACCTATTGTGCCTAAGGATCATGGAGAGAAAGGCACAAAGGGAGCATTGTCTGTAAGCTCCCTTGTTTAGGGCCAGGCCCCTGGCATCAAAGCCCAGCAGGAGATGCAGGCTCATGCCTCCTCCTACCTAGCAAAGCCAATGTTGTGGTGCCCAAATAATTTGTTAGGGACATCTTTGGACTGAAACCACAGCAGGCAGATAGGCTGATTCATACTGGGCTTGTCCCATCTTAGTAAACTTCTTGCTGCTCCCAAGTCTTCTGCATACACAGTAGCAAGGCTGGAAGGCAGCGGCTCTCTGTGTTTATCTGGGACAGTCACTGTTTTCCAGGAATTGTCCCTGTTCTGTCATGGTGCCTGTGCACCTTTTAAGAATAATCTGGCGATGCCTTTTTTTTTAAATCTAAGCATGCACACTAATGTCAGGAAGGGCCGTAGCTCAGTTGCAGGAGGGAGAAAATTAATTTTCATGCAGGACAGCAAAAGGCTTTGAGATGGCTGTGACCTGTTTCTCTGCGACCAAGAACTGCCTGGCCCAAGTGTATTTGCACAGACATGATTAATTCCATCATTCATTTTGACCCTGGGATTTGCATTTCCTTAGAGCAGCCAGACAAACAGCACAATTATATGTAAATACAGCTCTTCCACATCACTGCTTGCTCTCTCTTCCAAGCTTGAATTGGCAGGTGCTGTCTTTAAATGCAAAAGTCTCTTAATCCAAAAGGATGCATGCACATGCAGGAGCATCAGTGAACATCCCCATTTTATTTTAGCCTTATTTTGTGCAACTTCAGTATGGAGATGGGATCGTCCCCAGTTCCCATTCTCCAGTTTAGAGAGACCGTTTCTAATGAAAACAATGCCATGGAGTCAATCTGCTCTCTCTGACAGCTAACCCCATCTGGATTTCTCCCCGCACCCCATTTAAAGGCTTCTGAAGGCTGGTTCTCAGCTGTTTGTTCGTTGTTGTTGTTGTTGTTCAGTCGTTCAGTCATGTCCTACTCTTCGTGACCCATTGGACCATAGCACGCCAGGCCTTCCTGTCCTCCGCTCTCTCCCGGAGTGTGCTCAAGTTCATGTTCATTGCATCGGTGATGCTATCTAGCCATCTCATCCTCTGCCGTCCCCTTCTCCTTTTGCCTTCAATCTTTCCCAGCATCAGGGTCTTTTCCAGTGGCTTTTGTCTTCACATTAGGTGGCCAAAATATTTGAGCTTCAGCTTCAGTATCTGTCCTTCCAATGAGCAATCAGGGTTGATTTTCTTTAGGATGGACTGATTTGACCTCCTTGCAGTTCAGGGGACTCGTAGGAGTCTTCTCCAGCACCACAGTTCAAAAGCATCAATTCTTCGGCGCTCAGCCTTCCTTATAGTCCAGCTCTCACAGCCATACGTTGCTACTGGGAAAACCATAGCTTTGATTATACGAACCTTTGTCGGCAAGGTGATGTCTCTGCTTCTTACCATGCTGTCTAGGTTTGCCATAGCTTTCCTCCCAAGGAGCAAGCATCTTTTGATTTCACGGCTACAGTCACCGTCTGCGGTGATCTTAAGCCCAAGAAAATAAAATCTGTCACTGCTTCCATTTCTTCCCCTTCTATATGCCAGGAAGTGATGGGGCCAGATGCCATGATCTTCGTTTTTTAATGTTGAGTTTCAAACCAGCTTTTGCACTCTCCACTTTCACCCTCCACAAGAGGCTCTTGAGATCCTCTTCGCTTTCTGCCATTAGGGTGGTATCGTCTGCGTATCTGAGGTTGTTGATAATCCTCCCAGCAATCTTAATTCCGACCTGTGATTCATCCAACCTGGCGTTTCTCATTATAACTGCATATAAGTTAAATAAGCAGGGCGACAATATGCAGGTTCTCAGCTGCAGAGGAGAACAAAAAGAGGATAAGCAGATCTGTTTATTTACACTAGTTTTCCTGCTCCCTGTGGTCTTTCACAGAAGACAGAGCTCATGTTTTCAGAGCAATTTTCCCCATATCATTTTGGCTGTTGTAGTTCTTCCTCGTACAGCATTTAAACCCGGATAACCAAAATAAAAGTGTGTATGATTCTTGCTTTGGGGTTATCCTTGTTTTTACGCCTGTTTTCTCTAGGGCAGCCTTCCCCAATCTGGTGCCCTCCAAATGTTTTGGATTACAATGCCTAGCACTGTTGACCATTAGCCATGCCGGGGCTGATGGGAGTTGAGGTCCAAGACATCAGAGGAGCACCAGGCTCGGGTAGGCTACTTTGGGTAGGTCTACATCCATTTTGGAACAAATTAAAAATTGAACCAAATAGGGCCCACCAGCTGACCAATTAAGCGGAGTCACCCTTTAAAAAATATTTTTAATCTTAGTGGTTTGTCAGATGTGGATTGTCCTTCCCCCTTCACAATCAACACGACAAGGAGACAAAGCTTCAGGCTGTCACTACTTTATTTTGCTAGGAACTAGCCTCCTTACAAATGCAGATTCCAGGAAAACTCTCAGACTGCCTCAGGCCCCTAAACCACTAATCTGGGATCCCTAAGCAGAAGAGCCGAACTGGAGGGTAAAGAAGTTGCTGACAGTTTGGGCATGAACCTCACAGCCAGATTTGTTTTGCAGCGATGGCCCTCCCTTAGGGTGGCTCCTTCTTACGTTGGCTTCCAAGAGTGGTTATCCTGGCAGAGCATCTGAGCCCTGCCCCTAACTTTTCCTGCTTGGCTTGGTGACGTGCCCTAGCATCTCTCAAGTCACGCCCCTCTTCCTCCTCCTCCTTGGAAACTTGAATTCTGACCGTGGAGGGAGGGGCATTGACTCAGCCTGGGCCATCTGTTTGTCAAGGTCTTCTCAGGAATCTCTCCCAGTGTCTTGGCTCACTAGGGAGGGCCCCTCCCCCAGCCTCTGATCTAGCTGCTCCAACTCTAATTCATAGTCGGAGCTGTCAGAGATCTCAGTGTGCTGGGACCCATCCCTGACATGGTTAATCAATAAAATGTTACAGCTCTAATAAGAACAGCCAGTATATAGAACCAAAAATAACAAATAGTCTCATGGCACCTTAAAGTAGGGGTGCAGAACCCTGTGGGCTGAATTCAATTTTGGAACACCTCTTGTGGCTGCGTTCCAGTGGTGGGCAGGATCAAAGGCAAAGGGCCACAAATACAAAAAACACCCAAGATAGTGTAGCTTAAAGCTTAAAGCTCTTATTCCCATTAACTAAGCTTTAAGGGAGGCATTTTAACCTTTTAGAATGTAGAAAAATTGCACAAGAGCCAAGAAGCCACCAAACAACCAGTAGTTGAGGGAAAGGGATGGAGCCTAGGGTGTGGACATCTGAGGACTCCATGAGGGCAGGATTTGGCCTCAGGCCTGAGGTTCCTCCCCTCTCCCCCCCCCACACACACACCTCAAAGCCTAATACATTTATTCTAGCATAAGTGTTCATGGCCTAGAGTTCATTTCATGAAATACATGAAGAATTCTCCAAAGTTGGCACGTCAGCTTAGGATAACACTTTGCCTTCGGTTCCACCCACCACTGGAATTATTTATTGTTGTTGTTGTTGTTGTCTATTACATTTATATCCCGTCTTTTTTCCTCCTTAAGGAACCCAAGGCGGCATACGTAATCTTCCTCCTCTCCTTTTTATCCTCACAAAACCCTGTGAGATAGGTTGAGCTGAGAGTCTGTGACTGGCCCAAATTAACTCAGAGAGCTTCATGGCTGAGTGGGGACTCAAACCCAGATCTCCCGACTCCCAGTCCAGCACTCTAACCACTGCACCACACCGGCTCTCTCGGGGAATGTGGCCCCTGAGAGCTTCTCCAACATTAAATGCAGCCCTTGGAATTCCATCTGACGAACTGGACTCTAGTCCACGAACACTTACGCTATAATAAATAAACAAACAAATTTGTTAGTCTTTAAATTGCTAAAAGACTCTTTTTTGTTTCTGACAATACTCTTCACTGCTTTTGCTACTGCAGGGCAACGTGGCTACCCCACTGGAAATTGTATATGACCAGTGAGTTGGCCAGAAATCTTCAGGAATAGTCCTATGGAGTCCAAAACAAAAGTGGGGAGTGGGTTTCTGCTTGCTCTCCCTAAATGGTCCAACCCAAGTTAAATTTAGGCTTGAAGTGACTGGTCTTCTGATAACAGAGATAGACAGCACATGCTGGCATGAGATAATTCTTCGGCAAATGCCCACCTCCTCTTTCTTTCTTTCTTTCTTTCTTTCTTTCTTCTTTTCTTCTCTTTTCTTTCTCCCTCTCCTATCTGGTCTTCCTGTCCCCGTCTGCCAGCCGTGCTTTGTCTGCAGCATTTGGAATTCTTGTCTCTCTTGACAGAAACTGAGCTGACATTTCCAGCTGCAGCTTTCGCTGCCAGGCCTCAGCGAGTGAGCTCACAATAGCAGAATTTTTTAAAAAACAACAGCACAAAACAAAGATGGCTGTCTTCACCGCGGCATTTTGCAGTGATGTCATGGGCCAGGCCAACAACCAGGAGTGCATGACTCACACCGAGGGATGCGATGACATATTTCTCCTCAGAGGGCTACATCGCTACATTAACCGCAATGAACTTTGTTGCTGTTTTATAGTTTTCACTCAGTGTTTTTGTTTTAACCCATTTTCTGTTAGCTTCTCCCCCAGCCCCCCTCTATGTGCTGCACAGTCCACAGGCAACTGATTTTGGAGGCCATGAAACAACAGCAAACCATTATCTTAATGTATTATGATTGTATTTTTTAAATGCCAGGGAGGGGTGCTTTGTAAGATTATTTCCCCCCCCCCCAGAGGCTAAAATAATTTGTCCAGCTTTGGGTACTCCCCTTCTTGACGTGTGTGTGTGTGTGGGGGGAGCGCTATTTGCTGCTCTGCCTGCCTCAGGCAACAAAATGTCTTGGGCCAGCTCTGCAAGTAACCATTACCCAGAGTATCAGGCCTTAGCTCAAAAATCAGAAAGAGGACTGTTTGATTGAAATGGACCCATCCACCCAGCCCGCCACCAACCTCCGGGACACTTGCCTAGGGTTACTTTTGCCCTCTGGCTAACTCAGTTATTTATGGCTTCTCCTGACAACTTGGAAGTATTAATGGAGAGCTAATCTTGCATGCAGTCCCACAGAAACAAGAAACTGATCTGTTTTGGGTTTTTTTTTTCAGTTTGAGTGCTTAAACAGAGACCTAAGTTTAGTGCCATGGCATCACCACTTTCAGTCACCAGCGCTCCTTTTAGCCAATGTAGCACTTAAAACAGGGGTGCTGAACCTCTTAAAACAGGGATGTTGAACCTCTTTTAGCCCAACGGCCAGATTCAGGTTTGGAGGAGCTCTTGTGGGCCACATTCCAGTCATGAGCGGGACCAAAGGCAAAAAGGGCAGGGCCAAGAATACCAGCACATTTTAGCTTAAAGAAGCATTCCAGCCTTTTAGAATGGGGAAAAACTTCATAAAAGTCAGGAAACCACCATACGATACGTGGTTGGGGGAAAGGGAAGGGGGCATGACAATTTGGGGAACCCCAGAGGGCCTGATTGGAAACACGGGTGGGCTTGCTTTTGCCTGTAGTCCAGAGGTTCAGCACCTCTTAAAGTTCTAAGAGCATTAGAAGAGCCCTGCTGGATCAGACCAAGGGTCCATCTAGTCCAGCATTCTGTTCACAAAGTGGCCAATCAGCTGCCCATGGGAAACCCACAAGCAGGACATGAGTGCAACAGTACCCTCCCGCCCATGTTCCCCAGCAACCGGTGTACACAAGCAGACTGCTTCTGATACTGCAGGTAGCGCATAGCCCTCAAACCATTGAAAAGCTTATGCTTATAAGCCATTGATAAGCTTATGCTCCATAATTTGTCTAACCCCCTTTTAAATCCATCCAAACTGGCGGCTGTCACTACATTTCGTGAGCTTAAAAGCGGTGAGCTTGGAAATGCAGGTCTTGCAGCCATGAAATTCTTGGCCCCGATTCCACTGTGAGCAACAACAGTGACATCAGTTGGCCCAGACAGTGGGGTGGTGAGAAGGAGATGCTGCTGCCTCCTTACTCACTGGCTCTCTGCCTGGGAAGCAAGCAAGTGGTAGCAATTAAAAGAAAGAGGGGGAGCAGGATCAAGAGCAGCTGGTGAGAAGGTAGACTCCCTGAGGGAGGGGCCCCCATTGAGGAGATCTTGCCCAAGGGCCCTCAGAAACCTAGAGCTGGTACTGCTTCCCTCATCCATATCTTGTAGTGAAAACGCGGTTCATTTTGGATTCTGCACACTCTTGTGAGGCCGAACATCTACATCACATCTACGTGTGCAGCTCCCAATCTAGCAAGTGGAATTGTGCAAAGAAAATGGTACCACGCACAAATACGAATCTGTAGTGCAATCACACTTAGAATACTGTGCACAGTTCTGGTCACTGCACCTAAAAAAAGATACTGTAGAGCTGGAAATGTGTGCGGGAGGCCAACTAAAAGGATCAAGGAGCTGGAGCAACTCCCCTATGAGGGAAGGTTACAACAGCTGGGATGGCTTAGCTTAGAAAAAAAAGAGAGTAAGGGGAGACATTATAGAGGTGTACAGAATTATGCATGGTGTGAAGAATGCAGGTAGGGAGACATTTTTCTTCCTCTTTCATAATAGTAGAACCAATGGGGTCATCCCATGAGGCCGATTGGTGAGAGATTCAGGACAGATAAAAGGGAGAACTTCTTCATACAGCACATACTTACACTATGGAATTCACTACCACTAGACATAGCAATGGCCACCAGTTTGGTTGGCTTTAAAAGGGGGTTAGACAATTCATGGAGGGGAAGGCTATCAATGGCTACTCGTCCTGATGGCTCTATGCTGCCTCTAGTGTCAAAGGCAGTATGCCTATGGACACTGGTTGCTAGGGAAAACGGGCAGGAGGGTACTGTTATGCTCATGCCCTGCTCGTGGGTTGCCAGCCAACAGCTGGTCGACCACTGTTTGAACAGAATGCTGGACTAGATGGACCCTTGGTCTGATCCAGCAGGGCTCTTCTTATGTTCTTATGTACATCTCCTTTGATGAATTGGGGCAAATGAGGGTCCTTCAGCAAACTGCTATATCTCAGTCCTGGGCCAAAATGCTCCACCCCACCCCTCCAGTAATAAAATCTGATCTAATAAATATTGATTATTTATTTAGATAAATAATCTATTTATAGGTCAATACATTGATCTAATTGAGTAGATCAATAAAACTGATCTAATATATATTGAATGCCTAGTAAAAATGCCACATGAAACACTATTATTCATTTTGATCTGGGAGTAGTCGTTTGTAATGCAATAATACAAAGGCCAGCTACACAGAGAGGAAAGTAAGATCTCTCCTGGTTTTGTTTTGCCATTCCTGCACTTTGTGTGACAATATATAGCCTCATCTTGTAACTCCTTGTGTTGGTGGATGAAGGACCCATGGAGATCATAAGTGGCTGAAGAGCTCAATGTGTGCGTCTTGGTTTTGTTAAAAGAAGAAACCTTATTCCCACTGGCAAAAGGTTATTCCTTTTGCACGAGTACGGAAACCGCTCACTGAATGAAAAATTCAACAGACAGCTTGATGAATCTTTAATAGAGTTGAATCCCATTTCTCAGGAGCGAAGGTGTGTGCCGGGAGAGGTGAATTCTTCACACACAGAGACAGAGTGACCTGGCTAGCATGATCAAAATAAGTCACAGTGGCTTATTTAAATTATGGTGTGTGCCGGGCACGTGCTGGGTGCAATTGCTATAACCCAATAACCCTACAACAGCCCATGGCTTATTGGAGGGTTGTTTCCCCATCCAACAAGCCATGCCACCTGGGTGCGGATAACACAACAAGCCGTGCCCAGGTGGTGATTATGGACATCACATCCCAAATGTGCTGCGATTTAAATAAACCATGGTGGTTTATTTTGATTGTGCAAACTGGCCCAGAAAGAGAGAGGGAAATACAAACTTGAAAAATAAATGTTGCCATCCAGTGTCATCAAGGTCTGTTGAAGCAGAAAATATGCAGATCTAAAGTTAATACTAAGGCCTAAACATTCCATGGAAAGGTTCAAGAAGGGCAACTAAAATAATTAGGGGGATGGGAGCATTCTGTTCACACAGTGGCCGGCCAGCTGCTCACAGGAAACCCACAAGCAGGACATGAGCGCAACAGCACCCTCCCACCCATGTTCCCCAGCATGTGAGGAAAAACTAAAGCATTTGCAGCGCCAGCATTAAAGGTAGGCATGGTCAGGCACCTGCCAGGGGCCTTGCACCCCAGCCAGGGCCCACTGGCAAGAGCCCCTACAGTTGCCCCTCCTCTTCACTGTCGTGGCCTGCTTGTTTACTTGCCTCTCGCTCTGGTCCAGATGATGGAGATGGAGAGAAGGAAGAGCAGTAGATGCTGCGGCCCGCTTGCTCGCTGGCTGGCTCTCCGCCTGGCAAGGAAGCGGTAGCAATGATGAGAAAGAAGAGGAGCAATAGCAGCTGGTGAGAATGGGGATGAGAGGGCAGACTCTGTGCGGGAGGGGGCCCATTGAAGGGGTCTTCCCCGAGGACCCTCTTAAAGAAATAGTAAGCCTTCTACCACATATTCCATACATCACAAAGAGAAGGAAGCAGTACCTGAAGCATGTGGAGCATTTTGCTCACTGCGCATTTAACCCGTCTCTTCCAGCTTCTGGTAGCCCACAGGCAACTGGACTTGACAAATCAGGCAACTGGGGCAGACAGTAAAAGCTTTTCCTCCTGAAGGCATCGACTAGACTTATTTCACACATAATGCTAAGCCAGAATCTGTTAAACCTGTGGTTTGTTTTACTGTTGGAACCCACACCTGGCAACAAACTCCAACTTGGAGCCACGGTCTGAAGATGGTTTATAGATCCTGACTTGCTTTAACTCTGGTTTGTTGTTATCTCTGAACCTGGAATCCTGGTGTAGTCATGGTTTGTTTCTGTGCCCCACCCAAGCCTCTTGCCAAACCACGTAAGCCTGAGGAAAGAGCAACTAAAAAAGGAACCACTTCTCACGCTAAACTGCTCTCACCTAATTCCTCCCCGCCCGAAACTCCTCGTCATTCCTTATTCTTCTTTCCACACCCAGCTCCTCCCTTATCTAGAATTCTACCCATGCCAGAACGCCTATGCTTTTTGCTGTTGCTTTGCATGGAGAGAAAACCTTCAAGGTACTTTGCTAACACCTGCCAAGGGCTGCATGTTGAAAGCACAAGTTTAGTCTAAGCAGGGTACTGTGGGCAGTATCCAATGGTACTCCTATGAAGAGTAGACCCATGGAAGTGAATGGGCCTAGTTTTGGATACTGCCCCCCTGACTGTTACACCCACATAGTTCAAAATGATAAGCTTTCAAAAAGAACAAAGAATTGATTACTGAGCACCACCACCCTCCACAAGGCCCATTGGGCACAAATCTATATAAATCTGTGTGTGCTAATTGATACCTATATGTGCAGATTTAGAAATAATTATGAGGATTTCTTTAAATTTCACAGGAGGCAAAGGCTTCTCATCCAAATAATCTAAAATAAAAATACTTTCTTCAGTTAAATTGCACCCTACTCCAAATCATCACAAACTAATGGAAAACATTTTTTTCTAGGCTTAATTATCATGCAGGGAAAGATTGTGCTGGGAGTGGTGTTGCAGCACTTTTTTTTGTCTCATTGTACTTTTTGTAAAAAGGCCCTGTTTCAGGTGAGAGAGGCCCTCTCAAACAAAGGCTTAAGAACGTAAGGAGAGCCATGCTGGATCAGACCAAGGCCCATCTAATCCAGCATTCTGTTCCCACAATTGCCAATGAACTGCCTGTGAGAAACCCACAAGCAGGGCGTGAGTACAACAGCACCCTCCTGCCCATGTTCCCCAGCAATGTACATAGGATTAATGGAATGTTTTCGGGTACAGAATGATGCGCAGCACATCATGTGAGTGTGGATGCATGGTGACCATGAACAAGAAAACTAGAAGGAAGGGAATGGACAAAGGTCACCTGCATGATCAGAAGTTACAGCAATGAGGATGACAGAAGACATACCAAATTTGTTAGTTTTATTGTCGGCTTTTATTGTTGCTTTTATTGCTATTTTATTGTGCTTATGTTTTTATCGACTTTAATATTTTAACTTTTTTAATGTATTTTATTGCTGTGAGCTGCCTTGGGAGGGCTTCTGCCATGAAAGGTGGCCAGGCAATGTTCTATATAAATAAATTTGAAATAACCATCCAAATCTTCAGGTGCAGTCCTTTAAGCTATATATCAGGGGTGGGCTACTTGTGGCTCTCCAGATGTTTTGGTCTACAACTCCCATCAGCGCTAACCAGTACAGCCAATGGTGAGAGATGCTGGACATTGAAGGCCAAAACATCTGGAGGGCCACAAGTTGCCCACCCCTGCTATAAATAATGTGCTTCTAAACACCTCTGTAGCTATGCACAGCTGTTTATGCCTGGCATCTCACCTCTTCTAGGCCCAGCCTTCCCCACCCCACCGCTCCCCAGATGTGTCAGACTACAACTCCCATCATCCCCAGCTACCGTGTACCCAACACATCTGGAGGGTGCCTGGTTGGGGAAGGCCTAAGACTATTCAGTCAGCTCTACCCTGGGAATGATTAGAGTTCTACATTGAAGTATGTTATGCAAGGCTTTAAAAAAAACCTCCCAGGAATAACAGTTCTTCCCAGCTCTGATTCATTCACAGGCTCTGCACAATCTGCTTTTCATTGTGCTCACATAACCCTGTTTTAACTCCGCACTCCAGCCAACCTTCAGCATAGCTAGAACATTGCACAGTCGGTGGTTTTCCAATTAAATAAAAGCAGAGAAAGAAAATCGGTTTGAATCATGCCGATGTCTTGTTGATGTGGTGTTGTTGATGTATTGTATTATTCATGAGTCAATAAAAGTTAAAAACAACAACAACAACACCAAGCTACAGGACAGGCCTCCTACACTTTACTAGGCTTTAAGCATTTCTAGTCCATCTGGATGATGACAGTGCCCCAATATTCAGGGGGGGAATGGACCTTGAGAGCGCAGTCCTATAGATGTGTAGATAGAAAAAACTCCTACAACTCCTTGGGCTTGATGGTCTTATAGGCCCCTTCCAACCCTACTATTCTACGATTCTATGAACTCCCGGTATTCCCTAGCCTGCTATGATGGTTGGGGGATGCTGGGAATTGTAGGACTTTTTCTGTCTAAACATCCATAGGATTACATCCTCGGTCACCTGTCTTGTTACAAGAGCAAGTTGGACTTTCTAAAAAGGAGTTAGGAAATATAGAATCAGATGTTTATTAGCTTCTGGGCACAAATAACAATGCTGGCAATTATCCATAAAGGCCTATGTGACCTTAACCAAATGTAGCTCAGGAACTTGCTCCTCCTGAAAGTAGAGCCTGAATGTTTTGGACCTCAACTCCCATAAACCCTGATCATTGGCAGTGTTGGCTGGGTCTTACAGGAGTTGTAGTCCAAAACATCTAAAGGGCACTAGGTTGCCCATCTTTGCTGTAGGCCCTGGCCATAGGATTGCAGTTTGAATGTCCTACTTAACAGTAGTACTCCAGGACAGATTTTTGAGAATCCAATTTCAATACAGAAATAGACAATACTGTGCTTATGTAAGGTAGGAGTTTCTGAAACTATGACACAGGTATTTTTATATTGCATTTTGTATTCTGATCTGAGGTATTGTATAATTTGTTCTCATCTGACTAGTTTACAAGGCCATCCAGATGAAAAAAATGGTTATGTATTGTCTAAAATATATATTCCCATACTAAACAGGTGGCTAACTGCTTCTGATTGCAATTGCTCTCTACAGAACAGCTTAAATGATTGAATGTATTAAACTGGATAGATATTTTCGCCTTGTTCTGATATTTGTGTTCTGCATTTTGAAAGGGGCCTGTGATTGTAGTAAAAGATGGATGGATGGATGGATGGATGGATGGATGGATGAATTCTCTGCTCATTAAGACTGATGGGGGTGTTCTGCTCCAGATTCCATCAGGTCAAGAATGTAGATGTTCAACTGTGGATCAAGGCCTTCAAAGCAGCAGCCACACAGCTGTAGAATTTGTTCTGAAAGAAAACCTGCAAGAGCTCAATAACAACACTGTGGGAAGAAGGCAACAGTTTAGGAATAGAGCACATGCTTTTGCATTCATAAAAGGCCCCAGGTTTCAGTTCCTGTCATCTCCAGTTAAAAATGCATCCCAGGTAGCAGGGCTGAGAAAATAAACCTCTGCCTGCTGCAATAGAAGCTGGTGCCAGATAGGGTAGTTAGCACAGGGACAGACCCACCAATGGTTTGGCTACATATGAGGCTCCTTATGTTGGGAAGGAGTGTAAAAGCAGTTATTCAGGCAGGCCTTAAAGAGGGTGTAAGGGTGTGTGTATGCCTGACCCTTTCCTCACTCAGAGGGGAGGGGCAGGTGTATAACTCTGTCTCTCAGCCTACTACTCTCCCCGGGCTTCAAGCTGTATGGACTGCAAAACTATGTGCTGGTTAGGGAACGCTGCCCCTAGCTGCTGAAGATGTTGCTGCAGATTTCAACCACATGGACACAGTTAAATTAATTAAAAATAATTAATGTGTTTTTAAAATAAAATAACCTGGAGGTGCACACCCCTAGGGTCCCCTTAGTATGCATGCCACATTTTAGGTGTGTACGTTTCACAGTCTTGGCACTATGGTGCTGATGGATGGATGGACAGACTGTCTCATCTGTCTATCCCACCCATAGACATCTGAGATGATGTACTGCATTTCCAACACTAAATGCCAGGTAGTATTATAAAGTTCTGAGAGTTCTTCCATATGTGTAGAATACTATCTTCTGTTATTATTTGTTTTTATCAATGACTGAGTTTGTTCATGAAGAAGAGCTGTAGCTTCTTGGGAGCTTTGCAAGGTTCAGTTGCTCAAATCTCCCAGGAAATGGAATGTTAACTTTGCCAACTTCACATTTGGTCGGTAAAGTTGATGGTTCTCCCTTCAATTCTCAGAGACGAGTAATTCTGCATTACAGACACTTGATAGAGGTCTTCATTGTCAACTGACCAAGATCCAGTCAATGCTCAAATCTCAGGTAAAGCTTTCCATGTTTGGAAAAGACTTTGACTGGTATGTTAATCACCCATTCTTCCAGATTTTCAAGATGGCATCCATGTATCAAGTCAGATCATTAGAAAGCCAGTTATTTGGATCTTTTTACTTTAATTTACCTAGGAATTCTTTTGCAGAATTAAGATTTAATGTTATGCCCCCTGCTTTCTTAGAAGGCTGTCATAATAAATTACTGTTGGCACATTCTTCTTTAGTGCTTTGTAAAACGGTTACTGAGGATATTGTCTATTATGTTTCCCAATATCCTCTTTATAAGGATCAGCATGAAAAACATTTGTCTGAATTTAGGCTCAGGAAGAATTTTGTTAAACCTTGTGAATTTGTACTTTTCCTGTTCTTTGATAATGAAAACGATGCTACCATACGCGTTTCCTGACTTGCAGTGGAAGCTAGGAAATGGAGAGCTAAATGTGGTGCTCACCTCTGCATGTTCCTTGCTTTTGTTATGGATTATAGCTTAAACACTAGAATTATTACTTCTACAAGCATCTCCAGCTGCAAAAGGACTCCTGTCTGAAATCCTGAAAAGCCACTGCCAGCGTAGCCAGTGCGGAGCTAGGTGGACCCACTGTGTGACTCTGTATAAAGCAGCTTTTTGTGTACACCTTAGAGAATTTACTGACTCCCCGCTCCCCACCCACCTGCTTATGGAATCTGGTTTTCATTAGAAGAAAATGCACCTCCTTACACTTGCCGTTTGACCCATCATGCCCTCTTGTGATCTTCATCTGCCACTGCAGCCCAAATGACTGAAGATCTTGCAGCAAATGCCTAACAGTGTGACCGTGGAGTTTCAGCGTGCCACCGTGAAAGGAGAGGCCCCCAGTAACTAGTCTTTGAACACCTCCAGCCCCACCACAAAGACTCTCCAAGCATTGCAACATCACCCAGCCAACTGAGACAATCATTCATCAGCACCATGTCAGCCCCCACAAGTCGGAACATTTTCTGGAAGATTTGCTAGCCTGCCCTGTTTTTTAAGTGGCTGAGATTCAGCTGCTACAGGGATTTTAAATTTTGTGGCATAGCTTATATGGAATTCTTATACTGCATTGCTATGTGCCTGGCCTGGACCCTCAAGATGGGGCACGCTGGCACTAAAAACAAACTAAAGCATTTCTCATCTATCTGTCTGTCTGTCTGTCTGACTGACTATCTGTCTGTCTACAATATTTATACACTGCTCCACATCAAAAGATTTCAGAGCAATGAACAACAAAGATAAAAGAATAAAACACCATATTAAAACATTTTGAAAGAAACACGTTCTAAATTTAATAAACCGCAGCTAGTCACTCAAGGCCTCTCAAAATAACAATGTCTTCAGGAGGCACCAAAAGCAACACAATGTTGGCGCCTGCCTGACCTCCAAAGGCAGGGAGTACCACAGGAAGGGAGCCACCACACTGAAGGCTCTTTTCCTGGTGGACTCCAGCTGGGCTATGGATCCATGTGGAACCACCAGGGACGTGCCCTCTGATGACCTCAGTGGCCAGGCAGGTTGGTAAAGAAGTTTTTAAGCACTAAATATATACAAAACCCTCCAAGGTCCTTATATTATTATTATTATTATTATTATTATTATTATTATTATTATTATTTTCTATACCACCCCATAGCTGAAGCTCTCTGCGCGGCTTACAAAGATGAATTAAAAACCATTAAAATACATTATACAAAGAGGAAAACCACTTATATAAAAACATTGGGGGTTGGACTCGATTATAGGCCCCTTCCAACCCTACTATTCTATGATTCTATGATATAAACAGACAGCACACAGAGAGACAACATATATCTAAAAACAATTTAAAAAAATCAACCATATGACAAATCCAGCACCTGATTAAAAAGATCTGCCAGGTATGGTCTACTTATCCTGTAGAGGAGAAGAGTATACACACTGTACAACTGCTACTGTCCCGTCCTTTCCCTCAACCAAAAAGTTCCTGGTTGCCTTACCAGCTAGCCCTTGGGTCTATCAGCGTTGTTGCTGAATGCCAGGCTGGATGAAAATAAGATCGCTGATGAGGGGTCCAACCTGATTTGCATTATTGAGATCTGGGTGGGTGGGGAAGCTGGGAGGAGTCAGTCACTTCCAGCTGTGGCTTTCTGGGTACTTAGGGCAACACCAGCATAGACTTGAGGGCTGGTTTGCAGTGGTCTGTAGAACTTCCATCTCCCGTTCTAGGTTTCCTATCAAATTTAGTGCCAATCCTGAGTGTTTGTATTTTGTCGTTGTCACCTGGGACAGGTTGGGGTTTCTGATGATGTACCATCTACCTGGCTGGCCATCAGTCTGCCTACCTGAGCTGACAGAGATGGTCTCAGATTTAGTGTTGAGGTCTCCCAGGATGATTGTTCCAGGTGATCTTAACATCTGAGCTGAGGTCACTGGATCTGGAGTGGCTCATGAATTCCATGGCTGCCGTGACAATCATGGAGCTAGCCCAGCAGTCCAATACGAACAGCAGGACACACAATTTGATTTAGTTTTCTCCACTGGAGCAAGGGGATGGTGATCTGAAAATGGGGGATTGAACATCTATCCATTTGCCAAGGTTGGATTATCTCCTATTGAGGCGTAGACTTCCGAGACACTTTCCCCTCTGCAACTGTAGGAGATCTCTTAAGATGTACCACCCTCAGAGGGTAATAGATCCAGGAGGGTTCTGGGTGATTTTCTGGCTGGTATGGCTGGTGCTCCTGTCAAAGCCTTGGTTGTTCTGTGGGATGCAGGGTTGACACAAATGTTCCCAATGTCCTCTCCCTTTGAGCAGAGGCACTGCAATTCCTTGGTATACACCTGAGTTGAGGGAAATAAAGCAGGACAGGCTAGAATGCAGATGAAGGCTCGTACAGAGTTCAAGCTCATTACTGGGTATATTCTGTAGTGTTAATGGCAGCAAAAGATTTGTCTTCTACCACCATCACATCTTCTCAGTGTCATCCAGTAGAGCTTTTCTGGCTGGCTAGAAGCCTGTTGAGATCTGACCCAAAGAGATATACAATAGAATCCTCACTAGCATGCTGTGACAAATTTGCAAGACATTTTAGGATAAAGTCAGTCATATCAGTCATGACTTGGACTCCATTGTTAATGTGGTTCTATTAGTGGAGATGTCCAGAACACATTCCAGTCCTATTGCAGTGGATGATTTTTCAGTTATTAAGGCTTAAGGCTACGAACAAGGTGCTTAGCCAAGTTCGAGTGTGTACTTGATCCTTGGCTTATTACGTCTACTAGGAAGGGAATGTCTAGATGGGTCCACGAGGTTGTAAATTCCTTCTTGAGAAATGGGGTTGTACCAGTCAAGTTGAAGGAGGAGGTAAGAAGGCCACTCCTGAAGAAACCTAACTTGGACCTAGAGGATGTGAACTATAGGCCAGTTGCTAACATCCCCTTCTTGGGCAAGGTCCTTGAGTGGGTGGATGTCAACCAACTTCAGACATTCTTGGATGGAACTAATTTCCTTGATCCATTGCAATTGGGTTTTAGGTCTGGTTTGGAACGGAAACTACCTTGTTTGCCCAGGAAGACAGACTTTGCTTAGAGAATGACAGGTGGAATATGACCCTGTTGGTTCTCTTGGCAGCTTTCAATAACCATCTACCATGGTATCCTCCTAAATAGTCTGAGTTGGGTTTTGGAAGTAGCATTTTGCAGTGGTTCTGCTCTTACTTGGATGGTCAATTCCAGAAAATGATGCTGGGACATTCTAGCCCTTGGTAGTTAAGCTTTGGTGTGCCACAGGGCTCTATTTTCTCTCTCATCTTGTTTAACATCTACATGGAATGGTTGGGTAAGGTCATCAAGAGAGACAGTGTTCTAAACCTAGGGATGTACGGAAGTCACTTACCTTTTCAAAGGGTGACATTCGCAGTGGGGGGGAGGCACTCCGTCCCTCCCCCCGAAATTCTCTCCGGCCAGCTCCACTCCACAGCGATTCCGCGGAGACGCTGGCTGGGGCTGCCCGCAGCCGGACATCCGACCGCTGGGCAGCCTGCACAGGGACGCAAATGGCGGCTGCCGTAGCCGCCGCCATTTGCGTCCCTGTATTTTGCCGTGTTAGGCTATGTAAATATTTACGTAGCCTATCACGGCCAAAAAAAAAGGGAATGCAAATGGTGGCCACCGTAACCGTCGCCATTTGCGTTCGCTGTGTTGTTTTTTGCCGTGATAGGCTACATAAATACTTACGCAGTCTATCATGGCTTCCGCAGGTACGCAAATGGTGTCCCTGCGTTAGCTGTGATATATAATGAACTATAATGAACTGAATGGCGGACGCGGCCACCATTCGCAAAGCAGCGTGAATGGCAGCAGGTAGGTTGCCCCGTTTCACACGCCTTTCGCAGGGCGGGGGGGCTTTGTTCTGCCACAGATTTCGGGGGGCCGAATGCACTGGCATTCAGCCTCACCGAGATCCATGGTGGAATTCTGGCATCCCTATCTAAACCTGTGCCAGGATGTGGTAATGGGCTGACTTGGGGCCAAGTTACCTAAGGATTGCCTCCTCCCATATAGACCTACCCAGACCCTAAGATCTTCTTTGGAGCCCTTTCTCTAGGTGCTCCCACTAAACAAGCTGAGGCATGTAGCTACTAGGAAGAGTTAATATTTCAGTGGTTATGGAACGCTCTCCAGAAAGAGCCTTGCCTGGTACCTCTGCTCTGGCCTTTTCGGCACCAGGGGAAAACCTTTTAATTTTTAAACGTCTTGTAGTGATCTACAGATCTTCTGAACTTTAGAGTTTAGGATTTGTGAAATTTCTGATACTGCTGTGTTTTATTATGTTATTCTCCATTGCTGGTTTTTATGTTGCATTTAGATTTTATGGTTTTTATCTTTTGTTTTTTTAATATAAGCCACCCCAGGAACTTTTGATAACAGTCAGCATATGTCATTAACCTTGCTATTTCATCGAGCAGTAATGAATACCATCTTTTTCTCCATGAAGTTAAATTGTGCAGTTGTATGACTTGCATAGTAAGCAAATCACATTTAATATAGATGTAAGAAAACAAATTAGCAAGTGCACATGCCAGCTCTCCATTTCCATCACAGCCCAGCATTTTTGGTTCTTTATGGAAGTAGCAAACCAGAGAACGCAAGAGTCTAGCAGACGTGGGAAAGGAGGCAGAGGTGGGGAGGAAGAGGCTGGCATGTAGGCTATGCAATGGGCCATATGTCTGGCATGGATGTGAAAAAGAAACTTTTTCTGAAAGCCTGAAGGACTTTCATTGAGCAGGGGGTTGGACTCAATGGCCTTGTAGGCCCCTTCCAACCCTACTATTCTATGATTCTATGAAACCACCACAAGGCCTGGCTTCAGAACTCCATTTGAGGAGCAAAAGCAGCCAGCTCAAAACACCCAATGCCATTTTGAAATCTCCACAAGCCAGGCAATGGAATAAGGTAGTAAAAGCAAGGGATGGAGTTGAACAGGAAGAAAACAGCAAGGCAAGGGTAATCCACCAATAACCCTTGCCTGTTTGTGAAATCTAAAGATAAGCCACATGTTTCTAGCACTGTTTGTCACGAAGAGAAACTTGGAAACACAGGGAAGGTGCCCTCATATAGTTCCTTATGGGTGTTAGGGTGTCCCTATCTGCAATCCCTTCCTCATTCTTTGTAATGGATATGGGGAAACGTATAAGCATTTGAAGGTGTCACTCTGTTAGAGGGGGAATCCCTACCCACACAAAATTTCTGCATGTGCAGAGCACATGTAGAGCTCTGGACTGGAGGCAGCATCTGCAAATGGCTCCACTGTGCAGAGGAAGAATGTCTGTACTCTATATGGCTTCCTGCTCATCCTTTAGGATCTTCACGCAATTCCTTTTACCTCAGTTAACAGGATCAGAACATACATTTCTGCAGAATAAGCAAGTTTACTTACTTGAAATTGAGGAGGGACAATATATAAATAAATCACCAAGACCTTTAAATTTAGAAATTTATTTTGTTTAATCCACAAGCTTTATAATAGCTTCAGTTTTTAAAAAAAAAACAAAAACAAAACAAAACCCCCCAGTGAGAGCATGACAATATCCAAAGTTCAGGTCCTTCAGGCTTTCAGAAATCACAGCTCTGAAAGTTACACACTATTCCAAAGGACCGCAACAAGACAAAAAAAAAAAACAATGAAAGGGGCAACAACAACATTTCACAAAACAAAAACATATGTCAAATTTTGCTGAGGCTGCTGATCATGGAAACTGCCTTTTTTTAAAGAAGAAAAACAGGATGGGGCAGGGGAAAGAAATAAGGTAAAAATTAACATTCCAGTGTTCCAAATAAGTCCATTACACCATTATGAACCCCCTGTGTTCTGGCAAACAGGTTATGCTGTAAGTATCATCCTCAAATGCTAATCCTGGTCTTAAACACGGAGAATACTGGGAAACACAGAGAAATCAGGGTATTTGCAAGTGTTCCTCTGAAGGATGGTTTCCCTGTATGTATAGACCACAAAAGGCCTAGAGCAAGAAACCAGATTAGGAACTTCATAGGCATTTATACTATGGCATTTTAGAGGAACGGTGTGGTCTGTCAGCCTTGTTTTAAAACCCTTAAGGGGGGAAGGGGGAGGAAGAGAAACCCTTACTGCATGAGAGATAATTCTAGTGAAACCATGTCAACTGTCGAAGGTCACTAGTACACTGTGAATGCTTGTTGTAATGAAGATCCATGCCCTTTTTTTTACATGGTGAACTTCAACCTAGCAATTATTACAACCAATGTTAAAGTCTAAAGCTCAAACACATTTTAGCAATTTGAAATTGAAGTCTGAGTACAAACCAAATAAAATGTACATTATATCAAATGCTGCTTCAGCCTAAGATGGTGGGGATGCTTGCGCCTTCCTCATCGATCTCAGAGCCTTCTCACGCAGGTGCTTTTCCAAGTCATCTAGGTTATCTTCTGCTTCACTCTCAGTCTCCTTAACGCAATGGAAAGTCAGCAATTACTTCTATAGTCACAGAATATGAGCCTGAGTTAGATTTGGCCAGAGAGCAGAAACTTGCATGATACACAGACTAAAGACCTAGGAATTTTACTAATAGTGTCAGGAATTTTAGCTTGAGAAATTAGGCACACACACCATAAACAAGAACTAGATGCAAAATTAGGTATTTTGATTCCATTTACCCATGAAAGTAGAATTTGGTAAGACATAATCACATCTGTACAATGGCTGTAAAGGACAAACTACCCAGTAGGAGAACCAAACTGTGCATTATGTAACCCTGCCAAAGTTCTGGTGTGTCCCTCTTGCTTTTAGCAGGCTCTCCAAGGAGGGCCTTCTATTATTCTGTGCTATTATTGAGGACAAATCTGTTCTCCCATTTGAGACATGAACTGTGCTTGCCTGCTGGGATGATCAACACGCCCTCCCCACCCCAAAAGTGTGGTCACCACAGTTCCCATTTTAAATATGCAAGATACATTTATAGGTTTTATTCCTAACCCATGAAGGAGACAAGTTTCAATGTCCACAATATAGAGAAGTTACAGGAGCATTAGGGAAAATGGGCCCAGAAAGAAGCAGCCACAGGGCTGTTCAGCACAAGCTCCAGCCTGGCTGTCTTGGTTGCTGACCCTTTCCAATATAACAATAGTGTATGTATTTCTAAGCTATGAGGGCTAGACATGTGCCTCCTTAAGACAAACCTTCTAAGGATGCCAAATTTTGCAACAAACAGATCCCATGCTAAATCAGAGAGCCTGCAGTTTGCCTGGAATACACAGCCCATGAGTATATTTGAACAAAGAAAGGTGTTCTTAAATGATATGTGTTTTGCGTACAATATAATATAATGGCTTTGTAATTTGATCCCTGGATCCTTAATATTAAGTACTGTCAGTCAGTATGCAACCCAAGGAATATAGAAAATGGCTTATAAATATTTTGAATAAATAGATAACATAATATTCACCTTTTTGGGCTCTGCAATTTTCTCTTGGTCTTCCTCTGCAGATGTGGTAAAAACAGCCATTGCAGCAGCTACCGCAGCCTTCTCTTTCTTGTGTTTTTTGTGTTTCTTGTGCTTTTTATCCTTTTTATGTTTCTTATCCTTCTTCTTCTTTTTCTTCTTGCCACCCCCTTCCTGATCAGAGTTCTGTAATGTCAAGCAATAAGTAAATTTAAATTTAATTTATTTAAAACATTTATATGCCACCTTTCCATGAATAAAGACAGAAAACCTAACATTTAAGAAAACATACACTCCGCAAAGCAATACATTCCCAGCAGGCTCCCTGGCAGAGGTTATTTTTGTGTACAGGAACACTTGCAAGGCTTTCGCATTTGAAATAAAAGCTGGTCCACCATATAATAGCACTAGGGACCCAGTATGATACAGTAACTATCAGTTTAGCTCAGCATACAGATTTACAGCTGCATCAGCCACGAGGAACATGCTTTCAGCCTGCATGCGAGGCAGATGCCACACAGGCATTAGAAGACACGCACCCTAGCTGGCGATGGGCTTGGCGTAGGACTTTTAGCCTTCTTTGCAGGTGCTGCTGGTGACCAGTGAGCAGAAGGTGATCGAGACCGAACAGGAGATGGAGGTGCTGGATGTTTCTTGGGCAGTGGTTCAGGTGATCCTGAAGCAGACCTGGATGAAGATCCTCTCCTCACAGAATGTGGACTTGGTGTTGAAGCCCTTACAAGAGAGAGGTACAGGATATTTTACACTTTCTAGGTAAAGTCTTCTAATGAGAATCAATCAACTACAAAGTTTCATATAGTTCACTGAGCCCAAGTACAAAAGACAGCTAGCTGTAAGGGCACAAGCTGCTTCCAGCCGTACAAGAACTGTGATGTCAGTATACCACAGAGGCTTACACCCCTATCTTCCTCCCATTCCTCAACACCCCTGATCAAAAATGAAGAAATCTTGAGTTCTATTGCTTAGAATTATGTAGTTCAGTCTAATGTGCAAATATGCACATTTAGTATAAACATTCTCTATGTACGGGCTTTATTCTGAAATTGAAACTTTGAAACAGCTCTTTTAATTTTGCCAACGTTTCACACTGTACCATCCCCAACTACTCTTTATGTATATCACAGTCCTACAACAATCCCTTTGAAATTTAAAGTCATTTTATATTTATAAGTTGGATGTGGACTTATATGGACTGAGACCCATTCAGCCATAGGGAAAAGACATTTGTACGATTATTAGCCAGCCCAGAACAGGATTTTAAGGTGGAAATAAATAGGAAAGACTACCTTGGCAAGGTTTATTAGAAATAAGCTTAGAGTTCTACTGTGAAATCTCATATTTGAAACAAAAACATAACATGCTTGTATTCTAACAGGGAAATTACACGAGAACATCTCAGGATTTGCAATATTCTCAGACTTTCCTTGGTGGCTTAAACCAACTGCCTTCCTAACATCAAAGGGAGCCCTTTAGCTGCCAGTGAAAGACTTACTTCAACTTTTTGGGTTCTGGGGTCCTTGAGACTCTTCTGATAGGCCTAGTACTTGGAGATGGAGACTGTCTTTGCTGAGGTGAAGAGGAAGTCCCCCTGCGCAGCAGTGGGGGGCTTGCAGAGGTATGGGAAGGCCTAGGTTGCGGGGAAGGTGAATGCCGTTTGTTCTGCAGTGGGGAGCGGTTGTCACGGTTGGACCTGCTGGGAGGAGATCCTTTCCTGTGCTTGGAAGATATGGATGGTGAACGTCTCTTTGCAGGTGGAGAGCTTCTTTGTTTTGGCGGTGGAGAATGAGAGACTCTGAGCTTAGGCTGTGGAGAAGGAGATGCCCTTCTTTTGGGAGGGGGAGAAGCCGTTCGTCTCTTTGGAGGTGGTGAAGGGGAGTACCTTCTCTGTATTGGAGGAGAATATCTTCTGGGAGTGGGAGAGTGCCGGCGAGGAGGTGGTGATGGAGACCTAGTGAACAAATGCAGGAAGGAAGTTTGGGAGAGATGCATAAAGATATTAGCAAACCTATTTAATAAGTAAAGCAAAACACAAATGGCCAGGGGAAAGCAGGTAATGCAACTGTACCACACTGTAACTGTCTTTAAGTGCCACTGCACAAACGGAAAAGCATCTAGTCTTCGTATAGAACGTTTTTACCAAAACATTTTTTAAATCTTCTAAAACATTTTTATTACCTTAAGTATTTTAAATTCTGACATTTAATTATGCTTTTATCAGCTGGTTGGTTTTGTATGTATTTATTTTTGTTTTACGTTTTCTAAACCATCCTGAAATCATTGATAAATGGTGGTATTATAAAGTGTCTAAATAAAGCTCTAATGCAGCTGCAATAGTTAAATACACCCCTCTTTAAAATGTTTAGTAATTTAATTGCTGGTTTCAAAATAAACACAAATGCATGTATCAAATAAGACATGTTGATTGAGGGGTCACAGCATCCTTTTTATTTCGATATGCAGACAGGCAGCAATTATGTTACCTTCGGCGTTGTAACGAAGGTGACCTACGCCGTCTTGGAGGAGGGGCAGGAGAAGGGGAGCGCCGTCTTCTGGCAGGCAGAGGCGAGGGACTTCGCCTCCTCCTACTAAACGAAGGAGAGAGGGGAAAGGCTCAAAAGACAAACCCTGAAGAGAAGCATGGGCACGACAGCCTACAGAGTAGCTTACTACTGGCAAGGCAACAGCACCCCGCCCCTCAGCTGCAATCTCTTTACAACCAAGTTACCACTAAATTACTGGGCTCATATGGTCTAATTCAGGTGCTCTTCAAGGCAGACAACAAGCCTTTCTGACACACTTGTCTTCCTGTGGTACAAAAATATCTTCCCTGATCAGGCAAAGGCTAGTAAATTTGCCCATTGCATCAGCAGATATAACAAAAGCAACAGGGTTGACCAGCCCACTCAGAAAAAAATTATGTAACGTTACAACTTTGTGCCAATATATAACTACACCATGCTGGGAAGTTTGTCTGTTTTTTGTAACTAGAAGTTTTCAACAATGCAGAAGCTGACGAAATAAATGCCAAAAAAAGAGAGTCCACTTTGTTTTACAAGCTGTCTATATGAACAATGCCTAAACACCCTGAGTGGCAACCCATTTTACAGTCAGGATACAATGTTCAATTTTCATATAGGCAGTGAACTTTGGGAGATAGAGGAATACATTTTAACCACTTCTGCATAAACATTTGGAAAATACCATTGATGGACTGTCTGCTTATTTAATTCTCCTATTTTATTTACTTTACTGTATCTCCCCCCAGCTGCAGTTGCAGTATAGAAGAGCAAAGCAGACTGGGGAAACATTAAAAAACACCCATCCCTTTCTCCTCCTCCATCTCCCACACAGTTTTATTCTATTTTCCATGGGGGGGAGGGGGGGGGCATGGTGGCTGTGGTTAAATCAAGTGCATCTTTTCTAAAAGCCCCTTAAAACTTAATCCCAATTAGCAGATTAATCTGCTAACTAACCTTTTAACAATTGGCGACTGCCACCTCTTTCCCATCTGCATCCTGACAGCAGTGGAGGAGGGAAAAAATTGAGAGGTCAAACATCCCACAGAGTTACTTGCAAGGATGAACTAGCAGGTAGAAAGTCACTGTGTTGTAATTCTTAGCAACTGAGTAACCCTTGTATGCTGGCCCCAAAGAAGCTCCCACTATGAATTCTAATGACTGAAATCAGAAGAAGCCATTTGAGTAAATGGAATGGAAAAGGAGAAACATCATGGCTAACATGAAAGTGATTATACAGAATGCTTTCAATTTGGGGCAGGTGCTGAATTTAGTTCGTACAGCAAACAACTCAAAAGTACAACTTGTTCTAATTGACACAATAAGATGGTCAAAAAACAATAGCACACTGACCATTACTAGTAAACGGCAGCCTGTGTATACAAAACAAAGGAAATTACCGAGGAGAAGATTCTTTCTGCCACTTTCGTGGAGACGGAGATGGGCTTCGGGAATGCGAATGCCGTCGGCGTCTACCCACTTCACCATTCTTTACATTTGACTTTTTTGGCCGTTCCTCTTCAGAGGAAGTTGATGAACCAGAATCTGTAAAAAAAAAAAGGAAAACTGCATTGCTAAAATGCAACAGGATACTGACATTTAGCGCACTGTAGGTACTTCCAAAATTATTTTTTAAAAGCTGTTTATAGCTATTTTTGTGTTCAATTCTTCTTCAAAGAATTTTCCGCAATCCATTAGAGAGTGTCAAACTATCAATGAACCTCCTGAATCAAAATGCACCAAGATTCCATAACTAGTAATTAATGGCAGCTTTATAAATTAGTTTGAATTATTATATAACTGTGGCTGGTTAAGAGAGTTTGATAACAAATCAATGAGTTCTATTTTTAAACAGGCTTCCTTCTCTGGATGGGAGTGCATGGATTCCCTGCATAAATAGGTTACCACTCTAATATTGCTAAGTTAGTGACCTTATGGTGTAGCAGTACCTAAGCCACTCAGTACTATATATTAGATGACATTTCAAGCAGACTCCTCTTAAGTTTCCTTGCAGTTCATGCCTAAAGCTTAAATCAGGTGCCTTGAGATCACAAGGACAGCAAGCTAATTGTTTTATTAAAAACATGAGGGAAATACACAAATTGTTTCACTATAGACCGACATGGCCCAAATGAAGTGGCTGAGGTTGGAGAAATTTGGTGAAGATTTGGTGAACAACGCAGAACCTTAAGCAATGCATGTTTAAGACAACAATCTCAGTCTATCCGATCATGGTTTATTAGATTAAGAATGAGTGTTGTGCCCCTCCCCTCTTGTGCACTGAAACTGCCAGGGTTTTAATCTCAACTGGGATGCTGTATTTTAGGAAACCACAGAAGTTTTCAATTGCACTGTGTGAGAGAGGAGGGAGCCTGCAGCCTTAAAGCTTGTTCTCATAAACCATGATTTATTAGATTAGGATTGTTAGGTCTGAACTGAGCTTACGAGCTGGTTTGCATGATCACTGCAGCCCACCAGCACGGTGGGTAGCGGTGTCCATAGGCACCATTTTGATGATCCACACCACCCACTCCAGCTTCTCATGTCGTTGGAACGCTGCAAAGGTGGCATACTGGACTGATAATACAGGCCATGGGGTCTGGGTGATTTGTTAGTCACCGCGACAAGCCACCCTCATTGGGTCGGGTCAGCATGCGACAGGCACACACAGGGACTTATTAACCACCCTCATGTCATGTGAACCAGCCCAATAACTAGTATTGATGCCAACGCTAGAAACACCTAGTGGCCCAGTATAAAAACTACAAAGGGCATTAGTGGGACTCAGTTTTTACCCCGTCACACATAAGCAAAATGGGATTGGGATAAGGCAACTTGAGTTAAAAAGTGCATTTGAAGTGCCTGTTGCAAAATCTCTAAGGAAACAAAATGCTTACAAAAAGAACTGCCCTACTAAACAGTCAACATTGCCAAGGTGTGCAGGAGGGGCAAGGTGTACACCTTCCTCTAAGGTGAGAGCCAATCAAGATATATTAATGAGCATCTCACCCCAGCTCCAGCAAGAGGCATCTCATACTTTTAAGAACGAGTGATTTAAGAAGTTAATAAACCTATAGTACAGGGGAGAGCAACACATGCCCCTCCCTGCTGAAATCTGGTGGGACGGTGGCGGCAAAAAATCCAAGGTTTGTCACCAAATTTCAGCAGCAAGCTGTGATGAAGACTGAGAAGGAACACGTTTAGCTTGAAAACAAGCTAAATGTGTCTCCTTTCAGCCTCCACTGTGATTTCCAGCCAAAATTTGGTAGCAAGCTGCCAATTTTGGGGTTGGTGCAGCAGCGAGGCCCCCAGAGGGGGGTCTGATGGGTGCAAAATAGCCCCCGGATCCACCAAAGTTGCGCACCCCTGCTATACCACATCTGCAATTCTTATGCATCAATGACAGGCTTGGGATAACTCTTACCCACAGATGCCACTCTCTCGTTCTTGCCTTATTTCAATGACAGAACTGCGCCTCTCCCACCTCTAGCAGCAGTCCTACTCATACCTTGCTCCAGAACAAAATATTTTAAGTCTGAAAATCAAGCCCTTTAAGGGTCTATGAAATCTGCCACTATTTACAAAAGGCATGATTAGGTAACAAGTACTGGAGAAGGCCAGAACACACAAATCCAAGACTTAGCCAAATGACAGGCTTGCAATAGAAGCCATTTGCAACTCAATTTAGTTTATTTTTTGTACACTTCTGTTTGTATACTTGTTCCCAGCGAACAAGATGAAACTTATTTCCATGTATACATGCATAAGATCAGGCAGCAAAACTCTAAAATACCATACCAGATGAAGACTGCTGGTTCTGCCTTCTGTACTGTCGTCTTTGCTGCACAGAATCTGCAGCTGCCATTTTACCACCTTTGTCCTCTTCTGAAGTGTGCAAATTTAAAAAAAAAATTGAATTATATTCAGAGCCTCTTTCATGTTAATACTAATAAAATGGAACACATTTTGTATTCGCCAAGCACATTCTTGGGGCTCCTTCTTGTTTTCTTTATGCTGCATAGTTCAAGGTGTGATTTTTTTAGGGTTTAGGGTGTCTTAAAGTCTGCTGGTTTTGATTATGGGCTTTGCTTGCAAGCTTTGCACTGCTGCTGCTAGTGCATTGGTTACTTTGGCTATGTTCGTATTATTTTTTATATTGTTCACCTTGGATTTTTGTAGAGAAAGATGGGATATATTTTAGTAACTAAATTATGATGAGTCTTCATTTAAAAGAGGTACAAACTGTGCATGTCTGCTACAGATATGAATGGTACTCAAGCACTCTAATGCTTGCCAATGTGACAGAAACCCCAAAATACAAAGAATTTCAATATTAGAATGTGCAAGTGTAAGCCAGAAACTTACCAGATTCTGACAATTCTACTTTTCTAGGTTTGGGCGCTGGTGAGGGAGATTCCCTTTTTTCAATACTTTTATGTTTGGGTGCTGAAAAGAAGCAAACGTAACTGTAAGTAAAAGTCAAGGAAACAATGACTTACAGACTGTCATTTGTACAGTACATTTAGTGCTATAAACATCACCAGTCTGGTGCAGGCCCAGAATCAAATTTCTGTTCAACCATGAAAGGGTCCCAAGATGCCCTAAGCAAGTCACTCTCTCAGCCTACAGCACAGGAATTGTTAATGACTGCAATCAATCCTAAGCCCCTAAGATAGGGCAAGAAATCTGAATCTGAAAACAAAATCACACAACTGCAAAACTTGTCAAAACTTAATTATTGTCCTTTGTAAACAGAGAGAGAGAGTGTGTGTGCGCAAAATGTCCCAACCACATCGTCTGTGTTGAAATCTGAATGAAAAACTCTTACTTCCAAGACCACCACTACACACTGGTCTACAATGACTGTGTTTTTCTAATCACTGACTGATAACATTTAATTGTCAAGTATGCTGTTTTTAAGTACTATAGCACAAGCAAAGGAACTGCTAATTCAACCTTCTGAACAGCCTACTCTCCTCGGCTTGCCACCAATGTTTCCCTTAAGTTCAAGGGTACAGGAGGAAGCAACAGAGGCCGATCCCTGTGCACATCCTAGCCATGCAGGAGGTGGTCCAAGCATACAGACATATTTCATGCCAGCATCTCCCTTGAACCTGGGATCTCAGAAGCAGTGGCAGGTGAAATAATGCTGCCACCTCATCAAGCAGCACAAATGTTAAGTAGTCCTTAAAGCAAAAAACCAAAGCAGCACACATAGCCTAGCGTAGAGGCTACTAATCCCAGCTCTCTTCTGAGCCGCATGTACAGTCAATTCAGAGCTGCCTTGCATTACACACAGAAAAGTACACAGCCACCTACACAAACAATTAAGTGCTTGACTTTTGTGCCCTTCTAGCCTAGGGAAGTGGATGGAACACATCAGGTGGATGGAACACATCAGGCCCCCGAAAAGTCATCTGGAGAAGACACCCATTCACTCACTGCATCTCCTCTCTCTGGTTGGGCTATGTAGGATTACTTGCATGGGGCTGTGTGGAGGGCCCTGCCTTGAGACAGGAGGTTCCCTAGGATTTCATGAAAAACAACAACCCACCTTTACCTTACAAACCGTCCTAGACTGTTTCTGAAAGATGCTCAGGCTCTGATGAATTCCAAAGGAACAGAGTTTTAAAGTGTAAAGCAATTGCTCCGAACATTCCAATATCTATTGGAAGGTGTGTATCCACTCTCTTCACTTTGGACAGTCAAAGGTATGAAACATTCCAGCCATTAGCTACTCAAGATCTATATGAAGCTAAATACACATGGTCAGAGAGGCTTGGAGAATTGTCAAATTTAATTCACTTTACCTGAAGTTCTACTGGGAGAAACTGAGCCCCGGGCTTTTCTTGTACGGTTTGATTGCTGAGGCGTTGGAGACCGTCGTGGTTTTGGAGGTGGGCTTAGTGGTGGGGAGGGGCGGTGCCTTCGCCTGGGAGGACTTGCAGAAGGAGACAGTCTCCGTGTTTTACGAGGAGGGCTGGAAACAACTCTCTTGGGTGGCTTCTTTGGTGGAGATCGGGAACGTGAAGAAGAGGAGGAGGAACTACTTCCTGACAAAGAGGCTGATGACCGTCTCCTCCTACAAAATTCAAGTTGATATCACGTGTACTCTAAGCATGGTTAGATGACTTTACAAAATTTGCATTGCCCTGTTTTCTCACAAATATCTTACTAGCTCCTACTAGAATGGAAGATAAGGCTATCAATGGCTATGTATTACCTCCAGTATCAGAGAAGTATGCCTATGAAAAGCAGTTGCTGGGCAACATGAGCAGGATGATGCTATCACGCTCAAGTCCTGCTTGTGGGCTTCCAGCAGGCAGCTGATCGGCCACTGTGGGAACAGAATGCTAGACTAGAGAGGCCTTTGGTCTGATCCAGCACAGTTCTTCTTATATTCTTATTAATGCTTCCCAAAACGTCAAGAGGAATTCAATCTTCAAAAGTTGTGTAGAGGCATTATTTGCATACTATTTGGCAATGGGAAAAGATTTTAGATTGTTTAGGAGACGGATGGTCCAAAAGCAACCTATTTAAATGACTGAATTAACTGGTTCATAAATCTTTTCAAGAAACTTGTCTGAAATAGCCAGTACAAGGTGACTAAAAAATTACAGATTTTTCCAAACATGAAAAAGTGAGCACATTAGCACTGAGTCAGAAATTAGAGTGATTTATCAGACTGCGCTTAAAGGCCTCTAGAATTCTGCGGCACAATTTGTGGTCAGTTCTGTTGCTATCATGTACCTGCTGACTCGACCTTTGGCTGCAGAATTCCTGAGAACCTGAAACAAAGAAACCCTACCTTGAGCAATACTCCTTAGAAGCAGTGTCATACAGCTATAAAAATATACGTGTTAACGATTTTTGCAAAAGAAATATTCAACTGCCAGTCCAATTCATGTCTGTCAATGTGTGCAGATTTTAGCAATGCTATCAGCATCCTAAATCATCAGGATATCAGGGAAGTGGTCCTATGTTAATTGTTTGGGGAGAGTGATTTTCAAGCTGCATTCTGGGGAACCCTGGGGCTCTTCCTGGAAGGGTAGCTTGCCCAATGCTATGGATCTTCCCCTGCAATGTGCAGACATATCTGGGATGGGGCAGGGAGAGTGAGAGACAGAGACCCAAAAGATCTCTGCCCTACTACATGCCTAAAAATCCTCAGCACATTCATAGAAATTCCATGAAAGAGAGACTTGGTAGACAAGTTCATGCTGGAAGGGTTCAGAGAAAAAGCTTTTAAGGTGTTCTGGTCTAGCTTGCATGTTAGCTAAAAAAGGCTTCTTATAAAGGCGTGAAGTTAGTTTTATGATGAAATAGAAATCAAAACAGCCTATTTTCCTCAAACCCTAAAGCATTTTGGTTTCTTACAACTGGCTACTGGAAGTCAGCTGTAGGAGATTCAACCCTTATACTGACTCTTTGGGAGCGAAGGACTATACCTAATTCATTTTTAAAAGATTTCTATAGTTTCATCAAGACTCAACATTATGGATCTGCTTCTGTGTAATATGTAGGCCATGGCGAAGAAAATGTGAATTGTTCTTTTAACTCTCAAAATGATGCCACGTCCACTTTTCCATGATGTATACTTCGTAATCTTTAATTTAGTATAGGCTCTTTCTAGTGAGGAAGCCAGCACATACAGAAAAATCCAAATTATCAGTAAATGATTAAAAAACTCAGAACAGTCATGAAATATTATGCAAAAGAAATTATCCATCTTCAAGCCACTTATTTCCCTATTTACTTTTCATTATGATGTATGTTGCCCTGAGAGCTTCAGGTATAGGGAGAATAATAATAAATTAATACTAATTTTGTGTTATGTATTAATTATTAATTATGATGATGCGATACTGAACTCTACCCATCAGAACTTTACACTTAAGTGATTCATGCCCACTTTCAATCCAAATGGGAAACCAATTTCTCTCTTCCCTCTATCCCCTGATCAAAGGAAAAAAAACATCTTAGGAGCTGAAGCAACTGAAACATTAGCACATTCAAATATTACTACATCCTTTAAACGCTGGTGACTCTCATTTCTGAATTACGAATTCTTACCGTCTCACAGGAGATCTGCTCCTTCTGTGTCTGGGTGGAGGTGGAATGCGTCTCGGTGGGCTTCTTCTCCGAGGAGATGGGCGTCGCCTTGGGCTAGGTCGTCTCCTTGGAGAGTAAGACCTATCAATGCAGTTCATGAAAAATCAGATACTACAGCAGCTACTTCCCAATTTACAAGGCCAAAGCTTTGCCAAATCTCCAGGAGAAGGGGTCTCAGTAGCTGTGGAATGGACAACACCTGCCTACATGCCATTCCTACAAAACGTGGTGCCATAGATAAGATTCATATGTGCAGCAGAATGGGAACTGTTTCCACATGGTGACCTCAGACTGGTCCATAACTGCACACATGAAGATAACCAAGGCTAGCACTTAGAATACGTTCTAAGACAGGGGCAGGATTACCTCCCCAGACCAGAGTTGGCAGGCCAAATTATGCTAAGGGGGCAGGACCCTGCCCCAAAGCCCCTCCACTTCCTGTGATGTCATTGAGCGCCACCCAAGCCACTCCCCTGCTCTGTGCAGAGGGGTACAGAGCTCAATGCTGCCTTCCCACACCACTTGTATCCCAACTGAGGCACAAGTGGTGCAGGAAGGAACTCAACTGGGACTTGCAGGACTAACTTCTGCAAGCCTCGGCTGAGTGGGGGTGGAATTCCCTTCTTATCTCTGATCAGAGATGCTCGAGTGCAAAAAAATATTAAACCCTCTAACCTGGATCGTGATCTGTGACGCCTTCTGGGTCTTGAATGAGATGGAGAACGTGAGCGAGACTTTGACCTTGACTTAGATCGGGATGGAGACCTCGGACGAGTCTTCTCCTTTTCTTTCTCCTTTTCCTTCTTTGAAATTCTTTCTGGAGAGATTTCTTTAGTATCTGGCACGGGTTCAATTTTAGGTACTTTTAAGATATCACTGTTGAAATAAAATGTTAAGATTAAACCATGGATTACAGTGTGAGGGGAAGACTCCATATAAGCAGCATCCCATGGTGTCATTCCGCTAGCACAAGTGGCGTCATGCTAGCAGAACCTCGGTTCCAAACTATGCGCAACAGGAGAATCCAACTCAAGTCACCACTGCACAAGCGCCACTGCAAGTAAAGGGTTGTGTATTACCCTTGTACAACTGGTTGTGCACTATGCTTGTGCAAACCACTGTGCAACCTGGTTGCACTATCTGAGTTTGCAGAATGACACCACTGGATATTGCCCTAAGGTTGCAGTCTGCAGTACTTGACAGACTCACTGCACACGGCTCCATATGGCATCTTTTATGCGAGCGAAGAACTCGTGCCCCAAGCCATACGACCAGTTCTCTATTAACAATTTCTTCAGGACACTTGCATGCCAATGCTGTCAACTCCCTATTGGTAAGCTGTAGCTCGGGGAAAGCCTCTGCCACCATTCAGTTCGATTTTCAATCTAATGCTTTCACATTTTCCAATGTCATCTGGCTATCTTCAAAACATACTTTAAAAATGATGAAAGCAAGCCAGAATGATATTACACCAATTTTATTTATTAATTTAACATTACATTTTTCTAAATTATACTCTAAAATTTCCCCACAGGCCAAACTTATTTGGGAATCAAAGATGTTAACTTTTAAGAAATAGAACCATTAGACCAACAGCATTTGTGAAGGTCCAAGAATAAGAAGCATGAGCATACATGCGCACGTGCACACAGACACAACATAACATATAGTACCAAGTTTCAGAATAACATGGTAACAAAGCTAGGGATGAAAAGATTATAACCAACAGCAATACCTAGTAGATGTAGCCTCTTGTATCAATGTTTCTTTTACTTTGACTGAAGGTTCTGGCTCAGGAGTCTCTTCTTTCTTTTCTGGTGCAGGAGTAGCACTACGACTCTTTGTTGTATGATGAGGGGATCGGGAATGGCTGTGTTTTCTCTCTTTCCTGACAGGAGATGAGCGTCTTCTAGGGGAAGGAGACCTTGATTTGCGCCTAGGACAAATTTATATTTAGTTTATTACAGAACACACACACACACTTCCCAACATGCACTTAAATTAAGAATTTATCAGATTATCCCAGAACCATTATTGCCCTCCAACCACTGACTGGGAAAGAAAAACATGTTCAATGTAAAACTCGGTGAAACTACGCATTTAGATTCCAAGTATTAAAGAATACATTATCCAACAAAAAATCAGTAGTAGAGTTGCTCTACCACAGAAGTCAATGGCTTCAATACATCCAAGGGTCATATATGACAATACCCATTGGCACATAAGTAATGAATTACCTTCTAGGACTTCTAGATCGGTCCCTCTTTTCCCTGTTCTCTTTATCTTCTTTGTCTCTCTTATCCTTGTCTTCATCTTGTTTCTTCATAGAAGCCAATTTTTCCTGTTCAATCTGAAATATTAATGTGTTCTTAATTCAGAAGCACAGGATAAGTAAATGCTGAATGCATAAAATGAACTAAACATTAACACCACTGAGCATTTATACAGTACTATAAAGAATGCGTTCTGAATGCTTCATATATGCAATCTTGTAAACCTTACAACCACCCTATATGTACTGTCAGACAGTATGATCCGCATTTTGCACGTCAGGGTGCTGAGGCTAGGACAGGGTGACTTGCCTAAAGCTACCTGGTGAGTTCATGGCAGAAGCAAGATTTGAACTGGAGACTTGGTAATTCATAGTTCAGTCTCTTAAGACACCATGCTACATTAGCTAAGATGCCTACATCTGTTATCAACCATTAATTTACAAACTGCACTAATGCATTTGGGAGAATGTATCCAAACCTGGAGACTTGGGCAGCAAATCCACCATGGCTAAGATGGTTATTTTTGTTTCAGAAGTCTATAGCGATTTGGGGAGCAATCCTATGGCTCTAAGACACAGTGTGCAGGGGCCATAGCATAATTCGGATTCTTGTATAATTGTTGGATTATAGTATATTTGGATTCTTGTACAGTACTCTGACCATGGATCCAGGAAACCATGCTCCCCACACTCTCTCCCTCACAGCCAGCGAGGAGAACCGCACCAGCTGCCTCTCCAAGGCCACAAAGGCAACCTTGGAGAGGGGATAAAGGCATGCCAGTGGATGGGGGGGGGGGGAGGTGCTGGGATACAACGTATGCCAAGGCCTCCCCAGCCTCCTTCCCGCACCCCAGCTAGATGGGCAAAAAAACCCTCTAGCTAAAATGCAGAGGAGGAGGAGTGAGGAGGTGAAGATTGCTGCTCCTCCCACTCTGCATAGGATGCCTGCAAGCCTTCAAGTTCGGAGGCTTACGGGCATTGCCACAGGACTGTGCCCTTAAATTATTATGCTATGATTTGCATTTTAGGAGAGAGTGAAATCTGAGTTTGCCATTTAATTTAACCATACATTAAACTGGCTGGTTTAACATACTCTGGTGGATAGATGCAGCTTTAGATGTGGAACCTCATGCTGAAATTCCACCTCAGCCATGAAACCTCACTTGGCTGTTGACTCACACTATGCTAGCGCTAAGCTGCCTTGAGTACCATTAGACACCTTGAGTGCCATTTTTCTTGGTAGAAAGGTGGGCTACAGATCAAATAAATAAATAACCAGGATGCCTATTTTCAAAGTCATTTTTACTACCCCAACTTCTGGCAATTGTACTGAAATTACTGAGTTCTTTATTGCTAAAGTCACCTCATGATTACATGCTACTACTAGGATACAAGACATGTAACATATTAACAAGGAGAAATACAATGTAGACATCACAACTGCTTGTGCCTCCTGGATGAACAGATGACAAGGCATGGAATGGACAAAGGATTCACAAGTAATGGGGATGAGGCACTCCAAGACATAGATTCTGAGCATTTTGAGTTCGCAATACTTGGAACTCTTAATACTTCCAGAAGGTTGAATATAGAAATTTGAGACTTGTCACCCTTCCCAATCTGGCAAGAAGACTTTTTTAAATGAAAAGTTATTTATCACAAAATTCAGAGAGCTCAAGAAAAGTGCCTCAGGGACAGAACCTCAAACTGAAGCACAAAGCTCAAGAATTATAGGAACCAAGTCCCACTGATTACTCAGAGTAGAAGTGAACATTACCCAGCAGACGATTTGATCACATTCTTGCAGGCACATTTTGTGTATACTGCAAGTCAGTATTCAGTTTTCCATATGTGAATTTTTTGTGCCCATATCTCAAAAAAAGTTGTTCATCTTTCTGTTAAAGGAAATGAAGGGCTGGGAGTACACGTTGTCATGTTAATAGTAAATGTAGTGTCCAGAGCTGTAGAGTCCGTGGGCTGGTTCACATGTCACGCTAAGCCGCTGCAGGTTATTTAACCACTGCAGCTTACCAGCCCAAGTTTTGAATATGTAAGCAGTACCAGGCAGGTGCCGTGACTTGTCATGCTGTGCGAACCTGGGCAGCATGGGTTACGCGAGGATAAGCCGACATGGCTTACATATTCAAACTCGTATGCACCGAAGCTGCCCGTGACTTAAGTAAGCCACAGCAAGCTGATGTGATTGTGCGAACCAGGTCAGTGTCTGTTCATTTCATTCCCAAACCCATCTTTTGACCCAGAGAATTATTCCCAACTTACAGATGGTAGACTGGGGAATCCAAGTGGTTTGCTCAAAGCCATCCTGCAAGATCATATGGGAACTGGGATTTAAACTGTCCTACCTGTCTCTGTTTTATTTCTTCTTTCTTCAGTTCCAGGAAAGCAGATGGAATACCAGCAATGTTTTCTTGTGCACTTAACAGTAGCGGCCACAGTTCTCCCATGAACTCTCTAGCATTTTTCCCATTCAAGAACCCAGTCAGGTTGATTTGCATCATTTTGGAATCTGGATTCTGCAAAGAGATATGACAGGAAGAAATACAGGTTATTTGAAAACACAAACACAAACAAGTCATTTTAATTTTGACTTAATCTTCTACCATGGGGCTACAGTATGTTATACTCATTACTAGTTTTTAAAGGTTGCTCAGTAATATAGTCCTAACAGATTACCAATTTTCTCTTGCCTTATCATTACATTCAGAATGGCCTGTTAATCCTTTGTGGATTTCATAAGTATTTTGGTCTGTGCAGCTACTACAACTGAGGGCCATGAATTTGGTATAGCAGCATCACAATGGTTGGTATACGTTTCTTTGTTCTCAACTTTCTAAGCATTCTTCCCCAATATTCTTTGGTATTGCTGCTAGAAAATCCCTTTTTTTAAAAAACTGGGATCCGTACAATGGACAGAAGCTGTACACTTAACATTACAGAATTATCATCTACAATATACCTCAAATCCTGCTGTGAAAACTGAACAAAAATTTATGCATGCATTTTCTTACTTTCATCAGCAAACTAAACTGAGCCTTCACTAACTAGGTTGTGGAAAGAAAGCTGCCATATTTGTATGACAATTATGTAATGCCCACAAAGGATTAAGAGGTCAAGTGTAGCTCACAATACAGGTGGACACTTTAGTTCTAACATTGTTGGTCAAAGCAACAAGGTCCATATAACAAGCACAGCTCAACAGCACAAAGCAAGTACAGATTCCAGGTGTCTTCTGTTTCTTCTTGGAACTTTGGGGGGGTTTGGAATCGCCAAGTCCCCTGTAGAGAAAGATGTTCCCTTGGCTTGCTTCCGACTCCCTACTGCAACTCAACCACCTTGAGTTTAATGTTATACCATTTATCTAAATTGCAAAAGACGAACAAGCAATAATGAGTACACAACCACAAAAAGGAAAAATTGTTTTAAAAGTTCTAAAGTTTAATCATGCTTTCTATGAAGGGGAACTACAACTGTGTATTTAAGTTTGTTACGCTAACACATATTAGCAAACCATTTCCTAGTAAAAGCTCTCACTTTAGTCAGCAGAACCCTTAAACCTGCCTCCCCAGTTGGATTTCTATACATAAACGATTGCAAGTATGGCTGTTTAAACAATAAAATCTTACATTCAAAAATACAGCATGACTTTTTTTTCTTTTAACAGCAATACCTTTCTCAGTTGAAATGTCAACTGTTCATAAAGATGAGTTCTTTGGAAGAAAGATTGAGCATAAAATATATTAACACAAGAGCATTTTGCCAATAGTTCAGAGAAAATACTTCACTGTCTCTTGGGATGCAGTGGCAGACTGTGTAAAATAAAAGACTGAGTTTATCATGAACTCAATTTCATTTATGCAGTTCATGTTATACGACTGATAACCGATTAGCTGTATTCCAGTGGTGCAATCCAGCTCCATTAACATCAGATGGGTGTCTTGCCACTGATTTCAGTGGGAGGTGGTTTGCACCTATAAGCTTTCCTTCTATATCAACCTGAAGTAGTTTTACTGTAATTAACATATTAGCCCCACCCCAGCTGAACACAGCCATAGTTCTAAACAGAGTAGGTCTCCACTGAACGTCTCTTACCAATTTAGAACTGCACCTCATGCTTTACATTTAATCTGATTTAATTCACAACAATTTCAAGAGCAGTGTAAAGCTTTGCCCAATTGCTTTCTGCTGGATGCTTTGTCTGTCTTTGGTTCGGCCACTTTACACAACTCACCTCCAAACACACACTGCATCATCAAGGGAGTTGGTCAGAGCGACATTGGACACTCACTCTGCTGTGACCTAATAAGGTGATGGTGCTATACTTCAGACGCAAGGAATAACTTCCATTTTGGTTCAGGCCTTTTAAATCATAAATCACATCATCATTAGAAAATTGCTGTCAAAGTAGCTTAACACGTAACAGCAAAATCAACACAGTAAGTCTGATTTTTTCACCTGAGCAATTTTGCAAACTAGGCACCTTCACTACAACTGTCAGCCTTAACAAACGTTTTACGAAGTGAATTTATTCACAATATACATTGTAACAAAATTCCTCCTAATTTCATCAACTGTTTTTGATAGAGATATCTCAGTTTCCACAGAATTATGCAATACATTTACAAACATGTAAATACAACCGCAGCAAAATCATTACCTTCACTTCCAACTGGTTGAATATAAATTCAATTACTACATCATCTTCAAATCCAAGGATTTCTGTTACTCTTTTTGTTATCCATGGCTTGATTACTTCCAGGTTTACTTTGCTCATATCCACCTACATTATCAGACAAAAATATTAAGAATTATATTTAATGTTCACCTTTCTTTTGTGTTCAGTGACTGAATATGGAACACCTGTAGACCCTACTTGGATGTAACAGCAGCGTCTGGCAGCAAATCATGGGTTAATTTGGGGTTGTTTAATCCACAAACAACCCCAAGTGCCCCTGTTCAGGCATCATGGAAACAATCCTCAAATGTGACATTTGAGGGTTGTTAATGGAAACAGGAACTGGCCTGGGCACGACACACATCCCCACAATTTGTGGGTTAGCCCACAATTCATTGCTGGATGCCACCATTACAGGCTCAAAGTCTCCTACTAGTAGTCAATTACTGTAATCTCTTGCATGCTATGACATACCAACATATACAAATAATACAAATAATAGCTTACATATAATGTAGTGTACATTACATTTGCTTTCTTGCTTATCGGTAGATGCCACCGGTTTGCAATAGCTTACTGAGGAGGAGAGTTTATTATCTCTTTAAAGTGTCACTCCAGCACAACCATATGGTCTACAATGACAGTTTCCCTGGGAAACACTGAAGACTGGAGGTAAAATGGTTCCTACCACAGGGTATGTGTCTTTAGTAGATTTCTATCAGTTGGGTTTTTCTGGTGTTCTTTGCAATACGGCTGAAGCCTTTATTGAACTAATGGCAAAATGACACCAGTGTTTATACCCCACCATCTTAAATTCTGTATTAGCATTAAAACCCAACACTTTTGCACTTCTAGTGCAAGGAGACAAGCTAGCCTTTCTTTTTGCATCCTATGTTAACTTTAGCCTAGAGTTCATTGCATTCAAAATACCATCTGCTATATTTGAAGTGTTTTTTTTAAATCCATGTGAATCTCTAAAAACAAATTGAACATACTTTCTTTTCTAGGCATTCTGCAAATTTCAGTTGCTTTAGTAGCTTCTTCTGTTTGTTGCTGAAGCGGTTATCCTGTTCTGCGCTTGTTCCCTATAAAAATAAAAGACTTTAGTTAACCAACTGTATTTAAAATTTCATTACCATTAAACTAAGTGCTTCTTCTCTATAATAACTTACTAGCTGATATTTAATTAATGAACATCCCACAACACTTTTGACAAACTGCATCAACTAGTCAACTATATGCTGAAGGTGCTTTAAGAAAAAAAATTGAAACATAATACATAAACCTCCAAGCGGTTTCCAGTTAATGTAGGCAAAGCAGTTAAAAAAAACCCTTAAATATTACTCTTTATGTCTTGGAAACACTATTAGTTTTTGAATTATCTTAAACTTCAAATAGCATTGAACAGTAAAATATCAAGCCACATTGAGCACCATATTTGAAGGAAAGATGGGATATTAATTTAATTAATAAATAAAAGACATAGGGACCCCAAGCATTATATGAATTCCTCTGAAGCTTAACATTATTCTATAGTGCTATTTAAAATTAGAAGATGGAAGCAACAGCTTATATTATTATTTCTTTATTTTATTTATGTCCCATCTTTCTGCCAAAACTGACACTCAAAGCAGTTAACAATAAAATACAGGCTAAAAACAATATAATGGCAGGTGGGGGGAGAGAGATTGCTATGCTCTTAACAGCAACTATTAATTACAAAACCTGTTAATGAATCAATTAGAAAACACTCCAGTAAGGCAAACCCCATTGTCATTGAGCACCTTAAAAACAGAGTTTACTATTTGCAGACCACAGATGCCAATACCTGCATGTATGAGTGTTCTTAAGTATATACATAACAGAACTTAAATTCTTAACTTGATGAATCTTATCATGACTTAATGTGATCCAACAATTAACCTTTTAGCCATACACACAATTTCTGAAAGCGTTCAACTAATATTTGTTTGTAATGTTTTAACTGCTAACATTTTGGCTTCAAAACAGTAATTTAGTCAAACCTTTCCTTAGGTTCAAGACAAATAAGAATTTATTTCATCATATTTTCAACAGAAGAGGTTGAAAGGCTTCTATTATTTTAAAGAAACAATTGATCCGATTTAATAAGTCACTTTTTCTGTGATTTTCCATATGGTTGTATGAGAATTTATCAGAACAGTAACATCCAGTCAACCTTTTATTACCTTCCCCCTATCTCCACCCATGGCCAACCTGCTTTTTGTAACATCTTGCTTGATGAAGAGATCTGGAGATTTCAAAAGCTTATACATTTTTTGGTGATCTTTGAGTTGGCCTAGTAATTACATCATATGGTTAGTGAAGAGCCACTTACTGAAACTACTCAGTTACAACAGCTAGAATAATAAACAGTTTTAATGCATGAGTCTACACTGTTATACAATTAGAAATATTATAATCATGTAGATTTTTAATTTTTATACATTTATGGGTTGCCTATCAGCCAAGGAGGGACCCAAAAGTGACTTACAATTAAAACTAACCCCCCCTCATTTTAAAAACTTTTAAAGCAGCAGAATTAAGAACAGCAGAAAATCTTGAAAACAGAGCACCTTACTGAGGAAACCTGTGGGCAAGGTTTCCACTGCATCTGGACTTGTGAGGGAGCATTTCACAAAATAAATGCACTCCAAATATGCCCACCAAAGGTAGCAGTGGCCCCACAATGTCCAAAAAGTGTCTTAATAAGATGGCAGGCGGTAATCTGAGTTTGGGCGAGAAACCCAGTCTCTACTCTGGACTGCCTGGCATCTGAGCAACCAAACACAGGCATGCAGTCTTTTCAGAATGTGACCTGTGAAATGGTTCCAGACACCTTCATGGTCCCATTATTAGGGGGCAAAGCTGTATGGAGCAGTGTAACATTCCCGTGTTTACATTCAGAGCAAAGATCCTTTACAGAGCAAACATATCCACTATACTACAGGGAAAGATCCTGACTAGCTGGCAACACTAGATCTGTTAATGTGATGACGCTTGTATTTGATTCATGTTTCTTCCCGAACACGTTTCCGTTTTGAGATGTCAGCTTCTTCTGTTGGCTATTTGCTTAGCTGCTATCTCTTACAACTTCCTTGGCAGGGGAAGTTCTTTGGACATAGTTGCAGGGCAGAAGGTGTCTAGTCCCAAGTATGTGCATGTGCGATGGGCTAGTAAGCGACCATCACTCCCGCTATTGCTATCAGTGACCTGATGATGCACTAAAATAGGCACACTGCCACTTACACAACATCAAGAACATTGTTGAGTAATATTTGATCATGGCCAAATAATCAGTGGTCAATTGACAATATTTGACCAGACTGGCACTCCAACATGTGCTTATGCTCTCAAAAGGTAGGACAAAACAGTTTACTACAACAGATCAAAATATACTACTCTAATGCTACCTAAAGCCAGTAGTAGCTGACCTTTTGGGAAAGGATGCCACAAATCAAGTTCAAACTATTATTGCCAATATAATGGACATATAATGCAAGGCACTTTGGGTCATTTTTACCTCTTCTGTGAGTTGGAAAAGCAAGCAGCAATGCAAGTTTGACACCATGCCAGACTCACTGCCAGATTCATGCGGCCTGTACCACAGGTTGGTTAGGCCAGTGTTTGGCACTTCGTTCCAGGAACCATCGTTAATGGATTGAAAGTATTTATATGTCACCCTTCATCATATTTGCTTTCAGAGCAGTGAACACTGGTACTACTCAGAAGATTACTGGGATTTTTCCATGAGAAGATCAGTCACTATTGACTTCCCCCTGCAGTGCTCAGCTGCAAGGAAGTGTGGGCCACGCTTCTAAGGTTCCACTGCAAACAAGCTGACATTGAAAGAGTCCTGGAAATTTGATAACTATGGATTTGGGGATATATTTAGACAAACCTTCCCCACACCATCCAAAGAAACAAAACAAAAATCAAGGGCACTTTCCCCCATACATTCATGTGCTTGACTTTTCTCTTCAGTCACAGAAACAAGCAAAAGAGGCAGCTTTCTGATTACGCACATGCATGCCTCTTGTAGCATGCTGGAATATCCATGTGAACCTTAAATAAAGGGCTTCCACTTTAACTTCTCAATTAAGACCAGGGATTCTCTCCTACTGCCTGTGTTAAGAATGGAAAGAGCGTGTTACAACCGAATTACTACTCTTGCGAATATTTTCCTGTACATACCCGCGTGTTGAGCAGGAGTGTTACAGACTGCACTCTTGCACTGGGTTTACCTTTTTGGCTTTAATGTCGGCGTGTCCCCAAAAAATACGCGCACGTGTCTCTCTCCCTCCTCCCCTAATCCATGCACCCGAAGAAATGGGCTCTGGTCCACCAAAGCGCCCGCCACGCACAGTGAACGTGCTCCTTTCTTTTAAAAGCTCGTCGCGTCGCTGGTTGCGCTAATTTTGTAGATTAATGTAGCCGCCCGGGTGGGGGGGAAGCGGGGAGCGCGTGCGAGGCTGACTGAGGAAGGCCCAAGCGGCGCCTCAGAGCCCTTCGCTTCCTACTTCCTGTCGGCGAGGAAACGAAGGGACGTGGACGAGGCGAATGAAAGGGGAGAAGGGACGAGAAGGGGAGGCTGAGAGGGGGGAGGGGGGCAAATCCTCGCCCGTTTCTGCCGCGCGCTGGAAGGCGGCCGCCGCCGCCATTTTCTCCGCCTCGGCTCCTCACAGAGTCGGGGGGGGGGAGCCGTGAAAGGGCCGCCGTGGCCGGCGTGAGGCGAGGGAGAAAAGGCGCCCCCGGCCGGCCGAAGCGCCCTCTCCCCGGCCGCCGCCGCCCCCCGTCCCGCGCGGCCCCGCGGCCCCCACCCCGCCTCAGCACTTACGCGGAAGAAGCCCGCGTCCATCTTGACTCCTCCTGCCTGGCCGCAGAGAGCGCTGCTCCGTATCCCGACATGCACCGCGCGCCACAGAGCGCGAGAGCCCGCCCCCTCCTCTCGGGCGCGGGGCGACTCCTCGCCCTTGCCGTCACTCCGCGCGGGGACGGGAGGAGGGCGCGCCTGGGCGGGAGGGCCGTGACGCCGCGGAGAGAGGGAGGGGAAGAGAGGCGGGCGACCCAGCCAACCAGCAGCTGGCGTTCTGCGCGGCGTTAACCAATCGCCGGGAGGCAAGCGTTCTCTGCGTGGCGGCGGCGGCGGCGTCCTTGCGTGTTTACGTCAGGACTCGCGGGCGGTCCGGGACGCGCGCAAGAAGCCGCCCGGCAGCTGGGCTCGCTAATGAAAGTCGATGGCGCTCGCGTGTGCGCATGCGGGTATAAGGGCTTGTGTGGACGTGCACGCGGGGAGGGGCTGGCGGGGGCAAAGCGGCGCAGCAGCAAAGCAGCAAGGAGGCCTGGGATCCGCAGCGGGGGCAGTCGGAGTTAATGTAAGATGTATAAGAAACGTTGGGGCCGCGGTGGCTCGGTGGTTAAGACGCTGAACTGCAGACTGGGAGGTCGGCGGGTCAGCAGTTCGAGACCCGAGTGCCGCATCGTCAGTCCCAGCTCCTGCCAACCTAGCAGTCCGAAAGCAAGAAATGGCAAGTAGATAGGTAATTAGGGGCCGCGGTGGCGCAGTGGGTAAGACGCTGAACTGCAGACCAGAAGGTCGGCAGGACAGCAGTTCGAGACCCGAGTGCCGCGTGACGGAGTGAGCTCCCGTCTTCAGTCCCAGCTCCTGCCAACCTAGCAGTCCGAAAGCAAGAAATGGCAAGTAGATAAACAGGTACCGCCTCGGCGGGAAAGGCACCAGCGTTCCGTGCGCCTCGGTGTTCAGTCATGCCGGCCACATGGCCACGGAAGCGTCTTCGGACAGCGCCGGCTCTTCGGCTTAGAAACGGGGATGAGCACCACACCCCGGAGTCGGGCACGACTGGCTGGGGACACCTTTACCTTTATAAGAAAGGTAGAAAGACCAACAACAGAGCATTCAAAAAACATTTACGCTCGACGTTGCGGCTTCCGCCCTCATCAGCAGGGTGGAGAACAGCGCAGCTGCTGATGAAGGCAGAAGCTGAAACGTTGAGCTTAAATGTGTTTTTGAATGCTCTGTTGTTAGTCCTTTTATCTTTCACATATATATATATATGTATGTATGTATAACTTTTATTTATACAATAAGAGAGCTTTGTGAACCGCCCAGAGAGCTTTGGCTATTGGGCGGTATAGAAATGAAATGAAATAAATAAATAAATAAATAAAAATTATTTATTACGTTTCTTTACAGACCAATAGCCAGAGTTCTCTGGGTGGTTCAAACAATTAAAACCACAAAATACATGATATTATTATAAAAGTTTAAAACAATACTATAAAGTAAAAACAAAACCGGAATTAAAACCTTGCAGTAAAGATTTAAAATACATTAAAGGTACAATCATATGCATGTTTAGACAGAAAAAAGTCAAGCTGGCTGGGGAATGCTGGGAGTTGTAGGACTTTTTCCCGGCTAAACATGCATAGGATTGTGCCCTAACAGATTTTAAAGCAACAGAAACTGAAAGACAGGATAGGGCTGCCCAGCTGCAATCCTATGTAGGTTTTTGTTCAGTCACTCAAGTCAAAACCACAGAGAGTTTTGTGGTATTTTCAAAGGGAGCATTGACTGGGACACAAGCTTTTGTGGCCTTGAGACCACCTCACCTGCAAGAAGCTAAGTGCAAGCAACTGTACATCTACTCAGAAGTTAAGTCTTATTGAGTTTGATGGGGCTTACTCTCAGGTAAGCATGTGTAGGGATGCAGCCTAATAATGTTTTTCCAAGTAAAGACACATGGCCTGTTGCAGCAGGAAAAAACAACAAATCTATGCATGTTAATTGGAAGCAAGCCCCAGAGAGTTCAATGGGACTTTACTTGTAAGTAAATATGCATAGGGATGAAGCCAGATTGTTAGGGTGGCCATTTTTGAATTGCCAAAAAAGAGGAAGTGCATCACCAAAAAATGAGGATGGGAGTTTGCATAAATTTGCATATGCTAATATATGTAAAGGTGCACATTTAATTATGATTTCAATAAAAATATTTTTATTTATTTAAACCATTTATATCCCGCTGTATATCATTAAGATCTCAGGACAGGGTACAGATCTAGTCCATCTCACCATAGTACAGAAAACCGCATCCAGATGACCAGTGTGCCAGCCTGTCCAGTCTGCAGTCCAGGTGCTACCTGTGAATGGGCAACAGTTCTTAGGGATCTTTATGCCTAATCCGGAATTGGACAGGGCAACCCTTCAAACAGAGGACAGTCCTCTGTAAAAGAGGACACATGGCCACTCTGCATGAGACTGTGCAATAGGCAAAATACATCTTACTGCTTAACAATGGAGCCAATTACTTAGGGAGATGGTGGGCTCTCCCACACTGGAGGCATTCAAGATGAAGCTGGACAGCCATCTGTCAGGGACTCGATGGTCTTACAGGCCCCTTCCAACCCTAGTATTCTAAGATTCTGTGATTCTATGAAAAATAAAAATTCTTGCACTCTGAAAACTAGCTTTTTTACGGTGCAATCTTATATACATATCTACTCAGAAGTAAGCCTCATTGGTTTCAGTGGGGTTTATTTGTAGGTACATGAGCACAGGATTGCAACCTTAGTTGCGTGCTGTTTTTTGAACCTGGAGGGAGGTTAGGGTGGGGGACATTCAGATACGTAACCCTCCACTTGCACCTTGAAGTGGTGTAGTCCAGAAAAAGGTTTACTATCTGGTTCTACTGATCTATATAAACTGGCCCTCAGCCCCGTTGAACTCATGTGGGATTTCTGGATAGGCAGGATTGGGCTGAAAGGCCATTTGTTCATCTGTGAGGTTAAAATTAGCTCGTTCATGAATTGGTGTATAATGCAAATGAAAAATTTTGTTGGGGTGTTGGACCCTTCTGAGTTCCGTGCTTCATTTACAAGCGCAACTTTATGAATGGCATATACTCTCTGCCTTGGAAAAAGGTGAAGAGTACATCCAGCTTTAAATTTCAGTATAGGAATGTAATAAATAAATACATTTTAAGTTAGCCACAATGAAAAATGGAACCTCCACATTCAGAAACAGTTTACCTCAGAATATCAGATACTGGGGACAACGATCAGGAAAGAGCTGTTACCCTCATGGCTGCTTGTGAATTTCCCAGAGGCATCTGACGCGTTGCTGTTGGAAATTGGATCCTAGACAAGATTGACCTTGGTCCAATCCAACAAGACAGTTCTTGGAGTATTTATTATGTGGAGTGGGACCATAACATTGTGGATTTTTACTGTCCGAGTCCCATTAGGGCCTGGGCATGTGGGGATTCACAATGTCATGGCCTTGATCCATGCAGAGAGTGGGGGGTGCGGAAATTAAATACAATCCATTTGATGACAATAAAATACTTTTAAGAAATCATATCCAGAAATGTAAATCTATCATAATAAAAGAGGATGTGCGTCTGTCTGTTTGTCTGTCAACATCATAGTGCCAAGACGGTAAAACCTAGGCTCCTGAAACTTGGCATGCATACTAACGGGACCCTAGAGGTGTGCACCTCAGAGTTATTTTATTTTTAAAATGCATTAATTAATTAATTTAAAAGTGTCCATGTGTTTGAAGTATGCAGTAACGCCTTCAGATACTAGATGGAAGACTTCCCTAACTAGTGCATAGCTTTGCAGTCCAGTCTGAAGCCAGGGGAGATTAGTAGGCTGAGGGACAGAGTTATACTCCTCTCCCCTGCTGTGGGGCCACCTCCTCAGGGGAATGGTGTGGATAGACTCCTGCCTTAGGGGGCTATAAAGGTGCACCCCGTCAGGGCCTTAGCCTAGGGGTGCCAGAGGACGCACCTTCACTCAAAGAAGGTGGGCACAGTGTGTCCAACAGCTGAGTAAGTGATGACTTTTTAGCACATAAGGCAGTAAATAAATGTAAATAAATGATATAGTACATTTGCTTGTAGGCTTTGCCATATCAAACTAAAGGCTATTCCAACCCCTTTGAAGGTTGGTCCATTTGTTAGCATATCATCAAAATAAACATGAAAATTGGGTTCACGTTCCACCTGTCCCATTATATTGATTGTTTTATTGATCTGCCAGATAAATTATGGACAGCTTTATTTTTATAGCACTCTGTAGATGAGAGCTACGGAGACTTGAAATGTGTTGGGCTCAATAAAGTACACCTTCAGGGCAGCTTTGAGTCTCTCTCTCTGTCCTTCCCCCCACCCCCGGGTAAACAGTTGCCAAAGGGGATTGTGCCCAATTTACAGTTGTCTAGGAAAGAAAATTTCAGTAGATGCAGCTTTCCCCACTTTGCATGACAATATCTAGGGAGACTTTGAAATTCACATTTAACAGATTTTATGTTTAGTGAGCCCTGGGCAACTTGAGGTATGAATAAAACATGTAGCATTGTGGATAGATTTGTAAATTGACACCAGGGGGAGCTGAACAGCTGCATGTATGCTCTACAAAATTATGCATGGTGTGGAGAATGTGGATAGGGAGACATTTTTCTCCCTCTCTCAAAATACTAGAACCCAGGGGTCATCCTATGAAGCTGATTGGTGGGAGATTCAGAACAGATAAAAGGAAGTACTTCATTATTCCGTGCAGGACATGGAATAATGGGCTCAAGTTACAGGAAGCCAGATTCCAGCCAAACATCAAGAAAAACTTCCTGACTGTTGGAGCAATACGACAATGGTACCAATGACCTAGGGAGGTGCTGTCAGGAGCGCCCTAGCTGCCTCTTGCAGTCCCCTCCAATAGCCAACTCAGGACACAGACGGCGAGGATTCTTTCCAAGGCTTTATTCCTTTATGACTCTTACAGATACTAATCACTAGCGACTAAGCAAGGAACTGCACTGGGGATAGATAGCAGAGTAGCCTAAGCTCCAGGTAAGGCAGTTGGTCCCCGTTTGAAGGAGAACTGTGGGAAGACTCTGAACTGGGCTATGGAGAGATACTCCCTCTTACCCTTGGGTCCTCAGGATGCGACCGCTGTTTTAACGCCAAACGAGCGGAGCGCCTCCTTTCGGCGTGCTCTATCTGGCGCTGCTCCCTGCGTCTGCGCCGAGTGTCCAGCAAGCCCCCCTCCAGCGTTCCCTCACTGCCAGGGTCACTATCTCTCTCAGGAATGCTGGTAGGAGGAATCTCTGCCTGCTGCTGTGCTCGTGAGAGATGAGCAAGCTCCTCTCCCACGGATTGCTGTTCTTCCTCAGAATCAGAACTGCTCTGGGGCTCTATGGGCTCAGTTTCCACCCTTACATCTGGTGGGCTCTCCCACGCTGGAGGCATTCAAGACGAGGCTGGACAGCCACCTGTCAAAGATGCTTTGACTTGGACCCTTGCATTGAACAGGGGGTTGGACTCAGTGGTCTTATAGGCCCCTTCCAACCCTCCTATTCTATGATTCACACAGCACATAGTTAAAAACTGTGGAATTCGCTACCACAGGATAGCCAATTTGGATGGCTTTAAAAGGGGGTTAGATAAATTCCTGGAGGAAGAGGCTATCAAGGGCTACTAGTCCTGATGGCTATGTGCTGCCTCCAGTACCTGAGGCATTGAGCCTATGTACGCCAGTTGCTGGGAAACATGGGTGGGAGGGTGTTATTGTACTCATGCCCTGCTTGAGTGTCCCCAGCCGACAGCTGGTTAGCCACTGTGTGAACGGAATGCTGGACTAGATGGACCCTTGGTCTGATCCAGCAGGGCTCTTATGTTCTTAACTGGAAAACAGCATAAGTATCCATAACACACGTGTACACGCACACAGTTTCTGGTATCTTTGCAAAGGATGTTCTATTGACCATTTAGGTTGTGATGATCCTTCAAATGGTACTCAAAAGCTGTGCGTGAGGGAGATTACACACTTCTCCTTTTGGAGTATTACATTGTACATGATGGCCCTGCTATGCCTGAATGCGATGGCTCCATGACTGTGAAGCCATTATTGCTAGGTGGTGATGGCTAATTTATTATACAGCAGACCATCAATGAAAGGGTCTGTTTGTGTGCCAACAAACATTTCCATCTCCCACAGTGTCTTCCATCTTTATTGTGGAAATAGAGCTGCCGCCACTGAATAAATAACTCAATGCCCTTAGGGTAGCCATGTGTCGTCTTTTATAGAGCCCTTCTATTTGAAGGGCTGCCCGAGGACTGTCCCCAGTTTGAAGGTGTCCTCTGTTTCAAAGGCCGTCCTGTCGGATTCTGGTTTAAAAGACAAAGAACCGTAAGAACTGGTGTCTGTCCAGAGTTAACACCTGGACAGTGGAAGAGGCAGGCACACAGGTCACCTGGACACAGTCATTCACTCTATGGAGAGATGGGCTGCATTTCTATTTAAATTCTAATAATGTGTTCTAAATTTATATATATATATATACACACACACACACATATATATATATATATATTCATTTGAATATGCAAATTTTATGCAAACTGCTGTCCTTTTGGTGCCATGTCCTCTTTTTTGGCCATTCATAAGTGGCCACCCTAGTTCCAATCCATTACTCTCTGCTTTGGCAATCCATCTTTTAGGCCTGTCTCCCCCAGCCCCCACCCCTCTCAATATTCTTGGCAGTCACTGGAGCAGGAGTGAGGAAACTGGGGCCCTCCAGGTGTTGTTGGACTTCCATACTCATCATTCCTGACTACTGCCCATGCTTGCTGGGGCTGATGGGAGTGGGGGTTCAGTAACATCTGTACAGCCAGATCCTCCACCCCTGCACTAGATTCTACACCAGGAGTGGGCAACTTGTGGCCCTCCAGATGTTTTGGCCTACAACCACCATCAGCCCTAGTTGGCACAGCCAGTGGTGAGGGATGATGGGAGTTGTAGCCCATCCCTGCTCTACGGACACTGTTTTTTGTGGGGGAGGGGAGGGTGGATGGAACAGGCCTGCTATCTCATGGATGGCCAGGCCATACGATAAATTTGGCAGCCCCCTGTAGTTAAGGGCACAATCTTATGGCCGCTAAACCAGTGGTCTCCAAAGTGGGTGCATGCACCCCAGGGGGTATCCATGACAATCCATTGGGGTGCACGAGCCGCCTGATAATTGATCAGCCTCCTGCTGTCCCCATGAGCTGCCATTGTGTGCAATGATTGTGGCAGCAGAGGCAGCAAGGTGGGACCAGAGCCGAGAAGGAAGCTCCATGGCATTTCTCTCTCCGCTCCAGTCCTATCCTGCCCCCGCCGCAGCCACTGAGAGCACCTGCACCAGTCTCTGCCAGGCACAGCAGTGGAAGGCGCAGTTCCTTGCTTGGCTGTGGCACCAGAGCAGCTGCCCTCCTGTTTGTTGTTCCAAATTTGCTGACCTTTTCGGTGATAAGTGGCTGTCAGGAGGATGCTACCTAGCAGATACTTTGGAAAATCGCCTTCCCACCCCTCCCCCGCCTCCTCATAAGTGGCGCAGATCGTGCCCAGTCTCCGTGCTCGTAAGAGCAGCGTGGAGCAGGGCAAAAGTGGGTGTTCCCGGGGGCAGGGCGGTGAGTTCGTAAATGCCAGTGCGACACTTCCTATGTGTCGTCCAGACTCCCCACCCTGTGCTCCAACGTTCTGCAGCCAGACAGCTGAAATCGGCCATCTAGCCACAAATGCAGGGTGGCTGGAGCGCAGAGGAGACGGTCCCCTCCACGCTCCTCCCACCATGCATTGGATGTTCAGAGGCGGCCGTCTATCTGCATAAGATTGCTCCCTTCAGCCCTTCCAGATAATGGAGCACGTGCACGATACAAGCAGAAGGGGTAGGGAAAGCGCATGACTCTTGAAAGATCTCCCTCCAAAGGTGCCAGACAGCAATGCAGCAATATTTATATGAAATGAACACAGTGACTCTGCCTCTTTTCCTTACAGGTGAAAAGCTCCCGGTCCGTTTCTGAGCTGAATTCAAAGTGCTAGTCTTAATCTCCATGGCTTGGGCCACTTCTATTGATATGTGCCAATTCATACACTAAGGGTGCGATACTATGTATGTTTAGAGCATCTCTACACCAGCCTAAAATCCCGCGTTTAAAACGGGACTTTCTGCTTCCATTTTAACTGCAAGATCTCAAAGGGCTCCCTTTGCACATGCTTCCTTTTCCCCCTCCTTCTCCCCCTTCCCTGAGTCTGCCATATATTTCATTGATCTCGCTCCTCTTCTTGCAGCTTCTCCTCTTTTTATGGAGGGAACTCAAGGGGAACACAAGCGGGGTTATTTGATAGCTCATTATCTCCGATCTATTTAAAAACAGAATAAAGGTCATTTAGTGCAGGAGACACCTTGGAGGGTCACAGCGTCATCTAAAGGGCCCGCAAACTTCCGTGAGTGAGCAATCTTGATAGCAGGGTAAAAGCTCCCTGTAGAGAAGCCCTTAGACAGAAAAAAAGTCCTGCAACTCCCAGCATTCCACAGCCAGCATGCATAGGACTGCGCTCTAAGATCTCCAACACAGGCCTTTGTCTAGGTGCCCCGCCTTCTGAAGCGTGTTAGGTGGATACCAGAGAACAGCTGTTCCCAGTGGTGGTGCTTTGTTTATGGGACCCTGTCCCCAGGAACCCACTCTGATGTTATTTCAGCATCAGGAAAACGTCTTTAAAAAATTTTCCCAGGCTTTTTAGTTGTCTAAATTAGGCTGCAATCCTATGCACACTTGCCTGGGAGTAAGATGCATGGAACGCAATGGGATTTACTTCTGAGTAGTAACACACAGGCGTGCACTGTTAGTCTCTTTTCTCTTGGCTGATGGTTTTATCCTGCTCTTTTAGACTGTGCTGCTTTTAGGCTGCAATGCTGTGGTCCCTGGGATGCTTCGGATCTCACCCTCTGAGGGCGGAGAAGAGGCCTGACCTTGGAAGGATATATCTCGACCTTGCAACCCTCTCCTGGCGGCCATGAAAATGCATTCCACACTTGCCTCTTTAACGTTGGCACTCCAACGTTGGTAGAGGCAAAAAAGGGGCATTCTCTGGGCAAGTGGGGGGAGATCAGGGGAAGGTTTGAATTCACCACCTCTCCCAACCCCTGACACATTTGCCAGAATTGGGGGAAATTCCTCCTGGCATACATAAGTCATAAAGATAAAGGGAAAAAGAGAGCCAGTATGTTGTAGTGGGAAGAGTGTTGGACTGAAAATTACAGTTCAGGAGTTCCAAGTTCTAGTCCCCACTCAGCCATGAAGCTCATTGGGTGAGTTTGGGCCAATCATTGACTCTCAGCCTAACCTACCACACAGGGTTGTTGTGAAGATAAAATGGACAGGAGGATTATGTAAGCCACATTGGGTTTGGAGGAAAAAAGGCAGGATATAAACATGATCATAAAGAAAAAACCTTGAAAAAGGGAAGAAGAAAGAATGCCGATCCTTCATTTCCTGCACCATGAATTTAGCAGGGCTTTGGATAAGGTGATTCCTCCACCTTCGGATCTCCGACTCACCTACCGGTATAATTGCTCTACCTGTCTGCTGCCTGCCTGTATGTTTCCACTGTTTTATTGCATTTTGATTCTTTGCAAGCCACGCAGGGAACCTGCTTGAAGGGCAGAGTAGAAATCTCGATAAATAAGCACATTCTGAGTAAAAAGATTGACTACATCTTTAGTGAAATTTAGTAGGGCCACCGGGGATGGGATCTTGCCCCCATATACTTGGACACAAGAGTCTAGGATATAATAGTTCATGCAACAACAACACCAGCAACAATGCTGCTACTGTGCAACTGTACCCTGTGGGCCTGGTGAAATTTTTAGGTTGGATGATCACACACCCACTCTTGCAATACCAAACTTGTGTAGTTACTGCCAACGTATTCCCCACCCTGTCTGCATGTGAACAAGGATTTGTCATGAGCATTTGTTCTTTAAAAAAAACCCAGCAGTAAGCGTTGACGAGAACTGTTGCGGAACTGGCCTTTCAGAGCTACCAGCTGGTCTGTGCACATTCCACCCTTCCACACCGCATGGAGCAGGACCCGGAGCTGAGTGTGGCATTTGGCTTCCTGCCCGCATGCCTAACCCACATACTTAAAACACTGGTTTACCCAGCATAGCTTCTGGGCCCCGGGGAGAAACTATTCTGTGCCATATTCTTGCAGAGTTCTTCTCTTTCTGGAGATCTCACTTCAACACAACATGGGGAATTAAGTGAGGAGGATACGGTATGTAATTGTTCTGTATTAGCTACAAGTGGCTGAATTCAAGAAGATTCACGGAAAACCAAACAACAACAGAAGGTTTCAAAAGCAGTTAAAATGCTGGGGGATGAATGTGTACCAAAAGGGAACATTTAAGTCCATGGTTTATGCGTCACTCAATTAATGGAATTTAGGCTGCAATTCTAAAACTGCTTACCAGGGAGTAAGTCCCATTAAAATCAATGGGACTCATTTCCAAGCAAACATGGATAGGACCGTAGTGTTAAGTCAGGCTGAATTTTGCCCATTATTCTTAGAGGTTAGAAGATGGTGCAGCAACAAAAAGTTGTGGTTTAGAGGGCTCCTGTTCAGTGTTTCAGTTATTTCAGGTGCAATCCTATGCATGTTTACACAGAGAAAAGGCCTGCAACTCCCATGGCTGGCTGAAGAATGCTGGGAGTTGTAGGCCTTTTCTCTGCCCTATTCCAGGATATGTCATTACATTCCCCTCGCTTCCAATTTTCTGTCCCCTCCACCCAACCATCAGTTAGCATTCTGTGCCTACTGAGAACGCTCAGTTCTCTTTGGGGTGGCTGGGGAGGGGATATTAGGTTTTGTTTTTTTACAAAAATATTTGTTGTACATCTGCAAACCTTGGGGTTTCTCCGAACCTGCTGACATCTCTCCTTTTGTGCATGAATAGTGCTGTTTTGGCTACGGCTGAGCACCGGAAATAGAAGGAAGGCTTTTGCTATTGTCCCTTGTCCACTTGTTGTTGTTCAGTCGTTCAGTTGTGTCCGACTCTTCGTGACCCCATGGACCATAGCACGCCAGGCCTTCCTGTCCTGCGCTCTCTCCCGGAGTGTGCTCAAGTTCATATTCATTGCATCGGTGATGCTATCTAGCCATCTCATCCTCTGTCGTCCCCTTCTCCTTTTGCCTTCAGTCTTTCCCAGCATCAGGGTCTTTTCCAGTGAGTTTTCTCTTCGCATTAGGTGGCCAAAATATTTGAGCTTCAGCTTCAGTATCTGTCCTTCCAATGAGCACTCAGGGTTTATTTCCTCTAGGATTGACTGATTTGACCTCCTTGCAGTCCAGGGGACTCGTAAGAGTCTTCTCCAGCACCACAGTTCGAAAGCATCAATTCTTCGGCGCTCAGCCTTCCTTATAGTCCAGCTCTCACAGCCATACATTACTACTGGGAAAACCATAGCTTTGATTATGCGGACCTTTGTCGGCAAGGTGATGTCTCTGCTTCTTACTATGCTGTCTAGGTTGGCCATAGCTTTCCTCCCAAGGAGCAAGCGTCTTTTAATTTCATGGCTACAGTCACCGTCTGTGGTGATCTTGGAGCCAAAGAAAATAAAATCTGTCACTGCTTCCATTCTTCCCCTTCGATATGCCAGGAAGTGATGGGGCCAGATGCCATGATCTTCGTTTTTTTAATGTTGAGTTTCAAACCAGCTTTTGCACTCTCCTCTTTCACCCTCAACAAGAGGCTCTTGAGATCCTCTTCGCTTTCTGCCATTAGGGTGGTATCGTCTGCATATCGGAGGTTGTTGATAATTCTCCCAGCAATCTTAATTCCGACCTGTGATTCATCCAACCCAGCGTTTCTCATGATGTACTCTGCATATAAGTTAAATAAGCAGGGTGACAATATGCAGCCTTGTCGTACTCCTTTCCCAATTTTGAACCACTCGGTTGTTCATTTAAGCGAAGTGAGGGCCTCCCACTGCTGCAATCTTCATTTCCTATGAATGCCTCTGGGCTACATGGTGCTCAAAAACATTCTTAGGCATTTGGCAGCATATATGGAGTCTCTTTGATGGTCTCTGGCTGACTGTTTTAAATTAAGATATATGCTGTTATGCATGCTATCCGTTTTTTGTCCTTATGTGAATGGTTTTATACTTTATATAATGTATTTTAATGGTTTTTAATCTCTGTGACCCACCCAGAGAACTTCGGCTATGGTATAGAAATATAATAAATGAAATGAAATGTTTAGACAGAAAAAAAGGCCTGCATAGTTGGCTGGGGAATACTGCAAGTTGTAGGACTTATTTCTGTCTAAGCATGCATAGGACTGCACCTTTAGATTATAATTTTGATTAGCTACAATAACATATAATATGGAGATATTAGTAATTGAATTGTTGTAACCTTCCACTGAAATGCCCTACTGAAATGCCCTACCCACTGAAATGCAGGGGTAGGCAACGTGGTGCTCATAGGCAAAAGTGTGCCTCTGGACACCTTTCTGGGTGCCTGCCAAGTTGCCCGCCCCCTCCCACTTCGAAAACAAAACACATTTTCTTACTGGCAGCTGGGATCGCTTATCAGCAAAGTGAGGGCCTCCGGCTGCCCTCTTCATTTCCTGTGAAGGCCTCTGGGCTACATGATGGTGTTCAAAAACATTCTTAGGAAATGAAGAGAGCAGAGGACTGCAGGCCAGTGTTTTTCTCCGCAGCACACCCAGCCCTAGAGAAAAAGGGAAAGAAGAAAAAGGGTCTAAAAGCTGTGGGTTCAAAGGAATTATTTAGTTGCTGTGGCTCAGACCTCACCTCTGCCTTCCACACAGTCGTTTAGGCAAGTTACTTCTTCTGTGTGACTAGCCACACCTCCCATTGTAGCCATTTTGTGGTGGTGCCCACGACAAACTGTATCTGTATACATTAACCATTCCAAAGTATAGAAGAGCATTTACTCTTGCCCATTTTAATGTGCTGCCATTGGCACTATTAAATGGATGATTTAGTAAGATCCCGGTTAATGAACAGATATGTCTCTGTGATGTTGGAATAACAGAATCGGTTGAACATATTCTCTTACACTGTGATCTCTATAGGGAATGCAGAGAAAAGCTAATTTCCTCACTAATAACGGCCTTCCCGGGAAACTCCACCACTTTGGTATCCATTTGTTTAAGGGATGTGTCTTCTTGGGTCACTGGAAGGGTTGCCAGGTTTTTAATTATTTCAGTGCAAACTTGAAGAAAAATGATGTCCTTCTCTTGAGAGAAGGAACCTCAAAAATTGTATTTTGTTACTGTGCTAGTTTTAACTTTGCTTTACTTGTTTTATATTGGTTTTGCTGGTCTGTGACTGTAATAAATGAATTCATTCATTCAAGTTTATCAAATTGCCAAATGTGCCCATGGGCCCAAAAAGGTTGCCTACCCCTCCACTATTCTATTATGGAAGCTTCTTTAAAATACATCTTTTCAATCTGTTTTTAATATCTTTTGCGAGTTTTAAATCTTTCCTCTAAAGACCAGTCTACAGTCAAGTCTCATTGCAAACTTTTGTTAAGAAAACGTTGGACACCCAAGTTGATTTTCTTTTGGTTTTTCCCAACTGTGGAGCATTCCCTTCTCATTTTGGCAATTTTCACCAAAACCCCAAATGTTGTAACCAGAATAGAGGATGCAGATTGAGCCACCCTATTTAAGGTCCAGAATTGTTGTTAATTGCAAGTATAGGATTTGAGGCTTTATTTGGAAGGGGCATAGTTGAGTGGCAGAGCACTTGCTTTGCATACAAAAGGCCCCAGATCAAATCCCATTAAAGGTTCTCAACTAAAAGATCTGGGAAAGGAAGCTCCACCAAGGACCCTTGAGAGCCATTGCCAAACTATTATTTATTTATGGATTAGTATTAATAATTTAAAAAGTGCTCAAAATTGACTAAGCACTGTACACAAATTAAAGACAAGACAGGTCCCGCGTACAGGCTTACAATCTAAGACACAGCACAAAAGGAAACGGGGAGGGAAGAGGAAAACAAACAAGCCAGTTATTGACGCTACAGAATTGTTCTTATAGTGACCAGCTGGAATGGGGGGGGGGGGAGCCAAACAGCAGCTGGTCTCTCAGCCAAGGGAGGCAGTTACGTCATGTACCTCCATGCTGTTTTTGAATCTCATCTGCTACCTGGTAGTTTGATTTCTTTCCTGCCCAGTTTCATATAAAGTATTTATTACAAAGTATTTCATGTTTTTTGCTGAGATTTTTTAAAGGTGGGTGTATATTTTGCAGAAGAACATAGCACGCTCTTCCTGAAGCAGGTCACAAATCTCATTATTATTGGACACATAGTTTTTAAAAACCTTATTTTATTTAAGTTACAGAAAATCAGCACCGTACACAAAACCCACCTGGTTCCATAATGTCCTTGCTGCTCTTTGCTATCTTGCAATTTAAAAATATTATTTCCCTATTCCATTCCTTTATTAAAAAAAAAAAAAAGACTCAAGAACAAAGTCCAAATAAATACAGTTGCTTCCATGTCAAGATTCCACAGGCAGACTGCAAACTGCAGAAGCACTGTGATGCAAGAGAACACGTCAAGGTTCAGCCACACGGATGATGAAATACACTTAGGGCACAATCCTATGCATGATTAGACAGGAAAACGTCCTACAACTCCCAGCATTCCCCAGCCAGAAAAACGTCCTACAACTCCCAGCATTCCCCAGCCACTTAATTTTGGCTATCTGCATTGTTGACCCTCTCATGAGAAGAACAAACCCAAACGGGCTGCCATTTAGACTAGGTCTACTTGTTTTCTCCTGTTTGTTTTAAATTCTGGCTATGCGAGGGAATTCACAGTCAGGGCCACTTTATACATTCAGCAAGATCAAGCAGTAAAACAGTTCCTGGACTGTAAAAGATCAAAGGTTCAAATGTTCCCCATACGGGGGAGCAGGGAGAGACAAATAAACCATGACTCCCTGCACACAGAAAACTAGCATCTCAAGGTGAAGGATTCCACCTAGCTTCTCCCTCATATGCAACTTGAAGTGGTACAATCCAGAAATGCTTTACCACACTGGTTCTGCTGAATAGATCGGCTTGCCTTCAGTTGGTGCAGGAGAGGCTTTGAAAACTGGCTTACCACTGGATGCTCCTGCTCAGCAAGGACAAAGGAGAAGAGCAGTGTCTGCTGCCCAAAATGTCCCTAGCAATTATAGCTGCCTATGGAAAGGAGAAGTTCCTCGCTTACTGCTCTTCTTAGACTAGGTAAAAGCAGCAGCCGGCCAAGAAAACGAGGGAGATGCTCATTTTTTTGAAAAGACGTCTGTGGTGGAGGATGTTTGAGAGTGAGACAGTGATGGAACCTGCTACTTTCTGAGAGTATAGGGCAGAGGTGTCAAAAGTCTTCCAGCCCGAGGGCCAAATTCAGTTTCAGAGAAGCTCTTGGGGACCACGTTTCAGTGGTGGGCGGGGCCAACTGCAAAAGCGGAAAGGCCAAAATATCAAAAATGCCAGCATATTTTAGCTTCACTCTCTTCCTGCCAGTAACTAAGCTTTAGGAGAGGCATTTCAATCTTTTAGAATGTGGGGAAAACTGCACAAAAGCCAGGAAACCACCAAATGACTGGCAGCAAAGGGGAGGAGGCCATCTGGGGAACCTCAGAGAGCCACATTGGGATGCCAGGCAGGTCAGATTCAGCTCGTTGGCCTGAGGTTTGACACCCCTGGTATAGGGCAAGGTGACAATGATCATAAACCGACTGCTGTCAACCTAGGTGAAAGGAGACTCCCTTTTCCATTTCAGAATCCCAAACCAATAGAGAACCAACAGAGAGCTCACATCTGGAGACTGAGGGAGTGTGAGAGCCAAGCCTAGGTTGAAGTAGCAGAAAACTGTTGATCCAATAAGAAGGGTAGCTTTGCCTGCTAGGTTCCCCTTCATATCCACAGCCGTAAAGACAAAACATGACATTTTCATGACAGGGCGCCAGTGTGGCATGACCCCAGTTGTACAGAGAAGCTCAGTCTTTTCTTTTCTAAAAGAAAAAGAACGTGGATAGCTGGCCACAGAAAGCGGGCCACTGGGAATAACTCCATTTACAATCCTGACTTCTTCTGTGCTGATGATTCCATGAGAGTCTGTAGGCCCGAGTTCTGCTCTCGCTTGCCATTCTCTGAGGAGCTCGTACATCATGGTCTTCTGTGCGGCATGTGGATGTCCACAGGGACGAATGTCACTGCTATGTCACGGCCGGCGCCATTGCTGCTCTGTCCCGATGTGGAGGGGGTTGTGGCTTTCACATTCTTAGGTTCCAGCTCTCGCTTTGCCCTCATGCGTCTACAAAGAGAAAAGCAAATGTGACAAATGATGAATGTGACACGACAAACAGCTGGGATTGTATGGCTTAGAGAAAAGGTGAGTAAGGGGAAACATGAGAGAGGTCTACAAAATAAAGCACGATGAGGAGAATGTGGATAGGGAGACATTTTTCTCCCTCTCTCGTAATACTAGAACCTGGAGCCATCCCATGAACCTGATTGGTGGGAGATTCTGGACAGATAAAAGAGAGTAATTTTCACACAGCACAGAGTTAATCTATGGAATTCACTTCCACAAGATGTGGTGACAGCCACTAGTTTGGATGGCTTTAAAAGGGGGTTGGACAAATTCCTGGAGGAGAAGGCTGTTGTTGTTCAGTCGTTCAGTCGTGTCCGACTCTTCGTGACCCCATGGACCATAGCACGCCAGGCCTTCCTGTCCTGCGCTCTCTCCCGGAGCGTGCTCAAGTTCATATTCATTGCATCCGTGATGCTATCTAGCCATCTCATCCTCTGCCGTCCCCTTCTCCTTTTGCCTTCAGTCTTTCCCAGCATCAGGGTCTTTTCCAGGGAGTTTTCTGTTCGCATTAGGTGGCCAAAATATTGGAGCTTCAGCTTCAGTATCTGTCCTTCCAATGAGCACTCAGGGTTGATTTCCTTTAGGATGGACTGATTTGACCTCCTTGCAGTCCAGGGGACTCGTAAGAGTCTTCTCCAGCACCACAGTTCGAAAGCATCGATTCTTCGGCGCTCAGCCTTCCTTATAGTCCAGCTCTCACAGCCATACATTACTACTGGGAAAACCATAGCTTTGATTAGACGGACCTTTGTCAGCAAGGTGATGTCTCTGCTTCTTACTATGCTGTCTAGGTTGGCCATAGCTTTCCTCCCAAGGAGCAAGCGTCTTTTAATTTCATGGCTACAGTCACCGTCTGCGGTGATCTTGGAGCCCAAGAAAGTAAAATCTGTCACTGCTTCCATTTCTTCCCCTTCTATATGCCAGGAAGTGATGGGGCCAGATGCCATGATCTTCGTTTTTTTAATGTTGAGTTTCAAACCAGCTTTTGCACTCTCCTCTTTCACCCTCAACAAGAGGCTCTTGAGATCCTCTTCGCTTTCTGCCATTAGGGTGGTATCGTCTGCATATCGGAGGTTGTTGATAATTCTCCCAGCAATCTTAATTCCGACCTCTGATTCATCCAACCCGGCATTTCTCATGATGTACTCTGCATATAAGTTAAATAAGCAGGGTGACAATATGCAGCCTTGTCGTACTCCTTTCCCAATTTTGAACCACTCGGTTGTTCCATGTCTGGTTCTTACTGTTGCTTCTTGACCCTCGTACAGGTTTCTCAGGAGACAGGTAAGGTGGTCTGGTACTCCCATCACTTTCAGAATTTGCCACAGTTTGTTGTGATCCACACAATCAAAGGCTTTAGCGTAGTCAATGAAGCAGAAATAGACATTTTTCTGGAATTCTCTTGCTTTCTCCATGATGCAGCGAATGTTGGCGATTTGATCTCTAGTTCCTCTGCCTCTTCGAAACCCAGCTTGTACTTCCGGTAGTTCTCGGTTCGCATACTGCTGAAGCCTAGCTTGTAGAATTTTGAGCATCACCTTGCTGGCATGTGAAATGAGCGCAATTGTGCGGTAGTTTGAACACTCTTTGGCGTTGCCCTTCTTTGGAATTGGAATGTAAACTGACCTTTTCCAGTCTTGTGGCCACTGTTGAGTGTTCCAGATTTGTTGGCATATTGAATGCAGCACTTTAACAGCATCATCTTTTAGGATTTTAAATAGTTCGGCTGGAATACTGTCATCTCCGCTAGCTTTGTTGTTACTAATGCTTCCTAAGGCCCACTTGACTTCACTCTCGAGGATGTCCGGCTCAAGTTCAGTGACCGCACTATCATGGCTATCAGGGACATTCAGATCTTTCCTGTATAGTTCTTCTGTGTATTCTTGCCACCTCTTCTTAATCTCATCTGCTTCTGTTAGGTCCCTGCCTTCTTTGTCCTTTATCATGCCCATCTTTGCACAAAACGTTCCCTTGAGATCTCCAATTTTCTTGAAGAGATCTCTAGTCTTTCCCATTCTGTTGTTTTCCTCGATTTCTTTGCATTGTTCATTTAAGAAGGCCTTCTTGTCTCTCCTTGCTATTCTCTGGAACTCTGCGTTCAGTTGGGTATATCTTCCCCTTTCTCCCTTGCTTTTCGCTTCCCTTCTTTCGTGAGCTACTTGTAAAGCCTCATCAGACAGCCACTTGGCTTTCTTGCATTTCTTTTTCTTTGGGACGGATTTCGTTGCTGCCTCCTGAACAATGTTACGGACCTCCGTCCATAGTTCCTCAGGCACTCTGTCTATCAGGTCTAATCCCTGAAATCTATTCCTCACCTCCACTGTATATTCATCAGGGATATGATTTAGGTCATACCTGAACGGTTTAGTGGTTTTCCCGACGTTCTTCAATTTAAGACGAAATTTTGCAAGAAGCAGCTCATGATCTGAGCCACAGTCAGCTCCAGGTCTTGTTTTTACTGACTGTATGGAGCTTCTCCATCTTTGGCTGCAAAGAACATAATCAATCTGATTTCGATATTGACCATCTGGTGACGTCCATGTGTAGAGTCGCCTCTTGTGCTGTTGGAAAAGAGTGTTTGCTATGATCAGCATGTTCTCTTGGCAAAACTCTATTAGCTTTTGTCCTGCTTCATTTTGTACACCAAGGCCATGCCTGCCTGTTATCCCGGTGATTTCTTGACTTCCTACTTTAGCATTCCAATCCCCTATGATGAAGAGGACATCTTTTTTTGGTGTTAGTTCTAGAAGGTGTTGTAGGTCTTCATAGAACCGATCAACCTCAGCTTCTTCGGCCTCAGTGGTTGGGGCATAAACTTGAATTACTGTGATGTTGAATGGTTTGCCTTGGATTCGTACTGAGATCATTCTATCATTTTTAAGATTGTACCCCAGTACTGCTTTTCCCACCCTTTTGTTGACTATGAGTGCTACTCCATTTCTTCTAAGGGATTCTTGCCCACAATAGTAGATATGATGGTCACCTGAATTAAATTCGCCCATGCCTGTCCATTTGAGTTCGCTGATTCCCAAGATGTCGATGTTCAATCTTGCCATCTCATGTTTGACCACCTCCAGCTTACCTTGATTCATTGATCTGACATTCCAGGTTCCTAAACAATATTGTTCTTTACAGCATCGGATTTTCTTTTCACCACCAGACACATCCACAGCTGAGTGTCCTTTCGGGTTTGGCCCAGCCGCTTCACTCTTTCTGGCGCTACTTGGAAATACCCTCTGCTCTTCCCCAGTAGCATATTGGACACCTTCCGACCTGAGGGGCTCATCTTCCGGCGTCATCTCTTTTAGCCTTGTGATACGTTCCATGGGGTTTTCTTGGCAAGAATACTGGAGTGGGTTGCCATTTCCTTCTCCAGTGGACCACATTTTGTCAGAACTCTCTGCCATGACCTGTCCGTCTTGGGTGGCCCTGCACGGCATAGCTTATGGCTTCACTGAGTTACGCAAGCCCCTTCGCCACAACAAGGCAGTGATCCATGAAGGGGAGGAGAAGGCTATCAAGGGCTATAGTTCTAATGGCTGTATGCTCCCTCCAGGAGCAGAGACACTATGCCTATGTACATCAGTTGCTGGGGAACACAGGCGGGAAGGTGCTGTTGCGCTCATGTCCTGCTTGTGAGTTTCCTGTAGGCAGCTGTTTGGCCACTGTGAACAGAATGCTGGACTAGATGGACCCTTGGTCTGATCCAGCAGGGCTCTTCTTAGGTTCTTATGTAATTATGTCACAGGACTTGCTGGTCATGAATTGTCGTGTCTTGGGATGGTCTCTACTTCCCTTGCCCCGTACTATATTCTAGGATGGGCAGAAAACCTGATGGATCCTCTGGCCTCTTACAGACAAATTATAGGAGCTTCACAAGATAAACTGTGCCACTTGAACCTGTCACCTGGAGCCTGAAGCAGTCCAGTCCAGCACGGGGGCCTGTTTCGAACCAGACTTCAAGACTGTCCATGCCACTCCAGGAACCCCAAGATCACAAGGGATGACTTAGTGACACAGCTACTTCTCATGCCACTGTTGCCCTCTCTAGAAGGAGGGAGACGAAGGGCCATAGTTCAGTGGTAAAACACAGGCGATGCATGCCACAGGTTTGAGGTCCAATCCCTGGCCTCGCCAGGTAACAATGCCGAGCTAGATGGACCAATGGTATGGCAGCTTCCTATGTTTCTAAGCTGGGATAACCCTGACTTGGGATGTAACTTCGTTCTTGTTCCCTCTCACGTTATCTTAGCTTATTAGATAGGGGTAGGAAGCAGCCATGCTGTAGCAGCCCCCATGCCATCAAGGTAATGCAAAGGTGCAAAACCTGCAGCCCTCCAAGGCCCTTACTACGACCCCTCAAGAGTGCCCACCATTGCCAAATTCCCACCAACACCACCGTCGATTTCCCCACCACGTGTACATTCCACTCTCTCCCTCTACGTCAAGTTCCTTGGTCCTCTCCGTTCACAATCACACACTCCAAGGTAAAGGGCTTCAGGCTCACTACTTTCTTAGTTAGCGAACAGGCTCTTTACAAAGGCAAATCCGCAGAGTCTCTCAGGCTACAAAGGAAAACAGCTACTCCACACAATTACGAATATCAATAGAAGAGCCAAGTGGGAATTGGAGACATTGCCGGCAGTTTGAACAAGAACTTGCTGGACAGAATAACTTGCGGGGGGATGCCCCTCCCTTACAGTTGTGCCCTCCTGCGTAGGCTACCACGCATAGCCAACCGGGTGGAGCGTCTGAGCTCTGCCTCTAACTTTTCCTGCTTTGCTCTGCGCTGGACTCTAGCATCCTTCAGGTCACACCCCGCACTCTCCTCCTCCTCCGAGACCTGAGTTCTCACGGGGGAGGGGGGGGCTTCAGGTCAAGCCATCTGTGAGCCACGTTCCTGAGAAGAACACCTATCTGAGCTCACTAGGGAGGAAACCTCCCCCAGTTCTGGCTGTTCCCATTCTGAGTCTGAGCTGCTATGTCCCTCCACAGGCTCAGAATAATTCCTGACACCCTGTTCTGTCTCTGCTGTGATGAATGCTTAGCATTGTTTAGGCGCTGGTGAGGCCTGGGTTTACCTATGGACTGGTTTTTTCCAGCAAGGAACAAGAAAAGTTCAGCACAATGGAAAGTTCTGAACAGTGCTGTGGCTAGAGGCCAGACAGGCTTGCCTGTATGTTGTTCCAACAAGAAGCAGAACAAGACTGAGGCTTAAATAAGAGTGCACCTGAATTTAGATTGGTTAGCCCCGCCTCCATACTGCCAGAGGCTTGGTCTCTTAAAGGGGCCTGGCCTGTTTAAGCAAGCTCATAGGACTATTGGAAGCTGCCTTATGAGTCAGGCCATTGGTCCATCTAGCCCAGTATCGTCGACACTGACTGGCAGCAGCTCTCCAGGGTTTCAGGCTGGAGTTTTTCCAGCCCTACCTGAAGATGCTGGGGATTGAACCTGGACCTTCTGCATACCAAGCAGGTGCTCTACCACTGAGCTATGGTCCCTCCCTTATACTGTCCTAGTTTGCACAACACAACAGCCCACCGTGGCTTAATTTACACATGGGGGTTGTTGCATTGTGCTGTCGCATTGTGCTGTCCTCCCAGCTTGCCATGGATTGTCATGCTGTGCAAACCCCTCAACCCAGGCTGCAACAAGGTGGAAGGGGCTGTAGCATGCTAGTGTCCTCATGGCCCATGTCCTCAGAGTCTGAAGACAGTAATACAGCCTCCTCTGGATGCAGGGAGCTGACTCTTGGGATCTTGGGGAGATAGAAGCCTCTTCCTGTGAGGAAAAGGGGTTGGGATTATCTGAGGATGAGGGTTCGGAGTCCTGGCCCATGACACCCCACAGAGATCAAACAGATCACTCTTTCCCCACCACGGCTAGCACTGAGGAAAGAGCAATCTCTTTCAGGATCTCCAGGATATGTGTGTGTGTGCACGTGCGCACGTGTGCCCCTGACCCAGGATTGCTGTTCATTATTTATCTATGGTATTTCTATACCACCTTTCTGAAGCCAAGGCAGATTACCAAAAATCCAGAAGATAAAACAGCAGTGAAATAAAAAGATAGTAAAACGCTAAAAGCAACCTTAAAAACCACATGCGGCCTTTGGGGCTGAAAAAGCTGTGCCCCCCTGAGGTAATGCAGCTTCTCCATGCAGAGGCTTTTTATCCCGCAATTTTACCAGGGCTTCTGCTTCCAGATTCTTTGCATGATTAAGCTCGGCCCTTTACATGTGCTTCCCTTTCCCCCTAACTTCCGCCCACTTTATCTGCAAGTTCTATATGTTTCATTATACAGCCACTAGATTGCACTGTGGTATAGTTCCTATTATTGAACAACTTCATAGACTCATAGAATAGTAGGGTTGGAAGGGGCCTACAAGGCCATCGAGTCCAACCCCCTGCTCAATGCAGGAATCCAAGTCAGAGCATCCCTGACAGATGGCTGTCCAGCCTCGTCTTGAACGCCTCCAGTTCTCTTTTCACAGAGAAATTCAACTCGCTGTATGTTAATGGCTCATTATCTCTGATCTTTTGAAAAACGGGATAACAGTCAAAAGACACAGGAGATGCCCTGGAGGCTGACGCCGTCATGTACAGGACCCACAAACTTCCATGAGTAACCAAGCTCAGCTGAAGGATAAAAGCTCAATGTGGAGAAGCCCTATATATCCTACAAGGCAGCTGATCATGTTTTTTGTCTCCAGGAACTCCTATTAAGCTCCACCCAGTTGTCTATTTATTGGCTCTCCTTTGCATAGTTTGCCCCATAGGAAATACATATCACCCTACAGGGGGCTTTCCCAAAGCAAAAACACGTGGTGCAGGACCACAGAGCTACACTGTGAATGTGGAAACACAGCACAGCACCATGGTAGCGAGAGATTATGCGGAAACACCCACAGAATACAAGCAGTGCTATGCACAATCTGCTTGTTGTTCTCCTGAAAAATTAAAGGAACTTGAGCACAAAGCTGAGTCCCTGACTCACCTATTATACACTTTCAGCAAGAGCAGAACTGCCGTAAATATAACGATCACACCAACTACAATGGCCGCCACAATTGCTCCAGAACCTAATGTGAAGAAGGAAAGAAAACAAGAAACAGCAATGCTGAAGTGAAAGTCTTTCATGCACCCCAGGTTTTAAATAGTTTTTCAATACCCAACATGCAGTAAACCTGGGATTTGGGATCAAAAGTGCTATCTTGGGTACAGCTCAGAGCTTGGGGTGTGGAGTATCAAATGTTTTTTTTATTTGTTTTTTAAAAAACTTTTATTTTCTTTGCCTTTTTTGTTTTTTCAAGTGTGAGGAATAACAGTGTTCTCCACCACTGCTGAATCTCAAAAGACTTTTGAAACAGCCCTCAATTTCACGAGCAGCCTGCCACATGCAACAAGGGGTGGCTGCTGGAGAAAAACAAACCCAGCGCCCCCCAAGGTCATGGACCAGTTCTTTGGATCTCTGCCAGGGACTCTTGACCTAAGAAAAACAGCTCTGAAGGCTCTGGTACGGATGTGGCACAGGAGCCTTATGACTGGAGGAGACGCCTTCTTTATTTATGTATTACGGTGACTGATATTCTCCACCTTTCAGAATAGAAATCCTTCCAAGGCAGCTTACAAGTACAATAAAATTACCTCAATAAAATCACTATAAGCGATATTTAAAACAACAACTCATAAGGATCCATCCCACAGGGCAGTTGATGGCCGGAGCCCTGTGGCAGAAAGGAGGGACAGGCCAGCTGCCGCAGGGGCCCACGGTGGTCTGGAATGCTTCCCACAGGGTCGTTGATGGTAGAAGGTATGATGGCCATTAGTTGAGGCTGGTGGCTCTGATTTCAGGGGGGTTGTGAATCCATTCTGGGTTTCAGTCAGAACCAGCCAGAACTCTAAAGGAGCTATCCAAGGTGCTGAACCCAATCTCCAAAATCGGTCCAGCACATTGGATAGATCCTTTAGAGTTCTGGTTGTTTCTGACTGAAACCTAGGATGGTTTCACAGCCCCACTGAAATCGGAGCCACCAGCCTCTGCTGGTGGCCATGTGTCCTCTTTTACAGAGGACTGACCTCTGTTTGAAGGGCTGCCCTGTCCAATACCAGTTTAAAGATCAAGAACTGTAAGAACTGTTGTCCGTCCACAGGTAGCACCTGGACAGCAGATTGATCAGGCACACAACTCACCTGGTAACAGTTGTCTGCACTATGGTGAGCTGGACTATTTCTATTTACATTATTTCAACAGAAATAGATGGACTATTTCTATTTAAATGTATTTCTATTTAAATTATAACTATTTCTAAATGTACATCTATACCTGTCAATTAGCAGATGTAAATGCTATGCAAATCACTGCCCTTTTTGTCCTCTCTTTTGGTGATGTGTTTCCTCATTTTTGGTGATTCATAAGTGGTGGCCGCAATAGAAGGCCCTGTCTTCTCCTTTTTTTAAATACACCTTTCAAAGGAGCCTTGGGGGCTCCAGTTTGAGCTGCCTAGGGGAAGGCCACAGCAGAACGTGAGTGCAATAGCAGCACCCTCCCACTCATGTTCTCCAGCAACTGGTACTGTATATCCAGTTATCATATTATCCTGTTATCCGCCATGAATTTATCTAATCCCCCTTTAAAGCATTGGTGACCACCACACCCCTTTTATTCTCCCTGAAGTCCAAATTCCTCTATTAGAAAACATACAGACATTCAGATGTCACACTAAGCCAAGATGGTTAGGGAATTTCTGCTAACCATGGCAGCTTAGCGTGTCACGTGGGGGGAGAAAACCACATTCCTTGTGGTTAGTAAGCCACCCTGGCTAACCACCCCCCTGCAACAAGGTTAAGGGACCTCGGGGTGGCTTAGCGTCTCATCTGGTGGGCTCCATGGTGGTTAAAACAGGCTCTGGAGGACTACCAGGAGTCCTTCCAGGTGTCAGGGTTGGATCGGAGCCCAGAGAGCCCCAAAGCAGTTCTGATTCTGCGGAAGAGATAGAAACCGCAGGAGAGGAACCCGCGCGCTGTACAGAGGAGCAGCCAGGGGGAGAGCCCCTCCCGGTACACATTCCTGAGAGTGATAGTGACCCTGGCAGGGAGAGGGAGGTACAACAGCAGTTTCTGGACGCTAGGTGCCGGCGCAGCGTCAAGCGGGAGATGGCGGGCGCTGAGAGGAGGCGCTCAGCCTGCCTGGCGTGACAGCAACAGCGGTGCCCTGATACCCCACGGGAAAGGGGTGGACTCTCTCCTCCTAGCTCATACGTTCAGAGGTTTCCCGCCTTCCCCTTCAAACGGAGATCAACTGATTCCTAAGGTTAGAACCCCCGAGTAGGCAGCTCTCTTAAGTCTCACTCGTAGGATCAAGCAATTAGCATCTGTAAGCATCATTAAGTTGAATGGAAATAAAGCCTTGGAAAAGAGCCCTATCGTCTGCGTGTTGATTCTGGCTACCTGAGGATTTCAGAAGGCAGCAGGGGCGACCTCCCGACACCAGGAGACCATAGAGTCTGCCCGCTAGAGCATCCACCACTGCCAGCAACGCTGTAGCCACCATGGACTTTCTCTATGGCCGCATGGCCATTTTGGCCACTGGAGCAGCCGCCAGGAGCCCATTCACATGGCAGAAGACACCGGGATGTGCGCTAACCATGCCGGGAAGATCGCCAGGTAACTATGGAGGGGGGTGGTTAGCACTGCATGGTTCCACAACTGTCTGGCAGGCCCGCGTGTAGTGGTTTTGCTACCCCCCTCATAGTTACCCTAACCACCCTCCCCCCTTATGCATCTGAACAGCCCAACAGAATTTAAGAGCCCCCAAATGCCAGCATCTTACTCTGATAAAGAATTTGTTCTTGAGACTTTACGGTCGCATTTGTCGAAGGCAGGGAATTCTCAGCCGCTGGCAAAACTGTCGTCATCTTGATTCTAGCTGGGCAGAGCAAAAACGGGAAAGGAGCCATTAGAGAAACTAAAGCAGACGCAGCAATATAATTGGTTGGGCCGCTGTCTATTGCAGGGGTGTTGAAATGCTCTCAGCCCAAGGCCCAATTCCATTTCAGAGAAGGTTTCGAGGGCAACATTCCAAAGGTGGGCAGGGCCCAAGGGAAAAGGGACGGGGCCAAAATACCACCCTATTTTCCCTTGAAGTGCTTGCTGCTGGCAATTAAACCTCAGGGGAGACATGTCATCTTTTAGAATGGTTGGATGGGGGAACTGCAGAAAGCCAGGGCAACTGAAAGGATCCAGGGGCTGGAGCATCTCCCCTATGAGAGGAGGTTACAACAGCTAGGATTGTTTAGCGTGGAAAAAGGAAGGTGAGGGGAGGCCTGATAGAGGTGTACAAAATCATGCATGGTGTGGAGAATGTGGGTAGGGAGACATTTTTCTCCCTCTCTCATAATACCAGAAGCCAACAGGGTTATCCTGTGAAGCTGGTTGGTAGGAGATTCAGGACAGATAAAAGAAAGGACTTCTTCACACAGCGCATCGTTAAACTGTGGAATTCACTGCCACAAGATGTAGTGATGGCCCCTAATTTGGATGGCTTTAAAAGGGGGCTGGACAAGTTCCTGGAAGAAAAGGCTATCAATTGCTACTAGTCTTGATGGCTATGTGAGGCAGCATGCCTCTGTACACCAGTTGCTGGGGAACATGGGCAGGAGGATGCTGTTGCGCTCATGTCCTGCTTTGGGGTTCCTGGTCAACAGCTGGTTGGCCACTGTGTGAACAGAATGCTGGACTAGATGGACCCTTGGTCTGATCCAGCAGGGCTCTTCTTATGTTCTTAAACCACCAAATGTGGGGGAAAGGGCGCATACGTATCTGGGGAGGCCTGGGGGGGGGCTGAGGTTCTGCACCCCTGGTCTATTGCTAGTGGAGTGTGCTCACTTTCTGATTATGCAGATGTCTTTGGTCTTATCCAAATGATGGTGTGATTGTTTATACTTCTTTTTAGATTTATGAAACTGCACCCTGTGCCTAGCACACACAAAGGGTGATGTATAGTAACAATAAACATTCAGAAAGCACCTAAAACCATTAGGTGCTGCAATCACTTGTACCAGCTCATTTTGCCGCATGTGTAGATCAGACCCATGAAACTGACCCATCCTAAACCAGTATGTCATAGTGGTTAGAGTGTTGGAGTAGTACGGGGGGGGGGGGGACGACAACACCCAAGTTCAATTCCCTGCTCAGCCAAGTTGCTCACTGGATGACCTTTGGTCAATCGCTTTCTGCCTAACCTACCTCACAGGGTTGTTGTGAAGATAAAATGCAGGGGCAGGGAGGAAGATCATGCACACTATCTTGAGTTCCTTACAGGATAGCAATGTAATAAATAAATACAATCTAGAGAGACCTTTGGTCAATTTCACTTCTGCAGAAAGTCTTGCTGAAACGTGAGGGCAAGTTCGGAAAAGTGTAAAGGAGGCAGCTGAGATTTTGGGGTGGGGTTAACAGGGAGCTGTGCCCTGTTCTGAGAACTCAGCCAAGGAGCTTCAGTTTCAGCTCCCATGCAGTCTGAATACTAAGGCAATCACATGGCATGATACGGCCAGAGGGAGGGGTTGTGTCGCTCATTGCCATCAGTGTCACAGATTCCTATCCAACAGGTGGCTGTGATGTATATGCTACACATTCCGCACATGCCAGGGAAAGGCTATCATATAAAGATTAAATAGAAGAAAAAGAATGTCATTTTCCTGGGCAGAGTCAGGTCAAGGCTAGCTGGAGCCTTTTGCTGATCATAGTTTTTAAGACCCTCTCCAACATAGGGTGAACACATAGAAAGTGGTGCAGGTGCAGTTTGTCATGCAGGGGTGAGGAAAGGCATAGTGGCTGAAATTCCCTTATCTATCCAACCATTAAAACCACGGCCTCTCTTACTTCTAATAACTGTAATAACTCATTTATTGTGGTATAAACATCCGTGACTAGAGTCCACTTCATCAGATGCATGGAACACAATTCTCATTTGGCAGGTGTGTGTGTGTGTGTGTGTATATATGTATGTATGTATGTATAATCCATCTTCTCTCTCTCTCTCTCTCACACACACACACACACACACACACACACGGGAGTGCGTATAGAGGAAAAATGGGGCTAAAAGCAACTGAATACAAAAAGTACCACCTGCTGACAATTCTGCATAAAACTGAAGATAAGCAAAGCAACTATTCATAGCAGCAGTAACTGGTAATAAGACAATTGTCCTCCCATTGCTAAGTTAATTAACGCCTGTAGTGAGACAGAAACAACAAAAAGTATTGTGACACCTAAAAGGCTAACACATTTATTATGGCATATTTCATGGACAGGAGTCCACTCCATCAGATGCATGAAATTTTATCCTCAGTTGGTAGGTGTATGTTTGTGTGTGTATACGCAGACACACACACAAGTGTATGGGTGGGGGGGGGGGAGAAATGGTAAGCAGCAAGGTCAAATGACAATGAAATGCAGAAAGTACAGTCTGCAATAATTCAATTAAAGCTTAAATTGTATGGAAAATGAGCATAGTACCCATTCATAACAGCATTAATCACTTCCCCTTCACACACTTATGCCCAGCCTCCATAGGCTCCCTGATTGCTTGATCATTACTGTAGATGGAATAATTTAATAACAGGATAATGTGGGAGAAAAGAATGTATCCCCAGAAAAACACCATGTACATCACTAATGAGGAATGTGGCATTGCAAACCATGGATTGGATCCAGATTGAGTCATACTTACAGTGGACCTTGATTTCAATGGGTCAACTCTAAGTATGACTCAATTTGGATCCAACCCCATGAGCATACAAAAAGGTATATGAATGCTCTGATACACATACACACCCCAAATTCGCAACACAAATAAATATAACTCAGTGACACCTTTGACACTCAGTAAACGGGGTCATGTACTTCAGCCGTGTGCTTGTTCATGGTCACCTCTAGCTACTCTTCCTGTCCTCCTTTTGTTGTCTCTCTCCCTGCCCATGTCAAAATGTAGGTTGTAAACTACTTTGGGCAGGAACCTGTTGTGTGTTTGCTTATAGTACTAAATCTCCATATACAGTAGTTGTATTTTAGAAATAGTATTGAAACCTATCTGCTTTTTGAGATAAGTATTTTTATTAATAATTAATATTATTTTATTCTTATTAATTAACATTTGTATCCTGCCCTTCTTCCAAGCTGCTCAGGATGGCATATACAAGTGTTATGTATTGCATTTTATCCTAATAAAAACTCTGTTTGGCAGTTTAAGCTGAAAGGTAGTTTCCAGAACACCTGGGGATACGAACCCAGGTCTCCCCAGTCCAGAGGGCTGAGCAGTTTTTCTCCATGAAAATGAAGTCTAGCTAGATGGACCAACGGTTTGACTTGTTATAAAAGTAATATTGGGGAGGGAGACTCAAAACAATGGGAGTTTTGGGCAGACGCCCCTGTAGCTGAAAGCGGACATTACGTGACAAGTTGATTAAACTGAGAACTGGCGTGGCTAGAAGGGTTTTTATAGGGCCTGATGTCTCCCAATGGGCTGGTGAAGTCAGCTGACTGACTCCAAGTTGTTGGGTCAGGTGACAGAACTCAAGCCAGTACTGCAGGCAAGAGGATGCCCTTGACTCACACAGCGCAGTCTGTCCGTCAAGCAGGCTGAGAGACTAGAACACTGGTGACACAGGAGGTAAGCGTGGCTGCTGGGTTCAAGACCTCCACTGGCACCTTACAAATAAATCTACAAAATTTCACACACACACACACACACACACACACACACACTCTTAGTCATGTGAAGGCCCAGGAAAAATTGGGAAAAAAAGGGGAGGAAAACAGTTATTTTCTATTGTTTTTCTAAGGACTGTTTTTGTGTTTTTCCAAAAAATTGGAAAAAATTGAAACACTTTGGATTATGAAATATTTTCTTTCAAATGTAAGACAAAGTATTTATATATTGTTACCCAGCCTGTACTCTTCTCAAAATAATTTCTAGAAACTATGTAATAAGAACACTTTTATAGAAAGACTAGAGATGTAAAATGTCCGGAAATAATGAAGTCATGGGGGAAAATATTTTTAATCCTCTCTGTAAGATTCCTAGCATAGTTATTTCTTTCATTCTTTATTAAGATTATTAATCTAAAGTATATTTTACTGATAGACATTTATGATCAGGTTCCCAACATGTGAGTAGAGTCACCATTGTGCATTCTTGACAGCTTGGGTTTTGTTCTGTAGAGTCCTGTGTTTCTGATGCTATAGCGGTCATTTAAAGTTGTACTAATCTGTTCAGACAATAATTACAAATTTACTGAGGTTACTTTTAAAAGTTAAAAAAAATAATGATAATTTTCTGAGCAAACTAAGTCACACATAAAATAACTTTAGGAACAGAAAGTCTGCTTTTTGTTCCTAAAGCAGCCCTCCCCAACCTGGTGCTCTCCAGAAGTTTTGGACTACAGTGCCCAGCATTCCTGACCATTGGCCATGCCACCTAAGGCTGATGGGGGCTGAAGTCCAAAATATCTGGACAGCACCAGGTTGGGGAAGGCTGTTTTAAAGCAATAAAGTGGCTTTATATCTGTAAAGAGCGCCAAAAAAATAAGTATTGCTTATTTTTCTATTTTTCCAAAACTTCCAAATTTTCAAAAACAACAACAGGGTTTTTCCCCATGACCTAAAAATTTCCAGAAATTTTACATCTCTAGTCATGTGTAGCACATCAGTGGCATGAAAGATAGAAAGAACCTCAAAGAGTTCTCTTCCAGGTTTCAAAAGTATTTCTGCCTGGGTAAGTATTCCTGCCCAGCAATTGAGCAAGTTGCAAGACAGACATTTGTGCAGACATCTTTTTTTGTCCCACTATCACCTCTGGTCAAAGAGGGTTTGCAGGCTTTTGAAATGCCAAACCTGTTTACCAGAGATAGGAGTGGGATGAGTGCATGCACCATAACCAGCCATCCCTTTTCCAAATGGCTCTCAACTCTCTGAAAAAAAAAAAACACCTATTGTTTGTTTCCATTCTCAAACGCTCAATTTTCAATCTGGCCCTGGCTACGGAGACATAATGATTTATAAGAAATTAAACCCAATTTGTAAATGTTCCATGACCGCCCCCGCCCCAAGCTTCAATGAAGGAGAGTTTGGCTTAAGAGAGAAAACCCCAGGCACCTGGTGGCGGGCAGGTCTGGGGAGGTGGGAACGATCACACAGAGAGCTTCCCCCTTGCCACGAAGGGCCCAGTGAGCTAAGCGCAGCCACTGCCAATAACCTTGAATCCATCTCTATAATGAAAGTTCTATAAATGGAATTTCAATAAAACAACCCCCCCCCCCCCCGAAATACGGGAAAATTCAGATAATCGCTGGCAGTCATTGAGAATGTTGGCTTCTTCTGGAGTTTTGCCCCCAGTTTTCAAAGCTTTGAATTACAAGGTTGTTTGTGTCAAAGCAGTCTCGCTATTTCTAGCCAAAATGAGGAGAAGCAAAAATGAAAATAACTCAGGCTCTGAATCCATAACTAGGTCATTCTCCTCGAAGTGAATGGCGCCTTTGTGTATCCAAGGCTGAGTTACTTTTGTAACATGATAATCTACTGTGGTCGGGGATCCTTTTTTTCCTCTTCCCCGTTTTCAAAGAATTGAATCCAAACGTTCTCCTTTCCTGCCCCACCACCAGCCCCACTGTATGTTATTTTTATAGTGAGTTTGTGGTTCTCCAGCTTCAACCTGTCAGCACTATACACACACACACACACACACACACACACGATGGCTACTGCTTCTTGAAGTAGGATCTGTCATCGCTTCCTTTCTATCCAACCGGAGACCCTGAAAGGCCGCAACTGACCACCTCGTTCCTGCTTAACGAGGGAATGGTGGGAGCTGCGTCAAGGGCCATGCTCTCCTTTCAAGAGGGTGGCAACAAGGAAAGTAGGATGGGAAGCAACAGAAAAAGGCCAGATAAATATTATTTTAAAGCAGGGCTGTAAGGGCCTAACTACACATTACACACTAGCCGGCTGGAGTCTCGTAGGGCGGCCAGAGAACAGCCCTTTTACAGAGGACAGTCCTTCACTTGAAGGGCTGCTAGGCCATCGTCTTTTTGAAGGGCTGTCCTGCCCAAGTCTGGCAAAAAGATAAAGAACCACCAGAACTGCTGCCCATCCACAGGTAGCACCTGGACAGCAAACTGAACAGTCAGTCACACAAATCCCCTGGCCACAGTCTTCTGCACTAGGGTGAGATGGAATGAATTATTTAAATTGTAATAATCTTTTCTAAATTTGCATCTACCCACATCAATTAGCACATGCTGTTTTATGAAAATTGTCCTCTTTTGTCCTCTTTTTTGGTGATGCATTTCCTCTGTTTTGGCAATTCCTATGGGGCTACCCTAGTTTAGAGGCCGTTTGACTCTGGGTATCAATTTCTACAAAGAGAGGGCTGACCCGAGACATTTTGCTGCCTGAGGCAAAGCAGCAAATGGCTCCTAGCTCCCTGAAGTCAAGGTTGTTGTTGTTGTTCAGTCGTTCAGTCGTGTCCGACTCTTCGTGACCCCATGGACCATAGCACGCCAGGCCTTCCTGTCCTGCGCTCTCTCCCGGAGCGTGTTCATATTCATTGCATCCGTGATGCTATCTAGCCATCTCATCCTCTGTCGTCCCCTTCTCCTTTTGCCTTCAGTCTTTCCCAGCATCAGGGTCTTTTCCAGGGAGTTTTCTCTTCGCATTAGGTGGCCAAAATATTGGAGCTTCAGCTTCAGTATCTGTCCTTCCAATGAGCACTCAGGGCTTATTTCCTCTAGGATTGACTGATTTGACCTCCTTGCAGTCCAGGGGACTCGTAAGGTTCTTCTCCAGCACCACAGTTCGAAAGCATCAATTCTTCGGCGCTCAGCCTTCCTTATAGTCCAGCTCTCACGGCCATACATTACTACTGGGAAAACCATAGCTTTTGTTCTAAGCTTTTGTTCTAAAACCCCATGGAGCATATCACAAGGCTAAAAGAAGTCAAGGTACATAGTAGCAAAAGCTGGACAATTTTTTTTGACCGCTGAGGCAGAAAATCCCACAAGTGCCTCTCCACTCCACTCCCTGGCAGTACAAATGCAACAATAATGAATAATTAACAATTTGCTGCTCACAAAACCTGTTGCCCAAGGCAGCTGCCTCACTCTGCCTAACAGCAGGGTCAGCCCTGCTGATGGGCAAACGGTGGGGGGAAGACTGCAGGCTTTATGGGCTCCCTGAGGCATCTGAACTGTCAAAATGTACTTCCATATGAACTTGTCCCTTTAAACATATGGACTACCTATATGCATCCGGTCTGATTGCTTCTTGTTTTTTGTTTTACTCTGGGTACCGTTTAAGTTAATGTTTGACTTTAGCTGCTTGCAATGATGTCAAAATCTTGTAATAACCTCATTGATTCAACAATAAATCTTGAACTGACAGATTGGTGCCTGTGAGGAACAGGATGCTGAACTAGTTGGACCTTTGGCCCAATCTAGCAGAGCTGTTCTTGTGTCCTTACAAATGCTTGCAACAACACCCTCATGGCCCGTTGCTGTTTTGAACAGGAGGCAGGCAAAGGGTTAACCACCTTCTCCTCCCACTCCCAATCTCATCCACCCCAAAGAGTGTTTCCTGTTGAAAAGGGGGTGTGAATCATCAGGATACGTCACATGAATTAACACATCTGGTGCACTCCAGATGTGTTGACTACAACTCCCATGACCATGCTGGCTGGGGATGATAGGAACTATGGTGTAGTCCAACACATCTGGAGAGTGTTAAGTTGGAGGAGGCTACATTAATGACATGGGCCCAGGTTATCTGAATGACCACATTCAGTCTCCATGTGTCTCTGGCCAGACATTTAAGATCAGGTGAAGATGGCCCTCCTAAAGGTTTGCTGAGCAGAGGATGGTGCCCCAGAGATGTTTGCCTGGCTGCCTCTATCTTTCCTATCATTTCTGCACCAGATGAAGACCTTTTCATTCTCCAAGGCCTTTTAACATTAGTTTTATTGGTGCTTTTATTGCTAGGTGCTCTATGTCTGTTGTCAATGTTGATATACGCATTTTAGTGTAGTTATGCATATTTTGATTTGTAAGCTGTGCTGGGAATTCTGGTGAATTGAAGGGGGGGATTTTATAAAATCAATAAATGCATTAAAAAATTGCATTAATGCTGAGGGCTTGTAGTTCTTCACCAAAAAAGGTATCAATTTCATTTCAGTTTGTTGAAACTGGCTGCACCATTTAGACCTAGTTGCAGATTTTAGAACTGCTGGCGGGGCCACAGAAATTCTTGAAGCAATGGTGATGACCTACAGAGCAAGTAAATCAGCCTTTCACAACCTGGGGCCCTTCAGATGTGTAGGACTACGACTCCCATCACTCCCAGCCAACATGGCCTCTTAAAACCAGAAGCGGCCTCACCATCACCGACACCTGTCCTGCCCTCCCCTACACCAGGTTGCAGAGTCTGCAAGCTGCCATTTAAATTTCCCAGAATGCCCTGGAGTGACACTGGGACGCTTCACAAAGACATCCCCAACAGAATGACAATGATTTACTGAGGAGGGGTACCAGAAAACAGGGCTGCCCCCCAGTAAGTAGGGACAGTTGGAGGATATGCAATAATCTTGCAGTGGAGAACAATGAAAACAGCCTTCCCCAATCTGGCACCGTCCAGGTGTGTTAGACTCCCATGGGATGGGAGTTGTAGTCCAACACATCTAAAGGGTGGCAAGCTGGGAGAACGCAGGTATAAACGCCCTAGAGGAGTGACACAGAAGGATGCTGCTTTCAGCAGCTCCCTTGGGCCAAATGTACAGTGTGCATCAGCTCTCCGAACAGATGTTGCTACTAGTAGGAAGGGGCAGAGCAGCTGCCTGAGTTGAAACTCTGGCTTCAGCCCAGCATGTGCAAACAGGGGACCGTACCAGGGAGCCCCTAGAAGCACCCGCCAGTGTTCCTCCCTTCTTATTCATGCTGAACATAAAGGCTCTTTTTTTCTTCCTGGACTGAATGAACTAGCACACTCCGTCTCTCTCTCCACACAGCACCTGCCTTCTCTTTCCACATCAGGAGCCTGAATCTCAGTCTTGCACCGTTATGGAGGCACGTGGGGCGGGGGGATGGCAAACAGATCTTTCAGCCTGCCCTCTCCTGACACCCCTGTTCTAGTCTACCAGATGTTCTCAAGAAGGATGAAGGGGCCGTTTCTTTGGTTAGGTGCTGAGTCGACGCTCCCTTTCAACAGGCTTGTCAGTTTGGGCAGAATTTCCTGGATGGTGAGAGGGAGGAAGGCCAAGATTTTTTATGATTATTATGGTTATTAATCCGAGCGCCGCAGCTAATCGCCAAAACAAGCATCGAAGGGTGTGGAAACTGGCCAGGGGCAGGGGAGTGTACGTGGAGGGCGAGGGGAGGACAGTCGCCACCCTTGTTGGCTTTGTCCATATCCACCAAAATGCATAATAGACAACACTCATAGAGCACGTTGCATGCAGCCAACTGTACAAATCTACTTTGCTACTTGGGCTACGCAACATCACCCAACTCTGTCTCTCTGTCCCACATACATCAGGAGAGGCTGTGCAAATGCTGGACTGGCATGTGGAGGCAGTGATGGGCTGGATGAGGGCCAATAAACTGAAGCCGAATCTCGGCAAGTATCTCGGTTCTGTGGGTTGATGGTTCTCAGGTCCAGGAATTAAGGAGGCAGCCTATTCTGGATGGGGCAGCACTCTCCCTGAAGGAGCAGGTGCATAGTTTGGGGGTGCTCCTTGTCTCCAAGCTGTCACTAGAGGCCCAAGTGGCCTCAGTGGCAAGGGGCACCTATACCTGCCTCTGGCTGGTCCACCAGCTATGGGTGTTCCTGGATCGGGATAGCCAGGCCTCAGTGACTCATGCTGTAGTAACATTCTGGATAGACTACTGCAATGCGCTTTTTGTGGGGCTACCCTTGAAGACAGTCCAGAAGCTGTATCTGGTGCAGAATGCTGTGGCCCAGCTGTTGTCAGGAAGGGATCACCCTGATCCTGAAAGCACTGCATTGGCTGTCGGTGACCTACTGAACCCAATTCAAGGTTTTGCTACTGGCATATAATGCCCTAAGCGACTTGGGACCCCAGTACTTGCCCTGTTACCAACTGACCCGTACCATACAATAGGTGTCCCGCCAATAGCAAAGCATTTTCTGTGGTGGTGACCCGTTTATGGAACTCCCTCCCTGGTGATATCAGTTTTGCCTCCACAGTCCAATTATTCAAACAAGTTTAAAGGCATTCTTATTTGTTCAGGCATTTGGATTCTTATGTAAAGTTGTTAAGGTACAGTCCTAGTGGTTTTAAGGACGCTATATTTTCTTTAATTATTTGATGGTTGTTTTGGCTCAGTGCTGTTAGTCACCCTGTGTTCCAGAAATTGGAAGAATGGTGGGATATACTTTTGAATAAATAATAAATAAAATCTATAGGGATCTATAAGAGAGCTTCAGCTATTGGGCAGTATAGAAACAAACAAACAAGGTGGTTCATGAGTTTTACCTCTTTGTCACATGCTACCATGACCGTGAAATGGATCTCAGTTTTGGGCTCTGCACCATAGGAGGCTCAATTATCAATAGCTCCCATTAAGTCCAACTCTGGGACAAAGGGCTGCAAATTGGCAAATCTTAGCCTCCCACCCCTTTGATGTTCTTGAATAGCACACCTTTGCTTTATCCCATTTAAGTGAATGGCTGCCATTCACTCGGAAAGGAAAAAATATTGTATATGGAGACAAACCTGCCCCTCTGTTAAGGGGAGTGTATGGGGGCGGGGGAGAGAGAAAAGTATCTTTCTGTGCACAGACAGAGCACTCAGAGAAACATTATGCCGTCCCCACAAAATCCTTCCTTTAATTCAGAGCACTAATCAGACAAAAGACGGGGGTTGCGCTGGTGCTAAATCCACAGGACAAAATGGCAGAGTTGTGTCAAAACTCACACTTGAGGATTCAAGAAAAGACCAGAGTCTTAACATCTGTCTCTTAAGGTGCAACTTTCTGCACTGCAAATTATTTAGGAAGCATGTGTTTAATTTTGAAGATAAAGCATTTTAATAGTTGAGGAACTAGAAGGCTTATTTAACTGTTAGCTCTCAGAACGTCTGAGAACAACTTATCTTCCCTTGGTGTAAAACTGTTGGCGAAATTCTGATTAAAATTTGATAAGGATGCTAGACAGAATCATACAGCATTATGATCCAGCACAGCAAGGTCAAGTAGGGATGCAGAGATATGGCTGATGACACAGAGAGGCTCTCCTAGGACTAGTTGGCCTGTTACTCAGGACCAAAGTAGAGATGACGGGGGCAGCCACGTAACATATCTGTCCCAAGGATGTGTGTCCAGTTTTTATAACAAATGTGCGTGAGACAGAGGGAAGCTGAACTTTCCTGCTTTTGCTTCCCTATGCTTTGCCACAGCAGCTATTCTCGTCCATGGCTGGTGCATCTCTCTTCCAGTACAGGAAGAGAGACTCACTGGGCGAGAAAGTAGCTGAGGTGATAAAACATGGTAAGGTAAGGAGAAAGAGGGCAAAGTTTAGTTCCCCTCACCTGCGTGATCCTTTTGGTGTTAACATTATACCCCCTTGCTTTATATGTAAAGAGGGCAGACATGCGGAGAAGCAAAGATGGCTGCCCTTTGTCATGTCTAGTTTAGTCCTCAGAATGAAAAACAGTAACAGGCCTCTAGACTTTATATAGGAGGAAGTGGGAGGTCATTGGCTCCTTCTGATCACCTGACTTCCTGGCAAGGAAGATTGCATCCAAACATTTCTGCCTGTTCGCTTGAAGGGCTGCAGTTCCCTCCCCTTCTGACGCACTCCCCTGGTAGGATGGCAACTTATGAATCGCCAAAAAAAGAGGAAATGCACCCAAAAAGAGGACAAAAGAGGGCACTAATGTTCATAAAATTTGCCTATGCTAATTTATATGTATAGATGTATATTTAGAACGGCACCCTCTCACCCATGTTCCCCAGTAACCGGTGTACATAGGCTCACTGCCTCTGGTACTGGAAGAAGCACATAGCCATCAAGACTAGTAGCCACTGATAGCCCCGTCCACCATGAATTTGTCTTAACCCCCTTTTAAAGCCAACCAAATTGGTGGCCATCACTACGTCTCGTGGTAGTGAATTCCATAGTTTAACTCTGGGCTGTGTGAAGAAGTCCTCCCTTTTATCTCTCCTGAATCTCCCACCAATCAGCTTCATGGGATGATCCCACTGAGTTCTGGTATTATGAGGGAGAAAAAAATTCCACTTTCTCCACACCGTGCATGATTTTGTGCACCTCTATCGTGTCTCCCCTTACTCGCCCTTTTTCTAAGCTAAACAGCCCCGAGTGTTGCGACCTTTCTTCATAGGGGAGTTGCTCCAGCCCCTGGATCATTGTAGTTGCCCTTCTCTGCACTTTTCCCAACTCTACAATCGCCTTGTCTCCTCAAGGGCAAGGTGTCGCCTCCTGTAGCAAAAGCCCATTCTGGCCTCCCCGGGGCAAACATTCTCCCATCTAACATGTCCTCTCCTATTACGCTCTGCTAGGAGTAGTGCCAGCAGCTGCCTCAGCGCCTGTAGCTGCTGAAAAGGCCTCACAGAGTCAAACAGGCACACATTTTAGGTCTGCCCACACCTTACTTTTCTAGCCTGGACATGCGGTGAAGCTCACCCACAGGCAGCCCATGGGGAAGTAGCAGGGGGAAAACCTGCTTAAGGATGCTCCAGAATTTTTAGGCTGCTCTCCCTCACCTTCCACCCAGAGGCCTAGTTCTCCATGAGGTGGTAAACAGTCGCTTCAGACTACAAGCGGAGGCTTACTTGACAGAATGCTCTTCCACACCCCACCTCCGAGAAATCTCTCTCTACATTTCAGGAAGAAGGGCTCCATCTGAGCCTTCTCACTGACATGCTAGTTTTCTATGTGCAGGGGAAATGTTTGTATAAGCCTTTTGTAAAGCTATTGAATTGAGTTTGTTTGCCTTAAAAACGCTCTCATGTGCAAAATCATACGGTCCTTATTGAAAATCTGTTGGCATTGGCAAAGACTGCAATTGTAACAACAATAACAAAGGGAATTTTAATCAATCATTGCGTGCTATCGACCAGCTCAGGAAAGCCCTTACTGTAGCGGAAACGGACACTTTAACTGGATTAATATGACCACGAAACATTAATGGGAACAGGCAAGAACTGGCAGAGAGATGGTTTCCCTTTGTTATATAGGAGCATAGGAAGCTGCATCATACTGGGTCAGATTATTGAGCCATCTAGCTAGATATTGTCTACCGAGGGCTGCATGAAATTAGGCTGGGATGGCCACTTAAGAATCGCCAAAAAAGAGGAAATGCATCACTGAGAAAGGGGTCACCTATTTGTGTAATATCTGCATATGCTAATTTATATTTATAGATGCACATTTAGAAATAATTATAATTTAAATATTTATTTTTATTTATTCACAACATTTGTATCCTGCCCTATATCATTAAAATCTCAGGGCGCTGTACAGATAAAATAAATTTAAACAGTATAAAACAGTGAATAATTTAAACAGCTAAAAGCATACTAAACCATTAAACAAGCAAATACCAATTAAAACATCTAAAACAATAAAACAGCTCAAACAGTGTGCAACTTTAGGGAATTCAATTAGCCCTCAAAGGCTTTGGTGAAAAGCCATGTTTTAACTTGGTGCCGAAACAAAACCAGCGTCTGTGACAATTGGGCCTCCGAGGGGAGGGCATTCCACAACCGGGGTGCCACAGCAGAGAATGCCCTCTCCCACGTTCCACCATAGTGTATGTCTTGCACTGGTGGGACGCAGAGGAGGGCTGCTCCAAATAGAAATACAATATATCTCACCATAGTGGGGAAGATTGTGACCAGGTGACTTCTGTGCCTGCCTGTTCAATCTGCTGTTCAGGTGTTCAAATTCTTTATCTTTAAACAAGACAGGGCAGCCCTTCAAATAGAGGACGCCTTCAGATAAAGAATGGTCCTATGACAACTCTTCAGACAGAGAACTGCCCTCTGTAAAAAAGACACTTGGCCACCTTAGGCCCAGGGCTGCCTGCCACCACTGATCTCTGCTAGTTTGAGAGGGAGAAAGGGAGTGATTATTCGATTTCAAATCAGGAGGTTTCTGTCCGCAGAAGTTACACTGTGTAGGAAATAAAAAGGTGTTTCTCTTCTAGGCCAGTGGTCTCCAAACTTCTTTGATCACGTACCCATTTCAGTAAAAAAATTTTGAGCACGCACTCCCTATTTGTAAATGATATATGTGTAGTACCGTACTATTATGTACATTATAAAACATACACAAAAAAATAGAAATTTAAAAAGGATGAGATAAAGATGAAATAAACAATATTTTAATATCATTTATTTATTAATGGTATAAAAAACTTTTTGCTCTCACTAAAAATATTATTATTATTATTATTATTATTAACAACAAAATTTTTAGTGAGAGCAATGTGATTGAATATGCTTCATTATTTTTGAAAATCTTGGTTTAACACCTTGTGATACAGCAATTGGAAGGTCTGGTTCTAAGTTCAGTTTATTTCAATACTTGGCTTTAATGGCTGTCATAGCTGAAAAAGGCACCTCACAAAGATACGTAGAACCTAATGAAAGAAGTGCATCATTGGCTGCGCTTACTAAATCATGGTACTCATTTTTCAGTCCCATCCACCAATTATGCAAAGGTTTTTGTTGAAATTCAGCTAGTAAACTTCCAACTTCCCTGATGTCAATCAGTTGTTCTTGCAAACGAATCAGAAGGTGTTGCATTTTTATAGTTTTAACAAATGGGTTAAACTCACCAAAAGTCTTTGTTTGGAAGATTTTTAAACAGGTTAGAAAATTCCGTTTCCAAGTTTTTCAAGTGTGCAGATATGAGAGTTTTTGTAGGTGACACTCATCGTTTTCGGCAACAAAATCACATACCGATGGAAACATTTCCAAGCATCCATTTTCAAAATGCTCTCTCCATAGGACGAGTTTCTTTCGATTACTTGCTCACTCATTGTTAAAACGTCACCTTTACCTTGAAGGGACAGATTAAGTGTGCGTATTTTTTCAGGAGGGAGCATACTCCTGACAGCCGCTTGTCTTCACAGAAAAGGTCAGCAAATTTGGAGCAAATCTGCTCTCCTTCGGCAGGAGGGCGGCTGCTCTGGCGCCACGGCCGAGCAAGCAACTGCACCTTCCGCTGCCATGCCTGGCAGAGACTGGTGCAGTTGCTCTCAGTGGCTGCGGCGGAGGCAGGACAGGACTGGAGCCAGGACTGGAGCAGGGACAGAAATGCCACTGCTGCCTCTGCCGCCACCATCATTGCACACAATGGCAGCTCATGGGGGCAGCAGAGGGCTGCTCAATTATCAGGTAGCTCGTGCACCCCAATGGATCGTCTTGCGCACCAGCTTTGGAGACTACTGTTCTAGGCGCCGGAATGGCTATTCACGCATATACCTAGAAGCCCTCCTGACCCGAGCAGTAACTAGATCAGAGCTTTCCAAACTGTGTGTCGTGACACGTTAGTGTGTCGGCGGCAGTGTATAGGTGTGTTGCGCGAAATGCAGAAAATTGTGCGGAAGGGTACTGCGGAGCTCCCTTACTCGCGTTTGGTTCCCTTGGCTCCTCCCCCGGAACTTCCTAAAGCAGCTGATGTTAAAGCAGCTAAGGCTTAGCTGCCTTAACATTAGCTGCTTTAGGTGGCATCTTGACGTAGAACGCACATGACTGGCGGTGTTGGAGCAGTACGGCGAGGTAGAGGCGTGGGGCGAAGAGAGGGGAGGGGAGGCGCTGCCTTGGGAGCAGAGCTTGGCTGACGCCGGCGTGGAGAAGTGGCAGCGGCCACCAGCCCTGCAAGATTTCGAGCGCGCCCTTCAGGGACTTCTGCACCGCGCTCCTCTGCGGCCGGGCCACAGTAGCGCGCGGGTGGAAATGCCACCTGGGACTGCACCAAGCAGGCCGTCCGCCATCTTAGCCAGTCAGAACGGAGCTCAGTGGAGGCCAGAAGCCTCAGAATCAGTGTGCTCCCAAGCACCCGGGCGAGCACAGCTGCAGGCTGTCACCTAGTCAACCCACCTGCTGCTGGCTGAAGGGAGGCCACCCTCCCAAGCCCAATGTGGCAAACAGCAAGCCACCCACCACGTGGCACTTATAATTTCATTTCTGCCATTTATTTTTATTTTCACTCTGCTGTAATTGTGGATTAACCACCCACTGGCAGTGTACCACTGGGGAGTGCTGGAACTGGACTCTGGACATAGGCATTGCAAATATTTACAGCAATATAGCCTTGTAGTGAGACATATATATTTACACCATTTTTGTTGGACTTTTGCTTCTCTACTTCATGTGTTTTTGCAGCTGGGCTCCTACCTGGGCCTATGTCTCCTAATATGTATTGTAAATACTTTAGTTAATTTTGTTTATTTTTCACATTTTCTTGCACATATTTACATACTGTTACTCATAAATGACAACAATGTATGTTATTATCTTACAAATCATATATTTTAAAAAATATACATGAAAGGTTTTCATGAGATATGTTCTATCCCCATACATTTCGTTATTACAATTTATGTATGTGTCCGTATCTCTTATAACGGGTTAGTTTAACCTCCGGTTTGCTAGTAAAACTGAATTACCATGTCATGAAATGATGCATTTCTAAAAAGTGTGTCACCAACATGAAAAGTTTGGAAAGCTCTGAACTAGATTCTGGCCAGGAATGCCCCAAGGTATTTTGCTGACTGAAGCAAAGACCAAGATGGCGCCCCCCTCATTCCATATACAAAAGCTAACTGGACAGGCAGTTGAAACTTTCTTCGACACTGACAATGGGACAGCATCTTCCACCGCGCTTGAAGGCAGCAGGCTAGCTTAGGAGGCACACGGCAGGCCATGTGACACAAGGCTGTCCCCTCCTGTTCCTTGCTGCCGTCTACAAGCATCTGCTGCCTGAGGCGACTGACTCACTTTGCCTAATGGTTGGGCTCGCCCTGATTCTAGCTATGTTCTCAGGGTCTCTTGTGCTGCAAGGTTACAAGCAATGAAGTAGCAGCCAATGGAGTGGAGAGGGGCAGAGTGATGTCATGACACATGTTTTGGATGTGAGGTCTGACTAAGCAGTGACTAACCAGGAAAGAGAAACCTTGGGGTCCTGGTGGACAACAAGCCCAGTGTCACCACATGGCAGCCTTCAGCAGCTGCCAGGGCCCACCACCAATATCTGCTCGGGGGTGGGGGGTGGCATTCAGTGCTGGGAGACTGCCATTTTAATGTCCCCAAGTGACACTACATCAGGTGTTGTAGGAAAATAAAATGGTGCCGTTTGGCACAGACAGAGGAGCACTAGCACCGCTACCAGGTAAACTCATGTGGCAGGAAGGCTCCACTGGAGTGGGGGGGGGGGGTCCAGCAGAAGGACCTATGGTGAACACTCCCTGAAGCCAGCTAAGGTGGATATTTACTTTATGTATTATTATTACATTTATATCCCACCTATTTTCCTCTTGCAAGGAACCCAAGGCGGCATGCATAGTCCTCTTCCTTTCCATGTTATCCTCACAACAACCCTGTGAGGTAGGTGAGGCTGAGAGTCGGTGACTGGCCCAAAGTCACCCAGTGAGCTTCATGATCGACTGGGGACTAGAACCCGGCTCTCCCGAGTCCCAGAAAGACATTCTAACCGTTACACTACACTGGCTCTTGATGAAAAGCATCACATCACTAAGTAGCAGCAGTGAAAAGAGCAAAGTCCATGCTAGGGATTATTTGGAAAGGGATTGAAAGTTGAGATGGCCAATATCTTAATGCCTGCATATAACACAGATAATGTATATTGTTCTGGTTGCCACATTTCAAAAAGGATACCGTAGAGAGGTGCAGGAAAGGGCGACCAAAATGGTCCAGGCAGTTACGTTACTGTTAGAGCACCTTTCCCCTTATGGAATGGCCAATGTGTTTGGGGCTTTTCAGTTTAGGAAACAGGTAACTAAGAGGGAATGCGATAAGAGCAACTTAACTAAAGGGATACCTGTCAATTTTGAAATGTCTATTTGTTCTTCTGGTCCCATATTCAGACACATCAAATCAGATTTCTTTGTATTTACTTTTAGTCCTGCCACTTGTTGAAATTCTATTAATTCCCTTATCAGTTCCTTTATTCCCTTTTCTGAATTTCCTAATGTAAATTAAATGTCATCTGCATATAGGTTCAATCTGAATTCTCTCTCAACATTCCCAGCCAGCCATTGGCCATGCTGGCTGGGAATGATGGGTATTGCAGTCCAACACAGCTAGAGGGCCCTCCAGCAGATTCAGGACACAGAAAGAAGCACGTCTTCACTCAGCACAGAACTTAAGGAATTCACTGCCGCGAGGTAGTTTAAGTGTGACTAGGCTCCAGGAGGAGATTGGACCAACTGATGTCGATGGGGAGGTCTACCAACAGCGAGGAGTCGCGCTTTTATTATTTGTTAAGAATGTGTACTCTGCCTTATTGCACTGAAGCCAAGTCAAAGCAGCTAGCAAATAAGAACATTAAAACAAACATTTACATCATCATCTTAATTAAAACTTACCGTGCAATCCTATGCATGCTTACTTAGAAGCAAGCCTCATTGTGTTCAATGGTGCTTACTCCCAGGAAAGTGCACCTAAGACTGCAGCTTTAATAATGATGGCTAAATAAAACTTCTTGCGTTCAGATTCCGTATGCCTCTAAGTCCCAGGTGCTGGGGATATACAATGGGAGACGGGAAGTTGCATCATGCCTGGCTTATGGGCTTGCTAGAGGCAGCTGGTTGGCAACTGTGTGAGAAACAGGACTATGGACTACACAGCTCTTTTGTCTGATCCAGCAAGTTTCTTTTTATGTATTACTAGATGTTACTGGGAGAGAGAAGAGGAGAATACACAGGGATGCTGTTTGCAGTGGCAGCCACGCATCACCATAACATCTTGTTCAGGCTGAACTTCTCCATGGTAGGTGCCTTCTGCTTCTCTCCCCAGTATGCCTACAGATCCGCCTCTGCTTTCCACCATTGCCCCTTTTAACGACATTTCTTGACAGATGTGGAGGTGCTGCCTCATAGACACAAGGCAGCATGCACACTAAAACATGTGCGCATGAGACACGCAAGACACATCCATGTGCCAGGGAGTCGCTGCCAATTGGTCAGGGCTCTGTGCCGTAGTACACACAGATGCCACAATGACAAAGCATGTGAGCGATTTCCGACGGCGCTCCCGTCAAAGGACCGCTAACTTCAAAATAAAACAACCAAGAATCTCATGGCACTTTCAAGATTAACAAATGTGCTGTGCTGCCAGCATTCGTGGACTTTGGCCACTTCATCAGATGACAGTGTCCACGAAAGCTTATGGCCATAATAAATGTGTTCATCTTGAAGGTGCCACAACACATATGGTTGTTTTTGCTGCAGCAGACTTAAGGTGTCTACCCCTCTTAAAAATAAAACATCTCCCTGTCACAAAGAAACCACAGTCTTGCAGTTTAGAAGCCATAAACCGTCACACCTCCCTGCCAAATACCAATTCTCTTTCAGAATTCACTGCCAACCAGGGACATTGCAAGGCACTTAGAAGATTAGGGGCCCGGTTGCCATAGGAGGGGGGATTTGGGGGGAGGGGCACAGCATGTAGCAAGGGTAGGGTGAACCCTTCTCTTCCCAACTTGAACACCCCAGGAAATGCCCCAGGAAATCCCCGCACTAACTGGCAATTAAGCTTAACTGGCAATTAAGCTCAGAAAAAACCTTCCATTGGCATCAATGGAAGCACTTTCTTCTCTGGAGGGGGCTCCCTTTACCCTTCCCAGCTGCAATTCCCTTTGGAAATCACCTCCTGGACGGCAATTAAGCTGAGAAAAATATCCTTCTATAGACACAAATGGACATTCAGGGCTCTGGGAAATAAATAGGGGCCCTGGGAAATAGGCAATTAAGCTGAGAAAAATATCCTTCTATAGGCACAAATGGACATTCAGGGCTCTGGGAAATAAATAGGGGCCCTGGGAAATAGAGTTGTGTCTTGAGGCCCTGTTGCCCAGGCCTAGCAACACCTCTGCTACCAACCAGTCACAGGAGGAACACTCAGCTTGCACTTGCAAGCTCCGAGTTCCGGGGGCAACAGGCAGCAGTAGCACAGGTAGGTATCCATGGACAAGGAAACCCTGGTCTTAGGTACAACTTCACCACACACCAGAAATATGAATATACAGTGGAAAAATAATAGGCATGACTCCAGAGTATGAATACCCCTAAGCAAGCTAGAGTACTAGACAAGTGCTTCTGAACTCTCAGCCTTGCCAAATATTTGCCTGATGCTGGAAAAACTGCTACCTGTTCATGTTCAGCCTTTCCAGCAGCTCTGAAAGCCTCTGTCAAGAAAATGTAGAGGGGGAAAAAATTTGCCTGGAGGGCATGAATTCAAATTAGCATTCCCTTGTCCAAGGACATTAGTTTGTACTCAAGTAGCTTAATGCCTTTTCCCTAACCTTGCCATCCATTTCCTTATTGCCTCCTGAAGTGGAAAATCCAGATGACTGGGATTAACCTGTCCTGGCTGTTGGAGGAAGCTCCTTCCTTGCCAAAAAGGTGCAGTAGTCATGAGCTGGAAATTCTCCTCTCTCCCGTTTTTTCATATGACTCACACCCAACAGGTAAGATCAAAGCTGGTCCAGATCAAATTCCACACAGACTGAGATCAGGGAGGAGCTAAACTCACGTTAGGTAATTTTAGACCCTGGACTTACTGGTTTTATTCCCCCAACCCCTCTTTAGATGGATATATTACTGCACTTACTTCAAATGGTCATATGGTGGTGGCGGCGAGGGGGTTCTTTACATTGTGATGTCTATTACTTCACTTATATCAAATGATGGCAAACCAGGTCAGATGTATTTGCCCCCCACGCTGCCCCCCGGCACAATTCTGCTGAGTGGGCCCCCGGACATCTGCACCTGACAGCACCACCGAACTGGGAGCTGGTTTTAAACAGCCTCACCGATTCTTGTGACAAGTAAGACACTAATAATCCCACACACACCCAAGCTCAGTCCTTAACTTTATTGTTGTTGTTACATAATGTTACAGCAATGTTTCTGAACATATCCACATTAGCATAAATGTATCCTTTTTAAAAAGAACAAAAAAAAATCGTGCAAGACTATTTGCTTGCCTAAAGCAGGGATGACCATCAACAGCGTGCGCTTCAGCAGGCAAGAGCCTATTTCACAGAAGCACAAAATGGGCAGAGAAGATTCTGGAAATGATACGATCCCATAAGCCTTGCTTACAAAGGGCTTCTCTACACGAGTGATTTATTGCACGCTTGTGATTGGCCACTCACGGAAGTTTATGGGTCCTTTATACAACATCGTCAACCTCCAGGACGTCTCCCGCACTTTCTCCTGTTTATCCCGCTTTCAAAAAGAACGGAGATAAGCTGGTATTAAAAAAACAACGCAGGATTTTGCCAGTATGTAATGCCGGCTTAGCGCTATAATTCAGCCACTAGATGGCACTGTTTCATTGAACATAAAGAGTATTGCTGATGCTGAGAAAGGAAGTTTTCAATTCCACACTACTGCTCACTATCTAAAGGAGCCCATCATAATCCTGCAAAGAAAATGGAGGCAGAAAGCCCCAGTAAAATTGAGGGATTTTAGCCTGGCATAGAAATACTCAGAATCTCATACTGTAATCAGCATGTTGGTCTTTAAAGTACCATAGAAAAGCTCACTGTGGCTTAATTTACCTGCAGGGGCTGTTGCGTTTTTGAATGGTGCCTGTGGGCTTCTGTGTCATTAGAATCCAGGCTGCAGGGGTTAGACAACCCTCAGATAACCCTAAAACAAGCTGTGGGTTATTCAAGGGTTATCTAACTCTCAAACAACCCCTGCCTCCTGGGTTTGCATGACACAACAAGCCAGGCACCTAGCACAACATAACAGCTCCCACATGTATATTAAACCACGGTGGGCTGTTGTGTCGTGTGAACCAGGGCAGTAAAATGGGAGGGACCATAGTTCAGTGGCAGAGCACCCTCTTTGCATGCAGGACGACCCAGGTTCGATCCCCAGCATCTCCAGGTAGGGCTGGAAAAACTCCTGCCTGGAACCCTGGAGAACTGCTGCCACTCAGTGTCGACAGTACTGGGCCAGGTGGACCCAGGGTCTGACTCGGTATAAGGCAGCTTCCTATGCTGCTATGGCAGCTACCTATTTTCCTGATTGGCCCAGGATCCCACCCTTGCATGGAGGAGTTCTATGCAGATACTTCAGTACATGCATAGCGCCCCTTGTAATGCTCACGGGACACACAGCTGGTGAGGGGCGTGGCCAGTGGATGTGACCCTGTGTCCCCCCCCCCCCCAACAAGTGAGGGAGGGTCATCTGAACACCTCTCTCATCTCATGGGATTGGCTGCTGTTGGCAGGGGAGGGGGAGTTCTCCGACATCAATACACAGGTAACTTTCCCTAGACACGAAGGAAGGGTGGAATTCAATGCATCGCTGCTGCTCTGTGGCAGCTGCCACCTGTTTAATGTAACATTTATAGAAATATTTGTACCCTGCCTTTCAGTCTTAAAAAAAGTTCCCAGGGCATTTCACAACGTTAAAATGCAATAGCAATAGCAACCATCAGCACCTAAAAACAGAGAGCCTTTATAGAACCAAAGAAAACAGAACCAGAGAGTGGGTCAAGAAGCATCCTATATCTAAAAACCGTCATAGCAGGGCCATCCAGGCCTCTCCAGGGGGGAATTCCACAATCTGGGTGCCATAATCAAAAAGGCCCGGTCTTGCATTCCAGCTAGCTGAACTTCAGATGGTAGTGGGAAGTTTAAAGCAAAGGCTTCAGCGGATGACCTAGCTCATGTGTGAGGAGGCAGTCCTTCAAATATCCCAATCCCAAATAATTTAGGATGTTATTTCATCCATGGAGCATGAAACAATCTCCACCATTTTGAAACCAAGGAAATCAAAACAATGGACTCCCTGCCAGCCTCAGAGATGGAGGAGGGAAGTTATTAGCAAAATATTATTTTTTTTACAAAAAAATCATAAGTCAGCAATGCCTCCCCCGTCCCCACAGAGTTAAGGTAACTTCCTGAATCCACTTCTATAGTGCTTCCTCAATTCAGAGAAACAAATAACAGCTAAAATGACAGGCCCCTGGTTTAGAAGCCAAAAAAGCAGGTAGTTGGAACTTTCACACTGGTATCACATTTCTTTGCTGCCTGAAGAGGTGGACTGCGGCCAGTTTTGGCACACAACAATGCAAAATGAGCGTTCCGTTCCCCTGTCACAGAAATCACAATTTCTTCATTTGTAACCATGCAACTGAGGGCGCTATCCAAAGAAACTACCAGGCATCTTCTAAGCAACAGAGGGGTCACACACACTACATTCACACACACACTACTCACACACATTACTCACATGCAATTTTCCTACACACACAACACATTCTCTTACACACAAAGTCAAGCAGTTGGGAGTTCCAGCTCTCAGTTTGGTTGCACCTCTTCTCACAAATACTGCACAGCCTCCATTGGTCCCTAAGATTTGCACACCGATAACTGTTAACTCCTGAACAGCTGGGATAGTCGTGAACATTCCATAACATCTCAGCAGTTAAGCTAGTAGGCAACTCATTTCAGTAAAATAAAGCTAGAGCTCCCATAGCCAATAGTTACAGAGGATTTAAAACTGCAGCTTGACTTTACCTCAGGGTATTGTTCTTTTTTTCAAGGTTCTAATCTATAGTGTTTTTGGAGAGGGGGAAAATTGGCAAAACCATCATGTTTCTCTGTCCCAATGGTTTGACGCTATTAGCAAATAATCCATGCCAGTATACCAGGAGCGGGGGGACAGAAGGTGGCTGCCCCCCCCATTTTTGCAGCACCTGCCACTGCTCACAGTGGTCATGTGACCTGGCCCTAATGTTTTGCAGATTCAGAATCCAACCCCCCCCCTCTAACCACTAGTCACTATTGTAGATGAATGTCTGTATAATGCACCAATACTTTATTGGTCAGTATAATGCTTCATGGATCACTGCCTTGTTGTGGCGAAGGGGCTTGCGTAACTCAGTGAAGCCATAAGCTATGCCGTGCAGGGCCACCCAAGACGGACAGGTCATGGCAGAGAGTTCTGACAAAATGTGGTCCACTGGAGAAGGAAATGGCAACCCACTCCAGTATTCTTGCCAAGAAAACCCCATGGAACGTATCACAAGGCTAAAAGAGATGACGCCGGAAGATGAGCCCCTCAGGTCGGAAGGTGTCCAATATGCTACTGGGGAAGAGCAGAGGGTATTTCCAAGTAGCGCCAGAAAGAGTGAAGCGGCTGGGCCAAACCCGAAAGGACACTCAGCTGTGGATGTGTCTGGTGGTGAAAAGAAAATCCGATGCTGTAAAGAACAATATTGTTTAGGAACCTGGAATGTCAGATCAATGAATCAAGGTAAGCTGGAGGTGGTCAAACAGGAGATGGCAAGATTGAACATCGACATCTTGGGAATCAGCGAACTAAAATGGACAGGCGTGGGCGAATTTAATTCAGGTGACCATCATATCTACTATTGTGGGCAAGAATCCCTTAGAAGAAATGGAGTAGCACTCATAGTCAACAAAAGGGTGGGAAAAGCAGTACTGGGGTACAATCTTAAAAATGATAGAATGATCTCAGTACGAATCCAAGGCAAACCATTCAACATCACAGTAATTCAAGTCTATGCCCCAACCACTGAGGCCGAAGAAGCTGAGGTTGATCGGTTCTATGAAGACCTACAACAACTTCTAGAACTAACACCAAAAAAAGATGTCCTCTTCATCATAGGGGATTGGAATGCTAAAGTAGGAAGTCAAGAAATCACCGGGATAACAGGCAGGCATGGCCTTGGTGTACAAAATGCAGCAGGACAAAAGCTAATAGAGTTTTGCCAAGAGAACATGCTGATCATAGCAAACACTCTTTTCCAACAGCACAAGAGGCGACTCTACACATGGACGTCACCAGATGGTCAATATCGAAATCAGATTGATTATGTCCTTTGCAGCCAAAGATGGAGAAGCTCCATACAGTCAGTAAAAACAAGACCTGGAGCTGACTGTGGCTCAGATCATGAGCTGCTTCTTGCAAAATTTCGGCTTAAATTGAAGAACGTCGGGAAAACCACTAAACCGTTCAGGTATGACCTAAATCATATCCCTGATGAATATACAGTGGAGGTGAGGAATAGATTTCAGGGATTAGACCTGATAGACAGAGTGCCTGAGGAACTATGGACGGAGGTCCGTAACATTGTTCAGGAGGCAGCAACGAAATCCATCCCAAAGAAAAAGAAATGCAAGAAAGCCAAGTGGCTGTCTGATGAGGCTTTACAAGTAGCTGAGGAAAGAAGGGAAGCGAAAAGCAAGGGAGAAAGGGGAAGATATACCCAACTGAATGCAGAGTTCCAGAGAATAGCAAGGAGAGACAAGAAGGCCTTCTTAAATGAACAATGCAAAGAAATCGAGGGAAACAATAGAATGGGAAAGACTAGAGATCTCTTCAAGAAAATCGGAGATATCAAGGGAACGTTTTGTGCAAAGACGGGCATGATAAAGGACAAAGAAGGCAGGGACCTAACAGAAGCAGATGAGATTAAGAAGAGGTGGCAAGAATACACAGAAGAACTATACAGGAAAGATCTGAATGTCCCTGATAGCCATGATAGTGCGGTCACTGAACTTGAGCCGGACATCCTCGAGAGTGAAGTCAAGTGGGCCTTAGGAAGCATTAGTAACAACAAAGCTAGCGGAGATGACAGTATTCCAGCCGAGCTATTTAAAATCCTAAAAGATGATGCTGTTAAAGTGCTGCATTCAATATGCCAACAAATCTGGAACACTCAACAGTGGCCGCAAGACTGGAAAAGGTCAGTTTACATTCCAATTCCAAAGAAGGGCAACGCCAAAGAGGGTTCAAACTACCGCACAATTGCGCTCATTTCACATGCCAGCAAGGTGATGCTCAAAATCCTACAAGCTAGGCTTCAGCAGTATGCGAACCGAGAACTACCGGAAGTACAAGCTGGGTTTCGAAGAGGCAGAGGAACTAGAGATCAAATCGCCAACATTCGCTGCATCATGGAGAAAGCAAGAGAATTCCAGAAAAACGTCTATTTCTGCTTCATTGACTACGCTAAAGCCTTTGATTGTGTGGATCACAACAAACTGTGGCAAATTCTTAAAGTGATGGGAGTACCAGACCACCTTACCTGTCTCCTGAGAAACCTGTACGAGGGTCAAGAAGCAACAGTAAGAACCAGACATGGAACAACCGATTGGTTCAAAATTGGGAAAGGAGTACGACAAGGCTGCATATTGTCACCCTGCTTATTTAACTTATATGCGGAGTACATCATGAGAAATGCCGGGTTGGATGAATCAGAGGTCGGAATTAAGATTGCCGGGAGAATTATCAACAACCTCCGATATGCAGACGATACCACCCTAATGGCAGAAAGCGAAGAGGATCTCAAGAGCCTCTTGTTGTGGGTGAAAGAGGAGAGTGCAAAAGCTGGTTTGAAACTCAACATTAAAAAAACTAAGATCATGGCATCTGGCCCCATCACTTCCTGGCATATCGAAGGGGAAGAAATGGAAGCAGTGACAGATTTTACTTTCTTGGGCTCCAAGATCACCGCAGACGGTGACTGTAGCCATGAAATTAAAAGACGCTTGCTCCTTGGGAGGAAAGCTATGGCCAACCTAGACGGCATAGTAAGAAGCAGAGACATCACCTTGCCGACAAAGGTCCGTCTAATCAAAGCTATGGTTTTCCCAGTAGTAATGTATGGCTGTGAGAGCTGGACTATAAGGAAGGCTGAGCGCCGAAGAATTGATGCTTTCGAACTGTGGTGCTGGAGAAGACTCTTACGAGTCCCCTGGACTGCAAGGAGGTCAAATCAGTCCATCCTAAAGGAAATCAACCCTGAGTGCTCATTGGAAGGACAGATAATGAAGCTGAAGCTCCAATATTTTGGCCACCTAATGCGAAGAGAAAACTCCCTGGAAAAGACCCTGATGCTGGGAAAGACTGAAGGCAAAAGGAGAAGGGGACGGCAGAGGATGAGATGGCTAGATAGCATCACGGATGCAATGAATATGAACTTGAGCACGCTCCGGGAGAGAGCGCAGGACAGGAAGGCCTGGCGTGCTATGGTCCATGGGGTCACGAAGAGTCGGACACGACTGAACGACTGAACAACAACAACAACATAATGCTTTATTTCTACTTAAGCAAAACCAGCGGTATAAGTAGGAAAAGCAGCAACTGAACTCTCCGTGCCGCCATACAAGCTCAGCCAATCGGCGTCCAAACACAGTCCAAAGCACTATACAATAGAGATTCCATAAATCAACTTCTAGAGTAGACTCACTGAAAATCAATTCACCTATGAAGTCATGACCTAAGTAAGTATGTCTAAGGGCATCTCTACACCAGCCCAAAATGGGGCTTTCAGTTTCTGTTTTAAATGCAGGATCACAACGACTCCCTTTTTCACATGCTTCCTCCCCCCCCCCCCCCCGACCTTCTCCCCGTATCCGGGCCTTCCATTATCTTCCACTGATCTCCCTCCTCTTCTTGCCATTTTTACTCTTTTCATGGAGGAAACTGAAGCGGAACACAATGGGGTAATTTGATAGCTCATTATCTGTGATCAATTTAAAAATGGAACAAAGAGCATTTAGTGCAGGAGATGCCTTGAATGATCACGGCATCATGTAGAGCCTGCAAACTTCCATGAAGGAGCAATCTCAGTCGCAGGATAAAAGCTCAGCGTGAAGGAGCCCTAAGTCTGGATCCAGCCCCATGTATATAAGTAGTTGATAACCAGAGTATGTAACCATCTATTTTCACGCCAATTCCTGGGTAGAGATTTGCTGACTTATGAAGCAGTCTTCCTTACCACTGATAATTTCAATTAGTCCTCACAAAACATTTTTCAAGGGACACTTAGAACTTCCCCACCCTGTGATAGCTGTATAAAAAGGCACAAACAAATCATCTTAATGTGGTCAAGTGTCCTACTTTACAGTCCTCTATTTAAAGGGCTGTCCAGTCGGAGTCCAGTATAAAGATAAAGAACTGCAAGAAGGAAGAGCTGGGCCTTGAAGTTAGGCGTCAACAGTTAGCACTTGCAAGGCAGACGGAGCGGGCACACAGCTCTCCTGTTGACTGTCTTCCCCCATCACAGTGAGATGTAGCGTATTTCTATTTAGTTCTAGTACTTATTTCTAAATGTGTAGCTATACCAACAATTTATCATATGCAAATTTTATGCAAACCTGGGCCCTCTTTTGGAGTGATGCATTTCCTTGGGGTGGGGGACAATGCCGAGAAAGTGATGTAGGATTTCTGGGAGACTTTGACTTGGAACAAGAAATCCTGGAAAGATTTCTGATGCTCCAAATCAATTTGGAGCCGAGTTAATATGTTTCTTTGACATAGTTAGTAAACAAAGCTGAAGGGGAAAAAAGGTCGCTGTCTTACTTTTACAAACTGTATAAATATCTCAAATGTTTTTTTCCCAAATAGCCAAATTATTGGAACTGAAATCTTTGATTAGGAAAAAAACATCAATAAAGCACATTTACTGTGCAATCTTACACATGTTTACCAAGAAGTCCCATTGTATTCAAAGGGGATACTCCCAAGCAAGTACGCATAAGATTGCAATCTCAGTGTAGTTTTAAAAGTTCTACTCAAACAAATGTCAAGCTTTACTTAGCCATTATTTTATTGGAAGACTTGTATATCTTTTAAGATATGACAACACAATAGCACACATTTCCTTATATTTTTTAGATTTTTAGAAGAAAAAAATGCCCCAAGGTCTTGAAATTGTTAACAAACTAGTTTTCGCATGCCCAAAGAGGTATAATTATGATATATGCAAGCATGCTTCCTAGGGATAGTCATGGGGAAAATCGTTAAATACAACTTTGAAACTGCCCAGCTTGACTGGTATTGTCTCCATTCATTGTGTTACTAATTAACTGGATGGGATGAGCAGAAGAATTTTTAGAAATGAAAAATATAGCTGTGGAAAAAAATGTCCATTACAATTCTTTTTCCACTCAACATCATGGACCCTAGATACGACCTTAGCATCACAAGTCTGCATTCACCATCCACAAGAGGCAGGTTTATATGTAGCAGTTCAGTTTCGCAACTAGGCCCAGCAATAAGAGGCAAACAAACTCTTTTAAGGATACTTTCAAGAGCTGAACACCCACGGAAAGCTACACAGGTGTAGCAGTCCCAGCATAGGATTGCTCTGTAATCCCTTAGAATGGAGTATGCAGACTTCTAGGGCTCACTGTTGTGGACTTCAGTTCCCATTAGCCCTAGCCTGCATGGCCAATGGTCAGGAATCCTGGGAGTTGTAGTCCAAAACACATAGTGGGCACTGAGTCCGGGAAGGCCAAACTACAACAAAGTCATTCTAAATCAGATTGAGTTTGAATTGCTTTGCTGTGCCCCACTGGTGGTGCCTGATTCTCTTTGTTTTGCGCTGCTGTTGCCCACAGTGCTGTTGTATTCCCCATTACCACAGTTGCCACTTAGTGTGTGCACGCGTGCGCGTGTGCATCCTTGTCAGGGGTTCTGTACCTTGGGCAGCTGCAAGAGAAGCAGAAATTCAGCTGGTTAAAGCTTTCCCTCACATTGTGTCATGGGCGACAAAGAAGTTGCACCAGTCAAACATCTGCACATCACAGCATTATTCCAGGTACAGACACCCTGCCAGGAAAAAAGGAGGGAAGGAAGGGAGAGAGAGAGAGAGAGAGGAAAGAAGATGTATTCATTTCCAGGTGAATCACGTGAATGTTGTCCCTGTGCCTTAACAGTTTGCTTTGCAGAAATTGGCTTTTCATGACATGGACCTAATCACGACCACCTACTGAATAGGTCCCATTTCTTGCTGCTGATCAAACTACTGGTAAACGGAAAGCTGGAGGGGATAGTTCAAAAGTTGCCGAAACTCTTTAGTACCCAAGGCGTAATCTCCAAATTGTGCCCCATGAATTAAGACATACATTTATTAAACTCATTATTTGCCCCAAACTGCCAATTAAATGTTCAGACTTCAGTACATGCTTATGGACAAGCTTCACTGACCACCAGAGGCAACTGCTACGGCAAGCACCATTTCACTGGCATCAGGCCATCTCTTAGGTTTGTGAGAAGTGAAAATCTCCATGAGATGGGTGAGGGGGGGAATCTTTCAAACTCCCTTTAAAAACTCAGTGAGACACAATCCCAAGTTCAGATGACATGCTCCAGAAATCTGATGGGATATCAATGGATTGACATGAACTACAGATATTTGGGGCCTCAGAACCTCTCAGAAGCACCCATCCCATAATGTTACAGTGCTAGAGGACACCAGAAGCCAGTCGGCATAGGTCCCTTCTCAAAGCAGAGCCTGTTGCACATTGACCTCTTCCCCCCATCCCACCCACCGCCTACTCCTAAATCAAACCATGCCTTCCAGAAAACAGTGCATCAGGCAGGACTTTACGGGCAGACGTCAAGGGCCCCCAAACATGAGGGACCTTATGAAGGCAGTGAAGTAATACACATTCCCATCTAAAGAGGGGAGCACCCATAAGGCCATGAAGTCCAGAGTCTAATGCTGCCCACCTGCACCACTGTGCGCTGTCACGGTGAGCAGCTGTGTCTCCAGAAGAAAAAGCTCACTCAAGTGAGTGAGCCAAGCTGCGTACTTCACCCCTGTGGTGGACTCCTCACCCATAGATTCTTTTTCTCTCTCCATACCTCCCTTCGCCTTAGCGGAGGGGTGGGGAACCTCTTTCATCCAGAGGGCGGAATTCAATTTCGGAGAAGCTTTCCGGTGCCGCATTCCAGGGGTGGGCGGAGCCGAAGGGGAAAGGGGTGTGGCCTAAGATGCAAAACAATACCAGCATACTATAATGTAAAGCTCTTACGGCCAGGCACTAAGCCTTACGAGAGGCAGTGCAACCTTTTGAGGAAAAATCTGCACAAAAGTTGGGACACCACCAATCAGTGGTTGGGGAAAAGAGGGTGAGGCTATGGGAAGGAGGCGAGTCCCTCTGGGGAATCCCAGAGGGCCAGATGGGACCTCCTGGCCTGAGGTTCCCCTCCCATAGCTTTGGAGCAGCTTCTCCTTTCAGTTCATATCAGAAATATAGTTTTAAGCTGGTATCTTAAGAATCTGCACACATGGCAGACATTCACTCAAAGGGGGGGCATACACCCTCCCTCAACCTTCCTCCACGCAGCAAATGGTTGCCACCCTTTTTACTGGGCTTTGCTCTCATGCCTTTAATAACAGTCTGACCACATACTCGTTCTGGATCATAGCTCAAGGCCAAATAAGATCCAGTCAGGATTCCCAGCATTTAAAAAACAAATTAATAGAAGCCATGCTGGGGAGGAGGGGGGTGGATCAGATTGGGACTGCAGGTCTGGGGGAAGGGGGTAACACCCCCCCTCCCCATCAGGCACTGTTTCCTCAATTAAAACTGAGCCCCAATGCTGCTATTCACACTGTCAAAGGGTGGAATGTACATGTAGCAGGGTTCTTTTAAAGCCCTCCCACTACACTGTGGTCCCAATCCAACCCCTCTCCCCAGTGCAGCTATGACGTTTTTTAAAACCTATGGGAAATCCTAATCATACATGGTTCACAACACAAGTGATATGCACTGCAGTCTTATGTGTGTCCACTGAGAAGTAAAGCCCATTGAATTCATTGGGGCTTATTCCCAGGTAAGTGCATTTAGGAGTGCAGCTTTAGCACTCTGTGGTACAGCCCATGCTTTGCGCTGAAACATTTTGCAGATGCATCTTATTGTGTTGTAGCATTTGATTTGTGTTTTAATTTCTGTTGTTTAAATTGTTGTACGTCCCTCTGGAGGATCAGGTGTAGAAGCAACTCATAAATATAAATAACAGCTAAATAAATAAATGGAGAGGGTCCCAGGTTCAATCTCTGCCATCGTGGATTAAAAGAATCTTCCAGAGAGAGAGACAGGTGCTACCTGTCAGGGGAAGAGGAGGAGGAAAAGACAGTTCCAGGCCAACATGCCAAGTGCAACTCCATAAATCCGAATCCAAGTGAACGAAGCTTGTCTGATGCTGGCCTAGACAGAAAAGTGGTGGGAAAAGCTTCGCTTAGGAGAGCCCTCCCATGGTGGGAAAGCTGCCCTTCCCCTGAAAGGCAGGGGAGTTTCCAAAAGAAAGGCAGGGGAGGGGAGCACAGACCCCGAGCACCAGTGTTTCACAGGGACTTGGCCACAGGGAATCACAATGCGAAGGACACCTCTGGCCACCTCCAGAGTAGCTACAGCAGTCTTCCCCAACCTGGTACCCTCCAGATGTTTTGGACTCCAGCTCCCATCAGCCTCAGCCAGCATGTTTAACGGTCAGGAATGCTGGGAGTTAAAGTCCAGAAGGGACCAGAGGTTGGGGAACCCTGAGCTATAGTATATGATCCCCAGCCAGCATGCCACCTGCGGATGGTGGGTCTTGTAGCCTGGGGGTGCTAGCTTGAGGAAGGCTGAGCTACGGCAGCACAACAGCTCCACAGCCCCCTCCCGACCCCTAATTAGGAGCTTCCAGTTTGGAGCTCCAGACAAAGGAGTGCCAGTCCCTCCCTCCCTGCCTGCCTGCCTGCCTGCCTGCCTGCCTCTCAAATAAAAAAGTTAAGCAATTCAACCAGCTCACTTGCATTCTCGACTCTCCCACTCACGCACCTATCTCACTTTATATCCCGCTTTTGCCACAGGGCTGGGCGGGGGGGGGGGGGTTGCTTCCCTCTCCATCTAGCACCTGTCCAAGAAGGCGGGTGCGATCCAGCTCAACCTGACGCCAGCCTTGGGGGAGGGGGCGTAGGGTCTCTTCCAGCCGGACCCTACGCATGTCTTTCCTGGGAAGTTCCAACTCTTGGGGTTCCATCCCAGTACCGGGCGAGAGATTGCAGCCGGGCGAGGCCGATCCTGTGTACGAGGTTTACTCGGAAGTAAGCCCCGCACTGTGCGCCAGCAGTCGGGGATGATAAGCCCCCCCGAGCGAAGCCGCGGAGCCCAGAACGCGCAGCGCGCAGGCAGGATCGGGCCGCAATCCGAGGCGCGCCTCCTCGCGAGTCAGGCACTCCCGTGGGACCTGCAGAGAGGCTCGGCCCCTTGGCTCCCTCCGGCCCCGATCACAGTATCACAGAAGAGCAGGGCTGGAAGGGGCCTTCAAGACCATCGAGCCCAACCCGCTGCTCGATGCAGGGATCCCAGTCAGGGTGATCCCCCGGGCACCCACCTGCTCTCGGGGAGACCGGCCGGCGGAGCGCTCTACCAGCTCGCCCTGGGGCTCCTCCAGCCGGGCAGCCGCACCGCCCTCCGCTCGCCGGCGGCACCCGAGTCGCCCCGCCAGCGCCGGCCGTGTCTGCGCAGCCGGCCGGCCGCTCCCTCGTCTGCCCGCTTTCAGGTGATCGGGCGGCGCTGGGCCGGGGCCAAGCGAGCGGCGAGCCCGCCTCCTCCGCCCCAGCCGCCGGCGCAGGCCGAGAGCCAGCGAGCCGCCTCTCCCCGGCTCCCCCGCGAGCAGAGGGAGGCGTGGATGCGGCCCTCAGCCCCGAGCGCGTCGACAGGTCTTTGGATCGTACGGGCAGGAAGAGGAAAGAGAGCTCGCGCGAGCACGTGCAGAGCGCATTTGCCGCTCACGCGGCGCTGCCGGCGCGGCTGCGTCCTTCGAGACCCTGGACGTCACGGGCTTGGGACGGGAGGGGGCCTTGCGGGGGCCACGTGGACGGCTTCGGCCGCGCGCGCACGGAGGAAGGTTTCTCAGGGCGCAATCCTGTGCGCGTGTGGACAGCAGAGAAGGCCTACAACCCCCAGCATGCGCGTGCTGGGAGCTGTAAGCCTTTGTTCTGTCTAAACGCGCCTGGGGTTGTGCCTTAAGTTGTAAAGCACACCAAGGAAAAAGTCTCTGCTCCCTCCCACCGCCATTCCACGCGTTACAACTGCTCCTGCGTTACTCATAAGTTAGAACAGGACAAAACTTAACAAACTGTTTGCAAACCCTGATTTATTTCTTTTTAAAGATACTCTGAGCATGTGCAGTTTTGCATTATAAACTCACTTAAACCGTAGCCCCGTCATGACTAGAGGAACAACATGGAGTTTAGTTCTGCTGCCCTTATCACCTGCTGCTCCCTGGGTGGTCAGGGGGAGGGTGGGGCTGAGCTGTGGAACTTTGGCTCCCCAGGTCCAGCCTTAGCTGCACCACTGTACTTTGGGGCTGCCAGTGGCCTAAGGTGACTATGTGTCCTCTTCGACAAAGGAGAGTCCTCTGTTTGAAGGGCTGCAAGAGGGCTGTTCTCTCTTTGAAGGCATCCTCTACTTGAAATGCTGCCCAGGCCAATTCCAGTTTAAAGATAAAGAACCCAAAGAACTGTTACACATCTACACGTAGGGCTTCTCCACATGGGGCTTTTATCCTGCGATCAAGATTGATTACTGATGGAAGTTTGTGGATCCTTTACATGACCTCACCCGCCAGGGCCTTTCCCGTGCTTTCCTACCATTTCCACAGCTTTATTTGAAATGGAAATAATGTGCTAATAAAAAAAGGGGCGATTTGAATTTGTCCATGTAAAGAGGGAGTTGCGCTATAACAGCACACCATCTGGTGGCTGTATAATGAAACATGTAGAACTTGCACATAAAGGCGGTGGGGTGGGGTGGGGTGGGGGGAGAGGACAGTGCGTGTGAAGGAGCCGAACTTAATCCTGCAAAGAATAGAGATGCAGAAGCATGTAAAGTTGCGGGACAAAAGGCCTGATGCAAGCAAAGGGCTGGATGCACCTGATCTTGTCCGATCTCGGAAGCTAAGCAGGGTCAGCCCTGGATAGTACTTGGATGGGACACTGCCTGGGAATCAGGCTTCCTGCACTGAGCAGGGGTTGGACTCGATGGTCTTGTAGGCCCCTTCCAGCCCTATGATTCTATGATTCTATTCTATGTGGAGAACCCTGAGTCCCTGGACAGCAAACTGAACAGGCAGGTACACAGCTTACCTGGTCATGGTGTCACTATGGTGAGATGGACTGTATTTCTGTTTCAGTTCTGATAATTACTTCTAAACTTGTACCTGCACATATATATTAGCATATGCAATTTTTATGGAAATCACTATCCGCTTTTGTCTGTTTTGTGGTGATGCTTTTCCTCCTTTTGGTGATTCATAAGTGGCCACCCTAAGATGACCAGTGATCCAGCCCCAAAACTCAACACACACACACACACACACACCCCGCTATACTCTGGTACGGATATGTTTTCATTTGTCTCCTCTTGCCACCTACTGTATTTCAATGTAATGTATTTTAAGCTTCTCTATCACAGGACTCAGAACAATCTATAACAGTCAGTAACAAGTCATTACTCACTCATAAAGTCATAAAAAGAAATGCACACGTATAAAAGCTCACAGCAGACAATATTGCGGGTCACTACTCATTTTACTGGCTTCAAAATGTGGTCAGCCCGCCCTACCGCATTTCAGCTCATTCAGCTGACTGGACCCCTGGACGTCTTCCCAAAGTCTTACCCTGCGGTCACCCCTGCAGCCACAACACCCTTGTGCTGGCTGTTTTCCTTTTTCAAACAACCTTGAGGGCCAGTTTCATGGAAAGGCAGCACAGCCATTTATTGAGTAACTCAGTGCAATCACATGGGAACCTACTGTACTGACCACACATACATCACCAGAGCGAGGAGGGAGCAACATGGTGAAGAAAGCGTAACCATGTAACTCTCCAATTCCTGACTTCAGGGCAGGGGTAGACATAAGGTAAAAATCACTCTGCTATGTGGTCAAATCCCTCTCAGCCAACTGTAGGGCAGGAAGTCACGGATTCAAATGTCCCCTTAGCCAATAATTCACTAGGTAGCCTTGGGCATCACTCTTGGCCTCAGGCCCCTACCTACAATATACCATATGTACCTGCCCAGTCCCTAAGATCATCTTCAGGGGTTCCTCTCCAGGAGCCCCTGCCAAAAGAAGTAAAGCAGGTGGCTACCAGGAAAAGGGCATTTTGGGCTGTGGCCCCCCCGTTGTGGGGCGAACCCCCTAGAGAGGTTCGCCTGGCACCCAAGTTGTACTCTCCCCATCACCAGGTAAAGACCTTTTTATTTTCCCAGGCATTTTTAGCATTTTAGCATTCCAGTTTTTTAGCTCTGCTGTCTTAAATTTGCTATTGCATTTTAAATATCTGCACTGCTGCTAGGTTCTGCTCTGGTTGCATTTTTATTCTGTAGTTTTAATCTATTGTATTTTATATTGTATTTTCTGTTGTATTTTTGTGGTTTTAATTTAATGTGTGAACTGCCCAGAGAGCTTCAACTATCGGGCACTGTATAATAATGAAATGAATAAACAAACAAACAAACAAATGGGAGTAAGATTGCTGGCCTGCCTTAGAGGGCTATTGTCTGGATTACTAAGATAACTACTGTATCTTAATCCTTGAATGATTTTTTGTGGTTGTATCTGTCTCCTACTACTGTGCTTCCAGATGAGGCAATCTCTCCCCCTCTACAGGGGGTCATCATCTTCCATTTGTAACCCTCTCAGGTTTTCCTAGCGCTTCTTCTGTCCTTTTCCTTACCAGAAAAAAAATCCGTTAAGGAGAACAGATGTAATAGCTGCACAGTGCTTTAAAATTGGTTGCATTAAGATCGCTCGGTCTGGAAGCACCCGCTGTGTTGTTTACCCTCACAAGTCTTTGAGGCAGGTCACTATTATTTCCATTTTACAGAGGAGGAACTGAGGCTTGAAGCAAGAGTCCCGTTTCCCACCCTGAGATCACCTCTGGTGATGAAGGAACGATACAGACATTTAAATAATAAAAATAAAGTAGATAGAATAAAGTCTTTGGGTCTGAACAAGCAAAGCTCTTCGTATGTTCTTGCCTTTTCCCCATGCCACCTAGTAACATGAAAACAACATGGAGCACTAATACAGCCAAAAATATTCACAAAAGATCTCAGATTATCATAATAACCAGTGCTTTTTTCTGGTGGAACTCACCAGAACTGAGTTCTGGTACCTTTGTCCACTTGCTCCGCTAGAGAGCTTCGGCTATTGGGTGGTATAGAAATGAAATAATAAATACAATAAATATTTTAATGCTCTTCATTACAATTTAATCACCAACTACTCCCGTTGAAGCATAATCCAAGAGTTCCATTACCTTTTTCTCCAGGAAAAAAAGCACTGATAATAACACAGGATGGGGAAGGCAATCTTTGATCTGGAACAATTTGAACCCGTGAAAATGGTTGGTCTCGTGTTGCAATCTTCTGGGCACTTACCTGGAAGTAAGCCCCACTGAACATAGTGGGGAACTTACTTCTGAGTAAACATGCATAGGATTGCTCAGTTAGCCACCTACAGTGGCTCTCCTTTTGTTCCACAAGAAACTTCCTTTCCAAGTAATGAAAGGTGTGTAAGTCAGATGGTGCACCATGCTGGCTATAAAATTCACTTCCTCATTTCCAGCGATGCCTTTGGAATGATAGTGTTACGGGGACAAATTATCTTACCATTCAGTTGTGTAGTGAGATTGACTGTTCTGCATCGCTGCCACATCTGCTGCTTCTCATGTGCTAAGTGCAGGAGTGGCTAGATGCAAAGTATCATTTCAGCTGAGAAGCTTAGGGTGGCCATGCACCCTCCTTTATAGAGGACAGTTCTCTATTTGAAGGGCTTTAAACCAAGTCCAGTTTAAAGATAAAGAACCCTAAAAATGAGAGGAGGAGGCACCTTGGAGTTGCCCATCCACTGTTAGCACCTGGATGGCCGACTGAACAGGCTGGTACATATGGTACCTGTTTACAGTTTTCCCCACTATGGTGAGATGTATTTTATTTCTATTTAAATTATAGTCATGATTTCTACATTTACAACTATACATATATATTAGCAAATTTGTTATGTGAATCTGTGTTCTCTTTGGTCCTCTTTTCTGGTGATGAATTTTCCCTTTTTCAGTGATGTGTAAATGACCACGCTATTCTTTTCAAAATAAGGCTTATGTAAAAATTTAGTTTCCAAGAAGGGTCATGGTGGTGGTTGCTTGGTTTAGTTATTATTTTAAAAGACCAGTTCTGGTATTTTAGGCACTACAAAACATCCCTAGACTCCTGTCTGGGAACACCCAGTAAGTCCAAGAGAAACAGCTGGGAGCTGGCTACTACTGCCCGCCCCCCATCTGCCTCCTGAGGCAATCGCCTCATCCTGCCAAGTGGTAGGGCCGGCCCTGATTTGAGTGGGAGCACGTTTACACCTTAGTGAAAAATTAGGTAGAATTCTGCCTGTATAATTTTCCTTATGTCTCCACAAGTAAAAAGTTAGAAACTTACATGATTTATGAAAGCTGAATGTTCTGGGAAGGGCCTCGACTACACTGAGGAACCAAATGCAGCCCCTGCCCTGCCATAATGCTTAATATTCATCCAATATTTTCAAGGGTTCAACATGCTTTGCATACATTACCTGGTTAAACTTTACATCAGCCCTGCAATGAAGGCCATATTACAAGTTTGGGGCTGGGAGAATGGTGGGCAGTGTGTTTGTGGCAAAGTTGGGTTTCAAATTCTAACCCTTAGCTGTGACACGATACCAGCTCTTTAAATCCAAATGTCCTAACTCTGTTGGGGTTCTTGACAGATAATATTCAACAGAGAGCCTCTCTGTAACAAATCTTTACCTTGCTGCAAAAACCATGTAGACCAGATACTGGGGATCTATTGCAGTGCCTAAAATACCAGAACTGGTCTTTTAAAATAATAATCAAACAAACAAACCATCACCATGGTGGCCCTTCTCGGAAACTTTTTGAATGCAGGCCTTATTTTGAAAAGAGGAAGGGCTGAAGGGCAGGCAGCATCAGCTTCTTCTGCTTCTGACTCACTCCCACAGGAGCAGAGAGATGGGCAGCCACCTTCCCACGTGGATGGTGGCAGAGGCTCTGTCAAAGGGAACACTTTTGACATCCAGCAGAATCCACTGAGAAAGCCCTTCTGGGGCATAGGGTGGCCATGTGTCCTCTTTTGCAGAGGACCATACTCCATTTGAGGGCATCCTCTACTTGAAGGACTGCCCTGGCCAAGTCCGGCTCAAAGCTAAAGAACCATAGGAAGGCAGAGCTGGGTTTCAAGCTGCCAATCAGCTGTTAGCACCTGGACAGCAGCAGACCGAGGAGGCACACAGCTCACCTGGTCACAGTCTCCTCCACCATGATCAGTATTTTATTTCTCCTTAAATGGTAGTAATTAGTTCTGAATTTGCATCTATAGCTAGAAATTAGCATGTGTCAATTTTAGGCAAATCTTTTTTGGTGAGGCGCAAGCGGGCGCCCTAATTGTATCTGTCTCTCCTTCCCCCCACCCCCACCCCGCCACCACCACCAGGGCCTATGGTAGCATGGGGATGGAGGGAATACAATTTTAATTGGGGAGACAGTGCTGAGGAAAAGGTTAACCACCTCCTGAGCACCACTGCTTCAAACAAAATCAAATCTCCCCCCCCCCCCCAACTGCTTGAACATAAAAGCAAAAAGAAGAAAAGACGTGAGAGCCATTTTATGTCTTGGCTTGGGAGAAAGTGGCTGAGGTACATAATTTTGAGGTATATAATTCTTCCTACACCACTGTCACTGTCTATAATCCACTCCAAAATACTCCATGCATCTAATGAAGTGAATTCCAGTCCAGAAAAGCTTATGCCAGAATAAATGTGTTAGTCTTTAAGATCCCACAAGCCTTTGTAACTGTGTGTGCATGACATTTTCATCATCATCATGTTGAGGTCTATTCTAGTAAAATGAATTGTTGTATGTACATATGTATTTATTGCATTTATATACTGCTCCACATGCAAAAAGATTCCAGAATTGTGAACAATAAAATATATAATGATACAAAGATAAAAGAGATAAAAACACTATATTAAAAACTGTTATTTTTAAAAATAGAGTACTAATAAAAAACGCTGGCTGGTCAGTCAAGGAAGGCTTCATGGAGTAAAGAAGTTTTCAGGAGGCACCGGAAACAACACAGTGTTGGTGCCTGTCCGGCCTCCAGAGGCAGGGAATTCCATGGAAAGGGGGTCAGCACACTGAAGGCTCTTCTCTATGTGGACTCTAGTCAGACCATAGATCCACGCAGAACCACCAAGAGCATGTCCTCTGATGAGCTCAATGACCAAGCAAGTTGATAAGGGAGTAGGAGATAACTGAATATTATATTGTATAATTATTGTAATTGACTATCAATTACTTATTTGTATTTTATAATGAACTTACTTTACTGCTACTGAATGTTGTTTTGGGTGCTATTGTTAACATATTATCAGTTGTAAACTACGTTGAGCGCAGTCTATGTAGGAAAGGGGAATTCACATAAATCTGACTTGCCTTGACATGAATGTCCTAAGCATAGCAATGGGAAACTTGTGGCCTTCCAAATGTTTTGGCCTACAACTCCCATCACCCCTCACTATTGGTTACGCTGGCTAGGGCTGATGGGAGTTGTAGGCCAAAACATCTGGAGTGGCCACAAGTTGCCCACCCCTGTTCTAGCGCCTAGTCTATGATGCATGCACATAATGGAGTCACCATAGGAGAGTCACAGTCAATTGACTTACAATCTCATAGGAAAATGGCTATTTATTTAGGACATTTATACATAGGTCTTCAGGCCTTCCAGAGTAGATAGCGATTTTCTAAGCTAGCAGGATAATACTTAAGGCAGTCTGGTTGCATATTATTTATTCCAAAAATTTAAAATGGCCGAATGAAAATGCGTAATGTGCCATTGTAGCTGTATAACTGGGGACCAACTTTATCACACTAAGAATAGGATTAGAGCAGAGTTGTTACAGAAGGACATCAAGAAGAATTATATGAGCCCTAGTAGAATATTTACAGCCTCCGATGTCAACCCTGTGGTCTGAAATGCAAGTGTCTGATTTGGAAAGGCAAACTACATGCTTATTTATAGAGTAGATGCATATGTGAATTTATTACATGGGCTGCAACTGACTTGAGGAAGAGACATGATTTATTCCAGTGTTTGATAGGGTCTTTAAAGGATGAGATCTGTGAGCCAGTGAAATACCACTTTTCTGTTAAGAGACAAAGTAATGAGTGGGAGTGGTGATTTAAAGTACACAGGGCTGCTACATCCTTTGCCTATGCTGTGTTTCTTCTGGTGGGGGTTACTCTAGGTCTTGGATACCCATTGGAAGAGAAACCACCAGGGGGAGATTTGGGGAGGAAAAGGGTCCAGCACCCCCTCCCTTTCTCCCCTAATGCACACATTTCCCCACCCTGAAAAACCCATTCCAGTTTCTGTCCAGCCCCCTACTCTTTGGGAACATAGGAAGCTGCTTTATACTGAACAGAACATTAGTCCATCTAGCCCAGCATTACCAACACTGACTGGCAGCAATGGCTCTCCAGGGTTTCAGGCATTTTTTCCTGGCCTACCTAGAGGTGCCACAGATCAAATCTGGGGCCTTCTGTATGCAAAGCATGTGGTCCACCACTGAGCTACAGCTCCATCCTTTCTCCTGGACAGATTGCAAAGAAATCGCTCGAAGGTTTTATGATTTAATATCCCACCTTTTTTCCATTGTAGAACTCGAGGTGGATACGTGCAGTTCTCAGGTGGTCTCCCCTCCAAGCACTGACCAGACCCAGACCTGCTTAGCCTCAGACCATGCCCTGGGAGCAGATAGCAACCAAATAATAGGGATGACCATGTACCAAGCAGTTAACTTACCACAGAGTACATGAGACTACTTGGTAAGGTGCTTGTCTGCATTATCTTGGCAAGTAATTAGCTTTTGATCAGATCCAGAAAATGGGCTCAAGTGGCTTAATGAACACTGTAGGAGGTCACCACTTGGTAAGCTGTATTCACTTCTTGTCATCATCTTTATGGCTATTTCTTTGCTCTTCTCCCCACCCCACTTTGTAATGTAGACTGGAAACCAGAGCCTTAAAGCTGTATGGTTTCAGTCAAAAGAAGGGCTCAGCCTTCCTGAGGCAGAAGTCTCCCAGTGGTGTGGGTAGCAGATGTTTCATTTGGGGTTGCTCAGAATTTATTTGGCAGTGAAACACCCCCAGTGTTGTATTTGTGTGGCCTGAAGTCATCCTGTGTTAAAGTACCTTGTGCAAAGCCCATGTTTGACTGGAGAACGCATATACATCTCAAAGAAAAGTCTCCTGGTCATGGGGGATGTATGATACAGTGTGGTCTCAAGTTTATTTTGTGGTGCAGGGGCATATAAGCTTCAGTTCCTTATTCAAGCTGTTCATGCAGCCGTTTCAAATATGAAACTATTAACCAAGTTTAGCTTCATGAACAGAATACAGTTTCCCAGCTGCAGTAGGGGCTGAGCTTTTCAGTGACGAGGAAGCAAAATGATACACTGAAGCAGCAATAAAAGCGTGCACTGGAGTAAACTATAAAGTCTACACCTTCCCATTGTAGTTGTCTAAGGGAATTACTTCTTGATTTATTGACTGTTCCTATTGCTAAGCTTTGGGACACTGGATTCCTTCCCTCTCACCCACCCCGAAACTTTCCAAGTACTTCATTACCTAAGCAAACACACCTCCCCTATCACCAGATAAACCTAACTCCCAATCAGCACAGAACGGGAAAATGCACCAGCTTCTGATATGTAAATCAAATCACCTGCTTGGAAATAAATTAAGTAGCAGGAGCCGGGTAACAGCAGGCCTTTTCTAGGGAAATGGCCGAGAAGTGTACTAGCCCCAAAGGAAGAGTAGACGAGCACCAGGTCTCTGCTGTGATGGTGGAGTCATCAGGGAAGAAACAGACACATTCACATGAATTATGACTGCTGCTTTTATGTTAAGAGTTTTTAATGTTCTGGAAATAGATTTAAACAGCCAACTTTGTAACAGGTAGCATACTCCAAATACATGAAGTTGTAACAGTACTTTACTGCAAGCCAGTATAACCTCAGCCCCATGCTGGGAATAGCCTTCAAAGTAGTCTAATGCAAGCCAAGCCTCCCTCCTTTTATTGGTGGTGGTGGACGACACAGGGCGAAGCCTAGTTTACCACTAGCCATCCACCCCCTCCATCTTCCAAACCCTGCCTCTTCGTGCGATGTTCCACAGCACGGCCAGCTCAATCAAGTCACTTGGGTGACTAGAAAACCCAGAAGTGGAAAGTCTAGAACATCACTCTCCCCCGAGCTTATTAATATGGGGGCAAGATGAAAATTGCAGCAGCTCGAACAGGAAAATGTCACAATAAATCGTGTCCGCAAAAGGTCACCTCTGTCCATTTCCAACCTTGCTGTCTTTGGGGGCACCTAAAAGCTTTTGCCTGAGAGAGGCCACCTCCGCACCTCACACGGTGGGGTCACCTCCGTTTCAGGGAGAGAACACAAGGCATATAAATGGTAAAAAATTTCATTTGTCCTTTTGAAAAACATTGTTCACCACTGCCACCACCTGTTGCAACTCCTGATGGTTATAGACACTTCCTCAGGTTTTGAGGATTCATTTGGTCAGCGCAATATTCTCAAAGTTCTACAGACCTGGTCCCTATTAGTTCTTATCAGATACCCAGTCTAAGAAAGTAGGGGGTGGCAGGTTAGCACCCCAAGAATCCCCTTTCTAAAGCAGCCTACCTGATAGCTCCATTGCTACAACTACTGGGCTCTTCACAGTTCTCTCCCCTCTGCACAGGCAACAAGGAGGCCAAGCAGCACCTTTCAGAGGAGCAGATTTGGCTCCAAGGACTGCCTGTTGCTCATCACCTCTCAACTGCTTTAAGAGACAGGTGGCCTAGACATTTGAGCAGTCATATGCAATTAATTTTGTGACAGATTAATAGGTGATCTCACTACTGTACATAAGACTCTAACTGAAAGATCAAATCCTGCAACTTCACAGATGCAGAGGGATGAGATCCCTAAACAGGAGTTTGGTGCCAGCTATTGGAGAAACTAGTTGAAGTATGAAGGGTTTTAAGACTCACACATAGAGCTGTACCGCCTAGATATCATGATTCACATTCAGGAATTCATTGCAACATGGCTTCTCTAAGTTTACTTTATCATGCAAAAAGAGACTCAATACTTCATCCTGATCACACCACAGTAAATATGGAACAGGGCTTTGACCATTTATTGGGAATAAGCAATAATTTTCTCTAGAATAAATGTAACAAGGTGTTTTTTAAACGTGGACAGAACAAAATCATAATGTGGGAAATGATGCATCATAAAAGCTGTTGACAAGTAACAAGTAGCTTTGCCTTTGTTTTTAATAAACTGGCAAGAATTAAGAGTTATTCTGGCAAAGCAGCAATTACCTTTAGTCTTCACCTTATCACACTTGCATCCAAGGAGCTTAGGGCTGCATACATGGAGTTATCCCATTATCCTACCAACCCCATGAGAAAGTCTAAATGGCTGAGGGTTTAAATGGCTGAAGGCCATCCAGTTAATTTTAGTGCTATATGGGTTTTGAAATGGGTTTTACTGGTCCACCTCCAACACTCAATTAACTAGTAATAACTGTACTCATGAAACCTGGTCCCAAGCCAAGACAGTCTTCATCTACTAATAAGACAAAGTTCTGATTAAGCTTGGAATTCTATAGAGCAGCCTTCCCCAAACTGGGGCCCTCCAGATGTGTTGGACTACAACTCAGGCCAACACATCTGGAGGGGGCCAGGTTGAGGAAGGTGAATATAGACCATCTTAAATCACTATAAATTGGGGTCCATACATTTGCACTGGCCTCAGTAGCTAGCCATTATTTGTGGTTGCCTCCTTCCCCTATGGCTTCTAACAGATATACTCAAAGGGAGGGGTAGATTTATTTTTTTGCTGTACATTAGGCTTTGGAGATGTTCAAGCATGAGCAATTAATGCTGCTTATGAACATCTCCATAATGTGGAGCAGTGAGACTGGGACCCCCCCACCAACTTATGTCAGAGACTGTGGTGGGGGAGGGAAAGGAGAGGAAGTCTGTTTCTGTCACTGGACACAAAGTGAGACACCCTTTTGCCACGTGATTTACAGAGAATCTGCTATCACTGATGATTTAATACATAAAATAGAAACCAACACTTATACTTCCCACCCCCTCTCTTCAGTCATTTGGTTCAATCATAAAAAAAGTATTCACTATTAGACATGTAGTGTTATAGAAAATTGAGTATCTGGGATCTTAAGGTGCTATTTTGCTAAGAGACATTGAGAAGGGAAACGAAGTAGTAAGAGACTCACACAAATGAACAGAACTAGCCTTACTTGTCAAGTCTAGGCAGCTGGGTGGTCAGCACCTTTCCAGCAGCAGTGGCAGAAAGAAAACTATCTTGGTGCAAGTTTTTCTCCCATCCTGAGAAAGCGGGTTTGGAGAGTAAAGAAACAGGCTTGATGCCAGGAGAGCAAAGGAAGGACCAGGCAATGAGAAAGCAATTCAACCAGAAGCCCACTGGGACCTGCTGACTAGCACTCTCAGACAAAGAGCTGGGGATCTGAAAAGAGGGAAACTATCAAAATGTAGGACCTAGCAGACTATAAAGCCTGAGCTTTTAAGGAAGGGATGAGGGAAAGAGGAAAAGATTTAAAATATTCTCCCAGGCCTGCATTGGGGCACAGCTGCACTGTCACTACTGTAGACGATATCTGTGCACTTTTGCAACTCATGTAACTTTGCTGGGGGATGCCTACTACAGCCCTGAGAGAGGGTAAAGGATCCAGCTGGTTAGACAAGTGGTGCAAGGTTTTTCAAGGAGCCATAAGGCTATAGGACCCTCCCTAGCTACATTGTTCCTGCTGCTGGAGGTACAAGATAAACACAGAAAAGAATTATTCTGCATTAGGAACAGCCATAGCAGAAGGCGTTCACTAGCCAAGAAAAGTTAGGAAACAAGTGCCAAAGAGAGAATCAATCCATAATCTGCACCTTCTTTGTATACATTTCAGTTTTCATAATTAACAGTGAGCAGAAAGACAACTGTTACAGTTCTAATTTTGTTTTTTGCCTCACGTCAATTCACAAGAGTACCTTGAAATTCAACACACACACACACACAACCAACTATGGCATTTCTAAGGAAAAACACACACACACACACACACACACACACACACAAAACAAACCTGTTTGGAAATTTGATTCTATCACCCCAAACCAGTTTGAGATTCTTCTACTGATAACAATGTACATTGTACATTACATGTATATTTCATCAATATAGTACTTAGAACATAATGCTAATCAGATCATGTTATACATCAGCACACAAAAATATACATGAGAGACTCACATACAAAACCATGTGGTAACCCATATAGAGATGGCAGCAGCCATGTTCCTTTCAGCCTTCCGAACACCAAGAAAATGGTAACACATATTCCAGAAATGGCACTTTCCTAGTATGCTAGGACTTGAAACCCAGTGGATTTGCTACATCTTGGAAGTTAACCTTAAAAATTAAAGTGCTCTTCAAAATGTTGGTGTCTAAAGTCTTCTTGCTGCGAGACGACTACAAGAGAAGTCTGGTGCCGCTATATGTAACGCAGCACTGCAAACATGACTGCCATCCACTGCCATTATCAGGTAGCCTCAAATCAGTAGTGCATCCCACCCGCTACCTCTAGCGTACATTCAAGAGTTTTTGTTTCATTTAATAATGTTGGCGGCGGATCTGGACGCTTCGTCTGGACAATCTTCTGTTTGGGATTTTTGATTTCTTCTTCCTCTTCTGTTTCACTTTCGCACACATGGACGACAACACTGGGGGTGGACTCTGTTCCTGCATGAAGCTCATACTTCTCCCCTAGAGGGTATGACAAGTTACAGCATTACTAGACCAGCAGGGTAAACAGTATGAAATTCAAAAGCCACAAAAAAATCGTACATTCTAATAGTCATACTGATATAGTGGAAAGAAGAAAATACTTGGCACATGCATATTGCTTGTCTTATAGTGTGCAAAAAATAATATAGGGACAGCAATTTAACACAATTCTAGCATCTAAATTTGCTTCATCTGAGGCAAGGAAGAAAGACAGAGCCTCAAGTTTAAGAATGAAAATGTTTGCTGTGCAACGTGTCCAGCACATTTTGATTTGTTTTCTTCAGGGGCAAGAAATTGCTTTCTTGTTATAGCGGTTGACTTATATAAAATATTTTAACCCACCCTTCATCCTAATGGATTCTAGAGTGACATACAATAGTAAAAGTAAAATATAATAAAGACACTATAATGCAATACAGCACATCAACCTTCAAATAACAATAAGACTAAAAGGTCTTCTCTTCTTCCGAGAAGAGTCTCACCTGAAGATCTTAATTCACAGGCGGGATGGTATGGAAGGAGGCACTCCTTGACGTGTTTGGGTCTCAAGCCAGTTAGGGAATTAAAAGGTCAGTACTAGCACCCTGAATGGAGCTTGGAAGCACATGGGCAGCCAATGTAATTCTTTAAGAATTGATGTAATATGGCTCCACCTAGCTCAGCCAGTCAGAAGCCTAGCTGCCAAATTCTGAACTAATTGAAGCATTTGAGTTATTTCCAAGGGGAGCCCCACATATATTACAGTAATCCAACCAGGAGATTACCAGAGTATGAATCACTGGAGGCAAGCTATACCTGTCTAGAAATAATTGGTGAATCAGTCAAAGCTGATAAATAAAAGGTACTCTGGGCCTCCAGTGGCAATGCTGGATCAAGGAGCACCCCAGAACTGCATACCTCTTCTTTCAGGAGCACAAGCCCATCCAGCACAAGCCCATCCAGACCCGAGAATCACCCACCCCAAATGCTTCCATCTTCTCAGGATTCAGCCTCAGTTTATTAGCCCTCATCCAGCCAATTACCACAGCCAGTCAACAGTTCAGCCTCGACTGACTAGGATGACAAAGAAAAAAAGGCTGGGTGTCATCAGTGTACTGATTCTACTGATGACACTTCAATCCAAAGCCTCAGCTGACCTTACCTGAGTCTTTATAGAGATGTTGAAGAGCATAGGGGAATCAAATGAAACTTGCAGGACCCCATGGCACAAATGCCATGAGGTGAAGCAGAAATCCCCCAATATTACTTTCCGAAACTGACCCTGCAGGTGTGAGTGTAACCACCATATCTCCTGGCCTCAAGCCACAGAGCCAGTCCAATGAGATACCATGGCTGATGGCATCAAACACATTAAATTTGTGGCTTTGCTTTTGGTTTTTTTGCCAAGTTTGGAGGCTCAGCTTTCACGGTATGTTACAAACCCAACGTATATCAAAGCAAGCCAGAAACATCTCAAAGTATATTCAAGACCCAGAAATAGGAATTATTCTTTCAATATAAGTGGCAGAGTTCCCTGCTGGAAACCAATTTAAATTGTTAATACTATGTATATCATAGCAAGGCCCAACCTAGAAATACACAACCTCTATAAACGCTTCCAGATCAAACATACTAACAGAGATTTAAAAAACAAACAAACTGATGGATCTAGGAGCAATGCTATACTCCGGAACAAGCAATTATAGTCACAGTGTTTTCTGGAATACAAATTTAGGAGCAAATATGGGAGGCCAACCAACATACTTCTAATGAGGCTTTTAATGAAGTATCAGGAAGCAACCACAGATTTCTATGCTTACAAAAAACAAGTTTCTAGCTCTCAAGACTGCAGAAGAAAACCAGAGGACAATTTGAGTGGAATAGCATCTCAGAAGCTGTATTAGTTCACTTATTCCCAACCCCTACACTCTGGCTCTACCCACCTATAGTGTATTCCCCCTCTGAAAATCCCATCTTCCTTCATGAGTCTAATTAAAAAAAGAAAAGAAAAAAACTTCAGCTTGCCAACCCCACCACCACAGAAAGAGAATCTCTTCAAACTGTGCAGAGTACAAACTTATAGAGGCCATTCCAACTGCAAAACCTGAGTTTCCTGATTATGGGATTCTGGCTAAAAATTTCCACTAAAAGTATTTTTTTCCATATATAGGCCTTTATTACAGTCTTGCAAATAAGTCCACCAATGTTAGTAGCCCACCCACTCACAAGCCCCTACCCACATCAGTCACTTGTGCCGCCCCCCCCCCCCCCCCGAGCCAATTCTTAAAAATTTCCTTGGCCTGATCACCTGGAGACAATTCTTACATGGCACTGGTTATCAGACATGGCAATTTACAAGCCACTTTTACTAACACAGAGGTGGAGAAAGGAAGGCAGAAAGAAAACACTCCTACCAGGCCCCAATTTTGAAACAGCACAGAGCAAGTCATAGTTTATCATGGGAGTGGCATCTTCACTCTGCTTCCATCCTACTGGTGGGGATGCGGGTGGTGATATCAGGAACTGCTTGACAGGTTGTGGGGGCAAGAGGTAAGATTTGTCTCCCACTTCACTGGGCATCTGAACCTGAAAGAACAAACATAGCCAGAACAGTCAGAGAAGGAGAGCAGCATTCCCTGTCAGATTGTTCTTAAATGTCTTTCTAGCTTCTCATCCAGTATAGCCACAGAACTTGAGAAAACTGTTTCACTGACTGGAGAAGACATCTAGTTACTAAATGCATAGCTGCTTTCCCTTCTAGCTGTTTTAGTTAAACACTGACAATGCAAGTTGGTAAAGAAGACATTAATTGAAGCCAAAACACCTACTTTAAGTGCAGAACAGCGTAAAATCCTTCCTACATTCATTCTTTCAACTGGGTAGGTCATTTTGTAGCACAGCAATGTGCTCAAAGTTACCCACTGAATCATTGGAAGGACAGATACTGAAGCTCAAATATTTTGGCCACCTAATGCGAAGAGAAAACTCTCTGGAAAAGGCCCTGATGCTGGGAAAGATTGAAGGCAAAAGGAGAAGGGGACGGCAGAGGATGAGATGGCTAGATAGCATCACCGATGCAATGAATACGGACTTGAGCACGCTCCGGGAGAGACTTAACGACTGAACAACAAAGGATTTGATCCCCAGCCTCATGCCCAAATACATCCAGGGCTGTGGATGTGCTGTGATTCTGTGGGAGCACAGAATACGATAGCAGAGTGGAAACTTCCCATTAAAAAAAAAGTTTCTAGCTTTAATGGTATGTCTGAAAGTGTATGGCTAATGCTTGCTGAAACCCAAAAAGTTGGGTAAGGCTGAATAAGAAATCCAGTGGTGGTAGGAGGGGGAGATATCCATGCCCTCCACAGATTCTTACCCCTCTCCATGGCTACTGAAGCCAAAGTAAGATTATGGAAAAGGGTAAACAAAAACAGAGTTATGCGAAGTGAGAGAAATCAGTTGCATCTGATAAAGTGAAGTGTCTATGAAAGCCTATGCCGTAATAAATTTGCTAGTCTTGAAGGGAGCAATCCTATGTCTGCTAGCCAGCGGCTAGACAGCCATAGGATACGCCTGTTTCCAGGAACTGACCTCGGAGCTTGCGCTCCAAGGTCGATTCCTGGAGAACCTCCCCACCTCCCCCGGCGCTGCCTCGCAGGCAGCTCAGGATGGCCCCATGCTCCGCATTCAGAAGAGGAGTGCGGAGCAGCAAAAATGGGGCATTCCAGGGCGGGGAAGGCAGAAATGCTGGTACGACACATCCTATGTGTCGTCTGGCAGCCTCCTCCTCCACTCCACCTTCCCGCACCTGGACAGCCGAAATTGGATGTCTAGCCACAAATTCAGGGTGGCTGAAGCACAGAGGGGATGACCCCCTCCGTGCTTCTCCTGCCCTGCATTGGATAGGCAGTCGCCTCCGAGTTCGGAGGCGGCTGCCGATCCCCATAGGATTGTGCCCTAAGGCACAAGACTTTGCTGTTTTTGCTGCAAGAGACTAACATGGCTGCCCCTCTAGTAATTCATACAGGTCACAGAAATAAGATCTTCTAAGAAATATTTTCTTAGTGAAGAGTTCTGTGCGAAGGCACAGAATCTTGGGGAGCAATCCTATCAGGATAGGCAGCCGCCTCCGAACTCGGGGGTGACTACCTACCCAATGCATGGTGGGAAGAGTGTGGAGGAGATCCTCTCCTCTGTGCTCCAGCCGCCCTGCATTCGCAGCTGGACAGCCAATTTTGGCTATCTAGCTACGGGAGGTCGGAGCGTGGGGTGGAGAGGCCAGACAACGCATAGGAAGTGTTGTACTGGCACTTCTGCACTTCCCGCCCCTAGGAACTCCCCCTTTTGCCCTGTCCTGCTCTTACAAGCCCAGGGATGATCTGTGCTGCCTATGAGGTGGCAGGGGAGCGGGCGGGGAGGCAGTTGTCCGGGAACCAACCAATCTTATGGCTATCTAGCCCCTGCCTAGCACCCATAGGATTGCACCCTTAATTTGTTTTTGGGTTTTTTTGGCATGAAGTACATGCAGCCCTGGTTGTCTATATACTGAAATACAGCAGCTCATAAGATATCTGCAAGGAACATACTGGCTTGTATACATGGCTTTCTCAATGGAAAGCTCTTTGATCCTCATGGTTACCAACTCTCCTGGTTGTGTTTGTGCTAAAGCATTCAACAGTGACATACAGGCTATATTCAGCTTCCTAAGCCCATCTTTGCATTAATGGGACTACAAGCAATTTACAAGAGCAGCTCCTTGGCCCAGACAGATCCACAAGACAGGGAGTTTTCCACCAGGAACCTAAAAGTGCTACTGGAAAAATATACGTCAAACTTTGTAACTCATCCACGAAGAGTAAGGCAGGAGGTCATGAACCCCAATGTAAGCTGCTTTACTCCTGGATCATATGGAAAGGAAATTAGGACACCATCCTGGATTTTTTTAAATACAAAGCCAGGATACAAATCTCAATAACAAACAACATACCTGAGCAAAATACAGCTTCAGCTTTTTCCCACTGAAGTCCGTCTCATGCAGTTCTATTCGTGCTCTTGCTGCTGCTTCTGGATTGCTAAAATTTATTCTTACTCTTCTAAAGCTTTTAAATAGCTGGAATGTAACATGATCATCATAGACTGAGAAAAGTGCTTCAAATCTTTCCTAAGGGTAGAAAGAGAGCATTTTTTCCTGTTAAAGTTTCTCAAAGTTTACTACTGCAGGCTACTTCTACAAAAGCCTTGTGTAATGTTTTTAGTAGAGCTCTACAACTCCTCTACGGAGCATCAGCAGAAAAACAAAGCGAACAGCCTCAAGTTCATGTATGTATTAGTTTATTCTTGCTTTTAAACAAAGACATACATATCAAAAGAGCACATAATGTAATGTTCACAGGGCCATCTAGTGGCCTCAATCAATATTTCAGGGTAAAATCTATCATTGGCACATGACAAGGTACAATACAAATTGCTTTTAAAAACATTTGAGAGTGAATTACCCATTCACTGAATAACCAAACATAATAAGAATCGGCATCCTTCAAAACCAAAGGAATAATTCCATCATCAAAGTTTTTCCTTCATGGATTTTGCACTCTACTATTATAGACAATTCATATGGAATGCATAGTCTGATAATGTTTTACAGTTTTGAATTCACAGGAATACTATGAGAAGCCAAAAGAGACAGTGACCCAGTTTGCACGATTACTGCTGCCCACCATGGCTTAAGCCAGGTGGTTTCTGAATATTCAAGCCACAGCTTATTGTATCATCTGAATTCTGGGACTGCAGGTTATGTGAGGGTTAAACAACCCTTGCATAACCCAACAACAGACCATATTTAACCCTCACATAACCCATGGTTCCCAGGTTTGGATGACATGACAACCTGCAGCTGCAGTTTGAATATTCAAGTATCACCTGGCATGCCCCACAGTTCACCATGGTTTAAAGAAGCTGTGGTGGGCAGCAGTGATCATGAGAAGCTAGTCAGTGGGCCAGCTCACATGACTGAACAGCCCATCATGGCTTATTTAAGCGACGGTGGTCTGAGCTGTGTGCAGGCAGCCATTCTGAATATTCAACGCCCAGCCACGGCTTGTCATGTGAACACGGGCAGTGGGGGTTGTGTTAAACAACCCTCGCATGACACAAGACCATGGGTTATGTGAGGGTTGCGACACAGCAAGCCATGGCCAGGCAGTGAATATGCAAAATTTGACCTGGCATGTGCCAGAGCCCACCGTGGCTTAACTAAGCCACAGTGGGCTGTTTGATCATGTGAACTGTGTCAATGGCTTTTAAAAGGTAATTTAGTGATGACATTAAGCATTTGAACCATTACGCATTTGACCCAATTGTCTCAAAAGTGGCAAGGTTGGACTCTGTTGGATCACATTGGATTCACACTTGTGACAAAGGCAATAATCAATTACTTCCATAGCGACTTCCTTGTTTTTACTCCCAACAGGATTATGTCTTATTAGCACCCTTTTCTCCCTTCCAGTATATCAGGTCTGGGACACATGGTCCTTTGCACACAAAAGGGAATAACAGGGGATGCAGAATTCAGTAAGATCTTACAGTTATATCTCCATATGCATGTATGGCAGCCTTCCCCAACCTGTCGCCCTCCAGATGTGTTGGACACATCTGGAGGGCATCAGGTTGGGGAAGGCTAGTGTTCGTAGAGCAAACAAAAATAACCTGCCTTGAAATTCCAGAACCCTCCACAGTGTCCCATCTGCTGGTTCCCCTGGGATGCTCAGTGGTTCTGCTGGATCGCCCACAAATAACCAAGTTGCATTTTATGCTGATCTATTGCTAGAGGACCTTGCAACACTTGGAGCACTTCTAGCAGTAACACAGTAATGCGAATGCACAATTACCCATTTCAAATGGCATTCTGGTATGCCTACTAACATTGCTCCTGACTTACATTTGAGAAAATGAATTTGGTAGGTCATAAGAAAACAAATATTCAGAGCAATCTTTCCCCACTTTTGTAGTTTGATTTGCAAGTTGCTCCATCAGCACAACTGACTAGACGCACACACCACCAGTTTGCAGCCTTCCCCTAAGACAGGTGACAATGAAGTGCTTCAAGGACTGGATTACAGAATGCCTATTCAATCAATATTCATTCAATGCTATTGAATGGAAAAGCCAGTGTGGTACAATGGTTAAAGTGCCGGAATGCGACTGGGGAGACCTCAGTTCAAATCCCTGCTCAGCCCGGAAGCTCACTGGGTGACCTCAGGCCAGTCACCATCTTGCAGCCTCGCCTATCTCACGGGGTTATTGTGAAGATAAAATGGGGGTGGGTAGAGGAGGAGAGAGAGAACACCACGTATGCCACCTTGAGCTCTGCGGAAGAAAGGCAGGATATGAATGATATGAATAAATAAACTTAGTTACCAGCATCTTAATAAGGTTGGAATGCTGGTCAGATATTACATGAAGCCAAGAATGCTTTTGTAGAAACGGCAGCCCCTCTTTTATTTGGACAGCTTTTGCCTCACTCCTCCTACAGGCCATGTGCTGCACCTGCAAGCATTTCCGAACAGGATCACAGAGGGGTTCAATAAGACACATGAAGCGACCACACGAACATGAGTCACGGGGGCACAGATCGCAAACAGCCAGGAGTCAGGGCTACCAAGTCAACTGCATGTGCTGTGGAGAGGGCGTCTATTTGGGCATGGTGTTATACATCTATAGTGTTTCTGGAATCACATGGACTTTCTGAAGGCTTTCAAAAGACAGCCATTTCTGCATGTAGCATATTTCTGTTTTTTTGTTGCTGTTATAAGAAATTGTTTAAACACTAAAAAAATGTCCAATCAAATACCAGTCCTATATTGTAATCTAAGATGTGCTTAACATACATTTCAAGTTCTCTAATTCATCCACTAAACCACAGGCAAGCTTATGGGAGCTGACAGTTCATATCTGAGTTTCTGCTGCATTCTTCATGCACAAAATCTATTCATGAGGCAACCTGATATCTGAAGCAGGATCCCAAAAGTACATTTTGGAGACCACAGAAGCTGCCTCAATTGAGATCTGTGATCTTATTATGGATTACATGTTATGTGGCTGGCTCACAGAGAGACTACTTGTGAGTTTTGACTGGCTCAGCAACATCAGAATGGTCAGTACTTCAAGGACAGTCAGCATGTTAATGTCACATTCACTAGAAAGAGGCATTCAAATCTATACCCCAGGTACAGATCTGTAAAAATCTGCTTAAAATCTGTACCCCAGGTAAGCTGGATTTACAAATAACCATCTAGATGCAAAGGCTGTACTGAGTTCTTTCAGATGGATGGAGCATTTAGGTAGCTTTCAGGTGGTTTTCCTGAGAATTTTTAAAGATGCGTTTGAAAGCTAATAACAGGCATTATTAGCCTGTTAGCGTGCACACGGCTGCTACTTCTACAAGGCAATCAATTGTTCTGAAAATGCTGTAGAAGAATTGGTACTATTTCAAATTAAGCTTAGTTCATGGGATTCAACAGGACATCATCCCTTTCAATGAGCTCAGTCTCACTGATGACCTTGTATTTTGCCCAATGATGACTCACCAGCCAGCTCTGAATACATTCATCTGACTCATTTTTACTAGAAGTACTGCTACGTAAGGCTAAACACGAGGCTTCTAGAAAAGCTGTAGGGATGTGGCATTAACAACTCATACTTCCACTAACATCAGTGGTTGTTGATGACAGCATAACACTGTTATTGTTAGCAATGTTATGCTGTCATCTACATCTATGTTAACAGTGAGAGGATATGTCCATGCCTTTGTAGGTGATAGTTTTAATATGGTTAACAATGTAACAGAACGCTCTTACTCATTACTACCATCACACACGTCATATGTTCTGCTAGTGACTCTCCACCCTCACCTCCAATCCAGAAGCATCATCATGGAGGGCTATTTTGATCAGAAAAATGGTACAGGGGAAAGAGTACACCAGAGGCAGGCAAACTGGTAACCTCCAAATGTTTTGGAATTCAACTCCCATAAGCCCTAGCCCACATGGCCAATGGCCAGGGATTCTGGGAGTTGTAGTCTGAAACATCTAGAGAACACTTCCCCACCCCTGCTTGCATTTCATGTAACATGTTGAGGACACCAAACATGGATTTCCCACTTAACATGAAGTTTGGCCCTGAAGAGGGGAAGACAGTTATAGCCATGCATCTCCTCCCCTATGCCCAGTCATCTATGGCTTATTCTGGAAAGATGGAATTGCTGGTGGATCCAGAAGCATGAACTGCAGGGGCCACACTTTGTTCTTTCCTCCCGTATGCATAGGCAAATATGTCTTCTGAGTGGATGGAGTTTACACCAGGCAAGCTTAATGCAGCTTCGCCAAGAGATGGAATATTCTCCAACCAAGGACTTGGTGATATTGCACCAAAAGAGGAGATGCCACCGCTATATAGGAAATGTAGGAAGTGATCTTATGCCAAGTCAGGCCATTGGTCCAACTAACTGGCACTGACTGGCAGCAGCTCCCCAGGGTTTCAGACAAGGATCTTTGCTGGCCCTACCTGGAGACGACAGGAATTGAACTTGGGACCTTCTGCATGCAAAGCACCTGCTCTACCACTGAGCTAGGGCTCCCCTCTACAATTCATCCCTGAAGAGCCAAAAGATAGGCAGTAGTGGGAAGACACAAAGGAGTCAACAGTTCTGCTTAAAGCAGGGGAGAAATACCCCAGCATGACACAACCCTTTAAGCCAATAAAATGTAATTCCATCTGGAAGAATGCATGAATGTTCAGTTTTGCAATCTATATAATGTATGCTGGTTCTTCTAACCAATTTTAACAGCCAACGTAGAATTATGTAAGACAGGAGTGGGGAACCTCTTTCAGCCAGAGTGCTGAATTCCAGGGGTGGGTGTGGTCAAAGGCAAAAGCGGCAGGGTCAAAATACCAAAACCACCAGCATATTTTAGCTTAAAGTTCTTACTGCCAGTCACTAAGCCTTAGGGGAGACATTTCAATCTTTTAGAATGGGAAAAATTGTGCAAAAGCAAGAAAACCACCAAACTTGGAAAAGGGAGGAGGGGGAGGGCCATGGCCATCTGGGGAACCTGGATTTGGTCTGCAGGCCTTTGCCCACTGATGATCTAGGCTTTAAGAAAAACCTTATCAGAATGCAAAAAGGCCCATCTTCAATGTCTAAAGTGCATGTTTATAGTGCAGAATATTAAGACTCTAAAGATAGTTAAAGATAGCAGAGGTGAGGTAGTCTAATACCTGAGAACAAACCTTGTTAAGGCAGGATCTACCAAGAACATATCTCACCTCACCCCCACCACAAGAAGAGGCACAGATCAGCTTGCTGCATTCCACAATCACCCATCCAGGCATCAATAGGAATGTTATTACAACAGCTATTACATAATTCCCCCTCCTCTATCCAAGAGCTGTACAGTAAGCTGCTTTAAAAATTATATGTATATCTGATTTATGACAGCATGTTGCCAGCCCCTTTCCCATGGGGTGGACAGATGCTCTGGCTTTCTCCCACTGTCTCCGCTTGTGTATTTTTGACATCAGGAATTGCAACACGCACCTATTATATATGCCAGCCTTCCCCAACCTGGTGCCCTCCAGAAGTGTTGGACCACAACTCCCAGCATGCTACACTAGCCATGCCAGCTTGATGCTGAGAACTGTATCACAACACATCTGGAGGGCACCATGTTGGGGAAGTCTGGTATATGCCCTTGCTGGAACCACTGAGGCAATTAAGTTCTCATATGCGGATGCCTAGGGCTATTCGCTGCCAAAAATAAATGTCTTCTTTCTCCATTAGCCTCCTTTCAGCCTTAGTACTCTGGCACAGAAGGACCACCAAGGTCAGGGGGTGGGGGCGGCACATGGTCAGTTGAGAGAAGTGCTTGCAATAACAGAAAAATATGCAGTGTAGCATGCAGCACTACATCATCGCCAGTGACATTTGCTCAAGATGACCTTGTGCAAAGGAGGCATGGTTTCATTAAGTCACCATGTTTTTCGGGACACTGGGAAATGAACATGTAGAGGCAGCCAAATGAATAGATCAGGCTTATGGGATAACATATGAGGCAGTTACTGAGATGAGATAATAACGATTATAGAAACAAGACCAAAATAATCATACCAGGTTATTTTTTGCAGTGAAACATTCCTGGGATGGGTCCCTGCCTCTGTTGCTTTATGCAGCGAGCCAGAAACAACAACTGCACAGGGCTTGACTAGAAAGCAAATGAGCTCTAGGCAGAACACAAGGCAGAAAGAGATAAGCGTTTCCATGATGGGGTCAGACCAGCACGTGTCAGTAGTAAGTTGGAAACCTCAGTCAATTATTGTTTTTTTTAAAACTGATGGAAAGCAACAGTCTAATTGGAGAGACCTATCCACAAATGGAACTTGTGTTTACTATTGATCAATACGTTTTCCTCATATTTAAATATTAAAGGAAGCTCAATATAAATGGTGTCTGACACCAGATCAATTAAGTAAGACATAAGCAAAAATACTTTCAGATGGTGGAAATGTGGTTTTAGCAACTCATTTTCCCCTCTACATATGCATGGTTGCACAGACTAGCTTCAATAGTACTGGTACAATGACTCTATTTGGATTTTTATCCTACTCAATCCCAGAGGCTCCAAGCAGATTACAACATATACAACAAAACCAAAATTAGACAAGTGTTCAACTCCTCACTTCATCTTCTCTCACCCAGTCCTATTCCCATGGCCTCATGGTTCAGGAGTCCTCTCCCTGATCCTAATCCAGATACAATATAGTAGAGCTACTAAGTAGAGCCTTCAGTCATAAGCATTCAAACCCCATCCCACTGCAGTGTGAAACTCCACTCTTTTGGCATGGATGCATCACACTTTAGAGAGGTCTTCCCCAGTATGATGGGATGCATGGTAAATCCTACCCACTGGGCCCCATTCCTAGTAACTAGGATTTTAGCCCTATCAAGGGCATCAGAGTAAAAATCCCTCACATTATATACTACACACTTTGTTTTTCCCAGTTCCAGATCATGTTTCCCTTTTTACATGGGGGCAGGGGAGGGGAGGTTAGCACTCACCCAAATTACCCCTTTCATATTCCCCCAATACCTTATTTAAGTTACCAGGGTTAGGTTTTTCACAGTGCAATCCTCTGCATGTCTATTCAGAGGTAAGTTCCACTGAATTCAATGGGACTTACTCCCATTGTGTGCACAGGATTGCCGTCTAAGAAACTGAGTAAATGATATTAAAATATTTACATGAAATAAGACAAATACTAGTATTTCATTAACAGCAGCTATAATTATTTTAAGCTAAAAAGTATGTATGATCTAATAATGCAGCAGTAACATTTGGTATATCACAGAAATTTTTTAAAAATGGCATTTATTTAACATTCAGGGTTGTTACCTTATGTAACTGGATACAAGTTATTTTAATAACTGTCACAGGACTAGAAAATATAATTTAGAATAATGTAATTCAGTCTGATTTTTATCTGTACCATAATGTGAATTGTTTTAGTCAGCATAATTACAGACTTGCCATTTTGCTTAAAACATTTATTGTCCATAAAAAACACTGACTGGGTTCAAACATAATGTTCCAACAAACTATGGTTTGTTGGAGAGGGAACAAGCGTGAGTGTTCCTTCTCCTCTTCTCCGCTTGTGTGCCTGGCTGCAGATAAGATCTCCTGGGTTGTTAAATCAGATTCTCAATTGGGAAACTATAGCTTAAGTGCTTCCTACAAACCATGTGAGGAAGAGAAGGGAAGGGGGAGGCAAGCCCTCAAGCTTGTTCCATCTCCAACAAACCATATTGTTGGACTAGAAATGCTGTGTCTGACCCCAACCAATGTCCACTCTGCCAATGAAATTCTGGAGAGCCAGAATTACAGGCTATGAGGACAAAGTGTCAGGGGATAGCAAGCAGACTGCGTGGCCCTCTACAAGTTTGATACCGATGGCTAGACATTTAGAAATATTTCCAATCAATTGTTACACTCATCTGATTGCAATAGAAAGGCTTACAGAGCGCCCTCCTGATATTGTTGGACTCCAACTCCCATCAGCCCCAGCCAGCATGGCAAATGGAATGCTGTGAATTGTAGTCCAACTTCTGGAGGGCCACTGGTTCCCCACCCTTGGTTAACAGTTTTCAGATATTCTAATTCACACCCGAAACAGATAAAAGCTTAAAGATTACCCCAAGGGAAGGCATTATTTAAATTTTTTTTAACCCGCCTTTCAGGGCAAACTGGGAAAAAGCTTCTTTCTTAAAAAAAAAAAACACAAAAACCCTGGTATTCCACACAGCACTTCGAACAAGGAAAAAACATGTTTTGTCAGCAGCGTATATCATGAAAAAATTAAATCTGAATTTTTCCAAAAACACATTCAGCCTCACACAGAGCTGTCATGGAAACATGCCTGCCTACTTATAATCAACCTTGCTTGATGATTGTCAGGACAATGAAAAGTAATAATGGTATTTTATTCCTTCCCTGCTTGAATAAAAAACCTGTTTGTTTTAGAGAAAAATTACAGAGAGGTAGAAGAATTTTGTGTTGTTGTGCAATGCAATAATGCACCTCAATATTAAAATGATTTTGAGAACTGCAGGGTCAGATCTCAATTTTAGCATTTTCATTCCCTGAAAGAGAGGACTATTTGCACATATCAAACCTGTTTCTTCAAAACATTCTATTCCAAGTGAAAATGTAGGTACTTACAGTCACCCAGACAGGACCATTCTCAAATACTAGAAACAGACTTTTGAAGCATGCTATGGACGCTAATCTGTTTGAGTTTTGAGGTTATTTCAAAAGCTTAGTGTGTGACTAATTAATAAACATTCATATTTTTATTATTTGTATTGGTACTTAATGTTTAGCCTTGGGTTTAAGCACTAGCCTGGTAGCCATAACGAGGATTTCCAGGCAGGCAACTGAGTGTTCTGGAGGGGGGGATGAAGCACTCTGTCCTCCTCTGCACCCAGCACAGAAACCAATGGGCTAATGCAGAAGGGGTGGTGGCTATTCCCCCCCTTTTTGGGGGGGGGGCTTTTTTTTTTGCAGTCTAGTATCTTTTGTAGTGTTATTTACAAGGCTGGAAACGTGGAATAAAAATAATTCTTCCAGCTTGCCTATACCAAAATGGAAAGCAGGGGGTGAGGAGGAAAGAGACATTTAAATCCCAAACTTGAATGGAACCCAAATTAATCCCTTCTACGTTAGTAAAGTAACAGATACCTCATAACACTTCAAAACCAAACTGCCCTTCTTTGTAAGACATAATGGGCCAGTTGGATGGAACTCAAAACCAAGATTTAGCATTACTTGCATGAGCCTCTGCAAGCATGAGCAAAGCTATGAGCTCACATGCTCCCTGCTCCCCCTTGGCCAAGAGGAGAACTCCTGCTGAGTTTAGCTTCACTTTCTCCAATTCCTGTCTTGTAATTATGTTTGAACTAGGAATTGTGCTATAAAATAATCTCTAGTTCGTTAAACAAGCCAGCAAGATAATGCAAGGGGCTTGTATAGAGTTTTGTTTTAAACCACAACTCCTGGTTTGTACCAGGCCAATGACAAGCCCAGAATTGAGAAAAGTGAAATTGAATCATACTATATTCCTCCTCCTGGCTGTGTGGGAGGAGGAGAGGAAATCATGGTTTACTGTTGCATGCAACTTAGGCCAGTATTTATGGCTGCAATCATATGAATGCTTACATGGGAGTAAATCCCATTGCCCACAGTGAGTAAATATGCATAGGATTGCATAGCACAGAACCCTATCTGTGCCATTCATCATGCCAACTAACATTCTTGATTTTCATAACAATATTTTGCCAACATTACTTTGTTCCATAAACAAGTAGTTCAAAGTAGTTTTAACTTCACTGTATTCATTACGTTTAGTAAAAATACAGATGAAGACCTCAAGGCACTCTAAAATGCACATGGAGATCCTGCAAGAGTGAATTTCCTTAGAAGCATCCATCCTTTGTAGATGAGGAGTTGTCTTCTGCACTGAAGTGAATAGGAAAGTTCTTTAGTATGAGTCTGGAATAAGGGACTTCCCAGTTTCCTTCAAGTTCGGAAACTTTGTGCATGCAATGGGGAATTCCAATGCATGCACACTCAACATCTGTGCACTAGGATTTTGACTCCTACATTAAGAATGTTGTTATGGATATGACTGACATATTAAGTAGTGCTTAAATAGCAGACATTGTAGAGCAATAATCTTCAGCTTTTTCAGGCCTGCAGCCCTCCTTTTGCTCAAGTATGCATTTGGAGATCCCCTCTTTTATTTTTAGCATGCACTTGTATGGTGGTAGTGCTGCTGTTGTGAACCACCTTAGGTGAGGCTGCAACCTAGTAGTGGGTCCCTATACACTAGCTGAGGGTCGATGCTGTTGAAGATCCTTCCATACAGCTGTTTAAGACCTAAAGAAAAGCTCAAGTGCACACTTTTTAGTTTTACACCCACTTTAATAGATCAACACTAGCTTTGTCCTTCTTTCTTGGCATAACCCCTTACCTTTTGCTCTTGAACTTCAAACACTGCTTCATGAACACTACAGGCAAAGAGTGAGGTAGGCAGGTCGCTTAAATCCATCATCTCTTCCAAGTCTTCTTCATTTTCTCCAAAAATCATTTCTTCCTCCTCCTCTAGGTCACTGCTGTAAAGATCTGACTGACTGTCACTCCAGGCCTTCATTGTATCTCTAATCATTGTCCATTCAAAGCAACTTTTCCCCCCTCTGTATTGCGGGCTTGTGGCAGGAGCCTCTCTAATGAAAAAAGAACAAAGAACTGAGTACATTTGCCAGAATGTTCTTATTACTGTTCTTTTTAAAAGTGAGTAGTAAGTATGCAAGAAACAAGATCTTTGCGAAGGTTGACACTTAAAAAAATGAAAGCGTATCACCGGCTCCCCCTTACAGTTCAAGGATTTAAAGTGTGAGGCGACACCATCACCTACTCAAATATGAACGATAAGCTTCATACTGTACTTAGCATTTCATCACCAGGGTAGCCAAAACAAGGCTCCCAAGCAGTTGAAATAAATGAATACCATTTAAAATATTTATGCAATGCCCTCCCCTTCAGGCAGCCTCCAAAAATTAAAACATAAAAAGATAAAAATGCATAATAAAGATAGCAAAGCACCACAAGTTACCATATCTAGGCCAAATCACACTAAGGGTGCAAACCTATGGCCCCTTGCTGCAGCAGCAAATACCTCTGCTGCCCTCGCCCCTCTGCCCATGCTCTGATGCCAGGGGATGGGGGAGGGCTATGCCAGGGCAGATCTAGGGAGGCCTTGGATTTGCATAACCCTAAGCCCTCGTTTCCCCTGACAATTACGGCAGCAATAAGAGGGATGTTTTTTTTAAAGGACAAACAGTGGAGACAAAAAGAGCAGAAAACAGTCATCCCCCCACCCCCAACATGCACACACCTTCTGCCCTGGCTGGCATGAGTCCAGCAGGACACAGGAAGTTCTGGCAGCTCTGTCATGGATTCTCCCCCCCACCAACTCCACTGGATTGCTCAGTTAGACCCTCCAAGTTTATTTAAACCAAAAGGGTTTTTTTGGTCTCCAAAAAGACATTATGGATGAGCAATGATGTCCTTTTCCAGAAAGCAAGTTCCACACAAGCTACACCCTCAAGTTTGCCCCACCCAGTGCTTGCATCCACAGCAGGACCTCCCACATCTTGATGTTAGGAGGACTCATATACACAAGTATATGAGTGAAGAAGCTAAGGATACCAAGCAAGATTGCTTTCTTGAATGCTAAGGCTGTAATTCTATATGCACTAATTTAGAAGTAAGCTCCACTGAACAAAGAGGGATTTATTTCTGATTAACAAATATAAGAGCTTCATTTCTGATTAGCAAGCCTAGGAGTGGACTATAAGCATCCACAATCAATGACTGATGGGCAAAATAGTGTGTCTCCATAAGAAGGTGAATAAATGCCCATGACGTTTAGCTGCCAAAAATGAGTATTTTGAAACTTGAACACATTTGTTGGAAGACATAAAAATAGGAATACAAGATCATCCAGATGGGCTTCATGGATCTACCTCACAGGGTTGCTGTGAGGATAAAAAGGAGAAGGAGTATCACGTAAGTTGCCTTGGGTTCCTTGGAGGAAAAAAGGTGGGATATAAATGTAATAATAAATAAATGAATGAATGAATGAATGAATGAATGATCCTGGTAAAACCTACTAGTCCCTGAATCTAGTATGAAGCCCACAATAATAAATATGATTCAAGCTTAAACATTTCTGCTTCCCATGGCATATGAACTGCTGTCCTCTGATAAGCATGATGAGCAACCAGCCTTCCGGCCACCTTTTAAGGTGCAGGGGTAGGTAAGGATTGTTCCAGCAGCTGCCCAGCAATCCCAGCCCCCCCACCCCCACACCAAGGTTGAGAGGAAGTTTGAGGCTTGCTTGATTGTTTTGTCAAGGAGATGCCTGGAGTACCTCATCTTGGATTGGCCAAACTGGCAAACAACCTGCCAGCCTTATCTATAGGGAGGCCTTGCACAGTACTGCTGTACAGAGCTGAATTAGGTCCTGGTGCCCAAAATTTGTGGCTTGGCTAGCAAAGCTAGCCAAAAATGGTAGATCCCTGAACATTATAAGATGCCATTACAAGAATAATTATGATCAGCTTTTTATCTCACATTTCCAGCATTGTAATAAAGAAGCCCTGCCAAATAGCTTTCAACAGTATTCTCCCAATTTGGATTTCTATGGAATCCATTTGTAGAAAAAAAATATTAATTTCATATGTAAATATATTTATCTACTTAGTTACTATTTTTGATAGTCTGAATGGTCAACCATGTATATTTCAGCTCCCACAAATTATATGAGCCAGATGCATATCCTTTAGAACTAAACTACAAAATGAAGCCTAAAAATGAAGATATACGCTTCAGAAAACACACATACAAATCAATAATTTGGCTGAGTTCTATACTTCAGTTTGAAGAATATTTAAAACCAGGGATTTCACCCACCCAACCACCCTAACATGCACTTCAAGCTGCTTTACCACAATACTGACATTATCAGTGCTCCAATAATTGGTCCTGAACCAAAAAGCTCACAACATAAAAAAATGCTTTTGACATTCCCCTGGACTTCTCTGGATCAGCCCAATGGATTAGCTGCAATGTAACTAGGGGTGTATCTATACTATATGTACCAGGACTGAAACGAGATCAGGTCTGGCATGGAGTTTTTCTTCCCTCGCTTTGCCCTGCCCACTGAAAGTCATGGTTTCCAATGACTGTGGAGAGTCGCTTGTGTTTAGGGGAAAAAAGAGTACAAAACTAACTAGTTCATCCTCCTCAGTGCAGGAATACTGGCATTAGAACTGGGCTGAGGGGAGTATATCAAAATGCCTAGGTATATGGGCTACCAAGATTTTCTCAACCCTGTCATGCATAGTTGCGACAGGTAAAACCAGAGGGGTTTGCTATAGCAACTTCTAGATCATCACGTACCAAAAACCTATGGTAAAGCAGGTTGAGGTGGGAAGAGATTATGGGCCCCTGCACCTTTAATAGTTGTGTGGAAAAGGGAATGTCAGCAGGTTTAGGTTCCATGAAAACCTACACCTGCTGAAATTCCCACTTCTATACAGCTTTTAAAGGTGCAGGGGCCCTGTCCTCTTTTACATCTGGCCACCCTAAAGAGATCAGGAAGATTCAGTTATATGTATAAAAGTATATAATAAACGTTTTTTAAAAAGCTGTTGTGAAAAATATGAGATTGCCATCCCTTGAGTCAGTCTATAAAAGCTTCAGAGAATAAAAAGCCACTCCATCATGAAGAACTGAGACCAGAAATAAAATTGCAGCCACGATCATACTGCAGGCCTGGTGACTTAAGAGTCCACCCCCACCCCCAAAATCAGCTTGCAAGATGAGTGCTGATCAGGGGCGTTGCTAGGTTCTTAAAAGATCCGGGGCACAGGCCCATAACACAAATTTGCATACACACACACACACACATCTAAGCGCACATCATATATGTGTGTGTGTGTGTGTGTGTATATGTGTGTGTATATATATATATATATATATATGGATGGGGGGGATGTGCATGCAGTGTGCTTGTGTGTGTGTGTGTGTGTATAGATTACATACATACATAAGAAGTGTGCACTGACCCCCCTGCCCACTTCAACTCAGACCCCGATTCAGCATTTTGGAAAACATCCTGCTTCTCCTCTGGCTCAGCACCAACCTGAGTTAAGGTCTGGAAAAATGAGTCTTTATGCTTCCTGTTGACTACCATAGGAAATTAGAAAAAAACTTTTTTCTCTTGGTCAGAACTGGATGATAATTTCAGGCATAGTAGCCCTCTAGAGATAGGACCGCGGTGGCTTAGTGGTTAAGACGCTGAACTGCAGACTGGAAGGTCGGCAGGTCAGCAGTTCGAGACCCGAGTGCTGCGTGACGGAGTGAGCTCCCGTCTTCAGTCCCAGCTCCTGCCAACCTAGCAGTTTGAAAGCAAGAAATTGCAAGTAGATAAATAGGCAAGTAGATAAATAGCCCTCTAGAAGGGGATTACACCTGCCCAGTGTCAGAAAAAGAGGTGCAGGGTTTATATTTTGATTTTCTTTTAAAGGGAACTGCCAATAAAAATTTAATTCCTTGGAAGAATTGGATAAAAATTTCAGGATTCATTGCCCCATCAGAGGAGATCATGTCTGCCAAATTTCAGAATGCTAGCCGCAAGGGTTTTTGTGCAAGGGTGGCTTTGATATTTTGAGGTGTCCAAAAGAGGACATGGTTATCTCCTTATGTTCCTTGCGGACCATTGTTCTGAAAATTACAGACAGCCTGCAGTTGTCCCTAAGTAAGAAACCAGCAAAGTTTCAGAAGGATAGGTGTAGCAGTTCATGTGGAAGGGGAGTTCTCCAATTTGGGGGAGGGAATGATTTGCTTTCCCTTCCTTTCACCCCTTCCTCAATAGTTTTTGGGTAAATTTGTATGAAACTGCACAGGTCATTAAAGGTGTCCCCCAGGCAAGAAATCTGCAACGTTTCTGAAGGATATACATGCATTCTAATTTAGAATTACTAGAATTTATTTACATTTCACCAAAGTTAGAAGCAAGTGGGAAGGTGCTATTGCACTCATGTCCTGCTTGTGGGTTTCCTATGGGCATCTGTTTGGCCACTGTGTGAACAGAATGCTGGGCTAGATGGACCTTGGTCTGATGTAGCACAGCTCTTCTTATGTTCTTAAATATAGAGTGCCTCTGAGCATGTGCAGAATGTTTTTTCTTTCAACACTGAGCAAGTACATTCTCCCCCTACCAATTCTATTTCCCTCCATGCAACCATCCCTCCTCATCCTACCATCTTCCAGCAACTCTTCATAAAAACAGATGTCTTGTTTTGCGCAACTCCTCTCTACCCCCTCCTTGTTATGCACAAGCTCTCATTGTATCTTCCTCCCCACAACTTCATTTGTGCCAAGACTTCACCAGGATTCAGCCAATGAGTCTGTTTTCAAAACTAGGGCTAAGTTATGGAGAAACTTGAGCATGTACTAAGTGCCTTTCCCTCACCACTGAAGCTAGAGTTCATGCACCCCACCCCCACCAGCCCACAAATGACAAAACATGCATAGGACTGAGCTGAAAGGGTAGTCAATTCATTAGACGGAATTGGGTAGGCACTGTAGTAAGCTTGCAGTACCAGTTGCTCATAACTCAGCACTTATTTCTGGGTAAACATGCAGAACATCAAGGTGCAAACCTCCCTGCAAAAGTAACTTGTGCTGGAATCCTATGTGCACTTTCCTGAAGGTAAGCCTCATTAAACATGATGGGACTTCTGAGTAGGCACACATAGGATTGCATAAAGTAGCAGTATTTATCTCTCCCCCACTTAAAAAACTAACCAAAAACTCCTATTTTTTAAATTAAAGCTTTCTGTTCATAGTATAAGGAAACTGCCTTATACTGAGCCAGACCCTGGATCCATCTCACCCAGAATTGTTGACACTGACTGACAGCAGCGGCTCGCCAGTTTTGTGCAGGATTCTTTCGTAGCCCTACCTGGAGATGCTGGGGATTGAACCTGGGACCTTTTGCAAGCCAAGCATGTGCTCTGCCAACGAGCTACACCCCTTCCCATTGCTGGATAATGGCAACTGACAAAGAAAACAGCCCCAGTTTTGTTTCTCTGCAACCATGTGAATCCACTCTTCACAAAGACTTGAGGGAGGAGGAAGAGAAAAACCAACCTTCTTGTCTGTTTGTATAAAGTCAAATACAGTTCAGAACTTCTCTTGCCCATCGAAGGGAATTCTCTTTAAGAATTCCCCAAGATATGCTCTGGGTGGAATAAAGAAGAGAAAGACGGAAAGAACAGGATAGGGGAGGGAAGAAGAATGGTGATTGGAAATGTAGGTGGGGGTGAGGGGTAGAGAGAATTCCCAAAGCCAAGTGGCTCCTTTCAGAGAGGTAGTACTTCAGAGGAATTTAGGAGGCTGTGCGGGGTTTGCAAGGATTGCACATACTTACACTCAGGGCCAGAAATATTGGAACAAGGATAACTGTTTTAGCAGTTGGCCTCTGTACACCACCACATTGAAGTTGAAAGGAAACACACCCAGATGGGAGCAAAGGCAGGACTTTCAGCTGTCATTCAAGGGGTTTGACAAAAGTGGGGCACTAACCATTCAGGAAGGACAGCCAGTGGCATACACACACACCCATCGTTGGGGGCTCATAAGTAATGGAACAAACCAACATCATTTCAAACTTAAGGATCGCTTTTAATACCTGGAGGAAAATCCTTTGCAGTCAATGACTGCCTGAAGTCTGGAACCCATGGACATGACCAAATGCTGAGTTTCCTCCCTCGAGATACTTTGCCAGGCCTTTACTGCAGCTGCCTTCAGCTGTTGCTTGTTTGTGGGTCTTTCTGTCTTCAGTAAGTGAAAAGCATGCTCTACTGGGCTGAGATCAGGTGACTGACTTGGCCATTGAAGAACACCCCACTTCTTTGCTTTCAGAAACTCTTGGGTAGCTTTTGCTGTATGTTTTGGGTCGTTATCCATCTGCAATATGAAGCGGTGTCCTATCAGTTTGGCAGCATTCGGCTGAATCTGAGCAGAAAGTATAGCCCTATACGCTTCAGAATTCATCCTGCTGCGTTTATCAGCAGTCAGGTCATCAATAAACACCAGTGACCCGGTTCCATTGGCAGCCATACATGCCCATGCCATAACACTGCCTTCACCATGTTTGACAGAGGATGTGGTATGCTTTGGCTCATGAGCTGTTCCTTTCCTTCTCCATACTTTTCTCTTCCCATCATTCTGGTACAACTTAATCTTGGTTTCATCAGTCCAAAGAATCTTATTCCACAACTGGGCAGGCTTTTTTAGGTGTTTGCTGGCAAAGGCTAATAATCCGGCCTTTCTGTTCTTGAGCATTACCAGTGGTTTGCACCTTGTTGTGAGGCCTCTGTATTTACATTCATAAAGCCATCTCTTGACTGTAGATGTTGACAATGACATGCCTACCTCTGCAAAAGCGTTCTGGACTTGGCTAGATGTTGTGAAAGGGTTCCTCTTCACCATGAGCAGAATTCTGCGGTCATCCACTTTAGTTGTCTTCTGTGGTCTTCCAGGCCTTTTGCTGTTGCTGAGCTTGCCGGTTAATTCCTTCTTTTTCAGGATGTTCCGAACTGTTGTGTTGGCCACTCCCACCATTTTTGCTATCTCTGTGATGGGTTTACTTTATTTCCTCAGCCTAATGATGGCCTCCTTCACTCGCATGGACACCTCTTTGGAGCTCATGCTGGGAGTCCCAGTGAACAGCCACCACATGCAAATGTAACACTCAGAACCACCTCCAGGCCTTTCATCTGCTTGATTGGTCATGGGGTACCCAGGAAACTGGCCACACCTGGCCATGCAGCTGCTTGTCAGCCATTCGTTCCATTACTTATGAGCCACCAACAATGGGTGTGTGTGTACGCCACTGGATGTACTTCCTGAATGGGTAGTGCCCCACTTTTGTCAAACCCCTTGCATTACAGCTGAAAGTCCTGACTTCGCTCCCATCTGGGTGTGTTTCCTTTCAATTTCAATGTGGTGGTGTACAGAGGCCAACTGCCAAAACCGTTATCCTTGTTCCAATATTTCTGGCCCTGACTGTAAATGAACTTTATAAGGTGAGGTGGCTGAGGGCTTTTTCTAGCTTCTTTAAAACTGTAGAACCTATTTAAAAGCCCCAGCAGTTTCTTGATCATGACACCATATAGTCCATACCCTCCCTTTGGGATTATTCGAGTCTTACAGCTATTTAGGAGAAATTAAAGTAGAGGGGGAGAAAGAAGTTTGTGGAGGCTGACTGGATCCTTTGCTGTACTGAAGCTACTCAACTTCTGCAGAACCCAAAGGTTCCAGTTTGGGGCAGTAAAATCGGATGCTGTACCAGTATTTCACATGGAGCTCTTTCTTCCCTTCCTTCTCCCTCTTCAAAACGTCATTGCAGGCAAGCTCCCATCAGTGGGCATGTAAGAGCAGAAAAGAAAAGTAGGGGACAGAGATTTTTTTGTAACTAAAAAAACCCCTACACCAGAGATTATGGATAGTGACCTCCTAATGGTCACCTTAAACACCTTCTGATTAGGATCTCTAATCCCCTGGATGACTTGACGGTTTTTACTTTTTGTTTTAGACTTTGAGGAAAGGAAACATTATGCATGGCTACCACAAAAGCCTCTGGACCTAACTGTCTGAACTCTGGCAGGCTCAGTCATCCCTATAGGGGCTGCCAGGTCCCCAAATTCCACGCACGTATGTGGAAGCACAAAAAAAATATAGCTCTTTGCTTTGACACATTTTCTTGAAAAAAGGAAACTTTACCTGTGACTAGCACAAAAGTCACTCGACATAACTGCCTGAAATTTGGCAGGTTCCATCAGCTCCAGGGGGGCTGCAAGGTTTCCAAATTCCATACACTTATGTGGAAGAACAAAGAAATTATAGCTCTTTGCTTTGACACATTTTCTTGAAAATAGCAAATTTTACCTGTGGCTATCAAAAGCCACTGGACCTAACTGCCTGAAATTTGGCTTAGTCAATCAGCTCCATGGGGGCTACCAAGCCTCCAAATTTCATGCATTTATCCTAAAACTAAAAAAGTTATGGCTGTTTTTGTTTTCCAATGCAAGTCAATGGGAAAATGTAAAAAAATGGCAATTAGGACAGTTCGAAATATCCAGGGCACAGCTCAAAAGACCCAGGGCCAGTGCCCAGGTGAGCTCTATCCTAACAACGCCCCTGGTGCTGCTCAAGAAGGAATTTGTGGTATCTCAAGAATAGAAACTGTTACGTTTTCATGAAGGTTTGAACTGTTCAATGAAGGTTTGAGCAGGGCTCCAGAGTCAAAATAATTACTGCAAATGAAGGTGCTTCTCATTTGTCACAGAACGTTGGGGGTTCCTATTGTTAGTTGAGAGTTTTAGTACAGAGTCCTAGAAGCCCCTAATATTGCATTGCATCTTCTTTAAACTGAGGGGTAGGGACACTGAGGAAGAGAGGAACACACAGAAACAAATAATTTGCTTAAAGGATCAGGGCTACGACTAATTTCCTTCTTTCTGTAACAGTATCTCCTCATTTACAAAGAAGAACTGCAAAGTAACATTTCTAGCATAAAGACCTTTAACAGAGGGAAAATGCTGATCTACTAAGAAATCTACAATGCAGCAAAATACATTGTGCTATCTGATGAAAAGGAGACTACAGCTCCATTACAGAACACTGGCTTCCAGCTTTGTGGATTGCTGAACTGAGATGACATAAGTAACCTCAAATGACCTCTGTTTCAGTTTTTCCATTTACAAACAGATAACAATAGACTGACAATTGCAAGGTTCTTCAAGACAGCCAGTACCCATTAATAGGATATAAATTGTCTCATGAATCCTTTGTTCTTTTAATCTAATAAAATGACTAACAGATTGGATCAAGAGATTGGAATTTTATGAATTTACACATTGCTCATAATATTTTTGTAACAAAGAACTGGAAAGTGACAGAAGTGTCTTGTGTTGAGGATTGGTTGTGAATATTGCAGAAAATTACCTCAACTGAAAAATTAGAAGCAGTAATATACACTAAAGAATTTTAAATGAAATGGTTCATGCTTTAAGTTTTGCAAATCGAAATAAATATTTTGTTTTCAATATGATTTACTATTTTTCAGCAAACAGATTTTTTTTTTTTAAAAAAAAGGAACACAGACCATGTTGAAACTATTCATGTACGTTAAGGCATTGAAAACAAACATATAGCATTGCTATAAATGATATGGATATGCCTTATTATCATAACATGGTTTTAAATTAAAGCTTTGCATTATAAGCTGCCTTGGGAGCTTGCTTTTTAGCTTTATGTATATTCTATTATATATTTTTGAATGTTACAGATAAGTAACTTAGGCTAAGATGCACAGGAAATAATAAAGGTACACCAAATTATGCATGTGTGGAGAAAGTGGATAGGGAGGCAGTTTCATCCTTCTCTTCTACTAGAACCCAGGGTCATCCTATGAAGCTGAATGGTAGAAGACTGAGGGCAGATAAGAGAAAGCACTTCTTCACAGAGTACATAGCTAAGCTATAGAATGTGCTACCACAAGATGTTGTGATGGCCACCAATTTGGGTGGCTTTAAAAAGGGATTAGACAAATTCATGGAGGGTAAGGCTATTAATGGCTACTAGTTGTGGTGGCTATATATCACCTCCACTGACAGTATGCTGAGTTGCTGAGGAACACGAGTGGGAGGGTGCTGCTCCACATGTCCTACTTGCGGGTTTTCCACAGGCATCTTGCTGGCCACTGTGTGAACAGAATGCTGGATTAGATGGATTCTTGGTCTGACCCAGCATGGCTCTTCTTACATTCATGATTAAAATCTCAAAGAAAAAGCTAAAGTTGTCTTCTAGATAAAGCCAAAACTTCTCCTAATCCCATCAAGTTTAAGTACCTGGATCATATATGACCTAGTGATTTATCATACTCTCTGATGTACTAGGGAAGACTTTAAATACAGTAAAAATTAAACTGTAGTGTTTACAGAAGTGAATTTGTCACACTGAATCTTTTGCCCTAGAGAAGATGTGGAAAGGAAGGAATAGAAATATTTGTAGCAGAAGTTACTATGTTGTCAAGCATTTTCCCAGAGCAGGCTTTCTTCTTTTTGCATTGCTAGAGGTTAAGGAACGAGGAAGATTTTTTAAAAAGTGTGTGAGAGAGAAAATGCAAATAATTCCTAAGTGAAGAGGGTTGTAGTTTTAGGCTGCAATCCTATGCACACTTTCCTGAGAGGAAGTGTTACTGAACACAATGGAGCTTATTTCCAAATCAATGAGCATAGGATTGTGCTGATAATCTACCAGCACTTATCCCCAATATATTCATGACTTTGGGATACCAAATTGGTAAACTGATGAAGTTGAACAATAAAAACCATCTCCAAAGTTCATTCCTATACTACTACGGGTGCAATCCTATGCAGGTTTAGAGAGAAAAAAGGGCCTACAACTCCCAGCAGGCCCCAGCCAGCTATGCCCCAGCCAGCTATGCCCCAGCCAGCTGGGAGTTGCAGGCCCTTTTTCTGTCTAAATCTGCATAGGATTGAGCCTTCAATGGAAGTTTACCCAAAACTTAACCACAATGACAAATACTTGCATTCACAACTAAAGTGGTTTCATTTCCACTCTAAGACAAGCATTTACCTTTCAAATCCTCAAGGAGGCCACACAGAGCATGTAACCATGTTGTTGTTGTTTTAAATCTGTTGTGTGTATGACATACTTAGTTGTGTTGACAGTCCCATCCACTCCCATCAATAAGGAAAGCATACATTCTACTTGAGACAGGCAAAATACTCCACTTCTTCCCTAATAGAAGGAACACTGTTGTCTTCCATGCACCCATTGTTACCACAAGCCTAGCTTGGGATAAGAAAGATGAAGTATCACCCTACTAGATTCCCAAGGTCATATGTAACGGGAAACCATGGTTTCCTGCTATATAAACAAGCTGCTGAGAGCTGTGGGCTTGTATATCCACCCCCCCCCACTATGCATGTCAGAGAAAGAGACCAGAAACATCTACTTCCAGTTTTACCCTATGGTTTGTTTAAATGATAGTTTCAGAACAAGACAGGATCTGAAACCAGGTTTGATCCTGGCTTGATATCATTAATATTATAGTTTAAACAAGCTATAATTCTGAGTTCAGATATCATGGGGAAGTGCAGCTAGTATAAAGCTGGAAGTGATACTTCCAATCTCTTTGTCTAGCATGCAAAAAGGAGAGAGGGGGTGAGCAAGCCCTTCAAGGCCTGGCATGGTTTGTTCGTGTAGTGGGAAATCATGGATTCCTGTTATGTCTAAACCAGGCCAAGATGGAACAGGGGCAGATAGGACAATAGACAGGGCAACAAACAAAGATTAAGTCAACAAAAAATATGAATGCGAATGAGCTGAAGTAAATAAAATGGCAATAAGGCAGGATCTATATGGTGGGGGGAAGCAATAAAAATGAAACGCTTCTGAAAATGGAGGTGGACAACATGAAGAAAGGATGGCTGGTTCAGCAAAGGACAAGGACAGGAACAAGCAGGAAAGATGCAAATGTAAGGGGAAGGGGGTAGGAAAACTAGAGAGAAGAGGTGGGGGTATGGGAATCATAGAACAAACAGGCAGGGCAACAAGTTGCTTTAGGAGCAGAGAGAATAAGCAGGATAAGAAATGCCTGGCAAAAATGACAACAGGAGACACACATAAGAAGGGGCAAGGGCTACATTGAGGAGAAAAGGGGGAGAGAAAGGTCCTGGAGCAAGGGAAAAGGGGCACTGCTAATGCACAAGCAGGAGGCAATAAAGGAGGGGCAGTAACAGGTCCTGCAAAGTGAGGGGCAGTAACAGGGAAGAGGTGATGGCAATATACCCTTGAATAAGGTGAAGGAAAGCTGGGGGGGGGAGATCCCTGGACTGTCAGGGCAATAGAAGGGTACAACTTGCTGGCACCATGCCCATACAGAGTGAGGGGGCAGTCAGCAGAAGGGCAACATCCCCCTTCGAATGGAAGATTGAGGTTCTGGGGGGTTTGTGTCTCAGAATAAAATCCATGAGACAGCAGCTACATTGGGAAGAGGTATTAAGTGAGGACCTGATAAAGGGATGAGTTAAGGACACAATGCCCTTCGGAGGGGTGAGCAAGAAGTGGGGAGGGAAGGAAAGAGAGAGAGAATAGGTCCTCCAGCTTGTGCGCGTGCTAATCAGATCCCTTGCAAATAAGAATCGCCTTGCTGGATGGGTTAGACCCCGAGGTCCATCAGCATCCCGTTCGCAAGAGCGGCCAAGCACATGCCTCCAGGAAGCCCACCAAGAGGGCACGAAGGCGGGCGAGGGTCTCTCCCTGCTGCTGCCGCCTGTCCCCACCGTCCCCTCCGGAGAGGTACACTGCCTCTGTCCGTGGAGGCTCCACCTGCGTGGCGGTGGATGCGTGCGTACCTATGCCCATCCCCTCCCCAAAAAGCAGGAGGGAGTGAACGTTGTGGGCAAGGGCTCCTCAGAGGGCAATCAGGGCGGGGGAAGAGAAGGTGGCCCATGTAAATGGTAAAGGGGAGTCGATCGAATAATGGGGGGGCTGAAGGGCAAGAAGAGGATAATAAAAGGAAGACAGGCGAAGTGGGGGTAACAGAGTGGGCCACCAAGAGGCGAGGCGGGGCTAGGAAGCCCCACTCGGCCGAAGTGTGTGTGTGGGGGGTGACAACAAGGGGCAGGGGGCGCAAGGGGGCGCGGATACCCCAGACGGGGAGCGAAGGGGGCGGACAGTCGTTTCCGCGCTGCCTCAGCCCTCTGGCACTCACCGTCGCCTTCACCTCAGGATCAGAGCCGCCGCTCGCCTCCCCTCGGACTCGCCCCAAAAGACCAGCCGGGCACGACCAGTCCGCGAGGAGCGGCGGCGCCTCAGCGAGCCCAGCCCCACCCCCTCGGCCGCTGCTTCTGCCGCCCGCCCGCCGGCCGGCCCGGCCGCCCGCCCTTCCTTCCTTCCTTCCTTCCGAGAACGCCGGACGATCTGTGGAGAGAGGGAAAGCGCGCATGCGCACGTGCCCGTGTGAAGCTCCTGGGGCCGCGCTTTCCAGCGCGCGCTCTCGTGAGTATGCGCGCGCACCCGCCCTCTCTTCTCTTCAGCCCCCTAGAAATGAGTGGCCCGGATGGAAGAAAGCGGAGGGGGGGGGGGGTGCGCTTGTGCGCGCGCTCTCTATTATGAAGGAACTACGCCTTCGCTTCCTAGGGTTCGTAGCTTAGGTCACGTGGTGAAGAAAAGGCGGGCTTTTCTCCCTCTTCTCCCCCCTCCCCCGTCCATTTCTTTTCTTTCTCCTCCCCTCAGACGTCACCCTGCTTTCCCCAGCCTGGTGGCCTCCGGATGCTTTGGACTACAACTCCCAGCATTCCTGACCATTGATTGTACAGGCTAGGGCTGATGGGAGTTGAAGTTCAAAACGGCTGGTGTTTTTTTTTAATTAATTCATTAATTACAATTTCTATAGTGCCCAGTAGCCGAAGCTCTTGGGGTGGTTCACAACAATTAAAACCATAAAATACAAGAAGATAAAATACAATATCAAAGGTTAAAAGCTTAAAACTACAGTATAAAAAATAATAACCAAATAGAAGGCTCCCTCAAAGGTGGTGAGGGAGGGGAAGTGAAAGGGCAGATGTGGTTTGATCGAGAAGGCAAAAAGGGAACCCTGACTTTTCCCTCATTAGTGGAGAGGGAGAGAAATATAATAAAAGCAAGGCTTTCCCCTCCTAAAAGGGTTGTGATCACACCAGTAAATGCCCCTCACAACGTTGAAATTAATACTTTCATGTCGAAACACACACTCATTTTAACACACAACACACTGTTTTTTACATTGCTCAAGAACAGAAGCAAATTAAATCTTGTGGCACCTTAAAGACTAGTGTGCCGCAACCCTTCGGAGATGAGCTGAAGGGTTATCCTCGCTTCATGCATCTAATGAAGAGGACTCTAGTCCATAAAAGCTGATGCCACGACACATGTGAGGTGTTTAAGGTGCTACTAGTCCCTTCGTTGTGTTTGCCTTAACAAACATGGCTACTCCTGTGGATGTTGCCCCCATGAGACTAGCTAGCAACGCCTCTTCTGATGTACGAAATACGAAACACTAACTCTGGGTCATAGCTGCACCACACACACAGCCACACTGATGCTTTGAGAATGTGGTTTGGCTGGAGTGATGCAGGCTGTAGTAAAGCAGGTCCCCCGTGGGCAATGTCAGCCCTCTAACATTGCTGGAGGTGGATTGCAATGTGGTGTAAATGTGCGAAGTTGAGCTTTTGATAAAGGAATCCAGCATCTACATCAACCAAATCTATGCCACCATGGGGATTATGGCTAAGTCACCCAGCCAATGACTCACTGTTTCCACCACTTTGTAGTTTATCAAGCCAGAGGGCCAAATGTAACATGACCATATTTGTAGCTTATGTGATGCTAGTACATCTAGGCATGAGAGTTAACTATCTTGTGACCATTTCACTTGGCACTCAGCTCAGAACCGAAGCCATATATAGCACATCATTGCGACCCCTCTTTAGGTAGTGTTCTGTTGGTGAAGCAATCCCTTTGTCCATGCATCAGACTCAATCACACCAAACAGGTGGATTGTCCTTGGACATTCTCTTCATTATCATTATGGGATTCGATCAGAAAACAAACTAGGCCCATAAGATCTGCTAGTGGACATAACCAACTAACGAATTTGAGGGCCCTCACCATTAAAAAGTACAATTCCCTACTGACCAGAAAACATATTTTTACTCAATACTCCCATACAGCTGACAATTTTTCTGAGTCATACCTACTTTTTGCCCAGCTGTTATCATCTCATGCTTTCCCAGTTCCATGCAAACTGTTAAACTACTCTCCCATAATACTAGAGCCCAGAATCAACCCATGAAGCTGAATGGTGGGAGATTCAGGACAGACAAGAGGAAGCGCTTCTTCACATAGTACATAAACTATGGATTTCTCTACCACAAGATGTTCTGATGGCTTTAAAATAGGGTTACGTTCATGGAGAATAAGGCTATCAATGGTTACTAGTCCTGATGGATATATGCTACCTCCAGGATCAGAGACAATATGCCTCTCAGTACCAGTTGCTGGGGAACATGAGCTAAAGGGTACTACATTGTTCTCATGTCCTCCTTGTGGGTTTCCCACAGTCATCTGGTATGGACAAAATGCTGGACTAGTTCAGGCTTTGGTCTGATTCAACGTGGCTCTTCTGATGTTCAGGAGCAGAAGCGGGGAGTTTATACAGGAACAGAGGCACAGCATCTATCTGTACCCAGCTGCAGATCAGCTGCAGAAAAGATATTGTTCTTATTAAAGATACAGGCCACCTCACATTGAAGGAGAGGATAAGCTTCAAAAATTGTTCTTAGGATTGCCAGATCTATGTTGCAAGAGAATTTTGGCAAGTGCATCTTTGCATCTTCTCTCACTACTGTTGCTCTAACTGCACACCTTCCTGATTTAAATAGCCTGTGGATTCCCACTTTGAGTATGCACTATGTAATGCAATATATAATTACCACTTATTTTTCTCCATACAAGTTGGCGGTTATGTATTGCTTTTTATTGTGTATTTTCCTGCTGGTTATATTGTTTGTGAATTTTTTAGGTTTGTTTGATTTTATTGTGTCATTGTTCTGTGTTTTTAAAAAATGATTGTAGGGAATCATTTGATAGGCATCTCAAATACAAACAATAAATATGGCGAAATGTTGTTGAAACAGCTTGTGAATCAATACATTTTATTAACCCAAGTAGTCATTTCAGATATTGTGAGCAGCTTCCAGATTACATGCAGAAGCACGTTTGCCTATATGTGGATTATTTCAAATGTGCAATAATAATTTTTTCCTTATTCCCTGTATTTTTCCATACATACTAAACTTGCTGCTACTATTAACCAAGTGCCCCCTTAGTCAGACGACAGATGGCTTCCGCTGCTTTTTTTCCTGACTGGTAATTCAGTGCCCAAATATAAATGAATGAAAAATGTTCTCAGGGTTACTTTCTATTTACTTCCCTGGAATAAAATCCATATGGCTAGCGTTAATTATGTAGGCAAGGCTTCACTGGCAGCATGCAGAGGCGACAATCAACTCAATTGCATTAATATATTCATTGTAAACCTTCATATCTGTATGGTTTTAGAGACCAAAAAGGTGGACGTTAGAGATTTTCATTTTAAAAAACTTTTATCAAGCATGCACAGCTCAAACCGCTATGTGGGTCTTTATCATTTTCTTATTAGTATATCTGGGCTGTGTTTATATGCCCATGTATTTGTTTAATAATGAAATTACATTTTAATTTCATTCTAAAAGGGTAGAACAACATATTACCTTAGCAAATGTGCGTTACCAAACCTGCATTTGCTGAATTAATGCCAATGCAGGGGTAGCTGGCATTTGTCAAGGTGGGAGGAGGCGAATGCCTAACGCTTTCTGCCAGTTCTCCCATGCAAATTCCTCCAATTGAGGTTGTTTTTCCTCCAGCAGCACTTACAGTTCGGGGGGGCATTTGCAAGGGGAAATCAACAGATTGGAAATGCATTAAGCAACACACACATAAAATTCCCATGTTAGTGTTAGAAGGTAATTATTAAGATTGGAAGCCCCATAACATGCAGTTCTATTGTAACAATAAATATTAATTTAATATTAAGAACAGCATTTGGGGACAGGTTCAGGATACCCTTTTCTCATATGTCTCCTCAACCCCCTTGTCTTGTTTTGTAACATTGGAGAACTGATTGCTTTGTTCAGCTTCTCCCCCCACCCCACCCCTTTTTTTTAGCCTCCTTTTAAAAAGTTCCTTACATTTCTGGTTGTCTCATTTGTATTTAGAACCAGACAATGCAGTATGGCATGTATGTATATTATACACGTTACCCACCCCCCAAATCCCTTTACAGTATCTTTCCTATCCCTGGGATCTAGAGTTGCTTCTTCTGTGCACTCTGGAGATCAGAGGCCTAACTCATTTGCTCTGGGGCCTGTAAAACCCTTAGCAGCACTAGTTCCCACTACTCCTAGGATCCCAGTGTCTATGATTATTATGGTGCTTATCCTTCCCTCATGCTGATGGTCAGATGCCCTGTCTTGTTGGTTGTTCCTGTCTGTGCGCAAGAAATAACTGTAAGAACTAAAACACTCTGCGAACTGAAGTTGAGACAGCATGCAACACAGGGTGGAATAAATCTCTCTGGTCCTTTTCAGACAAAATGCTAAAACATAGTTTAGCATTCTGTGCAGAGACCACATTAAGTCTTGGGTTCTCATGTTCCACCTCCCCTCCGTTGCAGCCACAAGGATGAGAACAGTCTGCTTTTAAACTTGCTAGAGTTCCCCGTTAAGTCTGAACTCAGGGGAAATATGCTTAGTTTAAACTATGATCAAATAAGCCAGGAACAAGCCATGATTTCTGATCCTGGGCTGTTCACATGATTTAAAACGTAATCACAGTTCCCTCAAGTTTAGACACAATGGGGAACTGTAGTTAGTTTAAAAGCAGTAACAGATGCTCCTAATCTCCCTGTGGCCACATCAGAGGGGGAGGGTACAAGTCTGTGGTTAATGCACATGACACTAAAGTATTATTTAGCATCATATCTGAACCAGCCCTCTATCAAATGACTAGGTGTTTCCTGCACAAGTATTCATTCTCTGTGCCGGTGTGTTCTAAAGAAGGGCTGGGTCAGCAGCTCGCTATTCAGAACCTTTTTGGCTCCAGCAAATGTCACCAGATTGTACAGAATTTGGATAGCCACATAGATGTGAGGAAATCAGCTAACATAAATCTTCAGCATGATCTACTATTTAGCCTCAGTGTTTTTCCCTCATGGTAATGGCTTGCAGTCTAAACTGAGGTCCCTGAGCCACCACAGTACAGCGTGCACTTGTCCCCCGTTTCGGTTCAGTCTTAACCAGAGTAAACTATACAAACTAGGTGCTGCTCAGAGAAGGACTTTTTCCTGCTCATTTCTCAGTGCTCAGCAGGGAAGATCACCCCTCAGCTGATTTGCATGGATCAGTCGGGGGCCGGGAGGCTGGGGGTGTGCATAAGCCAGGGGTGCAGAACCTCTTTCAGCTCAAGGGCCAAATTCAGTTTCAGAGAAGCTCTCGGGAGCTGCATTCCCAGGCTGGATGGGGCTGAAGGCAAAATGGGGTGGGGCTGAAGGCAAAGGAGGAAGGGCCAAAAATGCCAGCATATTTTAGTTTAACGCTCACTAAATCTTCAGAGAGACATCTCAACCTTTTGGAATGCACAAAACGGGGAAACCACCAAATGAATGGTGGTTGGGGAAGGGGGCGTGGCTATCTGGAGAACCTTGGAGGGCTGGAGTTGGTCTCCGAGCCTGAGGTTGCTACCCTTGGCATAAATGGTGTGTGTGTGTGTCTGAATTGTGCATCTGAGACTGAGGTGGCCATGCTCACTTTGGGCTCTGCTCACGCCCAGTGCTGCTATGTGATTCCCAGGAGGTTCCTGGGGTAGCAATATGGCCCTTGGGCCAAAAAAGTTTCCCCATCCCTTCTATAAACTCTGCAAGCAACCACATTCAAGGTTCTAACTAATATCACAGTTCTGCATGCCATGCAACTCACACTGTTAGCTGCTCTCTGCTGAGGTCCCACGGAGCTTCAGCTAAAATGTCACACTTGCTCTTATTAATTTTTATCCAATTTAGTCACCCACCCACTAGGTGTAACATTCTCATTGAACAAAACATGATGTTGTTCATCTTTGGGTGTATCATAAAGCTCAAGTTTATTTACACATACTATTGTGAAGACATTTAGACAGTACATTCAGCCAACATGAGGTCTATTTGACAGTCTAGAATTAAATGATGCAGAGCGATACAATCAGCCATCATCCTGAAAACAGACATTGGTTTAAGAGTTGTCAGCCATCTCCTCAGAAAGGGCTTAGATATCCCCAAACAATCCATGCTCAGGAAAGTGACTTCCCAGAGGCCCCTGATTCTCTTTCTCTGTAGAACAACTCCTATGTACCCACATGCTACTACAGAGTAGACACTGTTGAGGGACTTGATGGCCAGGGAAGAGCTGTCAGTCTCAGTAGAGCTCTGTAGAGAGCAGCAGAGCAGAGCTGGAGAAGAGATGTGACAACCTGTGATGGGGTTCTCCCACTGCCCTTGTCAGTCAGACAAAGCTGGCAAAGAAGAGCATGCACAAACCAAGCTAAGGAAACAACAGCCAGTCCTGGGAGGCTGACCAGACTGAAATGCTGCTCAGAGCAGTCTGGTTACTTGCACAGCTCCTGTGTTTGGCTCATCCTGGAATTCCATGGTTCCAAGCACTGAAAGAGGCACTTCAGAAGATGTCATCCTCTCCCCGCAGGAATCTGAGGGTAGGTCAGCTCACAACACAAGGCAACACATTCCTGTGTTGATTTTCAATGACACTACACAAAAGCTGTTTGCTGCATATGCACACATGTTTTCAGAACTGCATAAGCTGCCCTGGTGCACTGACATAGCCACACATAGCTTGAAAAGCCTCCATGACAAGGACCAGCTCTTTTCACGGTACAAAACAGTGTTTACTAACTGAGAAAGGAAAAAGAGAAGTCAACACAAACTTTCAAGAGGGAAGTCTAATGGAAGAGCTGTAAGAAATCCCCTCTAGTTCTCAAGAGCTAAAGCCCTAAGATGACTTATTTCTTCCCACTCTTTATAGTCTGTTAGAAATATCTCCTACTGCAAAGTTATTTTCCAATTTTAGCAACCATCCTAGGGGATTAAAAAAAAAAGTTCTTACATGCTGTTCCTTCCCAAAGAAAGCCAGTCACCAGTAGATTAACACAGGAGACAATCTTTTGCTGAAAACATTCTGCAGACTTTTTTCTTTAGTAACCCCCTGAAGAAGGCCTAAAATAAAAAAGGCCAAAAAACATTGGGCTTTGTATAATAAATTTAATATTGCATCCTGAGAACCTGTTTCTCCTCTTTGTGATCTACATTGGATGCTCACCTTCTGTTAACATCCTTTACACACACACCCACACCCCTCTACGGTGCTTCCAGATGAGCCTTTTATCCTGCAATTGCCCTACCTCAAAAACAGAATTTTACAGGGGGTCTAGACAAAATCTTCCATTTGTAACTGTCCTGTGTTTTCCTACTGCATCTTCCATCTTTTGTCTTACCAGAACAAAATTCATTAAGGAGGAAGAGACGGAATCGTGCACAACGCCTTTTGACCGGTAGTGCTAGGAGCCTTCTATCTTGAAGCATTCTTAGGGTGCAATCCTATGCATGTTTAGACAGATAAAAGTCCTCGGCCATGCTGGGAGTTGTAGGGATTTTTCCTGTCTAAACATGCATAAGATTGTGCCTTTAATCACTGATCTCCGCTGACATGCCTGTCCTGGACCCAAAGGCACAAGGCCAGGCCATCACAAGAGTAAATGCAGATTTTCCTGTACTAATGACTCACTGTCTCTCCAGAGCTCATATAGAAAAGGTCCAAACTATACTCAACTGAACTGCTCCTATTTTATAAATTATGGAGGGAGCAATGCTATGGCCACTAGACACTGTCTGGAAGGCCATAGGATTTTTCAGTTTCTGGGAACTGAGGTTGGAGCCAGGGCTCCTAACATGGTTCCCAGAAACCACGCTCCCCTCCCCCTCATTACTGGCGTGGTTCTCTCCGTGCCGGCTACGTCTCCACACTTGGAAACGGGGTGCAGAGACAGGGAAAGGGGGTGGTCCCAGGGGAGGGAAGGAGACTACGCGAACCACGTTACACAGCTTCTTACGTGCCATGAGGCCTAAGCCACAGCTAGATGGCCACAATTGGCTCTGTAGCCAAAAATGCAGGGTGGCTGGAGCACAGAGGCAAGGATCACCTCCATGCTACGGCCACCCTGCACTGGATACTTGGCAGCCTCCGACTTCAGAGGCTGCTGACTATCTCAATAGGACTGCGCACTTAATTATTTGATGTATACCCTGCCTTTTTAACAAAAAATGGCACTCAATAAAGACCACTTCAGAAATAATAAAAAACAAAGAAGTTGGATCAATCAACACAAGAGGGCCATATTCTGTCACTTGGGGCTTGAAACCAAATGATGAATAACTGAGGTTGGATCAGGCAGTTTAAGAACACGATTGCCATTTTGTGGTTATACAGCACAGAGGACTACAGTACCCTTGTACCGTTACTAAACAACCTCTTGCATTAATGATCAAAAGGCAACAAAGGTCCATTCCTCCCCCACACGCCCTCATCTCCTCTGTGACGTAGCTAGCTCTTTAATGAACAAAACACTTTGCATTATTTCACAAATGAACGAAATGGACTTTGTGGGGGTTCCTCAAAACAATGATGTGAGGTCAACATTTACAAGTAACTTAATAAGATTCCTGTTCCCAAAGTATTCGTCTAATACTAATGTAACACTTCCAGAAGTACACAATGCATTGTGGCAAAAGAGATCCATGAAAGCAAAGTATGCCATAGATAAAGATCTAATTTTTGTTTCTCTAAATTAAAAGAATCGAAAGTTTAATGCAGCTGTGTAGAGCTTAGAGGGGCCGCGGTGGCTTAGAGGGGCCGCGGTGGCTAGAGGGGCCGCGGTGGCTTAGTGGTTAAGACGCTGAACTGCAGACTGGAAGGTCGGCAGGTCAGCAGTTCGAGACCCGAGTACCGCGTGACGGAGTGAGCTCCCGTCTTCAGTCCCAGCTTCTGCCAACCTAGCAGTTCGAAAGCAAGAAATTGCAAGTAGATAAATAGGTACTGCCTCGGCGGGAAAGGTAACAGCGTTCCGTGCACCTTGGTGTTCAGTCATGCCGGCCACATGACCACGGAAGCGTCTTCGGACAGCGCTGGCTCTTCGGCTTAGAAACGGGGATGAGCACCACACCCTAGAGTCGGACACGACTGGTTGGGGACACCTTTACCTTTTTTTTAGAGCTTAACACTCCTAACAGCAACACCCTATTTTTATGAGACTAGTATCTGCTTTCAAGTTGATTGTGTAATTAAAAGTGAATGTATTAACTGCCTGAAAGGCAACAGTGGTAGAAACAACAATCAGCATCCCTCAAGTTGCTGGAATGCTGAAAGGAGCATCCAGCTGGTTTTCTAGTTCCAGACCCACAGCTGATCCAGTTTACCCCCTGAAGCATTCCCCTATGGTAAGATGGCCCGAGCTCAAAAGCAGCACTCTGGCATTAGCAAAGGAAACAAACTACAGGAGAGCCAATGACATCTGTTTGGAGCCCACAAATCCTCCAGCTACTTCCTGAGCTGAAAATGGAAGAACTTGTGACTCCATGTTCTCACTCGTGTGATGAACTTGAGGAGCAGCCTGTCGTAAAATGAGCCTGCATGGTAAGGTGGATGAAACAGAAAGGATCACTTGAAGGTCCCATCTTGCATCAGAACTGAACTACTGCCAGGTTCGTGAAACTTCCAACAGTGTTTGCAAATTCATTAGAAGAAGCAATCCACGCATGCACATACACACTGATCCATTTTCACAACTATTACAGGTTGCAATTAACTTAGCCTATTGATTTCCATGAGCATCTGACTCTCAGGATCCAGGGAGCAATTCTAATCTGCAACTTGAAGAAACAAGTTACATAGGTCTTAATTCTGTCAAGAAGCCTAGATCAAAATCCATCGGCTACCAAGAGCCACAAGAGGACTGAGAAATGGGATACAAATTTACAAACACCACACCTTTTAGGGAGTAATCCTATGCATGTTTAGACAGAAAAAAAATCCTACAACTCCTAGCATTTCCCAGCCAGCATGGCTGGCTGGGAAATGCTGGGAGTTGTAGGACTTATTTTCTGTTTAAACTTGTGTAAGATTGCACCTTTAATTCCTTGCTGAAAACCAGTTAGACTTTCTCTACCCATGCAGTAGAATGTGGTAGTGGAAAGGATGGTACTACTTCAGACCAAAGGGGCGGCAGCATTTTTGAAAGTTCCCCCATGCAAGTACTCCCTGCAAATTTTAAAAAATCAAATCAAACAAATCGCACACCACAAACAAATCAATGAGAGTTTATATCCAGCCTAGTCCCTTCTGTGCCAATTATTCTATCTGCAGGGAGTTTTTGCCTCATACGGGAGCATCCAAATGCAATCTCTAACTGGCAGTATTCTATACCATGGCCATCTCCAAGCTGGCACCCCCCAGAGGTGGTCCAGAGCTAGCTGGGAGTGATGGGACTTGGAGTCCCATACCTATGGAGGGTGCCAGGTTGGGGAAAGCTGTTATACCACCTCATTCTGCTGAATGTGCAGACCAGGCCTCAGACACATGGATAGAGGTGGTGATTCTAATCTGAAGGTATCACAGTACAGCATATGTGGAAAGGAAGGGCAGTTAAAGTGCATACATCAAACAACAACAGATATGAGAAGAACTGTTCAAAGTCTTTGGGATATCCAGGTTTTCTAGCTTCACAATGTTCTCGCAGCCTGGAGACTGCAAAACAATCACAGTGCAACGCGGGCTTCACTGACCTACTGAGTGCTCCAACTCAAAAGCGCTGGGTCCCTGATTCACAAGTGCCTTTGATAATCATGTTGCCCCATCCACTTCAATGGGTATCATCAGACAGAACACTGAGCCATTTGGAAAAGTTATGATGTGGACAACCAATAGCACGGATTTCACTTGAGATTAACATATAGCATGTATATACAAGGCAGAACATGCAGCACATTATATTAATGCATTGAATTGCACTAATCCTTTCTGGCCAGCTGTGGAAAGGGAAAACATTAAATTTGGGTTTGGGGAACACCAACTGAAAATCTCCTAGAATATGTTATTTCATTTCATTAATACATATGCATATACATACATACATACATACATATACTTATATCTTGAAGCAGAGTCTATCTGTGCCAGATTTGAGTGTGATTGGGACTCGGGAGATGTTATCCTGTTATCAAGCAGTCCTGAGGAGAGGGGGAAATGCAGAAAGTCCTGCAGCAGTGGCAGCCACTGGAGAGAGCTGAAATTATGTATTTTTAGGAGAGGTCTGAACTGCTGTCCTGTGAGATAAATGGTGGGAGCCAGAATGGTTTCAGGCTTATTTGATATCTTCAAACCTCAGAGCTCTGCAAGTTCTCTCTTTGTGTTAAAAAGCGGGAGGTGGACCATGTTTGCTATTTAAACAGCAGTTTACTGTGAAAGCTCTGCTTCACATGCAAAGAGAAGTGGAGAAGAGGGGGGCATGAACCCAGGACTCTGCCTGTTCCCCACATAGTCTACACTAAGGCTGGGCAACCTGTGGTCCTCCAGATGCTTTGGCCTACATTTCCCATCAGTCCTAGCCAATGGCGCGGGATCATGGTAGGACAAAACATCTGGAGGGCTACAAATTGCCCACCAATGGTCTGCACACTGGAGCCATGTGCTAACTGGCCCTAAAGGGGCTGTTCTATCAAGGGAACAGAGTCTAAAATCACCCGTTTGTGCCTGCTGTTTGGCCAGCAATATTATAGCCACCAGAATGACCTCTGCATTTTCTTTGATGTAGCTGCTCGCATCCTGGCATGATTTGGCTTACGAGGAGCGTGTATACAAATACACAAGTACGAGGCTCTTTATTAACACAGTTCAGTTGTTCATGTTATTGTTTGATACTTATTGAATTCATACTTGAGCTCACATTTTGTCTTAGTGGAGCAAAAGGAGAGAGAGATAAATAAATAAGACCACAAATGTGGAGATGTCATGCCAGTCCCTGAAAGGGCATTCACTCCCGTTTGCTATGCTCCATGACCCGGTATGGAGGCAGCGATGCTCCTTTGGAACCATGTTCCTCCTGGACAATTGTTAATGTAGCAGGAGCGTAGATCTCTGAGATGGTGTCGTTGCTCTCCAGGGCACCATAGGAAAAGGAAGTTTTGAGATCAGGCTGAACCACAGTTCCATTGTCATGCAAATTCTGCATGCCTACAGACAAGAAAGAAACAAAAACAGGATTCAAATGTTGCAGGGGGGTGGGGGGAGCGAAATCGCTCTCTCTCTCCAGCCCCAATCTACACAATCACATGTATTTGCTTTATACAGTGACCTGGTTCGAAAACATGGCAGCTCACCGTGGGTTAATTTACCCGTGGGGGCTGTGCCAGGTGCCTGCAGGTGCCATTTCTGCATGGCATCCCTTAGGCACCTAGCTCGCTGTGGTTTATCATGTTGTGCAAACCCAGGAGGCAGAGGTTGTTTGTGGGTTAGACAACCCCCAAATAACTTATAGCTTGTTTTAGGGTTATTTGAAGACTGTCTAACCCTCAAACAATCCTTGCTGCCTGGATTCGCATGACAAGATAAGCCATAGCAAGCTGGATGCCCACAGGCACCCAGCATGACAAAACAGCCTTCACAGGTAAATTAAGGCAACAAAAAGAAGAATGTACATAATAATAAATAAAAATCATTAAAGAAACAAAGGAATTTACTAATTAGAAAACTTAGTCTATAACTGATATGCTTATGGAACATCTACATTAAAACAGCCTAAGTAGAAGCTCAATACATAATGAAAATAAAAATACAAGTTATGCAACATATAAAAGGAGTGTGTGGAAGTGTATGTCATTTTGTGTGTGTGTGTGCATTATCCAGAAACTTTAGTTATAGGCAACTGTAGTTATAACAACAGAAGTTCCTTCTGAAGGCAGCTGGTAGGCTTAGAGTACTGGAACAGGATTGGGAAAGGCCAGGTTCAAATCTCCACTCAGCCATGAAGGTCATTGGGTGACTTTGGGTTAATTTATCCCTCTCAGCCTAAGCCCATCTGGATTTGGATTATGAAATATTTTCTTGTGGAATTTAAGACACAGTATTTATATATTGTTACCCAGCCTTTACTTCCCACAAAATGATTTCTAAAAACTATGTAATAGGAACACTTTTATAGAAAGACTAGAGATGTAAAATGTCTGGAAATAATGAAGCCATGGGGAACAATGTTTTTTTTAATCCTCTCTGTAAGATTCCCAGCATAGTTATTTCTTTCATTCCTTATTAAGATTATTGACATTTATGCTCAGTTTCCCAACATGTGAGTAGAATCACCACTGCACATTCTTGACAGTAAATGTGCATTCTTGACAGCTCGGGTTTTGTTCTATAAAGTCCTGTGTTTCTGATGTGGTAGCAGTCATTTATTATAGTACTACTCCATTCAGATGTTACAAATTTACTGAGTTTACTTTTAAACATTTTAAAATATGATAATTTTCTGAGCAAACTAAGTCATACATAAAATAACTTTAGGAACAGAAAGGCTGCTTTATGTTCCTAAATCATCCCCCCACAACCTGGTGCCCTCTGGATGTTTTGGACTACAGTGCCCAGCACTCCTGACCATTGGCCATGCTGCCTGAGGCTGATGGAAGCTGAAGTCCAAAACATCTGGAGGGCACCAGGTTGGGGAAGGATGTCTTAAAGCAACAAAGTGATCTTAGATGTGTAAAGAGCGCTAAAAAATAAGCATGGCTCATTTTTCAATTTTTCAAAAATTCCATTCCCCCCAACCCAGGAAAAAAACCACCAGTTTTTTTCCCATGGCCTCAAATTTCTGGAAATTTTATGTCTCTACATGCACACGTGCAGAAGAGATGGGGGATATTAATATCTAGATAGATAATATATATCCAAGTGTTCCGCATCTCCTCAGAGCCGGAAAGCTGAGTTTCATTCGGGGTAACCATTTTGAAAACTGGTCTTGCCCCTTGTAATGCCTATGGCAATTCGTGGCAGTCAAACTGAGGGCAAGTGTGTGTCTGGGTATGTGTTGACATTTTAAAAACTGTTTCAACCAACTCATTAAAAAAGGAAGGATTTATAGCATTACTTGGCATAGCGTCCATGGAGATGTACGGTTCGAAAAAGATAGATTTCCTCTTGTTTCTGGTGATCAAGAAGACACCTAAGAATGCGATGATGCACCTGAAAAGAAAAGAGAGAGAGAGGAGAGAAAAAATGATTTTGTGAAATAACAGGAGGAGGAGAGGAAGTGGTTGACAGCTGAGAGACAAAACAACTTGACCTCATGGAGTGCGAGTCATTTGCTTTCAGGATCCTTTTAAAAACACACACAGGAAGAAAGCTGTTCAGTTTTCCTACACACCAACGCAGTTCATAAGATAAAGCAATATAGTAAACAATTCCAGATGCATCCATAAGAGAGTTCATTACTGTGACAGAAAAATCCCACTGTGCAAGAGCTGTTTGTAGACAGCCCAAAAATAAAACACTAAGAGTCCTGCAACAAGATCAGAATTCTACAACCTGCATATAATTCTGGTTTCACTAGGCATGGGGCTGAAGACTTCTGCCCCACCCATAGGAAATCCTACTGAGATCTTAGTATTGACTCAAACAGTTGTGCTCTGGCCATTCTACCTAAACTTCCAAGGCTGGTGACAATGATAAAATTAAGGTACTAGGAACATAGCAAGATGATTTGTTTATTTATTATAGGCAGTGGTGACTGATGCAAGCACCATGGAAGGAGGAGGAAGGATGATATAAACATGACCATTTCATGTTGCTGCTGCTCTTTAAAGGTTCTGTGAAATGGCCACAGGTGAAATAGCCCCCTCCAAAGGAGTGAGCTACCTAGCAACAAGAACCAGGTTTGGTCCCCAAGGCAGGGGTGAAGACCCTCTTTCAGCTCGAGGGCCAAATTCAATTTTGGAGAGGCTCTTGGGGGCCTCATTCCAGTGGTGGGCGGGGCTGAAGGCAAAATGGGCGGGGCCACAGGCAAAATGGGTGGGGCCAGATATACCAGCATACTGTAGCTTTAAGGTGCCATTCTGCATCCGTTTAGACAGAAAAAAGGCCTACAACTCCCAGCATTCCCCAGCCAGAGTTGTAGAACTTTTTTCTGTCTAAACAGGCACAGGATTGCACGCTAAAGCTCTTATTGCCAGTAAGAAAGCCTTCGACCAGGTTTAGAATTGCGGGGAGGGGAAATCGACCTTTTAGAATGGGGAAAAAAACTGCACAAAAGTGGGGAAACCAACCATCAGTAGTTGGGGAATGGGGGTGGGGCCCGGAGAAGGAGGTGTGGCTGTCTGGAGAACTCCAGACGGCTGGATTCGGACCCCAGGCCTAAAGTTGGCCACCCCTGCTCTAGGGAGTGGAGCTTCTCAGCCAAGCAGCTGGACAGCCTTTCTGGTTTCTGGACAGCAGTGGGCAAATCCCATTATGCTTTCAAGGCTATCTTCACAAGCATAAAGGCTTGTTCCAGGAAATAAAGATGCTTAGGACAAAATGATGAAATTCTGGCTTTCTTTTCAGTACTTTTTATTTGTGAAGAACAACAAAAATGTTTTCTCTTATATCTATAATTCAAAGTCGGGAGTTAGGCAGTCTTCCCTTTTTGACTGCCTTTCTGTTGACCGATTCTCATGAAACACGCTACATTGGAAAGCTCTTGACACTCAGATTCCAGGAATATCAGCAGTTTTCACTACTGTTCAAAGTCTGGAGTTCATTTATGTCCATAAAGCGTGTGTTTTTTTTTTTTTAAAGAATTAGGCTATCTTCTATAACAATGTACTATAGTTTCATTTTTAATATAAAAAATGTCAAGTAAAATTAAATAAACATAATTAATTGCACATTGGAGCAAAATGAAACATGAACACACACAAAAGTCTCTGTACACAGGTGCAGGCCAAACTACAATGCTATGCCAGTAACATACGGCCTGTAAGCAAACCACGAAGGGATTAAGAGACACTGACATTAAGAGACACTTTGAATGTTTCAATAAACGTAGTGAGTTAAGTTAAACCTTTCGTTAGATCTGATTTTTCTCTGCAAACTGTGTTATGACATCTTATTTCAGAGTCAGACAAAAGTAACCATCATGATTGTATCTGGCATTGGGCTTTAGGGATTCCAGTGGCATAACTGACCACCGCATGCCCAACAGTCTCTCTCTGCCTGAACTGGTCTTGGATTTGGTGTTGAAGACAGTCCCCCAACCCCTAGTTTATGATTTCAAAGCACCAAACAGCGCAAGCAGGAGCAGCCTCACGTTTGCTCTGCCTGCTGATGTGGGACTAAGGCAAAGTGCGAAGGCTTTGATGAACTACGAACTGGGATAGCTGGGAAATTTTCGGATGGTGTAGAAACATAGCCACAGAAGCAGTGTTCAAGAACAATTAGCACATTGCACTACATAGGTACATACCTGAGCACATGCCTTCCCCCTTACCATCCTGCCCAATCACTGAGGTCGTCTGAAGAGGCACGCCTGGTGGTCGCATGTGGCTTGGAGATCCACTTGGAAACCACCAGGAGCAGGGCTTTTAGTGTGTGGGCTCCCATTTTATGGAATGCCCTTCCGACCAAGATTAATATTTATTATTTATTTATTAACAGTGTAGTGTAGTGGTTAGAGTATTGGACTGGGATGACTCGGGTTCTAGTCCCCACTCGGCTGTGAAGCTCATTGGGTGACGTTTGGCCAGTCACTGACTCTCGGCCTCACCTACCTCACAGGGTTATTGTGAAGATAAAATGGAGAGGAGGAGGATTGTGTGTACACTGCTTTGGGCTCCTTGGAGGAAAGGTGGGATATAAATGTAACAAATAAAATAAATAACCAAACAAACACTGCTTCTCATTTACCGAAGCCAAAGCAGTTTTCAAAAGAAAACAAAAACAGAAGCTGGGGGAAAGCCAGAGCAAACAAATACGTTTTCAATTAACACCTAAGGGCTCAATGCTATGCATGCTAAGGCATGAACAAAGTCCTACAACTCCCAGCCTGCCCCAGCCAGCCATGCTGGGAGTTGTAGGACTTTTCTCTTTCTAAGATTTTTAAGATTGCACCTTAAAACATGCCAACGTTGAGGCCTGACGTACTTCAAAGGGGAGATAATTCTACAGGTTTTTTGTTGTTTGCCAAAGACCTTTCTTTGCAGGCAAGCATTTGTTGACTGATGATTAAATTCCAGCCACTGTTTTACTGATTTATTTATTTATTAATTAAATTTCTTGATCGTCCATCTTGGCGGTCACCCGGCCACTCTGGGCAGTCACCTGGCCACTCTGGGCGATGTACAATAATACAACAGTTTAAAACAATAAAATTCCACATTAAAACATCATATTTCTAAAAATACCCTAACCCACCCCAAATGCCTGCATGAACAACCATGTTTTTAATGAGTGGCGGAAGCTCATTAAAGCTGATGCATTTGTGTTTACTGTCACTTTTTCTATTTTGTGTTTTAATCTGCTGTACACCACTCTGCTATTTCTCATCATGGAGGAGTTTATACATTCTATAATAAATAAACAAACAGAATTGTAAGCTTACCCCAAGCCAAACATGCAAATGTGGAGTATGTCTTCCCCAATGAAGTCCAAGTAGAACGTTGCACCTGACCCAAGAGGAAAAACAAATGAAAACAAGACATTTAGCTTTTTCAAATGCATTCTCCTTCTCAAATGCTAGGCAAAGTCCACTGAGATTGTATTGGCATAATAATGTTTTAAAATTTTAATTTAAGAAAATTAAAGCATGAAAGAGAAAGTACAACCACTGTATCATAACTTAGGGTGCAATCCTATATATGTTTAGACAAGAAAAGTCCTACAACTCTCAGCATTCCCTAGCCAACATGGCTGGCTGGAGAATGCTGGGAGTTGTAGGACCTTTTCCTGTCTAAATATGCATAGGATTGCACCCCTAATAACTCAAAAGATTACAAAATGTGTTAGAAGTCAAATAACTTTAAAATCTTCCACACATAGAAGATCCACCAATTTTCAAAAACAAAGAAGGAAGGAAACACACACACAATTCTCAGGGACTAGAGTCCTGGAACTCATTTTGGCCCTCACCAGAGGACACAGCTAGAAAGGATGTAAACATTACTCTAGTCCAGGCTTACACTTTGAAGGGGGAAGTCCTGGGACTCAAGCTCATACCCTCTGACCTGGAAGAACTCCCCTCTAGTCCCCATCTCTGCTTTAACCCCTCAGACCTCATCCCCAACCGGAATCAAGCCCAAGTTAAGGCAGCTGCATTTGGTCTCATTCATCCCTCTTTACCCTAACTTCTCCCTTCCCTCACAAACCTTGGTTCTCTCTGGTACCAGCAAAATTTAGATGGTCAACTCATTGGGGCAGGTATCATGGTTTTGGTTTTAAGTTTTGGGTTGTTATTGTTGATGGCTTTTTAACAAAGTACATTGAATGTTCTAAATAAAATAAATATAATCTCTATCTAAGGATGTCAGAGAAATCTGCAACAGAGTCAAATGAGTTAAGATTTCTATGAATCTGACCTGTGGATCATAGAATCATAGAATAGTAGGGTTGGAAGGGGCCTATGAGACCATTGAGTCCAACCCCCTGCTCGGTGCAGGTATCCAAATCAAAGCATCCCTGACAGATGGCTGTCCAGCTTCATCTTGAATGCTTCCAGTGTGGGAGAGCCCACCACCTCCCTAGGTCATTGGTTCCATTGTCATACTGCTCTAACAGTCAAGACGTTTTTCCTGATGTTCAGCCAGAATCTGACTTCCTGTAACTCAAGCCCATTAATCCATGTCCTGTCCATTAATCCATGTCTGGGATGATCAATAAGAGATCCTGGCCTTCCTCTCTGTGACAACCTTTCAAGTACTTGAAGAGCGCTATCCTATCTCCCCTCAGTCTTCTCTTCTAAAGGCTGAACATTCCGAGTTCTTTCAGACTCTCTTCATAGGGCTTTGTTTCCAGTCTCCTGATCATCTTTGCTGCCCTCCTCTGAACCCTCTCCAGTTTGTCTGCATCCTTCTTGAAATGTGGTGCCCAGACTTCTGCAATAGACCGGCCTTTCCTGAGTGTCAGGGATTCCACGGCCTTGTGGATAGGTTTTTTTTTACTTTCTGGAAACTTACGCAAATTTATTCATAGAAAAATACGTAACATTACAAAATATAGGCTGAAAATGTGCCTTTCCCCCATAGGCTAAACCTTGAAAATGCGTGTTTTGGGGGGATTTGCGCATTTTTGCAAGTGCGAATTTGTGCAAATTTGGGAAATCCAAGACTGAGCTGCAGCATGTAAAATGGGTCTCTGGCTGAACCCAAGCTCAGATTAAGACCTGCTGTAATCTATGTTAAACAACCCACTTTATTCTGGCCATTCTTTTCATAGGGCACGGACAGTATTGGGAGCTGTGGTGGGGTGGAAACCCTGAAGCCATGGTTAAGCAAGATATTTTTCTTCTTCACTACATAGAATATAGTGGAGCAGGCAATCTTCCAAGACCCTCTCTAACAAGCAGAGCAGATTTCCTATGCAGCAAAACTGTAGGCTGGATTATTGTTTAAAATATTCATCTTATTGGCAAAGCAGTTTCAAAATGGAGGGAAAAACACACTGTCAGGGTTCCACCTATGACCTGGACCCCCCTGAGCAACTCCTTAAGGATCTCTTGCGTCCCACCACCTAAGAGTCCCACCTTCCTTCTTTTAAACTTCCCCTTCCCAATAACATGGGGTTTAGGCTGTAGACGTGGGGTGATCGACACACCAGACACTTGGGGTTTAACCTCAGCAGTTTACTGGTAAATTTAAATCAAGCAATCACAACTATAGGTATTTACACAATAGAGCTGAGTGATACTAAAGGCATTAAGAGAAAATAAAAGTTGCAAAATGCAAGTTCCTTTACCCTAGTTGTACTTAGACTTTTCCAGGGTGCTTCTTCCTGCTCCCTCTTCAGGCTCTGGTCTTCCTGACACTGCTCTTACTGGCTCTTTCACTCTCTTTATATACCCTCCTCCCTCAAAACTGAGAGTACTGTTTCAAACCTGAAGAAATGAAACTTAACTGGGGAAATGAAACTACTCCTCTCAGGGATATCCTCTCCCAACAATGCCCCCCGCCAGCCTCTATCTCTTTTGAGGTGGGATGGGGAAAGGAGGCCCATTTCAGGCTGCAGGAATTTGTTGATCTGCTCCACTCATTATTTGAATTATTTTAATGTATTTATTTTACCCGCTGTAATTGCTATTGCGGTGGACAAGATGTAGCCCGCGCTGGCAATCTGAGATGCGTCATATAGCCGCGAGGCTTGGGTTAAAAACCTACAGTCAAAATAAAAAATCAAATTAAAACAGCGATGCAGAAAAGAAAAGAGGGACATATTACTAAAAACATTAAGACCAACAATTTAAAATCTTTAAATATATCAGAAGGAGGACACTGTCTAGGGAGGCGATAGGAGCATTAGATGACAAGGGAGTTAAAAGATGGGCTAAAGGAGGATAAGTAGATTGCAGAGAAACTGAATGAATTCTTTCAGTCAGTTTTCACTGTGGAAGATGTAAAGCTTGGACTGACTTTTTCAGGAGGAGTCTGAAGAACTGAGGCAAATAGCGATGACGAGAGATGAAGTTCGATAGAAGAAACATATGTATGGCTATGAACGATGGTAGCTAAAAATTGAGTCTCTGTGTCCAGATGCAATGACCTGGTTTGCACACAACACTAATCTAAGGTTAACTTAATCCATGGGTTGTTGAACTCTGGATTGTCATGATGTGCAAATCCAGCTGTGCTAGCAAATCATGGATTGTTAACCACGAACAACCCAGAAAAGAGAAACCATGATTTGTTGCTGACTTGTGAACTCTGGGTTTTTTAAACCGTGGGTTGTCGTTATGTGCAAACCCAGAACCATAGGTTGTTTCATCAGAATACAGAGGAGGTGGGCAAGTGCAGTCAAAACCCTAGCCCCTCTACATGTCAATACTACAGCATTTGGGATACAGGGAGGAAGTGGGTGAAGGAAGAGGGAAACAAACAACCCAGGGATTGAGAAACAAACAGTTTTGTTCGAATGTCTGCCAGACAAACCCTAGGTAGGACAGCAAACCATGAGATACATAAACCATGGGGAGAAGCAACAGGGCATGGCCATCATCATGTCCTGCAGGGCCAGCATCAAGGGTAGGCATGGTCAGGCACCTGCCAAGGGCCCACATCCCAGCAGGAGTCCAGACAAGAGCCCCCAACGGTGATGGTGAGAAGGTGGAGCAGAAGATGCCACAGCTGACTTGCTGTCAAGCAAGCATGTAACAATGATGAGAAAGAAGATGAGGAGCAGCTGGTGACCATGGCGGTGAGAAGGCAGACTCACTGAGGGAAGGGGGCCCAAGAGCCCACAAAACCCTGGATCTGGCACCAATGCCCTGTTTGCAAGCTTCCCAGAGGGCACCTGGTTGGCCAGAGTTGGGAGTCAGAGTGGCAGACTTGGTTGTTTTTGTCTGCTGGGTCAGGCTGTTCTTCTATGCTGCAGCATGTAAGTGCAGGCATGGGAAGCTGTTGTTCAAATGCATCCTTTAAAATGCCACCAAAGCATTTTATAAAACAGCAAACAATTTAACAGCTCCTAAAAGGGCCCACCTTCTGCCAACTGCCAGCAATAACAAGAAACAATACAATTACCTAGCTTTGCCCCCTGAGGCTGTTTGCATAATGTATAATTCATTTTAATTAAAATTTCAGTTATGCTGACATTCAGTTGTGAGCTGCAACTGGAGAATATATATTTTTTTAGAAAAAGGAAGGAAGGGAGGAAGGAAGCTCTGACCCACTTACGTTGCCTGAAAGGCTGCTGTCGCCACCATGCAAACCACCATGATGTAGAAAATAGGGTAGCCCAGCTGCAAGTTCCCTCGGACCGAAACCACAATCATGCCTGCCACCGCCTTCACTGTGATGACCGTCACAGAACCTGAAAAACAGCGAAGCCAACAATTCTCCCGTGGTTAAGAGAGCAAGGAAAATGACAGTCATCGCGAGCAAATGAGCAACGGCACTGCACAAATCCTACCAACAGGAACTAGATTTACTTTGTAAGCTCCTCAGGGCAGCAACGCATTCTCATTTCCCCCTGTAGGTTTTGCTGTAAAGGGCCAGGCATACTGATCACGCAATAGATTACATATGAACAACAATTCTCATGTTTAGTGGCAGCATCTAAAAGCTCAAAGCTATTGGTAACAAGTAATTCCAATGATTTTTCCTTAAAACCCCCCCAGAAGGTGACTTACAAAAATATCAGTGGGCAGTTTTCAAATTATTTATTTATTTATTTATTTATTTATTTATTTATTTCTATACCGCCCAATAGCCGAAGCTCTCTGGGCGGTTCACAAAAATTAAAAATTACAGCACACAATAAAACAATTTAAAATATACAGAACATTAAACAATATAACAATACAACCACAATAAAACCTAGCAGCAGTGCAGGAGTTTAAAATACAAATTTAAAACAGCAAAGCTAAAAGTTTAGAAAGCTAAAAGGCCTGGGAAAATAAAAAGGTCTTCACCTGGCGCCGAAAGGAATACAATGTAGGTGCCAGGCAAACCTCACCAGGGAGCTCATTCCAGAGCCGGGATGCCACAGCAGAAAAAGCCCTCCTCCTAGTAGCCACCCGCCTCACTTCCTTGGGCAGGGGCTCACGGAGGAGGGCCGCTGACGATGATCTTAAGGTCCGGCCAGAAATTGACACTAGCAGTAATGTAATTTAAGTTGCACTAGCATAAGCAACCTCTAGCGCAGCGCCAATAAGCGTTAGCCAAAGCTTCCAGGGAAACCCATCACACCAGCTATGGCTATTGGCATTGTGTCAGAGGTCGCTTATGCTAGCACATTGCAATTTATATTAGTGTTTGCGTCGACTTGGATATTACCCATAATACAGGCACGCACAATAAAAACAGTTCAAATTACTAAAATCAGTTTCATACATCAAAACCAAGAGCAGGATAAAGTAGTTCCATTTAAAACAGGGAGACCAAACTTTAAACTATCATAAAACCTTGGTGAAATAAAAAGGTCTTAGCTCACCTGAAGCTTAAAAGAGAGGGGCTCAACTGAACATCTCTAGTTCCACAGCCTGGGGGCCACAAAAGAAAAAGCCCCGTCTCATGTCCAAACTTGAAAGTGGTGGGACACATATGTTGATATTGATTGCGACATGGGAAGCAGTGGTCTTTGAAATATCCTGGTCCCAAACCATTTAGACTGGGCTTTATTAGGTAAGAACCAACACTTTGAATTGCTCCCAGAAACAAACTGGAAGCCAGCCAAGATGAAAAAGAACTGGGATATACGATCAGCAAAACGGGCTCAAGAAATCAGTCCGGCTGCTGCATTTTGCACCATGTTGAGTTATACTGAACTTCTCTGGAAAGGACAGCCCAAAGTCGGCGTGTACTGATACTAAACCTTATGTTGAAACCAACATTAACTCTAGCCCGTTACTGGAAAAAGCTTTTCTCCTACAGTGAAAGAATGGCCGTTGGAAAGCTCTGGAACAAAGCTAACATGAATACATTGACAGGAGATATAGTTCATAAGAAATTGGTCCATTCTGTCTATCCATTCCTTCGAAGAAGTGGTAGCCCTTTATTTCATATTGGAATCAAAGGTATGTGCCAGCCAGACTGGAATTGTTTGTAATTATGAAAACTGACTATTTTTGTATGTTTTTCATCAATTTCTTCCCTAACACAAGGGTGGAGAAAACTTTTAAGTTAGAGGGCCACATCTGTTTCTGTGTAATCCTCCAGTGGCTGCATGTCAGAGGTGGTCCAAAGCCAAAAGTGGGAGTGGCCAAGGCCAAAAGTGGGAGTGGCCAAAACAACACTCTCTTTTTTGCCCTCCTTGTCCCCCTTCTTCACTCTCTCTCTTGCTCTCACTCCTCTTCCTCTCTCTTTCACTCTGTCTCCTCTTCTCTCTCTCTATTTCCTCTCTGTGCAGTAAGAAAGGGGCAGCCTCTTTCTCAGTGCACAGAGATGAATTCAGTCCATCTGGCAATACAGGCAGAGAGTGCTCTCTTCCTGCATTGCCAGATCGCTATGGAAGAGCGACAGGTGAGGGGCTTGGCCAACAGTGGGTTTGGCCTGGCGGGAGAGGTTGGAGGCTGGATAGGGAAGCCGGGTGATCAGGGTCTGGCGTGCTGGCCAGAGGTTCTCCCCTCCGCTGCTGATCTAAAGTAAACAAAACACAAGCCAACTAGAAGCAAAGACATAAGACCGAGATTTCCAAGGAAACTTGGATGCCGCTTTGCCACAACAAAGATGGCACACGCCCCATCGTTTCGAAGTAGGTTTGTAAGTGCGCTTTAATTGTAGCTTAATAAATGTTGGGTAGCAAGCCAGTGTGGAGTAGAGGTTGGACTGGGACTTGGGAGATCCAGTTTCTAGTCCCCATTCGGCCACAAAGCTCATTTGGGCCAGTCACTGACTCTCAGTCTAACCTACCTCACAGACTTGTTGAGGGGATAAAAATGGAGGAGGAGGACTACGTCAGCTGCCTTGGGTTCCATGTAAGAGGAAAAAAGGTGGGATGTAAAAATAATACAGATGTAAAATAAACAAACACCTACTGCTAGAGCACTGAACCACTGAACTTAGATGGCCATGAAAGATCCGCTTTGTTCCGATTAATCCATTTAATTTACTTCAAAATTATACCTTGTTCAGCAAATCTATGTTCACCTTTCTGAGCCACTACGTTGCACTTGGCTCTGGTGGTGGAGCTCGGGGTTCAGTGGAAAACGAAGTAGATCCCGCAGGCCTAAAGTCTGCCCACCCCTGGTCTAGGCCAGGGTGTCCTCCCACTACGACCCCCATCACCCCCAAGCCAGCACACCCCATTAGGTGTGCTGACTGGGGGAGGGGGGTGATGGAAGTTGTAGTCCAACACAAGTTAGAGGAGCCTGGCCCAGATCTTTTTCCACTGTGACCTACAGCCCTGACCCTCACTGCAAAAACCATCTAGCCAGGTTGCCACCTTCGTGGGATCCTTCAGCTCTGAACCTGGGCATCCAAAGCCTCAGCACTGGCTGTGCCGCACACAGTTGCCACTGCCAGGCATAGGAATTACTCAGTCTCCGCAGTGCTCACGCCAACAGCAACCACGCTGAGCAAGGAGCAAAAGCCACCTGAATTCAAAGTGAAGGAATGAAACCACGAGAGACCAAGTAGGTAAGTAGGCATGTCTGTTTGGAAGGCAGCATCGCTCACTCATAAAGCACGCGCTGTGAAAGCGGAAGGTCCCAGGTTCAATCCCTGGCACCTCCCACTAGGCACAAGAGAGTCCCTGGAGAGTCGCTGCCAGACACTGCAGACCAAGGTTCAAGCAGTGCCTGCCTCCCCTTAACTTTGCTGCCTCCCAAGGCTGCTTTTTGTTTAAAGACAAACACACAAACTGGGGAAAGATACATGCCATTGTGGTGCATCTAGTTTGGCCTTGCTTCCTTAATGAGACACACACACAGTCCATATTCGGACGCAACGGCGGCTCTTGGCAGCGAATTCGTGGGTGAATTACTGTACTCACAAATTGCGGGGGTGCACGCCACGCATGAGCTGCTTCCTGTCTCCAGGAACAACCCTCGAATGCCGCAATTAAGGGTTGTGATTGTGACATCCGAACCTAAGAACTTGGGGTTGTGCGTGGGTTAAACAGCCTTAAGCTAACACAAAAACAAGCCATGGGTTAATTAACCCACAAATTGCTGCTCAACGCTGTGTGACGTCCAAAGCAGTGGTTCGAAAATCAAGCAAGGAGACAGAACTTACTATACATGCATAAAGCACACATGCCAAACTTACCCAAGAGTGCTACCAGCAGCAGAATCACCAGTATGTAATTAGCTTTCTTCTCTTTGTAGAAATACAGCAGCAGGCAGAAAATGACAATCTCCACCAGCTAAGGGAAAACACAAAGAGTGCAGAAATAAGGTGGGATTCTAAATCAACCCGTCAGTCCTGGGCTTGAAAGACTGGAGAGGTAGTTCCATGTGGGAAGTGAAGAAGGGTGGGCTGCTTTGGCCTAGTCCTCCTGCAACCTGGAAACTGGAATTTTTATTTCTACCCCATCCTGAAAGCTCGTAACAAGTGACGGCGTTTACACACAGCTAGGTACATAAAAGCAGGATTGAGACGCTCTCCCTGAGATTTGCCTCTACCCCAGGTACCTATTTCTGCTCCGAAGGACAGAAGAGCAGCCCTGATGGATCAGACCAAAGGCCCACCTAGGCTGGTATCCCGGTCCAAACAGCAGCCAGCCGAATGCCTCATGGAAATCCACAGGCAGGCCACGAAGGAGCTCTCAGTTCACCCAGGGCAACGACAAGGACAATCCCTCCCCAGTACACCATTCGTCTCAAGGACCAGGATGTATCCTTTTCATCTCAATCAGCCTGCCCTAACCTGGTGCTCCTCAGATGTGTCGGACTACAATTCCCAGCTGCCCCCAACCACTGACTGGGACTGATGCTGTGCATTGTAGTCCAACATATCTAGAGAGGGCCAGGCTGGAGAAGGCTGATCTATTCTCAAGCACCAAGATGTATTCTCCTCTGTCCCAGGGGAGCTCTGTTCCCACCTCAGCCCACGTCCCCTCCCCTCTTATAACGGTCCAGTGAGGATAGCAAGAGACACAACTTTCCTCCTATCAGGCAGTGAGGTCAGGTTGGGATAATAATGTTCTGTGGGCCTCAGGTTGCAGTTAGATTTGCCAGTGAAGGGCAAAAAGAAGAGGAGATAGTTCAACATCCTCTTCCGACAGATATCAAAGGGTTCGGCTCTCCATATTTTAAGGATCCTGTTTCAGGAAGTGTGGGCAGCTGCCATAAATCCTTTATGCCCTCTTCCCCTTTTCTTCCTAACCCAGGTGTGGAGTTTACTTCTCATCAGGTGATTGAGGACCGACATCAGCCTTGTAAATAAGCCCACAAAAGTCTACAAAACATTTTTACTAACCTCCCCAAATGCTAGTAGCCTGCATTCTCACGCTGGCCTCAAAGGAGAGGAAGCCCTCTCTTCTGCAGCCTGCATGGAAACACAGGCTAATATCCATTAGCAGGCTAGTAAATTGCCTTCTATCAATCCATCCCTCCTCCACCAGCTTGTTCACTTGCCTGCATGGAATTTCTGGTCACCTGTAGTGACCAGATGAGTTCTGAAATACAAAGTTGACCTACACCCTCAAATACGGGGCACCAGATGAAGATGCCTGGAGACGGAGGCCAGCCCAATTGCACCAATTAGCCAGCAGTATTTTAGGGGCACCCAATAAGCTAGGGGTGTTGAACCTCTGACAGCCCAAAGGCTGATTCATTTTCAGAGCACCCCCAGGGGGCCGCATCCCAGTGGTGGGTGGGACTGAAGACAAAAGGGATGGGGTTGAAAACAAAACCACCCAGCATATTTTACTTTAAAGCTTTTACTGTTAGTAACGTAGCTTTAGGACAGGCATTTCTATCATTTGGAATGGGGGAAAAAACTGCACAAAAGCTGCAAAGCCACCAAACAATCATTGGCTGAGGGGAAGGGGAGGTGGCCTTATGGGGAATCCCTGAGCATCAGAGTGGGACTCCCAGGGAACGAAATTTGGACCCTGGGCCTGGGGTTCTGTAACCCTGCTAAATGACTGCACTATTCCATCTGCTCTGGATGAAGTTTCCTTCACAAACCACAAGTGAGGCAATCACGATTCTGAGCACAAAGCACCCCCTCCCTGGCACGTCAAAAGAAAAATGTGGAGGTGCCTCAGGCACCCCCAGTTCGTCTTGCTTTGATGGGCCCCCTTACCATGTACAACAGAAAAGGCCAGCTGACTAAATGCTTAGTGATGTTCTCGCCCGTCATGGTCTCGTGACTGTTAGGCCCGAAGGTTATCAGCAGGTATGTTCCGACAACGGCCAGGCCACAGCCTACGAAGGACAAAACATAGCGTCCTTTGGCAGAAGGACAGGAGAAGCTGTGTTAGTAGGTTAATTCGGAGGCCTACAGCAGCCGTGAGCTCTACACACACACACAGCAGGGCAGCAGGAGGAGTTATAGGTTACTCTTTTGCAAACACTGGGGCTGTTCACACAACACAGTAAGCCAATACAACACGCTAACCCACACTCAGGTGTTGAGTGTGGCTTGTTTTGAACAGTGGGGTGTTTGTTGAACGTGGGTTAGTGTGTTGTCTGAATGCAGCCAGGGTGGCTTGTTAACCATGCAGTGTGGCTTATTTTCTAGATCAAGTCACCATAAGAACCTATGGTTTGTTGTCGGGTTGTTCAGGGTGGTTAACAAGCCACACTGCATGTTAAAAGGCCACTCTGGCTGCATTCAGACAACACGCTAACCCACGGTTCAACAAACAACCCACAGTTCAAAACAAGCCATACTCAACGCCTGAGTGTGGGTTAGCGTGTTGTATGAACAGACTCACTGTGCCAGATAAAGGTAAAGCCTAAGCCTTGGGTTCGTGTAGTGGTGAGCTGTAAACTGGGAGAGGGGGTTTCTCTTTCCTTTTTTTGGGCTGCCAACATGCTGCAGAACTACATGCAGGAAGGTGGGCTACCAGCATTCATGGACTTCAACTTATTTCCGAAGTAATGAAACCCTGGCCTGTCCTTACGAGTCCTAACAAATTAGAAGCTGTGAAACAGGGGAAAAAGCAATTTGTAAGAACAGCGGGAAATTCTAGCATGGACTGTCAGGAACTAGTTGTCATTGGCTTGTACGGTACGTGCAGGACACAACTTGGAAGCAAAAGAGAGGGGCAGGGGGGTGGGAAGACACATGCAATGCCGAAGCTAAAAAGATACTTTAAAAGATGCATTGGGAACTTACTCAAGAAGTCTTTGGGCTTCCATTTTTCCTTAATGAATATGACTCCGATAATTGCACTTGCTAAGTGAGAAGAAGATGACAAGTGAGAAGTATTACTAATACTAGGTAGAGTATTACTGATTAGTTTGTGGGTTTTTTTTTTAGTTTTGCTGATTACTGATTAAAGTTTTATTGGGTTTGTGATTTTATTTATTTATTATTACATTTATATCCCACCTTTTTTCCTCTTGCAAGGAACCCAAAATGGTTTAAGTGATCCTCCTCTCCATTTTATCCTCACAACAACCCTGTGAGGTAGGTTAGGCTGAGAGTCATTGACTGGCCCGAAGTCACCCAGTGAGCGGCAGAGTGGGGACTAGAACCTGGATCTCCGGAGTCCCAGTTCAACACTCTAACCACTACACCATGCTACACCACACTGATTTTAATATTGTTTTACTGTTCATCACCCAGATAACTTTTTTTATGGGGGGATTCATAAATGCAATACATGCAATAAATAAATACACACACACAGCAGGTTTATGCAATAAATAAATACAGACGAACAATTTATTCAGTGTTTATTTACCCTGCATTTTATGGTACAAACCACCTCAAAGGGGGCTTGCAAAACAACCAATAGATTTAACACACCTAAACAGTTTTAAAAAACAAAACAGTACGTTAGAATAGCATTCCCCAACTGGGTGCCCTCCAGATGTCTTAGAACTACAACACCCATCATCCCCAGCCAGCATGGCCATCAGTCATGGATGGGGGAATTGTAGTCTAACACTAACAAGTTAGGGAAAACTGAAATACAACAAAAAACAGCAGCAGAAACATGAAACCAGCATACAGCTGTCTGAAATTTCCCCTCCACAGATGCAAACAGATGAGCTACTCCAACATTTTTGTCTCATCTTGATCCCACCACATCACAGACAAGGTGAAGGAGCAGCAGAAGGGGGGCTCCAGCTTTTCCCTTACAAATGCCCCTACAAACCTAAGGATCTGGGATTCCTGCATAAAGACCTTCTTCAGTAATTGTATACAGCTGCAAGGTCATGTATAGCATGTAACTGGAAGTCCTCAATGCAACCAACTCAAGAGCTGTGGATTAATACAATTTGGGAGGCTATGAGCATGTATAAACTTACTCAGCAAGTGTAGCGAGCAAGGGATCCTAACTTGAAGAATGCTATTATGGTACCGTGGATTCCATTCATTTCCTTTGTTGAGGCAATTCAAACTTTGGATGAAGTTCCAAGAAAGTACAGTGGCCTATATTTTTTCTGATTAATACGTACAAACACACAAAATGACATACATGCATGCTCCTTTTATACGTTGTAGAACTTGTATTTTTACTTTTATTAGTTACTGAGCTCCTACTTAATCATTTTATTGCAGATGTTCCATAAGCATACCTGTTATAGACTAAGATTTATAATTAGTGAATTCCTTTGTTTCTTTAATGATTTTGATTTATTTATTATGTACGTCCTGATCTTGTCTGATCTTGGAAGCTAAGCAGGGTCAGCCCTGGTTAGAACTTGAAAGGGAGACCACCTGGGAATCAGGCTTCCTGCATTGCGCAGGGGATTGGACTCGATGGTCTTGTAGGCCCCTTCCAACCCTATGGTTCTATGTCTAACCTTATTTCGAAATAAAATAATTCCCATGATACCCCCCCCCCCAAAAAATGCCCTCTGTTCCTCCTGCTCTCTTCCCTTCCTCCATCTGCCCATACCTCACTTGGCAGTCTCCGTCTACTCCCTTCCAGGACACAAGAGTACAGCAAGTGAGCCTTCCCCAACCAGTTGTGCTGGACAGCAATTCCCAGAATTCCCATGGGCATACTGGCTTGGCATTCCGGGAGTTACAGCCCAAGCACATCTGGAGGGCATCAGGCTGGGGAAAGGCTGTTGTAGATGGTTTCGGGTGCCTAAAGCTGTAGCTAACATTTCCTCCAGAGCGGCTCCCATTTGAAAAGAAAAGAAGGGCAATGCATTGGAGGAAACAAAAAAGAAAAAGAGGGTGGGAAGGGACATGGAAAACTGCCACACACTTGGAAAAAGACAACATTTGGAAAGCCAGGATAGAGAGGGAAGGAAAAAAGCATGCAACAATACTTCACTCTACCAAGTGGTGGGGATAGAGAGAGAGAAGGGGGAAAGTACATTTTAACTGGGGCCTGAGGCTCCAGAGAAGCCCAGCTGAGGTTGCAACCCTATTACCATAAGGAAAAAAAAATAAGACTGAAGAAATTGGTCATGCTTGAGGATATTTATGGAAACTTATTTCCCTGTATCTATATAGCAATGGCTGAGATCTTGCCAGATTTATTAGTTTGAAATATTTCTTGGTCACCTTTCAGGGCAGAAGCCCTCCCAAGGCAGTGTACAATAATAAGAACATATAATAAAAGCAATACAAACACAGTAAAAACAGCAAAAACACAGTAAGGGCGCAATCCTATGCATGTTTAGACAGAAAGAAATCCTACAACTCCCAGCACGCCCTAGCCAGCCATGCTGGCTGGGGAAATGCTGTGAGCTGTAGGACTTTTTTCTGTCTAAACATGCATGGGATTGCATCTTAAAACAGCTATAAAAATAGCAACAGAGACAACAATAAAAACAGCAACAACAGCGAACGTATCAGAGGAAGGCCAAAGTAAAATAGTAATGGATCCAGATCAGAAGCTGTGTTAGAGCAGAACCAGCAACACTGAGTACTGAGAGTTTCTGGCCCAGGCCTGTCTCTAGAACAGTGGGCTTGTGCAGTTAAGCTGGGACTTGTAGTTTGACATTCAAGAGAGGTTTGTGCTTCCCTGTGTAGCATGCTCTCTCAAGAACTACCAGTCCCAGAGTTTCTTGTACATAGGCCAGAGGGAGGGAGAGCTCATGGGAGGGACAAAGCACCATAATAATCGGGGGCATTGATCCCAGGGAGTTGTAATCTAAAACTTTTGGAGAACATCAGGTCGGCTACCCCTGCTCTGAGCTGGCCAAGAAACAGAACACAGAATGCAGCTGTGCAAACAGAAGCAGCGTGGGTTAGTCCCCACTCCAGCAGTGCATGGAGCACGCTCCTTCACCTCCTCCATGCAAGTTGCCATTCACTTCTATGGAGAAGAGTAGAGCACTATATTTGCTGCCACTGCCAAGGACAAAACCCACCTGCCACTTCGGGTGCCAAGGTCCACCAGGAGTTCTTACAGTAATACTAATACTACTAATAATAATAATTTTTGCATATTCAAAGTGCTTCACCTACATGATTTTAGAGAGCCAGTGTGGTACAGTTGTTAGAGTGTTTGACTAGAACTAGGGAGACCTGGGTTCTAGTCCCCAGACTGCCATGAAGCTCACTGGGTGACTTGGGCCAATCCTTGACTCTCAGCCTAACCTACCTCACTGGGTGGTTGTGAGGATAATATGGAGAGAAGGAAGATCATGTACCACAGCTTGGGCTCCTTGGAGGAAAGGCAGGATATGAACATAACAAATAAATAAAGCAAATGATCTTGCTGTAGTCCTTAAAACCAACCCTGTCAGGTAGGCCACATTATTATCCCCATATTGAAAATAGCAGGGCTGGGCCGAGGGAGCATAGCTTGCCCAAGGCTACCTGGTGAGTTCATGTCAGAGGCGAAATTCAACCTGTGGCCTTCTCTTCAGACACACTGCCTGTCCTTGTGGCAGGCATTTTGCTAATTTTCTATTTAAAAGAGTAGCCACGCTGGGTCTCCTATGTCCCATTTTCCCTTCCTCAATGCCATCCACAACCTGGTGTTCCCCAGACGTTTTGAACTTCAACTCCCATCGGACCCAGGCAGCATGGCCAATGGTCAAGAATGCCCTCCAAAACACCTGGAGGGCCCCAGATTGGGGAAGGCTGCCGGATAAGCTTTTCAAATAAAATAAAACCATATGCAGAGAAACTTACCTATGACAGACACAGCACCCAGCGGCACAACCAGGGAAAGGGGCGCAAAGGCATAAGCGGAGAAGACCCCCAGCTCCCCCAGGAACAGCAGGAAAAGGCCACACCACCACGTCTTGGTCTTGAAGTAGGCCTGGTGGTCCTTACAACCCACCAGCCGGAGATGGCTGTACTTCTAGGGAAAGGAAAAAGCCACAAAGTGTCACACTGGCGTTTTGGCCAAGGTTTATTTCGGGGAATCAGCAAGGGGGCGGGTGTTGTTCCTTTCTATTCACCTGGAGGTTGAGTGCGATGCTGGTAACAAGATGTCCAAAAATAGCCAACAATGCGCCAATCAGGTTCTCCTGCAAGAAAACGAAACACACAGGCATTAACTTTCCGCCCAGGATGTACACGTGGCAATTCAACCGCCAACCATGGCAACGGGTCCTCCCCGTCCTCCCAGGGCTACCGTTCCTTCCCACAGCTGGCGGACATAAAGATCACCCCTTCCCCGCTGCCCCCTATCACAGAATTCTCAGCAAACTGCAAACTACTGGAGGGAGAAGAGATCTTTGCGTTTGGCCTCCGGCTTCTGCCAGCAACGAGAGTTTTCTGGAACATCTGGAACATTCCGAATCAGAACATTTCCCACTAACCCAAATTGATGGAGATCTGATTTTGCATGCTGAGTTGACATCCCTTCATAGTTCTGTTTACTAAATGTAAGGTTAGTTTTATGTGCTGATACTTATACTTGTGGGCCTCCCTTCATAAGGAAACAGACAAACAAGACTCTTTGCTCTGCCCTGCATCACTCTCGATTAGCCTTCCCCCACCTGGTGCCCTACAGATGTTCTGCCCTGCAACTCATGCTGGCTGCGGGGTGCTGGGAGCTGCATTTGGAGGATACCAAGTCAGGGAAAGCTGCTTTAGATTTTTTTTTTAAATCTTGGATGATAAACAACTTTACCTTGTAAGAGAAGGAATCCTCATGGACCACCAGGGGCACAGCCTCGGTGGCCAGAGGCTGAAGCTGCAGACCTGGGCCGTTCACTCTTTCCATTTCGCTTTATTCATGCATTCCCTTTCCAGTGTGTTCAACCTGCTCCGTGAACCGCGGCCGTGCTTCACATCCACTGGGGAGCGGCAGGGCCCACCTCGTTCCACCTCTCCATTTTGCTGCTGCAGAGCTACAGAACTGCGAATTGGTGGGAGCTGGGTTCCTTGTCCACGATCATTCCTCTTCCTATACAAAAATAAAAGCACAAGAAGGGAGGGGTGTGTGTGTGTGAGAGAGAGAGAGAGAGAGAGAGAGAGTGCGAGAGCGCTACTTTAGTCACAGTTACTTTAGGCTGGTGGCTCCGATGTCTGTGGGGCGGTGAATCCGCTCCGGTTTCAGTCAGAACTCTGAAGGAGCTATCCAAGGTGCAGAGCTCTAAAGCTCCTTTAGAGTTCTGACTGAACATGGAGCTCTGCACCTTGGATAGCTCCTTTAGAGTTCTGACTGGTTCTGACTGAAACCCAGAGCAGACTCACCACCCCACTGACATTGGAGACACCAGCCTTCACTGTTTACTCCAGAAAGAGGCACCGATGACCTGATGTTCCTGATAAGCTCCCGTTTTTCAGCGGATGTAAGAGAGCACTGATGTAGCATGGAGACCAGAGCACAAGGCCGGCTCAAATTCTCTCCTCAGCCACAAACTTACCCCCATAGAAAGCATCAGCTATTGATCGAAATAGAAATGTAATAAATAAATAAATACTAAAGAAACCACCCAGCCACCACACTCTCCGTTTCTGTCCCACCACATCTATAACAATAAAAGAGGATGTCTGTCTGTCTGTCGCCACCATAGCTCCAAGACTGTGAAACCTAGACACCTGAAACTTAGTGTGCACACGAACGGGACCCTAGCAGTGTGCACCTTGGGATTGTTTTTTTAAAAAAACACATATGAATTAATTTTACTGTGTCCACGTAGTTGAAGCATGCAGTACATCTTCAGCCATTGGAGGCAGAATTCCCTAATCAGCACATAGCCTTGCAGGCCAAATCGTTTGAAACCAGGGAAGATTAGTAGGCCAAGAGACAGAGTTATGTGCCTGCCCCCTCCACCCTGCTGTGGGGCAGACCCCCTTCAGGGGAATGGAGTGGGCAGACCCCTCCCTCAGGGTCTATAGGGTTACACCACGGCAGGGGCCATGCCTGGCTTCACTCAGACAGGGCAGGCACAATCACCTGGTTCGCATGACGTGTCGGGCTCACCGTGGGTTATTTAACCCACAATGAGCCACAGCGCTTGCTGGGTGTCTGTAGCCGCCATTATGAATATGCAGCCCCCAATGGGGTTGCGGCGTGTCATGCGAACCCGGACACCGTGGGTTATTTGAGGGTTAAACAACCCTCACATAACTCTCAGTTTGTATTATTATTAGCCACATTTGTATACCGCGGAATATAATAAAATGCCTCAATGGTTCACGATAAAAATTTAAACTACATTTAGATACAATATTAAAAACACAACATTAAAACCACAACATTAAACTATTCCAGAGGCAGCAAAATGGAGCAGTATAGTTAAATTTACATTACAGCCCAGGGAATTCCTGGGTGAAAAGGTGTGTTTTCAGGAGGTGTTTAAAAGATGCCACATTTTCTGCCTCCTGGGAAGGCTTTCCAGAGGGTAGTAGGGTTATGAGAGGGTTGTTTACCCATCGAATGACCCAGGGCAGCTGGGTTTGGATGACATGACGCAACCCCACTGAGGGATGTGTACTCATAATGGCGGCTGCATGTACCTGGTACGTGCCACGGTTCATGGTGGGTTTAACAACCCACGCTGGTGAGCCTGGCGTGTCATGAGAACCAGCCCAATGTGTCCAGCTCTGACACTTGTGTAAGTCTGCCCATGTGAAGCCAGACCTGTTTGTTAGTCTTAAATATTAGTACAGCAGCCTACCTCACAAGGCTGGTGTGAGATATGCAGAGATAACATACACAAAATGCTCTGAAGATTTGAGACCTGTTATTGTTTCAAATATTTATAGCTTCTATTGGGCTAAAACAACAACAACAAAAACAGCTTCCAAAGCACCTCGCAAGAACAGCAAGAGAACCTTAAAAAGTCCATGTTTTTGAGGGCACCCCCCCCCCCACACACACTGAAATAGTACATGCAGCAGCAACACCCAATAAAGCAGCCTTCCCTCACCTGGTACCCTCCAGATGTGTTGGGACTACAATTCCCATCTCCCCAGCCAGCAAGGCCACTGATCTTCCAGAGTATTTTTAACCTGTGACATTGTAATGCTGTTGCTTTTTGTGTTTTATTCGTAAACGCAGCTTGTGGGTCCTAGGTCCAAAAGGCTGAATAAAAGTGTTTTTAGTAAACACATCTTGCAATCCTTACAACAACCTTACGAAGTAGACCAGTATTATTCTCCACAGCTCAGAAACACTGCCGATGCCTTTCTCTTGAACTCCCCATCTTGCCACTTGGTAATATAGCGGCCGTTCCACCTACAGGAACTCAGCAGCGGGCGGTACGTTGTAGTAAACAAGCCCCCCACCGCAGCTGTTCTTCCCTTGAGCTTCCGTTGCCGCCTTACAATCCCACTGGGCACAAACAATTGCTAGTCTAAGGTGCCCTGTTAAACATACTATACAAAAGCTAGGCTCACCTGCATATGTAGCTGCAGGGCTGGCAGGTTTTTAAGTGTACAAGGCTTACGCATATGGGAGCTTGCACAGAGGCAGTCACAACGGCAGGATTAGGATTTTACTCGCAAACAACAGCCCACAAAAGGTCTGGATCAGCGCCCCCCCCGCAACTCAGTGCTCTCCAGATGTGCTGGGACAACGAACTACACACAAGCAGTCCAATGGATTCAAATTAAATCTCATTTATTAAATAATTTAAAATAAAATCAAGCATCATGCCAAGTACTTCTCAGTCACCCCTGTCACTTTGCACTCAGTGGCCCTGTTCAATTATCACAATAAGCCATGATGGTTAGGAGATTGAGCTAATCATGTTGGTTTACCATGATGTCTGAACAGGCGTCTGTCCCAACCATGGTGGTTTATTAACCACGAACTAACCACGTTCACTAACCACTTGCTGCAAGATGATTAGTGAGCTCTACCATGGCTTAGCGTGATGTCTGACCAGCCTCCGTGGCTGACAGCTGCCATGGAGCTCTGCGGCAAGAGCGGCCAAAGAAGGAGTAGCCGCCGAGCACCAAAATGGCTGACAGCACAAAGGCTGCTGGGATGCATGGCCACCCATCCGGAGGACTGTGGGTTCGTGCAGGAGGGAGGGTGCTTAGAGAATGGTTAGTCTAACCACACTGCAGTTACCTGCACGTGTGGCAGTAGCACTCACCGTGGTTAGCGATAACCACCATACACCATGGTGAGCTTAACTACTCTTCCCCAATGTGCATCTGAATAGGGCCATTGGCTGGAATGCTGGAAGATGGCATTCAATTTCCATCTTACCGGGCAAGTGTTGGACTGGGAGCTGGGAGATCCAGGTTCTAGTCCCTGCTTGGCTGTGGAATTTCACTGGGTGACTTTGGGCCAGTCACAGACTCTCAGCCCAACCTACCTCACAGGGTTGTTGTTGTGAGGATAAAATGGAAAGGAGGAGGAGAATGTAAGCCACCTTGGGTTCCTTGCAAGAGGAAAAAAGGCAGGATATAAATGCAATAAATAAATAAATAAATAAATAAATAAATAGTGTGCTTCACCTTAGTCTAGGTAAGACTTCCCTGACCTGAGAGCCTCCATATCAGCCTTCTTCAACCTGGTGCCCTCCAGATGTGTTTGGACAGAAACTCCCATCATTCCCAGCAAGCCATGTTGCAGTCCAACACCTCTGGAGGGCACCAGGCTGGGGAAAGGTTCTCCAGATGTGTTTGACTACAACTCCCATCAGCCCCAAACACAAGCTGGGAGTTGGGTGATGGGAATTGTAGTCCCAAACAGCAGGAGGGTGCCAGGTCAGGGAAGGCTGGTCTAGGCAATCACAACAGCATGGACCAGAGGAGCCCCCCCCCTTCTGTCATACCCCCGTATCACGCAGGGAATAACAGGGGAGCTGCATGGTTCATTGACTACTGGCCCCACCCTAGTTCAGCATTCCACACTGCCATCAATATCACTCCGTAAATAATTGCTGATCCAAGGTCACATCATGAAAAAGTCACTGATCCAAGTTCACATCACAAAGCCCATCTTAACGCCACCGCCTAATCCTTTGGGAAGGTATGGGCTTTTCTTGCCCTCACTGCCCAAGCCAAAAGGTCCCACAACTTTCAAGTCCTTCTAAACCCACAATTCTAAGTCTACAACCCCATCCTGCTAGACTTTTACTTCTTTGCACTACGTAACATACCTAATGTAGACTTCTCCACCACCCTGTTCACAGCAAGTCCTTCACTATGGGATGGAGGGAAAGCCTACGATTGATCTGTACCACAAACCCTTTCAACACAATTCTATGCACCATTACTCAAGGTGCTTCCAGACAAGGCTTTTATGGCACCACTGTCCTGTCTTGTTCATGGAATTTTACCAGGGGTCTAGAAGTCATTATCTTCAATTTGTAGCCCTCCTGTTGTAGCAGCCATATCGGGGGTCAGACTAAGTAGCCTCATGCAGTCTCATGCTTCATGTTCTTGCTGAGCTCTTTCTCCCTTGAATATATTGTTGTAAGCTGACGAGACACAGGAATTCCTTGTCTTGTCAAAGGTCATACAATTGTATATCTTGTTCTCTGCTGTTCTCTTCCGTTCTCTCCTTATCATGGCTACCCTATAACCCAGTTCTTGTATTATAAACAATGGTGCTAGGAGAAGGAATGTTGAGGACTGCAACCCCACGTGGGAGGGGGAGGAGGAGCCGTTTCATATGTGTCACAATGTCTATAAAACCAATGCGCTGATGTATTTCAGGGCTTCTGGCTCTTTGGAAACGATTCCAGCCTTAAGCCCGCGCGTTAAATAAAGAATCTCTTTTTCCTTCACTCCGTGGTCTCTCTGACTCTGGGTTCTGCAACATAAATGGTGCCGTGACTCGGGTGTGGCAGGCTCTGAGCCAGACATGTGGCATTTGCCTGCTCTTGATCGCCGCACCGGGAAGACGAGCTCGGCGCATGCCTCCCTTTCTTGGCGCCACCGACCTTTTTGTCGAGTGAATGGGAGAAAGCCTGCGCCGGGATCGCCCAAACGGTAGCGAGCAGCAAGAGAACCTTGGGAAGCGGAGGAAGGAACTTGAGCTCTGCCTGTATCTCAGCTGCAACTGAGTTGAAACCCACATTGGAAGCCTTCAGGAGAAAGGCAAGTATATGGGAAAAAGAGGGCCCCGCCTTTAGGGAGAAAGGCCACTGGGCAGAAAAAAAGAGGGCCCCGCCTTATGAAGAAGGTCAGTGTTGGTGGTATACGTATACAAAAGAACCTACTCCTTGCGGGTAGAAGGGGGGCCTGATCACACCCCCGAGTGGGTGCCAGTACCAGCACGCCAGTACTCAGTAGGAAGCTGAGGAAGCTGGGGAAGCCGCTTTCCGCTCTGGTAAAAAGTGGGAAAAGTGGGTGGCAGGGACATATGGATGCAGTGGAGAGATTGATGATTGTGTGAGTGGCTACTGCGGTTTCTGACGCATACCGTTGACCATCCGGGTGCCCAGGCCAGTAGCAAAGTGCATGGTGTGTAAAATCCTCTTGTGTCGGCCAGTGAGACCCCTTACTCACTGACCAATTCCCATTCCCTAATTGTGTCTGTCTTCAATTTAGGAGGGAGGCTATGGGTGGTGGGGGAAGCAAACCTTGCACCCCCTTGAGATGTATGTCAAACAAAGAAGGAAAAAGTTTTTTTTAAAAAAAGATTCAGAATAGAGAGAGAAAACAGCAAAAAGCTCAAGGTCGAGCTGAGAGGAAAAAAAGAACAAGATCTGAGGCTGTTAATTAGAGAAATGTTGCAGGACAGTCTGGCTTTTAACAAAGCGTGGGAGCATGAGAGTGTAAGGCCGAAGAAGTAGCTGTTAGCCTAGCGTGCCGGGGGGGGGGGGGGGGCAGAAAAATTGCCCACAACGTTCTGAGTTGTGCAACATCATCACCTCGCCTAATTGAGATGAAATCCCTAAGAAATGGAAACTGAAAATGAAGACCCAGAAGATGAAGGCAAAATAGAAAATAAAGGTGAAGAATCAGCCCCCAGAGCACAGGCTAGACCCCTCTTCGAGTGAAAAGTGTGCCATAAGACTGGCCCAAAGCAGAATGAAGCGGAAAGACCATGTTAAAGATCTCTGTCAAGGTAACCGTGTTTAGCTTTGAACTGTGTTAGAATTGCATAGAGCCTGTAGCTACTGACCATCGGCTATATAATTTCTGAAGAGCGTAACCATTAAGCTTTTGCCGTGGGATTCCCTGCAATGAAGAAATCTCACTGATTTGAGTGTCCAGTGTTACACTGCCTAAGTGTGTGTGCTGAAGAGACCGAGAAACCAGACAGCATGTTCCTGGCCAAGCCAAAATCACGCTACTACCATGCTCCTGAAAGCTGCAATAAACTGTGTAAGCTGGGAGACCCAACCTGATTGAGAAGAAGATATTGGAGCAACTGTCTTAAAAAACAATGAGATTTGTGTAGCTGGCTGGCTGACGCTGTCAGTGATGTTACAACTTTAAATTAAGACTGTTTTCAGTTTGAGACCCCAGCGAAGAAAGCTGACCCGAGTTATTTGTTGCCCGTGCCAAAGCAAGAATTTGGCTGCCCTGTACCTCAACGTGTCCTGTTTTAAGCTTGGGATTTACAAATACAAACGAACTAAGAAGCTTGCCTTTGAAGTCCTGCAAATCACCCCACCGCCTCCCCGAAGATTAATGGCTGCCTGAAAAATGCAAGTATAAAGCGATGCCCATCACACCCCAGCGTCCTGAGTTTCAGCACTCAGTGTTTCAGTGCTTTCGTGTACCAGGTTAGAAGAGAAAAAAAAAAGAGTAAGTTTTTAAAATGTCTGTGAGAACCTGACAGAAGTAGAATAAAATTTACAGAAGAGTTGCCCAAGTTAAAGCGTCACGGCTAGAGAGCTGAGCTGTGCCGCTCTGTTTAGACAGAGGCCTTGCTAAAAAGTTAAAGGCCCTTGTCTGTCAGAAAGGGTGTAGGGCCACACTTTCCCTTTTTAAACTAATGCAGAAGTGGAGAGCCTTTGCTGGAAACATCGCATCTTCATTGCCCAGAGCCTTCTCTGTTTGCCTCCATCATCATCTGGGCTTTTTAGAGACACTCTGCACATGAACTAAAATTTTAAATTGTCAAAGACTTGCCATGGACAGTGCTGTGAAGCTTTTGATAAACTTGAACTCTCATTGCTGTAGACCGTGTGTCTGTGTTTGTAGTCAGCTCAGTGTACAGCAGGCTGAGTTTGATCTATGACTTTTAGATTTCCTTCTGCCAGAACTCATGCAGCATAGAGTTGCCGATGCAAAAATGGTGACCTAGAACTCTTTGCGTGTGCAAGTATGCCCGTCCCTTGATTTTAATGGGCCCTGAGCTTTCAGCCAGAAGAGCAGTATGATTGCTGGATCTGCTCCATCATGCCTTACCATGCAAAAAGTGTTTTCCATTCATTGTGTTAAATAGCAGAAAAAGTTTATTGTGTATATTTTATGATTTCTTAGATATCATAAAATATATGTGATATTTGCAGATTAGTGTTAGTTGCAACTCCAAATGATACTAAGTGTGGTTCCCGATGGATGACAAGGAGAAAAGACAAAGGCAAGTAGAAAAGAAGGAAATAGAGAAAGTAGCAGACAGATAGAGAAGGGGGGAAAAAAAAGAAGAAAGAAAAGGCAAGAGGCAAACAAAAAAATTTGTAGAAAAGAAGCGTGGCCACAGTTGCCCCCAAGGTAAATTAAAAGCAGCTGATTGTGCCTGGAGCTTATTACCTGGGGTAAAGTAGCCACAATAATGTAATAGTTCTTTAAAATGAAAAAAATGTAACTAGAAAGAGAAGAAGAGCCTATCCCAAATGTGTGTCATTGGGACTAATGTAAGGCAAAAAGGTTTAAGTAAGTGAGTTTAACTTGAAGAACACAAATAAAGAGACCAGGCTGGTGCATGGAGCAGAAAGTTTTATATAAAACTTTCTGCTCCATGCACCATTTATTTCTTTCTGCATGGAGCAGAAAGTTTTATATAAAAAGTTTGAAACATGATCTGCAATACAGGCAGATCAGCAAAGAAAAAGAAAGCAAAAGAAAGAGAAAAAATTTGTCTTCCCATACTAATAAATAAAAGTGTTATCAAGCACTTTGGGAAGCGAAGTTGTTTACAGGAAGCTGTGCCTGAGAACCAAACACTTCTAGCCTATGCTGAAAATGCTTGCTAGTGTTGTGTTGCCTCATGGGTAACATGTATGGTATAAAACCCATTTAGCCCAATAGTTCGTGGTTCAGAGAAGCTGTCTGATCCAACCATTAAGTACGCCTGTGTGCTGTAAGTTACCCAATAAAGTCTCCTTGTAAGTAACACCCCCCCCCCGCTGGAATCCCAAAACACAAGTGGGGCTAGAGCGCCTCACCCAGTATCAAACCCTGCTGTTAAAAGCCGTAAAGGCAGGTATAAAGAAGTCAATTAATATGACCAAAGTGTCTAAAGTGCTGCAAGGTGCCACCGAGGCCCCAGAGCGTACTTGGAGCGTCTTTCAAATGCCTATCGCCAGTATACCCCCCTCCCTCGACCCAGAGGCCCAAGAAGACGTAAATGAAAAAAGAAAAGAAGAAGACCCGGCAGAGGCAGAAGATTCTTAAAAAAGAACCAGTGTGCCCAGTGTGGACAAGATGGACATTAGTGGCATGAATGCCCAAATAAAATAAATCAAATACACAAAAGAGAAAACCAAAGGGGCCAGAATGGGCGAAGAGGGAGACAGCTTGAGAGGGGCCGTGACATTGACTGTGAGGGGCTGTGACATTGACTTCATGATTGACACTGGAGTGGCATCAAAAGCAAGCAAACGTTAGCCTTAAACAAGAAGTCCAAACACTGAACAAAGTTCTTCAAGCCCAACGTCGCTTTGTCTTAAAAATAAGCCATTCCCATCACAGAAGTTCATCCTTTCCAACCAAGAGTTAAAGTATGAGTTAAAGAGGGAAAAATAACCCTTTGACTCCCAGATGGAGAGGACTGAGAACTGTCATACTTTCCACCCCCGCAGCTATGAAAGCAGCTGGAGTTAAACCCTGGATACATTAGACACGAGTCAAGAAAGCGAGAGGGGGAGAGTAGACTGTAAACAGAAATCCTGAAAATCCTTTAAAAATCATTCTAAAAAAGCAGTAAGAAGACTCAGGCTTGACCTTACTGTAGACACACCGGGAGACTGTCCCCCTGCGTACGGTCAGACCTGCAACTGGAGAATTGAAGAAGGGGACTAGACCCTACTGCAGCTTGCCAGGTGAATAGCTGCCCGGCGTACAGTCAGATCCCAAAGAAAATCAAACATGCGTGTTGCAGTGTTAGTAGTGTTGCATTGTGTCTCCTTAATAAGGTGCAAAAAGGGGAGTCTGCCCCTAGAAAGAGAAGTTTGTCCCAGCGATTTGCTGATAATTACTGGCTTCACCTGGCTAACATCACGAGAGTAAAACATTTTTGTTTGCCAAGAGGTATACCTGCAAACAGGCTTATTAGCTCTTGCCTAATACCTGTCTGTAGACATCCTAGGAAAATTCAAAAAGATACCATGTTAAGAGTTTATGGTGTAAGTTTAACTTATTCCCAAAATGCTAATTGGGGCGTGGTTGCAAAGATCCTACCCCCTACAGAGTTCACTCTACGCACCCCCATCATTGCTGAAACAAATGCTACGTGTGCACAAATGCTTAATTGTCAAAAATTTTCCAGAAAATATAAAGCTATCCCTGGCCCCCTTCCACTGTAATAAAATTCAAAACATATCTTTTAATGATGCCCACATACTTTTGCCTCATAGATGGTTTTAGACATGTAGTTCCCACACTTGGTCATTCATTCCTGCCAACTTGTCTAATAACCACCCATGTGGCCTCAGCCACCAATTAAACTGGTGCCAATTCTTCCCCTGTGGCCCGAGAAAAAGCGTTGACGGCAGCCTCGAGCACTCCAACTAACTAAAAATTATAATAGTCATGTGCAGTTATATTCTGACTCAGAAAAATTGGCCTTAGCAATGTCACTGGTTGGGGTTCCAGGTTTAGCCTTGGCTGATGGTCTGGAGATCAACCGGTTAGTTTGCAGCTTAGCCAAAAGCATAAATGCCACCTCACGAGCATTGTCATCGTTAAATAAAGAGTTGCGTGATCTAAGAGGTGCAGTTCTAGAAAATAGAGCTGGTATAGATTACCTCTTCCTTCTTCGTCATTTAAATTATGAAACACACCAAAAGCTCTGTTGTTTTAACTTAACTGATAATGGCAATGCTGTAGATGAACAGATCAACAAGCTGCACAATATAGTAGCTAACAAAACAATAAGACAAAACAATTAGCTCAATTAGTTAACCCCTTGGCTTCCAAATCTTAGCTGGCTTAAAAGCATTGTTCATCCTAATTCTACCAGTGTTGTTCATAGAGATACTGTTATGTCTCTGCGTTCCTTGTCTTATGCGCTGTTTAACCAATCTGTTTTATGTCTCAGCTAGTAAAACTGCTGCCCTCTACGCTCTAATAGCCCAACAAGAGGCTAAGTAATATGTATGTCACAAAAAGCTTTGTATAGTTATCAGAAATGCTATAATTGTAATGAAATTATGCATTTAAGGGGGGAATGTAGCAGCCATATCGGGGGTCAGACTAAGTAGCCTCATGCAGTCTCATGCTTCATGTTCTTGCTGAGCTCTTTCTCCCTTGAATATATTGTTGTAAGCTGACGAGACACAGGAATTCCTTGTCTTGTCAAAGGTCATACAATTGTATATCTTGTTCTCTGCTGTTCTCTCCTTATCATGGCTACCCTATAACCCAGTTCTTGTATTATAAACAATGGTGCTAGGAGAAGGAATGTTGAGGACTGCAACCCCACGCGGGAGGGGGAGGAGGAGCCGTTTCATATGTGTCACAATGTCTATAAAACCAATGTGCTGATGTATTTCGGGGCTTCTGGCTCTTTGGAAATGATTCCAGCCTTAAGCCCACGCGTTAAATAAAGAATCTCTTTTTCCTTCACTCCGTGGTCTCTCTGACTCTGGGTTCTGCAACACTGTGTTTTCACAGGGCCGCGGTGGCTTAGTGGTTAAGACGCTGAACTGCAGACCGGAAGGTCGGCAGGAAAGCAGTTCGAGACCCGAGTACCGCGTGACGGAGTGAGCTCCCGTCGTCAGTCCCAGCTCCTGCCAACCTAGCAGTTTGAAAGCAAGAAATTGCAAGTAGATAAATAGGTACCGCCTCAGTGGGAAAGGCAACAGCGTTCCGTGCACCTCGGTGTTCAGTCATGCCGGCCACATGACCACGGAAGCGTCTTCGGACAGCGCCGGCTCTTCGGCTTAGAAACGGGGATGAGCACCGCACCCTAGAATCGGACACAACTGGTTGGGGACACCTCTACCTTTTTTTTGTGTTTTCACACCACCTCTTCTGTCCTTTTCTCTTGCCAGAAATAAAATTTATGTAGGAAAAGATGGAATCGCTGCACACTGCCGTTTGATTCTTAGCACTAGGAGCCAACCGTCTGGAAGCGCCCTCAGAAGTACATCCGGCTGAATTCAACAGGACCTGCTTCCAAGTTAGGTGTGTACATTTACGCGACTGGTCCTAGCAGGGTGGGCCACAAGGGTGGGCATGACTGGGCACCTGCCAAGGGCCTACAACCCAGCAGGGGCCCACTGACAAAAGCCCCCTGGGGTTGTTCCTCCTCTTCACCACTGCAACCTGCTTGTTCGCCTGCCTCTTGCTCTGGTCCAGACAACCGTGGTCGTGAGGAGGAGCAGCAGATGCCACGGCCGACTTGCTCACTGGCTCTCTGCCTGCCAACCAGCAAGTGGTAGCAATGATGAGAAAGAGGACAGGTGCAGTAGCAGCAGGTAACAATGGAGGTGAGAAGACAGACTCACTCAGGGAAATACCCACTCAGTGTGCCTTGCCCAAGGGCCCTCAAAAACCTGGAGCCGACACTGGGATATAGTATTCAGTTTGTGCTCTGCACGGTATCAAGATAATATGCTTTCCTCTCTTGCGTTGCTTGGATTTTATGGGCAACTTGTGGCCCTCCAGATGTTTTGGCCTACAACTCCCCGCAGCCCTAGCCAGCAAAGCCAATGGCAAGGGATGATGGCAGTTGTAGGCCAAAACATCTGGAGGGCCACAAGTTGCCCACCCATTTTAGACCCGCTTCATAAATATACAGTTTTCTTCTTTTCTGTACTCACAACACACACACACAGACACATTTACACAATCAGCTGGCCACTTCATGCACTGCAGGATTTAAACTCTGGGACACAAAAGGCATACGTAATCCTATGCATGTTTAGACAGAAAGAACTCCTACAACTCCCAGCATGCCCCAGCGAGCCACGCTGGCTGGGGCATGCTGGGAGTTGTAGACTTTTTTTTCTGTCTAAACATCCATCCGATTGCACCCTACGGTAGCTTTCCCCAACTTGGTGCCCCCGTCATGTGTTGGGACTACAACGCCATTGGCCATGCTGGTTGTGGATTATGGGAGCTGTAGTCCAACACATGGGGAGACCACCATGTAGGCAAAGGCTACTTTAAGATGCCACAAGAGACAGGGTTTTTTTTAACTAACAGTACCATCCCTCCCTGGAACTGCCCTTTATGAGAACATTTTGATTATAATTTCTGAAGGGTAGGCCTATTGCAGCAAAAATGGAGTTTTGTGGCACTTTAAAGGCTAACACATTTCTTCTGGTGTAAGTTTTCTCAGTGGACACTAGCCCACAAGATAATGAAGTGGGCTTCAGTCCACTATGGCTTTTGGCAGAATAGATGTGTTGATTTAGATCATGGAAACTTCTCAAAAGGTAGAATTAAACTGGGGAGGGGGGGAGAGGGAGAAATAGAAAGAAGGGGGAACAATCACCTTTGCAAAAGCAAGTTCCCCCACCTCACTTCCTGCTTGATCTAAAAACCCACGTTTAATTTTTCCCTGGATCCAAAGCTTGTAGTCCACCAACAAACAAATGGCAGATTGTGTTTTTTATACAGAACTGTTATTGTTAAAGTGGCACGTAGCAGGCACAACGACAAGATTAAATCAGATCACAAACATCCTTGGAAAATAGGAAATCGCATCTTCGAGCGTGCTGGTTTCTTCCTCTTCCCCAGGCCGAAATGTTGCTTCTTTTACAAAAAAACAAACCCCCAACACTCACCTGCTTGCGTTTCCCACCGAAGGACGTCCCCCGTGTCTCCTTTGCAGCCGAAGCGCCGGGCAAGCTGGAGGCAGAAATCGTTTGGAAGGGTCCTTTTCCGGGCTTGGTTCTCGGGCTTCCAAAACAAGCGTACGATTTGATCCGGAAGCTGCCACTCACCGCCCCGGAAACCTGGCTTGTGCAGGCGACCGGCTGGCCCGGGAAAAGGAAAGGGAAAGGGAAGGCAAGATGGGCGGACGGGCGAGCCGGGCAGCTGCTTGCCACAACCGGTAGAGCTTGATTGGAGCGTGCAAGGCCCAGAGCCGGGATAGAGTTGCGGAACGAACAGCACGCTTTCTTGTTTGTGCGGTGGCCCCTAGTGGTCACAGTCAGGCATGATGCTGTGATGGCTTTTTCTTATGGCAAACTACAGGGATAAGCGACCTGGTGCCTCTTAGGATTTTGGACTACAGCTCCCATAGACCCCAGCCAGTATGGCCAATGGTCAGGGATGATGGGAGTTGTCCAAAATTATCTGGATCGCATCAGTCCTCCTAGCCCTGGACTAGCAGGTTTGTTGCAGGAAAAGCAACAAAGAACGTTGCTGGTTGTATACAATTTAGGGCACAAACCTATGCATGTTTAGACAGGAGAAAAGTCCTACAACTCCCAGCATTCCTGGCTGGGGAATGCTGGCATTTCTAGGACTTTTTTCTGTCTAAACAGGCAGAGGATGGCACCCTTAGTCTATATCTATATCATACAAACATCCATATAGCATAATACCTTTATTAGGCCAACTCAGAGATCACCAAAATTGTTCAAGCTTTTGGGATCTCCAGATCTCTTCATCAGGGAAGATGTTACAAAAAGCTGTTGGTCATGGGGAGGCTGACTGGTTGTTGTCAGGACCACGCCAACATCCTGCCAACATCCAGACAGCCTCTCCACCCCCCCAGCATCACCCCCATCTGCTTTTAGTAACATCTTGGCTGATGAAGAGATCTGGAGACCTCAAAAGCTTGCACATTTTGGGTGATCTTTGAGTTGGCCAAATAAAGTTATTACACTACATGGATTCTGGAGTCTATATTATGTATAGTACTAATTAGATTGTAATATCTGCAATTTGTATAAATAATAGAACTTAAAAGACACTTTATAAATGTTTCCAGAGGTGGCGTACTAGCTGAGTTGGTGTGTTGCAGCAAAACAACAGAGCCTCGTGGCACCTTAAAGACTCACACATTTACTGTGGCACATAAGCATTATCGGCAAAAAAATAAAAGTTTATCATAGCCTCAGATGCACGAAGTGTTCTCCTTGGTTGACACATATATTTTGTACACAAGGGTATAGAGAAAAAAATGTGAACAATGAAGGAAATCAACTGCAAAAAAATGCATGCTGTGACAATTACATGAAGGCTTAAATGCGTGTAAAATAAGCACAATGTAGAGGGGAAGCAGTCTTCACCTCTCCAGAGGCCGGTTGTTTGTAAAGCCGTTTTAAAACGTCGGTTTCCCCTCTCGAGGAAAATTCTGAGATGCCATATTTATTTATTTATTGCATTTATACTCTGCCTTTTTTCATCTTGCAAGGAACCCAAGGCGGCTTACATTATCCTCCTCCTCTCCATTTTATCCTCGCAACAACAACCCTGTGAGGTGGGTTGGGCTGAGAGTCTGTGACTGGCCCAAAGTCACCCAGTGAGCTTCCATGGCCGAGTGGGGACTAGAACCCGGATCTCCCGGCTCCTAGTCCAACAATATATTTATATTTATATATTTATAAACAGTTGCCAGCCCACTTTGCTTGCTGCAGATAGGGACAAAGTGGTTTTCCTGCACACAGCGGGAAGCTCAGGGCATTTCATCGCAACCTTTTGCGCTAGCGAGGCTGAAGCTTGCAAAACCCAGCCTTAAAAGCCATCTTCGAGAAGACGCCCCCGCCTCAGCCACCGTCAGCAACGGGGCGCACGCGGCCCTCGGGAGCTGCCGGGCCTCCGCTGCTTCAAGCTTGGTTTCCAGACGCCCTGCGGAACAAAAGCCTGCTTCAGAGAGCCTCCCTGTGATTGGGTGACGTTTAGTCCGGCCGAAGTGACGGCCAAAATGACTGGAGGAGAAGAGGCCTTTGTTCCCTTTGTTGCCCAGGGCAACGGGTGGTCAACTCCCTCAAGGTGCTCGCCTAGGGCAGCCCCTGAGAGCCAGGTAAGGTGAGCAGCGCGGGCCTTGAGAGACAGGCCAAGCCGTGCGGATCGTGCATTTGTCAATACGGCCCTTATCCCTGTGGATTTTTTTTTTTTAATTTCTTAAAGCAAAAGTGCATTTATTTTGCCACCACGTTTCCTAACAACAATTAAGTTCCACAACAATTAAGTTCCAGCCTCTCCTCCCATCCTGTTGAGCGGCCGACCCGGCAAGGGACGAGGTCAGAGTAGTCCCTCACACACGAGACAGAAGCCTTCTCCTCGCCCAGGCCTGGAAGTACCTGCGGGAGTGAGATGGCACCCCTTGACTCACTCTAACCCAGAGTTCCCCAACCCAGCCCCCTCCAGGTGGGTGCTGGACCACAAGTCCCATCATCCCCGACCAGCAGAGGCATTGGAAGGGGTTGATAGGGGTTGTAGTCCAACACATCTGGAGGGTGCGGGGTTGAGGCAGGCTGCTCTGGCCTATTGATGTTGTGTGAGCAGAACATCTGGCACATAGATCCCATGGACAGGATCAGCAGTGCATATGTAGACACTGGATCTGTGCTAGTAGATTCAGGCACACCCCAGAGCCAGAGAGAGGTGATTCCCAGACCCTGCTCTTCCCACGGGTTCAGCCACAGACTTGCAGAAGCTTCCTATTGTTCCCTCCCCAGCCTTGTAGTTACCCAGCGAGGTTAAGTGGGGAGGGGGTCGCATGTTAGACCAACGTGATTGACAGGCAGCTAGGATGGCCGTGTGTCCTCTTTTATAGAAGACTCTGTTCGAAGAGCTGCCAGAGGACCGTCCTCTAGCTGAAGGCATCCTCTGCTTGAAGGGCTGTCCCATCCCATTCTGGTTTAAAGGTAAAGAACTATCAGAATGGTTGGTCTTCCACAGGTAGCACCTGGACTGATCAGACAGGCACACAGGTCACCTGGTCACCATCTTCCCCACTATGGTGAGATGGACTGTGTTTTTATTTAAATAATAGTAATTATTTCTGAACTTGCATCTATCCATATAAATTAGCACACACGCGTTTTATGCAAATCAGTGTCCTCTTTTCTGCCCCCTTCACACCAGATGGCTGGCCCCCTTCTTTGGAACTCAACCTTGCCTGGTTTGAACTGTGCTGTTGTTTCCACCTGTGGGCAGACTGACAACTCCTCTGGGTCTCTATACCTGCTGAGGCCTGACAGCTATTACAGAAGGTCCTATACTTTATTTATTGTAATTGTAATATCCTGCCTTTCCTCCAAGGAGCCCACGGCGGTGTACATGATCCTATTCTTCTCCATTTTATCCTCACAACAACCCTGTGAAGTAGGCTAGGCTGACAGTCATGGCTGGCCCAGAGTTGCTCAGTGAGCTTTATGGAAGAATGGGGACTAGAACCTGCGTCTCCCCGGTCCAACACTCTAACCACTACACCACACTGGCTCTCTATGGCCATCAACTTACTAATCTCTGTCCACCACCAATCTTACTATCACCAGTATGCAGAAATAGTGCTGTCTCCTTGCCCCTCTCTTAGGGGTGGTGAAGCTACGCACATGTGTAGCGTGTCTAACCGTAGATCTGGGAAACGTATTTCCAAAAGAATGTAATGGCCCAGAATGAAAGTTCAAAAATATAAGCAAGGAAAGTTTCTGTAAAAAACAAGATCAGAGCTGGCATCTGAACAATCAAAAACCTCCACACCCAGCGGGCAATATTGTTAAATGATAGTCAAGTATGAAAACTATTAATTCATTAGAATTGCAAAAAAGGAGGTTACTCTTCAGATGATGCCATGATGCAACTAAAAAGGTACACTGCCATGAAGAAGAAGAAGAAGGTGCATAATACTTAACTGCATATTTGACCATTTTGACAACTCTGATAGCAAGCAGACTATTCTTTTTCAATTGACAATAATTGACTGGTCAATTAACTGATGTTGCAATTCTAGCCTTAGGTTAAAAAATGTTCCTTTTGTTATGTCACATTATTTAGCTTTCCAGATGCCTATAAAATATATATATATATTTGACTTTAAAGTACTGCATATGTTAATGTTTTAGAAAGAAGATGGCAAAGCTGAGAAGATGGAATTATTCATCTGGCTTGCAGTAGTTGTATGACATGGCGACCGTCTTTGACACGTATCACAAGGCTAGCAGAGTCAAAAGGAAGGGTTCCCCTAATCCAAATCCTGAAAGTGTGGTAAAAGGTATGGAATGGAGTCTGGACAACTCATACTGAAGAAGCACTTGGTGCAAACTAGGCAAGGGAGTTGCAAACTTGGAAAACACCTCCATCCATGTCTCTGAAATGGATGGCTTTCATCCCATTGTGGTGTAGTGGTAAGAGTACTGGACTGGGACCCAGGCAATCTGGGTTCTAGTCCCCACTCAGGCATGCAGCTCACTGGGTAACTTTGGGCCAGTCATGGGCTCTCAGCCTAACCTACCTCACAGGGTTGTTGTGAGAATAAAATGGAGGAGGGGATGACCATGTAATCTGTCTAAGGCGGGATGTAAATGCAATAATAAATTTTAAAAATCCCCCCTCCTTTTTGAATTGTGTATCAGGCACTGGTCATGATGGGGTTTTGGGATACCATACGGCACATGGGATCCTGTGCTTTTGAGAGTTATGAACCCTCCTGGTTCGCTGTTGGTGTCTGTGATTGCCACCTTTTGATTTCAAAACTACTGGGGGCCCTGATGTAGAACCAAGAGTGAGAGAACCAAGAGTGGTAAAGACTCTCCATGAAGTATGCCACTTTTTAAAAGGCTTTTTTGACATGAAATTTTATTTTATTTTGAAATAAAGTTTTAAAAAATAAAGGCAACAAAAAGAAGAACATACATAATATAAGAAGATCACTAAAGAAATAAAGAAATTCACTAATCATAATTCTTAGTCTGTCACCAATATGCTTGCAGAACAGCTAGGGAAAACAGCCTAAGTAGAAGCTAATTATCTAATGAAAGAATGAAAATGCAAGTTATGTAGCATATATAAGGGGCATGTACATGTATGTTATTTTGTGTGTGTCTGTGTGTGTTTGTGTCTGTGTATTAGTCAGAAAAAATACAGACAACTTTACTTGTTTGGAATTTGATTAAAGGCTTGAAGGGTTTCCACATCAGAAATAAATTGAAACCATGGTGCCATAATAACTTTCTTAAAATTAGATTCCTTGCTTGCAGCACTTGCTGAAATTTTATCAACCCATTGCTATTTAGTTGCTTGCTTTGGAGACTTCCACTTACACTCTGTACATGACTTTTCAGTGGCATACAGTTGGTTAACAGTTGGTTAAAGGCCTTTTTGAACCCACTTCCTGTGCCTTGTAACAATTTGCCATATTTCCCAGTATTAAGGATGCAATTCACTTAACTGGAAATAACCCACATTTAACACGGAAGGACTTACTTCCAATTAAACATGCATAGGATTGTGCTGTGCATCCTTGGTCAGAATCCAGGTCTTTCCCCAGGGCAGGGGTAGCTTGGAACTGGATAATTTATGGGTGGAGTCCACAGAGTTTACTGTCTGTTCAGATTAGTTATCTGATAGAACACATTCAGATCAATAAGGTACCATCTAGTTGCCAATCCTGTTGGTGACGTCATCCCAGTGCTGCAAACTGGTATGAATGGGCAGTATCAAATGGTGTCATTCTGCAAACTCAACTAGTGCTGGTGGAGCTCTGCCAAATCTTTCCATTGCGCAAGCACTTGCACATGATGCATGTACAGCCAATTGCACAACCATGCTTACGCAAATGTAACTTTGGTTGGATTCTCCTCCCGCGCATAGTTTGGAATCTAGTTTCTGCTAGTGCAGCTCCATTTGTACTAGCAGAATGACACAGCTGGATACTGCCCTATTATTTATTTAGGGTGAAATCCTATGGGGATAGGCAGCCACCTCTGAACTCAGAGGTGACCACCTATCCAATCCAGGGCAGGAGCAGCGCGGAGGGGATCATCCCTTCCGTGCTTCAGCCACCCTACATTCGTGGCTAGACAGCTGATTTTGGCTGTCTAGCCACGGGAAGTCAGACCGGTGGACACCAGACAATGCATAGGAAGCGTCGGAACGGCACTTCCGCCCTCCCCGCCCCAGCATGCCCCCAGGAACGCCCCGTTCTTGCCACTCCACGCTCTTCTTCTGAACGCGGAGCGCAGAGCCATTCTGCGTTGCCTATGAGGTAGCGCAGGAGGGGGTGGAGGTCAGTTCCCAGGGAACTGACCTATCCTATGGCCATCTAGCTGCTGACTAGTGGCCATAGGATTGTGCCCTTATTTATTTACTAAAATATTTCTAAGCCACCCTATATCAAACAATCTCAGGGCAGGACACAATCAGTAAAAAGCAATACAGACAATCTAATGTAATTGGAAACCACCAATCTATTCTGACAGGTTGCATGGAAGCAAGATTTAGCGTAGCTGATGATTCCCAAACAGATTAGAGTGTTACTATGGCCCAGTCTATACATGCTGTAGTAGAATTACTGTACCACTTCAGGCTGTAGGTAGATTATCATATTTTGATGCTCTCCCATATTAAAAAAAACCCTGCAAGCCCCAATGCAAGTAGAAAACTAGTTCAGCAGAGAGAAGGCTGGGTTAGAACCTTTCTCCCTGATACTCTAGTTTTCTGCTTGGGTGGAGAGATATACATGGAGACACATTAAAATGTGAACATGCACCTGCAGTCTGAAGAGGTACAGTCTTGTTTACCACTTCATTCTGCTGCATGTGTAGGCCAGTTCCAAAATACTTGATTTAAAGAAACAAATGTACAGTTTCATAAAAGACCACTTAGCAGTGACACTGAGCATCTTCACTCTTTGCTTCCTAAGCAAAATAGGAAGATCGTAAAATGGAAAAACCACAGGCAGGTATCTCGGCACATCATACCTTTGAACTATGTATTTAAATTAGTCATTCCACATGGAAATCGAACTTGAGGATGATAAATATACATGGCTTTCATTGATTTCCCTTTCTAGGCTACCATTATTCTTCCATTCCTCTCAAATTCCAGACCACGTGGATCCCCAACTTCGAAAAGAAAGGCTTTAATTCTCAGACAAAAAGATTTCAGTATATCGAGGTAAGAAACCTGAGCCTTGTGCACCTGTTTGTTTATTAGGGCATAAACATGCAGGGAATTTGTTAGGGTTTGAACACAGTTAATTGGAAAATCCAGCTCCTGCAAGCTGCATAGCATTTCCTCCCCTTACTTCAATGCCACAACCCCATGCAAGGGCTAGAATGAGAGAGGAAAAAACCTCCAGTGGCACCAATGGAGGCGGTTTTCTCTTTCTTTTTAGCCCCCATGCAGAGGAGGCAAATTTAGCAGGAGGTTGGTTAGGAAGGTTTAAACCTGCACTTCGCATGCATGCTGAGCACAATCCAGATCAGGGCCCTCCACGCTTATTGAAGGTAAAAAAAAGAAAGAAAGTTAGGATCATCTGCATGCTACGTATTTGATGCAGCATTTCGTCCAGCCCTCAGAATCCATTTTGAGAGCTGTACCAAAAGCAGTCCCCTGACCTCATCTGACTGACCCAGCCAGACATGTTCAAGGCTAGGTGGGAAGGAGCACAGGGCTGCCGCCACATAGCTGTCCTGAAGCAAACGCAGATGGCACATAAGCAACTTTTGGCCAGCCAGAGGCCAAGAAGGAGCAGACTCTGGCCATGAGTGTCATTTTTGGGTAGAAAGGCAGGGTACAAATGAAATAAACAAGCAAGTAACTAAAGTTGGAGTCTGTGGAGCAAGATGGGGAACAAACCTTGTGCCCTCCATGTGATTTGGACAACATCTCCCATAATTCCTGACCATTGGCCATGCTGGCTGGAGATGCTGGAGTTGTAGTCCAACCTCTCTGGAGGGCACCAGGTGGGGGGTAGACTGCCCTGCAGCATAGGCTGCTATCACCCCTGACCAGCGGCCATGCTAATTGCGGTGATGGGAGTTGCAGTCCAAAACATCTGGAGGGCATCAGGTGGGGGAAGGCTGCTCTATGCCAACACTTCCTACTTGACATTGACCCACTTCACATGATCAAACAACCCATGGTTTGTTTGTGAGCATGCAGGAGAGAGCAAAAGTGCTGCCTCCTGTGCACTTGTCACCTCTGCTTTTCAATACAACCCAGGAATACAAGTTCCTGGGTTGTTGTCATAATGTCCAAACCCAGCACTCTGGGTTGTATAGGGTTAACTAACTCAGGGCGCAGTCCTATGCATGTTTAGAAAGAGAAAAGGCCTGCAACTACCAGCATTCCCCAGCCAGCTTTGCTGTGTCTAACCATGCATAGGATTGCGCCCTTGGAGTTTTAACCCATGGTTTGTTTTGGAAAGTGGAAGCCACGAGCGTGTGGGAGGCAGCTTTTTCACTTGCTGCGGTGTGGCCACAACTATGGGTTAAAATAAGCAGTTGTTATCCATTACCTGCAAACTGGGTCTGTATTCCTTCACTTTCTCACCAGTGCTCATTGAGCGATGAAGTGATCTTTTGGAAAAGCTGTGGGGCAGCTAAGCCCTTAGAGAACTGTGCCTCTTTGCGACACATTTTCCATCTTGGCCAGTAGGTGGGAGCAGAACTTCATAAGATGATGGAGAGCTCACTCAGCTCAGCTAAGGGCTTCATAACTGCTTTGGCTGGAGAAAAACGAGAGAGAGAGAGAGAGAGAGAGAGAGAGAGAGAGAGAGAGAGAATTGGTTTTGTCCAGCAAAAGCAGGTGTGTGTACAACAGCTGTTACCCTTTTGCTTTTTGCCTGAATTTTGGACGTTCCTTGAGGGACATGGCTACAGGGACTGTCATGATAAGCACCTGCAAATTAATGCATGAGAATTTCGTTCCTGTACATAAATCACACGAACATGTCCCATTTGCAGTCCTGAACGCAAATGCAAGCAGGAACATGATTCTCAGGAAACGATCACAACGTTGTGAACTCGCAGCTGCGTTTGACAGCGCACATTTGTGCAAGTGCGCACATGCGTACATGCTCATCCCCCCCATCTGCCCTTTCACGCTTTAGCCTATGGGGGAGAGTGCTCATTTTTCAATTGGGAAAAACGCACACTTCTTACAATGTGCATTTTTCCAGATCGGAACTGCACATTTTTCCCCACTTGAAAAACAAAGATGCTCGTGTTCAGGAATGCGAATGAGGTGAACTGAGCTTCGAGAAGGAATTTGGAGAACCTCAGCAAGCTCAAACATCACATCTTCATCCATTCCTATGGCTGCACTTCAAAATTTACCAGCACACCACAGGCAAACAGGCAGGTCTTGAACAATCGACTATTCTCAACGTTAGGGAGAGATAAGAGCAGGAGAGGTAAGGAGCAGGAGAGGTTCAAGGAGAACAAGGGAAGATGCTTGAATAAACAAACATATTTGGCTCCTAAGTATAGTTGACCCTATGGGAGGGTCAGGTGCATTGGCACATATTTGTGGTCAACGACACTTAGGGGGCAGTCATGTTTATTTATTCACCCATCTCCTCCATTCATGTATAATGTGTCCCCCCCTCCACTTCCTGTGTTCCTGTTGCATCACTTTAAGCACATAACAGAAGAGCCATCAAACCCAGGGTCCATCTAGTCCAGCATTCTGTTCACACAGAGGCCAACCAGCTGCCCAAGGGAAACAAGCAGGATATGAGTGCAAGAGCACCCTCCTGCCCATGTTCCCCAGCAACTGGTGTACATTGGCATACTGCCTTGGATACTGGAGGTTGCAGATAGCCCTCAAGACTAGTAGCCATTGATAGCCTTCTCCTCCATTAATTTGTCTAACCCCCTTTTGAAGCCATCCAAGTTGGTGGCTATCACCACATCTTGTGAAAGCAAATTCCGTAGTTCAACTATGTGCTACGTGAAGAAGTCCTTCCTTTTATCTGTCCTGAATCTCCCTCCACTTTCCCTCCCCATCCTGCTCACTTTGGGAAATGGAGCCAGACTAGGAGAGAAGGATCTAGGATGATGGAGTGTGGGGAGATAAGGGAGGAGAAGATTCCACTTCCCCCACCCCTGCCATCCTTTGGGAGTGGAAACCAGACCATCAAACCACCAGCAGCCTCCAGTTTATATGTGAACAATGCAGGTGCATGAATGAATGAACATGGCTGCTGCTGTCTTCTCTGTGTTTGGCCCTTAGAAGCATCATTCCACTTGGGGGATCAGGGACAAAGGGGATGACTGGGGCTGCTTACAGGGAGCATGCAACTCCCTTGCTACAACAGCTTCACTGGCCATTGGTCTGTTTCTGGGTACAATTCAAAGCACTGGTTATGACCAAAAAAGCTCTATACGGCTTGGGACTGGGCTAACCTGAAAGGCCGCATTCATCCATATGAGCCTTCCTGGGTTTTAAGATCTTCCGGGGAGGCCCTTCTCTTGGTCCCACCACCATCAGAGGCATGGTTGATGGGGACGTGAGGGAAGGCCTTTTCGGTGGCTGCTCCCAGGCTCTGGAACTCCCTGCTGAGAGAGGGAGCCAACTCCTCTGGTTGGCTCCCTCTCTGTTGCCCTTCCACCCATAGCCAAAGACATTTTTATTCAGGCAGGCCTTTGGCATATACACTGGTTTGTTGCTGACGAGGGTTCTATTGGGTTGGGTGCTGTTTATTTCTTTTATTGTTGCGTTTGTAATCGTGCTTTTCATTTATTTGTTTTTATGATTGTTTGGAATGGGTTTGTGTTTTAATCTTGGTCTTATTATTTTGTTTGCTGCCTTGAGTGCCATTTTGGGGTGGGAAGGCGGGATATAAATCAAATCCAAAAAATAAATAAATGGGTTTTGCCAAAGGCTTCATGTAAAAAGCGAGTTAGGAGGGGCAGAGGATTTGAAGGGAGAAAGGCGGGGCACCACGTAAGTGTCCTGGGAATGAGCTGCAGATGTAAGGAGAAACAAGGAAGAATGGGTGAAGAATAATTTCAGAAAGGAGGAGACCTTTTGGTGCTCAGGCTAGGACTTTGGCAAATCTTCAGAAGAAAGCTACCTAAATGTGGAACAGCTACCAAGAATGTCTCTCTGGGCTGCCTTGCGGGGGAATGCAGGGTGGGTGAAGACAAGCCAGCTCAACCCCTTCACTCTTTTCAAGGAATGAAGTGGACTGAGCTGGCTCAGCTTTGTTCCACTTGGCCAGTGAACCCCCTGTGTGCCAGGGAATCCCTGCCCCAACTGGGAGGGGAAGCAGCATGCAGGGGAAGCACCATTGTTATCTCCAGCCTGTGACCCGAGATAACAATGGGGTTTCCTCTCTCCACCTCCTCCCAAAGCCTCCAGGGGCAGCGGTGTGGGGTGCTGAAGGGGAGCGGCCTGTAGAAGAGCCTGAGCTTCTGTGGGCCGGATGGGGAACCTCTGTGAGCTGGATTAAACCCATGGGCCACAGGATCCCCATCCCTGGTGTACATGCAGAGGATGCTGTCCCATTTGAAGCAGCTGCACAGGTATGTACCTCCACATGTGGCTGCAGGAGGAAGCCATGACTGGCCACAGCTCTCCATGGCATGCCCAACTTGGCACAGAGGAGCTTTCCACGTAATGGTGAGCACGCTTTATCCATAATGTGCAATGTGGATCCCAGCGTGCCCGGGACACATTGGTGGTGTGAGCAAGACACCCCCCCCCCGCTTGTCCCTTGCCTCTTGGGGCCTGCCTCAGCTTCCCCCAGCTGATAGCAGAGGCCCAGGCTGCCACTCTCCCTATTCCCCCTCCACCATCCAGAACCAGGCTGCCTCCCTGCCTTCCCTTCGCTCACTGGCTCTCAGAATCCCCACCCTCCCTGCTGAATAACTGATGGAAGAGCATCTCATTGTAGTGTTTGTGACAGGCCCTTGCCTTGCCAGTCTAGCATAGATACTGGGATGGATTCTCGGTAAATAAACAACTCATCTCCTAAGCTTTGTGTGGAGCCAGACTAGTACTTGCAAGGGTCCCAGGCCCTTGGACGCAACCCTCGTCATTTGGGTGGGATTTCTCCTCCGTGCAACTGACAAACCAGCCCTATTGCTAAGCTCTCAAAGGAGAAGCCAGGAAAGGCAACATTCGCAAAGTCTGGAGGCAGCTCCACAATGTGCCTCTTTCTCCTCCCGAGAATTTCCTGCTCTGTAACTCCAGTAGGCAGTGAGCCAAGCCACAAGGGACACAAAGGTTGGGCAAACTCTGGATTATCCCCAGAGAACAGTTGCTTCTTCCCATGAATCAGGGAGGGAGAAGGGAGGGCTGCATCCCACCCTGTTGGGACTTTGCAAGAAACCCAAATTGCGGTGTAGTCCAGGGCAGCGTAGCGTAGACATGGGCAGCGCAAGCTCCAGACCCATGCCTAGTAATCTGGTGGCAGGGGGTGGCGGGGGGGGGGGGAATCATAAGCCAATGTGAAAGAGCAAAAAACGAACAGAAGTCATTTCCTAGGGTTTTATTTAGGCTGCATTCCACTGCATGCTTACCTACGAGTAAGTGCCTTTGAACACAATGCAACTAGCTTCCAAATAAACAATTAATTAGGCCATTAACATATGACAATTATTTCATAAAATACCCAGTTTTAACAAAAAATAAAATAACATTTGTGTCAAATGCACTTATGCCATGCAATTGGGTGGAACATTGCCTGAAGGCATTGCCGTCTATCTCTGAAATTAAGGATTATTTATTTATTTATACATATTTATTTATTAAATTTTTATTTATTTACAATATTTGTATACCGCTCCATGTCCAAAACAGATTTCAGAGCAATGAACACAAAAGATAAAACAGTAAAAGAGTGAAAAGATTAAAACACCACCTTAAAATCATGCTTAAAAAAAAAACAGAATGCCAGTAGAAACCATGAGTGGTCAATTAAGGAATGCCTCCCAGGAGGCACTGGAAACAACACAGTGTTGGTGCCTGCCTGACCTCCAGGGGCAGGGAGTTCCGAACAAAGGGGGCCGCCACACTGAAGGCTCTTCTCCTGGTGGACTCCAATTGGGCCATAGGTCCATGTGGAACCACCAGAAGCAAGCCCTCCAATGACTTCAGTGACTGGGCAGGTTGGTAGGGGAGAAGGCTCTCAGGTATCCTGGTGCCAAGTTGTTTAGGGCTTTGTACACCAGTACTAAAACCTTAAACTTGGCCCGGTAGCAGATAGGCAGCCAGTGCATATCCGTCAGCAAACGAGTTGCATGCTGAAAAGGGGCAGTTCCTGACAACAGCTGAGCTGCTGCATTCTGCACTAGCTCCAGCTTCTGGAGCAGCCTTAAGGGCAGCCCCACAGAGTGCTTTGCAGTAATCCAGTCTTGAGGTTACTAGCCCCTGTACCACCGTGGCCAAGCTATCCCTGTCCAGGAGAGGCTGTAGCTGGCGAATCAGCCAAAGCTGGTAAAAGGCACTCCAAGCCGCCATGGCCACTTGGGCCTCCAGTGACAGTGATGGATCTAGGAGTACCCCCAAGCTATGGACCTTACCTTTCAGAGGGAGTGCAACCCCATCCAGAACAGACAGTGAACTATTTCTTGGACTCGGGAACCACTCCCCCACAAGGCTTCTGTCTTGCCAGGATTCAGTTTCAGTTTATTGGCCCTCATCCAGCCCATTACTGAGTTCAGGCACTGGTCCAGGACTTGCACAGCTTCCCTTCATTCAGATGTCACAGGGAGATAGAGCTGTATGTCATCAGCATACTGATGGCACTTGGCTCCAAATCCCCTAATGACTGCTCCCAGTGGCTTCATATAGATGTTAAATAACATTGGGGACAAGATGGTGCCTGCGGAACCCCATAGCTCAATTGCCAAGGGGCCAAGGAATAGTCATCCAATGTTACTCTCTGAAATCGGACCCGTAGGTAGGACTGGAACCACTGTAACACAGTGCCTCCAATACCCATCCCACGGAGTTGATCCAGGAGGATACCATGCTCAATGATATCAAAAGCTGATGAGAGATCGAGCAGAATTAATAGGGTTGCACTCCCTCTGTCCCTCTCTCGATAAAGGTAATCCATCAGGGCGACCAAGGCTGATTAACTCCCGTAACCAGGACAAAACCCAGACTGGCATGGGTCTAGATAACCAGTATCCTTCAAGAGTGCCTGGAGTTGTTCTGCCACTACCCTCTCCAGAACCTTCCCTAACAAAAGGGGTATTTGCAACTGGGCGGTGGTTGTCTAATACCATTGGGTCCTGAGTGGGCTTCTTCAGGAGTGGTTACACTAGTGCCTCCTTAAGGACAGCAGGGACCACCTCTTCCCAAAGGGAAGCATTCACCACACTCTGGACCCACCCAGTCATAACTCCTCAGCTAGCTTTTATTAGCCAGGAGGGGCAAGGATCGAGAGGGCACGTGGTGGGTCACATTGCTGCAAGCATCTTGTCCACGTCATCAGGCTGTAACGACAAACTTATCCAACAAAATCAGGCACATGGTGGCGTAAGACACCTCGACTGGAACTGCGCTAACAATAGCATCAAGTTTGCTGCGGAGACAAGTGATTTTGTCCTCCAAGTGTGATGCAGAAAGGTCACAGCGGGTCCTTGAGGGGACCAGGGCCCCATTTGCTTTGGAGAGTGTTAGCCCCCAGACCACCCGAAAGAGCTCCGCTGGATGGCTCCTTGAGGACGCAATGGAGGCAGCAAAAGAAGCCTTCTTTGCTGCCCACACCGCCACAAAATAGGCACGATTATGCGCTCTAGAACATGCCCGGTCTTCGCTTCAAGACTTGCGCCATTTGCCCTCTAGCTGACATCCAGCCTGTTTCATTGCCTGTAATTCCCCAGTATACCAGGAAGCAGTACGGGCTCCACAGCACCAGAGAGGGCACTCAGGTGCAATCGAGTCGATGGCCCTCCGCATCTCACTGTTTCAAAGTGAGGCTAGGGCCTTGGCTGGATCACCAGCTTTCTCCCCTGGGAAATCCCCAAGAGCGTTCAGAAATCCATCGGATTCCATCCGTCTCCTGGGGCAGACCATCCGAATGGGTCCCCCACCCCTGCAGGAGGGAAGTAATGCCCTGAGTTCAAATTTCACCAGGAAATGATCTGACCATGACAATGGGGTTACTTGGACTTCCCCCCCTCATTTTTCAGATTACTCATCTCACAGCTCCCCCCCCCCAAGCCCTGCAACTTATGTTATTAATTTCTATTCTGCCTTTCCGCCCAAATAATGGCATTCAAAGCGGCTAACAATAAAATCCAGATGAACCAGATCTTAATGGGATGCAATCCTGTACTCAGTTACCTGGGAGTAAGCCCCACTGAAATCATTCGGTCTTCTGAGTAGACATGTATAGGGCTGCGCTGTAAAGTTTATCATTATCGTTATGTGACACGGCCTGGCATATCGTTGAGGTGGGGAACGCAGCTCCATCCACCTGTGCTGACTACAGCCCAAGCAGTCCAGCGGAGTAAAGCAGCAGTGGCAGGATGTGCTTTATTGTGCTAGGCTGCAGGCCCAGGGCCGATGAAAAGATACGGTACAGTTTCTCTGCCTGCCTGCTGCCCTCTCTAAGCCTCTGAGCAAGCTGACACCTGACTTTTCGTCTACTCCTCAGGAAATGTATTTAGTTCTTCCAAACTTAAAACATCACATAATGTTAAGTAGTGTAAATGATAGTGGATACATTATTACCTGACCTATGATGCCCATGATCTGTCCAGGAGGTTGTGCCCAGAGCACATTAGTTCTGCTGTGAAGGGGATCGTGAGTAGTTGTGGACTGGATCTATAGTAACTGTGTGGTGACCTGCACATGCTCAGAAACACTCTATTCTACATCCAGGTGGCAAATATTTGAAAAGTAAATCTCAGGTAATGGATGGTAACGGGAGATATGAGTTTTAGGGCTAATAAAGTGTTCAAGTGAGGTGCCAGGATCGCAAAATGGAGCTTTAGCAGTGGGACGCAAGTACCTTGCCCTGTACTACCTCCGCAGCTTCCCAAATGAGAACACTGTTGGTCTGCATTAGGATCCAAGAGCATTCCTGGATCACACTGTGCAATGCTCTCTCCAGGGAAGCTCAGCTGTGACCAACTTTGCTACTTTGCAGGCACTGGGCAAGTTGTTTCTCTTTCCCCTGGCATTTTGGTAGTTTAACAGCCCGGTTTTGGTGGCTATGTTTGTTGTTCAATCCTGTGCTGGAATGGGGATGGTTTTTGTCCTTTAGGGCACAATCCTATGCAGGTTTAGACAGAAAAAAGTCCTACACCTCCCAGTATTCCCCAGCCAGCATGGTTGACTGGGGAATGCTGGGAGTTGTAGGACTTTTTTCTGTCTAAACCTGCATAGGATTGTGCCTTTAAGTGACCTTTTAGATCGGGGTGGGCAACTTGTGGCTCTCCTGATGTTTTGGCCTACAACTCCCATGGTCTGTCCCCGTTGACTATGCTGGCTAGGGCTGATGGCAGTTGTAGGCCAAAACATCTGGAGGGCCACAAGTTGCCCACCCCTGTTTTAGATGGGTACTTTTGTACATTTGTATGGTTTTAATGAATGCATTGTTGTATATTGTATTTGGTGGGCTTTAAAATTTAATATTATTTCTTTGTAAATCGCTTCAGCATTTCTTCCGGTTGCGTGAAGCGATATGTAATAAACTAAACCATCTTCCCCGACCTGGTGCCCTCCAGATGTGTTGGACTACAACTGGCTGGGGGATTATGGGAGCTGCAGTCCAACACATCTGGAGGGTACCAGGTTGGGGAAGGCTGAATTAGCTAAATGTAATCAGTTCAATTTATCATAAGAAGTCCATACCAGCATCCTGTTTCCCGCAGCAGCCAGTTGCATCTGGGAAGCCCACAAGCAGGCATGCGCTCTCTCCTGTGCTGCAGCACCAACACTGCATGTGGCCAGATTGACATCCTGGAACTGCACCTTCAGCAGGGATCACATGACACAACAGGCCAATAGGGTTCCACCTGGTCCTATAAAGCTGCCAACTTTGGCCTGGTCTTCAAAGTCTGAGCAATTTGTTGCTTAGGTCCAGACTTGAGTGCCCCAGAATCAGTGGTGTAGTGGCCGATTCCGAAGTGCCGACGCTCATCATGACAGTCGCCACAGCCATGTTCTCAAGGAGAGTCCCAAGATACAGGCAGCATGATGTTGATCTATATCAACAAACCAGTTCTAGCAGTTTTGTCTCCTCCAAGAGCAGGTCTTTTGCAAAGCGAATGGGTCTTAATTGCCCATTCAAGACCAAGCCTCCCCAAAATACTTCGCATTACACCAGGGAACAATACAATTTTTTAAAAAATTCATTTTCCCCCAGCTGCTGTAAGGACTGCAGCTACACTCAGAGGGATCAAGGAATTCTGAGGGGGGTGGCTGATGACGTCAGCATCGCTGCTAATAAAAAGTGCCTGCATTGCATCCCTGCGAGCCCTAGCTCCTCTACACCACTGCCCAGAACTAACTCGACAACTCCACTGCGTGCTTGACCCCAGACCACCAGCCCTGACTTGCCAGGGGAGATGCACCCAGCTTCAGTGAAGCCTGGCTCATCATCCGCTGCGGATTGAAGGTGGTGTCCTGGATAGCTGGCGTGTCTTGCTTTTCTTTCATTCTATAAATAGAAAACCCACCCAGTACTGGCTCTGGAATAAAAGAACAGCCATTCTGGAAGGAGAGTTGAGTCAGGGAGGGGTGCGGCGCCTTGAAATAATACACTCTGCCCACACGTTGAAATCATTCGGGCCAAATCAGATGTATAGGTGGGATTAGGCATGCAATGGATTTGAGCTCCCGGGGTCTCTATATACTGCTGCACAGACACTGGAGAAACCTAATCCTCCATTTTGGACCCGTTTTGCCATGCAACATGAGACTCCCCCTATTAAAATGAGATTATTTTGATTTTGAAACAAGCAAAGCAGAGCCTGCTTAGCGTACAGTGACAATTGACGAAAAGCAGCAAAACATTCAGAGGCTTAAGGAATGGGAGGGTGAGTGCTGAACCCACATGAGAGTGCCATTGTGTGCACTCCACCCTGAGGTCACACTCATGTCATACACACCCTCCACTGCTGGATGGAGGAAAACGCATGCCCTAGTTTTGACATGAAGTGCACTACGGATTCCTCAGTAGGGCTGTGACCCCGAATAAAGGAATCGTAGCCAATTCATTCGGCAGGTTTTTGTCAATCGACGAAATCTATGTGTGTTTGCATGTGGGTAAAAACCTTTATTTTATGGTCATGATGCATTGTTGTGCTAAAACAGGTGCCCTCTTGGAAGAGGCATCCTGTGCTATATGAGAGAGAGAGAGACGGGGAAATGCCTCTTCTGACACAGGTCCTACCCACTAGAGATTTGTAAACACTTGCATGAAAGATAATTTAAAAAATAAAATAACCTGCAGACCAATGAATTGGTGATACTTTTTCAATCAGTCAAGGTGCTTTAAAGAAATGTAACCTGTTAATCAGCTAAGGCTGCGATCCCATGCATGTTTAGACAAAAATAAGTCTTACAGCTCCCAGCATTCCCCAGCCAGGCATGGCCCTTTAGGGTACAACTGCCCCCCACCTCCCCAAGAGCTTCTCTGAGACGGAATTCTGCCATGGAGCCAGAAAAGGTTCCGCACCCCTGCTTTACAGAATCGGCCCAAGACATTTTTGCCACCTGACGTGCTGGAGCACCTATGGCCCAACCCTTCCATGCTAGGGCCAACACTTTAAAAAGCCTAGCCGCTCCATTCAGACATTAGTTTCTGCCTTCATCTGTCCTGCTACATTCTGCCATCTGAAGCAGCTTGCTTCACTGTGCTGCATGGTAGGGCCTGCCCTGACCCTTTAGGGTGCGATCCTTTGTGTGCTTAGACAGAAATAAGTCCTGCAGTTCCCAGCACGCCTCAGCCAGCCAGGACTTATTTCTGTTTGGCCCCTGGACTGGAATTTCTGCACCCTGCTGAAAAAAGCTTGTAGCCTTCCCTAACAGAGCTGTCAGCCAATGAGCAAACGTGCCATTGACAAATTCCTGGAGGAAAAGGCTATTCATGGCTACTAGTCCTCATGGATCTATGTTACCTCCAGTATCAAGGGCAGTATGCCTATGTACAGCAGTTGCTGGGGAACATGGGCAGGAGGGTGCTGTTGCACTCATGCCCTGTTTGGCCACTGTGTGAACAGATAGCTGGACTAGATGGACCCTTGGTCTGATCCAGCACGGCTCTTATGTTCTTATGATTAACCACCTGCTTCTGAAGTGATCAATTAATTGATTACATTCAAACAAATTTACCAAAATCTCAGCACAGGTGCTTCAGAACACCCCCTCGGATCCCATTTTCCAGGCTTCCCCATTGGCCATGGTGGTTATGGATGATGGAAGCTGTAGTCCAACACATCGGGCATCTGCTCAGTTGGAGAAGGCTGCCGTATTATTTCATTTTTTGGGACCTTTGCAAATTCATGGCATGCCCAGCACTCTGGCTCCAAGGTTTTGCTGTAGATGGTCCTCTAGACTAGCTGGGCTTGGGAATCCCTTCTGTCATAGCTCTTCAAAGCTTTCATCAATCATCAGCCATTCCCTGAGCAATGGCAGAAGAAGCCCTGTGTGGCAAACTCCACCTCCTCATGCTTATTGTGCGTTGTGTTCTTCCTAGAATGAAAATCCAGGTCCGGGATTCTATAACGTCACCCATCAATCTGCACTTCTCAACAACGTCTCCCAGTCCCGGAAAGGAACCTGTTTTTTTCCTTCCTTGGTAAGGGAGGTGATTTATACATATTTATTAATGAGGCAGTGGGGTGGGGTGGGGTGGGATAAAAAGAGAAGCCGAGCCTGAAAATGTATCTGAAGCCATTGTCAGTCTTTCTGCCAATGAAACTTTTCAATGACGTTCTCCTTTCCTGCTGTTTATGAGCTACAGTAGTAATAAGGGGGAGTTAACGATTGTGTGGAACAGATCTGCAATAGAGAGATAAATATTAACTCAGCCACAGACACAGCTGTAATTAAACTTGGATTCCATCTTCAAGCTTACCCTAATAAGCCAGTTCTTTTGAAATAAATGGGACTTACTTCCTCCTGGTAAACGTGTTTAGGGCTGGAAGGGTTTGTTCTTCTTATGTTGGAATACAGTTTCTGAGAAATCACTGGTGGTGAGGTGGGGGAAGGAGGCTGGGGTGGCCATAGGATATGTCGTATCACAGCCTCCCTGGCCTCTTTCCTTCCCCTCTCCTGGGAACACCCCATTTTCCCCATCTCCGCACTCCATTTTCTGAGCATGGAGAAGTACCCGGCGTGGTTCTCTCTGCACTGGCTACAAGAGGGAGGGGGTAGGGAGGGCAGTTTCCTGGCTCCCTGGCTCTGACCTTGGATCCAGGAAACTGAACTATCCTACGCTGTCTGGGGGCATACGATCGGTCCCTTCGAGGTATTTTTTAAAAGTTCTCTAAATCAAACAAATTACATTATGCCTTGTTACTTTGCACAAAGAAATCTCAGTATGGTAAGAATCTTGGACAAGGAACACACGCCACTTGGAAAGCAAGTAACAAATGAGCTAGGCCAGAATCCAATAGAGAATTAGGAATACTTAAACCCATTGCTTTCAGTGGTCTTAATGAAATCAGTGGGATTAAGCACACCTAGCTGTCTGTTGGACTCTGACCCTACTCAGTACTCTGTCCGTTAAACACAGTATGTCTTTAGCGTGGCCACTTACGAATCACCAAAAAGAGAAAATGCATCATCAAAACAGAGGACAAAAAGAGCACACTAATTTGCATAAAATTTGAATATGCTAATTTTGGACACCAACCATAAATTTATAAATTTTTATTACAATATAAATAGAAATACAACCCATCTCATGGTGCAAAAGACTGACCAGATGACTTGTGGGTCTGTCTGTTCAGTCTGCTGTCCAGGTATTAACTGTGGATGGGCAACAGTGCTGATGGCCCTTTTTCTTTAAACTGGAATTGGACAGGGCAGCCCTTCAAATAGAGGACTGTCCTCTGTAAAAGGGAACACATGGCCACCCTAGCTCTCTGATACCATGACAGAATCACCTATTAGAAGGGATGAGGGAGCACAGAGGACACCGTGTTTAAAGGAATATGGTCCACTTGCTAGTTTCTCCTCACTGTGACACTGGGTTGCTAGGCCTCAGGGGTATACTTCTTTCTCAGCATCCCCAAGGCCAAGAGTTAAATCTCACATGGAGAAATTAGAAGTCAAAAGCAGGCTATTTTTACAGCCCCCCACCCCCTCAGGCCTTCTCCCCTATTCCCTTTCCTCAGTTTCAGTATCTGTAGAAGAGAGTGATGAAGAAGCAGATCCCAATAATATATAATCAATATACTTTGGGAACACATAGGGAAATAGGATTGAGAGCCACAATCCGCCCCCTTCTCCACCAGGCACCACTTTTGAGCTCCTAAGCTCTAACCCCAAATTCTCGGGGTCTGAACTCAGGAGACCTGGCAGTTGTACTTTGAGGGGAAGGTGGGGGTGAGAGATTCTTGTCAGGCTGAGATTTCTTCCCAGAAAGTAATGAGTGAACAGGTCAGATTGTTAACAATCTTTGCAACAGCCTTGTAGTGCAGACCAGTATTACCATCCACATAAGGTATGTGGGCGGGCTGAGGTGAGATTTAAACCAGGGACTTCCAAGCTCGTAACTCACACTCTTACCTATCCAGTGTACCAGCTTGTTGAATTTTGAGAGGATTTCTATTCATATGGCAGATATTCTTATGAATGTGGTGACAGCTCCTATTTACCTCGTCCTGGAAACAAACTGTTCAAGCTTTGACACTGACATGGTAAATATCATCTATCACCACACAGGGCATATTCATAAAAAAAAAAAAACAGTCCCTGCATAAACATGATGAGATAAATCAAGTTGTGATGGTTTTACTGCCTCAAATATGAGCTTTGGAGTCAGTCCTAATTGGGTGGCAGATCCTTGCTAAGATCGCAGTCAGGTGATGAATGGGCGTAGCCTACCTATATCTGGGGAGGTGCGCAAAAGCCCCCAAGCAGTTCAAGTGCAATTCAAGAAAGACACAGCTCAATACCAGAAATTCCTCTTGGATCCTGTCCCTGAGAAATGGGAAGTAGAATAGAAGAAAAAGGCACTGGCAGGGGAAGATTGGTTTGGCGGGGCATCCATGGGAATAACAACAACAACAACAATGAACATCATCTTCGTCGTAGTCGTCATCATTACCTTTCTATCCCACCCTTTTTCATCTTGCAAGGAACCCAAGGTAGCTTACGTGGGGGTCCTCCTCTCCATTTTATCCTTACAATGACCCCATGAGGTAGGTTAGGCCTAGAGTCAGTGACTGGCCCAAAGTCACCCAGGGAGCTTCATGGCTCAGTGCGGAACTAGAACCTGGATCTCCTGAGTCCCAGTCCAGCACTCTAACCACCACAGCACATTTGCCCTCATTTATGGTTCATGTTGAACAGACTCTACATTCTGCATCTTTTCATAAGGGGTATGGATGCTGCCTTTACCATTCTGATTAATCCCATCTTGGCTGCAGTCCAGGCGAACTTATAGACAGAACAGATGTAGCTTGTTACCTTAGACAAGATGGCACCACCTTGGAGAAACAGTGGTGCTGCTAGGGCTGGACCTCAGGGCTGTGGTCCATGGCCCTGCAGCCCAGGGGGCCCCAAGTGAACACCAAGAGAGCGGCAGATGATGGGGGCCGTGTCAGACAGGCCAGACACCAGCACCTGGCTCAGCATGGATATCCCTGGGCCTATTAGTGCTCATTCTGGTTGCCACAGCATCCTTCCTTCTTGATTTAAAAAACATTTCCTAGTTAGGGAATGGCCAGCTGGGAGGGACCGTAGCTCAGTTGTAAGAACACCTGCTTTGAATTCAGACGGTTCCAGGTTCGATCCCCAGCATCTCTAGGTAGGGCTAGGAAGGAATCCTGCCTGAAACTCTGGAGAGCCGCTGCTGCCAGTCAGTGTTGACAATACTGGGCTGGATGGACCAATGGCTTGACTCAGTATAAGGTAGCTTCCTATGTCCCTGTGGTTACAGATGCTCATTTTACTGTTCTTACTTTAAAAATATATTGTCACTTCCTCCCACAAAATGGTGCTTTACTCCTAAGTGAGTGTTTTTCACAACAGGACAAGAAAAGCAAACATAATTTTATTCTTGTAGTCATGCTGATGCCATGGTGAGTTGAGTGAGTTTAAAACGTTAAATACTACACATGCTCAGAAACTCTTTTTTAAAAAAAAAATCAGGGTGGCCAAACATTTTTGGGCAGTCTCAAGCAGGGATCCCCAACATAGCACCCATGGGTGCCACTGCTCCCACAGCTTTACTCTTCCTTCCCCCTCCAAAAATGTATTTTAATTTTTTTAAAACTTGAAAAATGTTAGGACCCCAGATCCTCCTGTTCCTAAAACTGCTGCTCATCTGCTGTTGGATGGGTCAAGGGGGCGGTCAGGGAGAGAAGGAAAGAGATGCTTCCTGGCCCCTCCCAATCTTCTTCTGCCACTCTCGTTTGCACTTTCTCTCTCTCTGTGCCTCTGTCCTCCTATTTCTCTCCCTCCACCTCTTTACCCCCCATCCTCGCCTCTAGCCTTGCTTTTTCTCTCCCTCTCACCCCTTTATCTTGTTAGTTCTTCCTCCTCCTGGCCCCTAGCCTTGCTTTTTTCTCTCCTTTCCCAGCTCCTTCTCTCGTTCATCACACACACACACACACACACACACACACCACCTTCCAGGCGGGGGCTTTGCTGGCACAGGAGGAAGTAAGACTGCCAGGTGGGGAATGGAGCAGCTGAGCTTGGGGTTGAGGTACGGAAAACTTTTTCTTTCCTTTTGGGGCTGAATACATTTTCCTTTGGGGCTGGGGAAAGGTGTGTGTGCATAAAATGTGCAGGTCTACTCAGAAGTAATTCCCATTGAGTTCCATGTAAGCATGCATAGGATTGCAACCTTAAATAGGTCTTTTGTTGTGCTTCTATGAGGTCAAAGATCTGGATTGGCTTTGGAGTTCAGACCCTTCCTCTGTTTGTGCTGTTTTGTGGGTGAATGATTTGTCTTTTGACTAGCCAGGCCTCCATGGCAACCATTATGTGACTACCCATGTCCTCCATGGGAGCCATTTTGTGGTGGTGCCCACAGCAGTTTCTCAAATTCCCAAATGTGCTCAGGGGTCCAAAATGGTTGGGGACCCCTGGTCTAGAGGCTCCCCTCCGTAAGACCATTACTTCCAGCTACTCTAAGAACCAGCAGTTCTAGGATGTTGGTGCCATTGTGGTGGCTCTTCAGTGCCACCAGAACTTCCAAGATAGCAACCAGCTTCATGAGTGGCTGGTTTTCCAGTATTTAATTGTTCGTTTGGAATGCTTAGATGTCACTTTCCAACACCTTGTTCTCAAGCTGGTTTATAAAGAGCAATGATACTTTCAGAGTAGGCTACCAACCCAGGAACACCCAGTGCTGTTCTTGAGAAGTCTGAAAAGTGATGGGACCAAAAGCCCTGGATTATTCATGGGCGTTTCTACATTTTGAAGTTATCCCAGTCCCTAGGTTAACTCCTCTGATCATGTAGACCCAGAGTACAGAACCTCAAGCCCAGTTGCCAAATCTAGCCCACCTTGGGTCCCAATCCTTCCCTCTGGGGCTCCACAGATGGCTATGTCCTGTTCCTCTGGCCCCCCTTCTTTCCCCCCACTGCTGATTGGTGGTTTCCCATCATTTGCATGTTTTTCCCCCAGTCTAAAAAGTTGAGATGTCTCTCCTAAGGAGTAATTACAGGCAGTAAGAGCTTTAGAGAACAATCCTATGGCCTCTAGACAGAGTCTGGGGGGCCATAGGATTTTTCAGATTCCTGTATCCGAGGTCAGAGATAGTGGTCTGACCTCGGAGCCAGGAATTGTTGCTCCCCAGCTCCGCCCCCTAGCACAGAGAGAACACCAGCTGCGACCTCAGCGAGGTGGTAAAGGGGGTATGCCAGTGTGTGAGGAGGGGAGGGGACTGGGGAAGCCACAATACACCAATCTCGAGGCCTCCCCAGCCTCTTTCCCACTTGCTCTGACATGCCCCAGCTAGATGGGCAAAAAAGCCTGTCTAGCCAAAATGCAGAGCAGGAGGAGCACAGGGGTGAAGATCGCCTCCACTGCTTCTCCCGCTCTGCGTTGGATGCCCATAAGCCTCCGAATTCAGAGGCTTACCAGCAACGGCATACAATTGTGCCCTTAAGATAAAATATGCTAGTATTTTTGTATTTTGCCCCAACCCTTTGGCCTCGACCCCCATGGGAATGCGACCCCCAAGAGCTTCTTGGAAATTGGATTCAGCCATTAGGCTGAAAGAGGTTTGACAGCCCTGATGTAGGCAAATCAGAGACTGATGCGACGAAGGCTACTTTTCTTAGGATCGCCAATATCCAACGGTGTAAACAAGCCGTGCTTTTTTCTTCCCAGGACACACGCATCGCTCGCCAGAGAATCCCCAGCCATCCTGCCGCGAATGCCTATGAGCTCCCGCCTACTTTGCAGTCCAAGCGAGACTTTAGCCTGGGCTATTCTAGTATGTTTCAGCAGCCAATCGCCAGGAAGATTTCCAAAAGATCCACCCCAGCCCCCAACCAATATAATGTAAGGTGGTCTAAAGAAGGTGTAAGGGGAGAGAAAGCACTAGAGAGATGAAAGCCAGTATCTAGAATTCAAAATGTGAAGAGTATTTACTGTTCCTTCCTGAGCAATGGACTTTTCTCTGTTGATTACATTCCTCCATATGCTATTTTCATCAAAAAATATTCATTCATTCAGACCGGGGGTGGTGGGGTTTGATTTTTCACAAGCACAAACCCAAGATGATCCAGATAAGCCCAGCTGTGGAATCTGCATGAGTAAATGCAAAAACAGAGCTGCAGTGATTTAAAAATAAAGTATTATACATGGCATGGATTTTAGATTTCACTAGTTTTTCCTGTTTTATTGTTCCTAAGTGCAATCAGCTTGTCCTAATTGTGAAAAAAATAACATAAATATGTTTGAAGTCCCATGAAAGTGCTTGATTTTGGGTGGATTATGCCCTAACTAATTTGAGGATCCTTGGAGAAGCCGGACAGCTGACTTTTCCTCAATCCCCTAGCAACCTCTTATTATTTCCCCACACACACACACACACACACACACACACACCACACACACACACACACACACACACACAGACTGATTCTTCAAGGTGGTTCCCATGGTCTTTCCTACCAAGATGGTGAATTTGTGGCCCACAAGCTAAATGGAGTCCCTGAGGCATTTTCATACCCTTCATCATGTCACAAAGTAGAGGTACATGTATACGTGACACTTCTGTTTTCAGATCAAAGATCTGAGCAACACCCCCGCCCCCGCATCCACCCACCCACTACCATCCAAGGCTCAAGGCTATTTTCCGCCTGTTGTATGCATTTACTCGTCATTATTGCTGTTGTTGTTATGATTATTATTATAATCAGCGTTTCTGGTGCTCTCCAAGCTGATGATGGGAGTTGTAGTCCAACACATCTGGAGGGCACCAGGTTAGGGAAGGCTGATCTTGGTAGGCAGATATGATGCTGATAGGGGTGGAAAGGAAGCTAGTAAGTACATGAACTAACATTTCTTTAAAAAGCCAAACAGAAACTGCATCTGCCTAAAAGAAAATGAGGGCAACAATGGCCAGACTCAATGTGCCCATTTGGCTATAAAGCCCAGGGAGGCCAGATATACTTTTTATAACAAATAGAGTGTAGAGGGGAGGGGAGAAAGACCCACCCACTCACTTGTAGGGATGGATCACTCTGTTTTCAGCCCATGTCTGTTTCATAAGTTCATTCTGTCCCATTTCTGTATGAATCTGCTGTGTGTTTTTTTAAGCCACACAAGAATTTGTTCATGTTTTGTATGCATTTTAGCATAAACTATGCAGAGTACATCATGAGAAACGCCGGGTTGGATGAATCACAGGTTGGAATTAAGATTGCCAGGAGAATTATCAACAACCTCAGATACGCAGACAATACCACCCTAATGGCAGAAAGGGAAGAGGATCTAAAGAGCCTCTTGTTGAGGGTGAAAGTGGAGAGTGCAAAAGCTGGTTTGAAACTCAACATTAAAAAAACTAAGATCATGGCATCTGGCCCCATCACTTCCTGGCATATAGAAGGGGAAGAAATGGAAGCAGTGACAGCCACTCCAAACAGATAACACTCAAACACACACACACCCAGCCGCCCCACACAGAAAACACACACAAGCCCCATTCACACAGCCACCCCACACAGGTGACATGCAAACACACCCCACCCATCCCCACAAACAGAAAACATACAACACCATCCCCAGCCCCCAAAGGAAAGGAAAATGCATCCAGCCCCAAAGGAAAGAAACAGTTTTCAGGCTCTGCCCCCACCTGGCACTCCTGCCTCCTCCTCTGTCATCAGAGCCCTCAAGTGCTGTGTGTGTGTGAAGAAGACTGAGAGAAAAAGAGCAAGGCTAGGGACTGGGTGGGGAAGAAACAGCAAGGTAAAAGGGTGTCAGGGAGAAATAGTGAAGCTATAGGGTGGGGAGAAACAGTGAGAGGGAGAGAGAAAGGAGGAGGCTAGGGATGGGAAAGAGAGAGAAATAGTGAGGTAATGGAGTGGGGGAGAGAAAGAGCAAGAGTAGAGGCTCAGAGGGAGCAGGAAATAGCAAGAGAGGGGAAGAGAAGGAGCAAGGCTAGATGCTGGGATTGGAGAGAGAGCAAAGGGGAAAGGTCTGTATGGGTGGAAGGAGATTGGATGGGGCCAGGTGGCTTCGTGACCCACTTGTTGAAGAGCTCTGATATAAAAAGTAGGAACCCCCCCCCCATTTTATAGCCAAATGGACCAGCATGAGTCTCATTTGGCCCTGATTTTCTGAGGACAGATGCAAGAGTATAGGATTTATCCCTGGTAAATTATGGACGATTGCAGCGTATCCATTTTTATCCATCCCTTGCTGTCCTTACCGATTTCTAATTAAGTTTACACACACACACCGCTGTTCAGCAGTGCTGCAGGGGACAGGGAGTTACATAAACCAGCTAAAATACCCACCCACCCTGGTCTGTTCAAATAACAGTACATTTTAAAGCCTGGGGAAATTTAGAATTTAAATCCTGGGGTGCCAGAATGAAGAAGGCCTTCTCTCTGGTCGCCACCCACCTCACCTCAGGTGGCAGGGTCACGTGGAGGAGAGACTCTGAAGAGGGCAGGTTGATCCGGGAGCAAGTGTCCCTTCCAGGCGCCCCTTTGCTCACAGGTCTGCCTGCCCTGCAAGGAAAAGAACTGCTTTCAAGTAGTAAGATACAGGAGCTATTTGATGCTTTTTTGTTACAGCTCTCTTTGCTAGGTAATGCCACAGCTGTGCCCCTCAGCCCCCAAAGAGGTCATTTCCACTGCATTTGGGATGAGATTCCTTTCAGTCGGAACTGTGAGACATCGACACCCCATTCCCCAGCATGCCTATCAGTGCAGGCTCCAGGTTTTGTGGGACCTTGGGCAAGACACCCTTAATGGGCCCCCTCCCTCACTGAGTCTACCCTTCATTGCCATGGTCACTAGCTGCTCTTGCGCCTCCTCCTCCTCTTCCTCATCACTGCTGTCACTTGCTTGCCTGGCAGGCAGAGAGCCAGGGAGCCAGTAGGCCGAAGCATCTCCTGCTCCTCCTTCTCACCACCACTGTTGTCTGGGCCAGAGCGAGGGGCAGGGGGGAAACGGGAAAGCAGGTTGCAGTGGTGAAGAGGAGGAGCAACTCCAGGGGGCTCTTGTCAGTGGGCCCCTGGCTGAGATGTGGGCCCTTGGCAGCTGCCCGACCATGCCTACGCTTGACAGCAGCCTGGATCCATATTTTCATCCAAGAAGCTCCCCCACTGATTTAAAATAAAGGTGCCAAGAAATACATTAGATTAGAACTGTATCCTTGTAGCATTTCAAAGCCTCTTTGGTGATGCCTTGGCCTTATTGTGCCTGGTGAAAGTCTAAGGCATCTGACTGGCGGCACCAGCTCTTCATTATTATGACACTCAAGCAAAGGGAGTTAACCCTGAGCACATGCCTGTGTGTGTCTCTCCCCTGCACCCCAGAGCTATTCCCTACTTTGCAGGTCATTATTACTGTCTGTCATCTACACCCCAATACAAAACATTAGGTTATGTTTAATATTATAAATAGGATTTCTTCTGGGAAGAATCTTCTTGAGGTAATCACTAACCCATGACTTACTCTTGGAGATAATGCGTAACCTTTTGAGAAGCCAAACAGGAAACAATCCATTTAAAAGGAAGACAAGCTCAAGAATGTGTGGCCACAGGCAAGGGAGACATGGTAGGAAGACACTGAGGGACCAGGTTTGCAACTGGTACTCTGGACACAATAAATAAATAAAAAAAGACAGAGACAGAAATATAACAGGTGATCTACTTTAGGACTTCAATGCTAGGCCTTAAGATGAAAAATCAGTTTTAGCTAAAAATTAAATGAATTACAAGTTGTGAGAAGGGTAGGATGAAAAATGAGGTAATGGTTAAAAGAGGGATCCTCAAATACTGTCACTATTGCTTACAGGCAGGTTAGGGATGGGCTAAAATCTGGTAATCCTAGATGTGGCTGGCTGGGTAATTTGGTGGTGCAGATCCCTGGATCTGTTTTAGACCAGACTGGGACAGGTCAGGCTTACTTGACGGTGTTTCTCCTCTGGCAAGGGTTAACAATGTCACTGGTGCGCACTACAGCCTCAGCAGACTCTAGATTCGCCTCCCCCAACCCGGTGTCCTCCAGATGTGTTACACTACAACTCCCGTCAACCCCAGGCAGCATAGCCAATGGTGAGGGATTATGGGAGTTGCAGGCCAAAACATCCGGAGGGCCACAAGCTGCCCAACCCAGCTCTAGGTCCTTACGTTCCAGTTATGTCAATGGTGTGTGAGGACCTAAGTATGATTCATTTGAATGATGAATTGGTGTCCCAGTCATTCACGAATTAGAAACCATAACTCAGCTTCTAAAAAGAATTCATTAGAGAGTGAAACCAGGAGGTTTCGCCCTTCCTTCAGGTACATGCACAAGTCACTTACACTGCAACCCTACACATGTCTACTCAGAAGTAACCTCCATTGACTTCATTTGGAGTTACTCCCAGTTACATGTGCATAGGGTGGCAGCCTTAGTGTAGGACAGTGAGCCCTTTACACAGGGCTGGGGGAGCTGTGGCAGTCTAGCTGTTGTGGGACTTCAACTCCCATCAACACCAGCCAGCACAGATAGTGGTTGGGGATGATGGGAGTTGTATTCCAACAACACCTAGAAGGCCACAGTTACCCCACCCCTGCCTTAACATAATAAACTGCCTGTTTGCACTCACTAACATACAGGGCTGTGTAGACTGGAAAGGAAACAAAAAAGAAAAAAGAATTCCATACCAAGAAAAGCCTGAGTTCATGAGGCATTGCCCATACACTTTCACACCCATCGGTACAGTCATAAGGACTAGAAATATCCTTTAGAAAAGAAAATGCTGAGATTCACAAAATGCTAGCTTCTGACCTGTCCCCCATACCAGATTCTGTACTTACACAAAATGGTAGAATACCCGATTTCAAAATGGGCTGTACAGGAGACATTTTTACCCAGTTGTGTCCAAGGGCCAGGGGTGGATTGTCTAAGTCGGCTACTGGGCAATCACCTAGGTGGTTCCTGACATATATTTTACAACAACAGTGTTCACGCACCATCCACCGGCCAGATTTGGCTCATGTTCTGCAATCATTCAGGCTGGTTGACGGTGAGGCAAATGCTTTTGTGTTAGAAGAAGGCAGATGTGTATCTGATTTATTCATTTTTTAAAAGCTTTCACTGAAGTGGCCACCACTAAAAAAGTGAGTTTGTTTTGCAAAACACTCATTTTTATTCACAGGTCTCGATGGACTTCTGCAAGCAAAGCCACAACGTTGGTGCCACGTCGGTGTTTTCATCCAGAACTAAACGAGAGTTGTCACTCGACTGCAAGGAGCATATGCCGTCTCCGTGTGAGTAAGCAGCTCTTAATGCTCTGCCCTTGCAAAGGAGCTTTTTTTTCTTTTTGTAGCTCCCAAAGGCGTGCGAGAAATCAAATGCATAATGTGAAGAATGGGTTTCATTCCCCCTCCCCGGCAGGTGTATAAGCCAGGCTGATACATAGGGTGCCAATGGGTCCTAGGTTACAGAGGACAGTCCTCTGTTTGAAGGGATCCTCTGTTTGAAGGGCCGTTCAGTCCAAGTCTGGCTAGAGATAGAATCATAAGAAGGGAAAGCAGGAGGGGCCTTGAAGATGCCTATCCACACTTCACACCTGGACAGCAGGTGGAACAGGCAGGCTCACAGGTCACCTGGTCACTGTCTTCCACACCATATTGAGATGGGTTGCATTTCTATTTAAATTACTGTAATTGTTTCTAAATTTAGCAGATATACGTATAATTAGCAAGTGCCAATTTTATACAAATCTGTCTCCTCTTTCTTCTTTTTTTGGTGATGCGTAAGTGGCCACCCTACTTATACACAAAACATATTACTTGCTCACCTGGCCACATTTCATTTGAGACATATCAATGTCCTGGACGCTGGTGGGGTGGGGGGAGCACCGAATTCCTTCCATTTTATAGATGTTTTCCTACCAAATAGCCTGGACACAATTCTTAATTCACCATGGGCAACTAGGCCATTTAGAAACCCAAAGCAGTTATCTGCAAAACACGGCTTGTTTATTCTCACTGAAAGTTCAGCAGCCTTTAGCATTCCATAATCTAGGAGAGCAATCCCACGGTCCTTGGGCAAGTGATTGTTTGGAGTTCCCTTCTGAGGTTGGAGGCAGCAAAGTTGGAGATTTGCTCCCTCCCTTGCCCATCGTAGCGGCTATGGAAAGAACCGCACCAGCCGCCCTCCAAGGTCATAAAAGCAACCTCGGAAGAGGAGGAAAGGGGCATTCTGATGGACAGGGAGGGGAGGAGACCAGAAAGGCCAGGAAAAGGCCTTCTCGGTGGTGGCTCCCCATTTATAGAATAATCTCCCTGATGAGGCCTGCCTGGCACCAACATCATTATCTTTTTGGCCCCAGGTTCAAACTGCCCTCTTTTCCCAGGCATTTGGCAGAGTATAATGAGGCTCGTGATTGTCTCTGGCTGATGGTTTTAAATTCTTTTAGATATATGTTGTTGTTGCGTATGTTATTTGTTCTGTGTCATACATGAATGATTTTATATTTTATATAATGTATTTTAATGGTTTTTAATTTTTGTGAACTACCTAGAGAGCTTTGGCTATGGGGTGGTATAGAAATATAATAAATGAAATAAATGAAATCTGCAGGGTGGGAGGATGGGGAGACAGGGATCACCCCCATTGCCCCCCCTGCCCTGCATTGGATGATTGGACGCCTCCACTGATGCTGAACCATTTCATTCTTTTGTCTTATTCTACCTCGGCCTCACCCAACCTGGTCCCCTTCTGAGTTGTTAGACTACAACTCTTCATCATCCAGCCGGTATGGCCTAATGCTGGCTGGGATGATGGGAGTTGTAAGCCAACACATCCGGAGGGCACCAGGTTGGGAGAGGTTGTCCTAACTCAGGGGTGCTGAACCACTTTCAGCCCGAGGGCCAAATTCCATTTCAGAGAAGCTCTTGGGGGCCACATTCCAGTGGTGGGCGGAGCTGAATGCAAAAGGGGCGGGGCCAAAATGCCAACATATTGTAGCTTAAAGCTCTTATTCCCAGTGACTAAGCCTTCGGAGAGGCATTTCTGCCTCTGAGAATGGGGGGGAAACTGCACATAAACTGGGGAATCACCAAAAGATCCGTGGTCAGAGTAAAGGGGGTGAGGTTAGAGGAAGGGATTGTGGCCTTCTGGGAAGGCTGGATGGGGCCCCCAGGCAGGCCGGATTTGGGCCCTGGGTCTGAAGTTCTATACCCTTATTCTCCGTAATGGACTCTCAAACATTCATTTCATTCCACTGGAACTAGAATGTAAAAGGGTGACGTCAATTCTGCTGCTGGCCTTTCCACATTTCTGTTTTTCTTTTTAAACTGCAGGCCATTACCAAATTAATGATTCCCTGGTACGGCAGTCGCCTGCAGTGCTGGTCTCCTGCTTCAGATCCAGAACAAGTCGTGAGACCAAGCCGGAGACGCTGAGCCCGGGGCCTGCAGCCTATCAGCAGCCAGCTGAGACCCCTGTTGCAGCATCCAGAAGGTTCCCTGGCCTGTGAGTTCTGAACTGCACTTTTCCAAGGAATTCAGTTAGCCTCGCCAACTCCCTGTCCTAAGTAGAAGATGAGTCCACGCACTCAGAAACGAGACAGAAGCGTGGGTCGCAAAGTGCTTAGAATAGAAAACAGCCAGGCTCAGCACTTTAAAGAGCTGAGGCCCTCGCCATCAGATGACATTAAGGGTAGTGGTGGAGGGGGAAAGAAAATCAATTTAGGGCGTGGAAGGGCTGTAGCTCAGTGGGAAAGCACACACTTTAGATGCCGGCAAGGCTAGCGTCAAGGGTAGGCTCAGTCGGGCACCTGCCAAGGGCCCACACCCCAGCAGGGCCCACTGACGACAGCCCCCTGGAGTTGCTCCTCCTCTTCATCACCACAACCTGCTTGTTCACCTGCCTCTCGCTCTGGCCCAGAGGATGGTGGTGGTGAGAAGGAGGAGCAGGAGATGCCTCCTTGCTCACTGGCTCTCGGCCTGTCCAGCAAGCAAGTGGAAGCAATGATGAGAGAGAGGAGGAGGAGGAGCGAGAGCAGCGGGCGACCATGGCAGTGAGAAGGGAGACTCCCTGAGGGAGGGGCCCCACGGAGGGTGTCTTGCCCAAGGGCCCTGAAAAACCTGGAGCCAGCACTGCATGCAGAAGATCCCAGTGTCAACCTCCAGCATCTCCAGGTAGAGCTGGGTAAGACCCCTTTCTTAAAGCCTGGAGAGTTGCTGCCAGTCAATGAAGATGAGCCTCCCTCAACTTCATTCATTCATTCATTCATTCATTCATTCATTCATTCATTATATTTCTATACCACCCCATAGCCGAAGCTCTCTGAGTGGTTGATGTCCTCCAGATGTGCTAGAATACAGCTCCCATCATCCCCAGCCAGCAGTGTTGTAGTCCCACACATCGGGGGTGGAGGCACACCAGGTTGGCCAAGGCTGACGTAGACCGTACTGAGCGGGATGGACTCAATGAGAGGCCGGGCCCTCCGCTCTTTAGGGAAGGACCGGCCTTTGGGGCTGTCTTGTTCTGTCAAGAGCCATGTACATGGAGGGTGTAATGAGCCGCAGCAATAATAATTTGCAGCAAAATGTTCTTCCTGCAAGGAGCCCGGGGGAAATATCGCTCTGGTGTTCTGCAAGATGCACAGACAGATGTAGAAGAAAGGAACATGGGGTGGTGGGGTGAGAGTTTCAAGCATATTTTGAGGACATGAAGGGCCATATGCCATGAGACCCATCGGTTGGTTCATTATCAGTGCTTAGTACCTAAGAAAGGAGAGGTGTTGAGGGTAAAAGCCCCCCCCCCCCCCGGAATCAGGGAGACTAGAGCAGCCTTCCCCAACCTGGTGCCCTCCAGAGGGGTTGGGCTGCAATGCCCACCATCCCCAGTCAGCTGTGGATGATGGGCGCTGCAGTACAACACATCTGGAGGGCAGCAGGATGGGGAAGGCTGGACTAAAATCATTAACAGTTGAAAACTGCCATTGACTATATCACTCTGTCCCAGCAGCTCTGCAGTGACAGTTCCGATGCGCCTGGTGCTGGCAAGTTAGTAAAATTGCACTGCTGCCATTAAATGCTGAACATGCCAAGAAGGACTGCATTGGGACTGTACCCCCTAGGATGGGTACACTGCCCAGGAATAGCCTGGGAAGCCATTCTCCCTAATCCCAGATGTGTCAGCCTGATGGTGATCACTCAGTAGTGGTGGAAAGGCCTTCTGCACATGCCCAGGAGCGCCTTCTTTATCATAGCTGCACACTATGATAAGGTGTTGAGGGAAAAAGGCCGAGGGAAAAAGGGATTAGAGAGCTAACATTTGAAAGTCCTGCCTTCAAATTAAGATTTGCATTAACGTGAGTAATAAATGAGTTTCCACTTTCTTTTACCAATCTGTAGGGAACCCATGTTTCCCTCCATACAAAGCCCTGCTCACCCCCACCCCTGCTCCAAGGTCCAATAAATCTAACTTTTAGCTAGTTACTCAACCCAGTCAATTTTATGGTGACGTCCTGTAAACAGTAAAGTCAATTTGCTTGAGATAAGATTAAGATCTACCCCCTAAATTCTTGCCCATGTACTCCTCAGAGCTTGCCTCTCCACCATTGTGAGCCTGGAGCTCTCTGCACACGTTCAGGGGTATCTTTACTACATCTCATGTCTTTTTAATGCAGACTTTGTGGAGGAACAGGGAGGGAGAACTGGCGCTGGGTAGTGTGCAATAAACAGACATGACTGGAGAAGATGTAAATCAAACCTGATGAGCAAAGAACATTCATCTATGCTGGCAAAAAATGCCAGAACTATCAGTGTTTAGAGGCCAATCCAACTCCTATTAATGTCAAGGTGAAGGATGCCTCCAGGGCCAGAACTACAGCTGGTGCAGTGCCATTGATTTCAGCACCAGTTTGTTCCAGATGAACAAACTGGTGATTTCAATGACTCCCTTCCAGGGCTAGGCCCCTAGAACACACCCCAGTATCCTTTGCTGCAAGGTATAAAGGTTCTCGGGCAGATACATAGGAGTTCTTTGGCACACAGAATGACTTGGAAAGCCAAGGCCTCCTGTCATGTTTCAGATCGCAAGTGATTATTCCTTAGGAGCAGGGTGGTCACTTCCACATTGCCAAAGAAGAGGAAATGTATCACTAAAAAAGAGAAGAAAAAAGAACACAGATTCGTATAGTATTTGCATGTGTTGATATATATAGAGAGAGATGTACGGATTTTATTTAACCATTCCATCTGTGTTTCGCAGATTGTCAGGCGCTTTTCATTCTGTCGTCCACTCAATGACAGAACTGGATTTTTTTTTGGGGGGGAGGTATGAGAATTTCATTCCTCTTTGCAAATGTGCATTTACGCTTATGCGCACTCACGCAAGTGTGCATCTGCACAAATCCCTCGAACTGTAAAACACCAAATCCACATGACTTGGCAAAAGCTGGTCCGCGGTGGAATCCACAGGTCAGGTTCGTAGAAATCTGTGAATCCTGTGCAGATTTCTCTGACATCCCTATGTATATGTATGGCTGCTTATTTAGGAATCATGACTATAGCGTAAACAGAAATATAGTACCTGTCACCACAGTGGGGAAGCCTGTAACCAGGTGAGCTGTGGACTCTGCTCAGTCTGCTGCTGATGGGCAATTTCAAGGCTGCTGCTTTCCCTTTGAGGATTCTTTATCTTTAAATCGGACATGGACTGGACAGCCCCTCAAAGAGAACCCACTTACTTCTTTTCAGGTGGACCAGGGTCAGCCCTACCATAAGGTGGCAGATGCAGGGGTGGGGGCAGTGGCCAGGCATCAGCGCACCCTTCCCCAACCTGGTGCCCCAGCCATTGCGGTCAATACTGAGGGATGATTAGAGTTGTAATCCAAACATCTGGAGGACCAGACCTTCCCCACCCTATGAGTAAAGCAATCAGCAGTCATTAGCACTTGTCCTGTTGCACTTAGGCCTCTTGGGCATCCATTTACATCAGGGTTGGGCAGCTTTGGGAGGCCCAATGGCCAATTTTGCCCCACCCACCCCAGTCTGCCCCATGGGCCTCACTCTTGCTACAGCAGTGGAGGCAGGAAAAAAAAGGGTGGGGGACCCAGTGGTTTACTAAGGACAAATTTGTTTTCAAGCTAAATCCGTCCTTAGTAAGCCTCTGTAGAGGTTTGCTGCTGAATTTTGGCAGCAAAACACTGATTTCTTGGGTTGAAGGGGGCAGCAGGGGCTACACTGGGGGGCACTGGGGGCCACATGCAGCCTACGGCCTGCATGTTGCCCACCCCTGGTTTATCTCCTTAACCCCCTCCCACTGCCTTATTCGGTGCTAAGCTCCTCAGTTCCTCTGCGCTTGTCTGCTTCTCCGTTTCACCAGCTCCTCATACCTCCTCGCCTTCCTCTCTTTATTAGGTTAATCAAATAAGCTGCAGATCCAAGCCTCACTCTGTTTGTATAGCCTTCATACCTATTTTGTGCCAAATGTACATCGTCATTCATCTCTCTCAATTTTGTAATAAAATACGTATCCTTTTTATGTAAACCTGGGCCTGTGATCTATTGCTAATTTCCCCCCTGTTATAATTGAAAAGGGTAACCTTCCCATAGCACACTGGACCTCTGAGCCCAAGATCTGAAAAACGTATGTCAGTTGGGGAGATGTGCACACAGGCCTGTGCATGTGAACCTGTGGTCGAGGACACACGATAACAGGGTTGGGTGCATTCTAGCTCACATTCTGTGTTCACACAGGGTGAGAAAGTGAAGCCCTATAGACCTCTTGAGAACAGCATCTACACTCAGGAACGTTCCCCTGGTATCCTCTGCAACGTACTGAATTTCCTCAGTAAAACCTGTCACCATGGAAAGCTCCCCTAAAGTAGAGAGTCTGAAAGCCACTGCCGTAGCCTCAAAAGACAATCAGTGCTGTCTCCTCTGACAGTGCCATTGACCTGCTAGTGCAGGGGTGTTGGCCCTCTTTCAGCCCGTGGGCCAAATTCCATTTTAGAGAAGCTCTCAGGGGCCACATTCCAGTGGTGGGCAGGCCCAGATGCAAAAGGGGCAGGACCCCAAATGTCAACATATTGTAGCTTAAAGCTCTTATAACTCAACATCTAGTCTTCCAGGGATCATTGAGATGGGATACATGTCAGAAGTCAGCCAAGAACAATGCATCCTGGGATACATTGGCCCAGGACAATGCATTCAAGAACATTACCAGCCCCAAACAAGGTATCCTGGGATAACATCAGGGAAGATAGCTTTGCATATGACTACAAAGAGCTGCTCACCATACATTTCCCACTCATTAGCAAAAATCTGATGCCTAATCTTGTCTAATCTGACTACAATTTCAGGAGATTCTACTTGGGGAAATTCTGTAACCACAATCCAGCAGGGTTCTCAGTGGGCTTAAGTGCACTTAACTGTGCTGGATTGTGGCCACAGGCCACAACTCAAGTTGAAACTGCCCATATTTCACTCCAAGCCAAAGTCTGTTTCCACAGCATCTCTGTTTGTTTTTCCTAGGCGAAAGTACACCTTGAATTTCTCGGCCCCACCTGCCCCTCGTCCCAAAACTCCCCCTTCACCTGGGCCTGGCCAGTATGAAATTGTAGACTACGAAGGTCCTTCCAAGCATTACATCTCCAGTGCTGTATTCGTCTCAAACACAGGTCGCTGGACAGGTGATAAGTTCCACCAAGAAATCCCTGGACCGGGTAAGATGTTGATGATGATGATGATTAAATATTTCTATAGCACTTAGAATGTATAACATTTCTTCATTTGGCAATAATGGTTTAATGAAGCTGCAATCCTACACTCACTTACTAGTAAATTTCATTGAACATTACTGGGATTTTACTTTTGAGTAAGCATGCTTAGCCCAAGCTTAGAACAGAATAAATAGAACAGACCATGGCAGAGGCTGCATTCAGATGTAATGCTGGGCTTGGACAAAATGATAAACAACATTTTACTATAAATCAGAAACAGAAGCTTCGAATCTCCTTCTCTCATGTGCGAAAGAAGTGGAAGTGGGAGGACAGGGAACGCAGTAGCTTGACACTTGAGGATGCTTTTGCTCATGATGCCAAAAGACAGTTTGATGTTGTGTCCGAGTGCCGCTAGATAGATTTTTAATGTCCCATTAAGTCAGTGTGGTGCCAAACCTCAGGCCCACGAGCCAAATCTGGCCTGTCTGGGGGCCCAGTCTGGCCATCCAAGGTTCCCCAATGGCCACACACCCTTCTACTGGCCCCACCCCCTGTCCCCTAACCACAGATCGTATGCTGATTTCCTGGCTGTTATTTTTTTACTCCCTTTCTAAATAGTTGGAATGCCTCTCCTAACGGTTATTTACCTGCAGTAAGAGCTTTATGTTAAAACAAGCTGGGCATGTGTGTGTGTTTTTGGGGGGGCCCTTTTGCCATGTGTCCCACCCACCACTGGCGTGTAGCTCCCGAGAGCTTCTCCAAAATTTGATTTTGATCCTTGGGCTGAAAGAGGTTCTTCATCCCTGCATTAGGTCCTCAATGCTGGACCTATACATTTAGCCATGTCAAAACAGAGGCTGGTCTACCATGAGGCCTTGTGAGATGGTTACCTCCAGGAGCAGATTTTGATGACCATTAAGAGCAGGTTGCAGCCTTGCGGACTGACACAGAGATAGATCCGAGCATCTGACCCCTGGAGCAGGATCCACCAGGCTGTTGCTTGTTCATTTCACTGAGGCTTGTGCCGGGATAACTTTGTGGCAGATGGTGCTCCATATTAATGCGAGTGAAGAATGCCGTCCAGATGTTCTGCTTTAGCCACCAAAACGCCTTGGGCCAGTCATTATTGCAGCACAATCCAGGGGCACATCCCAGAATCCTTGTAGGATGGCCATGTGTCCTGTTTTACAGAGGACAGTCCTCTGTTTGAAGGGCTGTCTTGTCCAACTCCGGTTTGAAGATGAAGAACCATAAAAACATCAAGAGTGAACACCTGGACAGCAGACTTAATAGGCAGACCCACAGGTCTCGTGGTCACAGTCTTCCACACTATGGTAAGATGGACTGTATTTCTATTTAAATTATAATAATTATTTCTAAATTGGCATGCATATTAGAAATTGGCATATGCAGCTGTTACACAGATCTGTGTCCTCTTTTGCCCTCTTTTTTGATGCTGCATTTCCTCTTTTTTGGCAATTCATAAGTGGCCACCCTAGTCACTGCAGATGATGGCATGCAACTCTTGGATCCTCTCCAACATTGCAGGGAATTCTGGGGGCGCAATTCTCCATCCTTTAAAAAAACATATAACCTTCCATTTGAGAAAAGGGGAAAGTGATGCTTTGGAAAGCTAAGCAAATTGGACAGAGCTGGGAGGGAATGAGTGCGAAGCAAGGGTGTGGGGAAGCACCAGAAAATAGGAACCACAAGAATTCATCTGGTAGTAAACAGAAAGGTTTATGCTTGCTGGATGAAAATAATGAAGAGCCTGGTGACGTGTTTCAATTAAAATCTTCCTCAGGGCACGAGATCTGATATTGGTTTCCTTCAAAGGGAATTCTTGTGGGAACCTTTGTTTGAAAGAATCTCTCCCTCCCTCTTGGGAATGGGACTCCTATATCTCAACTCCAGACTTCAGGAGGTTTGCTCCACTGGGCCCAACTGCTTATTCATCTCTACTCAGAATTAAACCCGAGTTCAGTGGGACTTACTCCCAGGCAAGTGTCTATAGGACTCCAGCCTCCAGAGATTAATTTTACAGGACTTGGTCATCTCCACCTCTTGTGCTGTTACGTGTGATAGCCTTTGACAAACAAACAGGTTGTGGGAGTTCTATAATAAACCACCTTTGGGAAAAAAACATCTTTCAACTCCTTGCATTGCCACAGCTGTGTTTGTTTGGCTGCTTTTAAACCGATGGCATCTTTTAAAAAGTCTTGTGGTGAGGTAAGAAGGGCGGATGGAGCGTCAGAGGAGAAGGAAGATGACAAGTGCTGATTCTTAAGTTCTGCAATGGTTGGCTTGCCCAACTGGGAAGTGGCTTTAATAGCTACCTGTGTTTATTGCCAGGTGCTGTCCCAAGGCTGTATTCATATTTATTTATTTTAGTTTTGTTTTTTACTCTAACCTGCCCTGTCCGCAGAAGCTTGTGGAAGGTGATAGATGGCCTTTTAAAAACAAAGTACCAGCCAAAAATATATATTTTGGAACATCTACACTCCAATCCAGACAGGGGCCTTGCAAGCACAGGGACCCAGCCAGCTGGGTGGGATTGGGAATCCAATGTACAAACGGGCCCTGCATCCAATTTCCCCTCTGATCCAAGAGCTGTGGCTGCATGCACAGGCCACTTGCATGAAGGTAAGACTTCTGCCCATCACACTGGGAGCTTGACCCTCTCTTGACCCTTGCCAGGCAGCTGATGGGCAGGAATTTCATTTAGCCTTTTCAAAAGGGCTCCTTGAGTTCAACCCCATCTGTGATCATTCCTTCAGAGAAAAAAACACACACGCTAAAAATGTATGAGCCAGGGCTGGAAACCGACCTGGGTGGGGATTTTTGCTTGCTGACTCAGTTGCCTTTTAATTTAAAAAACTCTGTGCATGAACAAAGCCTCAGTCTAAGGCCGTCTTTGAGATACTGAAGGATGTGTAAGAGAAATTAAGATTTACGGGGTAACCCTATACATGTTGACTCAGAAGCAATCCCTGTTGAACTCCATGGGTCTTACTTCCAAAGTATGTATAGGACTGTAGTCTTAATATGCCAAAGTTTCTCTCTCTCTCTCTCTTTTCTTTTTGTTACAAAGCGTATTTAATGTTCTGTCTTTCATCCCCCACCACCAGCCAGCCCTCTCCTGAACGTTTAGCCTTGCAGGAGGTGTTTAAAAAATGGTGATGCGCTCCCTACTGCTGGCTCCAGGTTTTTCCGGGCCCTTGGGCAAGACTCCTGAATGGGCCCCTCCCTCAGTAAGTGGGACTCCCTGAATGGGCCCCCTTATCTCCTGCCGGTTCCCCTGCCTCTCGCTCTGGCCCAGACAACGGCGGTGGTGAGAAGGAGCAGCAGCAGACACCCCGGCCGGCTTGCTCACCGGCTCCCTGCCTGTCAAGCAAGCCAAAGGCAGCACCGATGGGCGAGAGGAGGAGGGGCAAGCGCATCTGCGACAGTGGCGGAGAGAAGGGAGGCTCACGGAGGGAGGGGGCCTGTGGAGGGCGTCTTTCCCAAGGGCCCACAAAACCTGCACTCACCTGCCGATGGGCAACTCCAGCACAAGCCTGTGTGCTCAGGAGTAAGACGTTGCAGTCTCAGAGCAGTTAAAGCTGCAGGGCCGGTCTCGGCTTGGAAGTGCTGTAGCTCCATGGCAAATGACCTGTTTTGCAACCGAAGGCCCCAGGTTCGGCCCCTGGATTCTCCAGTTAGGGCTGAGAAAGACCCCTGCCTGAGCCCCTGGAGAGCTCCGCCCATCAGTGTCAACAGTACCGACTGCTGACACTGTATAAGGCATCTTCGGATGTGCGCGCGCACACACACACACACACACTGCCAGCTCCAGGTTTTGGAGGGCTCTTGGGCAAGACACCCTCCATGGGCCCCCACCCTCAGGGATTCCGCTTTCTCACTGCCATTGTCACCCGCTGCTCCTGTGCCGCCTTTCCCATCACTGCTACCACGCCCTTGCTTGGCAGCAGCGAGCAAATTGGCCAGGGCATCTGTTGCTCCTTCTCAGCACCGCCGTTGTCTGGGCCAGAGCGAGAGGCAAGGGAACAGGCAGGTTGCGGCGCTGAAGAGGAGGAGGACATCCAGGAGCTCTTGTCAGGGGGCTCCTGCCAAGGTGTGGGCTCTTGGCAGGTGCCCAACCCTGCCTCTGCTTGACACCGGCCTTGGGGCTTTCCCTATCACAATCTTCACACTCAAAATAGCTTCACCCAGTTATGGCATTCCCTCCCACTGCAGACTCAGCAGAGCCCAAGCCCTGAGCACTGTTCAAAAGTATCGCAAGGCCTACTGGGGCTCAGGTTATGTGGAGAAAGGGTGGGGAAATTGCACTGAAACAGATAGAATCTCTTTTTTTCTGTCTTGCTGGGTTTTGCTTTGTTGTCTGCCCAGAATCTCCAGGATGGGGCGAGCTAAATCTAAACAAAAAAATCCCCGTGCCGCAGGGGATTAAGAAGCACAGTGTGGTCTTCAACCCTTGTGGGGACAAGGCTGCTTCCACACTCGCCATTTTTCTCTGAAACTGGCATGATTTGTCCACTCATTTTTTTTTTACAGAAGATCCAGATGGCTTTGCTGCTAACCCATTGCATTTAGGGAGGCCTCTAATGAATAGCCAAAAAGAGAGGAAATGAAGAAAGGAGATACCAATCTGCATAAAACTTGCACGTGCTAATTGAGATATATAGATGCACATGTGGAAATAATTACTGAAAAATAATTTAGAAATACTGTACGTCTCACTGTAGTACAGAAGACTGTGTCCAGGTGACCTGTGTTCCTGCCTGCTGAGTTTGCTGTCCAGGTGTCAACTGTGGATGGGCAGCAACTCTTAGGGTTCCTTATCTTTAAACTGGAATTGGACAGGGCAGCCGTTCAAAAGAGGACAGTCCTCTGGCAGCCCTTCAAATAGAGGACTGTGAAAGAGGACACATGGCCACAATTCCATCATTTCCCCCACTGTCAACCTTTTTTTCAGACCTGGTTTTCGGTGTTGTCCAAGGGGCATGTATACAAAATTGCAGCACCCTCCTTCTAAGTAATCGAGCGGCAAAGAGTCATTGATTCACTTAACATTTGCACCATTATGGCCTTCTCCACACAGGGCTTTTATCCTTTTATTGAGATTGGTTACTGACGTCATCAACCTCCAGTACCTCTCCCATGTTTTTTGACCATTCCTGCAGCTTTTTTGAAAAGGAGATAATGAGGTAATAAAAACAAAAACAAAAACAAATTGAATTTTGTCAGTGGAAAGAGGGACTTGTGCTATAATAGCAGCACCATCTAGTGGCTGTATAATGAAACATATAGAACTTGCAGCCCCCGAAAAAAAGAAGTGTGTGTGAAGGAGCCGATCTTAATCCCATAAACAATCTGGAAACAGAAGCCCCGGTAAAGTTGTGTGATAAAAAGCCCGGTGTGGAGAAGCTCATATCCACCCCCACCCCCATCCCCATCCCCAGCTTTTACATTAGAGCCCATCTTAGTTGTTGCTTTATTTATTTTATTTTATTTTATTTAAAATATTTGTATCCCGCCATATATCATTAAGATTTTTTTAAAAAAACAAAACACATAGCCCTTCCTGCGCTAAAGCTCAAATGCAGTAATGCTAATGTCATTTGGGAAGGGGCATTAAACCTGTGACCAGGCCTCATCCTCTGAAGATGAGGACAGGCTCAGAGGAAAAGGAAGACATCGGACATTAAAAAAAGGTTTCTGTTTCTGTTGGTGTGCTAAGGCAGAAATGCATAACAGCAACATTAACTGGCAAGCGATTCCTTCCCATTCTTTTTCCACCGCTGGGTTTTTTTCCTTACTTTTACACATTCTTCTCCTGTTTTTCCTTTTGATTTGCATGTGGGTATGGTAGGATTTTAGTAGGGGTCTAACACTATATGCAAGTGTTGTGTGGAGCCAGTACAACTGGGGTTCTCCTTCCCCCTGATTGTGGAAGAGCCGTCAGAGCACTCTGTATCTTAACCCCCCTGTCCTTTCCATTGTTTTCACCCCAGTTCTGAATATTCTTTCATGTGTGAACAGACCGTCTTATGGGGCAGGACTCTTGAGTTAGGCATGACTAATTAAAATCCCATTGATTTCAGTGGGTCCAGATGACTCAATCTGGACCCAACCGTATGTATAACTGAGGGTGGCCGAAATCTCACTGCAGTTCATGGCAGTCATGTCCATCACTTGTAACATGATCTTTCCTCGGTGACTGGGGCTTATTGGAGGAAGTAAGCAATATAAGAAATATGAACCTAAGTCCCTCTGACAGGTTAATGTAGAGCTTGAGATGTAGACAATAGCAATTTTGCTCATTATTTACAGTAAGTAATCATGAATCATTGGTAGGATTTGTACTTCTACGAAGTATCTGGAATTGTCTAGGCAGAATAAGCATTCCCACATCTTCTGCACTATTGCTATTCTTTCGTGAGTTTTTTCATGGGTAGCCAGATGCAAAGGATAGTGCTCCTGTATCTTTAATCAGTGTTGCTTCCATACTAGTCCTATCTATCATCAATCTATTGTCTATCTATCTGCAGCATCAACATGGCCAGCTATCAAGGCTTTTAAAGGCCACTGTGCTTTTAATGAAAAGCTTCCTTGTGGTTTCTGTCTCTTCTTGTTCAGTGTTGCTGGGGGAGTCATGATGAACTGCCTCTTAATTAGTCAGGCTCTGTTCCCTGTGCAAAGGAGAGATTAATTACTGATTTCCTTGCATTATTTTTTCTTTTATAGTGAAATATTGCAATTTCATTATAAAGGAAAGAAAAGTGGGGGTGGAGTGGGAAATAATGCTAAGAAACCTGTCACTATAGCCCCTCCCATGTGGGAAGAAAAGCTGACCAGCTGAGACAATTAATTACTAATCCCCGAGCCACATTAAACAGGAGGCAATAAAATGAGCAGAACCTGCAAGGAGGGGACTTTTAATTAAGGTTGCAGGAGACCTTTACCAAATGAAACTTACTGGTGAGTTAACCTTACAGAAGATCTTAACCATGGGGAAGGGTGATGCTGGATCATAATAGTGCTACATAAAGTTCCATGTGGAATCTCCTTTTTAATTCTGCTTCCAGCTGATTTTGTGTGTGTGTGTGGGGGGGGGGGGGAATACTGCCATGCTGCTAGAGATCTCTAGTGTGCAAGGAGCCCAGGAGTAAAAAAAATGTTGCAATTCTAGAAGCCAGTTTGGAGGGTGAAAGATGGAAATCTGCCAGGGAACTGAGTGCTCCTGTTCTTCTGAACTCTCCCACACACTTCTTTCTGTAAATGCTGACATCCACTCATGATCTCTGAGGTGTTTTTCTCTTTCTCCAAGCGTGGGAGAAGCTTGGCTGCAAGGAAAAGCTTTCCAGAGAGCCATTTGCAGGGAAGAGCTGGCAGGCATGGGGAGGGCTCACCACCCCTGCCTGTCAGTCCTTCCCTGCAAATGCTTCCAACCACCTCTGAATTCAAATTAAGCAACGGGCACAGGTTGGGGAAGCACGTAAGTGTGAATGGGTGGGGGGTGGGGCCTTGCAGTGGCCCTCCGCCCTGAGCTGCGTGTGCTCGTCTCCCTGTGTGAAAGGAACACCCATGGCTCAGGGACGAGCATACTACCACAAAGCCATCTCCCCCCATGCCCTCCATGCCCCGAATCTCCATAAATCTGCTGCAGTACTGTACGCCTTCACCCTTAGGCCGGGTCTTTTTCCAGCCCCAGTGGCGTAGTGGAACCACCCCTAATGCTTTACGTGTACTCCAGAATGGTGACGCAGTTATAAGAGTGCCATTGGCATCTGCTTAAGGTGTCCAACAGATGCTTGTGCTTGTGTTTAGTATGAACCAGAGTTACTCCATGTTTGTACGCTAGGTCATCCTGTCTTGGCTCCACAGTCTTGTGAGAAACAGATTACAGCCTGTCAGCAGTTTCCCTGAGAATTGTTAGCGAAGATGAGGTCCTCCGCAGGCTGCAGGCTGATAACATCGTACTTTGTGCAGTAACTGAGTGTCAGTAGCTGGCAAGCGTCCACCACAGTCCAAAGAAGGAACATTCAGTCCCTTTCCAGATAACAGACTGTGTGAATGCATCCAAGTAATGCATCTACTAGAGCATGGCTAGAGTTCTTCCATATATGTGATGTATTTCGCTGTATAAAAGCTTGCCCCACTGAACACTCGGGGCTCTCTGCCCCCTTGTTGACAGAGTGCTTTGCTGGCCGCGCAATAAAGCGCTTTTAGATCCAGGAGTCTTACCCGTGTCTAGTGTGATCCATTGTCTGGCTAGACAATGAACAAGAAGCATGTTCCGCTCACTCAACAGCAGCACCGGCACTTTTTCATTAGCAGGGACCCGGACGTCACCAGCCACCCCCCTCAGGCGTCCCTGCTCCCTCCGAGCTTAGCTGCGGTCCTCACAGGAGCTGGAGAAGCAGATGGGTTTTCCCAGCAGCAATATACAGGTCCCTGCTGTAAATGCAAAGTATGATGGGGTGGCTTGGTGTCGGGAAGGAATGGGCCATGAAGACCCATTCGCATGACAGAAGAGCAGCTCCTGGGGGAGACAAAACGGCTAGAACTGGTTTGTTGGCCCGGATCAGCTTCCGCACCTTGGATAGCTCCTTTAGAGTTCTATCTGGTTCTGACTGAAATCCGGAGCAGATTCACTGCCCCACTAACATCGGAGCCACCAGCCTCCACTGTGCATATTATCTTCTTTGAGATGATAATCATACTTATAATTTTTATAGCACTTTTGTAGGTACATCATTCACAAGCATTATTAGTGAGTGCCATGCAAAGAGGCTACCAGCTTTCCTGAAAGCATAAGCAACATGACATAAACAAGGGGTGCAGAACCTCAAGCCCAGGGGCCAAGTCCAGCCCGCCAGGGTTTGTCAGAAGGCCCCACCCCTTCCATGGCCCCACCCCTTTCTCCCAAGCACCAATCATCTGGGGTTTTCCCCGCTTTTATGCAGTTTTTCCCCCCATTCTAAAATGTTGAAATGCCTCTCCTAAAGAGAGCTACTGGCAGGAAGAGCTTTCAGCTAAACTGTCCTGGTATTTTTGGTTTATTGGCCTGGCCTCTTTTGCCTTCATCCCCGCCCACCACTGGAATCCTGCCCCCGAGATCTCCAAAATGGAATGCGGCCCTTCGACTGAAAGAGATTCTGCACGCCTGGCATAAACAATAAAAGCAATAGACAATAGAAAAGCAATAGACCAGCAATAGACAGTCCAATAGAAGTAGACGTAGAATCAATAGACAGAATTAAATTGACGTAGAATCAATAGACATAGAATTGATGTACAATCAATAGAAAGAATCAATAGACTGTCCAATAGGCAGAGCGATAGACAATAAAAGCAATAGACCAGTTTAGAAACAGCAACAACAATACATCACCAACTATGAAGCACATGTCTAAGCAGCATGGTTTTTACCTAAAAGCAAAAAAGAAAAAGAAAAGAAAAAGAGGGAATCAGCTGGGCTCTCCTGGGCGATGGAGCGCCATAGCTTAGGTCCCATCACAGAGAAGGCCCTATCTTGCATGCCCACCCACTGAATCTTAGCTGGTGGTGGGGCATGGAGCAAGGCCGCCTCTGATTTCTGAAGCACACCGGCAGGTTCATTGGGAAGGAGCTGGTCCTTTAGTTATCCAGATGCTCCATGTCATCAGTGGGGACCTGAAGCTGAGAGGTGGTAGCTTGGCAACAGCTGCTCATTGAGTTTAGGGCTGTGGTGAGATTTTAACCAGGGACAGACTGGCTCATATCACTCAAGCTCTTGAGCGTTACATGGTGTACACCAGCTCATTGCAATGGCACTTGTGATACATGAGGGTGCTTTAACACAAAGGTCAGCCCGCTCCTCCCGCCCCCCCCCCCGTTGCAACATCAGGAACCCTCTGGCAGAACCTCCCTGGGGGCTCCGGAAGGCTCCCAAACCCTTGTGCAACAGAGACAGGAGCAAACTCAGCGGATCCGTCTGCTGAAAAGGAATCAAGGATGGGAGATCGAGAGAGGTGGCAAGGGACTCGAAGTGTATGGAACTGGGGGTGGGGCGGAATTCAGTTCTTCCCTTCCCATCGCAGAAATCTAATTGGAGCTCCATGCAAATAGGATTTTCATCTGTTGACAGAGGTGGGATATTTCTCCTAATTATAAAACCGTGCAACCTGCCAGCTCCTTCCTGTCATTAGATGAGCTTTGCAGCCTGATTCCCGCTGCCCCCCCCCAAACACCTTTCTCTCGCAGGGCAGCAGAGAAACCTTTTCGCCTCACGTGCACTATAAAGAGAGCTGCCTGATGCAGTGGTCGACTACAGCCAAATACCTAACCTATAGTTTGAGAGCCTCACAACCCAATTGCAAACTCACAGAATATGTGCATTGATCTCTTCTGGGTCAGGGAACATCCCTGTTGTGGTCACCAGTGGACTGCACAAAGGCACAGAGCAGCTATCCTGCCACAGCTTAGAGCAGGGGTGCAGAACCTCTTTCAGCCTGAGGGCCGCATTCCATTCTGGAGAAGCACTCAGGGGCTGCATTCCAATGCCAAAGGCAAAAGGGGTGAGGCCAAAATACCAGGATGTTTTTGCGTAAAGCTCTGACTGCCAGTAACTCAGCCTTAGGAGAGGCATATTTTGTTTTGGCCCCGCCTTCTTTTGCATTCAGCCCCGCCCACCACTGGAAAATGGGCCCCGAGAGGTTCTCCAAAATTGAATTTGGCCCTTGGGCTGAAAGAGGTTCAACAGCCCCAATTTCAATGATAGCACCTTAAAAAAACAAAAACAGTTTTATTATAAATCACCATTGCAATTTTACTGTTAACTTCATTTATATCCTGCGCTCCTTCTAGGGAGCTTTGGACACAGCAGAACTGGTTCTCCCCTCACAACAACCTTGTGAGGTAAGTGAGGCTGAGAGATGGTGACTGGCCCAAGGTCACATGATGAAATTCAAGGAGTGGTTTGAAACAAGGCCTTCCCAGTCTAGTAAGACACTCTAGCCACTACACCACACTACCACTCAATCAAAAGAGCCATCTCTACCTATGTGTTTGCTATGATAAGGGTGCAGGTATGCCCAGCCACCCCCCACCCCTGGTCCCAGTCTGTACGCCCTTAGACTGGCTACATCTCTTGCTCTCCACGTTCTCCATCCTTCTTTCTGCATGCAAAGCATCTACAGCCTTCTAAATAAGACCACAACAATTACTAGCTTGGAAATATGAAATTAAAATTACTAGCCTGCTAAGAGGCTAGTAGTCTGTGTTTCCATGCTGGCTGTGGAGGAGGCTACTAGCCTCTGGAACACGGCCCCCAAGAGGTTCTCCAAAATGGAATTCAGCCCTTTGGCTGAAAGAGTTTCTGCACTCCTGATGTAAACAAAGCAGCAACATCAAAAGCGTCTCCTGATTCCTGAATCCCACCCTGAAGTCTTTTCTGTCTGTTTCTTATTCTAGGAGCATACAATCTCCACATACCACGGAAGCAATCCTTCATCTACAACACCAGCAACAAATGGGTGCCAGTATTATAAAGCAGCGGATACGGCAGCGGTGGTTTGGCTGATCTGATCCCCACCCCCACCCCCAGTGCTGCAATATTCTGTTAAAAAGAACATTGCATTCACTTGTCTGTGAACAAGACAATCGTAATACCCACCCATTTAGAATCCCATATTTCCTTTGAATGGGTCACCAAATCATTTGCGTTTTGTGTGTGCTGCGTCTCATGGCCAGAAGAAGAGTTATGGATTGAAAATGGATGTTGTTTCACTGCCGGCATCAAGTCGGCAATGGATTGTTCATGCCAATATTTATGTATAAAAATGAAGAAGCCCAACATGACTGGGTCTTGCTTTTTCACCACGTCAAGCCTAGCATTGGGGAAAAAAATATTGGCTAGGACTGAGCAGGAGGTGTGTAAAATGATGCATGTGGAGAACATGGACAGAGTGAGATTTTCATAGTAGTAGAAGTTGGGGCTACCCGATGATATTTATTGGCAGTAGAATCAGAATAGACAAAAAGGAAGCACTTTTTAACAACTTAAAACAAACTTTTGGAATTCACTGCCACATAGGGTGGCCAGATGAAAAGGAGAACAGGGCTCCTGCACCTTTAAGAGCTGGCTAGAAAAGGGAATTTCAGCAGGAGTTGTTGTCATGCAGCTGTTAAAGGTGCAGGAGCCCCATCCTCATCTGCATCTGCCCACCCTACTGATGCAAGATGTAACTATGGCCGCTGACTCAGATGCCTTTAAACAGGGATAAGACAAAGTCATGGAACAGGGCAGGTTTGGCAGCATCTGTTACTCATGATCAGGGCCAGCATCAAGGGTACGTAGGTATGGTCAGGTACTTGCTGAGGGCCCACACTCCAGCAGGGGCCCACCGACAAGAGCCCCCTGGAGTTGCTCCTCTTCAGCACTGCAACCTGCTTTCCCCACTGCCTCTTGCTCTGGCCCAGGCAGTGGAGGTGGTGAGGAGGAGGGGCAGGAGCTGCCTCGGCCTGCTGGCTCCCTGGCTTTCTGCCTGTCAGGCAAGAAAGTGGGTTGTAATGATGAGGAAGAGGAGGAGGATGTGCACACACACTGATAGCTCCAGGCTCTGGAGGGCCCTTGGCCATGACACCTTCCATGGGCCCCCTCGCCCAGCGAGCCTGCCTTCTCACCGCCACTGTCACCAGCTGCTCTTGCGCCTCATCCCCTTCCTCCTCATCGCCACCCCTTGCTTGCCTGACAGGCAGAGAGCCAGCAGGCCAAAGCATCTCCTGTTCCTCCTCACCACCACCACTGTCTGGGCCAGAGCGAGAGGCAGGGGAACAGGCAGGTTGCAGTGGTGAAGAGGAGGAGCAACCCCAGGGGGCTCTGGTCAGTGGGCCCCTGCTGGGGTGTGGGCCCTCGGAAGGTGCCCGAGCATGCCTACCCTTGATGCTGGCTTTGCATATATACACCCACATCAGGTTGGGGTGAAATTTAGATTGTTTTGAGCAGGGTTGACGTGTTGTGGTGTGTGCAGTTATTTTTGCCTCCCTTCCCAGGAAGATGGCTGTGGAAGAATGGTGGTGTTTCCCCCTCCCAGCCACAACCTCATCAGGGAGAGTGGGGAGGCTGAGAGCAGGTGTGGCTGTTTGCCTCCTTGTGTTGGCCATCCATAAGCGCAGGGACCCTCCCCATGGCTGTTACTGTGCGGCAGTGGGTGCATACTGCTGGCTCTTGGTATAAGTGCTCCAACATGCTCTGAGCTCAATGGCCTCTGGACCCTGTGTGGATCCTGCTCGGGCACAGATTGTGCTCAGTCCTTCTCAGCTTTCCCACACACAACTCCAGCGCTCCTTGGAGGAAACTCAAGTGAAGGTTACTTTGACCAGCCATCCTCTGGTGCTGGCGGGGAGCGGTGTGTGTGTGTGTGTGCATGCGCACGCGTGCACCTGGAAAGGCGGTGGCTGAGAAACAACTTTTAAGCCCGGCCAAACCAGCCATCTCCTGTTCTCAGTGGACTCTTGCTGCTCATGCAAGAGTCACCAGCCCTTTGATCTGACCTTGGGCATCCAGAGGACTCCCCCCCCCCTCTCCTGTGAGCTCCGCAGTTATGCTTTCATCTTCAGAAAGGCACCAACGGGTTCTGGGTGAGAAGTAAAGAACGCAGACACCTGCTTTCCAAAATGCACCTCACTATCGTGGTCTTCTTTAAAGAGATGCTACTTGGAATTAATTCACCACCCTCCTCAAACTCTCAGTCTCTCTGTCAGCCCCACTTTGAGTTTGTGTGAACTGCCCGGGGGCATTAGGGTGGCCTTTCCCCAAGGCAATGAACACCCTCGAGCTGTGATCCCCCTGCTGGCTGGGGATAATGGGAATTGTAGTATAACACATCCAGGGGGCATTGGGGTTGGGGAGGGCTGTGCTAGAACCATATGTAGGGTTGAGGGTCAGATCAGAAGACCACACGATGCTGATGGTGGTGGCATGGCTTGCCCCTAAATTTTAATCCTTGGCTGAAATCCCATCCCAGAGGTATAGCAGAGCTGAATGACAGATAAGCTACTTCACACCTCCAGCAAAACCTGTCTGGGCCAGGGGCATCTTGCCCTACTTTTCATTCTTTGTGTTTCGAAGGAGGCACAGAGGGGGTCTTAGCCGCCGCCTCAGTTTGCAGTGGGCAAACAATACATTGTAATCTTTCCTTCTCCCTATCCCACCCAAGAATGGATAACACTGGTGGGGGGAAAAGGGGGAAAAATGTGGTTTCAGGGGGCTCAGTATTTCCCCTCAAACTCCTTCAGCAAGGTAAGTCCTGTCTCGCCTTTTAGTGTTCTTTGAGAATGTCAGTAATCATGTACACAGGGCTGATCTGGTAGACATTGTTTACTTGGACTTCCAAAGGCTTTTGACAATGTCCCTCACCAAAGACTCCTGAGCAAACTTAGCAGTCATGGAATAAGGGGACAGGTCCTCTTGTGGATCAGTAATTGGTTAAAGAACAGAAAGTAGAGAGCAGGAATAAACGTCCCAATGGAGGGACGTGAATAGCGGGATCCCACAGGAATCTGTATTGGGACTAATGCTTTTCAACTTGTTCATAAGTGATCTGGAATGAGGAGTGAGCAGTGAAGTGGCCAAGTTTGCTGCTGACACCAAATTATTTCAGGTGGTGAAAACAAAAATGGGTTGTGAGGAGCTCCAGAAAGATCTCTCCAAGCTAGGAGAATGGGCATTTAAATGGCAAATGCACTTCAATGTAAGCAAATGTAAAGTGATGCATGTTGAGGCATAAAAATCCCAACTTCCAAGTTGGGATTTTTTTATCTGATGGGATCTGAGCTAGCAGGGACCGACCAGGAAAGAGATCTTGGGGTTGTGGTGGACAGCTTGATAAAAATGTTGACCCACTGTACAGCTGCTGTAAAAAAAAGGCAAACTGCATGTTAGGCATAATTAGGAAAGGAATTGAGAATAAAACTGCCAAGATCATACTGCCCTTATATAAAACTATGGTGCAACCACACTTAGAATACCATGTACAGTTCTGGTCACTGCACATAAAAAGTGATATTGTCGAGTAGGGAAAAGTGCAGAAAAGACCAACTAAAATGATCAAGGGACTGCAGCAACTCCCCTATGAGGAAAGGTTACAGCTGGGATTGTTTAGTTTGTCGATAGGGAGATACTTTTCTCGCTCTCTCATAATACTAGAACCTGGGGTCATCCCATGAAGCTGATTGGTGGGAGATTCCAGACAGATAGAAGGAAGTACTTCTTCACATAGCACATAGTTAAACTATGGAATTCGCTACCACAATATGTAGTGATGGCCACCAATTTGGATGACTTTAAAAGGGAACTGGAGAAATTCATGGAGGAGACGGCTATCAATGGCTACTAGTCCTGATGGCTCTATGCTACCACCAGCACTGTGTCTATGTGCACCAGTTGCTCGGGAACATGGATGGGAGGGTGCTGTTGCACTCATGCCCTGCTTGTGGATTTCCCATGAGCAGCTGGTTGGCCATGGTGTGGGCAGAATGCTGGACTAGATGGACTCTTGGTCTGATCCTGCAGGGCTCTTCTTACGTTTTTATCGTTCTTTTGAATTTTCCCCTACTGTTCACAGCCGCTGTCTGCCCTCTCCTGTTGCTTTGGCTGTCCTGAATTCTTGAATGATTCCAGCCAATCAGAGATTGCATCATAAATGTGATGACATCATAACACCCAGTAGCTAATCAGATTTGGCTATGGGACTATGTCACAAAGCCAGTTCAAAGTGAGGGCAAGACGTTAGGTACACCATGAACACTTGTGTTCATTTGCAGCCCACCATAATCCAAAGCTGGAGGGGATGTTTTAGAGGGGACAAAGATTTTTAGAAAATGCCCCACCCACACCCCTGGTTTCAGTTCAGCCCCACCAGTTATGTCACTGGGTATATGAAGGGGCCTTAGAGGTCAGGATCATTTGTACTCTTTTTTCTCTAAATTACAAAATAGACCCATACTTTCTTCCTTGAATTGCCTTATCCATCACCTCCAACTTGTACCTGCCCATACTTTAAGGTCATCCACAGAAGCCTTTCTTCAAGTGCCCCCTCACTCTGAGGCTCAGCAGATGGCAACAAGACAGAGAGGGGGCTTTGTGGGGGTGCCCCCCAATCTCTGGAACGCTCTTCCAGGGGGAGATTGCCTTGCACCCACACTGCTATCTTTTTGGCCCACACTAAGACTTCCTTGTTCTCCCAGGCTTTTAAAGTCTTTTTAAATATATTAGTATTTGTGTATTTTAACATTTTAGTACCTGCAATGTGTTTTATCTCTTATACCTGATACTGTATTTTATGCTGTGTTGGCACGTTTATTAGTTTTATACTGTTGATTTTATTTTGATGATGGTTTAAATTGAAAAACAATCCGATCAAAGCGAAGACCCAATACAGAATACGTTTACTTTTTCGTCTATCTGTGGCAATACAAAAGAGAAATTAAATTGTAGAACGCCTAGAGAAATTTGCTTTATGAGGTATTTAATAAATGTAATAAATAATTGGTGCTACCTTATGTTGCTAGCACTATCTGGAAAGTAGCCTACAGCACAACTGGGAGAACAAGAAGCTACTTCCTAGATGAGACCTGGATTAGGCACATGCTTGGAGTTGAGTTTTACTACCAAATTTTCTTTGCTGGAGGCTGCTTTTAATAGCCAAGGTCTACCTTGTATTCATGGCTTCCAAAAATGAAAGAAGCACAAAACACCCCATCCCTTTGATATTTATACCACGGGTGGCAAAAGGAGAGAAAAGGGGGTGACAGAAAGAAAGAAAATGCGTGGACCATTGTTGGCCCCAAACCCCCAACAGGTTACCCCTGAGGGAACGCAGCCCTTGACAGAAAGAAGTCCCCACACTTCCTGATTTTTACACTGCACCAGTCTCGCTTTCCATCTTTGAAACTTTATTACCAGATAATATACAAAACAAAAGTTACAAAAATGAACAAAGCAGACAAAAGAGAAACAAAAAACAAAAACAAGACAGACAACCCTGGGGAAGTGTGAAGCAGCCTGGTTTTGAAATGCTCTACCTTTCTCCACGTCATGTTCAATATAAAACAAGATATATTTATACACACATACATGCGTACGTATGCACACACGCACGCTCGCACACACACACACACACACACACACACGCACACACAGTTATCTATTCATAAAAAGGAACCGGAAATGTATAAAACAGTCACTCTTGCCAGGTACTTCTCGGGAGGTGAGGGGAGCAGGGAGTATTTACAGTACATCCAGGGTTCTGAAGGCAAGTCCTAAGGCAGTGTGAGGGTGTAAGATGGTGTGTAGGGGGTGGGGCGCATTTGGCAACCCTCAAACACGATTGTGACAATCTCTTTGAGGCCTGGTTGGCAGTTCTGCATGGCCACTACTTTGGTTTTGCCTACTAGGCCGCAAGGGACGAAGAGAAACAATTTACCAAAAAAAAGCCCCATTACTGGGTCGTTCCCCTGACAGAACTCAATGCTTTCCTGAGTGTGAAACAGTGAAAAATAATTCCTCGCCTGGCAGAGGATAATAATAATAAAAGTATAAAATATTAATAATAATATTATAACAACAACTCAACAGACAGAAGTTCCACATTCGCACTGAGAACGGGTCTTCCGTACACTCTTCACAAGTGGAGCTATGCGACCATCTCTCTGTCTCTCTCGCTCTTTCCCTCCGAAGGAGATTGCGTCCAAGTCAAATGCTCCGAGCCGATGGGTTTTGGCTTGGAGTGGGGTCGAAGTCCTCAGCTTCGCAAGCGACATCCCAGCAGAAGTGCAGCCTTTTTGAATGTTCAGAGCTCCTTCAGGGTCACCTGGAATTTTTCCTCGGCTTCCACCACGTCAAGCAAAAAAGCCATGTGGTTGCTGTAGTGCTGGATTATGTTGTTGTCCATGTTCACCAGAATTCTGGAATAGAAGCAGAACAGGGGGGTCAAGGGTGCAGCTCACTACTTTTAGGCCCTGGACTTAACCGTCGAAGGGGGCCATTTTTGTTATTTCAGTCGTGAAGCACACAACCAACATTTCTCTTCCTCCCCACTGCCCTTCTGCGCTTTAAAAACCGCTTCTACATTCCTTTTAGGTTAGAGAAAAAACAACCACCACCATGTTTGCCAACCCTGATTTTTTTTTAAAGATACTCTGAGCATGTGCAGGTTTTCTATAGAAAAACTATATACATATTTTGGAATAAAAATAATAAAATCAGCATCTATAACCATGTACATGCCTGGCCAGCCACCCCGACTATAAAATGCTTTAAAAAATACTCTGCTCCTTGGGCCCAAGCAGGTCTGCCCTCATGCTAGGCCTGTTTACTTCTGCCCCCGCTACCTGCCATACGAGGTGGTCATTTGGGGGGTGGGCTGAGCTTCAGCCCCAAGCTCCAGCCCTTGTTGCACCACTGAAAGAGGTGACAGAAGAGCTGGTGAATTCAAAGCTATCCTTCTATGGTTCACCATCAGATATTCCTCAGAGGGGAGAATTCAGCCATTTTTAGGGAAGGGAGGAGTTGTGCGTGAAGACCAAAAACCATTTCCTTTTGTGCAGGAGCCATAAGGTAGTTCCAGACAGATGGCTGTAGTGCCACCAATCAAAAGTCATTCTGGGCTCTTCTACATGAGGCTGTTAATATGCTGCATCTACTTTTGGTTTCATCACAGAACTGAGATCCAAGGAGTGTTTTCTTTCCTGCTTTTCCACCACATAACCTCTGTGGCACTGTGGTACAACAGAATAGTGCAATTACACAAGTGGAAAAAGTATTTTCTTTTGCCATCACAAATAATATCCCATTTCCCTGGTTTAAAAAAACTCGCCAAAAGTGCTGTTTACAAACCCATAAACAACTGTGAGTAGGCAATGATGAGTGCACAATACATGCCTTCTTATTTAGTTAGTTATTTAATTTCATTTCTATACCACCCAATAGCCGAAGCTCCCTGGGTGGTTCACAAAAATGAAAGCTTCCTTGTGTAGAAAAGCTACCTGTCTTTCCCCCCTTAGCAGATGTTTTTGTGGTAAGAAGCTGTGGGAAAACACAGAGGGGTTACAAACAGATGACAGATGTTTCCAGGCGAGGCTTTTATTGCAAAATTGCAATGGCTCATTTACAAAGTTTTATGGGGAGAGGGGTCCAGATGTCACTGTCTTTCATTTGTAACTCTCCTATTTTTACCCACCATTTCTCCTGTCTTTTTTCTCACCAGAAAAAGACCTTTTAAGGTAGAAAAGATGGAATAGCTGAAGAAAGCCTTTTGATTGTTAGTGCTCGGAGCCCTCCGCCTGGAAGTACCCAGCAACATTTTCTTGATGCCCACCCCCAAATAAAATCCTGCGAACGAAGCAGGGTGATCCATATATTGTATTTTATTTTTTACTGAAATGAACAGCCCATGGTGGGCCCTGAATTTGCTTGTTGTAGCAGTGCTGGGAGAAAGGGATTTAACCCTTCCTCCTGTGCCATTTTCCCCAGTTAAAATCACACATATCACAGCTGCTCTTTGCCCCATGTGGGGGAAATACAGGTTTCCTCCACAGGGCAAATAGGAGCTTGGGGTGAGCAGTGTTCAGCAGGAAAACGGCATGGGAGAGAAAACACATTCACCCCTAGCACCGTTGCTTCAGTCAAATCTGCAGCCCTGAATAACTGCATTTCAGCAAATCTCTCTCTCTCTCTCTCTCTCTTACACACACACACACACACACACACACACATATATACTGGAAGATTGATCACAAATCTCAGATGTGACATGTGGCTTAGCCCATACCCCACTGTACACTAGCTCTTGGTTTAAAGAAGTTACTGCACCCTTCATGCTAGAATTCAAGGAATGTCAGCAAGCCTCAGATAGATGAGGGGAAACCCCAGGCTCATAAACCCAGGAACTGGGTAAATTATTGTCATGTTTGACATTTCTCAGCCACATTGTTGATTGATCAGTTGTCTCTTTCTCTTTAGTGCACAGAGGGACATTTTATATGGACAGGTCACCATGGAAGAATTACAGGGCTCTCTCATAGTGCAGTGACATTTCCCTGTTTTGTTTTAAAAAGAAGATCCTTTCATTCAACCATGACAGTTTAGAAAATGGCCCTCATCTCAACAAGTATTTTCTCTGTCTCTTCCCCCCGCCCCCCGCCCCAGTTTCCAACACCACAAAACTCCTGCCTTGAGGAAAGATGTTTGGCTTGCAAGCTACAAAAGAGCGAGCTCGAGCTCCGAGATGGGATATACTTTGAAGGTGCTTCCAGACGAAGCTTTTGTGGTGCCGTCCCCCTGCGTCACCCACAGAATTGTTAAAGGGACCCAGATGACATTGTCTTCAACTTGCAACCCTCCCATGTTTTCCCACAACGTCTTCCAGCTTTTCTCTTACCGCAGAAAAGCCATTAAGAGGCGGCAAAAAAGGTGCACAACGCCTTCTCGTTGCTCGTCCAAGGACTGGGGTGCACAACCTGCAGCTCAGGGGCCGTATGCACCCCCGAGGCCTTAATTGCTGCCCCCAAGGGTGCCCTGTTGGCCATCTGAATCCTGATCCAGACTGCTCTTTCCTCACTGGCAGCAGCAGCAGCAGCAGCAGCATGGAAAGAGCAATCTGGATCCAGATCGTTGCAGGGTGGAGAGAAGGCTTTCCGCTCCCTCTCCCAGAAATCCTCATGCAGATTGCTCTTTCTTCACTGGAAAGAGTGATCTGGATCAGGATCACTGGGATGTGTGTGCGTGTCTCTGCGGCCACTGAGCCAGCATCACATGCGGCCCTCTGTGCCAAAACGGTTGTGCACCCCTGCATTAGGAGCCTTCTGCCTGGAAGCACCCCGAGTGTCAGGTGCACTCCGTCTCTGTGCTTCGCAGCCACGAGCCACATGGGGTGGCCTGCGTGGTCTGGCGCAGCAAAAGGTAGCAGCTAGCCAACCAACCCTACGCCAAGCCCCCGCACCAGGAAGTATGTCCTTCTCGAGGTCCTTCCTGAATTGGTGCTCTGCCATCGGGACACGTGCCCGGGGTCCCAACCGTGCATGGCTTGTGCAATAAAGGTCTAGAGAACGAGTTCATTTTGTGCATTTCTTAGCTGCCTTTCAAGCAGTGGAGGCTGGTGGCTCCAATGTCAGTGGGGCAGAGCATACGCTCTGTGTTTCAGTCAGAACCACTCAGAGCTCTAAAGGAGGTCTCCACAGCACTCTGCAGAGTCGGACCCTTGCTCTGCACCTCGGGTAGCTCCTTTAGAATTCTGACTGAAACTTGGAGTGGATTCACCACCCCACTGACATCGAAGCCACCAGCCTCCACTGCTTTCAAGACTGCAGTCTTTGCAAAGCAGCTTCCAAGATAAGACAGGGAGGGGCAACTGGTGGTCTTCCAGCTGTTTTGGCCCCAAACTCCCATCATCCCTCACCACTGGCTATGCCGACTAGGGCTGATGGGAGTTGTAGGCCAAAACGGTTAAAAAAAAAAAAAAGGTGTCCCCAACCAGTCGTGTCCGACTCTAGGGTGTGGTGCTCATCTCCATTTCTAGGCCGAAGAGCCAGCGCTGTCCAAAGACGCTTCCGTGGTCATGTGGCCGGCATGACTGAACACTGAGGTGCATGGAATGCTGTTGCCTTTCCCGCCGAGGCGGTACCTATTTATCTACTTGCAATTTCTTGCTTTCGAACTGCTAGGTTGGCAGGAGCTGGGACTGACGACGGGAGCTCACTCCATCACGCGGCACTCGGGTCTCGAACTGCTGTCCTGCCGACCTTCTGGTCTGCAGTTCAGCGTCTTAACCACTAAGCCACCGTGGCCCTTAGAGGGGCACAAGTTGCCCTTCCCTGCTGTAAGACATACAATTCGATATCAATTTCCAGAGGGGAGCCACATTCGTGTATGCATGTATATATTTATTTATTGCAGCAAAAACAAAGAATCTTGCAGCACTTTAAAAACTAACACATTTATTCTGGCATAATCTTATAGTCCATGAAAGCTTATGCTGGAATATGTTTGTTAGTCATTATGAGCGCTTTTGCCAGAATAAATCTGTTAGCCTTTAAGTTGCCGCAAATCTGCATCGGTATAGCATGTGCATAAAATCATGAATCCATTCCCCTTCCTAACCCAGGATTTCCTTCCTATCCCAGGCCTGCAGAAGCGGGACACAGCGTGCCAGTCACACACAGCACCCCACCAGGTGCCTCACTACACCTTGTCCTTTTGCTCCTTTCCTGGGACTGCAAAAACAAGATGGTTGTCAAGCCCTGGCTGACCTCTGCCCTACCTAGCATGATGCCCCCCCAACGCTCACTCGCATCCTTAGTGAGGACCCCTTTCCCTTGTCTCAAGCCCTGCTCAGCTGTTCACTGCACCAGGCACACCCTCTCACAATCCTTAACTTGGCTGCCTGCCGTTCCTTTTAAGAAAAAGCCCTGGGCTTGGGCCAGTGAAAACAATGAGCTCATCTGCTAAGCATGGATGGGGAGGTGCAGGGGAGAACTCTGGACGCTGGATAGTATCTCCCTCCGCAAGGAGGACTTCGAGAAAGCAGAGTGAAGGAGAGTGTTTGGCAGCGGAGGAGGAGGAGACGTTCCCCCACTGTCAGGCCAGGGGAGAGGGAAGCCTGTGGTTTGGTGGAGGACCTGGGGCAGTTCGGAGACACAGCTGTTGCTTTCAGAAGCGGCGCTGGAAAACCTCAGCTAGCTCGTTCCCATGGAATTATAGCTACCCCCCCCCCCCGAAAAAACCTGGAGGGCCTCTTGGCCTGTTCTGCAGGGGAAACAGACTCATGTCAGCAAGATAACCAGGCTTGGCAGCGGGCCTTTGATGGAGACGGACAAAAAGCGTCTCGCAAGGCTTGGAGAGATGTTCATTTTGGGGAGCTATGGGAGCAACTTCCCTTCTAGCGCTACACACGATCGAGACCCAAGCTCAGTGTGACAGCACAACTGCAGAGGCCAGGGCTGCCAACTTTAATTGGCTGAGAGCCAATGGTGGCATCTCCACGGAGCGATAAGTCAGAATTCCAGAGAATCTAGAAGTCATTTTTAGATATACGTTGTCTCTGTGTATACTGTCGGTTTGTGTGTTTTCATATGTTTCTAAATTTTGCATATTCCGTTTTTAATGCTTTTAACCTTTGTAAACCACCCAGAGAACGTCAGCCATGGGGTAGTATAGAGAATAAATAAATAAATAAATAAGAGATATCCGGACTTATCATTCATAGGCAGTGTGCTCGTGCACCCAAGGCCATCATAGTGGGGCTCACGCCCCAGCAGGGGCCCACCGACGAGGGCCCCCGGACCCGCTCCTCCTATTCAGCTACCTCTCGCCTCCTGCTCTGGCCCAGGTAACAGTGGTGGCGAGAAGGGGAGCAGCGGGCGCCCATGCCGACTCGCTCACTGGCTCTCTGCTTGGCAGACAAGCAAGCAGCCGCCACGACGGGAAAGTGGTGCAGGCACCATCGCAGCAGGTGGCCGTGGCGGTGAGAGGGGAGACTCCCTGAGGGAGGGGGCCCACGGAGAGTGCCTTGCTCAAGGACCCCCAAACCTGGAGCTGGCATTGTGTGCACCCTGCCCAATGGCTCCTGCTCGACTCCTCCCACCAGCGCCTAAAATAATCACCAGGAGGCAAAAGCTTAGCATTACATCTGAATAGGGACTCCTGGCTTGTCGCACCCAAACAAGCCAGGAATTGGAAGCCCACTACAAACCCTGGCTTCAGATTCCGGCTTGTTAGGGGAGTGACAAACCAGGGGTCCTGGTTCAGATGTAACACTAAGCTTCCGCCTCAGGGTGAGTTTCTGCTTATTTAACCGCTCCCACTGATGGCAGGAGCCAAGCGGAAATTACTGGGCAACAGCACACTGGTGCCCAACGACGATAAGCCAGGATTCTCCAGAATTCTAGCTTACCGTTATGTACAAACACAGCCAATGTGATGTAAAGGACATGTTCAATCCTTGCACAGCCACAAAACTCACTTTGGACCAGCCACACACACTCTCTCTCTTGACCTAACCTACCTCACAGGATTAGTGTGAAGATCAAAGTGGGGTGAGCCCCATGTACGCTACCTGAAAGGTACAGTACCATGTGTTTAATGGCAAAGATTATAACCAACTACAGTGAAATCGAGAATGAAAGTGGAAAATATTAAAGATGGCCCTTCCTTTCCAACAATGAGTGTTAAAATTTAGCTAGCTGGAAAAAGGCACCTATACTGATGTTTGAGGAATTTGTTTAAATTTAATCAATTACTCAGTTAATAGGCAGAAAATTTATCAGCTAAGAGTTCTTTGATAATTTGTCAGTCCTACTTGGAGCATATTGGAGGGGGGCAGGGGAAAACTTATTTCCCCTTTAAATGAAGAAGAGGGAGGTGCATGCTGTCTCCCAAAACAGGAACACACATCAGTTGAAGGAAAAATAATTTAAAAATTTAAGAGAAGTCATTTTGAAACAGCTGGGCAATGCTATAGGTGATTGGGAAGCCTGGCTTGAGTTTGTCATTCTTTTGTCCTCCTAAAGGGCTGCAGAAGCCCTCAAACAGTATCTGGAAACTACACGTTTTTAAAAATGATCACTACAAATCCAAAAGGTTCATGGACATGGAAATGGGTCTCTCATCAATGACATCCCAGGGAATTATCCAACAGGTGGCAGTTGGACCAAGGATCACACCTCACTCTTAGGCTTTACGCCATATTAGCACTTACGATGGGATGGATGTGTGTCATAATGGTGAGGAAGCTCTTTTTAGGTCTTAAAGGCAAGTTGGGACAAGGAAGTACTGATCCTTCTTTCCTTCCTCACAAAAAATGCTGCAGTTGTCCAAGGACCTCATGCAAGATGAAGTCTTTTCCATTTCAATGTCCAGCCGACCAGGTCAGGGTTTTGTGTGCATTTGGGTGGGTATAGGTTTTTTAATTCTCCCTCTTCCTAGCTTCATTTATATAAGCGATTAAGTTAATAGCACAGCAATTGGGATAATGAACTTGTTTGTAAATTAAAGACTTTAACAATTCAGCCTTGTTTGGTATGCTGAGCTTGCTCTTTTGCAGAGGACTTTTTTTTGCTCTATGGAGTTTCTGTTTCGAGCACAGAATAGCTAAGAGGAAAATTCAGCCTCTGTTTGGACTCCAAGCATGGAACTCCAATGTGTGTTTGCCTGTTAACTAATGTGTGTGTACGGATTTTCCAGATGTTAATCAGCAGTCAGTCAGGGAGTGCTTAATGCTTCCATGGTAAATAGGGGTTAAATCAGCAGGTAGGGAAAAGTTAATTCATTAAGACCAGGGTGGGTGAATTGTGGACCTCCAGAAGTTTCGGCCTACAACTCCCATCAGCTCTAGCCAGCATAGCCAGTTGTGAGGGATGAAGGGAGTTTTAAACCAAAACATCACAAGTTGCCCACCCCTGCTTTAAGGACTAATCCCTTTTTGGCCACTAATTCTTCTCTGAAAATGCTCCCATTAAATGGCAAACACTAGTTAACCTGTTGGCCAAAGTAGTGTGCAATTCCATCTTGAAGAGTCTCAAGAAAGGCCACCTACAAACACTCACACACCATGTTGGCTTCATGATATATGGTTCTGGTCCAAGAACACCCAAACAGGCAGAAATAGCATGTGGGTACAGTCCTTCCTGGACTGTACCATTTCAAGCAGAACTTGACAGACATGGAAAACAAACTTCTCATGAAGAAGAGTTTTAGCAAAGCCTTCTCACTGATGTGCTACCTTTCCACGCAGAAAGGGTTTTCACATGAGAGAGCATTCAGACATGCCATTCCCCCACTCGGAATCTGTAATGGTACAGTCCAGGAAGAGCTGTAGCACATGCTTTTTCTGCACCTCTCAGCTGACTCCAATAGAGGCCTTGGAAGGCCTGGGCATTCATTGCAGCTTTGCCTTTCACTACACAGACTCAAGAAAAACCAACAACACTAGACTGACACCCCCTGGTTTCCAGTTCTCATTTGAAAGCTACCATTTGGGCGGCAGGAAAATGATGTCAAGAGGAGTAGTCACATCTCTATAGGGCAAATGCTTTCTGCCTGGCAGTGGTTACCATCCAAATGGAACCTGGAAGTACAAATCCAACTGCATTGGGATTTCTGGACTTCCGCTTTGGGGGAGGCAGGGTGCAGACAAACAGGAGAAGGAAGAGAATGGGAGGAGTGCTTTCTCAAGAGGTTCTTCCCATGTTCCTGGGGCTGTGCATGACATTTTCCCACTGGGGGTTGGGGACAAAGTAACTGGTTTGGGATCATGCCCCAATGCTAGTTTGCATAGCTGCAGTGGCCAAAGACACGCTTTGGCTAGTGAAAGAGGTTAATGCATGCGCTCTACCACTGGGCCTTTCAGAGAAAGAGGGGGAAAGCATCTGCTTTGCATGCATGAAACCCCAGGCTGTCCCTGGCATTTTCAGTTAGAAAGATCTCAGACAGGAGGGCTGGATAACGCCCCCCAAACACATACACACACACGCTTGAGATTTGGGACAGCTGCTGCTGCTCAGTGTAGCAAATAGACCAAGCCTTCGATGGCACCCCAAATCCAGGTTGTCTCATGAAGCAACCTAATGAAGAATCAGTGGGGGCTGATGGCTCTGATATCAGTGGGGCAGTGCATCTATTCCGGTTTCAGTCAGAACTCTAAAGGGCTCCTTTAGCATTCTGACTGGTTCTGACTGAAACCTGGAGCGGATTCACCACCCCACTGACATCAGAGCCACCAGCCTCCACTGAATGCAAACAAGAAAACCCCGAGAAAAGTGTACGGGGACGCTCTGGAGCCCCACCCATGAGCAGACATCAGCGAAACAGAGCTCCCAGTTCAAACCATTCCAAGATATTGTCAGTAAGCCACAGCCTACCCTGGACAATGATGCTTCCCTCTCACAGGCCTTGGGCTAGACGTCCCCAACCTGGAGCCCTCCAGCTCTCCATCTCCTGAGATCCCTGGGGAGGATGGGAGTTATAGTCCATCATATCTGGAGGGCTTGAGGTTGGAGAAGGCTGCCTGCGGTGGTAGCAGGCCTGTCCTTGCTTACAGACAGCCCCCTGACCTCAAATAGCTACTCACCAGCAACCACAGGCCATAGAACAGAAGCCCAAACACAGGGACCAGATCCTGCAACAAACTCAGATGCAAGCTCTGTCCTCAGGTCTACTCTGGCAACGCTCATATAGGAACTAATCAAGTCAGCCGCAACATCATTACAGGATTATAGTCAAGTCACTACGTAAAAGAATAACCATCATGACCTCAGAAAGTATTCAGAAATCAATGGGTGGACATTTCAACCTCTCGGTTACTGACCTTAACACTCAGTTACTGACCTTAACATTCAGTTACTGACCTTAAGAGTGGCCATTTTTTAACAAAGGAACTTCAAAGGGAAACTCAAGTTTTACTCTGGCCATTTTACACTGATCAGGAAGTTCAATTCTATCACCTATGGCCTAAATTGAGATAACGGATTTTATCCCACTATGGGTGCCTATTAGCTTACCAATGCCAGGATGTGTTATCATTTCCACTTTGTGATTGGTCCCTATAATGATTTTACATGCCTTTAAGCCTCAACCTAATTGTCACAATCCGTACTTTTTGCATTTCATTTCCCTCTGACTGCACTGTTTTCGATCCCCCTGCCTCTACCCCATGCCCCATACTTTTAACCAAGTACCTGCCAACTTATGGGATAACTCTTAATACATCTGATGTGGTGGGCTTTAGTCCACAAAAGCATGTGCCATAATAAACATGTTAGTCTTTTAACATGCCATGAGACCCTGTTGGTTTTTGCTGCAACAGACTAATGTGATTACCGTTTTGGAAATCAGGCAGCTGGTGACATCAGGAACCATTCAATGCAGCTCCATGCAAAAAAGAAAAAGGAAAGCTGTTCTTACAAAGCCCCATGAGGGCTTTGGAGAGTGATACGCTTACAGGCAATAACAGAAAAACCTCCAGTCTCCACAATGGGCCAAAGAACTGCAGTTTTCCAGACCAGACACAACACGATTAGGGGAGGGAAGGGTAGTCTGCTCCATGCCAAACATATTCCTTGTCTAACAGAATGGGAATGGGGCGGGGGGAGAAAAGATTAGCACCCGTCTAGCACCCTCCCTCTGGCCCACTTCTTTTCTTTCCCCCCAGACTCAAATGGCAAGGTGGAATGTGAAAGACCCTTAAGCCCCAGCAGGAAGGCTGCTCAGTAGTTAGGCCTGGGGGAAAACTTTGGCTAGAAATTGCTGGGTTCAAACAAGAAAGGGAAGGGTTGCCTCAGCAACTGGCCTGAATTCCCCATTTCCAAACTCTTACTTTCTGGAGGCCCCATGCAGGGCTGGGTCTGTCGGGGGCACCTGTGGCATCACAATGGAAGCCAGGAATCTGGGATCCCAGGGTGTCACATGGAAAATCTTAACTTTCACTTAAAAAGCAAAAGCAAACCTCTAGCCTTTGTGGCTGCGTGTATATGGAGAGAAGGAGACTCGGAGAGATGGAGGTTCATCAACTAATTCCCCCAAAGCGCAGGACAGCTGAACAGGAGCTTGGGGGCCTGGACTGCAGAAACCATAAACACCTGTCAGCCTGAGTGAACAGACGGCTGAGGTGGAGAGGGCCAGTTGGCCTTTCGGCGGGGCTTGAAGCAGAGAGCTGGTGTGGAGGATAAGGCAGTTCAGGAACCATATTCACATCTCTGCCAAGGCCACATTGAGAGCTGGTCATTCCAGAGCCCATACTCTTGCTTCAGGTTAGCCTGCATAACCCCTCTGCCATGGGATCACCTGAGTGACCACTAGTCAGGGCCATTAACCTTCATGAGATTTGGCGCCATGACATTTTTACTTAAACCGAAGACATGTTACATTTGCCATGAGGATTAACGTCCTCGGGACTAGGGATGTGTAAAATCTGTTCCATCTGTGTTTCGCAGATTGTCAGGCGCTTTAAATTCCGCCGTCTACCAATCCAGACACTCAGGTTCCCCCCCCCAAATTTGCGCAAATGTGTTTGTGCAAATTTGCACGTGCAAATTTGCATGTGCAAAAATGCAAAGTTCCCCAAAATGTGCATTTGCATGCTTTAGCCTCTGGGGGAAATGCACATTTTTGGCTGGGTTTTCTTAACTGTGTGTATTTTTCTACAACAAAATTTGCACAACATTCAGGAAAATTAGAAAACCAGTCCGCAAGTCTATGGGAGAAGCCGATGCATGCAGAATCCGTGGGTTGGATTCATGAAAATCCAAACTCATTTGGTTCCATTGCAGATTTCTCCGACATCCCTGCTTGGGACAAACTAACCACTGCCACCCTGGCTGTATCATGCAATCACTCTGCTGGCAGCCACCACTGATGTTAAGTAGGGATGGGAGAATTTATGATGAAGTGGCTACGAATTATGAGGCAAGAGGGGCTAACATTATAGGGATGGAGTGGTTGGAAACTCATTGAGGTGAGGTCAATCCCTGTGATGAATGTAACATATGGCTCAGCTCTTTGGCTCATGGATTTCTGCTTTAAGTAAAAATGTCATGGTGCTAGACCTCATGAAGGTTAACGGCCCAGACTGCAGGCAACGTCAGTTGAACTCAAGCATGTTCTGGCTTGGATGATAGCATCTAAAACCAAGAAGTGCTGTATTTGTCCCAACATTAGTCATGCCGGTGAGATCCAACACACACTTTCCATCCAAGACTGCATTGCTCCAGTGTCATCTGCCACTATAAGCCAAAGGGTTACTCTGACCCTGCTGGCTTTGAGAAAAAAACACTGGTGGCCTGATGACTGAGATAAGCTAAATCTGTTCTGACCTCAGGCAACTGCCTTAGGAGATAACAGAATACCCATTAAACTACCCAGACTATTCAGCGTGTGCACGCGCGCGCGCACACACACACACACGCACAGTTCTTGCTAATTCATTTTCCATAGGAAAAATCAGTACCTAGTGATACGCCAAAAGGTTTGCTGGGTTTTGTGGTCTCCTGAACAAGGAGAAGTCTTCTGTCCTTGGCTTTTTCCAAGCACTCCAACTGTAATGGTCTAGGCCAGCCTTCTCTAACCTGGTGCCCTCCAAATGTGTTGGAGTACAACCCCTATCATCCCCAGCCAGCATGGCCATTGCTATGGTGATCAGCCAGACCTTGCTCATGATCAGCAAAAGGGCCAGCCACCACCATGCTCAAGACAGGTACAGCCCTGTCCTTTACCGGACTACATTTCTCTAGTTATAAAGGCATGCAGATATCAAATTCGTGACTCACTGCCCTTTCGTCAAGAAGCCGGGAGCAGTGGTTTGGAACCCTGTGAGGTAGGTTAGCCTGATGCACGGGGACTTGCCCAAGCCCCTCACGCAGCAAGCTTCATCAAGGAGGGCTGCTTTACATGGAAGCCACATTCCACCAGCCTTTTTTCCCGTAGCGATGTGCAGTGGACACATGGCAGGGCCCCAAAGCCAAGCATAAATCCCCAGCACATGTCTCAAAGGGTTTAGGAGCAAGTATCTTCCAATCATGTTCCATGTGGCAGCCAGAGTACACTGGGATTTTGTCAGCTTTTGCTGCAGCAAACATGTGAAGGGGGCTTCCAGACAAGGATTTTATGATGCCATCTCCCTGCCCCATTTGCAGAATTTTAGAGGAGGGGGCGTCCAGATGTCATCATCTTCTACCCATGACCCTCCCAGATGTGCTTACCGCTTCTTCCATCTCTTTCCTTAATGCAGAAAATCCACTAAGGAGAAAAAGGCGAAATGGCTGCACAGTGCCTTCTGAGCGCAACTGGCTAGGAGCCCTCCATCTGAAAGCACCCTCAAGTGTTAAGGGGAGGCATGGCAGGACAAGGCCCCAATTGCTCATGGCCCTGTGGCACATGACTTCTGCACGTGAACAGTGGTCAACGCAGGGGCCCCGGCCATCATGCAAAGTGTGAAGTTTGGTTCTAAGGGCCTAACAAGACCTGATCAGATCTCCCAGTGTATTTGACTTTGGTTAAAGCAGCTCTGGCATGCAATTTGGATTGGGCCATAGTGCTAGGCAAGAAGTCTTTAACCTTTTCCCTGATTTAAATCACACATACAAACTTCACTATTAGCTACAGGAGGATAGAAGAACAAGTATCTATACTGTACCTGTTTTTCCCCTCTCCATGGCTAATAGCAGCTTTAAGAGGACGGGGGGAGGTGGTGCGATGCAGGAGATTTCCATCAAGGAAATGGCATTGAGGAGGAAGCAGTCAACCTCCATTGGCACTCCAGGCCCTATCCAGTTTGGAAAATCTGATCACGGATCTCCCATGTTATGTTTAGTTTGTCTCCAAGTGGGGGCTTCCGCCTCAGGGTCCCTCATCCATTGCCCCCCCACAACCCCCCAGTGAGGTTACATAACTGAACAATATAGTTACCACTAGTCATGAGTAGGAATGCTGGAGATACTCGAGACGGACTAAAATGAGCTCGGACTTCTAAGAATCCGACCTGCGGAATCCACTGTGGAGTGGCGCCCTCAGGCCGCATGGAGTCCGTGGACTTTTGGATATTTTTTTTACTTGCCCGAAATTTACGCATATTTATTCATAGGAAAATATGCAAGTTTCTGCTGAGGAAAAGTTGAATAGAATGGGGGACAATATGCTAAATGTTACGTACTGAGGTAAATTTTGTAAATTCTTACTAAACCTCTTTTGTAATTATTTGTGTATTTTCCCGCATCCGTCTGTGAGCGGACAATGGAGCAAAAAGCTCCTGACAATCCGTGAAACACAGACAGAGTGGATTTCACACAGTCCGTACATCCCTAGTCATGAGGTCTCCAGGCTATCTCCAGGATCTGAGTACTAGTTCCTCGGGCACAACAGCATGAGTGGGAGGGTGCTGTTGTTCTCATGTCCTGCTTGTGTGCTTCCCATCAGCTTCTGCTTGGCCACTGTGCGTGGAACTAGACGGTTCTTTGCTCTGATCCAACACGGCTCTTCTTATGATGTACTGAATGAGAGCTGTGCAGAACTCTTCTCTGGCAGTAACACAATAGTACTGAAGGCCACTGAACACTCTATGCATTTCAAAAGCCCCCATACTCACACACTGTAACGTCCATGCCTGTTTTCTAGGGATGTGCAAATCAGCAAAACTTAAGTTTGCCAAAGTTCTTTGAATTCCATCTTGAAGCTCATTCTGACTCAAGTCCATATCAGATTGCAAGCTTTGTTTTTTCCTTTTTGCGTGAAAATCCAAGTGTATTTTTTGCGTATTTTTCCAAATTTACACATCAATCGTGTGAATCTTTGAAATGTGTGCATTCTTCTCCCACTGATTAAAGCATATTGGTGGGCGTTTTTCAAAAGTGCGATTTTTTTCCATGAACATTTAAAAAACGTATGCATGCTGTGGAATGCATTTTTGGGGGTCCGCAAACCACATTGCAAACTCAGAAATGTACGAACTTCGGCTGCAGATTGCATCCGAGTCAAGTGTTTGGTCCAGAGGGGGCGAACAGGGTAAATCCTGATCAAAAACAAACTAAAATGAATTTCTCATACACCCCTACTGTTCTCTAGCACAGAAATTGCTGTTTTTGCTGCACTGTTTTGAGACAAGGCAAAGAACCAGGAAAAGAATCACACAGAGTAAATGAAGATGGGCCATCACTTACCCTCGTTTGCATTTTTTGTAGACTTTATAAATGCTTTCTTCAGGCAGACCGTATTTTTCTGAAATCTGAAAGAGACAAAGGAAGTTCTGTTGATTAAATATATATCACATGGATTCAGACAGAAGCAAGTAAAAATATATCAAACTGGAGTCATGCCCCAGGGGTGGGGGATGTTCTAGTGGTAACAGAGAATGCTACAAGCAATGCTGGAATTACTGAGCCACTGTGCACCTTTCCTAAATAGGAAACAAACAACTTCATAAAAAGGGAGTTCAGCAATGGACTCAATTGCCTAAGGAGGTTCTGGAATCTCCTTCTTTAAAGGCTTCCAAGCAGATGCTGGCGAGGCATCAGTTGTACAAGTCCCAACTTAGGATGGTTGTTAACTGCAGCTTCTTTATATCATCATTTATACAGGTGCATTGGCACAAGTGAAAAGGTTGGCGTGAACATGGCTATACTCATGATGAGCCAGCAGTCACCTCCACAATGTCATGCCTACACTTTTCCCAGCAGCAGCAGTGAGCTCAGCGCTGGAAATTAGCTCTCTGTCTGTACAATCCTGTCTGCATCTTTTCCCCTGCAATCGGGAATTCGCACACACATTTGCAGGGAGGAATTGACCAATGTGAGTTTAGCCCCAGCACCTGAATCCTCAGATGTAGTAATCTCTCGTGAGACCAGGGGGAGATGGGAAGGAGGCATGCCTTAGTGGCAAAGCACATGCTTTGCATGTGCAAGAACCCAGGTTCAGTCTCTGACACTTCCAATTAAAGAATCCCAGGGTGTTAAATGGTGTTATAGAACTGTGCATACAGAAGTAAGCTAGCTTCCTGATTCAGTTCAATGGAGAGGGTGGCAAAGCTTCAAGTGAATGGGGACACCTGCACTTACTGAAACTCTGTGTTTCCATCACAGTGTGTTAAATGTGACATGATTCCTATTTCTTTAATCCTTACAATAATCCTGCAAGGTAGATCCTTACTATTATTTTCATTTTAGAGAAGGGGAATGAAGGCTCAGATAGACTGGCCTGCCCAAGGCCAACCAGTGAGCTAACAGCCGGGAGCCAATGTATTCTGTTAAAAACATAAAAAGAGCCATGCTGGATCAGACCAAGGGCCCATCTAGTCCAATATTCTGTTCACACACAGGCCAACCAGCTGCCTGTGGGAAGCCCAGAATCAGGACCACATCCTCCCACTCATGTTCCCAAGCAACTGGCATACAGCCTCTGATACTGGAGGTAGCATAAATTCATCAGGACTAGTAGCCACTGATAGCCTTCTCCTCCATGCATTTGTCCAATCTTGTTTTAAAGCCATCCAGATTGGTGGCCATTATTATATCTTGTGGTAGTGAATACCATAGTTTAACTATGTATAGTGTGAAGTCCCACGGATTCCACAGCAGAACAGTGGCTGCACTCCTGTTGCCGCTGCCACATCACCAGCAAAATATTTGGCGGTTCACTGCTGAATTTTGGTGGCAAACCACTGGCAGTTTTTGCCACCGCCACCAAATTTCGGTGTCATGGGGATGGCTGCAGGGGAAGCAGGGGCTGCACTTGAGGCTGCGGGGGCCGCACTTGAGTCTCCTGCGCTCCGTGCTGCCCCCACACTTGCTCTGTGATCCTGGCCATCTTTCTTTGGGTCTAGCAGAAGCTTCACTCCTGCCAACCACTTCCACTTCCCTGCCTGCGCAGAGGATCGGGGGGCGGGGGGGGAATTCTATCCACTCGCATTTGGTTCTCAAGAGCTGTTTGCTCTTTTCCAATTTGAAAATGTGCAAAACACACACACACACACACACACACACAGGCACAGCCATAAAAATGACTATCAGATCATTTCAGAAGATTGTTTGCTCTATTCCCCACCTCAGCAAAGAAGAGCCAGGGTTATCGGGAATTGTGCTGATAGGCATCACAGAAATATGCTTAGACATTGTGTGCTCTTCAAACATTGGGGTGTGTCTGTGTGTGTGGAGGGGGGGGGGAGTTTCCAGCCTGCCCAAGGGAAAGGAGGTGAGATGTGGAATGAAGAGAAAAACTTTCTCCAGAGATACAGGCCTGGGAACCTGATTGAAGAAGGGACCTTTGATGGTGGGAAATATGAAAGCCATCAGCATAAAAACTACCAAAAAGCAACAGCACGGGCACACTCAAAAGAGAGGTGTGACTGGCTGCAGCTTCTTATTGAGTGTACAGTTTGTTTATTGTGGAAAAGGGTCAGTATGGTAGTTATAATCTAACAATCCTTTTATATACAAAATGCATGCAAAAGTCACAGCCCAGAAGTGGTCTGCCGGACCATTGGCACCAGGGCTGGTCCACAACATTTGGCCAGCTGACTCTCCGTTCTTCCATTAATTAACATGGCAAGCACTTTTGCGCAAGCCTCATGGGGCCTAGTGTGCCCTCAAGTAGCTCCCGTTCCTTCCGATGCAGCGTACGCAGAAGAACTTCCCAGGATGTTGTGGCCTGTGGGCTGAATGCATCTGTCTCCTCCCCTGGCCAGTGGCACAATAGATCCGTCACCTCAGGCAGCCACTAAACGTGCCTCAGGCTGGCACAGGGCAGAGTTATTTACAGATTCTTCCCCCTCCCCCCTGAAATTTCATTTTATTTCAAAATAAAGTTAAAAAAAATAAAGGCAACGAAAAGAAGGACACAATAATAAATCAAGTTCACTACAGATTCTACAAAAGTGGTGGTGGGGGGTCACTTTTGGAGTTGAGCGGATTCATGTGGAAGAAAAACCTTGCCTCTTTCCCCTAAAGTAGAGATGGCCAACCTCAGGATTGTCTGGGGCAGGGGTGGGGAACCTGAAGACCTCAGGCTTGGGGGCCAAATCCAGCCCACTTGGGGTTTCTCAGACAGCCACGCCCCCTTCCCTTGGCCTCACTACCATTCCCTGACCACCTATTGTTTGGCGGTTTCCCAGCTTTTGTGCATGTTTCCCCTATTCTGAAAGGCTGACATGCCTTTCCTAAGGTTTAGCTACTGGCAGGAAGAGCTTTAAGCTAAAATATGCTGGCATTTGTTTCTATTTTTGGCCCCGCCCCCTTTGTCATTGGCCTCACCCAACACTGGAATGCGGCCCCCGAGAGCTTCTCTGAAATTGAATTCAGCCCTCAGGATGAAAGAGTTCTGCACCCTTGGTCTGGGGGACACTATATTCCCAAACAGCCACCTGGGTGCCTGAAGTGTATTTTGCCTCACAAACTGAGCTCTGTGGTCAAGTTGTCAGCACAGCCACGGAGCACGTCCACTCAGGCATACAACTTCAGAGATATTATATGCATAGGCTTGCTGTCTGTTGTATATGAAGTTTTTAAAAAGAAAGAGATACAATGGTAATATTCTTTTCTTAAAAAGGTAAAGGTGTCCCCAACCAGTCATGTCCGACTCTAGGGTGCGGTGCTCATCCCCGTTTCTAAGCTGAAGAGCCAGCGCTGTCCGAAGACGCTTCCGTGGTCATGTGGCCGGCATGACTGAACACCGAGGTGCACGGAGTGCTGTCACCTTTCCCGCCGAAGCGGTACCTATTTATCTACTTGCAATTTCTTGCTTTCGAACTGCTAGGTTGGCAGGAGCTGGGACTGAAGACGGGAGCTCACTCCGTCACGCGGCACTCGGGTCTCGAACTGCTGTCCTGCCGACCTTCCGGTCTGCAGTTCAGCGTCTTAACCACTAAGCCACCGTGGCCCCTTCTTTTCTTACCACTTTAAAATCATCGCCCCTTTTTCTTTCTTATGAGTGAAACTGTGGGCAACCCTCCTACCATATTTCAACAAAAATATGGCAGAGACATTCAGGATCAGATGAAAGGGAGGAAGCAGGACAGATCCAGCACCCCTACCCCCACGCCGCGGCTGTGAGTTGGCCATCCCTGCCCTAACAGTATTTGCTGTTGCTTCACAAGGTAGCACAGTCAATTTTATACAGCAGCAGAGTAACTGAGAGGAAACTCACCGCATTCCTCAGGCCTTTGAGGTCTGGCGTCTTCAGCATGAGTGCATCAAAAACCTCCTCCGATTCCCTCCGCACATAGAGCAAGACTGGAAGGCAGACAAGATTGCCGTCATGCCTGGGTTTGGCCTTCGAGGCTTGGACAGGTCTAACCGCAAGAATCAAAATGAAGCCCCTTTCCAGGAGAAGAATGTGGAAGCCCCTCTTCTCCCATTCCGCTGGGCCTTGGGAAGCACCAGCTCCAGGTCTCTGAGGGCCTTTGGGCAAGACACCCTCCATGGGTCCCTCTCGCACAGAGTCCACCTTCTCGCCACCATTGTCACCAGCTCCTCCTCCTCTTCCTCATCGTTGCTACCACTTGCTTGCTTGACAGGCCGAGAGCCAGTGAGCAAGTGGCCTTGTAGGCCCCTTCCAACCCTACTATCCTATGATTCTATTCTACGATCTCCTGCTCCTCCTTCTCACCACCGCCGTTGTCTGGGCCAGAGTGAGAGGCAGGTGAACAAGCAAGTGAAGAGGAGGAGCTCTTGTCAGTGGGCCCCTGACTGGAGTATGGGCCCTTGGCGAGTGCCTGACCATGCCAACCACTGACACCAGCCCTGGCCAGCTGGTCTTCCTTGATGCCACCATTTTTCTCAGCAACCTCTTGACGAGATATCCAGGTCAACCAGTCCTTTCCAGTCCTTGCCTTGAGCCCCACTTCTAATGGGCCCTTGCTATTTATTCCCTCATGTATCATAAGCACACTGCGCCCTTTATTTATCTGTTTTCCCCTGGGGTTGTTGCTTCATTGCCTATCACTGAGCTCCTTTCTGCATGGCGGAGTGGAGGGGGGGGGAGGGAAAGAGGGCAGAATTTCCAGCATCAAAACCCATATTACCTCTTTGAGGGTCTTCTGCTTTAGCTTGTTTTGACGCTAAAGAATCAAATTCATCTGGGAATGAAGGGCAGCTCCGCTTTAAAGGCAACCTGAGTGAGGAAAAGGAGAGATCAGAAGATACCACAGCAGACAGAAAATCAGGAAGAAAACGGATGTTCCCCAATGTCAGTCAGGCTGGTGTGCTCTTTAAAAAAATCAAAAACCCACCACTTCCATATGTTCCAATGGGACTTATGCCAAAAAACATTTGGGTGTATTGTGCCCCATGGATATGACCCATCTGTTTCCTTCTGTGACAACGTTAATGGCACCCTAAACCCAGTGCCTCGCCTTGCCTAATGGAAGGGACATCTCTAGTGCTGAGCATTCTCTGTTAGACGATGTTATCTAAAGAACCCATAAACGACCATGAGTAGGGAATGACGAGTGCACAAGAAATGTCTCTTGTAGAAAAGCCTTTAGCCTCTGCGAATATTTTGGGCAGGAGTACCAAAGGAAATCACCCCCGCTCCGTACCTGCTAGGGTCATGTGGAACACCAGCAGTAGGTAACACCTGTTGGAGAAGAGACAAGACAGCCATGCTTTAGAGAAAGTCCTCTGACATAAAAAATGGCTCCAGGCCTTGGCACACAAAAACTGGCCCCTGAGGAGCAGGCTCGTGTGTATGGAGACCCCATATGATTGTTCCACAGGATCACATCTATCACTGATCAACACTGAGTGACTATTCCAACTCTCCCCAACTTGGTGCTCTCCAAATACGCTGTACTGCAGCTCCCAGAATTCCCAGCTAGGGCTGGTATGAACAATTCAAGGTGTGTATTTATTAGATACACATGTCAAAGGCACAAATCCTTTTCCATTTTTTTTTTTAAAGGTGACTGACTTGTACTGGTAACGTTGCTATGGTTATTATGAGGTTTAAAACAATTACACAAAAATTAAACAGCAATCCCACAACAAATTCACCCTTCTTTTCTGCAATTTATTCTTGAACATAACCAAATGTGGATCTCTGAATCCTCTCCCTCCCCCACTGAAACCTGAAATGGTGTCACTGTGGCACTACACTCATAACCATATCCATTTCTCCCAGTTTTATCCTTCTATTTTCAACTCCACTCCCCTCAAAAATTCATAGGACACTCTCCATTTCCATTTTTAAATTCTTGCTCAAAGTCCAACTTTTTCGCTCCTGGCAGCGAACGTCAGGAGATGCCTTTACTACCAGCTTAGATTTAGTTTTATTCCAGTTTAATGCTCACACCTTCACCCAAAGAATCCTGGGAATTCTAGTCTGAGGATGCTACTGAGGATCCTCTCAGAGATCTCTATCCCCATCACAGAATGAAAATTCCCAGGGAAATAAATATTAAACCAACTGAAATCTGTGCGGTTGAAGTGCCTTTAGTCAGTTGCTTTCTTATACCTAATTGATATTATGCCTTGCGCGCTAGATTTCTTTTTGTTCCACGCAAAACTCAACATGCAGCTTTTGAAACTTCCTTTTCCACTTTTCTAGATCTACTTCCCAGGGCCTTGGATCCAGTGGAGGCTGGTGGCTCCAATGTCAGTGGGGCAATGAATCCACTCCGGGTTTCAGTCGGAACCATTCAGAACTCTGAAGGAGCTCTCCAAGCTCCTTTAGTGTTCTGACTGGTTCTGACTGAAACCTGGAGCGGATTTTCCACCCCACTGACATTGGGGCCACCAGCCTCCACTGCTCGGATCTATTCCTCAGCGCCCTGCATGTCCACTGTTGCCAATGGAAGGTATGTGCATGTGGGAATTGCTCATGAAAAACCTACCAGCCATTCTCTTTTTCTGCATTTATTTCATGCCACTGCAAGCTAATTGTAACTGAAGAGGAACTCTACTGATTTGGAATGATCTGTGGTGGGGTGCAAATTAATTGAAGAATTTATTTTATTCGAGACGATTTGAATAAGGAATTAATTGGTTGGGTTTGCCTTCTGTGAAATGCAAATAACTAAACCGTAGTAATTATTTCCGAATTTGCCTATATAGATATAAATATACAAATTTTATGCAGCTTTGTGGCTGTAGGCCTGGCCCCCAAACCTTTTAAGTGCCTAGCAACAAGCCCCGACTGGGTCTACAAATGGTCAGATAATGGCATTGGAAGCTTTGCTCCATTCTGGTGGCACCAAGATGTGGTCAGCTTCTGATGACCCTTATCTGGAAAGACACTTTGATAGAGGTGTGGTGCCATAAAGGGACTTACCGTTCCACATCTCTGGAGGTTTGAGAAATGGACGTTTGGAATAAACAGGACAGGCTGGGTTTCCAAGTCAGCCTGTGGCTTGAGGTATGTGATTTCGTTGCCTCTGAAGCCTGAAACCAAACAGCTTTTCAGACCTGGAAGGCAGAAGTGAAAGTTCTTTTCCCACCATGCCTGTTACCGGAGGCTTGCCAAAGAGGGGAGCAGCAGAGGGGGCTCCAAGTAATTCATGCCCCATGGAGTTGGTGCAATTAAGGGCCAAAAGAGACATGATGTAGGACTTGTATATGACAGCCATCACCAACATGCTGCCCTCCAGATGTGTTGGACTACAACTCCCAGCATCCTCCAGCCAGCATGGGGAAGGTTGGTATGGGAGATCTGTGACTAAGCTCCCAACTTTTTCTTTGATTAAAAGTCACTGCATTGTGAAAGGGGAATTTGGATCATGGCCATGGCTCTGGAGGAGGGTGTTGTTGTTTTTAATCACCTTTCCTGCACCCCATTTCCTTGACCAAAATCTTTCTCCCCCACTCCTGCCCTCCAAACCTGCTATTTGGAGCAGATCACAGAATTTGAAAACAATTTTTAGAAAACTGAAAACATTGAAAGCTAGTGCCAAAATCCACCAGTGAAACAGAAACAAGGCCAAACAGTAGAAGGGTGCAATCCTATGCATGTTTAGACAGAAGAAGTCCCCAAACTCCCAGCATTCTCCAGCCAACTGGGGAATGTAGGACTTCTCTCTCTCTAAACATGCATAGGATTGCATCTGAAGTCTCAGACCTAATACAGCAGTGACTGATGAAATCCAATTGATTAGTTCCTCCAATTGATTAGTTCCCCCTAAAGTCTTCTGAAATAAAAAAAGGCTTTGGGAGACTATTTAACAGAGAGGGGGCTGGGTAGTTTGTGTAGGAAGCAAGTTTCTATAACTTGCCAGATCTCAGTCTCAGACAAGGATGATTTTATGTCTCTGTAGACAACTAAATAAAAGTCTAGAATAGGCCATAAGCATATCTGTCCCATCAACATCACCGTCATAATTTCTAGAGTGCTTTCAATAATTAGGAAAGATCAAAATTAAGATGTACGCCCTGCACTCAGGCACGCACGATTAGACACACAAGGGAACAGGAGTGGAGTGAGAAAGTAGAAGACTGAGATCAGTTTGAAGGGGCATCTAAAAAGGGCCACATTCTTCCATGCTGCTTGTCAGCGAGATCACCTTCAGAGGCTCTTCTTTGCACGCCCTCCGCTTTCGGAAGTTCGGAAGGTGCTGACCGGAGAGGCAGCCTCTGCAATTGTGGTGCCCAAACTGCGGAACTCTCACTCTAGGCTTGTTCACTCGGCCTCTTCACTGCTACCTTTTAGGCCACACCAGGCAAAGAGAGCCAATCACTGACTTTTACCCTAACCCACCTCACAGGGTTGTTGTGAGGATAAAATGGAGAGGTGGATCATGCAGACCGCCTTAGGCTCCTTGGAGGAAAAGGCGGATCATAATCGTAACAAATAAATAAATAAAAGTCCACTGTGCCTTCCTCATAAGCTTTCAAAGGTATTTAGACCATCTTGTGACTGGTTTCAGCTGCTATCTTTTTACATGTTGCTGCACATTCCCTCTGCTATCGTTTTGTAGTTTTTATTGGTGTTTTTATTTGACATGTTACTTATTATGCTTTAAATATGGATTTGTTTTGTAAGCTTCCTGGAGGTTGTATGTCTATAAATCCCATAATAAGTAAATAAATAAAATAAGTGAAGAAATGCATGTTTGAAGCAGGTCTTTAAATCCAGTTGGGGCCAAGCTGGTCTGGCCTGGGGGGTCTTGCCGGGGTGAAGGTAGCGCAAACGTCCCAGGAGTCCTTGATCCCCCATCCAATGAATAGGACCAGATCACCCTGGCCCTGGTCACATGACCTAAGCACCTTTCCCCAAAGGCAGTACCTATGGATGGCACACCCAGCTCCCAGTCCCTTCTACACACCGTTATTATTGGCATCCAAGCATTTCCCCTTCCTCCTGAACTGCTTGCGTTCATCATCTCGCATCTTCCTCTCTGCTCCCTGGGAGGGAAGTGAAAGAGACGGTAAGCCACAATCTCACTCATGCTACCTGCAGCTGCTGTTCACACACCCCTGAACACGCCTGTTATGTATCACTAGTAAAGCTCCCAAGCCTATGGCAGGCAGGGGACATATGGAAGAAGAAGAGCAGATATACGCCAGGAGCCCTTGGGAGTCCATGCAGAAAACACACGGCGCCTCTGGGGCATCCCTTGTTTGTGAAGGCAACACCTTCCAGGTTCAGGGGGCAGAAGGCACGAGCAGGTTTTATTCCCAGTGCAAACAAAACAGGGAATGTATCCCAACCCTGAACAGTGTAACGATGCAACAGCTGGGGTGGGCTAACTGGTGATAATAAAGAATACAGACAAGAATATCTAATAGTACGATTTCATCTGTGCAAGTTAAAAACACATATTAAGAACAATAGAGGAAGGTACAATATGATTGTGCTGTTATGTCCTACAATACCAGAAGTAAGCAGTACTGGTTACTTCTGGTATTGTAGGACATAACACCACAATCATATTGTACCTTTCTCTGTTGTTTTTAATATATGTTTTTAGCTTGCACAGATGAAACTATGCTATTAGACTTTATTTCCACTGCAACATCCTCAACTCTACCCCATAAAGAGCTGTGCCTTGCTTTTCTCCTAAGGAGCAAGTGACAAATGTTAGTTTATATAGGAGAACATAAAGGAGTGCACTTAGGAATGCTTTGGCTTGGAGGTTATACCTGCATGTGGTGATTCAGTACTAGGTTTTCAGCCTTCTCCCCTCCACACATTGAGTTCCAAATCATAGCCCTTTTGACCATTTCTCAGTTACCCGAAATGAGAAGGAATGTTGGCAGCTGGCTTGTATATGTACAAGGGCACTTTGCATCAGCAACAACAGAGAGGTCTCTGCCCCAAGAAGCTTCCAATCCAAATATAAGCATTGATCTTAGAGCCAAACTAGATATGACATTAATTATATGAATGCAATTAACTCATCCCTTGCTAACAACCCCACCTCCCCACTGGTGTGGTCTCAGGCCAGAGATTCCCATTTCAAACTTCTGAAAGTTCCATGAGTGCGAAGGGCCAAGTTAGATGTGACACCAATTGTGAATGCAATTGATGTGCACATGTAATTGTTGTGAACCGCCCAGAGAGCTTCGGCTATTGTGTAGTATAGAAATGTAATAAATAAATGAAATATATGTATATAAATAGCATGGAAGCTTCCCTCCTGATGCAAATAGAAGCTTCGGGGGAGCGACTTTTGTTGGGACCGCAGCCGGCAAGGGGGGAGGAGAACATGTGGCTTTCCAGATGTTGCTGGACTACAACTCCCATCAGCCCTAGCCAGCATAGCCGATGCCAGCATAGCCAGCATACCCCTGGGTAGAACTCTCCTTTCTCCACCTGCTGCAGTCCCACTGCTGCTGTTGTCCCTGCTACTCCCCCGGCCCCTGCAATTTACATTTTTAAAAACCTGCACACGGATTGCATTCATACCGTCACTGTCACATTTAGTTTTGCTCTCAGCAAGAAGCTCCAGTACAAGGAACGCCGCTCCAGGCTAAAATCAAGTTGCGATTCCAGAACATTTTTACTCAGAAACACACAGCCGGGACAGGCTACCACCTGAGCATTTTGCCTCCTGGCACTTGAAAATTGGGAGCTCCCCAGTCTTCACTAAATTGCATCTGAACTCTTGCACAGCTTAGGTCAGGGGTAGACAAATTTCTGGGGCCCACATGCCAGCAGTGGGTTGAGTCAAAGCCAGTTGCACACACCCATCCACACCACGCATCTACACCCACAGGAATCCATACATCCACATACTTCCCACTTCTCTCTCTCTCTCGCTTTCCCTCTACCACATGGCAATTAGGCTTAGAAAAAGATCCCATTCCTGTTAATGGGACCTTTTTTCCTAAACTTAAATTGCCATAGAGGGGTGGGCGTGAGTTTTGAGGGGTGGTAATACACAAGAAGGGTAAGCTTAACCCTTCCTTCCCCAGCTGCCACCCCCACCCACCCTAAAAATCCTACCCTGTGCAGCAATTATGCTTAGAAAAAAGGTTCCATTCTCACTAATGGGATCTTTTTTTTTTTCTAAGCTTGATTGTCACTGTCACATCCAAAGGCACTGCAGGCTGGAGGTTCCCCACTCTTGGCTGAGTTCACCTTTAACCTTCATCAGAGCCACACTCTTCATGTAGCACTTCAGCTCATGCAAAGCTCTCCTGAAAGGGCGATGTCTTTGTTCTAGAAGCTTCAGTTGTGACTCATCTGCTAGCCCCAAGTCTTCCCCTACCAGCCTCCACAGAAAGCTTGCTAAAAAGGCTTCACTCTACCTTATCGCAGAATATTTTGATCTGACAGACAGCTCGGTGGACAAGCCGGTTTGTCCCAGTGCTGTAGTCATAGGTGTCTATCTGGAGATTCAAAGGGACGCCCTTCACACCTTTCTGGGAGGAGAAATCTGTGCTCAAGCAGTTCACTCCAATAAACACCTGCAAGGAAGAACGGAGGGGGCCATGATTCAGTGGCAGTCATAGCACTGGTCTGAAAGAGATACAGAATTCCAGCAGATTCAAGACCATCAGGATGGTGTCATTATAGGATAAGCTATGCTCAGGGGAGCATCTGCATTGTTAATATAGAAGCAACAGTGGTGACAGTGAACAGGTATGGTCAAAGGCAATGGAGGCAGTGTTTAATTCATATTTTTTAAAGGGGTGCTAGAGTTCAAGAAGGAAGACGTGGAAGGGAACCTGATCGCTGAATTACATTGCTGTGTGGGGACTGGCTCCTAGTGAAAGGTATGCACTCTGCACATGCTCAGAGGTGCCTGTCTTTTTATACAAATGTTGCCATAAACATATATGTATATGTGAGTGTACATTATATATAAATATATATAAATACATATAACTGAAGCATGACCAAAGACAAGAGGGTTGGTGCTCAGTGAGCATGACTAGAGGAGGAGAGCGGGGTTACACAACTGACAGAATCTTAAAAACATTTGCTTCTTGGACCACCAGGTGTTGGGGGAGAAGTACTCACCAGGGGTGGGCAAATTGTGGCCCTCCAGATGTTTTGGCCTACAACTCCTGCAGTCCCTCACTCTTGGCTGTGTTGGCTAGGGAAGATGGGAGCTGTAGACCAAAATGGCCGGAGGGCCACAAGTTGCCCAACGAACGCAGCACTAGTCTGGAAACTATTTCATCATGCATTTAGAATAGAGGCCTTAAGAACATAAGAGCAGCTGTGCGGGATCAGGCCAAAGTCTCATCTAGTCCAGCATTCTCTTCCCACAGTGGCCAACCAAGGGTCCCAATGGGAAACAAACAAGCAGGACATGAATGCAAGACACCCCCCCCCCCCCAGCCCATGTGCCCTAGCAGCTGCTTGCTTTTGAGAGGCAGACTGCCTCTGACCCTGGAGATAATCTCAAGCCATCATGGCTAGCAGCCATGAATAGCCTTAACCTCCATGAGGATTAGAGCCTTATCCTCCCAAGTCTTACTCAGAGTTTAGAGGCATGATGCGATAGGTGGAAGGAGCTGGAAAATGCCCTCCGACAGCAACTCCCTCCTCCTCTCTCTGAACCCTCAGCCTTCAGCAGCCCCAGGTCAGAACCTTTCTGGTAACTTACACCTCACCTATGTGGCCCAGAGGATAATATGCATGCCTGGAATATTTCTATGGAGGGGGCGTGGAGAGTGAGAAGATGTCTTGATGATGTTTTGTAACCTCTCCATAGTTTTTTTTTAAAAGGCCAAGATTGCCACTGAGCTAAAAAGGAAGAAAGGGGCCTGCTGAAACCTCAGAACAAAAATAACTAGGGCTGCAAGCTGTACACGGTTACTTGGGAGTAACTCTGATTCAGCGCAATGGGACTTCCAAGTAGACATGCATAGGATTTCTGACTTTTGTAAACCATTCTGGGAGCCTTTGGGATGAAGGGTAGGATAAAAATGCTTTGAATGAATGCACACTTACCTGGGAGTATGTTCCATTGAACTCAGTGGAACTTACTTCTGAGTCGGCCTGTATAGAATTGTATTGTACTTGCAAGGGTGCATCCGCGTGATTTCAGCCCTTCTATTTTCCCTTAAAGAACCCTAGGAACTGTAGTTCTGTGTAGCAGGTTAGGGACCTCTTAACAGGATTTCTCAGGACCCTTTCCAAACTACAATTCCCACAGTGCTTTGGGGGATGCCAGGCCAGTTAAATGGATATAGGTCTGTAATATAGAGATAGATATGACATGCTTTGCATGGTTCAGATCATACCTTTGCTTCCTCAGCAATGTTCCAGACAAAGGACAAGGCATTGTAAGCCACCTCCTCAATATGCTGCACGGTATTGAAATTCTCTTTACAGTCAGCTGGAAGGCAGGAAACAGGCAGTTACTCTTCAATTGCCTAATTATAATTTGTTGAGTTAAGTAACTACCATCATCTTGAAGAGGTGTGATCCAGAGGGTCCTGGCTTTGTATGCATAGTGGGGAAAGGAGAGGGTGTGTGTGCGTGCGTGCTGATTTTCCCTTCTGCTTGCAGCCCTGCAGATTTCATGCAGATGTTCTCCAAAGTGGCCCTACCCGCACGTAATGGTGGCAAATTGTGGGTTAATTAAATTGCATGCACTGCACATGAGGCCCTTCCGATGTGAATGTGCAGCCTCTGATTGGCCTGCTCGTAGGTTGCTTCATGATGTGCGAACCCGGATACTATGGGTTATTTGGGGGTTAAACAACCCAAAGTTAATCTAAGAACTAATCTTAGATTGCTGCCATTATGTGCAAACCGGGTCAGTGTCTTTAGTAGAAGGCTGCTGGTAAGAGAGGGCAGATGAAAGCATCCATTTGCCATGATTGTCTATGCATATCCAGTGACATCACCCTGGAATCTCTGTGGCGAAAGCCCTCTTGGAAATTACTTGACATTATAAATTGGTGCGGCAATCAGCTCACTTTAATATCGCAAGTGCCAGTAAGGACTGCAACAAACCCCATAGAACAGGGATGTTAGCCTCTTTCAGCCCAAGGGCTGTATTACATTCTGGAGAAGCTCTCAGGGGCTGAATTCCTGCGGTGGGCAGGGCCGAAGGCAAAAAGGGCAGGGCCCAAAATATAACACCCCCCCCCGAATATTTTAGCTTAAAGCCCTTACTGCCAGTAACTAAGCCTTAAGAGAGGTATTTCAGCTTTTTAGAATGGAGAAAAAACTGTGCAAAACCTGGGAAACTACCACATGATTGGCGGTTGGAGAAAAGGGGGTGGGGCCAGGGAAAGGGGGCATGGCCATATGGGGAACCCAAAAGGGCCAGATTGGGACCCCATGCAGGCCAGATTTGGCCCACGAGCCTGAGGTTTGGCACCACTGTGCTAGAAGAAAGGGAGTTCACTATCAATTTTCTTTCCCTCCTAGAAAAGAAATTGCAGAACTTCTCCATTCCATACCAACATCAATGACTCTCTGTTTGGCTGTGGGTTGGCGTGAGTGCCAGTGCTTCCAGAACTTGAGCTGCTCCATCGGAATCTTTTCATTGTCAAAAACCACCATCACAACACTCTGGGAAAGGGGAGAAACACAAAAATGAGACCCAGTTAAATGATATGCAGTGTTAATTGGTAAATTCATGTGCAAAATCAAATTCAGCTCTGGGTAACACTTTAGTATTTACCACAGTTTCTGAAACTGTCATTACTATTGGTTATAAAATAGCTCTGGCTTCAGAAAATCAAAATCGGGATAGGGGAGAATTAAGTTTCCCTTTAGTTTTGATAAGAATTTACAATAACTCACTAAGTTCTCTATATTTGGGACAAAAAGAACTTGGGATAAAAAAAATGAATATGGGAGAAACGGAAACAGACAGATTTGTCCATCCAGGCCCAGGGCTTTGAGTGCTTAGCCCTTAAAGGTCTGGGTTTGCAGTCAATCATGTTAGTACTCAGAGTTGCTGCCTCTTTTATTTTTCTGACAGGCTCCTCATCTTTAACAACTCCATGGAAGGTAGGCATATCATGGTCTTCTCTTTGGCTGGTGAAGATGGGTGAAAATTTTGTTCCAGTTCATTTTTGATAAGGATTTACCAAAATTCACAAAAGTTCTTCATATTTGGAAAAGAAGAAACTTGAAATTTTAAAAAATCGAGTGAGAAAGCAAAACTGACAGATTTGTCCATCCCTAAACAAAAAATGAGACTGTGAAGGCTTGGGGCAAAATAGAAAAATGGGAGCAGGGGCTAGATTGGAAATCGCGGGGGGGGATCATGGGGGGGGGAACTCCCCCCCACACACACATTTTCCAATAATCCCTGGGAGATTTTCCCCTGACCAAATTTCCCAAAAATCCCTGGGAAAAAAAGGGAAAATTTTCCCCGTTTTTCAGTCCTGAGCCCTGCCCCGGCCTTCACATCTCAAGGCCTCTGTAGACATTGTCTCACCTGTTCGTCATCATGCATTTGGTGTAACTATCTTAGCATGTCACTTACTTTCACTTTATTTGAGGTCAAGTGTAAACATTTGGCGTCTCCAATGGTCCTCAGCGTGACCGGGTAGAACTGTCCTTTGTTGAGGTAGGCCATGGGTGAATCTCCTGATTTGATATGAATAGCTTTAGGGGATCCCAATGTGTATTCAAACTCACTTGAATGGAACAATCAAGAAAAAAGACAGACAATAAATCAACACACAGTTGGGCAATATCTTTATTAGGACCAACCAACCAAAATCCTAGAAAAATGTGCAAGCCTTTGAGTTCTCCAGAGCTCTTCATCAGGAAAGATGTTATGTTAGGGTATTTGTAGAAATATGATGTTTTTAATGTAGAATTTTATTGTTTTAAACTGTTTCTATTATTGTACATCACCCAGAGTGGCTGGGTGACCAGCCAGATGGGCAATTAATAAATTTAATAAATAAATAAATAAATAAATTACAAAAAGCAGGTTGGCAAGAGGGGGAGGGAATAGAGTGGGGGAAAAGACTCTGGCTATGTAGACATCCGGACTAAATGTCCAGTCAGCCTTCCCACCCCCACGCCTATTCTACCACCCACCCACCCACAACATCAACCTGCTTTTTGTAACACACACACCACCAATCTGCTTTTTGTAACATCATGCCTGATGAAGAGATCTGGAGATCTCAAAAGCTTGCACATTTTTTGTGATTTTTTATTCCCCTGCCTCACCTCCATTGGGAGCACTAGAAGAAGGTGGCAAGTGTATCACCCCCAGACAAGTAACTCACACACTCATGACCCTATATCGGACACTGGTGATTACTGGAAGGGAAAGCACTTTTCACATACAAATTACCATTGAATCATAAACTGGAAATTAAAATAAGACTGTATCCCTAAGTAAGCTTGCTTGGATGTTAACAACACAAAAATCAATAGGGCTTATTTCAGAGAAGGCACCGTTAGGTTGTGAGAGTTAATATGAAGTATATTATTCTTTGCTTCAGAATTCTCACAGGCGGGATGAAGCTGGCTTCTCTTCAGAACATTGTATTTTGTACCCTTTGTGCTCCCCTCCCAATATATGTTTTCTGGTGCTTACCACACGACGCTTGGTGGCTTCAAGCAATTTTCTCCCAGCCCTGCTCCAATACTAGAAATGGGCTGGGGTGGGGTGGGGATTGCTTGAAGGAACAGAACCCAGCAAAGGAAGGGATTGAGGGGCAGGGTTTAGCTTCCTCACCCATGTGCTCCATTTTATATAACACATATAGACACAGACACATCCACTTTATACCTGAATGGAGCAGACTTGTGAGTAAAGCACACATGGCTGGCCACTCACACCTTGTTTGGCCCTTTGGCTGTGTACAGACAATTATTTGGGAGATGCAACTCAAGCAGCTTTGCCTTTAGTAAGGCACAACAGTAACACAAGGGCAGGTAGTGCTTCAATAGCTTAATAGCCACACAGATATAGTGAAGGGGAGCCACATTTTGTACGGCTTCCCTGCCTAGGGACAACCAGCTATTTCAAGGCTGCTCTAATTCACTTTATTTTCAAAGTGTCAAAGGGTGGAGAGGATGTGGTAAGAAAGCATTTAGCTTTCCCTCTACACTGGCAGGACTCCTATGGCTTTAAAAGCTGTGTGGCCAGGGGAAATTCAGTAAGTGAAACATTCTCTCTTCACCACTGCTGGGAGTAGCTGGTGCGGTGTAGTGAGTAGGGCCCTGGTCTCAGAATATATTGCTGCTCAGCCACAAAGCTTCGGCCAGTCAACACGTCTCAGCCTAACACACCTGACAGGGTTGTGGCGAGGATAAAAAGAAGGGGACCTTGTACACCAGGCGTATTGAACCTCTTTCTGTCTGAGGGCCAAATTTTGTTACGGAGAAGCTCTCGGGGGGCTGCATTGCTGGGCGGAGCTAAAGGCAAAAGAGGCAGGACCAAAATACAAAAAACACCAGCCTACTTTAGCATAAAGCTCTTTATTGCCAGCAACTAAGCCTTAGGAAAGGCATTTCACCCTTTCAGAATGGAAAGGGAGTAGGTGCGGCCGTCTGGGAAAACCCGGAGACTGGATTGGGATCCCAGGTGGGCTGGATTTAGCCTCCGGGCTTAGGTTCTGCACCCCTGATGTGCAACAGGCTGAAGTCCTGGGAGGAAGTATGGGACGAAAAAAATAATATAATAATGATTTTTGCCTGTGATACAGCAGTTAAGTAGCACAGGAGAAAGCTTTAGCAATTACCTCTTGGCATCATTGACAGAATAGCTCTCTGAACATGGTGCTTCTGTCTGGGACTTCAAGATATCAGTGAAGATCAGTGACTGTAGAAACACAAAATCAGAACAGCTCTATATTAATCCTTTTATATTCAAACTCATCCCAGGAAATAAAACGGCTCACCCAACACCCCAAAGGCCTGTCCGGCTCCTTTCGGAACCAACCCCCGCCCCCCATCATTCTGAATTTTGCAGGGGCTCAGACTAGACGGTCTTACCAGCATTTTATCAACATGCAGAAATTTAGCATTTTCCAGCTGCACTGGCTGCCAGTCTATTTCCAGGCCCGATTCAAAGTGCTGGTGTTAACATTCAAAGCCCTTAACGGCTTGGAGCCAGGTTACCTGAAGGATCGCCTCCTCCCATATGTGCCTGCCCGGACCTTAAGGTCATCATCAGCGGCCCTTCTCCGTGAGCCCCTGCCAAAGGAAGTGAGGCGGGTGGCTACTAGGAGGAGGACTTTTTCTGCTGTGGCACCCCGGCTCTGGAATGAGCTCCCTAGTGAGGTTCGCCTGGCGCCTACATTGTATTCCTTTCGGCGCCAGGTGAAGACCTTTTTATTTTCCCAGGCATTTTAGCATTTTAGCTTTCTAAATTTTTATCTTTGCTGTTTTAAATCTGTATTTTAAACTCCTGCACTGCTGCTAGGTTTTATTGTGGTTGTATTGTTATATTGTGGTTTTAATGTTCTGTATATTTTAAATTGTTTTATTGTGTGTTGCTTGGATTTAATTTTTGTGAACCACCCAGAGAGCTTCAGCTATTGGGCAGTATAGAAATGAAATGAAATGAAATGAATAAATAAATAAATAAATAAATAAATATAGCAGGTGAAGCTTTGGCTGGCATGGAGATAAAACTGCTGAGAAAAAGCTTCCCTTGCTTAACTGTGCCAGGCTGCTTTTCAACAAGTATGCCAACAGAGTCAGAAAAAAAAAAAAAGGAATCTGTAACTGAAACCATCCCCTACTCTCTATTTACTGACTTTAGTAAAGGCCACAGAATCAGGCCTTGAATAGGAGACACAACACTACAGCCCAGCTCTTCAGTAGTATTTTCTCAAGCGACCTTCAGTGCAAACTCCAAGGAACAGAGGAAGCCAAGGTGTCAATGGATCGTTATATGAAGGAGAATATTTTATAAACATTGCCACATCCTAAATTTCTTCCTGGTCAGCAGCTTCCCAATAACCATGGGGGTGTACCGGAAACCACAACATGCTTCCTCTTCCTGCTTTGTGTACAAAGCAAAATGTATGTGCAATGAGAGCCAAACGAAGTGTGGGAAAGGTGACCGAGCAACTGGCTGCACACACACCCCTCCCCAGAAGGCCAGGGACCTGTGCCAACTCTACCACTTTGGGTAGATCTCCCCTTGGCCCCTGTTATTCTTGTAATTCCATATTTTTCACAATACTACCATTATATACACACACAAACACACAAAATGGTGGTGTCCACTGGGGGCAGATGAGAATAGTGGGTGAGACAGTGGGCATTTCTACACCAGCCTAAAATCTTGCATTTAAAACAGGGCTTTCTACTTCCATTTTAAATGCAGGATCACCACTGACTCTGCTTCCTTCCACCCCCCTTCTCCCCCTATCTGAGTCTTCCATGATCTTTCATTGATCTTGCTCCTCTTCTTGCTGCCTTTCCTCTTTTCACAGAGGGAACTGAAGCGGAACACAAGGGGGTAATTTGATAGCTCATTATCCGTGATCTATTTAAAAATGGAACAAAGGGCATTTAGTGCAGGAGACGCCTTGAATGATCACAGCGTCATGTAAAGAGCACGCAAACTTCTGTGAAGGAGCAATCTCAAATCTCAGGACAAAAGCTCCATGTGATGAAGCCCAGTGATTGCTGGGAGATGGACATGGCATAAGTCTCCCTCTTTTCTTATTTTTCAACTACTGCCTGCTTTGCATCTGTCCAGCAGATGCGCTGGCCCTGCTGGGATGGGAAAGGGCCATTTGGCAAGCAGATGAACCACATGGCTAACCTACATACAAGGAGAGATGATTTAAGGAAGCAGAAGGAGGGAACGTTACGAAGTCCTTCCAACAAGGCAAATCACTTAATTCTGCTGAGTCTCCATGACGGCTAACTTGGCATGTCAGGGGCACTCCCTCTGCACGCCTAATTAGTGCAATTTCGTCTGCTCCCATTTATACCATACATGTCATATCCTGCAGAGAGATGGGCAGAGCCACACAGTTTTGCTCTAGAAAGGTATTGGAAGGCCCAGATTTCTAAGTCCGGGTTCTGCCAAACCTTTCCAGATTGGATTCCAGAATGAACTGGATTTCTTGCTGCCCAGAATCATTTCTTTATACAGCACCATCAATGTCAGATGGCACTTTATTGAGTAACCTCTCAGGTGAAGAAACTGTGCAAATCTGCATGCAATTCTGACCTCCTGCGGGTCTTCTTTGAATGTGCTGTCTGGCTGCCATCTCTGTTGCGGTGGAGCTACATGGATTGCATCAAAGAGGGAATTAAGCGAGCTGTTGTCATATATGTCCCCTGACGTTATCATATAGTTCTCAGGGTTGGCCTCCAGCTTGCTGGTGCCGGGAGGCAGGGCCGGTGGCTTGTGAGGAGAGGGGATGCCCTCCAAACCTAAGCCATTCTTCTTGGGCAGGTCGGAATATTCTTGATTCATGGAAACATTTTCAGCCAGGAGCTTCATGAGGTGAGCAGAACTTTCAAAGGAGGAAATCTCTGGTTCGTACTCCATCCCGTGACAGTGCCTAGAAGAGAGGAAGGAGCCAAGGCAAAGGGACTTATCAGTGCAAGATACACAGGCATCTTTGCTATACATCTCCACCTGATAGGCAGGGGGTGAATATAGGAAGCCACTTTTTGCAGAGTGGTAGGTTACTATGGTAAGCATCAGTGGAGGCTGGTGGCTCCGATGTCAGTGGGGTGGTGAACCTGCTCCAGGCTTTAGTCAGAACTCTAAAGGAGCTATCCAAGGTGCTCTGCTCTACACCTGGGAGAGATTATTTAGAGTTCTGACTGGTTCTGACTGAAACCTGGAGCAGATTCACCACCCCACTGACATCGGAGCTACCAGCCTCCGCTGGTAAGCATATCACGCAAACTACCCTGGGGAACATGGTCATCGTTATCCTGCTGAACAGCAAGGAGAATTTTTACCACATATCCACTACCAATATGTGGTAGGATGTGCTATGAGGGAATGAATACCAAAGACCCTTTGCCAAGTGGAAACTTACCACATGGTGCATGTAACCATTTGGTACCCCAGTAATCTGTACTGGCCTGCCAAATACTGAGGAGAATTTTACAGCTCACCTGCTTCCTCAGATTTCTGATCAGGGACAGAAGTAGAATAAGATTCTCCTCAGCATTTGGCAGGCTGATACAGGTCATAACTTCCATATAACATATCTGCACAAGACTGAAGCCTGCATCCAACAGCATCTTTTACAGGGGACTTCCTGCAAATGGTTGAAACCCAACAGATGTGCTTCATGGGCTACTGGGATTGAGAGGTTTTATAAACTGGTGGGTCTTTGCAAAAGAGGGAAAGAGAGAAGGCAGGAGCCTAATAGGAGAAAATTCCTGGTGCCTCAGGCCTCAAAGCAGATGCTTGAGAATCAGGCACCAGTCCCAACTGTGCTATCAGGACAACGGCTCAGAAGCAGGAATTGCAGGCCCTTCAAGACTGTGGGCACATACCACTGGGCAGAACCCTTCTGGCCTGAGAGTCAGGTGATCAGAAAGAACGAATCATCTCCCTCTTCTGCCTGTATAAATCTCAGGGCCTGATGCTGCTCAATGCCACAATTCACCCAGAGGAGGCACACGGCTGTTCCCCAGAACCTGACTCTTGCTCGCCTTCTTCTCCCTGCCTCCCGTCTTTCTCCCTGCTTCTGCTCACTGAAGTACTTACTTCTCATGGCCTTACTTGGCCCTGCCTTGCTGAAACCACAGTACTGAATGCCTTACAAATCCAGTTTGTAAAGGCCTGAATGACCACACTGCGTTTGGCCACTAAAATGTCACCCACTGACCCACATAACTGAACATTTGAGCCACGTAAGAGGACACTGCAATTGCTCCTCACAAGTCCTGTTCACATTCTGAGGGCCAAACTACACGTTATGCTGAATGTACAGCATCCAGCAAAGTCTTCCATTTTTCTTTAATGAATCCAGTGGAGGCTGGTGGCTCCGATGTCAGTGGGGCCATGAAGCCGCTCTGGGTTTCAGGCAGAACCAGTCAGAGCTCTAAAGTTATCTAGGGTACTTTCAATAGGAATACCTATACTTGAAGCACATAACATTCCCCAGTGAAGCACCTTGGATAGCTTCTTTAGAGTTCTGACTGGTTCTGGCTGACACCCGGAACAGATTCACCGCCTCACTAACATCGGAGCCACCAGCCTCCACTGAATGAATCACCAACACAGCTCCCCGTCACAACTCCGATTATCACTGGGACTGCAGCACAGAAGAAGGGAGGCTTATACCTTTCCTCCCCAACGACCGTCAGGATGAAAACAGCACGCACCCACACCCAATGGCTATAAGACTTCGGAAAAAAAAATCCCCCTCTCTCACATCTGAACGTCCCACTCTGAGGGCATACAGCTCTTCCTGATAGGATCAGTATAGCTGATCCTTGTAGTACATGCATGCAGGCCGCTTCAGCCCATACCGCTCCCCTGCCAGTCACATGGGTTGTGCAGTTTGCATAGCTGGTTTTTAGCTGGGAGCATAGGATTGCCCTGGAGGTGGGGTGAGGTGGCCACTTATGAATTGCCAAAAAAGAGGAAACGCATCAGCCAGAGAGAGGACAAAAGAGGACACTACTCTGCATATGTTAATTTATATGTATACAGATGCAAATTTAGAAATAATTATAATGTAAATAGGTATACAGTACATCTCACCATAGTGTGTGGAAGACTGTGACCAGGTGAGCTGTGTACCTGCCTGTTCGGTCTGCTGCCCAGGTGCTAACTGTGGATGGGCAATTTCAAGGCCCAGCTCTTCCTTCTGATGGGTCTTTATCTTTAAATAGGACAGCCCTTCAAAGAGAGGATGCTTTGAGGACCATCCTCTGGGAGCCCTTTAAATAAAAGACTGTCTTCTGTAAGAGAAGACCTGGCCACCATGGGGGTGGCCATAAAGGACAGGTGAGGCAGGCACCTGAAGCAACATAATTCAGCCAATGCCCGCCATACGGAAGCAGTATTCAAGTTCAGGTTCTTACAATTGTTTCTGGCATGGCCAGTTCACTGTGCCAACTGAGTGCTCCGCAGGAGTTTTTGAGTGTCCTTGCCGTATCCCTTGAATTGGGCTTGCTGGAGGCCACAGTACCCATTACAATGTCCAGCCAGGACATTATACAGCAATGCCTCTTCCACAAATCGAGTCTATCTCCTGATCCAAAAGTTCCAGCTGCATTGTCCAGGCCTCTGGCTTGGCCTCTCTGCTGGTCATTTCTTAACTTCTCCCTCTATATAGAAGAATATTCCACATAATCTTTAAGGAACGCGAACCCAGATTTCTAAGAGATACTCAAGGGACAACTGTATACCCAAATGTTACAACACCCTCTGAGAAAGGAAAAAAAAAGTCACTCCATCGATCACAAGCAAGGAAAGAGTTAATCTAAACTCTTTCCCTCCCCACCCTCCCACTCCGACCCCACAAAAGCACCAACACTTTATGATCCCACTGCTGGGGCAGTGGTTCAGAAATAGAAATGTTGTCACATAGTTCAGGGGTACACCGAGTCCAAGAATTGGAACTGAACTGAGAGATACCAATGGACCGTTAACTTATTTAGGGGAGAGTTATCTGAAAGGCATGGAAACCAAGGAGGATGAAAGGGAGAACACGGCTCATTTTGGAAGCAGTTGAAACAGAAGCATGCTTATCACCCTTACATTAAGTGCAGAAAGACTACAGGGCGTCCATCCCTCTGAGTTCTCACTGTACTTTGCTAGCACCACCAAGGGTGACATGGGGTGAAATTCACCCCCCCCCCCAGGCCAGAATAAAGGAAATAGGGGAAGGGACTCTACTGAACCATATTCTGGAGATAGTGCTCTATTTTCTTCAAGCCCCATTCCAAGGGGTTGGTCACAATCTGGGCCCAGCATACCAGAGACCACTTTCACTGCTACAATCACCTCCACAAACTTCAAGGTTGACCAGGAATATTCTCTTAATCACACAGTCGATGCACCAAATCAGATTTGCAAGGCGGTGCTGAGAGGCATTCTCAATGCCTCTCCCCCCCCCCCCTTAAATTATCTTCCTCTGGACTGCCAAAGTCAGGGCTTCTGTGTTCTTCCAAAAGCAGTGTGTGATTTTTTTTAAAAAAAATTCAGTCTAGCTTTGGGTGGCCCAGATAGGGTAGAATAGTTTAAATATTTTTCCTGCCCCCAAGCCTTTGGGGTGGGAAAGAAATCCAGTGAATGCATGAAACAAACCAACAAGGCTTTCTGCTGCACCAGTATTATGAAATTACCCTTCGTGTCATCCAGTCCTGCTCTCTCCCAGAAATGGTCTGCTGTCTGTTCAGATTTGATAACTGAATCTGGATTCCCCATCCTTCTGCTAGCTTTTACTAGAGAAACCAAAAGCTTATGCAATGTAGGTTTATGCATGGCCCCCATTTGCTAACAGAAATAGTACTTGTAAGTTGCTCCGACTCAAGCCAAGCTGACCTGTTGCGCTTGAAAACATTCGAAGGCTACTGCACAAAAAGGGACAGCGCTCTTTCTCACCTCTTCCCGAGTTCACTGCGCCCTGTTGTTCCAGATGGAAGGATCCTCTTTTCCTTTGGGACCTGCCAAGGGTGGGGGAGAAAGAAACATAGCCTGTATAACAGGGGGCCATACTTCTGGGTTGGCCCTGAACTGCCAAAATCTGTTGATCCATTTGTTGGAGGGACTATGCTTTAATTTCTGCCTTCTTCTCACTACCAGTACTCACTAATTTGCCCCCTACCCCCCCCATATACTCAGAGCAACTCCCACCACTCCCATGCCAGAAAAGGTGTCTAAAGAAAGGGCGGTAGCCCTCAAGCTGGGTTCTTACATCCCAATGAGATTAGGGGGCTTGTTGTAAACAACCACGCATTGACTTGGTTTGCAGCTAACAACAACCCTAAGTATGGATTGTTGTTGAATTGTGGGTTGTCATTATGTGCGAACCCTGTACTATTGTTTAACTAAGGATTGTTAATCAACAACAACTCAGGAAGAGAACCCATGGTTTGTTGTTGGGTTGTGAACTCTGAGTTGTTCATGGTTAATAACCCATAGTCAAACCATAGTGCTTGGTTTGCACGTAATGACAACCCACAATTCAACAACCCACAATTCAATGACAATCCATACTCAACTCATACTCTGGGTGGTCGTTACGTGCGAACCAGGTCACCTTCACCTGAGGTGTGAAGTTGTCTTTATCCTTAGGCAGGATGTTAGGGTCAACCACGTGACCTTGGGATAAGAACACTCGCCCTGAGGTAATTCAGTCACATTCATGGATGCTTAATTTGTGAAAAACATGAAGGGTGACAGCAAATATTAAGTCATTCTATGGCCTGAAGTTGTTATGCTGGCGGCTTTTCATACCATGTAATAGTCATAGAGGAGACTTAGGGCAGCCACGCCGTCGTCATCTCCGTTAACCCTCATCATAGCCTTGGTTGCTGCTGTCAAGGGGTTCTCTAGGTAGCTCTTCCAAGCTTCATCTTCATTCATATAGGAGTATTTCTGGAAGCCCATCCCATCGTTCTTCAGAAGGCGCACAGACCTGAAACTGAGTGGAAAGAGGAAGGGGGAATGTTGATTGCCAGGACGTTTCCAGGGGAAGTTTAATCAGGGGTGCGCGTTCTTGAATCGTGGGTTGTTATATGGAAACCCTGCACTATGGTTTAACTATGGGTTGTTACCTACAAATAGCCCAGAGTTCAAAACCCAACAACAAACCATGGGTTCTCTTCCTGGGTTGTCAGTGATTTAACAACCCATTGTTAAACCAATGTGCAGGGTTCACATGTAACGACAACCCATACTTCGGGTTGTCATTACATGCAAACCAGGCCTGTGTGTGAGAAGCTCCAGAGGGTGGGCAGGTAGAGGGGTCCCCAACTAACAGAGCAGCTATTCTCACTTTGGGAGCTTTCAGGGGGAGGGTTCCCAGTGCTATCAATTAGAGGGCACTGTGCAGCTATTCCAGCTTTTTCGCTGTAATGCCTTTGTCTGCAGTAAGACAAAAGAAGTGATGCGAACACATGGGAAGGTTACGAATGGATGGCGACGATGTCTGGACCCCCCATAAAATACAGTGAATGAGGCAGGGCAGTAACACAATGAAAGCCTCATTTGGAAGCACCCTTTTTATGGAATACCCAAACAGGCCATCAGAGTCAGCAGGAAAGAAGCCTCAGTTTGCACAAACCACCTCTTCTGAGTTTGGGGGACACACTGAGGGTGCCTTGCCTGGAGGCCCCCCAAATCCAGCTCTTTGTATATGTGATTGGCTCTTGGCAGGACTGGAATGAGAAACTCAGAGGTCTGTGCACAACTGCCTTGTGTGGCGTGCCACTGGAGCTACATTTTGGAGCATGTCGCTAGGCAGTAAAAGGTTTCCAGGTTCTAGAGTGACTCTGCCCATCCCAGCTGGCCATTGGCTCCCCTCAACAGGAAAGGACTCTAAGACTTCCTGTTCTGGCTTGGATTTTGTCTGTGCAATGTAGACTTTACTGCCTCTTTGCTTGTTCTCTAGTTCTGACCCCCTGGTGAGCTGGCCACCCATGAATCCCTAAAAAAGAAGAAATGCATCACACACACAAAAAGAGGACAAAAGAGGATGGCAATTTGCATAAAATTAATATATGCTAGTTGGTACTTAAATGTTAATAACGTCTAAATTTGCATCTAAACAGAAATACGTCTCACCATAGTGTGGAAGACTGTGACCAGGTGACCTCTGTGCCTGCCTGTTTGGGTGCTCACTGTGGATGGGCTACAGTTCTTATGGTTCTTTATCATTAAACCGGAATTGGACAGGTCAGCCCTTAAAAGTGAGGACTGCCCTCTGTAAAAGAGGGCACATGGACACCCTACTTGGTTTCTGACTCCCACTCAGTAAGTAGCTATGGCTCAGCACTGACTCTCTCTCTAACTTATTTGCATCGTAGTTATAAGGTACAATCTGTATAATCACAACAGCCTCATCATGCAGTTGTTAATCTTAGATATGAATAAAACCTTGGAACAGCTCCTCAAAAATATTATGAAATGCAAGAGAGGGGGTGGGGAATCTATGAGAACTGAGTAAGCTAACACATCTGGGCTTGTTTCCCCCTTGCCTTTTGTTTGCCGAATGTTCAGCTGATTATTTGGCTTCTGGGATTTACACCGTATCCCACCCCAAAGGTGTGGGATACAACTGTAGTGAATCAAAAACCCCCAGAAGGTATAAAATATTTGTTCAAATACAATTTGTATTTGAACAATTTGAACAACACATATATTCAAGCTTTGAAAAAGCCTTTAACAAGAAGAAATACACTGAATAGATAACCTGCCTTCAGCAGTGTGTGGTCTGATAACCTCCTGTTTGGACTACTACAATATGTCATTTGTGGGGCTGCCTCTGAAGATGGTCTGGAAATGTCAGCTGGTGCAGAATATGGCAACGCAAGTTTTAAATGGGATGAGGCGTTATGGCCATATAACACCAGTTCTCTCTCCCCTTCACTGGTTTAAGATTAGTTTCTGGGCCCAATTCAACGTGCTGGTTTTGACCTGTAAAGCTTGGGGTCTTTGGGGGTCTCAGTATTTAAAGAACTCCTGTTCCCATATGTACCTACCCATTCTTTAAGATCAACAGAGGCCCTTTCTGAATGCCCCTTCAGTTTGAAGCATGGAGGATGGCCATAAGTACGACAGCTTTTTTTAGTGGTGGCCCCTGATAGCAGAACACTTTTCTAGAGAGGACCACCTGGCACCCACATTAACATTCTTTCGCTGCCAGGCAAAGATGTCTCTGTTCTTTCAGGCCTCTTAAACACCTTTTATTGTTACTGAACATCACACAAGCTTGTCATTAACAATTCTGCCTCTGCTTTTGTGGTAGTTGTATTGTCTGAGCCTTATGAGATTGTTTTTAGCTCTTAGTTCTTAATGTGACTCGTTGGTACTATTTTTTACTCCCTGTTCTGATTTTAGCTTTGGATTTTAGTGTGACGTTTTGATTGTATTTATGGATATTAAGGTCTGAATACTGTACATCTCCCAGATAACTATGTTATAGTCAATTTTTTTTTTTTAAACAGACAGGCAGCATAGAAATATTTTAATATAAAAATAAAACAAAGCATTCCCTATGGGACAGTTGCTGAGGGGCTAACTTCATGTTTCATGCAGATACCAGTGTTCCCAAACCACTTTGGGAGGGGTCAATGTGGAATAGAGAAGCAGGTGGGGAGGTCTGCTGATCACAAACTCAACCCAAGTCGATCCACCCAGAAGTCGCTTTCTTAAAAACAAAACAAAAAACAACTGTTACTTGTTTTTAGTGTGTTATTAGGGCCTGCAAAATCATCTTAGGCAATCTTACCCACAACTCCTTTTTCAAATAGAATAACTATGGCTATAATACTTCGGTTCTGCAGAGACCTGTGCGACCTACGATTGAGTTTTTGCTTCTGTCCTCCCTCACAGACCTTGTGCCAAACAAACCAGAGCCAGTTTGTGGCTGAAACAGTGAAGAGTCTATAGTGTTGGATTTGGGCAATCCCCAGACACCCTATGGAGCCATGAAATTCACTGGGTGTTCTGGGCCAACAGATACTCTCCCCGCCTAGCTTACTTCATGGTTTTTTTGTGATGATAAAGGCGGCGGCGGGGGGGGGGGGGGAGACGCCGTGGAGCTTGTATTTTCAGTGCAGCTGATGAGGAAGAGGACAGAGCTGCAGAACAAATACAGAGCTACGTTGCCAGAGGGGACAGAGACAAATATATCCTTGCCAAGCCTTACCCTTGGGTACTTGTGCACTCTTTAAGCGGCACCATGGCCTCAGGGGCAAGAGTTTTTCTCAGATCATTGTCGACTCCGCCATCCAGGAATCAAAGGGCAGCTATGATTATTTGCTAATAACAGTCATGAACTAAGGAACAGGCATTTTAATAAGTCTAGTTTGATTATATGGGCTGGGACGATTCCCACTGCCCACCCCCCAGCCATCTTTTTATATGAGCTTGCAGAAACCCCCCCAAATGAGGCATGATTGCGAGGGACACCATTGGTACAAATTATTTATGTATTTATTACATTTACATCCGGCTTTTTTCTTCTTGCAAGGAACCCAGGGCGGATTACATGGTCGTGCTCCTCTCCATTTTATCCTCACAACAGCCCTTTGAGGCAGGTTAGGCTGAGAGTCAGTGACTGGCCCGAAGCCACCCAGTGAGCTTCATGGCCGAGTGGGGGCTTGAACCTGGATCTCCTGAGTCCCAGTCCAGCACTCTAACCACTACACCACCCTGGCTCTGTAGATACTGGAGATAAAAGGGGATATGCATCACCTCTCCCTCCCAAGAGGACCACAATAAAGTTTGCATATGTTAATTAATATGTATACATGAAAATTTAGAAATAATAATTTAAATAGAAATGCACTCCATCTCACCATAGTGGGGAAGACTGTGACCAGGTGACCTGTGTGCCTGCCTCTTCAGCCTGCTGTCTGGGTGCTACCTGTGGACGGGCAACAGGTCTTGTGGCTCTATCTTTAAACCAGAATTGAACAGGAGAGCCCTTGTAATAGAGGACAGTCCTCTGTTAAAGACGTCACATACATTTCTATATGTGCATCGATATCTATAAGTTAGCATATGCAAACTTTATTATGGTCCTCTTTTTTGAAGGGGGAATAATGCATTTCCTCTTTTTTTGGTGATTCACAAGTGGTCACCCTACAGCAGTGGCCCCCATGAGCATCCAAGAAGCCATTTGTGGCTAGTGTGGTTTTTTGGGGACAAGGAGCATCTCAGTGCTCAGCTCTCCATTGGCGTGTCAAGTGATCAGCGTACCGACAACAGTAGGAACCTCATACAGCCCGAACAGTGAGCAGCAAAGTGCTCGAGTTGAAATAAATGCAGATGCTTCAACTCGAATAGCTTCCATTAATAAATGAGCCCTATCTGGGCATGCGCAGAACATGGGGGGAAAGCCAGCTCACCTGCCTTGCCCTGCGCTATGAGTGGCAGATCTAGTCAGGCCTTTACAATATCCCATGAAGCCATGTTGACTGCAACAGCAGAGACAGCCAGGGGGCACCAAGCCAGAAACCGTCCATACACCCGCGCCGCAATCCAGATGGCTCAAGTAACCTAGCCAGGCACCGGCCATTTCCTCGTACGCAACACCAGATCCACCCCAAGTTTCCTCTGCCACGAAGGCTTCAGACCTCAGCAGAACCACCTATTTCTGAAAGTGCCTCTAATCAACAAGGACCCCAAGAGCTGCCAGCTGACCAGGAAAAAAACTGCCTGACATGATCCTATGCCTTTAAGAGCAGCTCAATCTGCAGAAATCAGCAGCCAGCACTTCTTTTGCAGCAACTAATGTCTGCAAATGAAGCTGTTGTTAAAAGCACAGGAGGCAGGACCTGTAAAAAAAACACAACAAAGTTAGCAATCCTACAGCAACCACGACAACCCCCACCCCCAAATTGCACATGGAGGCTTCATCAAAAAAGGCTTTAAACGTTTTTTTTTTAATGGTCATTTGCTGTTATACTCTTGACCACGAAAGCAAAACATCTGATCTTCTGTCTTTCCAAAGACAAAATTCCGTTAAGAATTCACCCAACAGTTCTTCCCCTGCCCTAACTGTGGCCATCAGAAGAAAGGAGGAAAAATCCAACCCGGCTTTCCAAGGGCAAAAAGTTCCAGAGTTCGGTTTGCTCCTTTTATCTCCTTGCACACACACAATCTGCCCCCACACCCCACCGCCTCTCCCCCTGGGACATGGCACTAATGCTAGTTAGTTTCACTCTCTGCGTAAAAACTCTTTAACAGGTGGGTTTTTTGTGCTTTTTTTTGGTCCTTTTTTTTGGGTGCGAGTTTCGTTGTCTTTAAAATTTTCTCACGCAGCCCTCCCTCCCTGTCAGTGCCGCCCCGACTGTCTCCAAGAAGCACACGTTAGGATGACTCAGGTTTCACCACTGTCGACGCTGTTTAATCCTGTTCAGACAAGAACCTTCAGCCAGACTGAATCCAAAACATTCACATGAAAAGAAGCAGGGAATGGGGAGAAGAGCCGGCACTGGGCCGTTCACCCCAGGCATGGGCTCGCTTCAGCCATGCGTGGTCTACTCTTTCCCCTGCCTCTTATTTCTTTAATTAGACCCCCAGTGGTCTACTGGTGTGTCTTTTCATTGCCAACGCTGAGAGCACATAGCATCTCTCAACAGACATAGCATAACTAATCTGCACTAAGTGATCCTCAGCAGGCCCTGTTGCTCCTACGAAGTCTTATTTAAGAACGTTTGGGTCTTAAGAGCTTCCAGCAGCGCAGTTCTTTATTTTATTTATTTATTATTGCATTTGTATCCCACCTCTCTGGAACTCGAGATGGCTACATGGGATTCCCAGGCGGTTTCCCCTCCAAGCACCGACCTGACCTAGACCTACTTAGCTTCAGCAAGGGGGCTGCCTCTTGGGCCTTCAGACCGTGCCATAGATAATTTCAGACTCTGGACTTAATGGTTGGATGGGTGCCCCCTTCTTTAGATGGTAATATGTAGGACTTCAAAATGTGTTTAGCCAGCCCAGCTGAGTTGGGGAGTCCTCCTTTGGCTGTGTGGGACCCTGGACATCTGCCCCAAAGTCCTGACCTAACAGCGGATGAAGGTCACACCCTCCAACACTTCACAGCTGAAAACAGAGGCATACATGTGATTATAGGTATTTATGTGATATACAAGATTCATTGACCACACAATCTTGGCACATTGCTGAAGGCTACCAACCTTCCTTCTGCATGCTGTATTTATTTACTTAAAATATGACTGGGTTCACACAACTCGCTAACCCACATGCTGAGGCTGTTCACACAACACACTAACCCTCACAGTGTGGGTTTGTGTTGTGTGAACAGCCTCAGCATGTGGGTTAGCGAGTTGTGTGAACCCAGTCATATTTTAAGTAAATAAATACAGCATGCAGAAGGAAGGTTGGTAGCCTTCAGCAATGCACCAAGATTGTGTGGTCAGTGAATCTTGTATATCACATAAATACCTATGTGGGTTGTTTTGAACCGTGCGTTGTTTGCTGAACCATAGGTTAGTGTGTTGTCTGAACACAGCACGTTTTCTGCAGCGTGGGTTATCATGTTGTCTGAATGCAGCCGGGGGGCTTGTTAACCACCCTGAACAACCCACCAACAAACCATTGGTTCTCAAGGTGGCTTGTTGGAGAAAATAAGCCGTACTGCATAGTTAACAAGCCACTCTGGCTGTGTTCAGACAACACACTAACCCACGGTTCAACAAACAACCCACACTCAACCACTGAGTGTGGTTTAGCGTGTTATGTGAACAGCCCTTGAGTGTGGGTTGTTGTTGAACTATGGATTGTTTGTTGAACTGTGGGTTAGTGTGTTGTCTGAACCCAGTACATTTTCTGCAGGGTGGCTTATTAACCATGCAGAGTGGCTTATTTTTCCTTGAACAAGCCAACTTGAGAACTCATGGTTTGTTGTTGCGCTGTTCAGGGTGGTTAACGAGACACATAAGACACACAGTGTGGTTAACAAGCCAACCTGTGCAAAATGTCCTGGGTTCAGACAACATGCTAACCCATGGTTCAACAACAACCCACACTCAACCCCTGAGTGTGGGTTAGTGTGTTGTGTGAACACCCCCAATTATTTTTTAAAGGCCAGAGAAAAAGCCATTTTCCAAGGTGGTAAATATGATTTGAGAATGGTAGGGTCTGGGACCTAAATCAGCCTTTAAGTGTGAAGTAATGCAGTGAGTGTTGGACTAGGACCAGGAGACCCAGGTTCAAATCCCCACTCAGCCATGAAGTTCACTGGTTGAATAAGCCCACTCCCTCTCACAAAGCCAAAACCTACCTCACAGGGTTGTTGCAAGGATAAAAGGAAGGGGGAACCTCATATCTGTGCCCTTAGTTCCTTGGAAATAAATATATAAATTGGCATGCTAGACTAGCACCCAAAAGAGGTAAAGCTGTCAGGTTTGCTCTGAAACCCTTCAGTATAAAGATATGGCAAGATAGTTTTTACACTATAGAATGTATCCTGTTCGTTCAAGCAGAGCAGAGCTGCGGTGTTGAAGGGAGGAAATCTTATCTATAACATACAAGTTATGAACTTCGGCTGCAATCCTTGCCTGAAAGTAAGTCCCACTGAAGGCTTACTTCTGACTGCCCGCCAGGATGGCTCTGTGTTACATCCAGTATCGGAGGCAGGGTGCCTCTGTGTGCCAGTGGCTGGGGAACCTGAGCAGCAGGGTGCTCTCGCCTCACGTCCTGCTCATGGGCTTCCCATTGGGGCTTCTGACCAGCCACTGTGAGAACAGAATGCTGGACTAGAAGGGCCTTTGGTTTGATCCAGCACAGCTCGTCTGATGTCCTTATGAGTAGCCATGTATAGGACTGAGCTGTTAGTTTTATAAATTAGTAGACTGACAGCTTGCAGCCAAAAGATTGGTTACTTAAAACCGATATGTGAACTCCTGCAGCCACAAACGTCCTTCCTCTTGGCTCATTCTCTGTCCCAGTTTTGTTTGCCCTTCTCAGGCCTTCTTCCCCTTCCCTCACTCCTCTGGACCAGTCCCTCTTTCCATAACTTTCCCTTCCCACCCTTCTGCCTTCTCCTTTCCTAGGCCCCCGTTTCCTTTGCCTCTTCCTTCTTAGGAGAAAAGCAGCTCAAGCAACAGTAGTCGGATCTCCTTCAGCCTCCCCGCCCCACCCCCGGACTTTGGCAGCAGTTGGCTTTTCAGGTGCCCCAAGGCACAGCCTCCCCGCCATCCCTGCAAGCATAAAACCCCCCATAGCCACAAGATCCTCATCATCCCTGAAGGAGGCATATTGCACAGTCAGGCTGGCCTCTGTACTAGGCCTACCCCAAATTTCATAATGGTTATTTTATTTATGTTGTCATTTAGAATACCTATCTCCTGCTTTTCAGCAAAATGCTAATACAGAATAAAATGTATATGGCTTCACTTGTTGTTTGTAAACCTCCCCCAGAGGCCTTGGCTCTAAGCATTAATACACCCCCTCCCAATCTTTAAAATGTGAATAAAAACAATCCAGAGTTCTGTGACAGGGACAAATCAGTTAAGGGCTGAATATTCAAAGGGTTATAAAATGATTTAAGTACCAAGGGGATTCTTCCTCCAATTCCACCCACCCACCCACCCACCCAGCAACTGCCCAATTTAGCATCTCAACCCTTTCAAGTCTGAAACAGGTAGTGGAGGGATGAGCCCCAGGTAAGGCCCCCAAATCCTCTTTAAGAAGGGTTCCCATCTCACCTCCCTTGGGCACTATTTGTCATGCTAACCTTGCCTTCTCTGTCTGTGGGCAATTCTGTTAGGGAAAACAAACTTTCTTTCTTTCACAAGCTTGTTCTCTTTTGTGCAGCTGTCAGACTAAAAGGGGCGACTGAAACAGGGGGAAGGTGGGGCGGGGTGGGAAATCCACAAGTTGTAAACACAGACACCAGACAAGACAGCCTTTCTTTCTTCCTGCTTGGGGAGAGAGAGATGCACCATCTGAAGTCAAGTATAAAGTGATACCCGCCAGTGAGTGGTGCACCAAGAGCAGAACTATGGTCCAGGACATCCAGGGCCCCGCTCAGAAGAATGTACAAGAGGGCCCCCAAATGCAGCAGGGCTGGTTTATCACATATGAAGTAAAGGACCCAAGACAGGGCCTTTCCAGTGGCCGCTCCCAGGTTGTGGAACTCCCTCCCAAGGGAGGCTAGGTTTGCTCCCCCTCTGCCGTCCTTCCACTGGCAGGCAAAGAAGGCTTTTAGCCTGTAAGTGGGCCTGTCGGGTTGGGTGCTGTTTTTATTTTGTATTCTGCAATTGTTAGGGTTTTACTGTATTTTACTGTATTTTATTGTTTTAATCCATTTTAATTATGCTTGTAAGCCTCCTTGAGTGCCATTTTTTGGTAGAAAGGTGGGGTACAAATCAAATCAAATCAATAAAATAATACACATTAGCATCCTAATCGCACCCCCCCCCCCCGTCACTCCATCCAGAATCTAAAATTACCTAAGGGCACCTTCACTGCCTACCTCCTCTTGAACAACAACAGCAGCAAGAAGGGGGGGGGGGAGCAGGACCAAAAGAACCTGCATGACTGTTAAGAATCTTAACTTTGAGGCCCTTCTCTGGAGTCCCATGCCATCAGAAGACAAGCCAGTGATGACCAGGCAAAGGGCCCAATGAAAACCATTTTATTTGCCCAGGCCTTTTGGTTTTTCAATCTTTAAGCTTTTTTTTTTTTAGCTTGTGGAATTGTTTTATTGCTGCTCTGCTGGGTTACTGTAGGATTTTTAAAGTTTATTTTAAAAGTGTGTATACTGTTTTAATTTATTGCCTTCCTTTTTCCTCTACTCCCCTTCCCTTGTGTGCCTTGTCTTTTTAGTTTGTAAGCCTGATGGCAGGGCCAGTCTCTCCTTTTAAATTTATTATTCATGATTATGATGATAATGAGGAGGACGACGACAACAACAACAACTGCACTGGAGGTTTTGTCAAATGGAAGGGTGGGATATTAATTTAAAAAAACAAAAACTAAAATGAAAAGTCCCTTTCAGGTGACTGTCAAGGGTCAATGGAAATGGGGCACGGGGAGGGGGTTGCCCCACGCACTGGCCCCACCCCAACCGCCCCACAGTCATCAGAACCTGTATACAGAAAGGCCTACAGGTTTAGGACAGTCAAAAAGCAGCATTTATTCACACAAACACAGCGTTAACTTATGGAGCTCACTGTTGCAAGGCACAGTGGTGGTCACTAGTTGAGAGGGCTTTAAGAAGGCAGTACTACAGAAGTAGGGAACCCGTGGCCCTCCAGATATTGCTGGACTCCAATTCCCATGAATCTAAACCAGCATGGACAATGGTCAGGGATGACAGGAGTTGTGGCCCTCCAAGGGTTGTCAGACTACGCATTTGGTGGCCCTCCAAGGGTTGTCAGACTACGCATTTGAAGTCCGCATTTGGCCCACGGGCCGGAAGTTTCCGCTTCTGTTATAGGGAGTCATGGTTGGATGCATCCATGCAACACAACTCCTCAGAGAGGGTCAGCCCTAGGGCTGAATTCAGTTTCAGAGAAATGGCATGCCAGTGCTGGGTGGAGACAAAGGAAAAAGGGGCAGGGCTAAAAAAGATCAAACCCACCAACATCATTTAGCTTAAATTTCTTATTGCCAGTAAGTGATCCTTAGGAGAGGCATGTCAACCTTTACGAGGGGGAGAATGGGCAAAAGCTAGAAAACCACCAAATGACCAGCAGTTGGGGGGATGGGGCATGGCAGAAAAAGAGATGTGGCCAGAAAAAGGGTGTGGCCATCGGGGAACCCCAGAGGGATGGATTGGGACCACGACCCAGTAGGGCCCAAGTCTCCCTGTCCCTGCTCTAGCTTTTTGGAGGGCCTTGGCTCCACTCTATTGAACTCCAACACTGCCTGTAACCCCAGACCCAACACTAAGAGCAGATGTATGCCTCACCCAACAGTTCCCTTGCTTATCAAGAAATATGATTCATAATAGCCTTCTAGACACGTCTTCAGCATTGTGCTAGAGAGACAGTCAAGGGGCTAGACCTCAAGGGAAAATGTTTACCCTTTTTCTACTCTGCACCTATTTGTGTGGAAAGGCACACGTCTGCAAACAATCTCTTCTCCCCCAGATGTCTTGCTGATATTCCTGTCTCTTCCTTACATCCTGTTCCAGTGGTAATAGCACATGGTTGCTTATCATGGCCAGAAAGGAAACCAAGACACACAGAATCCATGCATTTTACACAAACTTACACACTGCCTTGTATAGCCTTCCCCAACCTGGTGCGCTCCAGATATTTTAGACTACCCTTGCCCATGCTGGCTGGGGCTGATGGGAGTTGAAGTCCAAAACATCTGGAGAACGCTGGCCTGGCATCTTTCCTAGGGCAAAAGAGAAATCCTTTAAAATTTAAGCGTTTGTCCCCAGTGCACACCTGAAAACCTGCCTTCCCTTAAGGATTACCTCTGTGGATTCCAACTTCTGGATTTGAGCTGCATTTGTTCAAATGAGCACCAGCCAATCTACACAACAACAAAAAGGCAGGCAGTCTTTAATGAGGTGATGCTCCAAGACTGTGTAAACGCAAAGGGCAGATGCAGAAAAAGAGCCGGCGGATTCCAACCTCAGGTCTGGGGCTGCCCAGGCAGTTCCATCGCCACAAATTGGAGTATACCAGGCAAATCAAAACAGAGGGTCCAGGCAAAAGGTACAGAAGGAAGGATATGGAGAAAAATGATCCCTGCCTCCTCCAGTGGATACTGGTGACTCCGACGTCAGTGGGGCGGTGAATCCACTCTGGGTTTCAGTCGGAACCACTCAGAACACTAAAATTACCTAGGGTACTTTCAATAGGAATACCTATACTTGAAGTACATATCATTCCCTGGTGAAGCACCTTGGATAGCTCCTTTAGAGTTCTGGCTGAAACCCAGAGCGGATTCATTGCCCCACTGACATCGGAGCCACCAGCCTCCACTGGCTTCCTCTCCAATCTCCCTCTTGGTGTGTATTTTGGCATCAAGGCTGGGCCTGGTCGGGCATCTGCCGAGGGCCCACACCCCAGCAGGGGCTCACTGACAAGAGCCCCCTGGATCTGCTCCTCCTCTTCCCCATGGCAGCCTGGTGTTCCCCTGCCTCTCGCTCTGGCCCAGGCAGCGGAGGTGGTGAGAAGGCGGAGCAGGAGATGCCTCGGCCTGCCGGCTCTCTGCCTGTCAGGCCAGCCAGAGGTAGCAATGAGGAGACAGAGCAGCTGCCTTTTCGTTTTTACTCTAGAGTAGGTGCAGGGCCTCCAATCCTGATCTTAAAAGCCCCCCTAGCCCCGCAAATAAGGGCCCAGTCCAGATCGAGGGCCCTGCACCTACCCTAGAGTAAAAATGAGAAGAAGACAGAGCTGTTAGACACACATTTCAAGTAATGTCTGTTTTGGCCCTTAGCTGACTCAGACATGGTCAGAGAGTTGTCTTGTCACGGCAACTGCAACACACCTCTTCCTCCTCTTCCACTCCCCCAAAATGGCCAGCCAGGGCCTCAAGCGTGGTAGCAGCAACAGGAATCATGGATGCACTTCGCGGCGGGCTATGCGCCTATGGTATCTATCCACCAACAGGCTAGATGCACAGATATCCGTTCTGCCCAATGGCTGGGCCACCTCTCACACTCCCTGCGCCGACAACCTCCCCACCTAGAATTCAGCAGGGAGACTTGAGGGAAACAGCTTGAATCTCACTGGACGAATCATTTCCCAATGATGTCCCAAGGGCTTAGCCCGGCAAGAAAGGGGCGGATTTCACAGTTCAGGTAAGTTTGTTTGTTTATTTGTTTATTTATTTATTTCATCTCTATACCGCCCAATAACTGAAGCTCTCTGGATGGCTCACAAAAATTAAAACCAAAAAGCACACAGTAAAACAATACAAAATATAAAAGCATTAAAACCACAATACAACCAGAATAAAACCTAGCAGCAATGCAGAGATTTACAGATTTAAAACAGCAGACTTAAAAGACTAGAAAGCTAAAATGCCTGGGAAAATAAAAAAGGTCTTCACCTGGCACCAGAAGGAATACAAGGTAGGTGCCAGGCGAACCTCACTAGGGAGCTCATTCCACAGCTGGGGTGCCACAGCAGAAGAGGCCCTCCTCCTAGTAGCCACCCGGGTCACTTCCTCTGGCAGAGGCTCACGGAGAGGGACGGGTAGTTGTGTCCCCTTCACTTCTTTGCAAACCTTGGTTTATTGCTTCTGGGTTTGGTGGGGGTTTTTTTTGGTTTTTAAAATTATTTTTCCATTAAACACATAAACAAAACTTTTAACAGTACTTTAGAGTACAAGAGCTTATTATATATATATATATATATATATATTATACAGAGAGCTTCTGCTATTGGGTGGTATAGAAATGAAATAAATAAATGAACTGTATAAAGAACAAGAGTGTAGGTTGAAAGTGCCACCTTTTTTCCCAGGGGCGAGAAACTTGTGGCCCTCCAGGTGTTGCTGGGCTGAAGCTGCCATCATCCCCAAACATTGCCCATGCTGGCCGGGGCTGATGGGACTTGGAATCTAATGATATCCAGAGGACCACATGTTCCCTGCCCCTCTTTTATTAGATGAAACAGTGGTTTGTGAAAGAGTTGAGCGTAAGGGAGAAGTTTGGCAAAGGCAAGTTCTCCCACCAGAGTGTTGCACTTATGGGATAAGCCACTCCTTTCCATCCTATTATTAAAGGGCACTGCAGGCGGAGCCATATCTTGTATTGAATCTGATAATCCTCACCACACCTACATCAAGCTAGCTGTCTCTGAAATCCCTTATTAGCAGAGACACAAATAAGCACACTTTCAGAAACCCATGAAATAAATATCTACAGGTTCACACTGAAATTTTAATCTGAATCAACATATTTCAAACCCAGATTCCATTTTTGCAACAGTGCCTTCATTCTTGATAGATATTGGGTCTTCAGTGGTGCATGTTCACTTAAGACCAGAGGAATGTCCCCCTTTGCCATGTGTTTCACCATTTCAGAGCAGTTCAGCTCCACTTTGGATTGGGGTGGGGGTCATATTTTTTAATGCTTCAGCCTCTAAAATACACTGCATCTAGTAAACTAGCACATCAGGCAGACAGTTTGAACATAGCTCTTCTTCCCTGATTTGCTGATTTACTACATGCAAGGTATCACGCTGCTATTCTCACATATACCAGACAGCTTCAAAATTTCAGCTACTTGTTATTACAACTCCCTAGGGAAAACCGGAGGCAGAAAGACTTATATTAGGGTGGACAAGTACAGTTTAACAGTAGACCCACTGAACGCTGTGGGAGTTACTCCTGAATAAACACACACAAGATTGCACTGTTAGTCTCACAAAGTGGACCATTTCAAAACTTAAAAGCTGCATATGTGGTTCACACTTCTTAGGTTACTGCTGCAGGATGTAATAGCAACAAAAACCAGACTATGTAACATGAAGAGTTATTAAAAACCGAACTTCTCCATGCTTCTCATTGTCTTTGAGGTTGCTTTATATTTTACTGACCACAGGAGAGACATCCAGGCTAAAGGCTTAGACAAGTGCAAGTTAATTAATACACACAAGCAAATGGAAGACTACTAAACCAAATCCTTTAAGAAACTCAAACCTCTCTGAAGTCTCCAACTTGTGACCTAGACCTTGAAACCCTAAAATCCAAATCCCAGAGGTGTGGGTGCGGTGTGTGACACTCTATACATACTCAGAGGCAACTATTTCACATAGTCCAAAACTGAGTTGCATGACAGGCTAAAATTCGTCAGTAGAGCTGAAACGAATGTTGAGGGGAAATTCTCAAGCAAATTCTTCTAGCATCAATTTGTCGTTTAATATCTTTTCCAAAACAGAATTGTGTATACTTTTCTTTAAAAAAAAAAAAGAAAAAGAAAGAAAAAAGAAACAAGGGAGAGTGGGAGGGAAAGAAAAAAAAAAAACCAAACAGCTTGACTGGAAATAGATCCCTTTCTGTCGGCAGGACAAGCCCTTGTGCGCGCTAATAAAGGGCTTTAACCTTTTCATTCACCAAAAGCATAACTCAACATTTTAATAGCACGCCTTGTTGCATGACAAAAATTTGCTCCTGGCAATCATGGTTTCGACCACAAAACCACAGCAGGGAGTAGCTCTTGGTTAACTCTTTCAGGCCTGCCTGCTGCCATGATGCACATCTGGTTAGAAGTTGGGCCTGATCTGGGTCATGTGTGGAGGCATCCCCCGCCCCCTTTCTCCTTTTCCCTTCTGAGGAATGGAATGTGACTAAAGGAAGTTAAAAGGTCTCGTGACACATTTTACTATTGCTGTCTCCCAGCCTCTGAGGGATATTCACACATTATGTAGGGCTAACTGCTGTCTGGGGATGATGGGAGTCATAATCCTACCAGATCCAGTGGGTACCAGCTCCCATTTTGCTTTTGCTGTCACCTAGAATCTCAGGGACTTTTTACACATCATGCAGGGCAAATGGCAGGGGTGATGGGAGTTGTAGTCCCAGCACATCTGGAGGGCACCAGGTTGGGGAAGCCTGCCCTGGTGATTTTAGGTTGGTTCACATATGCATGAACACACACACAAGCACATGATATAACCACTGGCTTACTATAGGCTTACCAGACTGGCTGCAGAGAGAGAGAGAGAGAGAGAGAGAGAACTGGCATTTGATGTGATATGAGAAGCCTCATCTATACATGTAGCGGAAGGACGTGGGAAGAAGGTGGGAGAACTGTACTTCAGACTGGAGGTGTGGAAGGGAAAAAACTGCATTGTTTAATCTTCTCCTCCTGGGGAAAAAAGAAACACCTTGCAGGTAGAAAAGTAGCACAGCAGGTTGTGGGGTGGTTTAGAACTTTTCTTCATGCGCTAGTTTTTTGCATGCAAGGAGAATGGAAAATGTAGAGGAGCATTGAAAAACAGTGCCCCACCCCCGCCTGTGGTGGTACAGCCACTGCCTCATTTTTCTAAATGTACGTAGGCCGGATGAACGTTCTATCTATGGCGGTGCATCTAAGATGATTCATTCATACAAGCAAGCCAGGATCTTGCAGCAATCAAAGGATGAACATGCATGTGTGAATGCTAGACCAGACATGCATCTGCAAGTAAAAGTTTGTCTCCACCCGTTGTTTGGACTTCCCGTCTTTGGGGGTACCCTGTACAAAACATAATGTGCAAATGGGCCTCATTCTGGTGTTCTGACATACTAGGAACGAAATGCATGGGGCCTGGATGCTTAATGGCCCAAATAATTGTGGAACTTTAATATATCCACTCACAGTCCAAACCTGTAGATAGGCCTTCCCCATACTGGCACCATCCAGATGTATTGGACTACAACTCCCATCAGCTCTAGCCAGCAGAGCCAATTTGAACGCTGATGGGCATTTTATGCCACAAGTTGCCCACCCCTGCTGTAGATCCAGCCAGCTCCCAGCTATTTCTTCCAGCTCTACACACATCTCCTTGTTCACTATAAAATCTGGGATAGATTCATTTGCAATGATTAGTCCCCTGGGATCATGGTGAAATCAATCCTTCCCAGATATGGCTCCACATACCCTGTGGTGTGGGCTCACTCAAGTCCATGCAAAATATCTTAGGTCCATTTTTAAAAATCCACTGAGTTATCTAAAGAAATGTACACATCCATTTTCATTCTAAACAAATTGCTCAAGTTTTGTTTCAGCTCTAGCTATACGTGTTTGTAGAGAGAAGATCCAGTGGTATTATGCCCCCATTTCCAGAAGGCTGCTGAACTCTCATCTTTCCTCTGTGTGGTGTAGTGACAAGTGCAGGGTTCGGCAGACTTAAGGCTTGCAGGATCTACTTGTTTTTCACTAGAACCCCAAGGACCACCAACCAGAACCAGATGCGAAATAGCAGCTCAGGACGTGGGAAATAAAGTTGTGGAACAAGGCACCTCTGAACATATGCTAAGCCCAGAAATTTGCTTTCAGTACCAGAACCGGAACTCATATACATCCTCACAACAGCCCTGTGAAGTAGGTTAGGCTGAGAGACAGAGACAGGCCCAAGGGCACCCAGTGGCCTTTGCAACCAAGTGGGGATTTGAACTCCAGTCCTAATCTGACACTCTAACCAGACTTCTCCAGCCAGATGTACTCCGACACACTGAAGGGCAACTCCACATTCCCCCAATCAGCATGGTCAATGGCTGGGGATGATGGGAGTTGTACTCCAACACATATTTAGGCACCAGGTTGGAGAAGGGTGTTCTAACCCTGACACCATGCTGGCTTACCAGGTGGTTACAGGAATGCTTTAGTAAGTTCACAATCTTGTAAAGGGCTCCATCTGTATTCGCCCCAAGTTTTCCTCTCATCTCAACTGAAGGAAGCCAGTCACCAAAGTCCGTCTGACTGTTCTGGAAATGCTTATTGAACACTGCTGCCAACAACACTCTCAGCTTTCATATAACTTTCCTCCACCCCACTGCCTCCCGCAGTTTGGCCCTTGAGGGGACATCACTGGGATGGTTGTCAGAACATCCTTTCTCTGTGTGAAGGCATCTGCAGTTATTGCAAAGCTGGGCTGTCCCCGCCTTCAAGTCAAAGCCATAATAAGCTGCGCCATTCATCATCTTCTTGACCCATCATTCTGAAAAGGCTCGTGCCAGCATATGCAAAAGCCAACAGCAGGGGCAGAAACGTCCACTTGCATTCCTATAGCTGAAGGCATAAAGCCAGAGTCCCCATCTCTACAGACCAGAGAGGAGGCAGCAACTGTTTATCTTTCTTTCCTTTCCTTTTTTCAAGTCTGCCATCAGAGATCAGCATCACAAAAGGACAAGGCTACCTGCCAACTTGCTTTGAAGAAAACATGGGAGTAATAAAGCAGTTGATTCTTTTTAGAGAAGGTATGAACTGCTGGGTCCTTGAATCACACCATCTTCTTGGTCTGAATTTTCGCTTAAGACAAAACCAAACCCCAGAACCACAACTAAATGCACATCCCCCCCACCCATTTGTGGAAAGACCTTGCACAGAAGGAAAGCCAAAGTCTTTCAATGCAAAGACCGCGCAAGGGAAAACATCGTAAAACACTCGCTCATTCCAGAGGCCTCGATCGATTGGTAGATCTTCAGGAGAAGATTGTGTGCTGGATGGATCCAGATTTAGGTGCATGCAGCTGGGCTGTGGAAGCAGACTTCCCTGCTCAGCCTCACCCCCATGGCAGCTCCTCAAGCCCTCTGAAGATACTATACCAGGAGTAGGCAATCCAGTGCTCTTCTGATGTTTTTTAGCCTAGAATTTTCACCATCCTTTATGATTCACCGTGTTGGCTGCAGCTTATGGGAGTTGGATTTCTAAACACCTGGAGGGTACCAGGTTGCCTACTGCTGCACCACACATGGGATCAGGGGACCCTGATGAATGGGGTGAGCAGTGGGGTGGGGTGAGGGAGGGGGAATTGCCAAAAAAACAGGCAGAGTCACCTATCCATCAGTGGAAGACGATCCTGTATCCAACCCAGTCTTTTGCTTCTGTTGCTCTGTAAGGTGTCCTGTTCACCAGCTACACTAGATTAATAATAATACTTGTGGTGTGCATACGCACACATCTTACAGCTGAAAAACAACCTAGCATTTTGCAGCCAGATCCCTTCTGTTGGCCCCTATGCCACAACAGACAAAGGCTGAAGTTACTCCTGATCTAGAAAATTTGCTCTAGCTGCTGCTCAGGGCCAAAACAGCCATTACTTTAAATCCCTGTCTTGCAGCTGCATCTTTTATTCATTTTTACTCTAAAGTAGGTGTAGGGGGTCCAATCCAAATCAGGATCCTAGCATGGGGGGTAGGGGCCTTTTAAGACCCGGATCTGGCCCCCTGCCCTCTAGAGTAAAAACAAAAAGAGACATAGCTGCTAGACACAGATTTAAAGTACTGTCTGTTTTGGCCCTTAGAGGTAGGTTAGAACCTCATAGGAGGAAGGTGCAGCAAATGCTTGGTTGCTGTGGCCTGAGGCATCAGCAAAATGGAAGGAGCACTGCATCAAATCTACAGACGTGGAGGTGTAAGGAGGCAACGACTGCTACTGTCTCTCTTTGTGGCACAATGGCCAGTTTGTTCACATACAGAATACATGGAAACAGGCAACAGCCTTGTTTTAGGCCAGAGAAGGTGAGAAACATGGAGTGTCATAATAACAGATTCATAAGTCTTAAGGAGTTCCTGTAAGATTGCCAAGATAACATACGTGAGACAATTGGGGCACGTGAGGGGGAAAAAGCTGTATTAATCTTTAAGAGGCGTTGTTAGGCTGATGAGCATTATACAGTTGGGGAGCTCTGCAGTAAGGGATATCTGTAATTCTCTGCAATTTCACAAATAAAAAAGTAGCCTCATAAAAAGGCCCAAGGTGCAACATATATGGCAGCCCTAAAGCAGGGTTGCCAATTTGTTCCCTGGCCTCTAAAATTAAAGAAGCAAAGCAGTTTCTGTGACTTGATCGCCATGCAAGGAAAATCTTCACTTGCTTAAAGCAGGCTGCTGTTAATCAAGACACAGAAGCAGAGTTAACAGAAAAAATGGGCAGCCCTAACCTAAGGGTGTTTATGTGTATCTAAGAACGGGCAACCAGCTACACTATTCGTCTTTCAAAATAACAAATAAGCTAATTCAAGATATGTGCATTTGAAAAGAAAAAGGCACTGCAAGATGTCAGCTGCGAATCTGAATGTGTAACCTTGCGAGATAGTCATTGAGAGCTTGAGGAAGTCTCTCACCCCCTGGTGGCCACTGTATTCTGTGCCTGAAAGGCTACATGTTCTGCATTGCACATTTGCAGTGCTGTATTTGGTCACACTGGACCTGAAGCAACGATTGCATTTTTGGTAGGGGAATCAATTGTGCTTCGCACATTGCTGTAAGCTGGCTAAGTTCCACTCAGCCTCCCAAAGAGTTTCTGCATAAACTAGAAACTTGCATATTAGTACACAAAGATTTAGTCCAATAAGAAGATATCTCTTATTCTTTAGGTTTAATCACCTTGTATACAAAGTAAAATATTCAGATACCCCTTATCTGAAAGAGCAGCATACTTAATGAAGAATTCCACAGCATATAATATGGAGCTAATGTGGTGTAGTGGTTAGAGTGCTGTACTGGGAAGATCCGAGTTCAAGTCCCCACTTGTCCATGAAGCTCACTGGGTGACTTTGGGCCACTAACTCGCAGCCTAACCCACCTCACAGGGTTATTTTGAGGATAAAATGGAGAGGAGGGGGATCACGTATGCCACCTTGGGCTTTTTGGAGGAAAAGGTGGGCTATAAATATAACAAAGAAATAATACACCCACGTTCTTTAATACTGACATTCAGATCTGGGAACCCTGATACCAAATGCATGTGTAAATTAGACAGATATTCACACAAAAAGTTTCACCTACAGCTTTCCAAAGTGCTATAAAAATGGCTAATATTATACCACATATACACATACTGTAGTAGATCTGGCCAGCAATCAAACACCTATTTTTCATAACCCAGTTCTACTACCAAGGAAGTATTTTTGGGTGAATCACATGCCAGCCAGCTTCCAACCTGCCAGCACATCTCCCTTTGATTTCAGATGATGTTATTATCTGAGTCAACAGAAATGCAGGGCGGCCCTTGCTTCCGCATTTCTGGCAGTGCAATATTCCATAGGCATCTGATCAAGTAGGACTCTTGCCTACAAACAGTCAAGCCACAAGAAATGGGTTAGTCCTTAAGGTGCTGCAAGGATCTTTGTTGTATGGGCTGCAACAAAACCAAGGCGGCAGCCCTATAACCATTTACATGGAATTAAGTCCCATTAACCTCAGTAGAGTAAACATGCATAGGATCGCCTTGTCCCACAGCTACTCTTCTAGCCTTAATCTATAATGTGCCATTCATATATATATATATATATATATATATATTAGTTCCATCTGTCAGGGGTGCTCTGACTTGGATTTCTGCATTGAGCAGGGGGTTGGACTTGATGGTCTTGTAGGACCCTTCCAACCCTACTATTCTATGATTCTATGATTCAAAGTACCCATCAATATAATCCATGAACCACCTACTGCAAAGTAGATCTATTAAAGACATTGGGGGCAACTCTGCAACAAGCCTGCATCTCTAACAGCACAATCCTATATGTCTGCTCAGAGGAAAGTACCCCTGAGTTCAATGGGGCTTACCCCCAGGTGAGTCAGGATAAGATTGCAGCCTAATTTGCTCCACAGTGGCTAACTGGCAGTGGAACTCAAGAGTTCCCCAAATCCATGTTTTCAGCTATATATGGGATCTAAAACTTTAGGAAGTTTCAAATCTAATACAGAGTTTCCTTGTGATGGACCTTCTGAGAGCATTTATTCCCAAAATAGTCCTCCACACACAGACATGTACAAAAATCAGTCAGAACCACTTTCCAGGAATGCCACTGTAATTTCATGTGTATTGGAAAAAATCCAGAAGAATCCCATCTAACTCTACATCCAGGGAAAAGTCCAAGTGAGAAATAAGCATCATATCCAAAATTACATCCATCCATCCATCAGGATTCTTATGGAGAAATAACCATCTACTAAGATTTCACTTCAGAGACAAGGGGGAAGAGGGTGGAAAGTGACAACAACATCCCCTTCATCTGTTGTTGCTCAAAATTTAAGCAGTTTGGGGCATGATTTAGTGCAAGCCATGACTTTAAAATTCAATGGGTTGCAGTGTGAAAAAAAGTTAAGACTTTTGCTTGATATTTCACCCATATAACAAGCTGCAAAAAAAGTGCTTAGCTTCAACTGGATTTTGCCCAGAAAATACTGACACTGCGTATTTAAAACAAAGAAACAGGGTATTAAAACAGCATACCTCCTAAATGTTTGCTGTTATTAAGGATAACAAAGAATGCCAACCAATGCAGAAAGACTGTTTTTCCTAATCCTCCTTCTTTACCGTTCGTTAGAGAAGCGGCTGTCTTAAATCGTAAGAAAGAGCACAAGCCTTAAGATCTGTCTCCGTGGAAATCCTCTGCATACCTTTTAGGGAATTACATTACTCAGAGTAATAAAAAGCAGTCAACTCACTCAATCTCATTAGACATGTTCCACCAAAGTTTTCCAACCCTTTGCCAGCAATAAGATCTTCCGACTTTCTCTTCTAATCTCTCCTAGTACCTTCTAAACAGAGACATCACCTGCAAAGTGAAGAGCTTGATTCAAGTTAGAGGTTTATGTTGGGCAAGGCATTCTGCTGACAGGCAGGTTCTCTGAGAGGCTCGCTTCTGATTGGCTGGAGGAGACAGGTGCCAGAAGACAGGTACACCTCAGCAGGTGCAGCACTTAACCCCTTGCAAACTGGGCAGCTAGAAGGTTCGACCATTTCTAAATGGGGAGGGGGAGAAGGAGAACACAAAGGAAAATTCCTCGCGGGAGAAAGAAAGGAGGAGAAGGAGGAGAGGAGTGGATTCTCGTATGAAACAATAAGTTTCGGGATAAGGGATTCTAGACAATGCCATGCAGAAAGTGTCCACAACACCTTCTTTGGCCTGCAACAAACCAGCTGCCCGATCTATTTGCCATGTGCATTCTGCGATATGTGCAGTGGTGGGGAGGGACTATGTGTAGAGTAAAGATGACACAGTGTGAGACAAGTCCCTGGAGCCTTTTGCCATTATGCGGAAGAGGGGATTTTAGCAGGAGCAGCTTTTCTCACCTCTGCTGCGCTATGACCGGAGAAGCTGCACCAGCCAAAATTCCCTTTTCTGCACACAACCATCTCCTGCCCCACACGTGCTTCGGATTGTGTCTGCTCAGTCTGCAGAGCGATGGTGCTGACTCCCATGAGATGTCATCAGCGTCTTCCCTCGTCAGACCATTCATCCACCTGCCTCAGTATTCCCCAACCTGGTGCCCTATTGGACTACAATTCCCATGATGGGCAGGCTGCCTGGGAATAATGGAAACTGTACTCCGACACATCTGGAAGGCACCAGATTGGAGAAGGGCTGGTTTACATGGACTGGCTGCAGCAGCGGAGGCTGGTAGCTCTGATGTCAGTGGGCGGTGAACCCACTCCAGGTTTCAATCAGAACCGGACAGAGCTCTAAAGGAGCTAGCCAAGGTTCTTGGATAGCTCCTTTAGAGTTCAGACTGAAACCTGGAGCAGATTCACCACCCCACTGACCTTGGAGCCACCAGTCTCTACTGGGCTGCAGCTCTCCAGGGGTTTGGATAGGTGTCATCTGCCAGTTGTACCTGAAGACAGCAGGAATTGCACCTGGGAGCTTTTTTCACGTGCTCCACCCAGTCTCCTTCCAGCCCCTCCTCTTTTTCCCACCGGGCGTACCCTTTGGGGGTACTCCCTCCTCTTTTTCCCACCGGGCATACCCTTTGGGGAGGGCCAAAAAGGCACTGTGAGCTGTTCCTTCTTTTCTTCTTTAACGGAGTTTTTATGGTTAGAAAAAAGACGGACAACGCAGTGGGAAAACATGGGACAAACGGACACCACACGCCCCTGTAAAATTCCATGAAGGCGGCGGGCCGACTGCACAATAAAAGCCTTGTCTGGAAGCACCTGCTGTGTCTTACTCCTCTTCTTCCATGGCCCAGTTCAGACATCGTTCTAGGCAAGCCAGAGCTTCCCTGTTCAAAGGTGCACTGCCTCGTGTCTTGTCTGAACCAGGGTGGTTCACCAGAGCATGCGTGATCGCACACCCAGAGATCCAGGGCCAGTGCCAAGGGTAGGCATAGTTGGGTACCTGCCAAGGGCCCACAGCCCAGCAGGGCCCCTTAACCAGAGTCCCCTGGAGTTGCTCCTGCTTGTTCACCTGCATCTCCCTCTGGCCCAGACAACGGTGGTGGTGAGGAGGAGGAGCAGAAGATGCCATGGCCCATGTGCTCACTGGCTCTCTGCCTGTCCAGCAAGCAAGGGGCAGCAAAGATGAGAAAGAGGATGAGGAGCAGTAGCAGCTGCTGACAATGGCCCTCCAAAACCCGTGTTAAAGAATATCCGACACATGGGGGTAAAGCAGCCTTTCCCAACCTGGTGCCCTCCAGATGTTTTGAATGGCAACTCCCATCATTTCTTGGCCATGCTGGCTAGAGATGATGGGAGTTGCCAGTCCAAGACATTTAGAGGGGCACTAGGTTAGAGAAGGCTCAGCTAAAGCGACGTCCGTTTCTGGGGCAGAAATCAGAACAAATGTGTGTGTTACAGGCAAATATAGGATTCCATGGGTCAGCCCCCTCTTAATCAGAAGAGCCTTGAGTCTTAGCAGTTTCCGAACACACATTTGGTTATGGAATCCACTGGTTCAGGGAGAAAGTTTATGAGGATTTCCTTCTGGATGACAAACATCCTTGTGCATTCAATACTGTTTTCTGGCACACCTAGTGGGAGTTATCCTACCATGCTTTCGGTGGTGGAAGTCTAAGCACATCTACAATATAAAACTTGAAGGGGTCTGGAACCAGAGTGTTTGAAGGACTGGCTTTTCCTGCATGGACCTGCCCATCCCTTCACATCCCCATCTGATGCTTTGCTCCAGGTGTCTTTCTGGGATTAGGCGGGTGGTGGTGACCACAAACAGGGCCTGTTTGATGGGAGCACCCTAACTGTGGAATATTTGTTAGGCAATTGCCCTTCCATCTTTTAGGCACCAAGTCAACACTTTGGTGTTCTCCCAAGCATTTAGTGGGTTTCCCAAGCATTTCCCCCTTCATGACTGACTACCTAATCAGAGCTACTATTTCTTGTCATTCCATTCTTATGTTTGGTTGGTTTTTTAGATTGTGTTATTTTCGGTTTAAGTGTTCATGGTTCTATTCTGGTTTCTAAGCAGCTTTGAAGGTGTGGTAGTGGAAAGGCTGGGTGCAAATGTTTTAAGTAAAATAACACCAAATAAAACAAAACAGGGCTGGAATATGTGCAGTGAAGTCCTATACTTATTTGCTCAGCAGCGGTGAGCCCCACTAAATTCAAGGGTGTTTACTTCCTAGTAAGTGAGTTTAGGTTCTTGGCCTTAACTGACGAATCTGTCAGACCAGGGGTAGGCTACCTGGTGCTCTGCAGATGTTTTGGAGTACAATTCCCACCAGGCCCAGCCAGCATGGTCAATGGTTAGGGATTATGGAGTTGTACTCCAAAACATCTGGGCAGCACCAGGTAGTCTACCCCTGGATTGACTGATTAAAAATCTGCAGTTAAGAAGAGCCCTGCTGGATCAGACCAAGGTCCATGTAGTCCAGCATTCTGTTCACACAATGGCCAACCAGCTGCCCATGGGAAACCCACAAGCAGGACATGAGTGTCCCAGCAGTCTCCCGCCCATATTCCACAGCAACTGGTGTACATACTGCCTCTGATACTGGACGTAGCACATAGCCAACTGGACTGGTAGCCATTGTTAGCCTTCCCCTCCAGGAATTTGTCCAATTCCCTTTTAAAGCCATCCAAACTGGTGGCCATCACTACGTCTTGTGGAAGTGAATTCCACAGATTAACTATGCACTGTGTGAAGAACTTAACTAAAAAAGACACCACTGATTAAGCGAGCAACACAAGAACATTCGAACATAAAGAATACTCTGCTGGATCAGACCAAAGGCTGACTAGTCCAGCATTCTTTCCCACTGTGGTCAACCAGATGCCTCTTGGAAGGCCACAAATAAGACATGAGTGCAATAGCACCATCCTGATTGTATCCCCCAGCATACAGCCTCTGGTACTGGAGGCAGCATATAGCCATCATGACTAGTAGCCATTGATAGCATGCTCCTCCATGAATGTGTCCAATCCCCTTTTAAAACCATCCAAGTTGGCCACCCTCTTGTGATAGCGAATTCCACAGTTTAACAATGCACTGTGTGAAGAAGTACTTTCTTTTCTCTGTCCTGAATCTCCCAACATTCAGCTTCTTTGGATTGCCCTGGGTTCCAGTCTTATGAGAGAGGGAGAAGAATGTTTATCTACTCTTTCCAAACCATGCATAATATTATACCCCTCTAATGTCCCTGCCCCCTTACTTGCCTTTTTTTAAAGCTAAAGAGCCCCAAACAGAGCCCCTTTCCTCATAGGAAAATTGATCCAGCCCCTTGATAGTTTGGTTTGCCCTTTTAAGCACCTTTTCCACCTCTACAATATCATTTTTAAAGGTATTTTTATATAGTTACTTATTAAAACTGCAGGACAGGAGGCAACCTCTTAGAAGAGGCCTTCCCCTTTCCTCACAGAGAAGAAAGGCCTCTTCCAAGGTGATGTCTGCTGCAACAGAGACATACATCAGCTTTCCCCAACCTGGCACTCTCCAGATGTGTTGGACTACAGTTCTCATCATTCACACCCAGCATGACCAATGGGGATGATGGGATTTGTAGTCCAACATACTTGGAGGGCGCCTGCTTGGAAAAAGCAGGCATACACTATCTAAACGCCAAAAAGCACGTGTCCCCTCCCCCATTGAACTATTGTTTTAGTTCAACTAGTTCATCCATGGATCAATAATGGATTAAATGTGTATCCATTAAAAACTCATTGGCTTAGCCAATTAAGTAAATCGCCCTCTTCTGCGACAGTGTATGGATTTCTTTGCCTTGTGGGGTCTTCACCCAGAAGCAGCTTTGCATCAGCAAACTCAATTATTGAGAAGCCAGATTTATGCAACCGAAACAAAACTCATTGAATATTCCAACACTTCCTATCTTGCTGGAGAGTTTCTGTCACCCACACGTTGCAAGGAGAGCCAGCCAAGAACTGATGGGCTTGGCGTGTGACTCACTTTGGTTGGGGATGGAAGGCAGAGTAAGATTCCAAGAGACGTGTCAGAACAAGCCCACCAGTAAAGGAAGAAAAAAGTTCATCTCTCTCTCTCTCTCTCTCTCTCTCTCTCTGTCTTCCTCCTCCAGATGTTTAATCAGCCCTAACTCACCTCCAATGGAGGCTGGTGGCTCCAATGTCAGTGGGGTTGCGAATCCGCTCCGGGTTTCAGTCAGAGCCAGCCAGTACTATCTGACTGCTCTGCACCTTGGATAGCTCCTTTAGAGTTCTGACTGGTTCTGACTGAAACCCAGAGCAGATTCACCGCCCCACTGACATCGGAGCCACCAGCCTCCACTGCTCACTTCCGCCACTCAACGGGTAAGGACAACCAAGGGGCAAAAGTGTTTCAGTCTTGAGGGCACAGAGACAGGAGAGTGGTGCAATTAGGTAATTTTAGACTCTGGGATTAATGGTCTTATGAGAGGGGGTTGGGGTCTCCTCAGAGGGTGATGTGTACGCCTTCACTAACATCAAAACATGGCAAGCTAGCCCTGCTGCGTTGGGTGGGGTGGAGGCTGCTCATTCTTTTGTGTTTGGGGGCCCTGGCTGACCACCCAAAGTCCAAACCTTCCCACTTCCTTTTTTCCTACCACTTCAGGCAGCCCTGCCCTGACAGCTGGGGTGGCCATGTGTCCTATGTTACAGAGGATAGTCCTCTATTTGTAGAACTGCCCTCCTTCTGAAAGTGTCCTCTATCGGAATGACTGTCTGACAGAGATAAAGAACCCTAAAAAGCAGAGGGTTTTTAGGGGCCAATCCAAAGTTAGTACCTGGATAGCAGACTGATCAGGCATTCAGCTCACCTGGTCTCCATCTTCCCCACTATTATATATTATATTTCCATTTCAATTGTGCATTGGGTTGGTTCCAAACTTACTGATATTTAGAGTAGACCTATTGAAATCAATGGGACTTGGGGTGCTTATTACTCACTTAAGCCCCATTGATGTCACTGGGTCTTCTCTATGTGGGGCGAGGTCTGGGTCCAACCCCCGGTTCCTAAATTTGCAACTATACATATAAATGTGCGTGCACATTTTATGCCAGTCACTCTCCTCTTTGGGCCCCTGCTTTGGTGATGTGTAAATGGCCGCCCAGCTGACGATGCCACTGGATGGGAGGATGGGATTGGAGCGGAGGATGGGATTGGAGCGATGCTGGCTAGCTTGCCACAGAGTACCTGTCCTGTGCCTGGACTGTACCACATCAGATTGTAGGTAGGGACTCACACGATGGAATGCTCCTCCCTATTATAACCAATGGAGGCTGGTGGCTCTGATGTCAGTGGGGCAGTGAATCCACTCCAGGGGTTCAGTCAGAACCAGCCAGGACTCTAAAAGAGCTCTCCGAGGCAGTGAGAGGAGACTAGTCTAGAAAACATGCTCTTTTAACCAGTGGAGTCTGGTGGCTCTGATTTCAGTGGGGCCGTGAATCCATTCTGGGTTTCAGTCAGAACCAGCTGGAACCAGCACCTTGGATAGCTCCTTGAGAGTTCCAACTGGTTCTGCCTGAAGTTGAGCCACCAGCCTCCACTGCTTTTAGCATGTTTTCTGTATAGAGGGAACATTTTGGATTCAGCTGTGTGAGCCCCTCCCACCCCGCCCCACCAGCAGACACAGGCTTGTCACCTGGGTGAGAACTAGGCAAAGGAAGAGAGTGCAGTATCATAGCCAACAGGTAAAGGACGTGCAAATCTAGTACCCTTTTCTTTTTCTTTTTTTACCGTACAGGCATCAGACAGACATGTCTAGTGAGAAGAAAAGATACTGCATCTAAATTACAGAAATTCTGAATTGTAAGTCTGGTATCTGGTATGCCAAAATCAGGCTAGACCATAAAAGGACCTCCTATCTGCAGGAATTAACGTTCTTCCCTGTAAGGCGGGCTTTTACTCGCTAGCTTACATTTCAGCTGATGCCCACTGAATACCTACCTGGCTGGCAGCTTTTCTAAAAAGCCAGCAAAAGATTGTTTCTGTGTATGTGTATTAGGACAAATTGAAGATGCAGTGCATTATATTTTATACTGCTTTATATATAATTCACCTCGGGCTAAGTTCATTCTCCCTTTTCAGACCTCTCTAGAAGGCCTGACAAAAGATAGACAAATCTGTCAGTTACAGAGTAGCTCTGTTCCTGCTAGCTGCAACCAAGTTAAGAGTGGCCTTTCTGAATCACATCAGTGACAAAAGCTAAGGGGGGTTTCGTTTTTCAAACACATGCTTAAAACCTTTTATTTGTATTTCCGAGGCCCTATTTGCGTTTTATTGGATTGATTGTTCAATGTTTTATAAATGTTTTCTTGTGCTTATATTGTAATGGCCGTGGGCTATAAACAATACAATTTGAACGGGAACGGGATACCGCATCTACTTAAGCAGGGGTGCAGAACATCAGACCTGGGGGCCAAATCCGGCCCAAAGGAAATCCCAATTTAGAACTCCAGGATTCTCCGTATGGTCACACCCTTCCCTAGCCCTACCCCTTTTCCCCCTGACCACTGAGAGTTTGGAGCTCTTCCGGCTTTTATGCAGCTCTTTCCCCATTACAAAACTTTGAAATGCCTCTCCTAAGCTTTGTTACCGGCAGTAAAAGCTTTAAGCTAAAACCTGCCGGTATTTTTGGCCCCACCCCTTTTGCCTTGGACCATACCCCTTTTGCATTTGGCCACACCCACCCTTGGAATGCAGCCCCTGAGAGCTTGTCTGAAATGGAATTCTGCCCTCAGGCTGAAAGGGGGGTTGACGCCCCTGTATTAAACAGATGGACTTGCCCTCCAGCTGCACCTATTTAATGGGTTTTTTTTAATGGGTTTTTTTAAAACTAGTCTAATGCTACAATCCTATGTGCATTTACCTGAGAGTAAGCCCCATTAAGTTGAATAGACATGCATAGGAATGCACTGTAAGGGCACAATCCTATGCATGTTAAGACAGGAAAAATGTCCTACAACTCCAAGCATCCCCCGGCAGCATGGCTGGCTGGGGAATGCTGGTAGTTGTAGGACTGTGGTGATTGAGTGGTAGTGTGGTGTAGTGGCTAGAGTATCTTACTAGACTGGGAAGGCCTTGTTTCAAACCACTCCTTGAAGTTCATGAGGTGACCTTGGGCCAGTCACCATCTCTCAGCCTCACCTAACTCACAGGGTTGTTGTGAGTGGAGAACTAGTTCTGCTGTGTTCAGAGCTGCCCAGAAGAGGCACAGGTTACAAATGAAATTAATAGTAAAATTACAAAGGGGATTTATAATAAAACTGTTTTTTTTTTCTTTTTAAGATACTGGGAAGCAACTATAATTGAAATCAGAGGTGCTGAACCGCTTTCAGCTGAAGGGCCGAATTCCATTTCAGAGAAGCTCTCGAGGGCCACGTTCCAGCGGTGGGCGGGGCCAATGGCAAAGGGGGCAGGGCCAAAGATACCAGCATATCTTAGCATAAAGCTCTTACTGCCAGCAACCAAGCCTCAGGAAATGCCATGTTCCTTCATCCTCCCCCTTCGCAGTCAACACATTCCAGGCAACAAGGCTTCAGGCTCACTACTTTATTAGTTAATGACTAGCTTCTTTACAATTGCAGTCTAAGAAACTGTCAGACTGCAATGAACAGCAAATCCACACGTCTACGCATATCAACAGAGGAGCCGAAGTGGAAGTAAGAGACGTTGCCAGCCAGCAGTCTGGGCCTGAACTTCTCGGCTGGACTAGCTTTTCATGGATGCCCCTCCCTTAGGGTGGCTCCTTCCTACTCTGGCTTCCACCAGGCCAACCTGGTGGAGAGTCTGAGCCCTGCCCCAAACTTTTTGTGCTTTGCTCTGCGACAGGCCCCAGCACCCCCTCAAGTCATGCCCCTCACTCTCCTCCTCCTCCAACTCCTCCTCCTCCAAAACCTGGGTTCTCATGCCGGAGGAATGGGGGAGCTGTTCAGGCTGGGCCATCTGTGTGTCAAGGTCTTGGGAAAAAAGTCTTGCCGTATCTGAGCTCACTAGGGAGTAGGGTTGTTCCATCTCACTCGAGTCTACCCCTTGACCTGCTCACTGGATCCCCACCCGCTGCCGGACCTGGCTCGCAGGAGCCCGGTGAGCGCTGTTGCCGCCGCCGCCCAGAGCAACTGCACCCCTCTCTGCTGACCACTGGCAGAAGGGGAGCACTTGCTCTCGGCAGCAGGATGGGAAGCGACAGGGAAGCGGTGCCACCCAGAGCGACACTCAGGCAAGGCGTGGAGGCTGCCGCACTTGCCCAACTCAGCATGTGCTGAATCAGGCAAGAGCAAGAGGTCACGGACTGGTGTCCGGGGGGCCACACTGGCAGCAACACGCTGAGCTCGAGCCCCCAACGGACACTCATGACATTTCTACTGGGGAGTGTGCCTCCCCCCGTTCTGGCTGTTCTCATTCTGAACCTGAGCTGCGAGACATCTCTTCACACGCCCAGATTCATTCCTGACAGGAGAGGCATTTCAGCCTTTTAGAAAGGGGGGAAAACTGCACAAAAGTTAGGCCATCACCAAACCTTTGGTGGTTGGGGGAAAGGGCCTGGAGCTGGAAGAAGGGAGAGTGGCCCCCTGGGGGACACTGGAGAGCTGGATTGGGACCCCAGCCCTGCTTTAAAGAACACGCTGATACAAAAGGGCGATGAGAACCTGCTGGCAGGACAAGTGGACTCTCTCAGAGGAAGGGAAGCGAAAGGCCCGGTGGCTGGGAGAAGCTAGTGACAGACTGGCAGGCGGGTTGCAGAGTCCGAGCCGGCCCATGAATTCCAGGCAGGCTGGAGCCTCCCAATTCAGGCAGCAGTGAAGGGAGACCACAATGCACCAGTGAGAACAGGTCCAGGCCGTGGGAGCTGGTGGCTTCGATGTCAGTGGGGCTCTGCATCCGCTCTGGGTTTCAGACAGAGCCAGTCTGCACTCTAAAGGAGCTCTCCAAGCTGTGGAGCCCGTTTTGGGGGTAGCATTCACCCTTTGAGGTCTGACGGGTTGGGAGCCAGCGTGGTGTAGCGGCTAGAGTGCTGGACTGGGAGCCGGGAGATCCGGGTTCTAGTCCCCACTCGGCCACGGAAGCTCACTGGGTGACTTTGGGCCAGTCACAGACTCTCAGCCCAACCTACCTCACAGGGTTGTTGTTGTGAGGATAAAATGGAGAGGAGGAGGATTATGTCCGCCGCCGTGAGTTCCTTGGAGGAAAAAAGGCGGGATATAAATGTAATAAATGAATAAATAAAATAAAATAAATGAACCCGGAGGGGATTCACTGCCCCACTGAAATAGGATCCAGCAGCCTCCACATTCAATGGATCCCACCCATATCTTTACATGTAAAGTTGAGGGTAGGGAGAAACCTGTTAAATGAAAAAGAATCCCTGCTTGAAACCCTGGAGAGCTTCTGCCAGTCCATGTTGACCAGGGGTGGGCAACATGGGCCCTCCAGATGCTTTGGCCTACAGGTCCCATCAGCCTTAGCCAGCATAGCCAATGGTGGAAGATCATGGGAGTTATAGGCCAAAACATCTGGAGGACCACAGGTTGCGCACCCCTGGTGCAGGCAATAGTGAGCCAGGCGGACAACAGTGTGGCTTAGGATAAGGCAGCTTCTGATGTTCCTAGGACCCCTCTGCCCTCCAGTGTGTTTCAGCCCCGGTCTCTGCCTTCGTCCAAGCCTAGCTCCCAGAAAACCACTCTGTCTCAGCACTTTCTTCAGCCCTTCTTACACGTACTGGAACGTGGGGTTAGGGATGTCGAAGAAATCCATAACAGAGTCAAATGAATTTGGATTTCTATGAATCCGACCTGCGGATTCCAGAGCAGACCAGCTTTTTCTGAGCCGTGTGGATTCCGTGGGTGGGTTTTCCCATGGACTGGGGGGATTTGCACTAATTTGCATCAGTGGTAATTTGCATTAGGGCATTTGTGCAAGTGCACATTAGCCTGCAAGTGCACTTATGCTAATGCACATTAGCAGGAATGCATACTTACACTAATGCACATTAGCGCTAATGCACACTTACACTAATGCACATTAGCGCTAATGCACACTTACACTAATGCACATTAGCGCTAATGCACACTTACACTAATGCTCATTAGCGCTAATGCGAATTAGCACAAGTAGAATGAAATTCTTGTAAAATAATACTTATTCCATCAATGAGTGGGTAATGGAATGAAAGGCACCTGACAATCTGTGAAACACAGATGGAATGGATTTAACAAAATCCCTGTGTCCCTACATGGGGTGCAAACGACGGAATGGAGCAGGGGGAGATTGTGTGATGGACCTGCAGTTCACAGCCTGAAACCTCAGGCCCGATGTTCGTCTTCCACTCCAGGAATTGAGGAGAAAGCTACAGATGCTAGCTACAGGGGTGTGGGAACATGGGTAGATCAGAGAAGAAGGGGAAGGAAAAGAGGAGAAAACGTATTTCTTCAGAGGCCAAGGAGCAGGCTGCAGCAGCAGCGGGCAGGGAGGTGATGTTGTTGACGGAACAGAGTTCTGAGCAGTGGGAGGGGGCTGGGTGTGTTTGGAAAGCTCCGCTCCTTGGTCAGGAACCTGTGAGATGGGTGCACAGCTCAAAAGGCATTGGGCAATGTGTAGCCCAAGGGGGAACTACAGAGCTCTGATTCTTTGGGTCTTGCACTTCCCTTCCGCAAGGCATATTCAGGGTTGTTTGTTCCCCCTTGCCCTTCCGGTCACTGTGTGAAGTGAATTTGCCTCGGGTACCTCAAAAAGCCCTGAGTGGCCAGGGCGGCTTAAGAGTTTTGGTCACCTGCTGTGCCTAATGGTAGGGCCGGCCCAGTTGCTAGCGTACATCTGAAATAATATTTCAGAGCCAGTGTGATGTAATGGTTAGAGTGTTGGACTGGGACTCGGGAGATCTGGGTTCTAGTCCCCACTCAGTCATGAAGCTCACTGGGCGACTTTGGACCAGTCACTGTCTCTTAGTCTAACCTACTTCACACAGCCAGCCAGTAGTTCACAGGCCCGACATCTGTGTTTCTTCCCGCAGTCATAGAGAGATGGAATGTGTCCCAACATGCTGCTTCTTCCTCTTCTATGGCTGTGGGATGCCAGCTACTTTCCTTTGATATGGCCCCTGTGGCTTTCACAGCTTGCACGAGCCTCCCTGTAAAGATGCAGTATATCTCTGAATGCCAGATGCTGGGGACAAACAACACTGAGAGGCCATTTCCTCTTGCCCTGCTTAAGAGCACTGGGATGTATGCAGCTGGCTTCTGTTAGGAGTCTGTTCCAGAAAGGGGATTCTTACGTCCAGGGCCGATGTCAAGGGTAGGCATGGTTGAGCACTGTCAGGGTTGGATCGGAGCCCATAGAGCCCCAGAGCAGTTCTGATTCTGAGGAAGAGATAGAAACCGTGGGAGAGGAACCCATGCGCTGTTCAGAGGCACAGCCGGAGGGGGAGCCCCTCCCTGCTCACATTCCTGAGAGTGACAGTGACCCTGGCAGGGAGAGGGAGGGACAACTGGAGCTGCAGGATGTGAGGTGCCAGTGCAGAGACAAGCGGGAGATGGTGGGCGCTGCGAGGAGGTGCTCAGCCCGCCTGGCATGATGACAACAGCTGCGCCCCAATGCCCCACAGGAAAGGGGTGGACTCTCTCCTCCTAGCCCTTGAGCTTAGAGGCTTCCCGCCCTTTCACTCCCAATGGAGACCAACTGATTCCCTAAGGCTAGAACCCCCTGGTAGGCAGCTCTCTTAAGTTTCCCTCTTAGGCTCAGGCAATTAGCATCTGTAAGCGTCATTAGGTTGAATGGAAATAAAGCCTTGGAAAAGAGCCCTATTGTCTGCGTGTTGATTCTGGCTACTTGAGGATTTCAGAAGGCAGCAAGGGCGGTCCTGACAGGCACCCTCCGAGGGCCCACACTCCAGCAGGGGCCCACTGACCAGACCCCCCTGGAGTTGCTCCTCCTCTTCACCACTGCAACCTGCTTGTTCCCCTGCCAGTGAACAGGCGGAACAGTGAACAGGGGGAACAGGGGGAACAGACAGTGGTGGTGGTGAGGAGGAACAGGAGATGCTTCGGCCTGCTGGCTCTCTGCCTGTCACGCAAGCAAGGGATAGGAATGATGAGGAAGGGGATGAGGGCAGCTGGTGAGAGTGGCGGTGAGAAGGCAGGCTCACTGGGAGAGCAGGCCCATTGAGGGGGCCTTGTCCAAGGGTCCTCCAAAAATTGGAGCCGGTACTGCCTCTGTCCTGATGCACGTCTGGCAGAAACTGAATAGGAGAAGTCCCCCCTGCACAGGACCACCATGACCAGGGAAGCCACACTTGTTGAATTTCTCCTGCGCGCGCGCGCGCGCACACTGCAGCTCTTCGAAACGCAGACCTTTCACCAGGAAAAAACGGGACCCAGGTAGCAATTTGCAATCACTGTTAGCCAAAGAATCCCTCAGGCACTCCTGCTCCCACTCCTGCCATGACTGGATCGTGTTGGCATCACTTCTGTTAAATGCTGCCAAGATCCCAGTGGAGGCTGGTGGCTCCGATGTCAGTGGGGCGGTGCATGCCCTCCAGGTTTCGGTGAGAACCAGTCAGAACTCTAAAGGAGCTCTCCAGCATCCTCTGCAACTGTAGAGTTCTGACTGAAACCTGGAGCGGATTCACGGCCCCACTGACAACGGAGCCACCAGCCTCCACTGCAAGATATCCCCTTCTTCCTCCTCCTTTCTCTTTGATTTTGGTATTTTAAATTAGTATTTTCTCTCCTTTAAAAAAAATCAGCAACGGATACTCCACCTTCTGGGAGAGTTTGAGGGAATGGGTGGGAAGAAGAAGACTGCGCAAGGGAGGCATTCTCCATGCCCATGGCTGACCCGCTCCCCTTCCACTCCCCTGCTAAATATACCTTGGGACAAAGGCCCTTTATGATATTCTAAAAATAAAAGTGAGACCGGCAGTTAAGCTGAACTGCAGGAGGGCAGAGCTGGCGTTACAAAGGAAATCTCAACAGAAATGAAACACTCTGGTACATTTCGTAACAAATCCCAAGTCTACAGAACACAGCAGAGCACTTAGTTAAGAGCGTGTCAAATTGCAGCACGGACGGTTCACAACCGGCTGATGTGTCCCTTTCATACATGAGGACGAGAGAGGGTGGGTCAGCGAGGGTGGACTGGGAACCCTTAGTTGCAGGAGCAGCTGCGAAGTTCAGGCTGTGATGGTGGCAGGGTTGTGATAACTGTACTGGTCCAAAAAGTGGCAGCTCATCACTTAAGTCAACAACTGGCCTAATTAAGTGGCAAATACACTGGCAGTTGGTGGAGCTGGACTTCTGGACAACTCACTGGTCCCAAGACATGGTCTGAAGGCACATGAGACAGCCACCTTGCTGAAGCTAAGCGGGTCTGGGTCTGGTCAGTGCTTGGAGGGGAGACCACTGGGAACCACATGTAGACACCTTGAGTTTCACAAAGGAAGAAAAGTGGGGTATAAATGTAATTAATTAATTAATTAATTAATTACTCTAGTTCCAGGAGTAGGTATGGGCTGGTTCACAGACAAGAACATAGAACATAAGAAGAGCCCTGCTGGATCAGACCAAGGGTCCATCTAGTCCAGCATTCTGTTCACACAGTGGCCAACAAGCTGCCCACAGAAAACCCACCAGCAGGACATGAGTGCAACAGCACCCTCCCACCCATGTTCCCCAGCAAATAGTGTACATAGGCATACTGCTCCTGATACTGGAGGTAGCTTATAGCCATCAGGACTAGTAGCCATTGATAGCCTTCTCCTCCATGAATTTGTCTAACCCCCTCTTAAAGCCATCCAAATTGGTGCCCATCATGTGTAATTTGCTTGGGTACTGTGCCCTGAATGACTGGCAACTAAATGAGAGAACTCACTCCATTGAAAAGTGTCACGTATTCCATGGAGGTGAGAGGATCTGAAAATTCTGTCTGCAGTATTAATGTCTGTGACAACTATTCACACATGCGAGTCATCACATACCTGTGTGATGACCACCTATGCACAAGCCAGATTCAGGACAAGTGGTGATGGTGGTAGCGCTGTGACAGTTGAAACAGCAGTGGTTATTGGAGTCTGATTAAGCCAGTTGGAATAATAGGCAAGTCCATGTTGTGGCTAAGAATTCACTTAGCAAGAAAAGGAAATGTGGCAACCATTTTGTTCTTGTTCTGTATCAGTGTCTGAAGTAGGTAGTGGACTAGATGTTGTTGTTGTTCAGTCGTTCAGTCGTGTCCGACTCTTCGTGACCCCATGGACCATAGCACGCCAGGCCTTCCTGTCCTGTGCTCTCTCCCAGAGCGTGCTCAAGTCCATATTCATTGCATCAGTGATGCTATGTAGCCATCTCATCCTCTGCCGTCCCCTTCTCCTTTTGCCTTCAGTCTTTCCCAGCATCAGGGTCTTTTCCAGAGAGTTTTCTCTTCGCATTAGGTGGCCAAAATATTTGAGCTTCAGCTTCAGTATCTGTCCTTCCAATGAGCACTCAGGGTTGGTTTCCTTTAGGATTGACTGATTGACCTCCTCGCAGTCCAGGGGACTCGTAAGAGTCTTCTCCAGCACCACAGTTCGAAAGCATCAATTCTTCGGCACTCAGCCTTCCTTATAGTCCAGCTCTCACAGCCATACATTACTACCGGGAAAACCATAGCTTTGATTAGACGGACCTTTGTCGGCAAGGTGATGTCTCTGCTTCTTACTATGCTGTCTAGGTTGGCCATAGCTTTCCTCCCAAGGAGCAAGCGTCTTTTAATTTCATGGCTACAGTCACCGTCTGCGGTGATCTTGGAGCCCAAGAAAGTAAAATCTGTCACTGCTTCCATTTCTTCCCCTTCTATATGCCAGGAAGTGATGGGGCCAGATGCCATGATTTTAGTTTTTTTAATGTGGAGTTTCAAACCAGCTTTTGCACTCTCCTCTTTCACCCTCAACAAGAGGCTCTTTACATCCTCTTCGCTTTCTGCCATTAGGGTGGTATCGTCTGCATATCGGAGGTTGTTGATAATTCTCCCAGCAATCTTAATTCCGACCTCTGATTCATCCAACCCGGCATTTCTCATGATGTACTCTGCATATAAGTTAAATAAGCAGGGTGACAATATGCAGCCTTGTCGTACTCCTTTCCCAATTTGGAACCAATCGGTTGTTCCATGTCTGGTTCTTACTGTTGCTTCTTGACCCTCGTACAGGTTTCTCAGGAGACGGGTAAGGTGGTCTGGTACTCCCATCACTTTAAGAATTTGCCACAGTTTGTTGTGATCCACACAATCAAAGGCTTTAGCGTAGTCAATGAAGCAGAAATAGACTAGATGAGTCTATTTCTGAGGGTGAGACTAGATGAGGGTGAATGAATTGAAGTTTAATGCAGAAAAGACAGTGGTGTACCTGTTTAGTTGAAAGGCAGATCAGGAAATAGGAAATAGATCAGGAAATAGGGATTCAACATGTGTTGGATGGGGTTACATTCCCCCTCAAAGGTACAGGTCCAGAGTTTGGGTATACTCCTGGATTCAGCCGTGACACTGAAGGTCTGGGTTTCAGCAGTGGCCAAGAGTGCATTGGCTGGTGCATTGACATCTCTCTGTTCCTGGAGATGTCACACCTGGCCACGGTGTCACACCTGGCCACGGGGTGTCACTGGAGATGTCACACCTGGCCACGGGGACACATGCCTTGCACTACTAGAATGTGCGCTACACTGGGCTGACCTTCAAAAGAGTCTGGAAACTTCAGCTGGTCCAGAATGCTGCGGCCAGGCTGCTGACTGGGACCAGTTACAGGGAGGTGACAAGCAGGACCTACAACAAAACTATTCTATCCCACCTTCCACTCCATTTCCAATTCTGCTTCCCCACTCCCCCACTGTGAGTAAGCATTCTTTGGCTGCTGAACACATGTAGTCTTCATTGGGCTGTTTTGGTGGTTCCCCCCCCCTTAGGTGTTTTCTTCCTTTTTTGAGGGGGGGATACTTCTGCAAACCTCAGGGTTCCCACAAGCTTGCTGATACCTTCCTCTTGTGCATGGGTGATGCTGTTGTGACTACATAAGCGTTGGCACTCACACCTGAATATCAGAAATAGAGGGAAGGAAGGTGAACGGTCAGGGTGAAATAGAGGGAAGGAGGGTCACAAACCTACCCATGCATGACGCTCAACATCTAAGGTCTTCCTCTGGCTGCCTATGCCGAGGGAAGCTTGGCGGACAGCAACAAGGGAGAGGGCCTTCTCGGTGGTGGCCCCCCAATTGTGGAACGATCTCCCCAATGAGGCCTGCCTGGCGCCAACATCGTTATCTTATCGGCACCAGGTCAATGCCTCTTCTCTCAGGCATTTGGCAGCATATGATGAGTTTTGATCGATCCTGGATTTGTCTTATGATTATGGTTGATTGCTTGAAGTTGTTTTTAGATATATGTTGTCTTTGCATATATTATCTGTTTGTGTTTTTTTATGTAAATGGCTTTTAACCTCTTTATACTGTATTTTTAATGTTTTTAATCTTTGTAAACCGCTCAGAGAGCTTTGGCTATGGGGTGGTATAGAAATGTAATTAATAATCATCATCATGCTTATCTTGTACATATATGGACTTTGCAGAGAAATATCACAACTTACTATGCCAGTTGCATTTCCTGGTCATTTGGCCATCTGTTTAATTTCTTCCCCCCTCTATATCTCCATATATCTATATGCCTGCCAACTTGGGATAAAATTCAATGCATCTGTTGAAGTAAGTTTTATCCACGAAAGCTTATGCCAGAGTAAATGGCTGGTTGGGGAATGCTGGGAGTTGTAGGACGTCTTTCTGTTTAAACATGCATAGGATGGTGCCCTAAGCATTTTAAGCTGCCACAGGTCTCTCTTTTTTTTTTCTGCAACAGACTACCACAACTATCCTTCTGGAATTTAGGTGACTGTCAACATTCCCTTATGTGTTTTTTGAGTTTTCTAATTTATTTAGGTATTTCATTGCATTTATTTGTATACCACTTTTCACTGCAAGGGCTCCAAAAGAACTTATATTATAACAATAGTACAAAGAGTAAAATGCAATAAAAATTACAATATCAAAGAGCAATAATCCCACAAGGATAAAAACAAGGGGGAAAAAAACAGCATCTCAAACTCACATTTGGAGGCATCAACTTTTGCATGAGAATGTCAACAGGTCACTAGCTCCAGGAAATTCGCTCCAACATGTATACCATCCTTCTCTAATATGGTGCTCTCCAGATGTGTTGTCCTGCAACTATGAGCACAATCTTATGCACGTTTAGACTGAAAAAGTCCTACCACTCCCAGCATGGCTGACTGGGGAATTCTGGGAGATGTAGGACTTTTTTCTGTCTAAATGTGCATAGGATTGTGCCCTAAGGATGTCAGATAAATGCGCAATGGATTCAAATGACTTTGGATTTCTATGAATCCGACCTGTGGATTCTGCAACATCTTTTTCCAAGTTGTGTAGATTTTGTGGACTTCTGGACTGTTTTTTTTTTAAACTTGGGGGGATTTGCGCAAGTTTGCACCGGCGCATTACCGCATTAACACTAATGCGCACGTGCGCAAGTGGAACAAAATTCTCATACCACCGTCAAAACAGTCTGATTCCATCAGTGAGCGGATGATGGAACAAAAGATACCTGAACAAGCTGTGAAGCACAGACGGAATGGATTTCACAAAATCCATACATCCTTACCTGCAACTCCTGTCATTCCCAGGATCTCCTGTCATTAACATTCCCTTTGACCATGATGGTTGGGATTGTGGGAGTTGTGGTTCAACACATCTGGAGGGCACTGGGTTGAAGAAAGCTGATGTACACACACAAGCACAAGTCATCAGCATGACCCGGCATCTGAAAAATGTAACCCAAGAAGCAGCCCTGGCTGTTTGAAATGGTCAGTGTCTAGCTAGAAGCTATGAGATGGAACAAACATGGTGACCTCCCCCTCCCCATGCCCCGGCACATACGCACAATACGCATTTGCTTTGCTCTAAAGAAATGTCCAGTTTGTTACTCTCCTGTGTAACAAGGGTTAGAGATAGAAGATTGGCAATAGGAAAATTCCTGGTGTCCTTTTTCTTTCTTTCTTTCCCCAGCTAGTTCTACCAGTTTTCATAGTCAAAAAGGTTTGGATTGTAAACAGCTTAAGTGTCTTAGAGGCAACTGCTTTCAGTTTAAATATGTAAACAAATAACACACACAGAGCACATTTCAGTTTAAGGTTACTTTCAGATACACCCTTCACCTAGTTCAAGGAAGAGTTCTATGTTGTCACTTTCTAGACAATAGAGATCTGACGTATTTAGCAGCTGGAGCAGCTAAGGGACCGGATCCGGGGTTACTCATACCTACATTTTGTCCATTGAAACCAATGGGATGATTAAGTTATATCCCGTTGACTTCAATGGCTCCACCCTGTGACTAACTCTGGATTTAACCCTTTGAATGTAGTTTTGTGCCTGCCCCTTCCTCTGTCAGAAAGAAATCAGCTTCCTCTGTAAGAAAGAAATCGTCATTCCACTCCCCTCACCCTGAAATTTGTCCCTGGAAATCATATTTCCCACTTCCCTATCCCCAGCTAATATGCATATTGCTGTCACAGGTGCTATGTGGAATGTGCTTATGCAACTGTAATTGGCACCTATTGGCTAGTGCCCACAACATCATCAGTGGCACCGCGCTATAAAACACACTTTCCCTATACTTGCCCCGTGATGAACGATTTGCTTAAGTTGTAGGATTTTATTGTTTTCTTCTTTATTTTGAACCTAGAGCAGGTGTGTTGAACCTCAGGCACATGGGCCAAATCTGACCCACCCAGGGTCCCAATCTGGACCAATCCAGCTTCTCCAGAGGGCCGTGCCACCTTTCACCTGACCCCGATTGCTTGGTGATTTCCTGGCTTTTGCACATATTTTTCCCCATTCTGAAAGGTTGAATTGCCTCTCCTAAGACGTAGTTACTGGCAGTGAGATCTTTAAGCTACAATTAGAGCTGTGCACGAATGGCCTCTCAAAATTCTCCCGACTATTTGTGGACAGAGAAATTTCACTGAATTTCGCCAGGGAGGAGAAATTCTCCAACAGTTTCTCACAGAGAGGGCTCACTGTTGGCAAGGGATGTAGCACAGATCCCCCCCCCCCCCCGCTTAAGGGCTTTTGGTTTATTGTACTGCTTCTGTAAGTGGCAGCAGCATCAGCTGTGTTGAGGCTTCCACTTTTTGAAGTGGAATTTTGAATTTCTTTTGGTGGTAGTTTTGAGCTGACCTAATCACTGCGAGGTGGCCGAGGGTGCAGTGTGTCTTTTCTCTCTCTTTCCATGCATCTTTCCATTGCTCCGCAGCCTCCCAGGCCCCCTGCACTTTCTGAACTGAAAAAGCCCCATGGGAGGAATTGCCTCACGACGCCTTCCTCATGATGGCTTTAACTGAGTGCGGGAAGCCAAGGAGGCTACAGGCTGCCACAGAGATTATTGTACAATGACAGACAGGACACTCACGCACGCTCCTTGGCCACCTCATAAGTAAGGCAAGCGCAAGAACCCCAAACCCAACCCATGAGAATTTCTCCGAAATTTCTCCTCCGTTGAATTTCTTTTCGAAAGCAATTTCTTTTCTATCAAATTGAATGAGAATGGTAAAAAAAAATGTGAGAGAAATTTTTGGCACAGAACTAGCTACCACGTGCTGATATTTTGGACCTGGCTCTTTCCCCTTTGGCCCTGCCCCTTTTGCCATAAGCCCCGCCCACCACTGGTATGCATCCTGCCTTCAGCGTTTCAAAACTGAATTCAGCCCTTGGGCTGAAAAGGTTGGACACTCCGGATCTAGAGGCTTAGGGTGCAATCCTATGCATGTTTAGACAGAAAAAAGTCCTACAACTCCCAGCATGCTCCAGCTTTTTCTGTCTAAACATGCATAAGATTGCACCCTTACTGTTTCTTTGCTGTTCTGCTTAATATGCATATCATGCAAATGTGCTAATTTTACCTAATTTCTTCCACAATAGGATAGGACAAGGAGATGGACATTGCCTTTCAGCCATTTCTTTAGCTTCTGGGAAGGAACATGGTATAGCCAGTATGTGGAACTGCAGCATATACGCAGGACTGGACTATCTCCTCCAATCTGGATCCTTTCCTGTAAGGTCTTTGGGGCAGGGACCTGTGTTTTTACTGACATTACTCTGCAAAGTGCCACACACTTGGGCTTCAGTGACATAAAAGGGTACCTTTCGCATGGTGCAAATAGCTTCTGGGTGCTTATTGTGGCCCATGATATGAAAATGCCCTTCCTGAACTCTGGGGAAGAACAAAACGTCTTTCACTTTAAGAGTTGTCATTCAAAGTGCGGCGAGCCCAGCCACAGGCCGGCTGGGGAGTTGCCCAAAATGAGTACATGGAGCTGGTAAGGAATAAGTTAAACAGCCCATTCTGTCCTTGATTCACCCAGGATGTGAATGTATATTTGCAACACTGCCCCAAATTCTCAGGGCTGACTAAAGTAGGGATGGGGGAACATGTGGCATTCCAGATGTTGATGGACCGCAAGTCCCTCACCACTGGCGATGCTGGCTAGAGCGGATGGGAGTTATCGTCCAGCAACATCTGGAGGTCTCCACGTTTCCCGCTCCTGGGTGGATCAGTAAGTTCTTCTAAGGGCCATCAGCGCTGATCCCAAAATTGGCAGATGTCGCACTAATAATGCATGCTTTGCCTTGGACCTTGGGCTGGCTATGGCAGTCTGCTGTTTCTCCTTTGCTGTCTCCTGATGCTTGGATTTCCCCTCACCTTAACTACAGGGTGCCTATCCCCTCCCCCACCCAAAGCTCCCCCCTCCCTGCGCCCTTCCAAGAAAACGTTTTACGAGAACCTTGGAAAATGTCACGGCAGTCTTCTTTCTCTCCGTTTCTAGCTGTAGCATTGCTTTTTCTCTCCCCTCCATCCCTTTGCTTTGCTATTACCCCCTCCCTCACAGCCTCTAGCTTTGCTTTTTCTCTCCCCCACCACCTCTTCAGCTCACTTTTGACTAGCCAGGCCGCCAGAGCAGCCATTATGTGCCTAGCCACATCCACCGTGGGGGCCATTTTGTGGTGTCACCCACAGCCAGTGTCACAAATTCCCAAATGTGCCCATGGGCCCCGAAAAGTTGGGGACCCTTGATCTATATCTATGTCCTTCACACATAAGAGGCTGCCTTGTACTGAGTGTGATAAGTTATGTATATGTGTATATATCTTTAAGAAGCCTGTAAGGATTAGTTTCTCTTTCCTTTTGGAGGCCTGGGCAGGGCAGGGCCTCTCTCCCGTCCTGCAGGCCTTGGAGCCAAAGCAGTCTGGCGTGTTGCTCCTCAGGAGTTATATATATACCAGGGATGACCCAAGCCATTTTGCTGCCTGAGGCAAAGAACGAGATGGCACTCGCTCAGGTTCCATGTACAAAAGCTCTTTGACACTAGCTATGAGACAGCTTCCTCCACTGCACCTGAAGGCAGGAGGCCATCTTAAGGGCACAGGGCAGGCTGGGTGGCAGACAGCATTCTCCTCAAACACCTTTCTGCAACCTTCCGGCATCTGCCGCCTCAGGCGACTGCCTCACTCTGCCTAATGGTTGGGCCGGCCCTGCGATATAAAATGAAGCATATTGTTGTGAGAGCTCCAGGTCGGAAGTGCATTACCTGGAGAGTAAGGCCTAGGGGTGGGCTGGAAGCTGAGTAGGTAAGCTCAGCGCCACATCAACCACATCCAAGGGCCATTAGATTTGGCCCACCTAACACAGTATTGCCTACACCAGACTGCCCCAAACCAGTGTCCCCCACAGATATTGGACTGCATGCTGACTGGGGATAATGGGAGTTGTAGCCCAATGTGTCTAGATGACACCAGGTTTGGAAAGACTGATCGGTACTGACCACCAGTGGCTCTCTAGAGTTTCAGGCAGGAGTCTCTTTACCAGACTTCACTTACCCAGAGTTGCTGGGGATTGAATCTGGGACCTTCTGTATGCAAAGCCTAAGCTATCTTACAATCATAGAGCTATCTTGGTTCACTTAAGAGCTATCTTAAGTTTGTAGTGTAGATGAGCCTTAATCCATACAACCGCATTTGCTCACATTTATCTTTCTTGTTACCTCTTCCCTGTCTCCCCCATTGTCAACATTTAGACTGTAAGCAACTTGGGGACAGACAGTTTGGGTATATATTTGTACGTATGTGTGTATATATGCTATAGTTCTGTAAGAGCCATGTTCATTGACAGCCGTGTGCAATACTGATGACGATAATAATTATAGTGATTTGTTATTAGCCACATTCACAGTACAGTTGGGTTAAGAAAGAAAGGAAGGAAGGGCATCTAGTCACATGCAGAATTCTCCTGTGAATTGGCCCTGAATCATCTTTTCCACCTCTCCCATAGGGAAGATGGCAACTGGGGAATCCCTGCAAAAGTTTTCATTTGACTCATCATCAATGCTTATCAGCTGGATGGTTACTATTTGAGTGGATCAGGAAACACAAAATAGGTTGCTGAAATCTCAGCCACTCCTGAGAAGAAGAAGCCAAGAGCTTCTTACAAAACCTTTCTCAAGCATGCAAATTGGGACCATTCCTTCTTCGCACCCTTATGCCTTCTTCCCTTTGTTGTGTGCCAGCCATCAAAAAGGGGTGTGTGGAAATACTCTTTGACAAATGCAACATTTGTCAAATGCAAATAAAAAAAAAGCACCTTAAAGACTAATATATTTATTCTGGCATAATGCGTTTGGCTGGAGGGTGCTTTACATTCAAAGCCGTTGCCCTGATCTCCCATCTCAAGCAGAAATATGTCTGGATAGCCTGGGTGTACTTATTACTGGGAAGTCCATTCCAGGTTCGTTTTAGGCCAGTAATTACAGAATAGATCAAAATCAGGCGGACAATTTGGAAGAAATTCACAGGGTCAGTGTAATTATATTTATGTCTTCCTGTTCATTTTGAACATTTGCAGCCTGCCTTTATACCCCACAGGGTCTCCAAAGTGGTGAACCATCCAAGGTAAAACAAAATAAATAATATCCATATGATTTAGCAAACCACACACACAAAGCAGCAACCAGCAGCAAAATAGGCAGTCAAAACATGACAGCATGATGACAGGATTGCTTACTCTCCAAAAGCTGGAGAGAATGAAATGGTTTTAACTTTGTGCCTATGAGATAGGAAGGCAGTAGGGCGGCAAGCATAGGATGGCCATGTGTCCTTTGTTACAGAGGACAGTCCTCTATTTGAAGGGCTGCCCTGTCCAAGTCCGGTTGAAGATAAAGAACCATCAGAACTGCTGCCCATCCACAGGTAGCACCTGGACAGCAGACTGAACAGTCAGGCACACAAGTCACCTGGCCACAGTCTTCCGCACTAGGGTGAGATGGAATGTATAAGTTGCAATGATTATTTCTAAATGTGCATCTATACATATAAATAAGCACATGCAAATTTTATGCAGATCAGTGCCCTCTTTTGTTCTCTTTTTTGGCAGTTCATAAGTGGCCAACTTAAGCAAGTGCCTTTCTCATTTGAGCCATTTTACAAGAAGCAAGTATTTTACACTGGGCTCAATCGAGAGAGAATGAGTTGCCCTTAAATCTCATTGGCATAGTTGTTAAAATGCATGGTACCATTTTGGACTGCAGATGGAGGGTCACATTTTTTATTGCTCCCGTACCTTGGGGGTAAGAATCCCTTCCTGCAAGTAGAAAAGTAGCATGCCAGGAGCAGGCGCTAGATTAGAACCTTCTTCCCTGATGGGTTAGATTTTACCTTCAAGGATTTTTCTTTTTAAAATGTAGAGAGCTACAAAACTGGTATTCCCAACCTTTGCTATGAAGTCATACAATCCACTCTCCTACTTCAAGATTCTGTCATGTCATAGACCAGCCTTTAGATAAACTTTGTCCCATTTATTTCAATGAGTTAAATGTGATGGCGATTATAATGATTTTATATTTTGCCCTTCTATTAGGGTGACCATTTATGAATTGCCAAAAAATAGGAAATGCATCACCAAAAAAGATGCCAGAAAGGATACTAATCTGCATAAAGTTTGCATATGCTAATTTAACTATAGATGCTAATTTTGAAATAATTACTATAATTTAAGTATAAATTTAACTCACCATAAATATAAACTCACCATAGTGTGGACAACTGTGATCAGTCTGCTTGTTCAGTCTGCTGGTAACTGTGATGGGCAACAGTTCTGATGGTACTTTATCTTCAAATAGAGGACAGACCTCTGGCAGCCCTTCCGACAGAGGACTGTCATCTGTAAAAGAGGCCACCCGTCTAGTGCCATGACCATACTTAGAACATCTTACAACAATTTAAAAATATACAAAAATAATCCATCAAAATCAACCCAGCAATAACACAACAAGAAGAAATAGTTTACAGCAAGTTGAAACAAGTCAAGAGACCAAGTCATTAAAACAACTGGACCTGGTTTCTGCCCAGATAAAACATTCTAGAACTAACACCAAAAAAAGATGTCCTCTTCATCATAGGGGATTGGAACGCTAAAGTAGGAAGTCAAGAAATCACCGGGATAACAGGCAAGCATGGCCTTGGTGTACAAAATGAAGCAGGACAAAGGCTAATAGAGTTTTGCAAAGAGAACACGCTGATCATAGCAAACACTCTTTTCCAACAGCACAAGAGACGACTCTACACATGGACATCACCAGATGGTCAATATTGAAATCAGATTGATTATGTCCTTTGCAGCCAAAGATGGAGAAACTCTATACAGTCAGTAAAAACAAGATCTGGAGCTGACTGTGGCTCAGATCATGAGCTTCTTATTGCAAAATTTCGGCTTAAATTGAAGAACGTCGGGAAAACCACTAAACCGTTCAGGTATGACCTAAATCATATACCTTATGAATATACAGTGGAGGTGTGGGATAGATTTAAGGGATCAGACCTGATAGACAGAGTGCCTAAGGAACTATGGACAGAGGTCCATAACATTGTTCAGGAGGCAGCAACTAAATCCATCTCAAAGAAAAAGAACTGCAAGAAAGCAAAGTGGCTGTCTGATGAGGCTTTACAAGTAGCTGAGGAAAGAAGGGAAGCGAAAAACAAGGGAGAAAGGGGAAGATATACCCAACTGAATGCAGATTTCCAGAGAATAGCAAGGAGCGACAAGAAGGCCTTCTTAAATGAACAATGAAAAGAAATCGAAGAAAACAATAGAATGGGAAAGACTAGAGATCTCTTCAAGAAAATCGGAGATCTCAAGGGAACGTTTTGTGCAAAGACGGGCATGATAAAGGACAAAGAAGGCAAGGACCTAACAGAAGCAGATGAGATTAAGAAGAGGTGGAAAGAATACACAGAAGAACTATACAGGAAAGACCTGAATGTCCCTGATAGCCATGATAGTGCGGTCACTGAACTTGAGCCGGACATCCTCGAGAGTGAAGTCAAGTGGGCCTTAGGAAGCATTACTAACAACAAAGCTAGCGGAGATGACAGTATTCCAGCTGAGCTATTTAAGATCCTAAAAGGTGATGCTGTTAAAGTGCTGCACTCAATATGCCAACACATTTGGAACACTCAACAATGGCCACAAGACTGGAAAAGGTCAGTTTACATTCCAATTCCAAAGAAGGGCAACGCCAAAGAGTGTTCAAACTACCGTACAATTGCGCTCATTTCACATGCCAGCAAGGTGATGCTCAAAATCCTACAAGCTAGGCTTCAGCAGTATGTGAACCGAGAACTACCGGAAGTACAAGCGGGGTTTCGAAGAGGCAGAGGAACTAGAGATCAAATTGCCAACATTCGCTGGATCATGGAGAAAGCAAGAGAATTCCAGAAAAACATCTATTTATGCTTCATTGACTACGCTAAAGCCTTTGATTGTGTGGATCATAACAAACTGTGGCAAATTCTTAAAGTGATGAAGTTCTTAAAGAACTTTAAATTCTTAAAGTACCAGACCACCTTACCTGTCTCCTGAGAAACCTGTACGAGGGTCAAGAAGCAACAGTAAGAACCGGACATGGAACAACCGATTAGTTCCAAATTGGGAAAGGAGTACGACAAGGCTGTATATTGTCGCCCTGCTTATTTAATTTATATGCAGAGTACATCATGAGAAACACTGGGTTGGATGAATCACAGGTCGGAATTAAGACTGCTGGGAGAATTATCAACAACCTCAGATATGCAGACGATACCACCCTAATGGGAGAAAGCGAAGAGGATCTAGGGATGTACGAAAGTTCCGCCACAGATCTCGGGGAGGCCGAATGCCAGCGCATTCGGCCCCCCGAAATTGGTGGCGGAACGGCCCGCTGCCCGCCCCCCCGGGACGAGACTTACCTTGGGTGGATCTTCCTATCGGCGGCGGCTCCAGCAGCGGCTCCGGTGGCGGTTCGGCAGTGGCAGCTGCAGCGGCCGGTCTTCTGACTGGCTGACGCCGCCGCCATTTCCATTAAAAAAAAAAAAAAAAACACGTGATAGGCTACGTAAAGATTTACGTAGCCTATCATGGCTAGGTTTTGAAAAAAACCCATGATAGGCTATGTAAATCTTTACATAGCCTATCACGGCTGACTTAAAAAAAAAAAAAGCGCGCGTATGCAAATGGCGTACGTAAAAAATTTTTTTTAATTTTTATTTTTTAAAAAATAAAATGCGCATACGCAAATGGCGGCGGCCATGGGCGCCACCATTTGTGTTCCTTATTTTGGCACGTCCTATTCTACGTAAACATTTATGTAGACTAAGACGGCGAAAATAAGGGGAACGCAAATAGTGTTTACGTAGCAAATGTTTACGTAGACTAAGACGTGCCAAAATAAGGAATGCAAATGGTGGCGCCCATGGCCGCCGCCATTTGCGTATGCGCATTTTATTTTATTTTTAAGTCAGCTGTGATAGGCTACGTAAACATTTACGTAGCCTATCACGGCTGACTGCAGGGACGCAAATGGCAGCGGCTATGGCCGCCGCCATTTGAGTCCCTGCTAGCCAGTGGCTGGATGTCCGGCTGCTGGCGGAGCCGGCCGGCGGCTCCGCAGAATCACTGCGGAGCACAGCCGGCCGGCCAGGATTCCGGGGCGGGGGAGGAACGGAGTGCCTCCCCCCCCGGCGAGGATTCCGGGGGGAGGGACGGAACGCCTCCCCCCCAACCATAAACATAATTCGGAAAAGGTAAGTACCTTTCGTACATCCCTAAGAGGATCTAAAGAGCCTCTTGTTGAGGGTGAAAGAGGAGAGTGCAAAAGCTGGTTTGAAACTCAACATTAAAAAAACTAAAATCATGGCATCTGGCCCCATCACTTCCTGGCATATAGAAGGGGAAGAAATGGAAGCAGTGACAGATTTTACTTTCTTGGGCTCCAAGATCACCGCAGACGGTGGCTGTAGCCATGAAATTAAAAGACGCTTGCTCCTTGGGAGGAAAGCTATGGCCAACCTAGACAGCATAGTAAGAAGCAGAGACATCACCTTGCCGACAAAGGTCCGTCTAATCAAAGCTATGGTTTTCCCAGTAGTAATGTATGGCTGTGAGAGCTGGACTATAAGGAAGGCTGAGCGCCGAAGAATTGATGCTTTCGAACTGTGGTGCTGGAGAAGACTCTTACGAGTCCCCTGGACTGCATGGAGGTCAAATCAGTCAATCCTAAAGGAAATCAACCCTGAGTGCTCATTGGAAGGACAGATACTGAAGCTGAAGCTCAGATATTTTGGCCACCTAATGCAAAGAGAAAACTCCCTGGAAAAGACCCTGATGCAGGGGAAGATTGAAAGCAAAAGGAGAAGGGGACAGCAGAGGATGAGATGGCTAGACAGCATTACCAATGCAATGAATATGGACTTGAGCACACTCCGGGAGAGAGCGGAGGACAGGAAGGCCTGGCGTGCTATGGTCCATGGGGTCACAAAGAGTCAGACACGACTGAATGACTGAACAACAACAAATGTCAAGAAAGAGGGGGCTAAATGGATCTCCCATAGTCAGGAAGGCCATAGTTTAGGTTGCCTGTTGTACCTCTATCTTACACAGGTTAGGAAAAGCCATTTTCCTGACATTTGTCCTCTGCCAACTTTTTTTTTACACACCAACACCCAACCATCTATTAATGCTTCAGAATGGTAACCAGTAACTTTTGAATAAATTATTGATTTAGGCTGCAAACCTATACACACTTACCTAGGAGTAAATCCCATTGAATTCATTGAGACTTACTTCTGAGTAAACACATGTAGGATTGCACTATTAATTGCTGGATGCAAATTTGCTAACACCCCAGACCCTGGTTCTATACCAACTGATTTGTTAGAATCTAACCCAAGATGTTGGCCACTTTTACTTTTGGTTGTTTTTACTTTTATTAATAGAGCGGAATGTATCCCTGATATTTGGAGCAAAGCTACTATAGAAAGAAAGAAAGAAAGAAAGAAAGAAAGAAAGAAAGAAAGAAAGAAGATAGGACAACTCATTATTGACCTATTTGTTAGCCTATGCCAGGTTTCTAAAAGCTTGAAAACTGACTTGGATCGAGGACAACAATATAATCGGGAAATAACAGTTCGGCTTCAGAACAGGTCACTCCATTCTTGGCTGTTGCCGTCTATTAGTTCACCTGGAGGAGATAAATATACCTCAGTTCTTGGTGGTGAGCTTTTCTGCGCTTTCATTGGTCTTAAGTCAGCTTTTGAGTTTGTTCCAAGGGAAATGCTATGGTCCAAATTAAATAAAACATTTACGGACCAACGTTTATTACTTCTCATTAGCTGCTTGTATAGCCAAATGTCTAGCAAAATTAGCCGTGTGTGTGTGTGGGGGGGGAGTTCTCAGACCTGATTTTTACCACCAGAGGTGTCTGATGATGCTGTCTTTTAACCCTTTTACTTTTTAATTGATTTCTTAATGAACTGGCTACTGACCTCTGAGTTGCTGAATCCCACTCCCCTGAACTTTCCTCCACAAAAAATCTCTTATTGTGGTGTCTTCTGCTGATGCTGTGCTGCTTTCCTTATCCCAAATAAGTCTAAACCACTTACCATCTAGGTTTGGGGCCTATGGTACCAAGAATAGGGTGGACATGTGTAATACTTTACAGAACACAGTCCTCTGTTTCAACAGCTGTCAGAGGAAAGTCCTCTGTCTCAGGGGTGGGCAGAAGGTAGATCTCCAGACATTTTGGACTTCGGGAGCTGAAGTCCAAAACATCTGGAGATCTAGTTTCTGTCCACCGCTGTTCTACTTGAAGGCTGTTCAGTCCAGTTTAAAGATAAAGAACTATAAGAACTGCTCCCCATCAATATTTAGTACCTGGATGGCAGGCATCACTATCCTTTTTTGGTTTACTGATTAGATTTGTATCCCACCCTTCCTTCAAGGATCTCAGGGTGACACAGATGGGATTATCCCATATTTGTCAAAAGAATTTCTTCATACAGTGCACAATTAACTTAACTGCTACTAGATGAGGTGATGGCCAGATGGATCCACGGACGATAAGGCTATGGTCGTGGAATGGAAACACCAAGTAGAGTGGCCACATAAGAATCGCCCCCAAAGAGGAAATCCATCACCAAAAGAGAGACCCAAACATGACAGCGATTTGCATACAGTGTGCATATGCTAATTTATAGATACAGAGGCACATTTAGAAATACTTATTATAGAAGTATATAGAAGTGTAAGGCTTATTATTCAAGATCTACCAGACTGACTTTGCTTATTTTTGTTTTAAATTGAAGCTTGAGCATTTTAAATGTGCAGAAAATTTTGAAAGTTAGAAAAAGTTCAAAGCTCAAGCTTTAATATCAATTAATTTCCTCCACACCAAACAAGCAAGGGCAGCCCCTCTGCCAGTGAGGATGACAGACAGCCCTGCTCAGCCAATCAGTGTGGAATGAAAGCAGGGCTCAGGTTCAGCTGTGTGGTTAGGCTGTTGCCCCTGGCTGGGAAGGGGAAGGAGATGGCAGCAGCCAATCATTGCATACGAGGGAGTGGGTGGGGCTGCACCATATGCAAATTTAACACAGAGGATTCACTATGCATAAGCCACATTTGCATTCTTCATGAGCCCCTCTGTGGTGAGGGGACTAAGGGGCAAAAAAGCAGGAAAGGAGCAGGACTCCTAGTGTCCATGGCGACAAGGGCTTTACACTAGTTATAATTTAAAAAGAAATACAGTCCATTTCAGCATAGTGCAGATGACTGTGACCAGGTGACCTGTGTGCCTGCCTGTTCAGTCTGCTGTCCAGATAACAGGCAACAGTTCTTAGGGTTGTTTATCTCCAAACCCCAGACTTGGAAAAGATAGCCCTTCAAATAGAGGACAGTCCTCTGTAAAAGAGGAGACATAGCCACTCTACCTCCAGGTCCAGAAGCAGTATAGTCTGAATATCAGAACAAGCTACAAGGGAAGGATATCCCTTCACACAACGTTTCTGGGCTTCTCCTCAAGGACATTTGCTTTGGGGCTTTGGTCAGAAAGGTAATGCTTAACATGTTCATCAACAGGATAGGATGCTTCCCTTGGGGGGAAAAAATAGAGGTAATGAATGCCAGTTGCTTTCTTGTCATGCTGCTGCAGCAGCATCTTGTTTTGTAATCACAGTTGTGTTGTCCTGTAATAGGCATTTTCCACCAGGAGGGAAAATCCCCACCCCCTTAGGGCCAGCAGTAACACTTGCTAAAGGCGACCTGTGCTGTTTTTTTTTAGTTCCCCTGTCTTCCAAATATTGCACAAGGAATGTTTTCTTTTCCTTTTACATTCTGTGGGATAAACAGGTGTTTTAATGTGAACTTAGCTCAGGGTTGCTCTTTCTGTAATGTTTTCTTCCTTTTGTGTCTACAAATGTTACTAAAAGAATGTTGTCTTTTTGAATTCTGCCAGATAAACAGCTATTTTGGTGTGAACTTAGCTCAGGGTTGCTTGCAATGTCTCTTTCTTTCTATATATATTTTTTTCTTTTGTGTGTCTACACAATCTAGGACCAAACTAGATTCTGAGATAAATGTGTGGCTCACATCAAAAGTAGAAACCCACAATTGAATCCACCCTTCCCCTCTGTGTAATATCTAATACAATTGACATAACAATATTCTGCAATTTCCCCACTCCTAAATGTGCTCCCAAGAATATCCACTCATACTAATGGCCTGTTGTATGTGTGTACACAGAATGAAATGTGCCTACAATGTAATCCCTACACAGGACTTAGTATTCAGGGTTCAGGATACTGGACATGGCAGAGGGAGGTGTCAGGAATATTTAGTTTGGCCACATTCACCACCACACAAGAGAGCACAAACTTGTGTAAAATTTGCATGTGCTAATTTATATGTATAGATGCAGACTTAGAAATACTATCATCTAAACAGAAATACAACACATCTCACCACAGCAGGGGAAAATATGACTCTTTAGCTGCCCTTGAAATGTGTTAGGAATAAAGGATGTTGGGCTGGTTTGCACAACATAGTGGCTTATCATGGGTTAACGAATTATTAGCTGTGGTGTGTGCTTTGAGTATGCGATCTCCAACCAGGTGATGGAGGGTTGCTGTGAGTCGTGCAAACCCATCCATCATGGGTTAATTGAGGGTTAAACAACCCACACTTAACCCTACTACTACCGAGGTTTAAGTGTGGATTGATTAACCCAGATGGCTGGGTTTGCACAACACGGCGCAACCCTGAATCTCCCTGATTGGGCATCGCATATTCAAAATTGTGGCTGCATGCGCCCCACTTGCACTTCAGCTAATTGTGGATTCGTTTACCCAGATAACCTTCCATATCATGTGAACTGGGTCATAATCTTCTTTTTAGGCAGTGTGGGTTTTCTATGTTGCTCTTAATCCTTCACCCAGTGCCCGTTCTGTTTCCTTAATATTATGTGAGTTAATTACCTGCCTCCCTGATTCTGTTACTACTTTAGCTATACTGCCAAGGGTGTATCTGGCAATTTGCAAGTAACTAGACAGGGAACACCCAGTTTAGCTTTCCCCAACCTGGTGCTCTCCAGATGTGATGGACTACAACTACCAGCATCCCCAGCCAGCTATGCTTAGGCTCTTGCACAGTGCCTTGGATGGCTATTCACAGCCTCCAGGGACAGTGTGGACACTGGGATGAGAGGGTTTGGAGATGGGATGGGAGATACCAGAGGGCAACGGAAGGGTCTGGCTATATGGTTATGGTGATGTTGATGTCTACTCACTTTGTTTGATCTCTCAATAGGAGACAGAAAGGCTGGTGACCAGAGGGGTCACACCGCTGCCCTTATCTGCCTTTCTGTCTGCTTGCATTGGTTCAGCAAAAGGGCAAGGGGAAAGAGGATGGCGGGGCATTTCTTGCCTGCAGGAGACATGCACTGAGATGCAGAGGGGAGGAATTCAGAGCAATCAATCCTCCTGGTCCCCAGAGAACTCTCTCCCATCCTTATGTGGGTCACAAAAACCCAAGGAGCCAGTGTGGCATAGTGGTGAGAGTGTTGGACTGGGAGCCGGGAGATCCGGGTTCTAGTCCCCACTCGGCCACGGAAGCTCACTGGGTGACTTTGGGCCAGTCACAGACTCTCAGCCCAACCCACCTCACAGGGTGGTTGTTGTGAGGATAAAATGGAGAGGAGGAGGATAATGTAAGCCGCCTTGGGTTCCTTAAAGAGGAAAAAAGGCGGGGTATAAATGCAATAAATAAAATAAATAAATAAGGATGCAGATGCAAGAGAGCGACTCTCCCTGAATCCATGTCCTGCCACGGGCCATGCCTGCGCCACCCCATTGCAGGCTTCAGCAGCCAGTGCGGTAAAGCAGTTGGAGCATTGGACTGAGGCGAGGGAGATCAGGGTTCTAGTCTCCCGAGGGCCATGGAACTCACCAGGTGACTTTGGGCCAATCACCGACTTTCAGCGTAACCTACCTGACAGGGTTGTTGTGAGGGTAGCATAGAGAGGAGGATCATGTACCGCACCTTGGGCTTCTTGGAAGAAAGGCAGGAGACAAATGTAACAAATCAATCAATACATCCCGTGAGGATGGAATGCAGAGGAGGAGGGCCACGGTTACAGACACTCATTTTTATTACTTTTACTTTTAAACTATATTATCCATTCCTGCAACAAAATGGCGTTTATTCCCAAGTGAATGTGTTTAGCTGCAGGGCAACAGAAGCAACGTCTATTTTCCTCCTGCAGTCACAATGGCTTAAATTATATTGAACTGCAAACTGCACATGCTCCGAGTATTTCTTTAGTTTTAAAATCAGGGTTGGTGAACAGGGGTTTTTGTGGGGGGGGGGGCGGGTTGCTCTAACGTATCAGGACCATAGAAGCAGTTGTAAAGCACAGAATGCAGGGAAGGAAAGTTAGGCGTGTGCTTCACAAATGAAGCAAGACATGTAAGACACGTGGCCATCTAAAGCACAACCCCCGGCCCCCCCCCCCCCAGACCATTAAGTTCAGGGTCCAAAATCTCCTTGTTGTACCACTGGTGCCCTGTTCTCTGATTGCACAACGCTTTAATGCATGATGGCTCAAATGTGTACAGGTGATCACATGAATCCTCTGTCAACGGACATGCTGACTGGCATGATGGGAGTTGTAGTCCAACACATCTGGAGGGTGCCACCAGCTCAGGTAGACAATGGAGTAGACGCTACCATGCTAATCTGACCTGATACTAAGACAGATTTATATGTTCCACCTTCTGCTGTGACGCATGCCTCCCTGATTCCAGGCAGAATAAATTATGTGTCCCTGCCATGGGAATCAAGTCCGGTTTTGACTGAAACATAATTCATAGGGATTGGTTTATCTTCGGTGCAAGAGACCGCTGCTGGAATGTGTGACGTAAGTGAGACAAGAGGACCTCTGAGAGCACACAAAGTGCTTTCCCCATTGCTGCTGAGTAAACCACACAAGCACAATACCGCAGCGGAGCTCAGGACCTTCTGGTCCAGAGGGGAAGTTTTCTTGGCAGGAAGGAGCCTTGGCACCTTTCACTTGGGAAATTCAGCCCTGGGACTAATTGGGAAGAAATTAAAAAGAGAACAGAGATAAGAGGTTTGAAACCAAGAGCTGTTGCCTGAGTTTTGCTCCCCACCCGCCTTCTCCTTCCCAGTCTCTTCCGTTTGTGTCATGTCTTTCAGATTGGAAGCCTGAGGGCAGGGAGTGTTTTATGAATCTGTGTAAGACGCTTTGAGAGCCATTGGAGGCTGGTGGCTCTGATGCCAGTGGGGTGGTGAATCTGCTCGAGGTTTCAGTCAGAACCAGTCAGAACTCTAAAGGAGTGATCCAAGGTGCAGAAGCCACTAGCCTCCACTGCAAGATACCTCTAGGCCTGGGCACCTAGATCTTCCTCCTCTTCTTCTTCTTCCTCCTCTTCCTCTTTTTCGCTCCCTTGGGTAGCTCCTTTAGAGTTCTGAATGGTTCTGGCTGAAACCCGGAATGGAGTCACTGAATCCACTGACATCAGAGCCACCAGCCTCCACCGCTGAGAACCTTTCTTTTCTTGGCTGAAGAGTGGGGTTAAAATGCTGCAAATAAATACATAGTGGTGATCGCAGCTTTACCTCCTGGAACAGCCATTACCATGCTCATCTGACCTGATAGGTAGCGGATTTATATGTTCAACCTACTGCTGGGTAGCTGTGAAATCCCCTTCCCGATGCCAAAGGCATCTTGAGGTTCCAGCCTGTCTGAGACGCTGGCAAGCTGACATTTCCCTAACTGTGATACTAGGAATCAATCCAGGAAGACCTCGGTTTCAGCTTCCTTTACACATCCAGAGTCAGGATTAATTCATTTGCATCGGTGTTGTTCAGTGTGACATCATTCATCCCCTCTGTTGTTAACGCATTAGGCAGCAGGGGAAGAATTTGTGGAACTATATTCTGTCTTTGCAGCTGAGAAATGACACAGCTGGTGAGAGAGCCATTCATGGGCCACACGTGTGTTATTAGGCACGAGTTCAATACTTTCATTTCCTGCCCCTCCGTAAAACACACACACCAAGTTTCTACTCCTCATGGTGACATGGAACAGCTTGGGAGTCATATCTGGAGAAAGTTTGGAAATCAGAACAGCTGGCAAGGCTTCCACTATACTTATCTGTACACCCAGGCATTAGCTGCTTTTAATACCTAGCTTGGTAGATTTTCTTTGTCATTGCTTTTATCTGTACATTTCGTTTTAATTGGTGTCTTAATGCATTTTGTACAACGCCCTGATAATGAAGGATGGTATAGAGGGAGGAACCGTAGCTCAGTGGGTAGAGCACATGCTTTACTTGCAGGAGGTCCCGGGTCTGATCGCTGGCATCTCTGGGTAGGGTGAGGAAGGAACAGGGGCAGCCCTAGATAAGCTGCCGGCAATGGGTGCCCTAGGCGAAACACGCAACCGGCACCCCAACCTCCCAGCCCCAAGGGCAGATCTAGGCTGAGGTTTTTGGTAAACTCGGAAGCATTTTGCACCTATTTTCTGTTTAATGAAGAGGCACCCTCCCCTGCATCTTCGGAAGCAGAAATATTATTTATAATAAAAGGCACCCCAATTTATTTATTTTTTACTAAACTCTGTGTCAGCACAGAGGGTCTAATAGAACAACAGAGGAGACGAGCTTGGCTGTCCACTCTGTGAAGGAAGAGAAGCCCCTCCACATAGAATCATAGAATAGTAGGGTTGGAAGGGGCCTACAAGACCATCGAGTCCAACCCCCTGCTCAATGCAGGAATCCAAGTCAGAGCATCCCTGACAGATGGCTGTCCACTGGAGGTGTCCTTGAACGCCTCCAGTGTGGGACAGCCCACCACCGCCCTAGGGAAGGGTGTTCCATTGTCGTATTGCTCTAATGGTCAGGAAGTTTCTCCTGATGTTCAGCCGGAATTTGGCTTCCTGTAACTTGAGCCCATTATTCCATGTCCTGCATTCTGGAATGATCGAGAAGAGATCCTGGCCTTCTTCTCTGTGACAACCTTTCAAGTACTTGAAGAGCACTATCCTATCTCCCCTCAGTCTTCCCTTCTCAAGGCTCAACATGCCCAGTTCTTTCAGTCTCTCCTCGTAGGGCTTTGTTTCCAGTCCCCTGATCATCCTCGTTGCCCTCCTCTGGACCCTCTCCAGTTTGTCTCCATCTTTCTTAAAGTGTGGTGCCCAGAACTGGACACAGTACTCAAGGTGAGGCCTAACCAGTGCTGAGTAGAGGGGAACTAGTACTTTACAGGATTCGGAAGCTATGCTTCTATTAATGCAGCCCAAAAGAGCATTTGCCTTTTTTGCAGCCACATCACATTGTTGGCTCATATTTAGCTTGTGATCTACAACAATTCCAAGATCCTTCTCGCTTGTAGTGTGGTTGAGCCACGTATCCCCGATCTTGTAACTATCCATTTAGTTTCTTTGTCCTAGGTGCAGAACTTGGCATTTATATCTATTAAATTTCATTCTGTTATTTTCTGCCCAGCACTCCAGTCTATCAAGATCACTTTGAATTTTGTTTCTGTCTTTCAAAGTATTAGCTATCCCACCTAGTTTTGTGTCATCTGTAAATTTGGCCAGCATTCCCTGCTCCTCCTCCTCCAAGTCATTAATAAAAATGTTGAAGAGCACTGGGCCCAGGACTGAGCCCTGTGGTACCTTGCTTGTTACCTCTCCCCTGTTTGAGAAGATCCCATTGATAAGCACTCTTTGATTCCGATTCTGTAGCTAACTGTGGATCCACCGTATCGTTGTTTCATCTAGCCCACTTTGAGTTAGTTTGGTAATCAGGATATCATGGGGCACTTTGTTGAAGGCTTTGCTGAAATCGAGGTATATTATGTCCACAGCATTCCCACTAGGGAAGTATGAAAGTCAGTTACCTTTTCGAAGGGTGACATTTGCGGTGGGGGGGAGGCGCTCCGTCCGTCCCCCCGAAATTCTCTCTGGCCGGCTCCGCTCTGCGGAGATTCCGCAGAGCCACTGGCCGGGGCCGCCCGCAGCCGGACATCCGGCCGCTGGGCAGCCTGCAGGGACGCAAATGGCGGCAGCCATAGCCGCCACCATTTGCACCTGTCTCTTTTGCCGTAATAGGCTATGTAAATATTTACGTAGGCTATCACGGCCAAAAAAAAGGGGACGCAAATGGTGGCCGCTGTAGCCGCCGCCATTTGTGTTCCCTTTTTTTTGCCGTGATAGGCTACGTAAATACTTACGCAGCCTATCACGGCTACTGCAGGGATGCAAATGGCGTCCCTGCGTTAGCCGTGATAGGCTACATAAGTATTTACGTAGCCTATCATGGCTACAGTGATGAAGCGAATGGCAGCCACGGCCGTGGCCACCATTCGCAAGTCAGTGCGAACGGCTGCAGGTAGGTGTCCCGTTTTGCACGCCTTTCGCGGGGTGGGGGGCAGGGGGGCTTTGTTCCACCATGGATTTCGGGGGGCCGAATGCACTGGCATTCGGCCTCACCGAGATCCGTGGCAGAATTCTCTGATATCCCTAATTCCCACACTCCACAAGGGAGGTTACTTGATCAAAAAATGAGATCAGATTCGTCTGGCAGGATTTATTTTTGACAAATCCATGTTGGCTTCGAGTAATCACTGCATTGTTTTCAAGGTGCTTACAGATGGATTGCTTTATAACCTGCTCCAGAATTTACATCACCCCCGGGAGGTCCCTGGAAGAAGGGTCCCGGTCCCATCCTCCTCAGGGCGACACAGCCAACAAGCCACCAGCCCCCAGGCTCGGCCCTCCGAGGGCAAAGGAGGCGGCTTCTCTCAGGGGAGCCTCTCACTCCCTGCCTCCAACTGGGAGCAGCAGCGGAACAGGAGGATATCTCGTGTTGCCTCGCTCACCTCCACAGCCTCAGTCATATTTCCTCTGTATGCGCATGTATTTTTCCCCTTGGATTTGGCGCCCTGCTTATCTTGGCATCCTAGGTGGCTACCTAGTGTGCCTCTATGGGCAGGCTGCCCCTGGAAAAGAATCCTGCCTGAAAACCTGGACACACCAGTCAGTGTAGGCAATGCTGGGCTGAGCAATGGTATGACTTAGTTTAAGCCAGCTTCCTATGTTCCTATAGAAATATTTTAAATAAATAAATGTTCATCGAAGAACTGCTTCACTGGATCAGATCAAGGTGGTCCACTGAGTCCAGCAGCTTGCTTCTGAAAGCAGTCACCTGTTACTCCTGAGAAGCTCATAGGCAGGGTGTGAAAGAAGTGTCTCCTGCAGCATCTGGTATTCAGAGCAGGCTTCCTCGGGAGGTGAAGTTTCCATGGGTTAACCGCATGATCCTGATCGGTGCAGCACACATGCATAAGGGGACCAAATCTCAAGTGAGCCCCCCCCCCAGTGTAGTCTATACTAGGGGTGCAGCCCAAGGGCCAAATTCTGTTTCAGGGAAGCTCTCAGGGGCCGCATTCCAGTGGTGGGTGGGGCCAGAGGTAAAAGGTCAAAGGTGAAGGAGCAGGACCAAAAGGCCAGCATACTTTGGCTTAAAGCTGTTATTGCCAGTAACTCAGCCCTAGGAGAGGCGTTTCAACCTTTCAAATGGGGAAAAACTGCACAAAAGCTACCCAGCCCTTTAGGACTTGGTTTCCAGACCCCTCACCATCCTGGTTGCCCTTAGAGATGTGAAGCCCTGGGGGGGGGGGAGCAGAACAATGGCGATAAACAGAAACATTCAAAGCTCCTCCCTCCCCCCATTTTTTTTTCCATTTTCCCCCAGGGATTTTTAGAAAATTGTGTGTGCATGGATATTTTTTCCTGACTTTTTCTGGGATTTTTATCTAGTCCCCCCCTGCCCCATATCTCTAGTTGTCTGTCTCTGGACACCCTCCAGTTTGTCTTTGTCCTTCTCAAAGTGTGGCACCTGGAATGGCACTCTGGACACAGCCTGACCAGTGCAGAACAGAGTGGAACGATTACATCTCATGATCTGGACACTATGCTTTTGTTATAATGCTGCCAAAGACTGCATTCGCTTTTTTTGCAGTCACATCACACTGCTGGCTCATGTTCATGCTGTGATCATCCACCAAGGGTGCAATCCTATGCGTGTTTAGACAGAAAAAAAGTCCTACAAGGCTGGTTGAGGAATGCTGGGTGTTGTAGGACTTTTTCCTGTCTAAACATACATAGGATTGGGCCCTAAGGCACCTACATCCTTTCTGCTGTTAAGCCAGGTGTTCCTTATCCTATACATGTGCCTTTGATTGTTTTTTGTACTGAAATGTAGGACATGGAAGAGGAAAGGTCCACCAATCACTATTAGTCATGACAGCTAAATGGAATCTCCATGTACTGAGATGGAGATGCTGGGAACTGCAGGGGGTGTCCATCACAGTCACGCTTTGCTTATGGGATTGTCAGAGCTGTCTGGCTAGCTGCTGCACTAAATGGACCTGGGTCTATTATTCATTTACTCATTATAAAATGTATAAACTGCTCCACATCGAGAGATATTGGAGTGGTGTATAATAAATCAGAAACAAAAAAATATAAAAGGTTTGTTTATTTATTTATTACATCTCTATACTGCCCAATAGCCTATGCTCCAGTAAAAGCAAATAGATCAATAAAACAGTGGCTGAAATTTACTCATCAGTCAGGAAATGGTGGCCTGAGAAGAAAAGTCTTCAGCAAATGCTGAAAACAAAGTAACGGTAGGTGCATGCCTGATCTCAGCTGGAAGGGTATTCTACAGAGTAGGGGCCACTACACCAAAGGCCCTACTCCTGGAGGCCCTACTCAGACCCTTTTTTATGCCTTCAAAACAGACTGAACTGCACACTCACAAATATGAAGGAGACAAAAGGCAAAGTGACACGACAAGGCACTATGATGAAATAGCTCATCTTACTGTCATCTGCCCAATGTCCTGCAGCCATCATGTGATACTAAAAATGTGAACCTATTATCATGTTTTCATGATCACAGTTCATTCTTTCTTACGCCATCCCAGCTGGCCTCTCCTTCTTAGATGAACAGCTGATGTAATAAGCAAGTACAGTCTGCGATAGCAGCATTTGCAAGAGAACAGCTCCATAAAGAAAAGGATTTGGGTAACAGCTGTATCCTACTGCATGGAAGCTGTTAAGTTGCATCGCATCCGTCAATTGCTATCAGCTCGCTGAAAGTTTCAGTCTTACGGAGAGCGCAGCATAGCTCCTGTTTTTGTCTGTTCCCCCACCTCTTCTCTGGCTCTGCCTGCTTTCCCCGTTTCTCAAAGTTAAAAAAAAGAAGCAGCAACTCTGTAGTTCTCATGGTGGCAGGGAACAGCACATACTTTCCTTGCAAACATTCCCAGGTTCAATCCCAGCATCACCAGTTAGGCCTGGGAAATACCCCCGTCTGAAACTCTGGAGAGCCACTGCCATTCGGTGCAGTCAGGGGTGAGCTAGATGGACCAAAACTCTGGCTTGGCGAAAGGCAGTTTCCTATGTGGAGCTTTTGCGGGCACTTCATGGGCAAGGGCCGTAGCTTCAGTGGCAGAACACCTGCTTTGCATGCAAAAGGTCCCAAGTCCGATCCCCGGCTTCTCCACATAGGGTTGGGAAGGTCCCCGGGAAAGTTACCACCTGGGCAGAGGAGGGAAACCTATGGATCCCCAAGTGTTGTTGGACTCCAGCTCCCATCAGCCTCAGACAGCATCAGGGGTGCTAGGAGTTGGAGTCCAGCAACATCTGGAGGGTCACAGGTTCCCCACCTCCCTACCACTGCCTTAGAGAACTGCTGCTCGTCCATCAGCGTTGACCATCCTTCCCCAACCTGGTGTCCTCCAGATGTTTTGGACTCCCAGCTCCCATCAGTCCCAGCCAGCATGGCCAATGGTCAGGAATGCTGGGGGTTGTAGTCCAAAACATGGAGGGCGCCGTGTTGGAGAAGGCTGGGGTAGGCGGCCAAGGACTCCACTGAGTCCAGCATCCTGTTTTCAAAAGCAGCCAACCAGGCGCTTCTTGGAAGTTAACAAGCCGGGTGGTAATGAGCTTCCGTCATGCGTTAAAAACGTGGTTGTTCAGGCAGGCTGGGTTAGGGTATTTTAGAAAATGTTTTTACTGTAGAATTTTATTGTTTTAAACTGTTTTATTGTATGTTGTACATCGCCCAGAGTGGCTGGGTGACCAGCCAGATGGGCGATTAATAAATTTAATAATAATAATAATAATAATAATAATAATAATAATGTGTCCTTTTTCTTCTTTTGAGGACATTTAAGGGATGCTCCTGATGAAATCGTACGTTTTCACTGGCCAGGGTCACAAGTTTCTGACATTCTTCTGCCAGCGGTATTCTGGGAGGTACTGCATTCCAGTTAAGTCAAATGTGCTTGACTGTGTTAGGCTGCAGACACAGAGCCAACAAGCAGGTTGTGCCCCCCACTAAGCCACCAAAATCTACTAGCTTTTCATCTACTACCTCAGAACAAAAACCTGTCTAATTATTTCAAGCTGGAAAAGAAAACAGTATTTTAACACACGTCGATAGTGCCGCATGACCTTTGGGCCCAATTCTGCACCTTTGTCCACGCTGTACCTGAGGCAGGTGCCCCTATCACCCAACCCTGGTTACAGTACTGCATCAGCTAGGAAGGAAATGAATCAGCTTGCAGATATTTGCAGGAACGTGCTATTAAAGTACCCTGTACTTTAATAACACACTTTTAAAAATGTGAAAAAGCAAGTGGACAGGGAAGGAGCTACATACCATCTTTTATAATATGGTTGTCCACTTTTTCCTGGTGGAACTCTTCTGACTTTAACTGCAGCACAACAGGGGGAAAATCACCAGGCGAAGCTTTCCCCAAGCCCTTCATCAGCATCTGCTGGATAAAGCGTTTTCATCTGTTAAACTTGTGTTGCAGTGCTGCTGTTAAAGGCCAGGAACACCCCCCCCCACGCCCCCGCAATGCCATTGCAGAATCGGAAGCTACTGGGAAATATTGAACCACTGTTAAATATTCAACGCAAACACTTGTGTCATCCACTTTGTACCCGATTTGCTTTATTGTCAATAAAAAACGGAGGGTAAGTGTAAATACACTTATATTCTATTTATACGGCATCTGCACAAATGACTCTATACAGCACAAGCCAAACCAAAAAACGAGACAGGTCCCTGACCCAAGGGGTTACAATCTATAGTTCAGTAGCAGGCAACTAGCGACCCTCTAGATGTTTTGAAGTACAACTCCCAGGATCCCTCACCATTGGCTATGCTGGCTAGGGCTGATGGGAAATGTAAGCCAAAACATCTGGAGGGCCACAAGTTGCCTACCCCTGTTTAAACGGGGGGGGGGACAGATGGAGAGGATGGAGAAATAGTGCAATAACACCCCCCCTTCTGCTTGAATCACATTTGGGCCTCTAATTACAAACTTTCTCTGTGAATGACAGGAAAAAAAATATAGCTCCCCCAGTGTTTTGGGGCATGCGCATTTCAACAATGCTGTTTGGGAATTGTAGTTCAGGGGCCAGCAGGCAGAACTTCCGTCCATCATGAGCCACAAGTCCTGATACCCTGGCCCCTGATTGGCCGCTGGAAGCTGGGGGAGGAGACAGCTTCAGTGGCATCAGCGGCAGTCCCAACTACTACAGAGTGGGTGGGCGCCATCTTTGAATGGGCACCTGTTACACATTCTCCACTTAGTCCTCCTCCCCAATGTGTAAGTGGAACGTAATGCTACTAGGTGACACTACGATTCTTATTATTCGTATCAGTTGCACATAATACATTGAATTAGTACTAAACACAGTGTACAGTAAGTTGTATACAACCATTAAGAAATTATTTTAAAAAACAAATAGGAATAAAATGTATATTATTTAATTTTTATCCAACGTTTCAGCTTCCACCCTGTCACTGATGAAGCTGGAAGCCGAAGCATTTGATAAAAATTAAATAATATACATGTATCCCTTTTTTGCCAAATGCTTTATTAGAAATATAGAAGCTTTTTGCGGTTTGTCACATATACATCTGGAGGGCATGGGGAAGGCTGGAATGCAGTATCACGCATGCACGCACTTCTGTGAAACCCTTCGGTATAAAACACCCAGGGCAGTTTGCAATTGATAATAAAATTATATTAAAACAAGTGATAAGGTAAGCAGTAGGTGTCCTTGCATCCGCTTAGAAGAACAATAATCCCAGCAGGTGAATCTAGGTGTGTCCACAGTTGCTTTACGTAGCTTCATTTTATTTTTTTTTACTTCTGTGACAAGCAGTCACTTAATTTTGCCCTTGCTGAAGACAGACACAGAAAACACCTCTCCAGCATGCCCATCTTTGGCTGGGCCTTGCTCCCCTATTGCTCTATTCTGATTTTTATTTTCCTCCCCCTCCAAAAGACCTCCTATTGAAGTTAAATGAAATGACCTCACATTAGTGCTAATTTAGGGGACTAACCTTTCTATTCAGCTTGTAACAAAAGCAACCACACATGCGACCACACGCAGCCTAACCCCCTCAGCCTGGACACCTGCAAACCTTTCCCTAACCCTTTTATGCATCACCTTTAGGGGAGGGGGGAATTTGTTGTAAACTTTAATTACCGCCATTTGAGTTGGGGGTGAAGTTTAATTTGAGAAATATCAAATTGTGCTTGTGGTCTATCCCCACAACCACCATGAAACTGAAGTGCCTGTAATTGTATCTTATATATTCAAAGTTGCGAGTTAGTTGGTCACCCCTTTTTGACTGCCTTCCCGTTGACCAATTCTCATGAAACACACTTCATTGGAAAGCTCTTGACACGCAGATTCCACAAACAACAACAGTTTTTCCTATAATTCAAAAACAGGAGTTTACTTATGTCCTTAAAGCTTAAAAAAAAAAGAATTAGGCTATCTTCTATAACAATGTACTATAACGTTTTATTTTTAATATCAAAAAAGTCAAGTATAATTAAACAAACATAATTAATTGCAAATTGGCGCAAAATGAAATACGAACGCACAAAAAGTCTCTGTAAACCTTTATAAACGCAGCTGCAACCAAAGAACAATGCTATGCCAGTAACATAAGGCCTGTAAACAAATCATGAAGGGATTAAGAGACACCTACAGTTAAAAGTAACCCAGTCAAAGTATAATTATTGCTCAGAAAGGAAGTCTCCAGCTGTTAAATTTAACAAAATAACATTGAAAAGTCTCTACAACTTCAGTTAAGTTAAACCTTTTGTTACATTTGATTTTTCTCTGTGAACTATGTTCGCAGGGAACCAACTTGCTTGCTCATATTAGTGCTTCCAGGGATGCCCACTAGCCGGAAAAAGAAAAAAGCAAGCCTAGGTTTCTCCTGTCACTGCAGCTAGGGATGGCAGAGAATTCCGCCATGGATCTCGGTGAGGCCGAATGCCAGTGCATTCGGCCCCCCGAAATCTGTGGAGGAACGGCCTGCCCCCCCGCCCCCCCACGGATCCCCCTGGAATGAGACTTACCTGGGGTAGATCTTCCGGGCAGCGGCAGCTCCGGCGGTGGCTTTGGCGGCAGCAGCTGCGGCGGTTGGTCTTCCGACTGGCCGCCGCCACCATTTCCAGTCTTGTTAAAAACAACAACGACGACATGATAGGCTACATAAAGATTTACGTAGCCTATCACGGCTGGGTTTAAAACTAAAAAAAAAAGTGTACGCAAATGGCGGCGGCTATGGCCACCGCCATTTGTTTTCCTTATTTTTGGCCGTCTTAGTCTACGTAAATATTTACGTAGACTAAGACGGCGAAAATAAGGGGAACGCAAATAGCGTAGCGGACACTATTTGCATTCCCCCTTATTTTTGCCGTCTTAGTCTACTTAAATATTTACATAGACTAAGACGGCCAAAAATAAGGAACGCAAATGGCGGCGGCCATAGCCGCCTCCATTTGCATACTCGTGTTTTTTGTTTTTTTTTAAAGCCAGACATGATAGGCTACGTAAGTCTTTACGTAGCCTATCACGGCTGACTACAGGGACGCAAATGGCAGCGGCTACAGCCGCCGCCATTTGCGTCCCTGCTAGCCAGTGGCCGGATGTCCGGCTGCTGGCGGAGCCGGCCAGCGGCTCCGCGGAATCTCCGTGGAGCGGAGCCGTCCGGCCAGGATTCTGGGGGGAGGGACGGAGCGCCTCCCCCCCCCCCAGCGGAACCCGGCAGAGCCAGGTAAGAGGGATTTCATTCATCCCTAACTGCAGCTTGGTATGTCATGCATTGTTGTTGTTGTTCAGTTGTTCAGTCGTGTCCGACTCTTCGTGACCCCATGGACCATAGCACGTCAGGCCTTCCTGTCCTGCGCTCTCTCCCAGAGTGTGCTCAAGTCCATATTCATTGCATCGGTGATGCTATCTAGCCATCTCATCCTCTGTCGTCCCCTTCTCCTTTTGCCTTCAGTCTTTCCCAGCATCAGGGTCTTTTCCAGGGAGTTTTCTCTTCGCGTTAGGTGGCCAAAATATTGGAGCTTCAGCTTCAGTATCTGTCCTTCCAATGAGCACTCAGGGTTGATTTCCTTTAGGATTGACTGATTTGACCTCCTTGCAGTCCAGGGGATTCCTAAGAGTCTTCTCCAGCACCACAGTTAGAAAGCATCAATGCATACCACCTGCTAAAATTACCTTTTCTACATAACTATTAAAGCTGCAGGAGCCCCATCTTGCTTTGCATCTGGCCACCTCTATATGCAGGGGGGAGTGATGCTCCTGGCAAAAAAACTTTCCCCCAACCATCAGTCATTGGGTGGTCTCCTGGCTTTTGCACAGATTTTCCCCACCTTCTCAAAGCCTGAAATTCCTCTCCTAAGGCTTAGTTACTGGGCAGGAAGAGCTTTCAGCTAAAACATCCTGGCATTTTTGGTATTTTGGTCCTGTCCCCTTGACTTTGGTCTTGCCCCTTTTGCCTTTGGCCCCTCCCACCACTGAAATGCAGCCCCTGAGAGATTCCCAGAAATAGAATCCAGCCTCTAGGCTGAAAAGGTAGCATGTGGCCATCAGGACTAGTAGCCATTAATAGTCTTTGGATGGCTTTAAAAGGGGGTTGTCTAACCCCCTTTTAAAGCCATCTATATTGGCGGCCATCACTACGTCTTGTGGTAGCAAATTCCATATTTTAACTATGTGCTTTGTGAAGAAGGACTTCCTGTTCCTTTTATCTGTCCTGAATCTCCCACCAATCAGCTCCATGGGATGACAACATCTGGAGGGGGCGGCTGCTGTATTCTGCTTGTTAATACTGTATTCTGTTCTAGGAACTAAACCACACACACACACACACACACACACACCCCGTTCCACAGTCCACAACATTCCTCTTGGCTGCAGTGAGGAGGGGGGGAGTGGCCAGGTACAGCCATGAAGTGTTGGTATGATGCCAGAAAAAGCTTGCGTCTTCACATGTTCCCAGGGAAATGGTCTGTGTTCTCCCACTACTGACCAAGGTGTCAGGGTGGACACTGAGCCCATAGAACCTCAGAGCAGTTCTGATTCTGAGGAGGAACAGCCATCCATGGGAGAGGAGCGCGCTCATCCCTCCCAGGCCCTGCAGGTGTCAGAGATTCCTCCTGCCGACATTCCAGAGATAGATAGCGGTCCTGGGAGTGAAAGAACGCGGGAGGAGGGCTTGCTAGATGCTCGACGCAGACGCAAAGAGCGACGAGCTATGGAGGGTGCGGAAAGGAGGCATAGCACCCATTTGGCGCACAAGCAACGGTCGCGTCCAGAGGACCCAAGGGAAAAGGGTAGGGACTCTCCCTAGCTCATAAGTTCAGGGTCTTTAAGTGATTCTCGTTCAAACGGGGACCAACTGTTTCTAACCTGGGGCATAGGTTACTCTGCTGTTCATAGCTTAGTTGCTGGTGATAGAGTTATTAAGTTGTAAAAGGAATAAAGCCTTGAAAAGAATCCTTTGTCTGTGTCTGGAGTTGGCTACTGGAGTAGACTGAAAGAGGCCGGCTAGGGCCCCCTGACACAAGGCAGTGCAGCAGTACCTGAAAGAGATATTGGAGGTCAGGCCTATGTAGGGGAGTCCTGCCATTTGCCCTAGGGAAATAAAATGGCGGCAGTTGCCCTGTTTTATTGGCCTGGTTTTATCTGCTCTCTTTTTTAGATCTGTATTGCTTTGTATCATTTGATTCCAGCATTACTGATTTTATTGTAAAATCTTCATAGTGCCAATGGGGAAAGGCAAAGATAATAAAGAGACATGTTCCCTAAGAAGTGGCAGAGTGGGGCAGAAGAAATCCCTCTGCTGGCAGAGAGGAGCTCTGTTGGGGGGAAGGGTGGCCCCATGCCCTCTTTTACAGAGGTCCGTCCTCGATTCGAAGGGCTGCCAGTGGACTGTCCTCGATTTGAAGGCATCCTGTTTGAAGATAGCCTCTTCATGAAGAGCCAGTCCAACTCTGGTTTAAAGATAAAGAACCCTAAGAAGAGAAAGCAGAGAAGAGGCCTTGAAGTTGCCCTTCCACTCTTCGCACCTGGACAGCTGGGTGAGCAGCAGGCACAGTGCTCACCTGTTCACAGGTTTCCCCACTATGTTGAGACATATTTTCTTTCTGTTTAAATGACAGTAATTCTTTGATATACAGTCAGGGCCAGAAATATTGGAACAAGGATAACTGTTTTGGCAGTTGGCCTCTGTACACCACCACACTGAAGTTGAAAGGAAACACACCCAGATGGGAGCGAAGTCAGGAATTTCAGCTGTTATTCAAGGGGTTTGACAAAAGTGGGGCACTAACCATTCAGGAAGTACAGCCAGTGGCATACCGCCCCCCAATCGTTGGTGGCTCATAAGTGATGGAAGAAACCAACATCATTTCAAACTTAAGGATCGCCTTTAATACCTGGATGAAAATCCTTTGCAGTCAATGACTGCCTGAAGTCTGGAACCCATGGACATGACCAAATGCTGAGTTTAGGGATGTCAGAGAATTCCGCCACGGAGTCCAGTGAGGCCGGTTTCATTAGAATCGGGCCCCCCGGAATCCATGGCGGAATGGCCTCCTGCCCCCCGCCACCCCGCGAAACCCCCCATGACGGAAATTACCTGGGGCGGATGCTGCGGCCACCATTTGCGACTTTGCAGCCATGATAGGCTGCGTAACTATTTACGTAGCCTATCACGGCAAAGAGCAAGGACGCAAATGGCAGCCGCTACGCCATTTGTGCCCCTGCTCTTTGCCGTGATAGGCTACGTAGGTATTTACGTAGCCTATCACAGTAAAGGCAGCCATGCAAATGGCCGCCATCTGCGTCCCTGCTCTTTGCCATGATAGGCTACGTAAATACTTACGTAGCCTATCACGGCTTCTTGTAAGGACGCAAATGGCGGCCGCTATGAAGGCTGCCATTTGTGGCCACAGCAGCCCGGCCGCAGCCAGAACTCTTGCTGCAAACGGCACGGCCTGCGGCTCTCTGGAGCCACCGTGGAGTGGAGTCGGCCAGGGAGGATTCTGGGGGGAGGGACCGAGCACCTCCCTCCCACCGCAGATGCCCTGGCACAGAGCCAGGTAAGGGATTCGTACATCCCTAGTTGAGTTTCCTCCCTCGAGATGCCTTTACTGCAGCTGCCTTCAGCTGCTGCTTGTTTGTGGGTCTTTTTGCCCTCAGTCTTGTCTTCAGTAAGTGAAAAGCATGCTCTATTGGGTTGAGATCAGGTGACTGACTTGGCCATCGAAGAACATCCCACTTCTTTGCCTTCAGAAACTCTTGGGTAGAGATCCCATCATTCTGGTACAAGTTAATCTTGGTTTCATCAGTCCAAAGAATCTTATTCCAGAACTGGGCAGGCTTTTTTAGGTGTTTGCTGGCAAAGGCTAATAATCTGGCGTTTCTGTTCTTGAGCATTACCAGTGGTTTGCACCTTGTAGTCAAGCCTCTGTATTTACATTCATAAAGCCGTCTCTTGACTGTAGATGTTGACAAGACATGCCTACCTCCGCAAGAGCGTTCTGGACCTGGCTAGATGTTGTGAAAAGGTTCCTCTTCACCATGAGCAGAATTCTGCGGTCATTCACTTTAGTTGTCTTCTGTGGTCTTCCACGCCTTTTGCTGTTGCTGAGCTTGCCAGTTAATTCCTTCTTTTTCAGGATGTTCCAAACTGTTGTGTTGGCCACTCCCACCGTTTTTGCTATCTCTCTGATGGGTTTATGTTTTTTCCTCAGCCTAATGATTGCCTCCTTCACTCACATGGACACATCTTTGGAGCTCATGTTGGGAGTTCCAGTGAACAGCTACCAAATGCAAATGTAACACTCAGAACCACCTCCAGGCTTTTCATCTGCTTGATTGGTCATGGGGTACCCAGGAAACAGGCCACACCGGGCCATGCAGCTGCTTGTCAGCCATTCGTTCCATTACTTATGAGCCACCAACGATGGGTGTGTGTGTATGCCACTGGCTGTCCTTCCTGAATGGTTAGTGCCCCACTTTTGTCAAACCCCTCGAATTACACCTGAAAGTCCTGACTTCACTCCCATCTGGGTGTGTTTCCTTTCAACTTCAATGTGGTGGTGTACAGAGGCCAACTGCCAGAACAGTTATCCTTGTTCCGATATTTCTGGCCCTGACTGTAGCTATACATTAGCATATGCGAATTTTATGCACCTCTATGTCCTCTTTTTCTTTTGTGTGTGTGATCTATTTCTTCTTTGATGAGAAAGTGGCCACCTTAGGGCACATCTGCCCAAAACACCCCCCCAGCCCCCGCACCTACAGAAAGCTCTGCAGATAGCAGTAGGCCCTGTACCAGGGCATTCTGGGGCAGATCAGAAGCAGGCTTGGATCTGCTGGATCCCAAGTTCTGTTGTTCCCCTGAGAGGCCCACAGACTGGGCTCATCAACTACGCCAGCCTGGACCTGACAGGAGATTTTCAGCAAACCAAAGATTTTTGCAAGGGGGAAAAAACCTTGCCTCTTGCCCTGGTTGTCATAAATGAGCAAAGCTTTGGAAATGACAGATGCCCGCCATTTTGCTCCAGAGCCGGCATCAAGGGTAGGCATGGTCGGGCACCTGCTGAGGGCCCACACCCTGGCAGGGGTCCACTGACAAGTGCCCCCTGGAGTTGTTCCTCCTCTTCGCCATGGCAACCTGCTTGTTCCCCTGCCTCTCGCTCTGGCCCAGACAACGGTGGTGGTGAGGAGGAGGAGCAGGAGATGCCTGGGCCTACTGGCTCCCTGGCTCTCTGCCTGCCAGGCAAGCAAGGGGTGGCAATGATGAGGAAGGGAATGAGGCGCAAAAGCAGCTGGTGACAGTGGCAGTGAGAAGGCAGGCTCACTGAGGGACGGGACCCAAGGAGAGTGTCTTGCCCAAGGGCCCACAAAACCTGGAGGTGGCACTGCTTCCTTCTCCCCGCTCCCACCCTATTTCGGAGTGCTCTGCCCATACCCTAATTCACCCTCACCCTCATATGTAATTTTGTATTACAGAGATTTCCAGGGAGAAACATAAACATGTTATTGGGCCCAGTGACTAAACATCTGGGGTTGTTTTGAAACAAGGCAAGAGGGCGTGTGCATTTCCGGCGTGGCGTGCCACAGGGCTGCGCTGAACTCACCAATGCAATTAGGGCGTCTTTCTTCCTTTTTTTGGCAAGAGCAGCAATTTGCCTCGACTGAGTTCACAAGCAGAACTTCCTCTCTGGAAGGGCTGGCAATTAATCCGCAGGGTCATCAGAGGAGCTCCCAGCTCTGTGTGGAATTTGCGCCATCAGCACAGCAACAACAATCAGCTACTGCAACGCTTGTCAGAGAACAACCCTTCGAGTCTCCAGGCCTCGTGGCAGTGGAGGCTGGTGGCTCCGATGTCAGCGAGGTGCCTTGTGAAGCACCTTTAGGGTTTTGACTGGTCCTGACTGAAATCTGGATTCACTGCTCCATTGACATTGAAGCCACCATGGCCTTATGGACCTGAGCCGTGTTTCCATGACAATGGAAGGAGAAGCAAATGGAGGAGTACTGGATTTTTTAAAAAGGAATCAGGAGCAAGCCTCATTGAGCACAATGGGAGTTACTTCCAAGTAGACACACAGACACTTGTGTTGGGAAAGGGGGGTGGGGAGTACACAAAGACAGAAGCCAGCCTCCGTTTTATCCCACAGGATATCTATAATGAAGGGTGGAAGTAATTTCTTCTTAATGCAATAAACCGAACAAAGGAGAATCGGAGCCTCAAAATCGCGCTTTACCACACTTAGGGAAATGGGCTTGAAACTGTGCCATGTCAGTTGAGGGGGATCTCTGTAAATTCTGTGGGCATTCAGAGGGCAAGCCTCATTGACCACAATGGGAGTTACTTCTGAGGAGATACTAATGGGTTTGTTGTGGGAAAAAGAGCAGTAAACACAAAGATGGAAACCAGCCCCATTTTAACCTGCAGGATCTCTATAAGGAAGGGTCGAAGTAGCTTCTTCCTAAGGCAATACAAACAAAGGAGAATCGGAGCCTCGAGGTCATGCTGTGCCCTGTCAGTTGAGGGGGATCTCTGTAAGTCCTGTGGGCATTCAGAGGGCAAGCCTCATTGACCACAATGGGAGGAAACACCCCTTGATCAGGGTCATGGTGAAAGGCATATACCCGGGCAGGGCTAGCATACTCGAGGTCAATGTGGGGGTTGGAGCACACAGCAACTATAATGCAGAGAACCAGACTTGAGGAAAAGAACTGGACTTTAAGCAGTCTCAGGAAATCCAGTTTTTCTGTGATAAACTCCGGGGTGGCTGCTGGATGGCCACGACGGCATCTATCCCTAATGACCTCAACACGCAGCTGGCTCGGAGTAAATCGCTGATGGAAACACTCCCCTGGAATGTGAAATAGCTAAACAGGGATCCTGTCTTTTTCTCTATTGTTGGGAAATGCACACGTTCTGCTGCCCATTTTCCTCACAGGATTGTATTTTTTTATTCTTTTTTTTAATTTCATTTCTATACCACCCAATAGCCGAAGCTCTCTGGGCGGTTCACAAAAATTAAAACCAAACGGCACACAATAAAACAATTTAAAATATATAGAACATTAAAACCACAATATAACAATACAACCACAATAAAACCTAGCAGCAGTGCAGGAATTTAAAATACAGATTTAAAACAGCAAAGCTAAAAGTCTAGAAAGCTAAAATGCTAAAATGCCTGGGAAAATAAAACGGTCTTCACCTGGCACCAAAAGGAATACAGTGTAGGTGTACAAAGGGGAAAAGGAATTTCCCCCCTTTTATAGTTAAGGCTAGAGCATTCTTCCCCATCCTGGCACCTTCCAGATGTTTTGGATTTCAACTCCCATCAGCTCCAGCCAGCATGGCCAATGGCCAAGAATGCTGGGAGTTGTAGTCCAACACATCTGGAAGGAGCCAGATTGGGAAAGTCTGGGCTAGAGAATACATTTTGGGACTCCAAGGTAGGATGGCCGCTTATGAAATGCTTCAAAGGAGGAAATGTACCACCAAAGAAGAGGACAAAAGAGGAACACCGATTTGCACCTGCTAATTTATAGGTATTTATACATTTGGAAATTGTTATTAGACTTTAAATACAAATGCAGTCCATCTCAACATAGTCTGGAAGGCTGTGAACAGGTGACCGGTGTGCTTGCCCCATGAGTCTGCTGTCCAGGTGCTACTAACTGTGGATGGGCAACAGTTCTTAGGGTTCCTTATCTTTAAACCCGAATTGGACAGGGCAGCCCTTAAAATAGAGGTCCTCTGGCAACCCTTCAAACAGAGGACTGTCCTAATCAGTTTTATGCCATTTAATAGCCATAGCTTTCCCCGTAAGATCCTGGGAATTATAGTTTGGTGAGGGCGCTGGGAATGTTCTGTTGGAGATCTCTGGCGTTCCCCTCCCCACAGCTCTAGTTCCCACTCCCAATGTCCCGCTTGTGAGTTTCACGGCTGAGAGGGAATATGAACTCAGTCCAGAGACCAACCCTTTATTAAAATTAAACTGGCCCTTTCCTTAGGCTTCAGTCCAGAGACCAACCCTTTATTAAAATTAAACTGGCCCTTTCCTTAGGCTTCAGTCCAGAGACCAACCCTTTATTAAAATTAAACTGGCCCTTTCCTTAGGCTTCAGTCCAGAGACCAACCTTTTCTTGAAATTAAACTGGCCCTTTCCTTAGGCTTCAGTCCAGAGACCAACTCTTTATTAAAATTAAACTGGCCCTTTCCTTAGGCTTCAGTCCAGAGACCAACTCTTTATTAAAATTAAACTGGCCCTTTCCTTAGGCTTCAGTCCAGAGACCAGCCTTTTCTTGAAATTAAACTGGCCCTTTCCTTAGGCTCACATTACATCCACTTTGAACCTTTCCTTAAGCCCACCACAAAATCTCTAAACATTATTTTTTATTGTTTCGTTTTGTTTTAAAATCCCACCCTTCCTCCGAGGAGTTCAGGAGAGCATACACAGTTCCCATTTTATCTGCACAACATTTGCACAATGAGGTCGGTTAGGCTAAGAAGGCATGACGGGCCCATGGCAACTATCAGTGGAATCTTAGGTGCATGTGTACTCAGTGGGGCTTACTTCTGAGTAGACACGCATTGCATTGGATTGTGAGTGAGCTTCTGGGTCATCTCTGTCCCAAAACACTTAGGAAAGAAACCTCAGGAGAAGGAACTGTTCCCATGTGCCTTTTAAATAAAACAATTAATTTAGCGTTGACAGAAGAACCTCGAAGCAGGACGGAGCAAAGCATGCCAACTCCAAGCCGAGGTGTGGTCACTTCCCAGCACAGCTGTGTCTTTTGATGTAAATTACAGGACTTAAAATCTGCACACTACATCACCAGCTCCTTAAAATCCAACAAGGCTCATAGGAATGACCCTAGAGGATTATATAACGACCCAGGGCATATTCACAGCTACAGAAAGTCCTGTTGCTCCTGCTTGCAATTTTTATCCTGCATTGCATCCATCATGGAGAGTTGTTGTTCTGCTTTGCAAACGTCTAGCACAAAGCTGAGTATAAATAGGAACATCTTGGTGCTTCAATTATTTTTTTTATTCCAAATGTACAGTTCCCGGTCACGAAATTATGCCAAATAGCTCCAGTGCGGCTGAAAACACTTTATTCAAGGTCTTGAGCCGTAGGGTGTCCACTTATGAATCAGCAAAAAAGAGGACACCAATTTGCATAACGTTTGCAGGTACTAATTTATATATAGAAATGAACTATAGAAATTAATTATTTCTAATTAATTAGAAATAATTATTATAATGTAAATAGAAATACAATACATCCCACTATAGCAGGGGTGGGCAACATACCACACACACACACACACCCAGCATGGCCCCTGCTGACCCCTGATCCCCCCTGCTGAAATTTGCTGCAGCGGTGGCAAAAAATTGCCCATTTACTACTACGGAGTAGGAAATAGGTCAATGTAGCTTGCGAACCAGAATTCTGTGTGGTGTTAGCACTGGGAGTTCGGCCACAGGAGAGGCCAGGGGGCCAAATAGTGTGCACTATAGTGGGGAACCTGATCGGTCTGCTATCCAAGTATTAACTGTTTATTTTATTTTTATTTACTGATGGACAACAGTCTTTAAGGTGCTTTTTCTTCAAACTAGAATTGAACTGGATACCCTTCAAATAGGGGATGGTCCCCTGAAAAAGAGGGCTGGAACACAGGGCCAAGCTTGCCCCCCAGTCCAACTACTGGGTATGCCAGAGGGCGGGGACAGGTCCAGACCCATTCCAATGGTGTTCCTGAGCACACCCTCCCCCCTCCCCATAGGACTGAATGGCACCCATTCATTTATATCAGGGCTGGGGAACTGTGTGGCCCTCCAGATGTTGTTCCATCTACATCTCCCTTGGGCCCTAGCCAACACAGCCAATGGTGAGGGATGAGGGAAGTTGCAGTCTACCAACATCTGGAAGATAGTAACTTGTCATGGCTTTGCAGTGGGAGGAAAAACAGACTCACTTCTCCAACATGGTATCTCACCCTCCTCTAGTGAAAGGGCCCCTGTGGTGGCAATGGGCAAAGAAGACGAAGGGGGACTTTGCACCCTACCAGCAATCTCTGCCATTAAAACTTCTTTACACACACATCTTACATGACAGAATGATGAGCAATACACACACATACACGCCAGCACCTTGGAGAGCTCGTGTAGAGTTCTGACTGAAACCTGGAGCAGATTCACTGTCCTACTGACATCAGAGCCACCAGCCTCCACTGATGTACACACACACGCGCGCACACACACACACACTCACACACATTTATTTATTACATTGAAATCCTTCCTTTCTTTCAGAGAGAAAGTAAGAAGGCGTACATGGCCCCAGCAGTTCCCCATCATACAGTGATCAGACCTAGGCCTGCGTAACCTCAGCAAGTTTGCCACATCATGTTGCCCTGGGACTGGAGAGCAGAAGGGAAGAGGACTCAGGCCCAGAGTGCCATCAGCCAGGGGACCAAGGAGGCTGCACCCCCTGTCTCCCAGGAGGAACATCATGGCTAGGGGGAGACTGACCAGGCTCCATCCATCCACCAGAAAAAAGGACCTGCTGCCTCACTGCTTGTTTTGCTCTTCCTGTGCGCATTCATAAAATGGCTGCCATGATGGGTACAGCCAGTCAACAGAACACTCACTTCCCAGAAGGCAAATTGTTGAGACTGAAAGAAAAGTAAGCAACCTGCCCAAGAACCTTGGTAAAAGGAAAAGATACCGTCTGAGCTCCAAAACACGACAACCACACTTTTGAACCCAAAGAAAGATGGCGCTGGAGGGCAGCACTTTGCTTTGCAGCATGCCAGCCTCCCAGTTAATTTATTTCTAAATACAAAATAAATTTCTAAATACAAAAAAACTTAAGAAATAAAATAAAGATCAGGAGGGGCAGGGAGCCTGGCGGATGCCAGCAGAGGGGTCTGTGGCACATGCATGCCCATGGGCACCACATTGGAGACCCCAGCTTCAGAGAGATGGCCACACTGGATCCTTCTCCTTGACATGCTGGATTCTTAATGTGCAGAGAGGGTTTCTTTCGTTCTCCTTCTCCTCTACTGCAGCCAGAAGTCATTCAGTCCAGGAAACACTTTACAGCTCGATTCTGATCAATATGTAAACATGTTTCTCAATCAAAAGCATCAGCAACTTTAGTTCCTCTCCCCCTAATGTCCGCTCACACACCCCGATCCCTGAAGGAGGCCCCCTGCCTAGGGCAGCTACACTTGTTGCTCTACCATACTTAGGGCCCTGACAAGGCGCATGTGAACTGGCCCCTTAGGAAGACCCGGAGGAGGTAATTCCACCGTTCCCCTGGACAACTCTTTCCCTATGACTCCGTTTCAACCATCCTTGGTGTGTTACAAAGCATTTCCTAATTGCCAAGAAAGTTGTTGCAACATGAACCCAATTACCTTTGGCCCTTCCCTCTATGGTTCTGGTAAACAGCAGTACTTAGCCTCTTAGATATGTCAAACAGCTGTCACCTTCCCCCCTCACCCCCAACCCACATACATTAATCTTCTCTCCATCCTTACATATACCCTTCAGCATTTCCTCATGCGTCATGACTCCAGCCTATAGCTGAAATGAATATATTTGGATGTGTTAAAAATCAGTCTTGTGTCCCCAATAAAAAAAATCCTGCAACGCAAGTGTTTTAAAAGAATTGACCTGGGTTTTGTGCACATGAACCCTGAGTTTCAAAAATTCCCATTTCACTCACATTGTCAGGTAAAATTTCACATTCAAAATGAAAATTCGGTTCCCCGCTTCAAAACGTGAATGGCAAAATTGAATTTTTGGCACAATGCAAATAGTTGAATTCACTTGAGCTCTAAAAATTAGTAATATGAGATAATACTAGAACGTGGCATTGTCCAACAAAGCTGATTGGTGGGAGATTCAGGATACACAAAAGGAAGTACTTCTCTTCACACAGCACTTAAACTATGGAATTCACTACCACAAGATGTAGTGATGGCCACCAACTTGGATGGCCTTAAAAGGGGATTAGACAAATTCATGGAGGAGAAGGTTATCAGTGGCTACTAATCATGGTGGCTATATATTAACTCTGGTATTGGCAGGACAGCAGTTCGAGACCCGAGTGCTGCGTGACGGAGTGAGCTCCTGTCTTCAGTCCCAGCTCCTGCCAACCTAGCAGTTCAAAAGCAAGAAATTGCAAGTAGATAAATAGGTACCACTTCGGCGGGAAAGGTAACAGCGTTCCGTGCACCTCGGTGTTCAGTCATGCCGGCCACATGGCCACGGAAGCGTCTTCGGACAGCGCTGGCTCTTCGGCTTAGAAACGGGGATGAGCACCGCACCCTAGATTCGGACACGACTGGCTGGGGACACCTTTTTTTTTTTTAATCTGAATACCAATAGTTGGGGAACATGAGTGTGTGTGTGGGGGGGGGTTTCTTTTGCGCTCATGCCGTACTTGTGGGCTTCCCATTGGAGCATCCGGTTGGCCACTGTGTGAACACAGTGCTGGACTTGATAGACCTTTGGGTCTGATCCAGCACGGCCCTGGTTACATTTATATGTAAAGTTACAACCAATAGTGCTTAATAAACCCAGGAACTATAACACACACACCTTGTGAAAGCAAAGCTAATTGCTCTGCAACTAGTCATGTCGCTAACAAGAAGGGGAAAAAATTGCATAGTAACTCCCTCACACCGCTGGTCTTTGTATGTAACATGTTTTTTCGGCTTGTGTGGTGGGTGTAGGCTGTGATGACAAGAGACATGATCAACATATAAGAAATGGGATTTTTTCAAAGGCACGAAAATTAGAGATCAGCTTCTGCATTCTCTCCCTTCATGGCTTGTAGGCAGGTGCCTAAAGCATGTTGTGTATCTTTGATCATCTTTCCCCATCATCTATAGTTCCCAGGAGAATGGAGTAAGAGGGGGCAATAAACACCAGCCCTTATTTATCGCGAACCACATCCTTGTGGCTTTCTGAGATGAAAAATTCTCCTCTATTGCCTCAGGCACCTGCATGAATCTGTTGATCACGGAGGCTGTATGTAGGGCAGCTGGCGACGCCCTTCTCTGCTACCAATGGCCTCCCTTCCCCCATCTCTTCATGGAAATAAAGACTGCAAATATTACAAACCTCCGAGAGTGAGACAGGATGGATTTATGCGTATGTAATGCGAAGTTCTGTCCTTTCTCTCCCAAAATGACACATACATGGAGGCACGTTTGTGCAAAATCCTGTGAATTTTTTTTTAGAGAAAGTGGGTGTGTGTTTAGGGTGTTGTTCTATAGTTCACGGTCAATCCAGAGGAGTGAAGAGCCACCACAAATACTTTACAAAGCCTATTACAGGCCCTTGTGGGCAGTTTGCAGCAAATCATTTGATATATTGACCTGGTTCGCATGACACAGCAGCCCACTGTGGCTTCATGTACCCATGGGGCTGTTCCGTTGTGCTGGGTGCCTGAGGGTACTATTTTTGCATGGTCCCCATGGGTGCCCGCCTTGCCATGTCATGCGAACCCAGGCGGCAGGATTGTTTGAGGGTTAGGCAACCCTCAAATAACCCATGGCTTGTTTTTAGGCGCAACACAACAGGCCCTGTGGGTAAATTAAGCCACAGTGGGCTGTTGTGACATGCAAACAGGCCGGTTGCGTTCTATACCTTGTTACCTTGAATATAATGATTTGTATATGTATATATATTGTATTTATTTTATAACAACAACAATTTATTTCAAGCATTAATATCCCAACTTTTTATCATAATCATCAAGGTGGCTAAAAGGTGGCAGAACACAAAGAAATCTCAGGACATGTCAGAGTTCACATAGTGAGAGCCTGTGTGGCATATTGGATAGAGTGTTGGATTTAAGGCAGGGAGATCAAGCTCAACTCCCCACAGGGTGACCTTAGGCCTCTCACTAACTCTCAGCCTAACCTACCTTGCAGGGTTGTTGTGAGATAAAATGGAGGAACACCTTGCATGCCACCGTGAGCTCATGGGACTTATGGTGGGGTAAAAATGCAATCAATAATCATACAGAATTTGAGTATATCAGGCAGCTTCCAGGCTGCCATGGCCTAGAGATACAGGAACTTGTTCAGGGCCAATGTTATATGATTATATAATAGGGTTATTTTCAGCCCTTCTGAAAGACCTCCCCCATGAAAGCTCCTCCTCCCTCAACTGTCACAACCAACAGCCATTCCAACAGGTTGTACTGAAGGAAATTAGAGCGGAAGCAGGGCCATTCCATCAGCTTTGCTGAAAGACTTCTTATTTTTTTCCTCTTCCCTCCCCATCCTTGTCGTCTTGTGTGTCGTGTCTTTTAAGACTGTAAGCCTGCCGGCAGAGATGGTCTTTTTTTACTGATTGCATGTAAGCTGCTCCAGGAAACTTCTTTTGGGCTGAGGAGCAGGATAGAAATACTTTAAATAAATACATAATAAATAATATCAGTATGTCCCCTTGAACATCAAACCACTGAAGGCTATTGCCACTTCATTTCCTCCTTTTGCAGAGCACTTTTTTATTGCCGCTGGTTTTCATCCAGAACTTACCTCAGTGCTAAATTCCTGGGATATTTGAAGTCATATTGAAGAGAGTACTCCTGAGTGTATCCAGAATGTATTTTCTCCAGAATGTGTAAAATCACAACATTCTCCATACATCTGGGACTTGGAGGTCAGGGTTTCCAGTGCCTCGGCTTTTATTTTTTAAAGAAATCAACTACTAATGAAATGTGGAAGTTAAGAAAATATCCTGACCTCTGGAGTGGAGGCATCACCCCTAGTCTCTTAAAAATATAGGAACTGTTTTCCTATGGTTCTAAGAGCAGGAGGCAAATGGGAAAAGATCAGCCGATACGATCAAAGAAACATAAGGGGTGTGTACAAATGAATCTGGTTCCAGAAGAAATTTTACTCTTTTAAATGACCTTCCCTTGCCTGCCTCATGAACTGTGACCAGTCCTGAAACTTGGGCCAAAACATGACACATCATAGTACCTGCTGTGATCAACGACAGGTGGACTTCCGCAGGCGCAGGTAGCTGGGCAGGCCGGTGCTTGTTCTGGGTGGGGCTGCTTCTGCCTCACTTTTCAAAACTGTGCAAATGTTGTGTCATGTCAGACTGAGACCAATTAAGGCCAACAGAGCCTAACAAAGTTAATTCCAACACACTAGGAGCAGATCCCCCTTCATGGATCACTGCCTTGTCGTGGCGAAGGGGCTTGCGTAACTCAGTGAAGCCATAAGCTATGCCGTGCAGGGCCACCCAAGACGGACAGGTCATGGCGGAGAGTTCTGACAAAATGTGGTCCACTGGAGAAGGAAATGGCAACCCACTCCAGTATTCTTGCCAAGAAAACCCCATGGAACGTATCACAAGGCTAAAAAGCACACTCTGGGAGAGAGCGGAGGACAGGAAGGCCTGGCGTGCTGTGGTCCATGGGGTCCCGAAGAGTCGGACACGACTGAACGACTGAACAACAACAACAAGGAGCAGATTGCTGAATGCTGCACAGGCAGCCAGGATCAGGCTTCATGAAACAACAGGGTAATGTGCACTGTAAAGAAGAACGGATATAAACAGGATTTCTTGTGCAAGCTGCCATGTAGGGTGGCCACTTGTGAATCACCCCCCCAAAAGGACAAGCATCATCAAAAAGAGGACAAAAGAGGATATGTATTTGCATTAAAAGTGCATATCCTGATGCATATGTATAGATGCAAATGTAGACATTATTATTATAATTTAAATAGATATACAGTACATCTTGCCATAGTGTGGAAGACTGTGACCAGGTGAGCTATGCGCCTTGCTCAGTGTGCTGTCCAGGTGCTGTTGATGGGCAACTCCAAGGCCCAGCTCTTCCTTCTGATGGTTCTTTATCTTTGTACAGGACAGCCCTTCAAATCAAGGATGCCTTCAAAGCGAGGATGGTCCTCTGTAAAAGGTTCACCCTAGGTTCAAAGGCCCTGGTAGCTTCTACAGGAAATGTGATGACTGAGGAACTCCACCAGAATAATAACATACAGTGTTGAAACGGATTGGTTTGAGTGAGGTTCACATGAAGTACTGTTCTGTGAGTTTAGAGGCCTTATTTATTTAGCCACATGGTCGCCAACTTTTCACGGGGCCTTCTCCTGTGCCATTAAGAGCAGCAGCAGCCTGACATTCAGAGAAAAATGGTTTTGCCATCACTTCATCATTATGCCAGGGGGGGAAATGTTTAACCACCTAAATTTAAGCATCTCGGGCTGCTGTTCAAAGCACAGGAACAGAGTGGGTAAGTAATTAAGGATAAAAGGGAGAGGAGGAGGATCATGTAAGCCGCCTTGGGTTCCTTGCAAGAGGAAAAAAGGCGGGATATAAATGCAATAAATAAATAAATAAATAAATTCTGCTTCTGATCACCAGATGTGAAGTACTTGAGGATTGCCAGCTGACCAGGAAAAATGCTTGGCGTGGTTTGTTCCTGTGCCTTTAGCAGCAGCTTGATCTGCAGAAGTCAGCAGGTAAAGCTTTTCACGACAGCAAGATAAGCGAGATCACCTAGAGCTGCTAAAGGCACCGCAGCACCAAGACAGCCCAATAACGTTCTTATCTGCTGATTTTGCGGCTTTTCATTTCTGTGGCTTCGACGTTTTAGGACTGTGTTTTATTGTATTTGATTGCTTTTAATTGTTGTAAGCTGCCTTGAGGCGTTTGCAGCCAAAGTCCAGGTTTAAATGCTATAAATGAATAAAATAGAAAAAAGTTGGTAGTCCTATAAACACTTTAAATGTCCTTGGTCAGCAATGCCTCACTAAGAAACACCCCCCGCCACACACACACACACACATACACACACACACACACACTACATCTAGCCTTTCCTTCCTTGGCTTACCTGCCACCACTGCTGCTTCATTAAGGCCTGCACAACTAGGGATGTCAGTTGCTGAGAAACCTGGTTCTTTTTTAATTCGACAGGGTTGAGTGGCATGTATGACTGGATCTGTGTTTGTGAGCCAAGGTGTGGGCTTTTCCCCAAACTCCAGGAACTTTTTTTGCATGTTTTATTTCGCAGGTTCTGCAATCTGTGCACATTTCTGAGCAATCTGCATAAATTACAGGTGAATTTGCACACATTATGGCAAATTTGCACAAATTGCCCAGAAATCTCCACAAATTGCCCAGAAATCTCCACAAATTGCCCAGAAATTTGCACAAATTATGGAACCTGCACGGGAAAACTCCCCCACAAAGTCCCTGGAAAGTCTGCGGACTGGCCAGACTCACTGCAGATAGAATCATAGAATCATAGAATAGTAGGGTTGGAAGGGGCCTACAAGGCCATCGAGTCCAACCCCCTGCTCAATGCAGGAATCCAAGTCAGAGCATCCCTGACAAATGGCTGTCCAGCCTCGTCTTGAAGGCCTCCAGTGTGGGAGAGCCCACCACCTCCCCAGGTAATTGGTTCCATTGCCGTATTGCTCTGACACTCAGGAAGTTTTTCCTGATGTTCAGTCGGAATCTGGCTTCCTGTAACTTGAGCCCATTATTCCGTGTCCTGCACTCTGGGATGATCAAGAAGAGATCCTGGCCTTCTTCTCTGTGACAACCTTTCAAGTACTTGAAGAGCGCTATCATATCTCCCCTCAGTCTTCTCTTCTCAAGGCTAAACATGCCCAGTTCTTTCAGTCTCTCTTCATAGGGCTTTGTTTCCAGTCCCCTGATCATCTTTGTTGCCCTCCTTTGAACCCTCTCCAGCTTGTCTGCATCCTTCTTAAAGTGTGGTGCCCAGAACTGGACACAGTACTCCAGATGAGGCCTAACCAGTGCTGAGTAGAGGGGAACTAGTACTTCCCGGGATTTGGAAGCGATGCTTCTATGAATGCAGCCCAAAATAGCATTTGCCTTTTTTGCAGCCACATCACATTGTTGGCTCATATTCAGCTTGTGATCGACGACAATTCCAAGATCCTTCTCGCTCGTAGTGTGGTTGAGCCACGTATCCCCCATCTTGTAACTGTGCATTTGGTTTCTTTTTCCTAGGTGCAGAACTTGGCATTTGTCCCTATTAAATGCCATTCTGTTGTTTTCTGCCCAGCACTCCAGTCTATCCAGATCACTTTGAATTTTGTTTCTGTCTTCCAAAGTATTAGCTATCCCTCCCAATTTTGTGTCATCTGCAAATTTGATCAGCATTCCCTGCACCTCCTCCTCCAAGTCATTAATAAAAATATTGAAGAGCACTGGGCCCAGGACTGAGCCCTGCGGTACCCCACTCGTTACCTCTCCCCAGCTTGAGAAGGTCCCATTGATAAGCACTCTTTGAGTCCGATTCTGTAGCCAACTGTGGATCCACCGGATCGTTGTTTCATCTAGCCCACTTCGAGCTAGTTTGCTCATCAGGATATCATGGGGCACTTTGTCGAAAGCTTTGCTGAAGTCGAGGTATATGATGTCTACAGCATTCCCACGGTCTACAAGGGAGGTGACTTGATCAAAAAATGAGATCAGATTTGTCTGGCAGGACTTGTTTTTGACAAATCCATGTTGGCTTCGAGTAATCACGGCATTGTTGTCAAGGTGCTTCCAGATGGATTGCTTTATGATCTGCTCCAGAATTTTCCCAGGGATTGATGTCAGACTGACTGGTCTGTAGTTCCCAGGTTCCTCCTTTTTACCCTTTTTGAAGATAGGGACAACGTTAGCCCTCCTCCAGTCATCTGGCACTTCCCCGGTCCTCCATGATTTCTCAAAGAGAATAGACAGCGGTTCTGAGAGTTCTTCTGCCAGTTCCTTTATGACTCTAGGATGCAGTTCATCTGGCCCTGGAGATCTGAACTCATTCAAAGTAATGAGGTGTTCCTTGACCATATGCCTGTCGATCTCAAGCTGCAATCCTGCCCCTTCAGCCTGTACTTCGCCTTTGCCAGGGGGGTCATAGACCCTCTTTTGGGAGAAGACTGAGCCAAAGTAGGAATTGAGCACCTCTGCCTTTTCTTTGTCCTCTGTTATCATTTTGCCATCCTTATTTAATAGCTGAACAACCATTTCTTTCCTCTGCCTTTTACAATGCACGTAGCTGAAGAAAGCCTTTTTGTTGTTTTTAGCATCCCTCGCTAACCTCACCTCATTCTCCGCTTTAGCCTTCCTGACGCCATCCCTGCAATTCTGTGCTACCTGCCTGTACTCTTCCTTTGTTACTTGGCCTTCTTTCCACTTCCTATATGTGTCCTTTTTTGTTTTCAGGTCATCCCTAAGCTTTTTGTGAAGCCACATTGGCTTCTTCTGTTGTCTTCCACCTTTTCTTCTTGTTGGAATTGTTTGTGATTGTGCCTTGAGAATTTCCTTTTTTAAAAGTTCCCACCCATCTTGGACTCCTTTTCTCGCTAGCATTGCTTGCCATGGGACCTTACTGATCATTGTTCTGAGTTTATTAAAATCAGCTTTCCTAAAATCCAGGGTACGCGTTTGAGTACACTCGGCTTTTGCTTCCCTTAGAACCAAGAACTCAAGTACAACATGGTCGCTTTCCCCCAGAGTTCCTGTAACTGCTACTTTATCCACTAAGTCATCTCTGTTGGTTAGGATCAAGTCAAGGATAGCCGATCCTCTAGTTCCTTCCTCTACTTTCTGTAGGAGGAAGTTATCCGCCACACAAGTCAGGAATTTCCTGGAGGGGCCATGTTTTGCAGAATTTGTCTCCCAACAAATATCGGGGAAATTGAAGTCCCCCATTACTACTACATCATGCTTCCTTAAAACATTGGCTATTTGCTTTTCAAAAGTTTCATCCTTGTCTTCTCCTTGATTGGGTGACCGGTAGTAGACTCCGACCACCAGGTTCCTTTTATTCTTTGCTCCATTTATTTCAACCCAGATGCTCTCGATGGGGCTACCAAACTCCTCCTCCTGTATTTCTGTGCAGAGATATGTATTTTTCACATACAGTGCAACCCCGCCTCCCTTTCTGTTCCTCCTGTTCTTTTTGAACAAGTTATATCCTTCAACTGCTGTATTCCAGTCATGAGAGTCATCCCACCAAGTCTCAGTTATACCTATCAAGTCATAATTTCCCTCCTGTATTAAGAGTTCAAGTTCGTTCTGTTTGTTTCCCATACTCTGGGCATTAGTATATAGACATCGAAGACCATGTGCTTCATAGTCTGGCTTTCTTCCTACATGTGTCTGAAGACTATTATTGGGCGCTATCAGAGCTGTTCTCTCCATTGCAGTGCATGCGCCTACGTCCATTGTTACCCCCAACATTACATCTCCCTTCCCCGTAGGATTCAGTTTAAAGCCCTCCTGATGAAGTTCTTCATGCTGTGGCCAAACACATTCTTCCCAGCCTTTGTGAGGTGCAACCCATCCCTAGCCAACAGCCCATCTTCCAGGAAGTATAGCCCGTGGTCCCAGAATCCAAATCTCTCTCGTCGGCACCACCTTCGTAGCCAGTCATTCACCCGGAGTATTTTTCGTTCCCTTTCTATCCCTCTTCTAACTACTGGAAGGATGGATGAGAAAACTATCTGGGCCCCAAAGTTCTTGAGTTTCCTTCCCAAAGCTTCAAAGTCTGATGTGATCTCTTCGTAGCTCCGCTTGGCGGTATCATTTGTTCCCACATGGATGAGAAGAAAGGGATACCTGTCAGTGGGCTTTATGAGTGCAGGCAACCTTTCAGTCACGTCTCTAATCTGTCCTCCCGGGAGACAACATACCTGGCGAGTCCACGGGTCTTTGCGACATACTTGGGTCTCGATCCCACGCAGCAAGGAGTCTCCCACTACTACCACTCTTCTCTTCTTCTTCTTGTAGGCCTGGGTTTCATCGCCTCTGTTTGACTGACCTTTAGCCTCTTGCTCACTCTCATGCAGGTTCCCCCGTGATTCTTCCTCTGCAGGCTGTCCTCCAGTCTCATCTGCAAGTACCTGGAATCGGTTCCACAGCTCCACCGCTTCCACTGGTGCAGAGTGGCGTCTAGTTCTTCTTCTCCTAACTGTCACCGTTTTCCAAGGAGTATCCTCTACTCCATTTTTCTTCACCTCAGCATTTCCCATTGCCTCATCTTGCTGTTGCTCTTCAAGCTTCTGGTCTGCCCTTTGCTGCTGTAGTTCCCCCATTCTGTCCAAGAACTCTTCGTGTTCTCTTATTCCCCGGAGGGTTGACAGTCGCCGCTCCAGTCCACTTACTTTTTCCTCCAGCAGCGTGATCAACTTGCACTTGTTGCAGGTGTAGGCCATGTTGTTCTCAGGCAAGAAAACAAACATTGCACACACCTTGCAGGTCACCATCACTGGAGAGTCTTGTCCTTCCATAGCCTCTTTTCCCTTTTTGTGTCTAGCTTTGTGATTGTTCTAGACTAGCCTGTGCCTGCTCCTCTCCTCAGTAGAGGTTAAAAGCAGAGTCCCACTGGTGTGGAAGTGTGTGTTACAAGACAAATAAATGAAAAAAAGTTAGTAAAAAAAAATAAAAAAAAAATGTTAGGGGCCACATCAGGCACCACACTGAGAACTGAAACAAAGTCCGGGCGGTGGGAAACCTAAGAAAACTCATCAAACTCCACTCCCCAAATGGATTTCTCCAACATCCCTATGTACAACTTGTGTTATTCAGCCAAATCCAGTCCACCAGGGACTCTGCAAAAACATTCTGGGTTTGATGCCGGCCAGCTCTATTTCAGGGGTGAGGAACGTGTAGCCCTCCAGAAGTGGCTGGATTGCAGCTCCCATCAGCCTAGCCAGCATAGCCAATTGTGAGGGTTGATGGGAGTTGTAGTCCAATGGCATCTGGATGGGTCACAAGTTGCCCAGCCCTGCTCTGTTTGGAAGGCTGTATCCTTCTCTAAAGATACAGAACCCTAAGAAGGGAGAGAGGCAGGGGCCTTGACGTTGCTCAGAAGTAGTGAACACCTGGATAGCAGTAAACTGAGCAGAGACACCCAAGTCACCTGGTCACAGTCATCCCCATTATGGCAAGAGATATTTTATTTCTGTTTAAATGATAATCATTATTTCTACGTTTGCATCTACACATATAAATTAGCGTCCTCCTTTGTCCTCTTTTTGGGTGATGCATTTCTTCTTTTTTGGTGATGCGGAAGTGGCCACCTTAGCCAGGGACTGCAAAAATGACCGGGAGCTTCAGCCTCTGCCCTGCAAGCCTGCCCTCTGTGCTCCAGAAATGTCCATGGTCTCCGCCACTAAGGCCTGATGTTGAGGAGAAAAGAGAACACAGATTTGCATGAAATTTGCACGGTATAGGTTCAGATTTAGAAATAATGGCTATAATTTACATAGAAATACCATACAATATATCTCGCCATAGTTTGGAAGACTGTGACCAGGTAACCTGTGTGTGTGTTCATCAGCAGTCTAGGCGCTCACTCTGGATGGGGAACTTCACAAGCCCTGTTTCCCTCTTTCATGGTTCCTTATCTTTAAACCAGACTTGGTTTATACTGGATTTGGACTTCAAATACAGGATGCCTTCAAACTGAAGACTGTCCTCTAATAGCCCTTCAAATAGAGGACTCTTTAAAGTAGGACACATCCCCCTCCCATTGCAAACAGCTGCTCCATTTTACTGGACCCAGTCGACAGGGCCATCCCAAGATGTTTTGCTCCCTGAGGTGAAGGACAGGCCCTGTCCCCCCAGTTCCATGCGGAGAAGCCAACTGGACTGGCAGTTGAATCTTACCAACAGGATAGCATCCTCCATTGCACCTGAAGGCATCAAGCTTGCTTAGGGGTAGGGTGGCCATGTGACCTACTTTACAGAGAACAGTCCTCTGTTTGAAGGGTTGTCCAGTCCAAGTCTGGCTGAAAGGTACAGACCCGTAAGGAGGGAGAGCAGATCAGGGGCCTTTGAAGCTGCTCATCGAAAGCACCTGGACAGCAGACCAAGCAAGGCACACAGGTATCACCACTAGGGTGAGATGTATTTTATTTTAATTGAAATGATTGCAAATTTGCATCTATAGCTAGAAATTAGCATGTACAATTTTATGCAAAATTGTATCTCTTGTCCTCTTTTTTGATGATGCATTTCCTCATATTTGGTGATGTGTAGCTGGCCACTCTGCTTAGGGGATGCAGGGTACACAGTTCTGTCCTCCAACACCTCTCAGTCACTCTCTTTGCACGCACCCCCCCCCCGCGCCCAGAATCTGCTTTATGAGGAGGCTGCCCCACTTTGCCTAATGGTAGGGCTGGCCCAGTCTCACCCAACCACTAACTGTGGTATAGGTGTCCTTTGCCTATTGCTTTCTGCCTTTCTTGTCACCCCAACAAACAGCATCATGTCCTCCATTCTTCCTTTAGGACTTTTTGTTCTTGGGGAGGTATGAATGCATTGTGGGAAAGGATGGGATCATTCCTTGATGTGGGACCCATATAAATCACATATGTAGAGGCAGGCGGTTACAGGTTTTGTTTAACCTGTTCTGTCTGTGTTTTGCAGATTGTCAGGCATCTTTCGTTCTGTCATCTACTCATTGACAGAACTGGATTTTTTGGATGAGAATTTCATTCATCTGCAAATGTGCATTTGGGCTAATGCACACTTGTGCTAATGTGCATTAGCACAAGTGTGCATTTCAAAATGAACAAAATTGCATAAATCCCCTGCAAAAGTTTAAAAAATGGTCCGCGCATCTGTGGCATTTGCACAACTCGGAAAAAGCTGGTCTGCTGCAGAAACCGCAGGTCGGATTCACAGAAATCCGAACATTTGAATCCATTGCAGATTTCTCCGACGTCCCTAGGTGGAGGTGGGAAGAAGGTGATCTGGATCTACTGGCTGATGTCTGGATGATTTGCAGTAGGTTGGCAAGGGTTTCTGACTCTCAGTATTTGATCAATGGCTACTGCTGCTGCTGCTGACAATGATGATGGAGGAGGAGGAGGAGAACAACAACAACAACAACAACAACAAATCGGGTGGCCTTGTACTAATCGTTTATCTTTGACCTGTAAAATAAGAGCATTAATTAGTTGCCTTTAACTAGGTCTGCTGGCCGATTATGTTAGAATCCCTGATCAGTTATTTTATTTACAAGTTATCTCAGTTGAAACCTCATGGGGTCCATTAGGTATTTACCTCCACCCCCAAACCACCATTTTGCACCTGGCCTCTCCTTCCAGCCATTGTGGGACTGCTGGTTCTGTTTGGCGATTCTCTGGCTTCTGGTAAAAAAACAGAGCAGATCTCACAAACCCGATGTCTGCCCACCTCTGGACTATAGCAGTGGCAAGAGTTTGCCTTGAAGCGAGTGAGGCCATGCCTGACTTGGTCTTGGCTATTCTAGTATAGGGACAGACGAATCTATCAGTTGTGGTTTCTCTCAATTTCTCATTTTTTCAATCCTGAATTTGATTCGTTCGGAACTTTGAGAATTTTGTTTTTAGAGTTTGCATGAACATTCGTATGCATTTTTGTGCGCATTACATGCATTTTTTGTATGCAATCCTGACTAATATATGGAGGTTTGGAAGCTGCAGCATATGAAAAATGCAGCAGCCAGATTGGTAGTGGGAATTAGAAGGTCTGCGTATATAACACCTATTCGGGCTTGCTTGCACTGGCAGCCTGTACATTTCCGAGCCCAGGTCAAGGGGCTGGGTTTTGACCTACAAACCTTTATGCACCTCCATCATGCAATACTTAATGGAGTGCCTCCCCTAGGGATGTAAAAACTCACCCTAGCTCAGTTTCTCCGGGCACTCGCCGAAGCGGCGCCCCCACTCGCAACCCCCCGGACCCATGCTCGGGCCGCCCACGCGCTCAGTGAGTTCCCCGGGCTCACCACAGTCCTGTTTGGTGAGTGCCCGCCATTTTCACATCTTTGATTTCTACGTAAAACAGGAAGTTAAAAAAAATGCAGATATTTAAATATGCACAGTTTGGAGCTGGGAAAGCTAAATAAGCGCAATATTAGAGGTGTAATCCCTCTAATATTACACTTATTTAGCTTTCCCAGCTCCAAACTGTGCATATTTAAATATCTGCATTTTTTTTAACTTCCCGTTTTACGTAGAAATCAAAGGCACGAAAATGGTGGGCACTCACCAAATGGGATCGCGGTGAGTCCTGGAGAGCGCGAGTGGGCACGAGCGGGCGTGAGTGGGGGGAGAGCAAGGACAGTGTCTCAGTGGGCGCAGTCTAGGGGTCACGGGTGGAGGGACCCCGACAAATTCCCGGACCCAGTCGGGCACCCACGACATCCCTAGCCTCTCCTAATACAAACCTACCTGTACACTATGTTTACCATCTCAGGCCCACCTCTGAGCAAGGCTCAGAGAATGGCAACAAAGGAGAGAGACTTCTTGGTGGTGAAATTTATAGCCTGAATTCATACAGCACACTAACCCACACTCAGTGGTTGAGTGTAGGTTGTTGTGGAACTGTGGGTTGCTGTTGTACCATAGGTTATCGTGTTGTCTGAACGCAGCGTGTTTTCCACAGGGTGTCTTGTTAACCATGTAGTGTGGCTAATTTTTCTCGAACAAGCCACCTTGAGAACCCATGGTTTCTTGTTGGGTTGTTCAGGGTGGTTAACAAGCCACACTGCAGAAAACACGCTGCATTCCGACAACATGATAACCCACGGTTCAACAATAACCCATGGTTCAACAACAACCCACACTCAACCACTGAGTGTAGGCTATTGTGTTGTGTGAACCAAGTCATTCTTTCGTCTAAGGTTCTCTGAACTGGAAAATGCAACAACAGGCCACAACTTTCTTAGGATCACCCTTTCCCCTATCAAATTTCTAAATGGGGACCTTGTTTTGTAAGGATGCAAGAAATATCCATTATCTGCCACCAGCATCACACAAGAACATGAGGGATTGTTGGCTTTTTTGCACAATAGTGCCTGAAAGAGACCCGAAGGAAGGGGGTTACAGAGCGGGGCATGGGGGGTGGGGGAGATAAAGAACATTGGCACATGTGGAGTTCATCCGTGTCAACCTGTGGAATTCACAGCCGCAGGAGAGTCACCACAAAGAGAGAGAGAGAGACAGAGAGAGAGAGAAACAAGAAACATGTCTCAAGTTTTACAAAATGGGCTGGAAAATTTTTACAACCGCAAAACAACACTTGTATAAGAGATCAAAGGCTAGGTTAAGAACTAAAGTAGGCAACGTAAGCTCCTGCCATGGGGCATGTACTGGCAGCCTACAGGCACACAAAAGAATGCTTCACCCGTGCCCAGCTGTTGCTCAACCGCCTGAGTGGATTCTGACAGGATTTAACCTTCGTCACTAACACCACCTCAGGTATGGCGATGGCTGATGTTGCAAGCCAAGTGTTGGGTGACAAGGAATCCAGTAGGGGCGCCTTCTCAGATGCGGGTGAGGGAGTCATGCTGTAGCAGGCTCAGCACCGCTGAGGCAATGTTGGAAGGTCAACATGGGTAGAAACATGTGCTTGGCATGGGGAAGGCCCCAGCTTTGATGTCTGGCATCACCAGTTGAAAGGGTTAGCAGTGGACAGCTTGTGGCCTTCCAGATATTTTGGCCTACAACTCCCATTAGCCCTAGCTAGGATTGCCAATGCTGACGGCTGATGGGAGCTGTAGGACAAAAACATCTGGAGGGCCCAAGTTGCCCACCCTTGCCTTAGAGAACCTCTGCCAGTCAGAGTAAGTACTTTATAAAGGAAGGACGAAGGAAAGTACTTGAAAGGTTGTCACAGAGAGGAAGGCCAGGATCTCTTCTCGATCATTCCAGAATGCAGGACATGGAATAATGGGCTCAAGTTACAGGAAGCCAGATTCCGGCTGAACATCAGGAGAAACTTCCCGACTGTTAGAGCAATACGACAATGGAACCCATTCGCTAGGGAGGTGGTGGGCTCTGTGGAAAATAACTACGGCAAGGCCATGTTGTCTTGGCTTTTTTGTGCCTATGTGGCAGATTTCTCAAAAGCCTATAACTGTTGTCTTTGTTTCTTTCGTACAAAAGAAGAAACTGTTAGGACAGTAGAGATCAGTTATCTTGTCTCCACAGCAACTCACCCCAGACCTAAGAATCATCGTCCTTGCAAAAAGTTGCAGAGATCTGAGAGAAGAAGCTGCAGGGGGGTGGGGTTCAGTAAAAGCTCAGTTGATAATGAGCAGACATGCACGCTAGGCTTGGCTGATGTCACTTATTTAGTCACATTATGATTATAAAAGTAACCGGTGAGTGTTGATCTGAGCTGCCTCTGGGTTGACAGAGCTGCCTTCGTTGTACACGAATAAACTCGAGTTGAATCTTACCCGTGTGTCCAGAGCTTAATTGGAGGGCAGCTCCAAGTCCAGTTTGGACTTTTACCACAGCTCTCCCACACCGGAGGCATTCAAGATGAGGCTGGACAGCCATCTGTTGGGGATGCTCTGACTTGGATTCCTGCATTGAGCAGGGGGTTGGACTCAATGGTCTTGTAGGCCCCTTCCAACCTTAATTTCTATGATTCTATGAAAGAAATTTATATCCCGCTTTTCTACAATGGTACTCAGAGCGGCCCACATCAAGAATACTTACAAATATGTCTTAATACAATACAAAAAATACAGTTTTAAAACATAGGCACCATCCCCAACATGTTTGGGTTGGTGGGCATATTTGGAATTTGGGGTGTCACTCTCACAAAATGGCTGCCATGGGGCGGGGGCTTGCCCATTCATAAAATGGCTGCCATGGTGGACGTGGCTGGTCATAGAACACTCATTTCCCAGAAGGTAAATTGGAGACACTGAAAGAAAACTGACTTGGTGAAGAACCTAAGCACAAGGCAGAGGTGGGGCCTGAACTCTGAAATACAAAACCACACTTTTGAACCCAAAGAAAGATGGCGCTGGAGGGCTGCACTTTGCACATGCCAGTCTCCCATTTTTTTTTTAAAAAGTCATTAAACATTCTTAAGAAATAAATAAGAATCAGGAGGAGCAGGGAGCCTGGCAGGCGGCAAGAGAGGTGTCTGCAGGGCACATTGGAGACCCCAGGCTGGACGGCCAAATAGCTTAAGCACATAGGAACATAAGCTGACCTGAAGTAAGGCCAAATCCTTTGTTCTTAAGAGGAGAAGCCCCTTTGAGGGCACTATTACCTGCAGAGGCCCATTTGTTGGGCACATGTAAACAGGCTTTCTCCTGTGTTGCCCCCGGACTATGGAATGCGCTCCCTCAAGAACTATGATTGCAACGCACTCTCTTGGCCTTTAGAAAGGGTGTTAAATGCATCTTTTCCATTTAGCCTTTTAAAATGTGTGCGTGTGTGTGTGTGTTCATGTTTTAGGGCACAATCCTATGCATGTTTAGACAGGAAAAAAAGTCCTACAACTCCCAGCATTCCCCAGCTAGCCATGCTGGCTAGGGAATGCTGGGAGTTGTAGGACGTTTTCCTGTCTAAACATGCATAGGATTGCACTCTTAAAGAGAGTTGAAGGTAGTATGATACAGTGATGTTGTATACATTCTTTGTTGTTGTCCCACTACTGTCTGCAATCAGACGGGTTTGGGAGGGGGGGTTAAGTAGTACTCAAAAAAGCCAGACAGAAAAACTGTTCAACCAGAAAGGATCATGAGATAGAAAGAATAAATGCGAACACACCTTGAGCATCATACCACCTTCAGCCCAACCTGTTTTTCCAACTAAGAAGAAACCTAAGGATGTGTAAGATCCATGGGTCAGGGACCTTACATTTACCCAATGCTGACTGAGCACACCGGGAGTTGTAGTCCAACACATCTGGACAGCACCAGGCTGGAGAAAGATGCCTTACAGTGGGCAGTGCTGTAGTCCATTGTCTTCAGCCTGGGGCCTGATGTAGCCAGGACCCACGCTAAACAGATTTGAAGGTACCAATATGACTCTCAACTCCACTTGTGTGAAAGAATGATATAGTTTATTGATAGAAAATGGATGCAGATAATAAAATTGGTAGATCACAATTGCCTCAGTTGGTGTTGCACTGGTTCCCTGGGTGTCATCCCAAGAGTCTGAGTCTCTGGGCAGGCAGACACCCCCCTCCTCCCAAAGTGAGAACGAGTGACAGGCTCATCTGCCCAGGAATGTCTAGGGCTTGTCGCACTAAGTTGAAGACTGTCACAAAATACACACACACACACACACACACAGACACACACACACACACCTCCCTTTACTAAGGGGGGAATGGGGGGTGTCTTTCCTTTTTGGTACGAAAGAGTTTCTCACAGAAGAGAAAGGAACATTCTTATCAGCAAGAAAAGTACCTACTGTGCATTGTCTAATTTGTGTTAGTAGCAAAATGCGCTGACCTTCACTATACAGCTGCAAAAACCAACTCTCACTTCATAATAGTTGCCAACTGCTCGACCAAGTAAGTATACATATGCTGTTTCACACTGCATATGACTCTGTGTAAGTTCACACCTGACTTCTCGCCATTCTTCCAAAACCAAATCCAATATGCCCGTCTTCCTGACTACCTCGGACTGCAAAGTTTCCAGGTGGGGCTCCAAAGAAATAAATGGAGAATCTGTACATTCCTCACAGGAACAGAAAACCGCCTAGAACCCTGTCCCCCAGCCCAAATGTGAATGTGCATTTTAGTGCCCATGAATTGTTAGCATTGGATTAGAACATTAGATAAGAACAGCTACTTGAAAGTTCAGAAGTTTTAATCTGCTTATAATAAGCACATTCCTTAAATAAATAATAACTTCCTTTAGTTGCCCTCTTGAAGCAGGGCTTAGGGTCACCGTTGCTAATGGGAGATCAGTTTCAGGGTCACTTCAGCATAAGGGTGATAGTGATCTTGAACAATCTGCCCTGGCAGGGAGCATTGGGGCTTAGCGTGGCCACGTGTGCTCTTTGACACAGGGCCAACCTCTGTCTGGAGGCATCCTCTGAAGGGCTGTCCTGTCCAATTCTAGTTTAAAGATCAAGAACCATCTGACCTGTTGGCCTTCCACAGTTAGTAGCACCTGGACAACAGACTGAACAGGCAGGCACACCTGGTTATCTGGGCACAGTCTTCCACGCTATGGTGAGATGGACTGTATTTTTCTTTAAAGTATAATAAGCATTTGTAAGTTTTCATCTATACATATACATTAACATCTGCATCCTGGTGTCCTCTTTTGTCCTCTTTTTTGGCTACCCTGGGTTGAGTAGACCTGGGAGGGTCAGACCGGTGGACTTTGAGGGCTGTATGACTTTGGGGAGCCCCACTACTTTGGGCATTTTAAACCAGATATTTTCTTATACTAGAAAGAAGCTCTTGTTCTTTAAATGGGAGTTGTCCTATCACAAATTGAGGCTGAAATACTACACACGATCCTATACTCCCTATACCTGGGAGTAAGTCAGTGGGAGATGCTTCTAGGCAGACATGGATGAATTTGAGTAAAAAGTCTATAGGGAAGGGTGTGTGTGTGTGTGTGTGTGTGTGCAAATTAGGGTTCCAAGTGGGGTAGCACACTCGTTGAGAGTGCACCCATTGGCTCCACTCTGGCTGCAGCCCTGACAGAGAACCTCCTCTCCCAGTGCTAAGACCTTCAAAGGCCCTGGTGCTTGCCCCTTCAGTGGGGCCAGCATCATGAATAGGCATGGTCAGGCATCTGCCAAGGGCTTACACCCCAGCAGAGGCCCTCCGACAAGAGTCCCTTGGACTTACTCCTCCTCTTCACCATTACAACCTGCTTCTTCACCTGGTTCTTGCTCTGGCCTGAACAGCAGTGATGGTGAAAAGGAGGAACAGTATCCAAGGCAGGCCCAAGACATTTTGCCACCTGAGGTGAAGAACAAGATGACACCCAGTCCCATTTCATGTACAAAAGCCTTTCTTCAAGGCTGAATGTCTTTCTTCAACACCAGCGATGGGACACCACACCTGAAGGCAGCAGGCTAGCTTAAGGGGTGTCGGGAAGTCCGTGTGGCACACACTTCTCTCCTCAAATGTCTTGCAGCTGCTGCCTCTCAGCATTCGCCACCTGAGGCAACTGCCTCACTTTGCCTAATGGTAGGGCTGGTCCTGGCAGTAGATGCCATGGGCGACTTGCTCAGTGGCTCTCTGCCTGCCAGTCAGGCAAGAGGTAGCAATGACGAGAAAGAGGATGAGGAGAAAGAGCAGCTGGTGACAATGGTGGCGAGATGGTAGACTCACTGAGGGAGAGGACCCATGGAGGGTGACTTGCCCAAGGGCCCTCCAAAACCTGGAGCTGGCACTGCTGTTCAGTACAAAAAGGAAAGACATCTGTCTCCACCAATTTTACAATGGTTGCCCTGAGGTTATAGAACAATCTCCCTGAGGACATTCAGTTATGTAGCTCATGCTGGGTCTTTAGCAACCTCTGTAAAGACCATCTGTTTAACCATCTGTCTGGCAATATTTTGGTGGATTATCTTGAAGGGCTACCAACAGCAGTGGCAGGGAAGGGACTCTTCAAGAATCCTGACACATGGCTAGCTTCTCTTGGATTCTGTAAAACTTTTAACTGTTGGTTTTTTAAAACAACAGAAGCCACATGGAACATCTGAAGAGGTGGGATAGACATGTTTTACGAAAGTAAAACCATCATCGTCATCATCGTGGTTTGCAAAACTCTGTAATGTCCATCCACAAGACTTCGTGGGAAGCAGCGTGTCTTTTTCCGCTCAAGGTCTATCCTGCTACAAGTCAAATTCAGCACCTTGTGTGTAAGACGGATGCCCCTTGCCACATAGTCTGTGAAATCAGGTCTGGTTGTCCTGCCGGTCTCATCCGTTGGTAGCCAAGAGAGAACAGCTTTTCTTTAATGTGAAGTCAAAGGGCTGTAAATAAGGTCAAAGGAGAGTGAGCCAAAACACACTGGCCCCAGCCTGTTATTAGCCAGTCATAGTCAGCAGATAGGACTGAGGCAGACCTGAGGCTATCTGGTTGCTGCCCGACCAGGCAGCACGAGGGAGCTAAAGAAAGTGCAGCGATTAATAAACAACTTAATTAAAACCAATCCCATAATTAAAGCCAGAATGAGTTGCCTTGTTGCCTTCGCAGGCCATACTGTATTTATTTTTGACAAAAGCTGTCTGCATAGAGGAGGAAGCAGGAATTTATTGCATAACAAGAACAAGGTGATGCTGCTGTAAGTTGGAATTACTGTATTACATTATGCTGAGATCGCTGCAGTGTCCTGGAGGTGACTGGAGAATATTGGCTCTGGGGCATCATAAAGGACAATACCCGTATCTTATTGGGTGTTTGTACAGGCTGATGGAATTTTTTTAGAAAGACAGAGCACCTTGGATAGCACCTTTGGAGTTCTGACTGGTTCTGACTGAAATGGAGCCACCAGCCTCCCCTGGACCAGTTATAGAGCAAACAAATGATGATTAATATGCTTATTTAAAAATGTTGCACCCCAGCTCTCCATGTGCTAGAGGCAGCTTGCATTGATTAAAGTAATAAAACAATCACTTTAATTAGATGGTGTGCGTGCAGACGTACGGCGTATTTTTAAAATTGCCAGGAATTCATACCACAGAGTGGGTGTGGAGTACTTTTTCTGGCAGCTCTATGGCATGGCCAGAAAGTAAATAATGGTTTATTTAATGGTCCCCAAAACCTCGGAGGGGGGGAGCTATCTGAAGCAGACCCCCCCCAAGTTCTTAAAGCACACACAAAAAGGAACACAGAAGAAAAAGTGTTCCTTAAAATACTCAGAGTAAAATGTATCATACATAAAGGCACATGGGTGCACCTGTGCAAACTCTGACCCCCCCCCCCTCCGTGTTTTTCTGGTGAAAATAAGGACACCCTTGCTCTCATATTCACTGCCTGAGTACACCCCCCTGCCCCCTCAACTCTATATGTATTATTGATTTATTTCATTTATTAGCGATATTTGTATACCTCCCTTCACCGTCTAATGAACAATCCTAACACGATATAAAATTTAAAAAACAGAACAGCGGAATTGACCACAGCAACAAAAAAGCAGGAAATACATAAAATGGAAGCTCACATCAAGCAACTTAATAACCCAGCTTAAAATGCCTGGATAAACAAAGAGGTTTGGATCTGGTGCTGAAAAGAATATAATGGGGAGGTTTTCCACAGTCAGGTTCAGTGGTGTAGGGGTACATTTTGAAGTGCATGGGTCATCATGAGTATGGCTATGGGGCTGTTCACACAGCACACTAACCCACAGTCCGTAGTTGAGCGTGGGCTGTTGAAGTGTGGGTTGTTTGTGGGTGGGGGCGAGCAAGGGCAGGGGCTCAGCGAGTGGGGCTCAGGGGTGCGGGCAGCAGGGTTTCCGCCAATTTCCCGGACAGAATCCGACCGGCACCTGCACCATCCATAGTGGCTACATGTGGTTCCCAGGTGGTCTCCCCTCCAACCACTGACCAGACCCAGACCTGCTTGGCTTCAGCAAGGTGTCTGCCTCATGTGCCTTCAGACCGTGCCTTCTTATTAGCATGATATTAGCCTTTAGCGTTTAGCTAGCCAAGAAAAGATCAGCTAATCCACAGCATGGGGACAGTCACCAATTGTCTTATAATGGGTTTATCTCTGTACCATTGGAAATGAGCCCTCCCAGCTGAAGTGTGTGCACCAGGTCAGCGGTTCTCAAACTTTTTCTTTCTTTCTTTCCTGCACAGCGCTTGAAAATTGCTGGGGATCTCAATGGACCACTAAGGGTGCAATCCTGTACATGTTTAGACAGAAAAAAAGTCCTACAACTTTGTCCCTACAACAAGGACAAAGTCCTTTCATCATCAGAAAGGGAAAAAAATCAAGTGCAGGGCCAAGCACAGATATTCGGCATTGCTCCACAACCAGCCCATGGACCACAGTGTGAGAACCTGGGCACTGGGTGATGCCTTTGAGTACATTCAGATGTAATACAAAATATTACGGAAAAGTAGGTGAAGCCTTTGAGTAAAGACAGACATAATATAAAAACAGCTCATAGCACATCCCTCAACCACAGTGTGACGGAGCACAGCTTCCTTCCAGCTTTCCAAACCCTGGCTCAGCCCTCCCACCTTGCTTCAGGCAGGTAATTTGCCTTTTAATATTTGTTTAATGCCATACAAACAATCATGCATTTATCAATTCAATCATCACCTTATGATGTATGTATGTATGTATGTATTTATTTATTTATTTATTTATTTAAGTAAACTTCTTTTTAATAACAGTGCAAAACTGTTTCAGGGTGTGAGGAAAGGTGTTTATTTTTCTGTAACATCACAGGTGCCAGCCAATTGGCACTATGCAGGCCTGGTTTCTGCTTCAGGGTTGCAGAACCAGTTTTCTCAGAGCTCGACCTTGGAGAAGAATAGGTACATTTGAATTGAACACAAGGAGGATGCTTCTAGAACAGTTCCACTGCTCTAAAAATGTTAATTCTGTCTTCAGTCTTACTGTGTGCGTTACCACAGTCAAGGTGCAAGCACTGTAGACTCAGAGATTTAATGTCTGGAGACAAGGGAAGGGGGAGCTGAAACCTATTGTCAAAGGACAAAATGGTCAACACTAGTTCATATGTGTGCATGCTAACACACACACACACACACACACACACACACACACTTACTTTTGAGGCATTCCCCAGACCTTCCTTTCATAAGAGTTCTCTAAGGTTGTCCCCGTAGTAACCTATGGCTGCAAGAGCTGGACCATAAGGAAGGCTGAGCGAAGGAAGATAGATGCTTTTGAACTGTGGTGCTGGAGGAAAATGCTGAGAGTGCCTTGGACTGCAAGAAGATCAAACCAGTCCATACTCCAGGAAATAAAGCCAGACTGCTCGCTTGAGGGAATGACATTAAAGGCAAAACTGAAGTACTTTGGCCACATAATGAGAAGACAGGATACCCTGGAGAAGATGCTGATGCTAGGGAAAGTGGAAGGCCAAAGGAAGAGGGGCCGACCAAGGGCGAGGTGGATGGATGACATTCTGGAGGTGACGGACTCGACCTTGGGGGAGCTGGGGGTGGCGACAGCCAACAGGAAGCTCTGGCGTGGGCTGGTCTGTGAAGTCACGAAGAGTCGGAAGCGACTGACTGAATAAACAACAACAAAAGTTTGTCTCTGTGTCTGCCCTCCAAAGACAATGACAGAATGGCCAAGCCAGTATGCAGAATCTTTTCCCTTTTGGTTTCTATGATAATAGACAACAGGCAAGTAAATATTCCCCTCTTATGCCTCGGCCTTTATCAGGGTCTAGCCTTTCAAGTCCTCTTGTCTTCTACAGTCTTTTGCTGCTGCCTACCTGTGCTCAGGTCAGAGAGTTCCAACATCTCATCACCTTTTCTGAGAATTCTCACCTCCAGCTCCTCCTTGCCTTGAGATCAAGCAGAATGGTAGATGTGCTTCCAGCTGACCTCTTACAGCTTACGGCTTTATTTTATTATTATTTATATTGTATGTTTACAGCATTCAAAGCGCTCAGTAATGTTGCCTCAAGGTAAAGCTGTGTCCCACTGATTTTTACCTAGCGCAAATGACATCAAAGTGGAAACTGAAAAAGAACCATTTGAAGGAAGATCATTTTTGTAGTTAGGACCCAACCAACCTGTAGAACCTTGGAAGGAAAGTTACAGACACTTGCTTTTTGTCACCCCAGCTCACTGCAGACAGTACATTCAAGAGACCCAGCCACTGAGCTCAGCTCGGAGACCCCTTGGCTCGGCGCCCCGAGTAACCGCCCAGCTCGCCCACCCCTGAGGACAGCTCTGGCCGCTTGCCCTGCCCTGCTGACTTCAGCCCAGCAGGGCATAGAAAACTTGGAAGCCTCTGAGTTTGGAACTTCCAAGAGGGGGGGGGGCAGTCAATAGGGTTGTGCCCTAAGCCCCATTTTGCACTGTATCTTTAAACTGGAATTGGACAGGACCGTGCTTCAACTAGAGGATGTTATCAAACAGAGGACAGTTCTCTGACAGCCCTTCTATTAGAGGGTTGTCCTCCATAAAAGAGGAGCCATGGCCATCTACTGCATTAGAGACTGCCTCTCTCTTTATCCCTCATGTTGCGCAGCTGTGGCAAGGGGATGCGCCGCTCCATTCAGTGGAGGCTGGTGGCTCTGATATCAGTGGGGCGGTGAATTCGCACCTTGGAGAGCTCCTTCTGACTGGTTCTGACTGAAACGCGGAGCGGATTCACCGCCCCACTGACTTCGGAGCCACCAGCCTCCTCTGCCTCCATGTCCTGCATCCCATGTGCCCCCATGTGCCAGAGGCAACCGCGAGTGACATCTCTCCCAAAGTGCCTCAGGAGATGGAGACACACGCAGACCCACAGCACGGGGGCTCCCATCCCTGTTCTGAGCATGCTTCCCACAAGCCAAATGAGAGACAGGGACAAGTGCCAGATAACGGAAGGGACGGGTGAAGGATCGTCAGAGGAAAAGTAAAAAAATTAAGCCTATAGTTCTGGGATGAGGAAAACACGTGTGCATGGGATATTATGCAAAGCTTATTACCGGCACAATGAAGGACAAAACCCAAATGAAATTAATAAATGCTGCTTGGGTTTTGGTCAGGGCGCTCCTTAAGGGATCAGTAGCTTTTAGAGGCATTGCTTGCTCATTTCTCCTCCCAGGACTCTTCCTGTGCCAGTCACCCTTCTTGTTGGGTTAGTTCATTCTCTCGCTGCTTTTACTAGGGGTGGGTTCTTGGGTGGCTGGTTGAGATTTTTCTGTTGTTGTTCTCCTGCCCTACCGTTGAAAGCAGGCCCTAGAGATGGGAGTGGATCACAGCAGATAAAAAGCATTAAACTGTCATTGCAGGAATTAAGAGCAACACTCCGTTGCTGCAGGAAAAAAAGGGGCAAGAGAAGGAGGGATACACACCAAAGGATTCCCAAGGAACGGCACTGTCCAATGCATTCTTTTCCAACACAGTGCTGGGAAAAGTACAGAAAAGAGCAACTGAAACAAGCTCTGGGGAACGCGAAACCTCGCTCATTATTTTGTGACATTTTAGTTGGACCTGATGCTGGGAAAGACTGAAGGCAAACGGAGAAGGGGATGGCAGAGGATGAGATGGCTAGATAGCATCACCGATGCAATGAATATGAACTTGAGCACGCTCCGGGAGAGAGCACAGGACAGGAAGGCCTGGCGTGCTATGGTCCATGGGGTCACGAAGAGTCGGACGTGACTGAACGACTGAACATCAACAACAAATCAAGGCCCTATTGCCGCTTTTGGCTTCCTTATGAGGAAAGGGTAAAGCATTTCGTTTGACTGGGGAACAAAAATGACAGTCATGCTCGGGGGAGGGAGGATGCAATAGCGGAGGCCTCAGGACCCCTTTTCATTGAGGGCCCCATTCCTTCAAGGGTAATCTGGCAGGGGACATGTGGTAGTGGGTGGGCCAGAGCCAGTTGTAGGCGGGGCCTTTTTTATTCTGTCTCTGTCACCCCTACTCTCTCTTTCTGACACCCTTTACTTTCCATCCCTCTGCCTTTCCATTCAGTACGCTGCTGGGGAAGAGACAAGATTGCTCTTGCCAGAGGCCTACACTGACAGCTTGCAGAGGGCTTTTGAAATGAGGCCGTGGGCCATAGGTTGCCCAGCCCTGCAAAACTGGTTCATAAAATGTCCAATACCGTGGAGAGAGGGCAATGGTTTTCTCATCCATATACTACTTGAACTCCTTGGAGTCACCCAATGAAATGGGCTGGCCGCAGATTCAGGGTGGACCAAAGGAAGCACTTTGGGGAAACACATCTGGGATTCACAACCATCAGACAAGGTGACTGGGATTCACAAATTCATGGCAAATGGGTTCAGTGACTACTAAAGAAATGGAGCTTGTATCTACAGAGGAAATAATCAATCAGTATCCCTTTTTTAATTGACCAGCAGGAAAATCACCCTATAATATGTTTGGCTGCAGTTATCCCTGCCTGGTAACCCTCCAATTGGATTACTGTAACACATCATACATGGGGGTGCCTTCGAAGATAGCATGGCCACCCTGTGTCCTCTTTTACAGAGGACAGTCCTCCACCAGAGGAACACCCTCTATTCCAGAGGTCCCTAACCTTTTGGGGTTGGTGGGCACATTTGGAATTTTGAGAGAGTGGCGTGGGTACTCTCACAAAATGGCTGGGGCCAATTCATAAAATGGCTGCTATGGTTGGTTCAGACTCACTCCTGAGGCAGTCCTTGGGGCAAATCCACTTCAAAGGTCAAAAGGCAGGCAGAGTGCAGGCAAACAGTCCAATGCAAATAACAATTGAAGAAACAGGATCTTATCAGGAATTCAGAGGTCAGCAGTATGGGAGATCAGTCCAAAGAAGCAGGGTCAGAAAAACTAGGATGCAAGGTACCAGGAGCTGAAATAAGCATGTTGCTGCAGCAGCTAGCAGGTCTCAACTGAAGGCTTATATAGCCTAGACTCCCAGCTCATATACAGGACTCAGCTGCAGCTCATCAGCAGCTTCTGGAAGAAGTCCTCCTCATGAGAAGCTCTTTGCACACGAGGCATCTTCCTTTACAACTGGGTACTTTTTCTCACAGAGATGCTGCTGGCATGTCTCTCGAGAGGCCACCGCTCTCAGGGGCCAGTTGGTTGCTCAGCCTCCATCTCAGCAGCAGAGCCCTCCTCCTCTCGTGGGGATGGGGCTGCAGACATCTCCCCCGAAGGCCCAGGCGCGTCTCGGTCCCTCTCCCAGTCTCGGAAGTTATGCAAACTGGTGTCCCCTTTTCACCCTCTGTTTTGGTGAGGCATTTCCTCTTTTTTGGTGATTCCTAAGCGGCTGGCCTCTTTGAAAATAGATTGGAAGCTTCAAGTGGTACAGAATAAAGCTGCCAGGATTTTGACTGGCACAGTCTATCTGGATAATATTTCACCAGTGATAAAACGTAAGGATTTTCTTGGGCCTTTACATTTGAGTACAATATGGGGAGGGGGTTGAAGCTAATGTGCAACAGGGCAAGTAGGGGAGTAAGAGCCACTGTATTAAAAGCATGCTAGATGCTGATGCTGATGAGAGACATTTTTGATAACCTTCCAACCTCATCAACTGTGTCTTCTTTATAAGGAAACTGGGTAAAAAGTAAGGGGTCACAGATAAGAACACGTTGTGGTTTAGGATTCCACTGTCTGGAAATAAAGGTTCTGTTGACCACATAAAGGGAGAACTTAGACCTGTTTCACAGTAAACAAGAGGTAGGAGGGAATATTTGGGAAATGTGTCATGAGATGGGACGTATAGGATTACATTGACCAATAGTAGTAAAGATTTTGGAATATGTATTAGAGGGGAGGGCACCAACTTCGAGACGATATATAATGGGGTACACGGAAGAGATCTGGGTCTTCTTTCTTTACTCTGGGCCAAGCCTGCTACACTGTGGTCTATGTTACAGACCATGGTTGAAGCCAGGGTTCGGTGGGAGAGAGTCCCTTTACCCTTTTGGGTAAAGTAGCACTTTCTGAGTATGGCTTTCCTTGGTTGAAGGTTTGTGTGCTTGTTACACTTTTCTTTATCTTTCTTTAATAAATTAATTTAGCTTATGTTGTTGTTTTAATCCTTATTTATAGAATTTAAGTAAGTCTGGGTGAATGTGAACACTCTCGTCTCAGTCCCCAAAGGAACCACACCCACCACATCAGGGCCAAACTCAGTCTGTTTAAAGTAGGTGTGCCCAGGTACCCAATACCAGGGACCCTGAAATTTTAGCCTCCAGTTTTCCCCTTACAAAAAGAGCTTCGCTGCCTGCCTGTTCACTCCAAGCCCAATTCAGAGGAGTAGGACTGACTTTTAATGCCTTAAATGGCTTGAAACTCAGATACTGAAGCAGCGCCTTCTCCAGTATCATCCTGCCTATGATCTCAAATCATAAGCAAGGCTCTTCTCTGGGTTCCCTTCTGGTTAGAGGTGAGGCAGATGATAACCAGAGACAGGGCCTTTTTGTCTGTGGCACCCTGTCTGTGGAATGCCTCTCCAGCAAGGTGTGCCTGGTGTCAACAATGCTTTATTTTAGGAGCCAGGCAAAAACCCCCACCCTCCTTTTTATTCTCCCAGGCTTTTGAAGTACTCTAGACATTTTTAAAATCTTGTTGACTGCTCCGTCTTTATCAGCTGGTTGCTTTATTGTGTGGTTTTATTGTTTCTGGATAGATTAATTTTTAAACCACACTGGATCCCAGTTTGGTGAAGAACACCATATAAATGTTGTAAACGAATATATAGAAGATAATGAAACAAATCAGATGAGAGACAAAACTGACACCTCAAGCACACATTAAAACTATCAATTTCGACCACCAACTGCTACGTTTGATTAGTTTGTTATTCACAATTTACAATCTAATCTTATTTATTTATGAGTATTGATAAACCACTTACATCTACAGATTTCAAAGCAGTGTACACAAATCATAAAAACATAAAAACATTTAAAAATACATATAATATGTCAAATCTAAATATCCATAAGATAGTCAGCTAAAGTACACAGGCTTGTATAAACACTCATGTCTTCAACATCCACCTAAAGATAAAAAGTGTCAGTACATGTCTAATCTCCAGCGGGAAATTTTTCCAGATGGTGAGTGCCACTACGCTAAAGGCTGCGCTCCAAACAACTGTGGAGCAGACCTCAGAAATATGAGGTACCACCAGTATGGGCGGGAGGGTGCTGTTGCACTCATGCCTGCTTGTGGGTTTCCCATGGGCAGTTGGTTGGCCTCTGTGTGAACAGAATGCTGGACTAGATGGACTTTGGCCAGATCCAGCACAGTTCTTATGTTCTTATGTTCTATGTTTTATACACATTTTTAAACTCTTGTTGACTGCTCTGTCTTCATCAGCTGGTTGCTTTATTTTGTGGTTTTATTGTTTCTGGATAGATTAATTTTTAAACCACACTGGATCCCAGTTTGTTGAAGAGCACCATATAAATGTTGTAAATGAATATATAGAAGGTAATGAAACAAATCAGATAACCACTGACACCTCAAGCACACATTAAAACTATCAATTTCGACCACCAACTGCTGGGTGTAAGGATGCAATCCTATGGCTGCTAGACAGCGTCTAGACGGCCATAGGATTTTTCGTTTTCTGGGACGCGAGCTCGGAGCCAGCACTCCAAGGTCGGTTCCCAGAAACCGACCTGGGGGCAGGGAGGGGCGGGAACAGCAGAAACACTGTTATGATGCTGTCTATGTGCCATCCGGCCTCTCTTCACTGCTCCAAGGTGCCCTGGCTAGACAGCTAAAATCAGCCGTCTTGCTGCAAACGTAGGGCAGCCAGAGTGCAGAGGAAAAGATTTGCTCCGTGCTCTGCCCACCCTGCATTGGATAGATGGTCACCTCTGAGTTCAGACGCAGCTGACTATCCCCACAGGATTGCACCCTAAGTGAATTGACGTTTTTGAGTTTTATTCCTGTACATTAATGTATAAGCCTTACTGTGAGGTCTGTTGACTGGATCAATACATGTTTTAATTTATATGTAAATGGAAAATGGCCAAGTCACTTTTGACTTCAAAATCGGAAACTTCTCATAAATGAGGGGACTGATAAAAAAGCTGAAAGGGGAAGTCAAGAGGATCAAATCTTGCCAGAACACTCAAACCAATAATAGAACCTCAGCTAGAACGTATGCTGCAGGTCAGGAACGGTACCACTGAGTCCAGCATGATTAATGAGCAGTGTCAGGGAAGCTATTAGAGAAAAGAAAGGTTTTTTTTCACAAAATCAAAAACAGGTCCAAATGAGGAGAACAAAAGGGAGCACAAACTTGCACAAAAGGAATGCAAGCAGACAATAAGGGATGCAAAAAAAGATTTTGAGGAGCATATCGCTAATAACATTAAGGCCAACAATAAAAAAAAATACATAAGAAGCAGAAAAGACTAGGGAGGTGGTTGGACCATTGGACGATAATGAAGTTAAAGGAATACTAAAGGAGGATAAGGAGACTGCAAAGAAGCTGAATGAATACTTTGCATCTGTCTTCAGTGCAGAAGGTGTAGGGCAGATACCAATGTCTACCTGAACTGATGGGTTCACACAACATGAGAAACCATAGTACAGGCTGAGTATGGGTTGACCGTGGGGTGTCACTGGAGCAGGGGTTATTGTGTTGTGTGAATGAGCTGCGCTAACAAACCATGGTTTGTTAACCACAAATAGGGATGGACGAGCCCATCTCTGTCCAGGGCGGTGGGAGCCCGATGAACTGCCTCCCGCACCTCGTGTGGCCCAGACCAGCTTGGCAAGCTTCCCTGCTCACCCTGCCTGCCCGTGAGCTGTGTGAGCTGCCCCTCTTCCTCGTGCCAGCTGTCAAGGGCTGGCACAAGGAAGAAGGGCCTCGACGGCCAGCCCCCAGCAGGGGGGGAGGAAGATAAGTGCCTCCTTCTTCCCCCCCCCCCCGCTACAGCAGTGGTGGCGGTGAGGGACAAGCTGGTTGTTTTCCGTAAGGCTCTTATGCTTAAGGCAAACGACTGGCCTGTGCCGCGCCATTGCCACTGTAGCAAGGATGGGGGAAGGAGGAGAGGCGCTGCCTTCTTCCCCTCTCAGCGATAGGTGGCTGGCTCGCTGAGGGAGTGGGCCCCCGTGCTCTTGCCCGACTCAGCACGCAGTGAGTCAGGCAAGAGCTCAGGTCCATGAACTGGTGTCCGGGGGACCAAACCGGCAATTTCTCGCTGGGCTTCGAGCCCCAACCGGACGCTCGCGCCATCCCTAACCACAAACAACTCATGGGTTGTGGTAGGGTTGTGAACTGTGGGTTGTTCATGTGGTTGGGTTATCACAACACAATAAACCACTTTTCAACAACCACCAATGGATCAACGACAGCCCACACTCAGCCCGTATTATGGCTTGTCGTGTTGTGTGAACCAGGTCATTTTAAGGAAGCGAGTTTGGGGAATTGAGGCAACTAGTGGAGAGAAATGAAGTTCTATGTCTTACTCACAAACTGAAAGCAAAGAAATCATTGGGTTTATCAATTCAAGAGTTCTTAAAGAGCTCAAATGCACAACTGTTGATCTTCTAATAAAAAATATGTCACATGTCCCTAAGATCAGCCTCTGTCTTGATTGGGGTGTGTGTTTTTTTGGCAGGGGGAGGTGTTCTCATCACCACCCTAGGGATTTTTTCTAAAGGTTTTCTGAACTTGTGTAACCCTCAGGTCATTGCTCTGAGTTTGCTGATACCTCTCCGCTCTTCATCTTTGGTTGCAGTAAAATGGATGGGACCAAACAAAGACACCCCTCCGAAACCCCTTTGGCAGCAATTGGATCAATCCAATTCAAAGGTCTCTTGCACAAGCCCCATTGAAATGGATGCAAGCTAAAGCTAATTAACAGTAGTGCTTCCTTTTGCACAGCTCCCATTCACTTCAATGGAACTTATGCATGTTTTGCCATTTTGGCTAAATAAGCAGCAGCACTCAGAGGATCATGTCGGTATTAGAATTTAGGATGATAGTGGTGAAGTGTGACGTTCTTATGCTCCTTATTTGCCTCCTGTGTGTTGCTTCTTCCTTGCTCAGTGTAAACATCCATTTTTGTGTGTGCGCACAACTGAAATTAAGGAGTAAGAACTGTAGCATCTGGCTCATAGTTATTGCATATATGCAAATAAAGTCAAATGTGTATCCCCCTCCCCGTCTCGCCCCCCCCACACACATACACACTTTGATTGCCAAAACAGCCTGTGCCAATCAAGATAAGAGCGATTTGGCTATGACTCATCTGCAATGCTCTCTTTCCATTCAAGATCATAGACTGAGGTTACTCAATTCCACGTTTAACTCACAATTTCAGTCATTCTACAGAGGATGACATTTCCAATCAAGGTGCAGCCTTGGATGTCAATGGATTTTGACCTTGAGTTCCCAAATCTTTTTACTCTTGGGGGGTGGAGGTGGGGGGCACAGATGAAATTTAAATTTCATCCTTGTTTCATCGCAGCCAAAGTCATCCTTCCAAATCCCTTTGGCTGCAACTTAGGGTGGCCACTTCTGAACCTTCAAAAAAGAGGAAATGCATCACCAGCAAAGGGGACATTGGTTTGCATAAGACTAGCATAAGCTAATTTACATGTAGAGATGCACATTTAGAATTATTATAATTTAAATAGAAATACAGTTCCTCTCACCATAGTGCGGACAACTGTGATCAGGTGGCCTGTGTGCTTGCCGGATCCGTCTGCTGTCCAGGTGATACCTGTGCAGGGGCGGCAGCATTTCTGATGGTTCTTTATCTTTAAACTGGGCTTGGGCAGGACCAGTGCAGGCTGGTGGCTCCAATGTGGGTGGGATGGTAAATCAGCTCCAGGTTTCAGTCAGAACCAACCAGAACTCCTTTAGCTCCTTTAGAGTTCTGACTGGTTCAGACTAAAATCTGGAGCAGATTCACACCCTACTGACATTGGAGCCCCCAGCTTCCACTGGTCATCGCTTAATACAATTACTTTCAGCGTACTATAAACTCTGCTTTGATTTGCACAATCAGGGTAGCTGAGAGGGATAAAAACATCTTCTAGTCTTCAGAGGAATTTTTAAAAGCATGGAGGAGCTGCTCCAGTTCCTGAGCAATTGCGAAAACTCTCCAGGTTAATTAATTTGGATTAAAAACAGAGATTATCAGAGGATCGAGAGATCACACACCCATAACGATGGGCTGAAAGGTTGGAAGAATAATCTCGCTTCTACCACACTGTAGGCACCTTGAGAGGAACTTTGGGCATTTCAGCAAGTGCTGGCAAGCCCGCGGGTGGCTCCTTCAGGCTGCCATTTTACAGGCTTCTGCTACAACTTCCAGAAGGGAACTCATCTGGGGAAGATGTACCCACATCTCGGATATTTCCCCCTTGGATGCTGCCCCCGAAACACAGAAGGCAAACCCATCTGTGACTTGCATATGTACTGGTCCTGGAGTCTCCAATGTGGTGCCCATGATTTCGAGTTTTGGAGCTGAGACCACCGCCACCTTCGCCCTGTACTGTACTTAAGTCCTTGGGGAATCTACTTATCGTTTAGTCTCACCAGTTTGCTGTCTGGGAGATGAGTGTTTTGTGACTGGACACGCCCACTGCAGCAGCCATTTTATGGGTGAGCAAGCCCGGCCATGGCTACCATTTTGTGGAAGCACTCAAAATACTCTTAAAATTCCAAATGTGCCCACTGACCCAAAAGGTTGGGGACCCCTGCAAGTCAGTGCTTATTCTAATGGCCAAAGCTAGTCGGGACAAATCTACACTAAAAGCTTATATCCGTTTTATAACCAGTTTTAGCTGTCATGGCTTCCCTGAAAGAACTCTGGGAAGTGTAGTTTGGTGACAATGCTGAGAATTCATTCATTCATTCATTCATTCATTCAAAACATTTGCATCCCACCCCATATCATTAAGATCTCAGGGCGGCATACAGATAAAATCAGTTTAAACAGTATAAAACAATAATTAATTTAAACAGCTAAAGGCATATTAAACCATTAAACAAGCAAATATCAATTAAAACATCTAAAACAATAAAACAGTTAAAACAGTGTGCAACTTTAGGGAATTTAGGGTGAAAAGACATGTTTTAACTTGGCGCCGAAATGAAACCTATGTCTCTGCCAATTGGACCTCCAAGGGGAGGGCATTCCACAACCAGGGTGCCACAGCAGAGAAGGCCCCTCTTTTATTAGCAATCCCTTTTACAGAACGAGAGATGCCAGGGTACTTTAAAGAGAGAGAAAGACTGTTAAACCAGTTTAAGTCTTCCAATATGCCCTGTTTATGCTATCCAAACCCTAGCTAAAGGAGTAGGATCAACAAATATGCAGTGACGTAATGTTAAGAATGTATCAAAAGTGCATAATTCTGTTTCTGGCTGCAGGCCCCTACACACTTAACTATGCACACTTAACTAAGAGTCAGCCCTATTGAACACAGTAATATGTATCAAGTAAATACTTCCCAGGAGAAACAAGGAGCATATAATATCACCATTCATATCATCAGTATCAGACCTCTAAATCACTTATGATAGATCTATATGGAGATAACTGTAAACAGTTACGGAGTCTAATCTTATCTTTGATCATGTAGATTGTTTTCAACACGATAAGCATAGTAGACCATTTGTGCACAAAGCTATTTTCCGCCATGGTTTACATCAGACGTCCTCAACCTGGTGCTCCCCAAATGGGTTGGACTACAACTCCCATCATTCTAATCAGCATGGCCATCCCCTGCTGGCTGGGGATGATGTGAGTTGCAACCCAACCCATCTGGAGGGCACCAGGTTGGGGTAGATTGGTTTACATTGATCAGATTTTGGAACAAGTTCCAAAATTATATTATACATTGGTTTTAATTCTCTTTTTTAAACATTATGTTTAAGACAAGCATCTACAGGAATGGTGGGTAGCAAGTGTGACCTTTGAAGGGGCATCCTCTTGTCTACCACAGATGCCTCTTCTAAGATGTCAGCTGCTGTGACCATACGTGCAGCAACTAAAAAAAATGAATGTGAACACTTTTTCCCCTTTGGAGCTATTGTTTTCTCTTTCCGCCCCCTCCCACCCACCACCAAATCCTTTAATTTGCTCAGTGGTTTAGTTTCTTTTAAACAGAAGAAAAAATTGTGACAAGAACCTTTACGTTTTTCCACAGTGCTAAGCAAAAACAGAGCTGTAGGGTGCAATCCTATGCAGGTTTAGACAGAAAAAAGTCCAACTCCCAGCATGCCCCAGCTGGCTGGGGCATGCTGGGAGTTGTAGGACTTTTTTCTGTCTAAACCTGCATAGGATTGCGTCCCTAGGCTATGTGTCTACATAAATCTAGAACACCAAAAAAGAGTTAAATAAGATTTTTCTTAAAGCTACAAGAATGTAAGCTTTCTTTCACATTTAACCAACTTCACAGAACTAATACTGCAAACGAACACCTGTCCCTCACTTCTTTTTTTAAGTGAACACGGTCCATATATGCTCCATGAATACTGGAGCAGAATTGGTTTAAGATAATTAGTTTAAGAGACACCTTGAAATCAGTTCTGCTGCACTGAGATTAACAAGCATCTTTGTTATTCATCTGCAAAACTATTCTTTGTTCATCAGTCAGAATGTCTATCTCATGATACACTAGGATTTTAGAAGGGGCAAAAGTACTTAACACAACAGTATATGGTATGAGTCGTCCCCCATCATTTTTTTTCCTTTTAACTCATCATAGCAAATGCAAGTAAATTGTCCCCTCACACCGAACGGAAGAGAAAATACTCTCTTAGGGAACAGAATATGCCAAGTTCAAAGCCTTGAGTACCAACTGAGCATGCCTTTGTCCATACTGAATTTTCAAATGCTGGGATATTTCTGATGTATGTGCATTACAAAACGGTTTCCAGAGAGTTAGCCATGTAATTTTTTTGCGACAAAAATGAGAAAGAATTGTGGCACCTTAATATGCATAGACTCTGTGATGAATAATGCAAAGCAACCTGCATGTGTTGATGTTTTTGTTGTTTACCTTATATTTCTTGAAAAAATACTTTAAATTGGGGGGGGGAGATTAACAGATTTAGGGCACAATCCTATGCCTGTTTAGACAGAGAAAAGGCCTACAACTCTCAACATTCCCCAGCCTGCATTGCTATCTGGGGCATGCTGGGAGTTGTAGACCTTTTCTCTGTCTAAACAGGCATAGGCTTGCATCCTTATTCTGCCACAAGGTTTTGTGGACATTGTCAGCTTCATCAAATGCATGAAGTGTTAACCTCACATTGGCAGAGTTATATACATGTTCTGGGAGATGTAAACTTGTTGTCAGAGGGAACTGAAATGCAAAAACTACAGACAGTGATGATTCACTTAACAGTTGCCAGCACAGCCATCATTGCAAAGGTGAGCTGATTAACATACATAGTGTGATTTTAAAAGCTTTGGAGGTACAGAAATATAATAAATAAACAAACAAACAAACAAACTGTTCTCCTTATTCGAACCACAGGAAATAGAGTTGATCTCGCAGTATGCAGATTTAATCATTCATTAACTGATCCAAACTCATATAATTAATCGGCAGTTATTTCTTTAATTGGATGACGGACCTAATATTTTAATTAGAGACCATGGGCAGTTGGATGGAATATGTATTCCATGAATTTCTGGCTTTGAGGCCCTGATCCGGTGGAACACTGAGGGGTTTTTTGGTCTCATTAGTTTCAGGATTTCTGAGAACTGAGGTATGGCTGGGCCTCCTGAGATCAGGCCCTAAAGACAGAAACCAGAAAGGGGAAGAGAGAAAAAAAAACTCTAACCGCTTTTAAAAAGCCTTTTTTCCCACAGGAAACTTCCATCGGTGTTGTCTTTTGCCTAAGGTGAATTCTGTATCTGTCATTAAAAATTACTGCTGTCAACCGTAATGCATCAGAGAGGCAGGGAGGGGAAAGTTGGAGGGACTGGTTTGGGTTGGGCTGTGGTGGTCTGAAGAGGGGATTCCATATCTGTAGGTTGCAGGAATGGGGGGGTTACACCTTGACTTCACCTAAGCTGCAGCAAAAAAGACTCATGCTATGTCATTTGGGACAGACGCAATATCACATTGGGCCTTTTTTTTAAACAACCAGCTTGTGTGCTGGTTTCTAAACATTTCCCCATGGGATGGAAAACAAGGTTAATGAATTAGGACGCAATCCTATGGACGTTTAGACAGCGAAAAGTCCTACAACTCCCAGCATTCCCCAACCAGCTGGCTGGGGAATGCTGGGAGTTGTAGAACTTTTCGCTGTCTAAACATCCATAAGATTGTACCCTTAACTGCATTTCTTTCCCAATTCTCAGCTTTTCTCCAAGGAATGCAGGGCAGCGTACAAGGTTCTGCCCTCATCTATGATTTCACGACTACCTTGTGAGGGAGGTCAGTCTGAGAGTGACTGACCCAGGTCACCAAGTGAACTTCATGGACAAGTGGGGTTTTGAATCTAGGGCAAAAGAGGACACCAATTTGCATACATTTGCATATGCTAATTTATGCACATAGACGCAAATTTAGGAATAATTACTATAATTTACATAGAAATACAGTCCATCCCACCACAGTGTAGAAGTCTGTGACCAGGTGACCTGTGTGCCTGTTTGTTCACTCTGCTGTCACCTGGTCACAGACTTCTACACTGTGGTGGGATGGACTGTATTTCTATGTAAATTATAGAAATAATTTTCCATAGTTATCGCCTGCACAGCAGACTGAACAAGGCACCCAGCTCACCTGGCCACAGTCTTCCCCAACTAGGGTGAGACAGCCTGTATTTCTATTCAAACTATAATAATTATTTCTAAATTTGCATGTATAGAGAGAAACTAGCACAGGCAAATGTTATGCAACTCCTCTTTTTTGGTGATGAGTAAAGTGGCCACCTGCCTCCTGAGTGGGGACAGGATGTAGAGCCGGGACAGGCAAGGCCAGGGCAGAATGTGGAGGCTGAAGTGGTGGAGCCAGGACAGAATCTCAAGTTTCTTGGCTTTTCAGGCTCCAATATTGGCTATCTGACAGAACATAGTTCTGCTGGCTGGGACGGTCAGATACTTGAGTAGGCTTCAACCCAGCCCATTGTCACCGAGGTTGCCTATGCTGGCCTAATTCTGACAGGGCAGATATTTGGGTCCTAAGGTGTTCAGGGAATTAACAGTAAACGCTAGGCATTAAATTGGTCTCAGGAGCAGTATGCACATATAGGCAGAGATTTCATTCTGCTTTTTCAGTTGACAAGATTCTTTAGTTCAGGAGGGCAGACTCTCAGACCCTGTGTCCCAGTCCAGCCCTCTGGATTCCCCTGTGGCAGTGAGTAGGAGGAGCAGAAGATGCCGCAGCCTACTTGCTCCCTGGCTCTCTGCCGATCGAGCAGGCAAGTGGTAGTGACGATGAGGAAAAGGATGATGAGCAAGAGCAGCTGGTGACCATGGTGGTGAGAAGGCAGGCTCACTGAGCGAGGGTCCCCGTTCAGAGCATCTTGCCCAAGGGCCGTCCAAAACTTGAGCAATGAACTGAGCTAACACTTCGAGAAGCATCCCCCCAGCATTTGAGTGTGTCGGTCTGATATATTTGCCAGAAGCTTAGCTTCCATTGAAATGGTAGCCCGGTCTCCTGCTGTCTTCAATTAAGACAAGAACCATTTGTGAAACAGGGTCCTGCCTGCTCTCAGCCTCTTGCAAAACCAGCTCGCTCGTGAAGGCCTGGCTTTGCCTGTTGGCTCGGCCTTGCACTAGAGCGGTTTCTGTGGTGGATGGCACTGCTCTCAATGTGCCCCTCCATTCGCGGGCCTGCTTCAGTTGCAACAGTTTGAAGCTGGCAAAACAACGGAAGGCGTTTTTAATGACGAATTGTCTGAGCAGGCCTTTGAAGAGGGCCGTGGCAGAAGGAGCACACAGTTAGCGGCATTGCTAGTAATTATTCGCAAGTTGTAATTATACTAACTGCACCCCATAGGTTAGAACACCCTCTCTGCTATACATGTGTGTATATATATAAAGATCTCTGTAACACCCGTCTTAGCGTGGCATCCTTGCTTAATGCCGGCTTTGCAGGCTAAGAATGCTCTTTCGCAACGCAGGGCCTCTGAAGCCTGCAGGCAAGTTAAACACCTGATCTTCTTCCTCATTGGTACAGTGGTGCTTGTGACTTCAGAATGCAATGTTCTCTACTTAAAAGGGTAGAGCTGCATTGGAAAAACAGCCATCAGTCAGCCCTCTTGACACACATATCCAAACGCTATCAGCATTCAGGCAACATTCATGCCGTTCAGCCTCATTGTATGTGGGTGTTTTCCCCCAGGTATGTGCATTTGGTACTTCCGGTTCCCATGCGCCACACATGGCACAGATGCACAACTCAGACGGATCCCCCTTCTAGGGCTGAGCCCCCAAATCTCCCTCCCCATTTTGAGTCACCCTATTTGGGGGTGCAAAACCAGGGTGGGCATTTTGGCTATTTCGGGGGAGGGAGTGTGAACGACTCCAAACCATTTCCAGAGGGCACTTACCTATTACTATCTTTTTTTACAGTTTGAAAAGTGATCTCTCTCTCTCTCCATACAGCAAGAGAGAGAGAGAGAGAGAGAGAGAGAGAGAAATGGTGGCCATGTGCCTTCTTTTCCAAAGGACAGTCCTCCATTTGAAGGCGTCCTCTATTTGAAGGATTGTCCTGGTTCAAAGATAAAGAACCCGAACAGCGGACTGCAGAGCCAGGCACACAACTCACCTGATCAGTCTTCTGCACTATGGTGAGATGGACTGTATTTCTATTTAAATTACAATAATTATTTCTATATGTGCATCTATCCATATAAATTAGCATATGAAAATTTTATGCAAATTGCTGTCCTTGTTTTTGGTGATGCATTTCCTCTTTTGGGGGGATTTATAAGGGATAAGTCCTCAGGTCAGCCAATTAAGAACATGAGAAGAGCCCTGCGGGATCAGACCCAGGGTCCATCTAGTCCAGCATTCTGTTCACGCAGTGGCCAACCAGCCGCTCACGGGAAACCACAAGCAGGACATGAGTGCCATGGCACCCTCCCATCCATGTTCCCCAGCAAGTGGGGTACATAGGCTCACTGCCTCTGATACTGGAGGTAGCAAATAGCCATCAGGACTAGTAGCCATTGAGAGACTTCTCCTTCATGAAGTTCTCTAATCCCCATGCTGGCTGGAGAACGCTGGAGTTGTAGGACTTTCTCCTGTCTAAATCTGCATTGGATTGCAACCTAAAGGCAATTCTTTGCATTGTTACCATCACTGGGTGACTGTGGGCAAGTCACTCTCTCTGAGCCTAACCTACCTCACAGGACTGTTGTGAGAATAAAATACGAGTGAGCCAATATGCCCCCCTGGGTTCCTTGGAAGAAGGATGAAATTAAAATGTAATACTATTCATTTTGGCCACCCTTGATCTCTCCCTTCCCCAAGAAGATATACCCCCAAATCAGAGTGAGTAAAACCCCTTCCTGATCCCGGTGAGCGGCTGAGAACTGAATTTTCAGCATCGAACCTCGCAGAAGATATCCTTGAAAAATTTAACCAGCTTTACCCTGAACCCAGTAAATTTCTGGGTCGCTAAAAGCATCCTTGGGCAACCTTTCCAATTAATGTGGGTCAGCCAAGTGTCAAGGCACAGTCTGTGTCAAAGTTCTGTATTTGCAGGCATGTGAATAAAAAATAACCTAGTAAAAAGAGTGATATATTACGCACAGAGAACATAAGAACGTAAGAAGAGCCCTCCTGGATCAGACCCAGGGTCCATCTAGTCAGCATTCTGTTCACACAGTGGCCAACCAGCTGTCAACCAGGAACCCACAAGCCAGGCATGAGCGCAACAGCACCCTCCCACCCATGTTCTCCAGCAACTGGTGTACACAGGCTCACTGCCTCTGGTACTGGAGGTAGCACATAGCCATCAGGACCAGTAGCCATTGATAGCCTTTTCCTCCGGGAATTTGTCCAGCCACCTTTTAAAGCCATCCAAATTGGGGGCCATCACTACGTCTTGTGGAACAGAATTCCATAGTTTGACTGCGCTGTGTGAAGAAGACCTTCCTTTTATCTGTCCTGAATCTCCCACCGATCAGGTCCATGGGATGACCCCTTTGGGTACTAGTATTATGAGAGAGGGAGAAAAATGTCTCCCTATCCACATTCTCCACACCATGCATAATTTTGTAGACTGCTATCACGTCTTCCCTGACCCTCCTTTTTTCCAAGCGAAACAATCGCAGCTGTTGTGACTTCTCTCATAGGGGAGATGCTGCTCCAGCCCCTTGATCATTTTACTTGCCCTTTTCTGCACTTTTTCCAGCTCTGCAATATCTTTATTTTAGAAGGTATTTTTTAGAGAAATGATGTATTTCACATAGAAAAACATTAATCAGCCTTCCTGAACCTGCTGCCCTACAAATGTGTGAGGCTACAGATCCGATCATCCCCAGCAAATGGCCCTGCTGGCTAGGGATAATGCGAGTTGGGAGTCCAGCCAGGTTGGGGAAAGCTTCATCCTTGTCACAATGTATTAAAATCAAGTCGCTCTTCGTACTTCCGGTGCATTTCATAAATAAATAAATAACGTTTAATCATTGTCTGCACCGGATATAGAGCCAGGCACAAGGGTCGGTAGAGGAGTGAAGGAGAGTGGGGAGGAAACAAGGGCTTGCTCCATATTAGAAAAATCAACTCTGGCTTCTACAGGGTGGTAAAGTGGGGTGGTTTTACCCCCAGTGAAGAGCTGCAGCTGCTGGCAGGCAGAGAGGAGAGATGCCTGAATGTAGGGTTTTGCACTCCTCCCTTCCCGTCCATGGAAAAGCCTCAAGTTTCACCCAGTGTGATAAAAAGAAATGCAGTCCAGAGCATGCCCCCTCCTTCCAGCCCCTGGGTGGGTCTGTTTGTCTGAACACAAAGAGCTGCCGCAACAAGCAATCCACAGCAGCAAGAGCCGGAATCGCTTTATCGCATTTGCAAGCAGGGATGATACTTATCGCCCGAGACGCCCACACACACTTCCACAAGGTGTCAGTGACCTCCTTTCTGCCGAGCCAAGAAGGAGAACATAATTAGGAGATGCCAACACACCACTCCGGGCTTCGTCGTTAGCCAGCCTGTTTGGCAATCCTTCCCGGGCATTGCTGGAGCGACAAGGAATGTGGCCAAAAATACTGCCTCTGTCACCCTCTGATGTGCCCCCAGAACGTGGCCCTGCCTGGAGGAAGAGGGGTGGCTGGCTTGGCATGTCATGCGCAGCGCAGTCTGAGGCAAAGCCCAGCCTGATTGCTTGACCAGACAGAGCCGAGGTCAGGTGGGTGCACCCACGGGTGGCAATCAGAATAGAGTGGCCCCCGTGTGGCCACGTGCCAGCGAGGTCTAGCCCCCCAAAGCTGGAGGGGCAGCAATGGCTTGTTGCAGAACGGCTTCAGTCAGTCAGCCACCCAGCCTTCCCCCACCTGATGGCCTCCAGATGTGCTGGACTGCAACTTCCATCAGTCCCATGTTCCACAATCCTGGCTGCTCTTGCGTTTGCTGCCTGAGAGGCAGCGGCGGCTCCAGGGTTTTGTAGGCCCGGGGGCAAGGCCCCCACAACAGGCCTCCTCTCCCAGCGAGCCTGCCTTCTCACTGCCACTGTCACCAGCTGCTTTTGCACCTCATTCCCTTCCTCATCATTGCCACCCCTTGCTTGCCTGACAGGCAGACAGCCAGGGAGCCAGTAGGCCGAGGCATCTCCTGCTCCTGCTCTCCACCACCACCGCTGTCTGGGCCAGAGCAAGAGGCAGGTGAATAAGCAGGTTGCAAAGGTGAAGAGGAGCAAGTCCGGGGGCTCTTGTCAGTGGGCCTCTCCTGCGTGTGGGCCCTTGACTAGCGCCTGGCCCAACTCAGAGGACACAGCACCAGCATGACTGAAGCCCCCGGGCCCTTGAAGTGCCTCTCCTAAAGGGTGAGGATTTCCCTCCACGCTGGGTGGCATGCCTTCTGCATTTGCCTCATTGCCAGTCTGTGTTTGCCCCCTCTCTGTGTGTCGCAAAGGGCCAGCGGAGGAGAGGAGCAAGAGAGGAAAGCCACGCGTGTCCCTGAGAGGACATTTTCTAGTATCCTACGCAGGGCTTGCCTCCAGGGGTTGCAGAAGCTCATTCTGTTTTGGGAGCTTGCTCCTGCCCCATGAATTATCCACACCCTCTCCCCAATTCTTTGTTGCTCTCTCTTCCCCCTCTTTTCTGCACTAGGGTGTCCACTTGTGAATCACCCAAAACGGGGACATGCACCACTCCAAAAACAGAGAGACCAATTTGCATAGAATGTGCATATACTAATTTATCTCTAGAGATGCCAGTTTTGAAATAATTATTCTGATTTCAATAGAAATACAGTCTCCATCGTATACAAAATCGTGACCAGGTGACCTGGGTGCCTTACCCATTCTGTTGCTGATGAGCACCCTCAAGGCCCAACTCTTCCTTCTAAGGGTTCTTTATATACCGGACTTGGATTGGAGAGCCCTTCAAACAGAGGATGCCTTCCAAATAAGGGGCAGTTCTCTGGCAGCCCTAGGGGATTGTCTTCTGCAGTGGAGGCTGGTAGCTCCAATGTCAGTGGGGTGGTGAATCCACTCTGGCTTTTCAGTCAGAACCAGTCAGAACTCTGTAGGTACACCTTGGATAGCTCCTTTAGAGTTCTGACTGGTTCTTACTGAAGCCTGGAGCAGATTCACTGCCCCACTGACATCGGAGCCACCAGCCTCCGCTGGTCCTCTGTAAAAGATGATACATCAGCACCCTTTCCTCTTATGTGCTGGGTGGTGGCTTAAGCCAGGCTGCCATGCACTGTCAGGGTCATTGCATCACTTCCAGCCCAGACATGTCTCACTTCCAGCCAGGCCAATTGGGACCCCGGTAGGCACTCAGCAGGACTTCTTTTCTATCAGGCTGCAACAGAGGGAGGGATGGGAAGCAGGACCCACCCTAGTGACTCTGCTAAGATACCAGCTCCATTTGGTTTCTATTCCAGCAGGAATTTTGTAAGTGTAAGGATCTGTGACCAAACGTGCTTGCTTTCCTCTTCCCTCTTCCTCCCTTTTTCCTTTGGTGTTGTGTCTTTGATATTGTCAGGTTGTGGCCAGGGACTGCCTTCTTTTGATAGATCTTGTCTGTCATTCTGGGAGCCTTTTCAGCTGAAGAGTAGGGTAACAAAAATGCTTTAGGGCACAATCCTATGTCTATTTCGACAGAAAAAAGCCCTAGAACTCCCAGCATTCCCCAGGCAGTCATGATGGCCCAAAGGATCTCCGTGCCGATAACCAGGGGCAACCGAGCAGTGCATGGAACCAGGCTGATGCAACCATTGGTGCCCAACTGGGAAGTAGAACCTGTCTGATGGCACAACGGGGGAGTTGTTATCTGCCCCTGACATCCTTCCAGGACCCCGTTTTGGCTGGCTTGCGCCTGGTTGATATGGAAACCAGGAACATAATGTTTGAATCAGGCCGATGCACATACGCAGGTTTGCAGGTTTTTGAACTGTAGAAGTGAGCAGCATCTCCAAAGCTTTTCCTTGCTAGAGTTGCCACTGGTCAATTCTTCAACTTTAAAAAACAACAACCCCACCCCTGCATACATTCTCTCTCTTACGCTCCACCCTTCCACACCCCTGGAAGAGAAAGGACTGGAATTCAGTCTTTCTTTCTTTCTTTCTTTCTTTCTTTCTTTCTTTCTTTCTGAAATGATTTCTTAGTCATCTTTGTGCCCAGGTGACATACAAATTAAACATATAAAACAATATCACAATAAACAAATAACATAGTAAACAAATTGAAAAAACCCTTTAAAAACCCTAAAAAGAGAGCAGAATTAATTTAAAAATCACTCAGAAGCCCAGCAGAACAAACAAACAAACAAACAAACAAACAAAGGTTTTAATGGCCCACCTAAAACTAAACAAGGAAAGCACCAATCTAACCTCCCTAGTAGGGAGGGAGTTCCATGATCAGGTGCTGCCACAGAAAAGGCCCTGTCTCATATTCCTACCAACCTAACCTCTCTTAGTGGTGCAATATGGGGCTTTAAAACAGATATTAAACTGCGGGCCGGCTCACAAAGAAGGAGGCAGTCCTTCAGATACTCTGGCCTGAAATCATTTAGAGCTTTACAGAACCTTGAACTGTGCAGAATTTTGAATTGTGCCTTTGGAAGCCAGTGCGGTTGGTATAGGACCAGCGTAATACAGTCAGCAAAGTGCTTACTGGAAAGCAATCTGGCCACTGCATTTTGCACTAGCTGCACTTTCCGAACACTCTTCAAGGGCAGCCCCATGTAGACTGTTGCAGTAGTCTAGATGGTAATTAAGGCATGGATCATAGCCACTTTCTCCAGGAAAGGAGTGCAGCTGGCACACTAGCCAAAACTGGCCAAAGACACTCTGGGCCACAGCAGCCACCTGTCCTCCACGACCAGTGCTGGTTCTGAAGCACCCCCAAGCTACAGAGGCAGCACAACGCAGTCCAGACCAATCCTGGATGGTCATGAAAGAAGCATGTATTTGGTTTCCCCGCTCCCCTCTTGCATTTCAATCTCCGTTCAGCAGAGGAAGCTGGCTAGCAGAAATTCAAATCCATCGTGAATAATAATAATGATGGTTATTTATTTATTTATTTATTTGTGATAGTTATATCCTGCTAAATATAATACAATCCTTAAGTGGTTTACATCATCATCATCTAATAAAGCAGAGGTCTTCCTTTTATGTTGCAGAACTGGCTCCACAGACATGACCCAGAAGCTGTAACATCAGAGTGCTATTTCAGCATTACCAGTTCCAACAGTCTAGATATATGGACTTTTTAAAGGCTGTACTCCTATTATTATGCACTTATTTGGAAGTCCGTCACTCTTGGTGGGATTTACTGTGATCTAAGCATGTGCAGGACCAATCTGTTAATGTCCCTTGTGGAAATGTCCTAGGCCAGGCTTCCCCGACCAGATTGTATTTATTTACTTACTTACTTACTTACTTACTTACTTACTTACTTACGGCGCAATCCTATGCATGTTTAGACAGAGAAAAGGCGTATAACTCCCAGCATTCCCCAGCCAGGATAGCTGGGATGCATAGGATTGCGCCCTTACTTACTTATTTACTTATTTATTATTTGTGATACTTCTATGGCACGAAATATAATAAAATCTCTAAGCGGTTCACAGATAAATATTAAAATCACATTTAAAGTACAATATTAAAAACAATCCCAATTACAATAATAGTAGAGCAGTAAGCTGGAGCAGCCTGATTAATTTAATTACAAGCCAGGGAAAGCCTGGCTGAGCAAGTGTGTTTGAGACGTACCACGTTTTCTGCCTCCCAAACTGCACATAGGAAGGTTTTCCAGAGGATGGTGCTACTGCTGAGAAGGCCTGCTGTTGAGGTATTACGTTCCGTTGGCTGCAGAATGACCAGCACAGCCTCCTCTGACGATCTTAAAGGTCGGCTGGGTATGTATAAGGGAAGGTGTCTAGATATCCTAGTCCCAAGTTGTTTAGGGCTTTGTGTGACAATAACATCAAGTATAGCCAACAACTTCAAGTATAGCCTGATGGGATCTGAGCTCGCAGTGACCGACCAGGAAAGAGATCTTGGGGTTGTGGTGGACAGTTCAAGGAAGATGTCAACCCAGTGTGCGGCCGCTGTAAAAAGGCAAATTCCATGTTAGGCACAATTAGGAAAGGAACTGAGAATAAAACTGCCAAGATCATACTGCACTTATACAAATCTATGGTGCGACCACACTTGGAATACTGTGTACTGTTGTGGTCACCACACTGAAAAAAAGATATTGTACAGCTGGAGAAAGTACAAAAAAGGGCAACTAAAATGATCAAGGGGCCTGGAGCATCTCCCCTATGAGAGAAGGTTACAACAGCTGGGATTGTTTAGCTTGGAAAAAAGGAGGGTAAGGGGAGACATGATAGAGGTCTACAAAATTATGCATGATGTGGAGAAAGTGGATAGGGAGGCATCTTTCTCCCTCTCTCAAAATACTAGAACCCAGTGGGGTCATGCCATGAAGCTGGTTGTTGGGAGATTCAGGACAGATAAAAGGAAGGACTTCTTCACACAGCACATCGTTAAACTGTGGAATTTGCTACCACAGGATACTATTCTATGATTCTAAGAAAGAGTACCTACGGGTGAGAATGCTTGTGGGACTTGATCTTTGTGGAGCCCAGTATGAACTGCCCTGATCCATACACCACCAGACTAATGAGCAGTTCAGACAGTGCCACGTTTTGGAGGACCCCTGGGCAAGACACCCCCAATGGGTCCCCTCCCTCAGTGAGTCTACCTTCTCACTGCCATGTTATTCCTTGGCATCTTCCTCCTCATGGGTACAGCTTGCTTGCTTGACAGGCAGAGAGCCTGTGAGCAACTAGGCAGTGGCATCCACTGCTCCTCACATTGCCTGGACCTGAGCGACAGGCAGGTGACTAAGCAGGTTGCCATGGTGAAGAGGAGGAGCGACTCCAGGGGTCACTTGCCAGTGGGCCCCTGCTGAGGTGAGGGCCCTTGGCAGGTGCCCGACCATGCCTGCCCTTGAGATCGGAACACAGCTTACCTTCAGACTTCACACTTCTCTGAATGTTGCCACACTCTTGAGAACATACATTAAAAATATGGGTTCAAATACAGATTTTGGTGCATGAATATACACAAAAATGGCAGAATAATGTGCAAATGGACTGATTCATTCATCCGTACCCCTACAATTCTCCCCTACAAGGTGTGGAGTTCAAAGATGTCATGGGGAAAGGGCACTTACTACCTTGGGCCAAAGCCCAGGTGTCTCTCTGAGAGGAGTAGAATGCAAAGAAGTGGATGGAGGAACACAGCAAATTGGATAGCCCTCTGTAGACCAGTTGCTGGGGAACGTGGGTGGGAGGGTGCTACTGCACTCATGTCCTGCTGGTGGGTTTCCTGTGGGCAGCTTGTTGGGCACTGTGTGAACAGAATGCTGGACTAGATGGACCCTGGGTCTGATCCAGCACGGCTTTTCTTGTGTACTTATGACAAAGCCAAGCCTAGGCTTGTATTCTGGCTAGAAATCCACCTTTGACCTGGAGGCTTTTCTAGGTGGGCCCAGAGAGAAATAGCGCATTGTCTGGAGGTTCGCCAGCAGGGATGGGTGGATTATTCTATTTCCGGTTGACGTCAGCTTTGCATGTGTTTAAACATAAGTCTGTTCCGTTCGTTTTTCTGGGTTGTATCCCATGTTAGTCCTACTTAGAGTAGACCCATTGAAATGAATGGGACTTAAGTTAGACTAACATTGGAGACTCTGTGAATGTTTAAAAAGTGTATAAAAAGTTACGTTTAAACTCTACACATTTCCCCTAAAATGCACAATTTCGTATGCATTTCCCCTTAAAATATGCACTTAGTGTTGAGAGGGAGAAGGGGGGCTGTTCCACCAGCCCTGCGGAAGACCACCCCCATGAAGGCTCCTCCTCCTTCAACTGTCACCACCAGCAGCCATTCCAGCAGGTTGATGGAGATGAGAGGGAGGACAGGGCCGTTCCACCAGCCCTGCTGAAAGAATGGTTTTTTCCCCCCTCTTCCCTCCCCACTCCCTTTTCCTTGCATGTCGTGTCTTTGTAGATTATGACTCTGTGGGCAGGGACTGTCTTATTTCAGTGACTATGTTTGAGCCGCTCTGGGAGGCTTTTTGGATGAGGAGCTGCCAAATCAGGTTTCAGATAAATAAAATGAATACATAATAGATTTGTTCAAGCCGAGAACTGCTTTGCAAAATTTGGGAAACAGTGTGATCTGAAGGATAAGTGTATTCCAAGGAAGTGTGAATAAGGCCAGTTCGCATAAAAGTACAGAACGAACCAAATTCTCCAATATCCTTAGCTGCTTTTGAAAAAAGAGATTCTGGGCTAGAGCGGAGCCTGGAGTTAGAGCACTGTGGGACATGGAGCAGAAGCTGGGGCAAGTCTGGGGGGGGGGTGCCTGGCTCCGGTGTCTGGGGGCTGCATACGCACATCTGTTGTTGAAATTGCTGTGGCCACTCTGCCAAATTGCTGCTGAATTTTGGTACTGCAACAGCGGCAAAAAAGCGAAATGTCCACCTTAAAACCAGGTGCGTGAATGATTTGCCATGAGAACAAGGCGGGGGCTCCCCACATGTCTTGTTTTGAAGGGCAAATGTGTCTTTTGGCTGCCACTACTCTGCTGAAATTCGGTGATGTGGCAGCAACATTTTGGAGGTGGGGACGAAACAGCCATATGTTGCCCACCCCTGCCTGACTTAAGGTGTACAGCTAAAGCACAAAAACTGGTCGCGTGCAGGAGAATACAGGCCTTCTTACTGTCTAGGATGACCACGTACGCATCACCAAAAAAGAGGACAAAAAGGACACAGATTTGCGTAACAACGCATACGTGAATTCCTAGCTGTAGATGCACATTTAGAAACAATTACTGTCATTTCAAGGACATTACATGGAAGAGTGCGACCCAGGTGAGCTGTGTGCCTGCTCAGTCAGCTGTCCAGGTGCTACCTATGGATGGACCACTTGAAGGCCCAGCTCTTCCTTCTGATGGTTCTTTATTTTCATACTGGGCAGACTTGGCCCTTGAAATAGAGGATGGTTAAGCAGACACCTTGCGCATATCCTAGCTCTCCAGCATATAGGCCAGAAGCTTCCCAGTTTAAATCCTGACACGCCCCAACTTTTTAGCTGTTGTCTCTTATGATCAAGCAGATGTGGAAGTAAGACAGAGCTGTCAAGATCTCTGAGGAATTTAAGGAAGGAAGAGTTAATTTACACCTCATTAATGTGCACAAATTAGCGTGCATTAAGCGTCAATAAACCACAAGTGTGAACAAGCCCAATTCAAGATGTGTTTTCAATCACCCAACGCGCCAGGGTTTCAGCGCTTGCCATAAACAGGGAGGACTGAGCTCCAGGAAGACTTATCTCTTTCTCTTTCCTTAGTCATAAACAAGGCTTGAGGTTGGACTTCAAAGACTTGTGTCTGTGCGGGAAGGAGGGGTTTCTTCAAAGCCTCTGAATAGCTTAGGGGAGTGTAGTGTGGGGGGGGGAGAGGTTTGCCCACCCAGTGAACTTACATATTACAGGATTTTTTTCCCTTCCAGAATTTTCCCACACCCATTGTATATGTAAGAGTTGCCCTCCATTATATATGCTAGAGTAGAGGTGGGGAAATTTTTTCTGTCGAGGGCTACGGTTATACAGGGGTTGTCTGTCGAGGGCCACATGATGTTGGTGGACGGGGCTGAAGCCAGCATTGGGCAGGGCCAATATTGGATGGAGCCACCCTTTTTCTCTCTTTCTCACACCCCTTTCTCTCTCTCTCTCTCTCTCTTTCTGCACCCCTTTTCTCTCTCTCTCCCTTTTTCTGACACCTCCTTCTCCCTCTCTCTCTCTCTCTCTCTCTCTCTCCCACCCAGCAGGCTGCAGCCAGGGGGACAGCATCCATCTGCCAGAGGTCTTGAACTAATCTTTTACAGAGAGTTTTTGAAACTATGCTGAGTGCTGCTGGGTGCCTACCCCATGCTACAGATTCACGTTTTAGATGGCTGGATGCGTGTATGAAAGAATCAACACTGTCTTTTGAAGCCATGGTTTTCAGACAGTCTACCTTCAGGAAATCTTTTCCATTTTGAGCTGTCTTTCTTAGGAACGCCAGGGCCTCTGCCATGAAACCCCTGTGAGTTACTGAGGTTGCCAGGGGAATGTTCTAGGATGGACGACAGCATGCCCAGTTCACACAGAGCTTTTTGAGCCTTGCTGTCTAGGCATTGTGCCTCTGTATAGAATGGAGGAGGACACACAATGCCTCAACCTGAGAGTGTTTGGGGAGGGGCCCAGCTCATGGGCAGGTGGAAGACATCTGCAGCTCGACCCAGCTCGCTTATCAATCAGCCTCTGCATAAAAGACAAGCCTCAAATCCACTTCAGATGCTGGAAGCAATTGCTGATGCTCACCCATAGCAGCCAAGTAGCAACGGTAAGAACAGGCCACAGAACAACAGACTGGTTTAAGATTGGGAAAGGAGTACGGCAGGGTTGTATACTCTCACCCTACCTATTCAACCTGTACGCAGAACACATCATGCAACGTGCTGGGCTTGGTGAATCCAAGGCTGGAGTTAAAATCGCTGGAAGAAACATTAACAATCTCAGATATACAGATGATACTTTGATGGCTGAAAGCGAGGAGGAGCTGAAGAACCTTATGACGAAGGTGAAAGAAGAAAGTGCAAAAGCTGGGTTGCAGTTAAACCTCAAAAAAACCAAGATTATGGCAACCAGCTTGATTGATAACTGGCAAACAGAGGGAGAAAATGTGGAGGCAGTAACAGACTTTGTCTTTCTTGGTGCAAAGATTACTGCGCAGACGCTGACTGCAGCCAGGAAATCAGAAGACATTTATTTCTTGGGAGAAGAGCAATAACAAATCTTGATAAAATAATTAAGAGCAGAGACATCACACTGGCAACAAAGGTCTGCATAGTTAAAGCAATGGTATTCCCCGGAGTAACCTATGGCTGCGAGAGCTGGACCATAAGGAAGGCTGAGTGAAGGAAGATAGATGCTTTTGAACTGTGGTGTTGGAGGAAAATTCTGAGAGCGCCTTGGACTGCAAGAAGATCAAACCAGTCCATACTCCAGGAAATAAAGCCAGACTGCTCGCTTGAGGGAATGATATTAAAGGCAAAACTGAAGTATTTTGTCCACATAATGAGACGACAGGATACCCTGGAGAAGATGCTGACGCTAGGGAAAGTGGAAGACCAAAGGAAGAGGGGCTGACCAAGGGCAAGATGGATGGATGATATTCTGGAGGTGACGAACTCGACCTTGCGGGTGGCGACAGCTGACAGGAAGCTCTGGCGCAGACTGGTCCATGAAGTCACGAAGAGTCGGAAGCAACTGAGCAAATAAACAACAACACCCATAGCAGAAAGTGTTCCTGCCAGCTCCTGGACCTGGCTCTGATTATTCTCGAACCCAGAACAACTCTGACTATTCTTCAGTGTGTCCCTGTGTCTTGTTTTGTTTTCCTTTGCTTCAGACTAATACTCTAGGCTTCTTGACCTTGGACTATTGAATGTCTAATGCTAGCTGCTGCTTATCGCACAACTCGAGTAATTTACGACACTAGGGTGGCCACGTGTCCTTGTTTCAAGAGGACCATCCTCTGTTTGAAGGGTTGACAGAGGACTGTCTTCTATTGAAGAGCTGTCCTCTGCAATTCTGGTTTAAAGATAAAGAACCGTAAGAACTGTTGCCCATCACCCCTGAGTACCTGGACTGCAGACTGAGCAACAGTCACACAGATCACTGAGTCACAGAGTCTTCCACGCTATGGTGAGATGGACTTTATTTCTATGTATATTATAATAATTATTTCTAAATTTGCATCTATATCTATGCAAATTGGTGTCCTCTTTTGTCTTCGTTTTTTGCTGATGCATTTCCTCTTTTCTGGCGATTTGTAAACGGCCAACCTATCACCATCGCTGTGCACGAACTGACAGTGTGCACCTGGAATGTACACAGTCTCTCCTGTACAGCTGTGCTTTGCAGGGGAAGACCGACAATCGTGGAGAAGCTGACGTACCCCTGAGAAGCTTCTGAGAAACCCCTGGGTTTCCTGAAACACAGTTTGCAAGCCACTGCTTTCAAGTTTCCTCTCTCAGCAGAGGACCAGTTCTTTCTGGAGGGTGGTTCTTCTACTAAAGGATGGTGAGGGAGGGATGGTGGGAGTATCAAAATTAAGTTGTCATCTTTAGAAATGGGCACAGGATGAGAGTGGCCAGTTTATTCTTTTCAGGGCCACTAAATTACGCATAACATGAGGCCAACAACCTCATGGATAGTCAGACTCTGTAGTAAAATTGGTGTCATCTTGCAACAAGCCTTTCACAGGTATGGAAGTTACACACATGGGTGGTGGGGGGCTGAGGAATGAACATGCTTCCTGAAAGACAAGCCGTTGCCTTTTCAGCATCTATATGAGATAGCCATACCATGACATTTAGATAAACTGTACAAGGCATCTTGTTGCTTCTTTTTATTGCAAGTGAAACTGTGAGCAAAAAGTCTTTACCACACCTTGGCTGAATTTTGGCAGGGCCACCAGGGCCCAGATAAAGTTGCTTCACAGGCTAGATTTCAGTCTGTGATCTGCCAGTTGCCATCACTGGAGGGGACGGGGAAGGACATTCTGGGCCATTTGGGATGTAACGACAGCCCATGGGTTAAACAACTATGGACTGTCAGGGACAAGCAGGAGAGACAGACACACTGCCTGCAGCGTGCCTGACACTTCCGCTTTTACTCACCCTTCATAGGGTGCTGAGCGTGTCGTGCGAACCTGGGCTGCTCGGTTGTTTAGGGACTAAACAACCCAGAACTTAACCCACCAACAAACCATGAGTTAGCTGCTGGGTTGTTTAGCCCCCAAACAACCCAGCGGCCCAAGTTCACATGTTACACTCAGGAACCTATGAAGGACTATGAAGGTAGTGGGCTCTCCCACACTGGAGGCATTCAAGACGAGGCTGAACAGCCATCTGTCAGGGATGCTTTGACTTCAATTCCTGCATTGAGCAGGGGGTTGGACTCGATGGCCTTATAGGCCCCTTCCAACCCTGCTATTCTAGGATTATATGAAGCACTTGTGGGTTGTTGAGTAAAAGTGGAAGTGGTGGGTTCCCACTCGTGCACAACAACCTTTGGGTTGTTTAACCTATGGGTTGTCATTATGTGCAAGCCAAGTCAGTGTCTACCCAGTCTTGTCAGGATCCAGCTAATCTTCACTTAGTCCAAATTGGTGCCACTCCTCTCCAGGCCCTGCCCAAATGATAAGTTGGCAGTAACATTCCAAAGAGTGAATTTGTCCTGAGCACAAAAGAGGAAAGAAAAGATGTGGGCCTTGGGGTCAATGGAGGAGGGGTTCATCTTATTTTGAAATTTACATTAGCTGCTTTTGTTATGGAGATGGCTTAAATTTTCAGCTAGGTCCAACCAGTATCTTTTCCACAGTGGGAGGCATCAGGAGAAAAACTGTGGCATTTCCCCCATTAATTCATCCTAACAGAGATGTCATTTATCAAGTGATTCATCTCGCCCGCAGCCACCGCAACAGTGATGAACTGAGCTTATTTTGCTTTATTCAGCGAAAGAGGGAGCTGCTTCTCTTGACATCTTTTTAATTTATTTATGTATTAGTAACACGTATGTATCGCTTTATTTGCTAAAAAGCCATCAAGGCAGTGTACAGCAATTTAGAACAATAACAATAACATGAAAACAGTAGAACTTTTAAAACAGCTATATAATTTCAAAGGCTAGATTGAAAAGATGTGTCTTCACACCCATTCTGAAAGCCAGGAGCATATTTTCCTTCACCACCTCCAGAGCAAATAGGATGGGTAGGAGAGGGTGAAGGGATGGTTTTGTTTTTTTTTCTGAGCTCAGCAAAGTGAGGCAATAGCTGCCTCCGACTTTCAAACACAGGTTGCCTCCTCCTTCAAAAATGCCTCCACTGCAATTTCACCCCCAGCATTATTTCCGGTCCCATGAGACTAGCCCCCTGACTGTTTGAGGTCCCTGAGAGATGCCTCACCACCTGGCCTCTCTAATGGGGCAGCTTGACTTGTCTGCCCCCTAGTCAGGAGCCCAGATGTTGGACTTTCTGACTCATTGGGGAAAGTGCTTCAAGTTAAGTGAGGCTACAGTCAGCTCACCCACTTACCCAGTCCAGCAAATTGTGAGCTTGACTCTCTCTGTCATAACACCATGACATTAGTGTGGCGTCAAAGATAGGCACAGTTGGGCATTTGCCAAGGGCCCGCACCCCAGCAGGGGCCCATTGACATGAGCTCCCTGGAGTTGCTCCTCCTCTTCACCATGGCAACCTGTCTGTTTGCCTGCCTCTCGCTCTGGCCCAGACAACGGTGGTGATGAGAAGGAGGAGCAGGAAAATGCCACAGCCTACATGCTCATTAGCTCACTACTGTCACGCAAACAAGTGATATCGATGAGAAAGAGGATGATAAGGAGCAATACTAGGTGGTGGCAATGGTGGTGAGTAGGGAGACTTGCTGAGGGAGGAGCTCCACTGAGGATGTCTTGCCCAACGACCTTCAGAGACCTTGAGCTGGCATTGCTCAGTGTAGCTGCTGAAGCCCACACACAAGCAGCCGCCCAAGTCTGTAGATTCATAGCATTCAACATTTCTGGTAACACCCCTAATTTCACACCAAGGATCACTTGCTGCAGTTCCTGCCCCTTCTCCTCATTATTAATTGTTGAAAGATCTCCTTTGTATGCTCTGTGATGGTAGTAATATGTCCATGCCTGTACATTTATTTGCATGTGTGCTAGAAAAGCCTTGCAGCTGCAACCCCCCCCCCCACAACCTCTAAGCACCAAAAAAGAGGAAGACAAAAAAGATGAAAGAGGACACCATTTTGCATTAAATATACATGTGCTAATTTATATGTAGGATGCAAATGTAGAACTAATGATTATAATTTAAAGAGAAATATAATTCATTGGAAGACTGTGGAAGACCATGACTAGGTGAGCTGTGTGCCTGGCCTGCCTGTTCCATCTGCTGGTCCAGGTGCTACTAACTGTGGATGGGCAACAGTTCTTAGGGTTCCTTATCTTTAAACCCGAATTGGACAGGGCAGCTCTTCAAATAGAGGATGGTCCTCTGGCAGCCCTTCAAACGGAGGACTGCTCTCTGCAAAAAAGAGAAAGAAAAAAGGACACATAGCCACCCTACACCCACTTCTGATCCTCAGAGATAAACTTCTGGAGATCTGGGGCGAAAGGAAGTTGAAGACTGGAGAATGGGAATGCCAGCAAATCACACCAACAAAATAATAGCAGTTAAGAACAACAACAACTTTTAAAAGGGACAAAACAGGGATGGCAAGTGACATGGGGATGATATCAGAAAATAGGGTCTGTCCCTGGTAAATTGAGACAGCTGGAGTGTATTTTGTGACTTGTTCGTTACACATGCTTTTAGGTGCTCACCCTTGTCCTGAGAAAGTGTCTCTGGAGTGCATGACAATGTGGTGATGAGCAGGTGGAGAGGTGGAGGAGGAGGAAGGAGAGCACTTGGGCGGGTTCAGAGAGATCTTAACTCTTTTATCCCCTTCTAAAATTTGCTGGGGGGGGGGGAAATTAGCACATGCTTCCTCCTAATAGGATTTGTTATACAACAGTTTCTGTTGCTACAGGATCGATCGCATTAGCACAAGCCAGAAGCAGATAGGCGGAAGAATGCTTTAGAGACATAATACCCTTTCCCCTGCTTTCACGACGAATTGTTGGTCATGCAGTGCTCATGCTAGGCCGATCTTCGGTCTTTGATATGAACTGTGACGTTCCTTGCAGTGAGGCAGAAGCAATGGAGGCTGGTGGCGCCGATATCAGTGGGGCGGGGCTTATGCTCCGGGTTGCAGACAGAACCGGTCAGAACTCTAAAGGAGCTATCACACCTTGGAGAGCGCCTTTAGGGTTCTGACTGGTTCTGACTGAAACTTGGAGCAGATTCACCACCCAACTGACATCGGAGGCACCAGCCTCCACTGGGCAGTCTAGGCAGCTTCCATACAGTCAGGCTGGTGACACATCCCTTTAGAGCTGGGGTGTCAAACCTCTTTCAGCCCCAGGGTCAAATTCAGTTTTGGAGAAGCTCTCGGGGGCTGCGTTCCAGTGGTAGGAAGGGCCAAAGGGGCAGGCTGAAGCCAGAAGGGATGGGGGAAAATGCTAAAATTCCAGCACATTTTAGCTTAAAGCAATTACTGCCTGTAAGTAAACTGTAGGAGAGGCATTTCAACCTTTTAGAATGGCGGAAAAACCTGCACAAAAGGCAGGAAACCACCAAAGGATTGGCAGCTGATGAAAAGGTGGTGGGGCATGGGAAAGGGGCATGGCTCTTTGGAGACACCCAGAGGACTAGACTGGGACCCCGGGCGGGCTAGATTTGGCGGCTGTGCAGGTTCAGCTCCCCTGCAGCTGAGACTTAAAAACCTTAATAAGAAACAGGTAAGTACCCATTCCCTGGAAACAGGTAACTACCCATTACACACACACACACACACACTTAGACACCACAGACCTGTGTATTTTTCTCAGTCCAACACACAAATTTACCTTGCCGCCAATGCTACACTTTAGCTGAAAAATCCAAAGCAGCCATAATTCAACACAGATGTAAGTGCACCCATTGAGATTGCCTGTGTGCTGGAATTGTGTTATGTATTAGTTCTTAGAGCTGATATGAAAGGAAGAAACTGGTACACTGTCTCCCAGATGTGCAACGTCTGAATGCTGCATTAGGTACACATTTGACATTTGTAACCAGTAACCAGTACAGTGATAAAGGAAATTGGGTGTGTGAGATGAAAATGGGATAAAAATGGTCCTTTTTTGTGGGGTATGGACGCTGGGAAATGGTCCTTGAGTCCCTGCAGACACAAACCACACCCTGCAAATGTCCCCATTTAACAGATGCAGTATCTTTGCTTCGCTTACCTGTAAAAGTTGCTGATGCACATACAGAATCTGTATCCAGTGCTGGAGTTGACTTGCTAGTTGTACATATTTTGATGGTGGCATCCTTGAGAAATGGCTGTTACTGATGTGTCCTGAACTTTGAAGTTCTTAACTACCTTAGTATTTTGAGAGCAAAATGTGTTGGAGCCATAAAAGTGTGCCAATCTATGGCAGCAAAATATAACACTGTGGGTTGGATCTGTACTTAAGGTAGACCTGAAATCAATGGGACTTACATTAGTCATGATGAACTTAAGTTCCACTGATTTCAATGGGTCTACTCTAAGTATGACCAAGTCTGGTTCCAACTGTGTATAGTTTGAGTGGTATGCAAGTGTACGTACAGCAGCCTCCTATGCGTTGCCGAAAAAGAGGAAGTTCATCACCATCAAACAAGGACATGGATTTGCATAAAATTTGCATGTGCTAATGCATATGAATAGATGCTGATTTGGAAATAATTTTTTCCATGGCGGGGAAGGTTCTGATCAGGTGACCTGTGTGCTTGCTCAGTCTGCTGTCCATGCACAACTTCCAAGTCCTTCCCGACTTGGATAGGTTAGCCCTTCAAATACAGGACACTTTCAAATACAGGACTGTCTTCTTCAAATAAAGGACTATCCTCGCTAAAATGGGACACATGGTCATGCTATCTAGGAGCCTGGCCTTCTGTCCTTATTTGTTTAACAGACCTTTCACCTGCTACACTTCAAGCTTCAGCAGAAGACCTCTTTTGGTCTCTGGCTCCAGCCCCTGTCCCAATTCCTAACCTTCAAGATCCTGGATTAGATCTTGATCACTCCAGGTCTGTCCCTGACAGGAGAAAGAGGCTTCCCCAAAGCATCTGGCTGACCACTGTTGGAAACTGGATGCTGGACTAGATATATTTATTTTATTGATTGATTTGTTACATTGATATCCCACTTTTTCCTCCAAGGGGCCCAAGGCAGCATACATGAGCCTCTTTCTCTCTATTTTATCTTCAAACTATCCTGTGAGATGGGTTAGGCTGAGAGTCAGGGACTGGCCCCAAGTCACCCTGTGAGCTTCATGGCTGAGTGGGGACTAGAACCCAGATCTCCCAAGTCCCAGTCCAAGACCCTAACCACTACAGCGCACTAGATGTACCTTTGGTGTGATCCAGCAGAGCTTTTCTTATGTTCTTAAGGAGAAAGGGAAGGAGAGGGGAGAGGAGGGCGGACCTAGACAGATACAGTAAAGCTAAAAATAGTGTATAAAATTAAAGAAAAAAAATAAAATAAGCAGATCTCATTTTGCAACTGAAGATAAAGAGGAGTCCAGAAATGTTGGACACGTATCCACATCGGTATGTGAATACACTAGGTTCATGTACTCTACCTCAAAATGCCAGTGGTGACATTTACAGGCCTTTCAAATTTGAATAACCAAAGAATGTTAAAAGTTAATAATTCTCTTAAGTTCATAGAAAGAGACATAAGGGGTTTTTCTGTAGTGTTCTTTCTCTGAAATGTGACTGTCTGACGTATCTCTACCCATTGACTGCTGGCTGAGCTTCTGCAGTGTCATAAAATGTGACATCATTCCAGCAGCATATGCAGGAAAATACAGTGGTACAAATAAGGAAGAAGGGGAAATTCTGGTTGTAAAGGGGTTCATTTTTATGAGCAGGAGGAACACACGGTTACAGTTGCCGTGAGGATCATGTCGCTGATTGTCTCTCTGTGGCAAATCACTCATGCCCTGGCCTAAATATGCAGGAGTAACACATAGCCACAAGATGCGAGTTTGCCAAGTGGATTGAGATCACGAGGTGGCAAGTCTCCATATACCTTTGCTCCATAATCCTGGGGGCTGCTGTGAGGGGCAGTGGTATCAAGCTGAAACTGTGGAAGATGACAAGCAGGGGCTGGAAACCAGGGGTTGGAGAAGGGATTCATGCCAGAGCTGGGAAGCCAAGCCAAGAGTCAAATCTGAGATGTTAGTACCAGAGTATAAGCCGAGAGCAAGTAAAGCCTATTATTACCAATGCCAAGGCAAAATTCTTCCTGCTGAGCAGAGTCAATGGCCAGACTTGGTGGGCAGAGACACTGTATTACTTGGAAACCCTTTTCTGTCTAGAGCATCCTTCCCCAACCTGGTGCCTTTCAACTGTGTTGGACTACAACTCCCATAATCCCCCAGCCAGGTATTATGAGAGTTCTAGCGCTTTTCTACACGAGGTATTTATAGTGTACTTGTCACTCCCTTCTCATGGTTGATTATGGGTTCTGTAGACGACGTCATCAGTGGTGGGGGGGATAGAAGAAAGGGCCCCCCTCTCAACTAGGGCTTTGCACTGCTTCAGTTTGAAGCCCGAATAACAAGTCAAAGCCAGCTGTTTCAGAGGTGCTTCCGTGTGGTACGAGGCGGAGCAGAATAGCAACAAAGCACCCCAGAGCGAAGCAGCTTGTATACAAAGCGCCTTGTCCGACTCGGTGATTCGTTCTGAGCAACCCAGACAGCCTGGAGCCAAAAGTATCAACTTCAGAAAGTTCAGCAAAGGGTTGAGGAAGAGGAGGAGGAGGAGGAGGAGGAGGGAGGGAGCTTTGGCGAATAGAAACTCTAGTTGTCCAATCAGGGCTGAACGTAACCCAGCAATCTCCAATCAGAGACAGTGGTGGAGGAAGGGGGAAGACTGAATAACTGGAGAAAAACAGCTGCGTTTCAGAGACCGAGATCATTCTGGTGGTGTTACTTATGGATATGAGAAGTGAGAAAGCCCCCCCCCATCCCTGCTCCGCTCACTGGTTCCTCCACCTCTGCCGCGATCGCCATGTTCTTAAAAAAACATGGCAATTGGAAGTCTATGTGCACATAGACTTATACGCAAAAAGCACCGTGAATCACCCAGGCAGGAGGAGGAGGTGAGGTGCACGTCCCTGCTGCTTGCTAGCTGTCTCCTCCTCGTGAACAGACTAGCAGTCCTTGGGGGTGTTTCCACCAGCAATTTACCCCCCCCCAATTGACAAGGCACAGCACCCCTTTGTTACAGAGATCCTGAGCATTAAAATGGGGGCTGGTTTCCGTGCTCTTGATTTCATATATTTTTTTCATACCATTTGAGGTGAAGCAGAAGACCTGAGACCTGCTGGGAAACAGCATTTGTTTAGTGTGCATACTTGGACAAAGATGAGTTCTGTGCTTTGATGGGGGCAGGGGTGGGCAGGGGGGACCCAATGTAAAAATTCAGAGGATCCATATTGAATCGGGTGTCTTATCCAAGGCTTTATAACATGACGGTGCTATGAAGCCCCAAAATCTAATTTTTTTTTGTCACTCAATCCACGGACATAGATGTGCTCTGTGATATGATGATGTTTGGGGGTATATTTCTTGTAAAAATCATGAGGATCCCTGCCTCAAAATCCATTTTTTCCCACTGTGGCTGCACCCACAAGTGGCGGATCCATGGTTGTTCTGCTTCAGTCCGTGCCGTGGAGGCAGAGGGGCTTTGTGACTGGATGGTGGTTTTGTTGGTATCCCCTTTAAAAATCATATGAAATCAGGAGGATCCCTTTTTTAGTTTTTGGATCCCCATTTTACCCAGTCCCCTTTGTGTTTACTGCTCTCTTTCCCAGCACAAGCATATGTCTGTCTACTCAGAAGTAGCTCCCATTGTGCTCAATGAGGCTTGCTCCGGAAATGCAGGTGCATCTGGTGTTTCGGGAAAAGGAGAAAGGAGTGGAGGGGGGGGAGCCTCTCTTATTGGCTGAGCAGCCCCTGCCAGTCAGATGATGTTCACTCCAACCCCCACCTCCACCAGGACGTATGTTCTGTGAAGCTATTTTTACTGGTGTGGAGAACCTGCTCGTGGAGCCCTGGATGGACCACATTGCAGCAAAGCTGATTCCTTTTACATTAAAATCTAGTAGTCCTCCATTAGTGTCTCCTTCCATTGTCGTGGAAACATGGCCACAGACAGCCGAGCAGGCGGGGGGCGGCGGCGGCGGCGGCAGGGCGGCACTGAGAGTTGTAGGTTTTTGCTTTGAGAGTTTTTGTGGAAAAACTCAAAGTTCAGCTGCACCTAGCACAAAGAGTACTGGGCCAGACTGTCTGAAATTTGGCAGGTGGGATCCACTCCATGTTGGCAAAGAGGTCCCCAAGTTTCATGTATTTATCATGAAAACTGAAAAGGTTATGGCCATTTGTGTTTTCCCATGCCAGTCAATGGGAAAACGCCCAAACCGAGTGGTCCAGATATCCGAATCTCACTTCGGATGCGGAACCGAGTCAAAGTGGAGGGAGTCCAAATCAGCCCAACTCGGAGCGGGGATGATTAGGAGGGTCCGAAGCAGCATCCATAGTGGATCGGGGGGTCCGTGCACAGCCCTACTCCCAACCTTTTTCCCTTTCCTCCACTTCTCCCTAACACTACTTACTCCCTCTCTCCCCCTCTCCTCTGGAAGACCCTTCCTCACTTTTTCTTAAAGGCACAGGCACCTCAGATTGGACTAAGCCATTCACTTGCATTGACTTCCTCGTATACAAATGAGATCAAATCCTGCTCTCTGATTGACTGCACCTTGGGAAGGATGGCATGGCATGTAATCCAATTAGAAGTGTGTAGTAAAATTTTCCCATGATCCCTAGTGCCCTCTTATGGTGCTAGGTGATCCTCCGTATTAGGGCTATCACAAAATGGCAGATTGTGCACAAAATGGCCACCATGCTTTGGAAATCTGAATCTGAAGCTTGCACAGCCCTAGTTTTTTTAGAGCAGGGAAAATGCAGCATTTAATTGTGAAAATGAAAGAAAGCACAATTTGCTCTCATGTATTTGCACTATGCCACAGTGCCACCTAGAGGTTATGTAGTGGGAAAGCAGGAGAGGAAACGCTCCTTGTGTAGTGCTCAATTCTCAATTCTGTGATAAAATTGAAAGTAGATACAGTGGATGAACAGCCAATTAGCAGCCTCTTGTAGAAAAGTTCATAGTCCAACACATCTGGAGGGTGCCAGGGTGCCAGGTGTCCTTACCGCCAGTGCCCAGGTGTTGGACTACATCTCCCATCAACCTCAGGCAGCATGGTCACTGTCAGGGATGATGGGAGTTGTCATTCAACATCATTGGCGGCCTCAAGGTCGGGGAAGGGTGGTCTACAGAAATGATCCAACCAGTGTACACAGTTCCTGTACTGGGGATGCTGACGATGTGTACAGTTGCCAACATTTGCCCCTCCATTGTACATACACAAGTGGAGCCAGAAGACAGAGCTGGGACACAATGTGGCAAATCAGAGCTTGAGTCAGGGAAAAACCTGGCAGGTCCAGGGCAAACGATGGAGAAAACTGGCCAAGGTCTGGCAGCAGTGTTGAACCACTTTCTGTCTGAGGGCTGAATTTAATTTCAGAGAAGCTCTTGGGAGCTGCGTTCCAGCCTTGAAGCATTTCAACCTTTTAGAGCAGGGAAAAAATGTGCAAATGCTGGGAAACCGCCAAACAATAAGCGGCCAGGGGAAAGTGGGTGGAGCCAGGACAAGGGGCATGGCCATCTGGGGGACCCTGGAGGGCTGGATTGGGACCCCTTGCAGGCCAGATTTGGCCCAGGAGGCTTAAGGTTCTGCACCCTTGGCTTATGGGTAGAGCTTGGCAGAATCTGAACTCTCTGGTTTTTCAAATCCCGATACCGGTTATCTGACACAAAGGCTTTATTGGTTGGGCCGGTGCATCACTGATGGATTGGGAGCCCTAAAAACAGGGTGAGTCTGATCTATATGGTTGGTGTGTCCTCCACCGTGTCCCGCCCATGGTGGAGCTGACTTGCCAGAGGAAGCCCATTTTTGTTTCATCCCCATGGCAATATGATGTGCCCCCCACACTTTTAGCAGAAGTTGAGTGGCTTCCTAATCGATAATTATATGGTTTTCTCATAGAATTTCTTTGTAGAGGCAAGAATAAGCATGTATAGCTGGTGTGGTCGGGAAGCGTGTGATGCCGCAATCTTCTGGAGCTAAGCAGGTTTGGATTTGGTCAGTGCCTGGATGGGAGACCTCTCATGCTGCCTTAAGCTCCAGGATGGAAGAAAGGTGGCATATAAATGTCATAAATAAATAACAATAACATGGTAAATCTAGACCTGGAGCAATGAAGGAGATAGTGTGTTATAATGGAAATTTTGAGCCTTTCTACATGAGACGTTTATTGTGCGCTCGTGATTGCTCACTCACAGTAGTTTGTGGGTCCTTTACACAACATCATCCTCCTCCAGGGCCTCTCCCATGCTTTGCAACTATTATTGTGGTTTTTTCCTAATGAGGAAAGTCTGGTATTATTTAGAAATGGCAGAATGAGATTCTGGTGTAATTTCACAATTCTGCTATACCAGTGCCATCTAGTGGTTGTATTATGAAACATATAAAAAGGCAGAGAAAGAAAAACTCCAGAGGAAAAAATGTGCAAAGGAGCCAATCTTAATCCCACAAAGAATCTGGAAGCAGAAGCCTCGGTAAAGGTGTGGGATAAAAGCCTCATGTAGCAATGCCCTTCCACTCAGCTATTACCTGGGCAGCCATGCACAAGCCATTCTGCTTCCGCTTGACCTACCTTGCAGGGTTACTGTGAGCTTTCATATCCTATATGTATCATTCTGAATTCCTTTGAGGAAGGTTAAGAGACAAAAGTGATAAGTAAATCAAATGCATGTACATGTACACATATGAGTATACACATGCGAATATAGGGTGCTTCCAGATAAGGCTTTTATCCCATCATTGCCCTGTCTTACTCATGGAATTTTACCTGGGATCCAGATGTGTTGGTCTTCTACTTGAAACCCTCCCATGTTTTCCCATCACTTTTCCCAACTTATTTTTTACCATGGTAAATCCATTAAGGAAGAAAAGGCAGAATAGCTGCACAATCCTTTCTGATTGTTAGTACTGAAGTATTCATAGTCAGAGAAATTACTTAATAGATCTCTTTATTTATTTGCAACAAAGCCAGTGTTTAGCTAAAGCAGGACCTTGAGCCATATGATTAATATAATCAAATCATATTTCTATTACAAATAATTTAAAAATACAACCAGCTAATATCAAACGGATAAAAACACTAAAATCATAGCAAATGCAACAGAAATCTGGGAACTCTCTTACTCTTCAAGCACAGCATTGTAGTACTCCTGAATATACTAATGTGGGAAGAGAGGCTTTTGGATTTCCTATTTGATGGAAGCAAAATTGTAAATATCTGTCATCTTTATGCCATGCAGGTAGTCATTTTCCGCTGACTAAGCAGGAAGGGTTTGTCAGACAACAGGAGATGTCCCCACCCACCCTGACCCAGAGTACCAGGGCACTATTGGACATTGCTAAGAAGAGTGAGTGACACACCTTGGTTGCCTCCTTGATTCACCTGGTGATTCTGGCAATCAACTGGGCAATTCTGGCTTTTGCGCATAGGATTTTACACCTCTTTTTATTTAAAATTATTGTTAGGCTGCCTTTAAGGGTGGAGGCCTCCCAAGGCATCATACAAGCTAAAAGAAACAGTACAGTGTTGAGCCTTCAGAACTTTCATGAAGACCTGCCACACAGGTCCCTGACAAACCCTTAATAGAAGCTCATTCCACAGATGCAGGGCCACTACTGAAAAGGCCCCCTCCGTTGTACTCACCCCACTCCAACCTCACTTGGCAGGGGGGTCACAGTCAGGGCTGGACTTGGGGGTGGGTGAACTGGGCAGTTGCCCGGGGCATGGAGCTGAGCGGGGCTCTGAGCTGAGCTCAGCGGCTGTATGTGTGTGTGTGTGGGGGGGGTGCAGTGAGCTGGGGTGACAAAAAGCAAGTGTCTGTGCCCTTTCTTTCAAGATTCTACAGGCTGTTTGGGTACTAACTACAAAAATGATCTTCCTTCGTATGAACATAAGAAGAGCCCTGCTGGATCAGACCAAGGGTCCATCTAGTCCAGCATTCTGTTCACAAAGTGGCCAACCAGCTGCCCATTCAATTAGTTTAAAGTATGTTTCTTTTTCAGTTTCCACTTCGATGTCATTTGCGCTAGGTAAAAATCAGCGGAACGCAGCTTTACCTTGAGGCAACGTTACTGACTGAGGACATATACCATAAACACTATAAACATTACATAAATAATAAAAAATAAAGCCATCAGCTTAAGAGGTCAGCTGGAAGGATATCTGTCGTTCTGCTTGATCCCAGGGCAAGGATGAGCTGGAGGCGAGAATTCTCAGATGTAGCCCGTGCATGCAATAATTCTCACATCTGGCCCCCAGCTTTGTACATATATCCACAGTCCTCGCAGGAGGCAGCAGCAGGGCCGCAGGCATCACCTGCACCAGGCCCGATCAACCCTCTGGGTGTCCCTGCAAAGTTGACCGTGGAGGGGGGCACCAAAGGCACTCCTCGCTCAGAGCACTATTTATCCTAGGCCCGGCCCTGACCTCAGTGCAGGCAGGCTGGTTTGGGTGAAGGCAGTCCTTCACGTTTCTGTGGCCCAAACCGTTGAGGGATGGAGGTCCTGTGGGTATGGAAAACAACCTGCATAGAAGAATACATCTGGTCTTAAATAATGTATTATTATTTATTACAATTATATCCTACCATTGAGGACAGAAATCCCTCTAAGACGGCCTACAAGTAAGGCAAAGGTACATTAATAAAATCACTATAACTAATATTCTTCTTCTTTTTTTTTTTTAAGGCCCAACTCTTAAGGATCCATCCCTGTAGGTAAAGGAAGGGGCTTGTTTGTTTATTTGATTTGTACCCCACCCTTCTACCAAAAAATGACTCTCAAGGCAGTTTACAGGCATAATGTAAACTGGATTAAAACAATAAAATACAATAAAAACATAACTGTTTCAGAATAAAAAAATAAAAACAGCACCTAATCCAACAGACCCACTTACAGATCAAAGGCCTTCTTGAATAAAGTGGCCTTTGCCTGCTGATGGAAGGACAGCAGAGGGAAGTGAACCTAGCCTGGGGCTGGAGCACGGTCTCAAGGACGTCTTTGCCTGCCTGGCTGTCTCCTTAGATGGGGCTGCAGTCCCCCCAAAGGCCCATGTGTGCTGTTTGGGAGTGCTCCAGGACTCAGCACTCATTGGGGAAACTCAGGTTGGCAGCAGTGGCCAGGAATACTTTTTGCCAGCTTAGGCTGGTACTCCAGCTGTAGCCCTATCTGGAGAGGGCTGATCTTGCCTTGGTTATTTATGCTCTGGTGACATCTAGCTTGAACTAAAATGTCCTCTACATGGAATTGCCTTTAAACTTGGTTTGGAAACCTCGGCTGGTGCAGAATACAGCCACCTAGATATTGGTGGGGGCCAGGTAGTCTTGTGACACTGATTCTGTGCCAGCTGCACTGGTTGCCAGTGCGTTTCCAAGCCCAACTTACAGCGCCGTTTGCCCTCATCCATGCCCAAACCAGCTCCAGACAGCGGTTCAAGAGTTCTACAGCCTCCCTAGGATCTTTAGATGGAAGTGAGAGGCAGAGCTGAGTGCCCTCCACATATGGATGGGACTTCAACCCAATTCTCCGAATCACATCCCCCAGCAGTTTTGTGTAGATGCTGAAAAACTCAGGGGGCAGGATGGAACCACTGGCATGGCGGACAGATCCTTATGCTCACAGGGCAGCTTTGGACAATCCATTCCCTGGTGGATGGCAGAGGCAGGGCCAGTGTGCACTCCAGCTCTGCTCCATGCATGATTCTGGTTGGGCTGAGACATGGATTTCGGCCCATTGGGGCCTCAGTCCATGCCGTTAAAAGAGGATGTGTCGCTCCAGTTTGAACATTAAGGCGGGGAAGCACCCTCCTTGCATGGAAGAGCTTTCCCATCCTCCCATACAGTTAGCATCCGGACCAGGGGTGCAAAACCTAAGGCCTGTGGGCCAAATCCAATGTGTCCTCAGTGCTGCATGTGCATTTATGCCTCTACAGAATCATTCCTCACTGTTCTGGGTTCCAAAATCAAATGACATTTACTAGCATCTAAAAAACAGTTGTAAAACTGCTTCAAGGGGTTGGGGAGGCAGAAATGTAAAGAGCTGTATTGGTGACGTAATGGGTGCTAGCCAGTACACATACACTACAGCTGGGCTTTTTCCCAGTTCAAACTGAACCTTGATGAAAACTTGCAGAACTGCCCCCCTCTGCCATAATTGACCAAGGGTACAACACAATGTAAGTTCAGTTCAGTTCAATTTTATTGCATTGACAACCAGTCATTTGCAAAACAGTGAACCAGTCCATAAAGCTAAAATTTATATGACTAAAATACAACCACTGGTTATATCCAAGGAAACAACAACCCTTAAAATTTAACATTTAAAATTTAAGGTCAAGCCATCTTGGCCTGTCTTACATTGAAATAAACAAAATTCGAATTCAAAGCCCCGTGTCTCAGGTGTATGTAAGTAATATTTGGACAGCAGCAACAGGAGTATCAATTCAAATCACTCTCCCCGCTCTTAAAATATTTTGTTTGTTTAATCCCAAACAATATGGTGCAAGGCAAGGGTAGGATCAAGGGTAGGCATGACTGGGCTCCTGCCAAGGGCCCAGACCCCAGCAGAGCCCCACAGTCAAGAGCCGCCTGAACTTGCGCCTCCTCTTCATCATTGCATCCTGCTGGTTCACCTGCCCCTCTCTGCCCCAGACAGCGGAGGTGGTGAGAAGGAGGAGCAGGAGATGCCTCGGCCTACTGGCTCCCTGGCTCTCTGCCTGCCAGGCAAGCAAGTGGCAGCAATGATGAGGAAGAGGAGGAGGAGCAACAGCGGCTGGTGACCATGGCGGTGCGAAGGCCGACTCACTGAGGGAGGGGGCCCATTGAGGGGTTGTTTTTAATAAACAAAATAATCCAATAGAACATTATTAAAAACGTAGCAACAGTCTTCAGAAGAATTTGTGTCACTCAAATTTATTAATGTGGACAGTCCTGAAATTCATTCATTCAAATTAATTAAACTTCAGATTAAAATATTCTAATGGGTTATTTTAATTTTTATTACTTTAAATTATTTTGTGAATTAAAATTGATTTTTAAAAAAATCTTCAAACAACATATTCAAGTCCCAAAGAACATTTCCCTGCATATCATCTGGTTTCCCACTGGCACCTGGTTTTCATGCTACTGTGAGTGATTTATTATTATTTTTAATTAAATAAACGGCATGGCCTGTGGACTCTTCTCGTCACAGGATGCTTGACCTGGCTTTTGTTTCCAGGCAATTAGCAGTTAAAGCATCTTTGAGAGAGGACTCTGGAAGGAATGTCAGCCTTGAATCTCTCAAGACCAGGCCCTAATCCCACACACTTTCCATAAGGGAAAATGCCTCCATTATGTCTGAAACATGGGTGTGGGGGTTTCGTCGGGGCTTTGAGAGAAATGCCTCATGTCTGTCAACTTGCTGCCTTACTGTGAACACATACCTAGGGGGTAGGGTGGGAGAATGTTTAGCCAGCACAAGCCATAGATTTTTTTTTAAGGAATCCCTTTTGCTAAATTATACATACAACAGAGATGCTGACATTCTGCACCTCCGAAGTCCAGATTTTGAGAAACCCCAAATTGGGGCCAAGAACACTCAAACTGTCCCACCCTAAAAAAAGAAAAGAAAAAAGTGTGTATGTGTGTGGGGATCCAGATTTGGTCATATTTAGCGTAGACCCATTGAAATCAATGAGATTTAAGTTAGTCATAATTAACTTGAATCCCACTGATTTCAATAGGATTCTCTGGGACCCTAAGGGCAGAATGTTATGTATGTTTAGACAGGAAAAAAGTCCTACAGCTCCCAGCATGCCCCAACCAGCCATGCTGGCTGGGGGCTACTACAAGGTATAGGGCTCTTTCTGTCTACACATGCATAGGATTGTGGCCTAAGTATGACCAAACCTGAATCCAGCCCATACATTGTAGCGCTAGAAAAAGCACAGAAAAGGGCAACTAAAATCTTCCAGGCACTAAGTCGCATTCCCTGTGAGGAAACACTCTGCAGACTTCCCCAACCTGGTGCATTCCAGGACTACAACTCCTATCATCCCAAGACAGCATGGCCATGCTGGTTGGGATTATGGGTGTTGTAGTCCAGCACATCTAGAAGATGCCAAGCTGAGGAAGGCTGACTAAAGTATTGCTGGGGGGGGGAGGGCGGCAGGGTAGCATTAACAAAATTATGAATTGGATATGGAGAGAATGGATGGAGATAAATCTCTCTGTCATAATAATACTAGAAGCCGGGATCATACAATGATGTTGATTTACAGCAGGTTCATAGAATCATAGAACAGTAGGATTGGAAGGGGCCTACAAGACCATCCAGTCCAAGACAGACAAAAGGAATTATTTCTTCACATGGTGCCCAATTAACTCTTTGAACTCACTGCCACCAGACGTGGTGATGGCTATTGAGCTTTGATGGCTTTTTACAAGACAAAATTGTGGAGGACGAGGTCTCTCAATATCCACCAGCTCCCTCAGCTGAGCCTGAATGGAATCTCTGTGCTTGTGGATTTTAGTAAGGGCCCTCTACCTTTCCCACATTTGTTGTTTATTCGTTCACTCGCTTCCGACTCTTCGTGACTTCATGGACCAGCCCGCGCCAGAGCTTCCTGTCAGCCATCGCCACCCCCAGCTCCCCCAAGGTCAAGTCCATCACCTCCAGAATATCATCCATCCACCTTGCCCTTGGTCGGTCCCTCTTCCTTTGGCCTTCCACTGTCCCTAGCATCAGCATCTTCTCCAGGGTATCCTGTCTTCTCATTAGGTGGCCAAAGTACTTCAGTTTTGCCTTTAATGTCATTCCCTCAAGCGAGCAGTCTGGCTTTATTTCCTGGAGGATGGACTGGTTTGATCTTCTGGCAGTCCAAGGCACTCTCAGAATTTTCCTCCAGCACCACAGTTCAAAAGCATCTATCTTCCTTCGCTCAGCCTTCCTTATGGTCCAGCTCTCGCAGCCATAGGTTACTACGGAGAATACCACTGCTTTAACTATGCGGACCTTTCCCACATACTCCTACGTAATGTCCACATTTCATACAAATGCCTCCATTGCCACCAACACATCGTGTGACCTTGCTTATCTCACCCTGTTTTACCCTCCATCTATAAAATAAAATTATAGTGAGTTACACTGCAGGGCTGTTGTGAGAATGAGGTCAAGAAAACTTGAAAAGTGCTTTGTAATTTTAATAGCACTTATAAAGAGAGTGCGAGAGAGTGCGTTGGTGCAGAGTAACAGCTATGCATCAGAGCTGAGATGGTTCAGCTCTCACCTCTGCCATAAATTCAGTCGATCGCTTTAAGCTAGCTATCTCACCATCACCCATATTCTATATGGGGATAATGATACTGGCCTACCTAACAGGATGGTTTTAAGAATTGCTCAGATAATGTATTGGAAATGCTTTGCACACCTAAAAAGTTATATGTTTAGTGGTGGGGGGGGGTTTAGTCTTTATATGGACATGTGGGTTGCATGTGGGTCTGGAGAAGAATGAGGTTAAGTCCATTTCAAGTTTAATGGCATTTTGGTGGCAAGCAGTGCCACCTAGTGGCAATTGCTTTCCATTGCATCCCCACATTTCAGCATCCTTTGGAGCGCAATCCTGTACATGTCTACAGAGAAGTAAGTGCCATTGAGTTCTATGGAATTTATTCCCAGGAAAGTGGGATTAGGATTGCATTGTTAATTGTGTTGATCTGCAGAGGGGCAACAGGATTAGTCTGTTGCAGCAGAGTAACAAAGAGTCTTGTTAAAGACTAACACATTTATTCTGGCATAAGCTTTCGTGGACTGTACCTATTGTATCAAACCAGAACTCTAGTCAGAAGAAGAAATGCAGAGATTGCTCCCCCACCATCACCACCCCAGTAACCACCTTCTAGGAAAATTCTAGGCTTTTTCCAGAATTTACTTTAAAGAGTAAATTTCTAGCCATTCTACCTATGGAGCTATATAGTGAAAAAAAATCTCAGGCAGTATTCTATTCTACCCAATTGCTCAGTGAGAAGTAAATCCTCTAAATGCCTTTTTCTTCTTAATTGTGTTCCAATTAAATTTGTTTAAAATTATTCAATAAATTAAGCATTAGTGAATTAATTAATTAAATACCGTTTAATCAATTGAATAATTACAAATAGATGATTTTAATTCAGGTTTGAGCTGTGATGACCGGGGGAAGTACAGACAACATATCCTTTCAGCATTTCTTTGACAAGACCCATCCACAGTTGAGTTGTTGTTTTTAAGCAGAGAGATTTGTACCACTGGCAAACACATCAAAAACATCGGTCCATTTAATTGTTTTGAACAAGAGTCACTCAGTGGTTTGACCTAGTGAGCTGGTGGCCAACCACATTGGTTGATGGTACCCTTCTTATCTGAGAAGAGAGGGCCTGATTTGGAAGTGTCTTTACTGCATTCAGAACAAGCATATCTTGTACTTGGAGTGGTGATAGTTTTGAAGTTTGCAGCAAAATCTGGCTGTAGAAAGTGCTGATTGGCTGGTGCCTGGGCTGGTGCCTGGGATATCACTAAAGCACTTTCCACACTAAAAGGTTTATTTGCTTTAAAAGGCTAAAGGGTGAGCATATCATCAGGAAAGCACATGCATATATATATATATATATATATATATAATCTCAAGACTATTAAAAGAAAAGAAAAAGAAAAGGGCAGCCCATCTGAAGCTTAGTGCGAAAAGCAAGAGAGACAGCTGACCCGGTTTTGTGCCAGCAAATTGCACAGCCCTGGTCAGAGTCCAAATCACATGAGACATAAGCAGGGGGCCATAGTTAGGGTAGCTGCTTATGAATTACCAAAAAAAAAAAAAAAGAGGAAATACATCACCAAAAAAAAGGACACCAATTTCCATAGATGAATTTATATGTATAGAGGCAAATTTAGAAATAATAATTTGAATTTAAATAGTCCATCTCAAAACTGTGTGAAAGGTTTTGGTTCTTTATCTTTAGACTGGACAGGACAGCTCTCCAAACAGAGGACGGTTCTCTGTAAAAGAGGAGACATGTGTCATGGGCCCTGCCATGGGGTGTACAGTCTGACTTTGATAAAGGAATGCGCAGAGCTGAGAAACCGGCCAGTCCGTTCACTGCTAGTGCTGGTCTCATTTCATTTTCACTATTACAGTTTATGTGGAGGAAGATGGCGACACCTTCATTCCAGATGTTCAAGCAACAGTGTATGAAACTCGGCCTGAATTCAAGCCCACCACTCCCAGCTGAAATGCTTCCACCTTGGAGGGTTCTAGTATTTCAAAGGAAAAGCATAAAACAAAAACATAACATTGTTATGGCTTAGATTTGAGCAGAAACAAACTTTTGTGTGTCAAATTATCTCAGACTCTGACGGGCTGGCCCTGAGGGTGAATTCATAGGCTCTCCACTTGTGCCTATTTACAAGGGACAGTCACACGAAGATCTCAAGCGCGCTCACAACATGAACACGAAGCTGCCATAGTCTGCTATTTCATCAGCTAGTGAGTAACTGGCGATAACAGATTTTAGGACAGTTGTGTTTTTCTAATGCATTAAAGAAGGGGAAATGAAAAAGAAAGATGAAAAGACAGAGAGGAAAGAAGAAGAACAGAGGTTCCTGGCAAGGAATCTTTAAACCAAACTTGGACCAGACAGCCCTTCAAATAGAGGACTCTGGAAAATAGGACACATGTCCACACTAGTTAAATATCCTGGAATGCTCTGTTGCAGCCTTCCCCAACCTGGTGCCCTCCAGATGTTTTGGACTTTGGCTCCAACCAGCATGACAATGGTCAGGAATGCTGGGAGTTGTAGTCTAAAACATCTGGAGGACACCAGCTTGGGGAAGGCTGCTCTGGTGGAATGTCTTAATTCTTGGGCCACTTCCACAGTAGAGCCTTTTAATGCCATGAGGCATCACTTTTCCATGACAGGGATTTCTTCTTTAAATGAGCCAGGGCCTGCAGGAGAAGCCACCACCACCGGGGAAGGGGCGTGCCTGCTGCTGCCGGGCCTGCTGCTGCTGCCGCCGCCGCCACCGCCGCTGCCGCCGCCACCACCACCACCACCACCACCACCAGGCCTTCCCTGTAGACTTCTGCCTGGCAGACCGCCAGTCCCTGCAGGACCAGGCCCCCAGGTACCGAGCCAGCTGTGCTGCTCCACCTGCCCCTCCCTGGAGGGGCTACATAAGCTGGTTGGCTGAGGTGGCCTGGGAGAGCCAGGGCCTGCAGGAGAAGCCACCACCACCACCACCGGGGAAGAGGCGTGCCTGCTGCTGCCGGGCCTGCCACCGCCGCCGCCGCCGCCGCCACCACCACCACCACCACCACCACCACCAGGCCTTCCCTGTGGACTCCTGCCTGGCATTATTTTTAAGAAATTTTTAATTTTTGTTGTTGTTTTGTTTTTTTCTGGGGGATTTTGTTGTGTTTTTAGGGGTGGGTAGCCTGCCTGATCGGTGGGAGTGAGGGGGCATGTGTCCACCTGATGGAGGCAGTGGGGGGAGTGTTGGGGGCCACAACATACCGAAGCTGGGCGGCAGGCGCTGGCGGAGCGCTAGTGGCAGGCCATGCCAGGTAAGGGGAACAAGGGAGAGATGTGTAGTATCTGTCCCCTGCTCCGAGCCTGTCTAGAGCCAAAGGATGGCTGGGGGAGGCATGACCCCATCTTCTGGCCTTCGTTTGCTGCTCTGCAATGCCAGGTCTGTTACCCAGAAAACCTCCCTCATCCATGACATGATCCTGGATGAGGGTGCAGACCTGGCATGTATTACGGAGACCGGGCTGGCCGAGGCTGCTGCTCCAACCCTTGCAGCCATGTGTCCAGCCAGATTTTTGTATGCACAGCAGCTGAGGGCTGGGGATCGGGGAGGGGGAGTGGCTGTTATCTACCGAGAGTCCTTGGTCTTCACCAGACACCCTCTCCGGGAGACCAAGGTTGCTGAGTGCATGTACTGGAGGTTGGGCCCGAAGGGCAGTCTGGGGATTCTGCTCGTGTACCGTCCACCCCGCTGCACGACGGACTCCCTGGCCGAGGTGCTGGAGGTGGTCTCTGATGTGCATGTACAGTCCCCTAGCTTATTGGTGTTGGGGGACTTCAATGTACATTTGGAGGCCATCCTCACAGGAGCACCTCGGGACTTCATGGAGACCATGGCCTCCTGGGAGCTGCACCATATTCTAACTGGGCCCACCCATGTAGCCGGTCATGCACTAGACCTTGTGTTTGTTTCTGGAGAAGTGGGGAGTGATCTGGAAGTCGGGGGTATATCCACCACCCCCTTGTCATGGTCAGATCACTATCTGGTGACGTTGGCCTTCTCGGTTCCACAACCCCTCCGCAGGGGTGGAGGACCCATTAAAATGGTCCGCCCCAGGCGTCTTATGGATCCAAATGGATTCCTGAACGCGCTTGGGGATTCTCTGGGGCACGCCAACGGCCACTCGGTCGAGACCCTGGTGGGTGGCTGGAATGCTGCAATCACTGGGGCATTAGATCGGGTGGCTCCGAAACGCCCTCTCCCCCAACAGGGCTCGGACTGCACCATGGTTCAATCCGCGGTTACGAGCTCTGAAACAGGAGGTGAGACGGCTAGAGCGCCGGTGGCGGAAGTCTCGCTCCAAAGACGATCAGACACGGGCTAGAGCTGTATCTTCAGCCTATCACGCAGCGGTGAAGGCAGCAAAAAAGCAATATTATGCTGCCTCCATTGCATCTGCAGAGTGCTGCCCCAGGAGGCTGTTCCAAGTGGTCCGGAGCCTGGTCGGTCCTGTGGCTCCGGAACCACTGGAGCATTCTAAGGCCTCCTGTGAGGCCTTGGCAAGGCACTTTGCAGATAAAATGGATCAGATTAGGTGTGTTACTCTGCACGCTGTGGATACAGTTAGTGAGCAAGAGGCGGCCTGTGGCAAACCGGTTTTGTGGGATCGGTTCCAGCTTCTTCCTCCTGATGAAGTGGACAAGGTGCTTTCATCTGTACGGCCGACCACCTGCTTACTTGATCCTTGCCCATCGTGGCTCATTATGGGCTGCAGAGAGAGACTGGGTGAGGGGATCAAGGCGGTGGTGAACGCCTCCCTTGAGGAGGGAGTGATGCCATCAGCCCTCAAGGAGGCAGTGATAAGACCGCTTTTAAAAAAGCCCTCCTTGGATCCCCAGGTTCTGAACAACTTTCGCCTAGTCTTGAATCTGTCTTTTTTGGGCAAGGTGACTGAGCAGTTGAAGGCACACTTGGGAAGAAGCTGATTATCTAGATCCATTTCAGTCAGGCTTCAGGCCTGGGCATGGGGAAGAAACGGCCTTGGTCGCCTTGGTGGATGATATGAGGAGGGCTCTGGATAGGGGTGAATGCTCCTTCCTTGTTCACCTCGACCACTCAGCGGCTTTCGATACCGTTGACCACGGTATCCTCCTGGACCGCCTGGAGGGGTTGGGCATTGGGGACACTGTATTGCGGTGGTTCTGGTCCTTCCTCTCCGGCAGGTACAAGAGGGTAGCACTGGGAGAGGAGGTTTCGGACCCGTGGCCACTTACTTGTGGGGTGCCACAGGGTTCCATCCTCTCCCCGATGCTATTTAACATCTATGTGAAGCCGCTGGGGGCTATCATCAGGAGGTTTGGGGTGCGGTGTCATCAGTATGCGGATGACACGCAGCTCTACCTCTCGTTCAAATCTTCACCAAGGTTGGCCATAGAATCCCTGTCCAAATGTCTGAAGACGGTGAGTGGCTGGATGGGGAGGAATAAGCTGAAGCTGAACCCTGACAAGACCGAGGTACTTTTGGTGGGAGACAAGAGGAGGCTGGGGGATGTTGACCTGGTGTTGAATGGGGTACGGCTACCCTTGAAAGACCAGGTCCACAGCCTGGGGGGCCATTTTGGACTCCCAGCTGTCCATGGAGGCTCAGGTGTCAGCTGTGAGCCGGACAGCGCTGTATCAACTCCATCTGCTACGGCGGCTGCGCCCCTTCCTTCCCGATCATCTGCTCCCATCGGTAGTACATGCCCTAGTCTCCTCTTGTTTAGACTACTGTAATGCGCTCTACATGGGGTTACCCTTGAAGACGGTTCGGAAGCTGCAGCTGGTACAGAACGTGGCGGCTCACCTGATTAAAGGCAGCCGCCGGCGAGATCACATCACTCCAGTGCTGAAGGAGTTGCACTGGTTACCAGTTGTTTTCCGGGCCAAATTCAAGGTGTTGGTTTTGACCTTTAAAACCCTATATGGTTCTGGCCCAGCCTATCTTAAGGAGCACCTCCAGCAGCACCAGACAGGCCGCTTAACAAGATCAGCCTCGGATGGCCTTCTCTCTGTCCCATCAGCCAGGACAGCTAGACTGGTGGGGACGAGGGAGAGGGCCTTTTCTGTGGTGGCCCCCACTCTGTGGAACTCCCTCCCTAGGGAACTCCGTCATGCCCCCTCCTTAATAAGCTTCCATCGTGCATTAAAAACGTGGTTGTTCAGGCAGGCATTTGGGGTGGGTTAGGGTATTTTAGAAATGTTTTTATTGTAGAATTTTATTGTTTTAAACTCTTTTATTGTATGCTGTACATCGCCCAGAGTGGCTGGGTGACCAGCCAGATGGGCGATTAATAAATTTAATAATAAATAAATCAAATAAATGTATTGTTGAATTTATCCAGAAAGCAATTACAATTCACTTAGTTTGGTGGGGCTTTTTTCCCTGAAATCTGCTCATAACACAGCTGAAATCAAAGCTAAACATTCCAATTTCACCAAGCTCCACAAACAGGCAGCAGCCAGAGTAGCCACACTGTGATATTACTGGTGTTTCTGTTTCTTTGAGGTCTGTTTGGTGATCATGGAGGATAGTTTCCTGTAATAATATGAAAGAAAATACTGTGATTTTGCAAAATCCAGAAGGTACAAATGGTGCATAGTGTCATTGTGCAAGAGCACAGTGGAAAGCACACCTGACAAAATATTTGTGTGTGTTTCTATGGAAAAGAAGCAACGTACAGCATGGGAAGAAAAAAATGTTCAGTGAGAAATCCATGTTGTTTATGTGTTTGGACCACTTCATTGTTAGCGAGGGTGGCCACTTACGAATTGCTAAAAAAGAAGAAATGCATCAACAAAAATCAGGACAAAAGAGGCCATTGATTTGCCTAGAATTTGCCTATGCTAACTTATGTGTATGGGTGCAAATTTTGACATTGTTATTCTAATTTAAATAGAAATACAGTATATCTCAATTCAAATAGGATAGTCCACTGTAAAGAAGGATACATGCCCCTAAAGTTAGTACAAATAATATAGGCCATGTTTATTATTCTCCAATATGGTTATTTTTATACATATTTTGATTTTTTTTTGTCGTCGTCGTCCCCTTTTAAAAAAAAAGAGTGGCTGGTTGGTGCCCCCACCCTTTTTGTTTCTAGCTCTGGAAGTAACCGAGAAGGGCCTCAGTCAGGGCTGGTGAAATTTGCACGTGCGTGCGCGCGCACACACACACACACACACACACGAAGAAGAAATATCTTGGAAAATAAAGGGCAACCATTATACTTGAGCTTGAGTCTCTGAGGTAGATTATGCCTGTTCCCCGCATAGGCCTTGGCTCTTAGAAGAGAACAGGCTTAATTTACCTCAGATACTTATTTTGCACACATTTCTTCTTCCCGGGGGGGGGGGGGGCACGGATTTCACCATTTTTGTCTTTAGCCCTGGAAATTAGTTGAGACTGGCCTCTGGCGAAATCTGCCCCCCACCCCAAGGGAAAGAGAAAAGCCTTAGAAAATGAAGGGCCACCATGATACTTCAGTGTGTCTGAGGTGGATTAGGCCTGTTCCCTGCATAGGCCTTGGCTCCTAGCAGAGAACAGGCCTGATCTACCTCAGACACATTTTGGAACACATTTCTTCACAGATTTAACCGTTTTTGTCTTTAGCCCTGGAAAATAGTTGAGACTGGCCTCTGGCGAAATCTGCCCCTGCACCCCCCCGCACCCCACGAGAAAGAGAAAAGTCTTAGGAAATAAAGGACTGCCATTATACTTGAATGACGTAACTCGTGTTGTTTGAGGGAGATTAGGCCTGCTCCCCGCCTCATAGCAGAGGCGGCGTGACTGCTTCTGTCAGACAGGGGCCTCCCGTCTTCATTTTGCTTCTTTTTGCCTCAAAACTGCTAGGCCTTGTTAGATAAAAAGTCCTTGCTTTCGGTTTAGAAGAAAAGAATGCCAGGCAGGCAGCAGTGGATCCAACACTATTTTATTGAACGTTTTGCAAAACGGGTGCAGAGCAGTCTGGACCCCGAGACACGTGTGCAAAAGCCTTTTATATCATATCGCTTCTATTGTTCTCACCAGTAACCAATGAAACAGTTAGTACATCGGCTCACTAAGTTAATATCCAATAAACAGTCACTATCAGCTTACCAAGCCGTTAGTCATGAGTGCGTCAGTATGATTCCCTTTTTGCTCCGCCTATATTTTCCCGCCACTCGGGCTCTTACGTAACTTGAGATGCCAATGGTTATGGAGTCTCCTTTTTCTAACAGCCTGAACTCATAAAGGGAAGGGGCTGCTGAGTTCCCTGTAAGGGGCAGAGAGACCAGGCCAGGACTCTTACCAGGTGCAATACAGGAAGAAATTCAGTGGGTGCAGCTTTGGCTAGCACATGAGGAGGGAAGCAGCACCTGCTGATATTCTGCCTGTACTTCACTGGCCTGACAGACAGAATTTTAACAGAACTTTATCTAAGCACCTTTGTATATGTGATATCAGTTTCTAATGACATGGGACTAAACCAGCTTTCTCCAGCCTGGTGCCCTCCAGATGTTTTGGATTTCAGCTACCATCAGCCCCAGCCAGCATGGCCAATGGTCAGGAATGCTGGGAGTTGTAGTCTAAAACATCTGCAGGGCACCTGGTAGGGCCAGCTCTTTTGATCTTGCAGACCACATCTTGTAGTATGATTTGTGTTTAACCATACAGATCTAGCCTCGGTCACATTCAGTTTGAATCTCTCGCTTAGATTATTTGTATTATAACTTTACTGAGATGTGCTACAGAATGGTGTAGCACACTATCAGTTCTAAGCACAATTCTGTTTTACTGATAGTTACGAGAGGACATGGGACATTTTATGGAACAGAGAATGATATGAACATGTTTCCGAGCAAAAAAAGAGTGTTCTCCCATATATATTTGACTGCCGGCCTACAAGAAGACCACCGGCATTATCTGCTAGACCTCAATCAGCCTTCCTAAAGAGAGCAAGCAGGAAACTATTTCAGGGAGCCATAACTTGCCGTGCCAGTGTGATGACAGCTGTCTGTGCAAGAAGCAAATATTTATTTTTACACTGATGTGGTCTGAAAGTATTATTAAGATGCAGAGCTTCTTGTTCTGTGAATTACAAGCATTATATGTACCTGGAGGGGACTCAGGAGAATTGTTTATTAGTTCATTGTAATACATTTATAACATAATACATAGGTAGATGGTAGTCTAATTAAAATCATGTTTCAGCAAAGAACCTAATATAGTGCTTTATTATGGAATCTTAGGGTTGGGAAGGACTTTAGAGGTCATCCAGTCCAGCCCCTACTCAATGCAGGATCTCTAAGACAGGTTGCAGCCACAGCAACCCTGACAGATGGCCATCCAGCCTCTGTTTAAATAACTCCAATGGAAGAGAACCTCCCACCTCCCCGCTGTCAAATTGCTCTCACCACGAGGAAGGTTTTTCTAATGTTTAGCCAAAATCTGCTTCCCTGCAATATCCACCCATTGGTTCTAATTTTGCCTTCTGGAGCAATAGAGAACATGACTGCCCTTCAGATATTTGAAGACAGCTATTATGCCTTTCCTTCAACCTTCTACAGGTTAAACTTATGTAGTGTCAAGGGCTCCTTGGAGGGCTCTCTCAGTCTAATCCAGTAGCCAAGTCCAGACACAGACAAAGGGATTCTATTCAAAGCTTTATTCTTCTCTTACAACTTAATAACTCTACAGGTAGCAACTAGATCTGAGCAGCAGCATCCCTATGCCCTAAGTTGGAACAGTTGGTCCCCGTTTGAAAGGCAATTACTGGCAGACCCCTGAATATAAGGACTAGGGAGAATCCCTCCCCTTTTCCCTTGAATCCTCTGGGCGCAACTGTTCTTTGAGCGCCAACCGGGTGCTACGCCTCCTCTCCGCGCTCTCCATTTGGCGCCGCTCTCTGCGTCTGCGCCGCACATCCAACCAGTCTGCTATCGGTGCTGGGTCACTCCCTGGACTGCTTTCTAATCTAGGAATGTTGGTGGGAGGCATCTCTGTCAGCTGCGGGCCCTGGGAAAAAGGGGCGCGCTCCTCTCCCAGGAGCGACTGCTCTTCCTCCGAATCAGAACTACTCTGGGATTCTATGGGCTCAGTGTCCACCCTGACATGTAGGTCTTTCAATTGTTCCTCATAGGACTTCGTTTCCAGAGCCCTCACCATCCTGGCTGCCCTCCTCTGAACACGCTCCAGTTTGTCTACATCTTTCTTAAAATGTGGCACTCAGAACTGGACATGGGCCTCCAGATGCCACCTTTCCAGCGCAAAACTGAGCCAAACAATTATTTCCTGTGATTTGGATCAGCTTTTGCCCTTCCCCAGGACCAAGAGCCCATCAACATGGGAGGTTTTCTCTGATGCTGCTGTGGCTTAAAGTCGTTAGGGACACATGACATCATGGCCAATTTGCAGCATCCCTCTTGAAAAGCCACATTTTCTGAAAGTCCTTTTTCTCTGTATTTTTTACTTAAAGCGGCTCCCAGACAATTCCCCTGCAGTATGCCCTGTCCCTCTGCATTAAATCCTGGGTGTGCCTCTGCAAAGTGGCTGTGACCTGGCAGTGAGGTGGTCAAGGGGTGGGGCCACTCCCCCCCCCCTGCATTTCCCTCTTTATCCCCATTTGCAGTAGGGCTGCTTTCACAATAAGCAGCCTCCTTTTCCCATTCATAATATCAGTAGCCCTGTTTCATTCACAATAGTGGAGTAGCCAATTTATACGTAGTGCACAATAAAGAATACCCAGAACAGAAGGAGAAAGGCCAGCCAGCTGCTAGTTTGCAGTGGCAATACACCTGCAACTTCGCACTCGTGTAATACACATATAACTAAGGAATACACAGATGGGAAGGAGACAGGGCAGCTAGTACAGCAAGGGACAGGGCTGGGAACAAGCATCCCCAATCACAGAATCACGCTGGGTCACCGCTATGGAGTTGATGATGTTCCCTTCTACTAGCGGGACTACGAGCGGGATTCAACTGCAGAGTAAGGCAGATTAAAGTGCAGTTTGACCTGTGAAAAGTGGGTTTTAAGGTTGTGTTTACTCCACAGTTTTTGCTTCATGTGCTCCTCATGGACCAAAGCTGATATCATGAAAAAACGCATTAAACATGAAAGCGCTTCACATTCATTGCCATGTAGATCTGGCCCAAGATATTTCTATAATGTTTCCCCAGAAGACCGTCCCGTTCAGGAATGGCCCCTTCCACTGTTAATTAGGCGGTTGCTGTGTGCTGGTTAAGCCCTTTTTATTACCTTTCCCTGAAGACTTTTGGTGTTTGTATCTCCCTGCAGAAGAGGTCTACCCTAACGTTGGCACACAAATGGGAGACCTTAAAAAAATGCACAGCGTACAGAAGCTGATGGAGGAGAAAGAGGAAGATGGTCGGGATGATGAGGAAGCCTCTCCTTTTCATGGGAAAGATGGGGAAGCTTCACTTCTTCCATTTCTAATTGTCAGGCTGCTCTTAAAGGCACAGGAGCAGGGCCAGTCAGGCTGTTGGCAACCCTGCCTGCTTGACCACCACTGGGCCCTGCGAGAACTTGTATCCCTTTGAAGAGTTGCAGTTGCTGCTCTTGATTCCAGTGCCATTGTTTACTTGGTCGCCAAGACAATGAGGTTCTGAGCCAGTCCAGTGCCGTTCATTGACTTTCTGGACTTGGCTGTGAGCAGAAGCACGTCTGAGTCACTCCTGCTCTCCTGATCATCTTGGTCACACCAATCAATGTGCACGCTTGTTTGGCTTTGCTTTCATCATGGCAGCTAGGAAGTGGTTCAGGGTCAGTGGGGATCAGCTAGCCGTAAGGCTTTCTTTGGGAGTGGGGATAGATTTTTGGGGTTTGGGCTTTTTTTTTGCCAGTTTGGGGAATTCTAGGATTTGAGCCCATCCTGGCACCTTTGGGATGTCCCAAATGGGCACTAACTCCCTCCCCTGTTCATCTTTGGCTCTAGCCTAGATGGCTTTCTGCTCTCCTGTCTCTTTGCAGAATGTCTGAATGAGATGCCGGTTATTCTGTTGCATGGCCATCAGAGAAGAAGAGGTCCCTGTGTCTCCAGAGAGGTACACTAGCCATCTCCCCATTTCTTACTGTGATTGTTTAGACAGCACCATCAATATTCATTCATATACAGCTTTACAGAGTTCCATAAAAAGAAAGGTCCCTGCCTACAAGAAGCTTCCAGTCTAAATGCTGCCAATGAGAAAATAACAGAAGGTGGTGGGTTGGGGAAGAAGGGAGAGGCAAGCATAGGAAGGGACGTACGTGAGCAAATTATGGCACTTCGGCTTGGAATGAGGTTAAGCCACAGAAGCAGAATTTGGGCATCTCTACTCCAGCCTAAAATCCTGCATTTAAAATAGGGCTTTCTGCTTGTTTTAAATGCAGGATCACAACGACTCCCTTTTTCACCCACTTCCTTTCCCTCCACCCCTTCCCCTTCCCCCTCCTTCTCCCCGTATCCGAGTCTTCCATTCTCTTTCATTGATCTCGCTCCTCTTCTTGCCACTTTGACTCTTTTCACAGAAGAAACTGAAGCGGAACACAGTGGGGTAATCTGATAGCTCATTATCTGTGATCTGTTTAAAAATGGAACAAAGGGCATTTCGTGCAGGACACACCTTGAATGATCACGTGTAAAGAGTCCGCAAACTTCCCTGAAGGAGCAATCTCATTCGCAGGATAAAAGCTCAGGGTGAAGGAGCCCTCTGAAGGAGGGCCCCTGATCCTCATGGGCAGGGAGCTCTCTGTGGTGTAAAACTAAAAATGGGGGAGTGCATTTTGGGGTTGGGGAGGGGGCTTCCTGTAATCTGGTTTTCAGAGACAGGTGCTAGAGCAGGGATCCCCAATCTTTGTGGGCCTGCGGGCACATGGGGCATTTGGGAAAAGTGCCCTGGGCTCCACCACAAATTGGCTGCAGTAGGCGGGTGAGGGGGGCCAACCACAGAAAAGTTGGGAGCACCCCCCACCCGTTATCTGTGCTTGTGTGTGTGCATGAATGTGCATCCCATGGGTGTGGTTCTCACTCTGGCCTCTCTCTCTCTTTCTAACTCCTCTTTCTTTCTTTTCTTCCTTCCTGTTTTCTCTCTGGCTCCTCCCCTCCCATTTTCTCCTTCTGGCTCCTTTCCTTTCTCTCTCTCTCTCTGTGTGTAGCTCCTCTTCCTTCCTTCCCTCTGAAGTATCCAGTGCATCACAAGGAGCAATTGCTGGAAAAAGCCCATTCAAGAGGGCGCGATGGGCGAGTGTGAAAGAAAGCCGGCAGTACAAGCGGGCTCGAAATCAATCTCTGCCATGAAAAGTTTCCCCAGCCCTCCCCAGACAACTGAGAAGGGAAGGCTCTCTTGGGAATCCCAGGAAGCAGGAAACTGGATGGGCCCCACCCCATGGTGGCCCCACCCTTAACAATTTCAAGCTTGCAGGGCTGACCCTGGCATACTGATCCACGTGAGGGTCCTGAGATCGAGGTTCAACATGTTCTAGGCCAGACGGCATGGCTTGGTTTCAAGGCTGCTTCTGTGTCTCTCCAGAAATTAACCATTGCTGATACGTTGTGGTGTGCATACAGAGAAACAAGGCTGTGTTTGTTTTCTTTGTATACTTACACTTCTTCCTCTTCTTCTTATATTTATACCCCGCCTTTTCCCCAGTACTGGGACACAAGGCAGCTTACAAAAATTAAAACATATACAATTAAAACATTTGAAAATATACAAAAGTTATAATATAAATTAACAATACAATTAAAATCATATTAAAACATTAAAACCGCATTTTAAAACAGCATTTTAGCAGCTTACCCCCAGGTTCCAGCTATGTCTCAAAGGCCTGCTGGGACAAGAATGTTTTAGTCTGGGAGGGAGCCATCCAGCCTCCCTGGGAACGTGTTCCACAGCCAATACGATGTTTGCTTTAGATACTAATGGACTTCCACGCTACCCCTGGTCTTGTTTTCCCTTTCTCCTTTCCTCTCTCTTTTTGCTTCTTCTCCTTGCTTTTTCAGTGAGAGAGTTAAACTTCCTCCTGGACCCTGACCCAGGTAAACCTGTTCTTTAAAATCAAGCCTGCTTCTATCAGAATAGCTCACATTCTCTGTCTTGGTGATGCAAAGATGTGATAAGAGTCTTGAGAACTAGCTTTCTAATATTGCATTATATTATTTATTTTCTATGCTGCCTTTCCACCAAAAAATAGCGCTCAAGGCAGCTAACAATAAGATCCAGATTAAAACCAATCTTAATTAAAATATACCATAAGAGAGACAGTGTTGGGTAGTGGTTAGTGTGTTGGACTGGGACTTGGGAGACCCAGGTTCTGTTCCCCACTCAGCCATGAAGCTCACTGGGTGACTTCGAGCCAATTACTGACTCTCAGCCTAATCTACCTCGCACGATTGTTGTGAGGATAAAATGTGGAGGAAAATAGGAGGATCGTGTATGCTGCCTTGGGTGGGATATAAATGTATAACAAATATATGAATGTAATAAATTAAAAAAAACACACAACTGCAGCAGAAGTAAACAACACCAACCAATTAAAAACTGCATCAGGCTAGTTTATATGCCAGAGGCCTCCAGAATAAAACATGGCTGCCATTGCAATGGGTCATTAACTGTACCTACGATAACTGAATGGATAGGGGAAAAAATGTAGGATTTTGTCCCTATGGCTAAATTAGCATGTTATATGGGAACAAGAAAAAGCCAGTGACAGGACAAAAGTATTATAAATTGAACTCCATTTTTTAATTATTGAAAAAAGAATTCCTTGCTTCCAAAAATACAGTGTTTTTTCCGAGCTTCTGGATTTTAATGATTATCTGATTTTTTAAAAAAAGTTACTCCCCACCCCAGCCCAGAATATAGCCTAAAACAGGCATATTGTTTACTTTTTTTAAAAACTAGAAGTGATTACTGTTTTAAAATTCTGAAAAGAATTATATCGGACTGTACACCAATTTCTTATTTGTTTTGTAAAACTCTTCTTATCTGTTTTGCTTTTGTTTTTGCAATACAAAAATATTTAAACAAGGGGGGAAGCTCCCTTCAGCAGACCAGCTTACATGCCAAAGGCCCGCCTGAATAAAAACATCTTTATAGACTACCAAAATGGCTGCTATTACAGCGGGTAATCGCAGTGTGTTTGTGTGCGGAGGGCGGGTGGGCTTGCATATTGTGAGAATACCTCCCCTTCCTTCCTCAGAGGAGTTAATGGCAGCCGTTCATTTATTCCATGGAATAAATTCTGCGTAAATTTTGGATATGCTGATGCATACGTATAGATCCAAATTTGGAAATGATTACTTTCTTAAATAGAAATACAGTGCATTTTAGCACAGTGAGGAAGGTTCTGACCAGGTGACCTGTGTGCCTGCTCAGTGTGCTGCTGTTGCACAGCTTCCGAGCCCTTCTTAGAGAGCGATCCTGTGGCCCCTGTACATTGTCTGGGGGGGCCATAGAATAGTTCAGATTCCTGAATCCGATGTCAGAGGCAGTGCTCCGAACTCAGACACAGGAGTCCGAGCTCCCCTCCCCTTCCCCCTCGTAGCTGGTGCTGAGAGAACCGTCACAAAAGCACCCTTGGAGGGAAGGTAAAGGGGGGCGTTCCCCTGGGCAGGGAGGGGATGGGATGGGAGGCCAGCTTACAAGGAATCCTCCAGCCTCCCCAGCTCCTTAATTCCCCCGCCCAATGCCTCAGCTAGATGGGTGAAAAGGCTTGGTAAGGAAGCTTACTGCATGGCCTTGGGCCAGGCACGTTCTCGGGAATGTTGTGAGGATAGAGTGAGAAACCCCGGGTAAGCCATCCCGAAATACATGAAAGAAGAGTGGGATCCATCTTTCTTTGTTTCTTTCTTGGAAGCTTTTTAAACCTTCTAAAAAGCCTCCCAAAGTGGCTCCCAAAGATGACAGGCTTAGGGTTACAATCTAAAGAAAACAACACAAAAGGAAAAGGGATTGAGAGGGGGAAGGAAAAAAGCAAGCTCAGGCACTAATTGTTAGTTATAATATTCTAATAGTTGCTCTTTCTGGCAGGGGAAGGGGAAGCAGGCTTCCTGCAGCTATTCCTTCTCTGGCCATTGTATGGGGTCATGTTGATCTCCCCCTTTTTACGTGATAAATAAACTCATAAGGAAGGGGAGATGGGAGATAAGAAAAAAGAATGACTATGAAAAGGGCAAAAGTTACAGTTTGCATTATTATTATTTTAATTGCTCCACCAATTTATGTAACGCTTCACAGAGTAATGTAAGCATTTCTTTTTTTACAAGAGGGTCCCTGCCCTAAGGATCCTACAATCAGAATTTCAAGAGCAAGGAGAGGAAGAGAGCAAAGAGAAGGGAGGTGGGGGAAGGGGCAAAGCTAACAAAAACACAAGAGACGGGAAGAACGGAAGAGGCCATGTGAAAGAATAGCTCTTCCTTTGGGATTACACTCCAAGGAGCCCCAAATTGCCAACACAGGCAAGGGAATAAATCTGCAGTCCCTAGCACAGGGCAGCGCTTCCCATGCAGATAAGGAGCGCAGGCCGCAATTGGCATGCTAACGGAGCTGTTTCCGCCAGAAGTGTGGCAGGTGACTGTGTTGCCTTTCCTGTCCTCCAGGGGGCTGCCATGTCTCCACATGTGCGCAGTGTGTCTGTTCCAGCCAGGAAGCCACAGAGCGAAAGTGAAAAGGTGAAGTTACCAGGTGAAAGGCAAGCAGCCAGCCAGCCAGCCTCCCTCCCTCCTGCTCTTCAGAATGTCCCCTCTGAGGGTCGGCATCCTGGTGGTTCTCGCTTCCCTCAGGCAAGCTCTAGGTACAGTACATAATCCCTGGGGCTGGTTTTGTCACCGGGTGAGCATCGGAAAGGTGTACCGAGAACGAAAGAAAGCCTGGTGTGTTTGTTTTGTCAACCAGCGTCTGCCCAGCAGCCAGACTTGGGCAATAGGTGTGTGGGAGGGGTGGGGTGGGAGATTTATGGCAAACAATTGATGGCCGTCGTGCGTGCGTGCACGCAAGGATAAGCCTCAGATTGGAAGTCGGCATCTCCAGAGCATGAGGATGAAAAGGGATATAGGAGTGTGTGGCTGAAAACTGGACAGACGGCCACCCTTGTTTCCCACATGCTCCCTATGGCAGGGAGCAGGACTGACCCAAGACATGTTGGTGTCTGACCAGGGGTGCAGCTTGGCAATTTTAGTCCCTGGACTAATGGCCTTGTTGGGGCGCAGGGGCTTTACTGTGGCCACATGTATTACTTAATTTGTGAGCCACACGACTAGCATTTCTCTCCCCACCCCGCCCTGCTGTTCCACGCTTGAAAACATCTACTTTACTGATTTGTTAGACAACAACAAAACTGTTTGTCAAGCCTGGTTTAAATGGGAAAAAAACCCACTCAGATTTAAATCCAAATGGGTTTCTTTTTACTTATTTACTTATTTAGTTTTTGTCTTTCTGTTGGTTGGGTTTTTTTTGTTTTTGTTCTGGAAAACAAAAAAAACCCCAACCAACAGAAAGACAAAAACAAAATAAGTAAATAAGTAAAAAGAAACCCATTTGGATTTAAATCTCATTATTGACAGAGGGTAGTACACTTAACATATACGTTAAGTATATGTGGGAGGGCTGAGCGGGAGAGGAGGCTGCTGTATGACACATTGGATGCGTTGTACAGGCATTTCCTCCTGCCCCAGAACGTCATCCCTTTTCGGCTGCTCTGCGCTCCTCTTGCGAGCGCAGAGGATAGGGCTGTACCATGCTGCCTCGGAGGCAGCGTGGAAGTTTCGGGAGGTCGGTTCTCCGGGAACTGACCTTGGAGCGCGGGCTCTGAGGTTGGTTCCCGGAAAACTAGATATCCTATGGCTGTCTAGCCGCTGTCTAGCGGCAATAGGATTGCTCCCTTAATTGATTAATCATAGATGTTCCAGTTTATTAATGATATAAATTCTAGTTTATTACTCTAATTTGCATAGGAGTAAAAGCAATATTTCTGAAGTAAGAAGTGTATTCTCTTTGTTCTGAGATGATGTGCATGAGCAGTTGCAGAAGGCAGCATCTTAGAAAAGGCATTCGTTCTGTGTGTGTGTAGCAGTGTAGTAAAGGCATTTGTTAATGAATGAGAAATCGAGAGTTTGAAGGGCTTCATCTGAGATAGGCCAGGATGTGAGACAGGGAAATGCCTCTTGTGACTTGTGTGTGAGTTAGCAGAAGGGTGAGCCTCCCCTGAGATTTTCTGCTTAAGCCACTTAAAAGTCTTGGCCCAGCCTTGGAGACAGAAAATGGATGAACCAGTCAGAGCATTTAAAGGAGCTTTGATTTCTGACAGGCGAAGAATTCCTGCAGCCGCCTCGTAACGTCACGCTTGTGTCGAAGGATTTCAACCTGTTCTTGATGTGGCTGCCAGCTGATGGGTACCCGCCCAAAGTCTCCTATGCTGTCCAATGGATGTGAGCACCAAAGGGAAGGGGAAACTGCTGAACCTCCCATTGCATTTTTCTGGGATACTACTATGTTTTAATTTTATTTATTATTTATATCTTGCCTTTGCAGTGTACGTAATCCTCCTCCTCCTCTCCATTTTATCCTCACAACAACCCTGTGGGGTAGGATAGGCTGGGAGTCAGTGACTGGCCCAAAGTCACCCAGTGAGCTTTATAGTTGAATGGGGACTTGAACCCAGGTCCAGCACTCTAACCACAGTACACTGGCTCTAACCACTACACCATATGGGCCATAAGGAATAGGAGGGGCCAGGGAAATATTCCCGTTGGCAAATCCTCTTCCATTTTTCTCATGCCAGTCGAACTAGGCTCACCCACTTCTCAGAGCTGTTGAGAGGGAAACCTGCCCTTTGGCTGAACATGCTTTGTAAGATCAGTCACTGGTCAGAACATCTTAGCCCACAAGTCAGGTACAAGATGGGTGGGAAACAGATAGTGCTACAAGATAGTTCTTTTCTTTTTTATCTCTTAAAAATGTGTGTTTGTTGGGGTAAGTGCAAAATAAAACAACAAAATGGCATAAAAATATGAAGAAGAAAAATGAAAAAAAAATCCCATAGTGTCGTGTCTCCTGGGTCTGAGGCTCCACGCTGACCTGAGGAGAACTCAGATGTAGATGGCACTCAGTAAGCCCACTTCATGGGGAGTCCTTCTATAACATCCCAGCCTGAGGACATAGCTCTCCCATCATCTGAGGCTGACTGCCCTGCAGGGCCTCCTGTCCCTCAGCCACGCAGGAGCTTGAGACTGCAGAAACTGACACTGGCCCTTTAAGAACTGCAGTCAGCCTCCAGCAGGGGTGGAGCTTCTGACAGAAGCTCCGCCAGCCTTCTTAGGACCTCAGTTGACTGCAGTCCTTTGCTGGGACAACAGCGTCTTATGTCAGAGTGTGCCAGCCAGCACTTCCTGCAGTGAGCTGTCCAAGCTTCCGATGTGACTCCTGCCTTGCTTCGCAAGACCCAGAACTGACCGTGAATGCTGTAGCGCAGACCGCTTCCCCTGGGCCTCTCACCTAGCCAGAACCCAAAAGCACTTATCAAAATGTAGCAGACATTCATATTGTGATGGCTTCATGGAGGTAGTGGCACATTTCCAAATAAAAGATGTCGGCCTTGAACTTTGCATAGAATTCATACTTTCCAACTTGGAAGGCTTTCAGCTCTATAATTCTAGGTGTGGGTGTGTGTTGCAGGACAGGTGTGGTGGCGGCGAGCCATTTTGCTGGTGTAATGTTGCCATCACTGAGCCCTCACTTGCTCAGTACAGTTGAATTGCAGTGCTGTATGTTTTAGGACTTAAATGTTGCAGTTAAAAGGCAATGTGAAGCCTTTTCTTCTGTCTTTTCTTCCCTAGTGGATTTTTGTTCTGGGAAGAAAAAAGACGGAAGAAGCAGTGGGAAAACATGGGAGGACTACAAATGGAAGATGGTGATGTCTGGGCCCCTGGTAATATTTTGTGAATGAGGCAGGGCGATTACACTCTTGGACGTGAATAAGTGCTCACGTACCTTTGCTTATTTCAGACATGAACTTAGTTCCACAAACTGTTCAGTCACTTTCCCAGCTTCCTACTGGAGCTAGCCTTCTCCAACCTGGTGCCCTCTGGGTATGTTAGACTACAACTCCCATCAACTCCAGCCAATCAGTCAGACATATCTGGAGGGTGCCAGGTTGGGGCAAGCTGCCTTGGTGCTCCTTGTTCAGTAGTCGAGGTTACACAGAAGTGGGTTATCCCTCCTCTTGCTTCAGAGATAGGACTAGGGCCAACAAAGTTATCTAGGGAGGCCCTTCTCATTTGCCCACCTGTGAGAGCAGTCATGTGGGTGATCACATGTGAGAGGGTCTTCTCTGCAGTGGCCCCACACCTTTGGAACAAATTGCCATTGGAGGTCCGCCATACTCCGTCATTGCAGACTTTTAAGAAGGCCTTGAAAACATATTATTTTACCTTGGCCTTCTCTTGATATGACTGCTATTGTTGCTGTTACTGCTGTTAACATTGTTGCTGGTTTTATTGTTTGCTTGTATTGTTTTTATGTTTTTATCACTTTTTATATTTTAACTGTTTTTATGTATTTTATTGTTGTAAGCCGCCTTGGGAGGGCTTCTGCCCTGAAAGGCGGCCAAGAAATATTGTTAATAATAATAATAACAATAATAATAATAACAACAGTAATAATAACATATCTTGGGTTTCTTATATTTGGGGATCCTCTCTCAGTCCTCCCTGCACTCAAGCTACAGGGCTTTCATAGAGTTCTGGGCCTTTTTTTTTTTTTTTTTTGCACAGTGTTTGCGCTGCCAAGATCCTGTTTCAGCATTTGTTTATCTGACCCTGCCTGATGAGGTAAGGTAGCAGGTTTGAAAAATGCTGTTCTCTAGAACAGCCCCCTCCCCCAACCTTTTTGGGTCAATGGGCACACTTGGAATTTTGAGAGCATGGCCTTGGCAGTCTCACAAAATGCCTGCCACGGTGGGCATGGCCCTTCACAAACACTGACTTCCCAGAAGGCAAATTGGTGAAACTAAAAGAAAAGTAAGTTGTCTAAGAGAAGTGTCCGCAGGCACGTTTGGCCCACAGGCACCTTGTTAGAGACCCCAGCTCTAGAACGAATCTCTGCATAGGACAAGGGTGGACAGATGTCAGGCTTGCAGGATTTATGTTGGTTTTTTTACTAGAACCTTGAAATCCACTAGCTGGAGCCTCATGTGTAAAACCTACAATTAGAGTTGGGGTGGGCAAAGTGTGCCCCTCCAGATGTTTTAGTCTACAACTTCCCTTAGCCCTAGCCTGCATAGCCAGTGGTGAGGCATAATGGGAGTTGTAGGCCAAAACATCTGGAGGGCCACAAGTTGCCAATCCCTGAATTAGAGTTAAAGAATTTGCCCAGGAATTTATTTTAAGTACCAAAACTTAATGGAGTTCAGAGTCCTAGCACACAGAAATCCACTCCAGGTTACCCCAGGCTTGCTTCACCTTAGCAGGACAATTTAGGGCAGGTGAGGGGGTAATTTTGTTGCTGCTATTGTTAAATAAGTGGGAGTCAGAAATCCTTGCCAATCTACTGCAAATCACTCAAGAGATCTACCAGTAGTAGATCTAGATCTACCTTCTGGCCATCCCTGGTGTAGGACATTATACTATCTTGGCTATGACTCCATACGTGAAACCCAAATTCCCATTTCAGCCGCCAAGCTCACAGCGTGATCTTGGGCTGGTCACAAACCTTCCCTCCCACCTATCATTTAAAACCAATGGTAAATCCTTTGGGGGCTGAGTCTTGCAGAGCCTTTGTTCTAGTAAGCCCTGCTCTCTGCTGTCAATTAGATCCCAACTGTGACTGCTGAAATTGCCCCGTCCTGGGTGAATCTGAACGCTAACCCCACACTGCTGGTCTTGATTCATCTTTCAGGGACCCTTATGATGTTGAGTGGAAGGACGTCTCACATTGCAGAGACATCTCTGAAGCAGTCTGCAACTTAACGTGCGTCTCTCCAGAGCTCAACAACAGACACTGGGTCCAGGTGAAAGCTCAGATGAGGACTGGCACTGGAATCATCTCATCGGCATGGGTGCAGCTGAAAGACATAGAATACGCTGCTGATGGTATGTTTGGTACCCAAGTGTGAAGATGCTGAAGGGGGTTTTACTGATGCTCCTAAATGTTACTTTGTGAAGCTGCACTCTCTGTGCCAAAAGCCCTGGCAACTGGAAGAAAAGAAAACCCTCTGTATATGTTCAGAGGCTCTTTTCTCAGCCTGGCAGATATAGAGAAAACCCTCTGAAAATTCTTAGGGCACAATCTTATATATGTTTAGTTGGGAAAAAGTCCTACAACTTTCAGCATTCCCCAGCCAGCCATGCTGACTGGAGAATGCTGGGAGTTGTAGCACTTTCCCCCGCTCTAAACATGTATAGGATTGTGCCTTTAGCTGCTAATGAGGATGATCCTGGGCTCATGGGCAAGGTGGGGGTTGGGAGAGACTTAAGGTGATGATACAGCATGTATGCATATGATGCTTCACAAAACACAGGACAGATCCCTGCCCCAAGAGGCTTATAATTTACAATTTGGCACTGGAGAGACAACAGAGGAAGCAGGGAAAGGAAAGCAGGAGACAAATATGCCTTTTATTTCAGCTATACATATTTAGGGGTTGTTATAGATAGGGATGTCCATCACCAGGACCCAACGGATTCCTGTAGCACCCATGCCTAGGCTTGCATTTGCGAGCCGAGCCAGGGGTTTGCTCTTGAAATCTGGGAACTTTGGGGGGGGCAGGGGGTGTCCTGTGAAAAGCAATTTGCACCAGTTACAGTCATAATTTGCACAGATTACACAAATGGCAGCTTAATTTGCGTAAATTTCTGCCACAGTTTGAGGAATTTGCAGAAATTGCAGCCAGAATGTCTATAATTTGGACAAATTACAGCTAACTTTGTGCAAATTACAATTGTAATTTGTGTAAATTGCAAATAAAAAATAAACAAGTACACTTTTTTTTAAAAATCGGAAATCCGCGAGTTAGCCCTTTTCAGTGCAGATCGAGTCAGGCCAGCTTGTGGGAAATGAACCAAAGTCTGGGGGCCAAGCTGACTAAAGCTTGACGAACTTCCCCCTCTCCCCAGACAGATTCCTCCAACATCCCTAGTTATAGAGTACAGCATGGGGAAGGAGGGGGTTGTGCCAAAGACTTCAAAGAAAAGTTGGGTTTTGAGGAGGGTTTTGAAGAAAATAAACAAGGTGGCATCAAAGAGGCATTCTGGGAGGCAACTCATGGCCTCTGGGAGAGCTAGGGGCAAAGGGAGGACTCTTGAGGGAGACTTTCAGAGGGCTGAGGGTGGTGGAGCTGAAGGAGTGAAAGTCACAGGCAGAGATTTATTGGCATATAAGAGCAGAGGGATGAGGAGGGGACACAAGGCCATTTGGGGTGGGGGGCTTTGAAGGTAAGGACAGGGAACTTGAGCTGGATCCAGAAGCAGCCAGGAAGCCAGTGGAAGAATTTAAGGAGGGCCTTCAACAAGAGAGGCGATGGAAGCTGGTGGCTCCAATGTCAGTGGAGGGGTGGATCCACTCTGGGTTTTGGTCAGAAACAGACTCTAAAGGAGCTTTCTAAGGTTCAGAGGCCAAATAGGTTCAGCACCTTGGATAGCTCCTTTGAAGTTCGTACTGGTTCTGACCGAAACCCGGAGCACCCCACTGACATTGGAGCCACCAAAATTACTTTGGCGGCAAAATCCAGGACCCTGAAGAGAGGGTTGAGATGTGACAACCAAAGGCCAGAGAGGAGAAGGTTGCACAAGTCAGGCGAGAGATGTGCTAGGCGTGAATCTTGTTGTACAGGGAGCTGTCTTTTTTCTTTCTTTTGTAATGTTTGTAATATAAGAGAGTGTACAAGGAGAGTTTGAGGTTGTGCAAGAGACCACGGGTGCTGGTTCAGCGCAACCCAGCCATCTCACTTGCCATGCCCAGAGATGAGTGCAGATCTTTCTCTTGTCTTTGTTATCTTGATATTGCCCTCAATCCGTGCCCAACCATTTCCAGTGCAACTCACTCCTCCAATTCTACAAGTACGAAAGACCGAAAACAGACTTCTAGTGAACACTACTTTCTCCTACCCATCCTGTGTGAAGGACATCTTTCAACATCTGACCTACGACTTGGAGCTTTGGGCAGTTGGAACAGAGAAAATAGTGAGTAGAAGATGGATATGCAACTTGCAAACTGTCTAAGGAAACATAACTTGAAAGCTACTATCTTAGATATGTAACATTCTTCCCCATTGTAGGACTTCCTTGAGAACTATTTATCAACTTGTATCCCACCCTTCCTCCAAGGACTTTCAGTTAAAACCCCCCAATTCAAACATCATCTCCCCAAAAGCACTTTGTACAATCCTCTTCAGAATTCAGGAGTATGATTGCAAGTTCTGATATGTTAGCTTTGTACACACAGGAATTCTGGAACTCTTGTCCAAAGGAGGCCCGTCTCACTTTCTTGCTAATGACCTCCTGGAAGATGGTATAGAATCATACAATTATAGAATAGTAGGGTTGGAAGGGGCCTACAAGGCCATCGAGTCCAACCCCCTGCTCAATGCAGGAATCCAAGTCAGAGCATCCCTGACAGATGGCTGTCCAGCCTTGTCTTGAATGCCTCCAGTGTGTTGCTCTAACAGTCAGGAAGTTTTTCCTGATGTCCAGCCGGAATCTGGCTTCCTGTAACTTGAGCCCATTATTCCATGTCCTGCACTCTGGAATGATCGAGAAGAGATCCTGGCCTTCCTCTCTGTGACAACCTTTCAAGTACTTGAAGAGCGCTAGCATATCTCCCCTCAGTCTTCTCTTCTCAAGGCTAAATATGCCCAATTCTTTCAGTCTGTCTTCATAGGGTTTTTTTTCCAGTCCCCTGATCATCTTTGTTGCCCTCCTCTGAACCCTCTCCAGTTTGTCTGCATCATTCTTAACGTGTGGTGCCCAGAACTGGACACAGTACTCCAGATGAGGCATAACCAGTGCTGAGTAGAGAGGAACTAGTACTTCCTGGGATTTGGAAGCTATGCTTCTATTAATGCAGCCCAAAAGAGCATTTGCCTTTTTTGCAGCCACATCACATTGTTGGCTCATATTCAGCTTGTGATCGACAACAATTCCAAGATCCTTCTCACTTGTAGTGTTGTTGAGCCACGTATCCCCCATCTTGTAACTGTGCATTTGGTTTCTTTTTCCTAGGTGCAGAACTTGGCATTGATCCCTATTAAATGTCATTCTGTTGTTTTCTGCCCAGTGCTCCAGTCTATCCAGATCATTTTGAATTTTGTTTTTTTGTTTGGGTTTCATCACTTGGGTCGTTCATTAAAAGCCGAAGTGGTGAGCAGGAGGGAGGCAGCCTGCCCACTGGCTCGCTCCCACATGCCCCACCAGTTCCTGGGTTAATTAACTCAGGAATTGTCCATGATGTGTGAACTGGATCTTAGAGTCAACGCTTACAGAGCTTGAAGGGATCCTGTAAAGGACCCTTGAAAACCATTCAGAACAAACCCAAACATGTAACAATATTTTAAATATTTTGTTGCTTATGCATTATGCCTTTCTGCTGTTGTTATTGTGCTTTATGTTACGGGGGGATTTTTTAAATGGTTAAATTATTCATTTCTTGGTAGCCACCCAGAATGAGCTGCCTTTAGTGCCATTTTCCTGGTATACAAATACAGGGATACAAATAAAATAAATAAATAAAAACATTCAGAGATAGGTCAGGATATAAAGGTTTTAGAATAAATAAATGAACTAAAATATTTGCAATGAAGCATACAGCCCTCCCCTCCCTGGTGTCCTCCAGAAGTGTTGGACTATAACTCCCAGAATCCCCCAACTGCATACCAGGCTTGGATTTCTCCACTGTGCTACAGTCCCATGTACATTTGAGAAGAGAGGTCATTGTCTCTTTTGGATGCCCATCCACCTTGGCCCTTAGACAGCAGGGCTGGAAAAGACCCTTCTGCTTGAGATCTGCTGATTGCCAAAATAGGGTAGCCCAGACTGGGCTGGAGGAGCTATTGGCCCACGTCAGGCAGTCTTTCATGCCCTAGCATCAGCAGGTTGTTCGGCAGTAAGGCCAGGAATGTGTTCTACACGCACATTTCGGACGGCTGCCTTTTGAAGCGCCCTTGCTCCATTGCTTTTCATAGCTGCCTGAAATGCAGAAGTTTCCCAGGCAAAGATTCCCTCCCCCACACCCTTCGCTTTATCTTCATGCCAAGAAAAGCTTCACCTGCTAGGTTTCTGCCAGTCTCACTGTTAAAAAAAAACATGGGAGGAGAGTGAGTAAAGCAGGGGTGGGGAACCTCAGACCTGTGGGCAAATCTGGCCTTCCTGGGGTCTCAGTCTGGCCCTCCAGGCTTCCCCAGATGGCCACGCCCCCTTTCCTTGGCCCCACTACCTTTCCCCCCAACCACTAATCATTTGGTGGTTTCCTGCCTTGAACACATTTTGTTTTTCATTCTAAAAAGTTGAAATGTCTCTCCTAAGGCTGAGTTACTGGCAGTATAGAGCTTGAAGATAAAATATGCGTTATCTTTTGGGCCCACCCCTTTGTCTCTGGCCCCGCCCACCATCGAATGTAGCCCTTGAGAGCTTCTCCAAAATGGAATTCGGCCCTCGGGCTGGAAGAGGCTCCCACCTGTGCAGTGAAGGAAGTTGGCTACCTGAGTGTTAATCTGAGGTCCACCACGATTCGTCTTGTTCTTGGGCTGCTTTGCAGCTCAGCCAAGGTGATGTTTCTGCTGATCCCTCTCTTGATTTCTAGGGATGTCGGAGAATTTCTCCACGAATCTCCGGGAGGCCGAATGCCAACACATTCGGCCCCCCGAAATTGGTGGAGAAACGGTCCGCCCCCCCCCCGGGGATGGGACTTACCTTTGGCGAATGTCCCTCGCGGCGGCGGCTCCCGGCGGCGGCAGCGGCCGGTCTTCCAACCAGCTGCTGCCACCGCCATTTCCAAGTAAAAACAACAATAACAACAACAACAAACGTGATCGGCTACGTAAAGATTTACGTAGCCTATCACGGCTAGATTTTCAAAAACCACCGTGATAGGCTACGTAAATCCTTACTTAGCCTATCATGGCTGACTTTGGGGGAAAAAAAAAAGCGCGTACGAAATGGCGGTGCCCATGGGCGCCGCCATTTGTGTTCCTTATTTGGGCACGTGTAGTCTACGTAAACATTTACGTAGACTACGGCGAAAATAAGGGCAACGCTATTTGTGTTGCCCTTATTTTCGCCGTAGTCTACGTAAATGTTTACGTAGACTACATGTGCCCAAATAAGGAACGCAAATGGCGGCGCCCATGGGCACCGCCATTCGCGTACGCGCTTTCCCCCCCCCCCAAAGTCAGCCATGATAGGCTACGTAAGGATTTACGTAGCCTATCACGGCTGACTGCAGGGACGCAAACGGCGGCGGCTACGGCCGCCGCCATTTGCGTCCCGGCAGGAGATGAGATTCGCAGCCGGGGAGACGGGGCGCTCCCCCCCGGCCAGAATTTTGGCGGGGAGGGACAGGGCGCCTCCCCCCCCCACCAAGAATTTCGCGGGGAGAAACGGAGCACCTCCTCCCTACCGCGAAGCAAGCTGCGGGACCAGGTAAGGGACTTTCGTCCATCCCTATTGATTTCAAGACTTTTTCTTTCTTTACCTGCCAGATGAGGTACAGCAACAGGAAGGAGAAGGCACTGGATATCAACACTATAGCGTTAAGCAGCGGCAATTACTGCCTCCGCGCCCGGACCTTCTTCCCCACAAACAAGAAATGGAGCAACTTCTCCGAGCCCAGTTGCACATTGTTGCATGAAAAAGGTACAGCCTGAAAGGAGGAGCACAGGCTTCAAGGCCAACTTTTCATATTTGCCCTGATCCGGTAAGCTCAATCCGTGTGCAGTGGAGGCTGGTGGCTCTGATTTTAGTGGGGCTGTGAATCCATTCTGGGTCTCAGTCAGACCCAGCCAGAACTCTAAAGGAGCTATCCAAGGTGCTGAACATATTTTGGGTATATGGTTCAGCCCTTGGATAGCTTCTTTAGAGTTCTGGCTGGTCAAGAATGGATTCACAGACCCACCGAAATCAGAGCCACCAGCCTCCACTGGGACAAGCTTCTGCACGGGCAGCTGATAATGATACAGATGAGTCTGCCCCATGATCATTACTGTCCACTAAAATGGTGGGCCGTGTCTCTTGTTGGGTGTGGGAACAGTTTCCTGTAACCTCAGCTGAAGGGAAGGGGGTTTATCATGCACCCTGAGTCCTTCCCCCCATCCTGACTCCCTTCAGTCTAAGGCAGAGCTGCAGGGGACTCCTCCCTGTCTCTCCCTTCTTCTAGCTTTCATCACCAGCTCCAAAGCTTCCCCTTCTTTAAGTACATAAGAAGAGCCCTGCTGGATCAAACCAAGGGTCCATCTAGTCTAGTCCAGCATTCTGTTCACACAGTGGCCAACCAGCTGCCCACAGGAAACTCACAAGCAGGACATGAGTGCAGCAGCACCCTCCCACCCATATTCCCGAGGAACTGGTGTACCGAGGCATAGTGCCTCTGATATTGGAGGTAGTAGCATATAGCCATCAGGACTATTGTTGTTATTTGTCGTTAACATCTATATACCACTGTACTGGTTGAAAAGTCATCAAGGCGATGTACAACAATTTAAAGCAATAAATCGCTGCAACCATTAAAGACAAGAACATAAAAAACATAAAAAACAGTACAAACAGCAGAACATTAAAAGTGGCACATTTAAAAGGCTAAATGGAAATGATGCATCTTCACACCCTTTCTAAATGCCAAGAGAGTGGGGCCCAATCGCAGTTCTTAAGGGAGCGCATTCCGCTGTCTGGGGGCAACACAGGAGGAAGCCCTTTATGCATGCCCAGCAAAGGGGCCTCTGCGGGTCATGGTGCCCTCAAGAAGGCCGCTCCTGCAGATCTTAATAGCTGGGCAGGTTCATAGTGAGACAGGCGGTCCCTTAGATAGTCAGGTCCAAAGCCATTTAGGGCTTTAAAGGTTAAGAGCAAGACCTTGAACTGAGCCCGGAAAGCAACTGGCAGCCAGTGCATGTCTTTCAGGACTAGTAGCTTTTGATAGCCTTAACTTCCATAAATGTTTTCTTCTAATCCCCTTTTTAAAGCCATCCGTATTGGTGGGCATCACTGCATCTTCTTTGCTCCTGAATCCTCATTCTCTTTCACTTTCCTTGCTTGCCCGTAGCCATAGCTTCTCCACAAGAATCATGTTCTCTTGCCCTCCGCTTCCTCAGCATCTCCAGGAAGGGCTGAGAAAGAGCCCTGTGTGACACCCTGGAGAGCTAGCGCCATTCAATGTAGACAATAGTGAGCTTGATGAACCAACGGTCCTATATTGCAAGTGATAGGTCAGATGCCCTCCATTCCAAATCCCCATATTTTAGTATATGAAAGATGTTTTGTGCTCTTTTAACTGCTTGGGTTTTTTTTCTTTTCATTTGCAGCAGAAAACTGGACATTGGTTGCCCTTCCATTGCTACTCATGTTGTCTGCCGTTGCCTTTACTGTCATCCTGTGGTACAAGAAGATGGTTAAGCAAGTCAAGATGTCTCAAGCTTTGGTATGGGAAGTATAGCAGGCTCTTGAAATAGAAGTTAGTTGCCCCGCCCCGGCTGCAGTTAGCATCTGTTCTGTGATTCTTGCCCTGGGCCAGGTCCATTCCTCTTCCCAGAGTCTGGGAAGGGCAGCCAAGGGCAGGGCAGCCAAGGCAGACCACTGACAGGCTGAGGCTTCCTCCGCTCAAGAGATGACCCACAGACAGATCTGAGTTAGCTGTGGAGCGCATTTGGACAACTCTCGACTTCACCTTCTGCCATTTTAAGGATCTCCATCACCGCTTTCCCTTTGCTTGTTGTTCCCATAACCGACGGGTAGGGAAGCTCAGGCTTGTGGATCAGATGTGGCCCTCCTGGGTTCCCAGTCCTTTCTCCCACCCACCAATTGTTTGGTGGTTTTCCAGCTTTTGCAGTTTCCCCCCCTTCTAAAAGATTGAAATGCCTCTCCTGAAGCTTAGTGACTGGCATCCAGAGCTTTAAGCTACAACATGCTGGTAGTTCTGGTGTTTTGAGTCTCATCCCTTTTGCCTTCAGCCCCACCCACCCTGGAATGCGGCCCCCAGGAGCTTTTCCGAAATGGAATTTGGCCCTCGAGGTAAAAGAGGTTCCCCATTCCTGAGTTTAACCAGAGCACTCCTGATGGCAGTGGTTTCCAATCCATGTTCCCAAGAGCCCTGGCTTTTCTCCCAAGCCTTTTGGGGGTTCCCTGATGAGAAGAACAGTCATGGAAGACAGCTCCTCACAGCCAGTGGTCTTCCCTATGCAATGGGTAGTTGTAGGGCAGTGTTGGTTGCATTGTAGATCATGCTCTCGGCTCAAGTGGAACAACCGTGAGGCCCCACTACTGCCCTGCACAAATCAACTGCGAGCCCTAGAAAATACCCCTGAATCTTCTGCAGTGTGATAGGGATGACTTGGCAGACATTTTAGGTAGGGTTCCTCAGTAAACAGGTTGACATGGAAAGTATTTGCTGAGGATAAAAGGTTTGGAGAAAACTGACTGCCTTATTGCAAAGCCAGGGAAAAGTCCTAGCACCACCTGCTGAGACGTAAATGTGCATTTCAGTGGATTGCACCACAGCTCAATTAAATGCTGTGTGCTTTGAATGAACCACAGAAGCAGCAGGGAGATGGTGTTAATAGAAATGTGGAGGAGCTGGAAATGGCCACTGAAGGAAGAAAAGAGCCAAATAAGGTTCCTCTGGTAGCTCCAGTGAGCGTTTCGTTGAGTATCTCTGACAAAGCATGTGTATGACACTTAATCCCCACTTGACCCTGTTGATGGTAATCTGGCATTGCTGCTTCTTACTAGACCTGAAACAAATTTGTCCTCAAAACTCTGGTGATGTTGAATGAGAACTTTCACCAGTAGTTCTCTGAGCATGAAATATTTGATACCTGATATCCGTGATATTTATTATCATTTGACAGCTGGCATTACGAACATGTGATGCTGTCTTATACTGAGCCAGAGCATTGCTCTGTCTGATCCAGCACTGCTATCAGCAGCCACTGTCCAATGTTCTTTTTCTGAGTCAGTGGCCTGGAGATTGAAGGTGGGCCCTTCTGCATGTAAAGCAGGTCCCTGTGCCCTGAGCTATGTGAGCCTTTCTCATAGCTTGTTGCTTTTAATAGTCAGTCTTTAACAGCTGATAGGATTTGATAAGTGACATGCAATGGTACATAACTTTTCACACTTGACAACTCATGAGATTTCATATTTGGTGCCTGCCTAACTCAAAAAAAACTAAGGGTTGCAAACAAGAGCAGAGGACTTGGGTTTTGAGTGAGAAACGTCATACTCAAAATCTTGAATGGTGCAACCGACAATGTTGCTGTATTTGAACTATGCAAATATTTGTTCCTGCTCTTCTTCGCCCATGACTTGGTAATCACCCCAGCTATTAATCATTACCAAGATCCATACTAGTTTAAAATGGTTTGTTTGTTTGTTTGTTTGTTTTTTAAATCCAGAATTAAAAGGTCGAGCCAGATACTTCTAAACAGTCAACTGCCTTCTCTTTCCCTAATCAGGATTTTTCTAGGTACAAAAGTCCAAAGAAGCTGCTGGAATTTGGTGAAAGGGAATTGATCAAGGTGGATGCCCTCATGTGCACAGGAGTGCCTTTCGTGTCAGGAAAGAGAAGCAGGCTTGGCCCCCAAATATACTCAACATTCTCCCCATCTGTGCATTCACTGTCAGAAGAAGATGAGGACGATGATGCGGATGACAGTGGGAGCCCCATACCTTACACTGAAGTGCTTCGATTCCAAAGGAAAGGCACTCACTGCCAAATGGTCGGCACAGGTCAGAAAGCACCAGACCCATCTTCCGGATCCGGAAGCTGTCAGGCAACGGAAGGGTGCTGGACAGATTTAATAGTGCCAGGACCCTTCATTTCGGCTGAGTGCATGACAGGGGAGGATGCTTCTGGGTTCCCAGAGAGTAAGAGGACCTCATTTTCTGAGGGTTCTTCTGTGGAAGAATCGCTTCGGTTTCCCAATTGTCCAGCTGCTGGAGGAGAAGGACAGGAAGACATGGATGGGGGTATAGATGTTTTGCTTCAGTTGCCCACACTAGTGGGAAGACCTGACTGTAACTTTCCCACTGGGATGCAGTGTGTGGCTGCAGGAGGCCATCCTGAAGCCAACCATGGAAGATTAGAAGGCTCAGACATAGCTTCATTTGGGTTACAAAACAAATGGGACTCCTTTGAGTTCCTCACTGAGAAGCAGCTTATAGACGAGAGAAGTTTTGAAAATGACTCTAGTGGTTGTGGAAGACATATGGTAGAAATCCCTCTTTTGAATGTGTCTTGTGTGGGCTTGGAAAATGGGGTACTGGGAGGAAACGGAGACTTGGAACTGGACAATGATCCAGAACCTATATTTCATGATTATCAGCCTAGGCACGTGCATTATATTTCAAGAACCTGAATTGGACAACTGGTTGTTGTTGTTCAGTCATTAAGTTGTGTCCGACTCTTCGTGACCCCATGGACCATAGCACGCCAGGCCTTCCTGTCCTCCGCCCTCTCCCGGAGCGTGCTCAAGTTCATATTCGTTGCATTGGTGGGATGACCGGTATCCACCTAAAAATGATGGGAGTAACTCTAGAGGTTTTCCTCACCAAGACCAAGGTTGTGAATTTTGCACTAAAAATCCCAGGAGAGCCAAAAGAAGGAATCACAAATTCTGTGTCCATAACATAATGTTCTAATTAGACTTTTTAAAAAAGTATTTCACTCAGAGCTGTTGGTTTATGACAGTAAGAGGGGCAGGAAGTGCAGTTGAATTGTACTTCCTGTTTCCCACGTTTTTCCATCATGTCCAAAGGCAGTCTTTTGTTAATCAGAAATGTGTGGAAAAAGAAGCATAACTGACCCATGCTTCCTATTTCCTCCACTTATCATTATATCCCAAACAGCTCTCATTGCAGACTTTGCATTGGAAATTGGAATTTCTCTCCCAAATGGAGTCATGTGTGCTTGTCTGGGGTCCATCGAGCAGGCAGAAGCCAATCCCAATGTAAGCTGGCTCAGATTGAGGGAATCTGTCTATGTGTCATCTGCAAGGCTGAGAAAATTGATATGGTGGAGTAGGCTGAACAGAGGTGGATAATTGAGGAAGAAATGTGTAGTGTGGGGAAAGAGAAGTCATCAAATGGGTTTGGAGGCACAGCAAAGCAGGCCTGAGAAACCACTAGCGGAGAAGGGGAGTTCTGAGTTGCAGGAACTAGGTCACCAACAGGATATCCAGGGTTGTGTTCCCTGTTGAAGGAACTTAAGTTTAGATAATATCCCCCCATCCTAGCCAGCCAATCAAGAGATGAGGCCCTGAACCAATCCAGGCCTAAAGAATGCATGAAGAACCTTTGGCAGGTAGAGAGGCGCTGCAGCTCCTCAAGGGTAGCTGAATATTAAAGGATTTCTCTCCTTCGACCAAAAGTACTCAGCTTTGGGACCCATCAGTGCCAGAATCTAAAGGCAGTGTAGTAGTGGCTTAATGAACCATACATCAAGAGTTCGGAGCGCTTCATCTGAGACAGGATTTAAACTCCTGATGTTGGATGTTCTGCAATATTTAACATGTTTACACAAGACAGCAATTGTAAGTGTTTTATTTAAAGATAAAATTTTCTTACAGAAGTCTAAAACAAACTCCCAGAACTTGACAGAGAGTGGAGGTGGTTGCAAGAAATACAAGGTGTGTCTTTTATGGTGGCTGTTTTATCTCACTCCTGGTCAACAACAGGTGTTCAGGGCACACACTGTCATGCTTTGTTGGGGCTTGAGGTTTGCCAGGTCAAGGCCAGTCAGACAAAGTCACTCAAGGCAGGTCTCTCAGAGCAGGACTCAGGACCTTGGAAAGCCTCCAGGTGGCCCTACTGACTGAGCTATAGAAAGGTGTTGCCTCCGAGTGGAGCTGAAATCATCTGAGGAATTATAAAGGCAGGCAAGGCCTCTTCTGGGTTGGGCTTCACCTCCTTGAAGGAGCCAGCTGTGTTCCTTAAAACAGTCCTCCTCTGATTCTGAATCCTTTGGCTTGTGCAATATCTAGGATAGCCTTCTCCATCCTTGTGCCTTCCAGATGTTTTAGACTTCAACTCCCATTAGCTCAACCTAGTATGGTCAATGATCGGGATGCTGGGGTTGTAGTCCAAAACATCTGGAGGGCAGCAGGTTGGAGAAGACTGGTCTAGGAGATGGAAGAGCTGCTGTGGACTCATCTCTGAGTCCAAGGATAGTGGCACGGCTGCGTCCTTTGGACAGGAGGACCTGGCAGAAGGCACTGAAGCCTCCACCCCATAAAAATGGTATGAACCTCATCTGTGTCTTTCTTGGAGCACTGTAGGATCCCAGGATCAGGGGCTGTGGCATACTGTCTTTTGAACAGTTAGACATGTGTCCCAATTGCAAATTGAGAACATGGCATAATTCAGGTGTGTGTTTTTTAAACGCAGAATCACAGTCAAACCATTCACGGGTCAAATTTCAATGTACATCCATCAGTTCAGTAGGTTGAAGTCAGCATGCGAACATGCAGTAGTGGAGTCCACTAGCAATCCTTGGGGAACAATCAGTGGAGAAGAAACTTGTGGAAAGTTAACTATTGCAGAACCTAATTCACTGCAAAGTGATAGTATTTTCTTTAGCTGCAACTATGCAAATCTTCCCCCATAGTGAAGAGCATGTGGGGAGAAAGACTTATCTTCCACTTCAGATAATTATTATTCAGATTATTATCAAATAAGGTAGTTTTAACCATAACGAATATTTCTACATCTGCTATGAGGATTTGGCCTTCCTAAAGAATGTTAGGAGAACAAACAAATGATAGGTTTGTTTTTTACACTGCAATCCTGTGCATGTTTATTTGGAATTAAAAGTTGCAGGGCTTGCTCCCAAGTGAATGTGCATAGGTTTGCACTGTTAATTTGATAGATTTATCTATGTAGAAGTGCAACTGTTGCAGCTGGCATCCACTCTGCTAAGCATGAGAGACCTTCGAAGATACAAGGCTATTATCTGATGAGTGTGTGTGTGTGTGTGTGTGTCTGGAAAAGAGGGAGACTTACGCCTTGTCCATCTCCCAGCAATCACTGGGCTTCATCACACAGAGCTGTTATCCTGTGATTGAGACTGCTTCTTCACGGAAGTTTGCGGGCTGTTTACATGATGCCGTGACCCTGCTGTGACCCTCCCAGGCATCTCCTGCACTAAATGCCCTTTGTTCCGTTTTTAAATAGATCATAGATAATGAGTCATCAAATTACCCAGTTACGTTCCGCTTCAGTTTCCTCCATGAAAAGAGGAAAAGCGGCAAGAGGAGCGAGATCAATGCAAGATCATGGAAGACTCAGATACGGGGAGAAGGAGGGGGAAAGGAAGCATGTGAAAAAGGCAGTCATGATTCTCATTTAAAATGGAAGCAGAAAGCCCCATTTTAAATGCAGGATTTTAGGCTGGTGCAGAGATGCCCAGAGTTTACAGTGCACTGTCTCTGTTTGGTAGTGACAGCAGACTACCCGGGGTGCTGAGTCCGGTGAGCGTTGTATTCTGACCGGCTGCTTAGCAGACATGGCAGGTCAGGCTGGTGAGTCTAGCCAGTGCTCTGTCCAAAAGCTTCTTCCAGTCTCTTTCTGAAACAGGTTGGGAGGAGGATGGAGTAGGATAGCAGCAGAGGCAAGTGCCTGGAGACAGGGCTTCTCTTGACTGCAGGCTCCTCTCTTTCCCTCCCTCCATGTCTTCCCAAGCTGTTTCAGGAGATGGAGGGAGAAAGGAGGTTGGCAACTGGGGGGGCGGGGGGGAGCAAAGTAGCTGCTTCTAATGGGTGAGTAGTGATCCACTGGCTGCCTAGTGTTAAGCCCAGTTTTACATTCCAGGTCCATTGGTCAGTGGCAATACCCCTTGGTCAAAATGGTGAGGATTTCCCAGGAGAACAAAAACCTACCTTGGCCAAAGCTGCTTTCTTCCTTTCCCTTTAGTCTGGGGGTTCTGAGCCTCGGATTTGCTGGCCATATCTGGCCCGTCTGGGGTCACGATCCAATCATCCAGGATTCCCCAGGTGGCTGTGCACCCATCCCCTGCTCCCCACTCCCAGCTGATGATAGTTTGGCAGTTTCCCAGCTTTTACACAGTTTTCCCCCTCCCCCTCTCATTCTATAAATTTTAAAATGCCTGTCCCAAGATTTAGCTACCAACAGTAAGAGCTTTAAGTGAAAATATGTTGGTGTTTTCGCCCTGCCCCCTTTGGCTTTAGTCCTGCCCCCTATTACCTTTGGTCCCTCTCCCACTGGAATGCAGCCTCCTGAGAGCGTCTCTGAAATGAAATTTGGACCTCGGACTGAAAGAGATTCGACAGCCCTGCTTTAGTCCTACATCACCTCGCGGAGTGCCTGGGAAATCACTGTCCATCTCCACCCTAGTAACACTTAGGGCGATTTCAAACAGTGTTTTCTTAAGGATGCGTGCTGTGACAAAGTTTGACACATGCATCCACAAATTTGAATTATGGCTCCGGAAATGCCTCTTGCTAGCAGTATTCTGTTTCTGCAAATAGGAGTGGTTCCTTTCAGGAGCGATTTCTGGTCTTTCTGTCTAAAATGAGAAATGCTTTTTGAATTACCAAATCCCAATTCACCAATAAATGAGACTGCCAAATCACAACCCAGAAATTCCCCACGTGCCTTTAAATTTGCCACTCAACTAGGAGATAACGAAGCCTGGCTTCTCCTGTTTGCCCCCGCCCACCAGCCACCCCTCTTCAGTCAGTTTGTCCATCCCTTTCTCCACCTGCTAGAGCTGTGGGTGTCCCACTCAAGAGCTTGGTGGGAGGAGGGCGAATAAAAGAATGAGGGGAGAGTATCAGGAGACGTTGTGGTCACCATCTCCTGCTCCAGTGGAAAATGTAAAGCCAGGGAGGGAATCTCCAGGTTGGACGCTGGCAACCCTACAATGTACATGTGGCGTGTGTGCATGTATGCGTGTGCCTTTCCAAAGGGTTGTGCACTGTTAAAATTGCCAAGGAATGCGTGTTTCATATTTCGCACCCATAAAAGGGAGAAAAATAAACATTTGGAAAAACCCAAATCAACACAAAAATGGATGTTGTGAAGTGTCCTACACAAACAGGGAGAGCTACTTGAACAATTTCCCACAGAATGAAGAACAACCACATTCATTTTGAGGGAGGTCTGGTTGACCCAAAAGTTCCTGTAAGAACTTTTAGCCTGACAGTCTTCACAAAACGTGAAACCAGACTCCTGGCTCACCTTTTCTGCTGCTGACCTGTTTTCATGATGGGGCACCACTCTTCTCACTGCCAGCAGCCACTCCAGCAGGCTGAGATGAGAGGGAGAGCAGGGCCACTCCACCAGCTGTGCTAAAACCATGTTTTCTTCTTCCCTCCCTATTCCTTTTTCTTTGTGTGCCATGTCTGTTTAGACTGTAAGCCTGTGGGCAGGGATGAGAGGGTTAATTGATTATGTGTAAGCCACTTTGGGAGCCTTTTTGGCTGGCTGAGGCAGCATAAAAATACTTCAAATAAATAACACACACACCCTGCATGGACTAGAGCAGGAGTTAGCAACACGCAGCCTGTGGGCTGCATGTGACCTCCACCAAGTTGACTACGGTGGCAAAAAAAATTGCTGCAGGGAAAAAACACTACAACGGGCAAATTTAGCTTTACATTATAATTGCTCGGCAAATTTTTTTTGCTGTCAGCCACGGAATTCCACGGTATGGCCCACTGGGCAGTTGGGGGAAGTGAAAATGGCCCCAGGACCTCCTGAATGTGCCCACCCCTGCCCTAGAGTGAGGGCAGGATGCACTACCCTCATTCTGAATGGGCTTCATGATGATACCAATGAGAGCGAGGGAAATGCTTCCTCTCCCCAGGGCCTGCTGGGGGAAAACAGCACTTGCCACGATGATATATTTGCCAGCTCTTCTGCATCTCACTCAAACGGCAGAAATTACATTCTCAATGTTGCAGTGTTCAAGCAGGGTGGCAAAGTCAGAGGAGCCATTTCAGCTTAGCCCTATTTTAAAAGTGGAGCCTGCTCATTTTTATATGGTGAAATATATTCTGGCCCTGCTGGATGTGGTTAGATATTTGTTCTGTACCCGTGAATTTCAGACTGTTCCAGGTAACTCTGTGTTAAGCTGATCAGGACTCCCTTAGTGAGAAGGCTGATAATGACGCACATGCTCCTCTGCAAAAAAGAGGTTAGGTGTTTCCAAGAGCGCATTCTCGGTTCATCCAGGGAGACAACCAGCCCCACCAGCAAGGCTGACCTTACATATGAATGGGGTTTTTTTTTTTTCCTCTGCATGGTATGCCAATCTTCCCCAACCTGGCACCTGCCAGATGTGTTGGACTACAAGTCCCATTAGCCACAGCTAGCATCACCATTGGCTGTGATGGATAAGGATGATGGGAGTTGGGAAAGGCTGCTAAGTTACACCCAGTGGAGGCTGATGGCTCCTATGCCAGTGGAGCGGTGCTGACCCATTTTGTGGACAGAGTTCAGAGCTTTTGGATGCCTTCTTTAAAATTCTGACTGAAACCCAGAGCGGATCCGCTGCCCTGCTGACCTAAGCGCCTCCACTGGTTGCACCTATGTAGAACTTCAAACTGCAGCCACTCGGTGGTGGAGACTGACATTGCACTGGTATTGTAAAAGGCCAAATATACATCGCTGTAAAGGCATCTGAGTTTCATGTCGGGTGAAGCTTCATTATATGTTAAATTGTGCAGTTACAAGGGGGGAAATGGTGCTTGGGATACTTACTGTACTTTCCAAGACACCCGTAGAATGCGTCTGGTGCTGGGTCACCCCGACTTACCGTGGTAAGGGAAGCACGGGTGCAGAGCAACCCTGTTCTTGGCAAAGCAAGAAGCTTTGACTTCAGTCTTTCTTTTTCATGGAGTTGATAAATTAAGGGCTGACTTGGTTGTTATGAGATCATCTATTCCAAGACCTATAAGAGTTGAGCGTTGCTGGCCTAGATGCTTGAAATATGACTACTAAGAATCGCAACTCATGCTGCAAGTTACTTGTGGTCCTGAAATGTAAATTAGAGCTCTCTCAGACAGGAAGATACTTATCTAGCATGTCTTGCTTCACTACTACGTTCTCCAGACTTCCTTATTCTCTTCATGGGAGGAAGCGTTGGCTATTTGCCAGCACAAGATGCAAGAAAGGAGAAATGGGTACACACACGAGGTGTAACGACGCTGTGCAGAAAAAACAGAAGCAGAAAAAAATGAGTTTCCCATGAGTATAGAATCAGAAAGAGGGAAAGATCCATGAACAAAACATGCCCTCTGAATTTTTTTTAATAGAAGCAAAATTCCTCTGGGTGACCAGAAGGGCAGGCACGCCTCTGAACCGAAACGAGCTGTTGACAAAGCGGTTCTGTTGTCTTACGACAACAAGTCTTTAAACCAGTTCAGCAAAGGGGCCGGTGATGATGAGCAGCAGATTAACAGCAGATCTGTGGCACAGCTTCATTTGCCAAGGAGACAGATGGCACTCGAGGAGTGATGTGAAAGAACCTATATGGGAACCTAGGATGTACATATTGTAAGGATCCCGGGGGTGGGGGGTGGCATGCAGGCTTTGTAAAGTGCCATGTACAGTAGGTGGATGGTGCTATAGAAATAAATAATACCCCCTCACTGGCAGACATTGTGCCCCCTCTTACATCTGCTTCTTGCTCCTACTCCTCCCCCCTCCCCAGCAATGCCAGTCACAGAAAATAAAGGTTTTTATCTAGCCCCTCGCCTTCTGTCCCTCTTCGAATCCATCTCTTGGTCATGCTGAAGTATGACCAGATGTTGGATTCTGGTGAGTGAGTGAATGAGTGAGTGAGTGAGTGAGTGAGACAGAGAGCTACTGTTACAAGATGTCAGGGTTGGATCGGAGACCACAGAGCCCCAAAGCAGTTCTGATTCTGAGGAAGAGATAGAAACCATGGGAGAGGAACCCGCGTGCTGTTCAGAGGCACAGCCGGGGGGAGAGCCCCTCCCTGCTCACATTCATGAGAGTGGTAGCGACCCTGGCAGGCAGGGGGAGGGACAATTGGAGCTTCGGGATGCGAGGAGCTGGCGAAGGGACAAGTGGGAGAAGGAGAGCGCCGAGAGGAGGCGCTCAGCTCTCTTGGCATGACATCAACAGCTGCATCCCGATGCCCCATGGGAAAGGGGCAGACTTTCGCCTCCTAGCCCTTAAATCCAGAGGTTTCCCGCCTCTGTCCTCCAAACGGAGATCAACTGATTTCACTAAGGCTAGAAACCTCTGGTAGGTAGCTCTCTAGAGTTTCCCTCATTAGGCTCATGCAATTAGTATCTGTAAGCGTCATTAGGTTGAATGGAAATAAAGCCTTGGAAAAGAGCCCTATCGTCTGTGTGCTGATTCTGGCTACTTGAGGATTTCAGAAGGCAGCAAGGGTGCTCCTGACACAAGCAGTTGAGGCTGGTGGGGCAGTGAATCCGCTCCAGGTTTCAGTCAGAGCCAGTCCAAGGCTTCGCATTTGGAATGATCTGGAATTAGGAATGAGCAGTGAAATGGCCAAGTTTGTGGATGACACCAAATTATTTAGGAGGGTTAAACAAAAAGGGATTGTGACGAGCTCCAAAAGGATCTCTCCAAACTGGGAGAACGGGCATCCAGATGGCAAATGTGGTACAGTGTAAGCAAGTGTAAAGTGATGCATGTTGGGGCAAAAAATCCCAAATTAAGGTATAACCTGATGGGATCTGAGCTAGCAGTGACCAACCAGGAAAGAGATCTTGGGGTTGTGGTGGACAGCTCAATGAAGATGTCAACCCAGTGTGCGGCTGCTGTAAAAAAGGCAAACTCCATGTTAGGCACAATTAGAAAAGGAACTGAGAATAAAACTGCCAAGATCATACTGCACTTATACAAATCTATGGTGCGACCACACCATAGATTTGGAATACTGTGTACACTTCTGGTCACCACACTCCCCCAAAAAGATACTGTAGAGCTGGAAAAAGTGCAGAAAAGGGCAACTAAAATGATCAAGGGGCTAGAACATCTCCCCTATGAGAAAAGTTACAACAGCTGGGATTGTTTAGCTAAAGGAAAAAAGGGGTAAGGAGAGACATGATAGAGGTGTGCAAAATTATGCATGGTGTGGAGAAAGGGGATAGGGAGACATTTTTCTCCCTCTCTCAAAATACTAGAACCCAGGGTCATCCTATGAAGCTGATTGGTGGGAGATTCAGGACAGATAAAAGGAAGGACTTCTTCACACAGCATCTAGTTACACTGTGGAATTCACTTCCACACAGTTTAGTGATGGCCACCAATTTGGATGGCTTTCAAAGGGGGTCAGACACATTCCTGGAGGAAAAGGCTAACAATGGCTGCTAGTCTTGGTACCTCCAGTACCAAAGGCAGTGAGCCTATGTACACCAGTTGCTGGGGAACATGGATGGGAAGGTGCTGTTGAGCTCATGTCCTGCTTGTGGGTTCCTGGTCGACAGCTGGTTGGCCACTGTGTGAACAGAATGCTGGACTAGATGGACCCTTGGTCTGACCCAGCAGGGCTCTACAGGCACTCCAAGTTGTTTAAGATCATGAAAGGCTTCACAGGACGTGGCTTTCAGACACGGATTCTCACCTTTATTTATTATTACCGATTTGAATGTTGTGCTCCTTTCACCTTGGGCTGAGAAATGCATGACTTTTCTGTTGTTTAATCGAGCACATATGAAATGAAAATACTGTTTCAAAATTACACGCTGATCCCCGTCACCCATTGTGCTGTGCAACTTTTTCAGAAGGATTTTGCCTTCACCACCTGCCAAGAGCAGCACAACAGAATTGCAGAAGTTCCGTAGACACAGGCTGAGGCGTGGAGCCCTGCTTCTTAAAAAAAAGAGAGACGCCGCTGGACCAGAAAAACGAGCTCTTGTTCTGAGGAATGCCAGCAGGAAGTTCCTTATCAGGAAACACACTTGGCCTTTGCTCAGAATACTGGAGGGTTTGGCGTCTTCTGCGTCATGCGGCTCTGTATGCCTGTGGTGCTTGTGCAGGGAAGAGATCGTGGTCAGGCATTCGTGCCCACGGGTGTTTGTTCTGCTCCATGTGCTCTAGTGGGGATGGAAAGACCATGTTAATCCTCCAGCCTGGGCAAAGGGAGTAGCCCAAGATCATCAGCGCAGGAATTCAGAGCCTCCCCAAAAGGGATTTAGCCAGGAGTGGGGGAAGCTAGCCTTGCTTCGTGACTAATCGTGCCTCACTATTAATGAAGGACTTTTTCGCCTTCTGGGTCTTGTGCTCCCTAGTGGGTAAGTGACCAACCTTCAGTTCCTCTCCCTTCTTTCTTTTTGGTGTCTCTTTATTAACTCTGGCTCTTTTAGCTACAGCAAGAGTTCATCAAGGCGGTGAACATGCTGTCCATGTAGCTTCTGGTTCACATTGCATTTGTGTTGAGTTTGTGCGTCGTGACGTTGTCATAGCTCCATTTGTTTCAACCACCAAGCAGGTAGCGAAGGCGTCCTGTGAACTACCGAGATCAGCATCTTCAGGAACTGCTCTCTCCCCCCCCCACCCCGATACTGGTCTCGGAGAGGAAATGTGAGAGAGTGTCCAATCCAACTGAAGAAAAATGCAATAATGGGAAATGGGAAATAAATCAAAAGTATCACACTGGGGACTTTCTGATTCAAAGCCGTGCTTCATCGCTCCCAGATCACATGCTTAGAGTGTGAATTGACAGTGACAAAGCCACAGCTTTGAATCGGGAAGCCCCCAGTGTGACTCTCACCTCAGCCACACATCTCCCAGGGTGGCTTTGGGAAAACCATTGGCTCAACCTTCCACTCATAAGAGGGGGATAATACGAGTGACTCAGTCGTACAGTTGTTGTAAAAATTACTCAATTACTAGAAAATGCCCTAAATGCATGGCACTGAAATCTAACACATCCAGAGGGCACCACACTGGGGAAGGCGGCTTTATATTTATTTATTTATTTATTTATTTATTTATTTATTTGCAATATTTATATACCACTTCTCATTTGCAAAAAAACTAAACACCGTTTAGAGAGGGATCTGATGGCCTCTAGTCTAGACTGCATCGGGTGGGAGCCGGGGGGATAGGATAGTGGGCATAGGATAGTTTGGATTCCTGGATCTGCGGTTGGAGTCAGTGCTCTGACTTCAGACGCAGGAGTCCAAGCTCTCTGCCCCCTCCCCCTCCCAGCTGGCATGGAGAAAACTGCGCTGGCTGCCTCTCCGAGCTCGCAAAGGCGACCTTGGAGAGGAGGGAAAGGGGCAGTTCTGTGGACAGGGAGGGGAGGGTATGGAGTAGGCTGCTTACAAGGAATCCTCCGGCCTCCCCAGCCCCCTTCCTTCCTGCTCCTCAGAGCTCCAGCTAGACGGGAAAACAGCCTGTCTAGCAAAAATGCAGAGCGGAATGGGTGTGGAAGCAAAGATCGCCTCCACGCTTCTCCCACTCTGCATTGGATACCCATCAACCTCTGAGTTCAGAAGCTGACAGGCATCCCGATAGGACTGCACCCTTAGATGCTTGAATTTAAATATTTAAAACACTTCAAATACATGCTAAATAGATGATGATGATGATGATGATGATGATTTTAAAGCATGCCCCAACAACATAACCTACTTCTGTGCCTTTAACAGCCACCTTGTCTGCACAAATCAGCAAGTGCAGCTTTCTTCTGTCACGCTCCTCCGCTGATGTTGACGCAACAAGCTACTGCACGGCGCGTGAGACGGGGGCAGTCCAAAAGCCGGCAATGCTGCAGGCCCCCTCCAGCATGTTATCCATAGTGCAATAAGCTCCTAAGCCAGCCTTCTCCAACCTGGTGCCCACCGGCTGTGTTGGACTACGACACCCATCATCCCCAACCATCATGGCCAACACAGGGAGCGGGCACCAAGCTGGCTTCCTAAGCAGTGTTCCAACAACAACAGCACAAAGTCTCACCCCCTACCGTAAATGTCGACATTTGCGAGGGGTCTCTGTAATGTGCAGTCCTAGCTTCATACCACGGTCACCTCTCTCACTGAAGCTGCATGTTATTCTTTCCCACCTGCTGTATGCCATATTCATTTCTGGTGCAGTGGCTAGAGAGTGTCGGACTAGAACTGGGGAGATTCCAGTTCCCCACTCAGCTATGAAGCTCACTGGGTGAAGTTGAGCTGGATGCTATCTCTCCACCTAGTCTACCTCACAGGGTTGTTGTGAAGATACAAATGCAGGGGAAGGGTTGACCATGTACACCACTTTGAGCTCCTTGGATGAAGTGTGGCTTGTGTGTGTGTATTATATATAAATTTCATAATTTAATGATGAAATTAATCTGCAATAGACTTTATGGCATTGGGTTCTGAAGAAGCAGGATGTTTTAGGGCCAAACTAGATGTATGAGGCAATTTCATGTATGTTAAACACGTATAAACACTGTCCTGGGTATCTACTCTTTATGTAATTGTAGCAGGTGGGGGAGGGGAGCAAAACCTATTGGCTCCCCCTCCATACCTTGTTGCACTCTATTGCTTAGGTAGGAAGAGGCTTTCTTCATGCGGAGCTGTTATCCTGCAATTGAGATTGCTCCTTCATGGAAGTTTGCAGGCTGCTTACATGACGCTGTGACCCTCTTGCACTAAATGCCCTTTGTTCCATTTTTGAATAGATCGCAGATAATGAGCGATCAAATTACCCCGTTGTGTTCCGCTTCAGTTTCCTCCGTGAAAAGAGTTAAAGCGGCAAGAAGAGGAGCGAGATCAATGAAAGATGATGGAAGGCTCAGACACGGGGAGAAGGAGGGGGAAGGGGGGCGAAAAGGAAGCACGTGAAAAAAGGAGTCGTTGTGATCCTGCATTTAAAACAGAAGTGGAAAGCCCCGTTTAAATGCAGGATTTTAGGCTGGAGTAGAGATGCTCAGAATGACTGCAGAATCAACAGGCCTCAAACGCAGCTGTTCTATAATTCAACACACAGAGACGTGGCAACTGAGCAGAGCTCCATCCGCTGTTGCTGCTCCCAGTTCTACAGGAGCTGCCAAGGTTCGAACCAATAACTAAGCCATAGTACACCACCACCACCACCACCACCCGGATACATGACCCTCTCCATAATTTCAAGGGATTCCTGGTGGCCAGATCACTTCTGGTATCAGAGCAGAACTGGGCGAAAACAGTTTAAAAGCAATGGAGGAGTGGGCAGGTTTTGCTCCTCAGAGGCGGCTTAAACCTGGTGTGCATGTGTGAATGCTAACATTTTTTTTAAAAGGCATACTCAACATCTAGGGTGGCCACCACGTGTCCTCTTTTACAGAGGACAGTCCTCTATTTGAAGGGCTGCCAGAAGACCATCCTCTTTTGCAGGCAGCCTCTATTTGAAGGGTCGTCCTGTCCAAGTCTGCTTGAAAGCTAAAGAACCAGAAGAACCAGTGTCCACCAGCCGAACAGGCAGGCGACACATAGGTGACCTGGCCAGAGCCATCTGCACCATGGTGAGATGGACTGTACTTCTATTTAAATTACAATAATTATTTCTAAATTTGCTTCTATACATATAAATTGGCATATGAAAATGTATATGCAAATCAGTGTCCTGTTTTGTCTTCTTTTTGGTGATGCATCTCCTCTTTTTTGGCAATTCATAAGTGGCCACTCTACCAAGCGTCTCCCTAAAATGACAAAATGGAGACAAAGTAGGAAGCAATGTTTTGTCAGGGGCACTTGCCAGAAAATAGAGATTGCCTCTAGGAAATGGGGCCAGTTAGCCCATGTACCATCTCCATGTAATGCAATGGATTGAAAGAATGAACGAATGAAAGGGAACAGGGCTCTTTCCATTAGGATCTGGCAGTCTAAATGTACACATTTGCAAAGTGTGAGAGTTCAACACGACTGAGGGCAGGGGCAACGCAAGGGAGTTGCCATCTTAGAAAGAAAAAAAGGAAGTCCAGATGGGTGCTCCACTGCAGGCATTGTTATAACAGGGGAATTCACAGACACTAAGGAAATGTAAAAAATAGAATTGAATGTGAACGTGTAAGGGCCAGACCAGACAAGACATGGGAGTTCTGGGACTGGGACTTCCCATGTCTTTTTCTTTGTCAAATACCTGCTTCGGGGGAAGGCCACATTATGGGGCAATTTAACTGGGAGAAATGGGGCAGGGGAAAGGGTTAACTCCCTCCCTCCTGCTCCAAGGACCCAATCCAGATACTCCCTGCAATGCAGCTAAGGTGGCATTGTCTAAGAAGAGGACAAAAGAGGACACAAGTGTCGGGATGCTAATTTCTAGCTGTAGATGCAAATTTAGAAGTAATTACTATCATTTAAGCAGCAATAAAACACGCCTAACCCTAGCGGGGGAGACTGTGACCTGGTGAGCTGTTGGCCTCCTGCTCCGGCCGCTCCCCAGGTGCTAACAGGGGATGGGCAACGCTAAGGTGCCTCCTGGTCTCCTTTCTTAGGGCTCTTTATCTTTAAAGCAGACTTGGACTGGACAGCCCTTCAAATGGAGGCGCCTTCAAATAGAGGGCGGTCTGCTTGACAGGTCTTCCAACAGAGGACAGTCCTCTGTAAAGTAGGACACATGGCCACCCTACAATGCAGCTGCTATTTTAAAATAAAATGCAATAACAGAAAGCAAAGAGACAGAGATGCATTCACAACTTTAAAGCGAAGCTTTCGAAACAAGCGGGACTAGTGTTGAGTAGCCTTCCTTGTTTCTAACCTTTTCTGAGGAATTTGCAGCCACGGGGGCAGGTGAGTGTGCATGATGCAAAAGTATAAACATTAAAATGCACAAAACGGCACATGTGTGGAAGTTTTAATGATTTATTTATTTATTTAATTTCTTAATCGCCCATCTGGCCAGTCATCTGGCCACTCTGGGCGATGTACAATGGTACAATTTAAAACGGTAAAATTATACATTAAAACATTATTTAAAAATACTCTAACCCACCCCAAATGCCTGCCTGAATAACCAAGTTTTCAATGCGTGGCAGAAGCTCATTAAAGAGGGGGCATGGCGGAGTTCCCTAGGGAGGGAGTTCCACAGAGTAGGGGACACCACAGAGAAGGCCCTCTCCCTCGTCCTCACCAGCCTAACTGTCCTGGCTGATGGGACAGAGAGAAGACCATCCAAGGCTGATGTTGTTAAGCGGCCTGTCTGGTGTTGCTGGAAGCGCTCCCTGAGATAGGCTGGGCCGGAACCACATAGGGTTTCAAAACCAACACCTTGAATTTGGCCCGGAAAACAACTGGTAACCAGTGCAACTCCTTCAGCACCGGAGTGATGTGATCACGCTGGTGGCTGCCTTTAATCAGGCGAGCTGCCACATTCTGCACCAGCTGCAGCTTCCAAACCGCCTTCAAGGGTAACCTCACGTAGAGTGCATTACAGTTGTCTAGATGAGAGGAGACCAGGGCATGTACTACCAATGGGAGCAGATGGTCGGGAAGGTAGGTGCGCAGCTGCTGTATCAGATGGAGTTGGTACAACGCTGTCCAGCTCACGGCTGACACCTGAGCATCCATGGACAGCTGGGAGTCTAAAATGACCCCCAGGCTGCAGACCTGGTCTTTCAAAGGTAGCCGTACCCAATTCAACACCAGGTCAACATCCCCCAACCTACTCTTGTCTCCCACCAGAAGTACCTTGGTCTTGTCAGGGTTCAGCTTCAGCTTATTCCTCCCCATCCAGCCACTCACCGTCTCCAGACATTTAGACAGGGATTCCATGGCCAATCCTGGTGAAGATTTGAACGAGAGGTAGAGCTGCGTGTCATCCACATATTGATGACACCACACCCCAAACCTCCTGATGATAGCCCCCAGCGGCTTCACATAGATGTTAAATAGCATCGGGGAGAGGATGGAACCCTGTGGCACCCCACACGTGAGTGGCCATGGGTCCGACACCTCCTCTCCCAGTGCTACCCTCTGGTACCTGCCGGAGAGGAAGGACAGAACCACCGTAACATGATGTCTCCAATACCCATCCTCTCCAGGCGGTCCAGGAGGATACCGTGGTCAATGGTATTAAAAGCCGCTGAGAGGTCGAGGAGAACAAGGAAGGAGCATTTGCCCCTATCCAAAGCCCTCTTCATATCATCCACCAAGGTGACCAAAGCCGTTTCTGTCCCATGCCCAGGCCTGAAACCCAATTGAAATGGATCTAGATAATTGGCTTCTTCCAAGTGTGCCTTCAACTGCATCGCCACCACCTGCTCAATCACCTTGCCCAAAAATGGCAGATTCGAGACTGGGTGAAAGTTGTTCAACATTTGGGGATCCAAGGAGGGCTTCTTTAGGAGTGGTCTTATCACTGCCTCCTTGAGGGCTGACGGCATCACTCCCTCCTCAAGGGAGACATTCACCATGACCCTGATCCCCTCACCCAACCTCTCTCTGCAGCCCATAATGAGCCAAGATGGGCAAGGATCAAGTAAGCAGGTGGTCGGCCTTACAGATGAAAGCACCTTGTCCACTTCAAGTGGGAGTTGTGTCACTCACTGCCAATGATATCACAGATAATATCCAATTATTCATGATACCCACGTGGCCACATTCTGCTTGGCTGTCATGGTAGAAACAGATTATTAGGCGAGGGATGTGTCACCTTTTCGATGTACAAAATGTAACACATGGGAAATGCTTATAAATCTTCCTTACAATATACCTACAAGGTAAGCCAAACCACAAGAGAGCACTTCATGCAATGATTGAGTAACATTTGCTTACTTATGAATGACAAATGACATATTTATTGAGTAAAATAGATTCCAGAAGTGTCCATAGAATGGAGTGCAGCTAAACTGGCCTATTTTTTAACATTATGTGCTGAAATTTCCTGTACAGACTACAGCTAATATCAAGATGCCATTGCCCTGACATCATGATTTGCATTCAGGTTCCAGATGTTGTTGTTGTGTTTTGCTTTAGGGGAAGGTATGTCTCTGCAAAATAGGTGCCAACCTCACTGTTTCATCTCTTAGTGCTAGCAAATTATATGGATCTACCTTGGGTTGTGATTAACAACTTGCCTAGGCATGGTGTTTTATTTAAGTGGAAACAAAACCTTGAGCAAATTTAACATTCTGCAACATTTAAGAATTTGAATCCAACTTTTCACATTTTGCTTTGCTTTGGAAATTCAGCTTTAAAGATACTTTTAAAATATAATTCTTCACTCTTGATCAATGTTATGCCACAAACGTTATTGTTGTTATTATTATTTATTTCATTTCTGTGTTGTCCCATAGCTGAAACTCACTGGGCGGTTTACAACAATTTATAAAAATACACCAGCATTAGAAAAGCACATAATAAAAACAGTCGAATGTTTTTAACACAGAAAAATTATAACAATGTAAACAGCTAAAAGCAATTTAAGTAAACAATATTTACTTAATATCGCATCACCTTGTCAAATTCAATACTTCCCCCCCCTAAAATCCCTGACAGTGCGATCCTATACATAGCTACTCAGAGGTAAGCCCCATGGAGTTCAGTGGAGCTTACTCCCTGGTAAGTGAGCAGGAGATTACAACCAAAATCTGACAGCATCCTTCTGAGAATGTTGCCGGTTAAAAACAATTACACTGGAAGGGTATAAAATTGACATTTGGGGGGAAGCAAATCTGAATGAGGAAGATTCATGTGAGAATCTCTCCCCCAGTTTATTTCCACTTTAATTGCTCTGCTCCCCTCTCCCAAATTCCATCCAAGCCTTTATCCCACCCATCACACTGACCACAGCATCTGTATTCAGAGGCAACGTGCCATTGAATACCAGTTTGTGTGGGACAACGGGGAGGAATAGCAAGGGAAGACTTATGCCCTAGTGCAGCCTTCTCCAACCTGGAGTCTTCCTGATGTGTTGGACTACACAACCCCATCATCTCCAGCCAGCATGACAATCTTCTTTGAGGGAGCTTCTCTGAAGTATCTAGCTGGCCTTATTGGGAGTGGGATGCTTGCTGGTCTACGTGTCTCCCGCCTTCTCCAGCAGGGCTCTTCTTACACCATTCTCTTCTGCACTTGTTGAGGACAATATTGTAATGAGGAGAAAGCTTGTCCTCCACCTGACATTGGGCACTCTTCACGGACAGAGATCCTTGCAGGGAGGTTACACCCACCCCAGGAATCTTTGCACTCTCTCAGCACACACCTTACTCATCATCATGACAGGCAATTTGATAACAGACTAGTGCAAATCCCATGTCACCACGGGGGCTAGTAGTCTGAGAATGATGTGATAAAAGCACCTTTGCCCATTTCCCTTGCGATTGGAACAACTTCACCATTTCTTGAAGTTTGAGGACAAAAACACGTGATGTAAGATCGTTCTCTCTCTTCTCCCTCTGGTGCCCTTTCAGCTCTTTCTCCTCAGCTTCCCTTCCTGCTCCTCTAACTGGCACCAACTGACTTTTCTTCAGCCCTTTCAGCTCTTTCTCCTCCTCCTCCTCTAAGGCTGCCTTTACACTAAAGAAAACCCACACAGTCCTCCCATTCTGGAGGCCTTCCACGTTTATCGCAGACTCCCCCCAGGCAGCGACCACATGATTGCTGAGAGGGGAAGCTTTTAATTTTCAAGGTTCCATAGAACTCACTGAAACAGCATCATCTAGTGGCTGTTTTAATCATGTTACATTCCAAGTTTAAAAAATGGTTCATTAGTTCTGGATCTATTTCAGACAGAATAACCAGAAAATACCTCTGGATGTGCCCTGGAGGTTAACAACATCATGAAAACGACCTGCAAATGTCCGTGAGTGAGCAATCTCAATAGCAGGATAAAAAGCTCCGTGTGAAGGAGCCCTAACTATCACCAACTGACTTCTCTTGAGCCCCTTTCCCAGCATTCTGTGCCTGTCCTTTCATTGGCCCAGCACTCTAAGATCTCACAGGAGTAAGCAGTATTACACATGCATACATACACTGTGTCACATGCTACATTATATGTACAATGCAGGACATATGCATTAATCCCCCCTTTGCCTCATCCCTCTCATTTCTCCCTTCCCAAGCTGTCCAAAGTTCGAGCTCTGAACTTTTTCAAAGTTTCAAAATGTTCTGCACGTCTACACTGCTCAAGTTTCAGTTTTTAAAAAATGAGCAAATCGGTCTGGTAGATCTCTAGTAATAAGCCTTACACTACCATATTCTTATATAAGATGCCCATTCTCAGCTTTCATCCCTTGGTCATGCTGAGTTTTGGGGCACAGTACATCCTCCTGACCTTTAGGAGGTGCTCACCATGACCAAGAAATAGAGGAGACAAGGCAGTATGGGCCGTACCATGTGGGCTGGGCACACACCCTCCCAGGAAAGAGGGAAAGGCAAGCCCAGGGCCATAACTGTATAAGCCAATCTGTTGCCCTTCAGTTGTTTTGGACTTCAACTCCCAATGCTCAGGAATGCTGGGAATTGTAGTCCAAAACATTTGGAAGGCACCAGGTGGGGGAAGGCTGAGCCACCAAACTTTGTTAGTGAATACATAAACACGGCTCTAAAAATAAATGTGTATAAAATGCCATAATAAAACCACCACCACAGTCCTGTGCTCTGATTACATTGGACTGCAGTGTTAGATTAGAAATTTCAAAGGAACTCTCCTATGTTGACCTGTGAGGTCAAGGGAACATCATGGGCATAGTGTTTAATTCACCTTTGAGGATCCTTCAGAAAAATATAGTAGCTGGATAAGGTGTGCACGTTATCTCAGCAGCACAGGCGCTGTAGCAGTCCCACTCACCCCTTCCTCTGCCATGAGGCAAAAGTGAGAACCCCAGTGCACTGAGGCAGTGGAGGCTCATGCTTCCGATGTCAGGGGGGCAGTGAATCTGCTGTACACCTTGGATAGCTCCTTTAGAGTTCTGACTGATTCTGACCAAAACCTGGAGCAGATTCACCATCCCACTGGCGTCAGAGCCACCAGCCTCCACTGCACTGAGGTTAAGTTAGGCTCTGAGCTTAATGGTCTGAATCACAGAATCATAGAATCATAGAATGGTAGGGTTGGAAGGGGCCTACAAGGCCATCGAGTCCAACCCCCTGCTCAATGCAGGAATCCAAGTCAGAGCATCCCTGACAGACGGCTGTCCAGCCTCGTCTTGAACGCCTCCAGTGAAAGGTGGGGCTCCTGTGACCATGTCTTCACTTCAAAATGTGGTAAGCCAGCCCTGTTGTGTTGGGTTCCTCTCTTGCTCTTGCTGCCAAGTCAGCCCCGGACTTTTGGCCTACAGGTGCGCCACTGGCCCCAGACCGTGCAGGAGGACCCCACTCTGCATCTCCTCCCCACACCAGCAGTAACCCTGTTTTTCAAGGGTTGACGCCAGTGTGGGATGCTGCCGTCTCTGAGGTAGGCCTTCTCCCCTTGCTGACACAGGAAGGACCAGTCTGTTCAGTTGCCGCACTTCTGAGGGAACGCAGGTAGTACACAGCCACTGCCTTGGATTATCTCCGCCAGCTGCATTCCATTCCAGATGGTGGGAAAAACCCGGCCTTGTGTATTCATTTCTGCAATCCTCAAAATGGTGATAAGCCTGTTAACCAATGCAGCCCTGGATTTGTTGGTTGGTGCCTTGGCAACAGCAGAAAATGAGCAGTAGAGAACTGGGGGTAGTCAGCAGGTTAAAGCAGAAGTGCTGCCAGGTATGAGGGGAACCCCCCTGGGCAATTCCGGCAGGCTTCCCCCGGCCAGCTTCTCCCTGCTGCCCTGACAGACTTGCCTGCGTTTACCTGGCAACAGAAGCAGTGGCTGTGGCTCCTCCTTCTGCTGCTGTGCCGCCAAAGGCCAGCGCTGTGGTGGGCGGCCGGCGGAGGCCACAGCCCCGCGATGCGCCGTTTTCAATGAAACGCCTTCCATTCCCGGAAGGTAGCCATCTTAAGTCTATTGAAGCACAAGCAATGAAGCGCCTGGGGGTCATCCTGTGACGCTGGTTGGTGGGAGATTCCAGACAGATAAAAGGAAGGGCTTCTTCACACAGCGCATTGTTAAACTGTGGAATTCACTACCACAAGGTGTTGTGATGGCCACCAGTTTGGATGGCTTTAAAAGGGGGCTGGACAAATTCCTGGAGGAAGAGGCTATCAAGGGCTACTAGTCCTGATGGCTATGTGCTACCTCCAGGACCAGAGGCAGCATGCCTATGAACACCAGTCACTGGGGAACATGGGTGGGAGGGTGCTTTTGCACTTGTGTCCTGCTTCTGAGTTCCCGCTCAACAGCTGGTTGGCCACTGTGTGAACAGAATGCTGGGCTAGATGGAGCCTTGGTCTAATCCAGCAGGGCTCTTCTTATGTTCTTGGATAGCTGCTTTAGAGATCTGACTGAAACCCAGAGCAGTTTTACCACCTTGGTCTGATCCAGCAGGGCTCTTCTTAGGTTCTTATGTCTTGTGCCACTTTGAAAACTAACAAACTGAAATATATGTTTATTTGCAAATTTTGAGTAGCACTGAGCCAAACCAATCAGATGCTGCCTTTGTGGGCGGCCAATGAGGGAACCAGAGCAGCGAAGGGGTGGCCTTCCTGCCACTCTGGTGACCTCATTGGCTGCCTGTCCCCAAAGTCAGCTTATGACTGGTTCTGGTCACTGCTAGTCCAAATTAGCAAACAAAAAATACTTTCATTTAAAATGGCGCAGCCTCAACCGGCCAGGCACCACCACTGCTGCACTTTCCTTTGGCAGCACAGTGGCAGAAGGAAGAGGAAAGGAGACGCTGCCTGTCAGGGGGTGGTTCGGAGCCCCTCCCATACCTCGGAGCCCCAGACCTGTGCCTTGTAGTCTGGCTCTAGTGGTGTCACTGAGGGACACAGAGGGAACCTTCAGCCTTTCCCCTAAAGCCTGAGATCCTCATGGTTTGCCCAGTTATCAAGAAAACACACACATCTGTCACGAGGGCATCATGGTCTGGCACTGTTCGTTTTTTCCTCGGCACTCCCAGGACAAAGTCCGTGCTGAAGGCCAAGATTTCTTAAAATAGAAAGCACATTTATCTATGACATAACACAGAGTTGCCACCTTCTTTCTTCCGGGCCCTGCTATTGTGCCTTCGGCAGCAGTTTTGGCACACAGAGATCCAGCAGATGATGTTTTCCCCCATTAGAGCAATGTTGTTTTATTCAGTTGATTATGTAAATTTGTGGTATTTTGTGTTGTTATTTGTATTGTATGCTGCCTAGAGTGGCTGGGTAGCTGGCCAGATGGACGGCTAATAAATCAATCAATAAATAGAATTACTTATCACCACTCTAAGAAAAGCTTCAGCAGCTAAATTTGTGTATTTCAGGCTTCAAGGCATTGAAGCAAGAGGGCCAGAAAGGGGTGTCAACCCTAAATACTTAGGGTTGTTGTGCGGGTATGCTGCCTTGCAAGAAAGGCAGGACAGAAAGGTAACAAATACATAGGGATGTACAGGTGGTGTAAAATCTATTCCGTCTGTGTTTCATGGATTGTCAGCTGCCTTTTCTTCTGTCCTCCACCCATCGATGGAATCGGATTGTTTTTTGTTTCTGAATTTGTGCAAATTCACATTTGTGCAAATTCGCACGTGCAGAAATGTGCATATTCCCCCAAAATGAGCATTGTCACGTTTTAGCCTATGGGGGAAATGCACATTTTTTCCCCCAGGTTTTTTATTTTGCATATTTTTCTACGACAAAATTTCAGCAAAATTTGGGAAAGTTAGAAAAACAGCCCACGAGTCTGCAGAATTCACCTGACGGGGGAAAAGCCGGTCCTCTGTGGAATCCACAGGTCGGATTCATGAAAATCCGAATTCATTTGGTTCCACTGTGGATTTCTCCAACATCCCTACAAATAAACATCTTTTCTGCCCATTTACTGTAAAACCGGAATGTCAGGGAGAAAGTTAGGAAGAAGCTGTACAGCTCAGGGAAGCAGGGAGCACATACTTTGTTTTCTATGTGAAGGGAATGATTTTGCATGGAAAAGCATTCAGTCAAGTGAGCCATACTCACCTTCAGATTTGGGGGTGCCTTTGGGCAAGATGCCCTCAGTTTCCCTTCCCTGGGCGGGTGCTACCTGTGGATGGGCACCAGTCAGTGGTGTAGCAGTAAATGTTGAAGTGCAGGCCCTCCTCATAACAGTCCCCAGTGCCACGCTCCCAAGGAGAGTCCAGAAATCCAGGCAGCTGTGTTGACCCAAATCAACCACTCAGTTCTACCAGTTTTCATCTCCATGAAGAGCGGGTCTATTGTAACGCTCATGGGTCTTCATTGCCGGTCCAGGACCAAGCCACCGCAAAGTCCTTTGCATTTTCAACAAGGAACCTAGTTAAACTATGGAATTCGCTGCAAGACGTAGTGATGGCCACCGATTTGGATGGCTTTAAAGGGGGACTGGACAAATTCCTGAAGGAAAAGGCTACCAATGGCTACTAGTCCTGATGGCTATGTGCTACCTACAGTAGCAGAGGCAGTATGCTTATGTACACCAGTTGCTGGGGAACGTGGGCGGGAGGGTGCTTTTGCACTTATGTCCTGCTCGTGGGTTTCCCGTGGGCAGCTGGTTGGAACAGAATGCTGGACTAGATGGACCTTGGTCTCATCCAGTATGGCTCTTCTTATGTTCCGATTGTGAGGACTAAAGCTAAGTTCAGAGGGAACAGGAAATCCTGAGAGCAGTGGCTGATGTCATCAGCATCCTTGCTAATAACGAAGACCCGGTGCGTTGACTCTGTAAGCCCTGGCTCCATTATACCACTGCCAACAGTTCTGATGGTTCTGCTGTCTTTAAGCCAGAATTTGACAGGACAACCCTCCCAACATAAGACACCTTCAAATAGAAGATGGTCACGTGGCAGCCCTTCAAATAGAAGGCTGTCCTCTGTAAAAGAGGACACATGGCCATGCTGCCTGCCACAGTCACCACAGTCCATTGCTTGCCCTCTCTGTCTGGGCCCAGGCTGCATCAATACCCAAAAGGAAAGAGCAAGGCAAGTGGAGGCTCAAAAGCTTGGGGAAGGCAGGTGAATAAGTAGCAATAGCCAGGAGGAGAGGGAGGGCGGGCAGGACCCAAAGGTCTGGAGGTAAACAGTGGGTTTGTTCACTCTTCCTGGACTGTTTGTGAGAACTGGGCCGTGCAGCCTGCCCTTCTGCCCTTGCATGAGCCTTTATTCATCATGCATTCATTCATTTAGGGTGCAATCCTATGCATGTTTAGACAGAGAAAAAGCCCCACTGCATGGCTGGCTAGGGAATGCTGGGAGTTGTAGGGCTTTTTTCTTTCTAAACATGCATAGCATTGCACCCTTATTATATTTCTATACTGCCCCATAGCCGAAGCTCTCTGGGCAGTTCACAGGAAAACCTTCCATCTGCCTCAGGACAGACAACAGCTGTTCCAGTTCCGGATTTGGGCTGGGCTGCCTATGGCCTCTGAAGCATATCCGATAGTTCGATATCAGACAAGCCTTGAAAATCCAAAAAAACGGAAGATCCTTCTCCTATGAGAAAATGGAAAGCAACAGCAAGAAAACCTGAGCAGATACTTTTACTGTTTGCTTTCATTCAGAGAATAATCCTTAGTGGAATATTGTAAAAGACCTTGGCTCCAAATGCTTCCTCCCTCCCATGTTGCCTGGTTGCAATCTCTGTGGGCCATGGGGTTCAGACAGTAAATCCAGAAAGCTATGAGTTTAGTACAACCAAGGTGTTGAGCTTGCAATTTCTGCTGTAGTTAGCCTCTAATAACAGCTCATTCTGTCCTGCAGGGATTTCGCTGGCAGAGAGATCACCACTCATTCAACAAGCAACATTTTTGTCCACAAACTTTGAAAATATCTTCACGTGGAAAAGCAAGGAGGAGACCTTGCCAGGCACAGTATATGATGTACAGTATAAGAAGTAAGGGGACTCTGCTTCTCAATGGTGACTGGTGGTTGGTATTGTCTGCAATTGAATCCACTGATATTTCAGCATAGGAGGAAAATACTGTTATGGTGATGCCATTGTGTGGTCAAGTGAAGAGATGGACCAACCTCTCTTCTTACTCCGTGGTATAGCTTCCAGGTTCTGGCTAATGGGCACTGATAGTCAGTAGCTGATACTCCTTGCGCAAGGAATTCAGGTCATTCACTCTTACCTGCCAAGATTTCCATTTTGCAGTTTGGAATGTGGGTGGCAGCCTTGAGGACTAGCAAGCATACACTGTTGCTTTGGGGGAACTGATGTTGCTTCAAAAACTAATGCTGCCTTTCCACGAACTTGCTCTTTCTTTCCCCCTTGCTCAACATGTGTATTTGTTAATAAAACATACACAAATATACACATTCACCAAGCGTGAATGGCAGCTTTCCTCCCAGGGCAAATACCAGCCATGGTGTGTGTGTGTTTGGGGGGCAATCCAGAACACCAGTGTGGTGGGAGAAGTGATAAATCCCCTCTTTCCCCCACTAGGGTGGTCATGTGTTCTCTTTTACAGTGGACAGTCCTCGATTGAAAGGGTTGCCAGAGGGCCATTCTCTAAGGCGTCCTCTGTTTGAAGGGCCGTCCTGTCCTGTTTAAAGATAAAGAGCCCTGAGGACTCTTGCCCATCCACAGTTAGCACCTGTCCACCCTCCCTCTACCATGCTGTGGTCCTGCTTTAGATCCCGCCCCCATCCCATGGTTGCTATTTAGTAAACAAAAAACAAGTACACAGGGGTCAGTCACATGCTTAACATGACATTGAGTTTGTCCCCCAGAATACCTCCTTTGTTGTTGTCATTGTTGTTAAATTAGTACCCCGGCTTTCCACCCAATGGTTCTTAAAGAAGGTAGTAGCAATAATGCAAGTAAGATTGCAACTGGATCTGCACACGTGACATAATTATGTGGCAGGGTCCTAAGATGGCAGAGTGGACTGAAGGTGAAGGCTCACACTGTTAGGTTTTCCTCTATGTTGAGAAGTCTCTGCAAGTAGAAATGTAGCACAGCAAGGAGAGAATTGGGCTAGAACAGCCTTCCCCAATCTGGTGTCCTCCAGATTTTTGGACTACAACTCCCTGCATTCCAGACCATTGACCATGCTGGCTGGGGCTGGAGGGGACCAGGTGGGGGAAAGCTGGGCTGAACTTTTCACCCTCATGTACTAGTCTTCTACTTGCAAGGAGGGTTGCATCCCCCACCTGCAGGCTGGTGGTACAGTCTGCTTTACCACTTCAGTCTGCTGCATAAGTGGTCCCAAGACATGGTGGGATATAAATTTAATAAATACATGTGGTTTTAGATACAGCCTAAATGTTTTCCAGGGATTGTGAAATTACCAAAGAAGTAGTGTAAAAAAAAAACCTTGAGGGAAGTTTTTACCCATTTGGTTCCACTGTGTTACTGAGCTAGCTGACATGTCTCTTTGCAACAGAGGTCACTTTCTCCCTGAAGTGCAGTGCACTTTGGATTTGTCCTCAGTGGCAACACACTTGAACTTGGCATCCAGACAGCTTTCCCTCTGACAATGCCAGTAAACAGGGCTGTTTTCTCATAAGCCATGGACAGATTCCACAGAGGAGTACAAAATGGAAGTGCTCATTAGACTTTAATTTCCCAACTCTCTATTCATTGTAGCAATTAAATTAGAGCAGAAGAAAACCTACAGGAAAATGACACGTGATGCTTGCATGATGCAAGGAAGAGTGGATGAGAAATGTCTGTCTGTGCTTTGGAGGTTGGGCACAGGAAGCTTAAAAGCTCCACGCCCAAGGAACATCCACCCAAACCAGTAGAGCCAATTAAAGATAATGAATGCCTGATTAAGAGTTCACTGAAAGTAAAAACACAATTTCCATATTTCAACAACATTTTTGTAATAAAAGATAGCACATTTTTAAGCCTTCTTTAAGTCCAAGGGCCAGTCTACACTTGATGCTGAGTTGGGAATAATGATTCTGTTTTTTCTTATTTTGCAAGGTGCAGCCACAGAAGTTGCAATCTGATATGATACTCACAGATAGAAAAGCATCTACCGGGATGATGTTGAGTGGGGGCGGGGTGGGAAAACACCCGACAGGAAAGGGTCAGGTACCGTAACTGCATTTTGTTAAATAAAAGAAAGAAAACTACACATGACTGAGTGTCCTAATAGTGTTTTCACCTTCACGAAGGAGAGTTATAACTAGGAATGGACAAATCTGTCATTTTTGCTTTCTCCTGCATTTGAATTTTTTAATATCTCAAGTTCTTTCTCTCTCAAATAGGAAGCACTTTGCGAATTATGGTAAATTATTATCAGAAATTAAATTCTCACCCATCCACCCCAGCCAAATTCAATAAGTACATATTCCCAGCATAAGAACATAGGAAGATCCCTGCTGGATCAGACCAAGGGACCATCTAGTCCAGCATTCTGTTCCAACCAGCTGTCCACAGGAAACCCACAAACAGGACATGAGTGCAGCAGCACCGTCCCGCCCATGTTCCCCAGCAACTTGTGTACATAGGTTCACTGCCTCTGGTACTGGAGGTAGCACATAGCCATCAGGACTAGTAGCCACTGATAGCCTTCTCCTCTAGGAATTCGTCTAACCTCCTTTTAAAGCCATCCAAGTTGGTGGCCATCACTACAACTTCAGGTAGCGAATTCCATAGTTTAACTCTGTGCTGTGTGAAGAAGTAGGAGATTAAAGATGCCCATTAAAGATGTCCATTAGCTCTTAAAGATGCCCATTAAAGATGCCCATTAAGAAAAAAAGGTGGCAACTTTAATTCCACACAAACATGACTGAATACACCGGATGCAACCCCTGACTTTGAAGAGTGAAGCACTTAACACTTTCTACAAGGACAGCCAAATCTCTTAGTATCAGTTTCTTCCACATTCTGATTTTTTAAATCTCAAGTCCTTTTTGTCTTGAATACGGAGAACTCTGGCAAATTCTTATCAAAGCCGAACGGAAACGAAATTCTCACCCTTCCCTATTTATAGCACGGGATGGTTTCTGGCATGCATTGTAAGAATGTGCATCATGTCTGGAAGAGAAAAGAGCCAAAGGTCGGGAATCCATATCACATTCGCTTGATACAGCAAATATAACAGTTGACAGGCATAAACAATCAGGCACCAATCTAATGAGAGAGGTTAAATATGAACATAAGAGGAGCCCTGCTGGATCCACCCCACTGCCCAGGCCTTGCTGCCACCTGGCTTCCCACGAGGGAGCCTCTCCTGTCTGACATTCTGTACAGTTCCCATTAAAGGGGAGGGAGGCAAAGAGAGGCGCCTACGTGAGGAGCCACTTTGGTGTGACTGCTGCCAACCACCTCCTACACCATGGCATTAGCAAAAAAGCCTGTTGTTATCATGGGTGGAGTGTGTTTGGAGGGAGGGTTTGTATGTTGCAGAGAACCCAATGCGCTCTGCATCCCATCTGTGAGATTGCTGTTGACAAAGGCCACTGATTATCAGGGTGATGGCAAGCACTTTCTTTTCCCCTCCTATGAATGAATGGCAGCTGGCAAATTATACAGCGCCGACTCCGGGTTTTGGAGGGCCCTTGAGCAAGGCCCCCTACATGGGCCCCCTCCCTCAGTGGATCTACCTTCCCACCTCCATCGTCACCAGCTGCTATCGCTCCTCCTTCTCCTTTTTCTTGTCACTGCTACCACTTGCTTGCTGGGGAGGCAGAGAGCCAGTGACAAAGCTGGCTGAGGCATCTCGTGCTCCTCCTTCTCACCACCTCCGCTGTCCAGGACAGAGCGAGAGGCAGGTGAACAAACAGGTTGCAGTGATGAAGAAGAGCAGCAGGTTCAGGGGGCTCTTGTCAGAGGGCCCCTACTGGGATGGTAGCCCTTGGCAAGTGCCCAACCATGCCTACCCTTGGCGCTGGCCCTGTGCTTATACAGGACAAAGTTAAAGGACATTATTGGTTTGAGGGTGAAACCTGCCTCTGGATCAAACCTGCCGCTGCTGGAAGGGATTTGCCCCTTGCCTGCTGTGTCCCAAATTGCAGCCTGTTTTCTTTAACCCACAGAGCTCAGTGGGAACTATTGCAGACTGGGCCAGCCTCTTCTCTGTGCAATTTCCCCCCACCCCACCCCAATTTCATTGGCATAGCCCCAAGCCATTCCCCATTTCTTAGGTGATGCTAGAGCAGCCTTTCCCAACCTGTTGCCTTCCAGATGTGATGGACAACAACTTCCATCATCCCCAAGCAGCATGGCCAGTGCTTGGGGAATGGAGCACCCCAGTGTCACTTGGCCGAGATGGGAAAACTGTGGAGATGTTTTCTTGCACAGAGCAGCAGGAGGAGCAGAGGATGAATTCCCTGTGCACGAGGGGAAAGGGAGGAGGGGACAGCGAGGATGCAACAGGCCTGCTGCTGCTGCAAAAGAAAACACCCCTGGCACAGCCCTGGACAAGCAGCTGACAGGGATGGGGAACTTGTGACCTCCTACATACTGATGGGCTACAAATCCCATCATCCCCCTGTTAGCTAGGTTTGATCAGACTGGGCATCCAACAACATCTGGAGGGCCACATGTCTCTCACCACTGCCCGAAGAGGTAGTGATGCCCTCAGTGGTGCAGTCAGTCATGTCTTGCATCTTTTGTCTCACTGCCATGCTAGAGTCATGCATCTAGGTATGTGCCACTTTTTGACAGTTGCTTATCTCCAACCTAAATTACCCTCTCTTGCTGCTCAACAGTCCCACAAGGGGTGCAGAACTTCTTTCAGCCCAAGGGCCAAATTCAATGTCAGACAAGCTCTTGGGGGCTGCGTTCCAATATGGGAGGGGCCAAAGGCAAAATGGGGTGGGGCCAAAGGGGAAGGGGTCAAAATACCAAAAACACCAGCTTATTTCGGCTGGCTGGGGCATGCTGGGAGTTGTAGGCCTTTTCTCTGTCTAAACGTGCATAGGATTGTGATCAATCCTACTTACTGCCGGTGATCAAGCCTTAGAAGAGGCATTTCAGCCTTTGAGAAGGGCGGGGGGAACATGCAAAAGCTGAGAAACAACCGAATGGTAGTGGGGGGAGTAGAAGGGGGCATGGACACCTGGGGAGCACCCGAGTCCTGAACTGGAACCCCAGGATGGCCAAACGTGGCCTGCAAACCTGAGGTTTTGCACACCTGATCTGTACCCACACCATGAATAAGGCATATTGGAAGCAGTCATTGTGTCTTCTCTTAGATATGGGGACGCATGGCAGAACAAAAGCGAGTGCCAGAACATCACACAGCACTTCTGCAACCTCACGCACGAGACGGAAAACTTCACCGAGCGCTACCACGCCAGAGTGAGAGCCATCATCCATAACTGCTGTGTTTCCGACTGGGTCATGTCCCTGAGATTCTGTCCCCGGGAAGACAGTAAGTGGTTCCAGCTATTGTGGTTGTAAACAAAGAGGTTCTGGGGCTTGAACCCATCTGAAAACCTGTCTTCCTGAAATGGAGGCTTTCTGTCCTTAGGCTGCCACCTTCTTCCTGGCAGGATGCTTGTGCTTTCAACCACAGGGTGTCACGTAGGAATTCAGAAGTTGCCGCTCTTCCCAGCATAGAGATCCACCGTTTCATCGATCAAATAAATGTTTGCCTATCATGCAGCTGTTTGCCATTTGCTGCTTCTGTTTAATGCTTGTTTTTAAATTTTTAATTATTATTTATGTGCGAGGATTTTCATGTTATCATTCTGAGTTTTCTGGTAAAAGAAAGGTGGGCTATACTTTTTAATGAATTTTTAATGAATAAATAAATAATAAAACAAACAGAAGTATTACTAAGGGGGAAAAAGTACTCCCCATTGACTACTTAAGTGTAGCTGAAGTAATTCATTGATGGGAAACTTTTTTTTTTTTTAAGTCTTAGAGTGCAATCCTATGCATATTTAGACAGAAAAGGGTCTTACAATTCTCAGCATTCCCCAGCCAATATGCTGGGAGTTGTGGGACTTTTTTCTATCTAAACATGCATTTAGTGCACTTTTAGATTTTTGCATTGCGCTGGCTTTTATCTTCATTCTTATTTTGGTTTTAAACTTAATATTTTATATTATGCTTTACTATGTATTATTATTTAAGGACATACTCCTATGCATGTTTAGACAGAAGAAAAATCCTACACCTCTCAGCATGCCCCAGGCAGCATAGTTGGCTTAGGATTGTGTCCTAAGTTTGTTTTGTGAACCGCCAAGACAGCTTCAGCTAACAAGTGATATAGCAATGTAAGAAATAGATAGATAGATAGATAGATAGATAGAAGAGTAAGAAGAATGATGGAGAAATTAAGCTATCTCAGAACATGTCAAGGTGTAGAAGACCCTGTCTCTAAGTAAAGAAGTTGACATTCCCTGGGAGTTTAGGCCTACACAACCCACCATGCCAAATGGTTCAAGCCTGCAAATAAACTTGGTCCCTTACACACAGTCCTGTTTTTGTTGCTGATGACTGCACCTCTGTAGATTTTTTACAAAATTAATTTCTAAGGGAGGGCTGGAATAAGTACCTGTGAGGAAGAATGCTAAAATGATACCCTCTGGGGTGTAATTTAATGAAAGTTACTTAATCTTTCTTCTGGAATTCATAAAACTCCCTGAAAAGTTTCACAACATCCAGGCTGTTGGTAGAAATGCTACTGACATTAGGGCATTTGCGTGCATTCTCCACCTCATCTGTCCCCTTTTCTTTACTATATATGCCCAAGGTTTAGGATTCATTATGAAATAGGGCTATTGTGTGTTTAATAAATATACAGACTCCTGAAATTATATTCAAAGGCCCTTCTCCAGGTGGTCTTTAGAACTCAGACAGGCTGCTAACAGCAGGGCTTTTTTGGTAGTGGCAACCCAGTTGTGAAATGTAGGGTGGCCATGTGTTCCACTTTGGAGAGGACAGTCTTCTATTTTAAGAATTGTCAGAGGACAGTCCTCTGTTTCAAGAGCTGCCCAATCCAAGTCTGGTTTAAAGATAAAGAATCCTAGGAAGGGATTGCAGGGACCAGCCTTCAAGATGCCCCTCAACCAGTGGGGTGTCTCCATGACAATGGAAAGAGAAGCCAATGGTGGCTTACCTGGATTTTTCAAGGAGCCGGCTTTGGTCCACGCAGAGCTTCACGAACGAGTGTATAGTACCATCCTAAGTCTCTTCATAGGAACATACTTCCAGGTAGGGTGGGGGGATTGGAGTGAACGTCATCAGACTGGCAGGGGCTGATCAACCAATGCGAGAGGCTTCCCCCCACCCCACAATGCGAGAGGTTTCCCCAGCCCTTCCTTACAGCTGACAAAGCTGTGAACAATTTGCATTAATTACTCATTACGCCAAAACAAACATTAAAGAAACACAGGTGCAGCCTTCTTTCTCCCCTGAAGCTCCCAATGCTGTGAATGATCGAAGCTTTGCATTAATTACTCCCTTACAGCTGAGAAAGCAGCTTCCACAAAGCACTTTACAGTCTTTAGGAGAGTTAACCCTCTGAACGCTTAAAGCACCGCGGCTCCAACCAGCCCCCTTTCTAATCCCCTTTCTCTTTTCTGCTGAAGCTCCCAATGCTGCAAAAGATCGAAGTTGCCAATTAATTACTTCCAAAAAGCAAGAAAGCAAATATCAAAGACACGCAGTTTTGACATTAAGGCCCCTAAATGTGTTATTTTGATGCATGGGAATCTCGATAACTTCTGGAGTACGCATTTCAGGAAAAAGCCTCATTGTCCATAATGGGAGTTACTTCTGAGTAGACACAAATATGTTTATGCTGGGAAAGGCAGGGACAGGAAACACAGGGATGGAAAACCAGCCCGCTTTCTAGCCTGATGCAGTGCAGGGTCAAAGGTGCAAATTAGTTACTTCCGAACGGCAATACACCAACAACTGAGAATCGCAGCTTTGAGATAGCGCTTTACAGCCTTTAGGGAATTAGTGCTTTAAAATGTGCTATTTTGATTTAGGGGATCTCTGTAAGTTCTGAAGTGCACATTCAGGGGACAAGCCATATTGACCACAATGGGAGTTATTTCTGAGTAGACACTAATTGGTTTGTGCTGGGAAACACAGGGACAGGAAACACCCCTTGACTAGGGTCACGGCGAAAGGCACACCCCTGGGCAGGGCAAGTGGACCTGAGGTAAATGCAGGGGTTGGGGCACACAGCAACTATACCCCGAAGAACCTGACTTAAGGAAAAGAATCTGACTTAAAGTAATCTCAGGAAATCTGGGTTGTCTGTGAAAAGCTCCAGGGTGGCTGCAAGATGGCCACAACATTATGTGCCCCCAAATGACCTCCAGTCCAAACAGAGCCAGCTCACAGCAAATTGACCATGGAGACACCCCCCAGTTAGCACCTGGACAGCAGACCAAGCAGGTACACAGCTCACCTGTCCACAGTCTTCCCCACTATGGCAGGATGTATTATATTTCTATTAAAATGACAGTAATTCTTTCGAAATGTGAATTTATGTATAATTTATTACGTGCACATTTAATGCAAATCTGTGCCCTCTTTTGTCCTTGTTTTGTTTTTGGGTGATGCATTTCCCCTTTTCTGGAAATGTGCCTGTAGCCACCCTATTTGTGGGAGGAAGTGGGAAGAGCCTCTTAGACCAGCCCCTGGCTGAAACTTTCTCCGAGGAACTTGCCCCCTGGGGGACAGAGACAAATTGGCCTGGCACTGTCATTTTTACTTGTTAGGCAACAGGGGAAGTCCCTGAGCTTTTAATGGCAAATAAGATTAAATGGCTATAACTATGTTCATTGGCATTTCACGTTGCTGTTGTGTATACTGTGTAGCTATTTTAGCCGGATGTTTTTTGTAGCTTTGTTACCAAAGTAGTAAGCTGCCTTGACAGCTACTTTAATGGAAAGGTGGAATATCTCATCTAAAAACAAGTCAATAAACTTCAACCGGTGCAGCTTCTCTCACCACTGTGGCACTATGATGAGCTGCATTTGCTAAAATTCTCCATTCTATACAACTGTTAAAAGCTTCAGGAATAAGGTAAACATGTTCCCAAACAGGCAGGGCTTATGTTCTCTTAAGGTGTCTGCAATATTCAACAGGGACAGCCATCTCTCCCTTCCAGTACTGCCGCACTGTGCTTGGGAAGAGCTGTAGAACTTCTGCCTTCCTCAGGACTCTTTAAAGGACAGGAGGCCTGGCCCCTTTGAGAATAATTTTCCTTCCCAGGGAGCATGGAACTCTGCTATTTCACTCAGTTGAAACTGAACTGCTTATTTTTAGTGGATTTGTTGGTTCCATGGTCCACCTTTCTCTCAGTTGCATCTCAAGGCTGCTAGCAATGAAAAGTCAGTATGAAAGAAATCCATCCAGTTAAAAACAAAGCATATACATTACCAAAACCTCAAAGTGACTGTATCTAACCTTGGTGATGTCTGTCTCCAGCCCTAAACAAATCCTCTGTTTTCTCTTTTCTAGCTAATATTGGGAATCCTGAGGTGAAATGCACCCCCAGCACCCAATCCATAAAGTTCTTTATACAGCCACCGTATACCCCTCTGAGAGATGAAGATGGCCAGACCCTGACTGTGGCAGACATTTTCAGTCAATTTGGTGCTGTTGTCCAGTACGAAATAACGATGTTCTGCCAAAAGACAGGGCAGAGGGTAAGTCGGGAGGGAAGGACATACGAATGGCAATTTCTGGCAAGCCTGCCAGCTCTGTTTCTCCAACTATTGTGTGTTTGTTTATTTATTTATTTACTTATTTGTTAGATTTATTAGCTGCCCATCTGGCCGGCTACCCAGCCACTCTAAGCAACGTACGATACAAATGCAAAATACACAAATTAGAACAAATTTACATCATCAACTGAACAAAACAACATTGCTCTAAAAAACCCTGACCCTCCCCAAATGCCTGCCTGAACAGCCAGGTTTTCAAAGCCAGGCGGAAGCTCATCAAAGAGGGGGCATGGCGGAGTTCACTAGGGAGCGAATTCGACAGAGTGGGGGCCACCACAGAAAAGCCCTCTCCCTAGTTCTCACCAGCCTAGCTGTCCTGGCTGATGGGACAGACAGAAGGCCTACTGAGGCCAATCTCGTTGAGCGGCATCCCTGGTCTTGCTGGAGGTGCTCCTTAAGATCGACTGGACTGGAACCGTATAGGGTTTTAAAGGTCAATACCAACACCTTGAATTGGGCCTGGAAAACAACTGGCAACCAGTGCAGCTCCTTCAGCACTGGAGTGATGTGATCTGGCCAGCAGCTGCCTTTAATCAGGCGGGCTGCTGTGTTCTGCACCAGCTGCAACTTCCGAACCATCTTCAAGGGTAACCCCACATAGAGCGCATTACGGTAGTCTAGGCAAGAGGAAACCAGGGCGTGAACTACTGATGGGAGCAGATGGTTAGGGAGGTAGGGGTACAGCCGCCATATCAGATGGAGTTGGTACAGCTCCGCCTGGCTCACAGCTGACACCTGAGCCTCCATGGAGAGCTAGGAGTCTAAAATGACCCCCAGGCTGCAGACCTGGTCCTTCGGGGTAGCAACACCCCATTCAACACCAGGGCTGGATCTACACTTACCGCCTTTTTTCGCTTCCAGTGAGGTTTCACCGCCCACCTTTCACACTACGCAGTACCAGCCTCGAATTAGAACCGGAATTTCCCACTTCCGTGCTCCCGCTTTCAATACCCCAATATCCTGGTATTTCCCCATAATGTGCTCTGATTTTCCCCCTTCGCTACCATATCCAGCCATAGTCCCCTCCCCTGCCAGTCCATATGCGGCAGTGTTTGTATTTCCCTCCTGTCCAATCACAACTCTCAATGGCCCCATGTCTTCTTCTGGCTACTGATCGCATAGCTTCCTCAGCAGCCCCCATTTCCTCAGCAGCAAGCAAAGGGCTGGATGTGTGCGTGCTTGTCTGATCTCGGAAGCTAAGCAGCGTCGGTCCTGGTCAGTGCTTGGATGGGAGACCGCCTGGGAATCAGCTTCCTGCATTAAGCAGGGGGTTGTTTTATCCCTTCAAATGAGACTAAGTTTTACCCCCTCCTATCCCCCGCTCCAGATGTGTGTTTTTAAATTAAGGCGTTATCCTCGCAGAATCGGGGCTTCTCCGCTATGTTTTTTTTTCTAATTGAGGCATGATAGAATCATAGAATAGTAGGGTTGGAAGGGGCCTACGAGGCCATCGAATCCAACCCCCTGCTCAATGCAGGAATCCAAGCCAGAGCATCCCTGACAAATGGCTGTCCAGCCTCGTCTTGAAGGCCTCCAGTGTGGGAGAGCCCACCACCTCCCTAGGGAATTGGTTCCATTGTCGTATTGCTCTTACAGTCAGGAAGTTTTTCCTGATGTTCAGCCGGAATCTGGCATCCTGTAACTTGAGCCCATTATTCCGTGACCTGCACTCTGGGATGATCAAGAAGAGATCCTGGCCTTCCTCTCTGTGACAACCTTTCAAGTACTTGAAGAGTGCTATCCTATCTCCCCTCAGTCTTCTCTTCTCAAGGCTAAACATGCCCAGTTCTTTCAGTCTCTCTCTCTTCATAGGGCTTTGTTTCCAGTCCCCTGATCATCTTTGTTGCCCTCCTCTGAACCCTCTCCAGTTTGTCTGCATCCTTCTTAAAGTGTGGTGGCCAGAACTGGACACAGTACTCCAGATGAGACCTAACCAGTGCTGAGTAGAGGGGAACTAGTACTTCCCGGGATTTGGAAGCTATGCTTCTATTAATGCAGCCCAAAAGAACATTTGCCTTTTTTGCAGCCACATCACATTGTTGGCTCATATTCAGTTTGTGATCGACAACAATTCCAAGATCCTTCTCGCTTGTAGTGTGGTTGAGCCACGTATCCCCCATCTTGTAACTGTGCATTTGGTTTATTTTTCCTAGGTGCAGAACTTGGCATTTATCCCTATTAAATGTAATTCTGTTGTTTTCTGCCCAGCACTCCAGTCTATCAAGATCACTTTGAATTTTGTTTCTGTCTTCCAAAGTATTAGCTATCCCGCCCAATTTGGTGTCATCTGCAAATTTGATCAGCATTCCCTGCACCTCCTCCTCCAAGTCATTAATAAAAATGTTGAAGAACACTGGGCCCAGGACTGAGCCCTGCGGTACCCCACTCGTTACCTCTCCCCAGTTTGAGAAGGTCCCATTGATAAGCACTCTTTGAGTCCGATTCTGTAGCCGACTGTGGATCCACCGGATCATTGTTTCATCTAGCCCACTTTGAGCTAGTTTGCTCATCAGGAAATCATGGGGCACTTTGTCGAAAGCTTTGCTGAAGTCGAGGTATATGATGTCTACAGCATTCCCATGGTCTACAAGGGAGGTTACTTGATCAAAAAATGAGATCAGATTTGTCTGGCAGGACTTGTTTTTGACAAATCCATGTTGGCTTCGAGTAATCACAGCATTGTTGTCAAGGTGCTTCCAGATGGATTCCTTTATCATCTGCTCCAGAATTTTCCCAGGGATTGATGTCAGACTGACTGGTCTGTAGTTCCCAGGTTCCTCCTTTTTACCCTTTTTGAAGATAGGGACAGCATTAGCCCTCCTCCAGGCATCTGGCACTTCCCCCGTCCTCCATGATTTCTCAAAGAGAATAGACAGCGGTTCTGAGAGTTCTTCTGCCAGTTCCTTTATTACTCTAGGATGCAGTTCATCTGGCCCTGTAGATTTGAACTCATTCAAAGTAATTAGGTGTTCCTTGACCATATGCCTATCGATCTCAAGCTGCAATCCTGCCCCTTCAGCCTGTACTTCGCCTTTGCCAGGGGGTCATAGACCCTCTTTTGGGAGAAGACTGAGCCAAAGTAGGAATTGAGCACCTCTGCCTTTTCTTTGTCATCTGTTATCGTTTTGCCCTCCTTATTTAATAGCTGAACCACCATTTCTTTCCTCTGCCTTTTACTATGCACGTAGCTGAAGAAAGCCTTTTTGTTGTTTTTAGCATCCCTTGCTAACCTCAGCGCATTCTCAGCTTTAGCCTTCCTGACGCCATCCCTGTAATTCTGTGCTATCTGCCTGTACTCTTCCTTTGTTACTTGGCCTTCTTTCCACTTCCTATATGTGTCCTTTTTTGTTTTCAGGTCATCCCTAAGATTTTTGTGAAGCCACATTGGCTTCTTCTGTTGTCTTCCACCTTTTCTTCTTGTTGGAATTGTTTGTGATTGTGCCTTGAGAATTTCCTTTTTTAAAAGCTCCCACCCATCTTGGACTCCTTTTCTCATTAGCGTCGCTTGCCATGGGACCTTACTGATCATTGTTCTGAGTTTATTAAAATCAGCTTTCCTAAAATTCAGGGTACGCGTTTGACTACACTCGGCTTTTGCTTCCCTTAGAACCAAGAACTCAAGTACAACATGGTCGCTTTCCCCCAGAGTTCCTGTAACTGCTACTTTATCCACTAAGTCATCTCTGTTGGTTAGGATCAAGTCAAGGATAGCCGATCCTCTAGTTCCTTCCTCTACTTTCTGTAGGAGGAAGTTATCCGCCACACAAGTCAGGAATTTCCAGGAGGGGCCATGTTTTGCAGAATTTGTCTCCCAACAAATATCGGGGAAATTGAAGTCCCCCATTACTACTACATCATGCTTCCTTAAAACATTGGCTATTTGCTTTTCAAAAGTTTCATCCTTGTCTTCTCCTTGATTGGGTGGCCAGTAGTAGATTCCGACCACCAGGTTCCTTTTATTCTTTGCTCCATTTATTTCAACCCAGATGCTCTCGATGGGGCTACCAAGCTCCTCCTCCTGTATTTCTGTGCAGAGATATGTATTTTTCACATACAGTGCAACCCCACCTCCCTTTCTGTTCCTCCTGTTCTTTTTGAACAAGGCATGATCTTTGAAGCTTTGAAGTTGTGAAGCTTCACAACTTCAAAGCTTCGAAGATCATGCCTCAATTAGAAAAAAAAACATCGTGGAGAAGCTCCGATTCTGCGAGGATAACGCCTTAATTTAAAAAAAAAAAATCCGGAGTGGGAGATAGGAGGGGATAAAACTTAGTCTCATTTGAAGGGATACAACAACCCCCTGCTCAGTGCAGGAAGCCTGATTCCTAGGCGGTTGCCCATCCAACTACTGACCGGGGCCAAACCCACTTAGCATCCGAGATCAGACAAGCACGTGCAGGAAAACAGCAGGAAAACAGCACAACGCTCGCTCAAGTGTGAACCGAGCTTGTGCATTCGATGAAGCACTGCAACGGGGAAAATGAGTGAGTGTGAATTATCACGTTTTAATGTGAGAGCGCTTAACCCGATGGAACACCGAATTCATTGCAATGGTGGGCGCAATGTAGATCGGCCCCAGGTCAACCACCCCAACCTCCCCTTGTCTCCCACCAAAAGTACTTTGGTTTTGTCAGGGTTCAGTTTCAGGTTATTCCTTCCCATCCAGCCGCTCACCAACTCCAGACACTTGGACAGGGTTTCTACAGCCACCCTTGGCAAGGATTTAAATGAGAGGTAGAGTTTTGTGTCATCTGCATATTGGTGGCACTGCATCCCAAACCTCCTGATGATAGCCCCCAGCAGCTTCACACAGATGTTAAATAACATTGGGGAGAGAATAGAACCCTGTGACACCCTGCTAGTGAGCAACCAAGGGTCTGACGTTTCCTCCCTCAGAGCTACCCTCTGGTACCTGCCAGAGAGGAAGGACCGGAACCACCATTATACAGTGTCCCCTATGCCCAATCTCTCCAGGCAGTCCAGGAGAATACACTGGTTGACAGTATCAAAAGCCGCTGAGAGATCAAGGAGAACAAGGAAGGAGCATTCACCCCTATCCAGAGCCCTTCCCATATCATCCACCAAGGCGACCAAGGCCGTTTCTGTCCCATGCCCAGGCCTGAAGCCCAATTGAAATGGATCCAGATAATTGGCTTCTTCCAAGTGTGCCTGCAACTGCAATGCAACCACCCACTCAATCACCTTGTCCCAAAACGGCAGATTCGAGACCAGGTGAAAGTTGTTCAAGTCTTGGGGATCCAAGGAGGGCTTCTTTAACAGTGTCTTATCACCACCTCCTTGAGGCTGTTGGCATCACTCCCTCCTCGAGGAAGGCATTCACAACTGTCTTGATCCCCTCCCTAAGTCTCTCCCTGCAGCCCATAATGAGCCAAGATGGGCAAGGATCAAGTAAGCAGGTGGTTGGCCTTAAAGATGAAAGCACTTTGTCCACTTCCTTAGAAGGGAGAAGCTGGAACTGATCCCACACAACTGGTCTGCCACTGGCCGCCCCTCATTCACTAACTGTATCCACACCACACAGAATAGCACTCCTGATCCAGTCCATTTTATCCACAAAGTGCTTGGCAAACTCATCACAGGAGGCCTTACAATACTCCATTGGTTCCGGAACAACTGGACCAACCAGGTCCAGGTTCTGGACCACTTGGAACAGCCTCCTGGGACAGCACTCTGCGGACGTGATAGAAGCAGCATAAACATTCTTTTTTTGCTGCTCTTATTGCCACGTGGTAGGCTGAAGCTCCCCTTCATGGATCACTGCCTTGTTGTGGCGAAGGGGCTTGCGTAACTCAGTGAAGCCATAAGCTATGCCGTGCAGGGCCACCCAAGACGGACAGGTCATGGCAGAGGGTTCTGACAAAATGTGGTCCACTGGAGAAGGAAATGGCAACCCACTCCAGTATTCTTGCCAAGAAAACCCCATGGAACGTATCACAAGGCTAAAAGATATGACGCCGGAAGATGAGCCCCTCAGGTCGGAAGGTGTCCAATATGCTACTGGGGAAGAGCAGAGGGTATTTCCAAGTAGCGACAGAAAGAGTGAAGCAGCTGGGCCAAACCCGAAAGGACACTCAGCTGTGGATGTGTCTGGCGGTGAAAAGAAAATCCGATGCTGTAAAGAACAATATTGTTTAGGAACCTGGAATGTCAGATCAATGAATCAAGGTAAGCTGGAGGTGGTCAAACATGAGATGGCAAGATTGAACATCGACATCTTGGGAATCAGCGAACTAAAATGGACAGGCATGGGCGAATTTAATTCAGGTGACCATCATATCTACTACTGTGGGCAAGAATCCCTTAGAAGAAATGGAGTAGCACTCATAGTCAACAAAAGGGTGGGAAAAGCAGTACTGGGGTACAATCTTAAAAATGATAGAATGATCTCAGTACGAATCCAATGCAAACCATTCAACATCACAGTAATTCAAGTCTATGCCCCAACCACTGATGCCGAAGAAGCTGAGGTTGATCGGTTCTATGAAGACCTACAACACCTTCTAGAACTAACACCAAAAAAAGATGTCCTCTTCATCATAGGGGATTGGAATGCTAAAGTAGGAAGTCAAGAAATCACCGGGATAACAGGCAGGCATGGCCTTGGTGTACAAAATGAAGCAGGACAAAAGCTAATAGAGTTTTGCCAAGAGAACATGCTGATCATAGCAAACACTCTTTTCCAACAGCACAAGAGGCGACTCTACACATGGACGTCACCAGATGGTCAATATCGAAATCAGATTGATTATGTCCTTTGCAGGCAAAGATGGAGAAGCTCCATACAGTCAGTAAAAACAAGACCTGGAGCTGACTGTGGCTCAGATCATGAGCTGCTTCTTGCAAAATTTCGGCTTAAATTGAAGAACGTCGGGAAAACCACTAAACCGTTCAGGTATGACCTCAGTCATATCCCTTCTGAATATACAGTGGAGGTGAGGAATAGATTTCAGGGATTAGACCTGACAGACAGAGTGCCTGAGGAACTATGGACGGAGGTCCGTAACATTGTTCAGGAGGCAGCAACAAAATCCGTCCCAAAGAAAAAGAAATGCAAGAAAGCCAAGTGGCTGTCTGATGAGGCTTTACAAGTAGCTCACGAAAGAAGGGAAGCGAAAAGCAAGGGAGAAAGGGGAAGATATACCCAACTGAATGCAGAGTTCCAGAGAATAGCAAGGAGAGACAAGAAGGCCTTCTTAAATGAACAATGCAAAGAAATCGAGGAAAACAACAGAATGGGAAAGACTAGAGATCTCTTCAAGAAAATTGGAGATCTCAAGGGAACGTTTTGTGCAAAGACGGGCATGATAAAGGACAAAGAAGGCAGGGACCTAACAGAAGCAGATGAGATTAAGAAGAGGTGGCAAGAATACACAGAAGAACTATACAGGAAAGATCTGAATGTCCCTGATAGCCATGATAGTGCGGTCACTGAACTTGAGCCGGACATCCTAGAGAGTGAAGTCAAGTGGGTCTTAGGAAGCATTAGTAACAACAAAGCTAGCGGAGATGACAGTATTCCAGCCGAGCTATTTAAAATCCTAAAAGATGATGCTGTTAAAGTGCTGCATTCAATATGCCAACAAATCTGGAACACTCAACAGTGGCCACAAGACTGGAAAAGGTCAGTTTACATTCCAATTCCAAAGAAGGGCAACGCCAAAGAGTGTTCAAACTACCGCACAATTGCGCTCATTTCACATGCCAGCAAGGTGATGCTCAAAATCCTACAAGCTAGGCTTCAGCAGTATGCCAACCGAGAACTACCGGAAGTACAAGCTGGGTTTCGAAGAGGCAGAGGAACTAGAGATCAAATCGCCAACATTCGCTGCATCATGGAGAAAGCAAGAGAATTCCAGAAAAACGTCTATTTCTGCTTCATTGACTACGCTAAAGCCTTTGATTGTGTGGATCACAACAAACTGTGGCAAATTCTGAAAGTGATGGGAGTACCAGACCACCTTACCCATCTCCTGAGAAACCTGTACGAGGGTCAAGAAGCAACAGTAAGAACCAGACATGGAACAACCGATTGGTTCAAAATTGGGAAAGGAGTACGACAAGGCTGCATATTGTCACCCTGCTTATTTAACTTATATGCAGAGTACATCATGAGAAATGCCGGGTTGGATGAATCACAGGTCGGAATTAAGATTGCCGGGAGAATTATCAACAACCTCCGATATGCAGACGATACCACCCTAATGGCAGAAAGCGAAGAGGATCTCAAGAGCCTCTTGTTGAGGGTGAAAGAGGAGAGTGCAAAAGCTGGTTTGAAACTCAACATTAAAAAAACTAAGATCATGGCATCTGGCCCTATCACTTCCTGGCATATAGAAGGGGAAGAAATGGAAGCAGTGACAGATTTTACTTTCTTGGGCTCCAAGATCACCGCAGACGGTGACTGTAGCCATGAAATTAAAAGACGCTTGCTCCTTGGGAGGAAAGCTATGGCCAACCTAGACAGCATAGTAAGAAGCAGAGACATCACCTTGCTGACAAAGGTCCGTCTAATCAAAGCTATGGTTTTCCCAGTAGTAATGTATGGCTGTGAGAGCTGGACTATAAGGAAGGCTGAGCGCCGAAGAATTGATGCTTTCGAACTGTGGTGCTGGAGAAGACTCTTACAAGTCCCCAGGACTGCAAGGTCAAATCAGTCCATCCTAAAGGAAATCAACCCTGAGTGCTCATTGGAAGGACAGATAATGAAGCTGAAGCTCCAATATTTTGGCCACCTAATGCGAAGAGAAAACTCCCTGGAAAAGACCCTGATGCTGGGAAAGACTGAAGGCAAAAGGAGAAGGGGACGGCAGAGGATGAGATGGCTAGATAGCATCACTGATGCAATGAATATGAACTTGAGCATGCTCCGGGAGAGAGCGCAGGACAGGAAGGCCTGGCGTGCTATGGTCCATGGGGTCACGAAGAGTCGGATACGACTGAACGACTAAACAACAACAACAAGGCTGAAGCTACAGCTTTAACCCGTGTCTTCGGAGCGACATTTCCGCCACTGGCGCTCTAGCCATCTTGCCTCCCACTTCAGAGCTCACAACTATGGGGTGAACCATGGTGCAGTCTGAGCTCTGTTCATGGGGAGAGGGCGTCTCAGAGCCATCCGGTCTAAAACCCCGGTGATTGCGGCATTCCAGCCATCCACCAGGGTCTCGACCAAGCAGCTGTTTGCGTGCTCCAAAGAATCCCTAAGCGCAGTCAGGAATCCATTTAGATGCATAAGATGGCCGGCTACATGGGTGGGCTCAGTTGGATAGGGTGCAGCTCCCAGGAAGTCATGTTATCCATGAAGTCCCGAGGCGACCCCATGAGGATGGCCTCTGAATGTACACTGAAAGTCCCCCAACACCAACAAGTTAGGGGACTGCACACACACTTCAGACACCACCTCAAGCACCTTGGCCAGGGAGTCTATCATGCAGCGGGGTGGGCGGTACACAAGCAGAATCCCCAGACTGCCCTTCAGTCCCAACCTCCAGTACATGCAAGCAGAAACTCTGGTCTCTCAGAGAGGGAGTCTGGTGAGGACCAAGGACTCCTGGTAGATAACAGCCACTCCCCCTCCCTGACCCCCAGCCTTCGGTTGCTGCACATACAAAAATCCAGCCAGGCAAATGGCCGCAAGAGTGCAAGCAGCGGCCTCATCTAGGCAGGTCTCTGTAATGCATGCCAGCCAGGTCCACACCCTCATCCAGGATCATGCCATGGATGAGAGATGTTTTATGGGCATCAGACCTGGCATTGCACAGCAGCAGATGAAGGCCAGAGGATGGAATCATGCATCCCCCAGCCATCCTTCAGCTCTGGACAGGCCCGGAACAGGGGACAGATATTACGCATCTCTCCCTTGTTCCCCTTACACGGCATGGCCTGCCCCTAGCATTCTGCCAGCATCTGCCACCCAGCTTTGGTATGTTCTGGCCCCCAAGGTTGGGAAAGGCTGCCCTAGGCAAATCAGCCCATCCATCACTTGAAAATCTTCCATCTGAAATCAGCTGAGCTTTGAAGTCCATTACACCACTTTGCCTGTCTGAAATACCATTTTCCCTGTCTCTCAATATAGTGGAGAAAGACTGAGAGCAACAAAGAATTTGAAATCCCTGACTTGGATCCTGACACAGAATACAATGGAACAATACACATCAGATATTTGGACAAGATCAGCAAACCCCATGTGTTTCGAGTGTGGACACTACCAGGTGTGGCTCTTGTTACATAATCCTATCTGATCTTAATTACGATCAAGATTACAATTAGCTGCCCAGACAGCTTCAGCTATGGGGTGGTATAGGAATGTTGTTATTGTTACGATGATTATGATTATTGTTTTTATCAAAGCAGAGACTCGTCAGAGAGAGTTAGTAGTCACAGCAGGCAATTCACCCACGCTGGCCCAGTTTGCACAAATATGGTAAAATTTGGTTTAGTTCAGGGCTGCAGAACTTCAGGCCCAGGGGCCAAATCCAGACCACTTGGGATCCCAATCCAGGCCCCCAGGCTTCCCCAGGAGTCCAGGTTCCTTTCCTCTGGCCCAGTGTAGGCTGGTGGCTCTGCTGCCAGTGGGGCAGTAAATCACCCTGGCTACCTCCTTTAGAGTTCTGACTGGTTCTGACTGAAACCCGGAGTGGATTCACGGCCCCACTGACATCGGAGCCACCAGCCTTCATTGCCCTGGCCTCACCTTCTTTCCCCAACCACCAGGCTTTTGTGCAGTTTTTATCTGGCTTTTGTGCAATTTTCCTCCCTATTCTAAAAGGTTGAAATGCCTCTTCTGGGGCTTAATTACTGGCAGTGAAGAGCTTAAAACTAAAATATGTTGGTATTTTTTGTTTTTTGGCCCTGCCCCTTTTGCCTTCAGCCCTGCCCGCCACTGGAATGTGGCCCCCAAAATGGAATGTGGCCCTCAGGCTGAAAGAGGTTCTGCACCCCTGGTTAAGCATAACATGCACCATCAGGAACAAGCCGCGGTGAGACTTCCTCCTACTGACTGTGCAGCTGGGAGGAGGAGTTCAGAAGCTTCCACTTCTGCATTTGGTTAAGGCAAGCAAAGCTGACTGCATCATCTGGACACGGAACTGTCATTAACATTAACTATGGGTAGTTTAAAGCCAGGTTCAGAAACCACAGTTTCAAGCTGGGTTGTTTTAAACCAAGAATAGTTAATGTTAACCACAGTTTGTTGGTCAGGGCGATGTGACAAATCACAGTTAACCAAAAGTGGAAAAGAAAGCTCCCAAACTCCTTTTTCATACTGTGTAAAAGGAGAAGGCAAAGGGAGGGGTGCATGCAAACCCAAGGCTCCCTGCGGCTCATTCCAGCTTGTGCACAGTGCACTAAATATAGTTTAGCAGAATGTGCAAACTGGGCTAGTGTGAACCCAGTGGGACAACTTGCATTACAAATGTGAACAAGCTGTAATTTGTTTATTTGTCTGAAAGACCATTCATGGCTAAAGCAACAAACCATGGTTAATATAAACCAGAGCTTAGCATTATGTGCGAACACAGCCATTGCATTTTTGCCACACATAGACTTTCTTTCTGCCCCCCAGAATGAGGACATTTTGCTAGTTTCAAAGAATGAACAGATATCACTCTCCTGCATTCAACTGGAGTGATGATTACTCTTTTAAAAAGAAATCTGGACAATTCAGGGTATCTTTTCTGACTCTTCAATCTATCCTGATGCTGCTATCTTTAACGTTTTATTTTTTCTCTCTACAGACAACACCTGGCTGCCGTATTTGTTTGGGGTGGTCCTATTTATGGCAATATCAATCTTTGGAACGATATATTACTTGATTTACAAGTATGTTAAACAACACACTGCACAGCCACCCACATCTCTGGTATGTACCTGTTTGACCATTATGGAAGGTCTTTTAAATGGGGCCTCAGGACTTCTAATTTCAGGACATTTCTCAGACATAAAAGAGGAGCAAGTGAAGGGCAAGTAGAATTCTGGCACCTGTGTTCCCTACCCCGACGTCGGTCGGGGAAATGGTCACCAGTGACTGGGCGCACTATTAGGAGGAAGGGATGATTTAATCTCTTTTTCACAAATTTCTTTGCAAGAGGCAAGACTTTCTGTAAAGCTATGGCAATTTTAGGTGCCTACTAAACAGGACTCCACATATTTTGGCTTGGCTTAGTAGCCAGCTGTGATTTGTGGTTGCCACCATCCTCTCCCCTCTCCCAAGTCCTGTGGCATGCACAGTGAATTCAGGGGAGGGGTGGAGTTAGTTTCTCTCACTTAGTGGTGGGCTTTGGACAACATAGAAGCGTGGGGTAGTAGCAAATGTTGAAGTATATGCCCCAAGGAGAGTCCAAAAGTGCAGGCAACTGTCTTGATCCATCGCTATCTGTCTGTCTGTCTGTCTTTCTCTCTCTCTCTCTTTCTCTCTCTCTTTGTATTTGTGGGCCTGTTCGCATGTCATGGCAGCCCACTGTGGCTTATTTACCCACGAGGCTGACACATCATGCTGGGTGCCCACAGGCAACATTTTTCCATGGTGCCCATAGGCACCTGGCTTGCTGTGGTTGCCATGTTGTACAAATCCAGGCGGCAGGGGTTGAGGGTTAGACAAATATACCTGTCACCTGGGTTCACACAACACGACAACCACAGCAAGCCAGGTGCCCATGGGTGTCTTGTTTGAGTTAATTGAGGGTTAGAAAACAACACATGAGTAAGTTATGTGAAGCCACTTAGAATGGTGCAATGTACACCCTCATGGAGCCCTGCCCGGACCAAAAGCGGCTCCTACAAAAATGCAGGTGAGCCACTGCTCCCTTCTCCTTCTGTTGTCGTGGAGACAGAGTCCAGGGGCAATCTACATTGCGCCCGCCATCGCAACGAAGTCAGGTCCTGTTGGGTTAAACACACTTGCATTAAAACGTGATTATCCACACTCATCCATTTTCCCTGTTGCGGTTCTTGATCGAATGCACGAGCTCAGTTCACACTCAAGAGCTGCGCTGTTTTCCTGCTCTTAAAGACGGCGGCTCTCACTGGAGGAGCAGAAACTCTCCCTGTTTCTGCTGATTCCCCACCCACCGTCCCTCTCTTCCTCTATCCCTCTGTGTGTGTGAGTGCGCGCGCATAGGATGGTGCGAGCATCCTGCTGGGGCTCAAAGCCGGGTGAGAGCTTGTCCCTTGCTGCCGCCGCTGTAACAAGTGGGGGCGGAGGGAAGAAGGAGGTACCTATCCTCTTCCCCCCCCCACCCCGCTGGAGGCCAGGGAGGCGAGAGGCTGGGGGGTGTCTGCCGATGCTCTTTCCCCCAGAATGGGAGGTGAAACCTTATTGGAAGCAGGGGAAAACGTAAGTGTAGATTGGCCCCAGGTCTGTGTGCATTATATGTCTTTTGTAGGCTTTCTGTAAAGCTAATGGGTCATTCAAGACCAAGCCACCCCAACATACTTTGCATTACAGCAGGGATTGCTCACCACAATATATTGTTGCTGGGAAAATCAATCCCCCACCCCAGCTACTGTGAGTACTGCAGCTAACCTCAAAGGGAACAGGGAAGTCTGAGAGGGGTGGCAGATGTTGTCATCGTCCCTGCTAATCCAAAGTCCCAGCACTCGGCCCTTCGAGCCCTTGCTCCACTGCACCGCTGGGCAGAAGCAGTGAGAGTGACTTGTACTGCTTCTGCCTGCTCCAAAGCCCATTCTGAAGTGAGACGTCTCTCCCTCCCCTGCCCTGAGTTCTGTGTATGTTGGGGGGGGGAGCACTGTTGATTCATGCACCGAAGTGAAAGGCCCCTTCCTGCCCCTTGCTGTAAAGAGGTGTTCACCACTACCCTTACCCACTCAGCCATTCCACCCCCAGCTGCTTTTCTAAGCCAGGAAGGGCAAGGGTCCAGCATCCAAGTAGTAGCCTGTCTCTTGGTACCACTGCCTTTAGTGGCACGTTCGGAGAGAGGGCCTTGTCAGTGGCCACTCCCAGGCCACGGAACTCCCTGCCGAGGAAGATTAAGTCGGACCCCTCTCTGTTGTCCTTCCACCGGCAGGCGAAGACCACTTTATTCAAGAAGGCCTTTGGCCTGTAAATCAGTCTGTTGGGCAGGGTGCTGTTTTTATTCTGTCATTTTTGGTGCGTTTTGATGTGTGTTTTTAATGTACAGTATTTGTTTTATTACTGATTTTAACTATGGTGTTTTTTTAAAAAAGTTTTTATGGTTGTTAGCTGTCTTGAATGCCATTTTCTTGGTGGAAAGGTGGGGTATAAATTTAATAAATAAAAATAAAATCAATCAATGTACATGGTGTAAAGCTATGGCAATCCTAATTGCCTAGTAAACAGGAGTCCCTGTATTTTGGTCTGGCTTAGTAACCACCCATGATTTGTAGTTGCCACCAGCCTCTCCCCTCTCCCATGTTTTTATTATTGGTGGCTGCCTTGAGGGCCATTTTCTTGGTGGAAAGGTGGGGTAAAAACTGAGTAAATACAAATATAATAAATAAATCCATGTAGATGGTGGTGGCTGAGGCCCAGAATGAATGGATTGCTTAAGACCACCTAGTGAATTCATGGCAGAGGTGAGATTTGCACTGGGGACTTCCTGTTTCACAGGTTAGTCTCTTAGTCACTAGACTACAACACTTCTCTAGATGCCTATATTTATGTACTTTGCCAGCTGCACTGGCTGCCAGCCCATTTCCAGGCCTGATTCAAAGTGCTGGTATTAACATTCAAACCCTTTAACAGCTTTGGGCCAGGTTATCTGAAGGATTGCCTCCTCCTCTGTGTGCCTGCCCAGACCTTAAGATCATCCTCAGCGGCCCTTCTCCATGAGCTCCTGCCAAAGGAAGTGAGGCAGGTGGCTACTAGAAGGAGGGCCTTTTCTGTTGTGGCACCCCACCTGTGGAATGAGCTCCCTAGTGAGGTTCGCCTGGCACCTACACTGTATTCTTTCCAGTGCCAGGTGAAGACCTTTTCATTCTCCCAGTATTTTAGCATTTTAGCTTCCTAGTCTTTTAGCTTTGCTGTTTTAAATCTGTATTTTAAATCCCTGCATCGCTGCTAGGTTTTATTCTGGTTGTATGGTTGTATGGTGGTTTAAATGTTTTATATATTTTATATTGTTTTATTGTGTGCTCTTTGGTTTTAATTTCTGTGAACCGCCCAGAGAGCTTTGGCTATTGGGCGGTATAGAAATGAAATAAATATGTAGCTAGTGACTAATCCTTCTTTCCTAATAGGATTTCAAGGACATTCCTCTTCGTTTCCAACCTCTCATGCCAAATGCGGAGCACGTTCTGACCCCTTACGATTTCTCCAAGTCTATCCAACATGTTCCAGAGAAGCGACCAGCACAGCTTAGCCAACATCTCCTGGGAGCGCTAGAGCACCAGGAACCATTCAATCTGACAGAAACCGTTTATCAGCAACAGGCCAAAGCGTCAGTGTTCCAGACCACTGCTCAGCCCGTAAGCCAAGCAGATGATCTTCCTGTCGGTTATGCTCCACAGGTGGTGAAGAGTAACCCACACTGCACACTAGGGGACAGCCCCACAACCTTAACCTATGGCATGTGCATTGATGGCACCGGCTGCGCCAGCAAGGCGATCTGTCCACCAAGCCGAATGGTGACGCTCGATCCTTCCCTTGTGGGCTCTGTGAGGAATGGACACTATAAAGCCCAGAAGCCAGAACAGCTCAAAAGAGGATTGTGGGAAAACAAGGCCCAGCAGCAGCCGGCGTTGGTGTGGGAATCTGCACAGAAAGCTCAGCACCTGCTACGGCAGGAGGAGATGCAAAATATGCCAGAGCAGTTTCCGTCTCTTCTAGAAGAGAGGGCACCTGCCGCTGCAGATGAAAGGACAGGAAGCTACAGACAGCAGCCTGTGGAATTGCTACCGGCCACGTTAGAACTTGGTCCAAGTGCCATCTTGGAAGGTGGCCCTCTTTTGTCGGCCTTGCCACCGTCCTCGTTTCCTCATTGTGCCTCCAACAGCCTCTCTCAGGATCACAGCCCAGGACAGTGGGTGGCCTGGGAATCATTCGCCTGGACTGGTACCCAACAGCAGCCTTTCAGATTCCAAACGACAGACTGCATAGCTCAAGTGAGCGAGGGGTTGAAATGTGATCCAGCATCCCTTGGTACAGCCCCAGGTGCCTTAGACTCTTCTCAGAACAACGGGCTCTTCACGGGTCTGTTCAGAGACTTGGAACTGAAGTTGCAGTGGGACCATGGGCCAGATGAAAATCCACCAGTTTATTAGCAAAGTGTGGGGTATGGAAATGACTCCCTCCAAAACAGAGTTGAAGGGAAATGACCTTTCCCAACTGTCTCTAATTTCTCTATGTGAATCACACTTCTGTCCATTATATATATAGGATATATATAATCAGTCTGAATTTATATGGCAGATTCATACTCTAGCAACAAAATAGCCTAGCACTATTCTTCCTGTGCAAGCCCACCCCTTTTGCATGGTTTTTGTGGGGGAGATCCTGGCTATTCTTGGCTTACCTCCAACTTGGGGTACTGATCAGGGTGAATAAACCCAGAATGGTCTGCCTTTTGTGTCTTTAGAAGCTTCCTCTTCAAGTCACCAGAGGATGCTTTTCAAGGCATGGTGATAAGCCTGTTCACACGCTAATGTCTATAGAAGAACCTTCCGCTAAAGGCACAGGAATAAGGGCCGATCTACCTTGCGCCCGCCATTGCAATGAATTCGGTGTCCCGTCGGGTTAAATGCTCTCACATTAAAACGTGATTATTCACACTCACCCATTTTCCCTGTTGCAGTGCTTCATTGAATGCGCAGGCTCGGTTCACACTCGAGTGCTGTGCTGTTTTCCTGCTGTTTTCCTGCGCGCGCTTGTCTGATCTCGGATGCTAAGCGGGGTCAGCCCCAGTCAGTAGTTGGATGGGCGACCGCCTGAGAATCAGGCTTCCTGCATTGAGCAGGGGGTTGTTGTATCCCTTCAAATGAGACTAAGTTTTACCCCCTCCTATCCCCCGCTCCAGATGTTTTTTTTTTAATTAAGGCGTTATCCTCGCAGAATCGGGGCTTCTCTGCAAAGTTTTTTTTCTAATTCAGGCATGATCTTCGAAGCTTCGAAGTTGTGAAGCTTCACAACTTCGAATCTTCGAAGATCATGCCTCAATTAGAAAAAAAAAACATCTGAGGAAGCTATGCGATCAGTAGCCGGAAGAAGACATGGGGCTGTCGAGAGCTGTGATTGGACAGGAGGGAAATACAAACACCGCCGTATATGGGCAGGCGGGGGAGGGGACTACAACCGGATACGGTAGCGAAGGTGGAAAATCAGAGCACATTAAGGGGAAATACTGGAATATTAGGGTATTGAAAGCAGGAGCACGGAAGTGGGAAATTCTGGTTCCAATTTGAGGCTGGTACTGCGTAGTGTGAAAGGCAGGCGGTGAAACCTCATTGGAAGCGAAAAAAGGTGGTAAGTATAGATCCAGCCTAAGACCAGTAGAGACGTTGTGACTCTGCCCCCAACTATCTCAAAGAACTAACTCCCAGCATTCCTTGGGAAAAACCATGGGTGCTTCCAGATGTGGCCCTGCCTCACACACGGAATTTTACAATGGGTCCAGACAGTGACTTCTTCAACTCATAACCCTCCTGTGTTTTCCCACTGCTTCTTCTGTCTTTTCTGTTACTGCAGAAAATTCATTAAGAAAGAAAAGATGGAATAGCTGCACAGTGTCTTCTCATTGGTGGCACTAGGAGCCCTCTATCTGGAAGCACCCTGTGATAATTAAACTAGTTAAAAACTGGTTTTAAGTTTGTAGCATGGATATAACTGTGCTGCGAAGATTCTACTCTGGCAAATATATCCAGTGGAATGGTCACAAGGAAAGGTGGCACTAGACACATTTTGGTACCCCCACTGAGTCCAACGTTTTATTACATGAAGGGAAAGTATTTATTTATTTATTTATTTTATTACATTTCTATCCCGCCTTTTTTTCTCCTTAAGGAACCCAAGGCAGCATACATAATCCTCCTCCTCTCCATTTTATCCTCACAACAACAACCCTGTGAGGTAGGTTGAGCTGAGAGTCAGTGACTGCCCCAAGGTCACCCAGTAAGCTTCCATGGCTGACTGGAGACTAGAATCCAGATCTCCCGACTCCCAGTCCAACACTCTAGCCACTATACCACACTGGCTCTGGAAAGTATCTGGTATCGTTGCACTTAACTAACCAGTATTTTTACTCTTAATTTCTTGGGAATCCTCTGGCTGATATTGCTTATGGTCTGACTTATTTTCAGTCTACAGAGAGCTTAGAATAATATCTAAAAATCTGACTAGACCATACCCCTGGGGAAATTATCCAGGTAGTATCTTGCCAAAAGGCCCTCTAAAACCTGCAGCTGGCACTGACTACAAGCCTGGCTGGTCCCAGCTCCCGGTTTTGGGAGGCCTTTGGGCAAGATGCCCTCAATGGGGCCTCTACTGTGTCTGCTGCTCATTCACTTGCCTTCTCCGTCTGGAACCAATTTGTACAACTGACCTGAGGGAGAGCACAAGGCAAACGAAGGATGCAGTTCTGTCTTCTCAAACTGGCCACTGCTTGCATGCTTGGAGAGGCAGGTGAACAAGCAGTGAGAGTGAGGACAAGGAGGAGGAGCAGGGACAGGAGGCTCCAAGGGGTGTCAGTGGGCCCCTTGCAGGAGTATGGGCCTCAGCAGGTGCCCAGTGATGCCTACCTCTGGCGCCGGCCTTAAGCTTGGCTGACTGAACCCTGTACTTTGAGGATGCTGTCTAGGTTGTGGTAGCAGCTTACTTGAGCCCTCAGTCAGCCGACCCCAAGAAACCATCCCTGCCTCACCAAGGCCTTTAATTAATGTATTTGTTTCGTTTCTATACCGCCCAATAGCCGAAGCTCTCTGGGTGGTTCACAAAAATTAAAACCACAAAGAACAAACTATAAAGCCCTATCTTCACCCCCCAGATAAGAACCTAAAAATTCTAACCCAGCCAAAGAGGCAACAGAAGATCTAACAATTGTAGAAATGCATTAAATAATAATAATTATGATACATGTGTGAACGTTGCGAATGCGAGAAAGAAAGCAGGAATGATCCTCTTTTAAATCAAATTTGCATTCCAGTCATCATGTGAATGAGTCCCGAGAAACTCAGAGGGATGCAACATATTCCACCTTCTGTGAACATGGAACAGCTCAGGTACATTACAGGCAAAAGAAAGTATTTCAGATGTCGTATGAGCGAAGCAGGCCTATAGGCAAACACATTTTGGCTTGGGGTGGGGGGGGGGAAATAGAGAGACCACATGGAACAAGAACAAATTGCACACTGCCCTACATGCATGGATGCCACGTGTGCTGAGGAGCAGCATCTCGCAGTAACAGTTGCTAAAACAGCAGACACGTGAGATATCTGCAGATAAATGTAATAATAAATGTAATAATAAAATCAATGAGGCGGAATTCCCACTCCTGCTCCATTTATTTGGCTGCCCCTTGCAAGGGGCAGAAAGAGGCTGGATGCGATGACAGAGGGCTACCCACCTCCTTTAACGAAACATTACCCCAAGATGCAGGGAGGACACATGGACTGGCAGCAACCACACACTTAAGGGAACCTGTAAGAATATAAGAAGAGCCATGCTGGATCAGACCAAGGGTCCAGCTAGTGCAGCATTCTGCTCAAGCAGGACATGAGTGCAATAGCACCCTCCAGCCCATGTTCCCCAGCAACAGGTGTACAGTGGCTCCATGCCGTTAATGCTGGGATCTTCAACGTGGTGCCTGTGAGCACCAGTGTGCCCACAGACATCTCTCTTGGTGCCTGCCACGCTCCCTGTTCCTCCTGATTTTTATTTTATTTCTTAAGATATTTTTTGTATTACAAAATATAATAACTGGGAGGCTGGCATGCTGCAAATAGAAATGCTGCCCTCCAGTGCCATCTTTATTTGGGTCCAGAAGAGTAGTTTTATTTATTTATTTGAAGTATTTTTATGATTCTCCTTGGCCAAAAAGGCTCCCAGAGCAGCTTATATAGAATCAATTAAACATGACAGTCCCTGTCCCACAGTCTTATTGGGCTTCTTCACACAGAGCTTTTATCCTGCTATCAAGATGGCTCCTTCAAGCAAGTGTGCAGGCTCTTTAGATGACGCCGTGACCTTCCAGGGTGTCTCCTCCACTAAATGCCCTTTGTTCCATTTTTAAATAGATCGCAGACAATGAGCTATCAAATTACCCTGCTGTGTTCTCCTTCACATTCCTCTGTGAAAAGAGTTAAAGTGGCAAGAAGAGGAGCGAGATCAATGAAAGATCATGGAAGACTCAGATACGGGGAGAAGGAGGGGGAAGGGGGTGGGGGGAAAGGAAGCACATCAAAAAGGGAGTCATTGTAATCCTGCATTTAAGCAGGATTACAGAAAGCAGAATTACGGAAGGAGAAAGCCCCATTTTAAATGCAGGATTTTAGGCTAGTGTAGAGATTAGGGATGGCGGAGAATTTCTCCACGAATCTCGGGGAGGCTGAATGCCAACGCATTCGGCCCCCCGAAATTGGCGGTGAAATTCTCCGGCCCCCCGCCCCCCGCCCGGGATGGGACTAACCTCCTGCGAATGTCCCTCTCGGCGGTGGGTCCCGGCGGCGCTTCGGTGGTGTTTCAGCGGGGGCGGGGGTGGTGGCTGGTCTTCCGACCGGCTGCCGCCACCGCCATTACAAAGTAAATGTAAACACACACACACACACACACGTGATAGGCTACGTAACGATTTACGTAGCCTATCACAGCTAGATTTCCAAAGTCAGCCGTGATAGGCTATGTAAATTGTTACATAGCCTATCACGGGTGACTTTGGAAAAAAAAAGCGCCTACGCAAACGCTATTTGCGTTGCCGTTATTTTCGCTGTAGTCTGCGTAAATCTTTACGTAGACTACCCGGGCCCAAATAAGGAACACAAATGGTGGCGCCCATGGGCGCCGCCATTTGTGTACGTGCTTTCCCCCCCCCCCAAAGTCACCCATGATAGGCTACGTAACGATTTACGTAGCCTATCATGGCTGACTTTGGAAATCTAGCCGTGATAGGCTACGTAAATCGTTACGTAGCCTATCACGTGTGTGTGTGTGTGTGTGTGTTTTACATTTACTTTTTTATTTCACGGCCGGGGAGACGGGGCGCTTCTCCCAGGCCTGAATTTCGGCCGGGCGAGGCAGGGCACCTCCCTCCCTGGCCTGAACTTCGGGGGGAGAACCGAAGTGCCTCCCCCCACCGCGAAGCAAGCTGTGGGACCGGGTAAGGGACTTTCGTCCATCCTTAGTAGAGATGCTCATTATCTAAAAAAGCATGACACACAAGGGAAAAATTGTACATTCTTTAGCAGGGCTCGTGCAATGGCCCTGCTCTCCCTCTCATCTCCCTCAGCTCAGCCTGCTGGAATGGCTGGTGGTGGTGACAGCTGAGGTAGGAAGAGCCTTCCTAAGGGAAGTATTCAGCAGGGCTGGTGAAATGGCCCTGCCCTCCCGCTCATCTCCCTCCTTTGGAGCACAGCCCCTACCCTAAGTACACAGCCTTGTACTTAGGTTCTTGGGCAAGTTACTTCTCCTTTAGTCTCACCAATTTGCTTTCTGGGAAATGAGTGTTCTGTGACCTGCCACGCCCCTCATGGCAGCCATTTAATGAACAGGCAACCCCCCTTCCATGGCAGCGATTTTGTGAAAGCACCCATGACATTATTTCAATATTCCAAATGTGCCAGCCAGCCCAAAAAGTCTGGGGACTTCATTAGGGCCTAATGCATGTGTGTTCAAGTTAACTATTAAATCATTGTCTTAGTTATCTGCTAAAGCTATCCCTTAAATGATTTAAATGAAACAACTGCAGAGTTCCCAAGTTTCTATCGATAATCTCAGGGGTTCTGCACTTATTGGCCAGAATGCCAGAGGACAGGAACAGAACAGATGACTCCTTACTTTGAAGAGAAACTTCCATTGGTTCAGAATGGTGCAGCTGTAGGCTATTGATCAAGACCAGTGACAGGGAGCAGGTAATTCCCATGTCAAAACAGCTTCCCTGGCTACAAGTCCAAACCTTTTCTGGGCACAAGTGCTGGTTATGACCTATGAAGCCCCAAATGACTTGGGACCATGCAAAGACCATTTTCTCCCATCCAAGCCTGCCCAGGTTTTAAGCCCTTCAAAAAAGGACCCTTCTCTCTGTCCCTCCAATATGTGAAGTTGTTTGGCAGGGACTTAAAACAGGGCCTTCTCAAAGGTGGCTCCCAGGCTCTGACAGCCCTTGCTGAGGAGGCCTGTCATGCCCCCTCTGTGGTGACCTTCCACTGGCAGGCAAATATGTGTTTATTCAACTTTATCCTGATAAGCTGATTTATCTACTATCAGAGACAGTACACCTACGTACACCAGTTGCTGAAAAACATGACTGGGGGTGTGCTGTTGTGCTCGTGTCCTATGAGTGTGTTTCCCACAGACAGCTGGTTGGCCACTGTGGGAACAGAATGCTGGAATAGAGCTAGTATGGTGTAGAGCCAGCATGGTGTAGTGGTTAGAGTGCTGGACTGGGACTCGGCTTGGGAGATCTGGGTTCTAGTCCCCACTCAGCCATGAAGCTCCCTGGGTGACTTTGGGCCGGTGCCTGACTCTCAGCCTAACCTGCCTCACAGGGTTGTTGTTGTGAGGATAAAATGGAGAGGAGGAGGACCACGTGAGTCACCCCAGGTTCCTTGGAGAAAACAAAGAATATAAATGTAATAATAAATAACATAAATAAATAGATGGACCCTTGGTCTCACCCAGCATGACTCTTCTTATGTTCATGGCCACTGGGTTGTCATTTGTTTAACCGGTTGATGTTTTTAAAGATTTTATTGACATGTTTTATCTGCCCCTCTTTTGATGTCATTTTTTACTGTTATTTTGTATTTTATTACTGTTATCTACCTTGAGCACCATGTGATGGAAAGATGGGCTGCAAGTGTCGCAAATACATATGGATGTCCAGTTTTCCTTCTTTCTCTGTGAGTGACACAGTAGACGCTGGTGGCTCTGATGTCAGTGGGGCGGGGAATCCGCTCCAGGTTTCAGTCAGAACAAGTCAGAACTCTAAAGGAGTGATCCAAGGTGCTGCACTTTGGATAGCTCCTTTAGAGTTCTGACTGGTTCTGACTGAAACCCGGAGCGGATTCACTGCCCCACTGACATCAGAGCCACCAGCCTCCACTGGAGTGACCTGACCAGTGCATTTTCTCTTTCCTAATAAAAGCTGAGCATTGAGGAAGTGGTTGAAACATTTCTCAAGGTCCTGGAGCTCCACAACTTGCTGGAGCGTGTTTTATGACTGAGCGGAGATAAGGAATCTGCTCTACATCATAAAATGTGCCCCATCAAGTATGAGTCAGATGTTTTGTTGTGAAGTGCTGGATTCTGCCAGGCTCTCCCACAGTCTCAGCAAAGGTAACATCCACATGCCTTGGAGGTATAATAATTTTCATAAACTACTGGACTACTCCCAAGAAAAAACACCCCCCCATGGCCCCATCACAGGAGTTCCCAAAAGCAGACATTCCCTGTAACTCTGGGAGGGTTTTAACCACAGGTCTTTGCTCCTTTTGCAGAGGACAGTACTCTGTTTGAAGGGCTGTCCTGTCCAATTCTGGTTTAAAGATAAAGAACCATAAGAACTGTCCTCTTGCCCATCAACAGTTAGCACCCGAGCAACAGACTGAACAGTCAGGCACACACTGATCATGTGGTCACAAACTTCCACACTATGGAGAGATGGACTGTATTTCTACTTAAATTATAATTATTTCTAAATTGGCATCTATACATATAAATTAGCACCTGCAAATTTTAGGCAAATCACCACCCTCTTTTGTCCTTTTTCTTGGTGATTCACAAGTGGCAAACTTAATAAGGGCAGTAAAAGTGACATCAAATGGTCTTTACTCCAGATTACTGCCATGAATTATACCTGGGGCTGCCTTTGAAAACGGTCCAGAACAGGGCAGCAAGATTGTTAACGGGGACTGGCCATTTGAGATCACATTACACCGGTACTTTTCTAGCTGCACTAGCTGCCAATCCATGTCCAGGCCTGATTCAAAGTGCTGGTATTAACATTCAAAGCCCTAAACAGCTTGGTTATCTGAAGGATCACCTCCTCCCATATGTAGCTGCCGGACCCTAAGATCATCTTCAGGGATCCTTCTCTGGGAGCCCCTGCCAAAGGAAGTGAAGCATGTAGCTACCAGGAAGATGGCCTTTTCTGCTGTGGCACCCCAGCTGTGAAATGAGCTCCCTAGAGAGGTTCGCCTGGCAGCTACGTTGTACTCCTTTTGGCTCCAGGTGAAGAATTTTTATTTTCCCAGCATTTTAGCACTCTAGTCTTTTAGCTCTGCTGTTTTAAATCTATATTTTAAATCTCTGCGTTGCTGCTAGGTTTTATTGTACACTTTTATATTATTGTTTTAAGCTTTCATATTTTATCTTGTTTTATGTTGTACTTATGGTTTTAATTTTTGTGAACCGCCAGAGAGCTTTGTCTATTGGGTGGTATAGAAATGAAATAAATAAACCAATAAACCCCTCAATTCATTTCCTTTTACCAGTTGTGTGCAGATAGAGGCCTTGTTCCAACTTAATTTCTCACTACTTACTCAACGTCCTGGAATTTGATTTTACAAGGGGCTCTGGTGCATCCTTCCAGCTTAAGAATCCTGAATGGCGTTCAACAAATCCAAAGGATCAGTGGAGGCTGGTGTCTCTGATGTCAGTGGGGGTGGTGAATCCACTCCGGGTTTCAGTCAGAACCAGTCAGAACTCTAAAGAAGCTATCCAGCACCTTGGATAGCTCCTTTAGGGTTCTGACTGGTTCTGACTGAAACCCGGACCTCTGCACCTTGGGCAGCTCCTTTAGAGTTCTGACTGATTCTGACTGAAGCCCAGAGCTCCACAGCTTGGATAGCTCCTTTAGAGTTCTGAATGAAACCCAGAGCAGCCACCAGCCTCCACTGCAAAGGATGTGAGTTTGTTAAGGGAAAGTGACTTGGTAGCATCTTCCCTCATGCCATCTGTCCTCTTGAACCTCTGTAAAATCACTGTCTAGGCAGCTGATTCACCTCGGAGAGAGTTTTAACTGGATTCCAAGTTCAGACATCTGAGACAGAAAAGTAGTATTGTCCTCAGCACAGAAGCAGTTGCTGCAGACTCTTTCTAGAAGTTTAGAGCTTGGGTTGCCAACCAGCCTTGATTTTATTGATCGAATCAGAAATTCATTGTTCTAATCAGTTGCTGTAGCAGGAAGATGTAAAAAACAGACTAACTTTTTGTACTGTGTTTGCCTATTTCCTACCAACACCTTTTTAAAAGGAAAAAGGGCGGGACAGGAGAGGAAAGCATCACAGTTCCCTTCAAGTGGGTTCTGCATAATCTGCTCCTCCATCAAAAACGAAAGGAATCCCTGCTCGTGCTATTTCACATGCCATTTCACAATAAAGAGAGACAGTAATAAGAGCAATCTGGTAACTGAAGTCTCCATGGCCTGCAGGGAACAGGAACTGACTAGTTAAGGAGAAATTCATCACTAACCTTGCTGCTGCGTAGAACAAGAAGTAAAGTAGAGAGGCAGAAGCCCAAAGGACGAATCTGTTTATTTACAATGGGAGTACTGAACCTTCAAGCCCACTTGCAGTCTGAATTCTGTGCTCTGGAGTTCTCCAGGTAGCCCTGCCTCCTCCCCTTTCCCTCAATCATTTGGAGTTTTCCCGGCTTTGGTGTGGTTTCCCCCATTCTAAAAAGTTTCAGTGTCTCTCCTAAGGCTCCGTTGCTGGCAATAAAAGTTAAACTATGCTGATATTTTTGGTCCCACCCCTTTTGCCTTTGGTCTATCCACCACTGGAATGCGGGCCCTGAATTCTAGATCAGGGGTGAATCCTTGACAGGTTGGGTTCAATGATGAGGGAGGCTCTGGGGGGGGGGGAGGGCAGGGGAAGGTGTCGGAAACTCTGGTGTGACTCGCAACAGAGTTGCTTTATATAGAGAAAATGTGGCAATGCTGTACTTAGTACTGGAGGCAATAAACACAGGCTAGAGCGAGTTTAGAAAAAGTTCAAATGAACTTATTTTATTGGTGATTTTATACACATCATCAGAGAAGGCTGTCTAACACTGTTTAAGTATAAGCACAATTAAAGCTGGGTGTGTGAGTGTAAGTGAGCATAAGACATGAGATATGGGTTATTTGCTTCATTCAGGGAGAGAGCCGCATGGAACCCGTTGCAGAGGCAAGAGGAAGAAGGAAGAGGAAGGGGAGGGAGCAGGAAAAAGGAACTGATCAAGCTACAGGACGTTCTCTATCGCCCCCTAGTGTCTGGAAGCATGCAGAGTTGCTCCTATTATCTAACCAAAGGGGGCACGGCAACCCCGGAGGAGAACCCTGGATTTGGCCCTTTGGCCTGAGGTTATGCAGCCCTAATCTAGAAGAGAGCTAGCATAGTGGTTCGAGTGTTGGACTGGGACTCAGGAGATCAGACTTGTAATCCCCACTGACTGTCACCCTAACCTACCTCACAGAATTGTTATGAGGATAAAATAGAGAGGAGGATGTGAGAGAGAAAAACTGTAGCTTTGTTCAGGCTGCAGCTGAAAAGATAGGCCTCCCTCTGAGTGTTTTTTAGAATGTTTCCACTGGTGGGAAAGAAGAAATGCATTGTAGGCAGATAAAGAGGATGCGCTGGGATGTTGTAAAAACTGGAATGTCGTAAGGAGATAAGAAAACTGTGCTGGAAGGTTTTGTTCCCTATATGTACGTGCGTAAACTGCAGTAGCCTCCACTAGCATCTGATTGGCTGACAGTTGTGGCGCAGTAAGAAATTCATGAGTATATGAAGTTTGTTGATCTGCTTTAGGGGTGTGGTCCTCCTGTGTGTGTGAGACCCACCCATACTAGTATGCTCTGCTCAGAATCTGCTTAATAAAGGCTTATAGTGTTAGAAGACACACACACACACACCCCAGCCTGCAGTGGTTCTTGAGGAGGTCTGAAAACTTTCCTCCTCAGATGCAAGCCACCTTGGGTTCCTTGGAGGAAAAAGGACAGGATATAAATGTAATACTTATTACATAAAAAATAAAAGACTATTCCCATTTATTCAGAACAGAGAGTCTGCATTTGTTTCAATAACTCAGTGGCAGTGGAAAGTAGGGCTGTGCACCACTTCGGCTCCAGAGCTGAATTCCGAGCCGAAACGGGGTGCTTCGAGCCCCTTTGAGCCACTCCCGAAGCGGGTCGTGATCAACCCGAAGTGAGTTGGGTTTGCTCTGAAGTGCTTTGGCATGCTTCAGAGAGATCCAGAATCCCAACTGCCCCACCACTGCCCAGCAGTGCGAGCCTCCTGCTCTGTACCTGGACCCTCAGGACATGCACCAGCAGCCAGCAGCCTCTTCGAGGGAGTCACCATTGCAACTTCCTCTATCTCCAGAAATTGAATCCTGTGCAAATGGCGGCCATAAGGCCATTATCTACGCAACATTACAGACATTTACACCTGTAATGTTTCATAGATCAGTGGTCTCCAAAGTGGGGTGTGCGCACCTCAGGGGTTGCGCTAGATATTCCACTGGGGTGTGTGAGCCACCTGATAATTGAGCAGCCTCCCGTTGCCCTGACGAGCTGCCATTGTGTGCAATGATGGCAGAAGCAGAGGCAGCAGGATGGGACAGGAGCCAAGAGGGAAGTTCCATGGCATTTCTCTCTCAGCTCCAGTCCTATCCTACTTCTGCTGCAGCCACTGAGAGCAACTGCCCCAGTCTCTGCCAAGCATAACAGAGGAAGCTGGCATCTCCAGATGTTCTTGGGATAACTCCCATTATCCCTGACCATTCACCATCCTGGCTGGGGCAAATAAGCTGAAGTCCAACAACATCTGGAAGGCCACAGGTCACCTACCCCTGACCTAGAAGACTGTAACTTTCTAGGGTTGCAAAGTTTTGTTTTACCAGCCCTGCTCCCATGCCTTTAACAGCAGTTTGACAGACAGACATTCAGCAGGTGGAACATTTCCCCATCACTGCATCACATCAGCATGCCAGGAAAAGCTTACTTCCTAAGTGCCTGCATGCCAAACTTGGGGATGGCACTGGGTCCAGGAGACCATTGGGCTTCCCCCTGCCCTTACCCCCATATCGTGCCCGCCAAGCCCCTAGCCTTGCTCGTCCCCACTGATGCCCTCCCGAACACTCCCAGCACTCACCCGGACCCACCCACGAGTGCCTGCCATTTGGCCAAGGTGTTTTTTTACGAAAAAAAGCCATTTAAACATGTGCATATTTGAATATGTGCATATTCGGGCTGGGAAAGTTTGATCTATGCAACATTAGAGGCATTATGCCTCTAACATTGTGTAGATCAAGCTTTCCCAGCTTGGATGTAAACATGTGCATTTTTAATTAGCTCTTTTTTTGTTAAAAAAATTTTTTTGGCAAAATGGCAGGCACTCAAGGACAGGACCCAGGGTGACTGCAGGTGGCGTGCCGAGCTTGGGGGGGCGTAAGTCGGGGTGGCACTTCAGCAGGTGCCTGCCAATACTGGGCGGGAGTATGGGGTTCGCACATCCCTAGCCAAACTGCTGTTAAGGGCACAGGAGCACAACCAGTAAAAAAAGAAAAAAGAAGGTAATTGTGGTAGATATCCAAGAGTGGCACCAGGCAAATGAACCTAAGACAGTGTTTCCCCTCCAAATAAGGGACCCTACTACTAAAACTGCTTTTAAAAACCTGTTGTGCCAGTATTGTTCTTGGTTCTTTTCAGATAGGCACCTGACCACTGGCGGGCAGGATGATGTATATGAATGTAATGATCAGGGCCAAGCCAGGACCGTGAATGGACAAGCCTGAAATGAGGCCTGGATTGTGTGGGAATCAATTAATTAAAGGACAATTGTGGCAGGCGGGTACCTATAAATCCAGGAGAAGGGAGAAGTCACAATCACACTTCGTTGCAATCACACGTCGCCAGTTACAGAGGACAGGCTGGCACTGGAACAGTATTTTAAGTTTTAAAAAAATTGCTACAAATGAGGCCTTTGAGGACAACATGAAAAGGCTGGAATGCAATAGTTTGGCAGGGATGGTGTCAGGATTCTGCATAAAAATGATGTGAGCACATTATGTCTGTTCCAGAGAAAACTGCTATCCAGAAGCAACTACCGTATAGGATTGGGCAATAACGGACAAACGACAAAGTTGCCTGTACCACAATGCACGGTTTCCCTTTTCATCCTTTAGAAACAACACCCAAGCAAACGCACCCTGCTTTCTGAAGGACATCCAATGATTATTCATTTCAGAGGCAGTTCTGCTTGCTTGCTGATTGTTCGCAAATTCTCGAACTCGTATAGCTAGACCGCGCATGTGGGCAAATATTTTTGTACAACTGACAGCCGCCATTTTGTGTCACTTTAAAGGGCTGTCTGAGGTGCTCCCTGTTGCAGTTGACAGGATTCAGCAGTTCTCCAAGGGAGGAGGGAGTTTCCCGTCTTTTCTTCCATATATGGTAACACAATCTACCTCCACCTAGTGGAGAAACTGTAGATAGAATCATAGAATAGTAAGAACCAGGAAGTTCAGAGTTTTCTTTCTTTTTTAATGGTGGTGGTTACACTCTGTCCTACTGAACTGAGTTCATCTCTCACATCATAATGCACATATACTCTGACAGCTGCTCAAATGAAGAAAAAGGAATCTGCTCAGCAACTGGTGGGCATGCAGACAATCCTTTTACTCCTGCCCTGGATATCTCACACTCACTACTAAAGGGAGCCCCCCCCCCCCCGCCGCCCCCAAGCCTATTCTCCCAGTTTGGAGAGAACCTTTTGGAGCTCTTCACAATCTCTTTTTGTTTTAACCACCCTAAATAACTTGGTGTCATCCGCAAACTTGGCCACTTCACTGCTCACTCCTAATTCCAGATCATTTGTGAACAGGTTGAACAGTATTGGTCCTAATACACATCCCTATGGGACCCCACTATTTACTTCCCTCCGTGTGGAGAATTTACCATTTATTCCTACTCTCTGCTTTCTGTTCTTTAACCAGTTACTGATCCATAAGAGGACCTGTCCTCATATTTCATGACTGCTAAGTTTGCTCAGGAGTCTTTGGTGAGGGACTTTGTCAAAAGCCTTTTGGAAGTCCAAGTAAACAATGTCTACTGATCACCCCTGTCTACATGTTTATTGACACTCTCAAAGAACTATAAAAGGTTAGTGACACAGGACTTACCTTCATGAAAGCCATGTTGATTCTTTTTCAGCAAGGCTTGTCCTTCTATATGCTTACTATTTTTATCTTTAATAAAGCCTTCAACCAATTTACCCGGAACAGACCTTAAGCTAGCCAAACTGTAATTTCCCAGATCCCCCCAGATCCCTTTTTGAAAATTGCTGTTACATTGGCCATCTTCCAGTCCTCTGGTATAGAGGCTGATCTTAGGGACATGTTGCATATTTTGCTTAGAAGATCAGCAATTTCATATTTGAGTTCTTTGAGAACTCTAGGATGGATACCATCTGGGCCCGGTGATTTATTTGCTTTCATTTTATCAATAAAGTTGGGAACTTTGTCACCACTATTTGCCTCAGTTCCTCAGACTTCCTTTCCTGAAAACATCAGTTCATGCACAGGTATCTGTCCTATATCTTCTGCAGTGAAGACAGATGAAAAGAATCCATTCAGTTTCTCTGCAATCTCCTTGTCCTTTTTCAGCACTCCTTTAACTCCATTGTCATCCAATGGTCCAACTGCCTCCCTAGCTGGTTTCCTGCTTCTGATATATTTAAAGAATTCTTTATTGTTGGTCTTAATATTGTTAGCGATATGCTCTTCAAAATGCTTTTTTGCATCTCATATTGTCTGCTTACATTGCCTTTGTGCATGCTTGTGCTCCCTTTTGTTTTCCTCACTTGGGCGAGACTTCCATTTTCCGAAGGAAGCTCTCTTTTCTCTAATAGCTCCCTTAACACTGCTTGTTAACCATGCTGGCGACCACGAGACAAGCTCCCTAGACAAACTCACATATCGAATTGTGGTAGGCTACTATGTGCCCATGTGAAAGGAAAGAGTCCCTCTTAGATAATCAGGCAAGCCTTTGAGGAGATAGTTAATGCTGCTGAGTTAACAGATGCAATTCACATCAGATCTAGAATGCCTAAGACCTAGATGCATCATTATTCCTACTTTCAACCTACCTAAGGCCAGTTCTGGTAATAATAGTATCCACATGCAATCTGAAGTGGAGGGAGATTAGAGAAAACATAGCACCTGCTCAGAGAGCTGAATTTAGACCAAATGCTGGGAAAGACTGAAGGCAAAAGGAGAAGGGGACGGCAGAGGATGAGATGGCTAGATAGCATCACTGATGCAATGAATATGGACTTGAGCACGCTCCGGGAGAGAGCGCAGGACAGGAAGGCCTGGCGTGCTATGGTCCACGGGGTCACGAAGAGTCGGACACGACTGAACGACTGAACAACAACAACAGTGTGGTAGTATGTATACTGCACATAAGAGTAAAAAAAAACTGTTACACAGTTGGAGGCAGAGTAAACATTTGGAGATGTGAACTACATATGTGTAACCGAGTTTCCAAAAGAGGTTTGCCTCACATTTATATCCTTCTTATTTTAACTCACACTTACACATTTTGTGAAATCAACAAACGTATCCAGCGATTTCACCAGAAATAGCTTAACCCACGAATAGACCCACAATTAGGCCAAGGTATGACAGAGCACATGATCCACATTTCTTGTATAGAGCCCAATCCTCATGCTCTATATATTAAAGAGGGCGTATATGCAGCAAGGGCTTTACCAGAGAGAATGGAAATAGGTATCTGCTTGACTACCATCGTGGGAGCAAATAGTCCATAAAAAAAGATGATGGCAAAATATTAGAGGTTGGCCAGTAGGCCTGTGGCACAATTATGATAGGTAGAGCTGCTGCCTACCCAACCTCCTTATTTTCCTTCTCTGACATCATTTCAAGCAGAGACAGATGAATGTGGCCTATCCCATTCTTAAAGCCTTCCACAGATTTTCTGTACGCAGTCTTCTATTTCATCACCTTGAGACGATGACAGACCTGAAAGAATTTTAAAGTCTTTTTTAATGTATTGAATACATAGTTAGCCAGCAGTATTTAAGACTAGCCACACAGTCTTAGATCACTGTTAGCCAAGCTACAGAACTAGGTGATAGAACTCCATCTTGTTGCTAAGCAGTCGTTTTATGTGAGCAAGAGTGTAATGTACAGACTATACTTCAGTTATAAGGCGTATACATTAGGAGTGTGCACCAAAGACAAGATTCAGTTCAGATCCCAGTTTGTACTTCAGAAAGGTCAATTGATCTTTGATGGCTTCGGAGGCCACCCTCTTAGTTTCTGGTGCACATCAGAACCTCATTTCAGAAAATCCAAAGCTTTCTGTCTCCCCATTTATTATCATGGGGGAACCAACTAGTGACTATAACATCTTTACCTTTTGACAGAACTTGATGGTGTAGTAGCCATTCCTCGTGGATTTGTCTGAACATGGTGCCAATGTTTAGACAAATAGGTGCAGAGGATTTTGTGCATGTAGCCTTTACATTTTGAGGTTTGTTTTTCAAAGATAACTGCCTGCAAATTTATTTATTTATTGGCAGATGAAATTTCCAGGCATAGTTGACTATGTTTTATACTATGCTCATTCCCATGTTGAATCCAACTGTATACTGCCTGAGAAACAAGGAAGTTGATAATACCCTGAAGAAAGCAAACAAGGGGAAGTGTCAAGCAACATTATATGTGGAGTAATTTAGAGTGAGAACTAGATGACAATAGTCTATGTACAAAAGTCAGTGGAAGTGGAAATAATTACCTTTCATAATTACTTTGTTACAAAAATATTGGTTTAACTTTTTCCTAATGTCGTTGTTGAAAATAGCTAAAATAAATAGCTTTTGAAAGTTCATTCATGATCCAGCTGAAAGCCAAGGACTTTTAAATCTGATTGATTTCAGTAGTAGAGTTAAGCATGTGCTTAAATGGCTCCAGTTGATATTAATAGGATTTAAACATGCTTAACTTTGTCTGGAGTGTGCCCCCCACACATATTTATTTCCTATTATATATCTTGAATAAATGATCAGATTGGATTTTCCAAAAACTTGTAGTTTAATCAAAAGTTCACCATGATGAGTAGCCACAATTCCGACATTTACTGAGCTAGTGGGAGTTTTCAGGTAGTGAGGAGTTGAGACTCTTACCTTCCATCCACCATGCACATATGTCACGGACACTCCAGGCACTGGGGTATCTTCCTGACTAGTGATATTCTTTCCACATAAAAGGGGTGGTGGCAGCAGTATGAGCTGAATGTTCTATCAGGCACCCATGACAAGTACCATCAAAAGAGGAACTGTTTGGATCTGTTATATTCTGGACATTCCTACAGCTGACAGTCTGACCTGTCTGGGTTGACGTTTTACACAGCCAGGCTGGAATGTCCCCTGAACCATGGATGAAAGTGCAGGAAGGGAGCTATACGCCTTGATCAGAATTAAGCCCCAAATCAACACAAAGCAGCCTCATCAGTTTTCTCCAGCAGGTCTATAGGGATTATACAATCAGGACCAATCTATGTTACAAGTTTTTTTTTTAAGTGCTCAGGGTGGCCTACATGATCCTCTCTTTTATGCCACTAACATCCTCTCTTTTATGCTCCTAGCTGTGAAGAAGATGAGGCAAAGAGTTTATGACTGGCCATGGTCAATCAGCACACATGATGCTAACAATGTGGATAGCAACCATGTCTTTTTAAGTATTTATTTAAACCAGGCACGTGAGGGAGCTATTCTTACCAAGACTGCAGTGCCTGGGGATGAAGTGCAAGACCAAACCAGAAGGCCCTGAATTCAATACTGAGGGTTTCTCCACACGGGGCTTCTATCGTACAGTCAAGATCAGTTGCTTGCGGAAGTTTGCGGATCCTTTACATGACGTCATCAACCTCCAGGGCCCCTCTCATGGTTTATGAACATCATCCCGCTTTTTAAAAGATCAGAGATAAAGTGATAAGGGACATTAATCCGATCTACTGGGTGTGTGTAACGACAGCACTGCGCAATAATCACAGCGCCATCTAGTGACTGTAAAATGAAGCATAAAGGAACATATAGAACTTGCAGAGAAAGGAAGTCCTCCATTCAAAGCACGTGTCTGCCTGAAGGCCTAGAGACTAGAAAACCATGCAGGTGGTTTTAACAAGTGCGTGCCAGCCCCTTCTCATGAAATGGAGCTTGTTACTAGCCGCTAAAACTCAAAAAGAAAATGGATTTCTTGACAGTATCCATTTAACATCACAGCTACTGATGAGGGTACAAACTGAAATGTTTAACACTAAATATAATTTGAAACTACCTCCAGTAGCAGAGGTAGTATACCTATGTACACCAGTTGCTGGGGAACAGGGGCGGAAGGGTGCTGTTGCATTCGTGTCCTGCTTGTGGTTTCCTGGTCAACAGCTGTGTGAACAGAATACTGGACTAGATGGACCCTCGGTCTGATCCAGCATGGCTCTTCTTATGTTCTTGCTCTGTTGTTAGTCTATATCTTTAGTATCTCTAGCTACCTACACACACACACACACACACACAACACACAGTGTTTGGCACTACTGTATAGTGAACCGAAGATAGTCTTAATAATGGCAGCCCTTGGCAGAGAATCACAAGGTGAGGGTTCTACTGCAGGGGAGTTTTAACAACAGCAGTTTTAACCCTGAGTCCCTTCAGGCCCTGCACTTAGCCCTTCCATCCTCCTCAAGTACCCGGTCTTGTCTAAAAATACACTTCCATTCTTCTTATCGATGGAAACCCATCCTGGGATAGTAGTATCTTAATTCTAGGGGGAGGACCACCTATTTCTGATATGGCTTGTGCTCAATGGCTCAGCCAGCAATCCAAGGTCACACAGATTTGTGTCTCACCATATCATATTTCAGAGGTGGCTGGGTTTGCAGCTCTGCATCTATACACTTAAAAGTTCCCATACTAACCTCTTTTTTAACTATACCTTTAGGTAAAACAACACGTGAATGAGGATATTGATTAACAATTGTTTCCCCTGTATTTTGTTGTCCTTGCTGTTATATTTGGTTCAACTTAAACTGTAACTTGGCTAATTTGGTTATAATATTGCATTGTCAGGCAATTTAGAGAAAGACCTCAGCAGTTGTTCTTCTGCCGGCTCTGTCCAGTCTAGGGAATCTGAAACATAGTTCTTAGGAGCTGCCTTACTCAAGTCTGCAACTAATTCTTTGTGCCTCTTATAGTTTTCCTGAATGACCTGTTCACCTTTAGATGCTGCAAGTAATGAATCTCACCAGTTATGAACCTTTTTACCACCAGGACAAATGACAGATTTAAATGGAGAGGGTGAAAACAGAGGTCCAATTATTGTCTCTTCAAAATGCCAATAAGGGACCACCCCTTTCTGATCTAAATGGCACTTCTTTTTCATAATTAAAGCTGGAATTCTACGGTTGTTAAAAATTAAAAGAATACTCTTGGAATATCTGTTATTAAGGAGCCCCTTCGTTGATTTTAATTATATATAACTAGCAAAAGGACCCAATAATAGTCTCAGAAGTTGTTTAGCCCAAAAACCAGAATCCCAACAGGGAAGTGTATAAGGAAAGAGATGAACTATAACCTCACATGGTGTCAGTACCAAACCATTTTATTGGGAGGGCATTCCTGCTTCTTCACTCTCCCCAAACTTGTGGTTGGGCTTTTTCTGCACCTCCCTGGACTGCGTTTTGGAAGATCTGAGGGTGCTCTGCAGCCTGTCATCCAAACTCTCCAGCTTCCTAACAATATAATCCAAACGTTCAGAATTGAACTTTCCGGCCAGCCAGCAGGCAACACTCCCCCAGCAATTCCACTTTTCTATCTGATATCCTCTGTTCATCAATTAAGGGAGTAGTCACATTGTTAACCTTTTCCTTCTCTTCAGATCCAGAAAGTATCTGCTCAGCCATTTCTGTATGCAGAGGGTCAAAACAATTCCGTAATGGGATTGCAAAATCTCTAGGAGCAAACTTAACTTTGAGCTCCTTCACACAGAGCTTTTATCCTGCGACTGAGATTGCTCCTTCATGGAGGTTTGTGGGCTCCTTACATGACGCCGTGACCCTGCCGTAACCCTCCAGGGCGTCTCCTGCACTAAATGCCCTTTTTTCCGTTTTTAAACAGATTGCAGATAATGAGCTATCAAATTACCTCGTTGTGTTCCGCTTCAGTTTCCTCCATGAAAAGAGTTAAAGTGGCAAGAAGAGGAGCGAGATCAATGAAAGATAATGGTGTTATAGAAATTTCAGCTTTAATAGGTCTAGTTTAGCTTAAGCTGTTCTATGTAGCTAGATTTTTGTGTGTGTTCTACCTCTATATGAAACTGCCATGCTGGCAAAGATATAGTGCCTTATCAGAGACTCAAGACTGTCAAGAACATAGTATGCAAGAGTATGTGACTATCTCTCTACTGTTTCTCTACACATGCTTGAGTGTTGAGGGGCGTTGTTTGTGCCAGCTAGACAAAGATGTTAGTAGAGAGCAGGTATAAGACAACCCCCAAAGACTTTGTGTATATAAGCTTTTGGATCACACTACTTGATTGCCATCTTTGTTGGTGCACAAGCCCCAAAGATTGCCTTATTTTACAGAATAAAATCGGGTTGGACCAGATCTCTGCCTCCTCTTGTTCTTGGTAAACAAATTGGATGAGTCTACCATAGGGATGTTAGAGAATTCCGCCACGGATCCCAGGGGGGCCAAATTCCAGTGAATTCGGGCCCCCCGGAATCCGTGGCGGAACGGAGCCCTCCACCGCGTGAAAGCCCCACAAAATGGAGCCTACCTGGCTGCAGTTCCGGCTGCGGCTCTGGTGGAGGCGGCGGCGGAGGCTGCTGCTGGGCTGGTGCGGATGCAAATGGCGTCCTGAGTAGGGGACTCCATTTGCGTCCCTATGGTAACCCGTGATAGGCTACGTAAATATTTACAAAGCCTATCACGGCTAAAACGGGAATGCAAATGGCGTCCCCTTCGCCATTTGCGTTCCCGTTTTAGCCGTGATAGGCTATGTAAATATTTACGTAGCCTATCACAGCTAAAGCGGGAATACAAATGGCGTAGGGGACGCCATTTGCATCCCCGCTTTAGCCGTGGTAGGCTATGTAAATATTTATGTAGCCTATCATGGATAAAACGGGAACGCAAATGGTGTAGGGGACGCCATTTGTGTCCCTGCTTTAGCTGTGATAGGCTATGTAAATATTTACGTAGCCTATCATGGGCTACCATAGGGACGCAAATGGTGTCCCCTACTTAGGACGCCATTTGCATCCGCACCAGCCCAGCAGCAGCTGGAGGCCCCGCTGCGGGTTGGCCCGGCCGGCGGCTCCGTGGTCTGGCTGCGGAGCGGAGCCAGCCAGGCAGGATTCCGGGGGGGAGTAACTGATTGCCTCCCCCCCCGTCGAGGATTCCGAGGGGGAGGAACGGATCACCTCCCTCCACCTGCGGAACCCGGCTGAGCCAGGTAAGCGGGGTTTCATAAACCCCTAGTCTACCAGGGATAGAACACAATTTTTGTAACAGTGGAAGACTCAGATATGGGAAGAAGGAGGGGGAAAGGGGGGCGGGGAAAGGAAGCGCATGTAAAGGGAGTCAGTTGTGATCCTGCACCCTGTAAGTCTGCAAGCCTCGAGTAAGCCTCATTGAGCCTCATAGGTGCTCTGGAACAAAAGTGGACATTGCTTCTGAGCTTGGTGGGGTGAGGGATCAGAGGTGTCTCCCTTCATTGCAGGGAGGCATTTTACCCTCTGCTCCCTCCGATTGAGAAATGCAGAGGCAGGAGATGCTCAGGTTGGGGGGGGGAGGGGCTACTTGCATCTTCAAAGACTGCCCAGTGAAGAAATTTATGCTTGTGTGTGGGGAAATCAGGCTGGAGAAGGCCTATTCTTCAAAGATTTGAAGATCTGAAAATTCGAAGTTAATGCCTTAATTTAAAAAAAAAAAAATCACTTACAGGGTGATCTTATGTCTACTCAGTAATAAGTTCCATTGAGTTCAATGTGGCTTACTCCCAAGTAAGTGAGTGCCCAGGACTGGGGCCGCAAGAAAACATTACAGCACCAGTTAAGCTAGAAGGGGGGGGGGGGTTGTAAAGGCACTCAGTTGTGATCCTTAATTTTTTTTTAAAAAGGCAAAGCAGGGGATAGAAGGAGGTAAAAGTTAGTACCATTTGAAGGGAGAGAACAACCCCCTCCTCAGTGCAGGAAGTCTGATTCCCTTGCGGTTCCCCATCCAAAATTCTGACCAACGCAGACCTAGCTGAGCTTCCCAGATCAGACAAGAGCCGGCACCTCTAGCTCTCTGCTAGGTGGTGACAAAATTTCCAGTGCTAAGGAAGCTATGCTATCAGTAGCTGGAAGACCAGATGGGGGCATCTAGAGCTGTGATTGGACAGGAGGGAAATACAAACACTGCCGTATATGGACAGGCGTGGGAGGGGACTACGACCTTATAAGGTAATGAACACAGAACAGCAGAGCACATAAATGGGAAATACCGGGATATCAGGGTATTGAAAGCGGGAGCAGAGAAGTGAGAAATTACGGTCCGAATTCAAGGCAGGTCCTGCATAGTGTGAAAGACGAGTGGTGAAAAGGGGGGGTGAACACAGGTGCTCAGCAGATCAGCCCGCTTCTGCCTTCTAGTGAACATAACCATGGGCCAGCCCTCTGCCCATCTCTGAAGTTGCAAAGGTGTCATGGACTGATGGGCAGTTGCCCAGCGATCCCCAGCACCCCACCGCCAGCTCCAGGGCATCTGGGGTAATCTGGGATTTGCATGTTGAAGGCACAGGATGAGACTTGGTCACTCAGAGCTAAACTGCAACACAGACCCCTTGCGGCCTGTTTTTGCCCCAGAGGTTGGATACCAGTACCTGGCGGTGCTCATAGGGCCTCTGGCCAGCGGGTCCCAGTCAACCGCTCTCCTGCCATCCTTTCCTTTGGGAAGGTTGAGCGATGCTGCTCAGATGCACTTGGAGCTCTTCCCAAGTAGCATTGCTAAGTTGGCATGGTTGCCCTCTGCTGGTGACCAAGAGGAGCAGAAGAGTGGGAGTGACTCAGACGTGCTTCTGCTCACAGCCAAGTCCAGAAAGTCAATGAACAGCACTGGAGCAGCTCAGAAGCTCATTGTCTTGGCTACCATGTAAACAATGGCAGCGGAATCCAGAGCAGCAACTGCCACTCTTCGAAGGGATACAAGTTCCCTCAGGGCCCACTGGTAGTCAAAGAGGCAGGGTTGCCAACGGCCTGACTGACCCTCCTCCTGTGCCTTTAAGAGCAACCTGTCAATTATAAATGGAAGAAGCGAAGCTTCCCCATCTTTCCCACTATGCCAGGAAAAGCATCACCTCTTCATTTTCTATGTGACAAACTGTTTGTTGTTAAAGGCACAAGAGGCTAAATGAAGAACTGAAACAGTTAAAAATGAAGAAAAAAGCTGCCAGGAGAGACTTACTCATCACCCAACCATCTCCCTTTTCCTCCTCCATCAGCTTCAGTATGTTGTCTATACATGTATGTTGTCTATACAGCAGAGAAGTCTGCTGTGTGCTAAGTGCCCTGTCTTGTGCCCTCTAAGCTTGTTTTCTGCCAAGTTCGGGCATGGTAAAGGATGCAGTCCCATGGCCAGCGTTGAAGAACTATTCCGTTGCCAGTCTGGTCAGCTTTTGAACATGGAATAGGAGGGGACGCCATCTTAGTCTTTGCCTCAGGCAACAAACTGTCTTGGGTCAGCCCTGGTGACCGGCCTCTGGCAAAATATGCCCCACCCCACCCCACGTAAAGAGAAAAGTCTTGGAAAATAAAGGGCAACCATTATTTTTTATTACATTTCTATACTGCCCAATAGCCGAAGCTCTCTAGGCGGTTCACAAAAATTAAAACCACAAAGTACAGCATGAAGACAATATAAAATATAGAAACTTAAAACTCCAGTATAAAAATGCTACCAGAATAAAACCTAGCAGCAATGCGGAGATTTAAAACACAGTAATAGATTTAAAACTGCAAAGCTAAAAGACTAGAATGTTAAAATGCTAAAATGCTGGGAAAATAAAAAGGTCTTCATCTGGCTCTGGAAGGAGTACAACATAGATGCCAGGTGAACCTCTCTACGGAGCTCATTCCACAGCCAGCGTGCCACAGCAGAAAAGGCCCTTTTCCTGGTAGCCTGCTGCCTCACTTCCTTTGGCAGGGGCTGCCAGAGGAGGATGGCTGAAGCTGATCTTAGGGTCTGGGCAGGTACACTTGGGAGGAGGAGATCCTTCAGATAACCTGGCCCCAAGGTGTTTAGGGCTTTGAATGTTAATACCAGCACTTTGAATCGGGCCCGGAAATGGACTGGCAGCCAGTGCAGCTGGAAAAGTACTTCAGTATTGTCACTCAACGGGCCTGAGGCAGAGTAGGCCTATTCTCCAACAAGCCCTCGTTTCTTAACAGAGAACAGGCCTAATCTATGCCAGACACTGTATTTTCAAACAGATTTCACCCTTTTTGTCTCTAGTCCTAGAAATAGCTGAGAAGGGCCTCAGTCAGGCCTGGTGAAATCTGCTCCCTGCCCCTCAAAGCAAAGGAGAAATGCCTTGGAAAATAAAGGGCAACCATTATGCTCGAGTGGTGTAACTCATGTGTAGGGTGGCCACTTATGACTTGCCAAAAAAGAGGAAATGTATGGCCAAAAAAGAGGACATCAGTTTGCATAAAATTTGCATATGCTAATTCATATGTATGAATGCAAATGTAGAACTAATCATTATAATTTAAATAGAAATACAGTCCATATCACCATATTGCGGATCACTGTGGCCTCTGTGCCTGCCTGTTCATTCTGCAGTCCAGGTAATGGACAATACTTCTTTGTTGTTTATTCGTTCAGTCACTTCCAACTCTTCGTGACTTCATGGACCAGCCCGCGCCAGAGCTTCCTGTCGGCTGTCGCCACCCCCAGCAACCCCAAGGCTGAGTCCGTCACCTCCAGAATGTCATCCATCCATCTTGCCCTTGGTCGGCCCCTCTTCCTTTTGCCTTCCACTTCCCCTAGCATCATCAGCATCTTCTCCAGGGTATCCTGTCTTCTCATTATGTGGCCAAAGTACTTCACTTTTGCCTTTAATGTCATTCTCTCAAGGAAGCAGACTGGCTTTATTTCCTGGAGTATGGACTTGGACTGGAGAGCCCTTCAAATAGAGGATGCCTTCAAATAGAGGAGGGTCCTCTGGCAGCCTTCAAGTAGAGGACTGTCCTCTGTAAAAGAGGACACATGGCCACCATAGCTCCTTCCAGAAAAGGAGATCCCATGTGGGTCAGGGTAACATTTAAATGGCCCCAGAGGAGAAATGTAACTGGAATGGGATAACTACTGGAAAGAACAGGTCAACTGGCAGAATGAACAACAGAAATAAGCTGGTGATGACAAGTAACTAGGCCAGTTAATTTTGCAACAGAGCAGCCTTCGCCAACCTGGTGCCTCCAGATGTGTTGGACTACAACTCCCCTAATCCCCATCCAGCATGGCCATGTTGTAGGGGAGTTGTAGTCCAACACAGGGAGGACACCAGGTTGGGGAAGGCTGCGAAAGAGAATAATATTGAGAAAAAACAGAATTTAAAGTATTGCATCAATAAACTGGTATAAAGGTATGTCTAGGAAGAGGTCCATTCAGCAGTTCCCACTGACTGTTTCTCAAGACGTAGGCTAAGTGGGTATGACTCTAAAATAAAGGGGTGCGTGCTGTCTGAAACTGTGAGGAAATGCTCTGTGGTATCAGCAAAAAGTTTCCTCCTTTTTCTTTCTCCAGGCAAGCAGCTGCAAATGTTGCCAACGGCCCGGCCATCTGTTGATTTGCTCTTTCTTTCCATGGAACAACAGGAGTTTAAAGGGTACACAGTGCCAGGGGCAGCGTTCCAAGCTCTTGATGTGGCGTGCCTTTCTGAGCAATTGGCCGGGGATCCCATGTCACCAACAAGCCAGGCAATGCCACTCGACCAGTCATTAAATGCCACCGCGCTGTTAGTTTCAGCTTGTGTTGTGAAAAGGAAACTTGAGACACAGGCCGTCAGTGGGACCCCGCTGAGCAAAAGGGGTGAGACCCTCCGTCGACACTGAAAATTCATGTCTGCTGCTAAACATAGGCTGGTATCCCTACGTTTTGTTGGGGCGTGAATGTTTCGGATCTCCCCAAGTTATGGCAATAGCTCTTATCCCCGCATTGGGCCTGCTCCCCTATGTAGCACAGTTGATGAGGCCAGCAGTCTGCACAGGGCAATGTTTTTAATCTTTTCAAGGGAAATGTATTTTGTTCTGTTACTTGGCCTTTCTGTGTTTTGTTTTCCTCCATGGAATCAGCTATTTATTTTTTTAGAATGTGAAGAACGGTTGGCTATTAATACACTCGAACTGAACTGTTGTACAACACTGCACAACAGTACTTTTCTTTCAGCCTCCTACTGCTCCCCATACAACATTTCAGCACTGAAGTAGAGAATGGCAGCATGGGAAGTTCACCTGCAGAGGTACCCTTAATGAGGTACAATCAGGGATTCCAGGGGTTCCCGAAGTCAGGCGTCTGGCCTGGCCTACACCTACAGCAGCAAGAAGTGAAAGAGTCTTGAGGCGGCAGAATGGGCTTGACCACCCCAGATTATAGGTGGAGATCAGGGGTGGGCAACTTTGGGGGGGGTCGGTCTGGGGGCTGCAGTCCGCGTGGCGCCGCATGCCTTAAATCCCACCCTCCAAATGGCTGCATTAGAACTACAGAGCGCCAAACAAGCCAAATTTAGCTTCTTTCGAAGTTAAATTTGACCCATAAATTGCTCCATAGAGCTAATGCAAGCATTTTTTTTTTCCACAGCAGGGGCAGTTGGGGCTGCATGCATGCGTTGCCCACCCTTGGTGGAGAAAATACCACTTTTCAACAGCCCTCTGCATAATAATAAACTCCCAGAAAATAAAAACAGTGAAGATTCTATGACATCTCCAAGACTGAAAACAGATTTATTGAGGAATGAAGTTATTTTCAGGTACCACAAGACTCTCTTGCAACAGACATAACCTAGCTATCCTTCTGGAAGTCCTTGCACACAGAAAGCTAGCACACCAAGAAGAAATATTCTAGTCTCGCCTCGCCCTTGGCCTGATGTGCTAGTTTTCTATTTGCAGGGAGTTCTTAATGCACAGGTGTGTCCAGAAATATAACCCATCTGTAGGCAAAGCCTGGGACAAAGCTTAGTGAGGTATTGTGGACTATGTGCCCTAAGGTGGCTATGTGTCCCCTTTTACAGTCTTCTGTTGGAAGGAGTGCTGGAGGACCATCCTCTCTTTGAAGGCATCATCTGTTTAAAAGGATGTCCAATTCCAGTTTAAAGATAAAGAACCATCAGAACTGTTGCCCATTCACAGTGAGCACCTGAACAGGCCAGGCACCTGGTCACAGTCTTCTGCGCTATGCTGAGAATTAGGGATGTCAGAGAATTTCTCCACAGATCTCGGGGAGGCCGAATGCCAGCGCATTCAGCCCCCCAAAATTGGTGGAGAAACGGTCTGCCCCCCGCCCCCCCTGGGACGGGAATCACCTTGGTCGAATGTCCCTGGCGGCGGCGGCTCCAGCGGCGGTTCGGCAGCAGCGGCCGGTCTTCCGACCAGCTGCCGCCGCTGCCATTTCCAAGTAAAAAAAAAACAAAAAACAAGCAAACGTGATAGGCTACATAAAGATTTACGTAGCCTATCACGGCTAGATTTTTAAAAAACACCGTGATAGGCTACGTAAATGTTTACGTAGCCTATCACGGCTGAATTTGGGGGGGGGGGGGAAGCACGTACGCAAATGGCGGCACCCATGGGCGCCGCCATTTGCGTTCCTTATTTTGGCACGTCTAGTCTACGTAAACATTTACGTAGACTACGGTGAAAATAAGGGGAATGCAAATAGCGTTCCCCTTATTTTCGCCGTAGTCTACGTAAATGTTTACGTAGACTAGACGTGCCAAAATAAGGAACGCAAATGGCGGCGCCCATGGGTGCCGCCATTTGCGTACGTGCGCCTTTTTTTTTTAAAGTCAGCCGTGATAGGCTACGTAAACATTTACGTAGCCTATCACGGCTGACTGCAGGGACGCAAACGGCGGCGGCTACGGCCGCCACCATTTGCGTCCCGGCAGGAGACAAGGTTTCGCGGCCGGAGGGACGGGGCGCCTCCCCCCCGGCCAGAATTTCGGCGGGGAGGGACGGGGCGCCTCCCCCCTGGCCAGAATTTTGGGGGGAGGGATGGAGCGCCTCCCCCCCACCGTGAAGCAAGCTTCGGGATCAGGTAAGTGACTTTCGTCCATCCCTAGCTGAGATGTACTGTGTTTCTATTTAAATTATAATAATTATTTCTACACTTGCATCTTATGTCTATAAATTAACACATGCAAATTTTAGTCCTCTCTTTTGGTGATGCGTGTGCTCTTCCTGGCTGATTCATAAGTGGCCACCCCAGCTCATGCCCCAGCATCCTCTTCAGGTAGCAAAGGTAACGGAGGTTCACCACCTCCATCTCTGTGATTGGCAGGCATCCAACTGATTGGCGAAGCCTGGTATAAATTATTCGGAACCTGGCCTTCTGCATTTGCCTGATCTCTGCTTACTGCTCTTTGGCACCAGCTTAGGCTGCTGACCTCAGGGTCATTAAGCTGGAGAGAGCACACTCCAAATCTGGTCATTAGGGCTGGTGCCAGCATCCTCAAGCGGTTGCCAGGGCTCGGCACTGACCCCTTCCCTGGCTGGCCCTTCCTGCCCACCTCTCTATCCAAGCTTGGGTTTACTCCGTGGCAGGAGTGGGCGGTAGGGAAGCCACCATTTTGATGTTTCCACAGTGCCCCATGAGTGACACTGCATGTCAAAACAGCAGGTGTAGCGTGGCCATGTGTCCTACTTTACAGGGGACAGTCCTCTATTTGAAGGGCCGTCCAGCCCAAGTCCAGTTTAAAGATGAAGAACCATAAGAAGGAAGAGCAGCAGCCTTGAAGTTGCCCATCAGCAGTTACCACAGCAGGCTGAGCACGCAGCTCACCTGGTCACAGTCTCCCCACCAAGGTAAGACACATTTTATTTCCCTTTAAAGAATAGTAATTATTTCTAAATTCGCATTGATAGCTAGAAATCTGCACATGCACATTTTATGCAAATCTGTGTCCTCTGTTTGGGTGATGTGTAATTGGCCACCCTAAGCAGGTGGCTCACAGGTGCCTGCCACAGGTGCTACTCACTGCCGCCACTATGTCATCCAGGTGCGGAAAGCCATGGCTGTCAGAGGGGACCACTGGAGGGCATTTTGCTGGCGGGAGGCTGTCACCTGGGCCCAATCTTGACAGGTATGTTTGCCGGCGATGCTGATCGTGGTCCTAACAGGCACAAGTCACGTTACACAGGAGCAAGTGGCACCTGTAGCACAATAAGGGGCGATGTTTCTGTTATAGGGGCACAGGTGGAAGGGTGAAAGTGTCCACTGCAATGTTTGTCCAGAAATTGCAGGAGAAATTACTACATCTACAAGAAACTTTTTCCCAGAGAAAGCTGCAAGTGGGCATATTACTAATCATGGACTGGACTTGGGATGAGATGTGGAGTGCTCCAGCTGTTTGCCTTCAGAGAAACATCCTGTGAAAAACAGCAAGTGAAGACACACCCTTTTGCAGCCTTGCACAAATTGTGAGCCACCAAGCCACACACATACACAGAGCCGTTCCCTGCATATTGTGGTCTGCTAGATGCTTGATCAATCTCTCATTGTTGCAGGCAAGAAAACCAGGCGATTTATCAAGTCTCTGGAAGGCCATAAAAATGGGCTGGTGAGCTGAATTCTGTTTGGGGGATTACAAGTTATGTAGGGCTGCCTGAACAGGACAGGTATCATTTAAAAGAGTGTGGTGAGACAGAGAACAGTGAGGAGGCTGGGGAGAAGGCAGGAGCAGGTAGAGTGTGCTGCAAAGATTAAGTCCGGCACCTGCACCCGGCACGGTGGGGCCAATGCCGGGGCCCATGGGCCCTGGCGACCCTCCCAGCCAGCCTCCTTTGAAAAACAATTAAGGATGCAATCCTATTAGATAGAAAAAACGTCCTGCAACTCCAAGCATTCCCCAGCCAGCCACGCTAAGCTTTTTACCAGCTTAGAGTTCTGAAGAGAAGTACTGGGTAAGGCAGATGTAGCCACTACCCTCTTAATTTCCCCTAAATGCCTCTGCACCCTGATGTAAGGCACAGAGGCATTCTGAGGATTCTGAGCCCAGAAAAATCACTCTGCAGCTATTCTTTCTTGTGCTGGTTTGACAATGGGCACTGATAGTCCTGACCTAGAAAAATGATCTTGGTTAACCCATGCAGAGAGCTGTTTGGAGATCATAAATCCTAGATGGTTCCCTCCATTGTCATTGAAATGACATGAGATAATGCTATATTTAAGGCTGCAAGGGTGGGCAGTTTTCCCTTGGACACATTCTTGCAAGGACAGTCATTCTTAATGCCATCAAGCAGAAGGGAAAAGGCATCTCTCCTTTGTCCTTTTATCTTTCTTCAGGACTGGCACCCTCACCAACCTGCTCTGGATTTTCTGTACATTACTATAGTAATTTACAACGTAAGCGTTTGGAAGATTCCCCTTCCCCCTCCTCCAAAGTTGTTAAACTAAGGTAGGTGATTTTTCCCGCTCCTTCAAAACTTGTATCTTGCTTTATTGTTTTTAATTCTTCTGTATGCCTTGCATGAAAGAGTGGATCTTTTTTTTTTCTTGCTAGCCTTACAATTTGTTTTACAAGAATGATCTGCTCTGGTTTCAATTTAATTTAATTTTTTACTTAGTGTGGAAGAGAACTAGAGCTTCTCCCTGTGCTTGAACTGAAAAGAATGCCTAATTCTTTTATATTAGGCTCCAGATGTTATTTAGCTCAAACTTCTTAGATTATTGCTATTTATCATTTCTAACGTACTTCGTTAAGTCCTGTATCATTCGTCAATAAAAGCCACCCTGGGAGGGAGTGGGTGTTTCAATTATGATAACGATTTGAATGTTTCAGATGGCTTTCTCAAAACAAAGCAAAAGAATAAGAGACTCAAGGCAACTTAAAATCAAATTAAAACATACAGAATTTAAAATGCCAAACCATAGCAACATCTAACCCTAGATAATGTCAAATGATCCTGGTTTGTGGGTCAAGTACAAACCATAGTTTGGTGGTTCAGAGGAAACAGCAGGCTATGGTTTACCACAAACTGGGACTGGAAGTTCCTAATCTCTGTGCAGTGCAGGCTCCTGGTTTGTGAGGGGCCTTGGGCAAGACCCCCTCCATGGCCCTCCTCCCTCAGTAAGTCTGCCTTCCCACTGCCACTGTCACCAGCTGCTCTTCTTCCTCTTCCTCTTTCTCATCATTGCTACCACTTGGTTGCTTGACAGGCAGACAGCCAGTGAGCACGCAGGCAGTGGCATCTCCTGCTCCTCTTTCTCACCACCGCTGTGGTCTGGGGCAGGGAGAGAGGCAGGTGAACCAGCAGGATGCAATGATGAAGAGGAGGAGCAGGTTCTGGGGGTACTTGGCAGTGGGGTCCCTGCTTGGGTGTGGGCCCTTGGCATGTGCCCAACCATGCCTACCCTGTCTCCATGTGCAAGTAGGGATGGTGGAGAATTCCGCCACGGATTCCAGTGAGGCCAGATTCTGTAGAATCCGGCCCCCCGGAATCCGTGGCGGAACGGCCTCCTGCCCCACTGCCCCCACGGAATACCCCGGGACGGCACTTACCTGGGGTGGATGCGGCGGATTCGGCTCCGGCGGCGGCTGATCTCCTGGCCGGCCGCAGCCAGGCTGCTGCGGCCACCATTGCCATCCTTCGAACTGTGATAGCTACGTAAGAATTTACATAGCCTATCACGGCTACCCCCCCCTCAAAACAAACCAGCGTACGCAAATGGCGGTGGCTACGGTGGCCACCATTTGCGTTCTCTATTTTTCGCCATTCTAGCCTACGTAAATATTTACGTAAGCAATTACGGCGAAAAAAAAGGGAACCGCAAATAGCATAGTGGGAGCTATTTGCGATCCTTTTTTTTTCACCGTGTTATCGTAAATATTTATGTAGGATAACACAGTGGGGAAAAAAGGAACACAAATAGCGCCCACTATGCTATTTGTGGTTCCCTTTTTTTTTCCGCTGTAATTGCCTACGTAACTATATCGTAGGCTAGAACAGTGAAAAATAGAGAATGCAAATGGAGGCTTCCGTAGCCGCCGCCATTTGCATACGCTGGGTTTTTTTTGGGGGGTAGCCGTGGTAGGCTACATAAATTCTTATGTAGCTTATCACGGTTGCCTGGCTGGATGCAATCTGCAGCAGCCTGTCCGCGGCCAGAAATCCAGCTGCAGACGACCCTGACCGGCTGCTCCGCAGCCTGGCCACGGAGCAGAGCCGGCCATCAAGGACCAGATCGCCTCCCCCCACCTCGAGGATTCCAGGGGGAGGGAGGGAGCACCTCCCCCCCCCATCGAGGATTCCGGGGGAAGGGACAGAGTGCCTCCCCCCCACCGTGAAAAATTCCTTGAAAAGGTAAGTGATTTTTGTACATCCCTATGTGCAAGAGACGGGGAGTGGTGGGAGGGAATGCGCAAGCCCAAACCGCTCCTCAGTGCTCATTCATATCATGCCCAACTGTGGTTGGGTGATAGGCCTGAAATACTCCTAGCCACAGCTCCAGTGAGCTTCATGTCTAAACAGTTGTTTGGACCTGGCACTTGTATTGCAAAAGCCAGAAAATTCTCAACTGTACCACACTGTCTCCACAAAGAGCACACCCCAGTTAAGAATTTTTAGGGAAAATGAACCTGGACGAAGTAGGGATGTCAGTGAAATTTGCCATGGAATCAAATGAGTTTGGATTTCTGTGAGCTTTTCTACATGAGGCATTTATCCTGTGCTCATCATACCATACTCACAGTTGTTTACAGGTTCTTTAAATGAAGTCGTGACCCTCCAGTTTCACTTCTGTTTTCAAACAGTACTTTTGGTGAGTTTTTTTTAGAGCAGGGAAAATTAGGTATTATTTCTGAAAGCAAAAGAGAATGCTGTTTCCACTTATGTATTTGTGGTATTCCACTATATCACAGTGCCACCTAGAAATTATGTAGTGGAAAAGCAGGAAAGGAAATGCTGCTCATGTAAGTTCTGCATCGAAACTGAAAGTAGATGCAGTGGATTAACAGCCTCATGTAGAAAAGCCCTACGAATCTGACCTGCGGATTCCGCAGCGGACTGTCTTTTTTGTGAGTCACGTGGATTCTGTGGACTTGCGGGCTGGTTTTTCACTTTGGGACAGGATTTGTGCTAATTCACATAAACTTAATTAATGCGGATTAGCGCATTTGCGGAAGTGTGCATGCCTACCATTAGTGCATTTGCGGAAGTGTGCATGCCTACCATTAGCGCATTTGCGGAAGTGTGCATGCCTACCATTGACACCAGCCCTGCCACTGGCAAGAGGAGCCAAATTAGAGCGGTTAAGCAGTGTACACCAGCACACTTGTTCATTCCTGATCATCTCAAATACAGAAGAATTCTGGCTTACTGTTACATGCAAACTGGCCCAATGTGTTCTAATCCTTGTATCTCTGTAGTGCCCTGTCCTGCTCACCTGCCATTGATAACCTCTGTACATGGCTGCATCCAATTGGTGACCACCCTGCAGCGCTGGAGCTAGGGATGTACAAAAGTCCCTTACCTGAACCCGAAACTTGATTCGCGGTGGGGGGGAGGCGCTCCGTCCCTCCCCCAAAATTCTGGCCGGGGGGGAGGCGCCCCATCCCTCTCCCCCGAAATTCTGGCCAGAGGAGAGGCGCCCCGTCCTCCCCCCTGAAATTCTGGCTGGGGGGGAGGCGCCCTGTCCCTCCCGCCGCGAATCCTGGCTGGCCGGGATGCAAATGGCGGTGGCCGCAGCCGCTGCCGTTTGCGTCCCTGCAGTCAGCCGTGATAGGCTACGTAAATGTTTACGTAGCCTATCATGGCTGAGTGCAAGAAAAAAAACCGCGCATACGCAAATGGCGGCGCCCATGGGCGCCGCCATTTGCATACGCGCGGTTGTTGTTTTTTTTTCACTCAGCCGTGATAGGCTATGTAAACATTTACGTAGCCTATCACGGTGTTTTTTTAAAATCTAGCCGTGATAGGCGACGTAAATCTTTACGTCGCCTATCACTTTTTTTTTTTTTTTAACTTGGAAATGGCGGCGGCGGCAGCCGGTCGGAAGACCGGCCGCCGCCGCCGCCGAACAGCTGCCGAACCGCCGCCAGAGCCACCGCTGCCAGGGACATTCTCACAAGGTAAGTCCTGTCCTGGGGGGGGCGGGGGGGCAGACCGTTTCGCCACCAATTTCAGGGGGCTGAATGCGCTGGCATTCAGCCTCCCCGAGATTTGTGGAGAAATTCTCTGACATCCCTAGCTGGAGCCTCCCTGAGACATGGCATTTCCATGAGTGCCACAGTAGCAGAGCAACCCAAGGAATTTTGTGGCAGCAAATGACACACAAGCCAAGGTGCATAGTGCCCAAAGTTATTTTGGTACACGAGGCAGAAAATCCCATAAGGACCTTGCCCCATTCCTGCCAGAAGAAATATAATCATCATCATCAAGTAAATAACTAACAATTCACTGACCTTTTATGACACCCCAAATCTGCTCTCTGAGGCGGCCACCTCACTCTGCTTAATGGTAGGGCTGGCCCAGAACCCCTGATAACTTTGAAAACTAGTGCTCTATACTGAAAAGATTGCCTAACCCATCAGGTTCACAGTCTCACCCAGCTGCAAAGCTATTTGTATGGCCCTAGGCACGTCACCTTTCCCAGTAGTAACGTATGGCTGTGGGAGCTGGACTATAAGGAAGGCTGAGCACCGAAGAATCGATGCTTTCGAACTGTGGTGCTGGAGAAGGCTCTTACGAGTCCCATGGACTGCAAGGAGATCAAATCAGTCCATCCTAAAGGAAATCAACCCTGAGTGCTCATTGGAAGGACAGATACTGAAGCTGAAGCTCAAATATTTTGGCCACCTAATGCGAAGAGAAGACTCATTGGAAACAACCCTGATGCTGAGAAAGATTGAAGGCAAAAGGAGACGGGGACGGCAGAGGATGAGATGGCTAGATAGCATCACCGATGCAATGAATATGAACTTGAGCACGCTCCGGGAGAGAGCGCAGGAGAGGAAGGCCCGGCGTGCTCTGGTCCATGGGGTCACGAAGAGTTGGACAAGACTTAACGACTGAGCAACAACAAGGCACGTCACCATAGCCCAGCCTAACCTCACAAGCTTGTTGTTAGGAGGATAAAGAAAGTAAGAATATCACAAAGCACATGGTGCAGAAGAGTGATGTAGAAGGAATAAAGGATTGTGATAAAAATCACATAACCTGGTGTCCTATTGCACAATCACGTGACTTTTCAGAATAATGAAAACCTCAACCTTCTTTCATTTGTGGGGAAAACAAACACGTTTCTGCACCCCAAAAGAGCAAACAATAAAAACAAACAGACAGCTTTTGTGAAAGGCTCAAGAGGTAAAGAAGGTGTGTCTCCTTCAATTCACACAGTTGTCCCTCTCTACCCCACCTCCTTGAACTCTCCTACACGCTTTCCTCATGTACCTGTGTTCTCCCACCCTGTTCCCCTGTCCTACTCCTCTCTCGCCAAAGCCCTCCTAAATTCTAAGAGAAGACCACGAGGCTGGCCGTGGGCAGAGGCAGGACCCTGAGTGACTCTGTTGTTGAACCAGTGGAGCAGATCTCACTGTTCTCTGCTTCTGGACTCCACGTTCTCTGCTAAATCATCTAGCAATGTGTACAGCAGATCCTTCAAGCTTAAGATGTTTATCCCTGCCAACAGGACTTACTCATGTGCATATATTAGTAGGGTCAAAGCCTAAATATTTCTTGGAGCTAAAAGGGACCTCCTGTATGTTGTGTGTATCCCATTCTACCCTATCTCCAAATGTGCAGAGAGCACATTTACATTTTGTGTTAGGGCTTCAGTCTCTGCGCTGGCTCCTTATTGTCTTCTGGATTCAAGTCAAGGTGCTGGCTTTTTCTCTGAATATGACACCGAACTGGTAAGATAAAGGTGATGCACATCTATAAATAAATGCAATTACATTTCCCAATTTACTTTAAGTCAGAATTGTGACCTAGGGTGCTTGGGCGACTAGCTACTAGCGTTACCAATCAGAAGGCAATGTGCAGCATTTCCATCTTTTTCTCAACGTATTTTCTACTGTAAGAGAAAAAACAGAAGAAGTGGTGGGGAAATACAGGAAGGATACAAGGACACCCCAACCCCTAAAAATCCATGAATGAGGCAGGGCGATGGTGCAATGAAAGCCTCATCTAGAATTATAGCGGTAGAACTAATATTCTTTTCATGGGGATATATATATATATATATATATATATATATATATATATTTGTGACCACTTCCATCAGGCTCCCCTGCACAAGCCTTCCCCTGCACCAAAGAAGCTGATTGTGAGCTGCCATTGCTCAATGCGCCTGATTGTAGGCTGCTGTCACCCAGATGTGACATCACCAGGTGGCGATGGTCACACATAAATTGGACAGGACCTGGAAGAGGCCAGAGAAATAAGTTTGGGCAAGGTGCAAGGGTGGCCAGTTATGAATCGCCAAAACAGAGGACCCATGGAGGACACCAGTTTGACAAGATGCATTGACACAAGGCTTTTATCCTGCAAGTGAGACTGGTTACTCATGGAAGTTTGCAGGACCTTTACATGATGCTGTCAACCTCCTTGGGCTTCTCCCAAGCTTTCTGAGCATTTCCACGGCTTTATTTGTAATGGGGATAATTTGTTATTTAAAAATGGCAATTTGAATCTCAGTATGTAATGATGGAGTTGCACTATACCAGCAGCTATACCACAGTGCCACCTAGTGGCTGTATAATGAAATATATAGATAAAGGAAACTGCAGATAAAGGAAACCCCCAGGATAATAATGGGGGAAGAGTGTTTAAAGGGCCAATCTTAATCCTGCAAAGAATCTGGAAGCAGACGCCCCAGTGAAGTTGTGGGATAAAAAGCCTGGTGTAGAGAAGCCCATTGCCTGCTGAAAAAGTCTACAGCTTTCTCCAGACCAACTTCCTAATCACAATATATAGCTCCAAGACAGCCGCTATGAAGTATCTCCAATTTCTTTCTATCCTTCTCGCAGCTGTTACAAATTGTTTTAATCTTGAATTGAAGAAAACCATTGCCTTTCCATTTGCTGGGGAAGCTTCCTCATGGTGTAGGGATGAAATCTTGCTCCCTGCCTGAGCTTTACTGATGCAAGAGTGATGGGAACACATGTTTTGTTAAGTCTGAGCATTTTGTGCCCGCTCGCTGCAACACTTTAACACATGGGCTATTTTAAAACCCGTTACTTGCATTCAAGGATAAACAGTTTATTAAAAGTTTTAGCCTCAGATGTATTAATTAAAACAGAAAATGCATCTTCCGAATGTGGCATGAGAGATGCAATAAAACAAGAAACAAACATATCTTTGCATTCAATGAGTCAAGGGCAAGCTTTGTTGTAAAGATTTTGCAAAACTGTGGTGTCTAACAAGCACTTTGAGGGGCTAAGTCAGGCTTCCCCAACCTGGTCCCTTCCAAATGTTTTGGACTAAAACTCCTATCATCTTGATTTGCCATGCTGACTGGACGTATTAGATTAGTAGTTGCAAACATCTGAAGGATGCCAGATTGGGCTAAGTAATTTCTGAGATATTCACCTGATAGGGTTGGTGTATGTCTTGAAGTTTCAGAGTATGAATTCATCTCTTTTTCAAGATCTCCAGGGGAAAGGAGATAAATCAGGGGGTCAAGCTACGCATTAGCTCAAAAGTGTGACTCACAGGGTAAGCACTGATGATGTAACACTATGGTTTTCTTGGCACATCATTCCGTTTTGTCTTAGTCCTCCTGTGTGATCTGCCTGCTTGTGTGTTTTTAGGGTAAGCAGCCAGAAGTAAGGGGACAAGGTATTTTCTATGGGCCGGTGCACATGAAGCGACAGCCCATCCTGAGTTAATTTACCCTCAGGGAGCTGTGGTGCATGCCGGCTGCCATTATGTATATGTAACAGATTATGGATTATGCGAGGGTTGTTTAGCCCTCAAATAACCCCTACTGGCTGGGTTCACACAACAGGACAAACCCTGGTCGGGTTGCATATTAATAATGGTAGCTGGCATGTGCTACAGCTTCTCGAGGGTTAATTAATGCATGATGGGCTGTTGTATCATCTGAACAATGTCTTTAGGACTGATTTGTCCTCTGCCTTCATGCCCATTCTAAAATTTAAAGCACTTTTCTTTCCCCAGCATGTTCTTCTAGACGGTATTGTTCTCCCTTCCTTGCCAGAGAGTGCCCCAGAGGCGATCTTCAGCACAGGTATAACAAGTAGGACCTGCAACAAAATGTTGCAGTGTGGAATGCTCCAGTTCAATGTGCCAGCCAGCCAGCCAGCTATGTCCTCCTCCACAATACTCCATTCCATTCTCCTTCCCAGCTGGTTTTCTGGGGCTTTCCCTCAACAGTCAGTCAGCCAGCATTCCATGGCCACTGACTATGGTCAGTCCTCAATGAGCTGCTTTGGGTTCCCTGGTCCCAAGATGTTCTCAGCTTCTGCAAAACTGGAGGCTCCCAGAGGCCTGCTGATATACCTTCCCTCTTGTGTGCGGATGGTGCCATTTCGGCTACATAAGGATCCACGCTCACTTCTGAACTTTAGAAATAGAAGGAATGAAAATGCGTATGGAAGAGAGCAGTAATCCTACAACTGAAATCAAATAGGAGAGGCTTGAACTCTCTACAAAATCACTTTTTTAAAAATCAGGCTTCTCCCCTTGTTCTACAAAGCACTAGCCTTGAGCTCCCAGACTCCACCCGCGTCTCCAGGTCTGAGCCTCAAGGGACCACCTGGCTGCCCTATATCTGAATTCTGTACTTTGACCACTATAGTCTCTCATCTATACTAGCGAACGGACCCAGCTTCACATGGGTTGGAATAGCCATTCGTTTGATATAGCAGAGTCTTCAAGCAAACTTACAAGTTTGCTTGAAGAGTCAGAGTTGGACACATTGTGCCCACCCCGTCTGAGTGAAGGTACCCCTGCAGGCACCCCTAGACATGACCCCTGCCATGGTGCACCCCCATAACCATCTGAGGGAGGGCTCTGTTGACTCCATTCCCCTGAAGGTGGGTTGCCCCACAGCAATGGGGGGCAGCAGCCATATAACTCTGTCTCTCAGCCCACTAATCTCCTCTGGCTACAAACTGCAAAGCTATACGCTGGTTGGGGAAGTCCGCCACCTAGTGATCAAAGATGCTAGTGCAAACTTCAGACATATGAACAATTTAAATTAATTAATGTGTTTAAAAAACAAAATAACCCCAAGGTGCACACAGCTAGGATCCCCTTAGTATGCACACCAAGTTTCAGGTGTCTAGGTATCAAAGTCTTGGTGCTATGGTGCTGACAGGCAGACAGACAGACATCCTCTTTTATTATTATAGATGAGGCTCATTGAAGGGCTGCTATTGTGAACTGGGTTCTGCAAATTCTTTGGGAAGGAAGAGGAACACCCTTTTGAAAGTCGTTTGCGTTTAATCCCCCAAGCATTAGGGTAGTGTCTAAAAGGAGCTGATCCCAAAGGGGAGGGTGGATTGCATAGTCGCCTCTCTCTTTTGGCAGCAACTTGAAATGGATGTAAGCCAAGTGTAGCTGCGTTGTTTGCCTCTCTACTTCCACCTCGAGGAAAGTGACTGACCTCGCTCTGCTTTTGTAGGTATTCTGGCTATGCTCTTATCAAGTATCAAATAGGGGGCCAACCATAGATACACTCTGGTCAAATAAATGCTGTTAATTGTTCTTGTTGTTGTAAAAAAATTTTTTTTTCTAGGCCTCGTATTTTGATGCCATTAATTGCTTAGAATTGTCCTCTCTCTACTGATTTGGATTTTTAGCCCGCTCCAACTTTAGAGCTCAGGGCAATTGAGAAATGACTCTTATGAGTATTTTCTAAGGGTATGATTAAAAACTTAACCCTGGCCAGCCTCTCAGGGCCGAGGGGGTGGGTGGGGGAGCATCTTACAAAGGGGTAAAACTAAATGTGATGTGTGAGAACCACGATTGGATGTTTTTCTTTGCCTAAAAGCACCCACAGGGTGGGGATTGAATTGGGGCCATGATGTTAGCCTTGGACAGTAAACCCTTCCCCCCAGATGTGCTCCACCACTGAGCAAATCCCTTTTAGGCAACCTTCCTCAAGCCCTCCGGATGTGTTGGACTGCAGCTCCTATTATTCCCATGGCCAATGGCATCTGGAGGGCACCAATATGGGAAAGGCTTGATTTAGGGCAGGAGTATAGAACCTCAGGACCAGGGGACAAATCTAGCCCTCTCAGGGTTCCCCAGAGAACCATGCCCCCTTCCCCTGGCCCCAACCGCTTTGTCACAACCACCAGTCCCTTGGTGGCCTCCCAGCTTTTGTGCAGTTTTTTCCTTCTTCTAAAAGGCTGAAATGCCTCTCCTAAGGCGTAGTTACAGCAGTAAGAGCAATGGGATAAATTATGCTAGTATCGTTGGATTTTTTGGCCATGCTCCTTTTGCCTTCACCCTCACCCACCTCTGGAATGCAGTCCCAGAGAGCTTTTCAGAAACAGAATTCAGCCCTTAGGCTAAAAGAGGTTCAACACCCCTGCTTAAAGGAATGGAAATCACCATGGAAATCCAGGCAGCTTGTGAAAATGCTGTACTCTTTGTATCTTTGTTCAAAGCTGACAACCCTTTGGAACCTTAGTTTAGATTTAATTCGTTGTTTGGCCATGTTGATTTTTTTTTTTTTTTTTTGGTCATGTTTCCTGTGCCTGTGTGGTGCATTCCTTTCCCTTCCATTTGGTTTTATTTTGTGATTTTATTAGGATGTAAGCCTTTGTGGCAGGGATTTTTTTTTATTGTTTTATTCTCTACAGTGCAATGTGCATTAATGGTGCTATATAAACATATGGGGAGAGCAATCCTATGACTGCTAGTGTCAGGGTTGGATCTGAGCCCATAGAGTCCCAAAGCAGCTCTGATTCTGAGGAAGAGATACAATCCATGGGAGAGGAACCCGCTTGTTTTTCAGAGGCGCAGCTGGAAGGAGAGCCCCCCCCCCCGCTCACATTCCTGGGAGCAATAGTGACCCTGGTATGGAGAAGGAGGGACAACCTGAGCTTCTAGACAACAGCTGTGCTCCAAGGCCCCACAGGAAAGGGGGAGAGGCTCCCCTCCTACTCCTTAAGTTCAGAGACTTGCCGCGCTTTTCTCCAAACGGAGACCAACTGCCGTCCTAAGTCTTAGTAACCCCTGGTGGGCTGCTTCTTTGTATTTCCACTTAGTCTCAGGCAATTAGCATCTGTAAGTGTCATTAGGTTGAATGGAAATAAAGCCTTGGAAAGGAGTCCTTTTGTCTGCGTGTTGATTCTGGCTTCTTGAGGATTTCAGAAGGCAGCAGGGGCGTTCCTGACAGCTAGACAGTGTCTAGATGGCTGTAGGGTTTTTCAGTTCCCAGAAAATGCACTCCCTGCTCGTCCCCCTCTGCCTCGTAGGCAGCACGGATGTTCCCCATCTCCGCATTCATAAATGCAGTGCAGAGACGGGGAAAGGAGGGCATTCCTGGGGGCGGGGAGGAGACCACAGAAGCGTCATTAATAATTCCTATGCGCCATGCATACTACCCCCCTCCCACTCCAAAGCTCCCAGCTAGGCAGTCAAAATCAGCTGTCTAACCAGAAATGCAAGGCAGCTGGAGCGCGGAGGAGAGGCACCCCTCCTTGCTCTGCCCAGCCTGCATTGGACAGTTGGCCACCTCCAGGTTCCAATAGGATTGAGCCCAAATAAATTAATAATTATTATGTTTTTTTGGCTAATTTTGAAAGCTGGACTTATTGAATATTTGATGCTATCATTCCAGCAGGTGAGATTCCTCAGAAGCATCCATCATGGAAACCCGAACCTTTTTCCACCACAGGGAAGAGGAGCAAAAGGAAGAAAGGCACCGAGATTTGCAAATGACCTCCAGAACAAGGAAGGCAAAGTTCAAGACCAGGTGCGCCAACTTCTTAATGATATGACACAACCCAGTGTTAGGGAGAAGAGTTTTTAACTGATCATATATGTTGCAGCGAATGTCCAAAATTTAGAGAATGTAAACCTTTTTGTGATAATTGTCGATGAATGCATGAAAACTAAGAGACATGCTGCTAGTGAGTGTATTGGGACATTAAAAAAAATTATCTAGAATTGTCAGCTTTTGTATGTGAGTGTCCCTAAATTTGAGATACTAACTAACATATAAACTAAGTTGCATTTTGCATTGTCTGAACTTAAAAACAACGATAAACCACCAGCAACCATGTATCCAGTTTATAAATTTTGAAAGAACAAGAAAATAAGATTATATAATGTATAAACTGGATGCATGATTGCTGGTCATTTATTTTGGTTTGGAGTGATGTGTCATGCACAGTGCATCACCTATGTATTGGTTTATATGAACTTAAAAAATTTTTTGCTCACTCCCTTAAGTGGCAAGATTATTATTTATTACATTTATATCTCACCTTTCATCGAAGGAGCTCAAGGTAGAGTGTGTGTGTGTGTGTGTGTGTATATATATATATATACACACACACACACACACCTCACCACCACCACTATTTTATCCTCTCAGCACACCCCTGTAACGTAGATTAGATTGATGGGGAGTGATTGGCGCAAGATCATCTAATGAGCTTCTTCCACCTCCTTGTAGCTGTATGTCTGTGGGTGTGTGGGTGTGAGAGAGAGGGGGGGGGAGAGCTCCTTCAAGCTCTAATTGGACTACTGTTAAATCATATAGATTTCCTATTAGGAAACAGTTTTGAATAACCATTAGGAGACAACTGTTAGTTCTCTCCTAACAGTTCTGTCCCTTTTGATGAAACATCAGCTATCGTGGACTATTAAACAGCAATCTGCCTAAGGAACAAATGGTCACCTTGCAACACACACACACAGAGCCCTACAAACAACAGCTCCATTCCAAAGAAAAGACATGACTCCAACAGTAAAAATGATGGAATAACACTGGTTTATGCAGAATGTCTCCAAATGTCTGGACACCCATTTCTTGGAATCTGTTGTGCTGTGGATACCGGACCAAAAGTGCAATCCCATGCATGTCTACTCAGAAATAACTTCCATTGCGTTTAATGGGACTTACTCCCAGGTTAATATATATAGCATTGCAAGCAAAATATCTAATTTACACATGTCTACTCAGACGTAAGTCTTGTTGAGCTCAATGGCACTTACTCCCTGGTAAGTGTGTTTAGGTTTGCAGGCTTATTTATTTATTTAAGGACATTTTCATCCTGCCTTTCAATGAATAAGGAGGCCTACATCTCAATTTAAAATGGCTCACAATAAAAGTTAAAACTATAAAATCAAGTATGAACTACAATTCAGCAGCAGCCATATCCTAAGAGTCTTTTAAAACCAAGTAGCACCAGAAAGAGTGAAGCGGCTGGGCCAAAGCCGAAAGGACACTCAGCTGTGGATGTGTCTGGTGGTGAAAAGAAAATCCGATGCTGTAAAGAACAATATTGTTTAGGAACCTGGAATGTCAGATCAATGAATCAAGGTAAGCTGGAGGTGGTCAAACATGAGATGGCAAGATTGAACATCGACATCTTGGGAATCAGCGAACTAAAATGGACAGGCATGGGCGAATTTAATTCAGGTGACCATCATATCTACTATTGTGGGCAAGAATCCCTTAGAAGAAATGGAGTAGCACTCATAGTCAACAAAAGGGTGGGAAAAGCAGTACTGGGGTACAATCTTAAAAATGATAGAATGATCTCAGTACGAATCCAAGGCAAACCATTCAACATCACAGTAATTCAAGTTTATGCCCCAACCACTGAGGCCGAAGAAGCTGAGGTTGATCGGTTCTATGAAGACCTACAACACCTTCTAGAACTAACACCAAACAAAGATGTCCTCTTCATCATAGGGGATTGGAATGCTAAAGTAGGAAGTCAAGAAATCACCGGGATAACAGGCAGGCATGGCCTTGGTGTACAAAATGAAGCAGGACAAAAGCTAATAGAGTTTTGCCAAGAGAACACGCTGATCATAGCAAACACTCTTTTCCAACAGCACAAGAGACGACTCTACACATGGACATCACCAGATGGTCAATATCGAAATCAAATTGATTATGTCCTTTGCAGCCAAAGATGGAGAAGCTCCATACAGTCAGTAAAAACAAGACCTGGAGCTGACTGTGGCTCAGATCATGAGCTGCTTCTTGCAAAATTTCGGCTTAAATTGAAGAACGTAGGGAAAACCACTAAACCATTCAGGTATGACCTAAATCATATCCCTTATGAATATACAGTGGAGGTGAGGAATAGATTTCAGGGATTAGACCTGATAGACAGAGTGCCTGAGGAACTATGGACGGAGGTCCGTAACATTGTTCAGGAGGCAGCAACGAAATCCATCCCAAAAAAAAGAAATGCAAGAAAGCAAAGTGGCTGTCTGATGAGGCTTTACAAGTAGCTCACGAAAGAAGGGAAGCGAAAAGCAAGGGAGAAAGGGGAAGATATACCCAACTGAATGCAGAGTTCCAGAGAATAGCAAGGAGAGACAAGAAGGCCTTCTTAAATGAACAATGCAAAGAAATCGAGGAAAACAACAGAATGGGAAAGACTAGAGATCTCTTCAAGAAAATTGGAGATATCAAGGGAACGTTTTGTGCAAAGACGGGCATGATAAAGGACAAAGAAGGCAGGGACCTAACAGAAGCAGATGAGATTAAGAAGAGGTGGAAAGAATACACAGAAGAACTATACAGGAAAGATCTTAATGTCCCTGATAGCCATGATAGTGCGGTCACTGAACTTGAGCCGGACATCCTAGAGAGTGAAGTCAAGTGGACCTTAGGAAGCATTAGTAACAACAAAGCTAGCGATGACAGTATTCCAGCGGAGCTATTTAAAATCCTAAAAGATGATGCTGTTAAAGTGCTGCATTCAATATGCCAACAAATTTGGAACACCCAACAATGGCCACAAGACTGGAAAAGGTCAGTTTACATTCCAATTCCAAAGAAGGAACACGCCAAAGAGTGTTCAAACTACCGTACAATTGCACTCATTTCACATGCCAGCAAGGTGATGCTCAAAATCCTACAAGCTAGGCTTCAGCAGTATGCCAACCGAGAACTACCGGAAGTACAAGCTGGGTTTCGAAGAGGCAGAGGAACTAGAGATCAAATCGCCAACATTCGCTGCATCATGGAGAAAGCAAGAGAATTCCAGAAAAACGTCTATTTCTGCTTCATTGACTACGCTAAAGCCTTTGATTGTGTGGATCATAACAAACTGTGGCAAATTCTTAAAATGATGGGAGTACCAGACCACCTTACCTGTCTCCTGAGAAACCTGTACGAGGGTCAAGAAGCAACAGTAAGAACCAGACATGGAACAACCGAGTGGTTCAAAATTGGGAAAGGAGTACGACAAGGCTGCATATTGTCACCCTGCTTATTTAACTTATATGCAGAGTACATCATGAAATGCCGGGTTGGATGAATCAGAGGTCGGAATTATGATTGCTGGGAGAATTATCAACAACCTCCGATATGCAGACGATACCACCCTAATGGCAGAAAGTGAAGAGGATCTAAAGAGCCTCTTGTTGAGGGTGAAAGAGGAGAGTGCAAAAGCTGGTTTGAAACTCAACATTAAAAAAAACTAAGATCATGGCATCTGGCCCTATCACTTCCTGGCATATAGAAGGGGAAGAAATGGAAGCAGTGACAGATTTTACTTTCTTGGGCTCCAAGATCACCGCAGACGGTGACTGTAGCCATGAAATCAAAAGACGCTTGCTCCTTGGGAGGAAAGCTATGGCAAACCTAGACAGCATAGTAAGAAGCAGAGACATCACCTTGACGACAAAGGTCCGTCTAATCAAAGCTGTGGTTTTCCCAGTAGTAATGTATGGCTGTGAGAGCTGGACTATAAGGAAGGCTGAGCGCCGAAGAATTGATGCTTTCGAACTGTGGTGCTGGAGAAGACTCTCGAGAGTCCCCTGGACTGCAAGGAGGTCAAATCAGTCCATCCTAAAGGAAATCAACCCTGAGTGCTCATTGGAAGGACAGATACTGAAGCTGAAGCTCAACTATTTTGGCCACCTAATGCAAAGAGAAAACTCTCTGGAAAAGACCCTGATGCTGGGAAAGACTGAAGGCAAAAGGAGAAGGGGACAGCAGAGGATGAGATGGCTAGATAGCATCACGGATGCAATGAATATGAACTTGAGCACGCTCCGGGAGAGAGCGCAGGACAGGAAGGCCTGGCGTGCTATGGTCCACGGGGCCACGAAGAGTCGGACACGACTGAACGACTGAACAACAACAACAAGCTGCTAAAAAGGCACTAAAAATCAGAACCATGACATGCCTGGGAAAACGAAACATATTTTTTACTTGGTGCAAATCCCACAGTCATAAATGCAACTGACTCTGCTCTTTGAACTTCACCTGCCCACATTCCCTGTACGGCTATTAAAACGTTGAAAGGTTGGCCAGTGCATTCTGCAATAAATCACTAGGCCAAGCCAGGGAAAAAGGAGCAGGAAGGAAATAGGCAGATAAAGAAATTCATGTTTCTCTGAATTCAGATTTAGAGAAATGAAGATGAACACCAAGCTAAAATTCATCTCATGGTAATATAACCATCTTGGTACAACAGGGTTTTTGCCTGCCATAAAAATAATTTTACATTTAACTAGTTATTATTAACAATATAATAATAAAGTATTATTAATAATAAAATAAATTTAAATTTAATTGGTAATTTTCTGATGTAAATAACTTTCAGTTCAAAATTAGTTAGATTCTTATGTGCTAAAGTTTTCCTTATTAAAGACTTTGAGATTTCTCTGTGGGTTGTTTCACTGATGGCAATAGTCATTATGTTAGCAAACTATTTTCTGGGCACAGCCTATTTGGTCAAGGTTTATTTATCGACCGGTCTCATTTTATCTCCCTCCCACACCTTGTAATATTTATTTGGCATTCATTCATTCATTTTTATCTACCCTCATGGACTCCCACTTGCAACAGCGAGGAAGAGGAAGGCTTCACACTTTCAGATTTGTCCATAGCGGCTGCCCTTGCATTGACATCGGAAGTTTCATGGTATGTCCAATGGTTTACTAGATAAACATTTTCTAAAATTCTAAAGCAGAATGAGTTCAAAGAGGGTAACTATCTATGTAAATGTGTACAAAATATGCCTGAGGTGTGTGTATGTAAAGGAGGGTGGGAAACTTGTGGTCCTCCAGGTGTTTTGGCCTTCATCTCCCATCATCCCTAGCCAGTATAGCCAATGATGTAGGATTCTGGGAGTTATAGTCCAAAACATCTGGGGGGTGCACAAGTTGCCCACCCCTGAAAGAGACATTTTGAGCACAAATATGCAAACCTTTGGCCAACACTGATTATCCATATCAATTTTCTGTAGCCAGATCTATGAGTGTGACCTGATAGGTTCTTCTAGAATCCTGCTTACAGATTAATCCTAGAACTGTTACATGAATATGCTCATGTTAAAGTTACAAAGGGAGCTACATCATATTGACTCAGACCATCGGTCCAGGTAACTCAGAAACATCTATGCAGTGGTAGCGGCTCTCTTGGGGTTCAGAGAGGGGTCTTTCCCAGCCCAATCCAGAGACACCGGAGATCGAACTCAGGGCCTTCTGTATGCAAAGCAGGTGCTCTGCCCCTGAGCTGTGATGGCTCTCTTCCAATCAGCAGTTTCACGTGTACAGGCTTGTGGGATCACTTCAGATTGAAAATCCGTGAGTGCAAAGCATTTCATAGAAATAACAGCCACACAGCCCCGCTGTTTCAAGGACACTTCAGCCCAAGCTAGGCAAGATGTTGGGGATTTGTAATTGGATCTCCTCTCACTTAAAAAACAAAACAAAAACCGTATTAAGCATCTGCAGGGCCACCTAAATTGAATCAGGGCTGTGATGCTGGCGTGTCCCTCCCCTTGGGCCATTTGGCCGATATAAATAAAACACACCCACCAGTAGTGGAGGCTGGTGGCTCCGATGTTGGTGGGGTGGTAAATCCGCCTATCCAAGCTCCTTTAGAGCTCTGACTGGTTCTAATTGAAACCCGGAACAGATTCGCCACCCACTGACATTGGTAGCCACCAGCCTCCACTGCCCACCAGCCTGAACCTGCCATTTGCTGCATTAGAGAAAATGTTTTCCCTAACGTAAGTAGAGTGGCCACCATGGGTCCTCTTTTACAGAGGACAGTCCTCTGCTTGGAGGGCTGCCACGGGACTGTCCTTTGAAGGCATCCTCTATTTGAAGGGCTGCCCTGTCCAATTCCGGTTTAATGATAAAGAACCATAAGAACTGTTGCCCATCCACAGTGAGCACCCAAACAGGCAGACACACAGGGCCAAACTAGATCAAGACCACAGTGCCAAAAGTGGGGGGTTGAAGCCTTTTTCCTATGACACTTTTCCAATGAAAAAGGCCCCCTCTCTTGCAATCTGCTACTTATTTATTTATTTATTTGTTTATTTGTTTAAAACATTTGTGTCTTGCCCTATAGCATTAAAATCTCAGGGTGATGTACAGATAAAATCTTTGGGATGGCCACTTTTGAATCGCCCAAAAAATTGACAACAGAGGATTGTGATTTGCATAAATGTGCACATGCTGATCTATATGTATAGATACAAATGTAGAAACTATTATTATAATTTTAGAAATAGAAACACAGTCCATCTCACCATAATGTGGAAGACTGTGACTAGGTGACTGGTGTGCCTACCTATTCAGTCTGCTGTCCAGGTGCTACCTGTGCACGGGCAACCGTTCTGATGGCTCTTTATCTCTAAACCAGAATTGGACAGGACAGCCTTTCAAGGAGAGGATGCCTTCAAATAGAGGATGGTCCTCTGCCAGCCCTTCAAACAGAGGACTGTCCTTCATAAAAGAGGACACATGGCGACCACCCTAGTCCTACCAGGCCCCTGGCACCCCAGTATGTGCCCAAGGATGCCGTGTATAGTGTGCTGATGCTAGGAAAATCCAGAGTAAGGCAGTACAGAAAGGGAAGAATGGTTGGAGGGTTGGGCAGTGAAAAAGGATAAAGAGAGCTGGGTGAGGCGCAGCCTGAATCCGGAGAGTGGCCATGAAAAGCTGGGTGCTATACTTCATGCTTATCATCCCCAGGGAAACAAAGATGAGGCGGGAGGCTACTGTTCTGGAGCTAGAGAAAAGGGGACAGAAGATGGTTCGGTTTGGGAATGACATGGAAAAGCTGGAGAAAACCGTCATTAGAAACTGCCGCCTATTGCGCGTGAGGGCTGACAAGATGGCCCTTCGGAGAAAGGTGAGGGGAAGACTTTCCACTGGATGTGCTCAAAATTTGAAATACGGACTCAGCGGAAACAGAGAAATGTTTGCTTTTGGTGCCATGCAGCTATGAAAACTGGGTAAAGTCCATTGGACAAAGTGGATAGACCTGGGCCAATTTGGAGTCTCAGTAAAACATCCGTGTAACCTTTTGTCCCCATTGTTCAATCAGCTTTGGAGCAGTCCAAAAGTTTATAAACAGCCCCACCTAAAGTGCCCTCAAGACCACCGCTTCATGGAGGGGTCATGTCTGACTTAGCATGCGCATGGATCCCGCTGTTGCTTCCCAGCAGTGGTGCCAGCTATATGTAGGTATTTGCAAGTGGGATAACAGCCAGCAACTGAAATAACCGAGCCAGCGAAGAATCTCAGTGTCTATTGATATCTCCTCCCTAGTTCCAAGTTCCAAGGTCTCGTCGCCATGACCAAACTAGAAAAAGGCTGCAAAGCAATATTTTATCGCATAATAAAATAGGGAAACGTGTTAGATTTTTAAAATGTGTGGCCATACCACCTGTGTGTAAATGTAGGCACTCTAACTCTTATGTAATAAGGTTTCCGTAGAGAAGGGGCGTTGGACCTCTTTCAGTTTGGGGTCTGAATTCCATTCTGAAAAAGCTCTCGGGGGGCTCATTCCAGTGGTGGGCAGGACTGAAGGCAAAAGGAGTGAATCATAGAATCATAGGGTTGGAAGGGGCCTACAAGACCATCAAGTCCAACCCCCTGCTCAATGCAGGAAGCCTGATTCTCACATCTAAGTACTACCCAGGGCTGACCCAGCTTAGCTTCTGAGAACAGACAACTAATGCTTAGGAACGGCATTTCAACCTTTTCAAATGGGGGAAAACTGCACAAAAGCTGGGAACCTACAAAATGATTGGTGGTTGGGGAAACGGGAGTGGGGCCATGCAAGGAGGGTATGACCTGGGGAACCCCAGAGGGCTGGATTAGGGCCCCATGTAGGCCAGATTTTCCCCACGGGCATGAGGTTCGACACCCCTGTCATATGGCCTCATCCATGTCCTTTGGCGTTTGTTCTAAAGTGCTAAAAGAGCAACAACTAATCAATGCTGCTGTATAAAGGCAGTAATACATTAAAATGAAATCTATTACATAGCAATCAAAAATTCAATTGCAATTTTGTGTCCTTTTATAGATTAGTAATAAAAATAGCTTCCAAATTCCATGGGTCTGGAGAGTCATGTGCACATGGCATGAGGCCAGGGTTGATAAAACCAATGGGAAGAGAAGAGAGCCACCAAGGACCACCACTGGCTTTAAGCATCCCAAGGGAGTGGTTCCAGGGGTTACCTTCTCAGGCCACAGAGCTGCTTGACTCCAGAGGTCACAGAGGGCTGCCTGCTTATTCTGTAGCAGAAAACAGAAGGGTGTTAAGAGTTGCCTGTTCCATTCTTGCACGTGTATTTATAGAACACCAAGATAAAAGGTTTTTAAACTGCCCGTGCTCTTTGTCCTAGGCTGAAGCAAAGGCACAGCTGGAAAAAGAGGTCATGGAGCTGTTGTCCTGCCGAGCGCCCATGTTTTGGATCCCACTCCGAGCTCACGCAGTCTGGGAAAGAATGAGTGTAAAACTGGAATGTACAGTTCTGGCCAATCCTCAGCCAGAGGTGAACTGGTAAGTGGGCAAGCGATGAAGTTACTATTGCCAATTCTGGAACACTCTGAAAACCCACCACCTCTCCAATAATACCTCAAGGCCAGGTTATGGGATCAGCGGAATCAAGTGTTAAAGCTTTTCTCAGACTGCACTGTTTGGGCCTGCAAGGGAGGCGTGGGTGCATGTTTGAATACTCCACCCTGCACATAGCATGTCAGGGGGATGGGTCCAGCCTAGCCTAGCCTTCCCTCTGACATCGTGGTAGTTATCAACATCGAATGAGGTAGTTGTTGCTTTTAATGGAGTATTCAAATGTGCAACACCGCCACCACGCTTACCTCACAGCCTGAAGTGGTACATCCTACTTCACTCTGCTGATGATAGAAAATGGCCCTCCACAGTTAGCTCCTGTTGGGGGTCAGAAAGGAGCAGTTGTGAATTGGGATGGCCACTTGTTGTTGTTCAGTCGTTCAGTCATGTCCGACTCTTCGTGACCCCGTGGACCATAGCACGCCAGGCCTTCCTGTCCTGCGCTCTCTCCCGGAGCGTGCTCAAGTCCATAATCATTGCATCCGTGATGCTGTCTAGCCATCTCATCCTCTGCCGTCCCCTTCTCCTTTTGCCTTCAGTCTTTCCCAGCATCAGGGTCTTTTCCAGAGAGTTTTCTCTTCGCATTAGGTGGCCAAAATATTTGAGCTTCAGCTTCAGTATCTGTCCTTCCAATGAGCACTCAGGGTTGATTTCCTTTAGGATGGACTGATTGGGATGGCCACTTACAAATCACAAAAAAAAAAAAAAGGAAACGCATCACCAAAAAAAAGGATAAAAGAGGATAGCAATTTCCATACAATTTGCTAATATGCAAATTTATAAATAAGTACAACCAGTTTGTTCTCCACAAACACAGTTGGCAGAGAAAAATCTAACAAAAGGCTTAACTTAACTGCGTTTATTGAAAAATCCGAAGTGTTGGTGTCTCTTAATCCCTTCGTGATTTGCTTACAGGCCGTACATTACTGGCGTATCATGTACTTTGGCCTGCACCTGTGTTTATAAAGGTGTACAGAGACTTTTTTGTGTTCATATTTCATTTTGCTCCAACTTGCAATTAATTATACTTTAATTTATTGATGTATCATGTTTAATTATACTTGACATTTTTTTATATTAAAAATAAAGCTTTATCGTAGATTGTTATAGAAGATAGCCTAATTCTTAAAAAAAAGAAAGAAAAAAGCTTTATGGACATAAATGAACTCCTGACTTTGAATAGTAGTGAAAACCATTGGTATTCATGGAATCTTCGTGTCAAGAGCTTTCCAATGAAGTACGTTCCATGAGAATCAGTCAACGGGAAGGCAATCAAAAAGGGATGACCAACTAACTCCTGACTTTGAATATATATATATGTATATATATATATGATAATTTAACTAGAAATAGAGTCCATCTCAACATAGTGTGGAAGACTGTGACCAGGTGACCACCTGTGTGCCGGCCTGTTCAGTCTGATGGCCAGGTGCTCGCTATGGATGGGCAACTGTTCTAATGGGGCTATCTTTAAACTGGAATTGGGCAGGGGAGCCCTTCAAATAGAGGATGCCTCCAACAGAGGACTGTCCTCTGTAAAAGAGGATACATGGCCACTCTCTTAAATTGTGGAGCCAACCCACCAATTCAAGATTTTTGTTTTGCTTTTTCAAGTCAAGGTTTTGAGAATGAAGTTAATAGTTACTCTCCATCAGATAGGTCAAACAATGTATTGTTTGGGGGAAACATAAATGCATTATGTTTTCCCCAAACAATACATCTGGGCGTTGAGCAGGGGGTTGGACTCGATGGCCTTGTAGGCCCCTTCCAACCCTACTATTCTATGATTCTATGATTACCTGAATCAAGTGATAGTTATGTTTTGTTTCCGAAGCATTGCCATCTGCTCTGAAACCGGTCTATGTGGGGTGACTTTGGGGGGCCACATTCCAGTGGTGGGTGGGGCTGGAGGCAAAGGGGTAGGGCCAGCATGTTTTAGCTTAGAGCTCATACTGCCGGTAAATAAGCCCCAGGGGAGGCATTTCAGCCTTTGAGAATGGGAAAAAGCCAGGAAATCACCAAACCATTGGTAGTCAGTGGAAATGGGATGGAGTTGTCTGTGGAATCCCGGAAGGTTGGATTTGGCCCGCAGGCCTAAGGTTCGACACGACGGCACCCCGCTTTAATCCTTCCTTTGTCAAATAGCATTGCCTTTATATTTGTTTATTTCCTATCTAAATTGCAGCCTCACGATCACAAGCAGAACTGCAACAAGGGGTGGGGGGAGGAGTGTCCAGAGGGACCAACAATTAAAACCAACAATTTAGGGCACAATCCTACAGCAATGCCTGTAAGCTTCCGAACTTGGATCCTTATGGGCTTCCTATGCAGGGCAGGAGGAGCAGCGGAGGCAATCTTCTCCTCTGTGCTCTTCCCACTCTGCATTTTGGCTAGGCAGGTTTTTCTGCTCATCAAGCTGGTGCTTGTTGGAGTGGGAGGGAAGGGGGCAGGGGAGGCCTGGGGATACGTTGTATCTTGGTTTCTCCAGTCCCCTCCCCTCTCCGCTGACTGGCATGCCCCCTTTACCCCCTCTCCTAGGTCAGCTTTGCGACCTTGGAGAGGTAGGTGGTACAGTTCTCTCTGTGCTGGCTCTGAGGGGGAGGCAGTGGGGAACAGGGATTCTGGGATCCACAGTCAGAGAGCTGTCTCCAGTCTCGAATCCAGGAATCCAAATTATCCTATGGCCCCCCAGACTCTATCCAGGGGCCATTGGATTGCTTCCTTAAAATTACATTAATGGCAATGGCAATGTTAAAGCCACTTCAAACCCATACCAGTAAAACAATATCTGAGCATCCAAAGGCCCTGTGCAAATACAAAGGTATTTCTCTGGTGTTGAAAAGATAACAGACTTGGTGCCAGGCGAGCGTCTCTGGAGAGGGAATTCCAAAGATGAGGTGTCACTATTGAAAAGGCCCTGTTCTTGGGTCTCTTCCTGCCTTACCTCAGATGGTGGTGGGACCCAAAGAAGGGCCTCGGGGCAGGAAGATTCATGTGGAAGCAAGCAGCCCATGAGGTCTTTTATTGGCTAGATTCAAAATCGCTATGCTCCTTCTTCCACTGGAGGAAGTCTCCCCCCACTTTCTCTGAAGACAAGGTGATGCAAACTTTTTTTAGGCTTGTCCTTCCAGTGGGAGGAGCACACAGAGAGATACACACACTGTGGCCACAGTGCAGACAGGGTTGGGAAAATTACAGGAGAAGATGCTTTCCTCCATCTCTGAGGGCAATGCTGAGTGGAGGAGGCTAGAAAGGGCACAGAGGGAACCACCTTCCACTGCATCTGAAGGCAACCTTGCTACAGCTGGACCACCCAAGCGCGTGGTGGGGCGTGTGCAGCAGCTATTAGCTCCCAGCCATACCTGTACAAAGACCCAGACTGGCGGTCCTCTGTCTAACTGATGCAACACAATAGCCTTCCCATTACAATGAAAATGTTAACCTTTGATGGATGAATAGTTTAAAACACACCATTTAATTAACATGATGCTTTCAGCTTACAGGTTAAGCCATTGATTCATTCAGCCAGATAAGCTCAAGACCAACGCAAAACATTTTGCTACCCCAGGCAGCTTCAATGCAAACACTTTAAGAGTGGTACCCTGGCATGCTCTGGCCTGGGTCGTTGCAAAGAATCCTTGGAGCACAGTTCTCAGACTGAGCGGTACTATGAGAACCAGTGTGCTGTGGACTGGGAGCTAATAGATTCAAATCCCTGCTCAGCCACAAAACTTTGCTGGTGACTTTAGGCCAGTCACAATTTCTCAGGCTAATCCAGTAGACTTTAACATTTTCAGACCTGGGACCCACTTTTAGCCCAAGCGTGCCTTTGGGGACCCACTTTTTAATATTTTATCATGTAATCGTGTAGTGGTAGTACTGCTATTGCAATCCACCTTAGATCAGGGTGCAACCCAGTAGTAGGTCCCAGCCCACCAATTGAAAACTAATGGCCCCTAACCTACCTCACAGGGCTGCTGTGAGGATAAAAGGCAGGGGCTATGCATGCTTCCCTGAATTTAATGGAAGAAGTGCAGGATAAAAAAATATAAAAAATAATATGAACATTATAAAGCATCTATAAACTCTTTTTTTCATGTCTGTCTATTTGCACCTGTCCAGGTATAAAAATGGAGTTCGGATTGACCTCCGTCTAGCTCCAGCTGGGAAATATAGGATGAAAAATGAATTTGGAATGCTCACACTCGACATTAGCAGGTAACAGACTTGATTAAAATCCAGGGCAGGTTCAATTGCAACTTCTCTTGAACAAACAATTAGGAGTTATTTGCACTGAGCCGATGCCAGATGCTTTACCAGGCTTTAGTCATACTTAAAGCAGATCTATTGAAATCAGTGGGACTTAGTTTAGTAACGATAAATTAGTAACGGCTAATGTTAAGTCCCATTGATTTCAATGGATCTACAATAAGTATGGCTAACTGTGGGTCGAAATCCAGGAACATGCACATGCAGGCTGTATATGTGTTGGCCTCATTTATGTGTTTGTTTATTTATATCCTGCCTTTCTGCTAAAAGAAAAAAAAGATGCTAATGGCAGTTTAATAAAATCCGATTAAAAACTAAATCTTAATTAAAATAATTAAATTAAAATACAATTAAAAAACACAGCAATAAAAGAAACACAACAGTAATTAAACTCCCTAACTGAACCCAACTTAAATGCCAAAGGCCAGTCTGAATACAAATGATTTTGCCTTCTATCAGAAGGACAACAGACGGGTCCATGTGGCCTCCCTCAGCAGGTATTTCCGGAGCAGGGAGCTGCCGCTGGGAAGGCGCTCTGTCACGTCCCCACCAAACGTGCCTCTGATGGTGGTGGTGCTGGGAAAAGGGCCTCCCCCAAGGATTTATAACCAGCATGTTTATCCTTGAGAAGAGAAGACTGAGGGGAGATAGGATAGCGCTCTTCAAGTACTTGAAACGTCAGAGAGAGGAAGGCCAGGATCTCTTCTCAATCAACCCAGAGTGCAGGGCATGGAATAATGGGATCAAGTTACAGGAAGCCAGATTCCGGCTGGACATCAGGAAAAACTTCCTGACTGTTAGAGCAATACGACAATGGATTTGGATTGAATTGGATTCCTGACTTGGATTGACTTGGATTCCTGCATTGAGCAAGGGGGTGGACTTGATGGCCTTGAAGACCCCTTCCAACCCTACTATTCCATGATTCTATGATTCTATAAGGATGTCTTTCAGGTAGCTTGGTGTATTGGATTTGGTATTGGAAGAATGGTGGGCAGTCAGGTGTGAATTTGCCCAGAATCGTATGCAGTAAATGTAGCTTTTAATAGCATAAGTACACTAATTAGCTAGAGAGTTGGCAATTTTCATGATTTTAGAGTGGGTTCTCATAGTTGTATTCACATACAGGTGAAGGCCCCACTTATTGCTACTAACAGAAGCTAAAACAATGCACAGTAGTCACTCTTCATACTGTGCACCTTCTAGCTGATAAGAGATGCTTCTTTCTGCACTGTGAGAAACTTATTTTGCTGCCAAGAAAGAAAGGCCTTGGTAAAGGAGGGGTGAGCAGCCTGTGCACTTCCTGACACTTTTCTAACTTAGGGCTTCATCACACGGCGCTTCTGTCCTGCGATCGAGATGGCTCCTTCATGGAGGTTTGCGGGCTGCTTACATGACGCCATGACCCTCCTGCACTAAATGCCCTTTGTTCCATTTTTAAATAGATCGCAGTTAATGAGCTATCAAATTACCCCGTTGTGTTCCGCTTCAGTTTCCTCCGTGAAAAGAGTTAAAGCGGCAAGAAGAGAAGCGAGATCAATGAAAGATAATGGAAGACTCAGACACGGGGAGGAGGGGCCGGGGTGTGTGTGGAGCGCATGTAAAGGGAATCAGTGGTGATCCTGCATTTAAAACAGAAGCAGAAAGCCCTGTTTTAAGTGCAGGATTTTAGGCTGGTGTAGGAATGCCCTTAGTGAGGCTTGCTCTATAAAACCTGAGCAAATTCACCTGTTACCTGCTCTTGTATGAAAGGGGGAAGGTACACCACCTGCTCAGATAACCAACCCTGAGGAATGGCACCTCATCACTTCCCTAGGAAACAGAGTGGCTGAACCAAGAGTTAAGGGATGTGTACGCTTTCTTTTGCTTTCTCTGCATCCATTTTCCATCAATAAATCATTCTTTCACATAAGTGGAGTTCCGGTCAAGGTGGCACCAGAGGCAGATGCATAGGCAAGAGCTCTCTCTGCAGCAAACACAAACCTCATTTAATTTTAGACTTACAACCTTAGGATCTATGTGGGACTTTCTGGTGGTGGAGTCGGCAGAATGATAAAAACAATCTCAAGGCCGGAGAGAGATAAAGGAGACAAAGGAGAGAATTGGTACTCTATTGCAAAACATCCTAGCATTAGAGATAAAGTAAAGTGGACATTCTGGTGTGAGTGCTTTTGAGTGAAGCTTTCACACAAGTGGACTTGAGTCACACTGGTATCCTCAAATCTGTTTAGTGTGTGGTCCCTGGCCAGGCCCCAGTGTAAGACACCTAGACCCAAGCCGTATGAACAGGGAGGGGAGATTAAGCCTGGTCTCCCCTGCTGTGATATCAGTGAAATTCTCACAGCCTGTTCCATGTGGGAATTAGCATTAGGAAAAAGTTCCCATTGGCACCAATGGGTGCCATTTTCCTAACACTGATTGCCACATGGAAGGGGAGTTTCACCAACATCACACCAAGGGATGGAAGGCTTCAACCTGCCCAAGTGCCATGCTCCTGAGGGCCATCCCATCCAGCCCCCGCATGCGTGCCTGATATTTGATTTCTAAAACCCCACAAGACTAGTCATGTCATTAGCAGAATGTGTAGGTAGACTCTGAGGCTGGGGACAGCTACAAAGAGCAAAAACATAAGATGGAAATGCACCGAAGCAGTGTGTGCCAATGGTTGGAGTTACTGGGCAGGAGTTACTCTTAGATCCTGAGCTGAATGTCTTATTCTGCTACCAGTGTCCTCTTTTGTGACCTGGGTTATGTGGTTTTGACTGTAACTCTATGCACACATACCTCAGAGCACCCTTCCCCAACCTGGTGCCCTCCAGAAGTGTTGGACTCCAACTCTAATCACTCCCAGGCAGCAAAGATAGCCCATTCTGGCTGGGAGTGATGGGACTTGCAGTCCAACATATCTGGAGGGCACCAGGTTGGGAAGGCTACTTGAAAGCAAGCCCCACTAAAAACAGTAGTGAGACTTCCTTCCAGACCCTACTGTACTCCATTTTCCCTCCCATTTTGTTGTCCATCTTGGATGCTGCTGTTTAAAGCAAGGTTGGGAAGAAAGTAGATCTCCAGATGTTCTGGACTTCAACTCTCAGTATTCCTAACCATTACCCATGCTGGCAGGGACTTCCGAGAGTTGAAGTCCAAAACATCTGGAGATCTACCTTCTGCTCACCCCTGCTTTAAAGAAAGGAAGTGCCCTTGTATAATCTATGCTGTAAACCACGAAGGGATTTGGTGCGGATATATGGCAGAACCTCTGTCGGTGATTGGCTGAGCTGCCTAAACGTCACAGAAGGTCTCTGGCTAATATTGGCTGAGCTGCTCAGGCCTCAGAGAGGGGCAGGGCAGCCAGAAGGGCCTAGGAAAGTAGTGGTAGAAGAAGTAGGACCATAGCAAAGGAGTTAGCATCAGACCTAGAAGGCAGCAGGCTCAAGGAAGTGGTGGAAGGTAGGGCCACACACAGAAAGCTGGGAGATGTACAGAGAAAGTTGAGAGATGTAGGAGGAAAAGATAGGGTAGCCAGTTTCACATCACCCCAAAGGGGGAAATGCATCACTGAAACAAAGGACACAAGAGGAAAGGGATTCACATGAAATGTGCATGAGCTAATTTGTGCATATAGATGCCAATTTAGAAAATATCTGTAATTTAAATAGAAGTGCAATACATCTCACCATAGTGGGAACAGCTGTGACCTGGTGGTCTGTGTACCTGCCTGCTCAGTCTTACTGTCCAGGTACTAACTGGTGATGGTCAACTTCAAGGCCCTGCTGCTCTCCCACCTTGTGGTTCTTAATCTTCAAAGCAGACTTGGACTGGGCAGCCATTCAAATGGAGGACGCCTTCAAAAAGAGGGCTGTCTTCTGTAAAGTAGGACATATGGCCACCCTGAGAGACGGCCAGAGGGAGGAGTCTGAGAGGGAAGATGGTATGGCCAGACAGGAGACGCGCTTGTAGCCAGGAGCGACGGAGGAAGACCTCCGTTCTCATATTGATCTGAAATAACCACCCATATATTTATCCCTTAGACCTTAGCCTTCCCTAGCTTGCTGCCCTCCAGATGTTTTGGACTACAACTCCTAGGATCTCTGCCCACTGGCCATACTGGCTGGGGCTGATGGGAGTTGAAATACACAACATCTGGAGGGCCTCAGATTAAGGAAGGCTGAATCAGACCCTAAATGCAGCTGGGACATCTTTTCATTTCAGATGCTCCTTGGATGATTCTGCTGAATACAGTGTGGAAGTGAAAAATCCATATGGGGAGGCCTACTCATTTGCTACAGTGTTCGTCAGGAGTAAGTCAGGGATTTGCTTTCCTTTCTTCATAAAATGCTTTACAGCTTTTTCGGGACCCTTCATTATAGATTCCTGTTTGCAAAATATTTATACGTAGGGTGGCTACTCATCACCAAAAAGGAGGAAATGCATTGCCAAAAAAGAGGACATAGATTTGCATATGCTAATTTACATGTATAGATGCAAACCTAGAAATATTAGAAGTTAAATATGGTCCATCTCACCATACTGCGGACGACTGCAACCAGGTGACCTGTGTTCGTGCCTGTTCAATCTGCTGTGCAGGTGTTATCTGTGGATGGGCAGCAGTTCTTATAATTTTTTATCTTTAACTCAGAACTGAACAGGGGGCCACACATGCATGCGTGATGCATGCACACTCACATATAACTCACATACAACTCACATGCGACACACATACAACTCACAATCACACACACATACAGACCACTCACACAAACTCACACACACTCTCCCCAGAAACCTCAGTTCTCAAACCACCCAACCATCCAGGAATCTTGGATCCTAGCCTTTCTCTAGTCCAGTCTTGATTAAGGATTTTGACATGCTACACTCTAGTTATTTATAACTTTTTCAGAAAAAATAAAGAAAAAAAAGGGGGGGGGGAAATGGCTCTATGCTTCCTGCCATAGAAGTCCCATTCCTAGAGTGTCCTAGAAAGCCAGCAGGAGCATTGAAAGACTGCTTCGTAGGATACTCCAAGGATGCACGAGGAATGAGGTTTCTATGACAGGTACCACAGAGCCCACTGATAGAGCATTTCGTCCTTTTTCTGGGGGGGGGAGCGTTGGGGGGGAGAATCTGGGGTGCTGCCATCCAGGGCTTGGGGGGCCACCTGTGGCCCATGGGCCGCACTTTTTACGCCTCTGTCTAAATAAAGCAAATATTACAAAAACATCCTAAGTCTCTAGTGCTTTTTCTCAACCAAAGGAAACAAAACTCAGCAGTCTAGCTTCTCAAATTACTTACCCCTCAGAGAAATGGAGAGCATGAAATGTTTCTTTTGTGGACCCATCAGTCAGCCATGTTTTCTTTTATATGTCTCCTGTCCTGAGCATTATTATATAGAGAGGATAAGCACTACTGAAATATAGCTCTATAAAGAGCTATATGTATGCATGTCTCATGTATGTCTCTCTCATTAACACCCCTCTCCTGTTTTATAGAATATTATGGAAAGGAGTCTGGATTTGATTCCGAGATATACAAGAGTAAGTACCTGCTTGGGGTTTATGTGGTTTTCTATTTCTTTGGATTAGCATGGCATGAGAATTCATAGCAGAGTTTTGAGTCATTTGGCTGCCAAAAACATAAGGTGGGAATGTGAAGCAGGATTATGTCTATTTTGTGGACGAAAGGCGGGGATGGAGGGTACAGAGGAGAAAGGCGGGGATGGAGGGTACAGAGGAGAAAGGTGGGGATGGAGGGTACAGAGGAGAAAGGCGGGGATGGAGGGTACAGAGGAGAAAGGCGGGGATGGAGGGTACAGAGGAGAAAGGCGGGGATGGAGGGTACAGAGGAGAGGATATTTTGTTCCAGAAGAACCAAGTACAACACTATACTTCTTATTACCAGAAACTGGGGAGAAAGAACACGTAATAGCTACATCAGGGTGGACAATCTTTTTGCCATCGAAGGCTGCATGCAGTGGCAAGTGGTGGGTTGGGGGTGGTACATGTGTGCATGCATGTGGATAGCTGAACAAACACTCTTCATTCTGCCATCCCTCAAACTCACACAGACGCAGACTCATCCATGTGTACATCCGCTCAGCTATCTAGGCTGGAAAGGGATCACTAGCGGGGCTGAGATTAACTCCACCCCCATCCTTCCAGCATTCCTGACGAAGATTGCTGGGAAATGGCGGTCTTGGGTGGATCAGAACTGCTGCATTGGCATCAAGATCGGGGTGGTGGTGGTGGGGAGTTTAAATCCTTCTCCTCCTCCAGCAATCCTGATCCTGTAGCTGCTACATCCACTATCACCTGTTTCCCACGAGCTTCCCAAGAGCATCTGGATGGCCATTATTGGTGGCTGGTTCTCAACCTTATTGATAAATTGAAAGCAAATAAATCTATTTTGTGCCCAGATGGTATCCACCCTAGAGTTCTCAAAGAACTCAGATATGAAATTGCTGATCTTCTAATAAAAATATGCAGCATGTCCCTAAGATCAGCCTCTATAATGGAGGACTGGAAGATGGCCAATGTAACACCAATTTTCAAAAAGGGATCCAGGGGGATCTGGGAAATTACAGGCCGATTAGCTTAAAGTCTGTTCCAGGTAAGTTGGTTGAAGGCATTATTAGAGATGAAATTAGTAAGCATATAAAAGGAAAAGCCTTGCTGAAAAAGAATCAACACGGCTTCTGCAAAGGTGAGTCCTGTCTCACTAACCTTTTAGAGTTCTTTGAGAGTGTCAATAAATATGTAGACAGGTGTGATCTGGTAGACATTGTTTACTTGGACTTCCAAAAGACTTTTGACAAAGTCCCTCACCAAAGACTCCTGAGCAAACATAGCAGTCATGGAATAAGAGGACAGATCCTCTTATGGATTAGTAACTAGTTAAAAACAGAAATCAGAGAGTAGGATTAAATGGTAAATTCTCCCAGTGGAGGGAAGTAAATAGTGAGGTCCCACAGGGATGTGTATTAGGACCAATACTTTTCAACCTGTTAATTAATGATCTGGAATTACGAGTGAGCAGCGAAGAGGCCAAGTTTGCGGATGACACCAAATTATTTAGGGTGGTTAAAACAAAAAGGGATTGTGAAGAGCTCCAAAAGGATCTCTCCAAACTGGGAGAATGGGCATCTAAATGGCAAATGTGGTTCAATGTAAGCGAGTGTAAAGTGATGCACATTGGGACAAAAAATCTCAACTTCAACTATAGCCTGATGGGATCTGAGCTAGCGGTGACGTACCAGGAAAGAGATCTTGGGATTGTGGTGGACAGCTCAATGAAGATGTCAACCCAATGTGCAGCCACTGTAAAAAAGGCAAACCCCATGTTAGACATAATTAGAAAAGGAATTGAGAATAAAACTGCCAACATCATACTGCCCCTATCTATGGTGCGACCACACTTGGAATACTGTGTACAGTTCTGTTCACCACACCTAAAAAAAGATATTGTAGAGCTGGAAAAAGTGCAGAAAAGGGCAACTAAAATGATTAAGGGGCTGGAGCATCTCCCCTATGAGAGAAGTTACAACAGCTTGGAAATTTGGATTGTTTAGCTTGGGAAAAAAAGGAGGGTAAGGAAAGACATGATAGAGGTGTACAAAATTTTTCATAGTGTGGAGAATGTGGATAGGGAGACATTTTTCTCCCTCTCTCACAATACTAGAACCCAGAGGGGTCATCCCATGAAGCTGATTGGTGGGAGATTCAGGACAGATAAAAGGAAGTACTTCTTCACACAGCACATAGTTAAACTATGGAATTCGCTACCGCAGGAAATAGTGATGGCCACCAATTTGGATGGCTTTAAAAGGGGGTTGGACAAAATCCTGGAGGAAAAGGCTATCAATGGCTTCTGCTCCTGATGGCTATGTGCTACCTCCAGTACCAAAGGCAGCATGCCTATGTACACCAGTTGCTGGAGAACATTGGTGGGAGGGTGCTGTTGCACTCATGCCCTGCTTGTGGGTTCCTGGTTGACAGCTGGTTGGCCACTGTGTGAACAGAATGCTGGACTAGATGGACCCTTGGTCTGATCCAGTATGGCTCTTCTTATGTTCTTATGACAGGAAGCTGGCTTAGAAAGATTTCTGTTTTACTCTGGCAGGATGATCCTTAATGTTCTTTCCCAACACCATCTTTTTTCTCAGGGTCTCTTAGGGCCCTGGAGGCTGACTTTGCTAGTATCTTGAAACCCGTCTTTTCAAGAGAGAAGGAGCCCTTCACACTCTTCTGCAGCTTTACTTCAGACTTGCAGGAATACCAGCGAGACATCCGTTGGTTCAGGGATGGTTTGTATTTCCAACAACACACCTCCCCACGGCTCTCGACACTTAGCATACATTACTTACTACTGTATCCCTTAGTCTCTGAGCAGAAAGTGTTGACCCAAGACAGTTTTCTCCCTGAAGTGGAGCCCAAATAAGGGTCAACACTTTGAAAGTCTTTCCTGCATCATTCAGACAACAATTCCTACCTTCATCTACCTCCCACGTTTGCTATAGCCTTCTTCAACCTGATGCCCTCTAAGAGGGGACTAGCATGGGGATGACTGACTTGCTGTATGGCAGGGCTGATACTGTGAACAATAGGGATGTCCATCATGGGGAAATCTGGCCCCTTTTGCGCCCGATGGATCCCCATGATTTACAAGCTGAGTTGCGGGTTAGTTCCCCAAACCCTTGAACTTTATTGGGCATATTTTAATTTGCACAATTCACAATTTGAACAAAATTGTGGCTGTAAATAGCGCAATTTGCACATAGCGCAATTTGCACAATTTGCACAATAGTGCAATTTGCACATATTACATGTAAGTCTAATTTGTGCAAATCACGTGGTTTATGCCTGCAATTTTGCACAAATTGCACTATTTACAACTGTGATTTTGTGCAAATTGGGATGTGCATGCTGAGTCAGGCCAGCTTGCGGGTGAGAGAGCCAGAGGCTGGGGGGCCGAGCCAGTGAAAACCCACTGAGCTCCACCCCCCAAACAGAATTCTCCGACATCCCTAGTGAACAGGTGGTCCATTTTGAGAGAGGTAGGAACCAATGGAGGCTGGAGGCTCTGATTTCGTTGGGGCTGTGATTCTATTCTGGGTTTCAGTCAGAACCAGCCAGAACTCTAAAAGAGCTATCCAAGGTGCTGAACCCATTTGGGGGAAAGGGTAAAGAGGCACCAGCCTCCACTGGTGGGAGCTGCTCTATTTCTGCAGCATGTCCATAATTCTTTCTTCTATTGCACGGCTGTTACTGCCAAACTGGGGTTTTTTCAGTTGGTTTTCACAGCAACTTAGGAAGTACCTGCCAAATCCCAAAACTAAGGGCAAGTTTATACAGTTAGCAGAATCCACTGGTCAAGCGTTTCTTGGATTGTACCATATAAATCTGCAGCTGTGCATGTTTGCACTTTTAAATGCACTTCCATGCGGGGAGATGGGGGGAAAACTCCCTGTGCATAGAAAATTACCCTGCCTTGGGAAAGGTTGTGCTGAACCTTGACATGATAGGGGCTTTGTTATGTGTGAGGTATTCGTTTTCAACGGGAAAGTATTCAGATATTGTCATGAGGTGCCTCTGTTGCCTACTGAATACTCCAATAGCCAGAATCAACACTCAGACAAAAGGGCTGCTTTCCAAGGCTTTAATTCCATTTATCCTAATGAGGCATCCAGATGCTAATTGCTTGAGACTCAGAGAAACTACAAAGGAACAGCCATCTAGGGGTTTTGAAGGGTTAGGACGGCAGTTGATCTCCATTTGGGAAAAACACAGCAACTCTCTGAACTTAAGGGGTGGGAGGGGAAGATCTCCCCCTCTCCTGTGATGCTTCTGGGCGCAAGCTGTTGATGTCGAGCCAGTCGGGCTGAGCGTTGAAGCTCGGCCCCTGAAATCTCTCGCTTGTGTCTGCATCTGCGCCTCGCGTCTAAAAGCTCAGGTTGTCCCTCCCTTTCCACACCTGGTTCACTGTTGTTCCCAGGGATGTGAGAAGGGGGTCTCCCCCTCCAGCTGCGCCTCTGAAGTCTGAGAGAGTTCCTCCCCCATGAGTTGACTCTCCTCCTCAGAATCAGAGCTGCTTTGGGACTCTATGGGCTCAGCTACAACCCTGACAGATATACAGCTTACCTTTCCACCCATGCTAAAGGCCTTATAGCTTTAAGTGGTACAGTACAAGAAAACCTTGACCAATTTGTCTGATATAATAATGTTATATTTTTGCATCCCCCTCCCTGTTCAATCCAATAGCATCCATTAATTAGGATTATTTAAAAAAAAAATAGAATGTACATTTGAATGTTTGGAAGCAAATGAGAGTTAGCAGGATCTACTTGGGAAGCCCCTCCAAAAAATATGTCAGCTGTTTTGAAATGGCATTTTGGGGACCTTGGAGGTCCTTGATGAGAAAAATTAGTCATGGCAGACACGTTCCCTGTAAGACGTTTTGCCCTTCACTACCAGTCTTACTCTGTAATCTACAGCCATGTGGTGGGGTGGGATGCTGGAAGTGTAGATCATCTGCTCAGTTCATGCAAAGCGATGGAAAGGCCATGCAGGCAAAAAACACCCTAAAATATGCCCCAGCATCCTCTGAAGCATGCTGGGCTTCTATGGCAAGTGAGTTGATAGGGTTCCTAGATGGCAGAATGCTCGAAAAGCATTGCCAAGGCTGCCCTGGAAGTTTTTATTTGAAGGATAAAAAGGTAAAGGTGTCCCCAACCAGTCGTGTCCGACTGTAGGGTGTGGTGCTCATCTCCATTTCTAAGCCGAAGAGCCATATGTATGTATTAATGAATAAGTCTGGGGCGGGCGACCTCTTTGGATCTGGGAGCCAGACTACCCCACAGACCAAGCCAGTGGGCTGGATGATACCAGGCCTTCCCACACCATTGACCTCATCCAGCCCTGCCCACTTTCCTTTCTCCACGCAGAGAGAGCCACGGAGCTCTGCACCTCTCTCTGCTCGGAGAAAGGGGTTCGGTGTCTGCAGGAGCAACTGGGGCACGAGTGGCGCAGGAAGGAATCAGCAGACCTTGCAGGACCAGCTCCTGCAAGTACCTGCTGAGCTGGGTGCAGCCCCCCCCCCTTTGTTCAGCGATAACAAAGGGATCTCCCTCCGCACCGCTGGCCCTCCCATTCAGCATGCAGGGGAATCCCCTTGTTATCTCCAATGCCCCCAGGACAAAATCCCCCTGGAGTTGCTCCTCCTCTTCACCCTTGGAACCTGCTTGTTCATCTACTTCCTGCCCTGGCCCAGACCATGGTGGTGTTGAGAAGAGGAGCAGTAGATGCCACTGCTCACTGGCTCAGACAGCCAAGGGGTAGCAGTGATGAGGGCGAGGATGCAGGAGCAGCTGGAGGCAATGGCGGCGAAAAGGTAAACTCACAGAGGGAGTGGGTCCATTGAGGCTGCTTTACTCAAGGGCACTCAAAACCCTGGAGCCAACCGTTTTGGAAATTTTAGAGGGGGAAGAAACACAAGATATAAAAGCAAGTGGATTCTTAGTATGATTGCCTTCAAATATATCCATCAACAGGGCTTCAAGGTTTTTTTTCAACTGTCCCTCGGAGTTGAACTTTGAAGGTAACCTTCGGAAATTTTCAAAATTCCAAAATTCAGATTCTGAAATTGTGCTCAGTTTCAGCTCTAATATCAAGCCACCAACTGGACAAACCTTAAGTGAGCATCTTTCTCTTGTGCTCCAGGTGAATTGCTGAAAGATTCTGACCGCCGGCAAATAAAATGCAAGGACCGGGAGGCTTCCCTGACGGTGTCTTGCGCTTACAAAGAGGACGAAGGCTTTTACAGTGTCCGCATCCCAACGCAAGATGGATACAACGAGCAAAGAGCTTATGTGTTTGTTAGGGGTAAGTAAAGGATTGTGCTCCTATTTGTTTGGTGATGAGAGTTGTATTAATATTTAAAAGGACAGAAAATATCTATGCACTGTACAGAAATTAAAATCACATAGGCCCTGCTTACAGCCATACAATCCTGAGTTAAGGGCAAGACAAATTGGAGGGAAAAGGAAAGCAAAGCTATAGGCCATCCTTCCCCAACCTTGTGCCCTCCAGATGGGTTGGAGAATAACTCCCATCATCCCCAGTCAGCATCACATCCTGGCTAGGGGGTGATGGGAGTTGTACTCCAACCCATCTGGAGAGCACCATGTTGGGGAAGTCTGCTAGAGGAAAACTTTTACTGGATCCAGATTTAGTCTTACTTAGAGTGAATCCATTGAAGTAAATGTGACTTAGGCCATTTATGAATTGGCCTAATGCATTTATGCATCACCCCAAAAGAGGACACAAAATTGAATACAATTTGCATATGCTAATTTATATGTCTAGATGCCAATTTAGAAATAATTATTAGAATTTAAGCAGAAATACAGCACATCTCACCATAGTGACCAGGCGACCTGTGTGCCTGCCTGTTCAGTCTGCTGTCCAGGTGCTAGATGTTGATGGGCAACCATTCTTATGGTTCTTTATCTTTAAACTAGAATTGGACAGGACCACCCAGTCCTCTGGCAACCCTTCAAATAGAGGACTGTCCTCTGTAAAAGAGGACATGTGGGCATCCTATGGCTAGCTTCAAGCCCATGGATTTCAACAGGTCTACTCTAAGGGCTTCTCCACAGTGAGGCTTTTCCCCCCGCGATTCTACCAGGTCTTCTGCTTCCAGATGCTTTGCGGGATTAAGCTCAGCCCCTTACATGAGCTTCCCTTCCCCTGCCACTTTCCCCCCCATTTATCTGTGAGATCTATATGTTTCATTATATAGCCACTAGATGGCGCTGATGTTATATAGCACCACATCCTCTTTTCATGTGCAAATTCAGACTGAATGAAATTGGATCTTTTTGTTAGCTCATTATTTCCATTTCAAATTAAGCTGCAGAAATGCTCAGAAAACACTAGGGAGGCACTGGAGGTTGATGAAGTCATGTAAAGGACCTGCAGACTTCTGTGAGGAACCAATCTCAATCACAGAATAAATACCCCATGTGGAGAAACCCCTAGTATGACTAAATCTGGATCCCCTTCTCTAAAACTTGATAGTGCCTTCAGGGGCTAGAAGACAAAACTGGAAGCCAATGCAACTTGCAGGCCACCCTGATCTGGACAAAACCATCTAAAAATGGCTTCATATTATTTTTAGATGCTGCAGCTGAAACAGCTGGAGCGCCTGGATCACCCCTCAATGTGCAATGCCATGATGTGAATAAAAACAGCCTCATACTTTCCTGGGTAACCCCCAGCGATCATGGCGGAAGTCCTGTCATCGGCTATTATATTGAAAGGTCTGTAGTCAGAAATAACGGCGGCATGATCTCTTCCTTTTTCCGGATCACAATTTGCACCAAAACTCTATGGTAGTTTTTCTTTCCTTCCAGGTGCGAGGTGGGCACTGACGAGTGGGTGTCATGCAACGACAAGCTTGTGAAAGCCTGCAGGTCCCCCGTTGTGGGACTCACTGAAGGAAAGACATACCAGTTCCGAGTAAAGGCTGTCAACTGTGCGGGCGTCAGTAACCCATCAAAGGCCAGCGATCCAGTGACAATGATAGATCTCAACGAGACCAAAAGATTGCTAAGTACTTAATTTTAACGGGTTCATGACAATTAACATTTTGTAAAAAGCCAAGGCAGCCTCTGAGACAATGAAATCCAGCAATAAATCCAAATAACACAACTGCAATATTCAAACATGGAATAACTTACCTTACATCAGCATATCATAAGAGCAATAGGGCTTTGAGAAGTTGCACATATCCTATCAAAACTCTTGGGGGGTTGGGGGTTATTGTTGCTTTTTGCTTCCCTCTAAATTTCCCCTGAGCAGGAAGCTCTAAATGTCATCCCAGGGAGCTTTGGCTATGGGGCGGTATAGAAACATAATATATAAGTCTTGACATTTTGCTGGGGGGTAAAATTGAGTGGAAATATCCACATGCAACCTTCAATTTCCACATGCAGTTGTCAATTTCCACATGCAACCTTCAATTTCCACATGCAACCTCCAGATTACTGTTTTTCGTGCAGCTCATGAAAGATATGCCCTTAGATCATTCATCTGGGAGCACCTTCCAAAATCTCAATAAGCCACCGTATACCAAGTTGGCCCATGGATCCATCTGATTGAGTATTATCTACTCTTGACTGGAAGTAGCTGTCTAGAGTCTCAGGATGGGGTCTTTCCCAGTCTTGCCACCTCAAATCCTCTCAACTGGAGATGCCAGGGGTTGAACCTGGTTCTTCTCAGTGGAGGCAACCATCTCCACCCTGCCCCAAGAATTCTCCATGAAGGATGCCACATCACGATGTAGCGTTGTTCCCATTGTGTGATTCTGTGGCACATGGGAAAACCACCAGTCAAGCCAGGAAGCACCCCAACTATTTCCTGCCATGTCCACCATGAATTATTTTCATATCTTTCCCTCTCTCTCTCTCTCTCTCTCTCTGTTCTTTGATTAGACATCCCTTATGATGATGGGATGAGGACAATTACAGTTTCCAAAGATGAACTGGAACGTAAGTTCAAAGGCACCTGACTCCTTTGTTACCCCTCCAATTAATTCTCTGCCCCAGAGTTTCTTCATATTATCAGTAAATCACCACTCAGGCATTTAGAGGAATGGAGATCGCTGAATCTTATGCTCCAAATGGATGTTCTGAATTGACATTTCTGCTGATCACATGCATTCACATCCCTTGGATTCTCTATATACCAGCCTTCCCCAGGCTGGTGTCCTCCAAGTGTGTTGGACTACAACTCTCATCATCCTCAGCCAGCCGTATTGTTCTGTATTATGAACTTAAGCTCCAGCTGCGTGTGTGTGAACTCTCTCCTTGGAAAAACATTGCATTCTGGGGTGGTATGAAAATTCTGTCCATGGTGTCTGATCTGTCGTAGCTCATTCACATATGTAAGTCATCACCTAATCCTGCAGTTATCAGATGACAAGCATGCATGTGTGACCCAGGCCAAAAACGTAGGGCTGCTTTACATGAAATGTTTCGAACTTTGGGGGTAGCTGCTCCATCTTATTACTGTAATTAGCAAATCGTTCTTCCTAGCCAATCCATTTAGTCTTGTATTGCTAAAACGTTGGGTTATTGTTTGTTCCCTGCAGCCAAGGTCAAGATCCCTTTGCCACCCACCAATGTTCATGCCAGTGAGATCAGGGAAGATTATGTGGTCCTCTCTTGGGATGAGCCAGACCCCAGAGGCAAAGAGCCACTGAGTTACTATGTAGAAAAGGTAAGGAAATGACAGAGGGACCTATCAATTAGAGTCTAGAGATGGGCACATTCTCCCAAACATGCCTCGGGTTCTTCTGAAAAAAATGGGAAGAATTCAGGTAATTTTTCTGAGCCTATCTGGCAGCTAGAAGAAACTGCACTCCCATCTCCACTGCCCTCCGCCATCCTCAAAACCCAGTCCTCACCGCCCCAAACACACTGCCACTTCCCTTTCCTTCCCTTTATTCAGCTGTGGTTCATGGCAAGTGAAGTGGTTGTCAGCACATTGTAACCCAGTGCTTCAGAGTTTCAAGACAGGAGGTGGGGAAGAGGGGGAAAACCCCCTCCTCTTATCTCATTTGATGTGCCTCTGAAGTTCATTTTCAAGCCTAGCTTGGCAGAACGTCACCATCAGAACGTTCGTCCCAAAGACACTTCCTGGAATCTGTTGTGAATTGTCTCTGAAGCAGTGTGCAATGGCTCCAGGTCCACAGCATGAGTTTAGGGATGCACCTTGGCATACTCACTGGTCTGCTTGTGCCACTGCTGCAAACGGAGACAGAACAGGGGGGGGAAACTTGCAGTGAACTCAGGCCTGCACAATTTGTGACCCCACTCCCGGGCTGAAGGTTGAATACATTCAACCTCTGTTTGAAGGGCTGCCAGAGGACCATCCTCAGTCTGAAGGTGTCCTCTATTTGAAGGGCTCTCCTGTCCAATTCTGGTGTAAAGATAAAGAACCATCAGAACTGTTGCCCATGACCAGTCAGCACGTGGTGGATAGCAGACTGAACAGCCAGGCATACAGGTCACATAATTTTTCATGCTATGGTCAGATGGACTGTATTTCTATTTAAATTATAATACTTATTTCTAAATGTGCATCTATATATATAAATTAGCATATACTATTTTTTGGGTGCAAATTGCTGTCCTGTTTTGTCCTCTCTTTTGGTGATGCATTTCCTCTTTTTTGCTGATACATAAGTGGGCACCCTGTGTTGTGGCCTCCTAGGTGTTTGATACAGACACATGGTTTTTGAAGACCCAGGTGGACAGCAAAAGAAAAGAGAGGTTTACAGGAGCCTTTGTGGGCTGCCATACATGGCTGGTGGGTTGCATTCTGTTTCACGGATCACAAGTTATGCAGGCTTGAATAAATGGGGGTATGACCTGAGCCCTAATGGGGCCTTTTTAGGGCCTTTTTAGGGTTTTTTTCATGGGGCTGCTAGCCTGGAAACCTAAGGGCTGGTACATCCCTTATCCTGGCAGTGTAGTTGTCATTGGTAGATGTATCTGGAGGTTGCAGTTTTATTTATTTGTTTGTTTGTTTGTTTAAAACATTTGTATCCTGCCCTATATCATTAAGATCTCAGGGTGGCCTACAGATAAAATAAATTTAAACAGTATAAAACAATGAATAATTTAAACAGCTAAAAGCATATTAAACCATTAAACAAGCTAATGCCAATTAGAAAAATCTAAAACAATAAAACAGTTAAAACAGTGTGCAACTTTAGGGAACTTAGTTAACCCTCAAAGTCTCTGGTGAAAAGCCATGTTTTAACTTGGCACTGAAATGAAACCAACATCTGTGCCAATTGGGGCTCCAAGGGGAGGGCATTCCACAACAGGGGTGCCACAGCAGAGAAGGCCCTCTCCCACATCCCACCTAACAAATTTATTGTGCAAATGACCGAGGGTTCCAGTCCCAATTTCTCTCAGTCTGAGCCAGATCCCAACAGGCTCTTCACCACTCAGAACAATTTTGCTGGGTGACATTTCGAGGATGAGATAACAGAGGTATAATAAGATTTATTTATTTTTTTGCAATCCTTACTGCCACATAATAGGCACAATAGTTTTATGACAATTAGCCATTTTTAAATCACCCATTTTCTATCTTCTCAGTCAATAGCAGGCACTGACAGCTGGCAGATGGCTAATCTGGACACTGCAGTGGATTCCACGACATTCGCTCTCCTTGATCTGGTCAAAGGGAAGTCTTACTGCTTCCGAGTGCGGTCTGTGAACAAGTACGGAGTGAGCGAGCCTTCCTTACCCAGTGAGCCCATCTCGCTTGGAGAAAAAATTGGTAATCTTTTTTTGATGGCATACATTTATTTATTTATTACATTTATATCCCACCTTTTTTCCTCCTAAGGAACCCAAGGCGGCGTACATAATCCTCCTCCTCTCCATTTTATCCTCACAACAACAACCCTGTGAGATAGTTTGGGCTGAGAGACTGTGACAGGCCCAAAGTCATCCAGTGAGTTTCCATGGCCAAGAGGGAATTAGAACCCGAATCTCCCAACTCCCAGTCCAACACTCTAGCCACTACAAACCCAAGGTAATGTGGGTTTGTTCTGCGTATTGGCAGACCCTGGGCCCTTGCTTGAGTCATCCCTCAAGCCATAAAAGCATGTCCCAGCCCCTTGCAGCTGGACCGTTTGCAGACAAAGCCCATCTATACCAAATAATAAGGCTGGAATGACCACTAGCTAAAATGCAGTCCAAGGCCTGCAGCAAAGAAAAGAGCCCCAAATTAATTGGGGGCTTTCCCCTTAACTCACTTGCTACTTCTCAGTATGCATTGTGATCTAAGAAGAGATTTGCATCCCAGCAGGTACAGTGGCATTCCATGTGAGAAGAGGCAGGATGCAGTTGCCCGGCTATACCTATTCGCTTCTTAATCCTTGCTCAGAAACGCATGTTTGCACCAGTGCTAAGATACATAATTGCTCTTCAGAGCTCTTCACTCTTATGGCTCCGAGGGTGCCACTCTTACGCTGTGGAGACAAAATGCACAAAATATGTCAGGGCCCAGAGAGCTCTGGACTGCGCTGCATGGCCTGGAGCAGTGTTGGGAGTTTTCAAAACTAGGTGGAAACCTTGCAGAGTATGGGTGTTTTCACTTGCTGGGCTCAGAGCAAGACCGCACCTCCCCAAAGCCATATTTGCTAAGGTAATGTGAGTACAAGGGCAGGGGAATTTGCAGGGGAGAATTAGTAGTGTGCTGAACCCAGGGTTGTCCAGCCTGTTCCAGCCCAAGGGCCAAATTCAATTTCGGAGAAGCTCTCAGGGGCCACATTCCAGTGGTGGGTGGGACCAGAAGCAAAAGGGGTGGGGCCCAAAATATGCCAAATACCAGCATATTTTAGCTTAAATGTCTTCCTGCCAGTCACTAAGCCTTGGGAGAGGCCTCTCACCCTTTTAGAATGGGAAAAATACTGTGCAAAAGCTGGAAAACCACCAAATGATTGGCAGTCCAGGGGAAGAGAGTGGGGCCAATGGAAGGGTGCATGGTCATTTGGGGAACCTCCTGAGGGCCAGACTGGGACCCAGGTGGGCCAGATTTGGCCCGGGGGCTTGAGGTTCAACACCCCTGGCTTAACCCTTCCTCTGCCCGGCAACTCTCCTCCTTGAACCCATTCTCCCAGTCTGTTTCTCCCTGGTTTATTTCTGGGCTCAGAACCCAGCTGTGGAAAAATCTATGCAAACAGAGGGGGAGGAGCTGTGGAGGAGAATCAGTGGGGTACGGAAATGTTTAGAGCCTTTGGCCTGTAATACACATCCCAGGAGGTGATCTTCCCATCCACAATCCAGCCATGGAAGGGAACCATAATAGGATGCAAATTGAACTTGTTCATAAATGGCCCCTTTTGTTTAAAAAAACATAAGCTGCAATCCTGTGCACAATTACCTGGGAGTAAGCCCTATTGAACACGGTGGGATTTACTTCTGAGAAAACATGTATAAGATTGTACTGTGAACCTTTTGTTAATTAGGAGAACTAAAAGTGTTGTTTTGGGGAGAGGATCCTTTGCCTTAGCTGCGCTTAGAAAGTGAGAGAAATTTATTTGGTATGTTCTGCTATTGTTATAATATCCCTCAAGTCATTTACGCTTGAATGACTGATATGTACTTGAAACAAAAATGTGATTTGGCACCTTAAGTTTCTCTTTGGGAGAAGAAAAATAATTTTATGCAGGGGTTGTCTTGCTACCAAATGTCTGTTACAAATGCTTGTAAATGTGATCCATTTTGATTCTGTTTAAGCGATGTAACTTTATGATATTTTGTTCATTTGTTTGAAATAACCTGGAGCTGATAGCTATAAAATGGAACCTGAACCTGGAAAGAGCACCAAGTTGCCACTGTTCTTAGATGATCTAATTTCCCCTCTTTTCTTTAGCTCCTCTGCCACCGCCATCTCAGGTTCTGGCCTTCAGGGACACTAAGACATCTGTTGTCGTGCAATGGAGCAAGCCAAAAAAGGGTCAGGAACCACTGGGCTATTATATATATTGCCGGGAGGTTGGCACAGACGAATGGCAAACAGTCAACAATAAGCCCGTCACATGTAATGAGTGAGTTAATGGAAGGGATGGCAGAGAAATTTGTCCATTTTGCATTTTAACCCAGACTTAGCTAATTCTGCATGTTCAAACCTATATGTGAACCGAAACTCAGTTACCCCTTTGAAATTCACACTTCTTCAAATTTTGCAGTGGAGTTCTGCAATTTTAAAAAATGCATATAAAAATGCATATATGAGGGAGAAACAGCCTTGAGTGCCATATTGGGTGGGAAAGCAGGATATAAATTAAATAAATAAATAAACTATTGAAAGGGGCACAGAAAAATGTGTATAAGTGAAAATAGCTTTAAAATGCGCTATATTAAAAAAAATTGCTTGCATAAATGTGCATATTAGGCAAAACTGCATACAAAAATACATGCATTAGGAGAAATGCCCACAAAAATGTGTATAAATTTTCAGGTGATTAAAAAAAAACCCTCAAACTTTGGGATGAACCGACCTAAGATTTGAAAAATGAAAAATGGAGAGAAACCAAAATTGAATGATTCATCCATTCCTCATTGATGAAGTGATCCTCTCCTCTTCCTTTGCTCTCTGTGAACCTGTGGGGAAGCAGGCCTGTGCAAAAAACCTGCTATGGGGGATTGGACCCTGACATATCCACCTCTATAATTTTGACTCAGGATCAAAGGAGGCAGGAAATTAAGTTTGTTTGTAGTACTTTGGACTGTTTTTCATTTTGTTCGTTTGTTAGGTTCACTGTTCCGGGACTCAAAACTGGCAAAGAGTATGTCTTCTGCGTGAAATGTGTCAACGAAGCAGGTGTGGGTGACAGCTCACCCGAATCCGATCCCATCCTTGTGAGGCAGGCTATCTGTAAGGATCTTATTGTGTTATGCTCCCTCTCCCACCGCCCCGCCCTTTCCCAAACAACAACTAGGGAGAGAAGCCCTTTATGCTGATTAGATTCCCAGCCTCCATTATACTTTAATTTCTTTCCTACATAGCCTGTCCATCAGCTCCACGTGCCTTTGCTTTGCTGAACTGCGGGAAGGACAACATGACCATAGGTTGGAAGCCTCCCAAACTCAAAGGAGGCACAACGATTCTGGGCTATTTCCTGGATCAGCATGATGTGTCGAAGCTTGACTGGCACGAGTTCAACATTAAGCCAATCCCTCAACGTGTTTGCACGGTATGGATGCTTCTGTCTTATTTTCGCTCTGAGGAAGGATCCAAGGGATATCACAAGACAGGGAAAGCAGCCATTTCCCCCTTTGCGGCCCTGATTTTTGGCAACCTTCAGGCATAAAACAAAAAAGACAGCCTCCCTACCGTTACTGTGGCACTAACCATGACCCAGCCTCTGTAGCACTGTAGCTAGCTAAACAAAGTGAAGCCAGAGTGCTGAGCCTCATGGGGAGATGTGATTTTTCCTAATTCCTAACTGTGCTGCTTACCTCAAGTCTTCGACAATTTGGCAGAGTAGTGAAATTAACTAAACCAATGGTCTAGTAAATTTCATTCCTAAAAGATAGTTTTAAAAAACAGTTCCAAAATAGCATCCAGAAAATGTGTTACTTGCCATTTCCAGTACCCAATAGATACTTGTGAGAGTTGCATCAAAAGCATGCACATTCCAGAGCTGCCTTTGTTTCTGGGGGGCTAGTTTCAGCTCTTCGTAAGGTACAACTTACAAAGCAATACCACTCTTCCAGGATGTGGTACCACATCTTTTAGGCAAGGCTTTGGGAAATGCTCCGAATATCTTGTGATTCTGTAGGTTACCAACCTGGAAGAAGGGCACTTCTATGAGTTCCGTGGCTGTGCAATGAACGTGGTTGGTGTTGGGAAGGTATCAGAACCCAGTGACCTTTTCAAGTGTGAAGAATGGACGATGCCAGAGCCAGGTAAAGGCCAGTGGGCAGCTCAGGGTTTTCAACTAGGTAAAACCTAGGCTGATGGCCAGGGAAACCATTTGAAAGGGGTGACACTTTTTTTCTGCACCATCCATTGGAAATACTCTTTCCTTCCCAGCATTTGAAACAGCAAGGGGACAAAAGAAGGGGGGATTTCCCAATGTTATAGGGAAGCTAGGAAGGGCTGGGGTACACAAAGAGATCCATGGAGGACCTTAAAATTCCTTAAAATAAGGGGCAACTGGGTGCATTGTCTCTCTTTTTTCTGCCCTTCTTCTTTGTACATATTTTGAAATCCCATCTACGCTTGAAACAGGCCCTCCCTATGATGTCAGGTGTACCGAAGTGAGAGACACATCTCTGATGGTCCACTGGGAACCACCCTTGTATACTGGAGCAGGCCCTGTCACTGGTTATTACGTGGATGCCTGCGAGGAGGGATCAGACACGTGGGAACAACTGAATAAGCAGCCGATATCCAGCACCCACATGGAGGTCTCTATTGTATTTCCTGTACCGGGGACATTCATATGACAGTTGTTGCTCTAATGTAAAGGCCCACTAAAATTGGATGTGTGTCGGGGGGCCAAGGAGGAGGTCAAACATCTGGCAGGCCACAATGCATGGCTGGTGTGTTATGCTCCATTTGCTGGGTCACAAATCGTATAGGGCTGCACTAAAAGGATGTCTTCACTACAACGGCAGACTGTTTTAGTTGTCATCGCTTCTTCCTAGGGCAGCCACTTACAAATCGCCAAAAGAGATGCATCATCAAAAAAGAGGACACTGATTTGCATAAAAATTGCATGTACTGTGTATAGATGCAAATTTAGAACTAATTATTATAATTTAAATAGAAATACGGTCCATCCCACCATAGTGTGGAAGACTGGCCAGGCGACGTCTATGGCTGCCTGTTCAGTCTGCTGGTCCGGATGCTGTTGATGGTTCTTCATCCTTAATCCGAACTTGGACTGGACACCCCATCAAACAGAGGACACCTTCAAATAGCGGATGGTCCTCTGCCAAAAGAGGACACATGGCCACCCTACTACTCCCAATGGGAATTTTAGCTGCCCTTGAAGGCTAAGATATAGAAAATGTTCTATATATTTTGCATTATTTTATTGTGTGCCATTTGGTTTTAATTTTTGTGAACCGCCCAGAGAGCTTCAGCTATTGCCATTGGGCGGTATAGAAATGACATGAAATGAAATGAAATAAATAAAATAAGAGCAATCTCTCTGATAAATAGCTCTCGGCACATTTAAATCAGGGGTGCGCAACCTTTTTTCTGTTGAGGGCCACAATCCCTTGCGGGTAATCTGTTGGAGGCTGCGTGTCAGCAATGGGTGGGGCCAGAGTCAAAAGTGGGTGGGTCACCCCTTTTCTCTGCCACCCCCTTCTCTCTTCCTTCGCATTCAGCATATACTGCATTTGGATGTGGACGCTCCATATACCAATCGTGGGTGATTGTGTGATGATGTATAAGAGGTGGGCAAAACAGGACAAGCAAACACTTTTTTAGAAGAAAGTTATGTATATAGCATAGTATAGCCAAGTCAATGTACTGATAACACTTCTGGGGTAGTATGCCCCTCTCCATTTGATTTGGCAGTCTACACACAGTTTTAACTTTTCCATCAGCTTTAACTGGGATCTCTCTCAACTATCATGTTACCGACTCCTTGTTGTTTATATTTTCCACAACAGCTGTCTGATCTGGAGACAGGAAAATGCTACATGTTCCGAGTGCGAGCCCAGAACAAGGCAGGGGTTGGCCCCCCATCTCTGCCATCAGATCCTGTGGTAGTAAAAACCAAACCAGGTACAAAGCTTTTGTCTCCCCACCCCATCTTTATTACCGGTTCTCTCTCAACATTTCCATTGCTTCACTTTTTTCTGTTTCTTCCTCTAGTAACTATGCTTAACAGAGGCCTACATCTCCTTGGAGAGAGGGTAGGCCATCCTTCCCAGACATGGTGCCCTCCAGATGTTGGACTACTACACCCATCAGCCTGCAGCAGGATTATGGGAGTTGTAGTGCAACGAATCTGGATGGTGCCTGACTGGGAAAGGCTGGAGAACAAGGAGCTGTAGGCAAGGAGAAAAGATGATCAAGTTGTTATTTCATTGACCATATAGAAAAATAACCTATTTTTTCTCTTTTGTAGGCACTAAAGAGATTGAAGTTGGGGTGGATGAAGAAGGATTCATCTATATGGCCTTTGAGACTCCTGAAGTGGTTGACACCTCAGAGTTTATCTGGTCCAAGGATTATGAAGGGCCTCCAAATCCTGATAGGGTTGAAATTGTGAGCAAAGATGACAAGTAAGCTCGCAGTGTGATCTTGAAGTCAAGCTAAGGTTGCCAGCTTCTTCACTGGCTCTGCTCCCATGCCATTAACAATAGCCTTGCTTACAGAAATTTAGCAGGTGAAGCTTTTTTTCCATCACATTTTTTATCTCTATACCAGGAAAACATCTATACTAGGCTGTTAAGAATATAGAAGCCGGGCCAGTTTTTAAAAAATGATGTCCATTCTAAGTAAAGCGTATTGCCTCAACATAGGGGCTGCATCAGACAATACCTGAACCTGGGGCTGTCCCAGGTGTGCTCTGGTGAGCAAGAGCATGTCTTCCTTCCTTGCACACCCAATTAGGGTGGCCACTTACGAATCACCAAAAAAAGAGGACAAAAGAAAACATCAATTGGAATAAAATGTGCATATGCTAATTTATATGTATAGGTGCTCATTTAGAAATAATTATTATAATTTAAATAGAAATACATCCCACTGATTGAACGAAGCACTGAGGCAGCAGGCTGGTCAAGTCTAAAGCGGTGTGGTGCGCCATTTTAATGGAAAGTTGTTCACGTTTTTCTGCTTAACTTTGAGTAGCAGTATCTGAACCAAGCAGATGCTGCCTTTGGGGCACATGGCCAAGAGCACAGGAGCAGAGAAAAGACCACCCCTTCACTGCTCCTGTGCCTTCATTGGCTGTGCCCCCCAAAGTCATGCAAGGGATGAGAATACTTGAAACTCTACCCCTGGCCACTATATCTTGTTCAGCCACTTCTCTGGCTTCTAAAATTTCAGAAGCCATTGCCCACACATTTTCAAACAAATGTTTTACAGCCATAAGGGCTAGAAACTTGCTTTAGGGCAACACTGTGGCAGCTAGACAGCAGCTAGATGGCCATAGGATCAGCCAGTTTTCAGGAACTGACCTTGGAGCCCACACTCCGAGGTCGGTTTCCAGAAAACCACCTCCCTGCCCTTGCCCCCGCTACCTTGTAGGCGGTGCAGATCATCCCAGGCTCTGCACCCGAAAGAGCAGTGCAGAGTGGGAGAAAAGGGGATGTTCCCGGGGGCGGGGAGGGGCAGGGACTCCGGAAGGTCCAGTTCGGCGCTTCCTACGTGTCAGCCAGCCACCCCCCGCACTCCAAAGCGCTGCAGCTAAACAGCTGTAATCGGCTGTCCCACCGCAAATACAGGGCGGCCAGAGTGTAAAGGTCTCTGTACTCCCCCCGCCCTGCATTGGGTAGGTGGTCGCCTCTGAGTTTGGAGGAAGCTGCCTATCCCCATAGGATTGCACCCTCCACAAATGAAAACTAATGTTCCCAGGAAGCTGAATTCTGCTCCTGCTAGCACATTTCTTGCTTTTTCTGTGTTCCTGTGGAATTGCAGAACGCACACAGCCCTGAGAATTACTTTAAGTCAGTTGTGTAGGTATGGCTTAATTTGTATGTTTGAATGTTCTTTCCTTTAAGGTCTAAGCTCATCCTGAAATATGCCACTGAAAGGGATCTGGGAACATATTCAGTAGAAGTAACTGACACAGATGAAGACATCTCTGCCAGTCATGTTTTAACTCAGGAAGGTAAATAATCCATATATATTTATATATATGAAGCCTCCATTTTCACCCTAATAATAATGGGCTTGCATTCTGGATCTCCTTGCATCCCCCGTCCCTGGTCAAGTGTACTCCCCCACTCCCATCCAATGCTTGGGCCATGAATATATGCTGCTGTAGAAGGTGGAATAGCTGCACAATGTCCTGCAATTATTCATGCTAGGAGTCCTCCATCTGGAAGCTCCTTTAGTCTAAGTTTTTTTTCTTGTTCCTTGCATTTTTTTTCAGAACTAGACAAGCTACGAAAGATCAGCCATGAAATCCGCAACCCCTGTAAGTTGCTGTGAATAATTTTCAAAATATGTCATTTTGTTGCTACAAACAGTGTCCAAGGTGGTGTATAAATACAAATGTAAAAACAGGTACAACGTTTTAAAATAGATGAGAAATCTTAGAAGTTTGTACTGTTTTTACTATATTTTTAATTAGAATATTTTAAATACATTTTATTGTAGTTTTTAGATTTTGTAAGCAGCCCTAGGAATTATATTGAGGGGTGGGGTATAAATCCCTTGAATAAAACAAACACAATAATTCTATATTCAAAATGCTATTGTCTAATGGAAAGCGAAGAGAGGACCATCTTTTGTACGCTGAGTTCACCCTGAGTATTTGCTACAGTACTGAGCTCAGCTTTCAGTATTGGATTCCGAAAACCCAGCTTTCCCCAACTGAGATAACCTGTCTTCTCGTCTCCTTCTTCTCTTCCCTTCAGTGATTGAGCTGATATCTGGATGGAACATCGAGGTTCTGGAGAAAGGGGAAGTGCGACTGTGGCTGGAGGTTGAAAAGCTCTCTCCGGAGGCAGAACTGCACCTGATCTTCAACGGGAAAGAGCTTTCAAGCACTCCGGTGAGTTTGCCATCATTTGGTTTAGGCAGAGATTAGGACATGGAGCTGCCAAAAGTGAGGTGGCTTCTTCTTTATGGAACCCCACTCCCACCAGCCTCCGTCTCTTTAGGCATTCATGATACTGACAAAGTCCTTTTCTTATTTTGGAAGGCACTGAGGTGATGAATTGACACTGATGATGGAGATTCTTATTTCTTATTTATTTTTATTATTTCTTTATATAATTTATATCCTGCCATTCCACCCCCCAAAAAGGGTTCTCAAGGCAGCTAACGATAAAAACATTCAGATTAAAAACAAGATCATTAAATCGTAACATAAAAACATAAACGTTGCTTATTCCTATGGCTGTGTTCTGCTGTGATTCAGTGAGGTGTTATTGTATCGTTTTATTCCTCGCGGAATGTCTTCTTCTTGGCTAACAAGTCATTTTGCTCAACTTTTACATTAGACCCATAAGATCAATTTTGACCGAGCAAACGGCCTTGTGGAATTGATCATCCAGGACTTCTGTGAGGATGACAAGGGGACATACACTGCCCAGCTAAAAGATGGCAAAGCTGAAAACCAGTTTACCTTGGCTCTGGTTGGGGATGGTATGTACAGGAAAAAAAATGCTGGGCAGAAGCCTGTTTCCAGGACCGGCACTACCATGGGCAGAGTGAAGCAGCGTCCTCAGACAGTTAGTTTTGGGTGCAACAGGAGGCTAGCAGATTGTTGGCTATTTAGTTTATTACTATATTTTCACTGCCAGGGAGCAGGGAGAGGTATGTGTGGGGTTTTCTGCCTCAGGTGCCAAAATAACTGGACCATTACCTTGATTTTTGGATGTGTACGTCACAAAAGGGTGAGAGAGAAATTAGTCTGGCTTGCATTTTAATGCAAATTTATCTAATTTTGTGCTTCCGAACTAATACATGAGCAAAAATGTGCATTTCTCCAAATTTTACAGTGGAACTCTCCAGTCAAAAAATGCATACAAAAATTTTTATATTCAGGAAACGTACCCACAAAAATTCATGTATTCGTGCAAATAACATTTTGCTAGGAAAACTGCTTGCAATGATCTGAATATCAGACAAAATAATGTACAAAAATGCTTGTATTAGGAGAAATGCACACACAAATGCATACAAATATTCATGCAAAGTTTTTTTTTTAAAAAAAAGGTCAGGATTCGGGAATAACCGAATTTGAGATTAGAAAAATGCGTGAGAGAAACTGAAATTGATGGATTCATCCACCCTGTGTGTGACATTTGCTGCTCCATCTCAAACAGAAAAATGTCTTGGGAGTGCATGGGAATTTTTCATATGGGGGACCATTCAAAACATGTAATCTCCCATTAGCAACCCAGGGTGGAATAGACCAGCAAGGGGGGCTGCCATGCAATCCTCTGGATCATGTGGCTTGACTCTGAGTTTTGAACCAAGCATAAGATCATATGAAGGCAAGTACACCTGGCTCTTTTTGTTATGCAGTTAACCTTCCATCGTTGCTTCATATTCATAACTTTTGGGTACAGCACCCCTCTGGAAAGACAGTAGACCAGTATATTTGGGGAAGCCATTTGTCCAATTATAATAATGTCTAGCACCACCCTCTTTGAATTAAAATATATTTCCTTGCCATGATACTCTGATCCAACATGTTTCTCTTCCAGATTTTGATAAGCTTAAAGCAGAGGCTGATGCCAAAAAGAAAGAATGGAAGAGAAAGCACGGTAAGAGAGCCTCACGGTCAGTGGCCCTGTACGAAGAACCACTTCCATGGCCAAGGGCTATAAAGTGTGTTGTGTACCTGGGGCTGGGCAGGTGGGAGCGACGCCGTGACGAATGGTAATTATTGAAATGGGGCAAAGTGTGTGACAAGGTGGAAGAGATTCAAAAAACCAACAACAGTTCTTAACAGTGTGACATGCTTTAAAGATGGTCCTAAAAGCTGAGACAGGAACATTTCGAAGGATGTCACACGCTTCTGCAGTGGTATTTGTCAGGACAGTCTGTCTTGCCCAGGGAGGGGGGGAGGGGGAGCTCAACAGGGAGCCTGCAGTGGTTTCAGCAGTGGTCCTCTGCTGTAGGGCCTTGGCCAGGATTCGCCCCTCCTAAGAATTTTCCATAAGTATGACTTTTAATTGGTGACGTTTCCACAGAGGCCTCAAGAATGTAAGAAAAGCTGTGCTTCTCATGCAGGAATAAGAAAAGCGTAACTTACTAAACTTCCTTCTTCTGCATAGCTTTAAAGTCATGGTGGGGAGGAGCTGCGTCATCCCTTGCATACAGGTGTCCTTTCTACAGCTCCTATATCCCATCTCCACACCTGCCTAGGGATGTACGGGCTGTCTAAAATCTGCTCCATCTGTGTTTCACAGATTGTCAGGCACCTTTTGTTCCTTCGTCCGCTCAGAGACAGATGCCATTTTTTTCCCGTCATGTGGAAAAATACGCAAATAATTACATAAGAGGGTTCATAAGAATTTACATAATTTAATTCAGTGCGTAACATTTAGCGTATTGTCCCCCATTCTATTCCACTTTTCCTCAGCAGAAACGTGTGTATTTTCCTATGAATAAATATGCATAAATTTCGGGGAAGTAAAACAAAACATCCGAAAGTCCGCGGACTCTGTGCAACCTGAGGGAGCCGCTCTGCAGCGGATTCCGCAGGTCAGGTTCTTAGAAATCGAAGCTCATTTTAGTCCGTCTCGAATTCCTCCAGCATCCCTATACCCACCTGGTTCTTTTTGGTTTCACTTTGCCCTGCATGCTGTGCTGTCGTCAGCCAAAGAACACTGACTAGACTTGAGGTGTGCAAAAAATGTCTGGAGCCATATCGCATGACCATTTTCAGTGAGGTGACGATGGGGACTGGTCTTGAAACATTTTCAGGCTAGGGAGAGCCATTAACCTCAGAGGTGCTGGGAGCCTTTGCATAACATTCTGTCTTTTTCCACACTTGTCCTCTGTCCTGCTCACTCGATCCCTGTTCCTGCTGACCCAGTGGCTCCTGGTTCTAGCCTGCAGGGAGGTGAAGAAAAAGGGGGGAGAGAGAGAGACCAACAGGTCCTTGGACCACTCATTGTGCCCTGCTGAGCTAATTCAAAGAGGGCTTGGGCATGATTTACCACTAGGTGGAGCTCTAAGAAGCTGCTAAACACGACACAGATCAAGATGTGATTTCCACTTTACAGGTCCTCATTTTATTGAACAACTGCAGTGGAAGGTTACTGAAGAATGTGAAGTCCTGCTGACCTGCAAGGTAAACAGTATCATCCCACACACTGGCATCTTGGCAGGGGCTGGGCTGGGAGTGGGAGGAAGAAAATGAGGACAAAAAACTATCCACATCTAATAAGCAGGTAATGTTTCCGTCCTCGTGGTCTCAGTTAACTGCGGCGACTTATGAATCGCCCTAAAGGAGGAAAGTCATCACCAAAAAGGGGCAGAAGGGGGCGATTCGCATAACGTTTGCATGTGCTAACTGAGATGTAAGGATTATTTATTTTCTTTTTTACTTATTAAATTTATTAATCGCCCATCTGGCCAGTCACCCAGCCACTCTGGGTGATGTACAACAATAAAAACAGTTTATGCAATAAAATTCAACATTAAAAACATAACATTTCTAAAATTACCCTAGCCCACCCCAAATGCCTGCCTGAACAGCCATGTTTTTAATGCATGGCGGAAGCTCATTAAAGAAGGGGCATGGCGGAGTTCCCTAGGGAAGGAGTTCCACAGAGTGGGGGCCACCACAGAGAAGGCCCTCTCCCTCGTCCTCACCAGCCTAGCTGTCCTGGCTGATGGGACAGAGAGAAGGCCATCCGAGGCTGATCTTGTTGAGCGGCCTATCTGGTGTTGCTGGAATCCAGTGTTCTCTGGATTAGGATTTTAAAAGAATTCTAAAAGAATTTAAAAGAACTATAGCACACTTCATCATAGCGTGGGCAACTGTGACTAGGTGACCCCCTGTGTGTCTGCCTGTTCAGTCTGCTGTCCAGGTGCTAACTGGTATTGGGCCATACGTCTGATGGTTCTCTTATCTTTAAACTGTAAATGGACAGGACAGTCCTTCAAACACAGGACTGTCCTCTGTAAAAGAGGACACATGGTTAACCTAGTTAACCAGACAAATCTGTTCCCACAATCTCTTCTCTGTTCCCATTTGACCAGACTCTGAGAGACAAACTAGATGCAATGAATGCAATGAACAGGTCTAGTCTTTACATTTTAAATACCAGGTGTAAGTCCTCCTCCATCACCAATCTGGATAGGGACTGTAGCACATAGGGAGGGAGGTTAACTCTTTCCTCCCAAGCCACAGTCAGAACGAAGATCCCCCTGCCCACCCACCCCCACTCCAAATCTCCTGGTCATCCCAGGAGGGAAACTTTCCAACTGTCCTTCCCAGGGGAAATGGCACCTGGGGGAGGTGGTTCATTGGGAATGCAGCTTAGGAGGAAAGGGTTAAAAAAAACCCTCCCTGTGTGCTGTGATCCCAATCCTGACTTCTACTGTGCCAGCTATTTAAATTTTTAAAAACTAGGCAAGTTAATCATGAGACTAACATCACATCTAGTCTGGTCCTGAGAGAGTGCCTTGATCGAGATCATCCAGCAATGGAATTCCCCAGCTTTAGGGGTGCTTGTACCAGGGGCAAAGGAGGGTTGCTTTCTGCGTTGCTTCCCCTTACCTGCCTTCCCCATTCCAGTAAAAGCCCATCTTCCTCACCATTTCCTTTCAACAGGCAGCCAACATGAAAAAGGAGAGCACCTTCGAATGGTTCTTTGATAACAAACCTCGTTCAGATGGTCAGTATGATGCAAAGACAGGTGCTGGAACCCTATGGATTAGGAAGGTAAAAGGTGTACTGAAAATCACTGGGCCTGTAATGTACAGGGCAAGGTTAAAATGGGGAGGAGGGGATCAAATGTCATTACTGATCCCAGAGTTGCTACTTTTTTCTCTCTGTGACTTTTAAAGTTGCACGGCAGACAGAAATGCAAATCCCCAGAGTGTAGCTCTTTCCTATTACTGTTATCTCTGTGTTGGGGGAAAAGCTTCACTGGTGGATTGCTCGCAGTGGCTCACATGATATACACCTGAGGAAGTGAGCTCTTGGCATGAAAGCCTGAGCCACAACAAACCTGCGAGACCTTCAGGTGACACAAGAATCTCTTGTTTTTGCTGCAGTCAGCTAAGGTGACCACCCCTCTGGACTAGAGATGGGGTAGAAATTAGTTCACTTTGCATTTTAATGCAAATTTACCGAATTCCACATTTTTTTGAACCAATTGCCAAATCAAAACTCAGTTATCCTTTGATATTCACACTTCTCCGAATTTTGCAGCGGCATTCTCCAGTAAAAAATGAGTACAAAAGTGTATACATTAGCAAGAAATGGTCACAAAAATGTGTTTATAATTGCATAAATAATTGCATGAAGAATGCATGTATTAGGAGAAATGCACATGAATTTTCATGTGTACTTTAAAAAAAAAAATCTCAGCGTTCAAGGTGAGCCGAACTTAAGACTGGAAAAATGAGAAACCGAGAGAAACCGAAATTGACAGTTTCATCCATCCCTGCTCTTCATTTGGCAGTCTTAAGGTGCAATCCTATGCATGTTTTGACAGAACATGCATAGTCCTACAACTCCCAGCATGCCCCAGCCAGCTGGCTGTTGTAGGACTTTTTTTTCTGCCGAAACATGTATAGGATTGCAACCTTAGACAGTGTGTGCATGGAGGCGGGGGGAGCTGCAAGTAATAGGGAGGGACAGAGAGTAGGCCAGCCAACCCCAGATGTGTTACCCTCCAGGTATGTTAGACTACAGGCATTCCCCCCCCCCAACAATTAAAAAACCTGCCACACGTGTTTATCACAGGCAAAAATGGTAGTAGTTTGGATATCATGAGCAACAATCCCATATTCAATCCCCCTCCAGATTTTGGGGATGGGGAATAATATCATCTCTCACCAGCCATCTGTTCTTAAGGCAGGATGCAAGCTCCTATAAATCCATTCCTACAGCGGACTGACCAGATTCAAAGAGGCCAGGACTGCCGAACTCTTCCATGGCTATGTAGACAAACTACATAGGAAGCTGCCTTATATGGACGCAGACCATTGGTCCATCCAGCTCAGTATTGTCTACCCCAGTCTTCCTCAACAGGGTGCCCTCCAGATGGGATGGACTGCAAACCCCATCATTCCCAGCCATCATCTGGGGGGCACCAGTTTGGGGAAGCCTTGTCTACCCTGACAGAGTTGACAGGGCCTCTTTAGAGCAACAAGGGTCTTTCCCAACCCTACCTGGAGACACCAGGGATCGAACCTGGGACCTTCTGCTTGCACAGCAGGAGCTCTGCCGCTGAGCTATGGCATTTCCTCAAAGGCAATCACTTGCTGCATTACTTCAGGGAATGACTGCACAGGTGACTTTGTCATGGGAACCTGTCCTCTCTGATCACCATACACCTTGCTGACGACAATCACTTCTTTTATTTTTCATTGCATTAAATGTATACAGAGTGGCCCAAAAGTAGGTATACAGTATAGTTTATTTGCATTTTATTACATTGCTTATTACATTTACATTTGTTTAACACTGTTTAATCTCTTAAGTGCTCGAAATGTATTCCATCAACGTTGCAACATTCCTTGAACCTGTCCAGAACACTGTGACACGCAGTACGACACAAATTCCAGTCCACATCAATGTCCATAAATCCATCAACATTCTAAACAACTGTATACCTACTTTTGGGCCACCTGGTATAATGGCTGCCCATCTACAGATATTATCTGCACAGCACCTTACAGACTTCCATTTGCTGATATACATGTATGTATTTTGCTAGATTACCAAAGCAGATAAAGGAATATACAGAGCTGTAGTTTCTGATGATCGGGGCCAAGATACGACTCAACTTGATCTTACTAAGGAAGGTACGATCCTTCTCACTCATTGGGCAACTCGCTCTTTGTTCACATTGAGTTCATTGAAGCTTACTCCTAGGAAAGTGAGGATGAGATTGCAGCCACAGAGTTAAAGAAAGTGCTCAGAGGCACAAAGGGTACCTCTGAGCACATTCTGAGCCTAGGAATTTGTTATCAGTGCCAGACCTGAACTGAGCTCACGGCCCTTTCACAAAGACCTCCTCCACTCCTGGTGAGCCCAGGCTTGTTTCATTTCAGCAGCCTACGTTCGATGGAAAAGGTCACTGTTGTTAAGAATTGGGAGTCAGAAATCCTTACTGATCTACTGCAGGTCGCCCAGAGATCTACCAGTAGATCTTGATCTACATTCTGCCGAGCTCTGACACAGCGGAATGATGTTCACACTTTTCTTCCCTTTGCATACAGCCTGCTGAGAAGAATCCCTGCATTTATGCACTTATTTATTTATCATTGCATTTATATCCTGCCTTTTTTCCTCTTGCAAGGAACCCAAGGCATGGGTTCCTTGCATGGTCCCCCTCCTCTCCATTGTTATCCTCACACAACAACCCTGTGGGGTAGGTTAGGCTGAGAGTCAGTGATTGGCCCAAAGTCACCCAGTGAGCTTCATGGCCAAGTGGGGAATAGAACCTGGATCTTCCAGTCCAACACTCTCATCATTTCACTGTAGCAGCCATATCGGGGGTCAGACTAAGTAGCCTGATGCAGTCTCATGCTTCATGTTCTTGCTGAGCTCTTTCTCCCTTGAATATATTGTTGTAAGCTGACGAGACACAGGAATTCCTTGTCTTGTCAAAGGTCATACAATTGTATATCTTGTTCTCTGCTGTTCTCTTCTGTTCTCTCCTTATCATGGCTACCCTATAACCCAGTTCTTGTATTATAAACAATGGTGCTAGGAGAAGGAATGTTGAGGACTGCAACCCCACGCAGGAGGGGGAGGAGGAGCCGTTTCATATGTGTCACAATGTCTATAAAACCAATGTGCTGATGTATTTCGGGGCTTCTGGCTCTTTGGAAATGATTCCAGCCTTAAGCCCGCGCGTTAAATAAAGAATCTCTTTTTCCTTCACTCCGTGGTCTCTCTGACTCTGGGTTCTGCAACATCACCACATTTCTCTCTCCTGCACAGGGGATTCTGGGGCATGTTCTAGGATGCACCCGGTTCACGCAGGGTCAGATGACCAGGCCCACTGCACCTCACCATGGCCCTGCGTGAATTGAGAGTGCCCCTAAGACTGTACTTAGCACTCCCCTATAGCTATGCAGTGCAGGAAAGGACTGGCAAATGGCAATGGAGGGCAAGATGTCTTCTGGGAAAGCATGTCTGCCATTTTCTCTCAGAGCCAGTGTGATGTCATGTTTAGTGTACTGGAATAGGATCTGGAGACCAGAGTTCAAATAGCCATGAAGCTCACTGGGTGGTTCTCTCCTAAATTACCTCACAGGACTGCTGTGTAGATAAAAGCAGGGGGAGGAACTATATGAATCAGAGGTGCAGAACCTCAGGCTTGGGAGGAAGGGAAATCTACCCCCCGGGGTCCTAATCTGACTCACTGGGATTCCACAGAATACCACACCCCTTCCCTTTCCCCCAACCACCAGTCATTAGGAGGTTTCCTGGCTTTTGTGCAGTTTTCTTCTCATTTTAAAAGATTGAAATACCCTTACTAAGGCTTAGTTACTGGCAGCAAGAGATTTATGCTAAAATATGCTGGGGGGGGGCGGTATTTTAGCCTCGCCACTTTGGCCTTTGGCCTTGCCCTCCCCTGGAATGCAGCCTCTGAGAGCGTCTCCGAAATGTAATTTGGCCCTTGGACTGAAAGAGGCTCCGCGCTGGTCTGAATCGCCTGAGATCTATATGATGGCATTCTAATTCAATAACCCCTAATATGCTTCCAAGAAACCCCAGGCTTACCAGAACACAGCTTGAAAATCTCGCCTGCCCTGGTAGCTTGGTATTTGTTGTTGCTTTTATCATTCCATGACTATTATTATTTTATTGTGTTTCGCAGCATTCGATGACATCCTCAAGGAACTTGCCAGGATCAGTAGTAAGTTGTTTGCTCCTCAGCCCACATTCTGGTGACAATATTATTGGCCTTCTATAGGGAGAAGGCCTTCTCTGTGGTGGCCCCCACTCTGTGGAACTCCCTCCCTAGGGAACTCCGCCATGCCGCCTCTTTAATGAGCTTCCGCCGCGCATTAAAAACGTAGTTGTTCGGGCAGGCATTTGAGGTGGGAGGGTATTTTTAGAAAAATTATGTTTTTACTGTGGAATTTTATTGTTTTAAACTGTTTTATTATATACTATGTACATCGCCCAGAGTGGCTGGGTGACCAGCCAGATGGGCAATTAATAAATTTTATATTTGTTGTTGTTCAGTCGTTCAGTCGTGTCCGACTCTTCGTGACCCCATGGACCATAGCACGCCAGGCCTTCCTGTCCTGCGCTCTCTCCCGGAGCATGCTCAAGTTCATATTCATTGCATCCGTGATGCTATCTAGCCATCTCATCCTCTGCCGTCCCCTTCTCCTTTTGCCTTCAGTCTTTCCCAGCATCAGGGTCTTTTCCAGAGAGTTTTCTCTTCGCATTAGGTGGCCAAAATATTTGAGCTTCAGCTTCAGTATCTGTCCTTCCAATGAGCACTCAGGGCTGATTTCCTTTAGGATGGCCTGATTTGACCTCCTTGCAGTCCAGGGGACTCGTAAGAGTCTTCTCCAGCACCACAGTTCGAAAGCATCAATTCTGCGGCGCTCAGCCTTCCTTATAGTCCAGCTCTCACATCCATACATTACTACTGGGAAAACCATAGCTTTGATTAGACGGACCTTTGTCGGCAAGGTGATGTCTCTGCTTCTTACTATGCTGTCTAGGTTGGCCATAGCTTTCCTCCCAAGGAGCAAGCGTCTTTTAATTTCATGGCTACAGTCACCGTCTGCGGTGATCTTGGAGCCCAAGAAAGTAAAATCTGTCACTGCTTCCATTTCTTCCCCTTCTATATGCCAGGAAGTGATGGGGCCAGATGCCATGATCTTTGTTTTTTTAATGTTGAGTTTCAAACCAGCTTTTGCACTCTCCTCTTTCACCCTCAACAAGAGGCTCTTGAGATCCTCTTCGCTTTCTGCCATTAGGGTAGTATCGTCTGCATATCGGAGGTTGTTGATAATTCTCCCAGCAATCTTAATTCCGACCTCTGATTCATCCAACCCGGCATTTCTCATGATGTACTCTGCATATAAGTTAAATAAGCAGGGTGACAATATGCAGCCTTGTCGTACTCCTTTCCCAATTTTGAACCAATCGGTTGTTCCATGTCTGGTTCTGACTGTTGCTTCTTGACCCTCGTACAGGTTTCTCAGGAGACAGGTAAGGTGGTCTGGTACTCCCATCACTTTAAGAATTTGCCACAGTTTGTTGTGATCCACACAATCAAAGGCTTTAGCGTAGTCAATGAAGCAGAAATAGACGTTTTTCTGGAATTCTCTTGCTTTCTCCATGATGCAGCGAATGTTGGCGATTTGATCTCTAGTTCCTCTGCCTCTTCGAAACCCAGCTTGTACTTCCGGTAGTTCTTGGTTCGCATACTGCTGAAGCCTAGCTTGTAGGATTTTGAGCATCACCTTGCTGGCATGTGAAATGAGCGCAATTGTGCGGTAGTTTGAACACTCTTTGGCGCTGCCCTTCTTTGGAATTGGAATGTAAACTGACCTTTTCCAGTCTTGTGGCCACTGTTGAGTGTTCCAGATTTGTTGGCATATTGAATGCAGCACTTTAACAGCATCATCTTTTAGGATTTTAAATAGCTCGGCTGGAATACTGTCATCTCCGCTAGCTTTGTTGTTACTAATGCTTCCTAAGGCCCACTTGACTTCACTCTCTAGGATGTCCGGCTCAAGTTCAGTGACCGCACTATCATGGCTATCAGGGACATTAAGATCTTTCCTGTATAGTTCTTCTGTGTATTCTTTCCACCTCTTCTTAATCTCATCTGCTTCTGTTAGGTCCCTGCCTTCTTTGTCCTTGATCATGCCCGTCTTTGCACAAAACGTTCCCCTGAGATCTCCAATTTTCTTGAAGAGATCTCTAGTCTTTCCCATTCTGTTGTTTTCCTCGATTTCTTTGCATTGTTCATTTAAGAAGGCCTTCTTGTCTCTCCTTGCTATTCTCTGGAACTCTGCATTCAGTTGGGTATATCTTCCCCTTTCTCCCTTGCTTTTCGCTTCCCTTCTTTCGTGAGCTACTTGTAAAGCCTCATCAGACAGCCACTTTGCTTTCTTGCATTTCTTTTTCTTTGGGATGGATTTCGTTGGTGCCTCCTGAACAATGTTACGGACCTCCGTCCATAGTTCCTCAGGCACTCTGTCTATCAGGTCTAATCCCTGAAATCTATTCCTCACCTCCACTGTATATTCATCAGGGATATGATTTAGGTCATACCTGAACGGTTTAGTGGTTTTCCCGACGTTCTTCAATTTAAGCCGAAATTTTGCAAGAAGCAGCTCATGATCTGAGCCACAGTCAGCTCCAGGTCTTGTTTTTACTGACTGTATGGAGCTTCTCCATCTTTGGCTGCAAAGGACATAATCAATCTGATTTCGATATTGACCATCTGGTGACGTCCATGTGTAGAGTTGCCTCTTGTGCTGTTGGAAAAGAGTGTTTGCTATGATCAGCATGTTCTCTTGGCAAAACTCTATTAGCTTTTGTCCTGCTTCATTTTGTACACCAAGGCCATGCCTGCCTGTTATCCCGGTGATTTCTTGACTTCCTACTTTAGCATTCCAATCCCCTATGATGAAGAGGACATCTTTTTTTGGTGTTAGTTCTAGAAGGTGTTGTAGGTCTTCATAGAACCTATCAACCTCAGCTTCTTCGGCCTCAGTGTTTGGGGCATAGACTTGAATTACTGTGATGTTGAATGGTTTGCCTTGGATTCATACTGAGATCATTCTATCATTTTTAAGATTGTACCCCAGTACTGCTTTTCCCACCCTTTTGTTGACTATGAATGATACTCCGTTTCTTCTAAGGGATTCTTGCCCACAATAGTAGATATGATAGTCACCTGAATTAAATTCGCCCATGCCTGTCCATTTGAGTTCGCTGATTCCCAAGATGTCGATGTTCAGTCTTGCCATCTCATGTTTGACCACCTCCAGCTTACCTTGATTCATTGATCTGACATTCCAGGTTCCTAAACAATATTGTTCTTTACAGCATCGGATTTTCTTTTCACCACCAGACACATCCACAGCTGAGTGTCCTTTCAGGTTTGGCCCAGCCGCTTCACTCTTTCTGGCGCTACTTGGAAATATCCTCTGCTCTTCCCCAGTAGCATATTGGACACCTTCCGACCTGAGGGGCTCATCTTCCGGCGTCATATCTTTTAGCCTTGTGATACGTTCCATGGGGTTTTCTTGGCAAGAATACTGGAGTGGGTTGCCATTTCCTTCTCCAGTGGACCACATTTTGTCAGAACTCTCTGCCATGACCTGTCCGTCTTGGGTGGCCCTGCACGGCATAGCTTATGGCTTCATTGAGTTACGCAAGCCCCTTCGCCACAACAAGGCAGTGATCCATGAAGGGGAGAGAGAGAGAGAGAGAGAGAGAGAGAGAGAGAGAGAGAGAGATGATGCGTGCAGGTACTATCATTCTGAAAAGAAACATAACTGATATTTCAAAAATCGAAAAAGAAAAAGAGGAGGCCTGATCACTTCTCTCAAGTGCGTATCCCCCCATCCCTATTTCCCAATCTTCTGTTTAGTTCTGTCTGCATCACCTCTGAAAGTCCAGCCTACTGCAGAAGGCATCAAGATCTACAGCGAGGTGAAGTACTACACAGATGCCATGAAAGCCACCTGGTATCACAAGTAAGTCTTTCCAGTGTGTTTTTGGAAGTTCCTAGCACAAGAGAGCGTGTTCTTTCACAGGGTGGGGAGAGTGTCCTGTCCACAAGTGACAAATCCTAAGAACTCAAGAGGTAGCTTTGCAACCATACGGTCGTGCCCATGGGGAAGGTTTTAGTGAGAAATTGTCTGTTTAAAAAAAAAAACACACACACACAGCCAAATGTTCAAATATTTAAAAGGTGGGAGGGTTTTGCGGGGCAGGCGGGCAGGGAAAACACAAGAACAGCGAGAGAAGGCAGCAGCCATCCACACAGAATTCCCAATAAAAATCAATATTGTCAATATAGCTTAGCTCATTACATGTTACTACTTGAGTAGAGTCTTGGGTTTCAGAGCATATGCAGAATTCCTTGCACAGAGGATGATCTGAGAGAGAGCATCCTTGGCTTCCTAATTAGATCTTGTTAGGAAAACAGAGTGAGCACAAACTCTCACTTTTATGGGTATCTGAGTTCAATAAGAGAAGGGCCCTTAATGGAGACTGTTCTTTTGCCCAATAGTGTGATACCCTCTATTTCTGATGTCAGTAGTCCGGCAAGCAAGCCAGAAAATTTCGTAGTGGCTGGGCCCACCTTCTTAACAACACTACACCTGAATTATAAAATAGCTGGCCAGTTTGAACTGGACAAACCACTGTGCAAAAAAGCTTAAGTTTTGTATGTGTATTTGGGAACAAAGGGTGAGATTTGACCAATTCAGTTTTCCCAATAGGGTGCCAATTTGCCAGATGCTCGGGGGGGGGGGGCACTAAGGGCTTCTTGTCACACATCTAATTTGAGATTTTTGTAATATACCAATGTATTTAAATGCAGTCAGTCAATCAGACTGAAAGGCGGATGGTTGATCAATGAAGAATCGTCCCCCTTGTCCCCAGTGAAGACTGAGAAGTTCTTTGTCACCGTGGCCCCCGTGCCATTGCTGTAATCAACAGACCTATTTGAAAGAATATTAAGGATAATATAATGTTCTTCTGTGTATTCAGTGACAAGCGCCTGGAAGGAGGAGACCGACTGAAAACGGGAACCACCATGGACCAAATATGGTTACACATCTTGGATCCCAAAGAGTCCGACAAAGGCAAATATACTTTGGAGTTGTTTGATGGGGAAAAGTCACGCAAACTGTCAACCGACCTGTCTGGGAAAGGTAAGCATCAGGCTGATTGCTCTTTTAATAGAGAGGCGTTGTCAGCCGGTTATGCAGGGTTTACTCTTGTCTCAACAGCACTGTGCCTGGGCTTCAGTATTCATCTCTGTGGTGCACCGAAATTAATTGTGGTGTCTCCCCAGCATGTGGGTGGATGCCATGGGTGTCCCACCTCACCCAGAGAGAATGAGTATTGCTGTACATTCACGCATAGTGGTTCATTTAAACATCTGCAGGTTTTTAATTGCCCATTTCCTAATGCTGAGATGCAAATAAGTGAACCAAGGCTCTGGTTTGAAGGCACACGATGCAGTGCTGCAGATAAGTAGGATGGGGTCCAGTCAGTGCCGTAATTAAGACCACCTGGGAGCAACAAGCAAGCCAGTCTGAGCTGCAAAGAAAAAGGTGGGATGTAAATGCTGTTGAAATAAGTAAATAAAGCACGTTGGAAGGGCTTGAGTTGGACAAAAAATGGGTGACATCCACATTAGTGAAATGTGGGAAACATTATAGGAGTAATGAGGTTTGAAGCTAAGGGAGATGGCAACCTTAGTGACCATGGTCTCATTCCCTCATCCCAATAATGCCTGTAATGTTATGGACATTGCCCCTTTAAGGCCCCCATTTGCATAGATGGGATGCTCAGGGAAAAGAATGATCAGCCATTTGAGCGGCAAGTGGTGCTCAACGAGGGAGCAGACGCCTGTGCGCCGCTGCTGAGCACTCCACAAACCGCCCAGCAGCTCGCCCTGCACCGCTCACCTGGGTCAGGCAAGTGCTGGGGGTTGGCAAACGCTGTGCGGGACAAGCGCAGGGTGGTCCATCCATCCCTACTGACAATTCCTGTTTTGGTGGCTGTTTCTGTATTTGGCTTAAAACTTAATTTAAAAAGTGAATAGAGAGGCAAACGGTTTGGAGATTAATGAAGGTCATATTCATAGCGTAGAAATCAAAGTTCTGAACTCTTGTTTTCACCAGCTGCTGTTTTCATATTTCAACAATACAGGTGGTCATGGTTCATTCGGTCCAAAACTCTCTTGTTTTTTTGTAGCTTTTGATGATGCACTGGCTGAACATCAAAGGCTCAAGTAAGTTTTTTTCCCCAAAAAGGTTTTCTTTTTTTATAGAAATTTCCCATTTGTCGTTTGTCTGGGGCTCAATGTACCCCTCTGCCACAGGTTTTGTAACCTCTCCTTTCTGGGCATGCTCTGATCATCTGCGGATATTCTGTATGAATTCTGGAAGCTGTTGCCCTAACTGTGCCAGCATTTGCACCCTGAGACAAAATTTGCACCCTGGGAGGCATAGGATGGCATTTTCTGGTGCTACACCAGCCTGACCAGCCAAGCATCCTAATAGTCCTTTGGAGCAGCATATTTTTCAGGGATGTAGCATACGCAGCACACAGTTCTGAGAAGCTTGGGACCCCCTGAGGTACCACAGAGGGATGCTGGGGGACCAGTTGCAGGTCATAATAAATAACTGCCCATGAAGGAGCATGCCATCCAGGAAGTGTGCCATGCATGCTCTCTAGTAATACCACAAAGGATTCTGGGAGCCAAGCTCTTCTCAGAACTTGTGATAGACTTGTATGCAAGCTACTTCTTGCTGTCTATCAGCCCCCTCTCATCAGCTAGCTGAGTGTCACCTTCCCAAAGCTTTGGTATGTATTGCATTCAAAAAGCTGGAGAGAGATTCCCAGCTATCACGAGATTGTCTCCTGTCAATAGCTCCCATTGATGAAGATCAGCTGATCATAGAATGATGGAAGGGACCTCAAAGGTCATCTAATCCAACCCCCTGCCAATGCAGGGAATCCACTACCACAGCACCTCATCATTTCTTCAAACTGCTGCCAGATTGGAGCTTGCCCCCAAAGCACCAGTGGCTGGTTTTGTGAGCTACCAACTAGCACAGTGCCTGTGTGGTGGGTGAGGTGTCATGGGGTTTTATTTGCCCTACATTTGGGATGGGTAGCTTTGTAAGTACTATAATTTTAATTTTGGAGGGGGTTTTGTTAGATACTTATGGTGGAACTGTTCTTTCTTATTAATAAACCAGTGTGTGGTGTAGTAGTTAGGGTGTTGGACCAGACCAGAGTTCAAATCCCTGATTAGCCATGAAGCTGATTGTGTGGCCTAGGATGTTGGCCTCCAGCCTTCCCCCCCGTCCTCAGCCTGACCTACCTCGCAGGGTTGTTGTGTGGGTTAAACGGGATAACTTCATGGAATGGGAGAAGGGTATAGAGAATTAGGATTGCAGCCTCTTTACTGAGTATTAGATACACATTTAAGGAGAACAAATACATGTTTAATTTTTATTTCATTTTTCATTTTAGGCAAGCGGCTGTTGTGGAAGAGAGTAAGTATATGAAGGCACATGTTGTTGATCAAACCAAAATATATCCAAGGCTCTTGTTTGTATTGTATATCATACTGATCCAAGCTCCCCACTTTCTTGAGTGGTGGGCAGTTCCGGGGGCAGTTCTACCGGACTTAGTTCCCTTTGGATCTGAGAGCACTGGAGACGTAAGGTGTCTTTCTAATAATTGCTGTATTTACAAGTTTACAAGCAGAATGTATTGGAAGCAAACAGACATTCCTTCAGCAGGCAGCAAATCCCCAGACAGCATCCTGTGCAATGCCATTAGCCCTTGACCTTCCACCAAGGCTGCTCCTCCAGTTTCACATGACTTCAGCTGGAAACTCAAAGCCAGCCTTCCCCAAGTGCCCTCTAGATGTGATGGACTACAGCTCCCATCAGACCAAGCCAGTGGCCATGCTGCCTGATGGGAGCTGTAGCCCAACACATCTGGAGGGCACCAGTTTTGGGAAGGCTGCTCTAAGCTCAGACTTCAGGCTGCTTCTTGCTGTCTATCTGCCCCCTCTCATCAGCTGGAGACGTGTATTGCATTCCGAAAGCTAGAGAGAGATCCCCAGCTATCACGAGACTGTCTCCTCTCATTGGCTCCCTTTGATGCAGATCAGCTGGTCACAGAATGATAGAATTGGAAGGGACCTTGAAGGATAGAATTGGAAGGGATCTTGAAGGTCATCTAATCCAACCCTCTGCTGATGCAGGGGATCTGTTACAGTGGCATCCCTGATAGGTGGCCATCCAGCCTCTGCTTAAAAGCCTTTAGCGAAAGGGAGTCCACCACCTTGTGACACAGTCTGTGCCACTGCCTGGCCTACGAGCCTGCAGCCTAACAAAGGAACTATTAGCCAGTAGCTGTAATTCTATTAATATATAAGGAAAGTAGACACCCCTGTCTTGGTGACAAAACGGAGGCTAGAAATTGAATAAATAATAATGATATCTGTTCTTCTGCCAGACCGAGCCAAAGTTGTCCGTGGCCTTCCAGATGTTGCCACCATCATGGAGACTAAGGTAACGCCACTGTTAAGGGCAGGCCCTTTCCACCCCTATTAATGGGGGAAACAACATTTTGCTGTGGGTGCCCTAAACTGTACCAGATACAAGTTTCCCCTGTCTTCCTGCTCCATTTCCTTCATAGCAACAAGATCTTGAAGTCTCTTTCATATTTACATGTGAATATTTACATACACAGACACACACACACACACACAGGGAAAAGACAAACAGAGAAAACATCCTAAATTGTAATTATTTAATAATTCTTGGACATTATCTCAAATTTTACCAAGGTGATCTAGTTTGTCCCTCTGATTTACACACGACCCATTCATCAGCCACCGATCATGAGATCGGTCTTAACTAGATTTATTCTACATCCCGCCCCACTGTGGATGTGATTGTGGCAGACCCGCGTATAAAGAAATGGTTCCCCATGTATCTCGTGCAGTTTGGGCCTCAAAATGCCTGTCTGCGCTATCGACTTGGATTGGCTCAATAGCTGTTCCCTCTCCCCAGTCTGGGATCTATAGGTCCGAGAAGAGAGGGTGTAGGTTCTCTACCAGAGAATTCTCAGCATCCCCAATAAGCTATAATTCTGAAGATTCTTTGTGGGAAACTGTGATGGGACAGATTCAAATGTAGCAAGAAGCTATGGATCATCCTTATGTGTACCAGGGGATGTTTCCAGGCAAAGCTTTCATCACGCCATCATCTTGCCTGACTCATGGAATTTTATGGGGGTCAAGATGGCAATGTCTTGCACTCATAAACCTCCCCTGTTTTCCCACAGCTTCTTCTGTCTTTTTTCGTTTTTCATGGAATATCTGTTAAGGCTAAAAAGACGGAATGGCTGTACGATGCTTTCAAATGGTTAACACTAGGATGCCTCCATCTGGAACCACCCTAACTCTGGCAAGCCCCTCCCTTTCCTTCCTGCTTCGCACATGAGGGGAAAACATTTAAAGTTTCTGGTTATGGCTTGTAACAAATCACAATTCCCTGTATGGGGACAAAATGGAAAACTATGTTTTGTTACAAACTGGGACTGAAAGATTAAAAAACCCTCCCTTACATGTGAAGGGGGCAGAGCACCAGTTCACACACATAACAAACTATACTGACATCTCAATTGTGCATGAGTGTTAAATCAGTTCTGTAAGTTTATAAGGGTAGACATACAGAGACCTTCCATGTTGGTATTGCCTTTCTTTGTCAAGCCTGAATTTCTGCAGCTAATACTTCGTTTGTTCATTTGTTTGTAAAACAGACTCTGTGCTTGACATGCATCATTTCTGGAGACCCATACCCAGAAATCACTTGGTATAAGAACGAGAAGGTTATTACTTTCAAAGATCGGTACAAGATGGAGGTGAAAGGGACCATTATCACAATCACCATCGAGAACGTCTGCAGTGAGGACTCTGGGAAACTCAGCATCCACGTCAAGAACAAATGGGGCTCTGAAACAGGCAGGGTTACCCTCAGTGTGTACAAGCACGGGGAGGAGCCGAAGGAACTGAGAGAGGAGCAGGCCTTGATTGGAGCCAGACCTTAGCTCGGAACCTTGGTTCAATTCCAGAGCTCACCTCTGGGCCACACGAAGCAAGAATTCGTTAGAAGAGCTTGGTTTTCTTTCATTTTGCCAGGATGTTTCCCTCCCTCACCACCACGTGGCCAGCAGCAGCTCTTATGCAGCTGGATCAGTGCTTCCAGGGCAGATTGGCTGGAGCCCCAAAACTTCTTGTTTTCGAAATTAAGCACAAGCAGAAATAAATCCCCAGCCCTGCATTAAGAGAATTGTTGGGACTGTTAATAACCTGTCAGTATTCTTCAGCACAGCATTAATACACACACACACGCGCACACACACACACACACACACACACACTCACAGATTATCACTTGATGGGGCAGTCTTCTAGTGAAGAACATGCATATGCAAACTATCCCAGGCAGACAGAAAAGAAAATGTACTTTAGAGAATGGAAAGATGCACGCACGCACGCACGCATGCACACAACACTACACTACTCCTGGATCTCTTTTCAGTGCAGACATGGGCCGAAGCTGGACTACAGATCAAGGTACAAGCAAAATGTTTAGTTTGTTTTGAAAACAGGCTGACATGCTGAATTGGTTTTTCATAAAACACACTCCTCATATCAAATATCTGTAGCATTAGTAGTAGTAGTAGTAGTAGTAGTAGTAGTAGTACTGTTATCCCATCCTCCTAGGAGTGCAGGGTTGTAGACATGATTCCCTTCCCCCAGTTTTATCCCCACAACACCCCCGAGAGGTAGGTTAGGCTTAGAGGTTGTGTCTGGCCCAAGGTCACTTACCGTACAATCCTAGACATGTCTACTCAGAAATGAGCCCCAGTGAGTTCAGTGGGGCTTACGTCCAAGTAAGTGGGTGTAGGATTGCAGTCTTAGCAAGCTTCATGGCGGAGCTAGAATCTGAACCTGATCTCTCAGCCCAAACGACAATCCACAACACCACACCAACTCTCCTATGGATGCTTGTAGCAGCAACTCTGCTCTGGACATAGTGGTCAGTGATGGGGCCAAAGTCCAGTGATCACTCAGAGGGTGGCAGGTGCAGAAGCAAACTCCATTTTATTCCTGTAGTGCTATGATTTGAGTGAGTTTAAAATGCAAAAGTGCACATGCTCAGAGTATATCTTTTTTTTAATCAAACAGTTTTGTTGTTGTCCTAACATATCAGGAATGTAGAGGCAATTTAAAACATGGAATGGTGGTTGAAGGGTGGGTGAGAGAAATGTCAGTTGTATGCTTCACTGAAATAGTACACATGGCCATCTAAAGGGGCCCTCCTTAAGACATTTCAGTCCAGGGTCAAAAATTACCTCGCTACCCCACTAGTACTCAGCATGAAGTTACATATAATCACAGACACTTTCCAGAAGGAAGGGATGTGTGGACTTTGATTCATTTATTTCCTAGTGTTGCTGATCAAGAATCTGTACTTCATGTTTTGTTGTTAATGCTATACCTCTAAAATGTATCTTAAATAAACAGAAAAATGTGGAGGTAATGCAAGAGCAAAGTTGGTGAGGTGTACATTTCTGTTGGAGAGGCCTAAAACCCTCAGTGCTACACACCTGAGGGGCCATCGTCCTAGACCTGAAGAAGAAAGAACACACGTCTTCCAGCTTCCCTCCACTGTTATGAGTGCTAGAATGACAGCTGCCATTCCTTTTTGAAAATCATTAAATCAAAAACCTCTTGAGTTTTTGTGCATGAAAGCAGCTGTGGCCATTCTGCATGTCTCTGCACTCTCCCTCTCTAGAACTAAGCCAGGTTCGCTAGCGTAATGTAGCAGACCCACTGGCTCATGATCAGCTTAAATTTTAGCTCTCCAAGGTCAGTCCAGGTGATGAAAGGTAACAGAGCAGAGTTGAGCAAACCTGCACAAAGCCAATGAACTTTTCCAGCATTACAGCTAGGGATGCTGGAGAAATCTGCAATGGCTTCAAATGAGTTTGGATTTCTATGGATCCAACCTGCAGATTTCACAGCGGATGCCTTTTTTCCGAGTCACATGGACTTGCCAACTGGTTTTTCACTTTTGGAGCAGATTTGCGCAAATTTCCATTACCGGTAATGCTAACTAATGCAGATTTGCTCAAGTGCACATTAACACTAGTATGTATTAGTGTAAGTAGAACAAAATTCTAATTAAAAAATCCAATTCCATCAATGAGCAGATGACGGAATGAAAGCCCTCACAATCCACAAAACACAGACAAAATGGATTTAACAAAACTGTACAACCCTAGTTACAGTCAAATATGGCCTGTTGGAGCTCAGTGTTTGAGCAGCAAATACTCCTTAATGGGACTGAAGGGTCAGTACTTTGCAGATGCAAAGCAGCTGTGTGAACCAGCCAGGAGTAACAGTGTTTCCTTTCTTACTTTTTGGCATAGGGGATGAAGCTCTTCCAGAGATTCATAGGGGAAAGCAACAAAGTTATGAAGAAAGGAGGAATTTTTCTTCAGCTCAGACAGACAGACAGATGGACACATATGAAGCTGCCTTATGCCGAGTCAGACCAGCATAAGGCAGCATTGGTCCATTGAACCCACTATTATCAACACTGACTGACAGCAGTAGCTCTCCAAAGAGTCCTTCCTAGACCTACCTGAAGATGCTGGGGAATTGAACCTGCAACCTTGCGGGTGAAAGGAGGGGGGAAATGATGAGACAACATGAGTATTTTTGGTGTAAAATTGGGCCACATTTTATTTGAGAAGTTACAATCTGCGAAGGAAGCAAAGGCGGGCACATCTATACATCAGACTAGTTTGGCCTTGTATTGGAGGAGACATTCGATGCCCAGGGGGTGACGCAATCGGTCACCACCCTGCAGGTATTCCCAGTTTTGGGTCGGGAGGCCTTCCCGTGTCACACACACACACACACACACACACACACGGGCCATGGAACCCGAGTGGGTGAGGAGAGTTGGCCTCAAAAGGTAAGCTGCATCTCCCAACTTGGGCCACACAACCCTGAGCCGGAAGTAGGGATATACAAATCCCTTGCCTGGCTCCGCGCATGGGCATCCGCGGTGGGGGGGAGGCGCTCCGTCCCTCCCCCCAGAATCCTCCCTGGCCGGCTCCACGGAGCCGCCAGCTGGGGCCGTCCACAGCCAGAGTTCCAGCCACGGCCAGGCTGCTGCGGCCGCAAATGGTGGCCGTTGTAGCGGCCGCCATTTGCATCCTTGCAAGCAGCCGTGATAGGCTATGTAAGTATTTACATAGCCTATCATGGCAAAGAGCAGGGACGCAAATGGTGGCCGCTACGCCATTTGCACCCCTGCTCTTTGCTGTGATAGGCTACATAAATACTTACGTAGCCTATCACAGCTGCAAGGCCGCAAATGGCGGCCTCAGCAGCCTGGCTGTGGCCAGCCGGGATACCAGCCACCGCCACCGCTGCCGCCACCACTGCATCCACCCCAGGTAAGTTCCATCATGGGGGGATTTCGCGGGGGGGCGGGGGGTGAGAGGCTGTTCCACCACGGATTCCGAGGGGACAGATTCTAAAGAATCCAGCCTCACTGGAATCCGTGGCAGAATTCTGCCACGGGCCTTACCAGTCACCTGAAACAGTGCCTCCAAATGCTCACCGGCCCTATCCCATAGGTCGTGCCCACCCCAGAACCACCTATTTAGCAATGTGACCAAATAGACCGAAGGGATTAATTGGGACCTACACAACCCATGAAACTCCTGAACCCCTCTTACAGTGTGAAGTAGGCAAAAAAAACCCATAGGCAAGGCCAATTAGGCTAAGGGCCAAAATTCCTACTGGGCCCCCAACAGGATGACCAATGAAACCCACACTGCATCTAGGGCAAGAGGGAGGGAGCCTTGCATGAAGAATGGTGGAGAAAGTGGGGCCGTGCAGCCTGAAATGGCTGGTTCGCCCCTCCTCCCCTCTGACGTCGGCAGTGAACACCCAATGGTGTTTGCCCACGTCTCATCCTCCCCCCCGACGCCCGCAAAATCCCTCCCGTGGCCAGGCAAGCCGGACGCGGGGGGAGGGCACTTCTGCATGCAAAGCAAGTGCTCTATCATTGAGCCATGGCCCCTCCCTAAATACATAGCTATAGCTATATAGATGTACAGTGCAGTATCTAGTGCTGCAGATGTTGACCAAGGAAGGTCAGAGCCGGCAGGGCACAAATGCGGCTCGGATTGAGTAACGCCCCGGCAAACAAGGCTCAGCTGCACAGAGACTCTGCCAAAGTTAACAAACCATGTCTGGTCCTAGAGTGGTGATTCATCACTACGCTTCGGCCCTGTGCCTGAGATGAGCTTAGCAGAAGGCTGCTGGTCCTGGATCTGCCCCCTCTCCTCCTCCTCCTCCTGAATAGAAGGCCAGCAGAGATTTCAGCTCTGACAGTCACCAATTAGGGCGGCCATGTGTCTTACTTTACAGCGAACCGTCGTCTATTAGAAGGGTTGTCCAGTCTAGGTCCGGTTTCAAAATAAAGAACAGGTCAGGAAGGAAGAAAGGAGGGAGGGAGGGAGGGAGGGAGGGAAAGGCAGGGCCTTGAAGTTGCCCATGCACAGTTAGCAGACTGAGCAGGCACACAGCTCACCTGGTCACCGTCTTCTGCAGAAGGTGAATTGTATTTCTATTTAAGTTATAGTCACGATTTCTACATGTGCAGCTATACATATAAACAAGCATGTAAATGTTTTATGCAATGGTGCCCTCTTTTGTCCTTCTTTGATGCATTTCCTCTTTGGGGGCGATGCCTAAGCGGCCACCTACTAAGCATCCCTTCCATTCTCCGCACTGATAGGCCACAGTTTTAAACAGGCCCTCACCTGGTGGCCTGTGAGGAGTCCAGGCAAGCAGCAACCAAAGTTATCATCAGATGGAAGAGAGTTCGTTCCTCACCGCCCCCCCCGCCCCCCGCACAACCCAGTAAACCTTTTTGTGGGCCAGAAATGTATGTAGACTCATATGCCCGCCTGAAATAGGTGATCATCGTGGTCTACGCTGACTTTTCTATCTGCTCCCATATTAACCTGTCCACTGGGATTATGTGATTTTGAATGGGGCGGGGGAAGGGGGGTGAGATGCAAACTCACCTGGCATCTAGGCTTCCACCACCACACTGTGAGAGGCAAACGAGATCTTGTTCTTCCATCTGAGGACTAAATCTTTTGCCTGCTGTGTGGAAAAAGTGGCTAGAAGGGGGCAATTTTGACCTGGCAGGCAGAGAAAGAGCTAAGCCAGCCTTCCCCAACCTGGTGCCCTCCAGAGGTTCTGGACTACAACTCCCAGCATTCCTGGCCAATGGCCATGCTGGCTGAGGCTGATGGGAGATGAATTCCAAAACATCTGTAGGTCACCAGGTTGGGGAAGGCTGAGCTAACCTCTTCCTCCCTGTCTGCTGGCTGACCCCTACCTCCACTGCTTTTGTGATGGGAAGAGGGGCGGGCTCTGCCTGGGAAAAGTTACGTGCAACTGCGTGAAATCTGTCTTTTGGTTTTGCCCCTGTTCCTCCTCCTGTTGTTGTTGCTGTTAAACACGCAACTGGCAAATGCCCTCAGCCCAGCAGCAGTGACTGCTGGGATTAGCAGCCTGTGTCTTCTGCAGGCAAGTCCCTTGAAGACAGGTCAGTATAACGATACTTCCTCCGAAGCACAGCCCTGTTGGGCTTCTAGGAAGCCTGCTAGGTAAGTCATTACACCGGCTCTCAGTGCCCATCTCTCCATCTGTAAAATGGGCATGATGGCCCATCTCACTGGGCTGATGATATTTGACTTTTGACTTTGCGTCTGATCTGGCTGAGCCAGGCTGTACTGGTTTAGACCAGCCATCCCCAACAAGGTACCCTCCAGATGTTTCGGACCACAACTCCCAGCATTCCCAAACATTGGCCATGCTGGTTGGGGATGATGGTACTTGAAGCCCCAAATATTGGGAGGGCACCAAGTTGGGGGAGGATGGTTTACATGTGATACATATTTGTGTTATTTTATTAACAAATATGTGTAAATGCTTTACAAATATGTGTAAATGCTCTATTGCTTTGGCCTTCGGATGATGCAATTAATCATCCATTCATTCACTCGCTCGGAAGGTTGTTCGAAGGATGAGCAGGACAAGGAGGCCACTCTTGCACTGAAAGAAACCTGTGTACTTGAAGTTCAGAATGAAAATACGTCAAGGCTTTCTGACTTTACTATTATTTAAACCAGGAATTTAAATAAACCGGTAATTTAAATTAACAAAGTAGGCAGCTTTGGCAGGTCTGAGGACCATTTTCTACTCCCCAGACCCTCCAGGGACATGCATTTCCCTCTGGGGCCACACTCCTGCTTCTGCTGCCATACCATTAACATCTGGGTGTCGCCAGCAGAAAAGGTCAACTGTTTGCCACGGAATTTCATCAGCAAACTGTGACAGAGGTTGAAAACAGACAAATTTAGGGTGCAATCCTATGCCTATTTAGATAGAAAGAAGTCCTACAACTCCCAGCATGCCCCAGCCATGCTGGCTGGGGCATGCTGGGAATTGTAGGATTGCACCCAGTAGTGTAGCGGCAAATTCAGAAGTGCAGGGTCCCTTTGTGACAGTCACAGCCATGCCCCCTCACAGCCATGCCCCTTCTAAGATTATACAACCTTATAAGATATACAGCCTTCAACTGGGAATCCAAAAACAGTGCAGCTGAGAGTAAGGCAGTGGTATCTCAACTGGACGTCTGAGAAAAAATGCAGGGGTGTTAAAAATCTTTTTCACGCACTCACTCACTCGCTCACTCACTCAAACACAAACATTTGAGGTTTTCAAAATATGATGCTCTACAGAAGCTTCACCCTCTCAACTCAGCCCGCATGGACAGATCCCTTCTCATTTAAACAGCCCCCTTGCATGCTCCCTTAGCACCCCAAGATTGCCCATTAGCCTTCCCTACGCTCCTTTGTTATATCTACCCCCTCACCCTCCAACAGAAACGTCCACACACCCAGCTGGATTGAACTACACACACACACACACACACACACACACACACAGTGGTGTAGTGGTAAATTTGGAAATGCAGGAGCTCATTGTGACCATCTCCAAGGGCAGTCAAAAAATTTCAGGCAGCTGTGTCGATCCATATCAACAAACCAGTTCTAGGAGTTTCCATCTCCACCAGGAGCACGTCTTGGGTAAAGCGAAGAGGTCTTAACTGCCCATTCCAGACCAAGTCATTCCAAATACTTCGCATTCCGACATGGAACAATATATTGTTGCTTGGAAAATCCATTCCCCCCAGCTCAGAGGGAATGGGGAATTCTGAGGGGGGTGGCAGATGACATCAGAGTCCCTGCTAATGAAAAAGTGCCGGGGCTGCATCCCTGCGAGCCCTGCCTCCACTACACCACTGATGGCACCCTAAGGTTCTTTTCTGCCTCCGTTGCTGTTTGCCACCAGATTTTGGTGGCAATCCACAGGTTTTTTTGTCACCACCATGTCACACGGGGATGGCAAGGGCCACTCTTAAGGCCAGGGGGCTGTATGTTGCCCACGCCAGATTTAAACCCTGAATCTTGACTATACGATTAGCAATGGCTATTCCTATGTAGAATCAGCCAAGACTTTCTCTGACATAAGGAACGGGAGGTTATTTCCACAAAGCAGAAATGTAGGGTTAATTATTGATTTTCCTGGTTCAATCATTTGCAGCTTGGATCTGGTCAGGATGTGGGATTCCCTTCTTTATAAATAGCTCCTGGGCCATTAGGAGACACCACGGCCCTTTTCCTCCCAGCAGCACTGACAGTTGCACCGTTCTGCGTTGCCAAAATGGCATTCAATGGCACATGGCAGGTCTATGCCCAAGAGAAGTATGAAGAATTCCTGAAAGCTATTGGTAAGCAGCTTGTTGCTTTTGCCAAAATGAATGAAATCTAGGGATGGGGAAGAAATTCATTCAGTTCTCACTTGAATGTGAACTTACCAAATTTCACAGTTTCAAACCAATATGCAAAATTCAACTCAGTTATTCTTTGAAATCTGTACATCTCTTAATTTTACAATGGAATTCTTCAATCAAAAAATGCGTACAAAAATGCATATATTAGGTGAAAATGCAGACAAAAGTGTGTATATTGGTGACAATAATGCTAAAAATGAATTATATTAGGAGAGTTGCTTGCAAAAAATGTGTACATGAGGCACAATTGTGTAGAAAAACATGTGCATTAGGAGAAATGTGTACAACATAGTGTACAAAGGTTCATGCCAACTTAGGAAAAAGAAATATCTTGGGGTGTATGCTGCATGGATGATTGATGAATGGAACACAAGATTGGAAAAAAGAGAAATGGAGAGACACCAAATTTGGCAGAATAAATCCATCTAGAAATGGGGTCTCCAACATGGCACCCATGGGCACCCATGTGCCGGAGGACCCCTGTCTCGGCACCTGCAGCTCCTGGCCTCTCCTGTTTTTTAATTTTATTTCTTAAGATTTATTTGGAATTACTTCTCTTTTTTAAAAAGTGCAACATTGGCATGCAGCAAAGTGAGGAGCTGTTTTCCAGTACCCTCTTTATTTGGGTTCAAAAGACAGGGTTTGTGTCTTGGAGCTCAGCCCCCACTTCTTGTACTTTGATTCTTGGCTAAGTTGCTTTTCTTTTAATCTCACCATCTGGGAGATGAGTGTTTTGTGACTGACCACACCCACCGTGGCAGCCACTTTATGAATGGGCAAGCCCCACCCCCATGGCAACCATTTTGTGAGAGCAGCCGTGACACACTCTCCAAATTCCAAGTTTGCCCACTGACCCAGAAAGGCTGAGGTCTCCTGCTCTAGAAGCAACTTTGCCCAACCTAGTGCCCGGCAGGCGTGTGGGACTGCAACACCCATAATTCCCAGCCAGCCTGCTGGAAATGGCTACTGCCTTAGATGGATTTGAAATGGGATTAGGCAAAAGATGGCTATCTGGAAACTCTGAATGTGGGTTGCTGTGGGAGCAGGGGAAAGCACCCTGCTTGGGAACTTCCAGGAAGCTTCTGTCCGGTGATGATGGGGAAGCAGGATGCTGAGGCTAGGGGTGTTCAAGTTCTTTCAGCCCAAGGGTCAAATTCCATTTCAAAGATGCTCTCAGGGGCCACATTCCAGTGGTGGGCGGGGGGGGGGGGCAAAAGGAGCCAGGCAAAATGGCCCAAACACCAGCATATTTTAGCTGAAAGCTCTACTGCCAGTAGCTTTTGCCCTGCTATCGAGATGGCTCACTCGCGGAAGTTTGCAGGCCCTTTAGATGATGCCGGGATCCTCCAGGGTGTCTCCTGCACTAAACGGCCATTATTCTGTTGTTTAAGAGATCAGAGATAATGAGGTCTCACACTACCCCACTTGTGTCCCGCTTGAGTTTCCTCCATGAAAAAGGAAAAGTCGCAAGAAAAGGAGCCCGATCAATTAAACATATGGCAGATGGAGAGAAGGGGGAGAAGGCAGGGGAAAGGGGAGGGGCGAAAGGGGGCGTGTGTAAAGGGAGTCTGTTGTGATCCTGCATTTAAAACAGAAGCAGAAAGCCTCGTTTTAAATGTGGGATTTTAGGCTGGTGTAGAGCTGCTCTAACTAACTAACTAATGGAGGGCGCAATCCTATCCAATGCAGGGCAGGAGCAGCACGGAGGGGATTGTCCCCTCTGCACTTCAAATCCAGCTGATTTTGGCTGTCTAGCTGCAGGAAGGCGGAGTGGGGGGACGGATGCTGGATGACATATAGGAAGTGTTGGAACGGCACTTCTGCCCGCCCCGCCCCCAGAAACGCCCCGTTTTCACTGCTCCACGCTCCTCCTATGAGTGCAGAGCGCGAAGCTAATCCGTGCTGCCTACAAGGCAGCATGGGAGGGGGTGGAAGTCAGTTCTCAGGGAACTGACCTATCCTATGGCCGTCTAGCCGCTGACTAGTGGCTATAGGATTGTGCCCTCATTTATTTACTACATTTCTATACCTCCCAATAGCCAAGTTCCCTGGGCAGTTCTCAACAATGAAAACCACAAAATACATCATAAAATACAATATAAAATGCAAAAAGCTTAAACCTACGGTATAAAAGTACAAACCAAAATAAAGCCTAGCAGCAATGCAGAGTTTTAAAATACAAAGATGGATTTAAAACAACAGAGCTAAAAGACTAAAACTAAACCTTAAGAGAGCTGTTTTCAACCTTTCAGAATGGGGGGAAAACTCTGCAAAAGCTGGAAAACCACTCAATGATTGGCAGTTGAGGGAAAGGGGGTGGGACCAAGGGAAGGGGGCCTGGCCATGTGGGGAACCCCAAAGGGCCAGATCGGGACCCCAGGTGGTCTGGATTTACTCGCAGGCCTGAGGTTTGACACCCTTGGACTAGGTGGTCCCCGAGTCTGGTCCAGCTGGGCTCGTCTTATGTTCTGCGTTTGCGCCCACACATTCTTACCCTGGTGGCCTGGCCTCACATGACTCCTCCCTCTCTCCTCCCCACTGCCCCCATTTCAGCCCTTCCAGACGATATCATCAAAGCCGCGAAAGACATCAAGCCCACGACTGAAATCCACCAGACTGGGAACACCTTTGTCATCACATCCAAAACCCCCAACAAATCCGTCACCAATTCCTTCACGCTGGGGAAGGAAGCTGACATGGCCACCATGGATGGCAAGAAAGTCAAGGTAACACATCAACGGCAGCGGCAGCGGGCTCTTGGTTTGACAGCTTCGAGCTCTTGGTTAATGGTTTAGGACGGCCCTCCGCAACCTGGTGCGCTCCAGATGTGTCGAACGGCAACTCCCATAATTCCCAGCCCCGTTTGACACATCCGGAGCGCACCAGGTTGGGGAAGGGTGGTTTGGACTCCTCAGTATTACAGCCTGGTGTGTGTCCTGTCCAAGCTTCCATGCAAGCACCCCTGGAAACGGGAACTTTGCCCAGAATTGGCTGGTGGAAGAATCCCCCGATGCCTCTTCTTCGGTGGAAAGCAGAATGACACGCCTTCCGAGCCAGTTCGTGTTTGCGGTGCCGGCAGAGCCTCAGAGCAGGGCCAGGCCCAGACGTCTGGCTGTGCGATGTAGACAGCCCCCACCCCCACCCCCACCCAGGGCTTGGAGCCGCCCTCTGCCTTCCACGAGGGAAAGGGCTCCACTCACAGAGGATTCCTCCACTGGAGTTCTGGGAATCCCCTTCCCATGCACAACGCACCCACAGCTTGCCCCATCCAGCAGGGTCTCCTGACCCTCTGCGTTGCATTTTGGGGGCCTAGGGGGGCTGCCGTGGGAAGGAGGGGGCGGGGAAGTCCGCTTCTGCCAGCACAGCTGATCCAGCTTAAATCTGGATTCAACCCCATGAATTTTACACGGCCAGCAACCGGCCGCTGCGCTTTTGTGCAGCTCCTGCTCGTTTTGCTGGGCCTTGAGCGGGAGAACATCCCCGAGGTTGGTTCTCCTCAGGTCAGATCCGCCTGCCGGCCTCCAACTCCACCACCCTGACGGCACACCAGTAGCTGTTGCCTCGGGCAGCCCCCTCTCCGTCCTTCACGGCAGGACTGTCCCTGCCTCTGAATTCTCTGCAGAGTTGCTGGGCCAGGCCCGGAGAGAGAGCAGGCTCACAGGCATTGGGGAAGGGGGGCATATGCTGCTGCACAGAGGCCTGGAAGCGAGGTGCAGAGGCTCCGGGCCTGGAGCTGGCAAAGCGAGATTCTGGTGCCGTACCTGTGGGATTGCGGTCCGCATCCCACTGCCTCCTATGGAGACGCTTCCAGCGGTTTTCAGGGGCCAGGATGGCTTGCCTCTGCTGTGTTTCTTCTCTTTCAAATGCTGGGCACTGATAGCAGAGATCGCGCTCCATCGTTCTGGTGGGTCCCTGGTTTCTGCTGGCCACAGCAGCCCATTGGCCTTTGGTGGCCTACGCAGCACCCGCTGCCCAGCCCTTGCTCAATACCGTGTGTTGGTTTTGCTTCCAGTGCACAGTGACCCTGGTGGATGGCAAGCTCGTAGCCAAAGCAGACAAATTTGTCCACACGCAGGAAATCGTCGGCAATGAAATGGTCGAGGTGAGTGCGAGATATTCGAGGGAACGGGGGCAGAACCTCTGCCAACCCAAGGGCCGAATTCCGTCTTGGAGAAGCTCCCAGGGGCCGCATGGTCGTGGTGGATGGGGCCAAAGGGGCGGGGCCAAAATGCTAGCCGATTGCAGCTGAAAGCTCACCCTACCAGTAACTCAGCCTTCAGAGGGACATTTCAACCTTTTAGAATGAGGAAACAACGGCACAAGATCTGGGACACCGCCAGTCAGAGTTTGGGGAACCAGGAGTGGAACCAGAGGAAGGGGGCAGCCTTCTGGGGAACTCCGGAGGCCCAGATTGGCAACTCTGAAGGGGCAGATTTGGCCCCCAGGCCCGAGTTTCCAACCCCTGTTTTAGGGCAAAGCAGAGAATTGTGGAACGGTTACTTTCTCAGAGGCACAGGGCCTCTCCCCCATCTGAATGCCAGCCTTCCCCAACCTGGCTCCCTCCAGCTGGGCTGGACTACAAACCACAACATGATGGAGCTTGTAGTCCAGCCCAGCTGGCTGGGGATGATGGGGCTTGGTGGTGGGTATGATGAGGCTTGTAGTCCCGCCCAACTGGAGGAAGGATGCTGTATATCTCTACTCTGGAAGATGCCATTCTCCCATTCCACGAGATGTGGTGAGAAGTAGTTAAGAATGCTTCTTGTTTTAGAGTGTCCCCCCTTTTCAAAATAATTGTGACATTTATGTCCTGTCATGTGGTTCCACAAAACCCTTAGCATGGCTTGTAAAGGACAGACACTCTGCCCATGCTCAGAGATTCATTTCTCTTGGTCCACTTACATGTTTGGGCTGGGTCCTCCTGGCTTGGTAAAAAAACAGATGCCAGGGCTTAACCCTTGGTGAATGCAGCTTAAACGGGAAGCCTGGAAGGGGGAGCTGGGGAGGAAACGCACTGTGATCTGCAACCCTTTCTAATCCTGGTGTTTAAAAGGCTGCTATTCCTTGCACACTTACTTAGACGTAAGGCCCACTGCAATCAGGGGGAATGACTTCTGGTTAAACACGAAGATGAAGCTTCTTTAGACTGAGTCAGACCATTGGCTTATTTGAAGCCGGGGTGGGCAATACATTTCACACACACACACCCCTTTTTTTGTGGCCCCCGCTGCTGCCCCGCTGCCAAATTCACCACTGATATTTGGCGGGGCAGCACCAGCAGCAGCAAACTCCCCCAACCCAGGAATTTTGCTTGAAAACAAGACATGAGGGGAGCGCACTCCTTGGTCTCAAGCAAAATCAGAGCAGGCCTTCTTTGAAAGCAGGGGGGGCAGGGGTTGCTGCCGCCCCACCACAAACTTCTGTGGCAAATTTGGGAGTGTGGCAGCAGGGGCAGGGGCAGGGATGAAGCCCCCGGTAGTGTTCGGGGGGGAGAGGAGAGAATGCACCTCCCTGATCCCATCTGGAAGCTGTCAACCAGCTGCCCATGGGAAACCCACAAGCAGGATATAAGTGCAACAGCACCCTCCTGCCCATGTTCCCCAGCAACTGCAGTACATAGGCAGGCTGCTTCCGATGCTGGAGGTAGCATATGGCCGTCAGGACTGGTAGCCATTGATAGCCTTTTCCTGCAGGCCTCTGAAGGGCACAGCGTGAATATTGCCATATTATCGCCATACCAGCTCCATGAGGAGGGTGGGTTAGACACACAGAGAGAGTGATTTGCCCAGCCAGTGAGTTTCATGGCAGAGAGAGGCTTGTCATGTAGGCCACCCTGATCTATTGGCAACCCTCTATCCACAACACGGCACGCAGCCTCAGCAAGCAAATGCCTCACTGCTGTTCCTTGCCCATGTTGCACAAAAGGGAGAACTCTGAACAGAAAAGTTTCCTTGCTGTAGTTTCGTGGTTAAATTTCATATATCGATTACTTTGCCATGGCACCTTCTTGGAAACCTGCCTCCCCCCCCCCCGGGTGCCCTCCAGATGTGTTGGATTGCGAAGCCCATCATTCCCAGCCAATGCAGCCCCCAATGGCTTCAGACAACCCCAGTCCTTCACTGCTCTTGTGCTTTGCATCGCTTTGTGTTTGGCGCCGGGTGCTGTGTTTTTTTGCCATGCTTAGAGAAGTGTTACGCCTGCTAGTTACACGGCAACTCCAACTTCTCTGTCCACAGACCATAACATCTGGCTCGGCTACGTTCACCAGAAGAAGCAAGAAAGTTTAGAAACACAGAAAGTGTAAAAGAAAAGAAAGTTTATAGTAGATGTTTTTATACTGGGGAAATAAAGTGTGCTGTGTCCATCGCTAGTCTTCTTCCATTGTATTTGCCTTGCTGCAGTGCTAAAGAAATGTAAAAACCTATTGCTGTGTTGGACCTGGAAATGTATTTATTTATTTATCACAGTGATATCCCCCCTTTTTCCTCTGGCAAGGAACCCAAGGCGGCTTACATGATCCTTCTCCTCTCCATTTTGTCCTCACAGCAACCCTGTGAGGTAGGTTAGGCAGAGAGTGACTGGCCCAAAGTTGCCCAGTGAGCTTTAGGGCCATGTGGGGACTAGAACCTGGATCTCCTGAGTCCCGGCCCAACACTCAAACCACTACGCCACACTGGCCCTCAGTTGAGAGAGGGCTCTGGGAATTGTAGTTCTGTGAAGGTGCTAAGGAAACCCATGCAAGCTAATATCCCTAGGCCACCCTTTCCCAGCCTGGGGGGCGCCAGTTGGGGCAGGCTGCCTCACCTTCATCACCACGGAACACCAGTTTCCAGGGTGCCTCATTTGGGGTGCACGACAATGACACAAAGGTGAAAGCAGCAGAGGCTGGTGGCTCCGATGTCAGTGGGGCGATGAATCCGCTCCAAGTTTCAGTCAAAACCAGTCAGAACTCTAAAGAAGCAAAGGACCTTGGAGAGCTCCTTTAGAGTTCTGTTCTGACTGAAACCTGGAGTGGATTCACTGCTCCACTGACATTGGAGCGAGCAGCCTCCACTGGGTTAAAGTGCTTTAAATGTGTAGTGTAGAAATTGCCCAGAGACAAGAGACGTGGCCTGTTTTATTGAACCAGGTTGTACCAGCATGTAGAAGAGTGTGTATGTTCCCTTGAATCATAGCAACATCTTACCAGCAAGGGACTGGATGAGAGCTGCATTTACAAATGCTCACAACAGTCCTGCAAGGCAGAGCACTGTTATTTACCCTGTTTTGGTTTGCCAAAGGCCACTCTGCGACCTCAGTGCTAGGCTGCAGGTTTTTTGGTCTGTGAAACACACCACAAACTCGGAAATGTATGGATGTCAACCACAGATTGGTTTTTGATCCGTGTTTGGGTCAGGAGGTACGAATTGGGTAAATTCTGGTTAAAAAAAACACTGAAACTAATTTCTCATAACACCCCAGCACCTAAGAACAGCCCATGTGGAACCACCGTTTTAATTATGCCTCTAACCATTGCAGAAGAGCATTGCCTCAGCAGCGCTAAAGGACCCACATGCAAATAGGACCCTTGCGTGATGCGAAGGAGTATTTTCTTCTGCCCGTCCTGAATCTAGCACCAGTCAGACTTATTGGGGGACACTGAGTTGTACTTTTAAGAGAGAGGGAGAAGATGCTCCATCCCCAGAGAGGCGACAACTTCTGTCGGAGAAGGGAACACTCACACGACATACCACAGAAAAGGGGGTGCAGAGTAGGAGGTGACAATGTGTCGATGGAAGTCACCCAGAAGACAGGAGAGGGCTTTGGAAGACACCTCTCCTTGGGTGTGGATGAGGCCCAGCGGAGGCTGGTGGCTCCGATGTTGGTGGGGTGATGACTCCGCTCGGGGTTTCAGTCAGGACTCTAAAGGAGCTCTCCAAGGTTGCACCTTGGAGAGCTCCTTGAGGGTGCTCACTGAAACCCAGAGTGGATGCACTGCCCCACGTGCATCGGAGCCACCAGCCTCCACTGATAAGCCCATTCCTGAGGTTGAAGACTGATGGGTGCTGAAACTCCTGAGGTCTCAGCAAGGGAGAACATGTCCATTTCAGAGGGGGCTGCCACCGGTTTCTGCCTTAGCAAAGCGAGGGCCTGGGTGGTCAGACTACGGGAAGCCTGGGCACGAATGTCCTGGCGCGGGCTGGCAGAACAACTGCATTCTGTGGCTTTTACTGATTTGCAGCTGGGTGAGCAAGGGCCAGCAGATGCAACTGGGACTAACTGGGCTTATCTGCAACCGATGGGAGGAGATACCAGGTCCTGGGTGGCCTCAGAAGTCCAATGTTTGCCACGCTAGCTCCTGGGAGCAAGTGTGGAGTCCTGCCTGGAGCAGACAGGCCAGGAAGCCAAGCGATTTCAGTGGAGCTGGGCCGGCGTGTGGGGACTGGAACCAACATAACGCAGCCAAAAACGAGGCTGATTGGAGAAACAGAACATGGAGGGCTTGGAGCCCTGGGTTTTTATCGGGTAAAAACAAAGGCTGCAAAGGGACCATAGGTGTGAAACTTGACAAACCATGAAGGAAGGAAGGTAGGTAGGAAGACTGCAGAGTCAATAGCAGTTTCGGCTTGTCACAAAAGGTGCGGAGGACTCATTGCAAGAGCCATCCTGGATGCGGAAAGGGTGTAATCAAGGTGATGTCTGCACCCAAAGGTTATTCAGAGTGGATAACTCTCCAAAGATTGGGAAACTCCTGGTTTGCAACCACACCTGTCCTTTGATCATACCTGAGGAGATCACTCCAGGACTGAACTGTGCTGGCATATCTGCTCATCCAATTATCATCCCCTCCACCTGGGGCTCTGGACTGCATGCAGTTCTGATCTGAAATCTAGCCTTGCCCATGTGACTTTTAGAAAGGCTGTGACACCCCACGAAAGTTGCCAAATACCTCAGGAGCTGGAAGTACCTGCTCTACTACCAAGCAGCTTAGCAACTTCTTTTTCAGAAATGCATTTCCTCTTTGGGGTTGATGCATAAGTGTCGACCCTGTTCAGAGGGCCTTTCCAGCTAACCCCCACCCCCAGCAACCCTACGCATGTCTACTCAGGAGTAAGTCACATTGCGTTCCAGGTAGGACTATATTGAATTGCAGCTTTAGGGCTTTTCCACAGGGAGTTTTATCCTGCTATTGAGATTTTGTATATACATAAATTCACACATCCAACAGAATCATCCCTACTAGGCTGTTTGGGCTTTGGCACATATTTTCCTTGCTGCCAAGGCAAATTTTGCTACCTGGGCAGTGGTGAAAGCATCAGTGCCAGAAAGAAGGACACATATCTGTTCCAAAGGCATTCTATCTGAGAGGTACTGGAAAGTGATGGCAGGAAATGTATGCCTGGGATGGCCATAGAGAGGACATCTTAGTAAGTAATGAGAGACATCCTCAACCTCCCCAGACCCACAGATACAGAGTCTCTGATGGACTCGGGTATTGTCAAATCTTCCCTCCAGGAAGGCAGAGGGCATGCATTGTAGACCCAATGCTGTAAATGATTTCCATAAGTGGGGCACAGTCAGAGTTGTAAAGTAACTCTCCATACCAAATGACGTCTTATATAATGGCGGGTACCAGCAAGAATAGGGCATTTGTGAGATTGTAACTAAATCTATCCACTTTTAATAAAGATAATTTTTGTCTTTAAGCCTCTGCTTTACTCTATCAGAAGCAAAAGAAGGAAAGGACTAAGTATCAATTCCATAAGCTTGCAATATAGGTCTGGTCAGGTTTACCTAAGACTTTTGGGATGGGGTCTGAAGTTGCTCTTGAAAGCATTTTTTTGGAAGGCAGGAGTCAGTCATATGGGTCAGCTTGAGCCAATACACAGCGAGAACAGCATGAATAGAGGTTTTAACTGAAATCAATCCCACTTCTACCCTTAGAAGTGCCCCAGGTGTACACCAGGGGACAGTTAAGAGAGATCTCATAAAAGAGTTCTGAACCACATCAAAAATAGAGGCATTTGTGTATCCCCATACCTCTGCCCCATACGTCAGTTGTGAAACTACCTTCTTCTGAAATATCTCAACTGCAGGGGCAACCAAGCTTCCCCCTTGTGATCGAGAGAACTGAAGGAGAGATTGAGTAGTCTGGAATGATTTCAGCTTAATTACATCTAGGTGTTGTCTCCACGAAAGTTGGGCGCTGTAGTTAAGGCCCAAATATCTAAAGTTGTTCATTTGTTCAATGGATTCATTGTCCAACTTCCACATATGTGTTTTCCTTTTCTTCCCAAATACTACAATTTTAGTCTTAGCATAGTTAATAGAAAAATGCTCTCTTGTGCAAAACGTACTCAACTTTCTCAAGAGCCTTCGCATACCAATTAATGTAGTGGAGATCATTGCAATGTCATCCACATATAGGAGGACTGAGAGTTTAACATCCTGAATAGAAGCTGGGAAGCATTCCACATCACTCAGTTCTTGTACAATTTAATATAAAAGTTAAAAAGAAAAGGGGCCAATAGACATCCCTGAAGCACCCCTTTATCAGTTGGGATGCTTTCTGATAACAATCCATTCGCCCCAAGCCTAACTCTAAGAGTAGTGTTGGAGTGGAGTATTTGGATTAAAAGAAACAGCCTTCGATCAGTGTTTGTGGCAGATAGCTTTTGCCACAAATGATCTCTGTCTACAAGGTCAAAGGCTGATCCACAAAAGTATCAAATAACTCTTTTCTATCATGCTGAGAGTATTTCTGTATTAGGTGATGGAGAACAAAACACTGGGCTACTGTAGATTTCCCCTTTGCAAACCCGGCCTATTCTTCAGCTAAAATCAAGTTTTCACCTGTCCATGACTCTAATTTGCATAAAAGATATTTAGTATATAATTTTGAAACAACATTAAGCAGAGTGATTGGTCTAAAATTATTTGGGTCTGCTTTAGAGCCCCTCTTGTGAATAGGAAGAACAATGCTCACTTCCCAGCCCTGGGGGATTTTTCCATGCTGGTTTATATAAGTAAACATTTTAGCAAGAATTGGGCACCACCAAGTAGAATTAGATTTAAACAATTCTCCAGGAAGCATATCCTCTCCAGGGGCCTTTTTAGGAGGCAGGGAGGCACTCAAATCATGCACTTCATCCCAGGTTATTGGTTCCCAATCAGGGCAGGAAGAGAAAGACAAGGAATCCCTGCCATGAAGGGGACCAGATGAGGTCCCAACAAAAGATTGTCTAAACAAGGCTGAAAAGTGAGCTTGCCACTGTGAGGAAGCAATTTGATTATCTAGCACCATGATGTCTCCTTGTCCCTTTTGTCACTAACATCCAGAATCTGGTTGAATCTCTTCTAGAATTGCCAGCCCTAGCTCCATCCAGGATTGTCATACATGCTCATTCTTTTTCTGGCACAGGAGATTTTTATACTCTTTGCGCAGGCTGATGTAGACGGTAACCTATTGAGATTGCTCATTCATGGAAGTTTGCAGGCCCTTTAGATGACGTCATCAACCTCTAGGGCGTCTCCTTCACTAAGTGACCTTTATTCCATTTTTTTAAAGATCGGAGATAATGAACGATCAAATTACAGCATTTTTGAGTTCTGCTTGAGTTCCCCCCTGATCAAGGAAAACTAGCAATCAGAGGAGCTAGACCACTGCGCCATCTAGCGGCTGTAAAATGAAATATATGGAAGACTCTGATAAAGGGGGAAAGGATGGGGGAAAGAGGGGGGATAGGAAATGCATGTAAAGGGAGTCCGTTGTGATCCTGCATTTAACATGGAAGCAGAAAGCCCCACTTTAAATACAGGATTTTAGGTGGGTGTAAAAATGCTCTTAGACATCTTTGGCAATTAAAGTGATGCAGCAGCTTAACATGCTTCAGAGTGTCAACTGGGGGCGGGAGGGGAAACAAAAGTCAGCCCCCAGCTGATCACTCAGGACGGAAGGCAGGAAGGAACGCTGAGCCCTGGGGGTGGGGGGAACAAAAGGTCAAACTTACCAATTTAAGACATTTTCTATCACTTAACCCCTCACTTCCCAACTCTCCACAGCCAGAAAAACCTTCTTGCTGCTGCCTCCCTATAAGATTGTTTCCATAGCTCTGATTTAGTCAACACCGTGGACACGTTTTTGAGCCTTTTGTATACAATCAAGAGACCCTGGGCAGAATCACATGGCTGTTTGTCTTGACCTGTTTTCCCGTCTTTGCCTTCCTGGGTTCCTTAAGGTGACATCCAAGAATGTTGCCAAATACCTCAGGATCTAGAAGTGCCTGCTCTACTACCAAGCAGCTTACCAACAAATGATATTAGGTCAGGGGTCTTCAACTGGTTGGCTTTCAAGCTATTTTCTCCCTCTGCAAGTGAAAGGAGTGATTCCTTCATTCACTTGCATGGGGAGTCCTCTTTACCAAAAATGACAGGAGGGGAGCAACAGAGTCCTTGGTGGTGGGGGGTTGGCAGGAGGGCTTTTCTGTCACTTTTAAAGCCAATGGAGATGAAGGTACTTTTCCAAAATGCCTTATGTGCCCACAGGGCCCAAAAATGTTGGAGACCTCTGCATTGGATAAATAACAATATTTCTCGAAGCCCCATCCTATGCATTTCTACTCAGAAAGATGTTCAACTGAGTCCTATGGGACTTCTCTCATGTAAGTGTGCATAGGATTGCACCCTTAGGTGCCTAAACAAGCAAGGCATTCTACAATATAAAATATAGGGGGGAAAGACTAAGGTCTCTGCCCAAGGACTGTAATCTATTTGTGGGTCTGGGGAGGTCAAAGATGTTTCCCACTACTTACTAAGATGTTCCCTCGATGACCACCCTAGGCATACATTTCTTGCTACTGTTCTCCACTCCCTGTCAAATAGACCCCTTTTAGATGAGACATGTGCTTTTCTTTAGGTACTGATGTTTTTACTACTGTCCAGGTAGCAAAATTTGTCTGGGCAGCAAGGAAAATATGCGCCAATTCTTGAAAGATTTAGGAGGGATGTTTCTGTTGGATGTGTGTGTGTAGGTACGTATGAATAGGTGGCTGTACTGTTTTCTTCTGTATACTGTGGCGGCCTATGGCTCCAAGCAATAAAGTTACTACTAATACTAAAATAATAAACAGACACAGAAAGGGAAGTCAAGACAATGGAAGAAGGACACAGTGAGTTATCTCTGTAAACATCCATATTTTCTGGACTGAAAGAAGATAGCACAGGCTTGCACAAAACGCATGTTGATACATCATTCAGTGCAACTCAATGGATATCTGGGGTGGGTGGGGGTGTTGCAACTGACAAGAGCTGGGAAGCATCCAGCTGGGAATAAATCACCCCTAGTCAATGACGGTGAAAATGTTCCTGATAACCTAAATGGGGACAGGGTGGGACAGGGCAGAACTAGGCAATGAGCATACAGTAGGGCAGGGGTGGGCAAGAAGGTAGATCTGGATCTACTGGTAGCTCTCTGGATAGTTTGCAGTAGTTTGGGAGTAAGAAATCCTTGCCAATGGTTAAATTGCAGCAAGTGTGCACATTTCTATATGAGACTTTTATCCCACTCCTGCTTAGCTCCTTTATATGTGCTTTTCCCCCAAGCGGTTTCTTTCTCAGCCTTTCTATATGTTTCATTATACAACCACTAGGTGGCTCTGTGGTATAGAAGAATTGCACAATTACACCAGACTCTCATTCCGCCATTTTGAAATAATACCAGGCTTTCCTTATTAGGGAGGGGGAAAAAAGCGATAATAGTTGCAAAGCATGGGAGAGACCCTGGAGAATGACAGTGTTGTGTAAAGGACCTGCCAACTACCGTGAGTGAGCAATCATGAGCGCACAATAAAAGCCTCATGTAGAAAGGCTCAAATGACTCCCCTTCCCAGCTAAATTATACTGCTGAGATTAAGAAAGCTTGGGGTAACCAAAAGTGGATTTTTGTGGAGCAACCAATGAGCTCCATTCAATTCAGTTCTGGTAGTCAAAACAAATTCCAGGGTTCAGAATCATATAATTCAAAGTGTGGGTCTTTCACACCAAGCAAAATAGTGGATCTCAGTGTTATGTTTGTTACTAAATCCCCTATGATTTTTCAGGTGATCAGACTGCAAAAATCACAGAACCTGGCAGGGAGGAGTTGAGATACGCACACAAAACATTTGAAAGGGAGTTTAAGGATTTATTGAAAGACTCTAAGGGCACAATCCTATGGCTGTTAGACAGTGTCTAGGATTTCTGGGAACCTGACCTCCTGCCACCTCACAGGCAGCGCAGTTCTTCCCTGGCTCCGTGCTCATAAGAGCAGTGTGGGGCAGGCAAAAAGGGGGCATTCCTGGGGGCGGGGAGCGGAGGAGACTGCGGAAGCATTGTTATGTTTCCTCTGTGTCATCCAGCCTCCCCACCCCACACTCCAAAGTCCCCACTTAGACAGCCAAGATCGGCCATCTAGTTGCAAATGCATATCTTCTCCATGCTCTGTCCACTCTGCGTTGGATAGTTGGCCGCCTCTGAGTTCAGAGGCAGCCAACTGTACCCATAAGATTGTGCCCTAAGTGGAACCCACATTTCCAAATACAGTGAACACCTTGTTGGCATATACAGCCCCAAATTCCCAAAGTATGTGGTATGGCAATACGGAGATAGATCCCTGATATCTAAGCACACTGGACAGCAAATATTTCTCCCTCATATTTGCCCAGAAGACCCCCTACTCTCACACATGAGCTATTATACAGGCCAGGTACTAATAGCTCTGGGATGCCTGGACCAAGGAAGTTGACAGGGGCCACTTTGTCAGGTACAAATGTTCACAAAAGCTCCCCCCTCCGTTATGTTCCAGGGGTCTTTTATACCTTTCTTCAGATATAGGAGGGAATGACATGAATGGACTTTGATGCTATACTTAATGCTGCCAGTGTTGGCCATCTCTGGTATCAGCAGCTGTTGTTGCAAAGGACCTTGCCTCCTAGTGATGCCATGGTCTGTCCAAATGGGCACAAATTGGCTTCCTTGGTTATTGTAACTTCTCACTTCATGTCGGCATCCCTCCCATATCTGGCTCATTTCCATTGTGCTTGGATATCCATAGCCTTCCTGCATATGCATCACCACTAACATTCCTGGACGTTTAGGGCTCTCTCGACTGGAGAGTAACCAACCACTCACCATTCACCATTCACCCCTCCCCACATTCCCTCATTTGAAACATCAAGAAACGACAACAAACAATGCTGTTCAGGACGACTGTCTCAAATGCAGGCTCAGCAGATGAGTTATACAATTTAGTTACAAATTGTATTGACACATATAGGCATACAAACAGATTCTGGGTTTACTGGGTGTTCACTGGACAACTTTCAATAGTTTAAGGCTGGGGTGGGTGGGTGGATCCTCACCACAGTGGAATGAGAAGTGTGTTGGAGTATTATGAGGGAACTGAAGGAACTGCACTGGCTGCCTATCTGCTACGAGGCCAGGTTTAAGGTTTTTGTACTAGTGTACAGCCCTAAACAACTTGGGACCAGGATGCCTCAGAGAGCACCTTCTCCCTTACCAACCTGCCTGGTCACTGAGGTCATCAGAGGACATGTTCCTGGTGGTTCCACATGGACCTATGGCCTGGTTGGAGTCCACCTGGAGAAGAGCCTTCAGCGTGGCGGCCCCCTTTCGTTGGAATTCCCTGCCCTGGAGGTCAGGCAGGCACCAACACTGCATTGTTTCCGGTGCCTCCTGAAAACAGCGCTGTTCTAGGAGGCATTCCTTAACTGACCAGTTACAGTTTTTGTTGGCATTGTGTTTTTGTTGTTGTTGCAAGTGTAATTTTAATGTGGTATTTTAATCTTTTTATGCTCTTACTGTTTTATCCCTTGTATTCATCACTCTGTTCTAGATATCGAGTGGTATATAAACATTGTAAATAAACAAACAAATAAATAAATAACCTGGATTTTCATGCCATCCCGATCTGAGTATGCCCCTATCACTTTCCTTTCTGGATCTCCTAGGATGGTTTCCCAAGTAGGCAGAGACATGTTTGATACACATGTCAATTGATACACACAGAGATTTTATTATTGTATTTTGATACATTTTTGATACACCTTCTGGGAAGGAGAATGTGATTTCAATTCGTTAGCACAAGCCCACTTGTTTTGTCTGGGGGCTGGAATAGACTACTACCGGGGCGCTTTTATCTGTACAAGGAAGACATCAATCATTGTTAACAAGTGCTTTATGAGTTCTTTCTCTTCTGTTTCGCCCAAGTCCCCATTCAGTGTATAAAAGAACAAAAACATTTCACACACACCGTTCATGTGCCTTTTCGTGTACGAAGTCGGACACAAAAGCAGGCAGAAAGACTATCATCGTGCTCTCCCGTTTTTTTGTGAACGCAAGCTTTTAACTCTTGAGAAATCATTCTATTATACTAAGGTAGCATCTAGCAGACATCTCATTGTTTACATAATGTAGAAATGCACTTTTCTTTCAGTGCACCCTCAGGCAGAGTCTCCTTTCTCAAAAACAAAGTAGATCGTGGAAGCATGAAATCTATCCACCCTTGCAGTAGGGCATGATAACAAAAGAGGCCAAAGGGCGGTAGGGAAAAATGCACATGCCAGGGACATTTGGAGAGGGACACAGTGCAAAGGTGTTTCCATGCTAATGCACCTTGGAGAGCTCCTTTAGAGTTCTGACTGGTTCTGACTGAAACCCTGAGCAGTTCCACCACCCCACTGACATCGGCGCCACGAGCCTCCACTGTTTAAATGACTTGATAGCTGTAGTGGGCATAACAGAAAGTTGGTAGTCATTAGATGCAAATTTTATAAGATGGAGATCTAAATAGCGTGATGTATGTGCACCCCACTTCTGAGTGGTGAGACTTTGGGGGGGGGTTTCCAGTGCTCACTCAGGATAACTCACTTCCCAACTCTCCATGGCAAGAAGAACCTTCTCTCCGCTGCCTCCCTAGAAGATAGTTTCCATAGCCCTGATTTCTTTTTTTTCTTTGCTTGAAAATACTTTTTATTTTATTTTTATCTTTATAAATGAAATAAACAGTACCAACAACCTAATCGGTAACTACAGTTTCCCAACAATACAATATTCTTAGGAGGACACAGCAATAACGAAAAGGAGAAGGGGAAAAAAATTATAAAAGGATTAAATTTAAACTCCAGTACACACGGACTTCAGATCCCATTCTACTTAAAAATTATACCTATAACATTGGCAATATTACAATTCAATACAGCATAAATAATCAACCTTACATTTCAATATCATATCATCAGTCTTATAGCAAGGAAGCAGGCCTACAATCCATTTCCAGTAACCATATATTGCCCTTCAGTTAGCATATAATAGTAAGGCTTAACAATTTAACCAGCCAAAAATCTTACTAACCAGTCTCATAGCTCTGATTTCTGATCCTTTAGTCAACACTGTGGACACCTTTTTGAGTCTCTTGAATACAATCAAGAGGCCTAGCAACTCATTTCCTCTGTAAATTAAAGCAAAGGCTCTCATGGTTATGAGGGAGGGAATTGAATATTAGCTAGTATACATGATTTCATAAGTAACGAAGGTTGGAAAGACTGAAGGCAAAAGGAGAAGGGGACGGCAGAGGAAGAGATGGCTAGACAGCATCACCGATGCAATGAATATGAACTTGAGCACGCTCCGGGAGAGAGCGCAGGACAGGAAGGCCTGGCGTGCTATGGTCCATGGGGTCACGAAGAGTCGGACACGACTGAATAACAACAACAACAACTGACCTTTGCAACAGCAGCCTGATCTATAGATTTTGGGTTGGATCCAAAATTAGTCATACTTAGCGTAGACCCATTTGGCCTGGAATCACCTTCTGACTAGACTTGCCTGTTAAAAGGACATTGCCTGATTATGTTGGACATCTCTGTCCATTATAGTAAAAATATATATTTTAGCTGACGTTTCTGTTCTGGCCGAAGTTTGTGTTGTGAAGAAACAATCCAAAAAGCTTTATTAATTAATAGCATTGTAATCCCACTCTTTCACCAAAAAGGTTCCCAAGGTGGCTTACAAAGATAAGGAATAAGACAGTCCCTGCCTGTAGGTTTACAATCTAAATGACACAACACAAAAGAAAAGGGGACTGGGGAGGAGGAGGAAAAAAGCAAATTCAGGCACTGGATTCTACAAAATTCAGCAGGCCATGGACACAGTGGAAGGGCTGCTGCTTCCCCTCCCTCTGACACCCTCAGAAGTGACAGGTGGTAGCGGGAGGGAGGGGCCCCGTCGGCTGGCGCTGTATCCAGGCCCGAAGGAGGCCTGCTTTCCCCCACCTGGGGCTCTCCAGATGCGTTGGACTGTGACTCCCATCATCTCCAGCCAGGCTGGGAAAGGCTGCTTTAGGTTATGCACTCATCAAGCATGTGGTCAGGACACAGATGAGTCGCTCACAAAGGGAGATGCAAAAGGCAGATGTGAAACCCCGTATCTTTCCAAACTGTCCATTCACACAGCCAAAGGGAAAATAAAGAGTGCCTTGAAAGCCAGCAGTTAGGGAATGGAGTGGGATCGCCTGGAGTCCGCCAGCTCTTCCCAAAGACCATGACTGGCCATCGAGATTCATATCTGGACCTTCTCTTCTGAACGCTTGTAAGCAGACACTTGATGAACCGCCTCAAGAAACCTGGAGTCATGCTCATCTGTCTGAACACATTTTTTCTTCATGACCAACTGTGCTTTGCAGAGCTCAAGTTCCAAACAACAGATCTGAAGCATGCTCGGATGAGACACTTTGTAAAGAAAACAAGGGCTGCCAGCTAACACATTTGAAATCCTTACTGGAGGACCTTCAAATTCTTAGGGGGTTTGGTTCAAAAGGTATCATACCTGGTACGGAGGCCTTTTCTACACTAGCACGAGTACAAGAATTCTTGTATGTCTGGCAGTGCCAAAAGGCAGCTGTCTTGATACAAACATATTCATGTATTTATTTCAAAAAGGAAACAAGAACAACAATCAAGCATTTTAAACAACAGCAATCTGGCATAATATTAAGCAGCATCCCCAAAACACCCAACTGAGGTTGGCTTTGATCCTCAGGCAAGTTCTTAAATAAACAAGCGAGGAAGAGAGATTCGTTTTCGTTTCTTTCCTTTCCTTGGTAAAAGCTGGGAAACGGAAACCTAAACTGAATCAGATGGGTGGGCCCTGAGCAACACTTAAGAGCCAGGGCCAGAGCAACTGGGCCACCTCTCCCACTGCAGGGAATCCAGAGTCAAGAGGCCTTCCGTCTGGGAAGCTGCAGAAAACGAAGTAAGTCCAGGGAACAGGGATGTAAGTAGCAGCTTCGGGCAGAGTTTATTTTATTTTATTTTATTATTAAATTTATTAATCGCCCATCTGGCTGGTCACCCAGCCACTCTGGGCGATGTTCAACATACCATAAAACAATTTAAAACAATAAAATTCTACCATAAAAAAAATTTTTTTAAATACCCTAACCCACCCCAAATGCCTGCCTGAACAACCACGTTTTTAATGCACGATGGAAGCTCATTAAAGAGGGGGCATGATGGAGTTCCCTAGGGAGGGAGTTCCACAGAGTGGGGGCCACCACAGAAATGGCCCTCTCCCTCGTCCCCACCAGTCTAGCTGTCCTGGCTGATGGGACAGAGAGAAGGACATCCGAGGCTGATCTTGTTAAGCGGACTGTCTGGTGTTGCTGGAGGCGCTCCTTAAGATAGGCTGGGCCGGAACCATATAGGGTTTTAAAGGTCAAAACCAACACCTTGAATTTGGCCCGGAAAACAACTGGTAACCAGTGCAACTCCTTCAGCACTGGAGTGATGTGATCTCGCCGGTGGCTGCCTTTAATCAGGCGAGCCGCCGCGTTCTGTACCAGCTGCAGCTTCCGAACCGTCTTCAAGGGTAACCCCACGTAGAGCGCATTACAGTAGTCTAAACGAGAGGAGACCAGAGCATGTACTACCGATGGGAGCAGATGGTCGGGAAGGATGGTCGAGTTACCTTCGAGAGAAAGAAATCAAGAGAAGTTGGATGGATGGTGCTGCAGCCATTTCCCCAGCTTCCCGTTCAACGTATTTCTGGGCCTGTGGGCACATTTTGCATATTAACGGTGTTCCCTGGGCACCACCAGAAGCAGCTGCTGTTGGGGGTCAACACAAACATATTGGGAGAGGTGACCTCTGTGTGGATGCACGTTCTTTCCCTTTGGTTGGTTCTCTCTCTCTCTCTCTCTCTCTCTGGGTGTTTCCAGATGAGGCTTTCATTGTGCCCACCATCCTTCCTCAGTCAGATAATTGTATGAGGGGGTGCGGGTCCAGATCCAGACCTCTTCCTCTTCCCCTCATAGCTCTTCACGCCAGTTTCTTCATCTTTTTTTCTTACCACAGTAAGAACAGAAAGATGGAATAGGTGCACAGTGTTTTCTGAGTGTTTGCACTATGGCCCCTCTGCCTGGAAGCAACCTCGCTCACTCGCTCTGGCTGCTGTCTCTCAGTTTACAAATTGGTAGGAATAACAATCATAACTGTAATTATGAAAAATCACGGTAGTGTTGAAAATGGAGAAGCAAAACAATGAAACTGTTCCTTACCTTCGAAGCTTTAAAGACGCCTTCCCCACCCCAGCGCCTTCCAGAGGCATTGTATTCCCATTTCCACCAGCCCCAGCTAATGGGGACACTGATTGGGGGTGATGGGACTTGTAGTCCAACACATCTGGAGGCCACCTGGTTGGGGGAGGCTGCTTGAAGACACTGGGAGTGTGAAAGTTTTATGCCAGTGGCTTTCCAATGGAATTGCAGGGCGTCTTCTACAGGCACTGGCAATTTTGCTGAGTGCCTGTTGGTCAAGCCTGCTGGGCTTCAAGGAAGTGGAGGCCGGTGGCTCCGATGCCAGTGGGGCAGTGAATCTGCTCCAGGTTGCAGTCAGAGCTCTAGCAGAGCTTCACAGCTGGGATGGCTCCTTTAGAGTTCTGGCTGAAACCCAGAGCAGATTCACCGCCCCACTGACACCGGAGCCACCAGCCTCCACTGCTTCAAGGTTAACCTGCATGGACTGAAAGTGCCCCGCCCTGAGAACACGCTCAGCACTCCCACAGCTGCACCTTGCAGGGGCCGTCCAGCAGCGCTGGGCAACTTGCCTTTCAGGGAAGCCTGGCGTCCGTCGTGCATCTTGTAACTGCAGAGCCCCTGTCCAGCTTCTGAGGAACCTCCGTGTTCCCCGAAACATGGGTTAAAAACGCTGTTTTGTGGAAATCGCCAAAGCAGGGCAGAGTAATGGTTGAGTGACTTCTGGATGCGGTGGGTGGCTGGCTGTCAGTTGTAGGCCGCACTGCCCTAACGGAGTTTCTGGTATATATCTGCAGGATATGCCTTCCATCCGTTCTAGGACATCAGACAACATGAGTGCTGCCGGTAAGAGCTTGTTTACCTTCTTGAGGATTGGCGGTAGTTGTTGTAATTTTCTAGCCCAGAGCAATTTTCCTGAACTTGCGTTATCCTATTGTGACCCCCTCCCCAATTGCCCACCCCACTACATTAAAACTGGGAGGCACATTTCATGGCAAGTGCCCGCCTTGTGATTTGCAGATAGCGCGGTGAATGTTTCCTCCTGGATAAGTCCCACGCGTCTCTCCTTTGCTCGGGGAGAGGTTCTGCTTTCTGGGCGGTGGTGAGGCGCTGCATCAGGGCGGCCTGGGGCATTCCTTGACATCACGGTTGTACCTCATGTGAAGTATTTACTACTTTATATGCACCGAGGTCTCTAATGTCTTATTTATAGTTAGATATTATTATTATTAATACTATTAGCAATATTTATATAAATTGTTGTTGTTCAGTCGTTCAGTCGTGTCCAACTCTTCGTGACCCCATGGACCATAGCACGCCAGGCCTTCCTGTCCTCCGCTCTCTCCCGGAGCGTGCTCAAGTTCATATTCATTGCATCGGTGATGCTATCTAGCCATCTCATCCTCTGCCGTCCCCTTCTCTTTTTGCTTTCAGTCTTTCCCAGCATCGGGGTCTTTTCCAGGGAGTTTTCTCTTCACATTAGGTGGCCAAAATATTTGAGCTTCAGCTTCAGTATCTGTCCTTCCAATGAGCACTCAGGGCTGATTTCCTTTAGGATGGCCTGATTTGACCTCCTTGCAGTCCAGGGGACTCGTAAGAGTCTTCTCCAGCACCACAGTTCGAAAGCATCGATTCTTCGGCGCTCAGCCTTCCTTAGAGTACAGCTCTCACAGCCATACGTCACTCCTGGGAAAACCATAGCTTTGATTATACGAACCTTTGTCGGCAAGGTGATGTCTCTGCTTTGCCACAACAAGGCAGTAATCCGTGAAGGGGAATATTTATATACTGCTTCTCATTGAACAGAGCCTCGTGTGGCGCAGAGTGGTGGGCGGCAGTATTGCAACCGAAACTCTCCCCACGACCTGAGTTCGATCCCAGCAGAAGCTGGGTCCCAGGTTGCCGGCTCAGGTCGACTCAGCCTTCCATCCTTCCGAGGTCGGTAAAATGAGTACCCAGCTTGCTGGGGGGAAAGGTAGTCACGACTGGGGAAGGCACAGGCAAACCACCCCGCTACAGCCTGCCATGAAAACGCCAGCGCAAGCGGCGTCCCTCTAGGGGTCAGTAATAGCCCGGTGCTTGCACAGGAGGAACCTTTCCTTTCTCATTGAACAAGTGCCTCTTATCTAATACAAGTGCCTCTTTTCTTCGCCTCTACAGTTGTCTTGGGGGCAGTAGCTGGTGCCGGTAAGTTCACTATTTTGAACCTCTAAATGGTCTATTTGTATCTTCTTTAGTAATACAGTTGGCAACTGGACGGGTTTGGGTTACTAAGAGCAGTACTCGGCATGGGGCAGACCTGTTGCTCTAGGAAAAAAGGGGTAGCGTACCTCCTCTGTCCTTTCCTAGCACTGCTGGAGCCTTAGATGGCCCTTCCTTTGACTCCATCCTTGCTTTGAATCAGCTGCAGATCTGGTTAATACGAAACATCTGCGTAGCACCTTCAAGTATTCAAGGTGCTTGATGTGCATCATTCTATTTATTTTTATTTATTCCCTTTCTATAGCCGAAGCTCTCTGGGTGGTTCACAACAATTAGAACCATAAAATACAGCACGATAAAACATAATATGAAACTCTAACAGTTTAAAACTACAGTATCAAATCAAAACAAAACCCAGCAGCAATGTAAAGATTTAAAACACAGCTAACAGATTTTTAAAACGAGAGAAATTGAAAGACTAAAATGCCCGGGAAAAGAAGGTCTTCACCTGGTGCTGACAAGACTACATCATAGGTGCCTGGCGAGGCTCTCGGGGGGGTGGGGGCACGCCACAACCGGGGTGCCGCGATGGAAAAGGCCCTCTCTTTAGAAGCCACCTGCCTCACTTCATTTGGCGGGGCGCCTGGAGAAAGGCCTCTGAAGACAATCTCGGGGTCTGGGCAAATACATATGGGAGGAGACGATCCTTCGTTTAGGGCTCTGAATGTTAATACCAGCACTTTGAATCAGGCGTGGAAATGGGCAGGCAGCCAGCGCAGATGGGAAAGCATTGGCATAATATGACCACGATGGCCACTTGGCCAGTCCCCGCTAACAGTCTCGCTGCCCAGTTTTGGACCAGATGAAGTTTCTGGATGGTTTTCAAAGGCAGCCCCACGTATGATGCACGGCAGTAATCCAATGAGAGGCTATTAGAGCATGGGTCACTGTAGCTAGGCTCTCTCTGTCCGGGTAAGGATGTAGTTGTATATTAGCCTAAGCTGATAAAAGGGGCTTATCTATTTGTAATCCTTACAACAACCCTGTAAGGGAAGCCAGTATTGTTTTCCTCATATTGCAGACGAACGCTGAGGCTGGGAATGTGTTCATAGCAGAGGCAAGAGACATACCTATGGGCCTCCCAATTCATGGCTCAGTCCCTTAGGGCACAATCCTATGGGGAGAGTCGGCCGCCTCTGAACTTGGAGTCGGGCCGACTGTCCAATGTGGGCTGGGGTGGAGCATGGAGGGGGCCATTTGTGGCTAGGTGGCCGATTTCAGCTGTCTAACCGGGGCAGGGTGTCTGGGAGGGAGGCCGGACAGCGCATAGGAAGTGTTGTAACGGTACTGCCACGATCCCCACCCCACCCCCAGGAACACCCCCTTTTCACTCTTACAAGCACGGAGCTGGGGACAAACCACGCCACCTACGAGGCAGTGAGGGAGGGAGCGGGGAGCTCTGGGAACTGAGCTGGGCTCCCAGAAACTGAAAAATCCTCCGGCTGTTTAGACGCTGTCTAGCAGCCACAGGATCACGCCTTTAGCGGCTGCATCAAGCCTGAAAGGGCTTCGGAAGAAGCATGAGGTATCGCTCAGCAACACTTCACACAAAAAAACTCCTGTTATTTATTTATATAAAATATTACAGGATTATTTAAAATATTTCAGGACTGCCCTTTAACCTAATGGATTTCAGGGCAGTGTGCAATAGCAAAAGTAAAATATAATAAAAACAGCATGTCATCATCCTTCATATGACATAAAACGGAGAGGCAACAAAATCATGGAACTGCCGATAGAACCCAATATACCATTTAGGCTCAGCCCGTGAGTAAAATGTGTTTCCTGCTGCGCAAGGAGCTTGGCGGCACAGCCCCTGCTTTGCATGCAGAAGGTCACGGGTTCGATCCCCAACATCTCCAGGTAGGGCTGGGAAAACTCCTGCCTGAAACCTTGGAGAGCCCCTGCTGGCAGCAGGGATGTCGCAAGCATCTGTTTGGGGGCTCGAGCTTGGTGGGTTCCCACCCGTTTGGTCCCCCAGATGCTAGTCCGCCCCCCCCCACGACCCACTGCTCTTGCTGAATCGGGCAAGCGTGGCAGCCCCCGCTCCTTGCCCTAGTGTTGCTCTCGGCAGTAGCAGCATGGGAGCTGAGATCCCCCTCGGTCCCCATCCCCCGCCTCTGCCGCCGCCATGCAACTGCACCCCTCTCTGCTGTTGCTCGGCAGAGTTGCTCTCAGTGGCGATGGCAGGATGGGAAGTGAGAGGGAAGCGCCATGCACATCTCTGTCGGTGCCCATCCTGCTGCCGCTGCTGCTGCTGACGAGAGAAGCTGCGCCCCTCCCTGCCGGCGCTCTGCAGAGAGGGATGCAGTTGCTCTTAGTGACGGCGGCGGGAGTGCTCGCCAGGCTTCTGAGAACCACCGACCGGCTTGCGATCCAGCAGGGGCGGGCAGTGGGCGGGGAACCAGCCAGCGGGTCGCAGGGTGGACTTGGGTGAGTTTGCAAATCCCTAGCTGCAAGTCAGTGTCGACAGTACTGGGCTAGACAGACCAATGGTCTGGCGCAATATAAGGCAGCTTCATAAGGTAGTGGTTCTTTTCTTGTAGGCCACCAACTAGGCAAGTTAGGGCATTATTAATGTGGACTAGTAGCTTTGGATTTAAAATTGCTGTGAAGTGGCATGTGGCCAACACAGTGTTCTTGTAATGCAGGAGTGGCCACAGTTGCTATCCCTGCCGTGGTGGAAGCCCTCGGTTACACTGGGACTGGAATTGTGTCTGGCTCTTTGGCTGCAAAGATGATGTCAGGGGCCGCCATTGCCAGTGGTGGAGGAGTGGCCGCTGGAAGCACTGTTGCTGTGCTTCAGTCGATCGGTAAGTCTGCCCCCTCTCTCGGAGTGTCAGGGCTGTAGCTGAGCCCATAGAGTCCCAAAGCAGCTCTGATTCTGAGGAGGACAGACAACTTGTGGGGGAGGAACTCTCTCAGACTTCAGAGGTGCAGCTGGAGGGGGAGCCCCCCCTTCTCACATCCCTGAGAGCAACAGTGAACCAGGCGTGGAAAGGGAGGGACAACCCGAGCTTTTAGATGCGAGGCGCAGACGCAGGCACAAGCGAAAGATCGCAGGGGCTGAGCTTCGGCACTCAGTCCGATTGGCTCAACGTCAACAGCTGCACCCAGAAGCACCATGGGAGGGGGAGATCTTCCCCTCCCACCCCTTAAGTTCAGAGAGTTGCCGCATTTTCCCCAGAGATCAACTGACGTCCTAACCCTTAGAAACCCCTAGATGGCTGTTCCTTTGTAGTTCCTCTGAGTCTCAAGCAATTAGCATCTGTATGCCTCATTAGGATAAATGGAATTAAAGCCTTGGAAAGCAGCCTTTTTGTCTGAGGGTTGATTCTGGCTATTGGAGAAGTCAGTGGGCAACAGGGGCATCCTGACATGGAGTGTGGTCCAGGCCTGGCAGGGCCAGCCTCTGCACCTGAGGATTTTTGTCTGGATAACTGTGTTCCCTGGTCTTCTTTCATCCCAGGTGCTGTTGGATTGTCCGCAGCTACCAAAACTGCGATGTCCGCTGGAGGGGCACTGCTGTCTCTCATCCTTCTTTAAGGACAAGACACAGAGGCCAGTCACCGTGGCCACAGGAAGAACAGCAACGCTTCACAAGGAAGAACTATTTTTCCCCATGAGTCCAGAGAACCCCACATTAACCCATATTTAGTTTCCCTTCATACTAATCCAAATGCATTTTACCAAAGTCTCTTCTACGCACTGGCTTAAATGTGCAAAAATAAATAAAGCTTCTAGCATTTAGAAAGACAAAAACAGTACTGACTTCTAATGAGAAAGCAGATTGGTGGCATCGTGCACTGCGCAGGGATAAGGCCTCCTACTTCAGGGGTGGGGAGGCATCAGGATTGTGGGATTGACTGTGTTTTTTTTTACTAGAACCCAGATTCACCAGTGGGAGCCAGATGCAAAATAGCGGCTCAGTTGGGCAGACATTAGGGCTGTGCACCACTTCGGTCCGAATACCAAATTCCGAAGCAAATCGAGGTGATTTAGACTGCTTCGGTTAGGGATGTACAAATCCCCTACCTCGCCATCAGCGGGGGGTCCGCTGGGGGGGTGATCTGTTCCTCCCCGCCAGAATCTGCACCTGCCGGCTCCGCTCCGCGGCGATTCTGTGGTGCTGCCGGCCGGCTCCTAAGCCCCAGTGATACGGCCGCCACTGTCGTATTGCTGGCTGGACTGACTAACTGCGGGCGCAGATGGCGTCCAGCATAGCCAAATACGCCATTTGCATCCCTGTTCCTTCGTGTGATAGGCTACGTAAATCTTTACAAAGCCTATCATGTCAAAGAGCAGGGACGCAAATGGAGTATTTGGCTACGCTGGACGCCATTTGCGCCCACAGTTAGTCAGTCCAGCCAGCGATATGGCAATGGCGGCCATATCGCTGGGGCTTTGGAGCTGGCGGCAGGCAGGATCCACTAGCGAGGACTTCGCGCCAGAGGAGGAGGTAGGAGATCTGATCCTCCATGGACTTCGGGGGGCAGGATTTAATAGAATCTGGCCTCATTGGGGTCCATGGAGGATTTCTCCAACATTCCTAGCTTCGGTCCAAATCCAAAGTTGTCTGAAGTAGGTTGGAGAGTGCAAAACAATTCTGAAGCCCAGAGAGCCGGTCTGAGCAAATATAACAACTTGCTAGAGAAGGGGCCAAAATGATCAGGGGGTTAGAACAACTCCTCTATAAAATGCTTTAATGTTTGGGCTATTTAATTTAGAAGAAAGCCCAATAAGGGGGGAAGGTTTATAAAATTATATGGAGTAGAGAAAGTGCAGCAGAGCAATTAATAAATAAGCCCCACAGAATTCAGTCAGTGTGACTTTTCCAGGTAACGTGTATTGCAATTTGCAGCCAAAGAGATGTTTAACCTTCCTTTCTTCCATTAATGAGAGCCTCAGGTCAGCGACAGATTCAAGACGGACACAAGGAAAGTACTTTTGTGCTTCAAAACCCCCCTACACCAGCAGTTAGGGATAGTGACCCCTAATGGTCACATTAAACACCTTCTGATTAGGATCTCTAATCCCATGTGTGGCTAACAGTTTTTTACCTTTTTAGTTTCTGAGAAAAGGAAATTTTATGCATGGCTAGCACAAAACCTTCTGGGCCAAACTGCCTGAAATTTGGCCGGTTCAGTCACCTTCATAAGGGCTGTCAGGTACCTAACTTTCATGCACTTCTGTGGAAAGCACTAAAGAATTACAGCACTTTGAGAGATTTTCTTGAAAAAAGCACATTTTACCTGTGCCAAGCACAAAACCTTCTGGGCCAAACTGTCTGAAATTTGGCAGGTTCAGTTACCTCCATTGGTGCTGCCAGGTCTCCAATTTTCATGTATTTGTCATAAAAACTGAAAATGTTAGGGTCATTTCTATTTTCCAATGCAGGTCAATGGGAAAATGTAAAATCTGAATAATTTGGATATCCAAAACTCTATTTGGATCCAAAGCCAAAGCCAATCAGATCCGGTCTGAATTGTTCTGAAGCAAATCAGGGCCGATTCAGAAGATCTGAATTGGCCTCTGAAGTGAATGGGGGTGGTGGTCAGACATATGCTAAAAAATAAAGGACCAGGGTTCCTCTGAACACATACTCAGCCCAGGAATTTGTGATCAGGACCAGAACCAAGCTTACCAGTCCTTTCACACAAAAATCCACTCTTGGTTTTCCATCAAGCATTCTTTTACAGCAACCGAGTTTGGCCAAGGAGGGGGAGCAGAGCTTTTTGATGGTTATCATTGATAGACAGTTGGGAATCGGAAACCCCTGCCCATCTATTACAAATCACCCAGAGATCTAACGAGTCTTGATCTATCTTCTGCACACCCCTGGCCTAAGCAACAGGGAAAAGCTCAGTTTGTTTTTTAGCGAGCTTTTCACTTCAAGTTTAGAAAAAGAGATGCTTGTATGTGGGACTGTCTCTTCTTCTGAATCAGCCATTTTGGGTCAGATTTGGGGGAATTCTGTCCCCACCCTTTCCCTAGTAATAGGATTTGTCACTAGAGAAGCCCATTCTGATGCACTCTGGGGCCTAGGGGGAGAGCGCAACGCGCCATCTCTCAAGGCAAAGGCAGCCTCGGCGGTATCCAACTGGGGCTTTGTGTTAGAGGAGGGGTGGACAACATGCGTCCCCCCCATCATCTTTTTAAAAATTACAATTAAAACCAAAATGGCATCCAGAGCAGCCCTTCCAAAGCCTTTTTTACCCTTTTAGTGCTCCGTAGCTCCTGTGGACTACCCAGAGGGTCTAAATTAGTTTGAAAACAACTTCATTTTGATGCTTTTGGCGCTCTGCAGCCACTCTGGACAATTGTTTCTTTTCTTTTCAGTGGGACAGCCAATTTTGGTGGATTTCCCCTCCCCCATCTACTGCTTCCCTCCATACAAATACCCCATATTGTTCTGGAGGGTCCCCTGACCTGCAGGAGAAGCTTTTTGGGGCCACAGGATTGCATTGGTGCCCCAACCAACATGAGCAGAAATGCTTTCTGCTTGTGCAGCTCCATATACTAAAGCCTCCTTGGGGACAGAAAGGTGTTTTTTTTTCTCTCTTTCAGAATAGTAGAATTTAGGGCCAATTAATGGAAATGTATTGGCAGCAGATTCAGAACAAGCAAAGGAAAATGCCTTCAGACAAGTGTCAGCAACTTGTGGAACTCACTACCGCAAGATAGTGATAGTCAGTACCTTTTATGCCTTTTTTTCTCCTTAAAAAAAGTGTTAGACCTGTTCATGGATGAGAGGTCTTATCAATGGCTTTTACCCAGGATGTGTGCTTGGAAGTTCCGTGGGCAGAGTGGGAAACAAGCGGGGGAGAACCCTATCTGTAAGCTTCACAGAACTTAAGCCTGGAGCCTTCAATGTGGTGCTCGTGGGCACCAATATGCCCATAAATACCTCCCTTTGTGCCCTCCAGGCTCCCTGCCCTTGATTTTTATCTGGTTTCTTTCATGCTTTTTAAATTAATTATTTTTAATGGGGAGGCTGGCATGCTGCACCATCTTTATTTGGGTTCAAAAGAGTGGTTTAGTGTTTCTAGACTTTTCTACATGAGGCACTTATTGTGTGCTCATCATTCCCTACTCATGGTTGTTTACAGATTCTTTAGACAATGTCATGACTCTCTAGTTTCACTTGTGTGTCTAACAAGCACTTTCAGCGAGTTTTTTTAGAGCAGAGAAAATGCAGTATTTACTTGTGAAAGCAAAAGAAACTGCTTTTTTCACTTGTGTATTTGAGCTATTCCGCTGCATCACAGTGCCACCTAGAGGCTATGCAATGAACATGCTGTTCATATAGTGCTTGGATCTCAAAGCTACAACAAAACCAAAAGTAGATACAGCAGATAAACATCCTTGTGCAGAAAACTCTTAGAGCTAAGACCCACATCTGCCTTGTCTTAGAGAAAATTACTTGAGAAAATTACTGTTCTTTTAGACTCACCAGTTTGTTTCTGGGAAATGACTATTTTGTGAATGGCCATGTCCACTAGGACAGCCATTTTATGGACAAGCCCCACCCCATGGCAGCCATTTTGTGGGTGCATCCACAATACCCTCCAAACGTTTCCACCTCCAGGGGCAGTTCTCTGCATAAGTTCTTGGAACCCTGACTTCCCCAACCTGATGCCCTCCGGATGTGATGGTTTGCAAGGCCCGTCACTCCCAACTAATACAGCCCCCACTGGCTTGAGACATCACCCCAGTCCTTGACTGCTCTTGTAATTTGCATCGTTTTGTGTTTGGTGCCGGGTACTGTATTTTGCCATTTATTTATTTCTGTACCGCCCAACAGCCGAAGCTCTCTGGGCGGTTCACAAAAATTAAAACCAAACAGCACACAATAAAACAATTTAAAATATATAGAACATTAAAACCACAATATAACAATACAACCACAATAAAACCTAGCAGCAGTGCAGGAGTTTCAAATACAGATTTAAAACAGCAAAGCTAAAAGTTTAGAAAACTAAAATGCTAAAATGTCTGGGAAAATAAAAAGGTCTTCACCTGGCACCAAAAGGAATACAATGTAGGTGCCAGGCGAACCTCACTAGGGAGCTCATTCCAGAGCCGGGGTACCACAGCAGAAAAAGCCCTCCTCCTAGTAGCCACCCGCCTCACTTCCTTTGGCAGGGGCTCACGGAGAAGGGCCGCTGACGATGATCTTAAGGTCCGGGCAGGCACATATGGGAGGAGACAATCCTTCAGGTAACCTGGCCCCAAGCCATTAAGGGCTTTAAATGTTAATACCAGCACTTTGAATCGGGCCCGGAAATGGACTGGCAGCCAGTGCAGCTGGAAAAGTACTGGCGTAATATGAGCTCACAGGCCAGTCCCTGTTAACAATCTTGCTGCCCTATTTTGGACCAGCTGAAGTTTCCAGACCATTTTCAAAGGCAGCCCCATGTATAACGCATTGCAGTAATCCAGACGAGAACTTATCAGAGCATGGATAACTGTAGCTAGGCTATCTCTGTCCAGATAAGGCGTAGTTGGTATACCAGCCTAAGCTGATAAAAAGTGCTCCATGCCACTGAGTTCACCTGTGCCTCAAGTGACAGTTCTGGATCCAAGAGCACCCCCAAACTACGAACCTGATCCTTTAGGGGGAGTGCAATGCCCTCCAGAACAAGTTGAATATCACCTAGCCGGGCAGACGAACCACCCACTAACAGTACCTCCGTCTTGTCTGGATTGAGTTTCAGTTTATTGGCCTTCATCCAGTCCATTACCGTGCCCAGGAACTGATTCAGAACAGCCACTGCCTCACCTGGTTTTGATGAGAAAGAGAGGTAGAGCTGGGTGTCATCCGCATATTGATGGCACCTCAGCCCACACCTCCGGATAACCTCCCCCAGCGGTTTCATGTAGATGTTAAACAACATAGGGGATAAAATAGAGCCCTGTGGAACCCCATGGCACAATTGCCTTGGCACAGAGCAATAATCCCCCAGCACCACCTTCTGGAATTGGTCATCCAAGTAGGAGCAGAACTACTGCAGTGCAGCACCTCCAACTCCCAACCCAGACAACCTATCCAGAAGGATACCATGGTCGATGGTATCGAAAGCCGCTGAGAGATCCAGGAGAATCAACAGGGTCTCACTCCCCCTGTCCCTCTCCCGGCAGAGGTCATCCCACAAGGCGACCAAGGCAGTTTCCGTTCCAAAACCAGGCCTGAAGCCCGATTGAAATGGATCCAGATAATCCGTTTCATTCAACAGTGCCTGGAGCTGTCCTACAACCACCCGCTCAAGCACCTTGCCCAGGAAGGGGATGTTGGCCACTGGCCTATAATTGTTAACATCCTCTGGGTCCAGGTTAGGCTTTTTCAGGAGTGGTCTGCTTACCGCCTCTTTTAAAGCGGCAGGCACCACCACCTCTCTCAAGGAGGAATTTACAACCTCCTGGACCCAGCCGGACATCCCCTCCTTGTTTGATTTAATAAGCCATGAAGGGCAAGGGTCAAGCACACAAGTGGTCAATCGGACTTGGCCAAGCACCTTGTCTGTATCCTCAGGCCTCAGTAACTGAAACTCATCCAATAAAACTGGACCAGACGGTGCTCTGAACGCCTCTACCAATGGAACTGCATTAATCATGGTGTCCAGTTCATGATGAATCTGAGTGACTTTATCTTCAAAGTGTCTTGCAAACTTATCACAGCGTGCCACCGAGGGTTCCACTGCCTCTCTCCCTGGCCCAGAATATAACAGGCTGCGAACCACTCAGAAAATTTCCGCTGGGCGACACTGAGAAGATGCAATGCTGGTGGAAAAGAACTATCTCTTTGCCACCCTCACCGCCACAGAGTAGACTTGATAGTGGGCTCTTACCTGTGTTCGGTCAGACTCAGCACGAGTTTTCCTCCACCTGCGTTCTAGCCGTCTCCCCTCTTGCTTCATTGCCCTCAGCTCAGGTGTATACCAAGGAGCTGGCCGGGCTCTGCTCAGAGGCAGAGGGCGCTTGGGCACAATTGTGTCAACTGCCCGAGTCATCTCTGCATTCCACAGAGCGACCTGGGCTTCGACAGGAGCACCAGCCATGCCAGCAGGAAAATCCCCCAGAGCCCTCTGGAATCCATCGGAATCCATTAGCCTCCGGGGGCGGACCATTTTAATAGGTCCCCCACCCTTGCAGAGGGGGAAGGCTGCCAGGAGTCTAAACCTCAGCAGGAAGTGATCTGACCATGACAAAGGGACAGATGTTAATTCCTCCACTTTCAGATCACCATCCTCCTGCCCAGTCAAGAAAACCAGATCAAGCGTGTGTCCTTTTATATGCGCTGGGCTGATGACATGTTGGGACAGCCCCATGGTTGTCATGGCGGCCATGAAGTCCTGAGCCGCCTCGGATACAGTGGCCTCAGCATGGAAATTAAGATCCCCCAGGACCATCATCCTAGGGGTCCTCAACACCAAGTCCGAGACCACCTCCGTCAGCTCAGGCAGGGAGTCTGATGGGCAGCAGGGTGGGCAGTACACCAACAGAATCCCTAATCTGTCCCAGGTACCCAACACAAGGTACAAACACTCAAGATCTGCACTCGAATGGGCAGGAAGCCTGGAGAGGGAGATTGAATTCCTATAGACCACGGCAACCCCCCCTCCCCAACCCTCAAGTCGGCGTTGGTGCTGCACCGAGTGCCCAGGAGGGCACAGCTGGGAGAGAGTGACCCCTCCCAGTTCCCCCACCCAGGTCTCAGTAATACATGCCAGGTCAGCCCCCTCATCCACAATCAAATCATGGATGAGGGAGATTTTATTTTGGGCCAACCTGGCATTCAGCAGCAGCAGCACCAGGCCCGAGGGCAGACTGGTAAGGCTGCCAGGAAACATCAGGTTGGGGGAAGAACCAGAAGAGGGGACAGCTGTAAGGTGTCTAGCCCCTCTTCTCCTCAGCTGGCCTGTTAATCCCCCAACACCATACCTCCCCCTGCCCATGACCACAGTTATAGTGGCACCTCCCCGACCCCCTGAGTTGCTCAATAGTCCTCCCAGGCACATATTAAAATGTTAGGATATAAAATATACAACAGTGTAAAAGAATATAAAAGATAAAAAGAACAGCAGCTAAGAAGGAGCAGATAAAATCCACGTTTGCCCCTTTCTCCCTGGTCTTTAAAGCTGCTGCCCTCTGCTGCTGGTATTTGCTGCTGGTATCTGTGGCTGCTGGTGTCTCTGGAGAGGCAGGTGGGTGGGTCTTCAGGTGCTGTTCCATGCGACTCCAAGTGTGACTCCAAGTGTGACACTTAGCGTTGCACTTGGCGCGACGCCGAGCCGCAGCTTCTGGCAGCCCCGCCTTAAGTACCTGTTTGGCGGGGGCAGAAACAGGCTCAGGATCCACCGGGTACAGCTGGCTGGTCCTCCTTCCCACAGGCTCTTTCCCATGCTTAGAGAAGTGTTACGCCTGCTAGTTACACAGCAGCTTCCAACTCCTCTGTCCACAGACCATAACATCTGGCTCGGCTACGTTCACCAGAAGAAGCCAGACAGTTTAGAAATGCAGAAGACGGCCCTGTTTCGTAGTAGATGTTCTTATATTTGGGAAATAAAGTGTGCTGGGTCCATTGCTGATCTTCCATTGTATTTACCTTGCTGCAGTGCTAAAGAAATGTAAAGACTTGTTCTCTCTCTCTCTCTCTCTCTCTCAGTGATATCCCTCCTCCCTTTTTCCTCTGGCAAGGAACCCAAGGTGGCTTACATGATCTTCCTCCTCTCCATTTTGTCCTCACAACAACCTTGTGAGGTAGGTTAGGCAGAGAGTGACTGGCCCAAAGTCACCCAGTGAGCTTTAGGGCCAAGTGGGGACAAGAACCTGGATCTCCCGAGTCCCAGTCCAACACTCAAACCGCTATGCCACACTGGCCCTCAGTTGAGAGAGGACTCTGGGAATTGTAGTTCTGTGAAAGTGCTAAGGAAACCCGTGCTAACTAATATCCCCTGGCTACCCTTTCCCAGCCTGGGGGGTGCCAGTTGGGGCAGGCTGCCTTACCTCTCTAGGGAGCTCATTCCACAGCCGGGGGGCCACAGCAGAAAGGGCCCTCCTCCTGGTAGTCACCCTCCTCACTTCTTTTGGCAGGGGCTCATGGAGAAGAACCCCTGAAGAGGACCTTAGGGTCCAGGGCAGGAACATATGGGAGGAGGCGATCTTTCAGATAACCTGAAAAAAGGCAATTCTTCCGACAACCTTTTTAAAAAAAAACCCCACACATTTAGGTGGAAACGGGATGGAATAAGCTTGACCTCAAAAATCTGACAAACTTGCTGAGAAGAGGACTGACAGATTTGCATGCCCTAAGGAGATAAAAAAGGAAAGCTGGAAAGAAAGAAACCTCTGTTTTCACCTCAGTTATCCATGCTAATCCATTTTCAAGCTTTGTTGTTTCTTTCCCTTCTGCATACAGGTGGGAAGAAACTAACATGTTGGGGGTTTTTTAAGTGGAAGCTGGGGTTTGTAAATGCAGCTCTCGCGCAGACCTTTGCTGGTAAGACGTTGCTATCATTAAAGGGGGCATTCATACTCTTCTACATGCTGTTACAACCTGGTTCAATAAAAGATATCATGTGTTTGTCTCTGGGCAATTTCTACACTACGCATTTAAACCACTTTCACCTTTGTTTCATTGTCGTGCATCCCAAATGAGGCACCCTGGAAACTGGTGTTCCGTGGTTATGAACGTAAGGCAGCCTGCCCCAACTGGTGCCCCCCAGGCTGGGAAAGGGTGGCCTAGGGATATTAGCTAGCACAGGTTTCCTTAGCACCTTCACAGAACTACAATTTCCAGAGTCCTCTCTCAACTGAGGGCCAGTGTGGCGTAGTGGTTTGAGTGTTGGGCCAGGACTCGGGAGATCCAGGTTCTAGTCCCCACTTGGCCCTGAAGCTCACTGGGTGACTTTGAGCCAGTCACTCTCTGCCTAACCTACCTCACAGGGTTGTTGTGAGGACAAAATGGAGAGAAGGAGGATCATGTGGGCTGATTCTTGGGTTCCTTGCCAGAGGAAAAAAGGTGGGATATCGATGTGATAAATAAATAAATTTCTGGGCCCAACACAGCAATAAGGTCTTTACATTTCTTTAGCACTGCAGCAAGCCAAATACAATGGAAAAAGACCAGCGATGGACACAGCACACTTTATTTCCCAAATATAAGAACATCTACTCCAAAAAGGGCCATCTTCTGCATTTCTAAACTGTCTTGCTCCTTCTGGTGAACATAGCTGAGCCAGATGTTATGGTCTGTGGACAGAGAAGTTGGAAGCTGCCGTGTAACTAGCAGGCGTAGCACTTCTCTAAGCATGGCAAAACACAGCACCCAGCGCCAAACACAAAGTGATGCAAAGCACAGGAGCAGTTAAGGACTGGGATGCTGTCTGAAGAAGCAACTCAGCGGGCGCAGTCCAGGAGGCTGAGCGGGGTGGGGGGGTCTGTTGGACTCCACCAGCCGCCTCGAGCGCCTGCAACATCCCTACTTGAGAACACTGAGTTGTAGTTCAAAACATCTGAAGGGCACCAGGTTGTGGAAGGCAGATCCATGGGGTGTCTCGTTTATCGAAGTTGCTTGCACAGGAAATGGGGAGCTTTGTATTTCTGCTCTGACTTTTTCAGGCTGTGCATGGAAATATGTAATATTTTATTAAATATTTGTGAGAAATATTTGTGAAGGCAAAGCAGGGAGAGGAAAGATTGATGATGGAGTGTATGAAGCCTTTGGAAGTTACTCAAAAGGCCTGCTAGAGCAAGCCCAAGTTCCTAATATAGTTCACCTTCTTGCAAGTAATGTGCCTCAAGTAATGTGCCTCTGGGGGAGCGAGCAAGGGTGGCGACTTGGTGAGCGCTCAGAGAGCCTGGACAGAGGTGCGTCCGTCCATCCCTATTCCCAACCATTGACAATGCTGGCTACAGGTGAAGGCAGTTGAATCACTTCCTCTATTTTCATAACTGCAGTTTTAATGTAACCTATGATCAAACGAAATCTATGCACTGGGCTTCTCATAGTATTATTGAGGTACATTCTCCAATTGTCTCACTTTTCTGCTACCTATCCCTGCTAAATCACTATTCCCCATCTTGTCTCTAGTTTCCTTTTTAGGGAGCTTTTGAGGATGCCTTTTAAAACATTTTCAGATGGACTAGCTTCCCTTCCATCTGTCCACTGCTGCCTATCTAAATAGCAAATGTTGCCGAATGCATTCCAGCTGCAGTTATTCTGTAATAAGCACGATCAGATCCACTTTGAGATTAAACATGCTGCTATTTTGGGTTGTTGTTTTTCACACTGCAAACGTAAAGCATGTTTACTCCAAAGTAAGTCCCACTGAGCTCAGTGGGGCTTCTAAGCAAGTGTGCTTGGGATTACACTGCAGAAAAATTAAAACCTTCGAGGGCCAGAAGTGTGGCATAAATGTAAAACTAATCAGGAAATTGTTGTGCTCAGTTGAATCACACACATAGGGCATCTCTACCCGAGGCTTTTATCAAGCACTCATGACTGGACACTTATGCTAGAAGTACAATAATGACTGCACGTACTTCCACAATTCTGCTGTACCACAGCGCCATCTAGTGGCTGTATAATGAAACATGTAGAACTTGCAGAGAAAGGAAATCCCTGAAAAACACAGTGTAATCCCGCTGTTAATCCTGCAAAGAATCCAGAAGCAGAAGCCCCAGTAAAGGTGCGGGATAAAATCCTGGTGTAGAGAAGCCCATAGCCTGCTTCTGAAATAAGTCAGTGCAGGACAGGCTGCTTCAGAGTAAATGAACATATTCGGCAGGAAAATAAGAACCTTCCAGCAATGTGCAGTTAGGGTGAGGGCAGCGAAGTTTAAGATAACGTTGAAATTACATCTTGGAAAGGACTCTGAAAATTTCAAGGCTCTCCACAGCCAATCGATAGGTGATACGCAGCACAGTCATATGCACGTCTACTCAGAAGTAAGCCCCATTGGATTCAATGGGGCTTATTCCCAAATAAGTGTGTATACCTAGGATTGCAGCTATGATGTTGCTTTGATTAGATTTTGATTAGATTAGGAACTGGAAGAAAATGAGCACGAACAATTTCAGGAAGTCCCATACTAACGAATAAAGCAGCCTTCCCCAACCTGGCTGGGAATGATGGAAGTTGTAGTCCAGCGGATCTGGAGGGCACCATGTTGGGGAAGGTTGCTCTAGATATTTGGCCCCTGAGTTTTCATAGAAGTCCGGAGGAAGATATATTGATAGAAGCTTTCACAGCAGAATGGTCTACCTCTACTTTTGACTTAGAGGGACTGTCATGAGCCACCTGGACTGAGGGTGCTCATAAGAGTCCATTTCTTCTTCGTGGTCTCTGTGTATCACAGCTATGGACTCTGCGCCTGTGCGGAGTCTCAGTTCTGGAAGCTTCTATAGCTGAGGAGTTTTGGCGGGAACACTTCCCCCACCATCCCAGTGCGCGTGTCCCTACCGGGTCTCCACCTATTCCCTCCATTCTCTTTCGAAGGCCTTTGCATCCGCCTTGTAGGGAGCTTCTCTCATCATTCGTTGTTTCTAAAAATGTCTTCTAAAAAAAAAAAAGAAAGACCCCCCCACCGAGGATTTGTTCTTTCTTTGTCTCTCTAACTATCAAGTCTTTCTGTCTCCTTATACATTTTGATTTCTTGTAATTTCTCGCGACTTTTGCGATCAGCCTCATGGGCGTGCGGCCCTCAGGGCCCCTTTTCACCAGGGCACCCGCTGCGGGGCAGAACCGTCGCCCTCAGATGGGCACTCTCTCTGCCTGCTCTGCCTTGGTGAAGGGCACGTTGTTGAGGCTTGCCCTCATTGTAAAGCTTTCTCAAAGCAAGCGAGAAAGAACAGGTCAGATTGGCTGAAAGCCACACGTTGGAAACGGGCGCTGGAATCAGTCAAGGAGCCAAAAGATACAGCAAGCCTGCCAGTCTCGCCCTCACACAGCCTGCCTGCTGCGCAGGAGACTGCTCCAGTGTTGGGATCAAATTCCCCTCAGTGGCGTACGCTGCGAAGTACACAAGATCCCCCCCACTCCAGGCCGATCTCCAGCCCCGTTCGTACTGCCTGTTCAGCGGCCACCACCAGCTCAACAGCAGGAGAATCAGCCAAGTTCACCGCCTGTCCAGCAACCACAGGCGATTCAACAACAGACTGTTGTGCCATTGTTGCTGCAGCCACAAACTGTGTAATTGCAGGCTGTTTTGCCAGCTACCCAGCCTCCATCCACACTCTCATTTGGTGTGCAGCTCGGTGCCGAGGGCATGCAGTCGCTCCCTGGTGAACCACGGGAGAAGTGCTTGCTGTGTCCAGTCCCTTCGGGAGAGTCTCCCATGTTCACAGTTGAAGGTTACCAGTCGGACACAACGTCCCGATCGTCTTGTCCTCTTTCCATCCCATTGCCAGACACAATAGTTGGCTCCAATGAGGCCATATTTCCGTCGGAGGATCTAGGGTGATTCTCCAACAAAATTTTAAGAATTGCACAGCCTTTGGGCCTGCAGTGCACGACCCTGTCTTCAACGCAGTAAATGCAGAGTCTGGCTACCAGTTGCACTGGTTACCAGTTGTTTTCTGGGCCAAATTCAAGGTGTTGGTTTTGACCTTTAAAACCCTATATGGTTCCGGCCCACAAGGAGCGCCTCCAGCAACACCAGACAGGCCACTCAACAAGATCAGCCTCGGATGGCCTTCTCTCTGTCCCATCAGCCAGGACAGCTAGGCTGGTGAGGACGAGGGAGAGGGCCATTTCTGTGGTGGCCCCCACTCTGTGGAACTCCCTCCCTAAGGAACTTCGCCATGCCTCCCCTTTAATGAGCTTCCGCCATGCATTAAAAACGTGGTTGTTCAGGCAGGCATTTGGGGTGGGTTAGGGTATTTTTAGAAATATCATGTTTTAATGTGGAATTTTATTGTTTTAAACTGTTGTATTATTGTACGTCGCCCAGAATGACCAGGTGACCAGCCAGATGGGCGATTAAGAAATTTCATAAATAAATAAAGAGTAGTTCAGACCAATAGCTATTCCTCTATTACCTGCACAAGAGGAAACTATTAAACAGTCTTGGAAAGCCCCCTCCACTGTGCCGTCAACATCGAAGTGCTTGGAGGATATGTATCTACTGCAAGAGGCTAATAATGACTACCTTTTAAAATACCCTGCCCCAAATTCGATGGTGGACAAAGCTGTGCAGGGCAAGGCCTGCAGGGCACACCCTCTCCAAAGGACATGGAGGGCAAACACCTTGGTTTGCTTGGAAGGAGATTGTATTTCTCTGCAGCGATGGGCCTGAAAATCTCTAACTACGAGGCAGTGATGTCAGGGTACAAGCTCCTGCTATGGGACAAAGTTGGTCATCTTTCTGAGCATCTCCCGGATGACAAATGGAACTCAGTCACCTCTTCCAATCGGAGGCTCTAAAGGTGTTCAGGTAGCAAAGAAATACATGGTGCCACCAAGTCGATTGAGACTTGAAGGAGCTAGTTGGATCCTTAGCCTTATGTTGTCACACCTGGTTGAGGTCATCTAGTCTCTCACAGGAAACCAGGAACCGCACTGAGGACTTGACCTTCAATGGGCAGGACTTATTTAATACTAAGACTGACGATGCACTTGATTCAATACAGAAGGCTCGTACCACTGCATTGTATGGGATTTATGTCCCAACAGCTTCCAAGACATCAATGCTGGTTCCGGTCATCAGCCACTTGGTACCAACATAATCAGCCACCGCTACATCAGCATCAACAATGGTTTCAGGCAGGACAGGCAAGGAAATAATTCCCAACCTCAAAATTCTGCAGTTATCATAGGAAACCCAACAGCAGAAGTAAGCGATGCCTTTGACTCATTTCCTGCCATCCTTCCTTGCCTAGCGGCTCAAACACCCATCTTTGGGACACACCTGTCTGCTTACCATCCAGCTTGGTGCAACATCATATTGGATTCATGGGCCCTTGCCATAGTCCATAGGGGCTACCTGATCAAATTCAATACCCTCCCTCCATTCGGTACGATGTTGGTGACCGCTCCATCCACGGTCCTTCATACCAAAGTTGAGACCCTCCTTGAGAAGGGGGCAATCGAACCTATTCCACAGACTCAACTTCGTGATGGTTTTTACTCAAGGTACTTCACGGTACCAAAGAAGGATGGAGGACTTTGGCCAATCATGGACTTTCGGCAGCTGAATCGGTTCGTATTGCCCAAAAAGTTCCACATGTCTATCCTACCTCTCCTCTCTTAAGGAAATTGGTTCACCTCTATCAACCTCAAGGATGCCTACTTCCATATCACCATAGTCCGATCGCACCAGCACTACCTCCGCTTTGTGATTGGTACTGATGCCTACCAGTTCTGGGTGCTACCCTTCAGTCTCTCCACTGCTCCAAGGGTATTCACCAAGTGCATGGCAGTTGTCTATTCCCATCTGTGACTACAAGGTGTAGAGGTCTATCTGTACATAGATGATTGGCTGTTGGTGGCATCAACAGAAATTCAACTTCTTCGTTCAATAGAAGTGACCTGCAATCTCCTTCAGGAGCTTCGACTCTACAAAAATGTAGAGAAATCCCACCTGGTACCAATGCAGCAGATCCAATTAATCAAGGCATTGCTGGACTCCCACCTGGGCCGCGCTTCCCTACCTGACACCAGGGTAAAGATGCTAACTGTTCTGGCATCAGAGCTGTGAACGAGCAGATCTTCCACGGTTCTCAAAGTCCAACGTCTTCTGGGCTTCATGGCCGCAATGACGGCTGTAATTTGCTACACTCGACTGCATATAAGACTGCTCTAAAACTGGCTCATACGCAACTTCCATACTGAGCAGGACACCCAGCGTACCAGGCTCTGCCTACCTCTGGACACCAGAGACTCACTATGATGGTGGTTGGTACCCAGTGTCAGGGTGGAAACTGAGCCCAGAGAGCCCCAGAGCAGTTCTGATTCTGAGGAGGAACAGCCATCCATGGGAGTGGAGCCAGCTCATCCCTCACAGGCTCAGCACCTGGCAGAGATTTCTCCTGCCAGCATTCCAGAGATAGATAGTGACCCGGGTAGTGAGGGAGTGCGGGAGGGGGACTTCTTAGATGCTTGACGCAGACGCAAAGAGTGACGAGCGATGGAGGGCGCGGAAAGGAGGCGTAGCGCCCGTTTGGCGCGCAAGCAACGGCTGCCTTCCATGGACCCAAAGGAAAGAGGTAGGATCTCTCCCTAGCCCATAAGTTCTGGGTCTTCAAGTGACTCTCTTTCAAACGGGGATCAACTGCCCGCCTGAAGCGTAGTCCACGCTGCTGTTTCTTTGCTTTAGCCGTAGTGATTAGCATCTGAAAGAGTCATTAAGCTGTAATGGGATTAAAGCTTTGAAAAGAATTCCCTTTCATCTGTGTCTTGAGTTGGCTATTGGATTCTACTGAGAGAGGCCACCAAGGCGTTCCTGACACCGAGTAACTTAACCTGGGGCATGCCGTTCCTTCAGCCTTCTCTATCCAGGGTGGTGACTACAGATGTGTTGCTCTTGGGATGAGGAGCTCACTGTCAGAACTTCATGGTTCATGGCCAATGGGCACCCACCGAATCAACCTCCTAGAGTTGAGGGCACTGAACAAAGCACTTTGGGTGTTCAAGCAGGACCTGGTGGGCAGACTGGTCCAGGTCACCTCAGACAACACAACTGTCATCGCGTATTTGAACAAGCAGGGAGGTACCAAATCCTTCCCGTTGCTCACCCTTATGCTTCAGTTCTTTGACTGGTGTGTACCCTGTTGAATCAGACTTCTGACGATACATGTGGCTGGTGTTGACAAAGTACTGGCTGACCAGCTCAGCCGGACCATGCTGATTTCCCACAAGTGGGAGTTGGACAGAATGGTTCTGGAGAGCCTCTTACAGCTTTGGGGGATGCCAGAAATCGACCTCTTTGACACATGGGAGAATGCAGTTTGCACAATATTCTGCAGCAGAGCGGGCCAAAGCCCAGGATCGATAGGTGATGCCTTTGTGTTTCAGTAGACAGGGGCAATGTTTTTCCTGTTTCCCCATTTCCACTGATGTCCAGGGTCCTGGCAATGGATGGCACCGAGTGGTTTGCCCCACGGCTCAAAATGGCAAAGGGTCGCTATTGACGGCTTCCATCCCATCCATCTCTCTTCATGAGGGAGAAGGGCAGAATCTGACATCCAAACCTAACAACTCTCCGCAAGACAGCATGGAAGATCGGGTGATGGACGTTACTTCGGCTCCAGTTGCGATCCAAAGGATCCTCAGTACTGCCCGCAAACCATCGACGCAGTGTTCCTGTTCAAGGAAATGGACTGCTTTTCTTGCCTTTGCTCAGAACCAAAGGTTTCACCCATGTGGGTGATCTTTGCACCACATTCTCCAGTTTCTCCTATCCCTTTCTGAGAAAGGACTCAAACTGTCACCTCTCAGAGTTTACCTCCCCACTGTTTCTGCGCTTCACCCTCCTGTTGAGGGATTTTCCGTGTTCTCGCATCCAACATCAAAGAGATTCCTGAAGGGGATCAGGAACCTCGCACCACCTCTCCGCTCTACGGTACTGAGCTGGAGCCTTTTTGTCATGCTTAAGGTACTTTCATCTAAGCCTTTTGAGCTGCTGGCAACTATTTACTTACGCCTCCTCTAGTGGAAAGTGGCATTTCTGGTGGCCATTGCATCTGCACTCTGTGTGCTCAGAGTAGACCAGCTTTATCTCTCCTTCCTTTCACTGAAATGAAGTGGTGCTCAGACCTGACCCTGCCTTTCTACCTAAAATTGTGTTGGATTTACATTTAAATCAGGACATTGTTTTGCCTGCTTTCTTCGCCTCTCTGTCTACACTTCTTGAGTCGACCTTGCATACACTTGATGTTCGTCATGCCCTGGCCTTTTATAAGTCGAGGACTGAATAGTTTCGATTATCACCCCACCTCTTTGTCTGCTATGGTGGCAAATGCAAAGGCAAGCCATTGTATGAGTTGGCTGTGCTCGAACTGTCTGCCCCAGTCCAGGGTCATTCTACTCGTGCGGTAGCAACGTCAGTCATATTCGGCAGAGGGGTTGCAATCCTTGAACTGTGCCAACCTGCAACCTGGTCGACCTTTATTAGAGACTGGATGTCAGGGCTAGAGCTGCTGACTGTGCTTTCGTTTGTGCCATCCTCGGCTATAGAAGTTTCCCGAATTGAGGCTCCACGCAGGCACAGAGCCCATATGTGTGAATGCATAGGTAAAAAAAAAAGTGTAAAGGTGTCCCCAACCAGTCGTGTCCAACTCTAGGGTGCGGTGCTCATTCCCGTTTCTAAGCCGAAGAGCCAGCGCTGTCCGAAGACGCTTCCGTGGTCATGTGGCTGGCATGACTCAACACCGAGGTGGACGGAATGCTGTTACCTTCCCCGCCGAAGCAGTGCCTATTTATCTACTTGCAATTTCTTGCTTTCGAACTGCTAGGTTGGCAGAAGCTGGGACTGAAGACGGGAGCTCACTCTGTCACGCAGCACTCGGGTCTCGAACTGCTGTCCTGCCGACCTTCCAGTCTGCAGTTCCACTCAAAGAACTACAGTTACAGGTAGCAACCTGTCTTTTTGCACTCCACAGGACAGGTAAGATCCTCCTTGGAAAAACATTGATGGTGACGAGACCTGAAACCAAAAACAACTGCCTTGCAGGAAGCAGGAATGTCATATAAGTGGGAACCCCTACCATAGCTAGAATACCTGCAAATGCTAAATCTCGTGAAGGAAAACAAGTTATTACCAGTGGAGGCTGGTAGCTCTGATGTCAGTAGGGTAGTGAATCCCCTCCAGGTTTCAGTCAGAATCAGTCAGAACTCTAAAGGAGCTATCCAAGGTGCGAAGCAGAGTTCTGAACCAGAGTTTTCTTTGCTTCCAACTGAAACCTGGAATGGATTCACCGCCCCACTGACATAAGAGCCACCAGCCTCCACTGCTTATTGCAGTTACAAGTTACTAGATCACTAACCTCATTTGTTTCAAGAGGCTAACAGAGCAATCCTGTGCAGCAACAAAACATCTGGTGGAACACTCCGCTGGTATAAGCTGTTCTGCTGAAGATAGATCAGCAGAGCACCCAAATGGCTTGGAGTGCTGGCGACACAGGGAGGTGCAGATTTGCAAATTAGGGTAGCCGTGTGTCCTCTTTTACGGAGGACAGTTCTCTATATGGAAGGCCATCTTCTGTTTGAAATCGTTCTCTATTTGAAGACTGTCTGGTCTAATTCCAGTTTATTAAAGATAAAGCACCACAAAAACTGTGGCCTATCCACAGTCAACACTTGGAGAGCAGAATGAATAGGCAGGCACACCGGTCACTGGGTCACAGTCATATCAATTAGCACATGCACATTTTATGCAAATTTCTGTCCTCTTTTTTGGCAATTCGTAATCTGCTCTCATAACTGCAGAAGTTTACACTAACCTCAGACTTGGTGCAGGACATTCTGATTGATTCTGGCTCAGCTTATAAGTGGTATAGTAGCATACTCTTATTTGTGACTGAAGCTGGTGTTTTACACCGAAACATTTCACATTTTAAAATCTGTTTATATATGAAAGACAGAAAGACTAACAACATAGTATTCAAATATATTTTATTTATTTATTTATTATTTATTTATTTCATTTCTATACCGCCCAATAGCCGAAGCTCTCTGGGCGGTTCACAAAAACTAAAACCAAACAACACACAATAAAACAATTTAAAATATATAGAACATTAAAACCACAATATAACAATACAACCACAATAAAACCTAGCAGCAGTACAGGAGTTTAAAATACAGATTTAAAACAGCAAAGATAAAAATTTAGAAAGCTAAAATGCCTGGGAAAATAAAAAGGTCTTCACCTGGCGCCGAAAGGAGTACAATGTAGGCGCCAGGCGAACCTCACTAGGGAGCTCATTCCAGAGCCCATTCCAGAGCCCTCATCAGTAGAAGCCAAAACGTTTAGCTTAAAATATATTTTAATACCTGTTGATAATCTTCCTGTCTTTCTTATACATTTTACCTGACTGCTTAATTGGATCCAGACCCCCCCTTGTTGCTTTGCTGCTGTGCTGCTTTACACCAACCTCTCTCTCTCTCTCTCTCTCTCATATATAAACATACATACATACACTGTATATTAGAAATTTTGTAATCTATGAATCTATAAACTGGATGCGCTCCTGGTGGTCATACATTTTGTTTTGGAATAGGGGGTTAATAACTGTGGAATGTAATGGCATTTGCACTGGCAGGGAAATGTTTTAAATTAAAAAATGTTTCATATAGAATAAGACCCAAATTTGAAAGTGCCTGTCTTAGTTTTTATTTTTCTTGATGGTGGGGGCAAAGAGGTTATGACATGCTGCTGCTAAATTATAGCTATGATACAGTCCTGGATTTCTTTTTTGGTATTGTGTCCAGTTCTAGGCACCACACTTTAAGAAGGATGCAGACAAGCTGGAGAGGGTTCAGAGGAGGGCAACAGCACCACACTTTAAGAAGGATGCAGACAAGCTGGAGAGGGTTCAGAGGAGGGCAACAAAGATGATCAGGGGACTGGAAACAAAGCCCCATGAGGAGAGACTGAAAGAACTGGGCATGTTTAGCCTTGAGAAGAGAAGACTGAGGGGAGATAGGATGGCGCTCTTCAAGTACTTGAAAGGTTGTCACAGACAGGAAGGCCAGGATCTCTTCTCGATCATCCCAGAGTGCAGGACACCGAAGAATGGGCTCAAGTGACAGGAAGCCAGATTCCGGCTGAACATCAGGGAAAACGTCCTGACTGTTAGAGCAATACGACAATGGAACCAGTTACCTAGGGAGGTAGTGGGCTCTCCCACACTGGAGGCAAGCAAGATGAGGCTGGACAGCCATCTGTCAGGGATGCTCTGACTTGGATTCCTGCATTGAGCAGGGGGTTGGACTCGATGGCCTTGTAGGTCTCTTCCAACCCTACTATTCTATGATTCTATCCTACTAGGAAGCATCATCCAGGAAGTCCCTTACTTTTTTGCCTATGCTGCAGAAAAGGCATTCTGTAGTTGTTCAGAGACATCATTATTGGTGCTTCTATGTCCTCAGACACTGAATACAAGTTCTAGAGCTGAGTCTTGGCACAAATGAAGGGCTGGTTCACAGGAAACATCACTAGAGAGCAAATATTGCAGAGGTGAAGCACGAACTGCTCAAACTCCCATCCCCTGGTACATTAACTAATGGTTGCTTTGGCCTCCTCTCTGAGAATTGGCACTGGAGCAAATTAAGAAGTGTTGATCTGTAAGACTACTACTGCTGAAATTCAAATGTCTCACTACTCAGATAGACTGCCCCTTTCTCAAAAGCAGTTGTGCTAAAAACAAAAAAATCTAACTGCATACTTTTATTTTCTCCCTCCCCTGACACCCACACACACACACACACAACTTGCAGTAGTCTGCGGCTGACTGTGCATTACAATTAATTGGCAGGCACGGCGGCCAAGGAGAAATTGCAAATTGCATTCTGACTGGCCTGCTGTCCTTACTAAGCCTCTGAACAAGGTAGTATCTGGCTATTCAACATCATCTGATAAATGATAGCAGTTTCTGTATTAGCTTTTATGTTTATACCAGTTGCCATGCTTTGGAAAACTACACTGATGGTGGAAGCCTCTAAAGGCTTATATAAAGGTAAACTAAATTTTGATTACATGAAAAATGGGTAACTGATGATTGTTTGAAGCTGTTTAAATTAACATTCATGGAGATAATCTGATGTAAGCTGTTGGACATTTTGTGAATACCTCAGTAAAAAACAAGGGCCCAGCTACACAAAACACAAGCATCCCCCAGGCCAGAGTAAGGTACCAGAGTAGGGAGCTGCTCCATTCATTCCCAAGGTGCCCCTGCTCATGATTTGCTTCCTCACTCTGAGAACTGGCAGTATCTTTCAGGGAAGCTTGTCCACCATTACCACTTCTCATTAAGGAACCCTTGATAAGCTTTTCAGAAATGACAAGGTTTCCCTAAAAATAATCTGAAAACCACTGTGTTCAAACACAATCACAGCAAAATCAGGAAGTTAAAGGGATTTGAAAAACAAGTCAAGAGCATTATGGCTGGCACCTTCCCATTTCAGAAGCATAAGGGCCTGTGGGGATTTGCACTGACTCCATCTGGTTGAGAGGTTTATCGTAAACTGCCACTTCCGTACACAAGCCAAACCTCGGCTGTTTCCCTTCAAGAGTGCTTTCTTAAATCATGGCTGCTTATGTTTCTATATGCCTTTAAAGAATAACAAAACGACCTTTGGCGCAATACCTTTGTAGGAGTTAATAAGGACACTTATGTATTCCCAACAACGAGCTTATAACAACAAATAATTGCATGGCTGTCTCCACAGGCAACTCTGTGAAACCAATGAATGCAGCTTCTTTAGATATTATTGTATTAATCATCCCTCAGGCTGAAAGTTTTACTAGATTAATGTGCATTACTGGTTACTCTGGCAACAATTACAAGCTGGTGTACTTAAAGTCAGGGCTGAAGAGCACCGATAGTTGAGAAACACCTCTGAGTATACATGGTGTCTTCCTCCTGAAGTGTCTCTGAGGCTGAACAGAATTCCTTCCCTTTTTGAAGGTGACAAACTTCTAATTTTTGAAAAGTGGACCAATAGGCGGTGTCTCTGAGCATATGCAGAGTAATTTCCCTCAAAAAGGAACAAAGTTATTTTATATCAAAGTAATGTCAGCGAAGAGAAAACTCTCTGGAAAAGACCCTGATGCTGGGAAAGACTGAAGGCAAAAGGAGAAGGGGACGGCAGAAGATGAGATGGCTAGATAGCATCACCGATGCAATGAATATGGACTTGAGCACGCTCCGGGAAAGAGCGCAGGACAGGAAGGCCTGGCGTGCTATGGTCCATGGGGTCACGAAGAGTCGGACACGACTGAACGACTGAACAACAACAACAAATGTCAGCACAGCCACAGAGGGCTTATGAGCATGTGCAAAGTGCCCCTCTAGCAGGCATTTTAGCGTGCAGTCCTATGGATGTGGCGACGGCCGACAGGAAGCTCTGGTGTGGGCTGGTCCATGAAGTCACGAAGAGTCAGAAGCGACTGAACGAATAAACAACTTATGCATGTTTAGACAGAAAAAAAGGTCCTACAATTCCCAGCATTCCCCACCAGCTGGCTGGGGAATGCTGGGAATTGTAGGGCTTTTTTCTGTCTAAACATGCGTAGGACCGCGCTCTTAATAAGGTAGAAAAGTAACAAACTAAAATTCTGAACACACGCATTTTTAATACGGTTTTACATCTTCCAGTTCTAACAAGCGCCCAGAAGAACGACATCCCGGCCCGTTGCTAAGGGCCGCTAAGGGCAGGGAAGAAACGGGCGCGCTCTCGCCCGCAGATCGGCGGCCGCCAGAGGCGCATGCGCGCCCCGCCGCGACCGCTTCAAGAGAAGAGGGGCGCCGTACGATCGAACAAGAGGGAGCGTGACACCCTGTGACGCGTGCGCACGAAGCGTGCCGAAGCCCGACAGCCGCGCCAGCCAAACCGGCGGCGGAAGAGCCCTTTGGGCGCACGCGCATTGGCCTCTCCCCGCCCTTCTATTGTGAGCGGGCGAGGTCTCGCCGCCCGCCGTTCGAGCGCGCGGGCCGAGTTCTCGCGAGAGGTTGCCACAAGGCGGTTGCGCTGAGGCGCTCTCTGCGTGTCTTTCCTCCCGAGGGTCGCTTCGCCGATTGCGCCCCTCACCCGCGTCCTTCGCGCCGAGCCAGCCAGCGGCCGCCTGCCTCCATCCTCGAGCGCCATGTCTCGCTACCTGCGGCCTCCCAACACCTCGCTCTTCGTACGGAACGTGGCCGACGACACCAGGTGTGTGTAAGTGAGGAGGGGGGGAGGGGTACGGTGGGCTTGATGGCGCGGGCGCGCGCGGCGGGAACGCGGGCGCGCGCGACCCCCTCTCTCTTCGCTCTCGGCCCCGGCCCGCCGCAGGCGTTGGCGGCGCGCTAGGCCCAACTCACGCCGCGGAGCGCGTGCGCGGCGTAGGCCTTCCGGATCGCCTTCCCGCCTCTTGGCTTCCCCCTTTTGTGGGCAGAATCCAACATGAGCCCTACCTAGAGTAGGCCCGTTCAAATGCATAGGATCTAAGGTGATCGTAACTGATTTAAGCCCCATGCCTTTGAATGGGTCTACTCTACGTAGGCCTTAGGTTGGATTCCCCCCCGTCTCTCCCGTTCTTGCCTCACAGGTACCGCTGTTCACACGTAACTTACAGCCCGAACCTGCCCACGTTGTTTCCTCAGGAATAATCCCCGTGGAGCTTAACCGCAGGGAAGCCAGGCGTTCTCGGGCTGTAATCCTATAGGAGTGCGCCGCTTCCGCCGGAGTCAGCTCCGTTTTCTTGGCTTCCGAGTAAAGGCGGGAGAGCGCTGGCTGTAGCTCGTGCGAGTTTTGCGCCTGTGTTTTCAAATTTCTCCTTGTGGCGCCAAAGCTGACTAACAAAGGATAACAATAAAATTCAAGAAAACCCTGTTAGTTCATATGATGGATAAAACCAGCCCAACAGGTCCTTTAAAAGATCACGGCCAGGGGTACAAGAGCTTTTATTTTCAAAGCTTTATTCCGTCATAATTTTTCTTCCCCCTCCACATTCCTGCCAGTTTCTCTTTTTTGTCTCTTACTTCCCTCTGCACACCCTCATCCCTGCCAGAGGTGTCTGCCTTCCTTTCTTTTCCTGACCTCACCACCCTCTAGATTCTGTCTTGAATTTATCTTAACGTAGACGTTAAGATTTCCCCTTCCTACCTTTTTAATTACTTCTCCCCCCCCCCCAGAACTGATATCTACAGTTTTCTTTTCCAGCTTGCTTAATTGCGTGGTTCTTTTCTGTTTTGCTAGGCCCGTCATACCAATTTCTCCTCCCCGCAGCCCCCTGGCTTAACTGTGAGGCTCAAAGACTTTAGAAAGAACGTGAAATCTAAAGTAGTCTTATTACTTTCCCCAGTCTTTTTTAAAATTTATTTTACCTTAGCTGTTAGAAACACACCTTTGTTGGCACAGTGCGTACTCAGTTTTTCCAAGCAGTTGGTCTTCTAGAGGACTATTTAATTTGCTAGTTGGAAATGAATCCCAATGTAGGAAAATGTATCTATTATGCTTGAAGTAGCGACTTCCACTGTTCTCATTATGGGAGAATATGCTACACCGCACCACAGACAGTGATACCCACAGAATCATTATCAGTGTTGAATCTAGGCCTAAGATAATAATGGAGAAAACAGTTACAGTGTAAATTTGGGAGTTCATTGAAATAAACAGTAAAGTAGCATGTGTCTAAATTTGTAGGATAATTCAACTAATGCTTCCTTCAATATTTTCCCATGACAAACCTACTTCTTTCCCCATTTAGCGCAGTGATCACTGTTTGGTGATTCTTTGATTCTACTAAGTAAATGGGGAAATCCCCCCCCCCCCCCGCAGTAAATATTTTAAGGCTGTTCAGAGCCAATCACAGCTTGTAGGAACCTTTCTCCTTAAGCTCTTCTTGATATTTCTTAAATAATATTTTAAGGTGAAGTCTGCACCAAAGCAGAAAACACTGAGTCACCTTCCTTTGAGTTGCAGATTAAAACAATTATGTCAAAGGAATTATGTGTAAAGGCAATGTGGTGATGAAGAGGGGTTGAAGTCCATGAATTCAGTTGCTTCTTTTCTAAAGGTTTGTTTCCAAGAGATGGGAATGGAAAGCCATATTGTGAAGGGGGAAATGAAGGGGACGTTAACATTACTGTCGCATATAAATAGCATCAATGAAGTGTTTTTTAAAATTTAAATGCCACATACACTGTCTCGGTAATCCTTCCCGGTAAAGTATTCCACCCAAAGTTGGAAAATGGCCCAAAGTTCCACTCACCATGATGAGTGCAAGAAACCCAGTCTTCCTCCCAAACTTGGAACTGCGAAGTAGGCAGCATATCAACTCTATAGTCACACAGCGTGTCCAGGTTAGGGATAGACAACCTGGTGCCTTCCCATAATCACTAGCCATTGGATAGGCTGGCACGAACTTATGAAAGTTGTAGTCCAAAACACCTAGAGCATGCCAGGTTGCTTACCCGTGTACATCTGAGCCCTTTGAAAACCTCAGAAGTGCAGTGTGGCTGCAAGAATTATTCCCCAATACCTCTCTAGTTCCAAGCCTAGAGCTAGGGAAGGCAGTAGGGAATTGTTACTGACTTTCTGCTGAGTTTTGGAGACATGATACAAGGTCAGGGGCATGGTCCTGGCAACCCCACATCTTGGATTGGCTACTGAAGAAAGCCAGAATTTGTGAGCTCCTGAAAACACCTTGATTGTACATGAGTGGGCTTTCTGATTTGTACCTCGGATTGCCCAGTTTGCATGACTTACTGGGGTATAGTGTTTCTTTGCTTATGTCCTTGTACTTCTTGTAAGTGGAATGGTGGCATGTTTTTCTGTAATAAACCTTACACTCTTGAGGGAGACTTGAGCATAATTTACAAAAAACATAATGAAAAACGTGCATTCCAATTTTTAAAACATCTGTATCCAAATCATTTATATTTACATCCTGTCCTTCCTCACAAGGAATCCTGGGTGGCTAATAACTCATATAAAAATGATACAACACAGGAACGCTGTTAAAATCATAACTCTAAAATTACAAATACACATTAAAATATGCTAAAACCATCACCACAGCACCAGATAAAACACATACCTATACTCCAAATGCTTGTACAAATAAATGTTTTTAACTGGCACCTGAATGACTATGGTGTGGATGACAGATGACCGTCTACTGGAAGGAAATTCCAAAGTCAGGGTGCCACTGCCAAGAAGGCTCTGCAACATGTGGTAGCCCCACAGGCCACATTCCTCTAGGGCACCACAAGCAAAGGCTCCTCAGCTGGTCTTAAATTCCAGGTTGATCAGTATTAGGGAAGGCATTAGTGCTATTCATTCGTCTTCAGTATACTATATTTGGGGTTGGATTGTTATCACAAGTGCTAAGAAAAAGACGTTGCAGCTCAATCCTATTCATCTGTGCTCTGAAGGCAGCATAGTATTGTAGCCTAACTTTCAAATAGTGGCTTGACATTATTGGGTTACTGTGTTTTCATGTAGACTTGTTTCTTAAATTCAACTCACTTTTATTATAATTAGTGAAGACATTCAAATGTTAAGTGTTCTATTTCAGGTCTGAAGACTTGCGTCGTGAATTCGGTCGTTATGGTCCAATAGTTGATGTGTATGTACCCCTGGATTTCTACACTCGCCGTCCAAGAGGATTTGCTTATGTTCAATATCCTTTCTTCAGATGGCTGATTAGTGAGGGGTGTTGGAGTTTGAAATTCACGTTTGTGTTTGAGGTAACAAACCTAAATGAAAAAGCTGTTTTCTTCTGTGTTGTATGTAATGTCATACTGTGGTGTGTTCCATTTCCCCACAAATTAATATTTTAATGAATTTCCACATCTTGAAATTTAAACCATATCTAATAAAGTCTGCTTTGTTGTTGCAAGCTTCATTTTCAGACTTGTGCTTTTAATACTGAAATGGCATTTGTTGCTGCCTCCAAATTGTCTCTTTGCAGTTAAATATAACTGGCATTTATGATAAACTTGTTCTTGTGCTTAGCAAAATGTGGCTGATATTTTATTGTTTTAACTTCATAGAAACTGGATTAATTTGATCAAAAGTAGTTTTGTATAAAATGAGGTGAAAAGTCTTGCTCTGATTATTGTCCCCTAATTTACTGTCCTCTGTTGTTGCTGTACAGTAATGGCGACCCCAAAGAGAAAGCATGAAAGAACCTTTTAGAGTAGAGTTCAAGAATTAAGGCAAGTAGACAAGCCAAAGACCTCTTAAGGATCAGGCTTGAAGAGAAGGGAAAGTTTGGGAAAAGAAAAGATAAAGAAAAGCTGGAAGAAGGACAAGCCATAATGGGAGACAAAGCTTCGCTTTATCTGCAAATGGGGGAAAAAGGTTGTTTTTCAAAGTATAAAGATAAAGCCATCTGTCATTTTTGACCAAGCATCTCATGACAAGTCCTTCTGACAAGCACTTAAAGAGTTAAAGGTCAAGATGAAGTTGACTGGTGGCCAAGATAAAAGGAGCCATACCTGATGTATCCTACAGAATAAGAGTTGTCCTCTTGCTTCTTGTGTAAGTGGTTAACCAATCCTTTTTTTATGGCTTAGTCTAGCTATGGGCCCTGTAATAATTTGCTTCATATTAGTGGTACCTTTGAAATTGTGGTTCCCAGTGAAATGCAGTCACTCCTGATTTGAGATGAGTTTACCTGTAATAGGATGACATTTGGCTTCTCCTTAGGAGTTGATACATGGGCATCTAGGGACAATTAATCTGTTTAGGTCATTTAGAGATACACAGAATATGAGTTAGTACACAATATGACATCTGATTCAAGCTTAATTTTCCAACATATGCCTTTGTCATAAAATTGGGAGCATTTTATACTGGCTTAACTTTTAAACCAATAGTGGAAAAATGTAGGAAACATTAACAAGTGTAGTTTCATCAACAAAATGAAACATTCTTAATTCTTAAGGGTAACAAAGCAAATGTTTAGGGAGAGAAACAATTTTTGAAACATATATATATATATGAGAAATCTGGCATTCATTAAGAATAAATTTTTTTTCACTGAAACTTGCCTCTTGTCTCAAAGTATAAAATAGACATTGTTAATGTCAGCTAATTTTTGTTATGCCATAGAACATGCCAAAAATCAGGACAAGTTGCTAAACAAAGGTGTGTGATGACATTAAGGGAAAGCCAAAGCTTGCTAACTATGTAGCTGTAAATACCTCAAATTCCCAAGTACCTTAACATCTAGTACATTTGAAGATGTCCGTGATGCTGAAGATGCCCTTCATAATTTGGACCGGAAGTGGATTTGTGGCCGCCAAATAGAAATCCAGTTTGCTCAAGGAGATCGGAAAAGTACGTACACTCTCTTTGTGTAATTGAATCCTTTATTAGGAAATCAGGACTTGAAATGTAATACTTGGGGCCATGTATATGTAGTGAGAGTCTGTCATACAGCCACAAAATCTAGTATGAATTTATTGAGAGATTATTATTTTTATTCTAAAGTTTCTAACCTGTGTGGTAGGTCAGGAAGAAACATAGTGTTTTAAAACATAGTGTCTATAGACTCAGAAATCAGGGGGCAGAAGTAGATTTTCTTCCCCCTGTACAATTTGCTGGAACTTTCAATGACTGCTATTGACTGCTGCCATTTGAACCTAAGCTATCAAATACATTTTTATTCAAGTCTTAACCCCTTATCTACATTCTAGTCTTGTCTGGATCTAACTAGAAACCTGCATGTAGAAGAAACAAAATTAAAATTTGTAATTCTCTGTGAATGAAGTTACATGTGGAAGATGCTTACGTATTTCAGCTAGAAAACTTCTCCATATGCTCTTCCATACATCTTTCATTTTGTATAGGTATTGTAAAGAATATCATATCTAGGTGTGTTGACAAGAATTTATGGTACCACTAGAATATTGTGCTTGGATGAAATATTCTATTGAAATACTGCTTACAAATGTAAAGTTAGGTGGGTTCCCTACCAGGGATTTATATACCTGTCTGGAAATAAATCAGTGTAAAACCTACCAATTAAATAGCTGAAATGAGTAAAAAGTCTTGCTGGTCAGTAGTAAGAGTGTCCTTTTCCCAGAACTACTTGGCTGATGAAGTTAAAAATATTTCATATCCAGTAACTTCGGTTGTACATGTAGCTTAGTCATTGGGTAGTCCACTAAACTATCTTGGGTTGAATTCTGAAATGTCAGTACATGATCATAAAACCAATCTTAAATGGATCAGTTTTACTTAATGAATGATTATCCATTACTGGTGGGCAGCTATTTCTGGGTTCTGTTACTGCATGTGCTCATTCACACATGCACACTTGTATATGTATATACATATGTTCAAACCTGGAATATAGGGATTTTTTTTTACTGAAATGTGGCATGTACACAACATATCATGCACTGTACTTCAACAAAATGATGAAGTTAACTCTGCCAAAGATTGCAAACAACTCCACTTTATTTTACCATGAATGTTTACAGAAAATAAGTTTTGATTAGTATGCCAACCTCCTGGCATTAGACCGGCAGGCTATTCCTAATAGTAATAGAAATAAAGGGTTGTATCCAATGTTAATCCTATGTAGAGTAGACCCATTGAAATGAATTCATTTCAGTGGGTCTACTCTAGATAGGACTAACATAGGTTACTGCCTTAAGAGAAAGGTGGGGAATGAGAGTTTCACTAAACAATAAGAGGGAGAGCACTACAGAGTAGTGAGGCAGGGCTTAGGAGGCTATACATTACAAGAGTCTCTTTGGGTTTTGATGGCACAGAGGGGCCACGCAAGGGGCAAGTTAAGAGCAGTTTCAGGATAAAAAATAGACTGGATATATTTACCTTTTTTCAGAGTAAAGGGGAATACAAAGGACCTCAAAGGGGCAACCAAAATTATCATGGGGCTGGAGTAACTCTATAAAAAAAGGGGTTACGATGTTTTAGGCTCTGTAACTTAGAAAAAAGGCAAGTAAGAGAAATTATGGAGGTGTGTAAAATTATGCATGGTTTGGAGAAAATGGATAGGGAGTTTTTTCTCTTTCATAAGAGCAGAACCCAGGGTCATTCAAGGAACCTGAATGGTTGGATATTAGAATAGACAAAAGCAAGTACTTCGAAAGAGTACAGGCAAATATTTGTGGGAGGGTGCTGTTGTCCAGCTTTGGGCTTACTATAGGAACCTGGTTGGCTACTGTGAACAGAACGCTGGACTGGGTAGGCCTTTGATCTAGTCTAGCTCAGCTCTTCCATTCTCACTTCCTGATTGGTCACACATGCTCAAAAAGTTTTGTGAACCGCCCAGAGAGCTTCAGCTATTGGGCGGTATAGAAATGAAATAAATAAATAAAATAATAATAAAACCTATAGAGGTCCCAAACTAACCTCTGGTGTACAGGCATTTGGTCACAAATTCAAAATGGATAGCGGGATCACTGTGTTAATAAATATCAAAGGGAGAGGTCTCCTGTCCATTCAGCCTATTTGGTAGTAACAATACATATTAGACAAAGTTGCTAGGGTGATGCCGACAAGAATACAAAATGTGTAAAGGCCATCATGGTTGAGCTTCTAAGTAACAGTTCGTTTACCTAATGATTGGGAGGTATTGTCTTTACAGAAGCCAACCAAAATGTTCTACGTGCAACTTCATACATTACTTACTACAGAATTGCTGTTCAATTTTTCTGCAGCACCAAACCAAATGAAAGCGAAGGAAGGAAGAAATGTGTACAGCTCTTCTCGTTATGATGATTATGACAGATACAGGCGTTCTAGAAGCCGCAGTTATGAAAGGAGGAGGTCAAGAAGCCGTTCTTTTGATTACAGCTATCGCAGATCTTATAGTCCTAGAAAGTAAGTGTTGTACTTGGCTTGACCTATGCTGCCGTGTAATGGAGAAGAAATCATATTGACTGTCTGACACCTAGATATCAAGTCACCTTAGTTATAACATGCATGGAAGTTGTTATACCTTGCATGAACCATCAGAAATAGTCTGTACATCATTGAAGAAAAATGAAAAACAAATGCAACTCTCAAGAAACTTTAGTTGGGGGTGTGTGAGTAATTCTAAAGGTATATGCCACTGTTTACTTTTTCTGATGTACCTTTTTAGCAGTAGACCTGCTGGAAGACGCCGCCGTAGCAGAAGTCATTCAGATAATGATAGGTAAACATCCTTTTCTATAACAAATTCAAAATCTGAACAATCTCTGCCTGCAACAGTAAGCCATTTTAATGTGAGATACACAACGCCTAGCAGCTTGTCCATATTCAAATGTATTATCTTCCTCTTTCTGATAGGTTCAAACACCGTAACAGATCTTTTTCAAGGTCAAAGTCCAATTCAAGATCACGATCTAAGTCACCACCCAAAAAAGAAATGAAGGCTAAATCACGTTCTAGGTCTGCATCTCGCACTAAATCTAGAGGCACCTCTAAAACGGATTCTAAGACACAATATAAGTCCAGCTCAAGATATGAAAAAGAATCGAGGAAAAAAGAACCAGCTAGATCCAAATCTCAGTCGAGATCGCATTCTAGATCTAGATCAAAATCCAGATCCAGGTCATGGGCTAGTCCCAAGTCCAGTGGCCATTAACAGTGAACCTTGTTTTTTAGGCATGTATCATCCAGTTACACGGTTGAGTTATGATGTTGCAACATTGCTTTAAAATAAATTTGTCAGTTATCCCTGTAGCAGGAAATTATTACTATTAAAATACAATATTGAGAATCTTATACAAAAGAGTCCACTTTGTTAAATGTCATGGGCAGCTACTGAAGTTCTTGTGGTGTTTCTATGTATATTTTTGTAAAAGACGTGCATTTTTATGCTTCAAATATCGATGGTACCTTGATTATCACCGTAGTTTATAGAACTATTCTAATAATCTCATCCATAAAGAATAACTCATCCCCGTATATTTAAATTGTCCAATAATCCCTGCTGTACAGCTGGAAAATTGGGCAGCTATTATGCAACAGTGACTGCTGTGAAATCTAAACTAGTAATTTCAAGTTTCAAATGAGTTTTGCATTTGTCATACCCACTTGTGCCAAGATGACGGGCTCATGGGTGTTGTGAAAAATGGTATCGAGGTACTTATTGATAACTTCTGAAGTGATGGTTCTGGTAGTATAACAAAGAGCAAAAATCAGCTGTGAGAGCTTATTGTGGATTTTTTCAAGATTCCTGGTGCTTCTTCCTGACTGATAATTTAACCCCTAAAAGCAAAAATATTCAGTTAAATAATTAGGTAAATATGTATACATTTGTATGCAGTGTGGTATATCTTCAGTTTTAGTGAGCAGTTATCACAAATTGCTTAGGGTTTCTTACTGCATTAAGTCAAATAAAACCTCAGATTAGTTTGTACAACATGTAAGAACTAAACTTCTTTGCCATTGACTTCATAGGTAGCTTGGGTATCCCATAGCCATGTCTCTAAACATAACTAAGTTTACACATCAGAACCTATGTAGTAGGTCAAACAAGTCTGTTGATTATAAATAGGGCTCCAGTTGCAATATAGCACATCTCAACTTGTATGTTCACAGTATATGTGAAGAGGAACTGCATCCTTTGCTTTTGGTTTGTTGTAACACAGTATCGAAACTGAATATGAACAGTTGCCATGGCAGAATCTCAAAAGTATTCTCTGGAGAGAGCACTATGTTGTTTTAAGAACGTAGCTTTTCTGTTGAAATGTGAAAGCCAGTATCAAACACTTAAAAGGCCCTCTACTTCTGTTTAGTAAGATAATTGAATATTGAACTGTCTGTTTCTATAGAAAACTACTTTCAGATTTAAGTTTTAGTTATTCCAACAGGCCACTCAGGAGTAAAGGTGGCTTTTAAAATTCTGGATGTGGAATGTTTTGAGGGGTGATTCTTGAACCTTTGTATATTTGATAGTATTTCTAACTTTTCATTTAATGTTAAGAGTTAATGTTCTGCTATGCAATCATTTATAACTTTCATTCCTTTATTTTTTGTAGACTTCTCCCTGATGTATAGTTTAAAACAAAGTGTAAAATTGTAGTGTTACTGTGCAGCTCTGGTCAGAGAAAGTTGTGGAAATAAACTTTGTATTTCCTTTCTTATAGAGGCTTCTAAAAAGGTATTTTTATATGTTCTTTTTAAAATAGTGTACTACTTTAAAACATCAATGTTTTGATCAAGAGCCAGCTTATTCTCTGCTTGCTGTAAACTAGCAAATGTGCTATAATAAAAAAGGAAATAGAAATCCAGTAATCCTTTATTGTAAGTGTAAAATTTTAACCAGCACTGTTTGGAACACGTATATATTTGTGGTTGAAGGGGAGAAAGATTTCAAGAAGAAGTAAGTTTATGTCATAAGAATGAGTAATAGGTTGAATACTTGCAGCTATTATCAAAAGGCTTCTCAACAAGTAAGACAGATAGGCAACATTTTGGGGCCTATGGGCACGTTTGCCAATTGAGAAATTGTCCTAGGCACCACCACAATTGCCCTGGGAGTTGTGGCTAATCACAAAGGACAAGTAATCTGCCCAAAAGACTGAGTGCAAGTCAAAAGTAGGAGAGGTAGTACAGTTTGGGAGGCACCAAGAAGAGTGTCCAGGTGCACATTGGTGCCCATGGGCACCATGTTGCCTCCCCCTGAAGTAAGATCTTTGGGAGAGAGTTATTTGTTAAAATAGTCGAAAGTAAACTTGGTCAGGTATCAGTCAAACCGGGCACTTAAAACTGTCTTTCAGATTTACTAACTGCAGTACTAGAAGGCTGAATTTCATCCCTGCAGCTTGACAGAAGCACAATGGCAGAAGGTAGTCGTGACTCCTATGCACTTGTGCCTGAGCCACCTTCTGTTTAAAAATTATTCTGGCATGTAAGATGCTGAGCAAAAGAAATTCTTCCCTGCCTGTGTAGAACCTGGTGTACCTCCTGAGAAGTGGTTTGGGTGAGGTGATAGGCAATCATTAGAAGAGGAGGTATGGGCAGGCTGGCTGCAGCCTCCAACCAACAGTCTTGCCCCACTGCAACATGGTGCCAGCCACCTCCATAGTTTTTATATTAAGTGGGTGGGGTTGCATTTACAGTACAAAGCTTAGTGTGCAGATGTACTACAGTACAAAGGCTGCCCTTAACCCCTTGCAGTGCGTTAACTTATATGTGTACACTATGACTATGCATTGATAACCAAAAAAATGCTCAGGTATAACAGACTCTGGCTTTGTATCATCTAACTCTGGTATTTGAGTTAGTAAAAGCAGCTACCATCTAGATTGGGTACACACATCTAGGCCTGAGGGCTGCATGTGGTGGGTACACAGGATGGGCTGCTTTGGGATTGTTGTGGGAAGGTGAAGGCTAAAGCCATTAGTAGTAGGAAAGGTGATCCCAGCTTGCTTAAGAGGCTAAAGCCTCCTTCCAATGACCCCCATTGATATTTTCCCACTGCCATTAGCAGTTTGTACCCTACATGACTCCAATTGTGATCGCTATTCTGGTGCCAATGACACTGGAACAGTGTAGCTGCAGGCTTGGTGGGCTGCACACATCCACAGTGGCTGAGGTTCGTGCACCCCTGCTCTAGATCCATCTCAGGTGGTTGCTTGGGCGTGCCTGCTTTGTAATTCCTTCTTAACCCCAAGTCCTGTTCAGAAGTGCCAGCAGTTGCCCTACATGGATAGTTGGGGCCATGTGCCTTAATTTGGGGAAAGAGCAGAAACTCCCTGGAGTTACAGGGCAATGGTTGCCTGCTAAAATAGGATTATTTGCATCTCTAGTGCCCCCTAGGGAGCCCTTTTTCCTGCCATTGCTAAGTGATGGCGTAATGCTCCATGGAATATTTTGACAGCCCAGATTGCTGTATGACTCCCTTAGTCCTAGTTCTGTAACACTGTCATTGGATGCATGCCACTTAAGTTGGAATGTATGTATGGATATGAATATTAATGCTTATGTAATATGCTGGCAAATTCCAATCAGTATGAAAGCCTGTGCTCCCATCCCACCCCCTCTAACTCATCCTTGGGTGTCTACTACCAAGATTGTTGCCCTGAGCAGCTTATGAGTCCATGTTGAATTTTGCCTCTGAAACAGCACCTAAATTAGAAATGGTGTTCATACCCTGCAGCCTTAGGTGTGGAGGATAATCAAGTTGGATGTCCTCTCTTCTATACCATGCAAGCCCCTGAAAACCAGTGAGGGGGAAGACCCTCCTATGCCACTTGCTCAATGCTGGCAGCACTACTTTCAGAGCACTTCATCAGCCAATGCAAAAGGCATGGCCAGGAGTAGTCAGCACCATATACTGGGCAAAAACAATTCCTGCACCAAACGTAATCCTGTGACCTGTATAAGCTATGCAAACTGGGGGCTTACGTAAATTTATTCTACAATGATTTGTTTTGCATAATTCTGGTTTTGCTAGTGATAGGACAGGTAAAGAGTACTCACATTTTTGATACTGCCCATGCACTTTTAAGCATAATGTTGTGGCCATAAGGACTAGGCTCTAAAAAAATGAAATGGGCCTGTGGAGGCCACCCCTCCGCTGTAAATAGCAAGGGGGTGTTGTTGCAACAATAGCATAGTTAAAAGGGTTAATTTCACACCCACTGCTGCCCCCCCCCCCGCAACACTGCATTCACACACACACACCAGGTTTAGCTTGGTTCCGAGATGCTCCAGAAGCTGGGCTCTGCATGTTTTGCAGAACTTCCACTTACAAAACGCTACATGGATGGAGCTGTGCAAGTATTCCTGTCTAAGTAGAGGAAGCATAGTGAAGATACTGGAGTCTCCCCCACCCCCAAACATCCCAAGTCCAAACAGCAGTCCAGTGGGTGGAAGGTAGATCTCCAGATGTTTTGGACTTCAACTAGAAATCACTGCCCAAACATCTGGAAATCTTTTTAACCACCCACTCAGATATAGGTAGACTGGCTACTATTTAATGCTACTAAGAAAGAACTAGACTAAACTTTCTCCCTATTAGGAAAACTATGATGAAACACTTTTGAGGCGCACATACACACACACACTAACAGTCAATGTTTAAGACTACTAAAGTAACAAGCCAACACATTAATGGGGGAGAAAAGGTTAGGGATTTTTATTTAGGTTTTGTTTCCAATTCATATCCAAGCAATATGTCAAACATGGAATTTAGAACATCAAAATTGCATTTGGGACGAAACAGTTTAAAAATATCAAGGATAAACCTGGGGCACAAGACATAATTTTGAGCAAAATGTCCAATTGTTTTATTTGGGAATACATTTATCTCGATGGTTGCTAAAACATTTTGAATGTCTTAAATAGCTAAGATGTGCAATTGCCCCTGAGACTTTTACAAAAAGTTGTTTTTCGAAGTACTTGCCTTCATTACTACTGACTACTGTTGGAAATTATCATCACTGGATCTTCATTTTTAATATTCATAGACCACTATCACCATATCAGGCACTACATATAACATTTGAAATTTCACCAAATACTGGATACTGCTTGTTAGCAGATTTCAGAAGGAAGACCAAATTGAGAAATGCTCTCTAAAGTGAAAAAGTTCACTTAACAAGTGACCTCATAGAAAACTACCAAGAAAAGTGCTAAGTTAAAATGTATAGTTCCAAAACAAATCCAATATCCAACAGGAATGGCAAGTAAGAATACGCCTTCACAAATACACTATGCGGTTTTGACAGCTCTATATTTTAAACTTACCACCATTTTGGTCCTGAAGATTCTAATAACAGTTTGTGTCTCTGCTGAAGTTACTTAATACATCCAAAATGAAAACAACCTTTACCGGCTGAAATCTAGTGCAGTTGTGTGCTTCAGTCCCAGTATTCTCAAACAGGACTGGATGCTTAACTGTGTGTTGGAATTCAGCCCAATCCTAAACACACTCAAGTATTCTACTTTAATCAGTGACCTGCTTTCAAGTAAGTGTTCTTACGACTGCATCCTAAAGATACAATTCAGCTCCATTAAGTTAGCAAGTTTTGCTCCTGCATTTAATAGGAACTGGATTGCACCCCTAGTTTTAAAAACATTATTTTGTTTTACCTTTAAAAAGCAGTGCTTCTCTTTGTACCAAGTTTACTTTAAAATCCAACTTGCTACCTAAGCCAAACATCGGCACATACCCTCACAGATACTCAAGTGCAATGGCACAGACGTGTGCTTTTAAGTCTTTTTTTACAAAATTTTTTTTTTAAAAAAAAAAATCATGCCATGTGCTTAGCATGGTCTTTTTTACATTCAGCAGTTTTGTACTAAAAATACTTTATTTTGGCAGGAAAGCCCAGCATAAATTTACATATGCTACAAGTTTTACATTTATTTACATGGCTCTTTCTTCCCTCCGTAAGAGGTGTTTTACACTTGCTAAGTTCATTTAAACAAATTCATATTACAGGTTGTCTTGATTTCAGACTGGCCTCAACAGTTCTATTTCAGTAAATGATACAAGACAAACAGAATGTGTTTCAAACACAGCTCAATGAAATTCTCCATGAAGGAAAACACTTAAGAAGCTTTTGGCAATCACCTGGCACTTCTTTGAGTTGGCACACTTACAGGCTGTTCATGTCCAATGTTTTACATAAGCTAGAGTTCAATTGCATGCCTATGTTTCCATTCGTATTAAACAAGTGCTATACAGGTTGAAGTTTCCTAATGTAAGTGTTTACATTTTGGTCATAGGGCTTTGGATGAATGGATGCCTGTCCAAACCACCAGTTCAAATTATGGGTCATATGTATTTTCAGTAAACTAAAAAAATATGTAATCTAAGTGGCTTTCTTAAACAATTTTAGGTGTGTTGATTTTTTTTAAACTGAGCTCTAGTCAGAAAGCAAGTTACTAACGACTTGAATGCCTACAGTATTTCACAGTATGTGGGAGAATCAATTATATTTTGCTGCATTGCAACTGCTGGAAATTTGGTCAGCTGGCCTTAATTTCAATTCCCCTGAAAAAGGCATGCTCTATCAAGCAGTTTTAAAACTGGAAGCAATTGAAATTAGATGGTCCAACAGAGTTTGTACCGAGGACCATGGCCAGGGATTAGTTCAGGCTGCCTATTGATTGTAGTAGTGCGGAAAGAGTGAATTGTTAACTGGAATATTTCCAAAGGGGGGGCCACCTCGCCAGCATATACAATTCAACCACCTTCTAACACAAAGCTAACATAATTCCCTATGATGCACCTTTGTTTGCACTTTGAAACCCAACATGGACCCGCACTGTGGAATTTGAATCTATGACATTTCAGTTTTCCCCGATGTACAGTTAACACTGTTTCTCAAGCCTGGACTTTAAGCAAGGTCTTAAGTTGAAAAGTCATGATTTCTTTATCAACAGGGTTAAATGAAACAGTCACCCAGTGGCTTGGTGGCTTAGGAAGAACACTTGGGGACGGTGGTTCGCTGAATTTTGCTCCAGCATAGTTTTGGTTGGTTTGAGGCATGAAGAGTGAGTGGGATAAAGCTGGATTCCAAGTCTGGTTAGTTGGAAAATGCACTGTGTTCTTCCCCCCATTCTGCCTGGACTGCCACGCTACCGAGGATGGGCTGCACCCGTGTACCCTCTCTTTCTTGTGGATTTTCTTCATCTGGGAATTCTGATCTTTGCTCTTTTTCCTGTTGTTCAGTTGTTGGTGATTCTTGGTAGTGTTTCTGGGCTGGGTAGATGGAATGTTGAACCTTTCTCCACCCCCCATCTTCAACTTAAGTGTCACCTACCCAGAGGGGAAAAAGGCAGGGAAGAGAACAAATGCAATTGTCAATGGAAAACCGAGGTACTTCCTTGAAGATGCAATATGTATTGTAAATAGAATATTCTTCCTTTGCAAAAGAGCTTAAATAGCAAGACATGCACGCTATTCGCAAACTGGGCAAGAACTGAAATGGCTTCACCGGTCATTATGACATTGCTATGGTTTGGTGAAATGAAGCCAGATAAGCTGGGGTAAACCAACTGATAAACAGAACTAATCTTAAGCAAAATGGAACTTAATGTTTTGCAAAGGAGATTTGTTACAGTGAGATTTAGACACAAAATACAAGACTCAGAACTACTCCTAAATACTCTCCTACAATACACTGACAAGACTTTTAAGTTTATGGCAACATTCTATTGTTTAAACACGCACAATTCCTCTTGGTTTTAATAATGGGATAAAGTTTCGTTGTACAGTAAGTCAGTCCCACTCTAAACATTACGTAACATTCAAATGTTAATTTAAAGAAAACACAGAACTACAGTGCCTATACACTGAAAATATTAATGCAATTTATACCACAAGCAACAGTCCAATCAGATGGTATGTTTAATATAGGCTCATAAAAGACATGGATACTGGCATTAACCATAGCTTAAGAACCTCAAGATGCATGACAGAACAAACCATAACTACTTTAATACCAGTTTAACATTCATGATTTTCTGCAAGGCGGAAACTGTTTTGTAATGATAAAGTACATTCTACACAAGGAACTCTTAGAGAGCAATCCTATGGGAATAGTCAGCCGCCTCCGAACTTGAAGGCGGCCAACTATCCAATGCAGGGCAGGTGGAGTGCAGAGGGGATCCTCTCCTCTGCGCACCAGCCATTCTGCATTTGTGGCTAGAAAGCCAATAGGGGGGCGGACGGCACATAGGAAGCATCATAACTATGCTTCCGTGGTCCCCTCCCCAGGGAATGCCCACTTTTCGCCTGCTCTGTGCTGCCGTTACAAGCGCAAAGACAGGGATGATCCATACTATTTATGAGGCAGCAGGGGAGGAGAGTGAGTTTTCCCAGAACTGAGCTCCCCATAAACTGAAAAATCCTATGGCTGTCTAGTGGCCATAAGATTGCTCCCTCAGACCCTCACCAAGATATAATTTGCAGGGTTCAGAAAGCTTAACAAATGGGTCTTAAGTTTAGATCAAAGGTCAAGTCAGTACTGCAGAGATTTAAGAGCACTTGTCATGTTCCAACATTGTTTTGTCCCACTTACCTTTCAGTTCTCTTTTCAGATTCTGCAGTCTCCACCTCCTGCCCTCTTTCCTGCTGCCAGACCTGAAAGAATAGATGCTGACTTCTGTTGGATCCCTTCCCTTGGCTAGGAATGGTAGCTCTCATGGGCTGATTTGATGTTTTCAGCCACGAAGCCGAGTCCAACATCGGATTCTCGGCACACGGGCTTTAAGGGTAGAAGTCCCAGCTCTGAAAAGATAACATTTGAACAATGGCAAATCAAAGACCGCTCCTAGTCAGAGTTTGGAGATCAAACTGAGTTTTGTCTGTCTTTTAAAAAAATGCTACAGACACATTCATGTCTTTAAGATGTATATATCACCAGCTGCATCCATGTTTACGTACAAAGTCACTGTGAACTCTTCTTCCTTGTCTCTTGCATTGGGGGTTTTAGATTCCATAGCTGTAGCTTTTCAGACAGGGCATGAAGAACTTAACCTTATGCATGTTTACTCATAAGTCCCGCTGTGCTCAATAAGGCTTATTCAGAAATAATCGCATAGGATTGCAGCTTTTGTCCATCCGCAAAGTTACAAAAAGAATACTGGCATGAGTGGTACTAGTTTAAAATCCATTTCCAGGAGCTACTGCCTTAACACTATATCCCCACACATTATTATATTAGACTGACATATCTGCTAAAATACCCCAACAGCAGCCCTTACTACATGTCATTCAACTTATTTAGCAACAATGCTGACATTGCATTAATTAAAAGTTTCTATTAAACAGAAGCTCAGTATTGGACAAACCCAATTTAATCACACATTTTCTACATTCATATCAATAGGAGTCAGTCCTAATAAAACTACTAATTAAACTCCCAGTAAGTTGATGACCTTCCGATTCCCCCAAGTACCTCTGGTAATGTAAGAAAGCTCTCCCAAATTATTCTATTTTTAAAAAATTATGGCTAGATCTTTGGAGAGACAATTACCAAGTCAATTGCCCATCTAGTACAATACTGCCTACTCTGAATGGCAGTGGATCCCCAGGATTTCAAGAGGAGGCCTGCTGTGTTTCTTGATCTTTTTTTTTTTTAACTGGAGATGTGCCTTGAACAGCGATTGCACCTGGAACCTTCTGCATGCAAAACATCTCTCTCTGCAAACAAACATTACATGGCAGGATTTGCCCCCCAACCCCCCCCCCCAGAGAAAGTACTCTCCCCACTGCCCAGCGTTCTCCCACATTCTGTCAAAGATGCAGTACCAACAGTTAGATGCACCTAGCTTATTTTAATGACTTAAATGACCCTAACTGTACATAGGACTGGGCTTTTAACAACACAGTGTCCTAGTATACATACTCTACATCAACCGTCCCCAACCTGGTGCTGGAATTACAACTTCCGTCATCCAAAGCCGACATGGGGCCAAGACAGAAGTTGAAATTCAAGAGATCTGAAAAGACCACACAGATGCACCCTACTGCCACTCAGCAACCATCACCTTTCTGGGGACTACTAACTACTGCATCCTTGCCAGGGCTCGACTGTTCTGCTTCTTTTCCCTACTTCCACAGGCAAAGAATTAAAAAAAACAAGACACACAATCAGAACACGTAACACACCTCTGTGTCACAAACAACATGACCTAAGTATTAAACATTTTGGACACAGACCTCTCCAGACCTGCCCCTTCGTTATCTATGCTTCTCCCACACGCACACACTTATTAGGGGGTAATCGGTCCTGGGTTCCAACCAAGACAGGAACCTTCAGCCACCTCCTACACTTATCAGGGCGGCATTCTTCCTCTCGAGATGGTTTTGCCACCCTGTGACATACACAATCACAAAGGGAATTTCCAAAGCCACATCACGAAGTGGAAAGAGAAAATGAGTTCACTTGTCCCGTCCCCCGCCAGCCCGGGGAAAAGGGAGATACAGCGGAGTATTTTCAGCCCAGCCCTGGTCTATTCCCAACCAAGCACTAAAAAGGGGGTTTCAATTTCCCCCTTCCCTCCCCACAACTAATACAAGGCAACTGTCAGTACATACAGAACAGGATTTCCGATTCCCAACGCCACTGGAGGAGGGGAGAGGATTAACAGAGGTGGGGAAGCATGTTCACCATCAGTCTCGTAATACACATATCATTCGTGTGTGTGTGTGTATATATAAATATATATACACACATATATCTCAACCCCACCGATTATTATTTTTTGGTGCTAGTGCCCTTAACGACGGGCCTCTGGCGTCTTCCCTTGTCTCACCAATTAAAATGCATAAAATCCACCCACCCAAGACCCAGCAAACTCATGGCAACTGCATGACTTCCTGTAACACACACACAGCCCTTGCACATTTACCTGAGAGTAAACCCCTCACGGATCTCTCTGAACTTCCACGTGAACATGAATAGGGATAGGATCGGGCTGTCCCAGGTTCCTTTCCACAAAGACCAACTCCTTGCTGTTCTCATAAGCACGGCCGCCCCCGCCGCCGCCCCCTCCCCAAAGGTGGGGGGAGAGGCCCCTCTCACGCTTTTCAACGGGGGCACCACAACATGGCGGCGCAGCCGTTCTTCCCCCCTCCGCCCTCGGGCTTCCCTCAGCCTACCCCTCTCCAAACTGCCCCGGACCGCGCCAGTCCTCTTCGCCCCACCTCTAGGCGCAGCCTAACCCGCTCCGCGCGCCTCTCCTCCCGCAGCCGCCGCGCTCGGCTTTCACGGACACAAACTCGCGCACAAAATGGCGGCCGCCTTTCCCGAGCCCGATACCGCCGAGGGAAAAAAAAACACGCACGGCACAGCCCCGCCTCCCCTCGCACGCCTTCGCCAATGAGAGCGCGGCGAATCCGAACGGCTAGCCAATAGGAATCGTGTCCGCCTGTTGCTAGGGTTGGGAGCGAGCGTAGAGCAGTGACGGAGGAAAGGGAGGCAAAGGAGGGAGGCTGGAGCAGCAGCTGTTGTTTGATTTGAACCTCTCTGGAGAGGGGCATGACGGGAAAAATGAAGGGTTGGGGGAGGCCGCTGACGGTGTGAGGCGAAGGGGCGTGGCAGCCGCTGAGGAGGGCTGTCTCGCTCCACTTCCAGCTCCCCCCGCCAGCATTTGAGTTACTAGTCCTCAGTGAGGATGCTGAGCAAACGTAGCACCCTGCAGTCTGGGAGAAAAGCTGACACAACGGTTGCGTGTCTGCTTCAAGACTCCTCAGCCTTTGTGTGGCAATTCCTCCGGGCTTTCAAAACTAACAAACAAACAAAAAAAACCTGGCTGTTCAGGCGGGCATTTGGGGTGGGTCAGGGATTTTTGGAGCAGTGTTGTTTTGTTGTGTTGTTTTTTATTTGATTATGTAAATTTGTTATTAGTGTTGTACTCCGCCCAGAGTGGCCAGGCAGTCGGCCAGGTGGGCGGTTAATAAATCAAGTAAATACATGTGAACAACTGGTGGCATCGTTGCTCCAAAACGATTTTATATCCTCCCCAGCTGCACAACCGAATGTTCAAATCACAGAGTATGGAAGAAAGAATTTTAAAAGGGCTGTAGTGCTTGCCTGGCATGCTATGGTCCATGGGGTCACGAAGAGTCGGACACGACCGAACAACAACAAGTGCTTGCCTACAGTTTTGCTTTAAAATAAGTGTTTTGTAGAATAAAAGCAGGAAGGAGTTAAATGATGGAATTTGCCACTACAAAATATCGTGATGGTCACCATTTTGGATGGCTTTACAGCAGGATTATACATATTCAGGGAGAATAAGGCTATCAATGGCTACTAGTCTACAGGACAGGAAGGCCTGGCGTGCTATGGTCCATGGGGTCACGAAGAGTCGGACACGACTGAACGACTGAACAACAACTAGTCCTGATGGCTATATGCTAACTCCAGTATCAAAGGCAGTGTGCCTATGTGCACCAGTTGCTGGGGAACATGGGCGAGAGGATGCTGTTGCAGTCATGTCCTGCTTGTGGATTTCCCATAGGCAGCTGGTTGGCTATGGTGTGAACAAAATACTAGACTAGATGGATCCAAAATCTGACTGAGCATGGCTTACCTTATAGTTTCATGTTACATTTCTGGATGTATGGAATGTGACAACTATGCCTAAGCACATTTGCACCGTAACTCCAGACCCTTTACTGTTGCATGGTAGCAACATTATTATGGAACCTAGCCATTCTTGAGGGGGTCAGGTGGTGAGGCTACACTTCCAGGAACTGGACCACTTGCCTAGAGTGTAGTTTCCCTCAGGGGTAGAGTTCCCTACCATTAGGTATAGTGTGGCAACCACCTCAGGCAGCAAATGCTGAGGGATTGCAGTGGCAGCCCCCAAAGCCATTCCTCATGAGCCCCCTGGAGCATTACTCACTCCTCGTGGATAGAGCTGTGAATGCCACACAGCTTATCTTGCATCCCTAATGCCCTCAGGTGTAGTGGAGGACACAATCCCGCCGAGGTCAGTATTAAACTAAGATTCAACTGCTAGTCCAGTTGGCTTCTGTACATGGAATGGAGTGGAGCGCCATCTTGTCCTTTGCCTCAAGCAACAAAAATGTCTTGGGCCAGCCCTGCTTTCCCTCCAACAATACAGGAATTGGCCCTGGATTCTAGGGCATGTAAAGAGGAACACACGGTTGTATTCTGCATGAATACGCCCAGTGAGAGTATCACATCATCTACAAATTCTGACATTTACTCCAACGGTAATCCGCCATTTGTGGTGGAGAGCATGCCTAGGCCCATGGAATGGGTACACACCACTGTGTGAATCTGGGCTCATCTCTGTACATAGGAGTTCAGCTCCAGGGCAAGTGCTTGAACTGGTCTTAGGTCTGGTTATGCTAGGAAGCCATCATGATTGGCTACACACACACACCCCACGTGCACAAGCAGTTTAGACCAGGCTTCATCATGCTGTTGCCCTCCAGATGTGTTGGACCCCAACTCTCATAATCCCCAGGTAGGGGATTGTGGGCATTGTAGTCTGACACATCTGGAAGGCACCAGGTTGGGGGAGGCTGGTTTAGACATGTATGTGCTTAACAGGCTTGCTTAACAAGGGGGCAAAAGGAGCACTGGGGCATCAGAGCCCAACACAAGACAACAAATATCTTCAAGTGCTTAATGCTTAATCAATGCTTAATGTTAATTTGTCAGTCAACACGCTGCATTTACACTCACTGCTAAGGCTGCCAGCCATCTGGAAATCAAATGGCTTTTAGGGTATCTGTGACTCCCCCTCCTCCCCATTTTTGAAAAAAAGAAAGGGGAAAACTGGCACCCCTGCCTCCCTCCGGCTTCTCCCTTCCTTCAATACTTGTTAAAAATTATTTCGATGTGTGTGATGTACATGGAACAGCACTGCAAAATTTAAAATGGCTTATGTAAGCTGAAATGTTAGAGGTGTAACATCATTTTCCCTTACCCCATCAGATTTCTTGAATGGTCTTGTTTTCAGTGAATGGTCACTCCGGAAGAGAGCAGTGGACAGGAAGGCCTGGCATGCTATGGTCCATGGAGTCACGAAGAGTCGGACATGACTTAACGACTGAACAACAACAACAACAACAAGTTTTCAGATGGGCCCTGAACATAATTTCTATACCCTCTTTTATTTTGATACCAGGGGAACTTTTTCTGATGAAAATTTTCTGATCAAACTTCCCTTTTTTGCATCAGAATTCATTAGGCTGGACACACCTAAACCATTCTGATGGAGTAATATTCTCTGAAGACCAGGAGATCAAATTCCTGTCAATATTCATTATATCAGTTCTTCACCTGAATATAATACATATGGGTATATCAAGCAGAATAACATACTCTACACAGACTCTGCTGCTATGAGTCTTTACAAATTACTAATCTTTTAAAAAATTCTAATAGGAATTACCATTTCTTACCCCAAAAGTAACCCTTCCTGTTCATAATAACAGAAAGGCTCTCTGAGGTAGAACATCTAACTGTAGATGTAAAAACATATTAGCTGCTGGCAATAAAAAAGGAATTTAACAGACCCGTAGAGCTTCAGCTATTGGGCAGTACAGGAATGTAATAAATACATCTGAAGCCTTAGAAGAATCATCAGCTAAAAATAAGCATTTCCTACCACATCTGGGACGCGTACTTATATACCAACCTCTAGTAGCAACGGTCCTCCCAAGGACACGTATATCAAGTTACAAATGAAAGAATGGTTTTGTTGTTGTTCAGTCGTTCAGTCGTGTCCGACTCTTCGTGACCCCATGGACCATAGCACGCCAGGCCTTCCTGTCCTGTGCTCTCTCCCGGAGCGTGCTCAAGTTCATATTCATTGCATCCGTGATGCTATCTAGTCTCTTCTATTCCCCCAGCTGTAGGCACAGTCTCAGCTACAGCAGCCTTGAAACAGGGAGGCAAAAAACCTCCTCCCCCCCCCTTTCAGGTGTGTTCAATAACCTTCCAGTCATATGCATGACATCACATAACTCCTGTTGCTGCTTCCAGGTAAATATAACTTTTTCTGATAGTAGGGTAAGGATAAGGCCGTTGACTACAAAAGTAGAGACTCAGTATGTTCTTTTCTTGTCCACTCTGCCCATCTTTTGGACCACTGCAATTGTAGACTTTCCCTCTTTGCATTTCTGACTTCTTTGGCTGCTAAATAATGCATGCAGCAGAATCTGATCCTGTTTTACAGAATTTAGTTTGAGCTTGGCCACATTTTGAATAGAGTAATGACATCTGAAAGGAAGTGTGGGCAGGAAAAGGGAACCAGGTTTTGTTTGTAATACTGAGCGTGCTCCATTGCACATGAGCCTGCTCAGTAACATACCTTTTTAAAAATGTGACAGGGTAAGGGGAAGTGATGTTACACTAGCAGCGAGGAGGCAGAGGAGAAGGTGGTGGTAGTGAAGGGAGTGGAAGTGGAAGTAGCAGCTCAAGGCCTAGCAGGAATAGGGGGTAGCTGGCAGATGGGACGTCCTTGCAGGAAATGGGCAAGAGCAGGAAGAATAAAGGAGGCTCTGTTCCTTGAATTTCCTGGCTGAGCTTGAAGTATTTATTTATTTGTTTGTTTTTATTTAGTATTACATTTATAACCTGTGTTTTTTCCCCCAAGAAGCCCAAAGTGCTTACACGATCCTCCTCTCCATTTTATCCTCACAACAGTCCCGTGAGGTAGCTTAGGCTGAGAGTTAATGACTGGCCCAGAATTACCCAATGAGCTTTGTGGACGAGTGGAGACTAGAACCTGGATCTCCCAAGCTCCAATCCAACACTCTAACCACTACACCACGTTGGCTCTCAGTTGCACCACCTGCCTAGCACTCACTTGCCTGTTTGCAGGGATGTATGAGAAATTGTTTCAGTTCATTTTTGACCAGAATCTACCCAGTTTGACCCTCCTGGAGCTGAGCATGGAACCAAACACAATCTGCAGTTGAAGTCCATACTTATCCAAGCTTGTGATGTGATCTGTGGGAGAAACAACAACAAAAAGCTGGAAAATGTGTACATCTCAAAAATGTGCATGAAAAAATGTACTTTTCAAAAATGCATGCAAACACATTTTAATCAGTGGGAGAAGATGAGTGCATTTAAAAAATGCACACAACTGATGCGTACATTTTGGGAAATGAGCACAAAAATAGGCACAAATTTTTGTAAAAAAAGAAAATAACAAAGGTTGCAATCTGAATATGGACGTGAGTCAAAATGAGCTTCGAGGTAGAATTTGGAGAACTTTGACATGCTCTCATTTTGCTGATTTGCACAACCCTATCTGTTTGCCTTCCAGCCTGCCCCATAGGAAGCCCTGCTTAGCCAGACAGCAAACGCCATGAAAATAGTGACAGCCACATCAGGGCCAGTGCTCCCTGCATACGTGTGAGAGAGAATGCATGTGTGACTGGGGTGGAGTCTCAGAGAACATTGGGCAAGTCAGTTGTGTGTGTATATCTGCATAATAAGACTGTGAAAGCTCTGCATTTCCTACATTTTTAATCCCATGATCATATAATGCATATAATATCATATAATGCAGAAGTAAGGGGAAAGAATGCTCTAGCCTCATCAACAGACCAAATAGCCACCAATTGCTATTCAAGCAAAACGCCAGCAAGGGAAGATGACCCTGGCCCAAAGTGCATTTCAATGCCCTCTTACCATCTGATTCTGACCTTGAAAAACTTATCTCTTTTCCCTCCGTCCACTCCCCTTCCCTTGTGTGCCTCATCTTTTTAGTTTGTACTCCTGATGGCAGGGCTTCTCTTTCTTTTTTTGACTGATGTGAGCTGCTTGGGGAGAGAAGAATGGTCTGAAAAGCAGGATGAAAAGGCAGTAAATAAATAATAATAAATACCAATCTGTAGTCCATGGCTTGGCTGGCTAGTGATCAGCTCAGCATGTGTTCTCTGCCATGGATTTGCTTATTTCCTTGACACTACTCTTAATAGTGTAAAATAAGGAAATGTTTTCCAAAACATCTAGAAGTTCAGATCCTTTAACATATTGTCTGTGGCTGGGCTCAAGTCTTTGTGTTATCTCCTGTGCAGTCACCTTTAGTTCTTTGGGCTGCTTCTAGATGAGGCTTTTGCTGTGCAATCGCCCTGCCTTGTTCACAAATTGGGGGGAGGGGGGCCCTAATCAATGTCATCTTCCATTTGTAAATGCCCCCCCCACCACCATGTTTTCCCACTGCTTCTGCCATCTTTTTTCTTACCACAAAACTTTATGGAGGGAAAGACAGAATAGTTAGTTGCACACTGTGGTGCAGCCAGGGGTGGCCCCCTTGCCGTCAAAGTCCAGGCCTTCCCCCAATCCCAGGAGGCCCCCATATGCCGATCTAGAGAGCAGCAGAAGCAAAGTCCATTTTATTCCTGTAGTCATGATGGTGCCATAACTTAGGTGAGTTTAAAATGTAACACTGCACATGCTCAGACAGTTTTTTTAAATTAGAGTTGGTCAACACTTTTGCTTTTGTTCTAATATATCAGGAACGTGGAAACAGTTGTAAAGCATGGAATGGGGGTGGGGGGAGAAATGTTAGCTGTATGGTTCACAACTGAAGTTATACACATGGTCATCAAAAAGGGCCTTCCATAAGGCCATTAAAGGCTCAATCCTATGCATGTTTAGACAAGAAAAAAGTCCTACAACTCCCAGCATTCCCCAGCCAGCTATGCCGGCTGGGGAATGCTGGGAGTTGTAGGACTTTTTTCTATCCCAAAATGCATAGGATTGCATGCTAAGTCCAGGGTCTAAAATTACCTTGCTGCCCTACTGGTTGTACAGTGTCTTTTGACGGGTGCCCCTAGGAGCCCTCCATTTGGAAGCACCCTTGCTTTGTATTTCTTTCACAGCTGTAGTCCCAATGGCGGCGTGACTGGTAAGCACAGGCAGTAACTGTACACCTTATAGAAACAGAGCATGTTCTGTACCTCCAGACTCGTCCCTTGACCCCCGCTGGGTTCTGCCCAGGTAACAAAATGTTCTTTTTCAAGGGTTGGCAAGTGTGTTCTTTGGCCAGAACACTGAAAGCTGGTTTACTTATCACTGGGCAGTTATGTAGAATATTGCCTGCATGCTTTTCTCTTATTTATTTATTCATTTATTTATGTCTCATGTTTTTTGCATCACCTTTCATCCAGCAGCCCTACAGAAAAGGTCTAGAGACATGCAGCCTGATGTGCATGATTACACAGGAAGAAGTCCCACCGGGCTCAGCCGGGATTACTCCCAGGTAAGTGTCTGTAGGATAGTAGCCCTGTGTGCCTTCGCCGCTTAAACATAGCTGCAGATTCAGGGAAAGGGCCCTGTAATATTCTGTGGGGGCCGCCCCCTCCTCATCGCTACTCCCCTAGTGTAAACTGTCTAGTAAACGAGTAAACCATCACCACCTCTACAAATTGGCTTTTGAAACCAATTTTAAAATTTATATAATTAAAAATGCACTTAAAAGTCTATAAATCTTCCCTCCCTGTCCCTTATTCCTTGTGTGTCATGTCACAAATTTAGACTGTAACCCCCAGGGCAGGGACTGTCCTGCTACTTATCTTTGTAAACAGCTCTGGGAGTCTTTTTGGTGAAGGGAGCCTACATCCTTCCCCCTCTGAAGTGCCGCTGCTAGACAGGGGAAATCACTGTCTAGCAGAAACGTAGAGTGGCTGGACAGCGGAGGTGAAGGTCGCGCCCTTATTTACTAATAATAGTAGAGTCTTTGAATTCTGTGCCTTGGGAGGCTTACAATGAAGATAATAACAGTACATTAAGGTTGCAATCCCATGAAGATAGTTGGCAGTCTCCGAGCTCTGTTTCCAAGCACAGAGACATAGCCAGAACCACGTTGGCTGGGCGGGGGGCGGGGGTGGGGGACGGTTTCTGGGCTCCAAGGTCTCAGAGCCCAGAAACTGAACAAGCCCATGTCCTCCCAGATGCTGTCATGGGGACACAGGATTGCTTCCTTACTGTTTCAACAGTAAAACATTCTTGTGGAAGCTGAGAATTCCTCAGCTTAAAAAACAACAAACTAACTAAAGCCAACAAATATTAACATCTTTTAATAGAGGTATTAAAATCAATAAATGTTTTAGTTTTTTTTGCAGTCCTGAGCAAAAATGAACAGCATACAAGAACATCTGGAAGCTAATAGACCCACAGTCCTGGCTTATCCATCAGCAATAGTACCACTGAATTCCATAGGACTTTCTTTCAGGTACCTATACATAGGCCTGCAGTCTGAGACATGCTTATTTTGGTTAAATATTCCAAAGTGTAGAGGTCTCATCTGCCACATTTTAATCATCCAGATTAATTATGTAACTCACTTTGAAGATTTCTTATAAATGGGTCATTGTGCAGTAAACTATATTATTGCTACTAATTATAAATGGAAAAACTGGGGAGGGCTAGAAACTTTGATATTAAAAATAAATGAGAGCTGGGTTGTATTAAAGCAGGAGTGGGGAACCTCTGTCAGCCCAAGAGCCAAATGCAATGTTGCACAAGCCCTTGAGGGCTGTATTCCATTGTTGGGTGGAGCCAAATGCAAAAGGGGTGGAGCCAAAATACACACACAAAAATCCCAGCATGTTGTAGCTTAAAGCTGTTACTGCCAGTTATTAAGCTTTAGAGCCTTTTAGAATGGGAAAAAGCTGCACAAAACCCAGGAAACTACCCAATGATTGGTGGTTAGGGGAAGGGGCCAGGGGAAAGGGATGTGGCCATCTGGAGAACTCCAGAAGGCCACACTGGGACCCCAGGAGGGTGGATTTGGCCGAAGGGCCTTACATTCCCAACCCCTGTGTTAAAGAGACCTCAAGCTGCCACCGTGCTTCGGGCACTGCATTGTGTTTACTTCTCTTCACAGATGATATTATTAGACACAGAGTCAAAGTCTTATTAGACACAGAGTCAAAGCCATCATCAGGACCTGGCATGGTCAGGCCTCTGCCCCAGCAGCTCCTTGGCCCTGAAGCTCCTCATCCTCACCATTGTCATTATTCCCCCTTCTAGGCTTTCTGTGCCTCTGCTGGGGGGACAGAGGCCCCAGTTTAGAAAACCATGCCTTACAGAACCTAACCAACCTCTGCATTGCAGGTTAATTATTTCAGGGATCATACAAGTCCACTACTGACGTTATGTAACTCAATGTGCTACAAACCCAATGTGGACGGTTCAACACGGACAAGATGTTTGGACAGGTACGTGCGACCCCTTGCACGTTGGATCCCTACCCTTCATGGCTAGTGAAATCTAGCAGGAAAGGGACAGGTGGTTCGGTCGGGGGGGGGGGGGAATAAATGTGTCCTTATGAGAGGGAGTGGTCCCAAGTCACTTGAAAGAAGTGGCAGTAAGACCACTCCTAGAATCATAGAATCATAGAATAGTAGGGTTGAAAGGGGCCTACAAGGCCATCGAGTCCAACCCCCTACTCAATGCAGGAATCCGTCAGAGCATCCCTGACAGATGGCTGTCCAGCCTCGTCTTGAACGCCTCCAGTGTGGGAGAGCCCACTACCTCCCTAGGTAACTGGTTCCATTGTCATATTGCTCTAACAGTCAGGAAGTTTTTCCTGATGTTTAGCCGGAATCTGGCTTCCTGTAACTTGAGCCCATTATTCCGTGTCCTGCACTCTGGGATGATCAAGAAGAGATCCTGGCCTTCTTCTCTGTGACAACATTTCAAGTACTTGAAGAGTGCTATCCTATCTCCCCTCAGTCTTCTCTTCTCAAGGCTAAACATGCCCAGTTCTTTCAGTCTCTCTTCATAGGGCTTTGTTTCCAGTCCTCTGATCATCTTTGTTGCCCTCCTCTGAACCCTCTCCAGTTTGTCTGCATCCTTCTTAAAGTGTGGTACCCAGAACTGGACACAGTACTCCAGATGAGGCCTAACCAGTGCTGAGTAGAGGGGAACTAGTACTTCCCAGGATTTGGAAGCTACGCTTCTATTAATGCAGCCCAAAATAGCATTTGCCTTTTTTGCAGCCACATCACATTGTTGGCTCATATTCAGCTTGGGATCGACAACAATTCCAAGATCTTTCTTGCTTGTAGTGTTGTTGAACCACGTATCCCCCATCTTGTAACTGTGCATTTGGTTTCTTTTTCCTAGGTGCAGAACTATCCTTAAGAAGGGCTCCGAGGTTGGTTCCTGGAGAACCAACCTTCCCCCCACTTCCATGCTGCCTCACAGGTAGCACGGAATGACCCCATGCTCCATGTTCATAAGAGAAGTGCGGAGCAGCCAAAACAGGGCGTTCTGGGGAGCATTCCGGGGCGGGGAAGGCAGAAATGCCAGTATGACACATCCTATGTGTCGTCCGGCAGCCTCCTCCCCCGCTCCGCCTTCCCGCGGCTAGACAGCCAAAATTGGCTGTCTAGCCGCAAATGCAGGGCAGGAGAAGCGCAGAGGGGACGATCCCCTCCGTGCTGCTCCTGCCCTGCATTGGATAGGTGGTCACCTCTGAGTTCAGAGGCGGCCGCCTATCTCCACAGGATTGCACCCTAAATATTGCTTACAGAATTTCAGTAGCCAAAAAGCCATCCAGTTCCAATGCTATTGAAGGATGAAGCAAGAAAATCTGGGTCAGTGTCTTTGAAGAAAGGTTCTAGAAACTAGGCAAGCAACCTCTGCCTCATCATGGGGAAATTATAGGCTGCCTTTACTCACACTTCTGTTATTTTCTGCTGAGAATGAACAGTTTCTTTGCTGTCGACAACCACAAGATGTGCCCCATGGTCAGTGAGAACTCCATAAACCACAATATTTACTGACAGCTAAGAAAACTTCCCTTGCTGTTGAGAAGAACAAAGATTATACAGGTTACCCAGCCAAGCAGCTTCTTGGTAGTACCATCTTTCAAACCTAATTTTTCCCCAAAGCAATCTTGGTTGCCTTGTCTTGTTTGAAATCTTAATTTGGAATATGTGATCCAGAACACTTATTCACAACCGTTATGCTAAAGAAATACACCCGGGATAGCATCCAAGGGTTGTATCTGATGTTAGTCCTGCTTAGAGTAGACTCATTGAAATGAATGGGATTTAAGTTAGTAATGACTAACTTAAGTCCCATTGATTTCAATGGTTCTACTCTAAGCAGGACTAACATTGGATACAACCCCAACAGAGCACCACCACTAATGTAAACAATGTTGCACTAACATAAACTATTTCTAGTGCATCGGCAGGTAACTTCTGCCCATGATCCCCTCCGTGCTTCTCCTGCCCTGTATTGGATAGGCCTCTGAGTGCCATAGGATTGCACCCTTCTTTTTATGCTTTTACTGTTTTACCTTTTATGTTCACTGCTCCAAAATCAGTTTTAGATATGGAGAGGCATATAAATATTGTAAATAAAATAAATAATAAATAAATTGAACAAACCAACCAACCACAAGGCTGTTCTGCTTCTGATGGTCTGTATGGATGCATTTGCATATGGTCCAGCTGTCCCTATTTGCCAGGGACAACGTCTATGTTTTGTTGGGTGTCTCTGGTAAATCATCATCCTCATTTTGTCCCTGTTTTTGCCTTTGGAGGATGCCTTGTTTAAATGTTGTGGGTATCATTCTCCAGGACTTAACATAACATCTCTCCCCAGGATCTCTAAAAGCACAATCCTATACATGACTACTCAAAAGTAACTTTGAGTGAGCTCAACAGGGCTTACTCCCACAAAACTGGCTATAAGAGTGCAGCCTAGGGCTGCTCTCCTATACACCGGGAGTGGGCAACATGTGGCCCACGGGCTGCATGCAGCCCTCCAGTGGGAGTTTTGCAGCCCCACCAGGTTACCTTCCTGCGCAGCGCAGCCCCCACCTCTGCCACACTGCCAGATTCCCAGTGATTCTGCTGGGGGAAAAGGAATGTGGGGAGCAGAATTGCTTCTCTGCAGAATTGCAGTCCCTTTAGCCCGCCAAACAGGTGTTTGGAAGGCTGAGGGGGAGAGCAATTCTACTGGGAAACAAAGCGCATGCCCCCGCCCGTGTGCCTTTCCCCCCCAGCAGAATCACCGGGAATCTGGTAGCGCAGCCACTTCTGGTTATGGTGCAGATGCAGAGGGTGAGGGGCGCTGTCCCCTTGAGGGCGGCAGCGAGTCCAATGCAGCTCTCCCAACCCTCCATCGTTGCCCACCACTGCCATACACACTTACTGGGAGTAAGCGTCCTTGAATACCGTGGGGCTTACTTCTGAATGGACATGTGTAGGATTGTGCTGTAAATCTCTGAGTGTGGGGATGGATGCGTCCGCCTTGAAGGCACATGGACATAAACGCGTGGGCATGAATGCCAAGACCATCTAGTCTACAATCTGTCATTTTACAGATGGCCACTCCGGAGGCGTATATCTTTCATTCAGCATGGTCAGGCAATTATGCTTTCCTAATATATCCTCTCTTTGAAACTCAGAGGACGGACGATTGAAAGGTAAATGAATATTGCAATACATACAGCAGGTGGAGCAGAGTTTACAGCAATATTCAATAGAGTGTAGCAGATGCAGGCCATGATCCTTGGTGAGGAAATAAAAGTGTCTTCCTATTTTTATTTGTGAAATAAAGGCTATCTTCACACCTGGCATTTCATCCCACTACAAACCGGTCCTTTTGATTCCAGATCCTTTCTGGGATTTAGACTGCTCCTGTATACAGGCATATCTCATAGTGCGTCCCTCGCTCTGTACCTTTTCATGGTTGGGTGAAGCTTCACGGAACAATTAGGACAGAAGGAGGCTGTTGGCCCCACGCCCCCTCCCCTGATCCTGTAACATGATTGATGGCTCCACTCGTCCCTCCACTCCTCCACAGCAGGAAGGAAGTCAGAAGCCTTTCTAGTGGCCTGGATAGTAGGCTATGCAAGCTGGTCCCCTCAAGGGAGAGTCTTCTTGGTGGCTTACCCCAAGGTTGATGGCACTACTAGTCCTTCTCTGCTAAATATGTCAGTGTGTGATGGAATTAAATGCAGTATATTGCTTGCACTACTGAGTTTGAAGGGTATACCAATGACTGGTTCCCCAACTACAAAAGGAAGAAATCCACAAACGGACTTGTATACAGTCAATGAACCAGGCCATCCCTAGCAGCCCCCCCGCCCCAAGGTGACTGCTTCACAGGGGACACCTTCTTCATTACACCTGGCTTGCTTTCCCACACACACACTGTTGTTGCTCTTGCCTCTTATTCTGGCTTCCCAATGACCCTGTAAGGTGGGCTACGAGAAGAGATAGTGGCTGGCTAGGTGGGAGGGAGTACTATGGAAAACCACCTCAGCATTACTGTCTTATCTAAAACAACTCCACACACAAAAATAAAACCATTAAAAATGACCATTCCAAGCTCTGCTTGATGAATTTATTCAGGGGAGGAGAAAAGGCACTTTAATACCCATTGAAATCCTAACTGTCAAGCCTTTCTCCTGTGTGGCTGAGAAGGGAGACTCCCCCATCCACCCTGGGAAGAAAAAAACCCATCAATCTGGTGAGCAAAAGGGAGAAGAAGCAGTCAGTGAAGTCAATGGGAGGGGGAGGTTCAAAGTAAATGCAGCAAAGGGGATGGGACACCTTAAGACTGCAACTCTAAGTAGACTTACAATGCACTCCTATGCATGCCTACTCAGAAGCAAGCCACTTCTTTCCTTTCCTGGCACTTACTCCCAGGAAAGGAAAGCCTTACATCCCATGAGTTGACTCAGAAGTAAGCATTGCTGTGTTCCAGGGGATCTCGGAGAAGCATTTGGGATGGTTATCCACTTTACAGTTCAAGAGCCCATAGTGGAATGGGAGAGAGAGGCAGAAACGGTCCCTGGAAGCGTGGTCAGTGACCTCCCCTGCCCCCGATGTGTTGTCATGACAGTGTTATTCAACACTGCCCAGCAACACCCCGTAGCACACGCCCACACAAAGCAGGACAAAGCGCCAGAGGGGAAATACACAGGGGGGAAATGGTGATTTCAATCCGTTTTTCCCCATTCTCAGATAGCACAAGAAGAGGGAGGGGAAGTTGAGAGATAGCAGCAGGAGAGCAGCAGCATCGTTTAAAACTCCCATGAAAACCAGTGATTAAAGAAGAACGATCCTGCTAAAAAACCAAGGTGTGAAGAGAGCCAAAGTATGTACTTTCAAACAACAGTAGTTTACATATTCTTCTTAATATATAAAGTGCATACATTTCTCTATGCAAAGCACAGAGATTAAGAGCAGTATCCAATTGGACACAAATGCTAATGTACATAACGTTACGCTAGTGTAAGGGACCTCTAGCACAACACCAACAGCATTACTTGACACAATGGGATTCCCCAGAAAATCCATTGCAGCAGCTAGAGGTGCATTATGATAGCGCATCAGAACATAAGAAGAGCCCTGCTGGGTCAGACCAAGGGTCCATCTAGTCCAGCATTCTGTTCACACAGTGGCCAACCAGTTGTCGACCAGGAACCCACAAGCAGGGCATGAGTGCAACAGCACCCTCACACCCATGTTCCCCAGCAACTGGTGTACATAGGCATACTGCCTCTGTTACTGGTGGTAGGACATAGCCATCAGGACTAGTAGCCATTGATAGCCTTCTCCAGGAATTTGTCCAACCCTGTTTTAAAGCCATCCAAACTGGTGGCCATCACTACATCCTGTGGTAGCGAATTCCACAGTTTAACAATGCGCTGTGTGAAGAAGTCCTTCCTTTTCTCTGTCCTGAATCTCCCACCAACCAGCTTCATGGGATGACCCCATTGGCTTCTAGTATTTTGAGAGAGGGAGAAAAATGTCTCCCTATCCACATTCTCCACACCATGCATAATTTTGTAGACCTCTATCATGCCTCCCCTTACCCTCCTTTTTCCAAGCTAAACAAGCCCAGCTGTTGTAACCTTCCCTCGTAGGGGAGATGCTCCAGCCCCTTGATCCTTTTAGTTCAAGGGGTGTGGTGGCTTCATTTATGCTAGTGCTCATACATAGTGCATTGGATACTGCCCTAAATCCAGAGGCTTACAATGTCAAAGACAGTACACAAAGGAAAAAGGGATGGGGGAGGGAAAAGGAAAAGAAGGAAACTCGAGCACCAATTCTTAAAGGTACACAATTGTTCTTAGAATTACCAGCTAAAATGGGGATAGTTCAGGGACACAGGAGGAGGCAAATGGTAATGGAATGGGCCTCTTCCTCTGCTGCTGTGGCAATAAAGTATTTCTGCTGTAAAGTACTTCTGCAGTAAAGTATTACAGTAATGCCTACACTCCCGAGCCACACCTAAGCAGCATTACTTTACTCCAGAAATAACTTCACAAAGATGGCATGGAGGACAAGACAGAAGTTAAGTACTTCGTTGCTGAAAAGACTGCTGTTTAAGAGCGACTTGGCAGTGCATTCATGACAGAAGTGCTATACTGGGAAAGCCAACTACTGTTGTTTGAGCGGTGTGAGCATGCCTTATTTATGAGAATTAAATTATTCCGACCAAAAAGTGAGAATTCAACAGCTTAGCACTCTTCAAATAATTTCTGCACCCAAATGTTCCCCAGCTGAGTCTGAATGAAGCAAAACGTTTTGCCAAATTGCTTATTTCATTAATGGGGCAAATGGGTGCATTTGCTAACATCAGTCAGCCAGTATTCCTTACGTATTACTGAAGAAAAAAAGTGGATACAGTTAAGACCTACTTTTAAGTACCCACATGCTGTGAATTTGGAGGAAGAAATAAATAATCACAGCTCCAGAGTTTAAAAATACCAGCTCTAAAGGCAATGTCATTTATCAATTTGTGTTTCCATGGTAAATAATGATAAATAATGCACTTCACCAAAGTAAGGTTGAAATCCAATGCACACTGACTTAGGAGTCAGCCTCTTTGTACACAGGGGAACAGGGGGAGGGACTCCCAAATAAACATTCAAAAGGTTACAAAGAAAGTGATTAGAATCAGTGGAGGTTGTCAGTGGGGCAGTGAATCAGCACTGAGTTTCAATCAGAACTCTAAAGGAGCTATCCAAGGACAAAAAGAGAATGCCTTCGAATAGAGGACGGTCCTCTGGCAGCTCTTCAGATAGAGGACAGTCCTCTGTTAAAGAGGACACAGGGCCACCCTATTTGTAAAGGTTCTTGGCAAATTAGTAAAAACAATTTTACTTCCTTCAGTTGTTTCCTTGTGGCAGTTTTAAGGAACTGTCAGCATTGTTTACCATCACTGCATGAACATTTCTTAAGCAGGACAAACACCCAAACAGTTCTGAAGGCTGATGGTATGGCAGAAACCTGAATTGGAGAGATATTTTGGTATTTCACAAGGCCTCTTTTGGCCTAGGGGAACTATTTATGGTGCTGCTGAAAAGCAAAGCATTTCTTGTATTGCAGAAATGAAACAAGGGGAAAGGGGGTGGAAGGAAAAAACGTAACAGGAACATACGTGAAAAGTAAAAATGAAAAAGGACCATATGAAATGTTTTCAGAAGTTTGATTTTAGATCAGGTGAAGCCCCATTGTGTTAATGTTTAGGATTCCAGCAGCACAATGCTGTCCGTGGGTACTTGAGTCAAAAGTAAACCCTGTTGGGTTCAATGGGGCTTACTCCCAGGTAAGTGGCTATAATGAAGGTGCAGATTTCTTAATTTAAACTGAGTGTAAATGACAATGTTCCTGCTGAGGGACAAACTCCACGTGATGTGCAACTGTGTAACAGTAGCCCAATTACCCTTTTTAAAAAAGAAAAGCCAACTTAGGCAGGGGCAACTGAGGGCAGATAGGCAGCAATGGAGGGATGCTTAACCCTTTTACTACCTCCGTGATGTCCCTGCTCCAAATCACCCCTTTCTGAAGTGGATTCTCCTGTACAAAGAAGGCATCTATCTCTCACCTAACACATCATTTGGCCCTAGTGCTACATTTTAGAACTGGAGACATGTTCTTGTCCTCAAAAGCTTAAGACCCCAATCCTATGCACACGCTTATTTATTTATTTATTTATTGCATTTATACCTCGCCTTTTTTCCTCTTGCAAGGAACCCAAGGTGGCTTACATTATCCTCCTCCTCTCCATTTTATCCTCACAACAACAACCCTGTGAGGTGGGTTGGGCTGAGAGTCTGTGACTGGCCCAAAGTCACCCAGTGAGCTTCCATGGCCGAGTGGGGGCTAGAACCCAGATCTCCCGGCTCCTAGTCCAACACTCTTGCCACTACACCACACTGGCTCTCAGAAGCTACTTAGAAGTGAGTCCAATTGAACTGAAACTTAGAGCATCTCTGCACCAGCCCAAAATCCCACATTTAAAAGGGGGCTTTCTGCTTCTGTTTTAAGTGAAGGATCACAACAGAGTCCCTTTACATGGGCTCCCGCTCCCCTTATCTGAGTCTTTCATATGTTTCATTGATCTCGCTCCTTTTCTTGTGGCTTTCCCTTTTTCACAGAGGGAACTCAAGCAAGGTAATTTGATAGTTCATTATCTGCAATCTATTTAAAAATGGAATAAAGGCCATTTAATGTGGAAGACGCCCTGGTGGTTCACAATGTCATCTAAAGGGCTGGCAAACTTCCGTGAGTGAGCAATCTCAATAGCAGGATAAAAGCTCCTTGTGAAAGAGCCCTTACTTTCAAATAAACATGGACAGGATTAGATTGCAAGTCCATTTTCACATGGGTTACTTATAGCCTGATCTAGCCAAAGGTAAGCTTTTTAAAGCCCCTTTGACTTGAATGAGAAGAATTAAGCACATGATTAACTCCCCCATTCAAATCAATGGAAGCTAAAGGTGCTTAACGTTGTCTGGATCACACCTATTCATCAGATCCAGTTAGTTACTTTAGATGTACCCAAGGGCTTGGGGTGTCAACCTTCAGGTCCATGAGGCAAGTTTGGCCCACCGGGGTTACCAATCTAGACCTCTGTGGTTCTGCAGATCACACCCCCTTTCCCTGGCTGTTTTTGGGTAGTTTCCCAGCTTTTGCACAGCCCCCGCCCCCGCCCCCACTCTAAAAGATTGAAATGCCTCTCCTATGGCTTAGGTACTGGCAGTCAGAGCTTACAGTAAAATATTCTGGTATTTTGGGCCCCACCAAAGAGCTTCTCCAAAGTTGGATTCGGCTCTCTGGCTGAAAGAGGTTAGACACCCCTAAATCATGGGATCGCTTTCCAGTATTCCATGTGGATTTGAACCAAAACAGGGCTATGTATGTCTGTGACAATTATAACGTGCAAAGGAAAGAGGAGTGACACTGTTCATGTGGAAGCAAACACACTTTCTTTGTTACACTGAACGTTTATTGTTACCATTTCTCCAGCCCTTTTCAGAGCTTCCCAGTTCATATCACCTTATCTGTCTGCAGCTGTTGTGAGTTAAGTTACGGTTGTGGTGCATCTAAGTCTGTTCAAGGACAACCTCACCCCCTCCACATGCACAAACCTTAATATCTCTTCTGTATTTTGAGAACATCTTATTTCATTCTCTTTGTGGGTTAAGAGTAGGATGGCATTGTTTAGAGAAGTTCCACAGATATAATAGAAAATAAAGCAGTAAAAACAGGCAGATATCTAAGCAGAAATGGTTCAGCTAAACTAGTGGTTTTCAAACTGCTCCTGGGAACCCTGGAGTTCTTCAAAACTTACAAGATCAGTAGTGGCCAGTAACCGTCTCTCGACTGGTCTTCTGCTGTAATGCGTGGAAGCAGGTGTTGGGTGTGTTCAATCAACTTTAAACACGTTCATAGTTCACACAGGGCAATAGAAGCATCGCCTAGGCTTGGTGAATGCCCCATGTGAATTAGATTTGTGCCCTAGCCTAGGCCACCACCCCAGAATTCTCTGCAATGTGCAGGGATTTCGAGGCTGACACACAGGGGTTCCCATTTCACATATTGGCAGCATGTGAAGTGCATAACATGCAAATCATGTTCGTTATTTGGATAAATACATATGAATCTGCAGTAACACCTACCCTGTCCCAAAGTCTCAATACGGATCACCATATCACAAAATAATGAATAATCAAGATCCATGCATATATTAAAATAAATCTGTTGTTGCTGTCATTATTATTATATCAGATATATTATATATTATAATTTGAATCCGGTGGCTCACAACAAGCAATTTAAAGAACAGGAATTAGGCCTCCCTCTCATCAAAGGCTCCTCCAAACATCATAAGGTCATCCCATGAAGCTCATCAGTGGGAGATTCAGGACAAATAAAAGGAAGGACTTCTTCACACAGCACAGAGTCAAACTAGAATTCACTACCTCAAGATGTAGTGATGGTCACCAGTTTGGATGGCTTTAAACTGGACAAATTCACGCAGGACAAGGCTCTCAGTGGCCACCAGTCATGATGGCTCTGTGCTACCACCAGTACCAGAGGCAGTAAGCCTATGTATACCAGTTGCTGGGGAACATGGGTGGGAGGGTGCTGTTGCACTCATGTCCTGCTTGTGGGTTTCCCGTAGGCAGCTGGTTGGCCACTGCGTGAACAGAATGCTGGACTAGGTGGACCCTTGGTCTGATCCAGCAGGGCTCTTCTTGGGTTCTTATGTTCTTAACAGCATTGCCCTCCCTTCCCTATGTTGACTGTAGAGCTTAGCACAACAATCAGGATGAGACTCAAAAGAAGGTGGCAACACTGAAGTGGACATGAGTCAATGGGGGACTGGGGCCAGTGCCTGAGGATACAGTCTAGGCCTCAGGTGAGCCAGAAATGTGGCAAAAATCAAAGCATCTGTATGAGTTCCTTGTCACGACCACAGGGTGTAAGCAGGGTTAAGCAGGAAGGCAAATTGAGGAGGCAGGTCCAAACAGCCCAATCCATATATGACAGAGGAGATCTGTGATCAGATTTAAAAAAAAAAAATCTGTAGTGACCAAAAGGAGCTTGCTTGCTGTTTGGTTGGAGCAATAGTGCTAAGGGAAGGAGTATTGAATTCTTTCGCCCTGTGCTGTTTTCCTGATCTAAAGCACGTCTGCTGAAGCTATTAGCCCCCTTGGGGGGTGGGGGGAGACACAAGTATTTTGAGACAGACCAGGTGTCCTCTTTTACAGAGGACAGTCCTCTATTTGAAGGCCTGCCAGAGGACAGTCCTCTGTTTGCAAGGCATCCTCCATGTGAAGGTTTAAAGTTCAGTTTAAAGATAAAGAACCATCAGAAGGGAGAGCAGCAGGGGCCTTCACCAACAGCACCTGGGCAGCCGATTGTACAGGCAGGCACAGCGGGCATCTAGCCGCAGTCTTCCACACCATGGGGAGATGTACTGAATTTCTCTTTAAATTATAATTATTTCCAAATGTGCATCCACACCTATAGATCAGGCTGTGCAAATGTGCATCCTTTGCCGATGCAGATATGATACCTGGGCACAGAAGCGCTGTTCCAGGCCTTCCCCATCCAGGTGTGTTGGACTGCAACACATCTGGAGAGCCCCGAGCCGTGGAAGGCTGCTCCATTCTGATCCTCAGACCGGCCTTGGCACGGGGGTGCTTTCCACCAAGCACCAAAGGGCTTCACATTCTGGGTTTATGATGCTGCCGCTGGGAACTTTTAACCTTCTGGTTTGAAGCCCTTCCTAGGAAAGCTGCCAGCTGTATTGTTAGTGTACAGCACAAGTCAAAACTTGCCCGAGAAACTTCAGAGAGGAACCCCAGCCTGGCCAGTGAGTGATGCAGGAAATGCAGTTGATTATTAACTGGGCCTGGTGACTCAGAGTTGCTCCCAGCCTCTGCCCCAGTCCAGTTTCAGGGAAGGGATGTGGCAAAAGGCAATGGGTGAATCACAAAACTGTCATAGAAGTGGGGATTAGTCTGAGTGAGGCAATCTGCTGGGGGGGAGGGGAGGTTTTGGGGTGCCACTGAAGGGCAGCAAATAGTTTTTTATCCTATTGTTATAAATGCAACCTGCAACAAAATATTGTAGTATATCCATACCCCTTAACAGGAGTGCTCCTATTCAGGGTGCGGTGGCCACTTATGAATCACCACCACCAACAAAAAGAGGACAGCAGTTTGCATAACATGTGCATAGGCTAATTTATAGATATAGATGCTAATTTAGAAATTATTATTATTTAAACAGAAATACAGTCCATCTCACCACAGTGTGGGTGATCTGTGTGCCTGCCTGTGCAGTCTGCTGTCCAGGTGCTAAGTACACAGCTTGGGGCTGAAATACCTGATGGAGTGCCTCTCCCAAAATGAAACTACCTGTACTCTACATTCAGCATCTAAGATCCTCCTCCGGCTGCCTCCTCCGAGGGAAGCTTGGAAGGCGGCAACGAGGGAGAGGTCTTCTCAGTGGTGGCCCACACATATGGAACGATCTCCCCGATGAGGCCCGCTTGGTGCCAACATTGATGTCTTTTCAGCGTCAGGTAAAGACCTTCCTCTTCTCTCAGGCATATGGCAGAACTTGATGAGTTTTTAATCGGTCCCGGCTCTGTCTTTGGTCATGACTGACTGTTCAAAGTTGTTTTTAGTTATATGTTGTCTTTGTGTATATTGTCTGTGTGTTTTATGGAAATGGCTTTCAAACTGTGCGTGTTGTATTTTAATGTTTTAATCTCTGCAAACTGCTCAGAGAGCTTCGTCTATGGGGTGGTATAGAAATGTTAATCATCATCATCATCTGTGGATGGGCAGCTGTTCTGACGGTTCTTTATCTCACCAGCACGCTCGCTCACTTGCATTAAAAAAGCCTGGGTTGTCGTGACATCCGAACTGAGTACACTTCCCCCAGGTTGTACAGTACCAGCTGCTTGGCCAAATAATTATGTGGAGCTCTTTTACATGCTGGCAGCATCCAGGTTTAACGGAATGTGCTTGATACCATCCCCTTTTTATAGCTGTATTTTTCTTCACTCGCTACTCCAGAAACAGATGGCTACTGGAGTGGAGAGACAGAACAGGCTCTTTACGACTAAGTAGTAATGCACTGTGGTTCTAAATGTCTCAACTCCAGGTTGGGAATGCAGATGCGAGGAAGAGAGGAGACCGATACAGCCTCTCTCTATTTCTCTCTCTCTCTCCAATCCAGAGCAGAACAGAAGGGGGTATAAGCAGATTGAAAACATCAGTTCCTAAGTCTTCTTAGGAAGCAAAAAACAAAAAAGAGGGCTTAAGAGGATGCAGATTTGCGTAACATTTGCATATGCTAATTCATGTGTAGACATGCAAATTTAAAATTAATAATTATTATTTAAATAGAAATACAGTATGTGTCACCATAGTGTGGAAGACTGTAAGCAGGTGTGCAGTCCCCTGTCCAGGGGCTACCTGTGGACGGACAACAGTTCTTATGGTTTTCTGTCATTATATTGGACTTGGACCAGACAGCCCTTCAGATAAAGGATGCTTTCAAGTGGAGGGTGGTCCTCTGGCAGCCTTTCAAAGAGAGGTCCACCATCTGTAATAGAGGACACATGGCCATCCTAGAACCTGGCCAGGAGAGAAAACTGCTGAAAACCCTGCAGTGCAGCGAGGTAAGATGGGGGAGGAAGGCTGGTTTCATTCTCTCCCTCACACACTACTTTTCATGTAATGAGTATACCCCACCCCCTTCTTTAGACTTGTAGGGTGTATGCATATCGATCAAAAAACAGAGTTCTGCCCTGTAATATCCCATTTAGCCGCAAGAACCTACGGAACACTCCCCTCAAACTGCAGTGTTGTGCAAGCTGTCCCTCAGGAAAGCTTGGCATTCATTTCATATCTTATCACTGAAGAACCACTAATAAATGTCCAAGAAATTCCAGCATCTTCCAGTGTACCATTAGAAAACCGCTGGGCTAGAGGTATAAGCTCATGGCTTTGTTCTTTGGAGGGGAAAGGTGCCATGGAGCCTTTCTATATAAGACTTTTATTGTGCACTTGTAACTGCTCACTCATGGTAGTTGTGGATCCTTTAGATGACATCATCCTCCTCCAGTGCCTCTCCCGCTCTTTGCAACCATTGCCCCGGCTTTTTTTAGATCAAGGAAAGTGTGGTATTATTTAGAAATGGTGGAATGAGACTATAGTATATTTGTGCAATTCTGCTATACCACAGTGCCATCTAGTGGTTGGGTAATGAAACATCAAGAAAGGCAGAGAAAGAAAAACCCTGGGAAGAAACATGTGTCAAGGAGCCAATCTTAATCCTGCAAAGAATCTGGAAGCAGAAGCCTTGGTAAAGGTGCGGGTTGAAAGCCTCATGTAGAAAAGCCCCTGGTACTGAGATGCAGGTGTGCTCAAGTCAATGGGCTTCCAGCATTTCTCAGAAATAAATATCAGAAATAACTGGAAATTCATGCATTTACACACATGGTGATAGGGGACACCAGATGTATACCTCCCACCAAACAACAACCCCGGCCTTCCCGGTGCAGGGGTCACCCAGGCCGGCCTTATTTGGTTGGTTGTGCTTTTTCTCTCCCCTTTTATCAATGCCTACTGTCAAGTCGGTGCAAGGTAATGGCCTCCATTATTTAATTCTATGGCTATGCAGTCATTTCCCGAACAAGCAGGTAGGAAGATGAAGCAGTAGCCACCAGCAGCAGAGGTATTTCGTTGGTTTTATAACCCAAATTCTCTTCCAGGGGCTTGACACCTCGAGTTATTTTTCCTGCTATTAGTATGCATCCCACGCTTTTTTTATATACTGGCCATTTGTCCTGGTGACAGTAATCGACTCCACTGGATTACTTTTTGCGAAGGAATATTTTCACAGTCATTTTCAGCAAGCTTTCCTCTTCCATCAGTGGTCCCACGGCCTTAAACATGTGATTCACCGCTCTCTCACTCACACCCTCAGTCTGCCATTCCAAACCTCACCAGAGGCAGCAGTAGGGTGGCCAATGTGTCCTCTTTTACAGACGGACAGTTCCCTGAAGGGCTGCAGGGGGATAGGACAGTCCTCTATTTCAAGGGCTGTCCTGTCCAATTTTGGTTTAAAGATAAAGTACCCAAGAACTGTTGCCCATCAACAGTTAGCTCCTGAACAGCAGACTGAACAGGCAGACACACAGGCCAGTGGTCACAGTCATATGCACTGTGGTGAGATGGACTGTAGTTCTATTTAAATTCTAATAATTATTTCTAAGTAGGCTTCTGCACCTATAAATTAACATATGCAAACTGGTGTTCTCTTTGGGGGTGATTGTTAAGTGGCGGCCCTAGGCTGCAGTCTTATGCCTGTTTTCTAGTAGGTTTACATCAAACTAGAAATGTTAGAGCACCGTATTTTGTTAAAAGAAACCTGTTTGGGTGTTGTTGTTGTCATCGCCTTATTATTCTACTGTAATAACTAGATCCTGAGCTTTTCTACATGAGGCTGTTAATAGCTGTATCTATTTTAGGTTTCCTCACAGAATTGGGATGCGAGCGTTTCCTTTCCTGCTTTGCGCTATATAAGCTCTAGATGGTGCTGTGCTATAGCAGACTATCGCAATTACACAAGGAGGAAATTAGCTTTTCTTTCGCTTACGGAAATAATTCCCCATTTTCTCCCCTCTAAAATAACCCCAGGAATGTGCTCTTAAAAAACAGAAGCGAAACTGCAGCATCACAATGTCGTCTAAAGAACCGATAAACACCTGTGGCTAAGGAATCGCAAGCACGCAATAAATGCCTCTTGTAGAAAAGCTAATCCGCTAGAGACTGTGGTTTGGTGGTGTCACATTCTCCCCAACAGGTGGCAGCACAGGACATTAAAAATATATTGGGTTATAAAGAGTTTTTAAATAGAGGAAAAGCAGTGGAATGGGAGAAGCAACATTAACAAAAAGGGTGTGAGCGAGAGAGAGGTGAATCACATGTTTAAGGCTGTGGGACCACAGATGGAAGAGGAAGGCTTGCTGAAAATTACTGTGAAAATCCTTGTGATAATCCATCTGTGTCTCCTAAGAGCATATGAAGACCCTTTACACACACACACACACACACGCACACACACACTGGATCAGGCTGAAGATCCATCGGATCCAGAGCATTCTGCTTCCCAGAGTGGCCAACCAGTTGCCCCAATGGGAAACCAACAAGCAGGACATGAGAGCAACTGTCCTCTGCCGCACTGTTCCCCCTCAGCAACCACAGGCCTACCACCTCTTGAACACAGAGGTTTCCTTTCGCTGTCACGGCTGATAGTCAGAGAGGGCCTCTTTTATGATTTCGTCTGATGCCCTTTTGAAGGCGTCTGAGCTAGCGGCCCTCTGCCCACCTTCCGGCAGTGGGTCCCATAAATACGATGTTCGAACAGGGCTGGCCCAAGACATTTTGCTGCCTGAGGCAGAGTAGCAAATTATGCTCCCTGCCCCAAGTCAAGGTACATTTTACCTCACAAGGTACATTGTGAGGCTGAAAATTCCATAAGCGCCTCTTCCTGGGAGTGAAAGCATAATAACCACCACCACCACCACCACCTAGTAATTTGCTACCCTTTCATGACATCCCAAATCAGTTGGCTGAGGGAGCTGCCTCACTCTGCCTAACACCAGGCCAGCCTTGTGAAAAAGTCCTTTCTTTTTGTCTGTCTTGAATCTTTAGCCCACTGGAGGACCCTGATGCAATCTAGCATTATGAACAAAGGAGAAAAACTCCTCCCATCAACGTTTATAGATTTTTTTTAACTAGTTAGTTTTATACATGCTAATGCATGGATACTTTATCCTTGACCCATGGGGCAGTGGGTTTTTGGCCTTTGCACCCAGACTTGGGAACTCTCTCCCCTGGGATGTTCACCTGCCTCTACTTCTGCCTGGTTGTCCAGCAGTGTGTAAAAACTTGTTGTTTCATTTTTGGAGGGCCTGTAGTATTGAGCCACAAGTTAATTTCCCCTCCTGTGCTCCAGCTGGTTTTCTTCAGGTTCTTCATTGCTGTTTTAATTATTCTTTAAAATTGCATTTGATTATTTTCCTGCATGGTCGTCATTTCTCTGTTTAAGTGTTTTGAATGTTATTTCAAGCAGAAAACTGGCATATAAGTGCTTTTAGCTAATTAGCAAGGTAACTATTTTTCTGATGCCTTAGGGATTAGAGAGGCATAAAATGAAATTAAGTAATTTGGGAGCACAACTCCCTGTGAAAGCCCCATTGCAACGAAGGGAACCAGGGTCACCATTTCAACAGGGGCTTCCACAGGAGAATTTCCCAGGATATTGTGCTCTTCGGGCAGTATCCAATGCTGCCAGGGGAGGCTGATGGCTTTGCTTTCAGTGGGGCTGTGAATCCTTTCTGGGTTTCAGTCAGAACCAGCCAAAACTCTAAAGGAGCTATCCAAGGTGCTGAACTCTAAGCCTAAAATAGGTTCAGCACCTTGGATAGCTCTTGGATAGGATTGCGCCCTTAATGTTTTAATATTTTAATTATTGTATTTATTACTTTTGGCTGTTGTTTTATTGTTTGGGCATTTTAATTGTAATCTGCCTTAACAGCATCTACCAGTTGGGCGGTATATAAAATAAATAATAAGCTTACACACACACACACACACACACACACACACACACGGCCCCATGTACATGTGGTTTGGTGCCAGGCAGGTGTTTGTGAGGCGTTCTTATGGGCATATGAGAAATGCAGCAACCTGCCTTCCTCACTCCTTACACAGGAGCCTTGCAACAGTTCAACCACACTGCTGAGGTCTCAGGAAAGGCAAACAACACATGGCAAAGCCGCTGCAAAAGAGGAAGGGACTGTGTTTATTAGTTCTGAGTTGACAGTCTCCAGCAAAAGTAAAAGAGGCCAAGAGGTAAGAAACTGCTCCCTGCTGTGGCTTGCAACATATAGTGCTTCATTTCTTGTCACTGTGAGATAAATGTACATCCAGCAGCTAAGATTCAATCAGGGCTTCCTACCACGGTGTGGTGGGGAATAAATGGAATGAGCAGCGGGGTGTTCTAACATGCATGCTCCAAGGCAAGATGAAGGATGGAGCATTTTTTCTCGTTGTTGTTATTTATTGCTTATTGAAATATTTTTGAGATTATTTTCTTAACAATAAAAGACAAATACGCTCCCCACCACTCCTTTGGATGGAGCATTTCTGCTTCGGAGAGGGTGAACCTGGGCCAGTTACCACCCAGTCAGGAACGGTAGCCTTGGCTGAGCCAATAAGAGGATGAGAGGAAGGTGTGTTGCACAGTGCCCAGTTGCTCAAGGAGGGCATCAAAAGGAACCCCTGCAGTGGAACAAAGAGGAGCTCAGATAGCATCCAGATCTTGGCATTCCATTGAAAAAGCAGTGAAGAACTTTGCTCTGCTATTCCAAAGGTCCAGCTTGCCTGGAAAAAAGGTACTGGTGAGATGAAAGCAGTGTTTATTGACTCTAATTTACCTTAGTTATTTATGCAGAAACCAAGCCTAACTACATAAATCGTTCTTCATTTATTGTTTGCATATTTGGATAACACTTGGAATAAACCAAGGGCTTTAAACAGAGCCTACTGAAGCAGTGTTTAACACGTACATGTGTGTGTGTTTAATTTCTTAAAGGACAGACACTGAGACTCAAGTCTTTCTAGAAGTCATGTTCTCCCATTTAGATGTCCATATGTAAGGCACTCTGCACGTACTCAGAGATTAATCATCATCATCATCATACAGACAACCATACGAATAAACAAATTCTAGGATGGTGCCTTTATCATGAATACAGTTGCTTGATTCAAATACAGTCCAGGAGAATAATAGGATAATATCCTTCACTGTCCCCACTACCCCCCCAAAATGCTTTGTGACTACTGAGAGCAAAAGTTTATTTTAGTGGCTGCTTGTTTTTAACTGATTTCTAAAAGGTATTTATACCCCACCTCTTGAAACGGCCTTGAGGAACACATGAAAATGAAAATAAGAGAAGAAAAGAACAAATAAAAAGACAATTGCAGCAGTAACTTATATAAAAACTGGAAATTGTATAAAACGAAACTGAACCCAGGACTTTCACCTGTAGCTGCAATAACTAAAACAAATTGAAGATAAGACAGTATTGGATAATATGAATATTTGGGAGAAATATTATCTAACAGAGTTGAGGAATATGTTTTAAATGATCATATTAAAAGCTATCAAGATATTCTTGGAGAAATGGAACATAACCAGATTTCAATTTTCCAATACTTGCAGGTTAGGCATATAATAGAGGTTACTGAGAGATTGCTCTACCACTGTCGTAATAATATTGAATAGGATATGTAAGAGAACTCTAGGGCAACTGGATTAAACAATAGCTAACCTATATATGATAATTTCCAGGTGAGTAATTGTGTTAATCTGTTGCAGCAAAAACAATATCGAATCTAATGGCACCTGAAAGACCAGGGGCTCAATCTTATACATGTTTACACAGAAAAAGAAGCCATACAACTCCTAGCATTCTCCAGACTGCCCTGCACCCTAAACTTTCATGGATGCCGCCCATTTCATTAGATGCAGTGCCAGCTCAAGGCGTTTTGCAGCCAGAGGCGGAGGACAGAAAGGTCCTTCTGATGAACTGATGGTCGCATCTGTTGACGTGGACAGGGTCCATGAGAGCTTATGCCTGAATAACTTTGTAAGTCTTTAAGCTGCCACAAGATTCTTTGTTGTTCTTAATATGATAAGGAATATTTATGTGACGAAATGGGGAAAAAGATTTAGGAAGACCAGTTACTCAAGGTGTTTGGAGCTGGATTAGGGAACACAACCCAAACAGCATACCCTGTGTGGACCTTAAAGAGAATTTTTACAAATGACTCTTTAGATGGTCCTTGACACCATTCAGGCTTAGTAAATACTATAGGCAGAGAGCGGATATTGTACTAGAGGTGCAACTCTGCTGGAGGAAATATATTTCATGTTTTTTGGTCCTGCCCGAAAACAGTAAATTTTTGAAGGATGGTAAAGGATGAAGTTAGGAATGTTGGAGGTCTTGAGCTCTCTTTAGACCCATTGGCATTTTTATTTGGATACATTCAGGATATAGTCCCAACTGACAATGTGGAAATAACTATTAACTTACTGACTGCAGCCTGTATGGCAATAATCCTTGCACAACTTTATTTACAGGATTCAGTACAACCTTATTTACATCTAGGGGCTATTGCTTTGGTACTAACTAACTTGTTTATTATGTTTGTGTATTATGTTTGTAGGTCTTCTTTTTTAATATCATTATTTTTGAATGGATGTAACATGGAAGTTAATTGATGAATGTATTTGGAATGCTGTAATGAAAGGATAACTGAACGCAGAACAGTATATAAGATCTCTGAACATTTTTAAAACAATGCAATGCAAACAACAAACAATTTAAAAAGGTAACGAGCTGGCAACTAACCCCACCCCTGACAAAACCAGCAAATCAGTCAGTTAAAGGAGATCAAACATACAATTAAAGGTTTTGCTTTATAATACGGTAACTATGAATGGCCTAGGAGTATCTAAACAGGTGTGGAGAGCTGGGAGCCCCATGTAAAAGTGGGGTATAAACTATAATAGATCAAGATTAAAAATAATAGTCAGGTGCAAAAGGAGGCAGGAAGTGTCCTCTAAAGTGGAGTGGAAGAGGGAATTTCAGAAGGTGCAAATTTTCTTACCCCCACAATGATACACTGCACTTGCTGAATTGTCTTCTCCTAACCAGTGATTAAAGGGACAGGAGCCATGTTCTCCCCTACCCTTAGTTATCCCTCTTTTTGATACAACTGACATTCGAAACCTTGCATTTCATTACTTGTTTTGCTCTCTTCCTGTGTTGTTGCCTGTTCCTGGCTTGCACATAGTTCCTCTTCCACTCAGCGGAATGGCAGCTGGTGGATTTTAGATGTGGTTTTGCTGTGTCACTCAAGGACACTCGCCGTTTCTAAGCCTCACACCTGAAATGGTGTAGATGGTGAAGCCCCATGGGTGCAGTGCCCCACAGGCTGGCACCTCTGCCGTGCTCCCCATCCAAGATTTGACTAGGGAAAATGGGTGGATTTGCTTGGAGCGACGTGCTAAATGGATGATTCCTGATGTGTACAGGCTCATCATTTGGTGACAGCAACATCAGGTGAGGGCTTCATGGGTGTCGCAGATCAAACACAATAGACAGAACTTTCATTTCACCTCAAACACAGCGGTCTTGACTATACTCGCACATTTGGCTGTCAGTGGGAGGAATACAGATTTCTATTCCTCCCAAGCAGTAATTTAGTACACTGGACATAGAAGCACCTGATAAGACAGTCATCTGTGTTGGCTTTCTGAGTGGAGGGGTTGTAGTTCAGTCATAGAGCAAGTACTTTGCATGCAAAAGGTCCCGGGTTCAATCCCCAGCATCTTGAGGTAGCAGGGCTGGCCCTTCCATTAGGCAGAGTGAGACAACTGCCACAGGCAGCAGATGCTGGAAAGTGGGTGGGGCACAGTTTCTGGGTGAAGTCATTTGTCTCTGAGCCTCATCAGTTTGCCTTCTGTTAAATGGGTGCCAGAGCAGAAAACTGGAGTTTCAAAAGGGTGGTTTTGTGTTTTTGAGCTTAGACCCCTCCTTTGCCTTGTACTTAGCTTCTTGGGCAAGTCACTTTTCTTTTCGTTTCAGCAGCTGTCACCTCTTCCATATCCTCCCAATCCCTCTTCCTACATGGGATGTGCCCAGCTTTTCCACATCCAGCCACCCACTCCAGCAAAGTCAACTACTACAATCCAGGCCCTGCTCTGAAGCACACCAAGACTAATAGTTAATCCAGACTTAATTCTGTCTTTCACACGGAGATGTATGGGGGAATTCCAATAGATGTTAACAGAGCAGTATGGCAGTTCCTTCACAACCATACTGAGAAACAGGAAAGAGAAGTTAGATTAGATGCCATTTCCCACCCCATGAAGAAATCCAACAGTTCCTTTTCTTTTTACCAACTTCTGCCTTCTCATCTCTCTGGCACAAGCCATGGCTCAGCAATAAATATGGATATCTAGCATAATTGGGATGATTTTAAATTTAACACACAGAAGACTTGGGCTTAAGACAACTGATGGTTTTCCAGAGAGTAGAAGATGGTATTGTGATCGAGTCATCACCGTCTTGTGTACACACTCATTCCACTATTATATGTTGTCAAACAGGTGTTGCAGGTTTTTGAATATGCAAAACCTGCTTGACCAAAGATCACAGGGGGAAAAAATGGGGCTGGACATAGATAATAGTGTGTTTGTTTTTTCCCCAGAGTAGTATGACAGATTGTGAAGAGACAGATTGTGAAGAGATAGATAGGGACTACGATTTGTGTGCATAGAATTAATGTGGTAATTAAGTGTGTGTGTGTGTGTGTGTGAGAGAGAGAGAGAGAGAGAGAGAGAGAGGAGATTAAATATAAGCTTTTAAAGTGACTTATTTACTGCTTAACTTCTTAACACTGTAAATAATAAATATTTCCGTGTTTTATAAAATCCTACGCCTATGGCTTGTGGCTACAAAAGGATAAAGTAATAAAGAGAATAATACAAGTCAGAATAAAAGCCAGCATGTCCTCACATCTCATGAAGTATAGGTGACACATTGCTTTCCTTTGCTCCACTATTGTCTCTGTTCAAACAGATTTTGCAGGCTCTTGAAAAACTAGAAAATCTGGTTCACCAAAGATGATAAAGCAGAACGAAAGAGTGGGGTGGGGAAGATATTGGGGGTTGTCGTTAGCCATGCTAAGCTAAATAGAAACTCCATGTTCACCAGCAGTGTACCACCTGGCTGGATTTTGTTAGAAACAGAAGGTGGTTTGACCCAATTTGGTGCCCTCAGCTGTATTGGACTACAACTCCCATCACCCCATGGGGTGATGGGATTTGCAGTTCAACTCAGCTGGAGGGTGCCAGATTGCAGAAAGCTTGTAGATGGAGCTTTGGCTTAGTCAAGGGTTCTTGGGTTCTTACAAAACTGATAATCATGTCTATCTGAGAGCCAAAGGTGGTACAGCAAGATCATTGCTGCCTCCACTGTTCCTGTCTGCGGCTCTTTTTTCTGCCCCGCTCTGCATTGAGTGTCAACATGAGCAGCATCATGTGCCCAGCAACATCTACACTCTAGCAGAGGGTCCGATGCTGACTCTAAGAACATAGGGATGTCATGCGCCATGTGCCAATATGAACACAATATGTGCCACATGCCATGATCCCGGTCTAGCCATGTGCCATGTGCCCCTATATCCACAATGTCATATGCCCAACAATGTCTACACTCCAGCAGAGGGTCCGATGCCGACTCCAACAACCTAGGGATGTCATGTGCCCATGTGCCATGTGCCCATATGGACACAATGTATGTGCCACGTGCCATGATCCCGGTCTAGCCATGTGCCATGTGCCATGATCCTGGTCTAGCCATGTGGCATGTGCCATGATCCCAGTGTACCGATGTGCCATGTGCCACGTGCCATGATCCCGGTCTAGTCATGTGCTGTGTGCCATGATCCTGGTCTAGCCATGTGGCATGTGCCATGATCCCAGTGTACCGATGTGCCATGTGCCACGTGCCATGATCCTGGTCTAGCCATGTGCCATATGCTATGATCCCGGTCCACCCATATGCCATGTGCCACGTGCCATGATCCTGGTCTAGCCATGTGCTGTGTGCCATGATCCTGGTCTAGCCATGTGCCATGTGCTATGTGCTATGATCCTGGTCTACCCATGTGCCATGTGCCATGATCCCTGTCTACCCATATGCCCATATGCCCACAATGTCATGTGCCCAACAATACCTACACTCCAGCAGTGGCCCAATGCCGACTCCAAGAACCTAGGGATATCCACTGCGGGAATCCGGTTCTTTTTTGGCTCGATGGGAGTTCTGCAGTATGTACAACTCGATTGGCGTTTGTGAGCCAAGCTGCGGGCTTTTCCCCAAACTCCAGCAACTTTTTTGTCCCGCAGGTTGTGCAGTTTGCACAAATTCTGAGCAATTTGTGCAAATCCAGCTCTAATTTGCACACATTTCTGAGCAATTCATGAAAATTGCTCAGGAACTCGCACAAATTGCACAACCTGCAGGGGAAAAAAATGGGCAAAACGCCTGGAAAATCTGCAAATTGGCCTGATTTGCAGCAGACTGAGTGGGGCACCGCAGTGGGAACTGGAACGAAGTCTGGGGGGGCAAACCTAGGAAAACACATTAAACTCCACCCCCACACCGCCCCCAAATGGATTTCTCTAACAACCCTACCATAACTAGGGGTGTTGGAGAAATCCACAATGGAACAAAATGAGTTCAAATGAATCTGACCAGCTGATTCCACAGTGGACTAGCTTTCCCCCTGTCAGGTGAATTCCGTAGACTTGAGGACTAGTTTTTTTTTAACTTTCCCAAATCTTATACAAATTTTGTCATAGAACAATATGCAAAATAAAAAAACCCGTTCGAAAATACACATTTCCCCCATAGGCTAAAGCTGGAAAATGCACATTTGGGGGGATTTGTGCATTTTTGTATGTGCACATTTGCACAAATTCAGAAACAAAAAAAATCTGATTCTGTCAATGGCTAACAAACAGCGTCTGAAAATCCACGAAACACAGATGGAACGGATTTTGCACAATCCATACATCCCTAACCAGAAACCCCTGCTTCTCCTCCTCCTCCTCCTCCTTGCTGGTGCTGCTTGTACAGCTGCTCTCCCCAAGATTTTTAGCAGCGACAAGGTCAAGGAGAAGAGGCGGCAGATTCCACTCGCCTTCCCTTCTCCATCTGGGCAGTGATATGGATTGGGCCCAGAGGGAGCAGGGAAGCAAACAGACATGGGTGACAAAGAGGAGCAGGTCCATGCAGGGAGGAGGGCCCACTGAGGGTAGGTATGGGCGAATCTCTCCATTTCAGTTTCGCATTTTTCCAGTCTTAAATTCAGTCCATCCTGAATGTTGATATGTATTTATTTTTTTAATTCACATAAAAATTTGTATGCATTTTTCCGAAGAAATGCATTTTTGTACACAACTTTGCCTAATAGATCTTTTGCAAGTAATTTCCCAAATATAATGCCTTTGTGAATGTGATTTCCAGTAATTTTTTTTAGATTTTAACTGTTCTTTATTTCACTTCCATTACAATACATGTACATAATCTATCTGTACAACTTTGTTCAACAAATGCATAATAAATTGTACAACAATTTGCAAGTTATCCATGCTATTAACAATGATAAGATGTACATATTTTATTCTTAACAACAAATATATAACCTAAACTAAACTTTCACTGCAATTTTTTCTATTTGAAAACATGCATTGCAATTTGTTAATACATATACCTTATTTGTTCTTTTCATCATGTATAGTACCTTCTTGTGTTCTATGATAACCACAGAGTTTTGTAGTGAAAGGGAACACTCCACTGTTTCTCTGCATTTGTAGAAACAATAAAACTGTACAATTCTTCCATAAAACTGTCCTTTTTTCTTTGTCCTTTTGCTAATTTAATATTATTTGTCAATTTTTCTAATGTGATTTCCACTAATTATATGCATTTTTGTATGCATTTATAAGGGGAGAATTCCATCAGAAAATTTGGAGAAGTGCAAATTTCAAAGCATAACTGAGTGTTTGGTGGGTGTATTGTAGGGGTGGCCTTCCATGTGCTGTTGGAGTGCAACTCCCATCAGCCCTAGTCAGCATAGACTGTGAGGGATCCCATAGTGAGGGATCATGGGAGTTGCAGTCCAGCCACATTTGGAGAGCCACAAGTTGCCCACGCCTGACATATTGGTTCAAAAGTGCAAAATTGGGTACATTTGCATTAAAATGTGAACCAAACGAATTTCTCTCATCCCTAGCTGAGGGCGTCTTGCCTTTCGTGTCATGCAAGTTCCAGCTCTCTTACAAACCTTGCTCGTCTTCAACCATACATTTGCTGGTGGTGGAAAGTTTCGAGGCAAGATCTCTGTCCCTGAGCCCCTTGCACTAACAGCCTTTCGAGAGCTTTCTGCTGCCCCCTTCCTGCCACCTGTTCACTTGTCTCGGCGCTGTTACTTCCCTTCCATTTCAAAGGTCACTTGGAGAGAGCCAAACACGATCATGAAGAACCAGGCGCACGATTCCTGGAAACCTCTATCACAGATCAGGCCAGCATCTCATCTCATCCATGCTTCTGCTCCATCCCTCTTCCCCCGTACCCCACGGTGATTCATCTTCCGTCAGTTTCCGTGGTACTCCCCTTGCCATGGGTGTTTCATTGTGTTTCTCCTTTCCGCAGACTCTCGCCTCTCCTGCCAGAGTGGCGGTCCATGTTCCGGCTGCGTTCTCAGTGCAGGTGAGGAGGCTGCAAGAACAACACTCAGGTAGGTCCTTGGCGCAATTTTCTTGATGGATGCAGACACAATCCCTGATTGGCAACGTGTAGCTGAAAGCTAAGGGTAAAAGGCTGCCTTGCATGTTACGGATTTCTCCCATGGAATGTACTTAAATGCAGAAAAACAAATGTGAAAAACACATGTAGTTCATCACATCTGATGGCTACATGGACATCTGGGAAGCAGCAGCCCAGAGCATTTTTGGAGCCTTGCTAGGTGATCAGGTTTTCTATGCAAGGAATGTGCAGTTGCTTCTTGCAGGAGACTGAGATGTCATTCTTTAAGTTAAGAGCCAGTGTGGTGTAGTGGTTAGACTGGGTGGTGTAGTATTGCACTGGGACTTGGGAAACCCAGGTTCAAGTCCCCACTTGGCCATGAAACTCACTGGGTGACTTTCGGCCAGTCACTGAAGGACCCCTCCCGCAGTGAGTCTTACTTTCTCACTGCCATTATCACCAGCTGCTATTGCTGCTCTTTCTCATCATTGCTGCCCCTCGCTTGCTGGACAGGCAGAGAGACAGGGAGCAAGCAAGCCGTGGCATCTCCTTCTCCTTATGCCAGTGTTGTCTGGGCCAGAGCGGGAGGCAGGTGAGCACTCATGCTGCCATGGTGAAGAGGAGGAGCAAGTCTGGGGGGCTCTTGTCAGTGCGCCCCTGCTGGGGGGTAGGTCTCGGCAGGTGTCCAGCCATGACTATCCTTGATTCTGGTCCTGACCTGAGCACTTACATTCTCGCTGTCCACAGCCTTCTAACGCCAGTTGCCAAGTTTTAAAGAGCTAATCTGTATGAGACACAGCTATTCTTATTTCATGATTCCATGTGCACACAGTTCTGAATTGATTCTGGTCTGTAATTTGAACCTTGGCTTCTCAAACCCAGATACATTCAGGGAGGAGAGTTCTGTCTGTTAGCCTTGCTTAGGGCAGAACTACACATTGCAAATGGCACAGAGCTGCTGCTCAAATTGGCAGCCCTGTGTCGAATTCCCTGCTTATACTGTGTAGTAAAATGTACCCCATGCCGTACTATCACAGCCAGTGATGTGATAGCAGGGGGAGGGAAAGGCAGAAGGTGATGACAGCGGGAGACAGAGTATGTCTCGTTCACATAATGCTAAACCATACTTTAGTGCAGAGGTGCAAAAAGTGCAGCCCATGAGCTACATGTGGCCTGCCAAACCATTTCTAGTAGCCCGCCAGGCCAGGGGCCGCATCTGCATCTGTCCTGGCAGCTTGTCCATTGCCTGTCCCTTCCTTATCTCCGATCTTGAATCTCTGAGAAACCCCAGGGATTCCCTTGTTTGTACTAGCATTAGCAAGGGAATTTCCAGACTTGTGTGTTTCTGTGCATGTTTGTGCATGTATGAGCAGGCATGTGTGCAGAGCTCTGGCACTGCCTGATGTAACCCCCGGGGCCAATAAAGTTGTGCACCCCTGCTTTAGTGTAACACCCCAAAACATCTAATGAACTACCGAGATCCATGAGTTTATTATCACATTTATGTCCTGCCTTTTTTCCTCTTTCAAGGAACCCAAAGCAGCTTACATGGCAGTCCTCCTGTCCATTTTATTCTCACAACAACCCTGTGAGGTAGGCTAGGTTTTCTACACAGAGCATCCAGCATGCCACACTGCTACCCCCCCCAAAAGGGCAAAAATATTCCGTTAAAAAGAATCCCTAAGTAACTTGAACTTTTGCATTACCATGGATGTGTGCAGGACTGAAATCAAACAAATGAGTCAAATGTAAAATGTGTGTTGAGCCTCACAGAGACAGCGTAGGTGCACTGGAAAAAGGCTTGGAGGTTTCGCTCCCCTACCAGAATACCTGCGCTGTAATTCCATTCCTCATGGTCGCTGGCTGCTTTTGGGGCATCAGCTACCACAGGTGATCTTTTAAACGTTGAGCGTGCCTCTTTAGGCTGAAGGTGGGAGAAGAGAGAAAGTCTAAAAGCCAAACCACATAGTGTGTGGGAAATCTGTGGTTAGATCTCCCAGTGTTTTCTTTTCTAATAAAATGCAGCCATGGGTAGGGACAGAGCTGCCAATTTGATCAGAGCACTGGTGCTGGCAGGAATGGGGTGTTTAACATCGGATCAACTGGTTGATTAACCCACTGATCTCCAAAGGGGGGGTGCACCCTAGGGGATGCGCAAGACGATCCATTGGGGTGCACGAGCCGCCTGGTCATTGAGCAGCCTCCTGCTGCCCCCGCAAGCTGCCATTGTGTGCAATGATGGCAGCGGCAGAGACAGCAGGATAGGACGGCAGCCGAGAGGGAAGCTCCATGGCATTTCTCCACTCCAGTCCTGGCTCCAGTCCTATCCTGAGAGCATCTGCACCAGTCTCTGCCAGGCACAGCAGAGGAAGGTGCAGTTGCTTGCTCAGCCGTGGCACCAGAGCAGCTGCCCTCCTGCCGAAGAAGAGCAGATTTGCTCCAAATTTGCCGACCTTTTCTGCGATGACAAGCGGCTGTCAGGAGTATGCTCCCTTCTGAAAAAATACGCACACTTAATCTTTCTGTTCAAGGTAAAGGTGATGTTTTAACAATGAGTGAGAAAGTAACTGCTTTTTGAAAGACACTTGTGCTATGGAAAGAGCGTTCTGAAAATGGATGCTTGGAAATGTTTCCATTGGTATGTGATTTTGTTGCCGAAAACGATGTTTGTCACCTATAAAAACTCTCATATCTCTGCACACTTAAAAACATGGAAACTGAATTCTCTGACCCGTTTAAAAATCTTCCAAACGAAGAGTTTCAGTGGGTTTTGAACCCATTTGTTAAAACTATAAAAATGCAACACCTTCTGATTCGTTTGCAAGAACAACTGATTGACATCAGGGAAGATGGAAGTTTACTAGCTGAATTTCAACAAAAACCTGAACTGTTGGATGGGATTGAAAAATGAGTATCATGATTTAGTAAGCGCAGCCAACGATGCACTTCTTCCATTAGGTTCTACGTATCTTTGTGAGGTGTCTTTTTCAGCTATGACAGCCATTAAAGCCAAGTATTGAAATAAACTGAACTTTGAACTAGACCTTCAAATCTCTGTATCCCAAAGTGTTAAACCAAGATTTTCAACAATAATGAAGTATCTTCAATCACATTGCTCTCACTAAAAAATATTATTATTAATTTTTTTAGTGAGAGCAAAAAAGGCTTTTTATACCATTAGTAAATAAAATAAATTATTTTTAAAATATTGTTTATTTCATCTTTATCTCATCCTTTTTAAATTTCTATCTTTTCTGTATGTTTTATAATGTACATAATATATTAATACAGTAGTACACATATCATTTATAAATAAATATACATATATTGGGGGTGCGTGCTCAAAAACGTTTTACTGATAGTGGTGCACGATCAAAAAAGTTTGGAGACCATTGGATTAACCAACTAAAACTTTATTTAATTCACTGGTTTGGCCCAGTTTTAATTGGGAAGGCTGCAAGGAGGCTATTCTTATTCTGGTGTGTTACTTACAACAATAAGAAATTTTAAAAAGTGAATATTAAAAAGAGGTCTGCTTCCAGGCTCCAGAACCCCCTGCTGAAGGAAGCTATGTTGGCTCCATTTCTGTTACCCCTCTGCCAGCAGGAAAAGATGTTTTTATTCCAGCAGGCCTTTGGCATGTAAGTTGGTCTGTTGCCGAAGGAGTTTGAATTGGATCAACTGCTGTTTATTTCTTTTATTATTGTGTTTTTAATTGTTTTTAATTTATTTTTATGCTATTAGTTAAATTTTTAGTTCTGTTTTTGTTTCAAGTGTTTGTTTTAATCTCGATATTATTTTTAGCTGCCTTGAGTGCCATTTTTGGTGGAAAGGCGAGATATAAATCTAATAAATAAATATGCTTTTCCTTCGAATGAGGAGTGACAACTTTTGTTTTTTACATTGCTTCCTCTCAAAAAGACAACAGATAGTAGTTGAATGCAAACCTGTTTACAGAATGCAAGCTGGGGGATGCTGAGAGTAGGGGTGTTGGACAAATCCGCAATGGATTCAAATGGGTTTGGATTTTCATGAATCCAACCTGTGGATTCCGCAATGGACAGGCTTTTTCCAAATCACACAAATTCCATGGATTTATGGGCTTGGGGGGGAATTCCACTAATTCGCATTAGGGCTAATGTGCATTGTCCCTAATGCAAGTGCACATTAGCACTAAGACACACTTGCGCAAATGTGCATTAGTTAATTCGCATTAGCGTTAATTTGCATTAACACATCTGGAAAGCACTAGGTTGGGGAAGGCTGCCTTACGCATTAAGGCTGCAGTCCTATACCTTGGAGTAAGTCCTACTGAGCTTCATGAGACTTACGTCTAACTAGACATCAAGTCCAGCCTAGAACAATTTGCTGTCTAAAACGAAGGACACAGTGGTATCCCAACCCGTTCCATCTACAAAGCTGACTGGACTGGCAGTTGAATATTTCTTCAAATGATGGGACAGTGTCATCCACCACAACTGAAGGCAGCAGGCTATATTAGGGGTCACAGGGCAGGCTGCATGACACACAGCAGCTCACTCCAACATTGTACTCCTTCCGGGGCCAGGGGAAGACCTTTTCATTCTCCCAGTAGCATTTTAGCTTCTTAGTCTTTTAGCTTTGGTGTTTTAAATCTGTATTTTAAATCTCTGCATTGCTGCTAGATTTTATTCTGGTTGTACTGATATATTGTGGTTTTAAGCTTTCATATTTATATTGTTTTATGCTGTGCTTTGTGGTTTTAAGTTTTGTGAACCGCCCAGAGAGCTTTGGCTATTGGGCGGTAGAGAAATGAAACAAACAAACAAATAAATAAACTCCTCCAACACCTTGCTGCCACCTCCCAGCATCTGCCGCCTGAGGCAACTGCCTCACTCTGCCTAGTGCTAGGGCCGACCCTGGTAGAAATGTAGAGAATTGCCCTGTAAGATATATCACAGACTTAACAAAAGACAAGAATATGATGTTCTGATTTATTCTTTCTCCTCCGCAGAACATGTAAGTGTAAATGACGTGTGGTATAGTGGTTAGAGTGTTGGACTGGGAGTCGGGAGACCTGGGTTCTAGTCCCCACTTGGCCATGGAAGCTCACTGGGTGACTTTGGGCCAGTCACAGACTCTCAGCCCAACCCACCTCACAGGGTGGTTGTTGTGAGGATAAAATGGAGAGGAGGAGGATAATGTAAGCCGCCTTGGGTTCCTTGGAGGAAAAAAGGTGGGATATAAATGCAATAAGTAAATAATAATAATTTCTTTAAAAGTGTGATTTTTGCATTTAAAAAAGCATATGAAGACAGGAAAAGCACTATACAAATCTTGTAAAATAAAAGAAAAATGTGAGATGCAGGCATAGGGGGATTCTTCGATCAAATCTGGAAGTGAGCAGAACACACATGTGACAGTATTTGTACTCACTACTGCACATTTACCTCCTATCATGTCCAACTCTTTTGCAGTTGCACCACTAAGATCGCCAAGGAAGACAGCCCCTTCCTGAAGAAAGCTTTTCCGCTCTGCGTTCACAGGGATGGAGAGATGCGAGATGAACACAGTGGCCAACATCTCTGGATGCAGCTCCAGTGCAATCCCCATGGAATGTTACATGGTGCTCAGCAGACCAGCCCAGACTGCCATTGCCGTGCTGTGCTGTGCCGCCGGGGGGCTTTGCACCTTGGAGAACTCCTTGGTGCTGTACCTCATATTTTCTTCCCGGAAAATCCGGAACAAGCCTTCCTACCTCTTCATAAGCAGCCTAGCCTTGGCGGATATACTAGCCAGTGTTATATTTGTCTGGAGCTTTGTTAATTTCCATGTCTTCAATGGGATTGATTCCTCAAAGGATGTCTTCTTGCTGAAGCTCGGAGGGGTCAACACCTCCTTCACAGCATCCCTCGGCAGCCTGCTGTTGATGGCCTTTGATCGCTACATCTGCATCCTCAAGCCGTCAGAGTACAAGGTCATCGTAACGAGTCGAAGGGCTCTGGTGGCTTTGGTGGTGCTGTGGGTCGTCATCATGTTCCTCGCCTTCCTGCCTCTCCTGGGATGGAACTGCTGCAGCCTCCGCTCTGTCTGCTCCGAGCTGTTTCCTTTTGTGGACAACACCTACCTCTCGAGCTGGATTGTCTTGGTGGCGCTCATTGTGGCATTGATTGTGTGCGCGTACATGCACGTCCTCTGGAAGGCCCACAAGCACGCATTGTACATGGAAAAGCACCATATCCAAACCGGCCAGCAGAAGACAAAGATGAGAATAGACATCACGCTGGCCAAGACCTTAGTGATCGTCCTGCTGGTTCTGGCCATGTGCTGGTCACCAGCTTTGGTGCTCATGGCCTACAGCGTCTTTGCAAAACTGGACAACTCCACCAGGAAGGTGTTTGCCTTCTGTAGTACCCTGTGTCTGGTGAACTCTATGGTTAACCCCGCTATCTATGCTCTACGAAGCAGGGAGTTGTGCTCCTCTCTGAGGAGGGCCTGCTCCTGTCTCAAGAGGATGCCGGGCATGTCAGACAGCAACCCAGAAGCAGAGAGCACCCAGAGGTCCTTCCCAGTGGAAACCATTTGCGATGAATTTGTCGGCAGCTCAGGGGTCAGAGCTCTCGATGGTGACAAAACATATAAGTAGGAATGGATGTTTTCTCCATCCTGTTTGGATGAGACTCTAAAGTCTTCCTGATTGAAGAGACTCTAAAGCAGGGGTGGACAACGTCTAGGGTTTGGGGGGCTGCACTGGGTCTCCTGGAACCCTGTGGGGGCTGCAACGCTCCTCCTTTGCCAGACATGAGAGCCGCCACCAAAATCTCAGTAGTTCTGCTGGGAAACAGAGTGTGTGCTCCCCAAACGCCTTGTCTGCCAGGAGAATAGCTGAGACATTTGGGGGGGTGGCAGCAGCAGCGGCAGCACTGGGTGGGGCCTCCAAAGCTTATTTTCTGCAGGCTCATCTTGACCATGGCAGCATAGTGATTTCCCAGTGCGGAGGAGCAACTCTGTGTAAACCACCAGGCTGCCAGCCGTGAATGTCAGAGAAACCTGGCACAAGGAGCACTCAAGTGTTCCGCTTCTGGCTCAGGACTTGGAATGGACTGGCAAGTTCGGGACAAATACCTGATCCCATTGGAGGATTCCCATAGCAAAACCCCCTGGATAGCCCTCCCCATGAGGTTATTTTTGGGGTTTTGCCTTAAGAGGATGGCTTGTGGATAGTATTATTTATTTAATAATTGGCACCCTCTCTGCACCCTCCAAACACAAGCCCCATTTATTGTAGGCCAGGATTAAACATGATCAGGGCTATGGGCATGCCATGATCATGTAGGAGAGCAGAAAAGGGGCAGAAAGAGATACTTCAGGAGCCAGTCTTGACTGAAAGCAGGCGGGGCGCTAATAAATCAATACTGGGTGCAACATTTGGCTTCCTGAGAATCTCAGCTTTCATTTTTGTTGTTTGTTTAAAATTACCCGGATTTCCAGTCCTTATGGTGACTGGAAAAGAAAATGCTTAGAAGTATGGGAGCAATTCTTGCTGACATCTCAGAAGGCGGAGAGGTGGGCCCCACAACGCATGGCTTGTTGTAGGGGTTGTGTGGTAAGTTAGAAGCCACCCCTGCCACGCCATGCACCAGGTTTGGACAGCACAGCAACCCGCAGTGTGGGTAATTTGGTAAATGCTGGTTGCAGGGGAAACAATCCATACTGCATTGTTTCCCCCTGTGATCATGCAAACCCAGCCACTGTGTGTTGGGATTGCCGACTGGGCAGAAAAAAGGTGGGGTATACTGCTCTTGCATCCTTAACAGCAATGTGATGTGCAGTAATCAGCAGGTGACAATTCTGTAGGCAGGGAGATAAACGTTATTTATCACTTCCTAAGTCTGTGGCTGAAGATCCAGCTACATAGGGTGGTCTGGTGCCAGAGAGAACAGGACACCTGCAGCTTTAATAGCTGTGTGTGGATTGAAAAGGGAATTTCAGCAGATACAACCGGTCATGCCAGTAGTGATGTGGGTTTTCTGGGAAATTTTCATTTGGAAAATGTTCTGGAAATTTTTCAAGGACATTTTCTTATGCAAATTAAAGAAATGTGCATAGGGAAAATGTCAGTTTGCATCAGAAAATGTTCTGATGTCCTAAAGCAGGAGTGGGCAACACACATCTACTGGTGCAGCTCCTGCCACTCCAGGAAGAAGAGTAAAAAAAAAAGTTAAGGAAAATAATTGTGGCCATAACACTACAGAGCATCAAAAAGGTCAAATGTAGCTTGTTTGTGAGCTACATTTGACCCCTTTGAGGGCTGCATAGATTTGGGGGCTCCAAAATGTTGACCTTTTTGTTGTTCTGTAATGGATACCCCCCCAATATATATAATTTTTAAAAAATCAGTTTTGTGTCATCCGACAGACTGTGGCCCATGGGGCAGGGAGGCAGAAATGCCCCCTGGACCTCCCAAAGGTGCCCACCTCTGCTCTAGAACATGATATAATTTAGCGTGTTTATTTTACTTGCATTTAATAAGCAAACCTAAAAAGAGTATCCCCTGCAATTTTTTTGTCCCAACACCACGAGTATTTGACTGAAATATCTGAGAAAAAAAAAATAAAGCACGCCTATGGCACAATCCTATACACATTTAGACAGAAAAGCAACATTTCTACACCAGTCTAAAATCCTGAATTTAAAACGGGGCTTTCTTCTTCCATTTTAAATGCAGGTTCATGATGGGCTCCCTTTACATGCGCTTCCTTCCCCCACACTTTCCCCCTTATCTGAGGGTGTGTCTACATTAAGCAAAAAACCCGCAAAAAAACCACATCCTTTCCTAAGGTTCCTGTTTTCAGTTTCTTTGCAGGATTAGGAAGGGCTTCTTTACATGGCAACCACGTGGTTTGAACTGAAGGAGTGCCTTCCTCTCTCCCTGGTGTGCCATGGTGTGTGTGTGTGTGGGGGGGTGGGTCTTGTTTTCATAGCTTAACTTCTGCTGTACTGTTTTCTCGCAGCCCCCAGGAAATCTCTGACTTACTTCTGCGTAGACATAAAATGTAAGATTGCTGTAAGTCTGCAACCCTCAGCACACTTACTTGGGAGTAAGCCCCATTGAACTTAATAGGGTGCTCTGAAACAACAGAGGACGTTGCTTCTGAGCTTGGTGGGGTGGGGGATCAGATGTGTCTCCCTTCATTGCAGGGAGGCATTTTACCCTCTTCTCCCTCCAACTGAGAAATGCGGAGGCAGGAGACACAATTGGCAGGCGATTGTTGCCCTTGCACCTGTCAAATCTGCTTGGGTCTCCTTCCGTGCAACCGCACTCCCACCCTCAATGCCTTCATCACCCTGACCACACCTCCAACAACTGAAAACAAATGCCCACAGCAGGCAGACACAGCAGTTTCTTCTGCTATTGGAAAATTTCACGGGGAGGTTATGGCACTCCTGTTCTGTGGGCTGGAAAAAATACCACATTTTTTGCGTTTGGGGAAAACACGAGATAGGCTGGGGGAAATTGCGGGAAGCGCCTTGGATGTTAGCGGCATCATGTAAAGAGCCCGCAAACTTCTGAGAGAGACCCATCTCAATAGCAGGATAAAAGCGTCGTGTGATGAACCCGAGTCTTTGATGTGTTTCATTATACACCCACTAGATGGTGCTGTGGCCTAGCTCCTCTTATTGTAGGTTTTGTTTTCCTGTTTTCATGAGGGAACTCAAATGCTGTAATTTGTTAGCTCATTATCTCCGATCTTTTAAAAAATGGAATTAAGGTCATTTAGTGCAGGAGACGCCCAGGAGGTTGACGACCTCATCTAAAGGATGCGCAAACTTCTGTGAGTAACCAGTCTCAATAGCAGGATAAAAGCTCCAGGTGAAGAAGCTTTACGTCCTACAACTCCCAGCATTCCCCAGCCAGCAGCGCTTCCTGGGCCATGGAAAAAGTAGGACTTTTTTGGTCTAAATGTGCATAGGATTGCACCCTTAATGTTATATTATGTATAATTTTGAAATGAAATACTTGTAAAAATTTAAATACAATAGCATGTACCTTCCTTACATTATTTAAATTTAAGGGGGGAAATAGGTGCTGAAAAGTGTTAACACACTCATAACGTTTAACAACCCAAAGAACTGTGCACGATATGCTGACAACCACTCATCTGCAACTTTGAAACAGCCAAGTTTGCCTAATATTGTTTTTGCAATCGGCATTCATTCATTGTCACTAATGAAATTATGAAATGGAAAATGTCCCACAGAAAAACAAGGTGGTGGAAAAAATAAGGTGGTGGAAAATAAACTCAATGAGATTGAGAGTGACAGATCTAGCCTTCCCTAGTGTAAAAAGATCTGGCTGATGTTGAAAAAACCCAGGGCAGGTTGACACAGGGGTAAAAGATTGCTTTGAATGGCCCCAGGCCCATCTGCTATTGGGGCAACAGAGATTGCACTATGGACCGTTCCCCATTCAAAACAAAACAAAAACTGCTTTCCTGCCAATAATTAGCATACAATGGGAAAATGTTCTAAGGCAATAAGAATTGTGCCAGATCAGACCAAGGGTCCCTCTCACCCAGCATTCTGTTCCCACAGTGGCCAACCCGATGCCCCAATGAGAAGCCCACAAGCAGGACATGAGTGCAACAGCACCTCCCGCCCATGTTCCCCAGGAACAAGTATTCGGTGCTCTCTCAGGCCTCTCCATAGAATCATAGAACAGTAGGGTTGGAAGGGGCCTACAAGACCATCGCGTCCAACCCCCTGCTCAATGCCGGAACCCAAGTCAGAGCATCCCCGACAGATGGCTGTCCAGCCTTGTCTTTAATGCCTCCAGTATGGGGAAGCCCACTTACCTCCCCAGGTAATCGGTCCCATTGTCATATTGCTCTAACAGTCAGGAAGTTTTTCCTGATGTTCAGCCGGAATCTGGCTTCCTGTCACTTGAGCCCATTCTTCCGTGTCCTGCAATTGGACGATCGAGAAGAGATCCTGACCTTCCTCTCTGTGACAACCTTTGAAGAGCGCTATCCTGTCTCCCCTCAGTCTTCTCTTCTCAAGGCTAAACAGGCCCAATTCTTTCAGTCTCTCTCCATAGGGCTTTGTTTCCAGTTTCCTGATCATCTTCGTTGCCCTCCTCTGAACCCTCTCCAGTTTGTCTGCTTCCTTCTTAAAGTGTGGTGCCCAGAACTGGACACAGTACTCCAGATAAGACTAGCTCTAGAGTTCTGTCTGGTTCTGAATGAAACCCGGAGCGGATTCACCGCCCCACTGACATCAAAGCCACCAACCTCCACTGGAATTTTTCACATAGGGCACCATTAAAAAATGTGATCATCCACTACATATACTCTGTTGCTGTACAGCCTATTATACAACCTCAGAACTCTACCACGTCCTTCAGCCGCCAATGTAGTAGACTAGGTCTTAAACAGGACACCAGGCAAGTTAGAACTGCTTGCCTGCGAGGCTTCCACACAAGACTTTCTTCTAAATCAAGTCCCCCTCCGCTGAAAAAGGTGTAGAATTAGAACTCCGCTAGGACTTTTGCCAGGATCAGAGATCCATACGGGTTACAGCTATGGGGAGCGGCCGTAGCTCAGTGGCAGAGCACCTGCTCTGCATACTGAAGATCTCGGGTTCGATTCCCAGCACCTAGGTTGCAAAAACTCCTGCCTGAAACCCTGGAGAGCCATTGCTGCCAGCCAGCATTGACAATACTGGGCTGGATGGACCAACAGTCTTGACTCAGTATTCCCATGTGCTTAAGCTGACGAGGGCCTAAATCTAAACATGAGGGAACCAGCAGGGATAAACAACCCTAAGCCATACATCAATGGGTTCAAGAGCACGTCTCTCATACTAAGTGCTTGTGCGTGAAACAAAGAAGTGTGGTGTGAAACTCCCCCCTCCATTTCTTTCTCTCCCTCTCGGGTGGCCATTTACAGATTGTCAAAAAAAGAAGAAATGCATCACCACAGAAGAGGACACCAGTTTGCATACATTTTGCATACGTTAATTTATGTCTATAGATGTATATTTAGAAACACATATTTTAATTTAAATAGAAATACAGTGCATCTCACCATGGTGTGGAAGTCTGTGACCGGTGTGCCTACCTGTTCAGTCTGGTGTCCAGGTGCCATGTGTGGTGGGCAACAATTCTTATGGCTCTTCATCTTTAAACTGGACTTGGCCAGGGCAGCAGTGATGCATCTAGGAATTTTAGATCCTGGACATCCTGGTCAGGGGGTTGGGGATTTAGATGGTCATGTGAAATACTTCAGTCGTGAAGCACACAACTAACATTTCTCTTCCATCCCTCCCACTGCCATGTCACGCTTTAAAACAGCTTCTACATTCCTGGTATGTAAGAACAACAACAAAACTGTTTGCCAGCCCCAATTTAAAAAGGAACTCTGTCTGAGCATGTGCAGTTTTGCATTTTAAATTCACTTAAATCAAAGCACCACAATGACTACAGGAATAAAGTGGAGCTTGCTTCTGCACTGGCCACTCTTTGGGTCGACATTGGCCCCAACCTGCGGCCCTAGCTGCACCACTACTTCAGTGCAGCCCCTGTAACCGAGGATGCCTTCAAAGAGAGGACAATCCTCTGACAGCCCCTTAAAGAGAGAACTGTCCTCAAAGAGGCCATGTGGCCATCCTACATTGGCTAGAGCTCGCTTTAGTTTTGCTCATTTCACTGAACTGTCGCCAGCCTCCTCTGTTCTGAAGCGGACCTCCACATGCATGCTTGCTGTCCACTCTTGTCTTCCATCCCACGCACTCCCCCACACACACGTTAGTGAGCGCCTGCTTTAGTTTTGCTCATTTCACTGCGCTGTTGGCAGCCTCCTCTGTTCTGAAGCGGACCTCCACGTGTGTGTTCGATCTCCACTCCTGTCTTCCATCCCTTCCATCCCACCCCTCACACACACACACACACACACACATATACACGTTAGTGAGAGCCTGCTTTAGTTTTGCTCATTTCACTGCGCTGTTGGCAGCCTCCTCTGTTCTGAAGCGGACCTCCACATGTGTGCTTGATCTCCACTCCTGTCTTCTATCCCACCCCTCACACACACACACACACACACACACATATACACGTTAGTGAGAGCCTGCTTTAGTTTTGCTCATTTCACCGCTCTGTTGGCAGCCTCCTCTGTTCTGAAGCAGACCTCCACGTGTGTGCTCGATCTCCATTCCTGTCTTCCATCCCACCCCTCACACACACACACACACACACACACACACATATACACGTTAGTGAGAGCCTGCTTTAGTTTTGCTCATTTCACTGCGCTGTTGGCAGCCTCCTCTGTTCTGAAGCGGACCTCCACGTGTGTGCTCGATCTCCACTCCTGTCTTCCATCCCACCCCTCACACACACACACACACACACACACACATATACACGTTAGCGAGAGCCTGCTTTAGTTTTGCTCATTTCACTGCGCTGTTGGCAGCCTCCTCTGTTCTGAAGCGGACCTCCACGTGTGTGCTCGATCTCCACTCCTGTCTTCCATCCCACCCCTCACACACACACACACACACACATATACACGTTAGCGAGAGCCTGCTTTAGTTTTGCTCATTTCACTGCGCTGTTGGCAGCCTCCTCTGTTCTGAAGCGGACCTCCACGTGTGTGCTCGATCTCCACTCCTGTCTTCCATCCCACCCCTCACACACACACACACACACACATATACACGTTAGTGAGAGCCTGCTTTAGTTTTGCTCATTTCACCGCTCTGTTGGCAGCCTCCTCTGTTCTGAAGCGGACCTCCACGTGTGTGCTCGATCTCCACTCCTGTCTTCCATCCCATCCCACCCCTCACACACACACACACACAGACACGTTAGTGAGAGCCTGCTTTAGTTTTGCTCATTTCACTGCGCTGTTGGCAGCCTCCTCTTTTCTGAAGCGGGCCTCCACGTGTGTGCTCGATCTCCACTCCTGTCTTCCATCCCACCCCTCACACACACACACACACACACACACACATATACACGTTAGTGAGAGCCTGCTTTAGTTTTGCTCATTTCACTGCGCTGTTGGCAGCCTTCTCTGTTCTGAAGCGGACCTCCACGTGTGTGCTCGATCTCCACTCCCGTCTTCCATCCCACCCCTCACACAGACACACACACACATATAAACGTTAGTGAGAGCCTGCTTTAGTTTTGCTCATTTCACTGCGCTGTTGGCAGCCTCCTCTGTTCTGAAGCGGACCTCCACGTGTGTGCTCGATCTCCACTCCTGTCTTCCATCCCACCCCTCACACACACACACACACACATACACGTTAGCGAGAGCCTGCTTTAGTTTTGCTCATTTCACTGCGCTGTTGGCAGCCTCCTCTGTTCTGAAGCGGACCTCCACGAATGTGCTCGATCTCCACTCCTGTCTTCCATCCCACCCCTCACACACACACACACATATATACACGTTAGTGAGAGCCTGCTTTAGTTTTGCTCATTTCACTGTGTTGTTGGCAGCCTCCTCTGTTCTGAAGCGGACCTCCACGTGTGTGCTCGATCTCCACTCCGGTCTTCCATCCCACCCCTCACACACACACACACACACACACATATATACACGTTAGTGAGAGCCTGCTTTAGTTTTGCTCATTTCACTGCGCTGTTGGCAGCCTCCTCTGTTCTGAAGCGGACCTCCACATGTGTGCTTGATCTCCACTCCTGTCTTCTATCCCACCCCTCACACACACACACACACACATATATACACGTTAGTGAGAGCCTGCTTTAGTTTTGCTCATTTCACCGCTCTGTTGGCAGCCTCCTCTGTTCTGAAGCGGACCTCCACATGTGTGCTCGATCTCCACTCCTGTCTTCCATCCCACCCCTCACACACACACACACACATATACACGTTAGTGAGAGCCTGCTTTAGTTTTGCTCATTTCACTGCACTGTTGGCAGCCTCCTCTATTCAGAAGCGGACCTCCACGTGTGTGCTCGATCTCCACTCCTGTCTTCCATCCCACCCCTCACACACACACACACACACACACACATATACACGTTAGCGAGAGCCTGCTTTAGTTTTGCTCATTTCACCGCTCTGTTGGCAGCCTCCTCTGTTCTGAAGCGGACCTCCACGTGTGTGCTCGATCTCCACTCCTGTCTTCCATCCCACCCCTCACACACACACACACATATACACGTTAGTGAGAGCCTGCTTTAGTTTTGCTCATTTCACTGCGCTGTTGGCAGCCTCCTCTGTTCTGAAGCGGACCTCCACGTGTGTGCTCGATCTCCACTCCTGTCTTCCATCCCACCCCTCACACACACACATACACGTTAGCGAGAGCCTGCTTTAGTTTTGCTCATTTCACTGCGCTGTTGGCAGCCTCCTCTGTTCTGAAGCGGACCTCCACGTGTGTGCTCGATCTCCACTCCTGTCTTCCATCCCACCCCTCACACACACACACACATATACACGTTAGTGAGAGCCTGCTTTAGTTTTGCTCATTTCACTGCGCTGTTGGCAGCCTCCTCTGTTCTGAAGCGGACCTCCACGTGTGTGCTCGATCTCCACTCCTGTCTTCCATCCCACCCCTCACACACACACACACACACACACATATACACGTTAGTGAGAGCCTGCTTTAGTTTTGCTCATTTCACTGCGCTGTTGGCAGCCTCCTCTGTTCTGAAGCGGACCTCCACGTGTGTGCTCGATCTCCACTCCTGTCTTCCATCCCACCCCTCACACACACACACACACACACACATATACACGTTAGTGAGAGCCTGCTTTAGTTTTGCTCATTTCACTGCGCTGTTGGCAGCCTCCTCTGTTCTGAAGCGGACCTCCACGTGTGTGCTCGATCTCCACTCCTGTCTTCCATCCCACCCCTCACACACACACACACACACACACATATACACATTAGTGAGAGCCTGCTTTAGTTTTGCTCATTTCACTGCGCTGTTGGCAGTCTCCTCTGTTCTGAAGCGGACCTCCACGTGTGTGCTCGATCTCCACTCCCGTCTTCCATCCCTTCCATCCCACCCCTCACACACACACACACACACACACATATATACACGTTAGTGAGAGCCTGCTTTAGTTTTGCTCATTTCACCGCTCTGTTGGCAGCCTCCTCTGTTCTGAAGCGGACCTCCACGTGTGTGCTCGATCTCCATTCCTGTGTTCTATCCCACCCCTCACACACACACACACACATATACACGTTAGTGAGAGCCTGCTTTAGTTTTGCTCATTTCACTGCGCTGTTGGCATCCTCCTCTGTTCTGAAGCGGACCTCCACGTGTGTGCTCGATCTCCACTCCTGTCTTCCATCCCACCCCTCACACACACACACACACACACACACACACGTTAGCGAGAGCCTGCTTTAGTTTTGCTCATTTCACTGCGCTGTTGGCAGCCTCCTCTGTTCTGAAGCGGACCTCCACATGTGTGCTCGATCTCCACTCCTGTCTTCTATCCCACCCCTCACACACACACATATATACACGTTAGTGAGAGCCTGCTTTAGTTTTGCTCATTTCACTGCGCTGTTGGCAGCCTCCTCTGTTCTGAAGCGGACCTCCACGTGTGTGCTCGATCTCCACTCCTGTCTTCCATCCCACCCCTCACACGCACACACACACACACATATACACGTTAGTGAGAGCCTGCTTTAGTTTTGCTCATTTCACTGCGCTGTTGGCAACCTCCTCTGTTCTGAAGCGGACCTCCACGTGTGTGCTCGATCTCCACTCCTGTCTTCCACCCCACCACACACACACACACACACACAAACACACGAACAAGCGCGCGCGAGAGAGAGAGAGAGAGAGAGAGAGAGAGAGAGCCTGCTTTTGTTTTGCTCATTCCACTGCGCTATCGACTGTCGGCAGCCAGCCCCCGGCGTCCTGAAGCGCGCGCGCGCGCCCCCACGTGCTCGCTCGCTCTCTCCCGCCCGCGCACGTTTACCAGGCGTAGCACGTGACCCCGAGCGCCTGCCGAGCCGTGCTCGCGCCTCGCTCACCGGTCATCCCCTCACGCGCTTCTTCTTCTTCTTCTTGTTATGATTGTGCACGCACGCACGCACGCACGCACGCGGAAGCGAGGCCGCCATTGGCCGGGAGCGGCCAATGGGCGCGGCGGCAGAGCGAGGCCGCTGAGGGGAAGGAAATGGCGGCCGTCGCGCTCGGCGGTGCGCGCTTCCTGTCGGTGCTGCTCCTGCTCCTGCGGGAGCCGTCGTCGTCCGCCCCGGCGCCCGCGCGGCGCTACACCCCCGACTGGGCCAGCCTGGACTCGCGGCCGCTGCCCTGCTGGTTCGACGCCGCCAAGGTCGGCGTGTTCGTGCACTGGGGCGTCTTCTCGGTGCCGGCGTGGGGCTCCGAGTGGTTCTGGTGGCACTGGCAGGGCGCTCGCCTGCCCGACTACGAGCTCTTCGTGCGCGCGCGCTTCCCGCCCGGCACCACCTACGCCGACTTCGCGCCCCGCTTCACCGCCAGGGACTTCCAGCCGGAGCAGTGGGCGAGCCTCTTCCAGCAGGCCGGCGCCAGGTCAGCCGCCCCGCCTCGCCTCGCCCGTCCGGCACAGGCGCGAGGGGGGAGGCGCGGCTGCGGCGGCTCCGCGGCGATCTTCAGGGGTGGTATCCAGTGCTAGCCGTAGGTAGAGTGGACTGACTGAAGGGGAGGAGGCTTGAGTGGGACTAGACTGACTGAAGGGAAGGAGGCTTGAGTGGACTAGACTGACTGAAGGGAAGGAGGCTTGAGTGGGACTAGACTGACTGAAGGGAAGGAGGCTTGAGTGGGACTAGACTGACTGAAGGGAAGGAGGCTTGAGTGGGACATGACTGACTGAAGGGAAGGAGGCTTGAGTGGGACTAGACTGACTGAAGGGAAGGAGGCTTGAGTGGGACATGACTGACTGAAGGGAAGGAGGCTTGAGTGGGACTAGACTGACTGAAGGGAAGGAGGCTTGAGTGGGACTGGACTGACTGAAGGGAAGGAGGCTTGAGTGGGACTGGACTGACTGAAGGGAAGGAGGCTTGAGTGGGACTGGACTGACTGAAGGGAAGGAGGCTTGAGTGGGACTGGACTGACTGAAGGGAAGGAGGCTTGAGTGGGACTGGACTGACTGAAGGGAAGGAGGCTTGAGTGGGACTAGACTGACTGAAGGGAAGGAGGCTTGAGTGGGACTAGACTGACTGAAGGGAAGGAGGCTTGAGTGGGACTAGACTGACTGAAGGGAAGGAGGCTTGAGTTGGAGTGGACTAGACTGACTGAAGGGAAGGAGGCTTGAGTGGGACATGACTGACTGAAGGGAAGGAGGCTTGAGTGGGACATGACTGACTGAAGGGAAGGAGGCTTGAGTGGGACTAGACTGACTGAAGGGAAGGAGGCTTGAGTGGGACTAGACTGACTGAAGGGAAGGAGGCTTGAGTGGGACTAGACTGACTGAAGGGAAGGAGGCTTGAGTGGGACATGACTGACTGAAGGGAAGGAGGCTTGAGTGGGACTAGACTGACTGAAGGGAAGGAGGCTTGAGTGGGACTGGACTGACTGAAGGGAAGGAGGCTTGAGTTGGAGTGGACTGGACTGACTGAAGGGAAGGAGGCTTGAGTGGGACTGGACTGACTGAAGGGAAGGAGGCTTGAGTGGGACTGGACTGACTGAAGGGAAGGAGGCTTGAGTGGGACTGGACTGACTGAAGGGAAGGAGGCTTGAGTGGGACTGGACTGACTGAAGGGAAGGAGGCTTGAGTGGGACTGGACTGACTGAAGGGAAGGAGGCTTGAGTGGGACTGGACTGACTGAAGGGAAGGAGGCTTGAGTGGGACTGGACTGACTGAAGGGAAGGAGGCTTGAGTGGGACTGGACTGACTGAAGGGAAGGAGGCTTGAGTGGGACTAGACTGACTGAAGGGAAGGAGGCTTGAGTGGGACTAGACTGACTGAAGGGAAGGAGGCTTGAGTGGGACTAGACTGACTGAAGGGAAGGAGGCTTGAGTGGGACTAGACTGACTGAAGGGAAGGAGGCTTGAGTGGGACTAGACTGACTGAAGGGAAGGAGGCTTGAGTGGGACATGACTGACTGAAGGGAAGGAGGCTTGAGTGGGACATGACTGACTGAAGGGAAGGAGGCTTGAGTGGGACTGGACTGACTGAAGGGAAGGAGGCTTGAGTGGGACTGGACTGACTGAAGGGAAGGAGGCTTGAGTGGGACTGGACTGACTGAAGGGAAGGAGGCTTGAGTGGGACTGGACTGACTGAAGGGAAGGAGGCTTGAGTGGGACTGGACTGACTGAAGGGAAGGAGGCTTGAGTGGGACTAGACTGACTGAAGGGAAGGAGGCTTGAGTGGGACTAGACTGACTGAAGGGAAGGAGGCTTGAGTGGGACTGGACTGACTGAAGGGAAGGAGGCTTGAGTGGGACTGGACTGACTGAAGGGAAGGAGGCTTGAGTGGGACTGGACTGACTGAAGGGAAGGAGGCTTGAGTGGGACTGGACTGACTGAAGGGAAGGAGGCTTGAGTGGGACTGGACTGACTGAAGGGAAGGAGGCTTGAGTGGGACTGGACTGACTGAAGGGAAGGAGGCTTGAGTGGGACTGGACTGACTGAAGGGAAGGAGGCTTGAGTGGGACTGGACTGACTGAAGGGAAGGAGGCTTGAGTGGGACTGGACTGACTGAAGGGAAGGAGGCTTGAGTGGGACTAGACTGACTGAAGGGAAGGAGGCTTGAGTGGGACTAGACTGACTGAAGGGAAGGAGGCTTGAGTGGGACTAGACTGACTGAAGGGAAGGAGGCTTGAGTGGGACTAGACTGACTGACTGAAGGGAAGGAGGCTTGAGTGGGACATGACTGACTGAAGGGAAGGAGGCTTGAGTGGGACTGGACTGACTGAAGGGAAGGAGGCTTGAGTGGGACTGGACTGACTGAAGGGAAGGAGGCTTGAGTGGGACTGGACTGACTGAAGGGAAGGAGGCTTGAGTGGGACTGGACTGACTGAAGGGAAGGAGGCTTGAGTGGGACTGGACTGACTGAAGGGAAGGAGGCTTGAGTGGGACTGGACTGACTGAAGGGAAGGAGGCTTGAGTGGGACATGACTGACTGAAGGGAAGGAGGCTTGAGTGGGACATGACTGACTGAAGGGAAGGAGGCTTGAGTGGGACTAGACTGACTGAAGGGAAGGAGGCTTGAGTGGGACTAGACTGACTGAAGGGAAGGAGGCTTGAGTGGGACTGGACTGACTGAAGGGAAGGAGGCTTGAGTGGGACTGGACTGACTGAAGGGAAGGAGGCTTGAGTGGGACTGGACTGACTGAAGGGAAGGAGGCTTGAGTGGGACTGGACTGACTGAAGGGAAGGAGGCTTGAGTGGGACTGGACTGACTGAAGGGAAGGAGGCTTGAGTGGGACTGGACTGACTGAAGGGAAGGAGGCTTGAGTGGGACTGGACTGACTGAAGGGAAGGAGGCTTGAGTGGGACTGGACTGACTGAAGGGAAGGAGGCTTGAGTGGGACTGGACTGACTGAAGGGAAGGAGGCTTGAGTGGGACTAGACTGACTGAAGGGAAGGAGGCTTGAGTGGGACTAGACTGACTGAAGGGAAGGAGGCTTGAGTGGGACTAGACTGACTGACTGAAGGGAAGGAGGCTTGAGTGGGACTAGACTGACTGAAGGGAAGGAGGCTTGAGTGGGACTAGACTGACTGAAGGGAAGGAGGCTTGAGTGGGACTGGACTGACTGAAGGGAAGGAGGCTTGAGTGGGACTGGACTGACTGAAGGGAAGGAGGCTTGAGTGGGACTGGACTGACTGAAGGGAAGGAGGCTTGAGTGGGACTGGACTGACTGAAGGGAAGGAGGCTTGAGTGGGACTAGACTGACTGAAGGGAAGGAGGCTTGAGTGGGACTGGACTGACTGAAGGGAAGGAGGCTTGAGTGGGACTGGACTGACTGAAGGGAAGGAGGCTTGAGTGGGACTGGACTGACTGAAGGGAAGGAGGCTTGAGTGGGACTGGACTGACTGAAGGGAAGGAGGCTTGAGTTGGAGTGGACTTGACTGACTGAAGGGAAGGAGGCTTGAGTTGGAGTGGACTTGACTGACTGAAGGGAAGGAGGCTTGAGTGGGACTAGACTGACTGAAGGGAAGGAGGCTTGAGTTGGAGTGGACTTGACTGACTGAAGGGAAGGAGGCTTGAGTGGGACTAGACTGACTGAAGGGAAGGAGGCTTGAGTTGGAGTGGACTTGACTGACTGAAGGGAAGGAGGCTTGAGTGGGACTAGACTGACTGAAGGGAAGGAGGCTTGAGTTGGAGTGGACTTGACTGACTGAAGGGAAGGAGGCTTGAGTGGGACATGACTGACTGAAGGGAAGGAGGCTTGAGCGGGACTGGACTGACTGAAGGGAAGGAGGCTTGAGTTGGAGTGGACTTGACTGACTGAAGGGAAGGAGGCTTGAGTGGGACTAGACTGACTGAAGGGAAGGAGGCTTGAGTTGGAGTGGACTTGACTGACTGAAGGGAAGGAGGCTTGAGTGGGACATGACTGACTGAAGGGAAGGAGGCTTGAGTGGGACTAGACTGACTGACTGAAAGGAAGGAGGCTTGAGTTGGAGTGGACTTGACTGACTGAAGGGAAGGAGGCTTGAGTGGGACATGACTGACTGAAGGGAAGGAGGCTTGAGCGGGACTGGACTGACTGAAGGGAAGGAGGCTTGAGTTGGAGTGGACTTGACTGACTGAAGGGAAGGAGGCTTGAGTGGGACTAGACTGACTGAAGGGAAGGAGGCTTGAGTTGGAGTGGACTTGACTGACTGAAGGGAAGGAGGCTTGAGTGGGACTAGACTGACTGAAGGGAAGGAGGCTTGAGTTGGAGTGGACTTGACTGACTGAAGGGAAGGAGGCTTGAGCGGGACTGGACTGACTGAAGGGAAGGAGGCTTGAGTGGGACTAGACTGACTGAAGGGAAGGAGGCTTGAGTTGGAGTGGACTTGACTGACTGAAGGGAAGGAGGCTTGAGTGGGACTAGACTGACTGAAGGGAAGGAGGCTTGAGCGGGACTGGACTGACTGAAGGGAAGGAGGCTTGAGTTGGAGTGGACTTGACTGACTGAAGGGAAGGAGGCTTGAGTGGGACTAGACTGACTGAAGGGAAGGAGGCTTGAGTTGGAGTGGACTTGACTGACTGAAGGGAAGGAGGCTTGAGTGGGACATGACTGACTGAAGGGAAGGAGGCTTGAGTGGGACTAGACTGACTGACTGAAAGGAAGGAGGCTTGAGTTGGAGTGGACTTGACTGACTGAAGGGAAGGAGGCTTGAGTGGGACATGACTGACTGAAGGGAAGGAGGCTAGAGCGGGACTGGACTGACTGAAGGGAAGGAGGCTTGAGTTGGAGTGGACTTGACTGACTGAAGGGAAGGAGGCTTGAGTGGGACTGGACTGACTGAAGGGAAGGAGGCTTGAGTGGGACTAGACTGACTGAAGGGAAGGAGGCTTGAGTGGGACTAGACTGACTGAAGGGAAGGAGGCTTGAGTTGGAGTGGACTAGACTGACTGAAGGGAAGGAGGCTTGAGTGGGACATGACTGACTGAAGGGAAGGAGGCTTGAGTGGGACTAGACTGACTGAAGGGAAGGAGGCTTGAGTGGGACATGACTGACTGAAGGGAAGGAGGCTTGAGTGGGACTAGACTGACTGAAGGGAAGGAGGCTTGAGTTGGAGTGGACTTGACTGACTGAAGGGAAGGAGGCTTGAGTGGGACATGACTGACTGAAGGGAAGGAGGCTTGAGCGGGACTGGACTGACTGAAGGGAAGGAGGCTTGAGCGGGACTAGACTGACTGAAGGGAAGGAGGCTTGAGTGGGACTAGACTGACTGAAGGGAAGGAGGCTTGAGTGGGACTAGACTGACTGAAGGGAAGGAGGCTTGAGTGGGACTAGACTGACTGAAGGGAAGGAGGCTTGAGTGGGACTAGACTGACTGAAGGGAAGGAGGCTTGAGTGGGACTAGACTGACTGAAGGGAAGGAGGCTTGAGTTGGAGTGGACTAGACTGACTGAAGGGAAGGAGGCTTGAGTGGGACTAGACTGACTGAAGGGAAGGAGGCTTGAGTGGGACTAGACTGACTGAAGGGAAGGAGGCTTGAGTGGGACTAGACTGACTGAAGGGAAGGAGGCTTGAGTGGGACTAGACTGACTGAGTGAAGGGAAGGAGGCTTGAGTGGGACTAGACTGACTGACTGAAGGGAAGGAGACTTGAGTAGGACTAGACTGACTGAAGGGAAGGAGGCTTGAGTGGGACTAGACTGACTGAGTGAAGGGAAGGAGGCTTGAGTAGGACTAGACTGACTGACTGAAGGGAAGGAGGCTTGAGTGGGACTAGACTGACTGAAGGGAAGGAGGCTTGAGCGGGACTAGACTGACTGAAGGGAAGGAGGCTTGAGCGGGACTGGACTGACTGAAGGGAAGGAGGCTTGAGCGGGACTAGACTGACTGAAGGGAAGGAGGCTTGAGTGGGACTAGACTGACTGAAGGGAAGGAGGCTTGAGTGGGACTAGACTGACTGAAGGGAAGGAGGCTTGAGTGGGACTAGACTGACTGAAGGGAAGGAGGCTTGAGTGGGACTAGACTGACTGAAGGGAAGGAGGCTTGAGTGGGACTAGACTGACTGAAGGGAAGGAGGCTTGAGTGGGACTAGACTGACTGAAGGGAAGGAGGCTTGAGTGGGACTAGACTGACTGAAGGGAAGGAGGCTTGAGTGGGACTAGACTGACTGAAGGGAAGGAGGCTTGAGTGGGACTAGACTGACTGAGTGAAGGGAAGGAGGCTTGAGTGGGACTAGACTGACTGAGTGAAGGGAAGGAGGCTTGAGTAGGACTAGACTGACTGACTGAAGGGAAGGAGGCTTGAGTAGGACTAGACTGACTGAAGGGAAGGAGGCTTGAGTGGGACTAGACTGACTGAAGGGAAGGAGGCTTGAGTGGGACTAGACTGACTGAAGGGAAGGAGGCTTGAGTGGGACTAGACTGACTGACTGAAAGGAAGGAGGCTTGAGTTGGAGTGGACTTGACTGACTGAAGGGAAGGAGGCTTGAGTGGGACTAGACTGACTGAAGGGAAGGAGGCTTGAGTGGGACATGACTGACTGAAGGGAAGGAGGCTTGAGTGGGACTAGACTGACTGAAGGGAAGGAGGCTTGAGTGGGACTAGACTGACTGAAGGGAAGGAGGCTTGAGTGGGACTAGACTGACTGAAGGGAAGGAGGCTTGAGTTGGAGTGGACTAGACTGACTGAAGGGAAGGAGGCTTGAGTGGGACATGACTGACTGAAGGGAAGGAGGCTTGAGTGGGACTAGACTGACTGAAGGGAAGGAGGCTTGAGTGGGACAAGACTGACTGAAGGGAAGGAGGCTTGAGTGGGACTAGACTGACTGAAGGGAAGGAGGCTTGAGTGGGACTAGACTGACTGAAGGGAAGGAGGCTTGAGTGGGACTAGACTGACTGAAGGGAAGGAGGCTTGAGTGGGACTAGACTGACTGAAGGGAAGGAGGCTTGAGTGGGACTAGACTGACTGAAGGGAAGGAGGCTTGAGTGGGACTAGACTGACTGAAGGGAAGGAGGCTTGAGTGGGACTAGACTGACTGAAGGGAAGGAGGCTTGAGTGGGACTAGACTGACTGAAGGGAAGGAGGCTTGAGTGGGACTAGACTGACTGAAGGGAAGGAGGCTTGAGTGGGACTAGACTGACTGAAGGGAAGGAGGCTTGAGTGGGACTAGACTGACTGACTGAAGGGAAGGAGGCTTGAGTGGGACATGACTGACTGACTGAAGGGAAGGAGGCTTGAGTGGGACATGACTGACTGAAGGGAAGGAGGCTTGAGTGGGACATGACTGACTGAAGGGAAGGAGGCTTGAGTGGGACTAGACTGACTGAAAGGAAGGAGGCTTGAGTTGGAGTGGACTTGACTGACTGAAGGGAAGGAGGCTTGAGTTGGAGTGGACTAGACTGACTGAAGGGAAGGAGGCTTGAGTTGGAGTGGACTAGACTGACTGAAGGGAAGGAGGCTTGAGTGGGACTAGACTGACTGAAGGGAAGGAGGCTTGAGTGGGACTAGACTGACTGACTGAAAGGAAGGAGGCTTGAGTTGGAGTGGACTTGACTGACTGAAGGGAAGGAGGCTTGAGTTGGAGTGGACTTGACTGACTGAAGGGAAGGAGGCTTGAGTTGGAGTGGACTTGACTGACTGAAGGGAAGGAGGCTTGAGTGGGACTAGACTGACTGAAGGGAAGGAGGCTTGAGTGGGACTAGACTGACTGAAGGGAAGGAGGCTTGAGTGGGACTAGACTGACTGAAGGGAAGGAGGCTTGAGTGGGACTAGACTGACTGAAGGGAAGGAGGCTTGAGTGGGACTAGACTGACTGAAGGGAAGGAGGCTTGAGTGGGACTAGACTGACTGACTGAAGGGAAGGAGGCTTGAGTTGGAGTGGACTTGACTGACTGAAGGGAAGGAGGCTTGAGTGGGACTGGACTGGACTGGACTGGACTGACTGAAAGGAAGGAGGCTTGAGTGGGACTGGACTGGACTGGACTGGACTGACTGAAAGGAAGGAGGCTTGAGTGGGACTGGACTGAAGGGAGGGAAGGAGGCTAGAGTGGGAGTGGACTGAAGGGAGGGAAGGAGGCTAGAGTGGGAGTGGACTGGATTGAAAGGAAGGAGGCTTGAGTGGGAGTGGACTGAAGGGAGGGAAGGAGGCTAGAGTGGGAGTGGACTGAAGGGAGGGAAGGAGGCTAGAGTGGGAGTGGACTGGATTGAAAGGAAGGAGGCTTGAGTGGGACTGGACTGGACTGAGAGGAAGGAGGCTTGAGTGGGACTGGACTGGACTGGACTGGACTGGACTGACTGAAAGGAAGGAGGCTTGAGTGGGACTGGACTGGACTGGACTGGACTGACTGAAAGGAAGGAGGCTTGAGTGGGACTGGACTGGACTGGACTGGACTGACTGACTGACTGAAAGGAAGGAGGCTTGAGTGGGACTGGACTGGACTGACTGAAAGGAAGGAGGCTTGAGTGGGACGGGACTGGACTGGACTGGACTGGACTGACTGAAAGGAAGGAGGCTTGAGTGGGACTGGACTGGACTGACTGAAAGGAAGGAGGCTTGAGTGGGACTGGACTGGACTGACTGAAAGGAAGGAGGCTTGAGTGGGACTGGACTGGACTGACTGAAAGGAAGGAGGCTTGAGTGGGACTGGACTGGACTGACTGAAAGGAAGGAGGCTTGAGTGGGACTGGACTGGACTGACTGAAAGGAAGGAGGCTTGAGTGGGAGTGGACTGGACTGACTGAAAGGAAGGAGGCTTGAGTGGGACCGGACTGACTGCAGTGAAGAAGGCTTGAGTTAGCTACGTTGAGACAGCTTTTCTAGACAGGCTGTCAATTCACTGCATCTACTTTTGGTTCTGTTTCCTTTCCTGCTTTTCTGCTACATAACCTCTGGATGCCACTGTGCAGAATAGCGCAAATACACAACGGAGGGGAGTTTTCTTTCACTTCTGCAATTAAATACTGGGTTTTCCTTTCTCTTAGAGAACTCACCGAAAGTGCCCTTTAGACACAGAAGTGAAACTGGAGGTTCATGACATCGTCTAAAGAGCGTGTAAACAACTGGGAGTTGGGAATGACAAATGCACAATAAATGCCTCATGTAGAAAAGCCCTTACATTAGAGTAGTCTCAGTGAAATGAATGAGGTTTGAGTTAGCCAGAACTCATATTCATTTTATTGGGTCTACTTTATGTTGGGCCAACATTGGATACTACCCTTTACATAGCAACGGCTTCCAGTGGGGTAGCGGTGTTAGCCACTTGTAGCAAAACCTTCGAAGAATAATGTCCAAACAACAAAGAGTTTCGTGGCACCTTAAAGTTAACAAATGTATTCTGTCATAAATTTTCGTGGAAATATCCCTTTCATATGGGAGTAGGTGGGAAATATAAACACTTGCCAGAGAGAATTAAAATGCAGAACAGCACCAACAGTAATGATTACCTTAATTGTTGCCATTCACAACCACATTCACAAAGCTTGGTTGAGTTCTTTGTTTTTACTACAAAAGACTAATACAGCTATCCCTCTGGAAAGAGTATTCTGGCACCTTAAAAGACTAATTATGTCTTGTGTGTTTTTAAAAAAAGAAAAGAAAAGTAAAGGTAGCCCTGCTTGTCCATGAGGGGGAAAATCCAAAATCCACAGTTAGACAATACTGTTATTAAGACCAACCAAAATGCCACAAAAATGTGCAAGCATTTGAGTTCTCTGGATTTCTTCATCAGGCTAGATGGTACAAAAACCAGAGGATGGGGGAAGCAGTGGAAAAGTTCCGTATACATACCTGGAAGTTGGGATAACACTCTTTGCATTTGATAAAATGTGGTGCAGTCCACAGAAGCTTAGTCAAAATACATTTTTAGTCTTTAGGGTGTCACAAGGCTGTTGTTTTTACATAGCATTATTATTTAATAGCAGCAGTACTGGTGTGATATTATTTATTTTGTTATTTATTCAGTTTGAGTCATCCTTCAGTTTATGAGTCAGGGCAATATACATAATAGCAAAAACATGACACCAGTATATTACATACCTTTTTATTACATAGTATTATCACAGCTAAAATATAAATGCTGTGTTTGCTATGCCTGACATTATTAATAATTTACCTTATTACTACATAGCATTTACAAATTATAATATAAGAATCATGCTATGTACATTTTGCTCCGTAATACTGGCATATATGGCATAGTAAGTCATTACATATTACATACAGTAATAATGCTGTGTAGAATATATATGTTCAATTGCATTAAAATACTTTTATTGCATGATGTGTATCTCGGGAAAAGGCTGAATAGAAGCATTACCCACAGTGCCTGGTTTGCATATAACGGCATCATTCGGTGGCTAATCATTAAGCCATGATCTGTGCAGCTTGCGAGCCACTTCTGGTTTGCAACAACAACCTACAAATGATTTGTTCTTAGGTTAACTTTGGGTTGTTTAACCCACAAATAACCCAAACAGTCCGGGTCTGGAAGTCCTGCTAACAACCTATGCAGTTGTTGCTGCAAACTGGAAGCAGCTCGTGTGTGACGCATATCTCTGCGAATCGTGGGTTAATTAACGCCCAGTTTGCCACCAAGTGCTGCTGGTGTGGATGGATTACTACATAACATTACAAATTATATTTGAGGACATTTTATGGATGGATTTCACTTTAATTTTCATTAGCCCAAAATGTAGCAGTGATTTCAGATTTACTAATCCAGAGTGGGGATATCATCTTGGCAGCATTTTCTAGAATTTCTCTAACGTTTTAACAAACAAGACAGACCCTTGGTTCAGCCTTCACCAACCTCATCCATGAGAATATTTTGGATGTGTTCCCTTCTGAATCTGTCTTTGGTGCCTACAGATATGTGGTGTTTACCACGAAGCATCATGAAGGCTTCACCAACTGGGGGTCTCCCGTGTCCTGGAACTGGAATTCAGTGGATGTGGGACCCCATCGAGACTTAGTGGCTGAACTGGGGGATGCTCTCAGAAAAAGGTAGCTATGTGAGCTAAATGGTGCGGCGTGGAGGATCATGATGGTGGATGGGGCTAGCCCTCTGATGACTTCTCGACCTATCTAATTCTATGACTTTATTTTCCCCTTTGTTTATTCTTCAGGAATATATACTATGGACTCTACCATTCCCTCTTTGAATGGTTTAATCCACTGTATGTATTGGACAAAAAAAATTGCTTCAAGAGCCAGTTTTTTGTCTCTGAGAAGACTCTGCCAGAGCTTTACGAACTTGTTTTAAGGTAAGAGTGAAAAACTCGCAAACAGCCTAAACTGCAATCCCATGCATACTTGCTCCCTACTAAGCCCCATTGAACAAAATGGGGTTTTCAAGTAAATGCGCAGCACTTGGTGTCTAAAGTGCTTTGCAGAGTTATATAGGCCTCCTTGGCCATGATCCAACACTGTACCACCATGTTCCTGATAGCTAAACTATAGCTTAGCTATTACATCTGAACTAGATCACTATCTGTCGGCCTAAACTACTTCAGAGGGTTGTTATGAGGATCAAATGGAATAACTTGATGTGTACTACCATGAACTTCTTGGAAGAAAGGCAGGATAAAAATGTGATAGATCAGTAATATTTTTCTGACTTCTTGCCTAGTTTTAAAACTCAAAAGAACCAGTTGTTATTGTTCAGTCATTAAGTCGTGTCCAACTCTTCGTGACTCCATGGACCATAGCACGCCAGGCCTTCCTGTCCTCCGCTCTCTCCCAGAGTGTGCTCAAGTTCATATTTATTGCATCGGTGATGCTATCTAGCCATCTCATCCTCTGCCATCCCCGTCTCTTTTTGCCTCCGATCTTTCCCAGCATCAGGGTCTTTTCCAGTGAGTTTTCTCTTCGCATTAGGTGGCCAAAATATTTGAGCTTCAGCTTCAGTATCTGTCCTTCCAATGAGCAGTCAGGGTTGATTTCCTTTAGGATGGACTGATTTGACCTCCTTGCAGTCCAGGGGACTCGTAAGAGTCTTCTCCAGCACCACAGTTCGGAAGCATCTATTCTTCGGCGCTCAGCCTTCCTTATAGTCCAGCTCTCACAGCCATACGTTACTACTGGGAAAACCATTGTTTTGATTATACGAACCTTTGTCACAAGCCTTTTTTTTTTTAAAAAAGCTCTTATTTAGGAACCTGATACAAATTGAACAGCATAATAAAGTACATATTCCATAAAAGGAAGAATAATGTTTGAAAGTTAAATATTCTAGTAATTGACAAATCTGCTTTTGAATACATTTATCTGTTGAGGTTCTTTAACCTTCCTCTAGTACAGAGTGGGCAACTTCTGGCCCTCCAGATGTTTTGGTCTACAACTCCCATCATCCCTCACAATTGGGCTGATAGGAATTGAAGGTCAAACATCTGGAGAGCCACAAGTTGTCCACCCCTGCTATAATAGATGAGCTCAGTCATAAGAGCTTTTGTCCAAATTCAGTTAAAGCAGTCTCATAAAGGAAGTCGTCTGGGAAACTTCCAACATGCTGCAATACATGAGCTAGCTGCAGTTAGCTGGTGGTTAATTCCATTTGATCCCATGTAATGTCCCTAAAGACTGGGTGCTGCCTATGTGCACACAGTGCCTTGGCTGCCCAGGGAGCCAGGCCCAGCATTCTCCAGAGCCAGAGAGGAAGGCTGGGCCTCTTTCGGTGGTAGGTGGCTGAGGTTCTTCAGCATCTTCACATGCATATGCCAAAACAGTTTCAACATTCTCTAGTTTGAAGTTGATGCGGGGGCACAGGTGTGGTGGCGGCAGGTATCTGCCCTGCCATCATTCTGAGGCCTCCATAGCTTAGCATAACTGAGAAGATGATGCCTGCCCCTTCCCCAGCTCCAGGATAGAGAGGAAGATTGCACCAGAGGGCAAGGGTGGCAAGTGGAAATGTGGGCCTTGCTATTTGCCATGCTGGCTTCTGGGAGTTCAGCAGGCCTTTCTGACAGACTTTCAAGCATATTTTACAGGCAAACGGGCTAGAGACCATGTCAGAAATGAGAAGTTGTGGCTTCCCAAAAGCTGAGTTCTGTATACCGTACCTCACTGTGTGCTCTTGTCAAGCTTCAGCACTTTTACGGCCCTGTCAATTTGTCATGTATAAAATGTTACTCTGATGTTCAGAATACTCCACAATTTTTGCAGAAATAATGTAGGTTTCCTATATGCAATCCCAACATTTGGGCCACTACATCACACTTGCACTATAGCTTTTTCTCCCCTTCCGATAGTTTTTAAACAAGTATAACGCATGAGTACACTTAGTGAAGAAAAGTGAAATATAAATTGTTTGTTTTGTTAATATGCTACAGCAACATAAACATGGGGGAAACCCGTCACTAAGGTCTCATCTCAGCAGAAAGACCAATGATTAGGACACAGTTGTACTGCTAAATCTTCTGGTTTTGTTAATCTTCATGTAAGATACAAGCCGGATCTCATTTGGTCTGATGGAGACTGGGAGGCTCCTGATACTTACTGGAACTCGACCTCTTTCCTCGCCTGGCTTTACAACGACAGTCCAGTCAAGGTATTTGAATTTCCTTCAGATTCACTGGCCAATCGGGAGCTTTTCCCCCCTATTTTCTTGCAATTGAGATTAAATAGTTGGGACTGTAAAATTCTTTGTAATGTCCAAAGTGGAACTTCCATCTCTTTCTCAGCCGTCTGCGGTGCGATGCTCAGTTGTTCCTGGCATTGGCTCAGCTTATGCAACTGATGATAGCAGAATGCAGACATTTCACTCTAGGTATTACAGAGAAGTGTGGGAAGCACAGAAGTACAAATCACTTGCTCTTGCTGTCTCCCCACCTAATGTCTGAGACTGTTCTTGGGCCTTGAGTGTGCACTGTGGTAACATCAAAGCCCATGCTGGAAATGGGTAACACCAAGGGCCATGTTGGAAATACAGTGTGAATGGAAGGCCTGCCGTTAACTTGTATATTCTTATGCACGTCATACTTCCCCAAACAGTGAGGAGTCCAGGGGCAGTGCTGAATAGCTATGTTTTCTTTGGCTGAGAGTACTAGAGACTTTTGGGACTAAGTTAGTTGTACTTAGGTACCATTGAAATCAATGTGAAAGTTAGGCTTGACTATGGATCCAGCCAGCACATGGTATCTATGTAATGTCTGTTATTTACAAATAAGCAGGAAAAAAGCAAATAAAATGTCTACAGGCAGATAGCAGAGCTGCTGATCCTGCCTTAGATTCCCAGAGAACAGCTGTTTCATCCAACTCCTGAGGCCGCTCCTAGTTTTAGCTAAATCCAGGTAAAAATTCTCACATTTGTCCCTGCTTCTCTCTAAATTCAAGTTGCAGAACTGGCTCCAAACTATGTTTTATTTGGAGCATTTCAGGCCTACTAGTGAGGAGAGGCCCTGAACCTTTCCCTTTTCAAGCTCGTAAGTATTGCCAAAGGATTGTAACATAAGGCAAAATGGCTTTAATTCTTCCTTGTGGATCTCTCTTCGTAGGACACGGTTGTGGTGAACGATCGATGGGGCGTCAATTGCTCCTGCCACCATGGAGGCTACTATAACTGTCAAGATAAATACAAGCCTGGCATTTTGCCGGCCCACAAGTGGGAGATGTGCGACTCTATTGACCAGAATTCCTGGGGGTATCGAAGCAACATGCAAGTCAGTGAACTCATGGATGAGGCCAGCATCATTCGGGTGAGCACTGTGGTGTGTAAACAAAGACCAAGGACTAGCAGCTCAGCCAAGGCTTGCAAAGAGTTGCCAGGGGGTTGCAGCAACAAGAGAGAGGCTTGAATTGAGCCTTGGGCCTAGCCAGAGTAAGCCACATTCTTTAGGAAACCAACCTGATGGGGAACAGATTACAGATGATCTTGACATTATGCCATTAGCACATTCAGACTTGACTTGACTGAGGGAGCAATCCTACCAGGATAGGCAGCCACCTCCGAACTCGGAGGCGACCACCTATCCAAAGCAGGGCAGGAGAAGCGAGGAGGGGATCATCCCCTCCGCGCTTCAGCTGCTCTGCATTTGCGGCTAGACAGCTGATTTCGGCTGCCTAGCCATGGGAAGGCGGAGTGGGGGAAGCAGCTGCCGGACAACATGTTGGATGTGTCGTACCAGCATTTCCGCCTTCCCTGCCCCGGAATGCTCTGTTTTCGCTGCTCCGCGCTCCTCTTCTGAGCGCGGGGCTGTTCTGAGCTGCCTGTGAGGCAGCGCGGGAGGGAAGAAGGTCGGTTCTCAGGGAACCAACCTCGGAGCGCGTGCTCTGAGGTCGGTTCTTGGAAACCGCCGTATCCTATGGCCATCTAGCTGCTGACTAGCGGCCATAGGATTGCTCCCTGAATGTCTGAAACAATAACCACCCCAAACTGCTGCCTCCTACTACCTCAAATGACTACCGGAAAGAGAGCAAGCCAGGCAAAGCCATGATCATTCATCCTATTGCTGGAACAGCTGAGAATGTCTCTGCCACCTTGCCCAGGGGATGTGTAAGATAAAATGTCCATGAACAGTAATGAATTTCCTATGCTGGAAGGTAATGAACAGGAGAGGCATCACCACCACACCTGCTGGGATTGGCTGTTTCCTCCTCCTTTTGGCTTATATTAAAAACCCAACTGAATCTTTAAAATTATTTATAAATGTTAGAAGTGTCAACACAAGTGTGCAGGATATTTATATGTTTGATAAAGTCCATTTGCAAATGATCATTGGAATCAATTTATTGAAGTTACTGCGAAGACAGCAGGGCACATATTACAATGTGAGCCCTCCTACTATATTGTTAAATATTGAGGTAGAGTAGTTTGGAGTTGCAAATCAGATAATTTGCCTTTTGGTAGCAGCAGAAATAGTTTGAGTTTAGTATTAGAAACCTACTCGTCTCCCCCCCTTCAGTCAAAGTCTGATTCCAACCCATTAAAAAAGGAATGTGTTTTATCTAATTTAGGGGGAAATTGTCCTCTTTTGTTAAGTATAAGAATTTGCATTATAAGGGTATAATACTGGAGAATCATTATTTGTAATTCGTTTTTCTTTTTAAAAAGCGTTTGTAATGGACGTACTGTTTTCTCCTCAAATATAATGTCTATTTGATTTGTTCCTCTAGTCCTTAAACTCATTTGTTTACCCTCATGGCGCTAGAGTCCATCTGAGCTCTCAGGCCAACAAAACAAAAGTCTAAATTTCAAAACTAGACTTGACCTAAACGTTGTGGCAAAATTCCTAGTTATAGAAGCAGGTAAGCAGAAGAACAACATTGTGAGCTTATGGAATTTCCTTCACTGAAATCTGTCAAGGAAAAGGTAAGCAGGTGCCTGTGTAGGTTGTCTAGAGCAGCCTTCCCCAACCAGATGCCCTCCAGACATGTTGGACTAAAACTCCCATCATGTGGTGGCTATACTGGCTGGGGATGATAGGGAATGCTGTTATAGAGTATCCTTCCTCAGTGTAAGGGGCTGGACTAGATAAGCCATACGTACTGATGGTTTTCATGTTTCTCTTTAGGAATGTTTTTTTCCCTCCTGACATAAAGCACTTTCATGTTCTGTCCCTGCCTTCACCACAGGAACTTGTGCAGACTGTGAGTTATGGAGGAAACTATCTTCTCAATGTGGGGCCCACTAAAGAAGGGGTGATCGCTCCAATCTTCCAAGAGAGGCTCCTGGCGCTTGGGTCGTGGCTGAGCATTAATGGGGAGGCCATTTATGAATCGAAGCCGTGGAGGGTACAAAAGGAGAATTGCACAGAGAGCACCTGGTATGGTAAAACTAATCCAGATGGGTGGCTCCTTCTTGGAGATGGGGGCAGGTAGCCTCTAATATTAAGTGTAGATGTGGTGTTACTTGAATAGGAGCAGGGGGAGGCATCAGTATGACTGGGACTACGAAAATATGCTTTAAGTTCCAAGTGAATTTCCAAATATATTTGGTCTTAATGAGACTAGTGTTCTGGAGCCCCTTTAGAAATTGGCATATTTATGCAAAATTCCTTTTGTAGCATCTTGTGCAAATTCAGCAAAGGCAAGTACGAAAAAACTTCCAGTTAACATCTCATTTAAGCTGTAATTACCTAGATATTATTTTCCCCAAGGTGGTGGGAAAGTGGAATCTTTCTTTCAGAAAAGCAGGATGTGCTACAACACTTTAAAAGAAATTGAAGTATAAGGCAGTGGTAGGCAGACTTGAGGCTTGCAGGATCTTTTTTTTTCCTAACACTCCAAAATCTGCCAACCAGAGCCTGGTGCAAAATACATACACTTAGAACTAAAGAATTCTGAGCTACATGTAGAACTCAAGAATTAGTTTTGAGTAGCAGAATTGAAAGGAGCTTGCAGGCTTTCCAAACAAAGTTCACTCCAGGTTACCCCAAGCTTTCTTCATTTCAGCAGTATAATTTAGGAAGGTCAGTTTGTTGCTGCTATTATTAAATCATTGGGAGCTGGATGTCCTTGCTGATCTGCTGGAAATCACCCAGAGATCTACCAAAACATCTAGATCTACCTTCTGCTCACCCTTGGCATAAGGGACTTCACCATAGCAAAGGACAGATTATTGTTAGTTAGGTGTAAAAATATTTGTTTGTACACTAGAGCTGTCTTTAGTCATTCAGTATACAAAGCCCATGGAGGTTTGAGGTCCAAATTAATCATTTTCTTATTGACTTGGGCTACTTATTGAGAAGGCTTGGACTAAATTATGGCATCTGAAACTGTCTTGTTTGCCTTTATTTTATTTTAAAGGTAATTCAACCTTGAATTGAAGGCTTTTATATTAGTATTGTATTTCTTTAAAGGATTTATAGTGGGCTTTCCACCAGTGATCCAAGGAAGTTTATAATGCTAGGCCAGCTGTGAGGTGGTGGTAAGTTAAATCTTCAGTAAAGGAAGGGATGAGAGAATACCTATTCTGAAAGTCATGAAGGATTAGAGAACATTTTAAAAAATATCCATGCAAAGGAAACGAATGGAAAGTTTTGCACAGGCCACTGCCAGTCCCATCACCATGTAGCTGACGGCAGCAGTTGGAAAAACAAGGACGGATTATAATGCAATGTTTGCTTTTACAAGGTGTGTGTAAGGATAAACGTTGAGGCTTTCATCACTCATGGCTGAGCAGACCCAGTGTGTGAGAAAAGCCAAGAGCTCTATAGACTGGCCTTCAGCTGTGCCCAGCATAGCACGTGAAAGTGTGGTGCTCCCTCAAAAGATGGATGCTTTGTCTCTGCTTCAGTATTTTCATACAGCTGTTCACAACTCAAGTGTTTTGCCTTGTATTCTCCCAGGTACACTTCAAAGGGAGCAACTGTCTATGCTATTTTCTTGACCTGGCCAGAAGACAGCATGCTGATACTTTCATCACCTGTCACCACTGCAAGCATTCAAGTAAGGAGAGGGAAACATAAGTAGTTTTGGAAATGATCTGCCTTAGGACCTGGTGACCTTTGAGAAATCCTGACAGTCCTAATTTTATTTTATTTTTTTAAACCTTATTCCCATTTTTCCCCACAAAGAAATTAAAAGCTGCTCACAACAGTAAATTATATCACAGTAAAACCAAATCCTCAAAATGCATTAAACCCATCATAAAAAATCCTAATTTCGTTTTTCAAAATTCCAAACTCAACAGAAACAGCAGCTCATAAAAGCCCCCTAAAATTCCAGCTGAAGACACAAAAGGAAAATAGCTTTAAACAGATGCCTGAAAGTTTAAAAGTGGTAGAGCTTAGCAAATCTCAATTAGGAGGTCATTCCACAGGGTGGCTTCCACCAGCAAACAAGGCCCTACTTCTTGCTACCCTTCTGGGTCTCTGATAGCTGAGGAACCTAGAGCAGGGACTCATCTGTGAAGTGGAATATGTGGGTAGGAACACATGGAAGAAGACTATCCTTAAGGTACCCAGGTCCCAAGTTACTTAGGGCTTTAAACCCTTAGCCTCTTTTCATCATCCGCTTTTCCACAAAAAGTGCCCAAAGCAGCGAACAGAACAGCAATACAACAACAAAAAAGCATACCAATACATCATTACAAGCATAAACGTTTCATTCACTAATACTAACATAATATTTCAAATTAATTACAAAATAAGCAAAATCAAATATTACAACACAGTATCAATTATTTTCAGTAGTGTGTAAACCAGAGCTCAATAAACTAAATTTTCCTATGCATTAAGGCTTTAATAAACACAATGAACTGCAACAGCAGTTAAGAGAATAACAACCAGGAAAACAAAGTTAAGAGACTAGCAACCAGATTTCTTAGAGCTTGCAGCAGCTGATCCCTCCCATGGTCCGCTCTCTCATGCTGGTGCAGTTCTCAGGGCTCCAACCGAGTCAAGGGTGGTGGTGTTTAGTATCTTCATCTGTGCTCTGGATGTTTTTGCTGTTTCTGGAGGGCCTGCGGTGGAAGAATATATTTTATGTCTCTGGTAGAAACTTGAATAACCTGTGGGCAGTATTTGCCAGCAGTTAATGTCATGGTCAGCAAGTGAACATATGAAACTACCTTAGAAGGGCCATCATAGTTGGGTACTTGCCAAACTATTCCTATAATAGACCAAGAGCACAATCCTATGGTGATTGACGTCAGCCTCTGAACTCGGAAGCTGACACCTATCCAATGCAGAGTGGCTAGAGCATGGAGGGAATCCTTTCCTCTGTGCTCTGGCTGCCCTGCATTTTCAGGTAGCCACGGGATTTCACACATCTAGCTGGGGACATTGGAATGGGAGGCTGCGTGGCACATAGGAAGTCTCGTAAAGAGGCTTCCACGGTCTCCCCAGGAACACACCCTTTTCATCCTCTCCACACTCAATTTCCAAGCGCAGAGACTGGCAAGAACCGTGCTGCCTACGAGGCAGTAGGGGAGGGGGGAGCAAGTTTTCTGGGAACCAAGCTCAGTTCCCAGAAACCAAAAAGTTCTGTGGCCCTGTAGACATTGCCTAGTAGCCATAGGATTGCTCTCTAAGTTGCTGTTGATAAACAGTCTGAGAATGGAATTCACATCTTTAAACATTTCTCCATGAGAATGTTGTTTGGTTCCTCTTGCATCCTATGGATATGGTCTACCCTCTGCTCTGTAATAACCTTTACTGCTCCATTTTCTGACATACAGTCAAGCTATACAGTTGGGTTATGTCCTCTCCTTTGGAAGGAAGCAGGTGTAGTTTTGTACTCATTGGCATCGAAAGGAGGGGGTAGGCTTTTCTAAGCATTAAAAAAGTTCAAAATTTGTCTTCCTTTGTATTTTCCTAACTGCAACCATTTTGTAAAAGTTGATTTGTAAATTGATTTGTAAAATCAATCATGCGCAAGTTGCTGTTAACCGTAGTACCATCCACACTGATGACCTGAGAGAACTCTAACCCTTCTCTGTTAAGCAGAGGATGTTTCTGAAATTACCATGCTTTGTCCTGGGCAATGCTCCTGCCCTAGTCCTGATTGGTTTGAAAACAGTGAGTTGTTTGAAACAACTGGTAGGCTTCAAGCAGTGGCATCGGAGAACATAAACTCTCACCAGTCAGCACATGGCCCAGCTAGAATTGTGGCTGCTAAAACTTGTGCAATCACAGCATACAGTACTGGCCAGGTTGTGAGCCCCTTGGGTGGTCCCATATGCTCCTTCAGGCTATCATATGGTGACCATTGTCTGTATTAACCAGCTTAGTATCTTAGAATGTGTTTTGTATAAAGCAGTAGATCACCAGCTTTTGTTTCCTCTTCCTTTTAGGTGACTATGCTGGGGTTCTCTGAACCTTTGAAGTGGCAGATATTACCAGACAAAGGACTGCAGATCGTGCTGCCGTTGACAACTCCTTCCCTTCTCCCTCTGCAGCATGGCTGGACTCTCAAGCTAGTTGGAGTAGAATGATGGTGAAGCTGGAGGGGAACCGAGGAATTCTTGTTACATTTTCATTCTCTCTTAAAGATGGAAATGTTGATGCTGCAGTAATTAGTGGCATGAACAGATTTGGAATGGGATGGGCCTAAATGACAGGATCTGCAGTTAAATGAAAACTTTGCACTTTATCAATCCTCAGCTTTTACATTTTAATAGGGAAGGACTGAAGAATGGACATCCTCCTAGCAGGATTTAACTTTCCTGATACACATGTCCAAAACTCTGCTGTAATATGTTAAACATCACTTACATGGAATGAGAACAGTCTACGTTGACTTCTCAGGGAAATATCTTAGGCTGTTTTGAGTTTCAATGAGTGGGACAAAACTTGAATACAAAATAGCAGCTAGACTCAGTTGAAGTGGAGCAAGTCTCCATTACAATTTCTTTTCAGCAGCCAGCTCAGGGTGCACATCTGCTTGGGCATAGGAGGCACCCATGCCTAAGCACTTTCTTGTACGTGCTTCAGGTGGTTATAACCTTGAAAGTTTCCACAAAGTTTTTTTCGCTTGAGATAGAATGGAGCAGCCTTGAAGCTGAGCTCACAAACAAGCAAGGTTGGATGGCAAAGCGAGCACAGAATTGACTAGTTGCTGGTCACAAGCCATTAATACACCACAGTTGTGGGGCAATAGGAAATCAAGTGCCAGGCTTTCTCAATTGTTGTGGTAACTTGAGGGGAACAAAAACAACATTGTTCTTGGAAAGCGTTGAAGTTATGACATGAACATCATGTTTTCAGGATTCTGACATTATGCAAGCTTGCTTGTTGGACAAGGTGAACGAGAGCCCAAATAAAACAGGAGCAGGACACTCTTGGAATGAGTGTCTAGGACTAGATTTGCATCCAGCGAAAGTTACATATATCTATAAAAAATACCTGTATGGGTCCCACCTAAATAGCATACAGAGCTGGTCCTCTTGCCTTTGTTATGCATTCATACCTTCAAATGAGGAATGTTATCTTGAAGGATCCAGGTAATTAATATTGTTGCACTAGGTTCCTTAAGCTATACATTTCAGCCTGCCTTCTGTATATTTCCATAGGCATGACCATGTCAGAATGGAAACATTCCCTGTGAGCTCCTCATCTGTCATCCAGTTTTCCTTAGCTCCCTTTATAACATAAAGCATAAAAAATGAAGCTCTTGTGCTCCAAAAGTGGAAGCTAACCATGCAAGTGGGGCACACATGACTCCTTGCTTTGAGAACAAATGGTTTCTGAGCACAAAATATTTCTGGCTGGGAGGTCCAAAATAATGGCCCCAAACACATCCCTTAAAGATTGAGCAGGGCTAGACCTGAATACAAGGCATGAGGTTTCTGCCTGAAATGATGACCCTGCAAGGGGTCCGTAGCAGTGGATTACTTGGCATGTGGAATGATGTCATCCTCAGCTTAGCCACTGGACTATGGAGAAAGGGGATTAAGAAATGCAGTTGACCTGTCCAGGGTGTGTAAGGATTGTCTCGCAGTCATTTAGCGGTTATGGCAAGTAATTTCCCCTTTGTTCCGCTCCAATCAAATGGCCCATCATACCAGTGGTGGCATGAGGCAAGGCGAGGAATGAGAAATTCAGAGGATGGATTGTAGCTCTATTTCAGAAAGGAACACTTTCTGTACAGCTTGGCATGTAAATCTGATACTGAATTATTTTTTAAAACAGCTAGATTGAACCATCTGATGTGTGATTCTGCAGTGTATCAATCACAGTGCCTTTTCTCGGGGTTTTCATATGAGTTCAAATAATCAGTTTTTCAAAAAAATAAACATTGGAATTAAAATGAACACATTGCATTGATCTTAATACAAGGCATATCAACAAATGAGTAGTGGAAACAAAATGGGTAGGAGCGGGGCAAGATCTATTTGTAGGCAACCATTAGTAATTAGGACTGGGCTGATAGCATACTGTGGTAATCAACATATTTGAAATGCTCAAAGTGCTTCACAACTGTTACCTCAACAATTCAGAACCCTTAATCTAGCCCAGTGTGATTATCCCTGTAGTGTTTATTTACTCAATTTATAGCCTGCCATGATAGCCATGATAGTGCGGTCACTGAACTTGAGCCGGACATCCTAGAGAGTGAAGTCAAGTGGGCCTTAGGAAGCATTACTAACAACAAAGCTAGCGGAGATGACAGTATTCCAGCTGAGCTATTTAAAATCCTAAAAGATGATGCTGTTAAAGTGCTGCACTCAATATGCCAACAAATTTGGAACACTCAACAGTGGCCACAAGACTGGAAAAGGTCAGTTTACGTTCCAATTCCAAAGAAGGGCAATGCCGAAGAGTGTTCAAACTACCGCACAATTGCGTTCATTTCACATGCCAGCAAGGTGATGCTCAAAATCCTACAAGCTAGGCTTCAGCAGTGTGCGAACCGAGAACTACCGGAAGTACAAGCTGGGTTTCGAAGAGGCAGAGGAACTAGAGATCAAATCGCCAACATTCGCTGGATCATGGAGAAAGCAAGAGAATTCCAGAAAAACGTCTATTTCTGCTTCATTGACTACGCTAAAGCCTTTGATTGTGTGGATCACAACAAACTGTGGCAAATTCTTAAAGTGATGGGAGTACCAGACCACCTTACCTGTCTCCTGAGAAACCTGTACGAGGGTCAAGAAGCAACAGTAAGAACCAGACATGGAACAACCGAGTGGTTCAAAATTGGGAAAGGAGTACAACAAGGCTGCATATTGTCACCCTGCTTATTTAACTTAACTTAAACTGGACTGCAAGGAGGTCAAATCAGTCCATCCTAAAGGAAATCAACCCTGAGTGCTCATTGGAAGGACAGATGCTGAAGCTGAAATATTTTGGCCACCTAATGTGAAGAGAAAACTCTGGAAAAGACCCTGATGCTGGGAAAGACTGAAGGCAAAAGGAGAAGGGGACGGCAGAGGATGAGATGGCTAGATAGCATCACCAATGCAATGAATATGAACTTGAGCACACTCCAGGAGAGAGCACAGGACAGGAAGGCCTGGTGTCCATGGGGTCACGAAGAGTCAGACACGACTGAAGGACTGAACAACAATATAGCCTGCTTATATACAAAATATTCTAGGTGGTGTACAAAGTTAAACAATTTAACAAAAACCCCAACAATGAAAATAATACAGCATAGAAACAGTATAACAATCAACAAAGAGGAACGAGAGAGCTAAAAAGGGAAAACCTGCCGGAATAAGAAGAGTCTTTAATTCCTGCTTAGAAACCTTCAAAGAGGTCAGCAGGTGCATTTCAGCCAGCAGGTAGTTCCACAACTGAGGGGCGACAAAGGAAAAGGTCCTTGCATGTGGCTGCTAATCTCACAGTAGGCAGCATAGCAGAGAGCCCTCAGAAGACCTTGGGTGGCAGACTAGGACATAGGGGAGGAGGCGCTCCCTGGACCTAGACCATATAGGCCTTAAAGGTAAGAACCAGCATTTTATATTTTGCCCAGTAACAAATTGGCAGCTGGTGTAAAGATTTTAAAACTGGTTAATATGGTCTCAGGGGATGTCCCAGAGACCAACCTGGCTGCCATATTTTGTACCAGTCAGCATTTCCGAACTAGATATACAGGCAGCCCCCAGTACAGTGCGTTACAGAAATCAAGCCTAGAGGTTACCAGCGCGTGCACCACCGTTACCAGGTCCACATCCAGGACTGGGTGTAGCTGGCGTATGAACCAGTTTTTTTATTTATTCCATTTCTATACTGCCCCATAGCCAAAGGAAGCTCTCTGGGTGGTTTATAAAGATTAAAAACATTAAAAATACAATATACAACATTTAAAAACAAAAACGTATGAGATTGTATATAACAGGCACTTCTCACTGTCGCTTCCACTGGAGGTGCCAGGAGCAGGGTTGGGCAAAGAAGCACCCCCAAGCTAAACTTGCTCCTTGAGGGGGAGTGCAACCCCATCCAGAGCTGGTTGACATACCTCAATACCTGAGCCCTTCATGACGAGCACCTCTATTGTGCCTGATTCTTCAGCTTGTTCTCCCTCATGCAGCTCATTACCAACTTTTTATATTGGTATAGATAGAGGGCTGAAAGAATAGGCAGCTGATCACTAAGGTGAGATTTTAACTCGGGACTTCACAGCTCACAGACTGGAGGCAGAGGGTTGTATCCAGTGTTACTCTTATTTCACACAGACCTATTGAAATGAATGGGACTTAAGTTAGACTAACATTGGATGCAACCTATTCTGTTTGGAAAGTCAAAGGAGACACCAAAGAGTTGGTGTTGCCCGTGGGCAGCACCTTTATCTTACAGTTGCCTCTAGCAAACCAGCCTTGCATGTCTTTGTTAAGAAGTGAGAGTGGGACAAAAGGAATGGATGTATATCACAGCTGGTGCTGTCTCTGTAACAGAGCTAACCCTTCTGCTAGGTTAAGTTGGACTGCCTCAGTTGATAGATTTTGGAGTATCATTTATTTTATTGTATGTATTTATCATTACATCTATGCTCACCTTTTTTCCTCTTGCAAGGAACCCAAGGCTGAGAGTCAGTGAGTGGCCCAATGTCACCCAGGGAGCTTCATGGCCGAGTGGAGACTAGAACCCGGATCTCCCAAGTCCCAGTCCAATACTCATAAGAACTACACCACCCTGTTTCTCTATTTGTCAGTAATTTTTTTACCACCATTGGGTAGGTGGAGATTTTCTGCTGCTGCAGAAACCACAGGATCTTAGGCCATCTCTGCTCTGGCATATTCCACCTTCTTTATGGTCTCTCTCCAGCTGCCACTTCGCTGCTCCAGCTTTTTTCAGAGATACCTGTTTTCTCTGAGACAAAGGAAACCCCCTCCCACCCCTTTCATTAATTTTGGTCAGTTCTAAACTAATTTCTTAATGTACTCAAGGGGAAAGACCTGTGCGATGCTTGTTCCAAAGAGGTGGCTGCCAACGAACGTCAGTGGCTCAATCATTAATGGTGGTCCTGTGCAATAACGGTCAGCAAGGTGGATAGTACCAGAGCTGGAGCAAAATGCCAGTGAGAGAGACAAAGAAACACAATTGATGTCATCGGTCTTCTGGCCTAGGGACACATGCTGAGCCTTGGACAAACTCAGATATTTTATACCATTGGCAAATAGCTTTTGGCATGCAGCATTCCTTGCATCATACTGCAAGGATAGCCATGATGCTGAAATACCTTTCATGTGCCAGCCACGGATGCTATCATGCTGTTGGGAGCACAGCTGTTGTGAACCTTGGGGAGGAGGAGGAGAACAGCACACCTTTGTTTCACCCCATAGATCCTTAGATGCAGAGAATATCTTATGCAAAAAAAAAACAACGTTGCGAGTTGTAGAGCCAAAATAAATACTAGTTCCATTTCAGAGCCACACTCTCTTGTTGATTTAACAGTATAAATGTGCATAGGACAGTGCTCCAAGTCACCGTTGCAAATCAACTGTGCAAGCCAAGCTAAGCCAAGCCAAGCCGAAGCTCTGTGTGAAGCAGGATACACCAGAGCTCACAATGGGCCCTTTACGAAGAGGAAGCCTGATGGGGCAGGTATGTTTTTATAATATTCTGCTCTCATTTTTTAAAGTTGCTTTAGGAATAAGGTGGAAAAAGCCATGGTTATCTGCTGTCTTGTGTCAGACGTCAGTTGCAATCCTATGCACGCTTACTTGGGAGGGTAAGCCCCACTGAATTCAATGGGATCAGTCTCCAAAGTTTCTTTTGGCAAACAGAAATGTTCCAAGGAAAATGGAATTTAATGGATTACGAATGGTTATGTTGTTTAATTCAGCCTTTTAATAAGATGTGATGAAGACAATAAGTTCAATTTGGCAGACACAAGGAAACATGACCTTTATTTTATTTTGAAAATTAAAAACTGCCTTCATCCCAAAAAAGGGCAGTAAATATAAAATGACATTAAAAAAATACAATAAAAATCACCTGAAAGCACTGGGTACATCAAAACAATTAAAGCAATGAAATGATCTTTTTAATTATAGTAGCATCAGTATATAATCCATAATGCTTTACACCAATAAAGGGAGGGTGGGGGAGAAAGAGCAGTGTTCCCTGTCCCCCAAGGATCTACAGTTTTAGAATAGAAGGAGAGGTATTGGAAAAGTAAGAGTAACAAGGAAGGACAGTGAGCAACTGAAATTCCAGCGCAATCCTGTGCATGTTTACTCCGAAGGCTCACTGAGTTTAATGTCACTTCCTAGTAAGTGTGCTTGAGATCACAGCTGTATAACTGTGGCTGAGACTGGGCTGCAGGTCCGGGGTTGGCAGAGTAAATAAGGGCTTTAAAGAAAGTCGTAGGGGGTATCCAGTATTCAGGAGCGTTTTCCATAAGGGGCAACAAGTGAGAGTGGTCAAAGTCCCATCCGGGATGCAGTCCCATCCATTCTTGAAAGAAACGCCCATTGAACTCATTGGGACTGCTGAATAAATCATGCATATGGTCAGGCTGTAAGAGTAGGAAATTTCAGCGCCATGGAGCAGTCAATTTGGAGGAAAGGTTATGGGCAGAGATAAAAGGAAAATAAGTGTTGGCCCATGAAAAGCTTTATAGGTAAGGAATTTGTTTTGGACATGGGTATTTAAAACACACCGTAATGGATTTCACAGTATGTTGACACTCATACAGGGAATAGTTAAGCTCCCTGGCTGTTTTCAGTGCTGAAGTCAACTTTTATTGTGTAAAGAAGCCACGTGCAACTATACTACTTTAAAAATGGACCTCTTGATTTTTCGGTTACTCAGAGTGTTTCCCATACTTTGGCAAGCAACCCAATGACTCCAGCTGGCATTTCTCTGGACAATAAAAGAGCGGGAGCCCTCTTGGATCAAACCAAAGGCCTTCCTAGTCCGGGATCCTGTTTGGCATAGTGACAGCCCACAAGTAGGAAGTGAGGGCAACAACCCTGCCTGCTGCTGTTTTGCAGCAGCCGGCGCCAGCCCCAGGTTTTGGAGGGCCCTGGGCCAAAGACACCCTCCCTGCGGGAGTCTACCCTCTCACCGCCATTGCCGCCAGCTGCTGTTGCTCCTCTTTCCCACCCTTGCTACCGCTCGCTTGCTCGACAGGCGGAGAGCCGGCGCGCAAGGAGGCCTGGCATCTGCCGCTCTTTCTCCGCACCGCTGATGCCTGGGCCAGAGCAAGCAGCAGGTGAACAAGCCGGTTGCAAGGCCGCGGAGGGGCAGCAGCTCTCCAGGGCGTTCTTGTCCGTGGGCCCCTGCTGGGGGTAGAGCCTCAGCGGGGGCCCTGCCATGCCTACCCTTGACACCAGGGCTGCAGTAGCCGGCACGCGTTGGCACAGCCGCTCCGACGCTCAGGGCTGCAGAGAGATCCCTCCAGGGCAGTCGCAACTGTCAGGCGCAGAGGCGACATGCAGCTGCCCATGTCGGGCTCGCCTTGACCCGAAGCACCTTCCCGTCAACGCGTTTGGTTTTTAGCGTCTTCGGGCGGGAAGTTGTTAAACGTGTTCGTTTTCATGCCGGCTTTTATGAATGCTTTCTTGCACCGGTGCTTGCTTTTCGTTGTTGTTGTTTTTTTGCGGAAGCCGCCTTGAGCGACTTTTGCCCCCAAAGGCGGTATACAAAACTTGAAAATGGCCCTCCTGCCGGAAAGGGCGCTGGGCGAGGCAGACGTCCGGTCTTTGCGCTTCTCCCTCTTGCTCCGCCCCCCGCCGCAGTCGCGCGGCAGGGCTTCCTCGGTGGTGCGAGAGAGGCACTTTGCACATGCTCGGGGGCACGGCTGCACATACCGGCCGCCTCTCTTTCTCTCCTCCCCCGCCCCCCACCCGCTTCCAGGGCGGGGCTCCCCCGCTCTGCCTCCTTCCCACGCCATATAGGACAGGTAGGTATTCAACGGGTGAAGCTCCCCCCTTCCTTTGCTGAGCAGGGACAGCAGCGGCGGCAAGGGCGGAACACGAACACCCGCGCGCGCCCGTCCTTGAAGCTGCCGCGCGGCGGAAGGCGCGACCAAAAACAGCAGTAGCGGCTGCAGCTGCAGCATCTCTGGCTGCAGCTGCAGCCGGAGCCCCGCCCCCCGGGGCCACGTGGCGCGGGGGGGGTCACGTGGCGGGACAAAGGCCTCCTCTGGGTCACGTGAGCCGCCTCCGCTCTCGTCGCAGGGCCCAGGGAGATGGTGGCGGCGAAGCGGGTCCTCCCGCGGCTGGTGGCCTCGCTGCGCCCGGTGAGTGGCTGGGCGGGCGGTCCTGGGATCGGCCTAGGCTGCTGCTGCTGGAAGAGCGAGGCTGGGGGGGGTCAGCCACAGGGCAAGTGGGGGCTTGGCGTTCATGGCCGGGGGGGGGCTGCCCGGCCCCCGAGGCAGCGCCGCCCCGAGAAACTCTGTCACGGGCTGTGTTCGTCGTGTATGTACTGGCAACGAGCCTCCCTCCACCCCATGGCGCTCTCTAGGGGTGTTGGACTGCAGCTCCCATCGTCCACAGCCAGCCGGGGGCTAGGCTGGCTGGAAAGGATGGGAGTTGCAGTCTGGAGGGCAGCAGGTTGGGGAAAGCTACCGTGCGTAAACAAAACGCGCAGCTCGCCCCCGTGGCCTTGGGGCTTCGACAGCTGTGGCCTGCAGGAAGCGATTGTGTGTCTCTGACTTGGGGGGCTGGCTTGCCCCTGGTGGCGGTATTGGGGCAAGGACGAATTCCGGATGGGTGGCCCCGTAAGCGCTGGGAGGCGGTGCTCCTAGGCTGGTGGCCTTTTCGGATTAATAATAATAACAGTAACAGTAACTGAGCGGGGGGATTAAGGGGGGCTTTCGCACCTCTGTTTGTCTGCAGAGGACCTCCTGGCATGTTCCAGGGGATTCCGGGAGATATTCTGGGTCGCCCACTAGGTTCGCTTGCAACGGGCAAGACTTTTCCGGTCTTGCCCGTTGCCCTGCGCAGACTGGGAGGGCCTCTCCAAATACAGCCGCCGCTCCCCTGTGGCCGCATCTTGAGGTGAGGGGCAGCTAGTAGCGACAGCTGACTTTGGGGGACATTTGTGCGCCGGTTTTGATTCTCTCATTTGAGGAAACCCTAGCGAGCATCTGAGGATCTACAGGGTTCCCTGGAACATGGACTGAAAAAACACTGCCCTGGACAATATGTCAAGAGAGAAATCGGCATAAAAAGGCCGTATCCCCTCTAGAACAGCCTTCTCCAACCTGGGGCTCTCCAGATGTTTTGGACTACAAATCCCAACATTTGTGACCATTAGTTATGCTGACAAGGGCTGATGAGAGCTGAAGTCCAAGGCATCTGGAGGGCACCAGGTTGGGGAAGTCTGCTCTAGAAGAATGCTTTGTGACAGTGAATAGTCACAGCCCCACCTACTTAGGAGTAAGAAAATGTAAGTGTGTAAGAGGAGAAGCTGGGCCAAAGCATAGTAAAACGTAGAGCTGGCACTTTGTGTAGAGCCCTCCTTCTTAGGAAGCTTGTAGAGCCCTCCTTCTTAGGAAGCTACCTTAGATCGAGTCAAACCATTTGTCTATCTAGGTCAGTGTTGTCTGTAAGTTTTCTGCAGTGGTGTTCCAGGCCTACCTTCAGATGCCAGGGATTAAACCTGGGGCCTTTTGCATGCAAATCCTGTGCTCTGCCACTGAGCTATGGCACTTAATTCTAAAAGTGATGAGCATTTAGGGCCAAGCAGTGCGATTCTTAAGGAATGATGCTGTTGCTAGCTGTCAGGTGCCCATACTCGGCTACAACCTGTGCAAGCAAAAGAATAATTGGAAAGGAAGCAACCTGGCATAGCAGTGTGACATCCTAAGGATGTTTTGGAACTTGTTAGGAACCTGGATCGGCGCCATGTACCTCTTCAGAAATAGAAATGGACTTTAAAAATACTTGAAAATTTTGGGTGCTACCATCATCCTAGCGTCTTGGTGTTGCTTGGATAATGATCACAGTGAGCAAAATGACAGTTACCCTTTTCTTCCTCATACATTTGCTGCAGTCAGGCATGTTGATTCATAAGAAAAAAATGTGAGAATGTATTTGTTTATCCAGTTGTGATTATGATTTTTTTTCTCACCCCCTTTTCTACAGCTCAGCTCAGGAGCAGCTGGTTCACTTCCCAAGCATGTGAAAATAGTTGAGGTGGGCCCCAGGGATGGCTTGCAGAATGAAAAGGTAAATGACCCCTGTTAGGCTTGTGCCTGAAAACTGCAATAAATTGTTTTCATACTCATGAACCTGGTGTTTCAACACTGATTTTCCTCCTAGCTAGCATGTTGTCATTGCTCAGAAGTTCCACCCTTAACTTGTTATCCAGAATCTGTGTTCCAGGTAGACATCCAGGTGCCCTCCAGATATTTTGGACTACAACCGCAACTTTGGACTCTAACATGTTTTGGACTACAACTGGCCACTACGGCCAGTGGTGATGGGACACGGGAGTTGTAGTCCAAAATATCTGATGCACACCATGTTGCCTACCCCTGTTCTAGGCAATTCCTATATATTGATTACTCGAAATATAGGGGCAGTGGATAGCATGGGAGAGACCTCAGAGATTCATGGTTGGGACAGCTACAGTGTCTCCTATAGTTTCTCGTTTGGTCATTTTGATACAACAACTTACATAAATCCACCTGTGAAATAGGTGCTCATGATATGAGGATGAAAGAGAGCGTCATAAGGGGTACCTGAATAGATAACAGACCTCATTTCATAACATGCTCTGTGATTTTTGATGCATTTCATTATCTGCATATGAGCGTGCCCAGTAGTATGTCTCACGGAGGTAGGCTCTGGGTTGAAGTGTATTCTGTATTATATAGACTGCTTAAAGAGGTTTGGTTTTTCACATGTATTGAATGGGGAAGGCGCGGTCAACAGGAAAATTCCACTTTCAGGAATGATGATGAAAATACTTAGTATTTAAGTAGCTCTTTTTAGTGTTCAGAGTGTTTTGCATACCTTATTTTGTGGTAAACCTTACAACAAACTCGTAAGGTAGATCAGTATCATTGTCCCCATATTGCAGACGGGGGACTGAGGCGGAGAGAGCACAGCCTGCTTACGCCCCACCCAGTGAGTTCTTGGCAGAGGCCAGATTTGAACTGGGCACTTCCTGGGTCATAGCGAGCTCTGTCTCTTCGCCCCTCCATTTCACCAGCTCTTGCCCTTGAAATATCAAAACACATGGATATTGAAGGACTTCTATACGAGGGCTGTGAGAGCCTATCAGTTAGAGTTGTAATGGGTGCCTCTGGCCTTCTGACCTGGTAGCTGTTGCATTGCGGTGTGGGTTGCTTTTTCTGCTGGCAGGATCTAGGGCAGCCTTCCCCAACCTGTTCTCCAGATCCAACTTCCATCATTCCCAGGCAGCACAGCCATGCTGGCTGGGAGTTGCAGGCCAACACATCTGAAGAATACTAGGTTGGCGAAGGCTGACGGAGGGGAATGTTGATACCGGTGTCATCTAGGGGCGTTCCACTAGATGGGATTTTAGTGGGTCGTGTACATCTCAAGGAGACCCTGAACATCTGAAGGCAGAAGGCAAAGTCCACTTGGGATCATAAGCACAGCACTGCCAGATCAGATGAGCGGTCCGTCGAATTCAGCAGCCTGTTTCCTAGAGTAGCCAGCAAGATGCCACTGGGAAGCCCATCATCAGAACATCATGGCAATAGTGCCCTCTCTCCCTTAGCTATAGCTATCAAGCAGCTGGTATTCAGTTGCAAGTGCTTCTCAACCTGGAAGATGTCCATTGCCATCGTGTCTAGTAACTGTTGATTGACATTTCCTCCATGAACAGGTCTAATCCCCTTTTAAAGCCATCTAATCAGTGGACTTTCCAACCAGATAAAGTGGCACAGGTTCTGACGTCTTTGCAGCCTCTGCCCTGCATTAACCTGGGACGTGAGAGAGAACTCTGTAAATATGCAGAGTCACAGCCTTGGAGTTTGCAGAAGACTGGCTCCAATGTTTACCCACTAAAAAATCTCTTGAGCATGGCAGGTTGCAAAAGAGGAAATGTGTACCACTGCCTGGTATGCAAAGCTCACATTGACGCAAAGCATGTGTGCATAAATTATTTAGAATTTTAGCTTGATTCATCTCAACGGCTCTGGGCCAGTTACAATCTAAGAATGAAAGAAATGCATAATAATGCATCTAAAAACTTTTTTTTTTACAAGAACAGTGTTTAGAGATCCCACCTGCTCTGTTGTCTTGTCTCCGATAAGAGAGTCCCCTTTTTCCATATAACTGCCCCCTAGTGACGCTGATTTCCCAAGTACCATTGACTACTGTTAGCCCCTTCCACTTTTGTTCTGCTTTAGAGAAGGGTTTAATCAAATGTTTGGAGAGGAAATAGTATTATGAATTACTGTTAATTGCGGGAAACATTCTCTCTTTTTTGTAGAACATCGTGCCAACCCAGGTGAAAATCGACTTAATTAACATGCTGTCAGAAACAGGTCTTTCAGTCATAGAAGCTACCAGTTTTGTGTCTCCCAAATGGGTTCCTCAGGTAAGTACAAATGCTCCTTTAACTCTAGAGCAGCTTTCCGCAACCTGGTGTCCCCCTCACGGGTTGGGCTACAATTCCCAGCATCCTAGTTAGTGGCTGCTAAAGAGTAACATGTCCAAAATTATAATTTGCCCATGCAGCATGTGGGGTGTATGTGTGTGTTTCAGTTCGAAAAGTTTCTATCTTCATGAATTACAGAGCATCAGATCTCAAGGCCCATCTTGTAAAACGTTAGAAAAAGCTAGAGCTCCTCTTTTTTAAAAAAAAACACAACAGCTAATAATGACAGCAGAATTAATAAGAGAGCTCTGCCTTGCATGTGGGAGACCTGCCCCAAATCTTTCAACACTGTTAGGGTGTTTTCATTTGTCTCCCTTTCTCTTTGTGCTGGATTACTCTTCTCATTTCAATCTTCAAGGGTTTGGAAGCCTAAGCTGCCCCTCTTTTGTTCTAAAAATTTAAAGTCCTCCCGTTTTGTTCTTTGTTTTACTTCTTAGATGGCTGACCACGTTGAAGTCATGCAAGGCATTCGGAAGGTTCCTGGTATCAGCTACCCGGTTCTGACACCCAACCTCAAGGGCTTCCAAGCAGCGGTAAGGGGAGCATGCCAAGCACAAGCTCTGAAGTCATTGCCTTAGAGATTTTGAAGTTGGAAATACGTAGCTGTGACTGTGATTATGTATCCTGTTGCAGTATGGAGCTCCTTGTACTTCTGTACATGTGGGGCTCCCTCATCCACAGGGGCTGCCCTTTTTTCAATGGAGGGAGTAGATCCAGATCTGTGTAGGTGCAGATCTTTTTCCTCTGTGGAACTGAATGGAGGAGGGTGTGTGTACAAGAGCTCCATGTTGTGCTGCTCATGTGCTTGTGGAGCTCTGAATTCTGGCAAGAAGCATTCTGAGCACCCATAAGGTGTTTCGTTGTTCTGAACATTCTTTGAATGGGAGACTTGGTGAGAACCACATGTTCTGAGCTGCTTGGAAGAAGAGCAAAGTGTAGGGGCAAAAGTATAAAGTATCCCATTTTGTAAATGGATTCTTGCCCTGTTACTGTATGTGCTGCAGCCACAGTCTCAGAACTGAATTGGTCAGCAACCATTTTCAGGAGGTTTTGGTGAATTGTGCTCCATTGTAAGTGATGGACAGAACCAAGCGTGCCTTCCGAATTTCCTTACAGGCGTAGAAGTCTGTGCAATGCAGCTAGTGATGGTGAAACTCCCATTTTGTGCTCGTTTTGATTCTAATTTTAAATGTATTTGAATACATAGTTCTGCCCATTCGAGAAGTCTTTGAGGCATGGTATAAAGCCACATACCATGGCAGCTTTACTGCTGAAACTAAATTGGTCTGGTTTAGTTCTCACCTCCTGAGAACTACATGTTCTGAGCTCTCTAGAATAAAGTGTAACAGATATAAAAGTTGCAAGAAGCTGTGTTGATTAGAAAAACAAATCCATAAGGGGCGGTAGGGTAGCCCCTCAGTTTGGACTGACTAAAATGCCACAAAGTCATGAGCAAACGTTTGAGCACCCCAAAACTCTGTTCTATTCCAACAGACACTTGGTTTTCTGTGGTTACTAAACATGCTCTGTGGGTTCACTGGGCTGTTCTTGGGGAGTTTGCCTCCTTAGGTTTTGCTTTTTAAATAGTTGTTGTAGTTCCACTTGTTTCCTTGAGCATAATGGTGCCTTTCTCCAATTTGGTTCCATTTCAGCCATCGCTCATCACCTGAGTTTGTTAGTAGAGGGGATGATATAAAGAGCCTTTCCCATGTATTGGCAGGTGACAGCAGGAGCCAAAGAGGTGTCAATCTTTGGGGCGGCTTCGGAGCTTTTCACAAAGAAAAACATCAACTGTTCCATAGAGGAAAGTTTGGAGCGATTTAGCGATGTGCTGAGTGAAGCGAAAGAAGCTAGCATCCCAGTCCGAGGGTAAGCGTGAAGACCGCATGCTGACTCTTGTGACGAACGGGCCTCTTTACATGTTAATCAGCAATAATGCGAAGCCAGAGAGAAGCGGGAAGCAGTCATGTTGTGAGGAAAAGGAAGCTTAAGCAGGAAAACATTGGAAAGATACTCTTTCCAAAAAAATCTCTCTCTAGCTCAGCCTTTCCCAACCTGATGCAGTCCAGATGTTTTGGATTATAACTCCCATGATTCCTGACCATTGGCCATTCTGGCTGGGGGGAGATGGGAGTTGATGTCCGAAACATCTGGAGGGCACCCGCTTGGGAAACCTGCTTTAGCTACTTCCAAGTAGTGAAGTAACAAGTGAAGTCTGTGTGGAAGGTAGGGGCTTAATGAGAACACAAGGAGAGAGCCCTGCTGCATCAGACCAAAGGTCCGTCTAGTCCAGTGTTCTGTTTCCTACAGCAACCAGCCAGGTACCCCTGAGAGATCACAAGCAGGGTGTGAAAGCAATGGCCTCCTGTTGTTAGTCCTTAGCATCTTGTACTGTGAGGTATGCTGCTGCTGAACTTGGAGGTTCTATTTAGCAGTCAGCCTCGGTAGCCTTGGTGAACTTCTCTTCCTCCTGCATGGATTTTCTCTAATCCCTTTTTTCAAGCCATCTAAGCGTGTAGCTGCAGCTCTGTCTTGTGGTGGTGAATTTCATGCATTAATTGTGTGGAGAAGTTCGGTGGATGCTGCAGCTTGGCAAGAAAATCCTGCTGTATGGATGGATGTTTCTTGACCGACATGGGTGCAAACGCAAGCAAGAGGGTGCTCTTGCACTCATGTCTTGCTTGTGGGCTTTCCCATAGGCATCTGGTTGGCCACTGTGCAAACAGAGTGCTGGACTAGATGGAGCTTTGGTCTGATCCAGCAGGGCTCTTCTTCCAACTTTATAGCCCGATTCAACAGGCACAGATGCGCTCACTTTCACTGGCTAATCCTGGTTATTATCTGTGATGGGGAGACAACTGCAGCCACGTTTATGCAGCACAGCCTCTGCTGTGAATCCGGCAGAGCACCCCCGGACATTTGCCCTGCAAATGATTTCTATGCCACTTCTGTGCCTGGTGGAGGAGGCTGCTGTCCAGGCTGTGGGAAAGGGATTTGGAAGCTGCCTTGAGTGCCATTTTTTGGTACAAAGGCAGGGCACAAATAAATAAATAATAGATAAACTCCTGTGTGTTGGATATAATAAGAGCTGTTCTCTTCCCTTGCTTGCAGATATGTTTCCTGTGTCCTTGGCTGCCCTTATGAAGGGAAGATCTCTCCTGCTAAAGTAGCAGAAGTGAGTTTGTGTTGCAGTCAGAAAGAGGCTTTATGATACCTGACATGCGCTCAAGGGTATCTGTGGGAGGCGCTGGGCTTTTATCCCTGATGTCTGCAAACTCAGGCAGCTATGGTCACATGAGCGCTGCGTGTCGTAGCTCGGCCTTCCCCAACTTGGTGCCCTCTAAATACAACTCCCAGAATTCCCAGCCAGCATGGCCAGTGGCAAAAGCCTTTTGTAGGGCAGAACATTTGCAAAGAACACAGGACTGCTACCAAAAATGGTAGCCATGTATCAAGTCTTTCCCCCGCTCCAGTCTAGTTCAACTTGCATTGTGCTCTGATGTCGTTGTAAAGAAAGGGAGGTCCCACTGCTCAGTGGCTCTGCCTGCAAAAGTTCCCAGGTTCAGCCTCTGGCATCTCTGGTTTTGAAAAGGCTTTCTGGTAGCCAGGTGCTGTCAGGCGGATTAAACAATACTGGGCAAGAGGGATACATGGTCTGACTCGGTAGATGGCTGCTGCATTTGTTCAGTGTGCACCCTGCTGTTCTGACTAGCAGTTACCAGTGACGGGGAGCGAGGAGCAGGAAAACATGCCTCATGTCAGGACATGGGATGAATTGGAGTCGATCCACCTTCCTCCAACCGGGTGCCCTCCAGATGTGTTGGGCTGCACTCTCATGCACGCTGGGAGGTGCAGTAGGCTGTCTAGAAGCGAAGCAACTGAGCCCTGGCCCAAATCTCACCTTGGCCATGAATTCACCAGGCGTCCCCTGGCATGCTGCTCTTCTCAGTCCCAGCCTCCCACTAGTAATATGGGTGTTCTAATCCTCTCACCTGCCATACAGGCTTCTTGTGAGGATTACGAGATACTGTATCCGAAGTGGTTTGAACACCCAAAGCAGGGCATTAGTGGCATTAGAAATGTAAAGCCAGGGGTCTGGTCATTGCTCAGCTGGAATGTCCAGTCCGGTGGAGGAGGAGAATAAAAGGGTTTCCTAGACAGTTTCAGGGGAAGGTGAATTTGCCCCCTGTAAGTGTTCCGTTGTCTGTGACAGGTTTCAAAGAAAATGTATGCGATGGGATGCTATGAGATTTCCCTTGGCGATACCATTGGCGTGGGGACTCCCGGCAGCATGAAGGAGATGCTCTCTGCAGTTATGAAAGAGGTGCCTGTCGGGGCACTTGCCGTCCATTGCCATGACACTTACGGGCAGGCTCTGGCCAACACGCTGGTAGCACTTCAGGTGTGTTTCTCGTCAATCCTTGGGGCTGGCACAGTTCAAGACCGTAACTTCCTAAAATGGGTGACTCGAGGAATTGAGCCAGTCCACACATCACACTCAAGCAAGGCAGGGCTTTTGGCCAATCCTGCATGGGGTGAAGGTTATTTTTTGGCCCCTCCCAGAAGCATGAAGCAGAAGCATATAAACCCACAAAGCTCATGCAGAGTGAATATTCCTGGCCCCTCTAACATGAGTCCGCCTTGCCTAAATCAGATCTTATACTCATGGCAATTTGTGATGCCCAGGAAGAGCAGGCGGGGTGGTGGTGATTGTGGTTACATTTTGTGGGAGAAAGGAGTGGCTGAACCTTATCTCAGAGGTCTAGTTAACCCAGAAGCTGTAATTTCCCTTGACTTGCCCAGGAGCAATTTTGCAGCAGGTCTCAGAAGCGTTCTGCTTCTCTTTGCAGATGGGTGTGAGTGTAGTCGATTCCTCCGTGGCTGGCCTTGGAGGCTGCCCCTACGCACAAGGAGCATCTGGGAACGTGGCAACGGAAGATATGGTGTACATGCTGGACGGTCTTGGTATCCACACGGTAAGTGCACTCCTGCCTTGGTCCTGCCTGCTCGGTATGTAGCAGGTGGTGGGCACTTTCCACTGGGACTCAGCTTCTTCTCAGCTTTTGGGAGGTGGCTTTATGTGTACATAATAAGCAGCAATTTCTTTCTCTCTCCGCTCTCCTATGAAGGGTGTGGAAATGGCAAAGCTCCTTGAAGCAGGCACGTTTATCTGCCGGGTGCTGAACAGGAGGACATGTTCAAAAGTGGCACAGGCCTCCTGCAAATTGTGAAGTGAATCAGTGCCTCTACAGGACTTGTTAGGAGCAAAAACTGCAGTGGCAATCTGGAATCTGCCACGTTTGTGCCCTCCAAATTTTATTTAAACACTCTTCAGTAGCCTCAGGACTAGTGCCCAGTCGTTGGGACAACCAGATTTTACCGTGAAAAGAGACATTAAAGTAATCAAGAGCACTGCATTTGCATCCAGTGGATACCTTGGGCATCTTTGAAGATGTTTTTCTGCTGGTTGCGGCTTGCCTCTAAGGAGCACATTTATTGCTGGGAAGCAATATTGGAATTTGCAGTTACTTTGGGGGAGTGCCTATCTGTCTAGCTTCTCTCCCCCCCCCCCCCCAAATCTGGAATCTCGTAAGTGACTGTGGATGTGGGAGCAGGGTTCTGCAGAGCACCGCCAGGGTACCCTTTTCGCTTGACATGTGGGGTATCCATGGGTAGCTAGAAAAAGCAATTGTTTGTGCCTTTTATCTATCACAGGGTTCCCCAGCTTGCAGTAATGAACCAATTAAACCTACTACTATCTACTTCTAAAGAAAGCAACCTCTAAGGCACAATCTTATGCATGTTTAGACAGAAAAAAAGTCCTACAAAAAGTTGCAGGACTTTTATTCTGTCTAAATATGCCTATGGTTGCACCCTAAGTCTTCTTATTGGGTGTCAAAGGGTGGGATCCTGGTGCCACTCAAGCTCTTAGCTTCCTCAAGGCTCATTTTCATAGGGCAGGCTGCCCTTCTCAGAGGCTCCCTTGTAGCAGTTAAGTCACCTTAATCAGTCCCGTCCCGTCCCCCAGTGTCCCTTCTTAGGTATTGTGGGTTTCCTGCCTGGCCTTGGGGGAAGGTCTGCAGGTCAGTGTTTCTCCTTGTGCCAGTGTGGGGTCATGTCCTGCGGGGAGAAATCTAGGCTGCAATTCCCCCTGTGACAATGAGTGGGTGGGGGTCAGTTGGGAGGGGTTAGTGGTGCACCTGACCCAAGATTTGGGCTAGTATTTGCCCCCAGTTGACTTGTCCTTGCTGTGTTCCAAACACACTGACCCAGCCAATTCTGCCCGTGGGCCAAGGGGAGTGTGCGCCTTTCACACTCCTTCCTCTCCCCCACTCTTGTCACCACCACCATTTTGAAGGGCTGATGAGGAGAGACACCCCCCCCCCCCAGACCATAGCATTCGGCTGTGGACTCTGCAGCATACTGAGTTAGCAGCCCTTGACTCAACGGGGGCTCTTTCCATGCCTTAGTTTCACCTCTGCGTACGCCCTTGAGGCCATTTATCTGTAGTATGCGAAAGGAAAGGGGAAGAAGCAAATGCATTGCAGTCACACCCTCACCTGGAAAAGTGGTGGTTCATCTGTAGCTGAGTAACCCACCCTGGATTGTTTGCACCTCTCTTGTGAATCGGCAATAAAAAGTAATCTCATGTTAACGTCTTTGTGAACGGCATTTCATGGTTTCTGTGCAGGTTTAAACTTAGGTCTGTCTGTACTCTGCTAAAATGATTAAAATTCTATGCCAAAATAACTTAAAATCGGAGCTTCCATGTGTGGCCTGCATGGAAGACGGGAACTGAGCACATACACCAAGGGCTAGAAACTTGCTTTTTCCAAACAAAAATGAAAGCTGAGAGATTCTCAGCAAGGTAAATCCTGCCCCCAGAGCTTCACTGTGCATTCCTGTGGGGGGTACACACAATTCTGTTTTAGCTTCTGCTGCTGATTTGGATTTGTCCACTTGCTGAGAAGAAAATTGTGCCTATCGCATTGGAACGTGGAACATAGTGCCTTTGAACCCACCAGCTCCTTCTGCCTCTGAGGGTGGAAGAATTTCACCTGGACTCTAAGCTCATCATCACCGGCTCCCTCTGTGCCGTTATCTTGATGTGCTTGGAACAGCTGCTGGGTCTTTCAGAGGTTCCTTGACATCAAGCTATAGCTGGGGAAGGGAGAACCCTGCAGTGAGCAAACGATAGACAAGCAGCAAGAGAGACCCTGCCGGAACACAGGTGTGGTGGGCAGAGTGGGAGTGGAGAGACCCAGATTCAAATGATCACTTAGCCTTGAAGCTCACTGGGTGACCTTGGGCCCGTCACTGTATCTCAGTCTAACCTGAAGTTAAACTGAGGTGGCTGGGCTTGGGAGAACTTTGTGCACTGGCCTGAGCTGCTGGGGAGAAGAGCAAGATCAAGTGGCAATAAGAAACACAGGGACTTGTATCCAGAACATCTGGAAGGCACCAGGACAGGGAATGCTGTTGTATCCCTTCCCTGTAGTACTAGCCCTGCCTTCTAAGACCAGGTTCTTAAACTGGGAGAAATTTTTTCAGCTCGTGAATTTACCTAAACGGCCATCAAGATTAAATCTGTCACTTCTTACTGCAGAAACTAAAGCTAGGGCTGTGCAAATAAATACACACCAGTGAAACCCATCTCGGCCCAGACAGCAAGACACCTCAGCTTCAGAATGACATTGCGCTTTGACTCAGAGCAGAGAGAGCGCCTAGCCTTGTTTTCTGAAGCCTTGGATCACTTCCCTATGGGCTAAAATGCGGATCTATATTGTTTTGGGGCAGAATTGCATGCCCCTCCTGGCTAAGGGATGAAGCCAGCCAAATGGGCAACTCTGCCTGTCTTTGCCAGCTGTGGGAAGAGGCAAAGAGCACAGCAGGACACAGACGTTCTGCTCACTGCAAAGATCAGGAAGGTGCAAGTTAAAAGACACCACAAGCACTGCTCCAGAATGAAAGCACCAGACGCTGTATGGGATAAAGGGGCAGCAGTGTGACCCTTTACCAAGATCTGCAAGGGGCAACACACGTGTGAGCAACTGGCTAAGGAAGCCTCTGTGTGGGCCCCAGAACATCAGGAGATGGGAGGATAAGCAGCCCTTCCCTGTAAAGATGCCTTGGGGGGTTCCAACTCCACCACCAACTGAGGCTGGACCTTCCCCTGTATGGCAACTGGCTCATCCCAGGTGATCGGGGGGGGGGTGCAGCTCCTCTGAGAAGCGCTCCAGGGGGAGCAGGGCACAGCCAGTCTTCTAAGGGCCCCGTGCCTCTCCGCCCATTGGCTTCTGCATCCCGGGCACCACACAGCTTCAGTCACCATTCCCACAGTGGGCTGGTAGCAATCTCACCCACCCCCCAAAAGCAGAGGGAGCACAAAAGTTTGCAAGACATTCATCCTTCAGCACGGCGTTTTTCACATTATGAAAAAAAGAGTACCACAACTAACATGAAATTACAAATCACAGGCATCGAATACAGGCAACGGAGATAAGAATTAACGTGATGGGAAAATATGCCCACCAGGGGAGCCTCTGCTTCTCTCCCTCCCTCCCGCACCGAAGCTGCCGGCTGAATTCAGGAACCCGAATTCCCCTGTAGTGCCACTAGATCATTACAGCACGAAGTAGGTGGGAAAAGGTGTCCTCACAAGGCCAATTGTGAGAGATGCCCAAAAATTCCTACTCAGCCCCTGACTGGCTGATCTCACGCTGTGATTTGGGGGGGGGGGGATGCTCCTCCGAGAAACACTGGGCAACATGTGGCCCTCCAGATCTTGCAACCTACAACTCTCAACATCCCTCAGCTCTGGCTATGCTAGCAAGGGCTGATGGGAGTGGCAGGCCAAAACATCTGGAGGGCCAGAAGTTGCCCACCCCTGGGTGAGGAGGAGGCGGGGAGTCCAGCCTTTCCAGGCCACTAATGTGGCTCTGCCCGTTGCTTCCTGCATCCCGCCTTCCTGCAGAGCTTGAGTCTCCAGTCCCACAAAGGGGTGGGAGCAAACTCTCCCACTGCCCCGAAAGAGGCACTTCCAAAACATTTCCTGACTTACAAAAGGGGAGAAGAAAGAAATCAGTACAATGGACAGGAAATGACAAACCACTGGTACAAAAAACATACAACTAAGAGAACAATTAATATTGTGGCATAATACGAAGTACCAGGCAACACTGAAATGCAACATCACTCCAGTCTCTCTCCTTCTTCTTCTTTGCAGGATCCAGCCCACCGCAACAGCAAGGATCTGCTTCTGCCAGAAGCACAGGATGGTTGCTTCCACTCCTTCCGCCTCTCCCCCCAGCAGCCAAACCCCACACCCAGCTCACTTCACTCGGGGAGCGGACGGCTGGTGCTGCCAGGATGCGGCCCAGGGAATTTTGTGGCTCTTGACCTCTCCCATTGCTTTGGGAGAATTTGCCTGGGCCTCATCCCCGCACCCGGCATTGGTTTCTGTCTGCTGTGGAGCAAGATAGGAGCCAGGCAAGGGCTTAAGAGGCAGGCGAGCTGAGAAGCAACAGTGAGAATGCTGGTGGGAGGCAAGACCGTGGCTCCGTCTCCCACAGCAGCAGGAGAGTTCAGGTTCAGACTGACGCCTCTGGGCTGCAACCCAGCAATGCCATAGTCATTGTCAGCAATCCCACAGTCAGGTGGGATATTTCTCCCCCATCCTGGGCCTGCAGGGAGTGCCGGAGCCAGGTACCCCATCCCGGAGGGGGAGGCCAGCCCCTCTAAGGGTGGTGATGACGGAGGGGGCCCAGAAGTACACCAGGGCAGGATGTGCTCGCTCCCCATCCCTAGGAGAGTATTGGGGGCACTGGCTGTGGGGCACAGAGACACAGAGTTCTGCGCTGGGCACCCAGCTGCTGCTTTGTCTGCTGCCGCCTGCTCTGGCCAGCAACTTCTCCGGCTCCCAGGGCCCACCGTGGGGACGGAGGGCGTGAACTCAGGTTTGGCTGCTGCAGGGGGGGGGCAACACCTCCTGGCCAGGGAAGAGGGCAGGTTGTCGATTACAAGCTGAATTGTTGTCTATCACAAGCTGAATATGAGCCAACAATGTGATGTGGCTGCAAAAAAGGCCAATGCTATTTGGGGCTGCATTAATAGAAGTATAGCTTCCAAATCCCAGAAAGTACTAGTTCCCCTCTACTCAGCACTGGTTAGGCCTCATCTGGAGTACTGTGTCCAGTTCTGGCCACCACACGTTAAGAAGGATGCAGACAAACTGGAGAGGGTTCAGAGGAGGGCAACAAAGATGATCAGGGGAATTGAAACAAAGCCCTATGAGGAGAGACTGAAAGAACTCGGCATGTTTAGCCTTGAGAAGAGAAGACTGAGGGGAGATATGATAGCGCTCTTCAAGTACTTGAAAGGTTGTCACAGAGAGGAAGGCCAGGATCTCTTCTCGATCATCCCAGAGTGCAGGACACGGAATACTGGGCTCAAGTGACAGGAAGCCAGGTTCCGGCTGAACAGCAGGAAAAACGTCCTGACTGTTAGAGCAATACGACAATGGAACCAATTCCCTAAGGAGGTGGTGGGCTCTCCCACACTGGAAGCGTTCAAGACGAGGCTGGACAGCCATCTGTCAGGGATGCTCTGACCAGGATTCCTGCATTGAGCAGGGGGTTGGACTCGATGGCCTTGTAGGCCCCTTCCAACCCTACCATTCTATGATTCTAGGTGCCTTTCGGGTGCTGCCACTGGGGCAAATGGCAGCAGCAACACAGAGCATTGGGGTTGGGGGGGGAGGAAAGTAACGGGGGCACTCCACCCCAACTGATCTTACATGAGGGAGATTATGGCCTTCCTCTCCTCCTGGGGCCCACACAGCCTCCCCAGACACAGCAGACTAATGCCCAAGCCATCCGCTGGTCGTCCTGATCTCGATGTTCTTGAAAAGCCGGGCGACAACATCACCCAGCAGCTGCCTTCAACACCCTGCAAACCTGGGCAGGGGGTGGGGCTTCCAGGGACCAGGGGCGGGGCTTCACTGGGTCAAGGGGTGGGGCATCAAACCAGCGTCATTTAGGCTAAACATGGCTTCCCTTTTTAGCTGTGGCACGGGTGGATGTTCTTTGCCGCAGAGAGTGTGGGGAATCTGAGGGCGTATCTACACAAGGCTTTTATTGTGCACTTGTGACTGGTCACTCCCAGAAGTTCGCTGGTCCTGCACATGATGTCCTCAACCTCCAGGGCTTCTCTCGTGCTTTATAACCTTTATGCCATTTTTTTTTTAAGATCGAGGAAAATCCAGCATTTCTTCTCGAGGTGCGATAACTGAACTGTAGAGGACAGATGGGAAGCCGGGCAGAAGAGAAGGCAGCCCGGGACAAAAGAGGCCATCTGGCCCTTGCCTTTTCCTCCCCGCGCTCCGCCCGTCCGCGCTCCGCTCTCCATCCCTCTCCGCCGCAGCCTTCCTCCTCCGCCGGCCGCGCCCGCGAGCGCCCCTCCGAAGGAGCCGGGGCTGCGGAGTCCCCGCCCCCTCGTTCCGGGAAGCCCCTTCCCACACGCGTCCGCAGCTTGCTGGGATTTGTAGTCCAGAGCGGGGAGAGAAAGGCAGAGGCGGAGAGCTGCCGCCGCTGGCTCGCCCTGCGCTCCCCAGCCGGAGAAGCTCGCGGAGCGGAGCAGCGCGCGGTTCTTGGCGAGGAATCGGCTTCGCGGGGCGGGGCGGGGAGGCGGCGCTTCGTGCCAGAGCTGCGGAGGACAGGCGGGGAGCTGGGCAGCGGAGCGGGCGGCCCGCGGCCAAAGAGGCCGTCCGCCCGTGTCTTCCCTGCGGAGCCCCCCGCTTTGGTTCTCCGGCTCCACCTGACGCCCGCTCAGGGCGCGCGCTGAGACCGAAAAAAGCCCCGCGAGCCCCCGCCGGCGCCCCCCCTGCTTCCCCCCAAGCCCCCCTGCGCGGGCTCCTCCGCTCCTCGCGCCGCGATGCAGCTTTTCACGCGCGTGCTGCGCCCTGCGCCGCCCCCAGTTTGGGCCCCCGCGCGACGCTTGGCGTTCAGACCGGCGAAGGGCTCTGCCCTCCCTTCAGGTACGCCCGTTGCAGGGGGACGTAGTTTGTCGTTTCTTCAGTGGGGGGGGGGGCAGGGATGGGTTGTGCGGGGTGGGGGGGGGATGCTGACCGCGGCAAAGCGGAGCGGGGGCTCGCGCGCACCTCCCCCTCGCTCCGTGCTGAAGCCCTAGGCAAGGCTGACGTTTGCCCCCGCTCCCCCGAAATCCCCCCTCCCGTCTTCCCGAAACCTCTTCCCCAGCGCCTGAGAGGTGGGGGCTCCTCTGTAATGAGGGAATGCACTCTGCACGTGCTCAGGGGCACTGCATTCTTCCTCTCGCGTGTTCCAGGGCTGAGCCCTAGGAGAGCCGAGTCGAAAGCCCAGCTGTCCCCTGGGGGCCCTAGGGAAGGGCCCGGCCAGGGCCGGCTCCGAGTGCCTTGCTGTGCCAAGGGAAAGCCCATCTTGCTGCAGGGAGGGGCAAACAGCCCGCCAGGCTTAGCGTGGGGAGAGACAGAGGAGGAGGAACCCCTGGAATGTATTGCATTTATATCCCACCTTTTTTCCTCTTGCAAGGAACGCAAGGCAGCTCACATGGCTCTCCTCCTCTCCATTTTATCCCCACAACAACCCTGTGAGGTAGGTCAGGATGAGAGTCAGTGACTGGCCCAAAGTCACCTAGTGAGCTTCGTGGCCAAGTGGGGACTTGAATCCAGGCCTCCTGAGTCCCAGTCCAGCACTCTAACCACTACACCACCCTGGCTGTCCGTGCCAGCCTTTGCCAACGTCAGGCCTTGTGTTGGTATTGCCATACAGCTCCCATCATCCCTGACCATTGGCCATACCGACTGGGGATGATGGAGGTTGGCATCCAACAACAAGCACAAGACGCAGCAGCCAGACCTGCAGAGGAGAGGTTTCATCCTGCTGTGCGCCAAGGTGCTGGGGCTGGAGGGTGTATCTTGCTGGCCCAGTGTGGTCAGAAGAGAGAAGGCAGCAATTGCAGCAGCCAGACCAGCAGGTGAGGTTTTTTTACTGTGAAGAACACAAGAAAGAACATCAGAAGAGCCTTGTGGGATCAGACCCAGGGTCCATCTAGTCCAGCATTCTGTTCACACGGTGGCCAACCAGCTGTCAACCGGGAACCCCCAAGCAGGACACGAGTGCAAGAGCACCCTCCCGCCCATGTTCCCCAGCAACTGATGTACACAGGCTTACCGCCTCTGGTACTGTAGGTAGCACGTAGCCATCAGGACCAGTAGCCCTTGATAGCCTTCTCCAGGAATTTGTCCAACCCCCTTTTAAAGCCATCCACATTGGCTGCATCCTGTGGTAGCGAGTTCCATAGTTTGACTCTGTGCTGTGTGAAGAAGCCCGCCCTTTTATCTGTCCTGAATCTCCCACCAATCAGCTCCATGGGAGGACCCCATTGGGTTCTGCTATTTTGAGAGAGGGAGAAAAATGTCTCCCTATCCACTTTCTCCACACCATGCATAATTTTGTAGACCTCTGCCATGTCTCCCTGACCCTCCTTCTTTCCAAGCCAAACAAGCCCAGCTGTTGTAACCTTCCCTCATCGGGGAGATACTCCAGTCCCTTGATCATTTTAGTTGCCCTCCTCTGCACTTTTTCCAGCTCTACAACATCTTTTTTTAGGTATGGTGACTGGAACTGTACACAGCATTCCAAGTGTGGCCACATCATAGCTTCGTATAAGGGCAGTGTGATATTGGCAGGTTTATTCTGAATTCCTTTTCTGATTATGCCTAAGGAGGAGCAGAGTTTTGCTCCCTGCTCCTCCTAAGCTGTGCTGGTGGGAGAGAGCGGAGAAGGGGCAGCAGTGTCGTCAGCCAGCAGGAGACACTCTACCCGACCGGATGGTTTCATCAGCCTGTGTGCCACCATGTTCCTGAGGCTGCAGTGCATCCCTTGCTGGCCCTGCAGTGCCATCATCCAGCTGGAGAGACCCTTCCTCACTGGACAGTTTCATTTGGCTTTGTGTAAAGTTCTGGGGGTTGGGGTCTACAGCCTACACTCTCAGTGGGTCCAGTTGGCGAAAGGTGGGCAGTAAACCGCATACAGAGGTGGCCCAGAGAGCACGGGCACATTCTTCTGAGAAGACTTAATGCAGGGGTGGGCTACTTGGGACCCTCCAGATGTTGTTGCACTTCAAATTCCATCAGCTCTCACCACTGGCTATCTTGGCCAGGGCTGATGGGTGTTGCAGTCCAACAACATCTGGAGGGCCCCAAGTGGCCCACCCTTGAAATGAGTAAGTTAGGTCTTGGATGGATTCCTGAGTCAGGAGAGTTTTTGAGGAAAGGTTACTCAACTGAGCAGGAGACAGCAGAGCAGAAGTTAGGAGGTTACCGTAAGAATGTAAGAAGAGCCCTGCTGGATCAGACCAAGGGTCCATCTAGTCCAGCATTCTGTTCACACAGTGGCCAGCCAGCTGTCGACCAGGAACCCCCAAGCAGGACACGAGTGCAAGAGCACCTTCCCGCCCATGTTCCCCAGCAACTGATGTATGCAGGCTCACTGCCTCTGGTACTGGAGGTAGCACATAGCCATCAGGACCAGTAGCCATTGATAGCCTTTTCCTCCAGGAATTTTAAAGCCATCCAAATTGGTGGCCGTCACGGCATCCTGTGGTAGTGAGTTCCATAGTTTGACTCTGCGCTGTGTGAAGAAGCCCTTCCTTTTATCGGTCCTGAACCTCCCACCAATCAGCTCCGTGGGATGACCCCATTGGGTTCTGCTATTTTGAGAGAGGGAGAAAAATGTCTCCCTATCCACATTCTCCACACCATGCATAATTTCTACACCTCTGTCATGTCTCCCCTGACCCTCCTTTTTTCTAAGCTCAACAAGCCCAGCTGTTGTAACCTTCCCTCGTAGGGGAGATGCTCCAGCCCCTTGATCCTTTTAGTTACCATAATTGCTTTTTGCTACATGATAATGAAGTCTAGTGCCTACCCCAATAATTATTACAGCCTGTCTTAGCCTGATCTCTAACTACACGCTCTGTAATGTACTGGTAGGGTTCTTAGCTTTGAGCTGAGCGCACTTTATTTCTTGGCACTTTAATGTGATTAATTGCACTGCACTTTAACTTGTGCACTTCAACCCTCTTATCTTTTAATCTGACTGTGTCTTCAGTTCGCTGTCCTAGAAAGCACAAGTAGAGGGAGATGTTGTACAGGGGGTTGGACTAGGCAGTTGAGGAAAAGAGCAGTAAGACGTCTGAGAACGATCCCTTATACTTTCGGTTGTCCTGTTATCCTCCCCTCTAGCCTTATAAATGCCAGATCATTCCATAATAAAACAGCTCTCATCCACAATTTAGTTCTGGATGAAGGGGCAACCTGGAGTGTGTCACCAAGGCTTGGGCAGATGGGCTGGATCTGTCCCAGCTTTGTCCGCCTGGGTATACAGGCTGGAGTCTGTGGGGTGGGAATTTGCTGTCTTCTACAAGGAGTCTTTCTTCCTCAACCTTTCAGAGACTCGGGGAAAATTGATTAGCATGGGAAAGGGAGCAATGATTGGAGCAGGCGTGGGAGTCGGTAAGTTTGTTTGTTTGTTTGAAGTATTTTTATGCCACTCTCAGCCAAAACGGCTCCCAGTGTGGCTTACAAATAATCAGTGAAAGCAGACAGCCCCAGCTCATAGGCTTACAATCTAAAAAAAACCCCACAACACACATGGAAAAAGGGATGGGGAAGGAAGAAAGGAAAAAAATTCTTTCAGCAAGGCTGGTGGAATGGTCTCACTTCCCCCTTAGTACAACCTGCTGGAATGGCTGCTGGTGGTGATGGCTGAGGGAGGGGGAACCTTCATGAGAGAGGCTGTAAGTGACTAGACTGATGAAGTGGCAGCCAGATAATATTTACTCTGAGGTAAATACATAGGATTGGAGTCTTCACTGAATGGTCAAAGGCTCCTCCCAAAAGATACCATTTACCATGTTTAAATGCAGGAGGATGCTTACTCATCATGCATGACCAGCACAGGGGTTTGCAAGTGTGCAACCCAGGTTGAGTCTCCGAAATAAAAATCCAGCTCTAGTAGGCCAATAATTTAGGGGATCCTCCTTCTCTCCTGTCACTTGCGTTCAGTTAAGCCCTTTTTTCACATTGCTAAATGGCTGGGAATTGGTGAAGTGAATAACCCACTTCCTCCCTTTCCTCCCCACCCTCAAAGTACTATTGCAACATTTTAAAAAGTTGTTCCCCTTCCATATTATTTTTAAAAAGGAAGGTGCCATGGATGTACAATCATCTGAATAAACAATTCAATTGATTGCACATTCATGGCATCTTCCTTTTTTAAAAACAATAATAAAAGAAGACATTAAAAACGGTGGCTAGTTCATCAGAAAAACATGGGGGAAGCAGCAAGACAAACGATTGAACTGGCGTTTGATTTGCTTGAGCTGTGGCAGTAGAGAAAGCAGCAGCTCCTGACCTGTCTATACACCCCCCCCCCCCGCTCTACTGTCAGGAGCGCCCTGGCGGCCTCTTTCAGTCTACTCCACTAGCTAACTCAAGACACAGACAAAAGGATTCTTTTCAAGGCTTTAATCCTTTTACAACTTAATGACTCTTTCAGATGCTAATCACCAGCAACTAAGCAAGGAACAGCAGAGTAGCCTATGTTCCAGGTTAGGCAGTTGGTCCCCGTTTGAAGGGGAATCACGGGAAGACCCTGAACTTATGGGCTAGGGAGAGTTCCTCCCTCTTTCCCTTGGGTCCTCGGGACGCGACCGTTGCTCGCGCACCAAACGAGCGCTGCGCCTCTAGCTGTCGTTGCTCCCTGCGTCTGCACCGAGTGTCCAGCAAGCCCCCCTCCAGCACTCTCTCACTGCCAGGGTCACTATCTATCCCAGGAATGCCGGCAGGAGGAATCTTTACCAGCTGCTGTGCCTGTGAGGGATGAGCGGGCTCCTCTCCCACGGATTGCTGTTCCTCCTCAGAATCAGAACTGCTCTGGGGTTCTATCGGCTCAGTTTCCACCCTGATACCCACGCCCCGTCTATACATCCCCTTTAACAAATAATCTGTGCCCCAATTACTTCTGCACAGCCAACAGGAGACCACTGCAAACTGCTCTGTAACCTATTTGCCGAAACCTCAGAAGCGACGTGCCGGTACTGTGCAGGGTTGGACCCATAGGCTCTGTACAGGGAAAGCCACAACTCTGTCTCTTTGCCCTTCTGTACACTGGTGTCCTGTGGCTGCATCAACCCAGGGGAGGCCAGTGGCTCCGATGTCAGTGGGGCAGTGAATCCACTCCAGGTTTCAGTCAGAACTCTAAAGGAGTCTGCACCTTTGATAGCTCCTTTAGAGTTCTGACTGAAACCCGGAGTGGATTCACCGCCCCACTGACATTGGAGCCACTGGCCTCCACTGCATCAACCCCTTCCTTGGCCTAGCTCTGCTTTTCATATTTCCGCATCCTGGCTCTGCCCCAGACCTAACAGCTGGCCCCTTAATGCATGGCACTGGCACACACGCACCTGACAAAACATGAGACATTAGACCCCAGATCGATCCAATTCTCTGTTTGGCTCCTGCAATTCAGGCATCACCGTCCTTGCGGTCCCAGCGTTGGTCGGAGCAGTGGGGTTCACCAGCGGAGGCATCGCAGCCGCGTCTCTTGCTGCCAAGATGATGTCGGCCTCAGCCATCGCCAATGGAGGAGCAGTAGCAGCAGGGAGCACGGTGTCAGTTCTCCAGTCCATTGGTAAGGCTGCCAGATCACGAAAGCTAAACCCTTTCTTTTAGGAAGTTGAACAAAACCTGAACCCCAAAACCCGCTCAGAGACTTGTTCCTCCCCCTGCCCCCAATACACTGGAGCTGAAAACAAGCCTATTTATTTATTTTATTTATTTATTAGACACTTATTAGACCCAAGTCATCTTACAGCAGGGGTTAAAACATAAAAAGAGTAAAAACAATTTAAAACAGCTAAAGTTAAAAAATGACAAGATCTGATAAAACAACTAAATTAAGAACTCTTGTCCTATGCCTTCAAAGGCCTGGGAGTAGAGGAAAATCCTAACCAGGCACCGAAAAGATGACAAGGTTGACACCAGGCGGACCTCACTGGAGAGAGCATTCCACTGTCGGGGGGCCACCACCGAGAAGACCCTCTCTCTCATTGTCATCCTCTGAATCTCCCTCAGATAAGGCACTCGGAGGAGGGCCTCAGATGTTGATCCTAAAATGTCCCAGTTGCTTTGAATTAAATGGAAGACTGCCAGCATGATCCACTGCCCAATCCCAAGCCGGGAGCAATCACCAGGTGCTCAGGACATTTTTAATGGGGTGATAAGAAAGGGTCTCTCCCTCTCCCCCTCTCCCCCCCTCCCCCTCTCGGGTTAGAGCGGAAGGAGAGAAAGGAAGGACGTTAGCCAGCAAGCTATGTGAGAGGAAGAGAGGCTTCTTTGTTTCTCCTGCATTTACCTTGGTTGCCAGTACAGACAGCTTTTCTCAAGGTGAAGCTATACCTTGTGGTGGACATGGGGTTACTGTGTTTTCAACACAAGTCTTCCAAATGCCACGTCTTCCTTCCTGTCAGGGTGGAAACTGAGCCCATAGAGCCCCAGAGCAGTTCTGATTCTGAGGAAGAACAGCAATCCGTGGGAGAGGAGCTCGCTCATCTCTCACAAGCACAGCAGCTGGCAGAGATTCCTCCTGCCAGCATTCCTGGGAGAGATAGTGACCCTGGCAGTGAGAGAGCGCTGGAGGGGGGCTTGCTGGACACTGGGCGCAGACGCAGGGAGCGACAACAGATGGAGGGCACCGAAAGAAGGCGTTCCGCTCGTTTGGCGCTCAAACAACGGTCGCATCCCGAGGACCCAAGGGAAAGAGGGAGGATCTCTCCATAGCCCATAAGTTCAGGGTCTTCCCGTGGTTCTCCTTCAAATGGGGACCAACTGCCTTACCTGGAGCTTAGGCTACTCTGCTGTCTTTATTTATTTATTTATTTATTCCCCAGTGCTATTCCTTGCTTTGTCGCTAGTGATTAGTATCTGAAAGAGTCATAAAGGAATAAAGTCTCGGAAAGAATTCCTCATCATCTGTGTCCTGAGTTGGCTATTGGTGCGGACTGCAAGAGGCAGCTAGGGCACTCCTGACACTTCCCACTTACCTCCTCTTTTGGGGGTGGGGGCAGTTTCTCTGAAAAGAAGAGGTGGTGGGAAGGAACAATGGTTTGTATCCATTTGTGGGTTTGCTCCAGCCAATTGCATCAGTGAGCAGGAGTTGTGACTTCACCGCTGCAGGAAGTGCTGGGGGGGCAGATGGAGTAGTATAGTGACTGCCTTGTTTTATTTGCAGGTGCAGCAGGACTTGCACTGGGGACCAAAGTTGGCGTGACAGCTGCGACTGCCAGTGCTGGGGCAGCCATTGGTGCTTTCAAGAAGAAAGCCTTCCCCAGGACTTAAGATCTGCTGATGGGGGCCTGCTCTGGGTGCCATCTTATGGGTAGGCTAGATTAGTCTCCATCAGAATGGGGCCTTTTCTGTAGTGGCCCCAATGCTGTGGAACTCCTTTCCAAGGGAAGGTAGCACAGTCTTCTCCCTGCTGGCTTTTTGTTGTTGTTTTTCTTTTGGCCTTTGGGAATTAACCAGAGTTCTGCCTGTTTTTCTATTGTTGTTTGTCAAGGAAGGATTTTAGGAAAGCCAATTTTAATAAACTCAGAACAATAATAAGTAAGGTCCAATGGCAAGCGAATCTAATGAGAAAAGGAGTCCAAGATGGATGGGAGTTTTTAAAAAAGGAAATTCTATAGCCACAATTACAAACAATTCCAACAAGAAAAAAAAGGTGGAAGACAACGGAAGAAGCCAATGTGGCTTCACAAAAAGCTTAGAGGTGACCTGAAAACAAAAAAGGACAGATATAGGAAGTGGAAGGAAGGCCAAGCTACAAAGGAAGAGTACACGCAGGTAGCGCAGAATTGCAGGGATGGCGTCAGGAAGGCTAAAGCGGAGAACGAGCAGAAGTTAGCGAGGGATGCTAAAGGCAACAAAAAGGCTTTCTTCCGATATGTGCATAGTAAAAGACAGAGCAAAGAAATGGTGTTTCAGCTACTTAATAAGGATGGCAAAATGATAACAGATGACAAAGAAAAGGCAGAAGTGCTCAATTCCTACTTTGGCTCAGTCTTCTCCCGAAAGAGGAACATTGCACAGACTTTGCAGGTCACCACCACCAAAGAGTCTTTTCCTTCCATAGTCTCTATGTTTCTGGCTTTCTGATTATAGTTGGATAGCCTGTGCTTTGTCCTCTATTCACTGGAGGTTAACAACAGAGTCCCAGTGGTATGGAAGTGTGTGTTACAAGAAAAAGAACTTAAAAAAATGTTAGGGGCCTCCTGCTTGACCTCCCCGGGCAAACTGCTGTTTGCTCTCCCTGTTGGCTCTCTCTGATTGTTTGCTCTTTGGGAGCTTGCTCGCTTGTATAGCCCCTAGACCAGCTTCCTCTGCTCTGCTCTGCTCTGCTCAGCTAGGAGGCAGGAAACAGGGCCAGCACCATATAACTGGGCTCATTTCAAAGACTAAATGGCTTTCTGAGATTCCCAAACTGTCTCTCCCTCCTCCTCCTTGCTGTCATCAGGATGATTCTTCTGGATCTCTTACTGTTGTTTGCCACAGTACACAGCCAAAATGGTCACCAGTTGGCCATGTCAAGGAAATGTGCACTAAAGAGAAGTGCGGGAAGGGGCCATTCACTGCTGGGGGGAAATTAACTGGGCAGGACGTCCCACCTTCCAGGTGTCAGGAGTGTTTCTGAGCGCAGGGAGTTGGATAGCAGTTCAGATTCTGAAGGAGAACCGTCAGACATGGGGGAGGTAAAAAAAAAAGTTCTGAAATTTATATCCCATCCTTAAGGGGCCAATTGGCATACCTAAGGCAGCTTACGAAAGTAAAACAACAACCCAGAAATATAAAACAGCACAGCATAAAAAATAAAGCAAATCTCACAGAAACTTAAAATAACTAAAAATGTTAAAAGTTAGTCTTACTTTAAAGCCCGGCCAAATGAAGTGTTCACTGCCTGATGCCAGAATGATAGCTAAAGAGGCTCCAGGTGAGACACATACACACACATGGTCACTCCAGGGGTAGGGTGCTACTATCACTGAAACATGTATTGCCAAAGTGATTTGGTTCTTGATTTTTGATGTTTTTTGATCCAACGTAAGGCAGATCAAGGCAGGCAGTTGTCCTAAGGCTTTATTGGCCAACAGAAATATTACAAATATACCCACTGGGTTTTATCCATGGCATATATGAACACCAGCAAATCATTCAACCGGTCCCAAATTATGGTGTGCCCCCTGGGCAAAGGCATGACACCTTCTTTCCCTTGGTGGACTGGGTCTCTTTCCAGGTTGTAGCCACAGCACCTCTCCGGCTTCAGTGGTCTGGAATCCCAGCGGCAAGAAGGAGAAAGGCAGTAGGGAAGCCAGCAGCTTTTGGTCATGGACTCTCACACCAAGCCTCCGCTGGCAACTTCCCTTCCTGTTTCTCCAGCAGTCTTTTATGGTCCATTAGCAGGGCCTTGCACAGTCTGTCCTGTAGGCTTAGTCCATCCCACCTGTGCTGATTGTGGGAAACGCAGCATCACCACCCAGTCCTAGCAGTCTCTGCTTAAAGGGATATTCCCATGGCTGCTCATAGCAAGCAGCCCTATAGCTTGGCAGCTTCTAGGAGCTGCTGTGTCCAAGCTTTTTTCTCAGGAGTAAAGGCATGAAGAGAAGCTGTGACAGGTCACACCTGGCTCCTTGAAGTACAATTCATCTTCCGGTAGGTTCCCAACACACTCCACCCCTGTGACCTGCACAGCTTTCCCTTCAGCTCTGTCTGGACTTCCCAGGTTTCCCTTACACCATTTTCATGGATGTTCAATCTTGATCTCCAAACTATATATGCTATAATATTGACAGCAGTCCCTCCCAGTCGAAACAAATAATTACATATAATTACATATAAACAAATAATAATTAATCCCAATACACATGTCTCTCCCTGATACCACCTGCCTTACTTTTGGTGGCTGGGTCCCGTTTATTAATTGTGGATTCACTAGTTTGGGGCTACTCTGCGTGGCTCTGTGGCCCTCTCGTGCATTCTTGAATGCAGGGGCATTCCTAGGCACTTAAAAGATTTGGGGACCAGACAGAAGTCTGCACAAAATCTGCATATGCTTATGTATATCTGTAGATGCAAATTTAGAAATAATCACTAGGAATCATTTAGATTTCACAGGAGCCAAAGCCAGGCAATTAGTTTCTCATTTCAAACAAAACAAATTATTCAATTAAATTCGCATCCTGACCTAGATCAGCCCAAACCAATGGATTTTTTAAAACCTAGATTTAATTGCCATGGCAGGAAGGGGGGGGGGATTTTGCAGCATGCAGGAAGTGGAGAGTTCACCCCTCCCCAGCTGTAGTCTCCCTTGAAAATTGCCCCCTGCATGGCAATTAGTCTGAGGGGGGAAAAAACTCTTCCACTGGCCCCAGTGGACGCTTAGGTCTCTGTGGAATAGATCTGGTGCCCTGAGAAATAGATTCAGGGATTGGGCCCCATGGGCCCAGGCCTACCAACACCCCTGCTTGAATGCGTGAGGAGGTTTGTCTAGGTAGATGCATTACTCAAGTGAAGGTGGCCTAAGGATGGGCAAACAAGCGAGATAGTTAAGATGTTCGAGATAGTTCGGATTCTTCGACCATTGTCTTGCCGCTTGTGTCATGCCCAATTTCTGTTTGCAGTCGCAGCTTGCTCTGCATGAATGGGAAAATGGTGCAAATCAAGCAGCGATCAAATGTGAAATGTGCGCAAATGTCCTAATTTCCACAACTTTCCTTCATAGACTAAAGTGGGGCCAATTCAGGCTGCGGGGGACATTTGTGCAAATTAGGAAATTTGCACAAATCCAACTGGGAAAGTTGTGCAAATCAAATGCAAGCACATGTTCAGTTTGTGAACATTTTTGCCAGGCTCGTGCTTGCATTTGGGGCTTCGAACAGGGCATGCTGGCATGTTCTGTGAGCAAAAATGAAATTCTCATACATCCCTAAGGGGAACCGGCATTTCCATACTTCTTTCCCTGATGTCATGCAGCTCCCAAATCCTGCTCTCCTGAGGTCCATACACAGAGCAGGCGAGCCTAAGGGTGTGGAGCTCTGTGCACATAGGCTACCCTGTGTAGATCACAGAAAGACAGTGTGGTATAGTGGTTAGAGTGTTGGACTGGGAACTAGGAGATCTGGGTTCTAGTCCCCACTCGGGCATGGAACTGGGTGACTTTGGACCAGTCACAGACTCTCAGCCTAGGTTGTTGTTGTGAGGATAACATGGAGGAGGATTGTGTAAGCTGCCTTGGGTTCCTTGGAGGAAAAATGTGATTGATAGACAGACAGACAGACAGACAGATCTCCCTGTATGGACATGGAGGGGCCAGGACGGAGGGCTGCACAACCAGAGACAATGCCCCTTCTATGTCTGCAACCTCTTCACACGAGTAATGAGTGAAGGGGGCTACAGATGAGCATCATAGCATGCTGAGCCAGAGGTGGGGACTTGTGACCCTCCAGATGTTGGACTACCACTCCCATCATCTCTTACCACTGGCCATGCTGGCTAGGGCTGATGGGAGTTGGGAGGCCAACAGCATGTTCCCCACTCCTGTGGTAAGCGAACATATACAGTAGAGCAGCCTGGGGCCTTTCCCAACCTGGGGAAAATACCAGAGGTGTTGGACTACAACTCCCATCACTCCCAGCCAACATAGTAATTGTAGTCCAACACCTCTGGAGGGCCCCAGGTTGGGGAAGGCTGAAATAGAGGGATGGTGTCAGTTCACATATTTGGCCACTGAGGGGCAGTGTCCTCTTAAGCGATTGCCGATTCAAATCTAGGGGTGGACGAAAGTCACTTACCTGTCCTCGAAGCTTGTTCACGGTGGGGGGGAGGCGCTTCGCTGCTCCCCCCGCAAAGTTCAGGCCGGGGGGGGGGAGGCTTCCCACCTCGCCCGGCCGAAATTCAGGCCGGGGAGGAGGCGCCTCGCCCGGCCGCGAACGCGAAAGTTTTTTTTTTTTTTAAAAACGCCCCTGTGATAGGCTATGTGACGATTAACGTAGCCTATCACGGCTAGATCTGCAAAGTCAGCCGTGATAGGCTACATTAATCGTCACGTAGCCTATCACGAGTGACTTTAAAAAAAAAGCGCGTACGCAAATGGCAGCCCCCATAGGGAGCCGCCATTCGTGTTCCTTATTTGGTCGCTGTAGTCTACGTAAATCTTTACGTAGACTACAGCGACCAAATAAGGAACGGGAATGGCGGCTCCCTATGGGGGCCGCCATTATCCGTACGCGCTTTTTTTTTTTTTTAAGTCACCCGTGATAGGCTACGTGACGATGTATGTAGCCTATCATGGCTGACTTTGCAGATCTAGCCGTGATAGGCTACGTTAATCGTCACGTAGCCTATCACGGGGGCGTTTTTGTTTTTCTTTTATTGCAATGGCGGCGGCGGCAGCCGGTCAAAAGACCGGCTGCTGCTCCCGCCCCGGACGAACACCCGCCGAACTGCCGGCCGGACCCACCGCCGGGAGGGACATTCGGCAAAGGTAAGTCCCGTCCCGGGGGGGTGTGCAGGGGGCGGGGGGGTGCGGAGAATTTCTCCCCGAAACTTGTTCGGGGGGCCGAACATGTTGGCGCTCGGCCCCCCGAAGTTTCGGGGAGAAATTCTCCGCCATCCCTATTCAAATCATCCAGGCTGGCAATTAATTCTCTTGGACTAGGCCATGCTTGTAATGTGATTTCCCGAGGAACTAAGGATGCCTATTTATTTTTGAAGGTAAAATAATCTTCATGGAATTGCTTCAAAATACTGGCAGTTCTTCAATATTTCTTTGAATCGGTTCATTGATTGGTTTCAACCAGGTAACAGCTCTGATAGCTGCCCCGGGCATGGTTCCATGGAAGGTGGGGTATCGTTATTTATAATTTATTTATTTATTAAATTTATTACTTGCCCATCTGGCTGCTCACCCAGCCACTCTGGGCGATGTACAAAGTATATAATAAAACAGTTTAAAGCAATAAAATTCTACAGTAAAAAATTTTTCTAAAATACCGTAACCCACCCCAAAGACCGCCTGAACAACCATGTTTTTAATGCGCGGCGGAAGCTCATTAAAGAGAGGGCATGGCGGAGTTCCCTATGGAGGGAGTTCCACAGAGTGGGGGCTACCACAGAAAAGGCCCTCTCCCTCGTCCCCACCAGTCTAGCTGTCGTGGCTGATGGGACAGAGAGAAGGATAATGAATAATAAACGTAACCATTATTTTTCTGCCTTGCTTGCAGATGCCTTCAGATCCACAATGGGAGCACTCTAGAGAAGGGTGGTGTCAGTCATTATCTTCATTTGTCGAGGCACCCTTCTCTTTTTATCACCCAGTCCAGTGGGACTTCTGCATGCCCTAACTTTCTCTGCATTGCACCCACATAATGAGGGGCATAGAACAGGCAAAATATGATTTGCTGGATTAATTAATTTTTTTTTTAAGCCTCAAGCTCATCTTGCTGTTCTTGGTGTTTGTATTCTGTTCATTAGTTTCGGTTCAATCAGATCAAATTCGTTCAAAGATTTGTTCAAAGATTTTCACACAACAAAGGTTGTGTTTTCTTTTTTTCCCCAAAATAGTTTTATTGAGTTTCATAAAAAAACTGATATAATACATACTGATTCATTATAAACATATAAACCAACAACATAAAAACAAAACAACCACTGGGTACATTACATTCCTAGAACTGAATTATTTTTCAATTTCATTTCAGGATTCCAAGTTTCTATGAAATTTAAACAGCCTCTTGCCCCCCCTTGTAAATCATTATCAATTATTTTCATTCATTTAGACCAATGATTCCAACAGGATCCATGCGAGTATGCCAGTTCTATATTGACTGAATTATTTGTAAAATGTATGAAAGCTGCCCAATGTTTGTAGAAGCTATCCTTATAGTTTTCAGACCTTTGTAGTCTTAAGGGTACAAATCCTATGGAGACAGGACACACTATATCTCATTACGTTTTCCCAGCCTCCAAACTCGGAGGTTGAGGACTACCCAATGCAGGGCGACCTGAGCATGGAGGCAATCCTTGCCTCTGTGCTCCAGCCGCCCTGGCACTTTTGGCTAGACAGGCGATTTTGCCTGTCTAGCCAGGGAGTTTTGGAGCAGGGGTGGGGGGAGCCATGCAGTACATAGGAAGCTGTATAATGCAGCTTCCACAATCTCTTCCTCTCTGCGCCCCTGGGACTGCCCCCTTTTCCCCATCTCTGTGCTTCATTTCTGAGTGTGGAGACGTAGCTGGCACGGAGAGAACCGCGCTGGGTATGAGGGGTACAGGGGAGGGTGCGGGGAGCATGGTTTCTGGGCTCTGAGACTGGAGCCCTGGTTCCAACCTGGGAGCCCAGAAATGGTAAAATCTTGTGTCCCCCAGACACAGTCTAGGGGACATAGGATTGCTCCTTAACCTGATTTGTTAATATCTCCATCAGGGCCATGGACCATAAGATTCAAATGGGGCAGCTGAGTTAGTCTGTGGTATGAAATGACCTGGAAGGTTGAAATGCTCCCCTACAGATTTGTCAATGTTACGTTTTTAAATGTCCAGTTTGTGCCCATTTATTTTCCTGCGTAAGGACTGTCCAGTTTGGCCTAGGTACATGGCAGAAGGGCATTTCTGACACTTGATGACATATACCACGTTTGAGGATGTGTAGTTGTATGATCCCCTGATGGTATGTCTGCAGCCGTTTGGTCCAGTGATAGTGTTGTCTGAGTAGATGAGTCCTATCTTGCAGTTTGCTTTCTGTAATATTCTAGGTGTCTCTTTAAATTGAAATGGAATGTTTGCTTTCTACCTGCCTGTAACTGACTTTTCCATCTTGTTTCTATCTATTCTTGCATCTGTCGAAGTGGGTTTAGCCCACGAAAGCTCATGCCTTAGTAATAAAACACTGTACGTCTTGAAGGTGCTACAGACTCTTTTTGGACCATAAGGTTGTGGGGGGGGGTAGTGTCTCAGTGTTTTTGGACTCAAGAGATTCCTTTTTAGGCTGTTTGCAGGGAGGGAAAGGAGTAAAATAAAGGCTAGGCCAGTCATTCCCAAACTGCTTGTTGTGAGAGAGCTACTAGGTTGCTGTAAGAAATATTTACATAAATTAAAGCCTCTTGTGAGACCAAAGGAGGTTGCTTGCCACCTCCCTGGATGAGTCTCTGATCTGAGTTTTCTGCCATTCAATCAGCCTCCTCTGGTAATTCTGCCACATCTTCACATTTGTGTTTGATTGGATATTGAGTTCCAATGCAGAGATGCCAGGAATTATCCACTCTCAAAGGAGCAACACAGAAGTTAAACTCTTCTGGGCTTCCTTCCTTCCAATGAGATCACTAACAACTAAAGCAGAAATACAGCAGGCGGGTAAACTACAGTATTACGTCCAGTTCTCTGCACTGAGCTTCAAGAAGGATACAGACTATGGGAGGGGAGCATCCACCTTGCAGCAATAATCTGGCCTGCGGAGCGTCCCCACCCAGCCCACAGATCCTCCTTGGATTTTTCCAGAGGATGGGGTTCCAAAGACCTCCAGGATCTGATATCAGAGATAACTGCGGGGAATGTGGGAACCTAGGGCGGCATGGAGAGGAGCGCCTGCTCTTCCAGCACCAGTCGATTCCACAGGCATCAGCGATCAAGATGGTAAGGCTGGGGCCTCTGCCTGCACCCAATGGTGTAGCAGTAAATTTTGAAGTGCAGGCGCTCATCATGACAGTCTCCATAAAACCCACCCCCAAAGAGAGTCCAAGAATTCAGGCGGCTGTGTTGATCCATAGCGGCAATGTAGTTGTAGCAGTTTTAATCTCCGCTGGGAACGGGTCTTTTGTAATGCTAATGGGTCTTAATTGTCCATTCAAGACCAAGCCTCCCTCCCCCAATACTTTACAGCAAGGGACAATATATTGTTGCTAAATCCCCCCCCCACACACACACACAGTGCAAGTTCTAGCTAAGGCCAGAGGGACCAGGGAATTCTGAGGGGAATGGCAGATGACTTGAGCATCTTTGCTTCTAAAAAAAAGTCCCGGACGCTTTGAACTTTTGAGACCCGCCACACCACCGCCTGTGCCTACTGACAATCAGGGGGCTGACTGGAGACACCGCTGCCTGCCGCCATCTTTGTGCGCATGTTCAAGCTATATGTGCGCGGCTAAAATCAAGGGGTATGCGTGGCGATGGCAGCCTTCTCCTACCTTAACCGCAGCCCACACCCTTGCTGTTATCTTAGGGTCCTGCCACCACTCTGGCTCTGCAGCCTTGTATCTGCCACACGAACCCCTTGCTTCGGCTCACCTTAACCTCTTGCTTCAGCTCACTTGTCTGGGAACAGGAGTGCTGGTGGCTGCTGGCATTGGGCTGGTAGGCTGTGACAGTACAAAGCATACCTGGTTGGTCACCCTCCAGCCCAGGTGGGGGAAACAGAACTGCTGTGAAGCAGGGAAGTGAGAGTTTCCGACCCAGGAAGTGAGAGTTTCCGACCCAGTTGCCATTTATTTATTTATTACATTTATATCCCGCCATATTTCCTCTTTAAGAAACCCAAGGTGGCGTACATAATCCTCCTCCTCTCCATTTTTATCCTCACAACAACAACCCTGTGAGGTAGGTTGGGCTGAGAGTCTGTGACGGGCCCAAAGCCACCCAGTGAGCTTCCATGGCCGAGTGGGGACTAGAACCCGGATCTCCCGGCTCCCAGTCCAGCACTCTCGCCACTACACCACACTGGCAAACATAGCCAATGAGACATGCCCTCTGCGCTTAATGGCAGAGTGGGGAACAGTGTCTGTGGTGCTTTGCATTAGTTCTGTTGCCCATGCTGTGGGAGCATCAATAGGGTGTGGTGAACTGTTTCTTCCTCCCTCTGGTTTTCATAGCACCCCCAGGCCTGGCCCAAGACATTTTGCTGCCCAAGGAAAGGACAAGATGGTGCCCTCTCCCCTGTCCACATACAGAAGGTGACTGAATTAAAGCAGTTGAATCTTTAACACTGGGGATGTGGTAACGTCTTCCACCACAGGCTATGTTGGGGGGGGGGGGGCGGGCAAGACAGGCTGCGTCTCGCACACCACTCGGTCCTCCAGCAGAAGGGCGGAGGGGAACAGCCACAGTCCTTGAGAACAGCCGAGAGGCTGCCACTGCTGTCGCTCAGCACCAGCCACCCAGTGTAGCTGCTTTGGTCTGCCTAATGGTAGAGCGGGGCCCTGAGGCCCCCACACATAGCCACTGAGGAATCCATTTACAGATTCCCCGCCACCCCAGAAATCCTGGGGCTGACACACAGATCAACTAAAACAGATTAGCTATGCAATAACTGTGCAGGGATCCATGGTAGGTGATTGTGTTGTAATCCCACCCCCTGCATTACCTAGCCTAGGATCATCCCTTGCCACTTAAGTTTTATTCCTATATTACACTGATACTCCCCAAACAGTATTAGTATATTGCCCTTTACTGGCATTTAGTGGTCATTCCTCTTTACAGTCTTGCATATTTGCTTCCAACATTTTTTCTGGTTCTCGTTTGTTTTGATCCCCCTTGTTACATTATGTGACTTGCTCTGTAACGCTGTGACCTGTTTCTTCTCCTAATGCTCTTTTAACAGCAGCTCAGCAGTTTAAATGTTATAATTAGTTTTAATTGTTTTATAATTGGTTTTAATCTTCTTTATTATGCCATTACAGGGCAATCCTATGCATGTCTACTCAGCAGTAAGCCCCCTAGGGCTTACTCCTAGGTAAATGTGCATAGGATTACACCCCTAATGCTATTTTACTTATATGGCAAAATCCTGGTCTCAGTAAAAAATGTTTAAACACACAAGCAACCACAGGGATTTCGGGAAGGAAAAACAGTAAATCCGAACTTGGCCCACTACTACATCCTAGAAGCAAGGCTGTAGCTGCTGCAGGGTGGTCTGGGTCCCATCAAGGACAATAAATGAGGCCTCCTCACTGAATTTTCGACTTGAAGAAGAAGGGGCAGCTTCCAGCTTTTTACTTGCGCAACAGAGATATAAAGAAAACCATGTAGACAAAATTCTGTCTCATTGCTCAGACAAAACACATTACTCAAATGAATGTGAGTCTAGCAGTCTAGCCTGGCACAGGGGGCTTGGCACAGATCTTAGATGTCCCCCAACCACAATGATAGGGTCATGATCCAGACTGAGGCCACCATGCCTACTCTAAAATAAAAATGAGAAGGAGAAGAAGAAGAAGAAACATAGCTGCTACCTACAGATTTAGAGTAATGTCTGTTGTTGGACCTGGTAAAGAATAAATCTGTTTATGTCTTCTGGGCCTTGAGTGGAAAGATCCTAGGATGACTGATATGCACTTGGGCACTTAAAAAAAAATAGAATACATTTCATTTTATTAATATTTAATACCACTGAAAGCACAATCCTAGGCACATTTAGATGGGGAAAAAAACCTCCCAGCATTCCCTACAAGTCCCAGCATCCCCCAGCCAGGAAAAAAAGGCCTACAGATCCCAGCAACCCCCAGCCAGAAAAAAAGGCCTCCAAGTCCCAGCATCCCCCAGCCAGGGGGGGAAAAGGGCCTCCAAGTCCCAGCATCCCCCAGCCAGGGGGGGAAAAGGCCTCCAAGTCCCAGCATCCCCCAGCCAGGAAAAAAAGGCCTACAGATCCCAGCATCCCCCAGCCAGAAAAAAAGGCCTACAGATCCCAGCATCCCCCAGCTGGAAAAAAAGGCCTACAGATCCCAGCATCCCCCAGCCAGAAAAAAAGGCCTACAGATCCCAGCATCCCCCAGCTGGAAAAAAAGGCCTACAGATCCCAGCATCCCCCAGCCGGGGGGGGGGGGGGGGGAAAGGCCTACAGATCCCAGCATCCCCCAGCCAGGAAAAAAGGCCTACAGATCCCAGCATCCCCCAGCCTGGAAAAAAGGCCTCCAAGCCCCAGCATTCTTCAGCCAGCATGGCTGGGTGGGGCATGCTGGGAGTTGTAGGCCTTTTCTTCTTCGCAGGCATAGGATTGCGCCCTGAAGGGCTTTAGGCCTATGAGGCCCGCGCATGCGTTTTCGGGAGGAGCTTTGAGCTCCCCCCCCCCCCGGCCAGACTTCCTGCCGAGGAAGATCAAAACGTTGGCGCGGGACACCCCAGGAGCCGCGGCGCGCCATCGCGGCGGCATTTCGGGGTGCGCGGGCGCTTTCTGGCCTTTACAGCTTCCCGTACCGAGGCGGCGCGGCGCGGCGGGGCGGGAGCGACCCGTTTCCATGGGGAAGCGGCTGCGTGTCGCCACGCTACGGGCCGGGGCGGAGCCGGGGGAGCGAAGGGGCGGGGGAGCGGACGCCCTTAAAGGCGCCGCGCCGGAGAATGCGGCCATTGCCTGGAAGGCGCTGGCGGAGCCGCCGGTGAGTGCGCGAGCTGAGCGGGAAGCCGCGGGCCCGCGTCTGCGTGCCCGCGGGCGGATGGGCGGGCGCGAGGCCGGCCCACGCGAGATGGGGCCCACTCCGGAAGCGCGGGGCGCGCTCGTCTCCTGCGGAGGGGGACGTCGCCCCGGGGTGATGCTTGGTAAAGGCGATGCTGCCTGCGTGCTTATTCCGTCATTTACGGCGCTTATGTCCCGCCTTTTGTCCTCTTGCGAGGCACCCAGCCCCTCCTCCCCTCCCCTCCCCTCCCCTCCCCTCCTCCCCTCCCCGTTTTATCCTCGCCGCCGCCACAACAGCCCCGTGAGGTAGGCTGGGCTGGGAGCCTGTGGCCGGCCCGGAGGCACCCAGTGAGCTCCCGTGGCCGAGCGGGGCCCGGCGCCCGGCCCAGCGCTCTCGCCGCCACACCGCGGGCGTGCTGCCCCCAAGGAAAGCTGAAACGGAGGAGGGGTCTGCGTGGGTGTGGCGGGAGGCCCTCGTTTAGGCCCCTGGTGTACACGAAGGCTGCCGCTTCGCTTCGCTTCGCTTCTTGCTGGCTGTGCTTCTAGCAGTAGGCAGACACCTTGGCAACGAGCAGGTGCCGCTTTCCCTGGCTTGGCGCCTCACCTCTCCTCTCCTTCTCCGCATGTCAGCCTGCTGTGTGAAACCACACCACCAGCTGCCCCTGTTTCCTGGTAAGTTGCCTGTGGGGCAATTACTTCGCAGACGTGTGGACTGGGGCGAGGTGGGGGCGTTCGTCTGAGCTCCCCTCCTTTGGCTTTCCGCTCCTTTCCCCCAGAACAGCTCCCTTTCTCAGGAGGCGAGTCTGGCCTTTTGCTTCTAGTACACGTGCAAGCGAGCGAACGCCTGCGCAGGAGCACCCAGGCTGGGGAAGCCCACTTCGCACCCAGGACAGGCAATTACAATGGAGAGTCTTTGTGGCACCTTTAAGGCAAACAGATTCATCCGTCACGGTTTATGCCGTAGTAAATGCGTTCTTTTTCTCGTAATGTAACTGGTGAAACGCCTGCTATCATGAGAGGTGGTGGATGGAGGGAACCAGGGGTGTGTGATCTGCCTCTGTGCGCTCTGCACGTAGGACACACTGTATGTTATTAGGCCTTCCCTGTCTGCAAGGGATAAGGCCGCTCAGCATCAAGGGATTTTGCTCCCATTATGGTGATTAACTTTCTCTCTGTAGGGGTGTGGAGTCTCTTTCAGCTTGAGGGCCGAATTCCACTTTAAAGAAGCTCTTGGGGGCCGCATTCCAGCAGTGGGCAGGACGGAAGGCAAAAGGAATGGGCACAAAATTACCAACATATCGACCTGGCTCACATGACACAACAGCCCACTGGGGCTTAATTTACCCGCAGCTGCTGTTGGATTGTGCTGGGTACCATTTTTGCGTGGCGCCTGGCTTGCGGTGTCATACAAACCCAGGCGGCAGGGGTTATTTGAGTGTTAGACACCCTCAAATAACCCATGGCTTGTTTTAGGGTTATCTGAGAGTTGTCTAACCCTCAAACTACCTGTACCATCTTGGTTCGCACGACAGAACAAGCCATGGCAACCCGGGCACCTGAGGGGTGCCATGCAGCAGCGGCACCCTCAGGTGCCCAGTACAACACGACAGTCTCCACAGGTAAGCCGCAGTGGGCTGTTGTGACCTGCGAACAGGCCTGTTGTGGCTTAAAGCTGCAAGTAACTAAAGCCTTAGGAGAGGGATTCCAACCTTGCAGAATGGGGGGAAAAAACTGCACAAAAAGAGGAAGCCACCAAATGATCAGTGGGTGGGGTGGGGAGGGAAGGAGGCAGAGAAAGGGGGCATGGCCATTTGAGGAGTCCTGGAGGGCCAGATTTGGCCCCCAGGCCTGAGGTTTTGCCTCCCCACGTTATTATAGGAATGAATGACAGCCATTCTTTTATGTGGGAGAAATTAAGGGACGATTGTCATGGTTATCCTAGAACTTACTGTCTTAAGAGAGGCTTGGCATCCTCTCGCCTTCCCTCTGTCATATAGAACTTGGCAAGGGCCACTGAGAACTGACCAGGTTAGAACTGCATAGAACCCCTCCTCCAACATATTCCTGCACTGTGTTCTATTTCTGGGTGTAAGCCTATAAGTGTAAACGTAGCTAGCTAGCTAGCTAGCTAGCTAGCTAGCTAGCTAGCTAGGAGAGATTGAGAGAGAGAGCGCTTGCTATATATGGGTGATGCTATGTGTGAAAGGTGGTGTTGACCTTAAATTTCACGTTTTGGCAGGTGTGCATATAATAAGGGATAATAATGATGCTCTACCTCTTAGGGTTGTTGTGAAGAATGGGGTGAGATCTGTAAAATACTGTCTACACTGATTAACAGTTATCCTGGTCTTGCTTGGTATTCACCAAGCTGAAGGCTGATTTCAGTTCATGGAGATCTTTCTCACCCATTGCATCAAGGGCAGGAAACCTCTTTCAGTCCAAGGACCAAATTTCAATTTGGGGAAGGTCTTTTTTTGGGGGGGGGGGGGGGCTTGATGCAACTGTGGGTGGGGCTAAAGGAAAAGTGGGTGAGACCAAAATGTAATTCATACCTGTTTTAACCCTATGCAGAAGTAAACAGGGCAAGCCTCTTTGTGTCTACTCAGAACTGAAGGCAAGTCTGCATAATGCTCTGAGGTCATGGCATCCTTGCTTTTAGGCCAATCTGTGCTGACTTCCAGCCATGCTGCTATGGGGCTCAGCTGCTTCAATGCTTCCTGACCCCAGAGTGGAGCACTCACTGAGTTGCGGTCAGGAGCCAAGAGCCAATCCAGGCTGAGCTCAGTGCGCGGTGGCTGGCCCTGACATGATCCGTTCAGACAGTGGTTGCAGCATGGCTGGAAGTTTGTGCACACTGACTAAGACCCATGGCTGCTACAGGCCAAGACTTCCTGTGGTTTGTTTGGCTCTTGGGGTCCTCCTACCCAAATGGCCTCGGAGAACTGTCAGCCAAGTAAAGAGTGTTTAGTTGATTAGTCACTTCCCTTTTAATCAACTGATGAATTAATTGATTTATTAAATGGAAGCAAGTCTGCATATTACCAAAACCTCCATATAGGCATATTTTAAAAGATAGCTAATAATTTAATCAGTGGAGACTGTGGCTTAGGGCTGAATTAGATGCAGCACAGCAGATCTTTGATTCAGGATCTCCAGGGTTTGTGTTTTTTGTTAAACAAATTGCCAGCACCCTGTAGCTGCCTCAAAGATCAGGAAGTGATCAATGGATTCCTCTCATGCTCTTTCCCTGATTTAAATGTCCCCACCCCATCCCCAAAGCTGGTGACTGACTCAACCTTGGGGGAGCTGGGGGTGGCGATGGCCGACGGGAAGCTCTGGCGTGGGCTGGTCCATGAAGTCACAAAGAGTCGGAAGCGACTGACCGAATAAACAACAATTAGCTTTGCAGAGAAAAAAACATCCAGGTACCATCCCCTGTCCCTCCCCTAGCTTGAAAGCAGCCTTGGAGGAGGCATTTTAGATCAGGAGGATGGTATGAGAGAAAAGGGTTAAACGTCCCCTGTCCGCAGTACCACCTCCCCAGTCTTCAACGCAGATGCAATGGGATGCTTGGGCTGCTAATGAATACAAATAAAAAGGCGCTTCAGGTCTTTGTCCATTTTTGGTAAAAGGAAATGCAGCCTGCAACCTTTTTTCTTTCCTTCCGTATTAAGGTTGCACCCCAGAAACAAGTAGTCTTTTAAAAAATACACAAATGTACTCATAACTGACAGCCCGAATTATTAAAACTTGCTCTTGCCCAATCAATCTGGCCAGCTAATTAACAAAAGCTTTAGTGGAATCGTGCCCTAGTCTTGCCCATTGGTGGCTCATTGCTTTGTGTGGGTGGAGCAGCGCCAAGCTGGATTGAAACACATGTGCTGAATGTAAGAGAGGGTGACTAAGAGAGAAAAAGAGTGTAAAACAGGGAGAGCAGAAAAGAGAGAGACCGCCCCCCATGCCCGCTTTGCAGGAATGATTTTGAAGTTATTTGTCTCCGTTTCTCTCCTCTGCGCAATTGGGGGCTGTTGCTGCAGTAGAAAAATGTGGATCCAAAAGAGTGCTTCGGTGTTGCTGTGTGGATCTCCTTGCTCCCTGCCCATCCTCTGCTTTGCAGCCATGATCCCAAAGTTGATTCGCCTCCGTTTCCCTTTGCTCTGCAATTGGTTGCTGCTATAGATGACCGAGACCCCTTGGCTCCACTTACGATGGCCCCTTGGTTCTGCCTTCCGTTAGTTGTCCTGCTCTCCACCCCGCCAGCCATAGTGGGCACCAGTCGCCACCAGTCTCATCATTTCCTGAGGAAACTTCAGGTGGCTTAAACCCGAACGTGTTGAGTGACAGCCTGTATGCGAGGCCCAGATTGCAAGGCCCAGATCTACAGACATGGCAACTTTTTTAAAAAGAAAAGAAAAAAAGATTGAATTGGTCTAATGTTTGCTTTTGATTTTCCTCTAGTCAAGCTGCCTCCCAGATTTTTCCGTCTTCTCTTCATAATGCCTCTTTATGATGTCATTGTATGGTCTGACTTAACGCAGGTTTCTCCTTGCTGCCCAGGCTGTTGTTGCCAGTTTGTGGCTGGTTTGCTTGTGTGTTTAATTAATCAATTAAAATATTTCTAGGCTGCCTGTCAAGTCAGGAGCTCTCCCAAGGTGGCTTACAACAATAGAATCCCCAAATCTTTGCACGTAGCCAAGTGCAAAGATTTTGAATCCTCCTTCATTGTCCCCTGAACGCCCAGGGTCTGCTGCAGTGGAGGCTGGTGGCTCCAGTGTCAGTGGGGCGGTAAATCCGCTCCGGGTTTCAGACGGAACTCTCCGACTGAGAGAGGGCTTCCTTGGAGAGCCCCTTTAGAGCTTTGACTGGTTCTGACTGGAACCTGGAGTGGATTCACTGCCCCACTGACATCGGAGCCACCAGCCTCCACTGGCCTGCTAGCATTACGGTCTCATTCCAGAGGAGAGGGGCTGTGTGTGCGCAAGGTGTGCCTGCAGGGCCAGGTCGCCTGGGTGTGACACCGCTGATGTGGCGGTGGGCCGGCTGCTACGCCTGCTCCCTTCCTGCATGCGTCCGCTCGATTAGGTTGCTGCCTAGAAAATGCGCATGCCTGAATAAACCTGCCATTCTGATGATGGCTGCTGAGAGATGCTTACAGCTTCAATTGCAGTGGTCCAGCCTGCTCTGGGGAGGTCCCCTCATTCACGTCCTCCCACCTTTTATTTCTTATCAGCGCTCATGTGACTCTTGACGTCTCTGTATCCTGTTCTCTGTCACAGGCTGGCTTGTGGCCACGTAATCGGCTACACACCTAGAGTCCATGACTGTCCTTTGGCACACCTGTGGGGCCAGAAAGGCGCCTGAGCTGTCACTGAGCTGAATGCTCTTTCCCTACAGAACTAGCGATGCAGGAATCAGATGGCCAATGTTTTCACTGGCCGTGTGCCTGTTCTTTTAACCAGCATCCTGACAAGCAGAAATTTAGCACAGGAAGCTTTTCCTGGGCATAAAGATACAGGAAAATTCTGCCTGCTAAATTTCTGCTTGTCGGGCTGATGTTAAAGACACAGGAGCAGAAAATTAAACACACACACATGTTGGCACCCTTGCACAGGAAGGAGGTGAGGGCTGTGCTGTTGCCAGAAGCACTAGATACCTTTTTGTCTGTTGTGGCAATAAAAGCTTAAACGTTAATCACTCTGCAACAGAGGTTGCAGATTATAAAGCAAGCAAAGATGGATTGAAATCATAGTTCTGGGCTCAGGCCGAGTGTCCATGGGTGAAGGAACGAGGGAGGTTACGCCAGGCCAGGCCCGGCCCAGACGAGGGCTGACCAGACGGTCTGTTCAGCCAGGAGAAATGGCAAGGGAAAAGCATCAGAGCTGTTGATAGTAATCAGAGCTCCTGTTCTGGCTGGTAATGAGATTTTATTTTTAAAAATCCAAATGCTACGTGCCGTCAATTGCTTTTGCCGGAGCAAAAAACCACACATCTGCTTTCTTACGGTGTGCAGGCAGGCCTGAGGCAGCGGAAGAAGCCTGTATGCGCCGATTGTCCCTCTTAGTCAAGCGCAGAGCCCTGTTTTCTGGCACTTCTCCCTATTTCCTCTTTGGGGGGAAACATCTTTGTGGATGCCTTTAAAAAAAAAAATGTCCATGTTCAGAGAATGTGCTGTAGAGTTCTTCACATTTCAGCCCCCTTTCCCGGGTACCTAGATGTTAAATATCTGAGTGGGAGGTGCGCATGTATGCGCTTGGCTGCTTGCTGATTGCCGCACACGACTTCTCTTCCATCTCTTTGCTTCCACCTTGGGTTGCTTTTTTAAAAAAAACCAATTCATATAGTGGCATCGGAATGCCTTGTATGTGATTTTATATAGTTTAGAGAGTGCAAGAAGACAAGTCTCTGCCCCAAGGGGCATACACTCTATAATTCAATACAGGGGAGATGAGGGAGGAAAGGGAAGCAAGTGGAAGCAGGATTTAAGAGGGGCAGGGGAGGGGACACATGATTCTTCCAGTTACACATACTTAGGCTTTATAAGAGTATTGGGACCAGTGGTTGTACCAAAGACTTTACAGAGAAGATGGGGTTGAGATGGGATTTGAGGGGAGAGAGGTGGCATCACGCAGGTATTCAGGGAGGCTGTTCCTAGCAGCAAGGAAGGGAGGGTGGAGTCTCTTGAGGCCACAGGACTCAGCTAGAGGAGTGAAAGCCACGGGGAGGCATTTCTTAGAATATAAGAGTGGAGAGATAAGAGATGGCACGGCCATGGAAGACTTTGAGAGTAAGAACGGGGAGCCTGTGCTGGATCCAGTAGACAGGAAACCAGCGTGTTCCCATTTTACAGATGGGGCAAGTGGAGGCTCTGGGATAGCCATTTGGCTGAGGCTGCGCAGGAGCATGGCCAAGGCTGGAGTTGGATCCAGGTCCAAGTTTAACCATCGGGCTGCATCTCTGCTATAATTCCCCTCCCCCCCCCCCATGTGAACGCTTTCTCCTGTGTGTCTGTGTATACAGATATTCTTTTCATTGGCCTTTGGAGCGAGCAGTTTGTCCAGGTAGCACCCTCTTCCCAGCTGCTACTCTGAGGGCTTCTGTTCCAGGCAGGGACTCAGTGCTGCCAGCTCAAGACTGAGTTGAGTCTGTTTTTGGAAAAGTGTCCACTTGGGACGAACACTGCCCCCCGCCTTCCCAGGTCCATCCCTTCCTGTTAAGGCCCTGCCTTAATCCCCAGGGAGCAGAAGGACAGAAACCTCTTTCACTGTGTGTGTGGTTGGGTTGTGCCGTCTGTTTGCTGGAAAGGGAAGGGAGATGTTTGGGCTGCCAGAGGTGTCCTGTCTTGTGGCGCTGGCACCTGGATCTCCTGTTCCTGGGCAAAAACAGGGTGGATCTCAATAGACCGTCTCCCTGTCCAGAGTTCTGCCCTCCTTCAGTGCGCAAATGAACCACTTCCACCCTCCGACTTAGCTATGTTGACAAGGAGGACTCCAAATCTAAGTCCTGGAACATTTTCTTGTTTTTTTTAAACTCTGAAAATTTGAATGAATGCTTGCTTTTAAAAGGTAGGCCATCATGGGGCAAGGAGAGGAAAAAGTAAATGGGATGGAAAGAGTGTGTGTTCCTAGAAGCGGATCTGCTGCCCGCCCACTCTCTGTTCCTTTCTCTGCACTGCTCACTTTGTAAAACAGGATCTGAGAACACTCAAGAATGTCTGAAGGACCAGGCTCCAGGCAAGATTTAGTAGGGACTAGTGTTGATTCTTCAGTGGTGGGGAATTCTGTACATGCTCAGAGGTGCCCCCTCCCTGTCCGGCCAGTTTGAAAGTGTAGAACAGGGGTGCAGGACTGTTTTGGGGTGGAGGGCTGGATTGACTTGCACCTCGTGGATGCCAACCCAATACAACCCTCAGCTGGACTACACTGTAGAAGGATTGGGAAAGAGAAACGTTTCACATAATGCACGTCATGGAAGATTACAGCAGTTGTAGCCAAAATGCAAAACATACCCCCTGCACTTAGCTTTTCAGTAATATCTATAGAGTTCTCTAATATATATATTTAAAGCGGTTAAAATCAAGTACCGGGTGCTGGTCGGTCATTCCAGGATTATTCTTTAGCCAGAACACTCGGAGCAGGGTCACTCCGTTACTCAGCATGCAAGTCTAATATTGCCTGCATATCTCTTCTCCATAAGTAAAAAGTTCCACTGGGGAGCTTCCATTGGGCTCAGCCATCCCCCAATCTGACACCCTTCAGATGTGTTGGACTATACCTCCTACCATCCCCAGCCAGGGACTATGGGAGTTGTAGACCAACACATTTGGAGGGTGCCAGGTTGGACTAGAGACTGGCATCTTTTCAATGAGAGTAGGGCAACACTGTATTGATAGATTAATTTAACTGGTTTGACCATTTTGCTTGATTGAAAAGGTATGTTTCCCAATTAATCAGGAAGCAGATATTCAACTTCTAAAATCTATATCTATATATTTCATATGAGTATTTAATGAAAATGGCAGGTGGCAAGCACCATCTTAAAAGAGTCCTCCCCTCCTCTGTGTGAAAGAAAGGGAAGTTGGAAGGGTCCTTAAAGGTCATGTAGTCCACCCCCTTGCTCAGTGCAGACTCTGCAATGCAGGGTGGAATCACAGCATCCCTGACAGATGGCTGCCCAGCCTCTGCTCAAATACCTCCAGCGAAGGAGAGCCCAGCACCTCCCGAAGCAGTCTGTTCCAATGCCAAACAGCTCTTACTGTTATACCACCTAGCCTGACGGAAGAGTTCTGGAGAACTGAAAGCTTGCACAGTCTGTGGTAGCATTTTGGTTGTTCCTGATAAAGGGACTGCCTAACCGCTTTCCATCTCCCACCCCCGGATCTTGGAATTTTTACGCATGGACCAGTGCAGCAATCTTGGCTTGTTCTCGTTTTACAATCAGGAAGCTTCTCCGCCTGTGTAGCGGCAGTCTGCTTCCCTGCAATTTCAGCCCCTTGGTTCTAGTCCTGAAACAACTGAGGATACGTCTGCTCCAATCTTATGCATGATGGCCCTTTAGATACTGGATTCACTGGGGGCGCAATCCCATCGGGATGCCCATCAGCCTCCGAACTCAGAGGCGACGGGTATCCAATGCAGAGCAGGAGGAGATGATCTTTGCCTCTGTGCTCCTTCTGCTTTCCATTTTTGCTAGATGGGCTTTTTTGTCCATCTAGCTGGGGCTCTGTGGAGCGAGAAGGAAGAGGGCTGGGGAGGCCAGAGGATTTTTCTTAAGCCGGTCTCCCCAGTCCCCTCCCTGCCCACAGAAACGCCCCCTTCCCTCCTCCCTGGGGTCGCACTTGCGAGCTCAGAGAGGCAGTTGGTGCGGTTCTCGCCACACCGGCTGTGAGGGGGTGGGGAGCTCGGACTCCTGTGTCTGGGGTCGGAGTGCTGTCTCTGACCTTGGATCCAGGAATCTGAACTATCCTGTGGTCCCCCAGACGTTGTCTAGGGGCCATAGGATCACTCTCTAAAAACCCCCCCATATGATTAGTCGACTGATATCTTTCAAAAGGTGACTACCTAAATAAAAGCTGGAATGTTCAGGAAAGGGGTTGAGGTTCTACCGTCAAGAGGGTAGCCACTCTGAGCAAGGGTGGGCAACTTGTGGCCCTCCAGATGTTTTGGCCTACAACTCCCAGCAACCCTCACCATGGGCTATGCTGGCTAGGGCCGATGGGAATTGTAACCCAAAACATCTGAAGCTCAATGACGTAACCTTCTTGGAGCGAAACAGGTTAAGATCGAGACATCCAGCCATTTCTACTGCTAGAGCTCTTCTAGAAGATGATTTCAATATCCACAACACGTGGAAACAACATTGGCTAGGAAACTGCCCTCCACAATGCCAAAGCTTGCCCTGCATCTTGGAAAAACCACCTGGATTTGACCAGCCCCGTGCGATATGGACAACCTTGAACCGAATTCACGCGGATCATGGTAGATGTGCAGATGCCCTTTATAAATGGGGCAAAACAACATCATCAAATTGTGACTGTGGGGCTGAAAAACAAACTATCCAACACATAGTGACAGAGTGTCAAAACCGAGCCTACAATGGAGACTTTGCTGATTTCCTGGCTGTGACAACAGAAGTAAAAAACTATATCTGTAACCTAGACATACGTTTGTAATATTCCTGTCTATATTTTATATTTTACATTTCATATTTATTATGCTCTATGTTTTTATTGTAATGCGATGTAAATGTGCCATACGATAAATAAATAAACCTGAAGCGCCACACGTTGCCAGTCCCTGGGCTAAGGCCTGGTTGGTCCCTTCTGCTATGTGCTCTGTATTCCTGGACAAACCTCTTGGTTCCCTCCTCCCTGAAAACCTGTCACTGCTTTTAAACGCCTCCTTCAAACTTTTGAAAAGCTTTGTCTGGGCACCCATTTTTCTGTGCTGTCTAGTTCTAAAAACGAACAAACAACATTGAAACTTGAGTTCTTGCCCTTGTTCTTTGCATACGTGACCTTAAAATGGGCACCCGTCCCACTGTGTGAGGAATTAGATCCTGGAAACTTATCTCCTGCAATATATTGCGTTTCCCAACCATACAAGCGCGCGTGCGTGGGGGGGGGGGGGGTTGCAGTGGAGCAAAGTCAACATTGAGTATACTGCATTTGGTACAAAGGTGAGTATGAAATAGGAGGAGCATTTCTGAGCCCAAGGAATTAAGAAATTGATGTTTAAGGGCCCAATCTATGCCTGTTTAGACAGAAAAAAAAGTCCTACAACTCCCAGCATGCCCCAGCTGGCTGGGGCATGCTGGGAGTTGTAGGACTTTTTTTTTCTGTCTAAACAGGCATAGGATTGCACCTTAAGTGAATTTTCCCTTTCCTCTCAAATGTATATGTGTGTGGGTTTTTTGAGGGGGGAAGTGGTTGCAGGACCAATTTGGGAGGGTGGGGGTCCCCTGTCCCGTTCCAATCTTCATTATTCCTGTTTAGCGTATGGTGGGCTTCAAAAGTTGCTTTGGTTGCCTTCACAACAACCCTGCATTGTAGGAAGCTGCTCATTTGGCCGAGGCTCTTCATGGCGGGGCAAGGATTCTGACAGAGCTCGCATATCCCAAAGGGCATTGAGGGCACTGCTTCGGCCCCAGCCAGCCTGTCCAACTGTTCCCATTTCTTCCGTACCCCATCCTTGCTGTTCACTTGTCAAAACCTGCCCCATCCCTTCCCTTGGCCTTCCTGACCGCTGGAAATCCTCCTCAGCCGCCACACTGGCATCTGCCACGGTGGCGCCGGGCATTGCCCCTGTGTCCAGCCTGCCCTTGCCAGACCAGCAGCGTCCATTTTTTCCTCCTCAAATGTGAGCGAAGGTGAATTCCAGGCCCAGTGAACCATGTCCGCACTTTGCATCTAGTGCCATCGCAATATGTGCCCGGCCTCCATTTTCGGGAGTACCTGCTGACCGTCTTTATTCCCTCCTTCTCTCTTGCTCCCCCCCCCTTCTTCCCTCCTTAGTGGGCTGCTGGGGAAGGGACAGAATGAACTTCCCAGAGGTCTGAGCTGATTGCTTACAAGAAGGGCTTTTGAAGTTAGGCTGAGGACTGCAGGTTGCCCACCCCTGGATTAGATGAACCAATATTTTGCCTCAGTATAAGAAAGCTTCATGAGAGCCAGCGTGGTGTAGTGGCGAGAGTGTTGGACTGGGAGCTGGGAGACCCGGGTTCTATTCCCCACTCAGCCATGGAAGCTCACTTGGGTGACTTTGGGCCAGTCACAGACTCTCGGCCCAGCCCACCTCACAGGGTTGTTGTGAGGATAAAATGGGGGAGGAGGAGGATTATGTATGCCACCTTGGGTTCCTTAGGAGGAAAGAAGGCAGGATATAAATGCAATAAATAAATAATACTGGCATTAAGGCAGCCTTTCTGCAACCGGACACGTGCCAGATGTATTGGACGCCGACTCCCGTCGCCCCCATCTCCTGTCGCTCTGAGGTTCTTCCCCCAGGAAGGCCCCTGGCCCCTCGTCTCTTTCTCAAGCAGCTTCTCTGTCCCTGTTCAGGCAGCCATGTCGGAAAAGATCCTTGTGACGGGTGGGGCCGGCTACATAGGGAGCCACTGTGTGCTGGAGCTGGTCGAGGCCGGCTACGCCCCTGTGGTCATCGACAACTTCCACAATGCCATCCGAGGTAAGCTGGGAGCCCAGGCTCTGTCGGGCGAGGCTGTGTGGAGCCGTTGTTCTGAATTCAGGGAAGGGCCGGAGCTCAGCGGCAGAGCAAAGGCACCGCATGCAAAAGGTGTCCCAGGTCTGGTCCCCAGCCTCACCTGGCAGGGCTGGGAACAAACCCTGCCTGAAACCCTGGAGGGCTTCTGCCAGTCGGCGGTGGCAGTACTGGGCTAGATGGACCAAGGGTCTGACTCACTGGGAGGCAGCTTTCTGTTCAAATCGGCCCTTTCTTCAGAACCATGAGGACTAGAGTCTTACTTTACCTTTAGAGGAAAGACCATAGCTCAGTGGTAGAGCACCTGCTTTGCATGCAAAAGGGCCCTGGTTCGATCCCCGTCAACTCCAGGTAGGGCTGGCAAAGATACCCTCTGAAACCCTGGAGAGCCCTTGGCAGTCAGTGGTGGCGATATTGGGCTAGACAGACCAGTGGTTTGATTTGGTGGACTGCTGCTTCCTGTTTTCTTGACTGAGCGAGGGTGGAGCCAGCATTGGTTAAAGCAAAGGGCTCTTTAACCCTCTCCTCCCCAGCGTGACAACAGAGGCATTGGCAGAACCCCTCTTTCTGTCCGTCTTGGTTGCTCACTCTAGTCGTGGGCAAAAGGCTCTTTCATTCAGCTACCCCCCACCCTTGCCTGTGTTAACAGCCGCTGGGGCTGTGGCAGGATTGCGGGGAGGGGGCTCAGGAGCCCTTGGCCTGCATTTCAGAGTGAATGGCACGGGGGTGTTGCTGTTCGCCAGAGGTAGGTCTGACTTGACTCATGTGGCAGGAAGCAGCTGCCGCAGGGAATCTTCTGAGCCAAGGGCTAGGCTGGAACTCAGATGGGAAGTCCCCGAGGGTCAGATTGGGCCCCCAGGCTGTCGGTTGCTTGCCCCAGCCCTGCGTGTGTGTGGGCTGGATCAGTCCTGCTCAGTGAAGAGAGCACCAGTGGACTGGCAGGGGAGCAGCGCAGCGTCCCAAGCCGGTTCTCTCTCCCCAGGGGGCAACATGGTGCCCGAGAGTATCCAACGGGTGAAGGAGATTGTGGGCAAGGAAATCCCATTCCAGGAACTGGATGTTCTCGATGAGGCGGGTCTCCAGGAGCTCTTCAAGAAGGTGAGGGCCTGACCCTGCAGCTTAATGTTCCCTTCACCATCATACCTGTTGTGACGGGCATGGGGCCCCTGCCCTCCCCACCACCTCAGAGGATGCTGTCCTGGCTCAGGCGCAGCTCTCTGAGATGCTGCCATCTGCGGAGCAGCACTCGGGACTCCTGGATCTGCTGTTCTAGCTCTCTGGACTCCGCTGGAGGGATCGCTTTGGGCAGACAAGGGGGAGGGTTCTGCTTCTCCTGCCTCCACAGCAAGCTCAGCTTTACTGTTGCTTCCCCTGATCCCTTCGGGCCCCAGGGGACGCTTTGAAGTGCCCTCTGGTGCACATCAGAGCATCTGCGTATGTGCGGCACATCACCTCCGCCCTCGTTGATTTTACTTGCACCGCAGAGCCACAGGTAGAGCCACCCCCGCCCCTCTCAGAACTCGGAGGCTGCCTCCGCACCAGATGGGGGCCACGCCTTCCCACTGGGGCTGCGTTGGACTGGCATGTGGCTCCCCTGCCAAGCAGCAAAGGCTGCGCCCCTCCTGGCCGTCTGGCGCAGCTGCGTGTTTGCATTACCACCTCAGGAGGAAGTTGTTTGAATGGAGGCTAGGGATGGCCCTTCTCCTAAAGCCTGCCACAGGTCCTGGTGCATTTTGCGCTCCGTTGGCTCTCCATCAGGGGAACGTCCTCAAGAAATGGCACAGTTAAGAATGGGAAGTGTGAATGTAGCATGTTCAGTGTAGCATGGGTGTCAGTGTTCTTAACGTAGCCCACCATCCTCCTCCCGGCAGCATCATTTCTCCGCCGTGATGCATTTTGCGGGCCTTAAAGCTGTTGGAGAGTCTGTCCAGATGCCGCTGGAATATTACAAGGTGAACCTTACGGGGACCATCCAGCTGCTGGAGGTGAGTGGCACCTGGGAGAGTGCGCAAGGGAAAACCTGCGTTGGGGAGGGTGCCCATTTGATTTCTGCACAAGCTGTGTTCATGGGGAGCATAGTTGCCTCCAGAGCAGTCCAGAGGGGCTTGCGACTGCTGCCTGGGTTTCTGTCGTGGTCGAGCTCAGCCATGGCCGCCGTCTTCAGCCTGGGCGCTGGGGGCAGGTCTTCCCTGGTGAGGAAGTTGAGGTCCAGATCCCACTTCCCTGGCCAGCAAGTCACTGCTCCTGAGTGAGCTCCTGAGCGTCCTGTTGCTCTGTCCGAGTTGGACCCGGCACCTGGTGGGCTGCTCCATGCCGCAAGGCGCTGCTTCTGACCCAGAAGGCAGCCCATGCAAACCATGTTGCTGCCAAGGCCTTTGCGTTTCTTGTTCCTACTTGCGGGGTGGGGTGGGGTGGGGAGCTGCAGTTTTGTCATTGGCATCTTGCGCACTGTTTAGCGCAGCCTTACCCAACCTGCTGCTCTGTAGATGTCTTGGCCTTCAACTCCCATCATCCCCAACCAGCATGACCATTGGCCATGGTGAGGGATTAAAAAAAAAAAAAATTGTGAAATTTCAACAAAACCAAACCAAGAAGAGGGGGGGAATGTAGCTACATAAATTGGAATATAGTTTCCATGCATGCATATGAAGCGTGTATATCAACATCTATAGATATAGATATGAAAATAGGGCTAAGAATTATACCTAAACTTCAACCTTTATACATAAACTTTTGGCAGACCAAATATCCATCTAAGTATCCATTTGAAGGTCTATATACCATCCATTTAAATACTGAAAGCATTGTAAGGTCCTCAGTCCATTGCATTATAGGAGGTGAGCATTTATCCTTCCAACGTCGTAGTATCAGTCTTTCAGCTGTCAAAAGGGTGCAGAATATCCATTTGTGCTGACCATGCATTAACTTCCAGGAAGCAGGTAGATCATTTAAGAGGACATGTACATCAGTAAATATTAAAGAGTGTTCCAATACAAGGTTTATCCGTGTAATAACCTCCTCCCCAAAAGGGGCAACTCTTGAGCATTGCCAAAACATGGATAAAAAGAAGCACTAGCTGTGTTACACCTCAAGCAATTAGCCAACTTGGAGAGACAGACCCTTATTAAAGAGTTGTTGTGACCACTACACAAGGAACAGGAGTTTTTGCTGAATCAGGCGTAACCTGTGATCCGTAGATATGGACGCTAAAGTGGCGATCCACTGATTAGTCCAAATGGGGAGAGATGATGGGAATTGCAGGCCCAAACATCTGGAGGGCCCCAAGTTGCTCACCCCTGCCCTGAAGCCTCACTGAGGGGGCCAGGCTAAACTGGGAAGTTGTTGCCGGCCCATCGACATGGCTTTGCACTGCTCTTGCAGCCATTTGCAAGCCCCGGGTCAGAGGGCAACTCATCTGGATCTTCCCGCCCTCCACAGGTCATGAAAGCACACGGAACAAAGAACATAGTGTTCAGCAGTTCAGCCACAGTATACGGAGACCCTGCCTACCTTCCTCTGGACGAGAAGCATCTGGTTGGAGGCTGCACCAACCCTTACGGCAAATCCAAATACTTCATTGAAGAGATGATCCGGGACTTGTGCAAGGCGGAACCGGTAAGGGAGCCGAACTGCACCCGGGGATACCCCCTCCCCCTCGGAGAGCCTGTGCCATGTACAACCGCGCTTCTCTCTGTGCTTCTTTCTCCAGGACTGGAACGCTGTTCTCCTGCGATACTTCAACCCCATTGGAGCGCACAAGTCAGGAAGAATTGGAGAGGACCCCCAGGGCATCCCAAACAACCTGATGCCCTATGTGGCCCAGGTACCAAACCCCCACGAGCATCCCTTCCGCTCCGTCTAGTCCATTAAAGCTTTCTTGCTATCTCCTCCGTCTTTTTGTTCAGTTTTTTTCTTCTGTCTGCTCCAGGTGGCCGTGGGTCGCAGAGAGTACCTGAGCGTATTTGGGAATGACTACAACACAGTGGACGGGACAGGTAAGTTGTTTGAACTCATCCAGGCTGCAAATGAAAGTACCCCACCTCAAACTGGCTTGAAGTAGTGGCTGGGGAAGTTTGAACATGTAAAGCAGGGGTAGGCAACGTCCGGGGGCAATTTCCCACCCCCGCAACCCACCAGGGGCTGTAACCTTCTCCGCAGCTGAAGTGGCCATTGAAATTTGGTGGTGCAGTGGCAAAAAGGGGCAATTTCTCCTTAAGACAAGGCACACTCTACCTGCACACATTTAAAGAGGAATTGCTGCTTTTTTGCTGCCACTGCTGAATTTCAGCAGCAATTTTGGGTCCTCAAAAAAAGGCCGGGGGGGCTGCAAGTGGGCTGCGTATTGCCCACCCATGTAAAGGTAGGAGCAGGGGTTTGTGGGCTGGTAGTCCCCCCCTCCCCCCATGCATACACCCCACACACACACGCGCGCGCGCGTTTTGATCTTACCCTTTTTGCTTGCATTCTGTGTCAACCCAGGCCGTCTTTACTCTAACCCTAAACTCTGCCACAGTAGTGTTGCTTGAGCACTTGCAGCCATAGCGTGAATGCAGGCTGGGGCACGGAGGGCAGGAGGGAAGTCTGCCGGTCGTCCACAGGGCATGACGCCTGTACACGTCCCAGGCCTAGAAGCCTCTTGTCCACCGTTCCGTGTGCTTCTGAGGCTTGGCCCAGGGCCCCAAGGCCTCATGCTGTCGCCGTGGGCAACTGCTGGTCCGCCTGCTGCAGAGCTCCCTGGGGAGGGGGGGGTTGTGGCTCCACTGCTGCCTCATTTCCCCCACAGCCTGAGGAAGGAACAGTGGAGGCAATGTCAGAGGGGCGTGACTCTGCTCCAGGTTTCAGTCAGAGCTCTGAAGGAGTTCTGAAGCACCTTGGACAGCTCCCTTAGGGTTCTGACTGAAACCTGGAGTAGATTCGTTGCTCCACTGATATCAGAGCCACCGGCCTCCATTGGGAAGGAATTGTGGGAAACAGATGAGTGTGCGCATACGCATTGCTTGTGCGCACCAGAGAACACACACCCTTGTGCATGTACGAAAACTCCCCTGAATTGGTGTGTGTGACGAGCCAGTTTAAAACGGGCAGGAAAACCTGCACACCAAGCAAAGGATCCTTCCCCGACGGACTGACTGGGAGAATGAGCAACAGGTTGGGCAACCCTTTGGGTAAGAGGGAGGAGGACTGTTCAGCTGGTCTTCGTGGGGAAAACCCTTCTGGGTTGTCTCTCCCATTTCTAGCTGGATACAACGTCCCTATGTAGAAGCTCTCCCGCCAATGACAGAGTCGTGCAGCCTTCCCCAGTGGGACGCTGGGAGTTGTAGTCCAACACATCTGGAGGCCACCAGCGTGGGGAAGGCTGAACGAGGGCATGGGACCGCTCGGCCTGGGCAAGCAGAGCATTGGCTGATCGTCCTCTCTGGCAGGTGTCCGGGATTACATCCATGTGGTGGACCTGGCGAAGGGCCACATTGCAGCCTTGAAGAAGCTCAAGGAGAACTGTGGCTGTAAGGTAGGGAAGCACGTGCTTGATCAGAAGCAGTGCCTTCGTTCGAGAAGGAGAGGGCCCCCCTGAGCTCCAGGAGGGGGCGCGTGGTCTTGGTTACCTGCATGTCTGGAGTAGCCCCACTTGCCAATCCCGGGACCTCTCCTCCCAATTGCTCCAGTGGGGCTTGTGCGGGAGACGTGCTTGGTGTAGGCAGGCTTGTGTGTGGTATGTTCAAGATTCTGCACTGAGAAAAGCTGAATTCTGTGACTCTGTGCATTATGTACATCTGCAAGATTTATTTTGCATAATTTATCCTGCTACCATTGCTGTTACGCACAGCTTGAACTGGTTTTGCTAGTCATGAGAGGGTGCACGAAGCGACGTCGGGGGCTGAAGTCCCACTTTTAACTACTGGAAATCTTTTTCTGGAAATCTTTTTCCGACATTTCAGCAGGCGCTGCCCACATGGTTTCATTATATTGACTGATTGATTGATTGATTGAATTTCTATTCCGCTCCTCAGCCAAAAAAGGCTCCGGGAGCAGCTTACAATCAATGAACAAAGAAGACAGTCCCTGCCCGCAGGCTTACAATTTTTATTTAAAACATTTGTGTCCCACCCTACATCATTAAGATCTCAGGGTGACTGACATACAGATTAAATCAATTTAAATAGGATAAAATAATAAATAACTTAAACAGCTAAAAGCATATTAAACCATTAAACAAACTGATATCAATTAAAAATCTAAAATGATAAAACAGTTAAAACTGTGTGCTACTTTAGGGAATGCATTTAGCCCTCAAAGGCTTTGGTAAAAAGCCATGTTTTCACTTGGTGCCAAAATGAGACCAGTGTCTGTGCCAATCGTGCCTCCAAGGGGAGGGGGTGCCACAGCAGAGAAGGCTCTGTTCCACGTCCCACCACGGTGTATGTCTTGCGCTGGTGGGACGTGGAGGAGGGCCCCCTCCAACAGATCTCAGTCCTTGGGCAGACATATATAGGGAGAGGCAGCCCCTCAAATATCGAGGTCCCAAGCCTCGATATTTTAAGCATAGCTTGAACGCCACAAGGGCTAGAAATGGTTTATCTTGTTTTAAATGAAAGGTGAATTGTGCCAGTTTTCTGTGCTCCTGCAGAATCATAACATAAGCGCAGCAGTGTGTGTAGGTAGTGGTACGTCAGTCCCGTTGATCCAAAATTATGCCACTTGCCCGCTCTTCCTGGGCAACCACCTTGCCAGGTCCACCTTTCAAGCCATCCCATGGGCACAAGAGAAATGGGCTGGGGAGCGGGGGGACAGCTGTCAAAATTATTTTGTGGGCTGTTAAAATGTGTTGTGCTTAATTTGCAAGTGGGCACAACTGAGTGAGATGAGCCAGTGCTCAGACCCTGTTAAGGGCAGTAATGAAATGACAAACTGACTTGGGGCTGTTCTCGCAGCACACTCACCCACACTCAGTGGTTGAGTGTGGGTTATTGTTGAACTGTGGGTTAGCGTGTTGTCTGAACCCAGGACATTTTCTGCAAGGTGGTTGTTAACCACTCCAAACAACCCAGCAACAAACCATGGGTTCTCAAGGTGACTTGTTAACCACCTTGGTTAACAAGCCACCCTGTGGAAAATGTTCTGAATTCAGACAACACGCTGACCCATGGTTCAGCAAACAACCCACAGTTCAACAGCCGAGTGTGGCTTAGCCTGTTGTGCGAACCCAGTCTCTGTCTTGGGTAGGATTCTGCAGGTTCCTAGATTGTCTAAAGGTGCCCATGTATTCCAGTCCAGCACCTTCCCTCTGAAGCACTCTGCCACTCAGCAGTCTCTGTTCTCCCCGTCCATCATGCCTGGAACACCCTCTTGGCATCACACAGCTGTTCTGCCTTAAGAGGCCTTTTGGTTCAGACCCCCTAGTCTAGGGCTGAGAACCTCTTTCAGCCTGAGGGGCTGAATTCAATTTCAGCAAAGCTCTTGAGGCCAGATTCCAGTGATGGGTGAGGGCCCCCCCCCCATATTGTAGCTTAAAGCCCTTCCTGCCTGGAACTAAACCTTAGGAGAAGCATTTCAGCCTTTTAGAAATGGGGGGAAGACAGCACAAGAGCCAGTAAACTACTGGGCAAGGGGAAGAGGGGGTGGGGCCAGAGGCAGGGGGCATGGCCTTCTGGGGAACCCTGGAGGACCAGATTGGGATCCCCGTGAGGGTGGGATTTGGCCCCCGGGCCTAAGGTTTCCCTCCCCAGATCTAGTCCCATATCCTGCTCTCCACAATGGCCAAGCAGATGCCTTTCGGAAAGCCTTCAAATCCCTCCTCCCAATCCACCATTGGCACAGTCCTTCAGTCTCATCCCATAGGGAAACTAAGGCTGTGTAACCATCTCCCGCATCTTTCGCTCTTCCCCACTGTGGCAGATTTTTAAGTTTGCGGTGGGCACCAGCCCCTTTGCTTTTTCTCTGGAAAAAAAACACCATTGATATTGATGGCACTACAGAAAAGTATCATCATGGGACAAACCCTTAATGACCAAAAGTGGCATCATTGCAGATCTACAACCTTGGAACTGGCACTGGCTACTCTGTCCTGCAGATGGTTAAAGCCATGGAGAAGGCATCCGGAAAGGAGGTAGAGTGACAAGGCAGACGTGGTGGGAGGGGGATTACCGCTTGCTGGAGTCCAGGGAAGGGATTGGGGGGGCGGGGACTGACCAAACAGCAAAAGAGGTGTCACGTTCAGTCGTCTCCAACCTGGTGCCCTCCAGGCTGTGCTGGCTGGGGGATGATAGGAGTTGTAGTCCAACATGTCTGGAGGGCACCAGGCTGGGCTAGTTTTACAGCCAGCGTGCCTGCCGTTGCTACGCTCTGAACTGGGTACTTGGAAATCAAAGCCCTCTACACATGAATCTTACCAATGCCCCTCTGGGAGCTTTTAGTGAGGAGAAGCCTTGAGATCTTCAAAATAAATTAACAGAAGCGCTCGACCTGTACCCCAGCTCCCTTTTACATAATGCCTGTTATCCCAGGTGTATTTTTCTCTCCCCCTTCACCCCAGCTTTTTATCTGTCTACATGTACTACTAGCAGCAGGTGAACTGCTCTGCTCTTTCATTTCTTGTAGCTTGCTCTGCATGGGGAATGAGGGCGTGATCCAGCCCAAACAAAACTTTTTTCCTCCCAGTCCCGTTGCTTTCCATCTAAGTGTGAAGCGCGCAACTTGAACCTCTCCTATGTAAACCAGTGGGACTTCAGGTGTCTTGACTTCAGGTAGCTCATGCTCCGAGTTAGTCATGTGAATGTCCTGACCAGCTCTCCTGTTGACAGCCAAAACATCTGGAGATCTCCTTTCTGCCCATCCCTGTTTTGGGACCTACCAGGCCATTGCTAACCTGTTCTTTTTGCAGTTCCATGCAGACAGCACACAGGGTCTCCTGTCAAACCAGGTCCCCATGCTACGCTCAAGGTAGAGCAGGAGTGGGGAAACTGGGGTATCCCCAGATGCCGACTACAGCTTCCATCATCCCTGACAACTGGCCATACTAGTTGGGGCTGATGGGAGTTAAAGTCCAGCCACATCTGTAGGACCTGCAGGCTCCACATCCCCATTATAGAGGCTCATAAACTGCCTCTAGCCTGCACTGATGCAACGGAGCGCCGTGGTCAGGGCACGGTCAGGCCTTCCAGTGTTTTGGAGCCACTTGCCCAAAATCTGCTCCAAGACAAAAGTGGCCTCTCTCCTGCCGAGACCCTGGCTTAAACATGACTAAGTGACAATGTGGATGGAATAGGTGCGAGGAGATTTTAATATTCAAAGCCCCAATCCTCCTCTCCCCAGGCAATCTCCCACGATGACCGCTCGCACTGCTTCACGTTTGCTTTGGTTCTCCGTTGCTGGCGAGGGGATTAACCAAGGCAGCCTTCCCCAACAGGGCACCCTCCAGATGTGTTGAACCACAACTTCTGTAATTCCATTGGCCATGCTGGCTGGAATTGATGGGAGTTGCAGGCTGACAACCCTGGAGGGCACCAGGTTAGGGAAGGCTGAACCAAGGTCTTGCGCTCTGGCCCATGATCTCACCAGCCTTCGTGCCCTCTTTCGAGTAGCTGCATCCAGTGAATTTCCCATGGCTTCCCACAGGCTGTTTTTTTCTCCTAGATAAACTACAAGATCATCGCACGCCGGGAAGGGGATGTGGCCTCCTGCTATGCCAACCCTGGCCTAGCTGAGCAGGAGCTAGGCTGGAAAGCTGTCTTTGGCCTGGACAAAATGTGTAAGTGGAACCTCCCCATCAAGTGCCACCCTTTTCCCACAGTGGTGGAAGCTGGAAAAGGAAACAGCTTTCCAATGTTCAGCTGAACTGCCTTGCTTGTCGCTGCTCACATAGAAGCCAGCTGGATGCTTGCATTGACACATCTGGGGAGAACTGGGCCATCATTCTATCCTTTTACCCCTCCATCCCCCTTTTCAGGTGAGGACTTGTGGAGGTGGCAGTCGCAGAACCCCACTGGCTTCAGCAAGAATTAGCATCTGGAAGAGGTCATCTATTCCCTCCAGCGGAAGGACACTGTTGCCCCAGAGCAGTTCTGAGCACTGGTTTGCTTCTCACTCAGGGAAGACAAGGGTCCTCTCTGTTTTGTTTCCTCCTCTTCTCCTTTTTATGACGCACAGAGAGACTACTTGGGAAGGGAAGGCGACCTTGCCCTCTTCCTCTGCACACCTCCCTTGCCCCAACACTGTCTTCCCCTCTGGTTTTCTCTGCCAGCCAGCTTTGGACTAAATGAGGCACAAAGCGAGCAGACTCTCCCACTCAGTGGAGGATGAATAAAAAGTGACAATAGGAGCCTAGGGAAGATGTCACTGGATGAGATGCTCAACACTCCTGGGACCACCACCACCATGAACCCAGCCTCTGCTGCCAGCTTGCTGGCTTTTGAAGCCCTGAGAAGATGTTCAAGGGGGTGCTGAACAAAAAAAGGGCGTGAGATTAGCATGGTTGGCAAAGTGCAGGGGGGCCCTTGGACTTTATCATTCTCTTCCCAGTTTCCTGTTTCTGTATTATAAAGGGCACTCTAGGTTGTTTTTTATGTAAGTGATAAAACAGCAATGGGAGATAAGTACATCCAACTCTTAAGTTGCACAAGAAAGCTTCTTGGACCACCAGACAAGAGTCCCGCTAGGCTGGTTGCTCTTAAAACTGTAGGTCACAGACTGTGACTGGACACTGGGACCCTTCTGATATAGCCCTTCAGGCTGTGATGAAAACAGGAAAATGAGGAGGTGGTGGTGTTTCTGTGGGCATGCCATCTGTCTGTGGAAGAGGCAGTCTATTGGGTTTAGATTTTAATGTTGTAGGCTGAAACACCTTTCCCCCTACCATTTTAGTAGTGGAGGAGGGTGCTGGGGGAACATGCAGGAGCCAAAATGTAGTAGCAGAGTACGAACATAACCTTTCCAAGCATCTTTCTAACAGAGTGGATGGAAAATGGGGATCCATAAAGATCAAGTCAATCTGTCAAAGTAGCCCATGGCTAAAGCTCAGCTCTAGGCAGTAGAGGATCTAAGGCTGATGCTGCATTTTTGTGCCAAAAACATGAGCCGCCCACTTTGTGGATGAACAGTGTTGAGGGCTGAAGCTGTTGCAGTCCCAGCATGCACTGCTCTAGCTCAGTGTTTCAGGACAAATCTCTTAAACAAGGCAATTGCTCACCTTTCAGCTAGCAAATTCACATCTATACCTAGCCATGTAAAAACCAGGCTCCAACAGATGCGCAGCCAGGATCTGCTTGCTGGAAGGACGTGCCCCTTTCTGCTCTGCTTCTTCCTACAACCAGTTCTAAACATGCTGTAGAGAAGCGGCGGGGCTCTGTGTGCACCACGCTGTAGAAACCGAGAACACGGAATCTCAACATAGCATGTGTTACAGCAGCACCACTTGCTTTGCTCGCAGTCAGGCACATGTTATAGCACAGGGCAGCAGAGGCTGGGAAGCTGCTGTGTGCAGGACGGAATAGCGGTACCTGCAAGACCAGAAAACACACTTTCCAGTATGCTATCTTATTTCTGTGCCTTGACTAGACAGTGCTGATGTTGCCGAGTTACTATACAGAGGACTAGACTCTTTCTGTTTTTTAACTAAAAAAAGGCCAAGGCCAGATTTTGCACTCACTACTCCATTACTCACAGTCTATGCTCAGGGCTGCTTGCCTGCAGCCAGCAGCTCAAGAACGACACTTGAAATCTCATGCTTGCTTTTAGGGGGTCCATGCGGTGGACTTACAGAACAGCCACCAGCAGAATTCCTGCCCCATAAGAAGAACCTCAGGAAGCATAATGTGCCTTTTGGGGAAGAGGGACTCAGCTGTATTAGCAAGCCTTGCAAAATGTGCTATAGCCACGAGGGGCAGGGGAGACCCATTTTTAAGTGCAGGGGGCTTTTCACACCACCCCTGCATTGCTCTTCTGCTGTAAGCTACACGCAGCTTGGCAACGGACTTTCTATGCCAGGGTGTGGGTGTGCAGCAACAGCAGTTTTTGTGAATGCACGTCACGCCGTACGTTCCAGCTACACTATTTGATGTGACAAAGTGAGACAAACTGCACCAATAAATGCCATTTAAGCAGTGCTGCTTTAAAAAAAAAACAGTTTAAATTTGCACTAAACGGCTTTTTCATTTAAGGAATAACAAATTTCAATTTTTAGAACAAATTAAAAGATGAACAACAAATAAACCCTATTAAAACGGTGTTGAGAGTGTGCCAAAGTGCAGAGGCGCAGCAATAGCCTCAATCAAGTATAAAAAAATCAATACACATCTCAAAACTACCGCTCTTCAAGAAAGACAAGAGCGGCACTACACTGATCTGCACTTGCGGAGGTTGCTCTGTTCCTTTCAAAGTCAGGTTTTTGAAGGTCTCAAAAGAGATGGAACCACCACAGGGAAAATTCAAGAGAACAACAATTTGATAAAATGACAAGCACCCCCTCAAGTAAGTTATGATCCAAGAATTGAATTAAATCATATACTTTCTAAATAGCAACTGTAAGTTACTGGCATTCAACAACTCCTGGTTTCTCCCCCCACCTCCAGCTAGAAGGGTGGGTGGGTTGGGGGGAAGACTAACTGCACAGCTGTTCGAAACTGCCTTTAGATCCATCTTACTGGGCTGAACGGGAGAGGGTCGGCTTTTCTGCAGTGCCTATCCTGGCTGACTGAGCAATGGGTTCCTAGTGCAGGTCCTGGACTTGCTGGGGAGTGCTCCGCCAGTGGAACTCCTCGCTTGAGCATTTCCCAGGAGGCACCCGCGAAATATAATCTCGCCAGCTGGCTTGCATTTACTGCAGGGTATGTGTGGAATGACTACCACATCGTGCTAATGTAGAACTAGGATCACTTCCAGGTTTGATTACAGCACACGCAAGCGCATCGTGATGGTGAAGCACTGCTCATCAACGTTGAGGGGGCTGTTTGTGAACAAGTGGATTAAGGCTTTGAGCCCCCAAGCCAGCCATTTACAAAACCTTGGCCAACACACTGATACAGCAGAGCAAGATTAGATCTCGATCTCCTCAAAAAGAGAGTGGGGGGAGAATAACTGGTTTGAGTTTTAAAAAAAAAAAAAAATGAAGGCACCATGAACTTCCTGATTCTCACTTTCAATTATTAGGCAGGCCTCTAGCTCAGTTCTCTATCCCCTCCTATTTATTTATTTGACCAAGATTCAAAAACTGGGCAACAAGTAAGTTGCTATGATTGGGTTACAGATTTCCTGGACAGAAGAGGTGACCGCTCAGGGGGAAAGTACCTGCTTTGCATACAGAACATCCCCGGATCAATCTCTTGACATCTCCAGTTGGAATAATTCCCAAGTAACAGAACTATGAGAGAGCTTGGAGAACCACGGCTAGGCACAGATAGTACAGGACTGGATGGGGAAAGCAAAAAATAATCACTCCAACTGAGGCTGTTATCTGGAGCATCTTATAACCAAGCAATAGAGGTGCTCCATTACAGCCAAGCTACACTGGCTGTTTATAACTCAAAAGCCCTTTTAGACTATATTCAAGTACTGCAAGTCAGACCTAATTTTCTCCCACTCTTCTGGTTTCAGAGCTTCTTGGCAGTTTGGGTTCTGGAAGCTTTTTGTGCAGCAATTAGGACTGGAATCTTTCTGATTTTACATAAGAAATAATGCAATTTCTCTCTCCCGCCCACGCCGAAGAGACAAGGAAAGCTCACATTGCAGGTCACAGATCACATTCTGGAACAGAAGTCAGTAGCTTGATTATTTGGGCCTGGGCCGGGAATCTCGCTTTTCAAATTCCAGTTGAAACTGAAGCCTGTGGGTGGCATTAGGTGAGCTGCTCTCTCCCCACCCAATAAGAGAAGAGCAGTAGCTTACTTCGCAGGCTTGCTGATCTTCTCCGCAACAGCTATAAAATGCTCTAAATGCTCAACCACAGGAGAAACTGACATACCTTGAGGCTACGCTGAAGAAACAACAAGATGAGGCATTGATGGTTGTGTTTGTTTTAATCTCAGAGGAACACAAAAAATAAAAATGATGAATGGGGAAGACAAAAGGGAGGGGAGAGAGAAGTAAGAGTCATGTGCAGGAACAAACCGAAGCCGCCATCTTCCTTGGGCTTCCATATTAACACATTCCCTCCGGAGATACCTATGACTTACAGGCCACTTTGACAACCGCTTTGACAAAGGCCCAGACAAAATAGAGGTGGCAGCAGCAAAGACCAGAGCACTTATCCGTGCAGTTGCTATATGGAACGACCCAATTCATGGTCTGCGGGGAAGAAAGGCTGCAGCCAGTCCCCAGAAGGAGCCTGGTCCCATGCCTGCCTGTCCACACAATGGAGAAGGAAGCAGAGGCCTGGTCTACACAGATGCAGCAGAATGCAGAGGGGGTGAGAAGGTCCAAGTGGACTGTACCGCTTCTGGCTGCAGGCGTGGGTAAGAGGTCGCATGTCTCAATAGGCTATGAAAAAAAGCCAAACGCCAAACACATGCACGCACACTCCCTGCAAGTAGAAAACTAACACATGGGGGGAAGGCTGGGCTTGGAGGCCCCTGAGCTGTTCAATTTTATTTGCAGGGATTTTTGTATTTAAATATACAAGACCATTCAAAAATGGTGCATGTGCATTCTGCAGTTGTTAAGTGGTACAGTTCACTCGACCACCTCAGAACTTTCTCTCTTCATTCTGGCATGAACAAGACCAGGCCTGAGTTCTGCCCGTTAGCACGTCCAAAGGTTAAGCCGAAAAAGGAACAGTGGAATCCCTCCCGCGAGGGGCAAGCAAGAGGCAGTTTTGCTGTTTGAGCAGATCCTTAAAGATGGGTCCAATGCAAATCTGTTTATGAAAAGATTATTGCCTTCTGCTTCTCTGGCAGTGACAATAAAGAAGCCATCCTGAAAGCACCGGCCTATTCTAAGCAATCTCCACTGCTGCCTCTTACTCTGCCAGTGTGAATGGGAGCAGCTCTGGCACCAAGCCACATATCTGGCCCTCTTTGGGATCAGAGCTGGGCAGCGCCTGCAGCCTGGAGGGCACTGGCCAGCCGTCAGCAGCTGACAAGGGAAGGGCACGAAGTGGGCCAAAGGTGGAGCAACCCTACATGGGAGGCTTTCGCCTTGCATAGAAGCCACGCTTGGTCTCAGCTGAATCAGTCCCGAGTTCAGCATCAGCCAGGAGCAGCAGCCCAGGCCGCTGCAACAGCCGCTCGAGGGGCCAATGAGACAGCCTCGCCCTGAAAACAGGAAGGAGAGCCATGCCCCCCCTTTGGGGCTGCCGTGGTCGGCCAAGAGTCCCATGAGGAGTGGAGCATCTTGTGGTTCAGGAAGGGCAATCGTCCAGGCCCCCTGCAGAGAGACGGCCACATCTCTGCTGAGCAGAGCTCCATCCCACCAGAAGAGCTGGGAATGAGGCAGGGTGGGGGCTGTCCTAATCCCATGTGGTCCCAGCACCGCTCTTGCTGCTGCTGCCGCCGCTGCCAAACAATGAGGACTGTACGGAGAGGGGCGAAGTGAGCCGGCAAAGTCCACACAAGGGACAAGACACTTGGACACCATGGGAGGCAATGCTAGCCCTTTGCCCGAAGGTCCTTTAGGAGAGACATCCCGTCTCTGGCTGCCAGCCCACATGGGAGGCTCCTTTGAATGCGCGGGGGTGGGGGGATAAGAGACCCTTTGCTGTTCAACAGCATGGCCCCCCGCTGGAAGTGAGGATGAGAGCCTGGGCCCCTGGTGAAAGGGAGGGGCCCTGTAGCAAGACAGGACAGACGGGATTCGGGGAGCGGCCTCAAAAAGGTGCCAGCCACCAGGGCTAGGAGGGGGCACTGGGCTCAACAGGTTCCACTACCAGACGGGGAGGTGCTAAGAGGGCGGCTGTGGCCACACCCCAAAAGCCAGCTTGCAGCAGCTCAATGCGGATCAGAAAGGGGGCGGGATCAGAAAGGGGGCGGCACCAGCAGCTGCGAGGCGCACGCACCCTCTGAGCAGCAGAACCCGATCCGAGGCACTGCCTGGGCTTCAAGAGGAGCTGCCTGTGATTAACGGGGGTGTGCTTCTGCGAGTGCTGTGAAGAACAGAAGGCTGCCGTGCCCCTCCCTCAAACACCGCCCGTCAGTGTAGCAACAGAACAAGATGGAGCCAACGTGCAGAGGACGATGATAGCGGAGAGGATGGCCAAAGGAACAAAAGGGATTCCAAAAAAATATACAACATGCGAGTAATTCCTGGTGAGGCAGGAAGCCCCTCCGCCACATCAGCGCCCCAACTCCAGCAGAGCCAGAGAGCTGTGCACATGCTGAACAGGGCAGGTGACTGGCTGGGGAGGAGCAGTCCCAGGCTGCGTCTGAAGGACACACTGCAGTCATCCACTGCCACTCCGCTCTGCTCCCCATCCCTGCCTGGCAGTGCTGATGGGATGCTGGAGCCGGATTTAAGGTACAGAGCTCTGTGGAATGATCGCCTGGGTGGGGCAGAAGAAGTTTCTTTCTGCCTCCCCAACCTAGAGAAACGTGAGTGCCAGCAGCATGAAAGAGGGACCCTGACCTTGGTTGCGCCACTAAGATGGCTCCAGCGGGATGCGAGCTGGGACAGGCTCTACATCACAGAGGAGGGAGGTGTGGTGGCGGCGGTGATGGATGGGAATGCCAACCAATCTGAGAGCTCAGATACAAATGCTCCCTGCAAATACTGCAACAGCACAGAACACCGTCTCATAATACCTTTGTTTTAAGCCTTTGGCTACCACCCAGTTCATTACCACAGTGTGTGTGTGTGTGTGTGTGTGTGTGTGTGTGTGTGTTTGGGGGGCAGGGAGAGAGCAGGGAAAGGCTGAAATCAGGTGACCAAAATACTAATTGGCAAGGAGGCAGCCACACTGGGATCTCAGTTGTACCTTAAAACTGCTGTGTACCTTCACTCCACCTATGGGAGAGAGGGGCACCCCCCACTTTGCGCAGGAGGGGCACGGTGCAGGAGGAAGGGGAAGGCCAGAGAAAGGAAACCGACGGGAGTGGAGGTGGATTGCCATGGCTTCCAATTGCAGCTGACAGGTCAAGGGTTAAAGACCATAGGTGGTGACCGCTTATCTCCTCTCCCTGCAACAGTCTTGAGTAGTTCTGTTTAAATCCTGGGCAGAAGCTTCTCGATGAATTCTTTCACAGCCATCATCTCCTGCGCAGATGACAAGAGGAAGGAGTGTGTTTTACACCCAGAGACCAAGGCAGAGAGAGGAGCCACCCAATCTCCACCCCCAAAGAACAGACCCAAAGCATTAATCAGCAACAGCCCCATTCATGTGCTCAGAGAGTGTCAAGCTTCTCTATATCCCAAGGAGGGCCAGAAACATTACTAAGAAAAAAATGTTCCAAAAACAGAAATGAGAACTCAGCATCTCATGAGTTCAGGAAAAAAAATTGGCCAGTTTTCCCACTATGCTGCATGAAGTGCTACTATAAATGCATTTCGGTTTGTAAAATTTAAGCAGTCTTTTGGCAACAAATCGGTCTGTAAGACAGCTCAGAACAATTTTAAATGCAGATCAAATTCAAACATCAGTCGAAGATAAGATTACATAAAAAGAATCATTACAAGCAACACCTCATTTATTTAAGGCAAATAAAGACAAATAACCTTGGCATCAGCTTTGACAGACTGCAGCCCACTCGTGTCAGATGCATCTGACAAAAGGTTGACGTTGTGATGTATTTGCCAGCCTTTTTAAGGTGCCACAGGACACATTGTTTTTACTAGTGCAGACTGACACTGCTGCCTCTTTGTAATTAATCCATGGTTGTATTTTTTAAGCAACCACATATCAAGTTAAAACAGCCAATTGCAGCAGCAAAACATAAACATGTTGACATCAGAATCACAACAAGCCCAACTGACAAACCCTCAGAGACAGACAGGTCTGAACGGTGGTCTCAGAAAACCGCAGTGCACAGGCCATGATAAGGGCCCCGTGGCAGAGGATGTTCAGTAAGGAGGGCCACAACAAAGATTGCCCCGTTTCTGGTTGCCATCAGCTGAACCTCTGAAGGCTTGGGTGCTAGGAGCTGGGCTGACTGAATGTTCCAAGAGTAAGGCGTGGGGCAGGGGTGGGCAACCTCGGCAGATCCAGGCAAAAAAAGCTGCAATTTTCCTTGAAAACAAGGCACAGGGCGAGTGCGTGCTTTGTTTTCAGGCAAAATCGTGTTCTCGGGAGGCTTCCAAGAGTGCAATTTTGATTGAAAATGAGATATACCTTAAAACAAAACAGCCCCTTTTTTGCTGCCACGCTGCCAAATTTCAGCAGCAGTGGGGCCTGCAAAAAGGCTGCTTGGGGGGCATGCATGTGGCCAGCATGCTACCCACCTCTGGCATAGGGAATTCATACAGGAGAGGGTACCTTCACCCCAATTTCCCAGCATGCATCCTGGTTGCAACCAGCCCTCAACTATTAGGAGTGGAACTCAGCTGGACACTCCAGGAAAGAGGCTTAGCAGCTCCCAACTAACCTGAGGGCAAGAGCTGTGCATCACTCCTGGATAGGTTCTGAACTGCACCCTGCCGGGGGACACGACAACCTTCAGCTTTTCAGCAGTGAGGGCTCCAAAGCGTACTGGGATCATGGGGTCCATCTCCCCATGGCACTGCAGAATGGGGATGTCTTTGTTCATGCTGTTATTTGCCGCCTATAATAACGATGATGACAACAGCTTACTCAGCAAGTGCAGCGAGTAAGGAATCCAAACTTGAAGAATGATGTTATGGCACCATGGATTCCATCTATTTCCTATGCTGAAATTCTTCAAACTTTTGATAAAATTTCAAGTATAGTTGTCAACTTTTTTTCTGATTAATACGCACATACACACAAAATGACATACACTCACACACACTCCTTTTATATGTTGTATAACTTGTATTTTTACTTGCATTAGGTATTGTGCTCCAACGTAGATGTTCCAAAAGCATATCAGTTACAAAGATTTATAATTACTGAATTCCTTTGTTTCTTTAGTGATTGTGATTTATTATTATGTTCTTTTTGTTGTCTATTTTTTTTTTTAGAATAAAATAAAATTTCATGATAATAATAATAAGCAGCAGCACAGGAGCACCAAGCTGTAAACAACCCAGAAGAATCAAAAGAGATACAGTGTGCTCTGGGAAACGTAGTATCTTTTCAGGTCCTTATGGAGGATGAGTTCTCTTGAACAGGCACTTCCTGTTCAGCGCCTCCCAGGCATGCATCTCCTCCCACCCACAGGACGACAATTCGAAAATAGGGCTGATGCCACAGTACCTGGGGGAAGGTCTTGTGCAGGGGGAGCCAGCAGCTGAGGGCCACAATGCCAGCCAGTTGGTGTGGGGAGGTGAGTGCCGTGTAGAGAGAGAGAGCACCACCCTGGAGCACAAGCGTAGAGAGAGCAGGTCAGAGCTAGTTCCAAAGAGGACCCTCCACTAATGCCAGCTTCTGTTATGAGCCTGGCTCCCCTGCCCACTCCAAAAATAGAAAACTGAAGCCCTTGTTGGTTCTTAGAAGACCCCACGTACACTAAATGCATGGCACATGAACACACACACCACACGTCCCTCAGCAGAGGCCACACTCCCCAAACACAGGACCAGAAAATCACTCCCCGCCTCAAATTAACTGCCTGATAGAGATTTAAACCTTGCAAAAATAAAAAGTCAAAATTCTGCAACTTGAATATATTACACACACACACGTTTCCAGTGCTTATTTTGTATGAAACACTCTGCTTGTAAGAAGGGGGGAATAATTAGCTAGCAGAGCTGAAGATCCACTCCTGAAGTCCTGTTGGAAGCCCGGGGTAGGAGTGGGGGCACAAGATCTTACCAGACACTGCCTAAAAATGCATGTGTAATTTCCCAGAGCTGTAAGAGCTGGAAACTTTTAAAGGGGGAAACTAAAAGCAGAGATACTCAGGATGCTGCATCCTCTGTCATACTTATTTTAATGCTTCGGGGCCTTACTATGGCAGGTCTCCTTGGAGCAGCTGTGCGCATCCAAAGCAAAGCCTCCACTAGAAGCGGAACATCTCCATTCCCCACTCTCCAAGTGAGGCAGCAGTAACTAGCTTTGCATGTGCCCCTCTGATGCTCCACTTCTGTTGCCAATCTTGCTGTCCACACACACAGGCGTGCCGTGACAGGGATGCAACAACCCCCTCCAAGCCTGTCTGCCCTTCCCTCACCTGTGAAAAGCCCCCCAGGATGATACGGTTGGCTGGGATCCCATTCTTTATTTCATGCTCAATTACTGCTTTAACTGGAATGCAGAGAGAGAGAGAGAGAGGACGAGTAAGTTCAAGGTGGCACAATAGCACAGGCCTTGTACTTGGTGCCAAAAGCTACGTTGTCTGCACAATAAATTATGAAAACAGTCCATTGGCGGAGATTTTGCACAGTGTGCTTCAAAATGTCATGTTTTAAAAAGAGCTTAGTATTTTTCTCTGCAAGGCCTGGCGTGGCAGAGATCAAGGGGAAAGGAAGGGAGTTTGCAAATTACAATATGGTAAGGAGCATGCGAGGATCATGCATCTGATGAACTCGGCTCTGCGCCATGGAAGCTGATGCCACAAAGGAGACGTTTGCCTTGAAGGTGCCACATGACTGCAATGGTTTAGCTGCAGTGGACTGGCACAGCCACCGCTCTGAAATCTCCAGCTTGCTAGTGAGCTCCCAGGTCGCAGGCTTCCCAATTCACAGACCGGGCTACTATGGTGCATCAAACAAAGCAGGCGAATACTTACCTCCAACACCAGAAGCTACTCTTCTTCTTCAGTGTTGAATGTACCATGAAGGAAGACAGTACAAGAGTGTCCAATGTCTGCAAAACAGGAGCTGGCCTAGGGAGCCCTGGCTCCTTCTCATGCCTCCTTCCCGCTGGAGCGATTCCTTTCCTCTCCACCTTTCCTTGCCAGCATTAACCAAGACCAGCCACAGGGCAGGGCTGGAGCTGAGTGGCAAGCACACCTGCTTTGCACAGAGAAGGACCCCGCCATCTCCAGCCAGGCCTGGGAAAGAATCCTGTCTGAAACCCTGGAGCAACCCTACCAGTCAGTGTAGACAATACTGAGCCAAGGGACTGGCTGTAGAAGGTAGGGGTGCAGAACCTCAGGGCCAGGGGCCAAACCCGGTCCGTGTGGGATTCCCCAGATGGCCATGCCACCTGACCCCACCCCACTTCCCTGACCGCTGATTGTTTGGTGATTTCCTGTCTTATGTGCCATCCCATCTCCCGCATGCTATAAGGCTGAAATGCCCCTCCTGAGGCTACGTTACTGGTAGCTTTAAGCTATAATATGCTATTTTTTTCATATTTTTTGCCCCATGCTTTTGCCTTCAGCCCTTCCCTCCAGTGGAACATGGCCCCCAAGGGCTTCGCCAAAATTGAATTTGGCCCTTGCGCTGAGAGAGGTTCCCCAACCCTCGTATAAGGCAACATTCCATGTTCCTAACCAAGATTTTGTGTTACAAGCGCACCACACAAGCTATGGTTACTACAACCAGATTCCCGCACAAGCATGGCTCCAATCTCAGTTTCACATGGAAACTGTGGTCTTGGTGCCTGTGCAATAAAACCATGGTTAATGCTGGCAAGGTGGGGTGGGGGAGAGAGGAAGAGAATCTCTTCGGAGAAGGAAGGAAGGAAGGAAGGAAGGAAGGAAGGAAGGAAGGAAGGAGGAATGCACATTCCTGAGGATGGCTCCTGATACTCCAAACGGAGTCTGCAGGGAACAGAGTAACATCTGCACCAAGATTTTGTTTCCATGCATTCAGAATGTAAACATTCCCAACCAACTCATCGACTTTACTATCTGCAAGAATACAGAAGCGGAGCTTCTGAACTAGGAGTGCAGGAAGGGCAGGCACTCTTCCTGGCTCAAGGAAAGGAACCCAAGTGACTTTTCAAATGCCCGCAGATATGATTCAGAGGAATACAGGCCAACCCCGAAGCTGCCCCGAGCAAGCTTCTCTTACTGTTCTCAGCAGCTTTTTTTATTCCAGTTTCATCCTCAGGTGCGTCTGGACTTAGGCCCATCAAATCAAACCTGGAAAGGGAAGAAAGGGAAAGTCAGCCACAGTTCTCTCTCCACTTGGCCCTACCCAAGCAAGCAGGCAGAAGGTTCTATTGTGCAGCGGCAGCTTGGCAGAATCATGCCAAGCTCTGTTGTATGAAAGCATCGTAGTAGTGACTGAAGGAGGGCTCTAGCAACCCCACTGGGAAAGCTGGAGAGGGTTCCACCGACCACTCTCTCTGGTATCCCCCCGACATGCACAGATTCACAGACATCCATTCTGCCAGGTCTTGGAAGAGAGCCAGCCTAATTCCCCCTTATTTTTTAATGAACAATACAAATCAATGCCATTGCCCAGAAAAGCAGCTAGAGCCAGAGGCTGCACAGCAGGTGGCAATGAGTGGAGGACAACCCTGCCCAAACCTGGTCCCTCCAGATGTGTTGGGCTGCAATTCCCATCCTTCCCAGCCAGTTCCTGGGTTGTTTCCAGAGGCTGAGCAGGGTGGGAGGGAAACAGGTGGGCAGCACCAAGTTCGCTCGCTCCCATGCACTCCTGCCAACTCCTGGGTTAAACAACCCAGGAATTGGCTGCGATGTGTGAACCAGCTCATGGTGCCCACCTCATCTGAGTGAAGGCATGGCCACTGGCACCCCTAGGCACAGCCTGTGCCATGGTGTACCACTATAGCCCGCTAAGGGAGGGGTCGACCCTCTCCATTCCCATGTCCCTCAGAATACCCGCCCTGGGGCTTCAAACTGCATCAAATGCAAAGCTATGCTCCATCTAGTGGCCAAAGATGGCACAAGCTTCACACACAGAGACTTGTTTAAATTTATTAAAATTAATGCATTGTAAAACCCAAATAACCAGGAGGTAAACACCCCTAGGGTCCCCTTAGTAAGCATGTCAAGTTTCAGGTGTCCAAGTTTCACAGTCTTGGAGCTATGGTGCTGACAGATATTCTCCTTCATTATGACAGGTGACATGCCAGAGTAAGGAGGTGCATGGAGCAGGAGACAGCCCAGGGCAGCAAGTGGGAGATGGCAATTCAATTAATACCGTTCTATACTAACCAGGATGGCATGACCATCTTCATGTTGAGGGTGACAGGGATCCTGGGCCTGCAGAGGAAGAGGTAGGCAGACCATGACAAACCAAGCAGGACTACAAATTATAAGGCACCAAATGAACCTAAGAAACCTGGACTCACCCAGACACACCAAGAGAACCTTCTTGTGCATTGTATACCTCTGGGGTCAGACTGCACATGACCCAGCCCTGGCTACAGAGCCAGCAGCTGTGGAAACTTCCTCCGGACACCCACTGTGCTGGACGTTAGGACTGTAAAGACGCAGGAGGCAAAGATCTTTCCATAAGCATGGCCTGCCCCACCTCCACTGTAAAACTACAGGCAGTCCCTCCTGGATCAGGCAGTGTTTGGTGTGGTTGCCTAGCAGCCCAACCTGGGACCTGGACATTTGGGGACTGAGCTAATCCTGGGCTCGGTGCTTTTACTGGGGAGTTGCCACAGAACTGACAGCCATTTCTTTGGGCTGGAAGGCTCAGGGGTTTGCCCCTGCCAAGGTGGGCCCAGGACTGGGGAGAGCGTCTCTGTTACCAGTGACAGAAGAAGCTGAGCTCGGGGCAGGGGGGCAGTCACTGAGCCACTCCAATTGGTATAGAACCTGCCTCAGAAGGTGCTGCAAGAACAGTCATGGCTGCCCTCTAAGGTAAGGGGAAGAACAGGGGCCAGGGAGGGAGAAGAGGGAGCTTAGCAGGCTCAAAGCAGAGCAGTGTGACTCTTCCCAGTAACTACTGCCAGTGCCTACAGATAGAAAGCTGGATCCAGATTTACTTCTACTCAGAACAGACAATCGATTTCCATGGGTCTCCTCTAGGTGAGACTAAATCTGGATCCAACCCAGAATGTGGGAGGACAAGGTAGGTGCTACTGGAAAGCTCTTCTGGGGGCCCTTTTGCTCATCCTGCCTTTACCATTAGCCAGATCAGGTCCAGCAGGTGCCAAGGAAGGGAAACTCACACCTGTGCATCACCTTGGACACCAGCCTCCCCACCTGTTCAGTTGCACTCCAGCTGGCGTGCCTCCACTGCATTTGCTGGCAGGCTCTGGTGCCAGCATGCAAGAGGCAGGCACCCTGCAGTGGCTGCGGTCCAGGCTGGGGTTAGACATTCTTGAGTGGGCATCTGCAGTTCAGATGGGGGCTACCTGGCAGCCACTGGTGGAGACTGGGATACAACGTTAATGTACACAGCCCCTGCAAAGGTTAGGGTACGGGACAAAGGCACAGACAAAATTATTAGTGAGCCTCCTTTGGAAGCACTTGGCACCGATTATGTTCTCCCACTCACCCCCAAGTGAGCCCATGTCACAGCATGGGGTGGGAAGGCTGTGTGCTTTTGAACTTCAAGAACTTGGGCTAATTTCCTGGACCCTTTTTGAAAGGAGTAAATAAGGTGGCATCCCATCTTCTGGGTTCTGGCTCTAACTGGGTGATCTGGGCTAATCCATGAGTGTTATGAGAGGCTATGGGAGTGGAGGTTGTTGTGTTAAAGATGAGAGGAGTCCTGCTGTCAAGAATGCGGTTGGCTAGCAAGATCTTCTGGGCTCCTTCTAGCCCATGAGATTAGAAGCTCAGGGATGCCACAATTACATGGTTTATGATTGGAGGCTCTTTGCCAAGGGGAAGATTTCAAGTGGGCAGCCCAAACTCAAGCCACCATAGCCCCTAAAAAGCGCCACACAGTTGCAATAGGGAAGTGTTACACTCACCTTGAGACAACCAGAGCTGACTCAAACCAACAAGGAAAGCATTGGGATACAGCTGAGATTCTGTCTCAGCACCAAGATTTTTAAAAAGATGTGGACCCCAACAGGAAAATATCACACCCTGATTCCACTAAGAGATTCTATACTGCATTGCGCTTGAGGCAGTAAAGCCTCCAAAGCTGATTGGCCAAGCTGTTGTGATGAGCACAAGAAGAGCCCTGCTGCCTCAGGCCAACGGCCCAGCACCCTGGTTCGCACAGTGACCAACCTCCCAGAAGCCCAAAAGCAGGACATGAGGGCAGTAGCCCTGACACACGATTGCTCCCTGTAACTGGTATTTGGAGGCACGCTTCCTCTGATCCTGGAGGCAGCACATGATACGGAAGGTTCCACATTCTCAGTAAACAGGGCTGCCAGAATGTCTGCAGTCCATTTCCCATGAGTGAGAAGAACATCTTCAGTTTGGCTGGGATTAAAACCACACACAGGCCCCGGGGAGAGGAACAGCTTTGTAGGGCAAGATGAGGACTCCTAGGAAGATAGAGACCCCAAATACAAGGTGGGATAAAAGGGGGTGGAAAGCAGGCTGTAGGCTAAGAAAGAAAAATCCAAAGGAAGGGTAGAGGCTTGAGGGAAAAGACAGGTGTAAGGAGGAGCTGGTGAGGGTTGAACTTCACATATTTCAATGGCCAGCCAGTTCTGTGGCTGCAAGCTTCTAGTAGCAATATATTCTAGGTCTGTATGACAGCCCACCGTGGGTTATTTAACCCACACTGAGGCTGTGGTGTATGTGGCTGCCATTCTGAATATGCAACCCCTGCTCAGGGGTTGTTGTGTTGTGCAAACCCGGCAAGCGAGGGTTATGTGAGGGTTAAACAACCCTCACATAAGCCATCGTCTGTTGTAACCCTTGCATAGCCCATGCTTGGTGGGTTCACATGACATAACAACCCTCAAGCAGGGGCTGGACATGCAACATGCCACCCACGGGTGCCGTGGCTCATCATGGGTGAAATAACCTACAATGAGCTGTGATGTGTCATCCGAAGCTGGTCTCCGAGTCAGCAGGGAAGCTTGATTTCTCTTTGAAATAAGCACCTGTGTCATGCAGCAATTCACCTTCTTGGGTCCAGCTCTCTGCTTGTAGCACACAAGCCTACTGATCCAGTGGCACCCCAACTCTAGCATGCCTTCCAGAAAAAACGTTTACTGGTACTGACCATTACAGTCTTTCCAGCACCAGATTAAGATGCTTCTATTTGTGCTGACATTTATATAGGGTTATGTTGTCTTAGTCTGCTTGTAATTCTATGGGCATTAGCTGCCTTTTTGTGCGTAATGGCTATGAAGGATATTGTTTTATCATTATTTGTATTGTGCTTAAATTAGTTTTATGTCTGTTGCGTATCGCCTTGGAATCCATTGGATGAAAGGCAAAGGCAATACTTACGCATGAGGGCAGATGTATTTCACATAAGGGAGCCGGATGGAGGAGAGGGCCTCAGCCCAGCTGTGCCTGAAGTAGGGAAGGCAAAGAGAAGAAAGATCAGAACTTGCACTGCACAGCATGCAAATGAAAGGCAAGGAGAAGCGAGCTTTTCTCAATGCCCGTCTGCCCACCCCACCTATCCTCAGAAAAAAGCTGTTCTGTTGGAAAGGTACATTGGGACATGCCCACAGCTATCAATTTCTCTGCATAAAGCAGGGGTGGGGGGAATGTGCGACACTCCAGATGTTGCTGGACTGCAACTCTCATCCACCCTAGCCATCAAAGCCACTGGGGAGGGGTGATCTGGAAGGCGACACTCTCCCCATCTTTGCTTCAAGGCTCAAAGCAGCTCTCATACCCTATTTCAGTAGCAACAGTCTTGTAAGGTAGGTCAGTATTATCTTCATATTGGCACAGGAATCAAGCATATGATTCCCCAGAGAGCCGCACACACCACATCATCCAGAAAGGCTGCATCATCTATACGTTTTTTTCTGAACGTAGAGATTGCAAACGCCTCAGAGCCAGTCTGTGTTAAAGGCTGTATCATGCTCTATGGGCACAGCTGCCACTGGAGAGACTCCTTCCTGCATTCTGGACAGAGAGCCTTGTTTAGGTGACTCCTCCTCACCAGCCTTGCTCAGCTGCTTAAAAAGTCGCATGGCTGACTTAGCATGGGCAGTGTGCGTACCAAGTTAAGGCAAAGAGCAAAGCATTGCAATGGGTAGAGCCACCCAGTTTCATTTGGAAGAAGCTCAACATCTGGGTTTCATCAAAGGACTGGGGGCGGGGCAGATGGAAACAGATGCACAGCTCAATGGCAGAGCCTGTGCTTTGCATGCAGAAGGACTGAGGTTTAACCCCAGCATCTCCAGGTAGGGCTGGAAAAGACCCCCTGCCTGAAATCCTGGAGAGCTACAGTCATTCAGTGTAGACTAGGGCTATGCACCTTGGTGCCCTCCGGATGTTTTGGCCTACAAGTCCCATTGGACTAGCCAGCATGGCCAAATGTCAGGGATGATGGCAGCAGTAGCCCAAAACATTTGGAGGGCACCCTTGGTATAGACCAGCCTTTGGTACCTGGTGCCCTCCAGGTGTGTTGGACTGCAGCTCCCATAATTCCTAGCAAACATGCCCATTGGAATTATGGGAGTTGCAGCCCAACACTTCTGGAGGGCACCAGGTTGGGGAAAGATGGTGTAGACAAGACTGAGCTGGATGAACCAATGTTCTGACTCAGTAGAAGGCAGCTTCCAATAGTCCTTCCTCTGCGAAACCATGCTTTGGATCAGTAAGTTGTGGCCGCTCTCTCTCAGCACCTCCAGAAGCCAGTCCTTCCCTTATAAATATTATCCTCCTCATGTTGGCTAGGATACCAATCTGCTAATATTTTCCAGCTAGAGACAAGTTCACTGGTCTCTTTCTGGTCCAGACTGCTGTAGTACAGAGGAAATTCCCCTGCCCTCCCCACCCCCTCAGTCACCAGCACAGCTCTGACTGCACAGTAAGGGCCAGCCCACCCCTCCCCTCAGCCACACCCCAGTACTCACCCCGAGTCCCCGAGCCCATGTAAAAAAATGACCTGTGAAATCGAGCAGAAAATAAACGCATTAGCCAGCACAACAAGTGAGAAAGTGCTAGCAAAGCACACCAGGAAGCATCCTGTGAGGCCAATTAGTTGCAAAAAGAAAGAAAGATGAAGAAGCAGATTATGCAGAAGGAAAAAAGCAGGAAGAACTGAACCTTAAGGCGGGATGGAAAGGCTGAGAACAGAGAATATGCATGTCACCAAATCTGCCTGTGCCCCAAGTGTAATCAGGTAATAGTCTCCGCGCCCCCATCACTGGAATAGGACTTGCTAAGTCACTGAGAACACATCTGCCTCTGAAACTGGAGGTCAAGCACACAACCTGAGATGAGCCACTTTGTCTGCATTTCACGAAAGGAACAGAGAGTTCCCTCGCCTGGGATTTCTCAGCCTAAGGAGGACACCACTAGCCTGGCACCGGGCAGCAACTGCTGGGTGCCCTCCAAGGGTGCTCTCCAAGGTTATCACCATCAGTGACTTAATCTGATGGGCAGCCATCCCTCGTCTTCTCCCGCATTTTGCCTAGTTCAAGCTCTTGATGTCTTTCCCTTAAAGGAAGTATAAGCATGTGATGACACCATTTCACAGGAGCACAGAATTCAGCTTCCCGACATTCTCAGTTTCCCTTTTTAAAGACAGTGTCTGGCCCTTGTGGCTGCGGAGGTGGAGGTGTAAGAGGTGGTGGGTGATGCCTGCTGAAATCTCAGGAGCCAAAGAGGTGTCTCAAGGCAATTTCCAGCAGTTAGGGCTTCAGGGGCCTACAGAGCTCCTTGCTCCCCTTCCCATCCCCAACAAATAAGTTATGTAAGCATTAAAAGTTGTGCATTAAGATATGCAAAGTAAGAAAAAAAATGTGTAACATTTATGCAGGCTGCAGAATTTCGGAGCCTTGGTGTGGAGGACACACTGGTGTAAAGGTCCTGTTTAAAAAGGAGCCTATCCACAGGATGAAATCCAGCTTTTAGAATTTTCACATAAAAACACTATAGAAATACTCCATCAATATTAACCCTTCTTGACCTACAAGCCCAAGAAGAGGAACTAACCCCCACCTAGGGGGGTTGGCTGTGCTTTGCCTCCCCATTTTTACTGGCAAATGTAAATTCCAGCCTTCCTGAAGGAAAACAGGCCTGTTTGTTAGGCAGGTCAGAGATGTTAGCAATTGGGTTCTGGATTAGAATGTTTCCATCAGCCATCTGCTTGGGCCACTCGATACATCTCAGCAGCCCATGCCCCCATTGCCCAACCTAGCCATCTTTGAGCAGCAATAGGCCCACTTGTGGCCCGGCCTGTTCACACCATCACTTACCCCAGGGTCACCTTTCCTAATCTGCTGCAAGCTCAAGACTGTTCACAAGGCAAGTGATAGAGGAGGCAGACACTTAATATTTACATCTGCTCCCCACCTGTCAGACCACCAGAGGCACTATTTTGACTACTACACAGAGAAGTTTAAAAAAGGAAACCATGAAGGACCGCTGGGACTCACCACCTCCATCCATCAGGGTGGCTGTGGTGGACGATGGCCCAAATTGATATCATGGAAGGCCATCACTCCTCCACGGGCTGTGCTGATGGCCTTGATGAGCTTCAGCAGGAAGCAGGTGGAGACAGAGGGGGTGGCCAGCCAAAGCAGAGGCAGGGAATAAAAGGCTGGAAAGCAGGAGAGCTGGGGGGGGGGCGGTGTGTGGAGGGAGTAGAGCAAGCCAAAAAGCGGGAGGAAAGAGCCAGAATGGAGAGTGGAAGGGCAGAAGGAGAAGGAAATATGAAGTGGAGGGAAGTAGAATGAGACACCAGAGGGAGAGGCTGCAATGACAGAGACACTTAACTTTTGTTCCTGGAAGGAAGGAACTCTTGGGCAACGGCACAGAAAGGGCTGTACAGCCCCCAGCCCCTGATACTCTGAAAAGGAAGCTATCCAGAAGGGAGATCCTATATCCTTAGCAGGTGAATCAGAGCCAAGGGCCCCTAGACAGCTGTGCCAAGGTAAGGACAGTGGCAAGTGAGAAGAGATGTCTTGCTTGACAAAGAGCATCGAGGGGAGTGCTAGGAGAAGAAGCTAATTGCCTAAGGGCTAGCTAGAAGGACCAAGACTGATGGGGAGGAACTGGCCCATGCTTATTTGGAGCCTGGAAGGGGTCTATGCTTTAAAAAAAGTTACAAAGGGGAACAAGACAGACCCTTATAATAGCCAAGCCAGCGCTGTAACTAAGCAGGAATTAAAACAAAAAGCATTTGGTTGAAAGCATTATGGGTTTCTCTGGTTTATGGAACTCCTGGATCAAGGCGGCTTTGGCATGCTCACAGAGCCATTTGCATGAGAAGTTAATTTGGAATGAATGACTACAGCTGCTTCATGGGGATGTACCATAACTGGAATAGCAAAGGGACCTCGGGAGCAGCCCAGCATAGCTCATACTGCAGAACCTGAGATGTGGGATGGGTAGAATCATTCCTTGCTTTTGAAAAATGTGACTTTAATTTTTAATGGACTGCAAATTCCTGGTCTTCATGATTGCGGCCTCTGGGATGGGGACTTGTATATCTTGTACTGTTTTCTTCCCATCCACCCCTGACTTCATGGCCTTAAATCCCCAGAAAACCCATTATTGCCCTAGTTTCATCTTTTCTACATCCCATGCACCCTTCCACTCTCTTACATCAGTCCCGCACCAAAACGGTTCCAAATTCTACAGCCACCTCTTCCCACTCTCCCCAATCAACATACATTATGGGGAAATGTCAAAAGTTCTTGGCAATATCAGGCCTGTTTCACAGGTTTTAATTTTTTCTCCGTGGCACTTCATAGCAAATGGAAGCTGGCTGTCCCACAACTCAATGTTTTGCCCATTCCCAAAGCTCTGAAACATATGGCACTCTGCTCCAAACTTTATTTTCTATCCCTCCTGCCTTTCCACCTGTCCTTTTAAAAAGATGAGCCAAAATTACAATTAAAAATGAAGCATATGTGCACATTTGCATAATATCCCAGGACAAGAACACGCTTTTTACAGTCCTGGAAATCTAGCAGTTTTTCATTGCTGAATTCGAGATGAAGCTGGAATGCAAGAATTTGCTGGCTATCTGATGGATAGCCACGCAAATGTTGAATATGGTACAGAGTGCAGGATCTTGGGCCTCTTGTGATTTGAAAAGACAGACTACTAGTCATTTGGACTGAGCAGAAAAGCTTAAAAAACCCAGGGTGATGGCGGTGACTTGGCAGAGCTAACAGCAGTCAGGTACATGCAGCTTCAGTGCCCAAGAGAGGCCCCGAGGCCACACCCCTACAGTCCCCTCTCCCCACTCTCACAGTGCGTGGGAGGCTGAATTCTGCAAGCAGAATTATAGAAAGTAAGCCGATCTAGACAAATGCGTTTGATTTACATAATGCGTTTCCCTTGCAGAATTCGGACCTTTGCGAAGGGAGAGGGCATTGCTCACTCACACAGACACACACAGGCAAGCAATAAACCACAGGGTGCATCCGATGGTGCAAATACAGCCAGGGCCAGAAACAAGATCGAGGATTAAAGGGGCTTTGGCGCTCTCATGGTGTCAGTGTTTCTGCGGAGCCGCCAGGGCCACAGAAACCCCACAGGGGGAGAAAGCAAGCCTTGGTCATGGATTACCTTGTTAGTACAAGAGGAGCAGCAATGAGGCCAACACACTTTGAGACAATTGGACTAATTACCTGCCAGAGGCAGCGGGGCTGTTTTTGTGCAGGTCCTACATACAAACAACATTGTATGGTTTACTGGAAAGCAACAGAACTGTTTTGATCTCTTCCTGCCCACCCCCTCCCCTCCGCCACATTTCTCTCTACAGAATGTGTGCTACCACTACCCCCTTTCTCTCAAGCTGCCTTTGAGTTATGGGGAGAGCAGCCCCTCTGAGTCTAGCAGCAGTCGAGAGGAGGGAGTGGAGGAGAGAAATCGAGTTAATTCCCCTAATCTTCCTGGAGCCCAACAGATGGTAAGCTTAGGAGAGTGCGCCCTTACCGCTGCAGTCTCCCGCTCTGCCCCTGAAATGGTCACGGCATCAGCAAGGAGGGGGACAGACATGTTGTTACCGCACATACACCAATAGAGGCTTCAGCAGCTCACACCTGCAAGAGAGAGACAGGGAAACACACACCATTATTTATTTAGACAGCATTTTTAACACAGAAGACTCTGCAGCACTTATCTTGTTGGTCCCCCCAATAACACTGTGAGGTAGGTCACTTTTACATTCAGATGACAGAGAACTGCAGCAAGAGGCATGGGAAGGTCACCACCAAATCTGTGCAGGATGTACAAGTCCATGTCCCAAAGCCTCTCTAGTTTTGTCTCCCCCTCTCCCCACCCCCCCCATCAAACCGTCTCCCCTTGCTCTTGTATTTAAAATGAAAGCCAAGATTTTCAGAGCAAGGGTTGTAGCCCCAAAGACACAGGTTTAAAAACGACACTCTTGTCCCCTGGACCACTACAACACAATTTGCAGACACAGAGCTTTGAAGGAGTTCTTTCTACCTGGGAAACTTATTTCAGCTGACTCAGCAGTGACTAGTGGCAAAGGGACCGTCCAGTCTCCAAGTCTACAAATCAAAAAACCAAGCTGGTTTAACAAAGATTTTATATTTCTCACAAGTGCCAATGTCAAATAGTACATCTGGAGACTCAGTTAAGTTTCTAATGAATTTGAAAAGCTAGAAAGAGGGTAAAACCGATTAGACCAGGTGCAAAGAGACAAAAAGATGCACAAGATGTTCAAGAGCAACAAATGCTTTTTTCCTTTTATTATTATTAATATCATTATGGGATTGTTATTATTACTATTTCTTGTTGGCAAAACCTTTAATGTTTATTAATACGCGTTAACTGAATGATAATATATGGCCAATGGAAATGGATTGTTTGTTCCCATTCCTTTGCTATAAGACTGAGGTTATGATACTGAATGATAAGGTTCACTGTTTGTGGTGTAGCAGATTGAAGATTTAATAATACTTGTAATGTTTGAAAGAGTGCTGTATAGGTATAATCTGCAATTGGATTTATATCTGGATATTTGGTTTGTTCTTACTGAAGTTTAATATAATCCTTCCCCCCTCCTTCTTTTGCTATTCTCCTTTTTTCCCCCCTCAGAATACTGTAATGTTAGAAACTGAAGATTCTGATTATGTTGTTGGTGGTGTTTCATTTATAAAAATAAAATAAAAATAAGATTTAAAAAAAAGAGAGCAACAAATGCTTTAAGGCCCAAACCTTTTCAGGTGGTACAGCTCTCCCTGTTAGAGGAATATTCAATACAAAATAAAGCTCTATGTAAAGGAGAAGCGCTCACATAGGCCAAGCTGCCGTAGGTTTCACTGTACTTGGAATACTAACCACCAAGTATTCTCCTGAAGGATTCATCTATACATGCTCAGATTCAGATTATTCATAGCTTTTGCGCAATACATTTTCCGTACAGCTATTACAGTCTACCAGTAAACCCGAGTCACAGCCTTTTGAGATCTATAACAGATTATGTAGTCAAAAAGCATAGTTCTATAGCACAATATTCTATCCCCAAATACCACTGATTGGGGATTTTCCTAGATAGCTTCCCTAGACAATATATTCAATTGCCAACCTGCTCTTAAGAACTACAAAAGTTGTTTCACTAGTATTTTATTAAAAGCTACTTTCCAATAATTTATGTATGGATCTATTTAAAATATGGAATGGACAGAAGAGTAAGAAATACTAGATTCCCAAGTGAGAAAAATACAAAACCAAGAATGTGTGTGTGTGCACGTGTACACACACACACAATCACCCCTAATATGCTAAGAACTGGCTATCATGTGCTAGCTGAGCTTCCCCAATTTCTCAAAGTTGGCAGAGGGAGTGATCCTATGACCACCAGACACTGTCTAGAGGGCCATAGGATTTTAGTTTCTGGGAACCAAGGTCAGAGAGAGCCAGGGCTCCAGACACATTTCCCAGAAACCGCACTCCCCACCCCCTCCCAGCCAGCATGGTTTGCGCTGTGCTGGCTATGACTCCGTGCTCGGAAATGGAGTGGGGAGACAGTGAAAAGGGGGTGGTCCTGGGGGCGGGGAGGAAACTATGGAAGCCATGTTACACAGCTTCCTATGTGCCACACAGCCTCCTTCCCTCCCCCTCCCCAAAGCCACAGGAAAACAGCCGAAATTGGCCATCTAGCCAAAAATGCAGGGTGGCCAGAGCATGGAGGTGAGGATTGCCTCCATGCTATGGCCACCCTGCACTGGATACTCGGCAGCCTCCGACTTCAGAAGCTGCTGACTATCTCAATAGGATTGTGCCCTTAGATGCTTCTCAGGATGCTTCCAAATGTTTTCTAGCTGCTGAGAGGGAGACGGGCACAGGACACTGATTTCATTATTCCTCCTCCAACCCCGGCTGGGTTTCTTTACAACAGTAGCGGGCAAATTGTGGTCCTCCAGATGTCGCTGGACTGCAACTGCCGAGGGATAAGCATTCTATAACATTTTCTGTAGAACTATGGTCAACCAGATTTCTGCTTTTTAAAATAAACGTTATGGTACTCAACTTAGGGCTACTTCACATGCTATTTTTGACATGCTTCTGATGATAATGCACATGATGGCTTCCTTATCATGTTGCTATGTGACACAAGATTACTTTCAGATGTTAGGAATTTTGGGGGCATAGATTTATTTCCATTACATGAAGGAGGCCCTTGGATGAATACATTTAAAGTTGACTTAACAGGGAAAAGTAAATTAAGGCTTCAGTCAGTACAATTTTACCCCTGTTAAAAAGGGTAATGAAAAGCAAATGTGCTAATGAAAACTGCAGTTTAGACCCGTTGTGGTAGCAAAAACCTCATATAGGGCCTAGGGACAGGAAGAATGGCTTTGTGCTTTTGACTGGAAACTGATGGCTCCGGGACGGGAGAGTAGGCTGGGCTCACTAGAAGAGAAACACTGAGGCCAGGACTAGACAGCAAGCAGTTCTTCAAAGCATTCTGGGATGGATCCCAAGTTCAAAGAATTTACAAAATCCCAACAGATGTAACAAATGTCAAGTGCTTGTGTCTTCAAAGCTATGCTTGGTGGGAGGGAACAGGGCAAAAGCACTAAGGAATGGAAACAAGGGGCCAAGTACAAAGAAGCCAGAGTTACTTGTGGTGTCCCCCGCCAACTCTGAGGAGATTCCAAGACAATCAAGACTTTTTAATCCAATAATACTGATCTATCATATGTATTAATATGCAAATTAGGTTTCTTATGTTAAATACAATGTGCAAATTAACCAGCGGCCATAATCACTTCCAATGCAAAACGGGCTGCATTTCTAGACCCCCATCATACCAAAAAACAGTTGCGCGGTGACTAGGCTACAGAAGTGACTATTTGTTCTGCCTTCCCATTCTTCCAGCTCAAACTATTGGCTGTGGGGGAGAAAAGATTCCATCCTGCTGCCTGCCTTTTCCCAGCCCTTGAAGGCCCAACCAGCTGGCAGCATGCCTGCGCAGTGCCTTGAGAGAGAGATGAAGTTAGCATGAAGTTAGCCTGTACCACATGCTTGGGTGACTAAATTTCAGAGGGTTAGCTGTGGGAGCTGTTGGGGGGGCAGGGGAAGGAAATGCTGTAGCACCTTAAATGTCTAACAAATGAGTCCTGAAAAAGTCTCGCAAGCTAAATGGTCAGCTTGAGGGATGCTTAAACATTCTCCTACCTCAAGTAAGAAGGAGCTCCCAGTCCCAGCTCCATGATAATCTTTTCATGGGAAAGCAATGTCTTGCTTCAAGACGGAGTCCTGTACTTTTCACTGAAAAGACTCCCTGATTCGCACCCTGTTTGTACACATGCATATATTTTCCTTTGTGCCTGCTTTGTAAACATACATTTAGCTATCAGCAGTAGTCAAATCAGACAAGCTGGAAGTTTTACATATTGTACTGAAAACATTCCAGATGGATTAACAAGCCGAAACAGCCTTTGCAAACAGAAAGTATTTTTGTGTGTGTCTAGCATTAGTCCACCTCTCCACATAGACAGGCATTTGTGGCACAGACAGCCTGAAAGACCAGCTTCCTCCCGTTTACAAAAATTTCCCTGTCTGGTTCTTACCAATAACATGGATTAAGGAATTGTACTGTTCACCTACAACCTGTGATACTTTTATTATTTACTGCATTGATGTGCTGCCTTTCTGCAAAATACTCAAAGCAGATTATAATTTAAAACATTAAAATGAGAGGGAACAGAGATGGGGAATTGGTGGCCCTCCAAATGTTGAACTACAACTCCCATCATCCTTGACCATTTGCTATACTGACTGGGGAACTGTAGTCCAACAACATCTGGAGGGCCACAGATTCCCCACTGTGAATTTTTTAAAAAGACAAAACAATCAAACTGCAGAATCCTCTAAACAATTGGTGGTCTTTTCAGAGGCTAACGGCATTTGCTCCCACGTCTGGCTTTCTCTCCCCTACATACCTACATAAAGTTTATGGGAGCATATGGCCATTTGCACACTCCTCAACAGACTCTGCCTTTCCAGATCAACAAGACACTTCTTAGGACGGGGTGCAGAACCTCAGACCCGTGGCCCAAATCTGATCCTCCGAAAGGTCCCAATCCTGTCCTCTGGGGTCCCCAGAAAGCTATGCCCCCTTCTCCTGGCCCCACCCTCCTTCACCCAATCATCTAAAAGAGTTAATTGCCTCTCCTTAGCTACTGGCAGTAAGAGCTTTAAGCAAAAATATGGTGGCATTTCATTGTTTTGGCCACACCCCTTTTGCCTTTGGCCTGACCCACCACTAGCATGTGCCCCCCAAGAACGTCTCTGAAATGGAATTCTGCCCTCAGGCTGAAAGAAATTCTGCACCACTGGCTTAGGAACTTAGTGAGTAGAACCACAACTTTCAGTAAGGTCCTGACCATTTGGTTATCATGCCCGCCCTGGACCTCTTCTCTCCACAAAATGACATGCTTTGCAACCTTGAGAATGCTAGTTCTGCTGTCGACACCAAACTCTGTGGACCCCCTGTCCCCCTGCTCCTGAGCCTGTCAACTCCTAGCTAAGAGTTTACACCTCTTTGATGAGCTTCCCCGTGACATGTCTTCTAGAAGGCCTTGGGAGGCACCACGTGAAGGAGACAGAGGGAGTCACTTGCTTACGCTGAACCGCAGCATAAAGATTGTTTGTTTTAAGCATGGGATTCACATCCCAGCAAATCCCTCCTGCATCCCAACATCTGAAGGGTTAAAATGAGCTTTTGCCTACTTCCATAGCATCAGTAAAGGACAAGGCTATTTATATAATTGCTGATAACAATGCAGGGGCACAAAGATTCAAGAGCCTGCGGTGCCTCGGTTACCACTGGAGCAGTGCTACTGCTGACGCAACCAACAGCAGGAAAAACAAGGACAATGCCCGATGGCTGCTTACTTGGGTATGACTATGGTCACAAAGGCCAAGCAAGTATCAAGCCATTTCCATATTGCCAGTACATCAGACAGCTTGTTGTTACCCTAATTGTGTAATACAATCATACCATCCTACTGCCACCAGAGGTCACTCAGAAGAACAGGACAGTGTCACACAGCCAGGAGCTCTGGAAACTGCATGATGGGGTTGCCCATAAAAGCTTGGCATAGACTCCAGAAACCTGATACTACCATCAAGGGTCTCAGCTTTCATTTAAAAACAAATGTCTAGCCATCACACTTGCAGAGGAAACTCCCGTTCTGGTTTCCTCCATAACAGAGATACATTGCTAGGAACAGACCATGAAGGAACTTGACAATGGACATTCCTTTCTTAGTGCACCCATCAACCACACTCCACTGTTTCCTAGCCCATGCTCCTGTGCCATTGTTGTGAGCCCACATCCTTCTTCCCTAGCCTCACAGGAAATATAAAATACACATAAGTGTATGAAAAATACTCTTCAAAAAAAGAGAGTTGGACAGCTTTGTTTGCATGCCCAACTTGCATAAATGTATGCCACTCACAGGATTTGGCCTTATTAAGCACAGAATGTTATTGCTCCAGCTTACAAGAACTTCCATCTCTATCACAATAGGATACAGTTGCTCTTTGATTAACCTGAAGCATCTTGTTCTGGTTGTTGTTTTTTCTCATCATGAAACTGCTCTTTGCTTATGGTACACTCTGGTGTGGATTGCAAGGGTGGTCTGCAGTGTCTTTGTGCAGCCAAGTTGAGAGAAAGGGAAGAGTAAACTAGATGATGCTCTGGCCATTCCCCCTCCAATTTAAAGTGCTGAGCAATCCCCCAGGAACAGTGGTAGGCAACCTGGCACCCTCCAGATGTATTGGATAACAGCACCCATAATCCCTGAACATTGCCCATGTTGACTGAGGCTGATGGGAATTGTAGTGCAAACCATCTGGAGGGCACCAGGTTGCCTACTCCTGCCCTAGAGGCAGGTATCAACAATATGCGGCAGTTCTGCCTTCCTGACACTGCTGTACTCCCTCCATCTTAGTCTTAATCTGGAAGGAGTTGAGCTTTCATAGTCCCACCAATCCAGTTCTTAACTTCCCCACTGAGGTTACAAACACAAACCTGCCACTGCATTCCACACATGAACATTTGATACCGGCCTGTAAACTTAATGGGATCAGGGCCTACCAAACTTGTTTATCACAGACGATCATTTTTGAGCCTAAGCAAAAATTAAGAAGGAAATGACTATGCAATGTGATATTCAAGGCCACGATCCTACACAAGAATTAGGTGCACTTAAGCCCACTGAAAAGCAATGGACTTAAGGTTGCCTAATTCTATGTTGGGCTGTGACTCAAACTGCTATGCTTATAGAAAATGTGGGGATAAGAAGCTGAAAAGGCTGGGATAGAAAGTAGCAGGATTCCCCAACCCTATGGGCAACCCTATTTTCTCATGTGGAAAAGCCATGTGAAAGATACAGCCTCCAACAGTTAAGAAACCACTATCTCTTCCTGCTCAGAGATCCATGGGACAGCCTCATTTATGAGGAACAGCCCAGGAGTGCAAGAGAGAAAATTAACTACTCCTTTGTCAGGGCAGAAAATTTCCAGGTCCCTGATCATCTGTGTATTAAAAACATACAGTAAAACAGACACTAGCATCTCAGAACTTAGTATTCATTTTCACCCCTAAATAAGGTAGGAATCTAATACTGGTACCCAGCTAACTAATCCTCCCCCCACCCCAGTTTTGCATACTACATCAGATCAGAGCCACTCTCACTCCCCTTTAAAAAAAGGAAGTAGTACTTCTGTGGAAGGCCTGCAAACAGAAAAATTGAAATTAGTTTGTCAAATCTAAGAACTGGAAGAGGGGTGGCATTTTACATACCCTCATGCTAAACCAGCACCTGCATGAGCAAGGTAGTTTTCCAAAAAAAGGAGTTTGCCTTGAATTTATGACCACTCAACACTTAACACAAAACTTACAGCATCACTGAAATCAGCTTACCACAGAATTAGTGACCAGAATAATCCAACCTTTTTTTTTTTTTAAGGGATCCAGTAAACTACAGGTTAATTAAGGTAACTGCTGTCCCTGAACCTTATTGAGGGTCAGAATTGTTAATCACAGCCTGGTAATCATAGGCAACTAGGAATTCTACGAACTGGGGTGGGCTGCTAGAGCGATGCAACCCCCTTCATTCTCAGAATAGGAATGCAACTCTCTGTCCCTCCTCTGACAGCCCCCAAGGAGACCAGGAACACTTTTTTTTTCAGGGTAGTGACTTATGCGTAGTTATTTACAAGACTGGTTAAACATAACAGCAGAAGGATCAGCAGAGGAAGAATCAGGATGGCTTTTGCAAAACGACGTCTTGCCTTGTCACTTGTTGAGAATTCACTGAGAGTGCCAAACATGTAGATATGGTATACCTACTAGACATATAATTTTGTCAAAAGCTTTTAGAAATAATGTAATGACTTTCCAAAATCTTTTAATAAAGGTTGTCAAAGACTCCTAAGAAAGAACTGAGCAGTCATGAAATGTGGACAGGTCCTTTTATGGATACCTTAACTGGTTAAAAAACAGGAAACAGACAGCAGAAATAAAATGTCAGTTTTCACAATGGCGGGAAGTAAACTAGCTTCTCTTACTTCTGAATTAGGAATGGTGTTACTTAACCTATTCATAAATTCTTTGAAGCCATGGTAAACAATCGAGATAGCTATAGAAAATGCTGTATTATTCAGGATGGTAAAATTCCAAGAAAAGAAATGGAAAATAGAATAGCAAGTTATCATTAACGTCATTATAAAAATCTGTAGTGAAGCCACAATTAGAATACTAAATATATTTCTGATTATTCCATCTTAAAAAGGACATCATAAAGCTGGAAAAGCTAGAGAAAGGGAAACATAAAATGATCAATAAAGGAAGGGTAAGGATATTGGGGCATTCATCTAAGGGAAGACATGACAGAGGTTTAAAAATTATGAATACGGCGGGAAAAAATGGACCTATCTCTCCCTCTCATATAATGCTAGAACACAGTCACAATGAAGTTGATCAGCAGTAAGGTCAGGACACAGAAGAAGAACGTGACTTACCACTCTTAGCAATCCTATGGGCCCTGAGCATGTGTCACAAGGACCATAGGATAGTTTGGAGACAGCGTTCTGACCTCGGAAGGGGGAGATCCAACCCTCTTTCCCCAGTCCCTCGCAGCCAGAAAAGAGAGAACTGCGGTGGCTGCCCTCCAAAGTCAGAAAAGTGACTTCGGAGAAGGAAAGGTAGCATTCCGGTGGGTGAGGACAGGAGGAGACTGAAGAGGCCAGGATACGATTTATCCTGAGCCTCCTCCAACCGCCTTCCGTCTCCCTCTGAAGCAACCTCATAAGACAGGCTGAAAAGCCCGTTTAGCAAAGAATTAAAGAACAGAGGGCCCCTCCCACCTTGCTAGCTTCAGCCCGGCAGGGGATAGGAATCTCATAAGCCTCCGAGTTCTCGAAAGACCAGTGAGGATACAATCGATGGGCTTGCTCTCTCAATTAGGTTTATAAAATTCACTGCTACACAATGTGGCATTAGCCACTAATTTAAGATGACATTTTAAAAGAATTCGACAAATTGCTGGCTCTTAGCAATGGCAGCTAGCTGGAACCTCCATGTTCAGAGGCAGTATATCTGCCTCTTGTTGGAGACAGCTCTCACAGAGCAGCCTTCCCCAACCTGGTGCCCTCTGGATGGGGTTTAATCAGCCTCAGCCAGCCAGGAACAATGTTACTTAACCTGTTCATAAATTATCTGGAGTCATGGTAAGCAAACTGGAGGGCACCAGGTTGGGGGAAGGCTGTTCTGGAGCCATCTCACTAGCCACAACTGGAAACAGAAATCTGAGCTCAAGGTAGCTTGTAGTAACCCTACAAAGCAATTCTATGTTCCTATGTCTCGTATTCTTTGATGAGAACAGGAGAATCAAATGGACTGGAAAAAACAAGCATTCCTTGCCCACATTTGAGTGAATGGTGGGGGAAGCAAGCTGTTCAAATGGTGAATGGGATTTCATGTTCTCTGCTCATTCTCTATTAAACAAAGGGAAGCCATGCAATATTAATAAAAAAGCTTGTTCAGTAATGACAGCACTCCAGAGCCAAGCACAGCCCCAACAAGCTCCAAAGCAAACTCAAGTCCAAAAACGACAGTAACATAGTCTCTTTATTAGGACCAACTAAATGTTGCAAAGTAGTAAGTGAGCAAGCTTTCAAAGAACCTGAAAACCTGCTCAGTACTCTATGGCATTTATCAGGCCCTAATAAAGGTTCTGTGCTACTGGTTTTGGATTTTTTTTAACAGACCAAACAGCTACCTGCAATTTTTGCCTGCCACTACAAATAAGTATCTCTATCACCTCCTGAACAGGATGTCTTCAGTATAAGTTTGCTTGGAATCAGAGAGCAACTCTTTAACCCTTTTGCCCCAAAACACTGATATTCCCCCAATATAGATTCCTTAGCTATAAACAAAACCACAGAGATTCAAAATTATTCTTTCGTCAGCCATCTTTTTAATAAGACAGGAGTAGGTAAACTGGTGCCCTCCAGATGTTTTGGACTACAGCTCCCATAATTCCTGACCATTGCCTATGCTGGCTGAGGCTGATGGGAATTATAATCTAAAATATGTGGAAGGCACCAGGTTGCCTGCTCCTGAATAAAGATATACATTTCCTATACGGCATGTAAGCCATCAAGTTGGAAGATGCACAATTCGCTACTGGGCCAGGTTTAAGGTTTTGTTATTGGTGTATAAAGCCCTAAACAACTTGGGACTAGGACATCTGAGAGAACGCCTTCTCCCCTACCAACCTGCCCGATCACTGAGGTCATCAGATGAGGCACTCCTGGTGGTTCTGCATGGACCTGCAGACTGTTTGGAGTCCATTCAAAGTACTGCCTTAGGGAGCAATCCTATGCGGATAGGCAGCTGCCTCCAAACTCAGAGGTGACTTCCTATCCAATGCACGGCAGGAGAAGTGTGGAGGGGATCCTCTCTTCCACACTCCAGCTGCCCTGCATTCATGGTTAGGCAGCCGATTTCAGCTGTCTAGCCATGGGATGTCAGAGCACAGGGTGGGGAGGCTGGACGACGCATAGGAAGTGTCGTACCAGGACTTCCGCACCCCTTGCCCCTGGGAACGCTCCCTTTTCCCCGCTCCACGCTGCTCTTACGAGAACAGAGCCAGGTACGATCTGTACTGCCTATGAGGCGGCAGGGGAGGGGGCGGAAAGGCAGTTCTCTGGGAACCAACCTCAGAGCACAGGCTCCAAGGTCGGTTCCCAGAAACCGAGCAATCCTATGGCCGTCTAGCCACTGTCTGGCAGCCATAGGATTGCGCCTTTAGTGTACTGGCTCCCTCTTTATGGAACTCCCTGCTTTTTGATGTCAGGCAGGCACCAATGTTTTATTTTCGGTGCCTACTGAATACATTTTTATTTAAACAAACCTTCCTTGACTAACCAGCCACAGTTTGATTAACATAATTTGATTTTAAAAGATTTTAACTCTGTACTTTTGATTTTTTCTTTCCCTTCCTTTTATTGTTCACCACTCAGAAATGTTATTGGATGTAGAGCAGTATATAAGTCTTGTAAATAAATAAATTCTCCATACCATAAAATGCTCCAAGTTGCATGCCTGAGATTTGTAAAAAAAAAAAAAAAGAAGAAGAAGAAGAAGAAGAAAAAAGAACTATGCTCAAGAATGAATTATTTCCCTCAAATATTTTCCACACATCAGCATATTGCTGTAATGGACCCAACTAATATTACATGTAATCAGCAGATGAGATTCATTACCAACAGAAGTGCTAATGGCCAATTTAGATGGCTTTTAAAGAGAACCAGACAAAATCATGAAGGACAAGGGTTAACAGCAGCTACTAGCCACAACAGCTCCACAGAACTTCCATGTTTAGAGGCAGTATAACTGCGCACAAGATAGTGGAGAGAGACAAAGAGTAAGGGCTATAGCTTCCATGCACTGCTTATGCGCTTCTAGAGGCATTTAGCTGGATAGCACTGGAGATAGAATGCTGGTAGAAAGGGACCTTGGTCTGATCTACCAAGTCTATTTTTGTGTGCCCTAATAAAGAACACTGTGCCATACATCTTCAACCAAAACCACAGCCTGATGGCATTATAACCAGCTGTGATTTTCATGAGGAAACTTTTGCCACCTACGAGCCAAACTACAACTTCTAGCATGTAGTCTTAACTACAACTAAAGCTGCAGTCTTAAGCACCCAGACTTGGAAGTTCAGTGAGACTTCCAAGTAAACATGTTTAGGATTAGGCTTTATGTCAACTAAGGATTAAGATACTCAGATTTGCGGACAATTTCCAAACACCATAGCTACTATCCCTGCCTAGGAGAGTGTGCTTGTCTCTTTGAAACTTGAGAATCCCAGTTGTCAAGACCCTTTTCTACTTCTTATTGATACCGAGATCAATTTGAATGCCTGATGGCAAAAGTTACAATGTAGTTTTCAGTGTCTATATTACAGTTCAGGGGTAGACTAAGTGGCGCTCTCTAGATTTTTTGGACTACAACTTCCATAATCTGATCATTCACCATGCTGGCTGGGGCTTATGTGAGTTGTCAGCCAAAACATCTGGAGGGCACCACATTGCCTACCCCTGCTGCAGTGAAAGCTATTTTGTTTCAATGAGCCTTTGGGTACAGCTGTTTTTTTAAATATGACTACTGAAACGTGTATTTTTATGCTGCTGTCCTAATTTGTTTTTATATATTATGTTGTTTTACGTTAGTTGCAAATCAGACATTATTACACAATGGAAAGGCAGCGTATATATGCTTTTAATAGTAAAAGCTTTGACCACCTCTGTTCGAGGGAAAAGGGAAAAAATACAAACTGTACCCAATCTACCATGCCAAGTAGTGATGCTGGGTACTTACGCAGAGTGAAGATGGTACAAAGTGAATAAATAACATCAATTCATAACAGTGCCTAAAATATACCAGGCATAAATAGTTAAAAGTACTCCAGTCTTTGCCCACAAGCTCACAATCAAAATGTGATTTACATGAGATACAGCAAGATGCAATAGACCTCAACCTAAAACCACTAGATTTTTCCTGAAGAATGCCCTTCCTACAACCCCCAAAAGACCATCTGGTTGCTTCTGCGATATTTTTTTTTTTTTTTACTCTTTGGCCCAATAGATACAAGAACCTTCCCTTGAGTTACCAACATCTCAGACTGTCTGAAGGGGCTGTTTTCACATAGTTCAATCGCACCCCACCCAGGTTTCCCCCATTCCTAGTCATACCCAGGCTTCTGGCCCAATACCGTCAGCAGTTCCCAGTCCAGATCCATCCCCACTTTCCCCATCCCCTTTTCTCTTAGAATGACCATGCACCGGGTGTGTGTGTGTGCTCCTAGCTGTACTTAAAAAAGGAAGTTTAAAGGGGGCAACTCCACTGTGTAGAGATGAGGAGAAGTCCCTCTTCAGGAGGGCAAGAACCCTGCCTTTCTTTGCATCTGGGCCACGCTACCCCCTCCCCTAGCCACGGCTCCCTCAACATCTCCTCACACCTGAGCTCCCTTGCTCCCTTCAGCCTTGACGTCCAACCACTCCCCCTACAAAGAACACGAAGAGAGGAGAAGCCAGCCCCGCAACCCTCCCCTCCCAGCAGGTGCCACACCCTCGTCGCCCAGCCACCCTTGCAGCCTCCAGCCCACGCCGCTCCAAGACCCCCCCACCCCCCCACCCCACACGCCCGGGGCCCTCCGCATCCCCTTCCCCCGCAGACACAGCCCGGCCCACCCCTCCCCATTCATAAGCCCCCTGCCCAACGGCGCCGTAGTGAGGAGACGCCCGGCCGCCCACCGCGGCGCGAGAGCGGGGCCCGTCCCAACTCGCCTCAGCCGCCCCTCTCCTTCCTCGCCTCTTCCTTCCCGTCTCGCCACCCGGCTTCTGACTGAGGGACTCAGTCTCGAGCTCACCAGCCCGCCCCGGAACTTCCGCCGCCAGCCCGCGCGAGGTAGGTGGGCGGGCCCGCCCAGACTCCGGGCCCGCCGGAAGTGACGGCATAACGCCCCACCCGACTTGTGCGGAAACCGGAAGGCGGGTAGCCACCGGGGCGCGGCCATCTTGGCGGCCTGAATGGGCTCCGTAGAGCTTGTTCTTCGAGGCCGGGCTCCCCCAACTTGGTGCTCTCCAGGGAGGGTTGAACTACAACTCCTATCAGCCCCCAGCTGGCTGGGGAGTTGTAGTCCAGGGCACTAGGTTGGGGAAGGGTGCTTCATGCCAATTAATTTTGTGTTTTGTTCTTTTAAAGGCAGGCTGCCATTACCATTTTCACGCCATTCTTTTAGTAAACAATCGTAGCGTCATTGCTCATGTTTAGGGGTGATAATAATAGGATTAGGGCTTTTTGTTGGTAATCGGAAATGGAGATAATAATAGCATTTGATGTTTATTTTAAGTTGCTAATTTATAATTATGATGGTAAACAGCAGCATCGGCATTGTTATTTTTGCACTCTTAATAATATTAACACGTGTTTGTGCTTGCTGTACTTTGTCATAACGTCTCCCATGTAACTAATTCTGTTTTTTCACTAAGGGGTTGGCAGCCTGTCCTGCCTTTTTTTTTTTTTTTAAACAATACTCACATTTACCTGTTAATTGTACAAGGTTGGCAGGTTAAATTTTGCCTATCTGGATTCTGGCATTGTTCTTGTGAGAGTGTATAAGAAATATAACTCTGAAGTTAATGTACCAAAGCTTTTTGGCAAACTATTCTGCTAAATTCCATGGAAGTGGCTTGCTCACAACCATCACTGAGCAAGTGGTTATGAAACAAGTTTGCCTATGATTCTATATTTTTTCTCCTTCATATGAGTATTAGCATTCTTACTCCACTTCATACATTAGCCTAAAATAAGTGTACAATTACAACTTTTAAAAACTGTACACCTAAAAATATAAAGTTGGAATGCAAATATATTTTGAATACATTATCATCCTAGAGGTAGAGCGCCCGATTTGGCTGTAGCTGCCTGTTGAGTGCACACTGGTGGCAACTGAGGGTTTACTGCTCTGTAACATTTAAAATGCAACTTACAGCACAATCCAATGCATGTTTACTCAGAAGGAAGTCCTGCTGTGTTTAAAAGGGTTTATTCTGAGGTAAGCATATAGGATTGAGTCCTAGTTAAGAACTGGCTGTTGCCAAGCCACTGTGCTTGCAACTTAGAGGGACGCTGGTTCTCTACTTTTTCAGAAAGTACAAAATTAGCATGAAATGCTGTAAGGTGTGGCAATGGCCACTACTTTAGATAGCTTTATTAAAGAGGATTACACACATTCACAAGGGATATGTCAAATCCACACTTCGTAATCCTACAAGCTAAATCAACCATTGATGTTCATACATAGAACTCACTGGTGAGTGCTGGGGCAGGGGTGGACAACCTGCAGCTCTCAGCCTAATTTCAAAAGCCCTCTGCAAGCAATCAGTTCAGACTTCTGGCAAGAGCAATCTGTCCTTCCTCCACCAGGCTGGCAGAAAAAGAGAAAAGTGATGGCTCTACCCACTTTCGCCTCTGGCCACAAGTGCTGCTAGCACACAGCTTACCCTCCAAGGAATTGTGGCCCTTGGGAGAGAAAAAAAAGGTTCCCCACTCCTGCACAGAGACAATATAGGAGGGTTGCTGCTAGTTTCTGTCCTGCTTCCATCCTGCATCAACAGTCACAAGTAATCAATTTGAGACCAGGGCCAGATCTACATCTTGTGTCAGATCATTAAGATCTCATCATGATAACGCTATATCCTCTTGTGCATTTATACCTCATAGGACACACAATGACATTAGTTGCGGTATTTTGGATAATGTGGAATAAAAAGCAGGAAATCATACTACAAAAGTGTATACAAAAGTGGTATATCGGATGTGTAATGTGCCCCAACAGTTATCAGTGCTCTTCAATACTGCTATAAAGCAGTAGTGTAGATCCAGCCCTGAAGGCATTTCTAGAACCAGTAGTGGTCCAAGTGCTGAAAAGATGAGACCCTGGTTCAAATCCCCACCAAGTCATGATGCTTACTGAGTGACCTTGGGCCAGTTACTAAGTGTTCTAACGAAAGGGACACAGACATGTTCTTTGCCATATTTATTAGAAAACATTAAGCCACATCAATTAGAAAGTTGTCCCTAAAAGAGACAAACATCTAGGTTTTAGCTCTCTCAAGTTTTAGACACACAGATGAAGCTGTTAGAAATCAGCAAGGACTCTATTGAATGATGCTTATGGAAAGGCATGCAGTGGTTTGGTGCACAGCCAAATCACTACTGCCCTGTATGTCACATTAACACACTTGGAAATCAGCCAAGAGCCCACCTAGAACATCAGTATCTTATCCACTTGTATAAACTACATTCAAAAGCCAGAACAGAATCCAAGATTGTGCAACTGTCCCATATCAAGTTGCCCAACAACCTCACACCTCACGTATGCCAGCATTGAAAGTAACAGCTAAAGAGGGAGTTCACTGACTCAGGAAACTTCTGACCTAAAACAGATATTAGATAGTTAAGACAACCACTGGCAAGCAGGCAAAGGCCAATATTTTCAAAACCTACTTCTTCGATACTTAATAGGTCCCAAGCCATGATTGTCCTTAGCAATAGCGTGATTTTGTACCCATCTGCCAAACCTTGGGTGCCTTGCTTTTCCAGAACGGACATACACCCCCCACAAAAGAATGAAAGCTACAGCGCTCATTATAGCCTCAAGTATTCCACATCCTTCCAAGTCTGCCCAACGGCCTGTTGCTGCACGAGCCACTGCAGTTAGGAAATAAAGTGTGTCTGCGGTGTGATCTGATCAATTTTGTGGTCAGCTGGGTTTGCTGCCGCTTCATAGTTGCAGATGGTCACTTCATGTCGATGAGGCTGCACAAAAACAAGATAAAGACTTCTTAAGATGCTACCTTGTAAATCCTTGAAAGCTGGAACGGTAATTTGATCCTCTTTCCATTTAGCACCAACACCATTCTCCAGACCTGTAGATCTTGCCCACCATTTAATACTATACAAACACTCTGAATAACTTGCGCTTGCTTTGAGGAACTTTAGATTGATGAGAATCCGGGCTTTTAAGAACTAAGCCTTTTCAGTGCCCACCCAACCAAGCTAGCATGCCTTGCCATCACTCAGGTTTGCTGGGTGCACAGCTCAAAATGGCAGGATGATTGTCAATACCAGCCTCTGCCTGTTTAGCAGGGGAGAAGGAGCTACAGCTGCTTTAGTTACAACCCCCACCACAATTTGGTGGAGGGAGGCAGAGAAGAGTTGAAAGTAAACATGACAAAAACAAGAATTTTTAGACTGTGCACTAGAAGAGTCCCTATTTTAGATCTTGGGCCACAAGATATACATTCAAACAGCCACAACAGATCCTGGACTAGCTAAACACAGGAAGCCTTGAGGCTAGTTTTATGCCAGTCATTTGGTAGATGTATGAAAATGGCAACTAGTTGGAAATTAAGGGCATATTGCAGGCTTGCAAATAACCACTCACCTAGTCACCTGTGAGGAATAACACCACCAACAGGAAATGAGGCAGGAAAGCTTTTGTTAAATGGAAGAGAACTGGCTCTTTTACAATGTGTTACAACTGACTAATGGAGGTTCAGGCAGGCAAATATGGGAGCTAGTAACTTTTGCACCTATCTGCAAGGCTAGCATACTTATATTAATGTCTCTTCCAGGCTCCTCACCATCACCATATCAAACAACACTAGGAAGAACGAAGGGTCAAGTACCTAGGAAGATGCTAGGACACAACAGTTACATTTAAACCTTATCCATATTTTAATGTAGATGGACCTTAGGTATGAGCCACTGCGCCAGACTTTCACAGGCCCGGCCACTATACCAACATAGCTGTTAGCAAACACACCCAATGGGAAGAGGAACACTGCACGTAAGCACCTCGAGTTGTCACATTCGTTTTGCACCCAGTCTGGATCTATACCAAGTGTCTCTGCTCAGAAGGTCACACAAAATTGCAGGTAACTTGGCTCCTCTTCTCCCAGAACCATCTTCTTAATGGTATAAGGAGATAAGATCAATTTGTGTAACTTTAAGAACTGGTACCTGGATTTGTTTGCTTTCCTCCTCCCTCCCTATTTCTTTTCTATTGTGTCCATTAAACTGTAAACACATGGGCAAGGACAGCTTTGTTTTAGATCTCTGTACAGCACTTAATCTGTTTAGTCAATCATAAATTTAATAATGATGATAACGTAAGCAGAGCTGTATGGCCCTCCTTCCTCATCTGCACATGCACGCTTTCCAATTGTCATCTCAGCCCGCATACTTACTTCTGTCCATTCTCCCCTCAGGCCTATATAAAAGATCTTTGTTGTCTCAGCGCCAAAGTTTTTGGAGAAATGGATGGAGAGATGATGAACATTTGAGAAACGAGCAATTCTGGAAGAGAAAAAAGTGTGAAGTTCTGCATAAAAATTGATACACACAAGAGATTACATTCTGGACTCTGGAGCAGCAAAGGCTATCAGTTCATCACACAAGGATGGAAAATCAGGGTTTTGGGGGCCTAAACACAACGTCTCTGCTACTCTCAGGAACTGGCAAAGCCTGAACAGAAAAGGAACACTTCGCCTTTCTGGCTGTATCTATAGTTGGAGGACTTTTGGCTGTTTCAGCAAACAAATCAGGGCATACATGCCAGCAGCGCTGGCCTCCTTGTGCGAGTCCTACCACTTGCTGATCCAAATGTACGTTTCCAAAATGACTCCCTTATCAGACATGGCCTTTTAAAGCTACACAATTCACACCATGATGTTTTTTACCTGCACCACTCATGGCTTTTAGAGACTGTTTTGCTGTCTGCAAAATATGTGTCATAGTTCTTTATAGCATCCCCCATTTAGAGGGCTTCTGGTTCTCTTCTTGAAATCCCAGTGTTGACAGCATCAATAACATAAATTACTACATTTCCCTTGCTACCTTTCTTCTTCTGTTTGAAAAAAAAGTGCATGCTGGGGCAGGGGGGATGGACGGACGGACATGGGATTCATGCTGCTTTGGAGCCAAGTTACTCAGAAGTTTAATTCCTTCAGACCCACAGCTGCAACTTCCCGAAACTCACAAGTTTCCTCAGTGTTCCATTCCAGAAAAGAAAGTCTTATTACCTTTGTTCTGTTGTAACAGCAAAACATCCCCATGAAATTTCTGTTCCAATACTATATTTGAGTATGATTTTATTAAAAGACTTTTTTTAAGCTGCTTTCAGAGCCTCTGGGGGCTGTTAAGTGGGATGTAAGTATTCTAAATAAGTAAGTAAGTGAATGTGGATCTCTCTCACACATGGAAGCAAGCAACCTCATGACCTATTTGTTTTGCTACATTGCAACATCTCTCCAGCCACAAAAAGTCTCCTTGGAGTAGAAGTACACTTAGAGTAGCTGGGGAAGGAAACATCTTCACTATATTCTAGGAATCAAGGTGGCTTTCCCCTCCTTGTCTTGTCATCAATTCATATTCACCCAACTGTGCTGCTAAATTTCCCCACTCAAGACGTAAGCATCACAAACAGCAATTAAGGGCTCAGTCCTATGTGATACACCCTGGTTACTCGTAAGCCCAAAAATTCAGAGGCTTACAATTAACTTAAAGAGAGCAGGAGGTGTATTGCATTTAAGCTAGATTTTCACCCATATAGTGAAGGCTTTGGGAAGGGAGAGGGAAGGAGGCTGGGGAAGATTTATTGTATGGCTGCCACCCCGGTCTCCTCCTCTCCCCGCCCCAGGAACGCCCCCTTTCCGCCATCTCCACGCTCTGTTTTCTGAGCACGGAGAAGTAGTTGGCACAGTTCTCTCCGTGCCAGCTATGAGGGGGCTAGGGCCAGGCATGCGGTTTCCTTTCTCTGAGGTTAGAGCCTTGACTCCGACCTCAGAGCCAGGAAACTGAACCATCCTATGGCCCCCCAAATACTGTCTATGGAGCATAGGATTGCTCTCTAAATAACGCATCCCATACAACAGCAGTGTCAAAACTGCCGTTTGTCAACCATACAAGGAAAATAACAACAAAATTAAGAAGCAATTAGACACTTGCTTGGGGTATGAGGGAGAATGGAAAGAGAAGGACACGTCTGCATGGTAGAAAGCTAAATCAGTTGAACTGCCATGGTTCCCTGTCCTCAAGGAACACTAGGAACTGTCATTCTGTCATAAAAGAGTGTTGAGTGAACAAAGAGCGACCTGATAAGGCAGCATTCCCCAACCAGGCGACCTCCAGGTGTGTTGGACAACAACTCCCATTGTCCCCAGCCAGCATGGACAATGACCATGCTGGCTGGGGATTGAGACCAACACACCTGGAAGGCACCAGGTTGAGGAAAGCTGGTTAATGTGCAGGGAGAACTATTAGAGAGAAACTGCGGAGGTACAAGTTACATAGTTTAATGCTTACAGCCAAGCAGCTTTAGGACAAGAGTGCTGCACATCCACAGTTAAGGCTGAGCAGACAGTGACATACTTTGTAGGATACTCCAGCTCTCCTGCAACATCACGATTCAGGCTGAACATCTGATCCGGTTCTCTGGCAGCATTATCAAAGGACATGTGAGGTATGTTCTTAAACCTGAAGAAAGGCATGACAACACCAAGAATCAGCCTACACAAATTCAAAGACAGCTTATATATCCCTTCCAGTACCCAGCCACTGTAGTTATTTGGCTTTGAAATGGGAGACATAGCTCAAACTGGCACCAAATATAATAGAAAGTTGAAAATCAGAGGACAAAAACTAAGAGGAAGAAAGTGACCTTTCTATTATTTAGGACATTGCATATTTAGATAAGGGAACTGCTACCCCTACAAATCATGGGCCCCTAAGTAACTGGGTTTGTAGGTCAATAGCACCATGCTATCTTAATAAATATTTATTAATTTTTACAATTAAGGGAATATTGTTATGGCTCCTAGATTGCATCTGGGAGGCCACAGGATATTTTGGATACCTGGATCTGAGGTCGGAGACAGTGCTCTGACCTCAGATCAAGGAAGCCGCACTCCGACCCCCCTCCCCCTCAGCATGGAAAGAACTGAATGCGACCTCAGAGAGGGGAAAAAGGTGGTGTTCCAGTGGGCAGGGCAGGGCAGGGACTGGGGGCCGGGATACGAACTATCCTGAGGCCTCTCCAGCCTCCTTCCCTCCCGCTCCAAAACGACCCAGCTGGACAGGCAAGAAAGCCCAGCTAGTGAAAATGTGGAGTGGGGAGCCTCTGCTGCTCCTTCCACTCTGCATTAGATGACTGTAAGCCTCTAAGTTTGGAGGCTTACAATAATCGTAACAGAACTGCACCATAAGGGATCTTCAGTCACATCTCCAGTCCACCACCTCCCTGGCAATTTGTGCCTCTGTCCTTCATCACCCAGAGATGGGAGAATGGGAACCCGCTCAAAGTTTCTGCAAGAACTTGTAAAAGCCACTAGAACAGTAAAGCCAGATGACAATTTGCCTAACATAGAGAGCCAAGAAAGAATATCCCACTGCATCTCTAAAGAAGAGTCTGCTTCAGTGACTTCACCAATGGTACTTGAACACACAGTACCAAAGAATCCCAATCAGCACTGCTACAAATACACAGAGAACAGCAGAGATGTAGTTGCTTTTAGTAGCTTTAGGCTCCCAGGATTTTAAGTTTCATGGTCTCATGGTTGCAGACTCGAGTTTAAACATGTGTGCTCTTCCTGGGGTTCATAAACTGAGAGGGTCTGTGTAGAGCTCCTAGTGGACTGGAAGTAAGGCCTTATTCCCATAATCCCCACAGGTCCTATCCTGAATTTTAATTTTTACACACCTTTATTGGGTGCTCCTCCCAGGAACCAACAACCTATATATTGTTCACAGCCACACAAATTGTACACAACTGTGCAAAACACATCTGAGTTGCAGAATGTTAGTTTACTGATCACTAACGAATTTAATACTGATGATTTATATTCCCCCCCCCCACTATTAGGCAATGAAAAAAAGAGGAGAATATATATTGTATTGCAGATATGGTAGAGCCTTTAACACCAATTGGCTGAGCTGGTATGATGGCTCAGAATGTTCAGCTGGCTCAGGGGACAAAGCAGTTTGCCACCTCGCTTCTGTGAGGGAAAACAATGCTGTCCATTCGGCCAGGATTAATTAAAACGTAATGGAGTGAGCAACTGAAGGCTGAGAAGACATCACAGGATGTACAGAGCTAAGGGACAAGAAGCCAAAGAGGCTGAAGAAGGATGCAGCATAGGCAATAGTCCAAAAAAAAGGGACTTGAAGGGAGAGGAGACAAAACACTATGGAGAGGGAGCTGTGAAGAGACCTCACAGAGTTTAAGTTCCAGATGTGCTGTGTGCTATTTGGGGAAGAGGGAGAGAGAGAAGAATGCTACAAAGGCTAGTCAAGAGACAAGGTGGCTAAAGGAAGTGGGACAAAGTAGACCAGTTTCCCAGTGTCCTCCAGCCAACAGGTTGGGGAAGGCTGAAGTAGGCAATGGCCTGAAAAGCAGAAACACAAGGAAACAATGGGCACTAGAAACGAAGAGCTGAAGAAAGCGGGCAGTCTAGCGAAAAGCAGAACTGGGGCACAGAGGGCCTAGAGACAGAAAGGATCATTTATAAGTGGCAGGAAGGAAGTGGGCCAGCAAGAGAGGGGAACACAGGGCTGTTAGGTATAGAGGCTAGATCCCGGCAGGCAAATTTTGGCAATTGTGGTTTCTACTGTCACTGTGAGATGGTAACTTGGAAACTCCAAGGAGGCCGGGAGTGGGAAGAGATGATCCTGACCATCCAAGATCCAATTCTTTGCTTACAGGCTTGTAACATGGAGTATTTCAAATTAACTAGAAATATTTAACCATTTACTGCAAGCTAGCCCACTGTCCACTATTAAGGGCACAACTGAAGAGTTGAAGGAAGAATGAAGAAAAACCACACAGATATTTATCTCGATAAGCAAGAGAGTATCTTCTTGACTAGCAACTTCCACTGCACAATACATAAGTCTTCACAAACAATCTGCCCTTCAGTGCCACTTACAGTCTCATTTCCGATGGGTGTGTGTCATCATCTTCTCCCATCACAATTATCCCTTTTAATTTCACATTGCCTGTAAATCTGCAACAAAAGATCTGTCAGTGGTTTTCTAGGTAGTTGTGCATCACAAATTTAACATTCCTTCTGGGACCAGAAGATGCTGCAGATCATCAGGAGGATTGCTTCTGTGGGTTGGTATCTTTACATCAGCCAGGCTCCCTCCCTCCCACCCATCCAGTCCATCCGCAGCTCTTTCTATCTCTCCCACTCAATGGAAGAGCCTGGACTCTGGCGACTGGAAAAAAAATGTCAACTGCTGGCGACGGGAAGAAACCGCCACAAACACTTTACACAATCTTAATATAATATCCCTTTTCATGGGCTTTTAATGGTAAGCTGCTCTGGGAACCAATCTTGGCTGAAAATCAGGTAAAAACAAACAAACATAGAAGTCATCTTCCAAAATTACCTCCTACAGCTCTACTTTTACAAGCCCTTCCACAAAATGCTGTGCTATTACAAGTAAGACTTCAAAAAGAAAAGTCAGCACTACACATGTACAGCCAAAAATGCCAGTGAATCATGTACTCATGCAAAACAGGTACTTACGGAATATTAAACAAAAGCTCTTCATCATCGTCACTTTCAACAAACTGGGAAAAAAAAGAAATATAAAAGTGCATTTAATATCTGAGTTTTCACATTCAGCCATTCTCTCTAATGGCACTTTGAGAATCTTGCAGAGTACTTTTGAGTTTTAATTTTTAATACAAATTTCTAAATATCACAGATAGACAGAAAAGTTTGAGAATATGGAAGTAAGGCCATGTGGTAATGACTCAAATTGTAAGAAAACCTTGCAAATAAGTGTGCAGATGTTATTATACGCAAAGCAACATTGCTTAGTTTTATTTATCACTGCATTGATATCCCATTGATATCCCTTCTTGGTGGTGGCCCCCCAATTATGTAACGATCTCCTCGACAAGATCTGCCTGGCACCAACATTGTTATCTTTTCGGCACCAGGTTAAAACTGTCCTCTTCCCTCAGGCATTTGGCAGCATATAATGACTTAGGTCCTGGATTGTCTTTTGGTTGATTTATACATTGTTTTTAGATATACGTTGTTACTGTGTGTGCTGTCTATTTATGTTTTTAGGTAAATGGTTTTACACTGTGTATAATGTATTTTTAAATGTTTTTTAATATTTGTGAACTGCCCAGACAGCTTTGGCTACGGGGCAGAATAGAAATGTAATAAAGAATCATCATCATCCCATCTTCTTTCCTCCAAGGAACACAAGGTGGCTTCCGTGATCCTCCCCCTCTCCGCTTTTATCCTCACAACAATTCTGTGAGGTGGGTTAGGCTGAGAGTCAGTGACTGGCTCAAAGTCACCCACTGAGCTTCATGGCCAAGTGGGGACTTGAACCCAGACCTCCCGAGTCCCAGTCCAACCCTCTAACCACTACACTGGCAATCTTACTCACTTCCTCCTAAAACACATGAGGGAAGAACCTTGTTCCAATTTGCAAACGCCTCCCTGCCAGATCACCTGGAAGCAACACTTATTTGCCCCAGACAGGGGACTACTTCCAAACCAGTTGGGAGAGGCCATTTCTTATATCCCCCACAGCTACTGCTCTGTGCCTCACAGACCCTGCTGTCAAGCTAACCCTGATCTCTATGGCCATGCCTCCCCTCTCATTTGATTACCCCCCCCACACACACAAATATTTCTAAATTACTTGAAAATATCCAAATTTTAGAAAAATGAACAAAATAGTATGCCACTATACATTACTTTGCTTTTTTATCTTAGGTGCAGAACATAAGAGTTTCTTAGATACTGAATTGTGGACATTTAGGCAATGACCACACACAAGTCAGGGTCTGTCTTCTTTCACACCTATCATCTCCTTGTTCTTTAACTCTAAATCTGTAAATCTAGGCAGGTCCCATTCCCTTATTTTATCTACCCATTCCTAGTTCCCACTTCTGTGATCTCCAAGTACGAATTGAGCAGCCATTAGGAGACATAAGCAAAGCTACAGAAGGCACAGCCACGTCTCTGACCCCTCTCATACAATGCACAAACTGACTAGACCAGATGGTGGTAACTAGATCTGCCCCTTCACAATCAATGCACTGCTTATGTTGACTAACACAGCATGAGCATCCAATGATGTTCTTGCTTCAAAGGCAGTATCCCTCTCTATGACCTTAAAAAACACAGAGGCAACCCTCCCCTTTGGTCTCTAAGCAGCCAGTTAGTATGCACATTTGTTCAGGAAATATTCAGGTTCATGTTCATGAATTACAAAATGGGGAATACGATTTGAAGTTCATGATAAATCAACGCTATGCAATTTTCAGGGATGTTCCAGCCACGCTAGCCAAACAACTTACATTCAGTCAGGCAATAGAGATTAAATCCCACTTCTCTACAATTCCTATTAGGCAGGAACATGAACTCAACAACTAGCCTAAGCGGTGAGGCTTTTGAACCAACACAGCAACAGAAGGAAGCGTTTCCCTGGTCCGCTGTGGAAATGAAGTTCACACAGCTTCTGTTTTTAAATTAGGAAGGAAGGAAACAGAGGAGACAAAGGAGGAAGCATCAGTCTACCAAGACAGACCAAAAGCACCTTTTCTTCCAGCATCCCTACCAACATGCTTTAACACTTATGAAGATTGACATATGTTTAAAATATGCTGATTTATACAAACATAGGGTGTTGACCCTTATAATCTTCCATAGGAACAGCATTTCAGCTATGCCTGCCCCTGAACATGACATCAAAGTTGCCTAGTCAATGCTGTGCTACTCTGATCAACGTTGTTGTTCAGTCGTTAAGTCGTGTCCGACTCTTTGTGACCCCATGGGCCATAGCACGCCAGGCCTTCCTGTCCTCCACATTCTCCCAGAGTGTGCTCAAGTTACTCTGATCAATATATGCTGATAAATAAAAGCCTGTTCCCAGAATTCGGTCACAATGTGGCATGACCAAGAGAAAAATGATGATACACTGGTTGATGCAATCTCAGTAGCCGTTGAGGCAGCAACCAGCCTATCCCACCACCTGAAGGGTGTTCCAAGTGCACCCTTTTACTATCTCCCATGTAAGTGAATGGCTGCTATCCATCCCTATGGGGAAAATTGGAGCAATATACTTGGGAACATTATTGTAGTGGGGACAAAACCCACTCTGTAGCAGTGATCAGCCCAGCCCTTGCCAAGATATGACAGGCCCACACTCTCTCTCTCTAAACACACACAGTACTTGTCATAATAATGGGCTCCAATTGACCACTGGTGAGGATAAGCTATTATTATTATTATTATTATTTAATTTATTAATCGCCCATCTGGCTGGTCACCCAGACACTCTGGGCGATGTACAACATACAATAAAACAATAAAATTCTACAATAAAAACATTTTCTAAAATACCCTAACCCACCCCAAATGCCTGCCTGAACAACCACGTTTTTAATGCACGACGGAAGCTCATTAAAGAGGGGGCATGACAGAGTTCCCTAGGGAGGGAGTTCCACAGAGTGGGGGCCACCACAGAAAAGGCCCTCTCCCTCGTCCCCACCAGTCTAGCTGTCCTGGCTGATGGGACAGAGAGAAGGCCATCCAAGGCTGATCTTGTTAAGCGGCCTGTCTGGTGCTGCTGGAGGCGCTCCTTAAGATAGGCTGGGCTGGAACCATATAGGGTTTTAAAGGTCAAAACCAACACCTTGAATTTGGCCCGGAAAACAACTGGTAACCAGTGCAACTCCTTCAGCACTGGAGTGATGTGATCTCGCCGGCAGCTGCCTTTAATCACGCGAGCCACCGTGTTCCGTACCAGCTGCAGCTTCCGAACCGTCTTCAAGGGTAACCCCATGTAGAGCGCATTACAGTAGTCTAAACGAGAGGAGACCAGGGCATGTACTACCGATGGGAGCAGATGGTCGGGAAGGAAGGGGCGCAGCCGCCGTAGCAGATGGAGTTGATACAGCACTGTCCTGCTCACAGCTGACACCTGAGCCTCCATGGACAGCTGGGAGTCCAAAATGACCCCCAGGCTGCGGACCTGGTCTTTCAAGGGTAGCCGTACCCCATTCAACACCAGGTCAACATCCCCCAGCCTCCTCTTGTCTCCCACCAAAAGTACCACGGTCTTGTCAGGGTTCAGCTTTAGCCTGTTCCTCCCCATCCAGCCACTCACTGTCTCCAGACATTTGGACAGGGATTCTACGACCAACCTTGGTGAAGATTTGAATGAGAGGTAGAGCTGCGTGTCATCCGCATATTGATGACACTGCACCCCAAACCTCCTGATGATAGCCCCCAGCGGCTTCACATAGATGTTAAATAGCATCGGGGAGAGGATGGAACCCTGTGGCACCCCACAAGTGAGTGGCCACGGGTCCGAAACCTCCTCTCCCAGTGCTACCCTCTGGTACCTGCCGGAGAGGAAGGACCGGAACCACGGCAATATGGTGTCTCCAATGCCCAACCCCTCCAGGCGGTCCAGGAGGATACCGTGGTCAACAGTATCAAAAGCCGCTGAGAGGTCGAGGAGAACAAGGAAGGAGCATTCACCCCTATCCAGAGCCCTCCTCATATCATCCACCAAGGCAACCAAGGCTGTTTCTGTCCCATGCCCAAGCCTGAAGCCCGACTGAAATGGGTCTAGATAATCAGTTTCTTCCAAGTGTGCCTTCAACTGCACTGCCACCACCCGCTCAATCACCTTGCCCAAAAATGGCAGATTTGAGACTGGGCGAAAGTTGTTCAGATCTTGAGGATCCAAGGAGGGCTTCTTTAAGAGCGGTCTTATCACTGCCTCCTCGAGGGAGGCATTCACCACCGCCCTGACCCCCTCACCCAGTCTCTCTCTGCAGCCCATAATGAGCCAAGATGGGCAAGGATCAAGTAAGCAGGTGGTCGGCCTTACAGATGAAAGCACCTTGTCCACTTCATCAGGAGGAAGAAGCTGGAACCGATCCCACAAAACCGGTTTGCCACAGGCCGCCTCTTGCTCACTAACTGTATCCACAGCGTGCAGAGTAACACACCGAATCTGATCAATTTTATCTGCAAAGTGCCTTGCCAAGGCATCACAGGAGGCCTTAGAATGCTCCAGTGGTTCCGGAGCCACAGGACCGACCAGGCTCCGGACCACTTGGAACAGCCTCCTGGGACAGCACTCTGCAGACGCAATGGAGGCAGCATAATATTCCTTTTTTGCTGCCTTCACGGCCACGTGATAGGCTGAAGATACAGCTCTAGCCCGTGTCTGAACGTCTTTGGAGCGAGACTTCCGCCACCGGCGCTCTAGCCATCTCACCTCCTGTTTCAGAGCTCGTAACCGCGGATTGAACCATGGTGCAGGGGGAGAGGGCGTTTCGGAGCCACCCGATCTAATGCCCCAGTGATTGCAGCATTCCAGCCACCCACCAGGGTCTCTACCGAGTGGCCGTTGGCGTGCCCCAGAGAATCCCCAAGCGCGTTCAGGAATCCATAAGATGCCTGGGGCGGACCATTTTAATGGGTCCTCCACCCCTGCGGAGGGGTTGTGGAACCGAGAAGTCCAACGTCACCAGATAGTGATCTGACCATGACAAGGGGGTGGTGGATATACCCCCGACTTCACTCCCCGTTTCTCCAGAAACAAACACAAGGTCTAGTGCATGACCGGCTACATGGGTGGGCCCAGTTAGAATATGGTGCAGCTCCCAGGAGGCCATGGTCTCCATGAAGTCCCGAGGTGCTCCTGTGAGGATGGCCTCCGAATGTACGTTGAAGTCCCCCAACACCAATAAGCTAGGGGACTGTACACGCACAGCTATATCTATGTTTAAAGAGCAATGGGAGAAGGAGGTGTTGTTGTTTTTGTTGTTTTTTAATAATAGTTTTGAAAGAGTTTTTCCAAGCACTAAGTGGAGTTGCTGGGGATTGAACCCGGGACCTTCTGCATGCAAAGCACATCCTCAGCCACTGACCTACACACCCTGCCCTGTATCTTCCCAAGTAGTCACCTGAAAGTTAATTACAACTCTGAAACTGTCCAATTTGATTGGGATTGTGTCTGTTAATTATATTAAGAAAGCTGTGCTCCAATCCCCTTATCCAGGACTACATTCCATCTGGCACAGTGATGCTTCTGAAATAAGGATACCTAGAGTTATGCTAAAATACTTTTGATGAAACAATACATTTTTAGAAATGGAAAGTTTGCCATTATGGAAAGTTTGCCATCCACTTCACTGGCCTAAGTTCACAAAAAGCTCTTGCCATAATTAATCCGAGAGCCATCACAGTGCCGCAAGACTCTTTGCAGCTAGTACAGTTTAGCTTTGAGTCTTTCAACATCGGCACTCAAAGGGGGGGAAAAAACACAGAGGTGAGGAAGGAAAGGAAGCTTAGGAGCCAGGTCAAAGAAGTACAGAGGGAGCAAAGTGCATTTGTGAAAGGGGTGAAAAGGTTTATCCCATAGGTTCCATTCCTGAAAAAGAAATAACTGCATTTCACATTCACGCTCCCGTCCTAAATATCTTTTCTCTTAAGTACGCCCTATGGCAGCCTCCCCTAGCCTAGTGCCCTCCAGATGTGTTGGACTACAACTCCCATAATTCCCAGCCACTATGGCAACACAGCTGAAGGGCGCCAGGTTGGCGAAGGCTGCCCTGCCGGTTCCGATGGCAGCTCTCTCTCAGAGTAAGGACGCTGAGGACTGGAGCCTTAATTTTAACCTCCAGTTTAGGGCCGAGTCACTTGCACGGGAAAACAGCCTTTCCCGCAGTCGCCACAGGGGCCCAGGAGGAGCGAGGGAAGGGGCCGGGAAGGCGGGCGGGCGAGCGAGGGGGCGCTTGCCGCCGCCCCCCACAGCCTCCCCTCACCGACGTCCCCTGCCCCGCGGCGCACACACACACGCAGCCGACCTTCTGGCGGTCCCCGCGGTCTTCCCAGGCGCGGAAGACGAGCGCCCCGCTGCCTTCCCGCCGCTCGTTCAGGCACTCCAGGCGCTCGTGGTCGATGCGCAAGTAAAGGCCCCAGGCCTGGCCGCGCCGCTCGGGAGGCTCTTCGCGGTCGTCGCCATGGCAACAGCTGCCCCCGCCGTGGCTGTGCCCGTGAGACATGGCCGAGCTCGATCCAGTCCGGGGGGGGGGGGGGGGAGAAGAGAGAGACTCTCCTCGCCGCCGCAGCAGCACGCACGCACGCACGCACGCGGCCGCGCGCAGCAAAAATAATAAAAAGAGCCCGGATGTCAACAAAGTGGGCGCATGCGTGGTGCGTGGTCTTGAAGGGCGATTCCCGTCACGTGACGAGAGGCCCCTCCCCTCCCCTCGGCTCCTTCGACAGGCTTAGAGGAGCTTCGCCTTCGATTCTTCTAGAGCTAGAAGAAGGTCTCGCTCAGCGTGAACTTCCGGCTGCCATCGGAAGTCATCGCCATTCGCCTCGCGCTCTGGCGTTTCGTGTTCCCGCGCCACCCCCTGCGCGCGTTTACTTGGAAGTAAGGCTCATTGCGTCCAGTGGACTTCTCTCCTTTCCACGTGGCGGGAGAAGGGCTCGCGCAGAGATGTCGACAAGCAGAATTTTATTTATTTATTATTTATTATTTATTTATTACATTTCTGCCCCGCCTTTTTTCCTCCTTAAGGAACCCGAGGCGGTTTACCTAATCCTCCTCTCCATTTTATCCTCACAACAACAACCCCGTGAGGTAGGCTGGGCCGAGAGTCTCTGACTGGCCCAAAGTCACCCAGTGAGCTTCCGTGGCCGAGTGGGGACTAGAACCCGGCTCTCCTGACTCTTAACCAGTACACCACACTGGCTCTCAGAGGTTCATAATTTATTTTTTTTATAAATTTCCCGGAGGAGTTGTCTGTAGCAGCAAAAACAACAAATAATTTTGTGGCACCTTGAAGACTGACATCTATTACGGTACATTTATTATCAGTAGACTAACATCCACTTCATCAGATGCATGAGGCATTAATCACCCCATGTGTACTGTGTGTGTGTGTGTATATATACGCACACATACACACACGCGAGATAGAGATGTAGGTGTGAAGCAGCGTAACAGCAAAGCAACAAGGAGGCTGGGGATCCACCAGTTTTAAGTTAAAATATATAAGGAAGATAGACTAACAACAGAGTAATGTCGAAATATATTTAGAGCTAAATGTTTCACCTTCCGCCCTCATCAGTAACTTTACCATCACAGCTACTGATGAGAACGGAAGCCAAAATATTAAGCACTAAATATATTTTGAAATTACTGTTGTTATTCTGCCTATCTTTCTTATGTTGTTGTTGTTGTTGTTCAGTCGTTCAGTCGTGTCCGACTCTTCGTGACCCCATGGACCAGAGCACGCCAGGCCTTCCTGTCCTGCGCTCTCTCCCGGAGCGTGCTCAAGTTCATATTCATTGCATCCGTGATGCTATCTATGCCGTGCAGGGCCACCCAAGACGGACAGGTCATGGCAGAGAGTTCTGACAAAATGTGGTCCACTGGAGAAGGAAATGGCAACCCACTCCAGTATTCTTGCCAAGAAAACCCCATGGAACGTATCTTTCTTATATAGATCAGTAAATATAGGGTGATTGTAAACGGTCAGGTCAGAGGGAAATTAAATGCAGAAAGTGCTGACACTGACCATCTCAGAAAATACTGACAGTGACAACCTCATTATTGATAGCCATCCACAAAACAATTGGTGCTGATAATGCACACATCCTGGCACGAAGTAAGCCAATTAACACATGTAGTTTGATAAAATTAAAAATCCCTATCGAAGCCTCCGGAAATAAAATTGAACCGCTTGTTGAACTGTAACTGGGCAGTCTCTTGCTCTAATCTCCGTTTGACGTTTCTTTGCTCCACAAAGCCCATAGAGTGTCCTCGGAGACTGAAGTGTCTCCCACTGGTTTTTGAATATTGCCATTCTTTATGTCAGATGTATAACCATGTACTGCTTTGCCTGGAGACTGGCTTGTTTGCCCCCATGCAGAATGCGGTGGAGCACTGCTGGCAGATATCAGTTTGGAAAATGAGCTGATGTATGAACCCCTGATGCTCTCAGTGACATTATTAGGTCCTGTAATAGTGTTGCCCTGCCTTGTTGTGACGAAGGGGCTTGCGTAACTCAGTGAAGCCATAAGCTATGCCGTGCAGGGCCACCCAAGACGGACAGGTCATGGCAGAGAGTTCTGACAAAATGTGGTCCACTGGAGAAGGAAATGGCAACCCACTCCAGTATTCTTGCCAAGAAAACCCCATGGAACGTATCACAAGGCTAAAAGATATGACGCCAGAAGATGAGACCCTCAGGTCGGAAGGTGTCCAATATACTACTGGGGAAGAGCAGAGGGAATTTCCAAGTAGCGCCAGAAAGAGTGAAGCGGCTGGGCCAAAGCCGAAAGGACACTCAGCTGTGGATGTGTCTGGTGGTGAAAAGAAAATCCGATGCTGTAAAGAACAGTATTGTTTAGGAACCTGGAACGTAAGATCAATGAATCAGGGTAAGCTGGAGGTGGACAAACATGAGATGGCAAGATTGAACATCAACATCTTGGGAATCAGCGAACTAAAATGGACAAGCATGGGCGAATTTAATTCAGGTGACCATCATATCTACTACTGTGGGCAAGAATCCCTTAGAAGAAATGGAGTAGCACTCATAGTCAACAAAAGGGTGGGAAAAGCAGTACTGGGGTACAATCTTTAAAACGATAGCCTGATCTCAGTACGAATCCAAGGCAAACCATTCAACATCACAGTAATTCAAGTCTATCCCCCAACCACTGAGGCCGAAGAAGCTGAGGTTGATCGGTTCTATGAAGACCTCCAACACCTTCTAGAACTAACACCAAAAAAAGATGTCCTCTTCATCATAGGGGATTGGAATGCTAAAGTAGGAAGTCAAGAAATCACCGGGATAACAGGCAAGCATGGCCTTGGTGTACAAAATGAAGCAGGACAAAGGCTAATAGAGTTTTGCCAAGAGAACATGCTGATCATAGCAAACACTCTTTTCCAACAGCACATGAGGCGACTCTACACATGGACATCACCAGATGGTCAATATTGAAATCAGATTGATTATGTCAATCGTAGTAGTAGTAGTGGGAGACTCCTTGCTGCGTGGGATCGAGACCCAAGTATGTCGTGAAGACCCATGGACTCGCCAGGTATGTTGTCTCCCAGGAGGAGAGATTAGAGACGTGACTGAAAGGTTGCTGCACTCATAAAGCCCACTGACAGGTATCCCTTTCTTCTCATCCATGTGGGAACAAATGATACCGCCAAGCGGAGCTACGAAGAGATCACGTTAGACTTTGAAGCTTTGGGAAGGAAACTCAAGAACTTTGGGGCCCAGATAGTTTTCTCATCCATCCTTCCAGTAGTTAGAAGAGCGATAGAAAGGGAACGAAAAATACTCCGAGTGAATGACTGGCTACGAAGGTGGTGCCGACGAGAGAGATTTGGATTCTGGGACCACGGGCTATACTTCCTGGAAGATGGGCTGTTGGCTAGGGATGGGTTGCACCTCACAAAGGCTGGGAAGACTGTGTTTGGCCACAGCATGAAGAACTTCATCAGGAGGGCTTTAAACTGAATCCTACGGGGAAGGGAGATGTAATGTTGGGGGTAACAATGGACATAGGTGCATGCACTGTAATGGAGAGAACAGCTCTGATAGCGCCCAATAATAGTCTTCAGACACATGTAGGAAGAAAGCCACACTATGAAGCACATGGTCTTCGATGTCTATATACTAATGCCCAGAGTATGGGAAACAAACAGAACGAACTTGAACTCTTAATACAAGAGGGAAATTATGACCTGATAGGTATAACTGAGACTTGGTGGGATGACTCTCATGACTGGAATACAGCAATTGAAGAATATAACTTGTTCAAAAAGAACAGGAGGAACAGAAAGGGAGGTGGGGTTGCACTGTATGTGAAAAATACATATCTCTGCACAGAAATACAGGAGGAGGAGCTTGGTAGCCCCATCAAGAGCATCTGGGTTGAAATAAATGGAGCAAAGAATAAAAGGAACCTGGTGGTCGGAGTCTACTACTGGCCACCCAATCAAGGAGAAGACGAGGATGAAACTTTTGAAAAGCAAATAGCCAATGCTTTAAGGAAGCATGATGTAGTAGTAATGGGGGACTTCAATTTCCCCGATATTTGTTGGGAGACAAATTCTGCAAAACATGGCCCCTCCAGGAAATTCCTGACTTGTGTGGCGGATAACTTCCTCCTACAGAAAGTAGAGGAAGGAACTAGAGGATTGGCTATCCTTGACTTGATCCTAATCAACAGAGATGACTTAGTGGATAAAGTAGCAGTTACGGGAACTTTGGGGGAAAGTGACCATGTTATACTTGAGTTCTTGGTTCTAAAGGAAGCAAAAGCCGAGTGTAGCCAAACACATACCCTGGATTTTAGGAAAGCCAATTTTCATAAACTCAGAACAATGATCAGTAAGGTCCCATGGCAAGCGACGCTAATGAGAAAAGGAGTCCAAGATGGGTGGGAGCTTTTAAAAAAGGAAATTCTCAAGGCACAATCACAAGCACTTCCAACAAGAAGAAAAGGCGGAAGACAACAGAAGAAGCCAATGTGGCTTCACAAAAAGCTTAGGGATGACCTGAAAACAAAAAAGGACACATATAGGAAGTGGAAAGAAGGCCAAATAACAAAGGAAGAGTACAGGCAGGTAGCACAGAATTGCAGGGATGGCGTCAGGAAGGCTAAAGCTGAGAATGCGCTGAGGTTAGCAAGGGATGTTAAAAACAACAAAAAGGCTTTCTTCAGCTACGTGCATAGTAAAAGGCAGAGGAAAGAAATGGTGGTTCAGCTATTAAATAAGGATGGCAAAACGATAAGAGATGACAAAGAAAAGGCAGAGGTGCTCAATTCCTACTTTGGCTCAGTCTTCTCCCAAAAGAGGGTCTATGACCCCCCTGGCAAAGGCGAAGTACAGGCTGAAGGGGCAGGATTGCAGCTTGAGATCGACAGGCATATGGTCAAGGAACACCTCATTACTTTGAATGAGTTCAAATCTCCAGGGCCAGATGAACTGCATCCTAGAGTAATAAAGGAACTGGCAGAAGAACTCTCAGAACTGCTGTCTATTCTCTTTGAGAAATCATGGAGGACAGGGGAAGTGCCAGATGACTGGAGGAGGGCTAACGTTGTCCCTATCTTCAAAAAGGGTAAAAAGGAGGAACCTGGGAACTACAGACCAGTCAGTCTGACATCAATCCCTGGGAAAATTCTGGAGCAGATGATAAAGGAATCCATCTGGAAGCACCTTGACAACAATGCTGTGATTACTCGAAGCCAACATGGATTTGTCAAAAACAAGTCCTGCCAGACAAATCTGATCTCATTTTTTGATCAAGTCACCTCCCTTGTAGACCGTGGGAATGCTGTAGACATCATATACCTTGACTTCAGCAAAGCTTTCGACAAAGTGCCCCATGATATCCTGATGAGCAAACTAGCTCAAAGTGGGCTAGATGAAACAACGCTCCGGTGGATCCACAGTTGGCTACAGAATCGGACTCAAAGAGTGCTTATCAATGGGACCTTCTCCAACTGGGGAGAGGTAACAAGTGGGGTACCACAGGGCTCAGTCCTGGGCCCAGTGCTCTTCAACATTTTTATTAATGACTTGGAGGAGGAGGTGCAGGGAATGCTGATCAAATTTGCAGATGACACAAAATTGGGAGGGATAGCTAATACTTTGGAAGACAGAAATAAAATTCAAAGTGATCTGGATAGACTGGAGCGCTGGGCAGAAAACAACAGAATGACATTTAATAGGGACAAATGCCAAGTTCTGCACCTAGGAAAAAGAAACCAAATGCACAGTTACAAGATGGGGGATACGTGGCTCAACAACACTACAAGCGAGAAGGATCTTGGAAGTGTTGTCGATCACAAACTGAATATGAGCCAACAATGTGATGTGGCTACAAAAAAGGCAAATGCTCTTTTGGGCTGCATTCATAGAAGCATCGCTTCCAAATCCCGGGAAGTACTAGTTCCCCTCTACTCAGCACTGATTAGGCCTCATCTGGAGTAGTGTGTCCAGTTCTGGGCACCACACGTTAAGAAGGATGCAGACAAACTGGAGAGGGTTCAGAGGAGGGCAACAAAGATGATCAGGGGACTGGAAACAAAGCCCTATGAAGAGAGACTGAAAGAACTGGGCATGTTTAGCCTTGAGAAGAGAAGACTGAGGGGAGATATGATAGCACTCTTCAAGTACTTGAAAGGTTGTCACAGAGAAGAAGGCCAGGATCTCTTCTTGATCATCCCAGAGTGCAGGACACGGAATACTGGGCTCAAGTTACAGGAAGCCGGATTCCGGCTGAACATCAGGAAAAACTTCCTGACTGTGAGAGCAATACGACAATGGAACCAATTACCTGGGGAGGTGGTGGGCTCTCCCACACTGGAGGCCTTCAAGACGAGGCTGGACAGCCATTTGTCAGGAATGCTCTGACTTGGATTCCTGCATTGAGCAGGGGGTTGGACTCGATGGCCTTGTAGGCCCCTTCCAACCATACTATTCTATGATTCTATGTCCTTTGCAGCCAAAGATGGAGAAGCTCTATACAGTCAGTAAAAACAAGACCTAGAGCTGACTGTGGCTCAGATCATGAGCTTCTTGTTGCAAAATTTCAGCTTAAATTGAAGAACGTAGGGAAATCCACTAAACCGTTCAGGTATGACCTAAATCATATCCCTTGTGAATATACAGTGGAGGTGAGGAATAGATTTCAGGGATTAGACCTGATAGACAGAGTGCCTGAGGAACTATGGACGGAGGTCCATAACATTGTTCAGGAGGCAGCAACTCAATCCATCCCAAAGAAAAATAAATGTAAGAAAGCCAAGTGGCTGTCTGATGAGGCTTTAGAAGTAGCTGAGGAAAGAAGGGAAGCGAAAAGCAAGGGAGAAAGGGGAAAATATATCCAACTGAATGCAGAGTTCCAGAGAATAGCAAGGAGAGACAAGAAGGCCTTCTTAAATGAACAATGCAAAGAAATCGAAAACAACAGAATGGGAAAGACTAGAGATCTCTTCAAGAAAATTGTAGATCTCAAGTTAACGTTTTGTGCTAAGACGGGCATGATAAAGGACAAAGAAGGCAGGGACCTCACAGAAGCAGATGAGATTAAGAAGAGGTGGAAAGAATACACAGAACTATACAGGAAAGATCTGAATGTCCTTGATAGCCATGATAGTGCGGTCACTGAACTTGAGCCGGACATCCTCGAGAGTGAAGTCAAGTGGGCCTTAGGAAGCATTAGTAACAACAAAGCTAGCGGAGATGACAGTATTCCAGCTGAGCTATTTAAAATCCTAAAAGATGATGCTGTTAAAGTGCTGCACTCAATATGCCAACACATTTGGAACACTCAGCAGTGGCCACAAGACTGGAAAAGGTCAGTTTACATTCCAATTCCAAAGAAGGGCAACGCCAAAGAGTGTTCAAACTACCATACAATTGCGCTCATTTCACATGCCAGCAAGGTTATGCTCAAAATCCTACAAGCTAGGCTTCAGCAGTATGCGAACCGAGAACTACCGGAAGTACAAGCTGGGTTTCGAAGAGGCAGAGGAACTAGAGATCAAATCGCCAACATTCGCTGCATCGTGGAGAAAGCAAGAGAATTCCAGAAAAACGTCTATTTCTGCTTCATTGACTACGCTAAAACCTTTGATTGTGTGGATCACAACAAACTCTGGCAAATTCTGAAAGAGATGGGGGTACCAGACCACCTTACCTGTCTCCTGAGAAACCTGTACGAGGGTCAAGAAGCAACAGTAAGAACCAGACATGGAACAACCGATTGGTTCAACATTGGGAAAGGAATACGACAAGGCTGCATATTGTCGCCCTGCTTATTTATATGCAGAGTACATCATGAGAAACGCCGGGTTGGATGAATCACAGGTCGGAATTAAGATTGCCGGGAGAATTATCAACAACCTCAGATACGCAGACGATACCACCCTAATGGCAGAAAGCAAAGAGGATCTAAAGAGCCTCTTGTTGAGGGTGAAAGAGGAGAGTGCAAAAGCTGGTTTGAAACTGCACATTAAAAAAACGAAGATCATGGCATGTGGCCCCATCACTTCCTGGCATATCGAAGGGGAAGAATGGAAGCAGTGACAGATTTTATTTTCTTGGGCTCCAAGATCACCGCAGATGGTGACTGTAGCCATGAAATTAAAAGACGCTTGCTCCTTGGGAGGAAAGCTATGGCAAACCTAGACAGCATAGTAAGAAGCAGAGACATCACCTTGCCGACAAAGGTCCGCATAATCAAAGCTATGATTTCCCCAGTAGTAACGTATGGCTGTGAGAGCTGGACTATAAGGAAGGCTGAGCGCCAAAGTTGATGCTTTCGAACTGTGGTGCTGGAAAAGTCTCTTACGAGTCCCCTGGACTGCAAGGAGGTCAAATCAGTCCATCCTAAAGGAAATCAACCCTGAGTGCTCATTGGAAGGACAGATACTGAAGCTGAAGCTCAAATATTTTGGCCACCTAATGCGAAGAGAAAACTCTCTGGAAAAGACCCTGATGCTGGGAAAGACTGAAGGCAAAAGGAGAAGGGGACAGCAGAGGATGGGATGGCTAGATAGCATCACCGATGCAATGAATATGGACTTGAGCATGCTCCGGGAGAGAGCACAGGACAGGAAGGCCTGGCGTGCTATGGTCCACGGGGCTACGAAGAGTCGGACACGACTGAACGACTGAACAGCAACAACAACAAATAGTGTTGCCAGAGTAGATATGGGGGCAAAGCTGGCATCTGGTGTCTTGCGGGATCTGGTCCTTGGGTTTGTATCCTTATTATGTGGCCTGTTGTTGCTAATGAGTAGCTGTTCCAGGGTGGAGGGGCTGGGGCTGGTGGTGCTGTTTGTAAGCAAGGACAGGTCTGCTGCCCCAAGGCCCAGGGCAGGCCCTCCCATTGAGCAGGGTGAGGCAATCGCCTCAGGTGGCAGATGCTGGGGAGCAGCTGTGGCAGCCTCTCGGCAATTCCTCGTGAGAGCTATGTGTGCCACATTATGTGTCCTGGCCACAGTAAACCAGTCTGCTGCTTCCATTGTGGTGGTATCCTATCACTAGTATTGAAGAAAGATTCAAGTGCCAGTCCGGTTGGCTTCTGTGCCTGGAAGGGAGAGGGGCACCAACTTGTCCTTGTCTCAAGGCAGCAACAAAATGTCTTGGGGCAGACCTGCCAAGGCTTGTGAGAAGGCAGCATCCTTGCCCCCGTAGCTCATTGATCAGCAGTTTCATTTGGGAGCTATAGAGACACTTCTGGTTCCAAGTAAACATGCAACGCTCCAGTACAAAGCAGTAGGACAATGCACCATCCAGATGTGAAGATAGAGCGGCTCCCTACAGGGGAGGATAGGGAGACATTTTTCTCCCTCTCACAAAATACTAGAACCCGGGGTCATCCCATGAAGCTGATAGGTGGGAGATTCAGGACAGAAAAAAGGCAGGACTTCTTCACACAGCACCTAGTTACACTGTTAGTTACACTGTGTATGTAGCGATGTAGCGATGGCCACCAATTTGGATGGCTTTAAAAGGAGGTTGGACAAATTCCTGGGGGAGAAGGCTATCGGTTACTAGTCCTGATGGCTATGTGCTACCTCCAGTACCAGAGGTGGTGAGCCTATGTACACCAGTTGCTGGGGAACATGGGTGGGAGGGTGCTGTTGTGCTCATGCCCTGCTTGTGGGTTCCCAGTTGCCAGCTGGTTGGCCACTGTGCAAACAGAATGCTGGACTAGATAGACCCTTGGTCTGATCCAGCAGGGCTTTCCTTGTGTTCTTTTATATCACACACACACTTTTGCATGGTTCTTTAGCCCCCCCATATAGCGGCATTCAAATGGCAACCTGAGGTGTTGTATGTATATACTGCTTTTCTACCTCTAAGGCCCAAAGAATAGGGTGGGGTGGGGTGGAAACTCACAGCATCTCCTTGGGAGCTAGAGGGGCCGGGAGGGCTAGGAGATGAGAGGCAGGGCAAGGCCTAGCCTACTCCAGTGGTGGGGAGAGAGCCATTCCTCAGGCGGGGGCAGTGGGGGCTGGTAGCTCCGATTTCGGTGGGGGCTGTGAATCCATTCTGGGTTTCAGTCAGAACCAGCTAGAAGCCTAAAGGAGGTATCCAAGATTCTGCACTCTATCGCCAAAATAGGTTCAGCACCTTGGATAGCTCCTTTAGAGCTCTGGCTGGTTCTGACTGAAACCAAAATGGATTCACAGCCTTGCCGAAATTGGTGCCATCAGCCTCCAATGGGCTGGGGGGGGGGAGATCCAGTGGTGCACATCGCTTTATTTAAATTTAAGCAGCTGAGAACCTGCGTGATGGGTGTTGGATGTGGACTAGGGAGACCTTGGTTCAAATCTCTGTTCAGCCATGAAATTCCCCTTGGGCCAGCCTGACCTGCTTTACAGGGTTGTTGTGGGGATGAGATGGGGTAACCTGTATGTAACACTGTCCCGAGCTCCTAGGAAGAAGGGCAGAATACAATGCAGTGGGGTGAATCAGTGAATAAAACCAACTTCTCTTTATAGCAGGGCTCCCATGCCTTTAACTTTACAGCTCTGTGTGACAGGCAGCAATTTAACAGGTGCAGTCTCATTCATCACTGCCTCTGTGTCAAATAAAAGCTGGACTTGTTAGATTTCTGCTTCTTTTTAGGGGTGGGGTTGAATAAAATGGTAGAAAATATTAAATTATATCTAAGACTGCAAGGCACTGCAAGAGCAGCCTTGCCAATCACTTTGCAGGATTAGATTGGGATCTCACAAAGAGGAGATTTAACTGGATAACCCCCTCCCTCAACAATCCCCACACATACAGTGATGCAGTTCTGTCACTGGCATTCTTTCCATCATAATTGGTGGTAGGATTTCTGCTTCTGCAAGACCCAGGAGTTTCTTTTCAGTTCTAGTGGACTCTCCCACACTGGAGGCGTTCAAGACGAGGCTGGACAGCCATCTGTCAGGGATGCTCTGACTTGGATTCCTGCATTGAGCAGGGGGTTGGACTCGATGGCCTTGTAGGCCCCTTCCAACCCCACTATTCCATGATTCTATGATTTCTAGCAGAAAAGAAAAAAGCTGGGCCAGAGCCAGGTTCATCAACACACAGCTGAGTAGCCTTCTCCAGCAAGTCCCATCATTCCTAGTCAGCATGACCAATGGGAATGATGGAAGTTGCAGTCCAACACACCTGGAGGTTGCCAGGTTTGGGACAGCTGTCCTAGGCAGAGAGTTATTCCCTCTCATAATCTGCAGTTTTGGGGGTGCAGAATTCACCAGGATGGGGAAGGCTGGAGAGATGAGGGAATCACAGCAATTTAGCCAATGTAGTTATTCCACTTTGATGCATGGCCATCAGCACACCAAAATATATTGACATACCAGATAGTGCAATCTGTCATATTTTTACAAAACAGGGCAAAGATAGGATTGCAATCTTTCCTGCATCTTATCTGCTCAGCTGGTTGGCTGAATTGTCAGGGTTTAGGCTTGGGAAGTAGAAATGCTGTAGAACTAGTGTTACAGTGTCGGGAAAAGGTTTGTGCAGCTGGCAAATTTGATTAAAAATATAAAATATTACTACAATTATTTCCAAAGCACCCAAGCTTGTGATGTCATGACTTGTTTCACGGGTTCTGGAGCTGAATCCTGGCTCCCAAACTATCTTTTGTACTTTGTCTGTATAGGAATACATGGAGGTCATGGAGAAGCCATGTATGTAGGCATAGCAACTCTTCTGCTCTGCTTGCCAGAGAGGAAATAGCCCTCCTTATGATGGACAAAAGCATGCTGTATCATTCCCACCCCCTGAACACCTTACTCTCATAATAGTGTCCTCAACAGCAGTAATAGCATGGTCCAAGATTGTGCTGGTCTGTTGCAACAACTCCTACCATCCCCAGCCATGAGGGGTGGAGTGGCCAAGCTGGCTGGGGGTGATGGGAGTTGTAGTCCAACACACCTGGAGAGCACCAGGTTGCAGAAGGTGCCTCAAAAGCTGCATGAAGCAATCTGGGACAAGGCGACACAGAGAAGCTTCCTCCTCTGCAAAGAAACAGAAAGGATAACCTCTTTGCTCCTTCCTCATCTTGCCCCCACCCTTCATGAGAACAGGAACTATGGAGTATTTAAAGATTTGCTAAAAAGAAGGATCCATGCAGTCATATGCCTTTGAGGACCATATGATTATATCAGCCATTTATAATGCTGAAGTTGGTTATTAGTTCCCAGTTCCTTATTTGTGCAAAAGTTTGAAACAGAGTTTCAAACTTTAGTTTAGTTTAGTCACTAAACTAAAATGAGGATGTAAAGTTGATATGCCCCCTACCCCCCAAAACAAGCGTTGGACTACTATCCCATATCATATCTCCTGATTGGGGGACTGTCCTTTCAGGATAAACAATAATGCTCTCCAATTACAAATAAAGCAATGAAGGTATGAACCCTAGAATAAGTCTGGGGCCACCCCAAATGATAAACGCACACCTCCAGCAGAGTATCCTGTGTAATGGGTTTGAATTGCATCTGGCCCAAAGCTTTCCTTCAGCACAGGGCACGTTCAGCATGGCACCCCAGTACCAATTAGAGCCACAGTACTTAGAAAAGAAGGAATTGGTTATGTACACCCAACAATAAGCTTTGGGCTACCCCAAACCATACACCGACCTGTACAGGAGAGCACCACATCGCCTAGAGGACATTCCCCTGAATGTGCTGCATGATTCAGGGTGGCTGAAGTGTTGCAACAGACCTGATTCTATACCACCTTGTAGAGCAGGGATAGGGTATCCTCCAACCTGCAGGCCAGATGTGGCCTTCAGAGGATTCCTATCCAGCCTGCAGGCCGTTCTTCCTTGGCCCGCCCCTCCTCCTCAGGTTCCATGCTGGCTGGACAAGATGTTTCTCTTCTTGTCCAGCCAGCATACGAAAGCAGCAAATTGCAGAAGCTGGGGAACTAATCTGGATCAGAACCCTGGCAGAGACGGCTTTCACACTTCAGCTCCCCCCCCCCCCCGAGGTCTTGAAGTGGACTGGAGCACCTGCAGTGTATATTGCGGAAAGAGGTGCCCATTAAGTTTCAATGGCACCATTTTCACCATGCAAATTGCAGGTACAGGGAGGCCGATCTGGATCAGAGTACAGCAGGGGATGAAGGATTAAAGCTCCATACACCAGGGTCCCATTTCATATCAGGCCCACCAGCATCTGCCATCTGTATTTGGGGGCTGGGTAACTGGAAATAATGGGAACATACAAACTGCAGTTGGGGGGTAAAGAGAGACTGGGAGCAGTTGGATTGGGCTGCTGTTTGAGTGTGTGTGGGGCAAACAGATGCGAGGAGAGATCAAGCTCAAAGCATCTTGTCCAAGCCCCCCACCCCACCTGGAATCAGCACTGAGAATGACTAACACAGATACACAACAAGCAGTCTTCTCTCAAGTAATTCTGCTGCATCATGATGGGATCATGGAGTCGTGCCCAAGGCAGAGAGAGACATGGCAAAATTGCATATGCCCCAAGCAAAACTGACTAGGGGCTTCATCACACAGAGCTTTTATCCTGCGATTGAGATTGCTCCTTCACGGAAGTTTGCAGGTTCTTTACATGATGCCGTGATCCTGCCGTGCATCTCCTAAATAGATCGTGGATAATGAACTATCAAATTACCCCGTTTTGTTCCGCTTCAGTTTCCTCCAGATTAAAAGCGGCAAAAGAGGAGCGAGATCAATGAAAGATAATGGAAGACTCAGATTGGGGGGAGGGGACGCATGTAAAGGGAGTCTGTCATGATCCTGTATTTAAAGTGGAAGCAGAAAGCCCTGTTTTAAATGCAGGATTTTAGGCTGGTGTAGAAATGCCCTAGGAGGAGGAGGAGGCTGGGCCAGAACAGTGGCTTATTTGGACACACACCAGGAAACCTCCCTCTGTGAATTGGGACTTTGAGCTCATAGAATCCTTGAATTATACATTCCACCAAGTCCCATCACTCATTCTTTTGTGACACGTAAACACGGCCCACTGGACAGTCTGGGAATTACCACCTTAAGAGGAAGGCGAATATATAAATGTACCCTCCAAAAAACTAGTCATTTTGGAAATCAAGAGTTAAAGAGACACACACAAGGAACACACAGAGGCAAAGTCCAGTGTTTGGCTTTTATTGAGACACAATTTTCTTCCTTTCATATAACTTATCTAGTTAAAATATTCATCTCCATATAGTTACCACAAAAAGAAAAGAAAAGAAAGTAAAATAGAAAATTGTTATTTACAATTGAAGGGGACCAAAAGACAGACAATTCAGCATTACCTTTTCCTCGTGGTATGCAAAAAGAAAAAAGTGGGGGAGGGCACCTCCATTTGGTTTGTTTGCATGTAGTGTAGTACTGAAAATTGCACCCATTTCAAAATCTATGGGAAGCCCAAAGGAGAATCGGAAGAGTCATTTTACTCCACAAATGATTCCGTTTGTCGCCCATCTATTAAAAAGCAGGCTGAGAAATGCTTTCAAGCCGATCAGTTTAGCATCTGGCTGAGGAAGAAAGAAAATCTCCCTCCAAACTAGAGATGGACGAGTGACATGCAGGTGTCTTCCCCTCCTCCCCATTGGATCCCCTTTTCCCATTGAGAAAATGTATTCCAGTATCATGAAGTTAGAAGTCACAGTATTTGCACTGTAACTTTCATTGGAAAAACCCACCAGACGAGTAAAAAAAAATACTGACAGAGGGAGGAATTCTCATATAAAACAACCGAGTTCCGTGGCAGAATATAGCTGATAGCAGTACCAACAAAGCAGTGGGCAACCCCCAGGCATTAATCTCAACCAATATGGCAACAGCAATAAATTAAGGGGCAACCTAACGCTCTCCTGGAACAAGCCCACCCAGATGCCTCTCAGGCAAGCAAGATTGTGGTCACATTGTTCCCGCCTCGCGGCTGCTTTAGCCACCCAACTGTGATGTCACTGTGTTGCAAAATGACAGTGCTACAGAGCCTTCTCCAACCCACCCCAAGGCTGGTGCAGAACAATGACATCACAAGACCAGGTGGGAGGGGCTACAGCCAGGTGGCCGTTTCAGGTATGGAATTCCTCAGATGTTTCCTTGACTGGGGTAACTGGCCAATATTCCCTTTCTATTTGTGGCTAGCAGAGGGATATTTTGCAGAGTCACGCTAGGTAACCATATTTAGCATGACGGAATCCTGTGGATACACCCAACGCTCTTTTTCTTCAGTGGTTGAGAATCCGTCCATTTCTCCCCCTCCCCCGGCCACCTATCCCAATTATAAAGGGAGAAAATACACGAAGTACAACAGTTGGCAGAAGATTATCTATATAATTAACTAAATCAATACAGCAAAATTAAATACAGCAAAAGCAAAAGGAGCATGATTTTTTTTTAAATCCAACATCACAACACACCTTGAAATGCTACACGATGTCATTAAAGCTTCTGGGGACTTTATTATCAGCTTCAAACAGCGTGAGAGAGACCAAGAGCCCCATTTTCAAACACCATCATCATTAAAATCCTTATATGTATATAAAAAAGTTGGAACTTCAAGGGACATTGTTTATTAGATCAGAGAACATCAAGAGGGTTTTCACGCCCTGCATGGCACACACTTCAAGGTCCCCTCCAGCCCCACGTACTGAGGAATTATTATCTGTTTTTAAAAGTTAGCAGGTCCTTTCCAGCTGCTGCCACTACTACCAATGGCTAGAGTTTGCAAGAGTGGTATTGAAAAGCCACTTGGGAGAATTCCTTTCCCCTCTCCACGATCTCTGGAAAAGGTCAGGCTCCTTCATAAGCCCTCCTAAGTCATTCAGCCTTGGCACCAAGAAAAACACACCATCACGCCTCCCAAAACCAGTTCTGTCCTTTCCCCCACATACCCACAGCCACACCCCCCACATCACCATCAAGATAAATAGTATTTTTAGCCCAGGGTCCCCTCCAGCGCTAAAACAAGCAGTACCCAAGAAACATAGTTCCCTCAAACTCTCCTCCAGTGGCCAAGACAGGGCAACTCCCAGCGTGCCGTCCCTTGGCCTCTTCTGTGGTGAAAACCTGCTCCAAACTTCAATTCAATTGCAGAAGATGATGCTCCCAGACAACCAGAATCCTGCATCTTTTGCCTGGAGCTTCTTCCAAAAGCAGGTGCCATCCAAAACTCCTAGGTTTCATCATCTTCCCATCAAGGGGCTCGACGTAAAAACTAAAACAGAATGGAAAACTGATTCACGTCTCCCCTGAAGTTCTTCACAGGGAGCTGAGGAATTAAAGTGCCAGTTGTTGTTGTTTTAGAAATCAGAAAATACTTTCTGACCAAAACTGAAAGTGGGATTGAAGCCAAAAAACTAAGTTCTTTTGTTTTTAATTGAAGTGGGATGGGGGTCCCAAAAACTTGAAACCATTGCTATTCATTTTAAAAAATGTAGCTTTCAGTCGCAGAGATTAATTTAAAGCTCAGGTGAGTGCTTAAAATTTAGATTTGTGCAAAGTTACACTTCCCGTTTCTCCTGAGCGTTCACTCCCTCCCCTCAAATTCTGTGCTGTTTTTCCTATGAGTTTAAAAAGGAGAAGTGGGAGATGTTTGTAAATGGTTGTTTTGGCCAAATGAATGGAAGGGAGAAACTGGGAGGTTTCCTGCCAAAACTCCTGGTGTCCATATGTAGAAAGGCAAATCAACAAGTATCTGGCATAAAAGTTTTGAGGAGGAGGAGGAAAGTTTGAAAACTGGGATTTAAGAACAAAGAAAGTGATGCTCCAGGAATGACCCAACAGGGGGTTGGCAAGCCTCTGGTGTGATCTTGGTTTCTGGGATTCCAAACGGGGCTTGAAAAGCAGCAGCCAGAGTCATAGCAGAGGCCTTTCTTTGTAACAGTATCTGCAAAGAGAGAGTCCTCCAAACTTGACAATAGGAGGGATCTGGATCCTTACATGGGGCCTGAGGAAAGAACACTGCAGGTAGAGGAAGGATGTATATTACTTTCCATTCTGGAGTTCAGAGACAGAGAGAGAGAAAGGGGCTGAAGAAAGAGTTACAGTCTGTGGACCTTCTCATCTCAGCAAGAGCCAAGACTTCACATTTTTAAAACGCTGGGCAGACAGACCAGGTTTGTGGGAGCAGAGGAAGGAACTGGAGGGCTGCTTTGAACAATACTGTGCTGTTGGTCTTGAGTTTAGAGGATCCTTGGCCACCCCTAACCCCTCCCCATTTTCCCCAAGCACTGCTTCCGTCAAAGAGGAGGCGAATTCCCTGCTTGCTCACTCATGGGTGCCTTTATCTCCGAGAAAATCTGTTTTTGAATGCTTTAATAGTCTTCGCCATCATTGGTGCAATTTCTGAAACAGAGAGAAAAAATGGAAACATCAGCCCATCTTGTGTCACGAACACGCGGCAGAACAAGCAGATTGTGGCTAGTGCCTGTGGAATGAACTCAGGAATTACATTTGAGAGATAAAGCTTCTGATCCCCATGGTTATAGGGAAAATCTCCCCAAATGGGCTATTTCTACTTAGCCATCAGAGAGATCTGGCAAGGCATTTAGTTGCTTAGGGGCTGGGGACTTCTTTCACTTGGCACATATTGTGTTGGCTCCTCATGAGCCCCCAAGGCCTCTGCCAAACCTGAAATTAGTTTTAATTAGTAACTAAGGGTGCAATTCACTTGCTCATACAGAGCAGGTAGCAGCTTCCTCCTCCTGGCAAGCAGGCACGTGATGACACTGCCTCCCTCCTCCTGACTGCCGCATTACTTCCCCCACCCCCACCCTCGTCAAAGGCTGCAAGAGGCAGCACATAAAGTGCCATAATATTCTAGTCACCAAATGTAAAGAGCCCCAACTGAAGTGTGTGCCACAGCGCTGCCTCTTCAGGCCTGAGTGGAGAGAGCAATTGGGAGGGTTTGAGAAACAAAACAAAAACATCCCCAGTAATGATCAGGGCTGTGCATACGCTGCAACTCCAGAGCAGTGCAGAAAAAGCACAGATGGTGGCCAATGCAGAATTCAACTCCCCAAGCAGCTCAGCATTCATTTGAAAACAACACGGCTAAGGTTCTAGCCCCTATGGCTGCCTGAAAATATGTGATCAATACCTGCTGAAATATCAGAAGCCAGAGAGGGGCTGAACAAGAGTTAAAATGGTTGGAGGTGCAGCTACAGTGCCCTTGCCTCTCCGTAAGGCTAAACGATCCAGAATTATACAAACAAAGGGAAATAATGCAGCTTCACTCAGTCTGCATGATGCATACAGGTTGCAGATCCCAGCTTTTCCTGGCACAGAATTCAGTGGAATACTTGGAAATGCAAGGTTCTTTATAAACTCCATTAGCAATTATCCTCACTGCAATAATTCCCAGCGAGATAATTGGTTCCCCGCAAACACAGTGTGTGGAGAAAAATCAAATCTAAGGAAAGGTTTAAGTAACTGCGTTTACTGAAACATTCGAAGTGTCGGTGTCTCTTAATCCCTTCGTGATTTGCTTACAGGCCGTACGTTACTGGTGTATCATGTACTTTGGCCTGCACCTGTGTTTATAAAGGTGTGCAGAGACTTTTTTGTGTGTTCATATTTCATTTTGCTCCAATTCGCAATTAATTATGTTTATTTAATTATACCTGACATTTTGATATTAAAAATGAAACTGTATAGTACCTTTATAGAAGGTAGCCTAATTCTTAAAAAAAAAAAAAAAGAAGCTTTATGGATAGAAATGAACTCCAGAATTTGAATAGTAGTGAAAACTGTGGATATTCGTGGAATCTGAGTGTCAAGAGCTTTCCAACGTAGTGTGTTCCACGAGAATCGGTCAATGGGAAGGCAGTCAAAAAGGGAAGACCACCCAACTCCCGACTTTGAGTTATAGATATAAATAAGATTCCTATTGCAAAGGTTGAAGGCAAGTTACTGTATAAAAGTAAAAGGTCCTTCAGTAAGACACTACTCTCATTAGAATAGTAAACTACTTAAACTATTTTTGAGGGATTAGACATAATCTCAGCAAAACACACACTCCCTCAGTGTGTGAGGTCCCACCCACCCCGTCAAGCATCAAACATGCCCACACCGTCCTAGTACATAACCTCTCTTCACAGCGGGCTTGCAACTAGCCCCTCACCTCTCTCTCACACCCTGTATCAGACCAGGGAAACATCAACTCCTACCACCTTTCCCTTTAAAAAGGCCAAACTACAATCTAAAAAGAAACAAGCATCCAATGTCTACGAGAGCAAACACCTCTGAAGTTACTCCAAACCGGGGAACTGCAGTCACGTGCTAAAATTTTGCCTTAGGGCAGCTTTCGCCAACCTGCTGCCCTTCGGATGTGTTAGTCTACAACTCCCCCCAGCCAGCCATGCTGGCTGGCGGATGCTAGAAATCATAGACCAACACATCCGGAGGGCACCAAGTTGGCAAAGGCTGCCTTAGGGAGTCCATGGTGGCACTGTGATTTGAATTCAGGTCTCCACACACACTCGAGCACACACTCAGCACACACTGAGGATTCACACAGGACATCAGCTGAGCCAGTTAGGCCTCACAATCACAAGCGCAAACTGAATGTATTCCCCAGGCACCCTTCTGCGGCTGTGTGCTACAAAGGAAGTTCAGCAGTGGTGGGCAAGCCGCCCCTCAGGGAACATTGCCAACCACTGCTCACCTTTTCATTGAGGAAAATACAGAGTTGGCTTCCAAGAAAACCCACTCAGCTTCCCAGAAGGCAGCCTAAAAGCCACAGCTAGGGCAACTAATATTTTCCCCCATCCCTTTATCACTACGCTTTGGCATCACTTCAGCATCGCCCCTTGCCATGCTACAATGTTGCCGGCAGCTGTGGCTTCGAGCCGGGGGTCATCATTGGGGAAAAGTGGGGCTCACGCCTCTGCCTCACTTACTCTTCACAGGGGGCTTCCTGGGGTCGTAACTAACAGAGGAGGCACTGCCCAAGGATGGACCCGAGTGGCCGCTGCTAGTGCTGGGCCCGTCGTAGGACTGCTCCTCTTCTGCATGAACCGTGCTGCTTTTTGCGGGTGTGAAGTACACTGGTTTTATCCTAAGGGGAGGGAGGGAGGGAGGGAGGGAGGAAGAGAGAGAGAGAAAGAGACACATGACTGGCTGGGAATTGCTCTGTGTGCACCCAAGGAATGTGCAGTGTAGCCTTTCCCAACCTGGCGCCTTCCAGATGTGTTGGACTGCAACTCCCACAATTCCCAGCCGGTAAAGGGGAATGAAAGAGAAAACATTATAGCATCACTATTAAAACTCAGTTCTGTAAAGGTTTTCAAGTTGTTTGACGAAGCTTGAGATTTACCTGTACTTGCCATGATGAAGGGAGGCAGGGAAGAATAAGAGCGGAGGAATCCTGTGAGGAGTTTATTATTTATTAACTATATTTTTAAATCACCCAATAACCATAGTTCTCTGCTCAGTGTACAACAGGGGTGGGCATCTTTGGGAGGTCTGGGGGCCATTTTACCCCTGGACTTCCCCCACCCCCATGGGTGCCAGAAACAAGGGGGGGGAGACGGAGAGAGAATAAAAAACCTAGAACCCCCCCAAAACAAAATGGCATCCGGAGCTGCTATGGAGAGCCAAAAGGGTCAAAATCAGCTTGCTCAGCCTAAGACCTTAGGGTACAGGTAAGCAGATATGAGAAGAGGCACTCCATGTTGGGGATGCTCTGTCGGGGATGCTCTGACTTGGATTCCTGCATTGAGCAGGGGGTTGGACTTGATGGCCCCTTCCAAACCTGCTATTCTATGATTCTATGTCCCAAGGTTAAAGCCAGCACAAACTGACTGGGACCCAGTGCAGATGGCAGGGTACTGGTGTGACCAAATCGGCCAGTCCCACGCAGCAGTCTTTCTGCCCTGTTTTGGACTCACTGAAGCTTCCAGACCATTACATAAGGCAGCCCCATATATAATGCAGCCCAAACAGGAGGTCACCAGAGCAGAGAGAGCAATTTCTGTCTACGCAGGTTGATTCCTTCTGGGGGGCAGGGCTGCAACCCTGAGCCGAGAAAAGGTACTCCGAGCCACTATGCCTCTAGTGACAACGCTGGGTCCAGGAACACCCCCAGGCTTTGAGCTTGATCCAGTAGGGCTGGGGAGGGCAACCCTTGGCCGATGGGCCAGTCCAGCCTGTGTGCCTTTACAGAAGATGTGAGCGGGGAATTCGCCTGTGCAGCACCTCCCGCACTGGAGACACAGCCATACAGGAGCACACTTCACCCACCAGGAAGCTTGTTCAGAAAATCTGGGCATGTGGGGTGGGATAGGGTGGGGAGCACAACCTATGTTATTCCCTCCCTCGGCAATTTGCTCCCGGAACCTCCCCAGCAAAAAACCAAAACAGAGTGACGATGCTGTTCAAGACTCACTTGATCTTTTCCGGGACCACAGCTCCTCCGGTTCCAAATTTCTCTTGCCTTCTTCGCACATCCCGGGGTGGCTTGGCGGCTGAATTGACAAAAGCCATCTTGGCTACTCTGCCTAAAAGGTGAGCAAATGAAGAAACTCGGGTTAGCCCGAGAGTGTTTTGCAAGGAAGCCCCAGACAGCCTCCCCTCAAGGCTCCAAGCCACCAGTGGGCGAGGACAGGCATATGCTACAACTTCTCTGAGGAAGATGGCCTTCTCCCCTGCCCTTTTCCCACAGGAAATGCCAGAACAATCCCTGCAATCGCCTGTTTCCTCCAACAGCATGTGAGCCACACACAGGACATTTCGGTACCAAAAGCACCTTGATATGCATCGCAGGAACACCAGAAGCTGCCTGATATCGGATCAGGCCACTGGCCCATCTCACTCAGAACTTTCCACACTGACGAGTAGCAGATGTCCAGGGCTTCAGGCAGGGGTTTTTCCTGCCCTGCCTGAGATCATCAGGCCCCAGCCTTGTAGGATGGGTGCCACCTTACACGTAGGACTTGGCTACCATCACTATGAAAGCACCAAACTCAAGAGAGCTTCAGCAGACAACATTCTCCCCCATCCCTGCCCCTTTGGAACATCTGCCTTCCTCAGAGCTCTTAAGGGAACTGCAAGCCCTATCCCAGATGGAGGCTGGCAGTCCTGCCTAGCAGAGCAGAGGTGCACAACCCATGCCCCACATAGCTGTGCACCCCTGTGATAGAGCTAGATAGTGTTTCCGACTTTTCAATGGGCCGTTGTAGCTGTTCACTTTGCAGCAGCGAGATCTGCAGACATTGGCGGGCAATGTTTTGTTCCACACCATGAAAAGTTTCTTGTTTTAAAGGCACACGAGCAGGCCAGTTTCCTCTGGTCACTCAGCAACCCTAAAGGCAGCTGTCAAAAGGGCTACAGCGCAGATTCCTCTTTGCTAGAACTGAGTCAAGATCATCTGAATTTCACCCATGTTAGCATGCAGCCCCTTCAGAGTCATGGCTGGCTATGGCTGAAACCCCATGCTACCCTCATAAGCTCTGGCAGCTTTATTTGTCCTGCTGCTGTGCCTTTAAACATCAGCCTGACCTGCAGAAATTAATTGGGTGAAGTGGTTTTCTTCACGTTATTTCCAGGGTAGATACTAAACTGTTTTATTGTGTGCTCCTTGGTTTTAATTTTTGTGAACCACCCAGAGAGCTTCAGCTATTGGGTGGTATAGAAATGAAATAAATAAATAAACTAACAAACAAACTTCTGTCTGTCAAGCTACAAATAAAGGCACAGGGCTATAAAAAAACATCACCACTTCTAATCCCTGCTGCCTTTCAGAGTCAGAAACAAATTGCTAGCGTCTGACCATCTTGTTTGGTCCCAAGGCCCAGCCTGACTGTCCACCGCTCTACCTTTGGGTTTATTGGCATGAGCTGATCTGATGTTTTGGGTCAGCATGAGCAGCCGCTGCTCTCGGGCGTCATGCAGCCGTAAGTACATCTCCCTCCACGACTCAAACTCCTCTGGCTTCTCCTTCTTGAAATCGCGAATGCAGTGATTGTGCCACAACTGATCTGTGTCCTCAATTAAAACCTGGAAGCCAAGAGCAAAGAGAGGGTGAGCCCAGGGTTTGGGCATACCAGGAAGCAATGCACTTGCTAACAGCTCCGGGAGTTATTCATATTCGACACATTCACAAGTCTGTCAAGCAAAGAACCAGCTCTTTTGCCAAACTGAGAAATCTCGGTTTCAAGATGTGTAGTCCTTATGAGTACAGAAGAACCATGTCAGCATCCTCCTTTCGTCTTCCGCAGAGTCATCCCACACCCTTGCCAAAAATATTCCAAATTCTAAAAAAACCTGGAATGCAGAAGACAAAAGTGTAGCGGCTTAAGAGACTGAGCTACGAATCAGCAATTCCCAAATTTGAAACTCGCTTCTGCCATGAGCTCACCTTAGGCAAGCCACTCCCTCTCAGCCTCTGCCCCCACATCTGAAATATAGGGGATAATAACACTGACTTACCTTATAGGGTTACTGTAAGGACTACAACTAGATAAGCATTTGAAGCACTTTGAACACTTGAAAGTGCGCTATACAAATGTTAAGTATTATTACTCTACTCAGAAAATATGGATTTTTTGGCACAAAACTCAAAAAGCTCCACTTTGACAGAACTAAAAGTAGTCAACCACCAGAGGGAGCAAAGTCTTCAGTAGCAGGGACCACTCTTGGAAAACCAAGAGCCGTCCATATACGGCACTTACTTGGATTAGTCATAATGGCCACCATTCTGTTGCTTATCCAAAAACACTCTGTGTAAGTGCAGCCCTCTGCACTTACTTTAAGAAGGGCACTTACACCACCTGCCTCCTGGTGTCTAGGGAGGGTGTGTTCCATCCCCTTCGGAGCACAAGAAATTAAGGGGTTGTTTAGTGTGCATTTTTTCCTCTCCAGAGAGATGTGACACCTCTGTCTCCTTTTATCTCTATTTATACCCCAGAGGCTCATTTAGAACAGCGACAGCTGTTGACCAACATTCACTACTCAAACCAAGATATAATTCCCTCTGCTGAATACTGCTGAGAAGAAAAGCCAGGCAAAGCCACCATTCTGACTGTGCTCTAAGAGATCCTTCTTTGCAGGAAGCAGAAAGAATAAGGCAAAATCCACATCTAGGCTCAGGCAGCCTTCTCCAACCAAGTGCTCCCAAGAAGTGTTGGGCTACAACTACCATCATCCCCAGCCAGCAGCTATAATGGCTGGGAATGGTGGGAGTTGTAGTCCAATACACCTTGGGGCACCAGGTTGGGGAAGGCTTCTCAGCAAAACATCAACAGCATGACGTTTAATAGACTGTTGCCTCAAGGAGGAAACACCATTAAAATGGTGTTGAATTTTTCTTTCTTTCTTTTTTTAAAGCACATGACTTGCCAAAACTCCCACAAGATACTGGCTACTTGGGGATCAGAATTTCTTTAATTTGCGCTTCAAATTTCCCAGGGAAATTGGTGCACCAGCTAAAACTACTGGCATTGCACTAGAGTAGCTTATGCAAGCACATCGTAATTTACGTTAGTGCCCTGTTGGATACTGCATATAATAGCACTTGGTGTCATGTAGTGTTTTAGGGTTTTCCCCAGGTTTTTCAGATGCATTTACTCTAATCCTCCCAACAGCCCTGTAGGGTAGGACAGTATGATTTCTCCTACATTTCAGCTGTGGGCCAAGGAAAAAGAATGGCTTGCCTAATACTTGGACTCTGCAGAAAACTTTGAACCAAGTGACGTTCTGGCTCACAGCTCAGTCCCTTAGCCGTGACATAAGCTCCCAAGGCCATCTGGGAAATTTCCTCACATACTGCAGTAACCTCCCTCGACTGCGGGTGCTGGAAGTCAGGGCGCTGTCCAACCCATATCTGTTAATGGGAAAGAGGTAGGCAAGGATATGAGGAGGGGGAAAACAGGGCCATTCCACCAGCCCTGCTGAAGACCTCCACTATGAAAGCTCATCCTCCCTTAAATGTCACTAACAGCAGCCATTCCAGCAGGTTCTATGGAGGGAGATGAGAGGAACAGCAGGGCCGCTCCACCAGCTCTACTAAAGGAATTATTCATGCCATTCCTTTTTCCTTGTGCGGCATGCCTTTTTAGACTGCAGGGCAAGGACTTTAGTGGACTATACATTGTGGGAGCCTTTTTCTCATACAAATACTTCAAATAAAGAAAGTAAATAAATACTGGCATTTATGGCATAGCAGCAACAGCAGCTGAGCTGTACAGTGTCATGCACTAGTCTCGTTGCAACTGCAGGCCCCAACCACAGGCGACGGTGGATGGTGCATGGCAACAGATGCAGTCTCTTCTTGCTCTCCGCCTCCCCACCCCCCATAATCTCAAAACACTCACATGATTGCACTCCTCGATGCGGTACAGCTGCTCCGGGGTGCATCGCTCCAAGACAGGTTCCAGTACAGAGTAAGGGACACCCCCCACTTCATAAATTGCTGTGAGGAAAGGAAGGGCAGGGGGGAGAAAGCCATCAGATTCTTCTCTCTTTCCGAGGTATACCCAAGACAGGGCAAAAAGCCGATGGCCTTGACACACTAAAGTGCAGGCCACTGTACACCTTCCGGAATTTGGGAGGTGTCAGAATCAAGTCAATTGGACTTAGACTGCTCTGGACTTAACCCATCCCAGAGCCAAATGGTGGTGAAGGGCAAGGTCATGAAAAGCGGAGTTGGGGTTGGACTGTCTGTAGAGACGACAGCAACACGGACATATCAGGAGCATTTATCAGCAAAGTGGGGGTGAATACCCTCGCAGCGAGGCTGGGAAAGACGGTACGAGGGAGGGTTTGAGGAAGGCACAGCAAGAGGGTATTGAAGGCAGTGAACAAAAGAGGCCAAGGTGGGAGAGAGGGAAGCAGCAGCTCACAGCCCACTCTTCCTGTTTCTGTGTGAAAGCCAACATTTGGCAGCAGCCTACAGCAATGAGAGAATCTATAGCAGCCTTCTCCAACCTTGCACCTTCCAGATGGGTTGGACCACAACTCCCAAAATGATGGCAGTTGCAGCCCAACCCATCTGGAGGGTGTAAAGTTGCGGAAGGCTGGCTTAGAGTGACATCTGAACTTCAGTTAATGAACCGAAAACCACCACTGCCAAGACACCGTGAGCACCGGTAGGGGAAGTGCTGTATTCCTGCATATTTACTTATTTTATTTAATACATGTATATATTGTTGACCATATTTACAAATATCTCTCAGAGGTGAAAGCCCCCTACGCCTGGCACTGAGAGCTGCCTTATACCAAGGAAGCTGCTTTATACCAAGCCCTTGGGTCCATCTAGCCCAGTATCATCAACACTGACTGGCAGTGGTGGCTCTCCAGGGTTTCAGGCAGGAATTTTTCCAGCTTTACCTGGAGATCAAACGTGGGACTTTCCACATGCAAAGCAGGTGCTCTGCCACTGACCTGTGGCCCTTGCTCAGTACCAGAAGCACCAATGAAGACCAGGATGAGATCGGGACCCCTCGGATGCAGAGGGAGGGAACTGTTCTACCCTCACCACTCCGCATGCATGCGCGCGCACACGTGTGCACACACACACACACACACACCTCTATGTTCAGCTGGGCAACTACTGAACAAACCTCATTGGAACAAGAACCCCCTTGGAAGAGGCAGATGCTTCTGATGCCATCTTGTCGCAAGCACAGCATTTCCTCCATTTTGTGGCACTGTCTTTTTCTCAGCTCCGCTAGGGATATGAAAACTCAAGCTACCTTCAGGTGCGTCTTGCCTGATACAAAGTGGGGCTTAGGGCAGAATTAAACATTTTAAAAGGCAAGCTTAGAATTCCCAAGCCAAAAGCTGCCTTGATATGGCAATACAGAAATGGTCATAAGTAGATGTGTTGGTGGTAAGGTGGTACTTGACCCTTCTCTTAGCCTTTCTCCACCACAACCTTTCACCTTGCCTGTCCCCACCATCCCCCAAAGCTAGCTCCGAGATCAGAAATAAACACGGCTAGGGAAAATATTGGTGCAAGGTGTGTGTCTGTGCGTACACAAATATTTCACCCTGCATGACGGTTACACTGGACAAACATGGAGAGCCAGAAACTGCACTTTGTTGCATTTAAATTAGCAGAAGTACAGAATGGATCAGCCAGCCAGCACCGCCCTGTTACAGCAATACTCACAGTCAATATTATTGCTGAGGACCCTGATACATTGTTCATGCAGAGACATCATCTTTGGAAGGTAGGCAGTCTTGGAGCCAGAGTACACCTGCATCTTGGAATTCAGCCTGCGTCCTGTGAAGCCAGCTTCATCTTCCTCGGTGGGGGAGGACAGCGCTGCAACACCAGGGAGAGAGAAAGCGGATAATTAGGTCACTGCCAATTCTCAGGATCCAGCACAGAGATCGCACAGATACCACAAAGAAGGCCCAAGGATAGCTGGGTTGAGCCGCTCCCAAGAACTGCCTCATCGGATCAGATTGAAGATCCATCCAGAACAGAATTCCTTCTCCAGCACCGGCCCACTAGATCTCTCTGGGAAACTCACAACTTTTGCATCAGGTCCTCAGCAGTGTACTGCCAGTGAACCCAGAAAAAGTCACTGTGGTGTAATAGTAAGAGTGTTGGACTGGGCCTGGGGACACTCAAGGTCAAGTCCCCACTTGGCCATGAAGTTCACTGGGTGACTTCGGGCCAGTCACTGCCTCTCACCCTAACCTACCTCACAGGGTTGTCTTGAGGATAAAATGGAGAGGAGGATCATGTATGCAGCCTTGGGCTCCTTGGAGGTAAAGGTGGGATTCAAAGGTAACAAGCAAACAAACCTGGAAGTTCTACTTAGCAATCATCATGGTCTACTAGCTAGCTCTGTGAATCTGTCTAGTTCTTTTAGAAAGCCAACCCTCTCATCTCATAGTAGTTAAACCTGTTTAATTTGCACTAATTAGTTTTTATTAATGAATGTATTCTGCCTTAAGCCATCATCATCATCGTCATCATCATCACACCATTAAACTGTGTTGTGTGAAGACCCTAATGCAGCCTATGATCTTAACACAGCCTTCCCCAACCAGTTGCCTTCCCGATGTGCTCGACTATGACTGCCCTCACCCCCCAGTGATGAGGGGTGATGGCAGTTGTAGTCCCACACATCTGGAGGGTGCCAGGCTGGGGAAGGCTGTCCTAAGGACTAAATGGTAGAGAAACAAAAGGCTTTGGAATGAAGCACGGATCATGTTCCTCTTTACTAGGCACCCAAAACCACAAGTTTACTGGTAAATTAAAGCAAGCAAATCCCAACTAAAGGTATTTACACCATAGAGCTGAGTGATACAAAAGGCATTAAGAGAAAATAAAAGCTGTAAACCCGCAAGTATCTCTACCCTAGCTGCACTTAGACTTTTTGAGGCTGCTTCTTCCTGCTGCCTCTTCAGGCTCTGATCTCCCTGACTCTGCTCTTCCTATCTCTGCCTCTCTCTTTTTATACCCTCCTCCCCCAAAACTGAAAGTACTGTTTCAAACCTGAAGAAATGAAACTTAGCTGGGGAAATGAAAATGAAACTTAACTGGGGAAATGAAAATGAAACTTAACTGGGGAAATGAAGCTACTCGTCTGAGGGATACCACCTCCCAACAAAAAAAACTAGGCCTCTAGGCCCAACCTTTTTCTTGACCCTAAAGGCCTCAAACCTTCACACATACCAAGTGGGGCGGGCGGGCGGGGGGGGGGGAGATCCATGCTTGCATTTCAGAAAAAGCCACCTGTGGTCAGGAAGGGACCTCCAAGCACGTTCAGCGGTGCTTACATTTTCTAAAGGGGGAACTGCCAGATCCACTAACACAAAATCAAGTCAGTTGCTCCTCAATCCAGGAGGGGTTAGATCCAAAGTACCCACGTGCACCTTCTTCCATAAGAGCATCCCTGAACATTGTTCAAGAGACACACCCTGCTCTGGACACTTTCAGAGGGACTCAGCCGCACCTACATGTGGAACCCTCTTCCCCATGAAGCCTGTGGGGAGAACCCTGCAGAGGCTTTGCGGGAACAAGAAAACATATTTCCATTCCAAGCAGCCTTTGGAGGGGAGCTTTACACAGTCTTTCGATGCTGCTTTACACAGTCTTTCGATGCTGTTCACTGTATTAGATGTTTTTAGGCATTGGATTGTTTTGGTTTCAGTCTTCTGAGTTGTTTTTGTGTGCTTCCAGCCCCACTCCCCTTTTAGAATAGAACTGTTAAGGTTGATTGCTGCTTTTCATTGTTCTAAGCTGCCTCAAGGAGGCCCACTGGGGGAAAAAGGAGTACCACAGATGAAAACAAAGTGAATTCACAAAGGAGATCATTCAAAACCTGCACTGGACTTGCGCCACACAGGAAAGTTATTTCTCCCAGCATTCCCCCAACACCAAGAAACAGCAAGATTGTCTCACGCCAATTCTGTCCTGTTCACAACTCAGAAATTACCCTTTCTCTTTGGCTGGGTGGGGAGTATTGATTCAAATGAAGGAAGCGAAGGAAGTGGACGGTAGTTGGCCTGGATTGGGGGCAAGGGGATGTCTGGGAGCGTTGGCACCACATCAATGAGGATCTGGAGGGAGAGAAATAATGTGCTTTTAAGTAACGCAAGCAGCTTCATAGAACAAGTCCACAAAAATGTTACTAGCCCACAACAATATTTACTGGCCCTCCTTCTCTCTCTCTCTCTCTCTCTCTCTCTCACACACACACACACACACACACACACACACACACACCGTGGTTAATCATTTGTGGCCCATGAATGGCCTGAAAGAGAAAAAGCAACTCTTTTAGTTTGCAAAAGCTTCCCTAACTGCTTGCCTGTAGGAAATTCTCACTCGCCACAAATGACTATGTAAACAGATATTTACAAGCCTGGGATTGGATCCAGGATCTGCCTTTTGCAAGAGGAAGGGCTCTGCTTGTAGAAGGTCCCTCTGCCCAATTATTGGAGATCCCACACCACAGCTCCTCCCCCTCAATTCAGCAGGGGCTCCTGACTCTCAGTGTAGCATTTTCAGGGGGCTGGAGGGTCTGCCAAGGGCCGAAGTCCATCTGTGCCAGCGCAAGTGTTGCAGATTTAATCTGGATCCAACCCCTTGTCAAAGGCACATCAAACAGCTGATAATACATAAGAATGAATCTCACTGGCCTACTGCTTCAGCTAGAGGGAATGAGATTGTGCCCTCAGATTTGTCCTGCAAGAGATGATGTTCTAGGAAAACTGTTGCAGCTGCAACAGGCTATTTTTAAAGAATTCTTGCCTGCATCTACAGGAAATCTAGCCAAAGGCAACTGGAGACTCCAGTCACTGGGGTAGCTGCCTATATCATTCAACGTGTTCCATTATCTGGGCTGGAAAATGGTTTATACATGGTGGTCAGGGCAGATGCTACTTTACAGAGTTACATCAGCTGAAAGGTCTCTGCCCCAAGGAGCTCACAAACTTCATTTTGACAGTGGGGGAAGACAAAAGAGGGGGAAAGGAGAGACAAGAACAATACGTAGGAAGAAGGGAGGGCAGAGCATCAAGGGTAACCAGTGATCGAAGAAGATGAGAAGTTGTCTCGTATACGAGATCCAACTTGTGGCTCACCTGATCCAGCTTATCTACCATGACTGGCAGCAGCAATCCAGGGGACTCGGGCAGAGGCTGTTCAAACCACCTGCCACCTGATCCTTTTCACCGGGGGACTGAATCCAAATGCAAAGCAAAAGCTCTCCGCGGATGTTTTGCCCACAATCTCACTCGTGAGGAAAGGAGCAAGGCGCCTGTGTATATTTCCCTGCTAGATCTGCTCCCTGAGGTGATGCCTCAGGCAGAACATTTGTTCCTCAGTGCTCTGCACACTCCTCTCCCAAAGACCTCGGCCCATCCAAGCACACGTGCTTCATACAAGCACCAATTTAGTCCCAAGCTGGATCTGGCCTCTGGTCTGGGCAAATACAGCACCCTCCCCTCCTCCCCCAAGAACCTACACAGCTTTTTCCAACATTGGGTCCGCAGGTGTTGGATTACCACTCTCATGCAGGCTGGAGGTGGTGGGAGTTGCAGTCCATAATACCTGGGGAACTTTGGGAAAGGCTGTTCTAGAGGTCGGCTATTACCAACGTTCAGCAAAAGGCTTTCCACCATTTCAATGCGGGACTTGCAGGTGCAGGAAGAGAAAGATGGCACCACGTATGATGTCTGGGAGGAGCTCCAAGCATAAGGAGCAATGACAACAAATGGGTGGAATGCCAAGGGACCCAATAGCCCTGGTGCCGAGAAACATGGCAGGTCCACGGGGTAGTGTGTGTGTGTGTGTGTGTGTGTGTGTGAAAAAACTTTTTCTACCCTGATTCCCCCCCTCCCAATCCCTCATTCAACCCTTTGACCGCACTGCTTGCACTTGCAAGAGCGTGTCAGTCCCAGGACAAAGGCAAGGCAGGTTCCACATCCAAGATTATGAATACGCGTTTCCATTGCGCAGTCCCATTAAGATGTTTTACCATCCTTCTGTCTCTTACTGAAGCCAATTTGCACCTCAGTGTGCTGAACAAAGATCAGGGTCATGAGCAGGGGGATCTTGGTGCCCTCCAGATGTGCTGGACTGCAACTCCCATCATTCCCAGCTAGGAATGATGGGAGTTGCAGTTCAGCACATCTGGAAGGGAGCAAGTTGGGGAAAGCTGGCCTAAGCAGAAAGCGAGTCTCCCTCATAATCTGGAATTTTGGAGATGCAGAACTCATGGACGCCTTTGGTGTGCAGAGGTCTCACGAGCCCCATGTCTCTTTTGGTTTGCTCTCTGTAGCCATTTCTTCTCCAGCATTTACCTTCCAGTATGTTTATCAGGGGATAGGTCTGTCTTTTAAACAGCCAGGACAATTAGGCCTAGCCTCCCAGCAAATGTATGGAGGGTGAGCGTTGGACGTGTCATTCCTACGGAGGGACAATCCAAAAAGAAGCGGGACTCGGGGGACTTCCGCACTCCCAAGGATGCAAGGCTTGTATTTCACAAACATGGGGAGTAGATACTGGACTGCATGGAGACATTTTGCTGCCTGATCTGAAAAGTCCAAAAGGGATCCCTTCCCCTCATTATGATGGGGCACAAGCCCATGGGAGTCTCTCCTGAGCAAGCCCTCATTGAAATGAGCAGGAGTTGAATGATACGCAGCCAACTTTCACTTCAGCCCGGTTTGCACACACTGCTGAACTTCCTCCTGAGTCGTGTGTTTATGGGTCAGGCCCGCCACCCCCTTTCTGCTGCCATGGATGGCGCCCCAGATCTGCTTCCTCTCCTTGCCCCATGGAATAAGGCACCTCGGAGCCAGCGATTCCCCCAGAGGAACTGCGCACCACCCTGACGTCAGACTCACCTTTTTCGCTTTGGACACCCCTGACGGCTTCTTCTCGCTTGCTGGCTTGTGGGCTTTTCGGCTGGCATCGGAGCTCTTGGCGCTGGACTTGGAACCATTCTGCTTGCTGTGCCCTTTGTCTTTTTCCGGGACGGGAGCCGTGGGCTTGGCCACCACCTTCTTCTTCTTCTTCTGAGGCTGGTCGTAACTCAGGTACGACTCGAAGGACATGGTCGGCTGCTCATACTCGTCCTCCAATTCCCCCTCCCCAAGTTTTGGAGGAGAGAAGCCCACCGCTCTTTTGCCCGACTCGGAGGCCTTGGGTTTGCCCTCTGAGGTTTTTGAGCTGCTCGAAGCCTTCTTCTCCTTGTTCTTATTGGCAGAATCTGCCTCAGGCTTCCGTTTCTCCCGATCTCCATGCAAAGCCTCCGAGCCGAGCTTCACCTTCTCCGACTTAGCTCTCTCGGGATCCTGCTGCTTTTGCTTCTTCATGTGGTCGTCTGGTGTTTCCTCCAAGTCAAACTGTGACTTCTCCTTCTTGGTGCTGCTGCCACTGCCTTCTCTCTTCTTCTCTCGCTTGGTGCTGTCCAAGGCCTTCAGTCTCTCCTTGCTGCCCCCTGTCAAAGCAGCTTCTCGGAGGGGCTCTTTCGAAGAACCCTTATGCAGTCTCTCTAGAATAAAATCGGGAACTCGCTCCTCCCCCTTGGTATCTGTCCGCTGCTTCTCCTTGTGAGAAGATTTATGCTCTCTGCTCCGACTTGAGCCGGCTTTGTCCTGGGAATCGCTGACGTTCCTACTGTGACCTCCCTCCAGCCGGTCCTGAAAGTTGTAGCCTTTATTGGCCTTCCGGTTAAGGGACTTCTGTTCCCTCTCCTGTTCCTCAGCTCTACAGAGGTCCATGTACAGTTCCTGAGGGCTCTCGCTTGCCTCAGGCGAGGCTGTGTGTCCATAGTCAGAGTACTCCTGGTCAGACGAGAGCACTGGGGACTCTCTGCCCCACGCCCTGCCCTCTGGAACACCATAACTCACTGTTTGATGGGTTTTCTCGGGCTCCGAGTATCTCTTGGGCTTTTTCACTCCATATTCTGACTCGTATGATTGGCTGCAGGAAGGCTGGTAAGCTTCCGACAAGTCCGGTTCGACCTCTTCATCCTCTTTGGGCGAAGGTTCTCGTGGCCTTTTCCTAGAGATGCTTCGGTCGTAGCTGCGTTCTACAGGTTCAAGGTTATGTCTTTAAAAAAAAGAAGAAAGAAACAGTAGCAGATCAGAGACCCAACGTAGAAACATTAAGCTATCTTCATTGTTGGCGAGTCCCAATTCCTTCACTAAGGCAGAAACAGAATGCAGCCAGGGCTGTTGACTCCTCTCCTTCTCCCCATGCAGAATGCTGCAGAGTCTAGTAATTAGATTTTTGGGACCAGGTTTCTAGTCCTTATAATTGAAGATGCAGCCTGCATGTTTTCACATGGCTATGAAATATCCTAATATTCAGGGAACAAAGCTTCTCTCTTTTCTGTCACGTTGTTTCACCGAAACACTACAGTTCAGAGATAGCATGCCTATGTACATCAGCTGCTGGGGAACTTGCAGGGGAGGGTGTTGTCGCTTGTGGGTTTCCCACGGGCAGCTGGTTGGCCACTGTGTGAACAGAATGCTGGACTAGATGGACACTCGGTCTGATCCAGCATGGCTCTTCTTAGGTTCTTACTTTCCTTTCTGCTATCAACCCTTCCCCAAAATTCCAAGTTGAGAATGCACTATTTGAAATTTTGCAGAATTAAAACAACAACATATAAGTCAGTGAGTTTAAGCAAAATGTGCATACATTTTATCGATTCATGGAATTAGTGTTCTGTGGACTTCATTCAAAAAAGGCAAAACTTGGTACCCAGATGTCATTATAGGCTCAAACAAAATATGGAAAAAAAATGGAAAAAATGTGGCATAGATGTGGCAGCCCTCTGCAATTCAAATTACACAGCAGCACACATTTAGTCACTGCCTGAAGCACCAGGGAGGGGAGGCTAATCTACTTTGTTTTCCTTTGTGGCAATTTTCAGTGCTTGTTCTTTGATCAGCGACTAGGTCAGCCAGCCCCAGACTGCACACTGGGAGCGAATGGCGAATGTGCCACAATAAAAATAAATAAAATTATTAAAAGCCTCCCACAAGCGTAAAGGAGTCATCAAGCAGAGGAAATTGCCCGCTGCCATCTCCACACGTGTCTGGCCTCACTTCCTTCTGGCCAGCCTCAGCATATACCCAGTGTATAACATATGCCTGTTATTTTCATGTATGTGTTTGCATTGTTAAATGTGACCCAGGTAAGATAGGGTTAAGAAAGTGTTAGGGAGTGAGTGAAAGGTGGGAGGGGCATGTGAGAGAGAGAGAGGATTCTGAGGTTATAAAAGGAGAGAGCTAACAGCTGGCAGACAGACAGGGCCTTAGGGATTGAGGAAGCAACAGCTAGTGGGTGGGGTTTGGGGAATAGGCTTTAGATAGGTAGGTTAAGACCAAGCTTAGATTGATTAATAGTAATATATGACTCTTCTTGCATTAAATACATTTTTTTAACTCAAAATCCCACATGTTGGTTCATCTTATTGCGCTACCATTAGAAAAACGTATTGCCTTGTTACTTCTCCTGCATTGGGTAGAAGGAACCAATTAGGCATATTGGGTGTCTCTTTAACCCAGAGAGTAAACAGGGCTGAAGCTTGGTGTGTCAGTGAGGACAACTGATGCAGTGGAGGCAGACGTCCTGAGGGGGTTTTCTTCTCAGTTTCATCAGGCGGAACCAGGAGAAGGTAAAGCCCAAGGGCAGGAGCGTCACAGCAGGCAATTCTGCAGTGACCCAATTCTGGACTGGGGGAAACCACATAATTCGACTGCACATAACGCAGGGACTCAGCAGATTACTTGGCCTCAGAGGAGGCTGCCTACTGTCCCTCTGCGCGAGTCAATGCTCTCGATTTGCCTCCTCCCAGCCAGGATCCACTGGAGGGGAGTGATTCTGCAGTCTCTCCAGACTGAGTGTGATCAGCTCCTCCTTAGGTGGAGATGCAGCCTGTTATGTCTCTGAGCGATTCCCTGCTCTGGGTTCATCTCCCTCCAATCAAGAAGCCTGCCCACATCATCAAATCCTATAAAAGAAACGGGACACGGTGCTCCTCCTAAGGCAGATAATTCTTGATCAAAATATATATAGCCTAGCTTTTGACTAAAGCAGCAGCGGGCAACTTATGGCCCCCCAGAAGTTTTGGCTTACAACTACCATCATCCCTTGCCATTGGCTATGCTGGCTAGGGCTGAGGGGAGCTGTTGTTGTTGTTCAGTCGTTCAGTCGTGTACGACTCTTCGTGACCCCATGGACCATAGCACGCCAGGCCTTCCTGTCCTGCGCACTCTCCCAGAGCGTGCTCAGGTTCATATTCATTGCATCGGTGATGCTATCTAGCCATCTCATCCTCTGTCGTCCCCTTCTCCTTTTGCCTTCAGTCTTTCCCAGCATCAGGGTCTTTTCCAGAGAGTTTTCTCTTCGCATTAGGTGGCCAAAATATTTGAGCTTCAGCTTCAGTATCTGTCCTTCCAATGAGCACTCAGGGTTGATTTCCTTTAGGATGGACTGATATGACCTCCTTGCAGTCCAGGGGACTCGTAAGAGTCTTCTCCAGCACCACAGTTCGAAAGCATCAATTCTTCGGCGCTCAGCCTTCCTTATAGTCCAGCTCTCACAGCCATACATTACTACTGGGAAAACCATAGCTTTGATTAGATGGACCTTTGTTGGCAAGGTGATGTCTCTGTTTCTTACTATGCTGTCTAGGTTTGCCATAGCTTTCCTCCCAAGGAGCAAGCGTCTTTTAATTTCATGGCTACAGTCACCGTCTGCGGTGATCTTGGAGCTCAAGAAAGTAAAATCTGTCACTGCTTCCATTTCTTCCCCTTCTATATGCCAGGAAGTGATGGGGCCAGATGCCATGATCTTCATTTTTTTAATGTTGAGTTTCAAACCAGCTTTTGCACTCTCCTCTTTCACCCTCAACAAGAGGCTCTTTAGATCCTCTTCACTTTCTGCCATTAGGGTGATATCGCCTGCATATCGGAGGTTGTTGATAATTCTCCCAGAAATCTTAATTCCGACTTCTGATTCATCCAACCCGGCATTTCTCATGATGTACTCTGCATATAAGTTAAATAAGCAGGGTGACAATATGCAGCCTTGTCGTACTCCTTTCCCAATTTTGAACCACTCGGTTGTTCCATGTCCGGTTCTTACTGTTGCTTCTTGACCCTCGTACAGGTTTCTCAGGAGACAGGTAAGGTGGTCTGGTACTCCCATCACTTTAAGAATTTGCCAGAGTTTGTTGTGATCCACACAATCAAAGGCTTTAGCGTAGTCAATGAAGCAGAAATAGATGTTTTTCTGGAATTCTCTTGCTTTCTCCATGATGCAGCGAATGTTGGCGATTTGATCTCTAGTTCCTCTGCCTCTTCTAAACCCAGCTTGTACTTCCGGTAGTTCTCGGTTCGCATACTGCTGCAGCCTAGCTTGTAGGATTTTGAGCATCACCTTGCTGGCATGTGAAATGAGCGCAATTGTGCGGTAGTTTGAACACCCTTTGGCATTGCCCTTCTTTGGAATTGGAATGTAAACTGACCTTTTCCAGTCTTGCGGCCATTGCTGAGTGTTCCAAATGTGTTGGCATATTGAGTGCAGCACTTTAACAGCATCATCTTTTAGGATTTTAAATAGCTCAGCTGGAATACTGTCATCTCCGCTAGCTTTGTTGTTACTAATGCTTCCTAAGGCCCACTTGACTTCACTCTCGAGGATGTCCGGCTCAAGTTCAGTGACCGCACTATCATGGCTATCAGGGACATTCAGATCTTTCCTGTATAGTTCTTCTGTGTATTCTTTCCACCTCTTCTTAATTTCATCTGCTTCTGTGAGGTCCCTGCCTTCTTTGTCCTTTATCATGCCCGTCTTTGCACAAAACGTTCCCTTGAGATCTCCAATTTTCTTGAAGAGATCTCTAGTCTTTCCCATTCTGTTGTTTTCCTCGATTTCCTTGCATTGTTCATTTAAGAAGGCCTTCTTGTCTCTCCTTGCTATTCTCTGGAACTCTGCATTCAGTTGGATATATCTTCCCCTTTCTCCCTTGCTTTTCGCTTCCCTTCTTTCCTCAGCTACTTGTAAAGCCTCATCAGACAGCCACTTGGCTTTCTTGCATTTCTTTTTCTTTGGGATGGATTTCGTTGCTGCCTCCTGAACAATGTTATGGACCTCCGTCCATAGTTCCTCAGGCACTCTGTCTATCAGGTCTAATCCCTGAAATCTATTCCTCACCTCCACTGTATATTCATCAGGGATATGATTTAGGTCATACCTGAATGGTTTAGTGGATTTCCCTACGTACTTCAATTTCAGCCAAAATTTAGCTAGAAGCAGCTCATGATCTGAGCCACAGTCAGCTCCAGGTCTTGTTTTTACTGACTGTATGGAGCTTCTCCATCTTTGGCTGCAAAAGACATAATCAATCTGATTTCGATATTGACCATCTGGTGATGTCCATGTGTAGAGTCGTCTCTTGTGCTGTTGGAAAAGAGTGTTTGCTATGATCAGCGTGTTCTCTTGGCAAAACTCTATTAGCTTTTGTCCTGCTTCATTTTGTACACCAAGGCCATGCCTGCCTGTTATCCCGGTGATTTCTTGACTTCCTACTTTAGCATTCCAATCCCCTATGATGAAGAGGACATCTTTGTTTGGTGTTAGTTCTAGAAGGTGTTGTAGGTCTTCATAGAACGGATCAACCTCAGCTTCTTCGGCCTCAGTGGTTGGGGCATAGACTTGAATTCCTGTGATGTTGAATGGTTTGCCTTGGATTCGTACTGAGATCATTCTATCATTTTTGAGATTGTACCCCAGTACTGCTTTTCCCACCCTTTTGTTGACTATGAGTGCTACTCCATTTCTTCTAAGGGATTCTTGCCCACAATAGTAGATATGATGGTCACCTGAATTAAATTCGCCCATGCCTGTCCATTTTAGTTCGCCGATTCCCAAGATGTTGATGTTCAATCTTGCCATCTCATGTTTGACCACCTCCAGCTTACCTTGATTCATTGATCTGACATTCCAGGTTCCTAAACAATATTGTTCTTTACAGCATCAGATTTTCTTTTCACCACCAGACACATCCACAGCTGAGTGTCCTTTCGGCTTTGGCCCAGCCGCTTCACTCTTTCTGGCGCTACTTGGAAATTCCCTCTGCTCTTCCCCAGTAGTATATTGGACACCTTCCGACCTGAGGGGCTCATCTTCCGGCGTCATATCTTTTAGCCTTGTGATACGTTCCATGGGGTTTTCTTGGCAAGAATACTGGAGTGGGTTGCCATTTCCTTCTCCAGTGGACCACATTTTGTCAGAACTCTCTGCCATGACCTGTCCGTCTTGGGTGGCCCTGCACGGCATAGCTTATGGCTTCACTGAGTTACGCAAGGCCCTTCGCCACAACAAGGCAGTGATCCATGAAGGGGGAGGGGAGCTGTAGGCCAAAACAATTGGAGGGCAACAAATTGCCCACCCCTGCAGTAAAAGGTACACTTGTCATCGAAGTTCTCTAAACAAACAATGCTTTCTTTGACTGTATGGTTGGCACATACTTCCAGTTATAGTGCAGAAAGAAAAAATAGTGTCTGAAGTATCAGAAGCTTAGGAAACACTGGTGGAATAGCCAGTACTTGCAAAGCCTTTGCAGAGTGGGAGATGACAGAGCAAAACAGAGACCAACTGGAATGTTCTACCCAGCAGAACACAACAACAATACCAAGTCAGACGTTTGGTCCAAGTAGCTCTGTATTGTCTACACTAGCCTTCCTCAACCTGATGCCCTTCAGATGTGTTAGACTATACCTCCCACAATCCCCCAGCCAGCTATGAGAATTGTAGTCCAACACATCTAGAGGACACCAGGCTCAGGAAGACCAGCTTACACTGGACCGGCAGTGGCTCTCCAGAGTTTCATGCAGGGGTCTTTCCCAACCCTACCTGAAGATGATGGGGATTGAACCTGGGCCCTTTGGCATGCAAAGCAGGGGCTGTCACTGAGCTATGGCCCTTCCCTCAAAACAAAGGGAGATCCCAGGATTCAAGGCCACAGTGCATACTCCGCAGAGTACTTCCATTCCCACTCAAGCAGAGGACGAGAGTATTCTTTTCATCCTTCTTGGGCAAGACATGCCTTCGTCAGCTGAAGTTCAGGCCTCCAAGACAGCATCCAGCAAGAAGAGACGTCAGAGAATGTGACCATGGGATAAAGCTGGCTTACCGTTCTGCTTCCTGTGGGACTGGCACCAGCTTCTTCCACCTCGCCACCAAGTTCTTGGCAAAGTCCCCAACCTGTTCATGTTTCCGTAAACCGTTCACAGTCTTTCCCACCCCAGTCTCCTGCAGAAGGGTTATAGACAACCAGTTCAGGTTTTGACAACAGTGGATAGGCAATATAAATTTCTTTTATGTATGTATCCTGTGTTATCCTGGAAAGTTTTGGGCAGGTAACATTGCCACCCACCCCTACTCCCCAATAAAGTAAAGCTCAGTTATTTATACCCCACATTTCAGTCCCCAAAGGGACCCCTAAAACAGTCAGATTAAAAACATCAAAACATAATCAAATAAAAAACTCACTAAAAACAAATCAACAGAAAGTTAAAGGAAAAATGAATGTACAATAGGGGAGCAAAATTCAGCTAGCCCCAAAACACAGCGAAACAAAATATGTATTCATTTATTTCATTTCCATACCACCCAATAGCTGAAGCTCTCTGGGAATTTCACAAATAGCCTTTTAAATCCACCAAAAAGTTAATGGAGGTGATCAACCAGGCCTTCTGGGATAACACATTCACAATCTGGGTGCCGCAACCAAAGAAGCCCTGCTTTGTGTTCCCAGTAACCATGCTTCTGGTGGAGGGATGTGAAGCAGAGCCGCCGCTGATGACTTAAGTGGGAGAGCAGGATCAGGTGGGAGAAGGTGGTCCATAACCGGTTAGGGCAATGTTTCCCCAACCTGGGTCCGTCCAGATGTTTGGAACACAACTCCCATCAGCCCCAGCCAGCATGGCCAATGGTCAGGGATAGTGGAAGTTGCAGTCCAACAGATTTAAAGGCACTCAGATTGAGGGAGGCTGATTTATGGCTTTAAAAATGACCACCAGCACTTCAGGGGGAGTGCAACTGTGCCTCAAGATAGGCTGCACACCTCTATCCAGATCATCAGATTTCACAACCCACAGAACCTCATTATTGACAGCAATGCTCTGGATCTCCACGGCGACTGCATTTCTGGGTATTAAAAAGTACCATTATGAAAGGGTTCTTACCAGAAGAATATCAACCGTGATAGGCAACTCAGAAAGCCTCTTCAAACTCTTCATCAGCTGCAGAGACAAAAGGAACAGGAGTTCACATGTCTGCCATGTGAAGGGAGCTCACCCTTGTAGCAGCGATGCAAGGAGGGCAGAAAACAAATCTGTCAAGCTGCTAAGATGGCAGTTGCAAAGAGGCAAGTCAGTCATTATAAACATTTATATACCGGCTTATTCACTAATAAGCCATCATGGCTGCACTCAACCATTTAAAACAATAACAAAAACACAGTAATAACTACATAATTTAAAAGTCTTCACATCCTTTCTAAAAGTAAAGAGAATGGTGGGCCCATCGTAGTTCTTGGGGGAGAGCATTCTATACAGTTTGGGAGCGACACAGGAGAAAGCCCTTTTGTGCATGCCCGACAAACGGGCCTCTGAGGGTCAGGGTGCCCTGAAGAGGCCCTCTCCTGCAGATTCTAATAACTGGACAGGTTCATAACTAGGTCCCTTAGACAGCCAGGTCCTAAACTGTTTAGAGCTGGAGGGCGCAATCTTATCGGGATAGGTGGCTGCCTCCAAACTTGGAGGCGGCCGCCTATCCAATGCAGGGCAGGAGCAGCACGGAGGGGATCTTCCCCTCCGCACGTCAGCCATTCCGCATTCACGGCTGGATAGCCGATTTCAGCTGTCTAGCCACAAGAAGATGGCGGGGGGGACCACACTGGACGATGCATAGGAAGCGTCAGAACGGCACTTCCGCCTGCCCTGCCCCCAGGAATGCCCCGTTTTCACCGCTCTGCACTCCTCTTATGAGTGTGGAGTGTGGGGCCAAGCCACGCTGCCTACGAGGCAACACAGGAGGGAGTGGAGGTTGGTTCTCAGGGAACCAATCTATCCCATGGCCATCTAGCCACTGACTAGCGGCCATAACCAAGACCTTGAACTGAGCAAGGAAAGCAAATGGCAGGTCTTTCAAGACAGGTATAATATGGTCCCGATACTGAGTTGAGCAAGAATACCCAAACTTTTTGATTCAGAGCAAGAATCCTGCAGATTGCAGTGAGAGAGGACCCCAGTACCCCTCTCTCATTTGAACTACTAAGCCCCCATCCACCCACCCAAGAATATACTGGAAGCTTTCCAATACCTCAAAAAGACATCACCCTGCCTTTAGCTCTTGACTGCAGTGGCTCATCTGTAAAGAACCAGGATTGTGGAACAGTCGGTGCCAAGAAGTCATCAAGACCAAGCAGTTGCTGGACCAAGACCTGTTAAGAGATCCACTGATGGCAAGGCCATCTTGAATCAAACTTGGGCTGAGGCCCAGTGAGATCAGAGGCAGGGCAGAATGTCTCTGACCTGGCTCTGACCCAGAGAAGAGCCCATAGTCACCTGCAGTCATCCAAGAAAATTTGTGGGATTCTGTCTGCATACTCTATCCATTTCCACTCAACCCCCTTCTGCACCCCATACCAGCTAAGCCTCCAACACACCAATATTGTGCGGTAGAACATTTTCAATAATGGAAACATTTTCCACCGCTATCTTTTTCCACGGAAAGTTTCCCATTTTTAAAATGCACCACAACTTCATAAAACTATTTAGTAATGAACGGATACAATACCAGTCAATTCAGGCAGTTTTCAGAGTTGTAATTAACTTCTTCAGGTGACTATCCTGAAGAGGACAAACACTTATATATATGTAAGCAACTCTTTAGCAGTGCTAAAGAGTACTGCAACTTTTCAGTGCCTTCATTTTTTCCCCATAAAATGTAAACAAGATAGGAAAACATCGCAGTAGTAATACTAATATATTTTATACCACTCTTCAGTTATATTCCCAGGGTGGTTTACAAAAAGAAAGAAATAATAAAAACAATGCAAATACAAAATCCACGCTGAAAGCTACAAAATTGTATCATCAAAGCAGCAGAAGACAGTCAGTGGAATGAAAATTGTAAACTGTTTGGGAAAATTTTAAAAAGGTTGTTGCTTGGCACCAAAAGGACAAGAAGGTAAGTGGCAGGCAAGAGGAGAGTGTCCCACAACTGGGTTAATGAGAGAGGGTCTTCTCTCTCATAGCTATGTGCCTCTCCTCAGATGGTGGGGGCACCTACGGGAGGCCCTCCCCTGAAGATCTTAATGTAAAAGTGGATAGGTAGGGAGAATGGAGATGGTGGCCATTTCCAGGCTCCCTAGTGCTAAGCCAGGGGTGGGAATATAGGATGCTGCCTTATACTGCACCAGGCCATTGGTCCATCTTAGCCCAGTACTGTCGACACTGACTGGCAGCAGTGGCTCTCCAGGCTTTCAGGTAGGAGTTTTTCCAGCCCTACCTTGAGATCTTGGGGACTGAACTTGGGACTTTCTGCATGCAAAGCAGGTGCTCTTTGCCCTTCAGATGTTGTTGGACTGCAACTCCCATCAGCCCTAGCCAGCACAGCTAAGGGTGAAGGATGATGGGAGATGCAGTCCAATAACAACTGGAGGGCCACACATTCCCCATCCCGGTCCTAAGCCATGAACCAACAGCTTCAAAGGTCAAAGCCAGAACTTTGGATTAGAACCAGAAACAGAGTGGGAGCATGGGCAGTTGGCATACCAGATGCATAACACAATCATAATGCCCAGCCCAGGCTAGTAAGCTAGCAGCCTCATTCTCCACTAGCTGCAGTTTCTGAACTGTCTTCAAATGCAGTACCCTGTATCATACGTTACAGTAGTCTAACCTGAAAGTTACCAGAGCATGGATAACTGAGGCCAGACTCTCTCTGTCCAGCTAGGGCTGCAGCTGGAGAAGCAACCTAAACCACAGAAGCAACTTGCTTCCTCAGTGACAAAGATGGATCAAGGAGCACCCTTAAGAGGCAAACCTATTCCTTTGGAGCAGGGGGTAGGCAACTTGTGGCCTTCCCAGATGTTTTGGCCTACAATTTCCCTCATCATTTGCTGTGCTGGCTAGGGCTGATGCAAGTTGTAGGCTAAAACATCTGGAGGGCCAGAAATTGTCCACCCCTGCTTTAGAGGGAATACAGCTCTGCCTAGAACAAGATGAGCCTAAACCCTGGAGCAAAAAAATCAGTGATTAACTATGTTTGGTTTCATTTTATTCTTCTGGGGTTTTGCTATCTGCCATTGGCATTTTCAGTGTTGAAATAATTTGTTTTAATGTTCCATTTGAGCTTTAGCTAGAGAGAGGAGACAAGGCCTCTCATGCACCCCAGAAGAAGCCCTCAAAATCAAAAGGATTACTTTTAGCACCAAACTAGGTGTGCACAAGAAACAGAAGAGTAAAAACCTAGGAGTCAACAGGGGCAGGGTGTGAAAGAAAGAGATACAAACCTAGGTCAGCCTTCTCTACCCTGGTGCCCTCCAGATGTGTTGGACTGCAACTCCCATGGGAATTATGAGAGTTGCAGTCCAACACATCTGGAGGACACCTAGTTGGAGATGGCTGGCATAAATGCACCAGTGACGGGAGGGATCCTGATCTCACTGGCCTCTTTTTCTCCCTTTCTCTTAGTCCCTCTTCACCACCTTCTTTCCAGGCAATGTTTCACTGATACAGAGGCTCAGGCTGCCCTGGAGGTCATAGCCTCCAATTTGGGAGCCCTTCCTCCAATGAGTGACTGCTGGTTGCGATTGAAAAAAACCAAAAACTATTTATATGCTGCCTTTTAAGAAGGATTTCAAGGTAGCTTACAAAAAATTAAGACAAGGAATAAAAATGCTCAAAATAGCCAGTGTATAAAAGTGCAAGAGTCAGAGAGTTTAAAAATATTCCCAATATTTTAAAAGTCTGAAAAATGCCCAAGTGAATTCAAAAGAAGTTTTTTGGTCAGCTGCTAAAAAACTACCTCCCTGGGGAGACCATTCCATAACTGGGGTGATGTTACGGAAAAAGACCTCTCCCTTGTCGATGCCTTTCTACAAATCCTGTCTTGCATCAGCCAATGACCCTAGCATGTGTGGGCAGGCTGGTATGGGAGGTGTTCCTTACTGAATGGTGAGGGAGAGGCAACTCTGCTTATGCTCACAGCCACTCTTATTATCCTTTATCCACTGGTTTCTTCTTTTACACAACTATGAGAGATAAAGCAACTCTGTTCTCCTTTACATCTGCCAAGGATGGACAGGCACCAATCCCAATACAAAGCGAGAGAAGACCTCAAAAAAGGTGCACTGAGAGTAATGTGTTTGGCCCTTCTTCACAGGGGGGTATAAAAGCAAAAATATTTCACAAAAACATGAAAAGGCAATTGTGAAAATCCATTCCTTAAGTGAGTTTACATTACAGAGCGAGTCTGTGTAATTGTCTTGTCACTGCTTTGTTAAATGGATTGCACAGTTTTGCCCTCCCCTCCCCCACCGACAAGAAATGCACGAGTCGATACATGCTGGGCCAAATAAATTAGCGCAATGAGGTCTCCTCTCCGCTCCCCCTTCCTCCTTTGCAGCTGGTCACCCCTCTCTCGCATTCTCCCTGCTTCTCCTTAAAAAGAAATCCAACCAAACATGAAAGAAAGTATTGGTGGTGGCACTGGTGCAATCTTCTTTAGGTTGGGGTACCACCACTCAGTTGAAGGCCAGCACGCTCTACCCTTTCTAGAAACTAGACTGGAAGCAATAGCCCAGAGTCGTGCAAAATTACGAGCTGTAAAGAACTTTTGCAATTCAGACCACCCCCAAGCAACACTTTCTAACCCACCCATACGCACAAATGCATTTGCCCAACCAGCAATTTGCAGCGCAATGGCAAAAGCTTCAGGCAAAGAGAGAGCTCATGCTTTGCAACCGCTTGCATGAAATCCTCATGCCAGGGGGTCAAGCATGTAACTGCACAGTCTGATGTCTGGCACTGAGAGATTCACAGTTAATCTTCTCCACCACCACCAAGAAATAGATTCTAGTCCTCATGACTGTGAACAAAAACTTGTGAACAAACACTTGGAAATTGTTCTTGTGAAGGATCAAAGGAATGGAAGGGGAGCTTCCAGTGATCACTCTTTCCTCTTCCCTGGCCAGTTCCCAGCACCATAGCACCCTAGCCAAAGAACCCCAGCTCCAAGCCCTTCATTCCTTTCTGCCATCTGCCATTTCAGTATTCCCACCCCCACCCCCCAAGAAAAGCAGAATCAACATCTTTGAAAACTTAAGCCCTGGAAGAAAAATGAAATCAAGATTAAGTAGTCTGCATCCATTTCCAGAGGGGGGGCTGTTTTAGTCTGTTGCTGCAAAAATTGAAAAAAAAGTCTTGTGGCACCTTAAAGACCAACACATTTATTGTGCCATAAGCTTTTATGGATTATAGTCCACCCAGAATCAGGGTTTTCTGACTGGAAGGGCAGGAGGAAAAGGTACATACAGTTTATTTAAAAGATAATAGCAAGTGAAGGAGAATGGAGGAAGAGTGGGCATTTGGTAAAGAGGAGAAAACAACAGGCAGACAGAAAAGAAGATTGGTAGAGCAAACAAAGCTCCGTCTGTGGACCAGTGGATTGGGCAGGTCATGGGGCTGGACCTGGGGTGTCAAAAATTTGGGAGGGACTTGGGCTACTCTGGAAAACACTGGAGGCTTCAGGATGACATGGTCTGGGACACATGTGTGCTTAATGGCATGATTTTCCCCAGTCAAAGCCCCTTCCCCTTGATAACTTAGTATCATAGAATAGTATCATAGAATAGTAGGGTTGGAAGGGGCCTACAAGGCCATCGAGTCCAACCCCCAAACTTATGAAGCAAGTGAAGAAAACTCTTGAGGAAACAGTCCTCCCTCCTCCACACAGTATATGTAAAGGTGCCATCGTGGGGTAGAGGAACATTAACTTTTTTTTTACGTATAGTACCAAATAACTTGAGCTGGCTCTGCCAGTGGAATCTCTTCTTGGGAAGCCTGTCTTGCTGGTTTTCAGGCTTGCCCCAGACACAGCCCATACAATTCTTCAGGATCACAGATGGCCCTTTTACCAAATGGCATACGTTACCACAGTGCATGTGCAGCCACAAGGGATGCTGGTTATCTGTAGTGTCTTGCCAAACAGCAAGGGGAATTTTGCCATTAATCTGCACCCACTCAGAAAGCCAGCAAAGCTGGGGAGAGGCAACATTCACCTTACCACTTGCCAGGATATTACAGACTCTCCCAGTGTCCCCCATAGTCAGACGTACACTTTGATAAGCTGCCATACGGGAAACAGTTGTCTGAATTCACCCCCACGATGGCTAGAAGTTTAACTTGTTTCTTTTTAAGTAGATTTTCTAAGGCAGTTATCGGATTCTAGCTACGTGCACAACATTCTCCACCCACCCACCCACCCCCTCAGAAAATACACACAGCAACTAACACAAAAACATACTTGCGGACATGCAGCTAGTAAGGGTTAAGCAGAGTGGAGGGGTGGAGTTCTCCTTCCTTTCATAGGTCTGGCTTGCTTCCTAATACATAGCAGCAAGTGCTGGCAGCTTTTAAAAATGGGAATTTTGGACAAAATATATCATATCCCAGATTGGCACTTTTCAGGATGAGCCAACGCTTTTTTTATTGTTCTGAAGTATCACATCTATCTGTGGTTAATTTAATTCCCAGAATCCTAAAGGAAGAGGCCATCTGATTTTAAAGGATTTTCAGGAAGAGAAGCTACTCAGATTGCTCCAGAAGCAACATAAACTCTGAATACATGAAGCCCTTTCAGAAACAAAGTCTCATTGCTTGGTAGTTTTAATGCCACAAGGATGCATGCCAGAGATAAGGCGCTTTCCTTCCAGCACTTCCTTTCTAATGTAGCCAAATACAATCCAGCCTTCACCAACTGGGGCCTTCCAGATATGTTAGACTACACCTCCTATCATCCCCAGCCAGCGGGGGCACTGGGATGGCACAGTCCAACACATCTGGAGGGCCCCAGGTTGGAGAAGGCTGAAATACATTATGCACCATGCATTTGTTCCCTCCTGTGCTCTTACTTCAAATCAGTTCAATGAAAAGACAAGAGAAGCTGTTCAGAAGATGCCAATTTATATTGATCGAGGGGTGGGGGGACCTTCTATCAGTCCAGGGAAAGAAGAAATCCAGCTCTTCTCTCTCCACCTTCTTTTTCCTGTAAATTATTCATAGAGTCACTCACCACCAGCCCCCCTATGTCTGCCCCACACATCCTTCACATTTTCCCTGGGGTCCTTCTGGCACATACTGAAGATCACTTAGTCCAGTTACCCCTTCATACACTTTAACTCTTTCCCTTTTCCTTTCTTTTCCTTTTTTGGGTTGAAAGTAACAAAGTTGCGAGATAAGTTTTTGTCGGGAGTCTTACACCTAAAGTTGTTGGAAGTACAACACCAGAGGCCGGTAGCGATTCTGCATTCGCCCAGGGTGACTTTTTTTAAGGCTTGGGATGGTTCTGACAGCACAGAGATCTCCCTTCAGATCTCTCTGCCATCCAACTTGATATGGGTGGTGGGTAGGTAGGTTGGTAAGTTGCGAGGGGTGGGGGCACAATCCCCAACATCCCACATTCGAGCTTGAGACAGGAGATTTCCCCCCCCCCTTCCTTCTTACACCGCACTTACAAGATAACTTTGGCAGATGAACTGATCCAGAACCCTGCCAGAGATGATCCCCAACTGACAATCAATACCGCAAATTAAAATCCCCACACCGCCCATGGAGAAGGGGTGGGGGATGCCTAAGAACAGAGCTCCTCATTCCAACTACCCCGATTCGGAGTTCAGTCCTTAGAAAAAAGAGCGTGCTGGAAGGGGTGGTGAGGTGGTAACTTAATACACATTAAAAGTACGTGCCCTTGGAAACCGAGCTGTGACATCCGCCAACCCACTTCGGAAAAAAAGCCCTGGGGAAGGAGGATCTCTTGATCGCCCAGCCCTGGAAAAGGCAAAGCCGCCCCCTTGTCATAATTTTAGCAGGGGGGGGGTGCTCTCCCTAGCAGGCACCCCTACCCAGGTCACCTGCACCCCCACGAAGCCCCCCGCCAGTCTACCTGCAGCACAGTCATCCCGCCCCCTAAAAGCAGCCCCCCTCCGTGAATCTCCGCCCCGCCCCCGCCCCAATCTCCGTCTGCCTCACTGTGGCCCTTATTGTGAGGGCCCTTTTCGCCCACCCAGCTGGCCAGAATTCCCCCAGCCGCTTGGCCACCACAGGCCGCCCCCCTCCGCCCCCCTTTTACCTCACCCTTCCCTTCAGGGGGTCCCTTTACCTTCTTGGGCTCCGAACTGCCCGACAGCCGCGACTGCAGCTTCCCTACAACTTCGAGCACCGACTCCGCCATTTTTACTGCTGGCGAGGCCTCTTCACGGCGGAAGTGGCTGCTGCTTCACCGTCTACCCAGGAGGACTCGGGGCTTCCCTCCTTCCGAACCGCGGAGCCTCGCTCGCTTCCCTTTTCGCGCCGCCATGCTTGTTCCGGGCAAAAAGAAAAAAACGGCGGCGAAAAGGGCGCCAACGCGCCGTTCGCTTCGACAGGTCGGCTCCGCCATCTTGGGAGCTGGCATAGGCTTCGCTACCGTGGAAGGTAGAGAGGGACAAAAGTCGCCATCTCGGATCAGGGCAAGGTAAAAAAAAACAAAACAAAACAAAAAAAAAACAGCTGAAGGAAGAATAGGTTGGACCTTCCCCATCTTGGGTAAGGGCAAGAAGTTTCCTTGCTGAGGTGAGGCCGCCATTTTGAGTGTTGGCAAGAACGTGCTATCCTTTGAAGAGCGACCATAGATGGTTTGTTCCCCACAGAAGTGTTGGTGCTTTTTCACTGGGTTTTATTTTTATTTATTGGGGGGGGGGGAGCGTGAAATTCAAGAATTCCAGTTTTACTGAGCTCAAAGGAGGGACGTACTAAAAGCATCCTTGCGGTGGTCAAAAAACCATTTCTCTTGTTAACCACCATATGATGGACTGCGCATTAAGCATGGCCACAATTTAACGTAGGTTGAAATGGAACTTCTTTTGATTGGTCTTACACACTTTAACAAAAGCAGGAAAACAGGTCACTTAGCAAGAGTTAAAAGACTGTCGCCACTGCTTATTACAGTGCTTTAAAAAAAAGAAAAGCAAAAAAAAAGCAAAATGCATGACAACCTCTAGGCAGTTATTTCAGTTTCACACAGATATTGAGTCCAGTTCTACTCAAGGATCAGGTCATACGGTCAATTTTATCTCTGTGCGTTGTGCTCCGGGTTCCGATGGATGCTCCCATATGGACACCGCTTAGCACTAACAATCGAGAGATATTGTGCAGCTGTTCCATATTTTCCTCTTGAACCGATTTATTTTGTGGAAAGAAAAAAGATGGACGAATCGATGGAAAAACATGGGAGGGTTACAAGCTGAAGATGTCATCTGGAACCTCCCATAAAATTCCATGAATGAGGCAAGGCAATTGCATGATAAAAGCCTTGCCGGAAAGCACCCCAAGATACTTCTACACAGGAAATGTCTTACATAACCCAGGGATCTACATGGATGCAGCCACTGAGAATGGCACTACCTTTTTCTAGCCACCCCACCACAATTGTGAGAAGCCCCACCAGGAAGCGTATCAATGGAGAGTTCAGTAACAACAGTTCATATCAGCCATTTTTCCCATCAGAGTCTGTTTTTGGGGACACTCCAGCGCGGACTTCCTCAATCTGGTGGCTTCCAGATATATTGGACTTTTTTGTTGTTGTTTATTCGTTCAGTCGCTTCCGACTCTTCGTGACTTCATGGACTAGCCTGCGCCAGAGCTTCCTGTCAGCCGTCGCCACGCCCAGCGCCCCCAAGGCCGAGTCCGTCACCTCCAGAATGTCATCCATCCATTTTGCCCTTGGTCGGCCCCTCTTCCTTTTGCCTTCCACTTCCCCTTGCATCAGCATCTTCTCCAGGGTGTCCTGTCTTCTCATGATGTGGCCAAAGTACTTCAGTTTTGCCTTTAATATTGTTGCAGATAGTCTGACCCCCGATATGGCTGCTACAATATCATTCCCTCAAGTGAGCAGTCTGGCTTTATTTCCTGGAGTATGGACTGGTTTGATCTTCTTGCAGTCCAAGGCACTCTCAGAATTAATTCTAGTCCAACAATTCTGGAGGCAACTAGGTTGGGAAAGGCTGGGCTAAACAATGTTGGGGGAAGAAGAATCCATCCTAGGCCCACTCACAGTTCTGCAGCCTGCCTCATTCTAGGAGCTCAGTGGAGGCAACTGTATTATAGGCATTAATCAAAAGTCGCTATTACCTGCAAGCCCACAGACTACATGAGATGGATATTATGGTGCACTGGAAGCAGCCACATCATGCCTGTCCACATGATTCCTCTTATGTGGCCAGAGTGGCATGGGACTGGATCACATGGAAGTAACATATGATTAAGATAAAACAACAGAGAGTCTAATGGCACCTTAAAGACAAGCACATTTATTATGGCATAAGCTTTGAGTCCACTTCATTAGATGCATCTGACGGTTAAAGAGCCTACATAAGAGTGCAGTTCTCTCTTCAGTTGAATGTGTGGAGGTTGGAAGCAGGGAGAGCAGAAGCGATTCCAGCCACCACCACTCCTGCAAAGCACACTGCTTACATCGTTCTGTGGACAGATTTGTACTGGTAACTCTCAGGCATTTGACAGCATATGATCCTGGTCCTGGGTGTTTTAAACTGTTGAGTGTTTTAAATGGTTTTGTAAATGGTTTTTATATTATGTTTTATATTGTGATTTAAAGTTTTGCTCTTTTGTAAACCACCCAGAGAGCTCTGACTATTGGGCAATATAGAAGAGGAGGAGGAGGAGGAAACTAGGCTTAGGGTTTATGCAGAGCTCTTCTGATTCTGTTCCTCCTGCTATTAAGCTCCAACACAGCAATAACCGTTTATAGGATTTCTCTCCAATAAGAGCTCTTGGAAGCTCAAAAGATGTCCTACTCTTGGAAGTCAAAGATGGAGCAGACCTGTGTGTGTGCACGTGTGCAAATGGATTATATAAAAGCTGAATGCTTCACCTTCAGCAGTATTATCTCCCTGTAGCCTCCAAGCACTTTTCTGGCTTCTGGTATGGAAGTTCTCCTGAGGAGAAAAATACACAGGAAGGAGAGACTGCAGGGAATTAAACTGCAGGCAGAGAGGATCAAAGCCCTGACCCATGTGCTGTTTTAGCACTAAATATAGGAACATCCCCCTCCCCCTTTTCTATGTGATTGGGAAGATCTGAGTCTAAACGTAAGGATACTATCCATTTTTACCATCTCAGGATTCCACCACCTCATTCTGTTGCATGTGTAGATCAGGCCATAGTCACTGTCACGACAGCTTGGTGAAGGAAGCCAGTGTTAATCTTATTCCCATATTGCAGATAGAAGGGAGGGGGCAAAGTGACCAGTGGCTTGCCTAAGGCCACCTAGGGAATGTATGACCAGGATGAATTCTTAACTGGGAACTTGCTCAGCTCACACTCTTTACATTCCATCACTCAGTCCAGCTGTAAATGTGCCCTGTGGATTCAAGTCCATGCAGATTCTGGCCGCCTCTATGTTCTGGCAGCAGAAGGATGCATTTGGCTGGCATAGCTCGTCTCCCTTTCTGGACCTGCCAGGCATCTTCTTGCGTCACTCCCATCAAGCCGGGTGTAATCAGCGATATGATAAGGCTGGTCAGCTGGCCAGGCTGAATTGGGAAAAGGGGAGGAGTGACAGAATAGCTAGCTGCTGCATTTTGAACTTCTGCCTGGGCTTCCAGTGTCTTTTCGCTTGCACAGCATATAGGCATTGGTTACTCTGCCCTCCAGTGGATCAACCTCTGGATACGAAGGTAGGGATCAAAAAGCAGCTTCTGTTTTGAACCGGCTTGTAAAAGGCACCAGCTGCCCTTTCCAACTTTCGTATTTGCAGATGGGTTTACAGGTCACTTGAGCTGTTAAAAGTTGGGCACAGACCAAACAAAGCGAGTCCTACTTACAAAAGGGACACCGATTGTGAGTAACTAGAATTGGGGTGGTGGGGGAGGAGACAAGCAGCGGAAGGTTTAGATTTCTAGGCTCAAACCTAAGTGTTTTCATTATTACAAACAATGACAACAAAAACCCAGATACAACACAAATTATTTAGGAAAAGTCATAGCTCCCCCCACTCCAAAAAACAGGGTCCAAAATGGCAAGAGTAGGATTTAGGTAATCCGGGAGTGGGCAGAAGTTAAGATAGTGCTCTAGTGATGGACTCCTGACTAATTTCTGGTGAACCGCCACATGCCAGCTGGTTTCTAGTTCTTGACTTGATTCAGCAAACCAATTTTCCTGTTTAGACTTCACCCACTCGGTATTGCTTAATGCTGATTACTTGTGCTTTAACTGTTAAGGGGTCTTGAGTATGGACTCTTTCTAGGTTTCACTCTGGTTGTATTTTTATTCTGTAGTTGTAATCTATTATATTTTATATTGTATTTTTCTGTTGTATTTTTGTGGTTTTAATTTTGTAAACTGCCCAGAGAGCATCAGCTTTTGGGTGGTATAAAAATTAAAGCATATGGGCATGAGGATTTCTACACCCCACCCCACACACAAAAAATAAGTAGACCCTGCAAGACGGGTTAGCCCACCCTTCATCTAATCTACCTCAGGGGGTTAAAATTTGTCAACAGAAGAAAGATGTCAAGAACAAAAAGGGGAGGAGGTGTATAGATATATAGCTCTAAGAATATACTAAGATATTTAGCATGCACAGAATAAAGATCTAGATTATAAAAGTTGTGGTGCAATAGATTTAATTGTATGTATATAAATGATGTTTGATCTACACAGTAGCTGGTGTGCATTACATTCTGATATTGATAGGGAATTATACTATCTGGGCTGTAAGATGGGCTGGATCCAGACTAATAGCACAGGGTGATACATATCTACCTCTGAGTTCAGTGGGGCTTTCTCCCAGGTAACTGGTAAGTTTGCAGTCATATAACCGCTTACCTGGGATTAAGCTACACTGAAATTCAGTGGGATTTACCTTTGAGTAGACATGGACAGGACTGCAGCCTTAGTTGGTCACACTTATGTCCCATTGAAATCAATGAAACTTGAGGGCACAATCCTATGCATGTTGAGACAGAGAAAAGGCCTGCAACTCCCAGCATTCCCCAGCCAGCGAGGTGTAGGCCTTTTCTCTGTCTCAACATGCATAGGATTGAATCATAGAATCATAGAATAGTAGAGTTGGAAAGGGCCTACAAGGCCATTGAGTCCAACCCCCTGCTCAGTGCAGGAATCCAAGTCAGTGCATCCCTGACAGATGGCTGTCCAGCCTCGTCTTCGGTGGGACCCAAGCGCCAATGCATTAGTCTGGAGATCTAGCCCTCTGTTATGCTGTTGTATAATTCAAGTGTGCATATGTTTTCAGAACGGGACATGTTCAGTTTGATTTTGCAGTTATTTGGGCAAAAACATGGACAGAGATTTGGAAAAGAGAGGTGGAGTGCACAGGAAATGGGGCCAGGGAACTTTGTTCCATAAAAGCATTTCCACTTAAGCACAAATCAGCGTGCATCTTCACAGTAATGCCAACTGCGCAATGGTTGAATTGTATGTCAGGCTGTGCCCCATAGGTTAGCCCACAATCAAGCTCATAGTTGTAATTATATATTACTATATCCTATCAGCCTTCCGTGACCTGGTGCCCTCCAGATGTGCTGCACTACAACTCCCATGAGCCTGCCCAAACATTAAAATCAGCATCAGAGGCCCCACTCTCTGGCCCACTGGCAAGAGCCATTAGGCTGGTGGGTACTTGGGGTACGGCCTTCTCAGTGGTGGCCCCACACCATCGGAAATCCCTCTCTAGGGAGATACATATGGACTCATCACTCCTAGCTTTTTTATTTAAAAAAAACCCTGAAACATATTTCAACCTACATTTGCTGCTTAAAGCATCATTTCCTGCTGTGCTTGCGTGTTTAATTGTAATGGCAAGTTTGTGATTTATAATATTGTAAGCTGCCATGTGGGGGTTAAACATCTTTTAAGGGTACAATCCTATGCATGTTTAGACAGAAAAAAAGTCCTACAGCTCCCAGCATTCCCCAGCCAGGAATTTTTCTGTCTAAACATGCATAGGATTGCACCCAAAATAAGTAAATTTATTATATTATAGCATTTTCCAAACTTTTGTTACCCGCGGCACAGTTTATTTTTTGGTTTCTGTTGGAGGCACACTTCTCGCTGTCTGTCACACGAACACTATATATTGCAAGAACGTAAGAAGAGCTTTGCTGGATCAGCCTGAAGGCCCATCAAGTCCAGTATCTGGCTTCCTACAGTGGCCACCTGGATGCCCCAGTGGGGAGCCATGAAGCAGGAGATTCCCTGTCATCTTTCCCACCCACCCCAAGCAACAGTTACTCATTCAGAGGTAGACTGTTTCTGGACATAGAGGCTCCATTTAGCTAGCTAAGAGTTAAGATCTTTTCTCCTCCATGAATTTAAATTAAGCCTTTTATATAAAATTAATCAGAAGAGCCCTGCTGGGCCAAGCCAAAGTCCAACTTTCCCCAATTTGGTGCCCTCCAGATGTTGTGGACTTCAGCTCCCCACATTCCTGACCATTGGCCATGCTGGCTGGAGATGATGGGATCTGAAGTCCAAAACTTCTGGAGTGCACTAGGTTAGGCAACACTGCTCTAGTGCAGCATCCTGCTTCCTACAGATGCCTCTAGAGATCTGTGATCAGAGGCTATGTCCAGGAATCACAGCTCGCCCTTGATCACCACCGTTTAGAGGAATGATGCTACCCATACACTGCCAAAGCAAGCGGGGCGGGCAGGGATCAATGTTGCACAGGGCTGCCCCACTCAACAGGCATGGTGTGGTGGACGCAAAAGAACATATGAGCTGTGCTGGATCAGACCCAGGGTCCATCTAATGCAGCATTCTGTTCGCACAGTGGCCAACCAGCTGCCCACAAGACACCCACAAGCAAGGCATGCTGGTTGGCCACTGTGTGAACAATCCCAGGCACACTTACCTGAAAGGAAGTCCCACTGGACTCAATGGGATTAACTTCTGAGGAGGCAGATGGGATTGCAGTCTGTCTTTTTCAAGACACAGTGCATTCCTTTGCATACCTTACTCCCAGGTAAGTTTGTATGGAATTGCAGCCTCGGGCCCTTCTTGCAGCATGGTTTGAGAATCACAGCATTTAAATTTTAATTTACTTACTGGAATTAAATTAAATAGAAATTATAGGGCACTTTTTGGCTCCATGCAGGGCTCTAAAAGCAGGTCACAAACAAACAATCAATTTGTAAAACAAACAAACCACTAAGGGTGCAATCCCATGAATGTTTAGACAGAAAGAAGCCCTACAACTCCGAGCATGCTGGCTGGGAATTGCTGGGAACTGTAGGAGTTTTTTCTGTCTAAACATGCATGGGATTGTGTCCTTACCTACTAAAAAAAACAGCAGCAGCATGAATAAAACTCTGAACATCCAGCATGAAAAACATTTCTAGACAAGACTATTATAACCATCATCCAGAAGGCTGGGAGGAAAGGGGCTAAACTGGCCTGGGGGGGGGGGAGTGGACTTCCAGAGCCCAGGTGCCACCATCAAGAAGGCCCTGTCCCATGTACTCACCAATTGCACTTCAGATGGTGTCAGGATATGGAGCACAGCCCCTGCCCCCAGAAGGTCTTAACAGGCAGGAGGGAGCAGGTCATCTTTCTGATATCCCACACCCAAACTGAGCACTTTGGGAGTCAATGCAGCTTAAATAGCAGTGGGGTAACATGCTCTGAATAATGAGCTTTTGGCAGCAGCATTTGAACTTGCTGCAGTTTCCAAATCCAAACAGTCTCCAACAGCAGCACCACACAGAGCAACAGTCCAACCTGGATGTATCTGAAGCAGGCGTGATACCAGCCAGATCTGCCTCCTCCAGGGAGGGATGCAGCTGGCACACCACCCAAGGCATCACAAACACAATCGTGGCCACAGCTGCAATCTGTCCCTCCAGGAACAGGGCTGGCTCCAGAAGCACTGATCTTTCAGAGGGAGCGCTGCCTGCCCCATTCAGAGAAACACACACACACCTGCTAATATCTGAGGACCAAGCCCTTGTTAAAGGCACAGGTACAGAGGCCAGTAAAAAAAGTTGGCAACCTTAGCCTGGAATGAATGGTGTTGCGGTGATGCTACTTCTCGTCCTTTGCCTCATGCCTGGCCTGTTCTAAGAATTGCTGATTGCTTAACCCTCCCGAAATTTGATCTCTATGGCCAGCTTGGAGGGATGCAAGGCAGAGGCACTTTGGCTATTTCTGGCAGGTTTGTCACCCGGCCGCTCGGGTCTCCTGCTCCTTCCCTCCCTCCATGCAGCAAAGGGAAGGCAGACAGAAACAGCTGAGGAACAGCTGGGCCCCCCCATTAGGGATATGTCCACATGCAGAGGGTCAGGATCCGTAGGCATGCTTAGCTGGATGCAGTGTGTGCAGGTCAGGAACTCCACCCGTGGCAGGCCACTCCCGCTCAAGCCTGTGTGTAGGGAGTGTGGGGCTGAAAAAGAATTATTACAGGATATTCAGACTTTTCCCTGTTTGCATGTGGGTATCAAGGAAGGTACGTTTGGGGGAGCATGCAGGGCCAGCCTTAGGGGTGGGAGAGCTGGGTGGTCACCCAGGACTCCAAGCTGAGGGCAGCATTGAGCTGAGAGGGGCTCCGAGCTGAGCTCAGTGGCTGTGTTTTGAATGTACTGTCAGCAGTGAGCTGGGGTGGCAAAAAGCAAGCATCTCTCACCTTTCTTCCAAGGTTCTACAGGTTGGTGGGGTCCTAACTACAAAAATGATCTTCCTTCATTTAGCTTGAAAGTATGTTTCTTTATCAGCGGGACACAGCTTTACCTTTTGGCAATGCTACTGAGCACTTTGAATGCTGTAAACACTATAAGCACTGTATCAATCATCATAAAGCCATAAACTTTAAGAGATCAGCTGGATACCTTTTCATATATACACACACACACACACACACACATATATATATATATATAATCTTTATTATTTTTAAAGGGAAAAATAATGGATATTCTAAAATAAAGAATGCCTACCAAAAGATAGGAACTGCTACAAAACAAAAATTATTATAAGTAAAACCTGTGATAGTTCTGCAGTGTTGCATAGCGCGCTGCCACTGCTCAGAATGTGGCTTTTCAAACTTTGGCTTGTGCGAACTGTAGAGTTTGTGGCTGAGAGATCAGGGTTTTGAGCAATGTCATTTTCGATGGACATCACACCTGCACCAGGCCACATACATCCTCCAGGTGGCCCTGCAAAAATGACTGTGTGTGGGGGGGGGGGGGGAACCAGAAGCACTCCTCGCCTAGGGATCTATTTATCCTAGAGCCAGCCCTGTGGCCATGCGTCCTTTTACAGAGACAGTCCTCTATTTGAAAGGCTACCAAGGAGACCATCCCCTATTTGAAGGCCTCCTCTATTTGATGGGCTGTCCTGTCAAAGTCTGGTATAAAAATAAAGACCCCTAAGAACTGTTGTCCATCACCAGTTAACACCCGAACAAGCAGGCACACGGGTGGTCACCTGGTACTATGGTGAGATGGGACTGTATTTCTATTTAAATTATAATTATTTCTAAATGTGCATCTATTGAGATAAATTAGCACGTGAAAATTTTATGAAAATTGCCACCTTCTTTTCTCTTCTTTTTTGGTGATGCATTTCCTCTTTTTTGGTGATTCCTAAGTGGCCACCCTACCTGGACAAGAAGTTAGTTACCTGACTTGTCCAGACACACAGCCTTTGCTTCAGGTTACATGCAACAGTCTGAACCACATCCTCATTTCTCCCAAGGTGGATTTTGCAAAACGGATTCTGTAACGGTTGAGTAGTATAGTAATAGGTAAGAATACGAGAAAGTCTCTGCTTCAAATCTCACCACAGCTACAACAGCCACTCTGTTGCCCCACCCCCCAGCCTACCGTACAGGTTGTTGGTAAGGATTATTAAGATGTTACCTTTAAAGCTCTGCATAGGCTTCAAAACCATTGCCTTAGACAAAACAAAAGCAGCCCCAGGTTTTGCTGTTGGGGCTGGCTTAGGTCCAGATCCAGTGACCATCACGGGTGATGGTAGATCTTTCCAGAGATTTCTGTGGGCTCTAGCTTTTCACTTCCAAATTCCTTCAGCCATTTTGTGTAGGATGGCTCTGTCTGAAGGACTGCCTGTACCCACACGAGCTTGCCCATGCATTGTGATCAATATCCTGGCCTTGTTCTCAGGCTCATCATTAAGAGACGTTAGACTGATGGTGTCAGGGTGGACACTGAGCCCATAGAATCCCAGAGTAGTTCTGATTCTGAGGAAGAGGAGTCGCTCCTGGGAGAGGAGCGCGCTCCTCGTTCCCAGGGCCAACAGCTGACGGAGATTCCTCCCACCAGCATTTCTAGCTTAGATAGCAGTCCTGGGAGTGACGGAGCGCGGGAAGCAGATTTGATGGATGCACGTCGCTCACGCAGTGGCGCCAAATGGAGGGCACGGAAAGGTGTAGTGCCCGGTTGGCGCGCAAACAACGGTTGCGCCCAGAGGATCCAAGGGAAAAGGGGAGGGACTCTCCCTAGCCCTTAAGTTCAGGGTCTGCCAGTGATTCCCTTTCAAACGGGGACCAACTATTCCAACTTAGGGCATAGGTACTCTGCTGCTCATATCTAGTTGCTAACAGTAGAGTTGTTAAGTTGTAAAAGAGGAATAAAGCTTTGAAAAGAATCCCTTTGTCTGTGTCTGGACTTGGCTACTGGATTAGACTGAGAGAGGCCTCCAAGGAGCCCTTGACAGATGGGTTCTAGGGGCTGGGCCTTCTCAGCAGTGGCCCCGCATTTGTGGAATTAACTCCCCCTCCAAGGTTTGTGCACCTCGATTATTATATTAAAAAAAAAAACCTTGAAGATTTTAAACATTTCAGTCTGTGGTTTATTGATTGGTGTCCTGGGCTACTATCCAATATTAGTTCTACTAAGACTAACTGAAGTCCCATAACTAAGTTTATTATTTGTTTCAAGTTGAGTCCCATTCATTTCAGTGGGTCTGCTCTAAGTAGGACTAAGATTGGATGCTACCACTGATTCATTTTAATTTTTTAGTACTGTTTGTTTTAGAAGTGTTTGTGGATATATTTTAAGATTGGTCATTTTATATTTGTATTACTATACTAGTGTTTTATGTATTATTTGTACATGGCCTTGTAATACCTACAGTATTCCTTGACAAAGCCCCTCCCTTCTTAATATGCCCTTACAGGCAATACTTTGCCCCAATGGCACCCAAGAAAAAAACACCAAAGAAGAGCAAACTCGTGAAAGTAGAGTCCTCCATGAATGCCACGATAGTAGAGGACCCTTCTTTTGACATCGACCATCACCACCACCTGGACAGCTTGTTTGAAAATGGTTCCGATGGATTTCTCTGCACTGCCACAGAAGTCACCAATCCAAGCCACGGAACCAGCATTCTGGAGGAGATGAGGTGCATGCATCAGGAGCATTTCCTTTGTGATCTCACCATTGCCACCAAAACAAAACCCTTTAGTGTTCACAAGCTGGTCATGTCTTCATGCAGTGAGTATTTCAGAAGCCTGCTGAAAAGAAATCCCAGCCTCCAACAAGTGGACCTCAAAGATGTCTCCTCCTTGGGCCTGGCCACCATAATTTCCTATGCCTACACAGGAAAGCTGAGTCTCTCCCTGTATACCATTGGGAGCACCATTTCCACAGCCAGCCATCTGCAGATGTATGCTCTACTCAACATGTGCACCGAGTTCCTCATCCAGGAGATGAATGTGGAAAACTGGATGTACATTGCCAACATGGCAGACACGTACAATCTCAACCAGACGAAAGATGCAGCCAGGAAATTCATCCGGGAACATTTCCTCGAGTTCTCCAATACTGAACAGTTCATGAAACTCACCTTCGACCAGCTCAACGAACTGTTGATGGATGACAACCTTCGATTCCCCAGTGAGGTGCTGGTCTTCCAGATTGCCATGAAATGGCTCGAGTTTGACCCCAAGCGAATCAAGCACGCTGCTGACCTTCTGAACAATGTTCGGTTTGGCACTATCCCAGCTCAAGACTTAATCAACTATGTCCAACCTGTGCCATGTATGATGCAGAACCCAGAATGCCACAGGCTTCTGGTAGATGCCATGAATTATCACTTGCTTCCTTATCAGCAAAATGATCTCCAGTCCAGAAGGACTAAGATTCGAGGAAGCCATAAAGTCTTGCTCATGGTTGGTGGGCGCCCGTGTTCAACTGAGAAAGCTCTTAGCAAAGACATACGCTACAGAGATCAAGAAGGAAACTGGAATAAGTTAACAGAGATGCCGGCCAAATGTTTTAACCAATGTGTTGTGGTGATGGATGGATTTCTCTACGTGGCAGGAGGAGAAGATCAAAATGATGCCCGGAACCAGGCAAAACATGCAATTAACAATCTGTGCAGGTAATGGAAATACAAACAAGACTTTAAGGACAGGTATTTAGGGAAGATATGCAACATATAAACATATGAAACTGCAATACGTTTAGTTATATTTGTATACCGCTTTTAAGGGGAAAACCCTCACCTTCCCAGGGCGGCTTCCAGCACTTCATATAACCAGGATAAAACCCCTGAGCTTCTGCAGTTACTGCACAGTCCAGGAGAACTCCTCAAACGGTGTCCTTGGTCCATCAGGGGGAGTGCACCCCATCTAAGACCAGTTGTAAACCTCCATCCAGAATAGTATCTTTCCCTACCCACAGCACCTCTGTCTTGTCTGGATTAAGCCCAGGACTGCCAACTCTGATGGGCAGTAGCTGTACAGTAGCGCTCCTCAACCTGGTTTCCTCCAGATGTTTTGGACTACAGCTCCCATTGACCATGCTGGCTCATGGACCATGCAGTCCAAAACATCTAGAGCTGTGACAGGTTGAGGGAGGTCTGCTGTACAGGGTGTCCAAGCTGGGCTCTTTTCAAGGCCTGCCACCAGAAATCCTTGAACTGGATATGCTGGGGACCAAGCCTAGGGCCTTCTGCATGGAAAATATGTGCTCTACCATGGAGCTGTGGCCCCTCCCAAACTGTTCCTGCACTGCACCAGTTGAGCACATGAAGCTGCCTTATGCTCAAAGGGAGCTGTCGGAGTTGTAGTCCAACACATCTGGAAGGTGCCAGGTCGGGGAAGGCTGACTTAGGCTAAATGAATGAATGTTCCATCACTATTATTTCTTACATTTCTATACTGCCCCATAGCTGAAACGCTCCGGGTGGTTTACAAAAATTAAAAACCATTAACATACATTATACAGAGCGTAGAACCATTTACATAAAAGCATATAAACAGACAGCACATACACAGACAACATATATCTAAGCAATTTTAACGATCAAGCATAAGACAAATTCAGGACGTGATTAACAACTCATCATATGCTGCCAAATGCCTGAGAGAAAGGACTTAACCTGGTGCTAGAAAGATAACAATGTTGGCACTAGGTGGGCCTCATCGGGGAGATCATTCCAGAATTGGGGGTCCACCACCGAGAACGCCCTCTCCCTTGTTGCCTGCTGCCTACTACTCTGACTGGCAATGGCTCTTTAGGGTCTCAGGCAGAGCTTTTTTTAACAGGGTCTGAGCCTGGGAGCTTGCTTCTCACATACGTGTGCTCTGTTACTGAGTTATGGACTTTTTGAAGTAAAGCAGACATCATCAGATGGCAGGCTGGTTGGCGGGGGGATCCACAAAACACCAGTCTGGGGGAGAAGGGTTGGATTGATGAGAGTCCGTGCTATATATATTTAGAAGCAAACCGAGTGAAAATAGAAACCAATATCCAAAGTTGCAACTCGGTTTTTAGGCAACAAGCAAGCATGGGTTGGAGTGAGCGAAGAGCTTGGAAAGGCAAGATGGATCGGTGAAGGCATTTATTTCTAGAAAGTATCTCCTCTCTTCAACACAGAAGCCTCCTAATGCTGTCGCAAAAGTGTGAGTCCTTTTGTGTGAGGCAAACATATTAAGAGACCATTTTCTGAGCCAAAAAACACAAACACAAGGATCTGAAACAGGCACTTCAGATTATTTTGAGACCAAGGCTCTTCTTCAGGGGCACTGATTAAACGAAGAAACCTTTGTAGCAACAGTTACAAATGGCTTCTTTTGTCTAATCCTGCCTTCCCAATCTGGTGCCCCCCCGGGAATGATGGGACTTGTGGTCCTACATACCCAGAGGGCACCAGGTTGGAGAAGGCTGGTCTAATTTGTCCCCTGGCAAGAAGTGACTAGCCCAAAATACACTGGGCTCAAGAAAACACGCCTTTGGAGTACCTTTAAGGTTTGTTCGTTCTTCTGTTTCTGCATCGTTCCCTTTCAGCGAAGCAGCACAGGGGAAACTGCGTGCTTCATCTAAGCCCCACAATACAGTTAAACCCTCAATGACATCTGCGTTTCCTCCGCAGGTACGACCCCCGTTTCAGCACTTGGCTGCACCTGGCCAGCATGTCACAGCGAAGAACTCACTTCAGCCTCAGCGCCTTCAACGGGCACCTCTATGCCGTCGGGGGACGCAATGCCAAGGGGACGCTGGCCTCTCTCGAGTGCTACGTCCCTTCCACCAACAGCTGGCAAGCCAAAGCCGACATGGAGCTGCCACGCTGCTGCCACGCCAGCGTGGCCATTGGCGGCAAGATCCTGGTGACCGGCGGCTACGTGAACAACGCCTACTCCCGCACCGTTTGCAACTACGACCCTGCCACGGACTCTTGGCGAGACTGCGCTTGGCTGAGCAGTCCTCGAGGCTGGCACTGCGCTGCCGCCTTAGCAGATCGTGCCTATGTCCTGGGGGGCAGCCAGCTGGGCCCCCGAGGGGAGCGGGTGGATGTCGTCTCTGTGGAGTGCTACAGCCCTTCCACAAACCAGTGGAGCTACATGGCCCCGCTGCCCGCTGGCTTGAGCATGGCTGGGGTGGCAACCCTCAGCGGGCAAATCCTGCTGGTAGGCGGGTGGAATGAAAGCGGAAAGAAATACCAGAAGAGTATCCAGGCCTATAACCCTGACCTGAATGACTGGACCGAGGAAGGGGAACTTTCTGAAGGCACTGTGGGAGTGTCGTGCTGCACCATCGCCCTCCCGCACTCCAGCACCAGGGAGTCCAGGGCTAGCTCCGTTGCCTCAGCAACTGTCAGCATTTGAGGGCGGGAGGATGGCTGGGTGCAACGGAAGAAAGCATCCACAACTTGCCTCAGGTGGCACGTTGCGGAGGGTCACGAGAAAGGTGCAGCACTTTTCCTAAAAAACTCAATTTGCCTGGGTCTTGCCAACTTCCAGGAGATAAAGCATTCTAGCTGTATACAGTTACCGCTGTTCTACGACAACTTTACCTCAAAGAAGATGTTCACAGGCCTTCTCACAGCTCCTTCTGCTTCACAGGAACTACCTTTGGTTGAACATGTGCAGAGAGGTTTACTTGAATCATACATTTGACCCACTTCATGTCTGGTCCTTCATACAGACCCCGGAAATGTCTTCAGGCTGAAATAGCTCCCTGCCTCCACACCCAAATATTGCCACAACTTTTGAAGGATGTTTCTGACCTTCAAGGCGTACCTTGAATGAATTACTTTACCGGAGTATAGGGTTCCTCAAGTCTAAATTAAATACAAGTACACTGTAAAGCTTTGTTGTGTTATCTGTATGGAGATGTGAAATTCTAAAATAAATGACAGCCAGTTCACACAGAATGCTAAGCCATCGGGAATCCTGCCTTACCGTGTACACGACCCATTCACTCCTTCTTAGCTCCTCCAAGTGGTATGAGCGGCTAAAACAACCAGAATGGGTTCCTGGCTTGCTGCATCCTTTACAAGCCAGGATTTTAAACCAAGCTTTGTTCTTGGTTTATGAATCCTGATTTATTTGGGAGCAACAAGCCAGAATCCCCAGTTTGGATGGCACACTAACCCAGCCTTCCCAACCTGGTGCCCTCCAGATGTTTGGGACTAACTCCCTTCAACCCCACCCACTGACTATGCTGGCTGGGGCTGATGGGAGTTGGAGTCCAAAACCTCTGGAGAGCACCAGGTTGGGGACAGCTGTGCGAAACAAACTACTTTTTTGTTTAGCTGCTCTCACTATCAGGAGGAACCCAGCAGGAACAAACAGGCTGCATGTACCAATTCAGTATGTGAATGCAGTATGTTCTGTAGACCAGTAATACTTTGAAACAGGAAACCATTTCAAATACAGTATAATTGCAGGAACATATTTAGAACATTGTGACTTTGAGTGCTTTTAAGCTCATTTGTCCTTCAGGACTGAGTGCATTAATTTACATTGTATTATCACAAAGTTCTCCATTGCTATCTTTTTCCACAGTTCTCCAAGCCCTTGGAGACTTCACTGTGTATGCTGGCCGAACAGTTTCTTCCTAGAAAGAGGAATTGCTGTCTCTAACCAGCCTTCCCCAATCTGCTACCCTCCAGATGTGTGGGACTGCAATTCCCAACCAGCATGGAGGGCACCAAGTTAAGGAAGGCAGGATTAAACAGTTCCAGGAAGGGAAAGACACGCCCTACTCTGGGAAAGATCTCTCAAACACACATCAGCAACAGGGGCAAATGCTTCTTACTGAAGCAAAGCACGCACTGTATTTCCCCCTTTGCCTCTGGTTTAGGGGAGGGCAACCTCGAGCCCACAGAGGTTGCCCATGAGAACCGTGGAGGCTTGGGCTCTCTCCGGAAGCCCTCACCTTCCGAAGCCCAGGCTCTACCAGGGGGGCTTTGTGAAGAAGCAGGGAGAGGAGTCCTCTGCTCACAATGGGATTGCCTGGGGCGCTGCACACCCTCCCAACAGTGAGCTATGCGCAGAGGAACTCCTTGGTTATCCCTGATCTGTCACTGGAGATAACCAGGGTTTGGGGGGAACAGTGACCCCACCTCCCAATGGGAGGTGTGCAGCAGGCAAAGCAGCTTCGCTGCACACAGGCCTTCTCCAATGGGAGGAGACCTGCGCACAGGGATGCCAGTTCCTGACACACCTTTCAGGGGCCAAATGACATCAGGGGCATGGCCATACTGCCCCACATGACATCCTTCAGACTACGAGAGCTGGGTGGGTATCACCTGTCCCCCATCATTTTAGGGGAAACGGGTGCTATCAAGGCCCCGTACAGAACAAGACAAGTCAGGACAACACGCAATGTTCCCATCAGTGACAATGGTCCTGTGGGCGATGCAAATTGCCATTTTCCTTGGTGCCCACATCAATACGACGCCAGTGCCCTGGCTAACAATGCATGCTAGGAATAGTGCCACCTGCATCATCACTTAAGGGAAATTAGTAGCATCAAACTAGCAAGGGACCAGCAATGTGCCATATGCTAGAGGGACTAGCAGGGGAAAGCCGAGCAATTACTGGCTTATTAATCAAGCCTGCAGAGACTCTCAGACACTTGGAAGAAGAGCCTCAGTAACAGGCAACATCTCATTTTCCCTGTCCTTGGGATGTGACAAATCTTAATGCTTCACATTGCTGGGGATCTTGAAGACAAGACTCCCCACTTGCCTATCCCCCTGTAGAATGCCATTCCCCCACCAGCCTTAGTATCTTAGGCATACTTAGCTGATGCAGAGAAAGGCAGACAGCTGACGGGACTGAGGGTGACGTCTTTCTTTAGCCACAAGTCTGCATCCATGTCTTGCCAACTGGAACACATGCACCACACACATTCCTACTAGCTCAACATTTGAAATTCCATTGCCAAGGTATTAAAATGACACTTTGCTTCCCAACACAGATGAGCTTCCCAAGCCTCTTCAACCCAGGCTGTAATACAGCAGAGAACCATGTGACCCAATTTAAGTCATCACCCGTTTTACATTTATCATTTCTCCTTCACTCCAAGTCTCAAGGAAGGATGTTGCTAGGGAGACAAAATAACTAGGAGGCAAGTGAAGATCAGTAATTACAGGGTGGTTGACACCACTGGGGCACAGAGAACACACATGCTGGGATACGTATGTACCAAGTTGGTTCAGACCTGAAGATTTCACACTCATGCAATTGGGGAGGGAGCCTTTGTTGAGTGTTAGGTGGGCTTCCCCAGGAAAAATACAGACCATTGCCAGGGAAGGAACAAGCTTTCTTCTGCTTCTGACAGACATGCCTCATACAAAGTCAGAGCATTAGCCTGTCTAGGCCAGTAGACTCAGAGAGTCACACCACTTAGGAAGCATGAATTCATGTTTTTTTTATAGAATTCAGTTCAGATCTATTCATTATGAAGGGCAGCCTGGGCAGTCTGAAGGCACACGATGCAGCAGCCTTGAGGCTAGGCAGGCCTGGGTCTATCTGTATGCCACTTTGGCTTCCTTGGAGGAAAAAGCAAGATAAAAGATGGTTCCCTGGATGTCTAAACCAGGGGTGGACAACTTGGGGGGGGGGTGTCTAGGACCATTTCGCCCCCAGACTGCTCCTTCCCCTCTGGGTGGGGTGCACTCCACAAGAAGCCGAACACTCCACAAGGCACCAGTGGGTTAAAAAAAAACAGTGGTTTGCCACTGAAATTTGGGGGCAAACTGCAATGGAGCACTGAAATGGTGCAATCCAGCTTGTTCTCAAGCTAAATCTGACCCTTTTGTGCTCTGTAGCAACTACGGAGCACCAAAAGGGTCAAAGACCCTTTTAGCACAAAAAATGGCAGGTTGTGGGGGTTTTTGCTGCCGCTGCATTTGACAATACAGGCCACCTGCAGGACAAATATTGCCCACTGTGCAAGATATATCAGACCTACCCCTAGCCCAAACAATGTGAAATATTTTTCCAGTACAGTCCAAGAACTATTCTCTAAGGGGGTGCAAGATCTTCTGAAGCGGACCAAATGGCATGTTAGCAATAGATGATTCCAGCAGCCCCCTCACTGTGTCAGCAACGGGCAACTTCCTAGGTTTAAGGAACTGGTCTCTCTCTGACCAAGTCAATGAGAAGCTGAACTTCTCATTGTTGATCCAAAGACAAACCAAAGGACCTCCACTCTCACACACTGTACTCAAGAGTGTTGGGCCCATTTGACAGACTTCAGGAACTGACTGAAACATGTTGCTTATCTGCTGCCGCTGGTGAAGTGCCACCTGGCCCTCTCTGACCCAGATGGATGAAGTACCAGCCCACCCACTACAACATAGCACATCTTGGAGGTGGCACTCCTGCCCCGATACCAGTTTGTATTATGCCTCCAGATTTTTCACAAAGAGAAGCACAACACAATGATACAGATATAAAGGCTCAGCAACTTGGGAAGGAGAGGGACAGAAGATGAAGCCACCACAAAATGCGCAACAGCAAGTTAAACAGTGGAAAAATTTATTTTTTCATACTGGAAACTATTCATTTACCAGGAAGGATGATGCCATCGTACTGTAAGAGAAGACAAGGATAATTAGAGATAAAGCAGTGTCTCCTTTAAAGCACATAACTACCATCAGATATTTTTTTACACATCCGTGTGGCAAAGTAGTGTGATAACCAATCTCGCAAACAAACCAAAAGAGGTTAACAGCCTGGAAGCCTTTTACTAGCTCATGTGATAGTCATTTTTTATGTTCTAAGAGAACAAAGAGCTGATGTCTGGTCATCTGAAAGGCAATTCTTGCCACAAGCTACCAGGCAAGCAGATATTTACAAAAGAACGTAAGAGCCCTGCTGGATCAACCAAGGCTCCATCTAGTCCAGCATTTTGTTCCACAGTGGCCAACCAGCTGCCCACAGGAAACCCACAAACAGGACGTGAGTGCAACAGCACCCTTCCACCCAAGTTGCCCAGCAACTGGTGTTCATAGGCACACTGCCTCCAATACTAGAAGTAGCATATAGCCATTGATAGCCTTATCCTCCATAATGCCTACTTTATGCAGTAAGATTGCTAGAAAAGGAGCTAATAAATGGCACACGCTAAATAACAGTCTTGCCACGCTGTTCCAAATATCCTTTAACTATGCATCTCATGCTTTCCTGCATGATAAAGAACTGTATGAATTAGGCCTTGAAAGGAACATTGAGCCACCTTGCTGCGGAATGCAAAGCATACATCCATCTTCTACATTCTTTAAACGGATCTTCAGACTAGGGTTGGTTGATGATAGAAGTGCCCTAGAAAACTGTTCCAATCAAAACAACCTCTGAAAGAACGATTTCCTGGAGTTCTGGTAGAATTGATGCCCTTGGCTGATCGCAGCATAACTGGGCATTATGGGGGAGACAGCCTCGTCAATGTGTGGGACTAAAACACTTCTAAGAGATGTCTGCTCAGCTTTGCTGAACCTTTGAGAAGCGTGGCAGGCAACAAGACTTACCTTCTGCTGGAACCAGCGCATGGCTTCCTCCTTGCCAATTCTGTGCTTGGCCCCAATGCTGCCAGTTCGGCGCTTCTTGTCCGCGATGCTGAACCCTGGCCTGCCCAGAACCTGCAGCAGGAACACAAGCTCCACTTAGTCCTGAAGGCTAACTTTAGGACACTTTTTCATATATACTCCCATCTTTCAGAGTGGTAACTGAGAAAGCAGATGAAGAGAAGGGCTTCTTCTTCCTCGACCTGGTGCCCTCCAGATGTGTTGGACTACATCCCCCAGCTAACATGGGAAGGCTGACCTAGCACCTGAACAAAGGGGTAGCACATCTAATAGAAGCATTGGTGCCACAGCTTTCTCTCAGGCAGAGCCAATGTGCAGCAGTAGCAGCTACAGTATCCAATTTGGATGCAGAACAACTCCAGATTCAAATATATTGTTGGCAATTAAGAACTGGGTTTTCTTATGCAAGTCAACTCTCTCAGACTAACCTAGCTCACAGAGCTGTTGCAAGGCTAAAACCCCTGCTCTGAGGCCTTTGGAGGCAGAATGCAATACAATTCCAAAAGATAAATTAAACAAGCAAGGCTGAAAAACATCTATAAGCATGGTCAAAGACTAATTCCCAAGCTGCTTTTGAAAAACCCACAGGCACAATCTACCTTTCTGGCTGATGGGTCCCAAAAGGAGGCCTTTGACCAAAAAATAAAAATAAAAATGACTATATAAAAAGAAATACCTCAGAATCAAACCAGTAGCACTAATCTATTAAAAAAAACCTATAAACAACCTATAAAGGGAACTAACAGTAAGCCAACTAACATTATTTTAAGGATTGTGTTAACAGTGCTTCACTGGACACATGTCAATTTCACTCCCAGTCATATTCAAGGACTTGAAAGAAGCAAACCTGACTCACATCCTGGTCCAGGAAGTTATAAGCTCCTCTATAAGAGAGGGAGTGGTCCCAATCTCCTTAAACGAGGCAGTAGTGTGACCACTCCTGAAAAAAAATCACTGGACTCAGAGGATCTTCACAATGAGAAGCAGTATATAAATATTGCAAATAAATAGGCCAGTGGCTAATATTCCCTTTCAGGGCAAGGTGCTTCATCATGTGATGCCTAGCTAGATCCAGGCAACTTTGGACCAAACTGATTTTCTGGATCCATTTCAAATCAAGGTTTAGGCACTGGAACAGCACTGGTTGCCCCATGGGGTGAGCTATGCCAGGAATAAAACAGGGAGTGTGTGACGCTGTAGGTTCACTTGGACCTCATAGCAGCTTTTGATACCATTGACCATGGTATCCTTCTGCAAGGCTGTCTGTTGGGAGTGGGCGGGATTACTGTTTTCAGAAGGCGGTGTTGGTGGATTTCTGCTCAACCCCCTGGCATTTATGCTTTGGGGACCCATAAATTGGACGACAGTCCATAATCCATGTTATTCACATCTACGTGAAACTGCTGAGTGAGGTCATCTGGAGGTTTAGAGTGCAGTGCCATCAGTACGCTGGTGAGATACAGCTCTCCTTTTCATCAGATCCAGGTGAGGCAGTGGAAGCGTTTAATCCAGGTCTGGCCACAGCAATGAACGGGACAAGGGCCGACGAAGTGAAGCTCAGTCCAGGTAAGAGAGAGATACTGTTGGTGGGTGGCTCATCTATCCGTGGTAGCTGTATTCAACTTGTGCTGAAAGGGGTTGTGCCCCCCATTGAAGGATCAAGTTCATAGTTTCGGGATGCCTGTGTATCCATCTGGCGCTAGAGGCACATGTTCTCTGTGGCACAGACAGCCTTTTACCCGCTTATGCTGGTATGCCAAGTACACCTATACTTCAGCGGTGATAGCTGGGCCTTAGGGATTCATGTTCTGGTAACCTCCAGTTTAGATTACAGCTATGCATTGTACATGGGGCTGCCTTTGAAGACAGTCCAGAAACATCAGTTATGGTGGCAAAAGTACTGACTGGAACTGGGCACTGTGATCGTCTTATGTCAGTAATGTACCATCTTCACCGGCTCCTGGTTTGTTCCTGGGCATAATCCAAAATGCTGGTTTTAATCTCTAAAGCCCTTCATGGCTTAGGGCCACAGTGTCTGAAGGACTGCCTCTTCCCATACATTCCTACCCATCTCTGAGATCATCAAAGGCCCTGCTCCAAGAGCCCCCACATACCGAGATTTGGCAGGTGGCTACTTGCAAGCAGGCCTTTTCAATGGTACAGCATAAGAACCCAGGAAACTGACTTACACTGAGTCAGATATCAGTCCATCTTAGACCAGTACTGTTGACACTGACTGGCAGCGGCTCTCCAAGGTTTCAGGCAGTTTTTCCTGCCCTACCTGGAGATGCCGGGATCAAACTTGGGACCTTCTGCATGCAAAGCGGGCGTTCTACCACTGAGCTATGTCCCCTTGGTAATCTCCCTAAGAGTAGAACACCCTCCTCAGAGGTCCACCCAGCACCCACTTCATCGATTTTCAGCACGAAAGACCATTTCATTCTCTCAGACCTTTTAATTTGCCATACACTCTCCTGCCCAGGTTCATCTTAAAGCCATATGTTAAGAGCTGTTTTTATCTCCCTGAATAATTTGCTATGTTTTTAGGATGGCAGTCCCTCTCCTGTATTTCAGACATATCGAGGACGGCTGCTGCCACTGCAGTGCTAGCAAGGTCCAGTTAGTAAGTCTACAGACACCAAATAACCCCTACAGGGCATGTCCGCTGAACTACAGCCTAAGAGTGCAAAAGGGTAAGCTAAATATACATACCACGTAGAAGTCCAAGCCGTAGATACCAATGCTAGGATCGTATTTAATCCCCAAATCAATGTGCTCCTGGATTCCAAAACCAAAGTTGCCGGTGTCAGAGAAATTATTCTTCCTCAGCTCATATTCTCGCACCTGAAACATCGATATAGGTTTTAAACTTTGCCCCTTCCTTCTCCCCTTCCAAATGCCACATTCTGTTAGTAAAGCCTCCAGATACAACAAGGCCAGCTCACCTTCAAGCCTTTCTCCAAGATCTCTTCAGCTTTGGCCCCACGTACAGTGCAGTGAACAGCAATCTTTTCATTTCTCCTGATCCCAAAGGACCTGACAGTATATCGAGCTGCAAAACAAACCCAATTTCGGTCAAACTGATAGAAAAGTCTACCCAACAGCCAGCTCAAGGGTTAAGACAGAAACATCCAAATAGCAAGCCTGCACTTGCAAACAAGTCAGAAGGCTGGCAGACAGGTTGCTACACTACTGCAAGCACAAAACAACTCAGACAAGATCAGGGAATGCATCACTGATGATCAGGAGAGGGGTTTGAGAGGAAAGTCCAAAACAAATATACCAATTGTGCCCCACTCCCCATCAATAGCTTACATCAGGGGTGCCCTCTTGATGTTTTGGATTACAACTCCATCCAACCCCAACCAGGATGGCTAACGTTCTAGAGTTGTGTGAGCTGTAGCTCAAAACGTCTGGAGGGCATCAGATTGCCTACTCCAGCTCAGACTTTATTCTGGATAATATGGATAAGCTGACTGCAAAATCACAATGCTTGCCATGTGGAGTGTATATTAATATTTATATGTGTTTGCTGTGTTAAATAGAACCCAGGTAAGTTAAATTGTTTGGCAGTGGGTGAGTGAAAGGTGGGCGCACACACAAGAGTGTGCGTGAGGAGACCGAGTTTATAAAAAGCAGGAGCAGACAGCCAGTTGGTTAGATATGGTTTGGAGACAGAGATAGGGCCTTAGGGTTTGATTAAGCTACATCTAGACAGTGGGATTGTGAGAACAGGTGTTAGAAGGGGTACAGTAGGCAGGGTAAGACCGAGAACTGAGTGATTAAAATTATAAGATAACACATCTCTTGTGTTAAACTTTGTTTGCTTTTAAATTATAAAATCCCACATCTTGTTCACCTTTCTGCTCTACCAATAGTGTTCATATTTCCTGGGTACTGCTCATGGCTGGGCAAAGAGAACCAATTAGGCATACTGGGTGTCTCTTTTACCTGGTGAATTTAGGGGCTGAAGCTTGTGGGACAGTGAGGACAGCTGTCCCAAAGCAGAGGCGGATGGACCTGAGGGTTACATCTCAAGTGGTGGTAGCACTGGGAAAGTGTGTTTTATTACGTCACACAGATGTAGAACCCAGTTCTCATCTTTTTAAAACAGTTTTCTAGCTCTCGTGGTTAAAGAGAAGTGTGAAAAATGCTTGATTTATACATCAGAGTGCCCACAATTAGACTCTAGCAACATTACAAGAGAATAAGAACTGGGCATTACAGAAATTAAGTATGAAATGTGGGTTCCAACCACAAATCAATCCAGAGGGTATGGACTTAGAATACTGGGATCGGCCTTCCCAGCCCTATTTGCCCCCTGAAGGGCAATCACCTCCCTCTGTGCTGATGCCTGAGCCACCATGTCTGCTTACTGTGCATGCACCGGATCACAGAGCAACATGATGGCTGGACTAGGGTACCCACAACAAGCAGCAAAAGAGGATGGACAAGGGGAGGTTTCTGTGTGGCTTCTAGACCACCGGTGGAGGAAGAGAACCTTAAGTAATTTGGGAAACCCGGCTTTACACACTGCACCAGGGGAGATCCTTTGTTCTCTTTTCCAAAAAGAAAAAGTTACAAATAAAACTGCACAGTCTTTGCTCTAGTAGCGTCAGCAATGGCCTTCTGAGAAGTTTACCTTTTGAGAAAACAGGAGTCTGGCCTGTGAGCTGCTCCAGCACTTTGGCTGCTCGAGTGAGCCTGTCTCCACTTTCCCCAACACAAATGTTCAGGCAGAGTTTGCGGATGCGCAGCTCCCGCATGGGGTTCTCCTTCTCACCCTGGTCTTGTTGCTGTGCAGTGGTCAGAAAAACAAAAGCACAGTTAAAACAAAGGCAGCTTTGCCCTATACCCAGCACGTAGGACAAGAAAGGAGCAGCAACATGTTGTGTTGGGACAAGTTTTCAAGGGATGTTTAACACAAACAACCATCACTTTGGGCTCCAGGTTACCAATTCAGCATGAAACCCAGAGCTCTTAGGCCAGGAATGAGGAATGTGTGGCTCTCCAGATGTTGTTGGACTGCAACTCCCATCAGCTTTTACTACTGGCTATACTGGCGAGAGCTGATGCGAGTTGCAGTCCAACATCTGGAGATCAAGATCCCCAGCCCTGCCCTAGACGTGAAACAGCCTTCAGTGTGTCACTCGAATCCTCACTGTGGCATTCTCCACGTTCCTCTCTCATTATTGCAATCCTGAACTACACATACACACACACTACCCTGTCTTAGTCTTGTCACTGCCTACCCCACCTGGTTTGTTTGTTTACTGATTGATTGCATTTATATCCCACCTTTCTTCCTCTTGCAAGGAACCCACGGCAGCGTTCATTATCCTCCTCCTCTCCATTTTATCCTCACAACAACCCCGTGAGGTAGGTTGGGCTGAGAGTCTGTGACTGGCCCAAAGTCACCCAGTGAGCTTCCATGGCCAAGTGGGGACTAGAACCTGGCTCTCCCAGCTCCCAGCCCATCACTCTCACCACTATACTGGCTCTACACTGGTTGGGGAAAAGAGTGCTACCATTTTCCTCAGTCTGCCCAGTCCCACTACACTGCCCTGGTAGGAAAACTACCACAAATTTCAGCAGAGTGGCGGATATAAGTTCATAGTACAGGCTGTTCAAGTCATACCCCAAAGTCTTTCCTTTCCTGGTGGCATACTTCACCCTCCTGCAGCCTGCCAGTATCTCACCACCATTCTGTTTCAATGCTATCAACAGATCTAGCAGCACCACAAGACAAAGCAATAAATAGTAAGATGGTTCCTAATTCTTTTTGTCTCCATTTTAAAGACTGGTTTTTTTTTAACCTGTTGGTAGCTATTCCAAGTAGAAGTTTAATATACCATTCTTACCCACAGCTATAAGCCAACTCCTAAGCAGCAAGAGTTCTATGTAGAAGGAATGAGAGTTCCTTTCAGTTCTGGTACTAAAAACAAATTCCTTGGCTCAGAATTCTTTAATGCTGGGTATGTGTCTTTTATTTTGGCCACCTAATGCGAAGAGAAAACTCTCTGGAAAAGACCCTGATGCTGGGAAAGACTGAAAGCAAAAGGAGAAGGGGACGGCAGAGGATGAGATGGCTAGATAGCATCAGCGATGCAATGAATATGAACTTGAGCACGCTCCGGGAGAAAGCACAGGACAGGAAGGCCTGGCGTGCTATGGTCCATGGGGTCACGAAGAGTTGGACACGACTGAACAACAACAACATGTCTTTTGCACTTGACCCTGGCCGGGGCATCACTACCTTTTAGTGTAAGGCATTAAAGTGTAAGGCGGCTGGCAACAAGATACCTGAAGAATACATACCATCACCACCTGGCATATAGGCCACCCAACAGACATCCCTGAACAAAGACATCCCTTTCCTCTGATCAAGTCAGCATGCCAACTACAATGAATTTCATGACATGCAGCTTTCAAATAGGACACAAGAGCCACAGTTGGGCAGCGGGGTAAATTTAGTAGGTTCTTTAACACAGATCATGTAGCCTTTAGCCCACGCTTTACAAAATGGGTGGGGAGGACCCAGAGTGGCAGAAGACATGCTTAGCGTGCAGAAGATCCCAGATTCAGTTCCTGGCATCTCCGGCTTCAAAAGATCAGGCAGCTGCTGATATGAAAGTCCATTCCCCACATGAGACCCTGGAGAGCAGCTGCTAGTCAGAGTGAACAGATTAGATCAGCTGTCCCCAACCTGGTGCCCTCCAGATGTGTTGGGACTACAACTCCCAGCTTCAGGAGGGCACCAGGTTGGGGAAGGCTGGACTAGATGGACAAAGTCTGACCTGGTATAAGGCAGGGTCTTACGTCCCTACAGTTCAGTAGAGTGATAAAGATGGCAACCCCCTCCCCAACCCTGCTTCAGGGTGAAAGAGAGAATTGCATTCTGTAATAACGACTGTCAGTACATAACCGGAGGGCAGGACTTTCCTCAGATTAGTTGAACACTGTATCAAAGAAAGCACATGCTCTTCTGTTTAGGTTGCCATCTTCTTTTCTCTCCCTCCCTCCCCTTTTTCTTACTATCCCTGCTCCAGCCCCACCAACAGCAGCCTGACACTAAAGCCTCGTCGACACCAAGGTGACCAACCTGCATCTTGGCTGTGCCCTTCAGATTGCAGGTAGGAGCTCCACGCAGAAAAAAGGCTCCCTTCACGAAGTGAATGCGCATGTTCAGGTAGAGAGGTACTAGCCTAGCCTAGCCTTCTCTCTAACATGCTACCTTTCTACATGCAAATCATTCCGGGGGGCTTGTATGGAGCATACAACATCAGCCCCCAAATCTTGAGCCTTACGTGAACAAAGGCCAGGCCTAAAAACACCCAGAAAGTGAAGCTTTTCCAGCCACAGAGACACACAGCACCGGCTACGTTTCTGTGTTATCAAGCAGCTAAAACAGGACCAGGCAACCTGGTGGCCTCCAAGTGTTTGGGACCACAGCTCCCATAAGCCCCAGCTAGTATGGCCAATGGCCAGGAATTATGGGAGTTGTAGTCCGATACATCTGGAGGACAGTCGATTGGCTACCCCCTGTGTTAAAGGAACAGGGCCAGGGGGTGGAGGAGGAGAGAGAAGTGGCAACCAGTTGCCACCCAAGGAAAGAGTCCCGTTGCTGAGAAAGTGTAGATCCGCAGGGAAGAGATAGTTCGGGAGAGGCCGCGATTTCCTGGAAAGCGAACCCTGAAAGGAGAGCGCGCGGAGCGGAGACGCGGAATGAGAGAATCCGGGCCTCTCTCTAGAGCGGGAGCTCGACTCCCCTGCTTAGAGCGAGGGCCGAGCTCGCCCACAGGGCCAGTCCTCCTCACGGAGCTCCCTCCCCGCCGGGAGAGACGCTCGCCGCTTCCCACGACCGCCCCACAGGAGACCCCCGGCGCGCTTCCATCCCGCCAGAGCAAGTTCCTGGCCAGAGGGTCTCGGCCCCGGGAGGATGATGGCGGATTGAAGCCGCCCCCCGGCGCACCCTCCCAGAGACAAGCTACTCACCGCCATCTTGGAGGCGTGGGAAAGAGCGCGAGAGCCCCGGCACGGGATCTTATGCGGCCGGTCGCGCCGGGCTGCCACAGAGACGGGAGGTCAGGGCCAAGCAAGAGCGCCGGACGGCTGGCTTGCGGGACTCTGCTGCCCCCTCGAGGCGGGAGGGGGGTGCCGCAACCTGGTTGGCAGCGATACGAAAGGGGCTGTGCTGTAGAGATCTGATGACGTCTTTGAGGGCGCAGCCCCATGGCTGGCTGGCTGGCTGGCTGCAGCATGCTGGGAGTTGTAGGGCTTTGTGCTGCCTAAACATCCATAGGATTGCACCCTAGGTGGCCACAAAACTTGTTTTTTGGAACAAGAAACTGACATGGCCTTGTAAAAGTGGCTCTTAGCTCTGACTTCCTCCTCCAGGCCTCTCCACCTAAAAATGGGATCAGCAGTACTCTACTTCCTGATTATTTATGTAGTTCATATTATGTATTCATGTATGTGATATATTTATTTATATATTTAGAGTTTATATATATTTTCATGTATGTGATATTATTTATTTCCCACCCTTCTGTTGCTCAACTGGCCCTCAGGGTGGCTCAGAACTTTCGATCATAAATGATAAAATAGCAACGAAATAACAAAACAAAATCGTTTGCTTTTCTCTCAAGCAAATTAAACAAATCATAAACAGCTGCAAAATACTAATAGCAGTAGCTGAACCAGGATGAATAAAAGGCACTCAAATAAAAAACTTGTATACGAACAAGGTTGTCTTAACTGGATGATGGGACACAGAAAGTGGGGAGATGGGAGTGGCCACCTCTCACTGGGCAAAAGATTCCACAGACTGGGTGCCACCAGCGAGAAGGCCATGTTCCACATCGCTACTCTCCCCACTTCAAAGGACAGAGGGACATAGAGATGCCTACGCTGGCCATATTGGGTGGGCAGCTTCAAATGGGAGGTGGTGGTCTTTTAGTTAGCCAGGCCCCAAACAGTTTAGGGTGCTAATGGTTAAAGCTAACTCCTTGGATTGCGCCCAGAAACGAATTAGGAGCCAATGAAGTGAAGCCGCTGTACTATTGGAGCGATGTGAGGTAATGACATAAACAGGCACTCATCTCAGGTCTAGGTTCAGCATCCACTGATTTAACAGACGTTCCTTCTAGCTCTGTGAGGGGGAATATATTGGACTAAGACCCTGCTTGATCTAATCATGTTCCAGGGAATGTAAGGAGAAGCCCCCTGAAGATCTCGCAGCAAAACCCTGGCTGGTCAGGAATGTTGAGGTGGGGCTGGCATGCGCAGAGCTGTCCCTCCTATGTGTAACATCTGAACAGGGCTAGCATTAAATAACAAGGTGCCTCTGAGTGCATTTTCAGCCCAGGAATTTATTTGCAGTACCAGAACTGGGTCTCACTCGCAAATCCCTTCGCCCATAAATCTATTCCTATTTACGCACGCGCGTGCGCGCACACACACACACACACAGCTTTCTTGATTTCAGTAGCCTAACCTAGGAGCAAAGAAGGCCATTTTTGGTCACTATTGTTCAACCATTAGGGATCAGAAACCCTTCCATACTGTAACTCACTAGGAGGTCTACCTTCTGCCTGCCTCGAACACAGAGGAGAGGATATTAGCAGGTGTGGCTTTCATGACCAGCTACACTGACTGAAACTCCTCTTCTATACAACTCTGAGAGGTGCGGGAGCCCTGGCCTGTTTTGCATCTGCCTACCACATTCTTGATGCTCAGATTATCCAGAGCTGAAGGTCATATGTCGTATACATCAGGGGTGCAGAAACCCAGGTCCGAGGGCCAAATCCAGTCTTCCTGGGGTCCCAGTCTGGTTCCCCAGATGACCCCACCCCTTCTCCCCAACCAACAATCATTTGGGGGTGTCCCACTTTTGTGCAGTTTCCCTACCGCCACCATTCATAAGAGGTGGAAATGCCTCTCTGGAGGCTTAGCTTCTGGCAGGAAGAGCTTTAAACTCAAATATGGTGGTGTTTGGGCCCCCCCTTTTGCCTTTGCCTCTGCCCCTGTTGGCATTCAGACCTGCCCACATCCGGAATGCGCCCCTTGAAATCTTCTCCAAAATGGAATTCAGCCCTTGGGTTGAAAGAGGTTCTGCACCGGTGCTATAGATCCTGTAAAATCAAGGCTGTGATGTGATGCCTGTTCTCCAAACTACATTATGCATGGTCCTCAATTACATCTGCAAATCCCATGAATACTTGCCAGTTTGCTCTGCACTTTTTCCTTAGGTTGATCTGAATTTGGGGGTGGGGAGGGGGACACCAACCGCCTCTGTGCAAAAAAATAATTTAAAAAATAATAATTTATATAGTGTCACTAATGGACATGGTGCTTCACAGAGCAATGTAAATGCAAAAAGAGGTCTCTGTCCTGAGGAACTTGCAATGGAGATTTTGACAACAGGGGAGATAACAGAGGGAGGGAAAAGGGAAGGAAAGGCTAAAAAGGGATGAATATGTGTAAATGTAGTTACAGGCAGTCCAGCCTTGTTTCAGTGGGGGGTGGGGAATGAGGGGTTAAGCAACAGGCTTCACAGATATGTGGATTTTCAGCTCAGATTTGGGGAAGCTCAAAGAGGTGGCACATGACTGCATGCTTTCTTGTGTCACATAAAAAGAAGCCGTGCTGAGAGCTGCTGATGAACTAGTTTAGAACCAATAGAGCTGTCTTCTGTTAGGTAGCCAGTTCTGGGTCCAAAAAGCCAGACTTTGCCTGGTTCCCCTCACAATCCGTTGGCTTCCAGTCTGGGTCTGCCCCAAACCACCCAATTCCATCCTGACTTCAGGCTCTACCTGAACATTTCTGATGTTCACAGAAATAAGTTCTGAGTTGTGAGCATGGTACTGCAGGCTTAATACAGCGCCTACCCAATTCCAGTCTAATGAACTGACTACCCTTTCAGCTCAGTCCTACGCATGATTTGTCATTTGTGGGTTGTTGTTTTTTCATTTTGCATGAACTCTCGCTTCACTGGTGAGGGAAAGGCACATAGTACATGCTCAGAGTTTCTCCATAACTTAGCCCTAGTTTTGAAAACAGACTCATTGACTGAATCCTGATGAAGTCTTGGCACAAATGAAGTTATGGGGAGGAAGATACAATGAGAGCTTGTGCATAACCAAGAGGAGGAAGAGGAGTGTTGCACAAAACAAAACATCTGTTTTTATTAAGAGTTGCTGGAGGATGGTAGGATCAGGAGGGATGGTTGCATGGAGGGGAATAAAATTGATAGGGGGAGAATGTAAGTGCTCAGTGGTGAAAGAAAAGCATTCTGTATATGCTCAGAGGCACCCTCTATTTAAGAACATAAGAAGAGCTGTGCTGCATCAGACCAAGGTCCCTCTAGTCCAGCATTCTGTTCACACAGTGGCCAACCAGCTGCCCACAGGAAACCCACAAGCAGGTCATGAGTGCAATAGCACCTTCCCACCCATGTTCCCCTGCTGCTAACATTGGTGAAATGTAAATAAATTCTAGTAATTCTAAATTTGCATGCATGTATATCCTTCAGAAACTTTGCAGGTTTCTTGCCTGGGGGACACCTCTAATGACCTGTGCATTTTCATACAAATTTACCCAAAAATTATTGGGAAGGGATGAATGGAAGGGAAAGCAAATCACTCCCTCCCCCAAATTGGAGAACTCCCCTTCCACATGAACTGCTGCACCTATCCTTCTGCAACTTTGCTGGTTTCTTACTTAGGGACAACTGTAGGCTGTCTGTAATTTTCAGAACAATGGTCCACAAGAAACATGGGGAGATAAGTATGTCCTCTTTTGGAGACCTCAAAATGTCAAGGCCACCCTTGCACAAAAACCCTTGTGGCTAGCATTCTGAAATTCGGCAGACATAATCTCCTCTGATGGGGCAATGAATCCTGAAATTTTTACCCAATTCTTCCAAGGAATTAAAACGTTATTGGCAGATCCCTTTAAATATAAACCCTGCACCTATTTTTCTGACATTGGGCAGGTGTAATCCCCTTCTAGGGGGCTACTATGCCTGAAATTATCATCCAGTTCTGACCAAGAGAAAAAAGTTACAGTTTTTTTTTTCTAATTTCCCATGGTAGTCAACTGGAAGTATACTCATTTTTCCGAACCTTGGCTCAGATTTGCTGCTGAGCTGAAGTGGACTGACTACAAATTGGCCCAAGCAGAAACGGGCTGTTTTCCAAAATGCTGAATCGGGGTCTGAGGTGGAGTGGGGTGGGGGTCAGTGCACACTTCTTAAGTATGTATGTATGTATGTAATATACACACACACACATATACATATTAGAGGTGCGCTTAGACTTGGATATATAATGAAAAGGGTGGAGGCTTCCAGACCATTTTTGTCCCTGGACTACCTCATGGAGAGTCTTCCTCCCCGAAGCATTGATCGTGTGCTCGTCATTCCCTGCTCATGGTTGTTTACGGGTTCTTTAGATGATGTGAATCTTTCAGTGGCCAACAGTGGCAAGGTAGGTGAACCCTGGTGCTTGCAAGTGGGCCCTGATGGGAACAACCACCCCCGATTGTGTCCTGTAATTCAGGGATGGGGAACGCGTGTGTTGTTGGCCTGTAACTCAATCCCTCACCTCTGCTGGTTAGGGCTGATGGGAGTTGTAGGACAGCAACATCTGGAGGGCCACACATTCCCCACCTCTGCTGTAACTGGGCTGGTTTTAACTTGGCTAGTAGCCGCTCCATAAGTCCTATTGCCCGTGAAATGAGTGTCTAAGCATTATTTCAAGAAGGTTCAGAAGAAATCTGAGACTGGACACTCTTTTTGGACTGAGGGGTTAAAAAAATGTCAATTTAAAAAACAATGGAAATAAAAATAACTGAACCCTATTTAGTGTGTTGTTAATTTTTACAGCATGTATAAATCTTCAATGGTTTCCCCCTAAATATGATACTGGCCTACCTTACAAGCTAGTTGTAACGAATCTGGAAATTTACAGTGCAGTCATGTCTGCTCAAAAGATAATGGGGCATACACTCCCAGGTAAGCAGGCATGGGATTACAGACTCCTTAAACAATATCTTCAGCATGAAATACTTGCAAGTGTTTATGGACTGGGTTGGTACAATGAGCATTCTGCCTTTTTAGGAACGGGTTAAGAAGATAATTCTGGATTACTGCTAGCTTAGACTCTAGACCAAGGGCAGGCAACCTGGTGCCCTCCAGATGTTTTGGGCTACGATGCCCATAATTCCTGACCATTGGCCATGCTGCCTGGGGCTTATGGGGCTTGTAGTCCAAAACACCTGGAGGGCACCAGGTTGCTTTGCCTTGATCTGTGTGATAATAACTTTAAAAAAAAAGCAGAGATCATGTACAGGCTGCAATCCTATACACACGCGAGTGAGAATAAACCCCATTGGACTCAATGGGTCTTACTTCAGAGTAAAACACTTTTAAAGCACAATCCTAGGTTTAAATAACAAAGAGTCTTATGGCACTTTAAACACTAGCATTCCAGCATAAGCTTTTGTGCTCACTTAATCAAATGCATAGAGAGTTTCAGGTTTATATGCATTGCATGTTGTGGTTTTGTAAGAATTGTAAACCGTGAGGTCAGAAGGAAATAAAATGCAAAAAGTCACAAATCACATTATTAACAGTAGCCATTCATAGAGCAGTTGATCCTGACAACAGAAACACGGTGGGGAGACATGATAGAGGTGTGCAAAATTATGCATGGTGTGGAGAGTGTGGATAGGGAAACTTTTTTTCTCCCTCTCTCAGAATAGCAGAACCCAACGGGGTCATCCCATGAAGCTGGTTGGTGGGAGATTCAGGACAGACAAAAGGAAGGGCTTCTTCACACAGCGCATCGTTAAACTATGGAATTTGCTACCACAAGATGTGGTGATGGCCATCAATTTGGATGGCTTTAAAAGGGGGCGGGGTAGGCAAATTCCTGTAGGAGAAGGCTATCGATGGCTACTAGGCTTGAGGGCTATCTGATACTTCCAGTACCACCACTTGCTGGGGAACATGGGCAGGAGGGTGCTGTTGCACTCGTGTCCTGCTTGTGGGTTCCTGGTTGACAGCTGGCTGGCCACTGTGTGAACAGAGTGCTGGACTACATGGGCCCTGGGTCTGATCCAGCAGGGCTCTTCTTATGTTCATCAGGTAATCCAGTTAACACAGGTAGTGTGATAGACATCCTTTATCTCGATTAAGCCTCTGGCGATGTAATAACAGGTCTACTTCGTCCGCGCTATTCTACACAACACAGATTATTCCCGGGTCAGTGCGTTCAAGGGTGGCAAAACCTCGATGACTCTTCTCCGAAGTGTCCTTCGGGAAGTTTGGGTTACAGCGGGGCTCCCCCCCCCCCAACTACATTCCCCAGAGTTCCTCGGGGCAACCTGTGCTCTGCGCACTCTCCCCTATTCCGAAGGGGCGGGCAGGCTGGGCCAGACCCGCCTCCCTTGGTCACGTGACGCCCCGCCCTTTCGCCCGACGCCGGGCTTCGCGTCACATGACAGATCCAAGATGGCGTCGGCCAGGCAGCCGGTGGCTTCGCTGCTTCTGCTGCTGGGCGGATTTGGCTGGCTGAGCTCCGGGAGCTGTGCAGGGCCGGTGCCGCTCGTTATTTGGCATGGCATGGGTGAGTGAGCGGGCTCAGGGCTGCGTCTCTGTCGCTTTTGGCTCGTGGGGGCGTTTTAATTAAAAAAATTTTTTTTTTCCAGTCCTCATAACCATTCTGAGAGGTGGTTTGAGCTGAGAGGAAATGACTGGCCCCGTTAAGCTTCATGGCCGAACACAGATTTGAACCCTGGTCAAGCAAAAAGCAAAAGTAGGCATGTCGGCCGTAAGAAAAATCCCCAAATCCACACCTTTTATTAAAGCCAAGCCAAACATCGCACAACTTGTGCAAGTTTTCGAGGCCTCAGGATCTCTTCGTCAGACAAGTTACCGTGCAGGCTTCCTGCCTTCAGTGTGAAGTCATTCTCCCCCACCCCTCCTTCTGTTACTTGGGCGTACGCCCCAATGGGACTTCTGAGTAGACATGTGTAGGATTGTGCTGTCAATCTTTCATCAAGCAAATGTTGGATTGATGCACAGAGTAGGCAAAGTAAATGTGATTTAGGCTACAGTCCTATACAGAGTTACTTGGGAGTAAGCCCTAGTGGAGTCAATGGGACTTACTTCTTAGTAGACTTGGGCTTGGGTTGAAATACTGTTTCAGCTATGAACACACCATTTCAAAACTTCTCATTTGGGGGTTTCAATGAGAACTTTGTGGATTTCCTGTCTGAGTTTCAGAAGGAAGAGGAATACAAATGTGCCAAATAGCTGATAACGTAGGCAGAGTTCTTCATCTGCTCCTAGTATTGTAAGAATGAAAGTAACAAGGACTGAACTGTGAAACTGAACTAAGTTTCCTCCACCAACTCAGTCTTCTGTTGTCTGTCACTGTGTAGACTAGACCCATGAGGCTCACCAGGGGCAAAATAGTGGCTAAGGCAGGTGGACGTACACGAAGAGCTACAGAACAGGATTCCTATTATGGAAGAATTATGGAACAGCACGTTCTCAGCCCAGGAATTTCTGATCAGTACCAGAACAAACTCATGTTCTGTGCATGTGTTGGAGGCTCTGTGATATGTGCATCAAAGGGTGAACATTTCTTCCTAGTCCATTCACCATCCTCTGTGTCAGCCATCTCCAACATAGTGCCCTCCAGATATTTTGGACTACAACTCCTAGGATTCCTGACCCCAGCCCATGCTGGCTGGGGCTGGTGGGAGTTGAAACCCAAAACATCTGGAGGGCACCAAGTTGGGGAAAGCTGCTCTGTGTCAGGCGTAGGCTGATGTGCAGAAAAGGGCAACTAAGGGTGCACTCCTATGCTTGTTTAGACAGAGAAAAGCCCTACAATTTTCTCTGTCTATACAAGCATAGGATTGCACCCTAAAATGATCAAGGGGCTGGAGCATCTGCTGTATGAGGAAAGGTTACAACTGGGATTGTTTAGCTTAAGACAAGTAAAGAAAGACATGGTAGAAGTGCACAACATGATGCATGGTGTGGAGAAAGTAATACTAGAACCTGGGGTCATCCTGCAAAGTTGATTGGTGGGAGATGCAGGACAGATAAAAGGGAGGACTTCTTCACACAGCACATAGTTACACTATGGAATTCACTTCCACGCGATGTAGTGATGGCCACCAATTTGGATGGCTTTAAAAGGGGGTTGTACACATTCCTGGAGAAGAAGGCTATCAATGGCTACTAGTCTTGACGGCTATATGCTACCTCCAGTATCGGAGACAGTGCACCTATGTACACAGCAGCTGTTGGGGAACATGGGCGGGAGGGTGCTGTTGTGCTCGTGTCCTGCTTGTGGGTTTCCTGTGGGCAGCTGGTTGGCCACTGGTGCACAGGATGCTGGGCTAGATGGACCCTTGGTGTGATCTAGCATGGCTCTTCTTATGTTCTTATGTTTTTGGACTACAAGTCCCATACTCCCTGACATTTGGCCAGTTGTAGACCAAAACATCCAGAGCGCACCAGGTGGCCTACCTCTGCTCTCTACACAGCAGGCTTTCCCAGTCAAAACATTTTATTTGGTGCCAGCAGGTTACTAACTGGCAGGTAATTGATCCAGCCTCTTTCACCCAGCTAAGCAATTATGCTTATTTCTCTAGGGTTAGTATCCCTAGAATAATCTCTCTTCTCTAGGCATAGGCAATTGGATGTTTTAGACTAGTCCAAAACAAGTCCAGCTGCAGTATAAAAGAGAGCATTTCTGTGCCTGCCTAGAAACTCTACAGGTTCCTGACTTCTTTGACTATTGTCAGTGATTTAGACCTTAATGAAACTTCATTGGCTTGCACTCATTCATATTATGGCTAGTTTTGTGTGACTGGACAGCGTTAAAAAGTCCAAGGTGCCAGTCTTCCTGGCTTTGGCGTCTTAGTCGCTCTAAGTCACGTTAAGCCCATGGCTACTGTGTGTGAAGTTTGAAATGTGGCTGTGCACTCCCTTCCCCATGGCATTTTTAGTCCTGTTTGACATTTTTCTCTAATGATTAGTCATCAGGCACTTTTATCCATTTTTTAAAGGAAGCACACTTTAGAGTGCAATACTATGCCTGTTTAGACAGAAAAATGTCCTACAACTCCCAGGGAGTTGTAACTTTTTTCTGTCTAAATATGCATAGGATTGTGCCCTTACTTGCTCAACCAGGGATAGGGCGTGAATGATGGCATTTTCCTGGGGAAGGCAATTCTTACAGCCTCCATCCTCCTCTATAATCTCTTGCTGATCTTTTTTTTCTCTGCCAACCCTTTTGAGGTTGCCAGGGAACCCTGGGTCAGCCCTGTGATTGTGGATGGGGAGGAATGATTCCTCTCTTCAAGGGTATTCTTTCTCTGCCAGCATTCACATTTTGTGGCTTATGATCTAAATTCATGTCATGAGCATCCCATTAACAAGGCTGGGAAGCAGAGACAGCAGACTCCCTGGGCCTTGTCCAAAGCTGCAGCTCATCACGCAAAATCCTATAAAGTACAGTGTGTGTGTGCGCGTGCGTGCGTGCGTGCGTGCACACCCATGAAAATGTATCTTGTTTTCTTTTTCTACTTCAGTCTAAAAAATATGCGAGTGAACAGTCCAGATTTCAAAACGGTGCGGATTTTCTGGTTCTTAATCTTCTCTCTTCCTCCCCCCACCCCCTTTTGTTTTGAAATCATAGGAGATAGCTGCTGCAATCCGGAGAGCATGGGTTACATTAAAAAAATAGTGGAGAACAAAATCCCAGGAATTTACGTTCTTTCTCTAAAGATTGGCAGCAATTTAATTGAGGTGTGTCACTTTCATTATTACTGTTCTTAGCATGCAGAGTGGTTAATACAGTGTTTCTCACACTCTGTTAACTTCAGCCTCCCTCCCGTCCTTCTGGAGCATGCAGAACCTTGCATGCAGTGGTGTGCATGCAGCCTGCTGCTGCAGCATGCAAGTACCTGTCAGTTGGGGCCCTAATCCAACACCGGCCTTAAGGGGAGGACAGCATAGAGCATCTTCGACCAGCTCCAAAATGTGTGTACAACAACACACCAGTAGGGCAAAGCAGTAGCTCTTATGCTCAAAACAGGCTAGAATGACAAATCCAGCGGTGATAAGTGAGGGTCCTCCCTTGTCTGGCTTCAGGGGAGAAAGGCTAGTGGGGTGTCTGTTGATGGACAGGGCCCTTGTTAGGGTGATTGATTATTATTATTACTATTATTATATTACATTTCTATACCGCCTCTTAGCCAAAGCTCTCTGGATGGTTTACAAAGATTAAAAACATTAAAAATACAATATGCAAAATTAAAATAACATAAACACACAGACAGTATACACAAAGACAACATATATCTAAAAACAACTTTGAGCAATCAGGCAAACTCATCATATGCTCCCAAATGCCTGGAAAAAGAGAAAAGTCTTGACCTGGTGCTGAACAGATAACAAAGTTGGCAGACCTCATTGGGGAGATGATTGCATAATTGGGGGGCCACCAGCAAGAATGCACTTATTTAAAGCAAAGACTGAAAAAGTGGTGGGTTTGGGATTTGCTCGCTCCATAATCCTAAAGAGTAATCCTGATTTATTAAAGATCGGATAGTAATTGGATTGGGACACAGATCTGCTTATGAGCCATTTGGAACCGTGCTGGCATCTCACTGGGCTTCATTTAAGTTGTCTCTGTGCTCCGAGTTCCTATCATTACTCTAAATGGCTTGGGGCTCATATTGAGCTAGTTGGTGGCTGGGGCATGCTGGGAGTTATAGTCCAGCACATCTGGAGGGAACCAGGTTGGGGAAGGCTGGAGACTTGCTTTTAAAAAAGAGAGGCGAAAGGGGTGGCTGCCCTCCTCCCTGCTCCTGACGACGGGCCTGTGAAGCACAGCCTGTTGAAAGGCCTGGCACTGGTTGCATCTTGTTCCTTAAGTTCCCCATTTTCCTCAGGACATGGAGAACAGCTTCTTCATGAACGTGAACGACCAAGTGAAGCTCGTGTGTGACGAACTGGCAAAGGACCCCAAACTGCAAGGCGGCTACAACGCCATGGGCTTCTCGCAGGGAGCGCAGTTCCTGTAAGTGTCTCGAGCAGAGAATGGGCAACGGACCTTGAGTCGAAGGGGAGGGGCCGCAGCTCGCTGGTGGAGCCCTTGCTTTGCATGCTGAGGGTCTCGGGTTCAGTCCTCAGCCAGGAATGGACTAGGGGGACAAGCAGTCTGACCCAGTGGAAGGCTGCTTCCTGCCTCCCTGGGACTTCGTTGAAACAGAGCACTAGACTGCAACCATCTCAGGTGTGAGGCCCTCTGCAGCCTAGGAAGCTACTTCAGACTGAGTCAGATCCTTGGCCCTTCTGGCTCCATGTTGTCTGCTCCAGCCTTCCCCAACCTGGTGCCCTCTAGATGCATTGAACTGCAACTCCCATCATTCCCAGTCAGCATGGCCATCTCCACTGACTGGCAGTAGCCCCCCAGGGTTTCAGACAGGGCTCTTTCCCAGTCCTACCTGGAGACCTCTGGGGCTGAACACGGGATGCTGTGCATGCATTGCATGTGCTTTACCACTGAGCTGTAAGGACCTGTAGGGGTAACTGTTCATCTTCCTCCTCGTCTCCGTTTTGCTCTCCCTTTCCCGTATTCTCCTCTTTCCACCCTCTTTCGTGAAAAACAATGTCAGCGACCAGCAACGCACACACACTCATGGCAGCGATGTAGATCATAGACTCTTGGGGCTGGAAGGGGCCTACAAGACCATCGAGTCCAACCCCCTGCTCAGTGCGGGAAGCCTGATTCCCAGGCGGTCTCCCATCCAAGTACTAACCAGGGCTGACAGAGCAGCCTTCCCAGCCTGGTGCCCTCAGGAAGTGTTGGACTACAACTTCCAGCACCTGGAGGGCAGCAGGTTGGGGAAGGTTTCCTTAGGGCATGACTCAGGGTCGTGATCCACCTGTTGAGAACTGGGCAATAGAGGGTGGAACTCCTGCCCACTTCAGTTGCTCAGGAGAGGGGAGGTAGGCCACTTGTCATCTTGCAGTTCTGTAGGGATGAGGGAAGCTGCACCTGTCAAAATTCTCTCTTCTGAATATTACAGTAACAGGAGATTTGTCCTTTATCACATCCACTTGCAGTATTTCAAGCTACCAGGTCACAACTGAGAGACTGAGATATTGTCTTTGTCTCTCTAAGCATGCTGCAGCAGAGAAACCGTTTCTCCTACCCCGTTCTCCTCCTCCTGCCTACTGTGGGGTAAAATAAGAGGAGCCCCTTTCCTTCTGAGCTAAGGCTCAGTACACTGTGTGCTAAAAATACATTAACATTCTTTGTCACGTTAATCCAAATTCTGCAATGAGAAAAATCTGAATTATGCAGTTTATGTAAATCAACCAAATTAGTATATTTCATTTTGAATGTATTCTACTATTTTTTTTTACCATTTTGTATATTCTGATTTTGCTAATCTATGGTGGAGGAACCCAGACATGACAAGGGGAGCCCTCTAAATGGAAAAGATAGTCCCCCACAAATGGAGGTAGAAATAAGTGTATGTTCATTTATATTACAAAATGATATTCAGATAAAATGTAGCACAGCTAATGCAAGTCATCATCACACAAGTGCTGTGCTCAGGGCCCTGGCACCACAGATTTGTTCAGGGCAGGGGGCTTCTGCCTTTGCGGACTGGTCTGTTTCTCCTTTCTCTTTGCAGGAGAGCAGTGCTGCAGAGATGTCCATCTCCCCCTATGTTCAATCTGATTTCTGTGGGAGGTCAGCACCAAGGTAAACCCATCAGGCTCCTCTTCTGTCTTCTATATGATGCGATTTGAGTGGACGAGTTATGGCATAACACAGGAACATACGAAGATGCTTTATACGAAGTCAGCCCACTGGTCTGCCTAGCCCTGTACAGTCAGCACTGACTGGCAGTGGCTCTCTAGGGTTTCAGGGAGGATTTTTTCCCAGCCCACCTACCTGGAGAAGCCAGGGCTTGAACTCGAGACCTTCAGCATGCAAAGCACAGCCACTCCCTCATCATCACAGCAGGGTGGAGTACATCTCCCCTTTGAAAGTCTACTCAGCTTGGCTCTGGGTCATATGAACCTGCCTGCTTCTAGAGATCTTCAATGGAGGCTTCTAGAGATCTTCCATTGTGGGGGTGGGGGGGGTGCTACCAGGAAAGGGGCCTTAGTGCTGGCACCCAGGCCGGGTGAAAGCTCCCCCTCCCCCCCAGGTACATTGGCCAGGCTCCACCATTCTCATCTTTCGAGAGCTTCTCCTAAATGGAATTTGGCTTTCAGGCTAAAGGGGTTCTTCACCCCTGGTGTAAGGCAAGGATAGCTTCCATAAGGGAAGCGAAACAGGAAGAGAGTTTGTTCTCCCTTGATGCCCCTTCAAGCCAGTGATGAAGCAGACATCACTTACGCCATTGTCTCCAGGTGGGATGCTTATTTGCAAGGCTGGTGCCACATTGAGATTCAAAATGCCTTTAAAGAGATGTCTTGCTGCCACAGGTGTGTACGGATTCCCGCGCTGTCCTGGGGAGAGTTCTCATTTCTGTGACTGGATCCGAAAGATGCTAGATCTTGGGGTCTACACCAAGCTGGTCCAGGCGCGGTGAGTTCAGTTTGGCAGGAGACAAAAGGGTGCGAGCACGTGGGATGAGCAGCCGAGGCTCTTTCGGGCTCGTGTTTTGAACTCCCGTTCTCTCTTCTCTCTCTGGCGCAGCCTGGTCCAAGCACAGTACTGGCATGATCCACTGAACGAAAAAGAATACCGGAAGGCCAGTCTCTTCTTGTCTGACATCAATCAGGAGCGAGTAAGTCTAAGTGGCTTGGGCTGGGCCAGGCCTTGGGTGTGGGGTGCTGTGTCCGCTGCTCTAACAAACCTAACACCCCCACTGTGTAAAGCACTGAATATTTTCAGAAAATTCTGTGGGGCTGGAAGGGCTTAAAAGGAAACCCAAAAAGGAGTAAATCACACAAAGTTATGCGTATAGTTTCGCGCCCTGGTCCTGGGGCAGGGGCACAGGACCCCTTTCAGCCCACCGGCCAAATTCCATTTTGAAGACATTCCCAGGGGCTGCACCCCAGTGGTGGGCATGGCCAAAGGCAAAGGGGGCGGGGCCACAATACCAAAAATATCCATGGCACCAGCCTACTTTAGCTTGGAGCTCTGACTGCCAGTCACTAAGCCTTAGGAGAGGCTTTTCAGCCGTTTAGAAGGGGAGGAAAGCTGCACAGAAGCCCGGAAGCCACCACACAATCAGCATTCGGAGGAAAGGGGGTGGGGCCAGAGAAAAAGGGTCATATTCTGAGGGCGTATGATGGAGCAGCCTGGGTGAAGTTAAGCAGGTCTGGTCAGTGCCTGGGAAGCCCACATATACCATCTTGGGGGAAAGGTGGGATCAACAGATAATTGGTTGTTTACACTGTGCTCAACATCTAAGCTCCTCCTCTGGCTGCCTACTCTGAGGGAAGCTCGGAAGACAGCAGCAAGGGAGAGGGCCTCCTCAGTGGTGGCCCCCCAATTATGGAATGATCTCCCCAATGAGGCCCACCTGGCGCCAACATCATTACCTTTCCAGCGCCAGGTTAAGACCTTTCTGTTCTCCCAGGTATTTGGCAGCATATGATAGGTTTTAATGGATCCTGGATTGTCTTATGTTTGCTTATGTTTGCTTGTGATTGCTTGTTCGAAGTTGTTTTAGATATATCTGCTCTTGTCTGTTTGTGTGTTTTTTATGTCTTTTAATCTCTGTATACTGAATTTTTAATGTTTTTAATCTTTGTAAATTGCCCAGAGAGTTTTGGCTATTGGGTGGTATAGAAATGTTAATGACAACAGTAATAGTAATAGTAGTAGTTGTTTTACATTTTGTACTGGAAGCTGCTCTGGGAGCTTTGTGTTGAAAAGTGGAGTATTACATATCTAAAAGTAGACACACACATATATATAAATTGGCCCATTGGCAAAATATAGTTGGGGCATGGAATTAACCCAGGATTTGAATGTAATTTTAGCAGAGCCATTGACCCAGCCTGGGAGCAAGATTCCAAGTGGCTTGGATTCAATCAAACCCTCTTTCCCTCTGTTTTGCTGTCTCCTGTTCCCACCCCGCTGCCTTTTCCAGGGCATCAACCAGACTTACAAGAAAAACCTGATGACTTTGAGGAAATTTGTGATGGTGAAGTTCCTCAACGACACCATGGTGGACCCTCCTGCCTCCGAGGTGAGCAACTTGGGAAATGCATTGTGCATGTTGGGAAAAGGCATGATACAAAAATCAGAGGATCTGCTGCAATGGAGGACTGAACTCACCAGCCAGATAAAACAGTGGGAGAGAAGGGAAGGAGGGAGAGGTTCTCACATCCTTCTTTGCCTCTAGTTTGTGAGTACTTTGCTCACCTATTGAGAAGACTCTGCCTGTGTCTTTTTTTGTTGATATGGGCTATGCATGTCTCAGCTGCTCCTCGTCCTATTAAATAGTTGCTGTTTGGAATGTGGGTTTGCACTGATGACACAGCCTAATCTGTTTATTCATGTCCTCCAAACTCTGACACCCAATAAAACATGCTGGGCAAGTTTGCTTTAACTACAGAGCGTTCCTCTTGAAAAATACTACATCCCAAGCTGCTAATCTGCTTTCCTTTTGTGTTGTATCCTTTAGATTGTAAGCCTGTGGGCAGGGACTGTCATTTATTTTGTAAATTGGTGGAATAAAAATGCTATAATTAAAATAAATTTCTACCAAATTTAACATTGGGTTAAGATTTTGCATTGATCTGATGGATGCCAGGATGGGCCTAGCAGTAATGTTTTATTGTCTATCGCCATGGATGATGACTTCCAACTTGCCCATCATCTCTGCACCCGTTTGCATTGCCTTTAGGGGACACTGGATTGCACTGGTGGAGGATGGGGGCACCAGCTCAGCCTTCATAACTCGCATGCAGGGGGAGTCCAGGTGCAAAAGGGAGATAGAAGCTGGGGTGTGTTGGATGGAGCTGGGTGTGTTAGGAGAAGCTACCCTCTTCCTTCTGCCAAAGCTTGTCCCGTAACACCCTGTTGCTGGGTTGTTGATTGTGATGTCCAAACCTGGAGTTGTGGGTTGTTGGGGGAGAGACAACCGAAAATTGTAACCCAGGAACAAACTCTGGGTTGTCTCCCCCAACCACCCAGGATACAGGGTTCAGCATCATAATGAACCCAGGGGTTGAAAAGTGTGAATTGGGTCTTACTGGCCCTTCCAGGCACGTGTGAACTGGGCCACAGCAACAGGAAATGTCTCATTTATCTCCCACTCCCCCATCTCTTTCCACAGTGGTTTGGTTACTACCAGAGTGGACAATCCAAAGAGACCATTCCCTTGAAAGAAACTTCACTGTACACAGAGGTAACTATCATGAATAGTGTGTTTTTCCTACGAAGAATCTGAAGCTAGATAGCATCTGTTGTTGCAACCATAAATATCTTCTGAGTAACCAGAAAACCCATTTTCTGTTATTGCATTAAATTATCATAGCTAGGAAGAGCCTCATAAATGTTACTTTACAAACATCTTGCTGAGTTTGAAATACTGTCAGGCTCACATAATTGACAGGATGACAACAAATGAGATGGGGGAGGCATGATGAGGCTGGAGAAGGCCACGGAGGGGAATCTTTTACACCCTGAAGAAGTCCTGACCATTGGAAGTGCCCATGGCCTCTGCAACAAAGCTAGGTGCATGCTTTAAAACAGGGGCGGCAGACCCATGGCCCCTCTCATGATGTTGGATTACAACTCCCATCATCCCTAGCCATTGGCCATGCTGGCTGGAGTTGATGGGATTTGGAGTCCAATACTATCTGGAGGGCCAGAGGTCCCCAACCACCTGCTTTAAAAAATAAATGCATACCAAGGCTGTTCTCCATGTTTTAAGGAAAGACTTCAGTAGTTCTAAGGAATTCAAATGTGTGGGATGTTTTGGATCTCCCTCTCTGAGGTCTGTCTTTGGAGAAGAGTCGAACTTGCAAAACCCCTCCCAGCCTCTGCAAACCTTTCCTCACTGATGTTGGAGCTCTGACGTCAGTAGAGGCAAAAAGGTGGCATTCTGTCTGGGGAGGCACAGGATCCAAACTCTTCCTTTGGCACCAACCCTGCAAATCAGTGCAGATTAATTCCTTCCCACTTGAATCCTAGAGAGGGAGCTTGGAATAAGGGGTGGTGGAGGAAGCCCCAACGGAACAGGAATAGAAACTCTGCTTCTCCCTCCCTCCTGCTGCGCTGGCATGAGCTTTGGGTATGGCAGATCCGCTACTTTCTCCCCTCCTCCTATGGTAGGACAGTTCTGCCTGAACCTTTAGTGCACATCACAAGGGCAGGGCTTTTATTTTTAGTGCTGCATCCTTTTGATTAAAAACCATCTTAACTGACTAAAGAAGCATCCCTGATTAACTGGCAGTGGAGGCTGGTGGCTCTGATGTCTGGGGGGCGGTGAATCCACTCCGGGTTTCAGTCAGAACTCTAAAGGAGCCCTCCAAGGTGCGGAGCACCTTGGAGAGCTCCTTTAGAGTTCTGACTGAAACCCGGAGTGGATTCACTGCCCCACTGACATCAGAGCCACCAGCCTCCACCGTGAATTGGGTGAGTATGCTTCTTTCTTCAAAAATATTGCCAGAGTTTAATGGCTTAAACTAATATGATAGTTTTGTAAGGGGATAAAATAACCCTCAGCAACAGTCTTTTTTCAGCAGTGGCATTGTGACTTGCCCAGTACCACCCAGTTAGTTTCCTGTTTAAGCGAGGGTTGGATCAGCGTGCCATGAGACTGTGGTGAAGTAGATCGTGTTGGTGAAGTAGATCATAGACCAGGGAGGCCCAGGTTCAAATGTCTGCTCAGTTGTAAAGCTTGATGGGTGACCTTAGAACAGTGACTTCGCAAAAAAAAAAAAAAAAACACCCCAAAAACTACACTGTCCTGAACTCCTTGGAGGGCGAGGATGAAAGTTAATATTACCTGGTTCTTTCTGCCCAAGCATGCACAAAGTAACTGGTGCCCCCATTTGACCTTCACCTCTTGCTTTCTTCTTTAAGTTATATCCACAGTAGATTGCAACTTAGACCACAACTTAACTCAAATTGTGGGTTTTAGCATTTTACAGAAATGTCCTCAGTGCCCTCAAGTTACACTGATGCAAATTCTGTGGAGAGGAAGTCAAACTGGTTTTAAACCAGTTTACGATTGCCTTGGAGGTGCAGTTCTGAATACATCTGCAGCCTGATCCTATCATGGTTACTTAGAAGCAAGTCCTGCTGAGCTCAATAGGACTTGCTCCAAGTGCTTAGGATTGCAACCTTAGTATTTTAATATATTTTGGCAAACCAATTACTTTGCATGGTTTTCTGACTAAAAGGTCCCTGTGTAACTCTGGCATGTTCCTTTTCTCAGGATCGTCTGGGACTGAAGGAGATGGACCAAGCTGGGAAACTGGTGTTCCTGGGAGCAGCTGGAGACCACCTCCGCTTTTCCGAAGAGTGGTTCTATAAGAACGTCTTACCGTTCCTGCAGTGAAACTGGTGCTGGTCTTTTTCTTACCGAGTCCAGTTACGTATGGGCCTAGTTTGGCTGCTCTGCATAGCACTTGCCTGGAGGGAGAGTATTACCTCTAACTTGCTAGATGCTTTCATCTAAGGATTAACACTCTTAATTGAACTCCAGGAGAAGTGGTCTCCCTCTCAAAGAATGGGAGTGTATTTGAATGAAGACCTTCCCACTGCAGAGACTTTAAAGAGATGGCACCAGATGTGATGTGGTTTACCGTACTCTTTACCCCCACTTCTGCCATATGTGCCAAAAAAAGCCCATTTGACTATATCAGAGAAACTCTTGTTTTCTTTGATGTAACTTCAGCGATTTTGTTAAGATAGGCAGCAATCAAAAGGAACCCAAATGCTGGTGAAACAAGTTATGCAAGTCTGTGTGAATCTACTGAGAATGCTATATTGTAATTACTACAGCTTTTAGAGCTCTCAGGGAAGGGATATTCAATATCTCTTAGAACAAGAGAGGAAGGGACTGGGAGGGGTTGCACTGAGCAGGGAGGGGTGCATTAGCTTAGGTTTCTCTGTAGCGAAGAACTCCAGACCTCCTCAAAGATGGAAGGTGCCGTTCTCAGTTCTGAAAGCAAGGAGCTCTGTGACACAGCAGAGCAGCAGCAGATTAACATCCGCCAAAGGTGAGGTTAGACGACTTTATTTTGGGAATAAAATTAACTTATAGGGCAGCGGGCATAAAAGTGGGCGGGATGCTGTTAGGAAATGGTATAGTTCAAGCTTTTCTGCATTGTATTACGTTGTCACAAGAGAGCACATGGATATTTTGCAACTTAGAACATTCCAATAAAAAAGGAATTTTAATCAAGGTGATGTAGTTGACATGGCCATTAGGCTTAATTATCTTCACAGAGGACTTTATAGACACTTTCTTGCGCAGGAAACAGCACACAGCCTGCTGGCACTAGCAAAATTAGCCAGACTTTAACCATGCAATCACCTGGGTTCTACAGCCCAGAGTCTGGATGATGCGGTGGTGGCCACCTCTTGTGTCGTTACCACATCCTGCACGATCAGTTCTGCACACCAACTTCACCCTAAGAGCTTTTGAATACTAGAATGCATCATCTTGAGTATTTGAACTATTTCAATAGAAATAAGTTTGGCTCCTTAGTTACAGAACATCTTTCACACAAATTCAACCCTTTACTACCAAAGTCCCATCACGAATGCAGGTGTGGTTTTCTGAACTACAGTATGGATGTCACAGACTGGCATGTTGTCTGTCTGTCTGCCAGCACAGTGGAATTCTCTGGGCAGTGACCTCTGTTTTAACAGGTCCAGGGGTGTCAAGCCTCAGGGCCAAAACCAATTTCAGATATGCTTGCTGGTGTCACATTCCAGTGGTAGCTAGGGCCAAAGGTAAAAGAATATCATTGTATTTTAGCTTTAGGGTCTTACTGCCAGTAACTGAGCCTTAGGAGAAGCATGTCATCCTTTTAAAACCGAGGTGGGGGTGGGGGGTGGGAGAGAACAGGCACAAAAGCCACAATCAGTGGTCAGGAGAAAGGGGGTAAGGCCACCTGAGGAAGCAGGCCAGATGTAACCCACAGGCTCAATGGCCCTGATCCAAGGAGTCAAACTTCCCTGAAAGAGCACTTACTCACCCTTACCCCTTGCAGCTGCAGTAAGAGAGGAGTGTGTCCCCTAAAACTCTCAAAGGCACGGATTCATCAAACGGGTTCAAATGGAGAATTGTATCCTGGGGACAGTCAATTTGAAAACCAATAAGTAACACTAGTCTCAGGCTGTAAACTGATATTTGCAGGCTTCTCTTTCTGAGCGGAGCTGACTGCAGGTGAGCTTAATAAGGACCACCACCTTCATGAGCAACTTGGCATTAACTTTATTCTATCTTCAGTATAATTTTAAGTACATAAGAAAGTTTATTTCCACAAGCCTCAGGAGAGAAGAACAAAAGTCACAGGACTGTTTAAAAAAAAATTGCATATCTTCTGTGAAGTTTCATTTTAGTGAAAAACTCAATGTGGCAAAGGGGGAAATAAGATATGCTTATGCTATCCAAGACACTATGATTCAGGCGCAGAGGCAGCTCCCTTTGGTGGGCCAGTACAGTACCACGTCTTGGCGCAACCGTTGCAGTGCATTGCGAACACGCTGGACTTTCTGCAGAGAGGAAGAAGCCGAGCAAGGGGGAAGGGCCAGCCAGAGGAAGAAAGCCTTCCACACTCTACCATGTAAATAACTTTTGATGAAAAATGACAGAACTGCAATGAACTTGCGCTTACAAATAACTAAATACTGGATTTGGAATGGAGAACTACCCCTCCCTGGAGGGATGGATTCTAAGAAAAAACTGCCCTGGCAGACTGAACAATGTTTAGCTGCTTAGACGAGGGACCCTTTGGGCACAACTTTCCCTTTAAAGGAAGGCTTGAGTGGAAGTGGATGAGCAGTAGCTCTCTAGCTGCTTGATAGACTCCCGGAAGTGAGGGGGGGTCTGTTCCATGGTAGTCTTGTGGCACCTGTAACCGAGAGATCTCCCCCAACATCATGGCACAATACAGAATTTTACACTGAGCACAAAGGAAGGGGGGAAATAATTGGGGGAAGGAGGAATGCTACACATCTCAGTCTGCAGCCTTTGGTCCAGCAAAACCATTCCCAGAATCAACACCCCTGGTTAGATTAGTTTAGCAGAATTAGTCAATTGCCTTGTACTTCCCCAAATCACACCTGCCAGATACACTTTCACATACACATCACTGGGGACTCTATACCCTGATACTTGTTTTATTCCAAGGGGGCCAGTGTTCCTCACTTAAATGACGGGGGAAACAACACACCTGGAAGCCAGTCATGAGCACTGGGTCCAGTCAGCACAAAAAGGCTGGACAAAAACTGATTGGTGATGGGGTTTTGTCCGGCCAAAACTCCACACCTTCCTGCTGATCAACAGATAGAAGCGAATGATCCTGCCACCCTACCCCAAATCCCAGCCTGAGGTATTTTCAGTGAAGGAAGGTAGGCAAGTCTCTCGGGAGAAGACAGAAGCAGATGGGGAGCAGAAAAAGGTACAGGAAATCTAGAAATCATCCCCCAGAAAAGCAGATTTGTCCCACAGTGGGGCGAGGGGAGGTGTTGAGCGCCAGGTGACCTTATCCAGCAATTTCCGTCACCGTGGTGACTAACTTCTTCCCGTTCCACAGCGTCTTGAATTGTTCGGGGATGGGAAACTCATTCTGGGGGAACAAAATACAGGAGTCAATACTGTGTTTGCATGGAGGCCTCTACAGTATCTGCAGCCCTCCGAGTCCCTTTGTGCCATCTGTCCCCAGGTGCATCCACACCAAGGTCACTCCTTTACAAATCCTATACGAGCACAGGAAGAATCTTGCCACATCAGACCAAACACCCACCCAGTTCAGCAACCACCCTCCCCCAATAGCCAGGTAGATGCTCCTTGGAAGAATGGCACAAAGGCACTCAATCTTCCCCGACTGTCCTCCCCACCCCGTTCCATTACTGGTATTCAGTGGCATACAGCCTGGGAACATGGAGGTTCCACTTAAGGTATCATGGTCAAGTGAGCTGCAGGGGAAGGGATAAATGAGGAAAGTTTGAAGAGATGTAATCAGCAGTGACCCCATGCAAAATATCATCTCAAATAACCCACTACACCAGCCTTCCCCAACCTGGTGCCCTCCAGATGTGTTGGACTAACTCCCAGCTATGCAAGCTGGGGGGATGCTGGGAACTGTAGTCCAGGAGGGCACCAGGTTGGGGAAGGCTGACTTAAGCCATTTCAAGCTTGGCTTCTCAATTCCCACTACCTAATTCTTCAATCCTAGATGTCACTCCCTGCCACTGAAGGCCCAGTTACACCTGGACCTCGAAGACCAGGTGTTAAGATCCTTTAAGCAGTAAAGCTCTCCAGCCTCGTTTCTGTTTCAGCAAGGGATTGGTGACATTTTTAAAACCATGACCTATTCCAAGAGAGTTCCTTCTGTCAATCTAATGACCACCACCAAAGTGACCAGAAAAAGACTTACAAAGTCACCGTTGTCTGTGGGAACAAGGACGTTCATCTCTGAAGACTTGGCACTGACGATCTCACAGTCTAAGGAGCTCTTGCTCAGGTAGACATGGCAACCATCTGTCTTGTTGATGGAAATGGTTGGCACTTTACCCATTACCTAGCATGAAGAGTAAGGATGTCAAACGGCTACAGCCGCTACCACCTTACACCCCAGATATGAAGGAAATGTGGGAAGTTGGTCCTCCATTGCTCTGATAACATCCCAGTTGGATGACTCTAACGTAGGGGCTTATTTTGGAAGCATCAACTAGTAGAAAGTACTATAGCTAGTCTGCCAGCTAGGGCAGGGTGTTCAGATCGTAATTTGCCAGTTTCGAAATGACACTGCCCTTTTATCCCCTTCCAGGCACAATTAAAAGTGCCGGTCTTCACCTTTAAAGCTTCAAGCAGCTTGATTCTCATGGGCTGCTTGCTCCCACATGACCCCAAGTTCATCTCTGCAGGATCGTATTTGGTTCCCTCCACCATACAAGGCGAGGCAGATGGTAACTTGAGACTGCTTCTTCGGTGATGGCATGCCCTTCTTCAGAAAGCCTTCCCCGCCTGCAGCCAACGTGGTTATCTTTGCAGTCCCAGACCTTTTTATTTGCCCAGGCCTAGTAGCTGATGTTTTACCCTACTGGTTCTGGTTTTAAACTTCTATCCATAGCTGTTAACATTCTGCTACTTTGTATTTTTTTTTTTTTAATGAGGAGGATAGTTTAAAAGTGTCAATTATAACAGCCTGCTCCTGATTATTAAAGCACTCCCTATAGTTTTGTCCTGCTCTTCAGCCCTGAAGGGCTTCCAGGACGGTTAACCCAGGCTTCTCCAACCTGGCTTCCTCTAGAAGTGCTGGAACACAACTCCCAATGAGAACTGGATGGCTTTAAAAGGGGGTTCGGCAAATTCCTGGAGAAGGCTATCAAAAGGCTACTAGTCCTGATGGCTCTATGCTACCTCGGAGGCAGTATGCCTATGTACATCAGTTGCTGGGGAACACGGGCGGAAGAGCGCGGTTGCACTCGTGTCCTGTGGGCAGCTGGTTGGCCACTGTACGAACCGAATGCTGGACTAGACGGACCCTTGGTCTGATCCAGTAGGGCTCTTATGTTCTTAACTATGGAAGTTGCGCTCCAACACTTCTAGAGGAAGCCAGGTTGGGGAAGCCTGGATTAACAATTCTGGAAGCCCTTCAGGCCTGAAGAGCAGGATCTAACTATTGCAAGTGCTTCAATAATCAGTTCCTGTTACACAGATCTCGAGAACCTAAAGCCTAACGTCCTGCAGCCCATGGGCTTTTCTTACTTCAGCTTTCTTCCACACTGAAGCGTCTGCTCTTCAGAAGAGACAAGGCAGGGTGAGGGCTGTTACAATGCGGAGAGGAACGGAGACGTGTGCAGTTACCTGAACTTGAACATCCCGGCTGTTTATGATTTCAACGATGCCCACCACGTCATCGAACACCAGGCCTACCTTCTTGCAGTTATCTACGAAAAAGAAATGGCACAGGAGGGACCATTCAGGGCTGGGTTTACCTTGCAGCTCTTGTGGCCGTTCATAATGTGCTCAGGTTTCCGTCTCACCTCCGTTCACGGATTGGTGTCAGGCAAGTCAGCGTAACAGCTGCCTGCCCCGGCCCCCGCCTGAAACGTGGGGGAAGCATTCGGGAAAGAAAACACTAAGGACACCAAACCAACATGGAATTTGGCCCACTTAGGCCCATTGATTCCAACAGTATTTCTTGCGCCCAGGTAGGTTTGGGTGGATTGAATTGCACAGAGATGCATTACTGTCACAGCAGCAACAGTGCACGGGAGGGTAAGGAGCCATTTCCCGCATGGAATTCTGCAGCATGTGAAGCAGCCCAGAAAGCCCGCTGGGTGTGGCTCAGTTTGCTCCCTGGGTGCTTGACCAGGTGCAACTGCTACCCGCCCCAGGCAAAGAAGACTACAAGGCTGGCTTCAGAAATTAACGTCGTGATACCTGCCTTGTTTCCCAACAGCTTCCTTTAAAGCCCACCTCAAAAGCCTCTTCCACAAGGCCATGGCTCAACCCGGCACCCTCGACTCCGACAGTACCCAAGCCCATGTCTGCTCTCCTCTCAGAGATCATGAACTTCACTCCCATTAAGCCCTTTGGAGCTTCTGCTCTCCCCTTGGGGGCTTCCTCACTGCCCACTTCAGATGGTCAGCTCCCTTGGGGCAGAGATCTGTCTCGTTTGTTTACCAGACTCTATAAAGCACCAGCTATATCGATAGTGCTGTATAAATATGTTTCTGCTGCATTTCCCCACCTATCCAAGTGTAAATTGACTCTGGATGTCAAACGCAACATGTTCAGAGATAGGGGCTGGATATTTCTGAATGTTTATTTTATTACATTTATATCCCACCTTTTCCCCTCTTTTAAGGAACCCAAGGCAGCGTACATAATCCTCCTCCTCTCCATTTTAGCCTCTCCATTTTAGCCTCACAACAACCCTGTGAGGTGGGTTGGGCTGAGAGTGTGTGACTGGCCCAAAGTCACCCAGTGAGCTTCCATGGCCGAGTGGGGACTAGAACCTGGATCTCCCGGCTCCTACTCCAACACTCTTGCCACTACACCACACTGGCTCTGAATGTTGTTCAGCTGCACAGCAGCAGCAGCAGCTAGAGACCCCCCTTTCTGGTACACAGCAAAAATGGACATTCAAGAGGGACAAAGAACATGCTCTGAATGAGCTGCTACAAGTAGGTAGCAAGATAAGCGCTTCCTGCCCCTGAAGGAGACACACCGAAGCACGTTGGGCGTGCCACATTGTGTAGTAAAAGTTTTTACATAGAGCAGACTTTCCCAACCAGGTGTCCTCTGGATGTGTAGGACTACAACTCCCATCATCCCCACGGATGGTGGTAATCTCAGTCCAACACATCCGGAGGGCACCCAGCCAGAAAAGACTGGCGGAGCATCATTTTTCGGCTTCCCATCATTCTGGCGCTGCCCTTCTGCTCCAGGTCCACACAGGTTTCGCTCCAGCAATGCTGCAGTGCCAGGTGCCCCAAGAAAATTCTTTGCCCTCCAGCCAGCTCTATTCTAACACTTCTCCTTGAGCAACTCCCAGAGGAGGAATATTTTACATTTTGTGTTTCAGAAGGTTTCAAGGAGGATGCTGTTCACAGGTGCCCCATTCCTGCTTTGCCTCCACCCCAAGCAGATGTGAACCACCTACCAAGCGTGATGGAGTTGATCTTGCCTTTGATACGGAGCGTGCTGTTCACGCACTTGTAGACGTAGGCCACCTGCTTCAGCTCCGTGTCAGTGATCACCAAGTTGGAGGCATTCTCTTGGTTCTCCTAGAAAGGAAGGGCAGTTCATTCGAGCCAGCTCCCCTTCCTTAGGGATGACGAGGAGCTGCAGACATGTCTGAAGGAGTGCACTGAGCAAGAGTTCCTCACCCACAGAGCTGCAGTGCTTAATTTATTAGAAGAACCTTCTGATCATCTAAAAAGGTGCTCTGATCTGATCTGGCCAGTAGACTTAAAAAAAATTAGCAAATCCTTATAAAAATGGAAGATGCAATTCCAAGATGCTCTTCTAAGATGCTGGCTGCTATGACACATATGCAGCATCTAAAAACAAAATTTCTTTTGATCCAGAACTATTTAATATGCAGAGCTCACCAATTACTTGACTGATTAATGAACAGTAAACTGAGGGCATAATTCTAGGCATGCATAGACTGGCTGGGGCATGCTGGGAGTTGTAGGCCCTTTTTTCTGTCTATGCATTCATAGGATTGTGCCTTTAACATTTCTTTAAGATCAGGCAACCGCCCTAATCAGGCACAGCCAAAACACAGCAGAATAAAAGCTGTCCCTCCCATGTCAGGGTATGTACACACTGAGGTCATAACAGCTGGACTGAACCCAGCCCCCAAAGCAAGATGCAAGTAGCCCCGGAGGTTCTATCCTGTTTTAAGTCAGAGAATGGTAAAAACAAGCTTCACTTACAATTTTTCTTATTAGAAAGCACAGTAAGATTATAAGGGGTGCTCAGACGCACTCTGCCCATGTTCAGTGAACAAGACCCTCAAGCAAGAACACCAGCAAGGGCAGATCACCACAACCCGAAGCAAGTTTAAATGCCAGCTTACAGCTCACCACCTGGTTCTGGCTTGAAAAACTGGTCTCCCTCCCTGCCCCTTGTGTGTCTTTTGCCTTTTTAGTTTGTAAGCCTGATGGCAGGGCCTGTCTCTTTTTATTTATGTCAGCTGCTTTGGGAGACAATAACTGTCTGAAAAAAGGAATAAACATTCAGCAAATGAAGAATAAACATGCAGTGGGAGAGTAGGATCATGCCCACTGGTAATGCCACCCTGCAAATGTGCATTTACTGTTAGTGAGAAGGGGGCTTGTGTTGCGCAAATCTATGCACACCCCTTATTTCCTATCAAGTAAGATATCTGCATGCCTTATTTCATATCAACGCTAGTGCCTCGTTCTCTCATGTGCATTCCGGAAAGGGCTGGATTGTTCTAGCCCTCGTACGAGCATCTGGAGAATAGCACAGCTTGCTGAGAAGACAGACGTCAGCCACCCACGGGGCAGAGGACGCCGGGAAAGAGAAGGCAGAACTGAGTATGCTCTGCACTAAGAAAACAAGGTGATGCAGTCTGCATATATTATGCAAACTGAGGATTCCAGTCATTATGGAGAGGGGCAAGGCACTGCAGTCGGGCTCCCTGGCTACTGGCAGTCTCATTCCTACCCATCTGGCTTCTAGGTTTTATAAGGTAGAGGTGTTGAACCTCTTTCAGTCTGAGGGCCGAATCCCACTTCAGAGACATTCTCGGGGTTGCATTCTAGTGGTGGGTGGGGCTGACGGCAAAATGGGGTGGGGCTGAAACGCCAGCCTATTCTAGCTTGGAGCTCTTCCTGCCAGTAACGAAGCCTTAGGAGAGGAATTTCAACCTTTTGGAAGGGCAGGGGGAGGGAGAAGAGCCACACAAAAGCCAGGAAACCATCAACTGATCAGCGATCAGGGAAAGGGGCCATGGCCACCTAGGGAACCCTGGAGGACGGGAACGGGACCCCGAGAAAGCTTAATCTGGCCTGCAGGCCTGAGGTTCTGCACCCCTGTTATAAGGCATTCCCCACATGCTCTCAAGCCTATTCAAACCATAGCTAAGGGCTAGAACATTCTCCTTTTATTTAAATGGATCACTCAGGAAGGTGCACTCTACAGCCTGTGCCACGTTCCCTTTTCTGCACTTGTGTGGAGTAGACACTGCCCAGAGAAGGTTGTTGGCGGCACGGCTTTTGCAACGGATCTTGGCCCAGATCTCTGCTGCCTTAGAAAGCATCTCCTTGGGAGTAGCTGGGCATCTGCATGTGGGATCCCATCCCCCATGGCATTCCAGCCCTTCCACACTCACCACTCTCCATTTCTTGCCTTCCAGCTCCAGCACAGGAGGCTCCTTCTTGACAGGATGTTTTTGGGAGGGGTTTATGGCACAGGTGGGCTTTGGAGCCGTGAAAGGCTTTGGTCCCGTCCGCACTGAGCCGCCTTGGCTCTTCAGCGATGGGTTCTTGTGGGTCTTCATGTCATCCGACACATGCTTCAGGCCTAGGAGGGAAAGAGCCGTTCACTTCCATCTTGAAGATGCCACCAGCTTTAGGAACTGAGGCGAGTAGCTTCTGCTGCAAACCTGTCCCCTTCTCATGTCACCGTGGCTGGGTGGGAGCAATGCGGTGGCTGGGCTCCTTCGTGCGCCCCTCAAGTAGTACCAAAACCCCCACATGCAACTTCTCATGCCAGAATCCGTCTTCCTCAAAGTCCAAGGCATCTGATGCGACCCAAATGGCATGTGGAAGCACAGCACAGCCCTGGCTCCCTTGCCACAAAAGCATCGCCAGACCCAGAGCCAAAGAGCTCGGTGTGGCAAGACAGCTTACCCTGACTCCTTGCCAGGAAGTAGCCCCAGCCCAAGCCAGGCCATCAACATTTGTGCCCCTCTAGACAAGATTAGTCCCTCTTCCAGCTCAGCACCAATTGGTCCATGTCTATGTTTCCTTTACTTGAGAAGCTCAAATGTGGCTTAATGTTTCTTTTACTTGAGAGGCTCAAACCTGGCTTAAACAAGTTTTAAAAATAAAAAGAGAAACCAACAGGATGCTTGTAGCAATAAATATTGCAGAACTAAAAAGACCAACACAAGTCAGAGTATTTCAAACCTCAGAACATCTACTACTACAAACATATCTGTGTTGCTTCCCAAAATATTGGAAGTACGGTCAGGAGGCATTTGCAAGAAGCAGCTCCACAAACAATGGGCCACAACCAAGGCAGTCTGGCTCCACCCCACCACCGTTCTTCTCTCCCAAACTGGGCACGAGGCTTTCAGCAGTTCTCTGGACTGTAGAGTGGACGGCTCTTTGCTCTCAATCCTTTACCTCCCTCGGGCATCAAGCCCTCCGTCTTTCCCTTGGACCTTCTGATCACAAGCAGCAGACACAGACCCTGTGTCTGCCTGCATGGGGTAGTAGTAGTGGGTCAAAAGCCAGACTTGGGAGACTTGGGGTTAAACAGCCATTTGGCCAAGCCATTTGCCTCATGTCCCAAGTCACATGAGGCCATAACTCAGTGGTACAGCACCTGCTTTGCATGCATAAGGTCCCCGGTTCAATCCACAGCAGGCAGAGCAGGAAAAAACCCTGCCTGAAACCCTGGAGGGCCACTACCAGTCAGTGTTGACAATACTGAGCTAGATGGATCAAGGGTCTGACTTGGTATAAGGCAGTTTCCTATGCTCCAGTCTCAGGTTAGCCTACCTCCCAGGGTTTTTGTACAGATAAAATGGGGTAACACCCACCTCTCCCATTAACTATTTCGTTACAAGGATAGCACTCAAGTTAAACTGTAATAAATCAAGGCATTCTGGGAAAGAAAGATCCCCCCTCCCCCCCAATCTGCTGAACTAGGCATCCAGTAGAGGGCTATGGAAGAGTGAAAAAGCTCACTACATTTTAAGGTTTAATGCTCATTATATCAGAGATGGAGCATCCCTGAAATAGTATCCTTTAACATAGCAGTGTTTCCTCAATTTGCATAAAAACCAGTGTTCCAAGTGGCACGTGATGAGAGATGTCCCTTTCTCTCCCCTCTTCCAATATTTTCCTTTTGTCAATTGTACTGTGGATGCTGTGCTGTAAAACACTCTGAAGCCTCAATTAAGTTTTAAAGCATGTCCCAGGGCTTGACAGTTCAGCAGGTATTCCATTTGCATCCAGATGGCACAAGCTGCTGCTTTAATAGACCTCTGCACTGGTTTACTGCACTGCAATAGATGCAATATGCGTGAAGCAAGACTCTCCCAAGCTTGCTCTACAGAACACCCTCAGTTTAAATGGTTCCCCTCAACAAGAAAAAGGGATTCAGTGGCTTAAGACAGGGCCTACCAGAGCTTTTTTTGTACAGGTCAGGTTGCAGGGCCTGGGGCTTTGGAAAATGCAACTCACTACAGTTCCATCCCCTTCATGGATCACTGCCTTGTTGTGGCGAAGGGGCTTGCGTAACTCAGTGAAGCCATAAGCTATCCCGTGCAGGGCCACCCAAGATGGGATAACAGGCAAGCATGGCCTTGGTGTACAAAATGAAGCAGGACAAAGGCTAATAGAGTTTTGCCAAGAGAACATGCTGATCATAGCAAACACTCTTTTCCAACAGCACAAGAGCCAGGGCCTGCAGGAGAAGCCACCACTACCGGGGAAGAGGCGCACCTGCTGCTGCTGCTGCTGCCACCACCACCACCACCACCAGGCCTTCCCTGTGGACTTCTGCCTGGCAGACCGCCAATCCCTGTAGGACCAGGCCCGCAGGTACCGAGCCAGCTGTGCTGCTCCACCTGCCCCTCCCTGGAGGGGCTACATAAGCTGGCTGGCTGAGGTGGCCTGGGAGAGCCAGGGCCTGCAGGAGAAGCCACCACCAGGGAAGAGGCGCGCCTGCTGCTGCTGCTGGGCCAGCAGCTGCTGCTGGGCCAGCAGCTGCTGCTGCTGCCGCCGCCACCACCGCCGCCACCAGGCCTTCCCTGTGGACTCCGGCCTGGCATTATTTTTAAGGGGATTTTAATTGTTTTTTTGGTGTGTGTGTGTGTGTGTGTGTGTGTGTGTGTGTGTGTGTGTGTGTGTCTGTCTGTCTGTCTGTCTGTCTGTTTTTCTGGGGGATTTTGTTGTGTTTTTAGGGGTGGGTAGCCTGCCTGATAGGCGGGAGCGAGGGGGCATGTGTCCACCTGATGGAGGCAGTGGGGGGAGTGTTGGGGGCCAGAAGATACCGAGGCTGGGCGGCAGGCACTGGCGGAGCACTAGGGGCAGGCCATGCCAGGTAAGGGGAACGAGGGAGAGATGTGTAGTATCTGTCCCCTGCTCCGGGCCTGTCCAGAGCCAAAGGATGGCTGGGGGAGGCGTGACCCCATCTTCTGGCCTTCGTTTGCTGCTCTGCAATGCCAGGTCTGTTACCCAGAAAACCTCCCTCATCCATGACATGATCCTGGATGAGGGTGCAGACCTGGCATGTATTACGGAGACCTGGCTGGCCGAGGCTGCTGCTCTAACCCTTGTAGCCATGTGTCCAGCCGGATTTTCGTGTGCACAGCAGCCAAGGGCTGGGGATCAGGGAGGGGGAGTGGCTGTTATCTACAGAGAGTACTTGGTCTTCACCAGACCCCCTCTCCAGGAGACCAAGGCTGCTGAGTGCATGTACTGGAGGTTGGGCCCGAAGGGCAGTCTGGGGATTCTGCTCGTGTACCATCCACCCTGCTGCACGACTGACTCCCTGGCCGAGGTGCTTGAGGTGGTCTCTGATGTGCGTGTACAGTCCCCTAGCTTATTGGTGTTGGGGGACTTCAACGTACATTCAGAGGCCATCCTCACAGGAGCACCTCGGGACTTCATGGAGACCATGGCCTCCTGGGAGCTGCACCATATTCTAACTGGGCCCACCCATGTAGCCAGTCATGCAGTAGACCTTGTGCTTGTTTCTGGAGATGCGGGGAGTGATCTGGAAATCGGGGGTATATCCACCACCCCCTTGTCATGGTCAGATCACTATCTGGTGATGTTGGCCTTATCGGTTCCACAACCCCTCCGCAGGGGTGGAGGACCCATTAAAATGGTCCGCCCCAGGCGTCTTATGGATCCAAATGGATTCCTGAACGCGCTTGGGGATTCTCTGGGGCACGCCAACGGCCACTCGGTCGAGAGCCTGGTGGGTGGCTGGAATGCTGCAATCACTGGGGCATTAGATCAGGTGGCTCCGAAACGCCCTCTCCCCCTGAACAGGGCTCGGACTGCACCATGGTTCAATCCGCGGTTACGAGCTCTGAAACAGGAGGTGAGACAGCTAGAGCGCCGGTGGCGGATGTCTCGCTCCAAAGACAATCAGACACAGGCTAGAGCTGTATTTTCAGCCTATCACGTGGCGGTGAAGGCAGCAAAAAAGGAATATTATGCTGCCTCCATCGTGTCTGCAGAGTGCTGTCCCAGGAGGCTGTTCCAAGTGGTCCGGAGCCTGGTCAGTCCTGTGGCTCCGGAACCACTGGAGTATTCTAAGGCCTCCTGTGAGGCCTTGGCAAGGCACTTTGCAGATAAAATTGATCAGATTAGGTGTGTTACTCTGCATGCTGTGGATACAGTTAGTGTGCAAGAAGCGGCCTGTGGCAAACCGGTTTTGTGCTTTCATCTGTACGGCCGACCACCTGCTTACTTGATCCTTGCCCACCTTGGCTCATTATGAGCTGCAGAGAGAGACTGGGTGAGGGGATCAGGGCGGTGGTGAACGCCTCCCTTGAGGAGGGAGTGATGCCATCAGCCCTCAAGGAGGCAGTGATAAGACCGCTCTTAAAGAAGCCCTCCTTGGATCCTCAAGTTCTGAACAACTTTCGCCCAGTCTCAAATCTGCCATTTTTGGGCAAGGTGATTGAGCGGGTGGTGGCGGTGCAGTTGAAGGCACACTTGGGAAGAAGCCGATTATCTAGATCCATTTCAGTCGGGCTTCAGGCTTGGGCATGGGACAGAAACGGCCTTGGTCGCCTTGGTAGATGATATGAGGAGGGCTCTGGACAGGGGTGAATGCTCCTTCCTTGTTATCCTCCACCTCTCAGCGGCTTTTGATACCATTGACCACGGTATCCTCCTGGACCGCCTGGAGGGGTTGGGAATTGGAGACACCATATTGCGGTGGTTCCGGTCCTTCCTCTCCGGCAGGTACCAGAGGGTACCACTGGGAGAGGAGGTTTCGGACCTGTGGCCGCTCACTTGTGGGGTGCCACAGGGTTCCATCCTCTCCCCGATGCTATTTAACATCTATGTGAAGCCGCTGGGGGCTATCATCAGGAGGTTTGGGGTGCAGTGTCATCAGTATGCGGATGACACGCAGCTCTACCTCGCGTTCAAATCTTCACCAAGGTTGGCCGTAGAATCCCTGTCCAAATGTCTAGAGACAGTGAGTGGCTGGATGGGGAGGAATAAGCTGAAGCTGAACCCTGACAAGACCGAGGTACTTTTGGTGGGAGACAAGAGGAGGCTGGGGGATGTTGACCTGGTGTTGAATGGAGTACGGCTACCCTTGAAAGACCAGGTCCGCAGCCTGGGGGTCATTTTGGACTCCCAGCTGTCCATGGAGGCTCAGGTGTCAGCTGTGAGCAGGACAGCGCTGTATCAACTCCATCTGATATGGCGGCTGCGCCCCTACCTTCCCGACCATCTGCTCCCATCGGTATTACATGCCCTGGTCTCCTCTCGTTTAGACTACTGTAATGCGCTCTACATGGGGTTACCCTTGAAGACGGTTCGGAAACTGCAGCTGGTACAGAACGCGGCGGCTCGCCTGATTAAAGGCAGCCGCCGGCGAGATCACATCACTCCAGTGCTGAAGGAGTTGCACTGGTTACCAGTTGTTTTCCGGGCCAAATACAAGGTGTTGGTTTTGACCTTTAAAACCCTATATGGTTCCGGCCCAGCCTATCTTAAGGAGCGCCTCCAGCAGCACCAGACAGGCCGCTTAACAAGATCAGCCTCGGATGGCCTTCTCTCTGTCCCATCAGCCAGGACAGCTAGACTGGTGGGGACGAGGGAGAGGGCCTTTTCTGTGGTGGCCCCCACTCTGTGGAACTCCCTCCCTAGGGAACTCCGTCATGCCCCCTCTTTAATGAGCTTCCATCGTGCATTAAAAACGTGGTTGTTCAGGCAGGCATTTGGGGTGGGTTAGGGTATTTTAGGAAATGTTTTTATTGTAGAATTTTATTGTTTTAAACTGTTTTATTGTATGTTGTACATCGCCCAGAGTGGCTGGGTGACCAGCCAGATGGGCGATTAATAAATTTAATAATAAATAAATAAAAAATAAATACACATGGACATCACCAGATGGTCAATATCGAAATCAGATTGATTATGTCCTTTGCAGCCAAAGATGGCGAAGCTCTATACAGTCAGTAAAAACAAGACCTGGAGCTGACTGTGGCTCATATCATGAGCTTCTTGTTGCAAAATTTCGGCTTAAATTGAAGAACGTTGGGAAATCCACTAAACCATTCAGGTATGACCTAAATCATATCCCTTGCGAATATACAGTGGAGGTGAGGAATAGATTTCAGGGATTAGACCTGATAGACAGAGTGCCTGAGGAACTATGGACGAAGGTCCGTAACATTGTTCAGGAGGCAGCAATCCCAAAGAAAAAGAAATGCAAGAAAGCCAAGTGGCTGTCTGAGGAGGCTTTACAAGTAGCTGAAGAAAGAAGGGAAGCGAAAAGCAAGGGAGAAAGGGGAAGATATATCCAACTGAATGCAGAGTTCCAGAGAATAGCAAGGAGAGACAAGAAGGCCTTCTTAAATGAACAATGCAAAGAAAGCGAGGAAAACAACAGAATGGGAAAGACTAGAGATCTCTTCAAGAAAATTGGAGATCTCAAGGGAACGTTTTGGGCAAAGAGAGGCATGATAAAGGACAAAGAAGGCAGGGACCTAACAGAAGCAGATGAGATTAAGAAGAGGTGGAAAGAATACACAGAAGAACTATACAGGAAATATCTTAATGTCCCTGATAGCCATGATAGTGCGGTCACTGAACTTGAGCCGGACATCCTCGAGAGTGAAGTCAAGTGGGCCTTAGGAAGCATTACTAACAACAAAGCTAGCGGAGATGACAGTATTCCAGCTGAGCTATTTAAAATCCTAAAAGATGATGCTGTTAAAGTGCTGCACTCAATATGCCAACACATTTGGAACACTCAGCAGTGACCACAAGATTGGAAAAGGTCAGTTTACATTCCAATTCCAAAGAAGGGCAATGCCAAAGAGTGTTCAAACTACCATACAATTGCGCTCATTTCACATGCTAGCAAGGTTATGCTCAAAATCTTACAAGCTAGGCTTCAGCAGTATGCGAACCGAGAACTACCGGAAGTACAAGCTGGGTTTCGAAGAGGCAGAGGAACTAGAGATCAAATCGCCAACATTCGCTGGATCATGGAGAAAGCAAGAGAATTCCAGAAGAACGTCTATTTCTGCTTCATTGACTACGCTAAAGCCTTTGATTGTGTGGATCACAACAAACTCTGGCAAACTCTGAAAGAGATGGGGGTACCAGACCACCTTACCTGTCTCCTGAGAAACCTGTACAAGGGTCAAGAAGCAACAGTAAGAACCGGACATGGAACAAAATCGACTGGTTCAAAATTGGGAAAGGAGTACGACGAGGCTGCATACTGTCGCCCTGCTTATTTAACTTATATGCAGAGTACATCAGGAGAAATGCCGAGCTGGATGAATCACAGGTCGGAATTAAGATTGCTGGGAGAATTATCAACAACCTCAGATACGCAGATGATACCACCCTAATGGCAGAAAGCAAAGAGGATCTAAAGAGCCTCTTGTTGAGGGTGAAAGCGGAGAGTGCAAAAGCTGGTTTGAAACTCAACATTAAAAAATCTAAGATCATGGCATCTGGCCCCATCACTTCCTGGCATATGGATGGGGAAGAAATGGAAGCAGTGACAGATTTTACTTTCTTGGGCTCCAAGATCACCGCAGATGGTGACTGTAGCCATGAAATTAAAAGACGCTTGCTCCTTGGGAGGAAAGCTATGGCAAACCTAGACAACATAGTAAGAAGCAGAGACATCACCTTGCCGACAAAGGTCCGCATAATCAAAGCTATGGTTTTCCCAGTAGTAACGTATGGCTGTGAGAGCTGGACTATAAGGAAGGCTGAGCGCCGAAGAATTGATGCTTTCCAACTGTGGTGCTGGAGAAGACTCTTACGAGTCCCCTGGACTGCAAGGAGGTCAAATCAGTCCATCCTAAAGGAAATCAACCCTGACTGCTCATTGGAAGGACAGATACTGAAGCTGAAGCTCAAATATTTTGGCCACCTAATGCGAAGAGAAAACTCTCTGGAAAAGACCCTGATGCTGGGAAAGACTGAAGGCAAAAGGAGAAGGGGATGGCAGAGGATGAGATGGCTAGATAGCATCACCGATGCAATGAATATGGACTTGAGCATGCTCTGGGAGAGAGCGCAGGACAGGAAGGCCTGGCGTGCTATGGTCCATGGGGTCACGAGGAGTCGGACACGACTGAACGACTGAACAACAACAACAACAACAACAACAGTTCCATCATTCTCTGGAAAGGAAATGCAAGTTACTCCTGCTAAATCTATGGTTCTTGAACTTTAGGCTGTGTAAGTCAAATCTGGTGCAAACCCATCATCAAGTTCTTCTTGACTCTTGGCTGCTGCAATTCCCAGAGCCCAAATTCCTGCCCAAAGAATTGTAGGGGAAACAAAAGGAGATGCACTCATCTCCACTACCTCCACTCCCCATCCAAAAGATGTCAGCGCCTCCTCCCCCCGCCTCCCATTTCTCCATGGAAAGAGAATCATCCTTCCAAGTCTTTGCACAGTGAAGCCAGGTGCCAATTCTTCAAGCAAAACCAATTTGTGGAATGTTTTGATTAAGGCATGTTGAGAAGATAGCATCCTCAGACAATTGGCCTAAACCAGAATACAGCAAATTAGGATCTAGAGAAGTGTCAACTGGACATCCTGCAAGCTGAATGCAGCAGATGCATTGACCGAGTTAACGATTTCCATTTGTGCCATATCATGGAAAAGGTGGGCAGGCTGGTCATGAGAACAGTTAGATGCATGCTACAGCAGTAAAGTAAAATAAAATCAATCTTCCACTTCAGAGCAGCCTGTGATAAAGCCCTGCTTTCCAGTGCAGCTGGAAAGACGGACTGCAGCCTGTCACCACTTCCCTAAATAAGAGAGTGAAAGAAACTGTCCCAGACCATCAAGGCCTCATTTTTTCAAATGTGGAAGATGGCAATTCATATTCCAAGTGGGTGCGTTTAGAACACAGCTACTGGTTCCCCTGCTGTTAAGTTAACAATTTCACCTACCAGAAGTGATGGCTTCTCCCCGGTTGATCTGAGCAAAAAGAGCTGAGCGGGATGCAGGGTCATCCGAGCCAGAACTTGTGGGGGCAGGAGCTGGAGGAGGTGGGGGGCCGGGGGGCGGGGGCGGGGGGCCACCACAAGGAGGAGGAGCCTGAGACCCATTTTCCACATCACTTGGTACAGGTCCCTGGGGGAAAGAGAAAAAATAGACAACCCAGGAATGTCAAAGAAGAAAACTGAAGAAGGACCAAGCCAGGGCATTTTAAGATCTCTTGAAGGTTAGCATGCAGCCTATACTCACCATTTTGCTCCAGGTCAGCCCGGTGGTGTGATGCTCCTTAATGTACGCCTGCAGCTCTGTCCAGATACTCAGATAAGCTTTCACCCAGTTCACATGTTTCTTATCTCTAGGAGAAAAAGGAGCCAGGCAAACTAATTGGTCTAGGCAAGGGAGATATTTGAAACTCTGGCTGCAGCAGGAGCTTTAGATTTCCTACCCCCTAGTTTTCAGATGCTTTTTGGCTCTATTCAGAGCTTTCTGGCAACGAAATCCAACCGCCCCACCGCCCCTCACCATTCAATTCAGGTTCACTCATTTGTATGAGGTCACCACTTGCGTCGCCAACCACCCTCGCCCTTCATCTTTATGGTTTCATTAAGTGTACTCTATCTTTGCAATAGCACTTTCCTTGAACTTCCTCCACGTTTTCAGCATTCCTCTTTAGAAGTGGAGCCCACCTTGACTGGTCAGTTCAAGAACTCCTGATTTACCAAGTACAGCAAAACTCCCATTCCGGAGAACAGAAACCCAATACTGCATTGCAGGAATACAATCTGGCCATCCAACCCGGATCTATTTAGATGCTTTGCCTTCCATTTCTTCACTGCCAGTACTTTGCCAGTCAATGCTATTTTAGCCATATTTGCAGATGAAACAAGCTTTTCTGCAACTCCACAATTTCTGCTACCCTGTTCGCCCCCCCCAACCCTATTTCCCAGGAGATCAAGCCGTAAAACTTTGGATAAGGCTTTAAGGAATGGGGTGGGGCATTGATCAGTTAGCTAAGTGGCAGAAACCATGGCTCAGTTGTAGAGCACCTGCTTTGCATGCAGGAGATCCCAGGTTCAATCCCCAGCATCTCCAAGTAGGGATGGGGGAAAAACCATGCCTGAAACCCTGGAGAGCCACTGCTGCCAGTCAGTGTCGACAGTACTGGGCTAGATGGACCAATGGCCTCACACAGTATAAGGTAGTGTCCTATGTTCCTATCCTAGGGCAGGGATGGGAGTGTGTGACCCTCCAGTTGTTGTTGAACTGGAACTCCCTCAGCATTGGCTATGCTGGTGGGGGCTCTTGGGGGCCTCGGTCCAACCACATCTGGAGGGCCACACATTCCCCACCCCTGCCAAAGGGAAATCCAAAGCCCCTCCCCCAAGGATCAGCAGCTGCCTCCCACGTTTTCTCTTTTTTTTTAAAGAAGCCAACATAACCTACACATCTTTGTATTCCTTGAGGACCCTGTTGCTATAAAACATGGCGGCATCTGTCATTTCCTTCACGTAAGGGCCTGGTTTGGGGGCCTACAAGAAGAGAATGCACATCAGAACACAAGTTCACATTTTACCCTGACCACATCAAAAAAGCACCACATTTATTTGTAAATAGATCCCCCTGAATGAAATGGTTTAAGATCAGGATATAGAAGGAAAGGTAAATGGGAAGATAACCCCAAACCAGTTTAGGGCCTTCCAGTGTGCAGTCTTACATCACATCTGCAGAAGGGAGAATTAGGTGACAGGGACTGGGTGAGTTCCCACAAGATACAGAAACCAGTAAAAACCTATGGGCCTACCAACACTACTGACTTATTCTTGGTTGTGTACCATTTTAATTATCATGGTTTTCCCCTAAAGAACAATCCTTGGAACTGTAATATGGAGGGGGGTGCTGAGGTGTCTGTTATAGTTCCCTGTAGTTGTCACACAGAACTACCATTTCCAGATTCCCCTGTGGAGAGGGAATGATTGTTCAATTACTTTGACTCAGCAGTGTAGTTTCACCCTATGAGAAAGTCAGGGTGGTCAAACCAGCACCAAATACTAGCTGCGGAAGTGGGGCGCAAAATCCGTGCAATATTCACCTCCTAGTGTGTATACACACACACCCCAGGGGGGCAGGAAGGGCTCCATCTTAAATAACAGCATGAGCACCTCCAGGGAGGCCAGCTCCTCCTTTCAGTATCAGAGGTTCAGAACAACTCTGGACAGAGAAGCACCAGCTTCTGAGTTCCTCTTACCATGGCGACCCAGCCCAGCGCAGGGATGCTCTCGCTAACTGCCGAGAGGTGGTTGAAGAGTTTGCTGCCACGGTTCTTCTCCCGAAAGTTCTGGACCACTTGGATCTGCTCCGATATTGGCTTCAGCAAGGATGAGAAGTTGTTCTGCAATAGCAAAGTTACAGAAACTGAGCCTAACAACGCATGAATGACTGGCACACAAGAGCCCATTTATTTATTTATTTATTATTGCATTTATATCCCACCTTTTTTCCTCTTGCTAGGAACCCAAGGCAGCTTACATTATCCTCCTCCTCTCCATTTTATCCTCACAACAACAACCCTGTGAGGTAGGTTGGGCTGAGAGTGTGTGACTGGCCCAAAGTCACCCAGTGAGCTTCCGTGGCCGAGTGGGGACTAGAACCCGGGTCTCCCAGCCCTCCCCCAGTTAGTGTCAGTATTTGTGTACTGAAGACTACATCCATATATTAAAGCTGCAAGTGGAAAACAGGTATTTTATTACACTTTTATCCCACCCTTCCTCCAAGGAGCTCAGGACACGGTACACAGTTATCCTAACAATAACCCTGTAAGGTAGGTTGAGGCTGAGAGAGAATGACCAGCTTCATGACAGAGGATCTGAACCTGGTTCTCCCTGGTCCTAGTCAGTTTTGATAATTTCTAGGGTCATCGCTCTCCAACCACAAGGTAGGGCATGCTAGTGTCACAAGAAAACTGCTGGGATGCCACAATAGTTAGAGGCTTTGGGGAGGTCAAAGGAGCCACCCAAGGAAGAGGCTCCCTGCTGCATCTCTGCATGATTCATGGGACTGGCCTTTCCTCTGCCTGATTCTGCCTTGTATTTGCAATGGGGTTGTTTGTGGTGGGAGGGATTTTAGAATGGTCCAAAGATACAACTGGATTTCCTTGCCCTCAGAGGGCTGCTCACTGCAACCCTGCATGAGTCACTGCTCTGGACTTTACTTCTGCTGATCAGGACAGCCTGCCAAGAACAACAACTCATGCAGAAACATTGGGGATGGGCTTCTCTGAGAAAGAGAATTATTCTCACACACTCTAGAACAGAAAATACGTTTACTATCTTTATCTACTGCCTTTCTGCCAAGCGTTCAAGGCAGTTTACAAGAAAACCAATACAAGAGGGAAAAGGCATGAGGAGGGAAGAAGAAAATAACAAAGTTCAAGGTATCAACTCTTCATTATACAATGTCACGGAAGTTACATACTGGATCCACAGGAGACATTTCTGGGAGCTAACCCCAGCTACATGCTTACGGTCAGGCTCCTATGTATATCTTGGGCTGGTTCCTGCGTTCCAGCAAAAAAAGAAAAAGAAAAAGAGGGTGCTACTTTCCCATCCAACCCCAAATCCCAATTCTGGACAGGGTTTTACCAGCTTAATGACCCATCACCACACCTGGTGCTACCAGGTTCACTCAAAATTTAGATTTTGACTTTCTGCTAAGAGTCCTTATCTTGTTCAGAGGCTTCCCCTTTTATATGGGAGTATCCCTTGGAAAAAGGAATCTAATTCCCTGGCCCAGGTTTGCAGCTCCACTGCTGAAGTATGAAGGGTTTTTTGCACTTACTGCTGTGGGTTGCTGGCACTGAGATGCCAACACAAGGAGAGCTCTCTCTGTCATCAACCCTGCATGGACCATCTCAGCCTGAAAGGGGAAGAAAAAAAAAGAATGCATGAATTGCTTGCATATATCATGGGATAGTATTATGCTAACAATAGGTGCTATGACTTTACCCAAAGAGGGTTGAGTTGTTTTTATGACATATGATCCATCTTGTATTAATTGCCACTGTAATCTATCAAAGCTGAAAGCAGCAGAAGTAAAAAGAAAAAAGGGGTTCCCAACGCAGTGTGCACGGTGCCTGCGAAGGGATCCCCAGTGGTCATCCAAATTTTGTTTTATTTTTTCCATTTTTTAAATATACATACATGGTTTTGTATGAAATGCATACAACTTTCTAGCAATTACACATAGGCCTCAACAAAAGTGGACCAAATATCCAAATAAGTACTCATTTGGAGGTGGTGTCTATATGCCACCTGTTCAAATACTGAAAGTGTGGTAAGGTCCTCAATTCCTTCCCATTATAGGAGATGAGTGTTTATCCTTCCAGTATTGTAATATCAGTCTTTTAGCTGTCAAAAGGGCATGGAGAATCCATTTAAGCTGACCATTTGTTAATTTCCATGAAGAGGGTAAATAATTCAAAAGAGGGAGTACATCAGTGAATATTAAAGACTGTTTCAGTACAAAAATTATCTCTGTAACAACCTCCTCTCAAAATGAAGCAACTACTGGACACTGCCAGAACATATGCTTAAAAGAAGCATTTAGCTGCATTGCACCACCAGCAATTAGCTGAACTAGACAATCCCTTATTGAAGAGACTTACGGTGTCCAACAGACATGAAACAAAAGTTTTTGCTGAGTAAGATGCAGCCTAAGCGCCATAGACATGGTGGTGGTCTCTGAGGCACTGCCCCAAAAAACTACACCTTGCAAAATGCATGAATGGAGACTATAAGAGGATGGAGGGGCACCATTCATCTTTACTGGGCCACCTTCATCATACTACTTTCAACACCCTGAGGGGTGCAGGGTGGAGATAAACTCCGGCCTCGGATGGCAGCTCTCTGAAGTCTAGATTGTAAGTGTTGCAGATACATGTTCTTCCAAAACAGGAAAAGGGGAGGAAGCATGAGCCTTACGTGTTTTTGGACATCACCGCCAATTTCTCTGCTTATCTTCACATATTCAGCTACTGGTCCCGCTAAGAGAGAGTCAAAGGCCTGCACATATTCAGCTACCCCTGTCAGAAGAAAGGAAAGCAGATGATGAGAAGCAACAGATGGATTTGGACCGAGGCATTAGAAAGTCATATCTGCAGCAAACATCCTCCATGCACACTTTCACAGGGGATTCTATATCTATTATAGTCATGCCCATTAACACCAGAGGCTTCGCTCTAATGAGACTGTTTACATTTAAAAGAAAACAGCTGGATTCCAAAGAAATACGCCACAGTGCGAAGCTGACAGCACAGTAATGCTGTTCCTACATTTGGTGAGGGGGAGGGCAATTTGCTTCCCTTTCTTTGAACACCCCCACCCCATTTACACAAAGCCAATGACATGTGCTGGCCACCAAATGTGCTAAATGGGAGCGTTTAAGATCATTCCGCAGGAATATAAAGGACTGTGCTCAGCTTGGGGATCTTACCTTTCAGAGAGCTATCGCCATAACCGCTATGCATGCCAGGACCATGAGACACCATCTCCAAGCGCCCCACAGCTTTCTCCAACCGTTCAACTAGGCTCTGCAGCTCTGTCATCTCTCAGCACCTTACAAGTGAGACCACGTATTAGGAAGAGAGCTGATGCAGCCAATATTGAAACGGATTTAATCTAAAGACAATCTTATGCTGATGAGAGGGCAAATCTCAGACTGAAGCCAAGAGTGCATAATTGAAAGCTATTTACGGATTCCTGGCCACCTTTTTTGGCCAGAACTCCTTGCTGTGAACAAGGCACTAGCCAGAAGCTCAGTGAACAAGTAAAGAGGATACCTGAAGGAGGGGGGAAGTAAGAAGTCCTAGAAAAGGAGTGGCAAGCACAAGGTGGGAATCCAGGAAGGAGGGATGCTCACAGGACAGATGGAGGATCCCTGTGAGAGATTCCTATGAGGGCCCACAAAGTATCACTGTCAAGAGAAGCATATATTCTTGCTCTCATAAAGCCAAAGGAGCATCAAGAAGCAGCGGGCCAGCAATTACTGTGACTAGTATGGACAAAGGGCTCAAGATAAGCTCAGACCACTGGCCTGTGTTGGTGGCAGCAATTAAGACAAGGCCACAGTGGTCGTAAGACCTCCCCTGCTGGGTCTGACCTGCAGCATTCTGCTTCCAGCTGCGGACAGTTTCCAGAAACCTACAATCAGCACTTTCCTCTACATTTTGCCCCTTGCTTCTGGTATTCAGACAGCCACAATAGCTAAATGGATTATCACTAACAGCCGTTGATAAGACTTATCCCCCCATGAATTTCTCTAGTCCACTTTTAAAGCCAAGTGATCCCATCAGATCATGACATCAATTTCCTCAAGTTTATTGTTCATTATGTGAAGGAGCTGTTTTTGGTGTGCCCTCAGTTCTACTAACAATCAAATTCCATCTTCCCCACAGCTTTCAGCTGTAATGAGAAGTTAGACCAGAGGTGTACAACCTCAAGCCTGGGGACCAAATCCTGCCCTCGGGGGCTCCCCATGTGGCCACACCTCCTTTCCCCAACCATTGATCTTTTGGTGGTTGCCCAACTTTTGTGCAGTTTTTCGCCATTCTGAAAGGCTGAAACGCCTTTCCTAAGGCTCAGTTACTGGCAATAAGAGCTTCAAGCTACAATATGCTGGTTTTCTGACCCCACCCCTTTTGCCTTTGGCCCCGCCCACCACTGAGCTTCACCAAAATAGAATTTGGCCTGTGGGCTGAAAGTGATGCAACACCTCTGTGCTAGATAACTGGAGTGCTTTCCGCCCCACAAAAGCTAAATACATCATTCTCATCCAGAACCTCAAAAATACATCATGGGGCCTTTTAGCGAGTCATTATCTTGTTGTGAAGGAGAGAAGGCCTAATCAGCAGGGTAACACTGCAATTCCTAAAACGTCCAACTAATCCTGAAGGGGTGCAGCACTTCCTTCAGAAGCTCTCTTCTGCTTCCCCAGGAATAGCCCAAGCCGCCATGCTTACCTGAGACCAACTTTTTTCAAAAGGAACCGCAAAACCATCTAAGTAATCCAGTCCCATGACTGCAGCAGTGGAATTAGCATGCTAGCCCAACAACACGCACGTGCCAAGACAAGCAGCTGCCCGTGATCACACACAATAGCTCCCTTGTTCATGCTTTTGCACAGGACCTTGTTTTCCAAGAAATGCCAAAGAAGAACAGACTTCGGCACGCGAGTTTTGTTAGCTGCCTCCTTCAAGGGAGCACAAAGCCTGCCCCTTAGCCTACTAAATGGGAAACGATTTAGAATTCATCTCCCCGCCCACTCCCCGCCCACCCCCGGACAAGCAAATGCTGTGGGAATGCTGGGAGGGACCAGCGAGCTACTTTTTAATCAGTTAAGTCATTTGCACAATGAATCACAGCCAGCCTTTGGAGCATGAATCACAGCTGCCAGCTGGGAGCAGAATTCCCTTATATTGCTTTAGAGCTCCCTCCAAACTAAGTCAGGCAACGTTTTATCCCCAGTCACTGGCCGCAGCACAGGCCCAAAAGAGGCAAACAAGACTTACGTAGCAATACCTCAGGCTTCTCTGCATCTTAAATTCCAGGCAAATGCAATTAACTGCACAGCAAGTTTGCAGTGTCTATGCGGCATACCTGTAGGTTGTGCTTGGCTCTTAAGCACCCAGTCAGACATAAGTGATGAGCATCCACTGACTTAACACAGAAGGTCTGCAGTTTGGACTGATCCACACTGAACAGTAATGTCAGCTTCCACTGTGGTGCAACCCCAGCACATGCCTGCCGTGGGAAAATGTGGTATGAAAGAGCCATGTGGTGGCAGGGCCAATGAAGCAAACATGTGAACAAGATGTCAGTTGTGACTAGGAAGCCTGCTGAGCTAAGCGTGGATAAAATGGAGAGGAGGATTATGTATGCCGCCTTAGATTCCTTGGGGAGGAAAAACGGTGGGATATAAATGTAATAAATAAATAAATTCATGCATAAATAAAGTATCACCATGGATTTCTGTTTGCAAGTTCTGTTGATAAAGAGACAAGGGAAGGTACACCACACAATCCACTCTGCTACTTTTAAGAACCATCAGGAGACCCAGCAAGGAGACAAGCCTGTCTGATGCAATGCTCTGCTCCTACCCACCGCACACTGTCGCCTCAAAAAAGAGGAAGACAAGTGCTTCCTTCCTGGAACAGATACAGCACTTCTTGACTTCCCCTGTACAGAAAGGTGAACAGCAGCTACTAGACAAGTTAGCACACTCAGAGCGGTTTCTCTCATCCTCATTTGAGTAGTTTGATTACAATTCTGACACTTCTTCAGACAGAAGAGGGCAAGTTACCTCTTAGGGTTGCCCGAGTGAACAAACATGGAATTATCTCCTTGATATCCACAAATTCCCTAGATCAATGCTGTTCAGGAGGAAAAAACTCCCTGAACGTAAGGAGATTTTGTATTCTTCAGTGTTCCCATCTACACTTACTGGATACTAGGATAGGAAATCAGGAGCCTGATGACATTTCTAGGAGTAAACAATCCTTCTGTCTCCCCACACCATTCCCAGCAGAGCAGAAGGGAAGCAACCCCATAAAGTGCTTTGCTAAAAAGGGGCAACAGTGACAGAACAGCTTCTCTCTTATCTAGTTAGGATCCTGCCAGCTAGTACTCCGAGGGGAGGTGCCCCAAAAGTAGAATCTCACTGCCCAGCACACAATCTGAGAAGCTGGAAGGGGACCAGCTTTTTAAAAGTGGCCAACAGCAAGGCAGTTTTGACTTGTATGTGGATGCCTACAGAGATGTACATCAGGCAATGATGCAGCCCACCTCAACAGAAGCATTTCTATTTGGGACAGCCCAGCCTACAAATCAGTAACTGTTGTAGACCTTGCCACAGACTTCTGTACTAGCCCTCCTATATTTATTTATTCTTTATTTGCTGCATTTTTATTCAACTTTTCAGACAATTATTGTCTCCCCAAAGCAGCTCACATCAATAAAAAAAGGGGGGGGGCTGACTATCAGGCTAAATACAAGGACAAAACACACAAGGGAAGGGGATGGATGTCCTGAAAGATTTATTATATTTGTTAAACTCCTGATAAAATAGACTCCTCTAGGCATTGTACAGTTCAACTTAAAATAAAGTACAACAAAATCATAACAAAACAATCAAATCCACACAGCATAGAACTAACAGACATGCCAACACAGCATAAGATATAATAGAGATACAAAAACTAAACCCACCAACTCAACCCATTTACAGGAGTTAAATTGTACCATAAGGACTAAAATTGTAGATCTTAAATACCAAATGTACTAAAATACTTAAAATAGCTGAGACAACAGGAGAGTCCTCGGCTGGCGCTGAAAACATAGCAATGTGGGCGACCAGGCAAACTTTCTTAGGGACAGCATTCCAGATCTGGGGAGAGGAGTGGGGTGGGGAGGCACCACCGGGAGGGACGGGACAGACACTCTTGTTCCTACCTTCCAAGAGTCAGAATAAGAGGGCACTTGAAGAGACAAAAGAACTAACTGACTTGGTTACAAAGGCTTTCCTGCCTGTTCATATGTACCACAGGAGGCCTGGAAAGTGACTATTGACAAGCCTGGAGCTGTATAGCAGTGTTAGGATCCCAAATCCATAGGAACATAACAAGCTGCCTTATACGGAGTCAGACCATCTAGCCCAGTATTGTCTACACTAACTGGCAACGGTTCTCCATGGTTTCAGACAGGAATTTTTCCAGCCCTGCCTGGAGATGACGGGAATTGAATCCAGAACCTTCAGAATGCTGAGTTACGGCCCCTCTCTACCATCCCTATCAACCCACTCCTCTTCTTGAAGGATGCACACAGACATGCATCCTATCCCACCTTGATGATGGCCACCCATTAAACAAGACCTGGGCCTGCCCAACAACCGGGTTAGCATGATCACTGAGCGAAAATAAACCATTGTGGCTTATTTTCCCTTCCCACACAAGCTATTCACGAGCCACCTAATTAGCATAATTACCCTCGCTGGGCACAGGCTGTCATGACTTCTGGGGTGAGTGGCTGGGGTGGTTTACAAACCACCCTGGAAACCATGGTTTCAGGGAAGGAGGAAAAAAACTGGGAAGAAGGGAGGTGAAAAGGACCGTTGAACTAAGGGAGAGGCAAAAAGGACCTGAGGCTACTGCGCCTTCTGGCTGCAATGATGGTCACCTCCTCCTCCTCTGCAGAACAAGCTGGCACTGGGACCTGAGGAGCTTTTGTGTATGCACGTGCGTATGTCAGGGGAGGGGGGAAAGGAAGAAGGTGGAACTGAGTTAAAGTGGCTGGAAGAAGAACAAGTTCAAAGGAGGCAGGGGAAGGGGCCAGAGCTGCTCTGAAGAAAGAGATAAAAGGTTAAATTTTAAAGTAATAATAATTTTAAAAACTAGAAATAGAGCATGGCCAATGGCCAGGAACCCTGGAAACTGTAGTCTAAAACATCTGGAGAACCACAAGTTACCCACCCCTGGTTTAAATGGTAAAGGTGGGGTGTTGGAGAGAGAACCAGCTTCCATCATCATATCAAACAGCAGTTGTTGAAGCTTAGAACTAAAATTTAAGAATAGAAAATCACCACCGCCTCACTGGTAAGAGCTCCTCCCAGAATCCTGGAAGTTGTAGTCTGGAGGAGGCCACGTTTGAACCTCTGGATCAACAAATCTTGCCTAAATTAGGGAGGTTGAATCATGATACCTCCAGAGCAAATGGCTGTATTTATCATGAAGAAATCTGAACTGTGGAACTCCCTGCTACAAGGAAATCACTATGCAAACAATTCAGCAATTTCCAAAGAGAGCTTAAATATCAATAGAAAGTGGTTTTAGTAACTGGCAGCTGATTATGCCAAAGTCCACCTCCATCCACAACCATTTTGTGACTGGCTCTGCCACTGAACTACCATTCTGTGGCCTGTAATTTTTCAGTAGTTTTCAGTTCTCTGAAGTGGGCCATGCAGATAGAAAGTTTGAGAACCCCTGCACTATGACATCACATTGTCAGAGGTGGAGTTTGCATATAGGACTCTCCACCTCTGTGCTCTGGCCTGCTGATTTATATGCTTAAAGCTGCTCACAGCCAATTCCAGGTCAGTTGCACATTGGCCAACACGAACAGCCATCTTAGGAATATAAGGAAGCTACTTGATCTGAAGTAAGACTATTGGTTCATCTAGGTCAATGCTGTCTACACTGATTGGCAGTGGGCCTCCAGGGTTTCAGACAGGGGTCTTTCCCAAGTCTGAACCTGAAACTTTCTGCATACAAAGCATGTGTTCTAGAACTGAGCTATGGTGTATGGCTACAGAAGTCAATGGGCTGATGTGTCTAGCAGAATGACTATTATTGCAGTTCCACAAGCATTATGAAGTGTTGGACTTGGATAAATGTCAGGCCTGGACTGTGGAAGATCTAGATTTGGGTCCCTGCTCTGTCCCAAAGCTCATTGGGTAACCTTATGCCAATCATCCTCTCTCAGCATCACTTACTCAAGGGACTGTTGTGATGATAAAGATGGATAATTCCATATATGGAAGGAAAAGGGAAGGAAAGGAAAAGATCAGGTTTGCAAAAGACCTCTTTCCTGTGGTAAGACAGCAAAGAAGTTTCCAAAATGTATTATTTTAGGCCACAAGAGTCTAAAATAGGTATGTGTAGGCAGACAGTCTAGTCTGCCTAAGATTTTTTTCATAAGTCAATAACTTGTCAGTTTTAGTAGCTGAAAGTTTTTTGGCTGGCGAATAAATGTTACTGAACTCAACGGTTTGTTTGCAAGGCTGGGCAGAATACAGATGTAATCAGCGCCAAAGCCAATTTATTTCTAGCTTCCACATTTCACTAGTAGACAACCAAGATGCGAATATCATAGAATCATTCTATAAAAGCATGAGGGGGGTGGTGGAGTGGGATTAAGGTAATAATCAGTTCTATTTCTTTGTATTCATCAGTTTGAAGAGTCCACCCTCGTGGTTATAAAATGAAAATAAAAATGCAAATGAACACCTTCGCTGTGGGTCATTCCTTGCTTTTTCAGAATTCGGTAATTCTCTACATAAATTTCCTTAAACAAACTCCTAAGGGATTTCTGGTTAATGAAGCAGACAGAGGTGCCACTCTGTGCTACTGAGCCTTGCTGCATTCCATATGGGTCTGATTGCATTAGAGGCCCATTACCCTCTGTCTGATTGCATTTCAGAAACGGGGATTACTTGTAACTTGAAAGCTCAGATGCAGTGGCTTCTAACCCAGAGGAATTTGACAAGCTGTTGCAAGGCTTTCCGTTGTAGAACACAGGGCCTCCTTGGAAGTGGACTGCTATGAAAAGAGTTCCTGAACATCAGGAAACCTGTGCCTGCCTCGAGCATGTCAGATTTCCCTAGTTTCCCCTTGTGGTCTGACAGGGACATTTCATAACACATGCACAAGGAGCATACCTGAAGCCCATTCTTGAACTACAGCTGTTAATCTGAAAGGCTGACTGTATGTTTAAAGGCACTGGTCCTGCACCCAACTTAATTGCTGGTGATACAAGCTCTGATGGGAGGTGAATAAATTTGTAAGTGTGTATCTGGACACAAATTAGTAGAATGATGGCTTGCTAATAATAATAATGCTAACCATCATTAAGGAAACAAACCATGGTTAAGATTCCAAAAGTACAATGGAACCATCATTTAACTTTGCTAAGCTAAGCCCTACCTTCAGAGGGCATAGCTAGAAAGACACCAGTGAAACCTGCAAGCAGAGAGCCACAGAAACTGCGGTTCTGAGAGCAGATGTAACACTTAATCATGATTAATGCAAACTATGGCCAGACCTTAATAAAGATTTGGATATCAAGTTGCTGTTCTTCCTAAATGTAAAACATCATGCCAGCATAAGGGACGAAGCAATTCAGAATACCACTGACCCCCAGTTTTATTCTTCCAGAACATTCATCTTCCTTTAGGAATGGCATCAGCCTTTTCTTAAGAATTCCATCCTCTACACCTAACACCTGCCAAGTGGTTCTTGTACAAGTTTTACACAAATACTAAGATTTCCTTCAAGTACTCATTCACCACAAGTGCCTGAAGAACAAGATTTTTGTTGCAACAATTGTACTGCAGGCTAATAATGTCTCCTGCAAGAATCTGAAAGTCCATGGGGGCGGTCAAACCAGCTGGATTCTGTTTTTCTGTCACAGCATAACTTTTAGAAGGGTCACTTAAATTCTTCCAAGCTGTGCTGCTAAAATCACTCCAGTACATAAGATGCTCAGCAGTATTCTAAATCTTAGGATCAGATGAAAATCATCTCGCACAAAATGCTGTAAACCCACTTCTTTCCCAAATTTAAACTCTTGACATGGTGCTGAAAGGACTTTGCCTAATCCCAAAGACTATCTTCATTTCGGTTATATGCCCTTTAGGAACGAACAAATGTACATTGGTCCAGAAAGAGAAACAAAAACCACACTTCATTACTAAAACCATGATAGACTGCAAGAAATAAGTGGAATGTAATGTGAAGCTAAAGCAGAGAGAGGTGGGGTGGCAATATTTGAATACCATTAGTATGCCATTACTTGAATACTCCTTTGCCAATTCAGTGTGAAAGCCATGTGTTTACTGGAGCTGGGACCAGGAGCCAAGATTCAGTGTCTAAATGTGAGATGCAGGCAGTCCTTGTCTTGCTAGCCTACACCTGCAGCTTGCTTGAGATGACCATTCAACACATTTCTCACTAGTATGCCTCTAAAAAACTTCTCCTGTGCAAACCCTATTGACATGAGACAGGGTGCAACCTTATGCATGGCAGAAAAAATGGCTGGGGGGAAGTTGGGGGTTGCAGGAATTATTTCTGTCTAAACCTGCACAGGATTACACCCTCAGTCTCATTTATTTAACCCCATGGATATACATGCTGCTTTACAGAGCAACATTCTTTTAAAAAGAGATACCTGCCTCAAGCAGCTTACAGTTTAAAATTTGCCACTGGTGAGTGAGAGGCTCCATCACAAACTATGGTTCACCGTGATGGGAATGACCCTACCACTGTCACTGGTGTGGCCATGAGATCAGAAACTTTCATTTCCAATCTCAATTAATCATGGTTCAGTGTTAAATCTGAACCCTAAACTGTAGTTAATCTTAACTATGATTTGCTGAATGAGCCAGTTTCATAAGCCACAGCTTGAAGTTTGCCTGTTTCAAACAAAATAGTTTGGCAGATGCAGATAATACAAGTTGTGGCAATCAAAAATGGAAATAAACACTTCCAAATCCTTCCTCGCAGCACACTAGAGGGGGAGAGAGCCTAGACTCATTCCCATCATGATAAACCATGGCCTAGCGTGATGTCCAGCCACAGCCAGAGAGAGGAAGAACAGAAGTATGTAACAAGAGATGGTCTGAGCAAGTGTAGTTTTGCAGAAGTAGACTTTTGTTTAGTTACAAATACTTGAGGTTGAGAACTGGGGACGGGGACCGAGAGAGTTATCAAAAGGTTAATGGGAAAGGAATGTTTTGATCGTAGATTTGAAAGGAAAGGAGCCAGCATGTGGCTGCTGTTGCTTGGAACTTTTCTTCCACAACAGAAAGGGGTGACCTCAAGGAGGCTTGGGCAGAAAACGTTTAGTGAACTGAGCACAGGATTCTGTCAAAGCCACTCTACTCTGCGGGTGGCAAAAGAAGTCACCAACATTGACATTTTTATTCCTTGTATCATGCCCTCTCTCAAAGGAGTTCAGCATAGTATATGCGTCTTTCCTAACAACTCTGCAAGGTAGCTCAAGCACAAGGTCACCCAGCATGTATCATATTTGTGGGATATAAATGTAAAAATAAACAAAGTTAGCACAGGCTTTGCAGTAGCCCACAAAATTAAAACACAAATTTTGACACACATAAATCACAAGGCTAATCAAAAGCCACTTGCAAGCAAGTTAAATATAAAACATTTCAACCACTCCAGCAGTCCAAAGTCTCTTAAGGTTTTTGAAAGATCTGGCCAGATGCACCTGCCTGAGAGCTCCCATGAGAAGGCCCAAGGCCTGGACACTCTCTTGGCAAACAAGGGAACTAAGCATGCCCTCAGCTAATATCACAACACAACAGGTAATTGAGCCCACATATCCACAGCCCAAGGTCAACACAAACTCCTCTAAGCAGCATCTGTGAAGACAGAGTACAGGTGTATTTAGGGAAGGGCTGTGGCTCACTGTGACAGAGCCCCTGCTTTGCATGCAGAAGATCCCAGGTTCAATCCCCAACATCTCCAGGTAAGGCATGCCAAAACTAGGCTAGATGGGCCAAGGGTCTGACTCAGAATAAGGCTGCTTCCTCTGTTCCTGTATTCACAGTGAAACCTTCTTTTCTGACACATTACAAGAGCATTTTACAAAGAGCAGGACTATTGCATGCTGCCAACATTAATCCAGAAAGTTGTCAGAAATAGGCTTTAATGGAGCGCATCTGTAAGTAAGGCTCTCTCTATTAAACTGAGTTCAGCAGGATAAGCACACCTGGGATTAGTTATTGCTTCTTGTTCATCTAAGTCACTGGCTTTTACTCTGTTATGTCTAGCGAAGAACCAGAAATAAACACCGCCTTTCTCTGCTGTTCGTGCTAACCGCTGGAAGCACGTGCCTCACACAACTGATGACTAACTAGAGTCAGTTCCTCTTCCAACAGTTCCTAACTAGGACGCACATCTGGGGATCCTGTGCATTTGAGACGCAAAATGCTAGTGTGCTCTGTAGGCATATGGCTTCTACCCCAGAGCTGCTTATTCAACAGCAACTACATTTAATAGAGCAGCCTTGCTGGATCAGACCAAGAGCCTGGTCCTATACTAGCATTCTGTTTCAACAGAAACAAACCGCATGCCTCCATGAAGTTCACAAGTAGGGTATGAAGGAGATAATTTCTTCCAGTGCGTCCCCAGTATCTGATCAATGGGTAGCCTATCCCTGAGCACGTACATTTCAGGTAGCTATTATACCTTCCAAAGAATTTGCCCCATCCCCTTTTAAAGCTGTATAGTAGTCATAATCATATCTTGTGGCAAAGGCTTCTGTAAATTCCTTGTAAATAAACCCATAAAGGATACTAAACCAACAAAAAAAATGTTACTCTGAGGCTAGCAGCTTGTGTTTCCATGTTGGTTGCGGAGAGAAACCAACTCCCACATAGCCAGATTTTTTTTGCCTCTTTGGCTAATAAAAAAAAAAAAGACTTCTATAAAGTGAAATGACGAAGGAGAGCTGCTGGAACACTACGTCTCCCCTCTGGTAGCCTGTTGCATTCCTTTGCTGGTTGAGGAGAACAGACTTCCCTTCCTGCTTGACTAGCACAGAAACCAAGTGGCCTGGCAGAGGAGTTATGGAACCATCTGTCCATCCTCCATTTGCCTGCTTTCTGCCTATAACTACCAGGCAAGTTGTTAAATAAAAGGCTGAATTATGGATTGTGTGAAATAGTACTGCCTTTTGTCTGTCTAGCACCTACACCCAGTCCATTTCATTTGGTGACACCAAGGAGGGCATGAGGGGGTCATACATTTCTATCTCTAGTCTCTACGCCTGACATTATTGGCCCTTGAGCCTTTCTCCTCAAATTATTCAGTTGAATTTAGGAAGCAATGACGCAGGCATGTGCTAACAGTTCTGCCTACACCACCCACCAAAAGGAAGATTGCAAGAACACATAACTGTGCTAGTTGTCATCTCCCATTTAGCTACATGAGTTCCAAAGCCCTTGGTGGCTGCACATAGTTTCCCAGAAACTGGTAACTCATGGTCTGTAAACTATGATGACAGTGGGGATCTCATGTAGTAAGAGAGCTATCCTGAGCCATCTAATGCACAGCCACAAACATCCCTTCAATACAACTGGTATCTCGAAGTTGGCCCACAACTAACTGGCTACCACCAGGATAAGGAATTGCCTCTCACTTATTCCCCAGATTCCTCCTATGCCAAGATAAACCATACTCCAATTACCACTGTACACCCAGACTGCCACATCACTTGCACACACAACCAGAGAACCACAAAAATATTTCATAGAACCAAGATGTCCTTCTCCAAATATCCATCCTCCTGCTGCTGTCTTTGCGCTCAGCCTCTTCCCTCATCTACCACATGTCTTCAATTCAGCTTGACAACTGCATGACAGTTAAGGTAGCCAGATCTCAAGATGGATCCTGGGTATCTAATATAGTCCTTCCCCTGTTGGTTGTCAGTTGGCTATGTAGTACAATGCCTGCTAAAATTCTGCTTCCTTCTCTTAGAAGGAGACTCTATATCTCATTTTTTATGGTTCTTCATAACCTGCAATACAGTTACACATCTTCCCATCACACTTGGAACGTAGGCTAGCCCTCCTAATCCACCACGCTGAGCTCTACCTAATAGTCTCTTCCCTGATGTACTTCACATACACTTCTCTTCCAACAGACTTGCAGGCTATTTCCCACTCCTCCACCCCATCAAAATCAAACAAAATGTGTTGAGCCTGAATATTCCTATTTAGCTTAGGACCCCCACATGCAAGCTATGTAGCTTTAGCCAAACCATTTGCCAGCAGTGGCTGCTGCTTATGTTCTAAAGTCAAGAAAGAATGCACAATGCAGACTGGGAAACATCTGCGGTTCCTAGAAACCCAAACCATTTTTTTTTCCCAGAGGAAGCCCTACACAGAGCTAGAAGATTTTTCAAATTAGTGTGCACAATTAATTTGATGTTCATTTTTATGGCCTAACAGGAAAGTGTTCAGGGAGGGTTTTCAATTGGACCCCCCCCAAAAAAAAACAGAAGGCCAACCAGTTCTTCAGCTAGACAAGACCAGAGTTCTGCACAACTCATAAGCTTGCCATGTCATCCTAGCCTCCTGACACAGCGGTTCTACGGCTACAATTCAATGCACGCCTTCATGTAAGCCCGATCGAGTCCAAGGGAACTTACTTCCGCGACTAAACCGGCATAGGGCTGCCCTGCAACCATAAAGCTATCTTGAACGTTAACATCCTTCGCTTGTCCACAGTTCCTCGCAAGGGCAAACGAGACTGTCCAACATGTGGCAGAAGAGAAGTGCCCCTCCAGCCGGAAAATTACTACAGGAATTAGGGCCATTCTTGGCATCACCACGCAGAACACCCCAGTCCCTGCTGTTCCCCAGAAATGCACTCAGGTATGCCTTGCTTCTGCCTCCCCCCCCCCCAATTCAGGAGTGCATCGTATTTGCCACTCAAGCCCCCTCCCCTTTAAAGCCCCCTCCCCTTTAAAGCCCCCTCCCTCAACTCACCCCACTAAAGTCAAGGGCACCCTGAAGAGCTTCAGACACCACCACCTTTCCTCTCGGAGTCTCCTAGGGCGCGGCTCCCCCACCCACTCCCCGCAACTCACCTCTGCCCAGCTCGTCTCTTCCCGGCTGCTCCACTTCCGCCTGGAGACGCCCAGCAACCCTCCCCAGCCCACTTCCGGCCTTACAGGAAATACGCTTTTGTGACAAGGGGGCACGCGAGGCGGGCGGACTGAAAGGGAGGAGGGAGGAGTAGCCACGCCTCTCCAGTTCGGGTAGGGCGGGGAAAGAGGAGGAGGAGGTGGAGGTGGCGGCGGCGGCGGCTGGGGATTGGGTAAGACGCGACGAACGAAAAAGAGCGCGCGAGAGGGGATGAGGGGCGTGGCTTCTTCGGGGAGGGAGGTGCCCGTAAGGGGCGGGGCGGAGATTAGGGGGATGATGGACAGCGAGTAAATAGCGCTGTGAGGGGGAAAAGGCGCCAAGGGCGAGGGAGGAGCGTGCGCAGGGAGGGGAGGGCTCTCTTCACCCTCCTACCAGGGCCCAGGCAGATCAGGCAGAAGTGCAACTGGTGCAGCCCTTCCTGACATGGAGAAAGATACTGGGATGGAAAGAGCTTTACCTTTTGAATAGCTGCCTGTTGCGCAACGTGGGAATCTGTGTTTCTCTGTGTGTTTTGCAGGCAGTGTGGTTTGAGCTGCTTGGGGTGTGAAATACAATAAAAGCGATGCGAAATATAATAAAACGGCGAGTGGGTGTTTAAATACCGAAACATCTTGATTGAAAGTTTTTAAAAAGCAGGAATACCTCATTCCCCTGGGCAAATCACTCTCTTTCAAGATCTATTTCTTCATCTTTAAAACCGTAAATGGAAAAGAGCGGTATCCTCGCAATGTTGTGACAGTCTGAGGATAAACGTCGTAAAGCACCGTCAGTTGGGGCCTGATCACTCAGGTTTACTCAGAAGTAGATGCCATTGGCATCAATTCTACAAGTTATACAATTCTACAAGTCTTGTGGTACCTTACGGTGCAATCCTAGGCGTGTTTAGACACACACACACACACACAAAAGTCCCACAACTCACAGCATTCCCCAACTAGCATGGCTGGCTGGGGAATACCGGCAGTTGTAGGGCTTTTTTCTGTCTAAACATGCATAGGATTAGGCCCTTAAAGACTAAGGATGCAATCCTATGCACGTTTAGACAGAAAAATATCCTACTGGCTGGGGAATGCTGTGAGTTGTAGGACTTTTTTTTCTGTCCAAAGTTGTTAAGACTTTTTTCTTAAGTCTGCAATCCTTTACCCACCTACCTGGGAATAAGCCCCATTGAGCTCTATGGGACCTACTTCTAAGTAGACATGTATAGGATTGCACTGTAATTTATCCTGGCATAAGCCTTCATGGACACTGTCCACTTCATCAAATGCACGAAGTGACAACCTCAAATCGGCAGATTTATGTACACAGGGTGAGGGTGGGTGGGGGGTATATAAACTATGTTGTCAGAGGGACCTGAACTGCAGAAAGTTACAATTTAGTGACAATTTAGTGAGCAGCTTGAGGTGTGCCTCTCTTCTGGGGGTCCCTCTCTTTCACCCCCACTTATTCAGATTCTTCTATGCCACCCACAAGGCACTTGTGGCAGCCTGGGCACTGCAGGGATGGTGGTCTAACCATCTAATGCAGCCCTGGTCACCCTCCTGGGTGACAGGCAGCGCAAGGGGCAGGGTCAAGATGGAAACAATCATTGCTAGATGTTATTCTGGCAGCTCCATGTGTGCAAATAAATGGATGGGGGTCACACGATGTTAACATGTAAAAGTAGAATTTTTCCGGGCCAAATTCAAGGTGTTGGTTTTGACCTTTAAAAACCTATATGGTTCCGGCCCAGCCTATCTTAAGGAGCGCCTCCAGCAGCACCAGACAGGCCGCTTAACAAGATCAGCCTCGGATGGCCTTCTCTCTGTCCCATCAGCCAGGACAGCTAGACTGGTGGGGACGAGGGAGAGGGCCTTTTCTGTGGTGGCCTCCACTCTGTGGAACTCCCTCCCTAGGGAACTCCGTCATGCCCCCTCTTTAATGAGCTTCCGTCATGCATTAAAAACGTGGCTGTTCAGGCAGGCATTTGGGGTGGGTTAGTCCCCTGGACTGCAAGGAGGTCAAATCAGTCCATCCTAAAGGAAATCAACCCTGAGTGTTCATTGGAAGGACAGATAATGAAGCTGAAGCTCCAATATTTTGGCCACCTAATGCGAAGAGAAAACTCCCTGGAAAAGACCCTGATGCTGGGAAAGACTGAAGGCAAAAGGAGAAGGGGACGGCAGAGGATGAGATGGCTAGATAGCATCACGGATGCAATGAATATGAACTTGAGCACGCTCCGGGAAAGAGCGCAGGACAGGAAGGCCTGGCGTGCTATGGTCCATGGGGTCACGAAGAGTCGGACACGACTGAACGACTGAACAACAACAGGGTATTTTAGAAAACGTTTTTATTGTAGAATTTTATTGTTTTAAACTGTTTTTATTGTATGTTATACATCGCCCAGAGTGGCTGGGTGACCAGCCAGATGGGCGATTAATAAATTTAATAATAAAATAATAAATAGATGCTGGGGACCCTGCAGTAGGCCCTTGGTCAGCAACAGAGTTCTCCTTCCTTGATGGAACAATTTCCAGAGGGGTAGCCGTGTTTGTCTGTTGTAGAAAAAATGGCAAAGAGTCTTTGTGGCACCTTAAACTTTAAGGCTTAAAGCAGGAGTGCAGAACGTCTTTCAGGCCGAAGTCCGAATTCACTTTCAGAGAAGCTCTCGGGGGCCACGTTCCAGTGGCGGGAGGGGCCAAAGGCAAAGTGGGTGGGGCCAAAAATGCTAGCTGAAGGGTGCAATCCTATGCATGTTTAGACGGAAAAAGGCCTACAACTCCCGGCATGCCCCAGCCAGCTGGCTGGGGCATGCCTGGAGTTGTAGGCCTTTTTTTCCATCTAAATATGCATAGGATTGAACCCTAAAGCTCTTAATGCCAGTAACAAAGGAGAGGCATTGCAACCTTATAGAATGGGGAAAATACTGCACAAAAAGTCCTCCAGTGTTTGGAGGAAAGGGATGGGGCCAGGGGGTGTGGATATCTGAGGATATCTGGCCAGATTGTGACCCCAGGAGGGCTGGATTTGGCCCCCAGGCCTGAGGTCCTGCACCCCTGGCTAAAAACTAACCAATATATTGTGGCTTAAGCTTTTCTGGATGCTGTCCACTTCATCACAGACAGTGTCCACGAAAGCTTATGCCAGAATAAATTTGGCAGTCTTTAAGGTGCCACAGAGACTCTTTCTTGTTTTTCCTAGAAGGCCTAGGCCCCCCAACTCCTGTCTTCGCCCCCCCAATGGGCTGCAGCAAATTCTGTGTTGTCACAGAAGCCCCTGCCTCTTCACCTCACCATGCTGCTGGTTTGGCAACTGGAGGGAAGCAGAAAAGTACCCGTGAGGGTGGATTGGGCCCAGATGAGCATCCAGTAATTGACCTCTTCTGTAGGGCCTGGCTCTGTATCTTACAGAATGCACTTAAAAAAAGAGTGGTGGATTTCAACCCCATCCGGCAGAATGTCTCAAAGGAAGCCTGTATCTTGTTTCCAAAATAAGTTTTGAAAACCCTGATCTAGAATTTTTTATCCCATTTGTACTCCAAACAGTCTTTGCTCATTCTGTACTGGCTGCATTCCCAACAATTCCTTCTTCCAATCCTAATCTACCAGCCTTAGAAGGCAGACACTTAAAAAAAAAAAAAAATATAAGAAAAAATCCATTTGTTTGCACAGAAGTCTTGTCCATAAAAACAGACTTCTTGGCGAAAGGAAGGGGGAGACACCCCAGTGAGGTTGGCTGTGTTTACCACCACTTCCTGCCATCGTGTGTGGTTTTTTTTTTACCATAGATGGTAACATCGACAGTCACAGGCATGTGGAAACTGGAAACAAGCAAGCATAATACTGGCCTGGAGCTTTTAAATTTATTTGCAGAGACGTCTGGTCTGTTTCTAGGATTCTTTACATTCAAGAAATTGGGTGAAGGGGAAACATTTGTTTTGTTGCTAGGAGGGAATTGAAACCAGTGAATTCACCATATGTGTGCACACACACCCAGGATGTGGAATTGAATTGCTGACATCTAGTGCCTTGCTTTTTCACATAGATTGTGAAATATATATGTATAAACCAATGGTTTTGTTTATTTTTGTTACATTTATATTCCACCTTTCTTCCAAGGACCCCCAAGGCAGTGTAAATGATCCTCCTCCCCTCCAGTTTATCCTCACAACAACCCTTTGAGGTAGGTTAGGCTGAGAGTCAGTGACAGGCCCAAAGTCATCCAGTGAGCTTCATGGCAGAGTGGAGACTAGAACCTGGGTCTCCCGAGTCCCAGTCCAAACACTCTAACCACTACACTACACTGGCTCTCTTTAAAACATCATAGGACTAGAAGGGGACCAGAAGGCCATCAAGACCACCCCTCCCCAGTCCCAAAGTAGGAGCCGCCCCCACATTAAGATCTGTTAGAGAATCAGATGCCAACACTGTCAACGATGAGGCTAGCCTCACATAAGAACAAAATGTTTCCAGTGGTGAAGCCAACATTGTTTGACGGTGCCGGGGAACTACTGCTCAGCCCCATGGCATCTGGGGTTTCTGAAGGCTCTGTTTTATCCGCTATGCTATTTAATATCTACATGAAACCACTGTTTTTCAATTGTTCATTTAGATTTTGAAATTGATTTTTTTTACACTTTAAAATGGTTTTTTATGTTTTAAAATGGTTTCTTAAAGTTTTTTTAAAGAATAAGTTTTAATTGTAAACTGTCTTGGGGGCCCTGTTCAGGCTGAAAGGCAACTAGTAAATTTATAAATACATTTAAAAAAATAGTTCTCATTGATGTGGTAAACCGAGGCCGAACCACATTAGATTGCAGGTGGGGTTTACAGATGGAATGCTCCATATTAAAAAAAAGAGAGAGAGAGCGAGGCAGAGGGAGAGAATTCCTCTATGTAGAAAATTAGCAGGTCAGGTGAAAGGGTTCTAGCCTGGACTTCTGCTGGACATGTGAGTTTTCTATGTGGAAGGCGGGATTGTGTGTGTGTGTATGTCTATGTGTGTGCAGGAATATTAAATTATGTGGGCCCCACCCATAGGTTTAAGTGGTACAGCCCAGCCCCAGCTTTATTGCCAGAGCGAGAACTAGGCCTTTGTGTTGTGTATTTTGTGCAAGAGACATAAACATGCCTCATTTCCAGAATTTTCTAACTATCAGTACCTCTTGGATTGTGCATTTATCCCATCCTGACCAGGTGATCACAGGGTGCAGCATACACCCAAGGATAGCTGGGCGGGCATTCCGGGACCTTGGATAGTTCCAAGCAGTTAACTTTTAGTTGATCACAAGCTGAATATGAGTTAGCAGTGTGATGCAGCTGCAAAAAAGGGGAATACAATTTTAGGTTGCATTGACAGAAGTATAGTTTCAAAATCATGGGAAATGATAGTTCCATTCTACTCTGCACTGGTCAGACTTCCTCTCAAATTCTGTATCCAGTTCTGGACACCACACATTAAGACAGATTCAGGCTAGTTGGAATGAATTCACAGAAGGGCAACAAGGATGATTAGGGAACTAGAAACTAAGTCCCACAAGGAAATATTGAAGGAACTGGGTATGTTTAGCCTTGAGAAGAGAAGACTGAGGAGGGATATGATAGCACTTTTATTTATTTATTTGTTGTTTATTTAAAACATTTGTATCCCGCCCTATATCATTAGGATCTCAGGGCAATGTAATCAATTTAAACAATAAATAATTTAAATAGCTAAAAACCTATTAAATCATTAAGCTAGCTAATACCAATTTAAAATCTAAAACAACTAAACAGTTCAAACAGTGTGCAAACTCAGGGAATCCAATTAGTCCTCAAAGGCTTTGGTAAAAAGCCATGTTTTAACTTGGCACCAAAATGAAACCAGTGTCTGCGCCAATTGGGCCTCCAAGGGGAGGGCATTCCACAATCGGCGTGCCACAGCAGAAAAAGTCCTCTCTCACATCCCACCATAATGTATGTCTCACACAGGTGGGATGCAGAGGAGGGCCCCTCCAACAGATCTCAGTCCTTGGGCAGGCATATATAGGGAGAGGCGCTCCCTCAAATATCGAGGTCCCAAGCTACCTAGAGCTGTAAATGTAATCGCTAGCACCTTGAATTCCAACCGGAAACGTATTGGCAGCCAGTGCAATACCTAAAGAGCTGTCACATAGAAGAGGGCAGCAACCTGTTCTCTATTGTCCAAGACTGTAGGACACTAAATAACGGGCTTAAATTACAGGATGGCAGATTTCGGTTGAACATCAGAAGAATTTCCTAATGGCAGGAGCAGTCAGACAATGGAACTAACTGCTGAGGGGGGTGGGGGCTCTCTGCTGCTGGAGGTATTCAAGCAGAGGCTGGACCGCCATCTGTCAGGGATGCTTTAAACTGGATTCCTGCACTGAACAGGGGGTTGGACTCAATGGCCTAAATGGCCCCCTTCCAGCTCTATGATTCTATGCTCCAACAAAGTTAGTAGCCAAAGGCCTTTTATCTGTCTAATGCAGGGCTGGGCAACCCCAGGCCCAGGAGTCAAATCTGCCCCTCCAGAGTTCCCCAGATTGCCCCTTCCCCTGATTCTGCTCCCTTTTCGCCAACCAATTGTTTGGTGGTTTCCTGGCCTTTGTGCAGTTTTCCCCCAATTCTAAGGCTTTCCTACGGCTTAGTTGTGGCCAGTATGAGCTTTAAACTAAAATATGCCAGGATGGGTTGGGGTTTTTTGGCTCCACCCCTTTTGCCTTCACCCCTCCCACCACTAGAATGCAGCCCCCAAGAGCTCTGCTGAAACTGAATTCAGACATGAGGCTGAAAGAAGTTCCACACCCTTGTTCTAGTGCCAGACCATGCCTTCCAGGCACTACCTTCTTCCTGAAGAGTAGAGAGCCTTAAAGGGGTAGTCCTCTGCTGCCTCTCCATCAGCCCCTGCGTGGTGTGTTCCCTGCTCTGGTGAACTGGCCCTGGTGTGTTTGAGGCCTCTGGTGGAAAGGGGGCTGGTTCCTCTAGGGAATCTGGCTCAGGTGATGCTGTCTATGGTGGTCCTGGTTCAGGGGACTCTGGTTCAAGAAGTTTCTGAATGACAGGCTCTAGCTTGGTAACAGGGCCTGTGTCTGTGTTCAGACCATCACGGCTTGCAGCACTTCTAGTCATCCTGATCTAGCAGGTTCCTCGTTCTCTGTCTTATAGCCCTGGCTGCTTCTCAGGATTGGAGTCATGACAACCTACTTAGAAGTGGGGTTGTCCGTCACGGGGAAATCTGGCCCTTTGGGGGCCCGACGGATCCCCACAACGGACCCAGCTTGCCTTGCATTAGCGAGCCAAGCCACACAACAGTTCCTGAAACCTGGGAACTTTACCATGTGTGTGTGTGTGTGTGGGCGCGCGCGCGCGCGTGCGCACAAAATCGCAGGCTGATTTGCAGAAAATGGCGGCCGTAAATAGCACAATTTGCACAAAATGGTGGCTGTAAATTGTCTAATTTGCACAAAGTGCACCATTTATGGCCACCATTTTGCACAAATCATGATTTGTGCACTCCCCCCCCCCCCGCCATCTGTGAGTTGGCCAAACTTGTGGATGATCAAGCCAGAGTCTGGGGGCTGAGCCGGTGAAAACTCACCAAGTTCCATCCCCCATCCAGATTCCTCTGACATCCCAACTTAGAAGTAAATAGGACAAGGCTTCTGCATGTCTGCTCAGAAGTAAGCAGGACTTAATCACTCAGCAGCACTTTCAAAAAGCATCCCAAATACCAAGCCTCTGTATGTCTACTCACAAGGAAACAGGTCTCCGGCTTGCCAAATGTCCACCTCGGGTATGTGCAGCAGCTTTGCTGAGAGCCTGCAAAATGCACAGCTCAAAATTTCTGGAATAGCTGAATTCTCTGCAGGGTATTGAAAGGGTAATTACCTTTAAATACTCTCCTATCTCCCATCAGTGACTGGAGATAACAGCAAAAGAAGCATGCAAGGTGGATGGGGAATTCCTGCTGGGGGAGCATCCGTCAGAGGAGGGTCCCCATCCCTGCTGCAAACTAACCTACTGCCTTCCAGTCTAGTGCACAGACACTGAAGGTGGAGTAGCAACATTCCAGACAACCTAGTCCTGCTAATTACAATGGCCATGAACATGTATTTAATCCTAGGGAAGCCAAACAAAGGGAAACCTCTTTCAAAACCGTTCGAGAAGGACTTTTTAGTTAATCTCATTGCACAATCTGGTGGCTTTTGTTTAACTTCTGCGGAGAATGTAATGGCTTCCTTTTTCTCAGTTTAGCTGACTTCCTCCCTTCCTTAAAGATCTACCGCCCTCATGAGGTATGACAAGTGTCAAACCAGAGACAGCTTGTCAGATATGTATGCACACAACTAAATCATACTGGCGCCGTTTGGTTGTCTGGATGCTCTCAAGAACTGCAACAGTGTTACACCACTAGTTAACTAATTTTTGTTCACGGAATACATCTCTGAGCAGGCATGGGGGCCCCCTGTCTCCCTAAGCTTGAAATCAAGAGACTTAAGACATAACAGCTTGACTTTTTCCCAGATTTAGTTTTAATTCTATAATGATCTTTCTTTCACTGTAACTGTGTATAATGGCAGATACAATAAATTCTTTGTTGTTGTTCCTGTGTTTAGATGAAAATTCTAATGTCTTTTCCAATTCTTTCTCTTGAGTAAACTGGAAAAAGTTGCATTAGTCAACAAAGATTGACTAATCTCTCCATAGCCCTGCTGGAGAATTTGGAGAGCATCGGGTCCCTAGGAGTTCATAATGTAGAAAAATGCAACTCCCCACTCCTACTGCATCACTCTTATAATGCAGTGGCCTGAGAGAGGGAGGAAGGAGTGGAGAGAATCCCAACTATGACTTCCAGTCATGCACACTGGGTGGGTAGAGAAGTGTCATTGGTCACATTTTATTCTGCTTCTTCTCCACTGAACTCACCGCAGCCCCCATGTGGATTATCCTATTTTATATTCACAACAAAACTGTGAGGCAGGCCATGTTGTGAGATAGTGACTGGTCCAGGGCCACTGAGCAAGGATCTGAACCCAGGTTAGGACCAGTCCAAGACATGTTGCTGCCTGATCAAAGGACAGGATGGTGCCCCCTCCCATTCCATGTACAAAAGCTGATTGGACCAGCAGTTGGATCTTACTTCAGCACTGGCAACGGGACAGCATCCTTCACCACCCCTGAAGATAGCAGGTTAGCTTACGGGGTGCAGGGCAGGCCAGGTGGCCCCAAGCTTTCTCCCCCAACACCTTGCTGCCACCTCCCAGAATCTGCTGCCTGAGGTGACTGCCTCACTTGGCCAAATGGTAGGGCTGGCCCTGACCCAGGTCTCCATGGTCTAAGAGTATTTCTATACCAGCCTAAAATCCCACATTTAAAATGGGGCTTTTGGCTTCTATTTTAAATGCAGGATCACAATGGACTCCCTTTACACACACTTCCTCCCCTCCTGTTCCTCCTCGTTTCCCCCTTATCTGAGTCTTCAATATGTTTCATTATACAGTCACTAGATGGCACTGTGGTGTAGCACCTCTTATTGCAGGTTTTCCTCTTTTCATGAGGGAACTCAAGTGGAACTCAAGCACGGTAATTTGATAGCTCATTATCTTTGATTTTTTAAAAGGTCATTTAGTGTGGGAGATGCCCTGGAGGTTGACAATGTCATCTAAAGCAGGGGTCCCCAACCCCTGGGCCGCGGACCGGTATCAGTCTGTGGCCTGTCAGCAACCGGGCCGCAGGGGTGTGCGGAACCCCCTCACCTTGGGTCCGCGGGGGTCCGCGGGGGGGAGGTGATCCGTCCCTCCCCCCCCAAATCCTGGCCGGCTCTGCTCCACAGTGAGTCTGCAGAGCTGCTGGCTGGCTCTGGCCACTGGCGGACTTCCGGCCACTGGCGGACTTCCGGCCACTGGGACATAAATGGTGTCCGCTATGCGGACGCCATTTGCATCCCTGTTCTAAAGTAATAGGCTAAGTAAATCTTTACGTAGACGATTACTGCAAAGAATAGGGACACAAATGGCATCCGCTATGCGGACGCCATTTGTGTCCCAGCGTCTGGAAGTCCACCAGTGGAACCCCCGCCCCCAGTCCATGGAAAAATTGGACCGGTCCCTGGTGCCAAAAAGGTTGGGGACCGCTGATCTAAAGGACCTGCAAACTTCCATGAGTAACCAATCTCAATAGCAGAATAAAAGCTCCATGTGAAGAAGCTCTAAATATACTATACCACATTGGATCTCAAAAGTTGTATTAGATTAGTACCAGGGACATATCCATCAGTCCAAACTTCCACAGTGAATGGGGCTCCTCAACGTCAACTTCCTATTGCACATGCAGGAGTGCATTGCATTCATTCCATCATTTACTCACTGAAAGGAAGTGGAGCAAACAGATGGACAACAAGGTGACATTATCCCAGGAACTGGTGGCCGTAAGTCTTAGGAAAAGAGAGGCCCCCGTCCTATTCTCTCAACAGTGCTTCATTCACAAAATGAATGAAGCACGTTCTTTGGGTGCCACTAGGACCCTTTTGTAGCAGTGCAGACCTGAGAAACACAGAAGGATCTGCCTTTGTTCATAAGAACATAAGAAGAGCTGTGCTGGATCCCTCTCATCCAGCATTTTGTTCCCACAGTGCCAACCAGGTGGGAAGCCCACGAGGAGGACATGAGTGCAACAGCACCTTCCCATTCATGTTCCCCAGCAACTGGTGTACATAGGCAAACTGCCTCTGATACTGGAGGCATAGAGCCATCAGGACTAGTAGTCACTGATAGCCTTACCATTCATGAACTTGTCTAATCCCCTTTTAAAGCCATCAAGATTGGTGGACATCACTACATCTTTTGGTAGCAAATTCCAGAGTTAACAATGAGCTGTAGGAAGAAGTCCTCCCATTTAGCTTCCTTGGGTGACCCTAGGTTCTAGTAGCATGAGAGAGGGAGGAAAACTTCTCCCTAACCACTTTCTCCACACTATGCATAATTGTATACACTTCTACCTTGTTTCCCCTTACTCACCGTTTTTTCTAAGCTAAGCAGCCCCAAATGTTGTAACCTTTCCCCAAAGGGGAGTTGCTCCAGACCCTTGATCATTTTAGTTGCCCTTTTCTGAGTTGGACTTTTGGACCAATCAGCCCCAGCGTGCTCTCCGCTCTCTGCACTGACCAGCTGCGGTTAAGCAGAAGTCTTTCCCTTTCTTGCTGTCTGAGATTGTTTAAGTGGAGATGCCAGGGATACAGCTTTGGACCTTCTACAAATAAGACACGTGTCCTCTCCCACTGTGCTATGGCTAGCTCCTCCCTTCCATATGGCCCATGAAGACCTTATCTGTCAATTACTAAGGTATTATCACCATAACCTTGCCAACGTGAGATTTCATCAAATCTTTATTCAAAAGGGACTTTGGTTCTGCTCTGAATCTTTATTTAAAGGGGCCTTCTGTTTTATTTTATTGTTTTGCTCTCAGTCGATGGCTTTTGCATTTCATTTGGCATCCTAGCATCCTATACAATGTGGTGAATGGAAGCTTTCTATGCCTGTTGACTGCTGTACACATTTCTCTATCAGATCTGCTCTTCAGCTTCTCCACTGCAAGCCAAACACTCACAATCTTTATCAGCTCTCCTCACATGAAGCTTAGCTACAGGGGCACCTTGTAACCCTGATTGTTAGGACTTCTGTTGTTCCAATGTCTGCTATTTCCTTCTGGGAGACAATCTGCCCTGGGGTTATCAGTGGCTCTTTTGTCTTGGAAATGCTAGCTGTGCCTGTCAGTCCATTTTGCAACAGCAATTGAGTAACCTGATTTCAGAGGGCCTACAAAAAGGCAGTAATTCTTATTATACCTTCAAGCACTTTTCCCATTGTACAACCAGAGTTTGTGACACCTTCCCCCTTCTGAACCACTTAAGAAACAAAGATTGACTAATCTCCCCATAGCCCTGCTGGAGAATTTGGAGAGCATCGGGTTAGGAGTTCATAATGTAGAAAAACAACTCTGTAGTTGTTGCCTCGCCCAAGATGAGGAGTAGAACAAAAGTCCAGGGGGGTGTTCCCATGAGCGATTTACTCTGAGCTGTCTGTGTTTGGAGGTCCTTAGGGATACATGATGTCGTGGCCATCCAGCAGCCACCCCAGAGCTTATTACGGAAAAACCAGATTTCCTGAGACTGCTTAAAGTCCGATTCTTTTCCTTAAGTTGAGTTCTCAATGGTATTGTTGCTGTGTGCCCCAACCCCCGCATTTCCCTTGGGTATGCTAGCCCTGCCCAGGGGTGTGCCCTTCACTGTGACCCCGGTCAAGGCGTGTTTCCTGTCCTTGTGTTTCCCGTCCTTGTGTTTCCCAGCACAAACCAATTAGTGTCTACTCAGAAGTAACCCCCATTGTGGTCAATGAGGCTTGTCCCCTGAATGCACACATCAGAATTTACAGAGATTCCCCCCCCCAATTGAAATAACACATTTTAAAGCACTAATTCCCTAAAGGCTGTAAAGCACTATCTCGAAGCTGCAATTCTCCATTGTTTGGTTTATTGCCATTAGGAAGTAACTACTTCCACCTTTGATCATCTGATCCTGTGCAGCATTGGGTTAGAAAGGCGGCTGGTTTCCCATCCCTTTGTTTCTTGTCCCTGTCTTTGCCAGCACAAGCATATTTGTCTACTCAGAGGTAACCCCCATTATGGTCAATGAGGCTTGTTCCCGAAATGCTCACTCCCAAAGATACGGAGGTTCCTGTGGATCGAAATAATGCATTTAGGAGCCTTAATGTAAAAGCTTCAAAGCTTCTATTGATCGCAACATGGCAGGGAGAACGCTGTGTTCTTTGTTGCTTTAAGGAAGGAAGTAGTGGGGGGGGGAGTAGTGAGGGGGGAGAAGTAGAATGTTCGAGCTTTGGCAGGCTCAAGGCAGAAAGAATGGTATCCTTCTGGATAGGTTGTCTGGGTTAGGAGTTGGAGGCACTGCACTACAGTGGTTCCGCTTCTACTTGGATGGCCGATTCCAGAAGGTGGTGCTGGGGGACTATTGCTCTGTGCCATGGCAATTGTGCCATGGGGTTCCACAGGGCTCTATTTTATCCTCCATGCTGTTTAACATCTACATGAAACCGCTTGGGGAGGTTATCCGGAGGTGTGGGCTGAGGTGCCATCAATATGCGGATGACACCCAGCTCTACCTCTCTTTCTCATCAAAACCAGGTGAGGCAGTGGCTGTTCTGAACCAGTGCCTGGGCACGGTAATGGACTGGATGAGGTCTAATAAACTGAAACTCAATCCAGACAAGACGGAGGTACTGTTAGTGGGTGGTTCGTCTGCCCGGCTAGGTGATATTCAACCTGTTCTGGAGGGGGTTGCACTCCCCCTAAAGGATCAGGTTCGTAGTTTGGGGGTGCTCTTGGATCCAGAACTGTCACTTGAGGCACAGGTGAACTCAGTGGCACGGAGCACTTTTTATCAGCTTAGGCTGGTATACCAACTATGCCCTTATCTGGACAGAGATAGCCTTGCTACAGTTATCCATGCTCTGATCACTTCTCGTCTGGATTACTGCAATGCGTTATACATGGGGCTGCCTTTGAAAACGGTCCAGAAACTTCAGCTGGTCCAAAATAGGGCAGCAAGATTGTTAACAGGGACTGGCCTGCGAGCTCATATTACGCCAGTACTTTTCCAGCTGCACTTGGCTGCCAGTCCATTTCTGGGCCCGATTCAAAGTGCTGGTGTTAACATTCAAAGCCCTTAACGGCTTGGGGCCAGGTTACCTGAAGGATCGCCTCCTCCCATATGTGCCTGCCCGGACCTTAAGATCATCATCAGCGGCCCTTCTCCGTGAGCCCCTGCCAAAGGAAGTGAGACGGGTGGCTACTAGGAGGAGGGCTTTTTCTGTTGTGGCACCCCGGCTCTGGAATGAGCTCCCTAGTGAGGTTCGCCTGGCACCTACATTGTATTCCTTTCGGCGCCAGGTGAAGACCTTTTTATTTTCCCAGGCATTTTAGCATTTTAGCTTTCTAAATTTTTATCTTTGCTGTTTTAAATCTGTATTTTAAACTCCTGCACTGCTGCTAGGTTTTAGTGTGGTTGTATTGTTATATTGTGGTTTTAATGTTCTATATATTTTAAATTGTTTTATTGTGTGTTGTTTGGTTTTAATTTTTGTGAACCGCCCAGAGAGCTTCGGCTATTGGGCGGTATAGAAATGAAATAAATAAATAAATAAATAAGAAGACTTTGTTCTTGTAATGATTGTTGCTTCAAGGGAGTAAGTAATGTGGGGGGAGAGAGAGAAGGAGAATGATTTTATCAAAGGAGAAAGGGGGGGAGTCTAGATGGGGTGGGTAAACCTCTCTTAATGGTTGAGCAGCCCCTGCCAGTCAGATGACTTCACTCCAACCACACACCACCACCCGGAAGTATGTTCTGTGAAGTGACTTCTATGGTGCACCCGTTCGTGGAGCCCTGTGCAGACCGAAGCCGATTCCTAGGAAAATCCGGGTAAGCCACTATTCCCTTCTCCTTCCATTGTCGTGGAGAAACCCTGGGAATGCTCATGAACTGGTCCCATGATCAGATTATTTGACCACAGTAGAGGGTCATTGCCACCTTTATATGTCTAGAATTACAATGGCCAGGCAAGGCTGCGGTGGATAAAATCAAGGTAGCCCAAAAGGCTGTCAAGGAAGGGACCGGAGGGCATCAGACCAATTTCTTAACCAAAGGGAGGAGCCTCCTCACACCCCTCCCTCCCCTGCTTCTCTCTCTCAGCACTCATAATCCAGACCGCCAAGAGCATAAGCAAAGAGCAGGCTTGAACCTGAAGTACCCAGCATCAAGATTCTCGCTCAACAGGTGCCTCCAGAAGACTTAAACCAGCCTTCCCCAACCCAGTGCCCTCCAGATGTGTTGGATTACAACACCCGACACATCCAGCCACGTGGCTGTTAGCTTGCTGGCTAGGGAAATGGCAATAGTAGTCCAACACATCTGCAGGGCACCAGCTTGGGGAAGGCTAAATAAACTAAGCTACACAGTAAACAATTAAACAACATTTCAGGCTCATTTGCCAGTTTTAATCAGTGCATCTGCACAAAGTCAGGGCATGCTTATTTATTTCCGAGGCTATTTTGGTTCTGCTGTGTTACTCTAAGATGGAATAGAAAGGGAAAACAACACTGAAGAGAAGCTTTCCTTCTACCTATGTATTACATGGGAAGCTCTTACACATTCTCCAATATACACCAAAAGGCATTTATATTGAGGTTTTGGTAATATGTAAATATACTGAAATGCAATAGTTCAAAGGTAAATGATTATTACTTAACTAAAGTGCCTTTAATTGGTTAACAGCCTGAGTTTATACAGAGGCCAACCCTTCTGCGGTCCAGGAGGGGGCATCCGCCATCCACCGTTTGAAGTGGATTTTTTGCTTGACTGCATTCGCGTTGAGAACGAACAGAAGTCGATGGATTAGAAGCAGAAGCTGATAGGCAAGAAAAAGGTCTGCTGTGAACAGAGTACAGAAAGTCCAGAGCTTTGATTATTTTGATAGCACAAAGTGTTCCTCTTCTACGGAATACATTGGTACCATTCAGTATGTGGGCAGTAGCCAAACGCATGAACTGTTTTCCACTAAAAAGAATGATTGGATGCTCTGTTCGGAGCAGGGCCGGCCCAAGACAGTTTGCTGCCTGAGGTGAGGAAGAAGATTCAAAAACCAGCTGGACTGGTAGGTGAATTTGTCTTCAGCCTGGGATGACAGGACAGCATTCTCCATCGCACCTGAAGGCAGCAGTGTAGATTTGGGGGTGCAGAGCAGGCCTCAAGGCACACAGGTCTCTCCTCCAGCACCTCGCTGCCACCTCCCAGCATCTGCCACCTGACTGCTTCACTTTCTCTCATGGTAGGACGGCCCTGGTTCTGAGGGCTGGCAAGTATTGGGCGGGGGATGTGCGCACATGTGTGCACAGAAGGATATTCTAGTGGTCTTCCTTCACAATGAGCTGCAAAGCCTGATGGAAGGAGTTGTCAAGGCTGGGCTGGCGCAGCCATCTGGAGACATCAGGGGCTGGGAACAGGGAGCCAGGACGGACAGTAAATCAGAAGACAGGGCTGGAGCACAAGCCAGGTGTCGATACTGAAGAGCGGCCTTCTCCAACCCAGTGCCCTCCAGCTATGTTGGACTACGACTCAAGTCTCCAGGCAACTATGCTGGCTAGGGGATGATGGGAGTTATAGTACAACACATCTGAAGGGTACCAAGTTGGGGAAGGTTGCTGTAAAGCAATTAGGATCAGAGGGGGAAATGTAAGACAGGGCTGGAGAACAAACCGGAAATTGAGACCAGGGCCAGCCCTACCACTAGGCAGAGCAAGATAACTGCTCCAGGCACCAGATGACGCGGCTGGGGGAGAGTGGCAGGCCTCTAGCTGTTCCTCATGAAATCTCCAGCTCTTTCCCTCTATTGGAGGATCAAGCTCTACGTCCACACAACCTGTCTTAGGGCACAATCCTATACAGGTTTAGACAAAGGTTTAGTCCTACAACTCCCAGCATGCCCCAGCCAGCCCTTAGAGACCCCAAAGCAGCCTTCGCCCTCAGGTGTGGTGGAGGATGCTATCCCACCACCAGCACTGAAGTAAGATTCAACTGCCAGTCCAGTCAGCTCCTGTGCATGGACCGGGGAGGGAGGCAGCCTGAAAGGCTGTAGTTACTTTGCTCGCCATATGGGCCAGTGGTCAGCAGTTCCTGACAGGAGCATGGCCTGGGAGTTTTATAGCAGGTAGTAGCACTGGATTGGCTCTTGGGGTCACTTGATTCCTGAGACCAGGGGAACGCTGGTCTAGGATACCAACTCAAACTTCTGACAGTTTTTCTCCACTCTGCTCTGGCAAACAGCCCTGGTGGAGCAGGGAGCGAGTGTCTAATCCTCCAGAGTCCTACTCTGAGAGCATTTCTATACGAGCGACTTATTGCACACTCGTGACTGGCCACTCGTTGGAAGTTTGAGGATCCTTTACATGATGTTGTCAATCTCCAGGACGTGTCCCATGCTTTCCCTCCTTTATTCCACTTTCAGAAAGATCGGAGATGAAGCGACAAGAGACGTTATTCCGTGCTATTGGCTGTGTGTAATGACAGCAAAGCACTATTATCACAGTGCCATCTAGTGGCTGCAAAATGAAACGCATAAAAACATATAGAACTCACCGAGGAAGGACTTTACAGATTCAAACCACGTGTCTGCCCATGTGAAGGAGCCGGTTGTAATCCCACAAATAATCCAGAAGCAGAAAGTCCCAGTAAGGATGCGGGATTTCAGGCTCATGTGATGAACCTCTGAGTCCAGCAGCTCTGACATGCATTTTGTTTGAGTTGACCTATGAAACGAATGTTCTGTTTGTGGTGATTAAGTTTCAAAGCTACTGTCAAAGCTGCACAGCTGCAATGGCCAGCTGAAATGCTGGTAACACTACTCTCTGTGGTCAAACGAGATGAGAGAGAAGGAGAGTAGGGCCATTCCACCAGGCCTCCTGAAATAACTGCTTTTCCTCTTCCCTCCCCATTCCTGTTTCCTTGTATATTGTGTTTGTTTTAGATTGTAAACCTGCATGCAGGGATTGTCTTGTTTAATTGAGTAATTATATGTAAGCCTCTCTGGAAGCCTTTTTGGCTGAGGAGCAGCATAAAAATACTTCAAATAAATAAATAAACTTTAGAATGTAAGCTCCCCCTGGGCAGAGAACAATGTTTGCCAATGCTGTAAAAGCACTGTGTATATTGACACCATTGGATAAATTAATGCTAACAGTGATACTAAAAATAACAACAAGTTAACCATCTCAGAGGTGGCTCATCATTCCAGCACCCTTGGCAACTCCCACGGGGCAGCAGAATGATAATATATCAGGCTGCATTGCTATTGCTGTCTTTGTATATGCTTGATCCTGTTTTATCATTGCTATGGACACCATCCTTTCACCTTGGCTCTAGGATGAACTGAAAAAATAGGCACAGGAAGTTTGTGTCCAGGTGCTCATGCCTTTCCCGGAACACTCGGTTCCCTACTGTATAGAGGGTAGCCACGAGATTGCTGAGAGACAGTGTTGGGGAAGCCATCTGGGCCTACTTCAAGACGACTGACATTCACATTAACCTCTTCAGTAGGTATAGCCAAGCCTCTTTGCCGTCTGTGATTCTAAGGCGAGGAATTGATTGAGCACTATTAATTTATTCACAATATTTATAGACTGCTGTTCAGACAGTGGTTTACAACAATATAAAAAGACAAATATAAACAATCCATCCTCATAAAAACCCATACTGTTAAACCAATAAAACCAAAATCTGTTAAGCTGCATAAAAGCAACAGTAAGGAATTCCTCCCTGAATCATTTCTTTTGCTCTCTCTCGCTTGGCCACCCTTTCTGGTTGTGGAGATAATGCCTGAAAACACACAAGGTGTATCTGCACAAGGCCCTAGCTGACAGTGAATTCCTCTCAGGATAACCAGATGCAAAGGAAGACTTCTCTTCAGCACCTTTGCTACATATAATCTTCCTCCTTTTCATGAGTCAGAAGTGTAATGCAGCTGCCAAAACAGCTAATACAATCTTAAGCTGTATCAACAGAAGAAACATAGTGTCTAGATAACAAGAAATCAGAGTTCCACTCTATTCTGTGCTGGTCAGGTCACATCTGGAGTACTGTGTCTACCTGTGGGTGCCACATTTTATGGATGTTGACAAACTGGAGTGTGTCCAGTGGGGGGCAAGCAGGATGGCGAGGGGTCTAGAAAACAAGTCCTATGAAGAACAGTTGAAAGAGCTGGATATGTTTAGGGGTCCTTCACACAGAGCTTTTATCCTGCGATTGAGATTGCTCTTTCACGGGTTTGTGGGCTGTTTACATGGCCCCATGATCATTCAAGGCGTCTCCTGCACTAAATGCCCTTTGTTCCATTTTTAAATAGATTACAGCTAATGACTATCAAATTACCCCCTTGTGTTCCGCTTCAGTTTCCTCTGTGAAAGAGTAAAAGCAGCAAGAAGAGGAGTGAGATTAATGAAAGATAATGGAAGACTCAAATATGGAGAGAAGGAGGGGGAAGGGGAGGGGGAAAGGAAGCACATGAAAAAGAGAGTCTGTTGTGATCCTGCATTTAAAACGGAAGCAGAAAGCCCTGTTTTAAATGCAGGATTTTAGGCTAGTGTAGAGATGCCCCTAGTCTGGAGGAGAGAAGATATCTGAAGGGCTGGAGTGATGCCATCTGGTCCCCATATGCCAGTTCCAGAGATTAAAAGAGGGATATACATGACAACATCTTTGATGATGGTACCTGACCGTGTCTGGGGGCAGGGCAGTGTCTGCCATTTTGAGTGTTGTAACATGGAAGAGACTTTGCTCTACACTATACGCTCATTGTCTAAGGCCCTCCTCCAGGGGCCTCCTCCAAGGGAGGCTTGGAGCGTGGCACCAAGGGAGAGGGCCTTCTTGGTGGCAGCCCCCAATTATGGAATAAACTCCCCAGCAAGGCCCACTTGATGCCAGCATTGTTATCTTTTCGGCACCAAGTTAAGATCTTCCTTTACTCCCAGGCATTTGGCAGCATATGATAATCAGGTCATGGGATATTGTGTACGTGTGTGTGTGTGTGTGTGTGTGTGTATGTGTGCTCTGTTTATATGTTTAGCTACAAACTGTTTTTACATTATGCATAATACAGTATTTTAAAGGTTAAAATCTTTGTAAACTGCTCAGAGAGCTTTGGCTATTGGCCAGCATAGAAATGTAATAAATGAAATGACTTGGCCCACTACCGTTCTCTCCCTTGTCAAAAGTGACCCTTCCAGCAAAAGTAGTTGCTAACCAGCATGCTCACAGGAGAGAGAACCTCAGAAGGTGCAGCAGGAAATAAAATGTTTAATTAAACATTCCACCTCTGTGCTTGGCTAGCAAAACCAGAGGCTGTAGCTCATGGTAGAACACCTACTTTGCATGCAAAAGGTCCCAGGTTCGATCCCCGGCTTCTCCAGGTAGGGCTAGGAAAGCCTCCTGCCTGAAACCCCGGAGAGCCACTGCTGCCAGTCAGTGTCAACAATAGTGGGCTAGATGGACCAATGGCCTCACTCAGGAGCACAGGAAGCTGCCTTATACTGTGAGTTAGATTGGCCAAAATTCACTCTTCTAGTCTGCCACTAAGGGTACAAGAGACCTGTGTTCCTTTGGATGGCAACCTCTTGTCATCCAGCACAGCTGTCAGATATGAGCTGTCAGATAAATGTAGCTGTCAGATAAATTTTTGAGAAACACCCAGAGAGCTTCAGCTATTGGGTGGTATAGAAATGAAGTGAATGAATGAATGAAAGAAAGAAAGAAAGAAAGAAAGAAAGAAAGAAAGAAAGAAAAGCAAATGTTCCGTCCACAACCACATGGGTTACTTGCACCCCATGTACACAAGTACAGATGGCCCTCTTTTTATGGGCAGAGGCTCTGCGCTTTGAACATGCATGCCGGACAGAAATCAAAAGGTGCTGTTCTTCTCCTCACTGCACCTGTTAAATTTCTACCTGTCATATGCAGTTTTTTAAAAATATCACCTCTGTGCTAGGGGGGCAAACCCAGGGGAAGGGAGATATAAAACACGACAGGTGCTCCAAATACTGCACATATTTCACTCAGTAGCTATAAACATAACTCTGTTTAATTCTGACTATATTTAGCCTGCCCCATTACAAGGATAAATGCCTTTCTACTTCTGTTCAAACAGATGAAATAAGGACAGGGAAGGTGCCAGTAGGAGTCAAGGGATGGCTGGTGGAGAGTCATATTTTTTTTAATTACTAGATTTCATTCTTTGACTTCGATAGCCCAGAAAAGTCACCTCGTAGAAAACAAGCCCAGAATATTCATTTCCTAAAAATACGCATTGTTTTTAAAATCTGCTTTTTATATGCCAAACTAGCAGTTGTGTTAACTTTATAACCGCACCATCCCTGCTATACTTTCCCTTTTGCTGCCAAAAAAAAAAAAAAAAAAAGGAAAGCGAGAAAAAATAAGGTGAAGTTTGAAAAGAACAAAACGAATCAAAGATCGGGATCAAAATCAGGCAGACAAGTTTGTGGCTACTGAGCAGATTGGGATAACGTGCATATTCTTCTGCTCAGAATTTGAGCTTTCCTGGCACTGAACCTACCTCGCAGGGAGGAGGAAGCAGCTGTGCATCAAGAGTCATATTCTCAAGAGCAGGTCAGACATGAAAACACACAACTAATACTAGGAATAACTCTCCCCACCTTGTTCTGTGACACTTGGAACCATGATAACCCACAGCGACAGAGTACCCACCTCTTTTCTCATTCCAGAGAGTAGGCATGACCTGGAAGCTTTTAGAGCAGGGGTGTTGAACCTCTTTCAGCCTGAGGGCCAAATTCCATCTCTGAAAAGCTCTTGGGGGCCACATTACAGTGGTGGGAGGGGCCAGAGGCAAAGGATAGGGCCAAAGATACCAGCATACTGTAGTTTAAAGCTCTTACTGACAGGAACTAAGGCTTAGGAGGGGCATTTCAATGTTTTAGAATGGGGGGAAAACTGCACAAAAGCCAGGAAACCGCCAAAAAAGCTCTGGTTGGGGGGAAAGGGCATGACCATCTGGGACACCCCAGAGGGCTGGGTTGGGACCAATGGCCTGAAATTCTGCACCCCAGTTTTAGAGGAAGTCATATCTTATCACATGATCTGTGACCTATTGCTGTTCTCTGCTGGTATTTATTCATTTGTCATAGCGGTAGCTCACCTCAGGATGATGTACATGGCGATTATCCCATTTCCTCCCTCAAAACAACCCTGTAAGGTGGGGTTAGGCTGAAAGATTGTGACTAGCCTAAGGTCACCCAGCGAGCTCCGTGGCTGTGTGTGTGTGTGGGGAGGGGGTGGAGGTTCTAACTCAGAGGTCTCTAAAAGACTATTTTGCTTACTAACATTTTATCGAGTCCACAAAAACTTATGCCATAATAGATTTGTTGGTTTTTAAGGTGCCACAATAGTCTTTGTTGTTTTTATCACTCACTCACTCACTCACTCACTCACTTATTTATTCATTTAATTTCTAATCTGCCCAGTAACTAATGTTCTCTGTGCGGATTACAAACAGTTACTACTCTAAGGGCACAATCCTATACAGGTTTCGACAGAAAAACGTCCTAGACTCCCAGCATTCCCCAGCCAACATGGCTGACTGGGGAATGCTGGGAGTTGTAGGGCTTTTTTCTGTCGAAACCGGCATAGGTTTGTGCCTTAGTTCTGTGCTTCTGCCAGAGGCTGATGGTGGCATATATCGGCTGAACCCTCAGCCTGACACAGGCCTTTAGCCAGGGGTGCCTGCCCTCCTAAATTTCCTCTGCCCCCCATTGTTTTACAAACAAATAACTAAAAAATAGTTTACAACTTTGTCTTTAAAAGGCCTGCAAAGCTAATGAACTGCCCCCCCTCCCCCCGCTGCCCTGGTCCAGAACCTTTGGGCTGGCTTGACACTCTTTAGGCTCACATCAGGCTCGGATATCCGCACATTTATATAGAGAATCAGGGGGTTAGGCTGGCTACTTAGGAATCGCCAAAAAAGAGGCAGGCACCGAAGTCATCTGGTCACAGTCTTCCGCAGGATGGCGAGATGTACTGCATTTCTATTTAAATTGTAATAATCAGATCTAAATATGCGCCTATAACTATAAATTAGCATATGCAAATGTTATGCAAATTGCTGTCCTCTTTTTTGGGCGGGTGATGCATTTCCTCTGGGCGATTCATAAGCGGCCACATTAGTTGCAGCAAAAACAACAGCCCTGTGGCACCTTAAAGCCTAACAAATGTATTGTGGCATAAGCTTTCCTATGGGCCATACGCATACACAACGCACGGTCCAGCGAAAAGGGGAAAAGATCCCATCCGAGTGTGTGTGTGAGTGTGTGCGCGTCTGAGAGGGAGGGAGAGAGAGAGAGAGAGTGACTCTCAATTGGCAAAGAATTGGCAATGCAAGATGAAGAGTGTACCATCTAGTCTGGCTCTGCTTGAGTGGGCCACTCGCCTCGTTCCTTCCATGCAGATGGGGAGAGGTCACAGCCCTTTTTAGGTGCTTGCATTGATTCCTGAGCCTGCCTTGGCCTATTCAACAAGGCGTTTCTATTGCTGCCTTTGTTCCCTCGTTCCGCCCAGCCGTTCCGTTCCGCCCAGCCGTTCAGCCGGGGTGTAGAGATATTTCCCTTTGATTCTTTTCCCAAGCCAGAACCCCTTTCTCTGAGCTGTTCCCTGACCTCTGCTTGCCTTTGTCGTGAGGAATGAGCCCTTGAACAAACGTGCCAGATCATCTGCATCTACTACCATCAATCAGCTCTCTCCTAATGGATGGAGAAACCCCCAGTTTTCCTACCGAAAACATCTTGAGGCGCATACCATCCGTTGGCTGCCAGACAAGGCCACTTTGAGTAGCAAAAGAGCCACCCAGAATCCCACACAATGGCCTGACCTGTCATCCCATCAGGGCTGACATACCCGGTCTTTGGGGGCTTTGCCTCCCTTCTCGATTGGCATAGGCCAGCAGCTTTACTCTGATCCTTTTGGCCCCAGACGATGGGCAGTTTTTCAATTCTTTTTCCATCCGAGGGATAATCCCTTTTGTTATCCTTAGACCCACTCCTCATTCCAGCCCCTTCGCTTTGTTCGACATTCAAGCAGCGCATGAGTAATCATCTGAGCACTCTTCCTATCCACCTCCAAGAACAGTGCTCTCTCTTAAGGCTAATGTAACCCTACTGAACGTTGGGCCATGGGAAATGCTATTTAAAGGGTGCCAGGACGACACTAAGGAGGCAACAAAGTGGAGAGGCAGTCCTCGCCCTTGGGGCCTTTCCTGTCTTCCTGTGATGGTAGATATCAAGATATTCAACTCAAGCTAAAATTGGAGAAGTTAAAGACCAAAAAAGCAAGCCTGTAGCGACACAAGGCTTGGCCATGCTGGAACTTACTTTCAGTGCTGAGACTAGGCCCTGGGATATCTGGACAGGAAAGAGGTGACTTCGAGCACGTGCAGAGTGCCTCTCCTGAATAGTCACAATCATCTTCCACGTCTCTGGGATTAGGGAGGAAGTAAAGAAGACCCTGATGCTGGGAAAGACGGAAGGCAAAAGGAGAAGGGGACGGCAGAGGATGAGATGGCTAGATAGCATCACGGATGCAATGAATATGAACTTGAGCACGCTCCGGGAGAGAGCGCAGGACAGGAAGGCCTGGCGTGCTCTGGTCCATGGGGTCACGAAGAGTCGGACACGACTGAACGACTGAACAACAACAAATGCGAAGAGAAAACTCCCTGGAAAAGACCCTGATGCTGGGAAAGACTGAAGGCAAAAGGAGAAGGGGACAGCAGAGGATGAGATGGCTAGATAGCATCACTGATGCAATGAATATGGACTTGAGCACACTCCGGGAGAGAGCGCAGGACAGGAAGGCCTGGCGTGCTATGGTCCATGGGGTCACAAAGAGTCGGACACGACTGAACGACTGAACAACAACAAATGTGAAGAGAAAACTCCCTGGAAAAGACCCTGATGCTGGGAAAGACTGAAGGCAAAAGGAGAAGGGGACGGCAGAGGATGAGATGGCTAGATAGCATCACGGATGCAATGAATATGAACTTGAGCACGCTCTGGGAGAGAGCGCAGGACAGGAAGGCCTGGCGTGCTATGGTCCATGGGGTCACGAAGAGTCGGACACGACTGAACGACTGAACAACAACAAAAGAAGGTAGGAATGATGAATGACTGCTATGAAATGATGGAGAATGGACACCACAGTGGCCAACTGGAATTCTGTATAAAGCAATGAATTCAGGAACGTCCTGTGGCTAAAGGCACGCAAGCAGGGCTGGGGGCGGCAGGAGGTGGGGGCATAGCTAAAGGACTGAGCACATGGAAGGTCTCAAGTTCAATATGCAGCATTTCCAGGGAGGGCTGGCGTGAAGGGTAGGCATGGTCAGGCACTTGCCAAGGGCCCACATCCCAGCCTGGGCCCACCGACACGACTCCCCTGGAATAGTTCCTCCTCTTCACCTGTGCAACCTGCTTGTTCACCTGCCTCTCAGGCTGGCCCAGACCATGTTGGTGGCAAGGAGCAGCAGGAGATGCCTTGGCCAACTTGCTCACTGGTTGCCAAACAAGCAAATGGTGGCAAGTGATGAGAAAGAGGATGAGAAGCAAGAGCAGCTGGTGACAATGGTGGTGAGGAGGTCAACTCACTGAGGAAAGGGTCCAAGGATCCTCCAGAACCTGAGGCCAGCACTGATTCCAAGTAGCAGGATTGGGAAAGACTCTTCACCCAAGACCCCCAGAAAGCTGCCACTATCCAGTGCAAGCAACCCTGGGCCAGATGACCAACCCACCATAATGCAGCAGCATCTGCCAAGCATGACTGATCAGGGGCGGCTGGAAGCCATCAATGATTGGCAGAATACACCATTCCCTTTCCCCTGTGCCACTCACAGGGTCAACTGACCAATGATTAACTCACCTAGGTCCAGCATCGGCTGGCTCACTTGATTTGTTGCTGTACATGGACCACTATCCAGGCTCTGCCCGTTCCATGATTAAATGCAGCACAGGTGTGCAGGACAAAGTACAGGGCAGAGAATGTAGCATCCTGTGGATTTAATTTTTTATTTTAAGAAAGCAAGTTTCCAGCCCTTCTGGGGTGTTTGAACATGTGTGTGTGATGCCTGGTGAAACGACAGAAGATGGTCGAGTAGGGCTTCAGTGGAAAAAGTACAGCGCTTTAGCGGCTTGCTTAGCCTTCTACCCATCTTTATAAGTAACGGAGTGGGTGGAATTAGGCAGACGTAAGAAAATGTGCCCAATTTGTTTTATCTTCACCAGCCATGGAAATAAATTCATAGGAGTTGGTAGCCCGCAAAAACTTTTACTAGCTTACCTATCTATGGATATATCAGCTAGTCATTTATGGCTTAGCGACCACATGACACCAATATTAAAAGAGTGAATCTGGTTTCCAATGCAGTTCCAGGGCTGAATTCAGTGCTGGTTTTGACCTCCAAAGCCAGAAAAGGCCCAGGCAACTGTCCAAAGATGCCAACCCTCCAAGTTGATGCAAGATGTTGATTTATTAGAGTTTTGTTTTTAAAAAGGCAGAGTATACACAATGTAGCTCTCATTCTCACCTTCTCAGATGGTGTGAAAGAGCAGAGCTCTGCCTGCGTTTTAATTTAATTATAGATTATGTTATGTCCACATCCTGGCCTCAGCAGTCATGTCCCCCTCTCCCAGTGCTTAATGAGCCCTTGAGCATACAAATGACTTGTCCCCATTTCAAAGCCATGACTGAAGCTTCCTGATTTACCACCCACAGAAAAGGACCAGGCTTTCTCTCCATCCACAGCCATAAAAAATAACACTACCACCCAGGGACTATAAATCGAACCTGCTGCTCGGGACCATTGTACAGGATCTTGTTTGCACGGCTTGGGTAGGAATTGTTTAAAAAAAAAAGGGAGGGGGGTCTCTTGTCACAAGGTCAGGTTCACATTTTTCCCCCATCCCTTGCATGTTCTCCAGTTTCTAGCACACAATTTGGACTCACAGCAACTGGAGTGTTCATTGCTCCACTCACCCCCCCCCCCCCGTTTGCTTTTTATGAGCATCTCAAAGAATAAGCCCTTTGTTGGGTTTCTGTAGGCCTGCACTGGGTTAAGTCAAAGGGTTAAGTGAACACAACAGCACATTAATGGGGGCTGGATTAAGACATTCCAGTACTCCAAACCTGCGTGAAACACAAGATTGGAGGGAAGGGGGGAGGAGGTGGCGAAGCTGTTGAGTCTTAAGAGTCAGAAAGCATGGCCTTTAATCCAATGCAGAAAGGGACAGTAGCTTGGCCTGGTGGGAGAGCACACGCTCCACATGCAGGTTCAGTCCCTGGGATCTCCACTTGAAAGGTAGAGAGGGAGGAGAAATTCATTTGGTTCGTATTTTTAATATGAACCATTTCTCCAAATATTGCGACGCAGCTGTCCTATCCAACAAATGTGTACAAAAATGCATGCTTTGGGGGAAATTGCTTGCAAAAATGTGTGTATTATTAGGGGAAATTGCATGCCCCCCCCATATGTATGTTAGAGGAAATTGAGCACCAAAATGTATACACATTTTCATGTGAGCAAAAATGTGCAAGAATATTTGTGCGGACTTCTGACAGTCCCCGTAGCCACGCCCCCAAGGAGAGTCCAAAATTCTGGACTCGATCTGCCTCAACCAATCAGTTCTCAGAGTTTTCATCTGCTAGAGGAGCACGTCATTTGGAAAGCTAATGGGTCTTAATTGCCCATTCAAGACCCAGACCAAGACCCCACACCCACCCAATATTGTATATTACAACAAGGGACAATATGTGGTTGCTAGGAAAATTAGTTCCCCACCAGCTACTGTGAGAATGCAGCTAAGCTCAGAGGGAACAGAAGTCTGAGCGGGGCAGCTGTTGATGTCAGCATCCCACTAACAAAAAGATACCTGCACTGCGCCCCTGCAAGCCCTGGCTCCACTACACCACTGGGGGCCCTGTTTGGGCCAAAAGGCAGGTGATAAATATTTTAATAAATAAAACATTTACTCAGCAGCAAATCCCACTGTGCTCAATGGTGCTTCTGCTCAGACTTCAGTGTGCAGCAGCGCTGAAAGCAGCATGAAAAAGCAGAAGCAACTGAATGCTCTTCCCCAACCCCATTTCCCTATTTCATCTTCCACCAATCCATCTTTGAGGCGACTCTCTCCAACACAGCAGGGCTGGTGGGAAGTCTGCTTTTCTACACCAGACCCAGCTCCTCCAAATACATTCTAGAATGGCACGCAGAAGGAGCGGGAGGTGCTTCTACTCCCACAATGGACACATTACATTTGAGGAGAGGAGAGGCAATGATCTGTAGTGCCTCCCCCCGCCTGCACCATCTTGAGCCGGAGAAGCCAGCTCCTGTTTTGACACCCCCCCCCGCCCCAAACACACTCCTATTGCTAGGGTTTCTGGGGGTCTGGACATCCAAGGGGCAGAGCATGTGAGGTAATGGGTGGTGCATGGAAGACGGCAGAGGATTGTATGGCAGAATCAGTCACTGTTGCCTTGGGGCAGAGCCTGATGGACTGGTGTGGGAATAAGCAAATGCTCCTTCCCTCAGAGCTCCCCCCCACACATGTCAGATCAAAAACCTGGCAACTTGGCAGCCCTCTCCATTGCCCTTCCCCTTCAATCCTGGAGTTGCTCGGAGGAAAGGGAAGGCCCTTCTTGCATCCTGGAGTCCCTGTCAGTGGTGTCCAGTTTTCTGCAGTGTTGCCTCCATGTGTACCATTTTGCAATCAGAACAAAAAACGCAATCCAAGAAAAGATACAAAGCTGACTGATGTATGTAATAATTTGCCTATTTTCAGTTTTTCTATATGGGGGAAAAAGCACAAGACCAGTGATTTTTTTTGCATTTTAATGTAAATTAATATTAATAGATTCACAGTCTTCTTTCTGTGCAGACATATACAAACAGGAAAACATGTGACCTTTATATGTACAACATAATTAAGTTATTTTAATTAAGCTCTTTATATATACAAATATATAGATATATAAAACCCAGCAACACCACAAGATGCTTTCTACATTAGCCGTGTCTGATTTACAGAAGAAAACAGTACAAGGTTGTGTTTGGAAGGACATGCCACTGGTGTAATATACACCAAGCCGCACCATCTGGGTCCATAAGATTTTTTTTTAAAAATACAAGCACAAATACCTCCACCCTTAACAGTACTGCAAAGACTTGCACCACATTCCGTGCTGACAGTACCAGGTTAGTGGCAGGTGGCGCACACCCAAAGAATGTCATGGCTCAAAGGCATTTTGCAAACTGATTCCAGTAGAAGACACACCTGGTTTGGCGCCTATTCCAAGAGGCACCTTCCTGCAGTACCAAATACTGCCCTGGCATGTACACAGGGCTGGTGCTCCATGGATCCCACATAAGGCACAACGTATACCAGTATTTGCTCTCCAGAGCAGTCTGGAAGGACGTCATAGAGCACTCCCCTCAGGGGAGCAAGTCAGCTTCTCTCCTGCACAGTGGACGCCATGGCAGCCCCATCCCATTTTCTAAGGATCCCAGTGTGTAAACAGTAAACGAAGGCAAGCCGGGGTCAGACAATGCTGGCCAGCTCTGTGGAGTCCGACTCCGTGCTACTGTTACTCTCTTCGTCTCTGTGGAAGAGGAGGCATGGAGAGGTAAGTAAAATTTAAATTTAAAAAACCCTTTATCCTCTGCCACACACACATAGACACACACACACACACACACCCTGTAGGAGACAAACCGTCCATTCAGCCCAAGCTCGGAGTTTCCAAACAGGAACTACCTCAGAGGTTTTGCTGCTTGAGGCAGAAGTGCCTCATCTAAGATGGTGTGCCTGAGACATCGGCAACTCCAGGATGCCAGTGTCATCTTGAAGGTTCTCCATTAGCTACCAGAGGCAGTGGGGTGGGGTGGGGTGGGGGGAGAGTATGTATATGTAAAAAACGCGGGACCCCTTTTTGTGAAATATTTCAGCCCTGCTGAGAAGGGGCCTCTTGAGCTATGTGAATAAGGCAAAAAGTGTTCACATCCTTTAGAATGAAAACTGCCCACATTTTTAATAGGGCAGCACTGTTCTTTTGAAGACCTCCCTCTAACATTAATAGAACCTTTCACTGTCCACCCCCTCCACTTGCCCACAAACCTCATAAATGACTGACACAGCCCTTTAAATCATTTTTTTTAAATGCTCAGCTTGGGCCTGCAACAACTTCATTCTTATTCTGAAGTTGTTATCCAGCAAAAAACTGAGTCAGCACTTTAAAAAAAATCTGGCTTTCCGGGCAGGTTCAAACTGCTGGGAGAGGCGGAGAGAAACTGGGCCATCAAAAGGCTCTGGTATCATGACCAATATAGATGATATACACCCCCCTTCCCTCACCGCCCCCTCACAGATACTATGGCTGCATTCAGCCCCCTAAGTAGCCTTGCTAGGGAAGAGCCCAACCTTCCCTGCCCCACACTGGGAAGCAAGATGTCACAGGGAGGGGTGAGAAGGGCCACAGAAGACAGCCAGGATGGTGGCCCAATGTGTTTCACAGGCCACCAGCTGGCCATCCCTGGACTAGATCACTTTCGGAATAACCAGGTGATCACGATGATCTCCGAGCAAAAAGACTGCTGATGCAATTCTAAACAGTTAGGAAGCCCATCAAATGAAGAGGTCTGAAATTAGGGAAGGGTGAGAATTTCGTTTCAGTTCCGTTTTTATAAGAAGCTACCAAAATTCACAAAGTTCTTTCTCTCCCAAATTTGAAGAGCTTGAGATTTTTTTTAAAAAATCAGATGTGGGAGAAAGCAAAACTGAGAAATTTGCCCATGCCTTGCTGAAACAGATCAGGGAGCCAAGCAGAGACTTGTCTGTGCAAAGCCAATGTACAGCATCACTCAGCATCTTATATATAGCCTTCTGCAGAATGCTACGTCAGTGAACAGGACACTCATTTGTCCCAGAGCCATCAAGCACCTGCCCTATTTTAAGTTTTAGCAATAAAACTAAAGGGTCATCTGGAGCAGGAGCCCTGAAGCTCCACCTGCCTTGCAGGATCTGAACCTGCTTCCACACAATGGGGATTCTAAATAAAGTGCTCTCTCTTCTGGGGAGCTTTACTTGGTTCATCAGAACAAAACATGCAATTACACCCCATCCTTAATTGCAGCTTCAACAAACACAGACTATGGATACAGGATGCTAGATCCTTTGCCACCCATCCTTCCCTGGAGGCCCTCCCATGCCCAGTCCCAAAAACTGTGGCGATGGATCCTGATCCAATTCCATTCCTGCACCTTCCAGTTCGGTTGGCAGCCCATATAAGGAGAGGCCCTGACAGCATTCCCGGTCTGCCAGTTACTCGTCTCGACTGCAATATCACCATGCTTCCCCCCGTTGCAACTGCCAGCAGCAGGGCTCTCACCTCAAGTCCTGCAGGGCTTTCTTGTTTTTCCTCCGCCTGTCCTCATCAATGGGGTACAACTTAAAGAGGAGCAGGCCAAGGATGATCAAAACCACAGGAGCAGCCGAGACCAGCATCTTCAATGTGAAGTTGACCTCCTCCGGCTGGGAGCAGCCCCGGGTCTTGTATCCGGCAAAGCTGTGACAAACAGGAACAGAATTACATACTGGCCAAGTAGATTTTCTAGCAGCCAGGGTTTCAGAGCCTTACGTAGCAACTTACCACTTCACGGGGTTAACAAAATTAGAATAAATTATGCGAAGTAAGAGCAATTATGCAAGTTAGCTCAAAGCACAAAAAAAATATACAGGCCGCAGAACCCGGGCATTTATTTTTAGCCTGGTGAATTATGTCAGTATTCCCATTTTGGAGACAGTGAACTGAAACTGAGAGGTGACAAACTGCCCTAGACAGCTCACAAGCAAGTGGAATTTATGACAATATAGCACCTTGCATTTCGGGCTCCCCCTGCCCCAGGCCCACATTCTACCTCACAAGCTCTTTCTGTATCAGCTGATCAGCAGATTCATCAGCAGAGTCTTTTCTTCTTAGAAGCACAAATAATTCAAGATCCAAACCCCCAAAGTGGCTTGAATATTCTTTCTGCTAATAAATGCTAATAGCCCTGGAGGTAGGTGGTAGGGAGACTTACTCTAAACTGAGTGTGGAGATCCCCAAAGACACCCCAGAGGCAAACTTGGTGAAGAAGACATAGAAGGAGAAGAAAATTGCTTCATGGCCATTGGAATCTGGGTGCTGGAGGTTGAAGTCATCAATGACATCTGGCAACATGGACCTAAGTAGAGAGGACAAGAGATTTCAGTCTCCCCAACTCCCTTCGCCTTCCAAAGTGGAGGTGAAAGGGAAAAATGAGATGTTGTCAATTGCAAAATCCCTCACTCAACAATCTGGAAACACCAATACTGTACCAGTCACACTGGCTGCCAATGAGTTTCTGAGCCCATTTCAAGGTGCTGGTGTTTAAACCTTTAAAGCCCTAAATGGTTTGGGGCCAAGGTTACTTGGAGGACCCACCTTCACCCATCTGAGTCTGTTCATGCTCCAAGGTCATTGCTGGAAGCCCTGCTCCTCTGCCTTTATCAGGTTAGTGGGTGTGAGTCTGGGCCCTCTCAGTGGTGGCCCCTCATTTACAGAACTTCCTTCTTTATATATGGTTCTTATTAAAGAGGCCTTTAAAACATGGCTTAAAGACTCACTTGTTTCAGTCACTTTTTCCTTCAGGTTTTAATGCTGTGCATTTGATTATGATTTTAATTGTTTATTGCTATGATCTGGGCTATACACCATTTCTTAAGCAAATATTTTAAATGCTTTCAAACCAGTTTTAAAGTTGTCATTTGTTCAGAATACTTTATTATGGTTTTATGTTTGTGAGCCGCCTTGTGAGGACTATGTCCTAAAAGGCAGCCCACAAGTCCTTGAATAAACAAGATAAAACAAACAAACCCGAGGGCCAGTGAATGGTCTCGGAGCATGTGATGCTGCAGCAATGCTGAAGCTAAGCAGGTGAATCAGTAGCTTGGATGGAGCCCCAAGTATGAGTAGAATAGTTGTGGGGGTTTAAATAAAAAGGACAAAAATAACCAGGAACCTTCTTGGGGCTCTCTTAAGTCAGTACCTCATGTAAAACCAAATATTAGAAAATCCAGAATAAATTATGTAGCTCAGGTAAATTAACTTACAGAAATTGCAGAGTAACTAACTGTCCCTTCAGATCCATTAAGTAAAAACAACAATACCCTACCCAGAATCCAAAAAAATAAGTATATCAAGGCTAGGTAGGAAGTTAAATGCTTTGCCATTTATATCTTTCAGGAATGGTGGCAGAGAAAGCAGAATGTGCTACAGTGAAATGAGGCAAGCTCAACCAGAAAAACATAGTTTCCTACCCACATTTCATCACAGAAGCTGTGAGTTCCAGCATAATGTTATAAGAGTACTGAAAGAACAAGTATAATAGACTTTCTGCAATAGAAACATGGCACTATAGTTACTAGAAAAATACACTTACCAAGGTAAAAGGAAAGCAGCAGCTACACTCATCCCAGCTGCGACAGCCACGACATAGGTGATGATGAGGTTACCTTCCATAGTCACAACCAAGATAAGAAAAGGGGTGGCAGACTGTGGAATCAGAGAAGAGATCAAAAGGATTACTATAAATTGTACATTTGCCTTGTTTTTTAAATGAACATTTTATTGATTTGTGTGGATTCGTTCATCATATTGGTAAGCTCGCCCTTCCTCTCAAAAGGGCAAGGCAGTTTAAGAAGCGACATCCCATTTTATCCTCTCAGCTAATCTGTAAGTTGGGCAGTGGGATAAAAACATAAGAGGAGCCCTGCTGGATCAGACCAAAGGCCTATTAGTCCAGCATTCTGTTCACACAGTAGCCAGCCAGATGCCTACGGTAAGCCCACAAGGAGGCAGCACCCTCCTGCTTGTGTTCCCCAGTATCTGGCACTGTGAAGAAGACTGCCTCTAGTACTGGTGGTAATCTGTAGCCACCATGACTAGTAGCCTTATCCTCCATGAATTTGTCTAATCCCCTTTTAAAGCCACCCAAGTTGGTAGCCACCACTATATTTCAAGGCAGTGAATTCCTAGTTTAAGTACCTGCGATGTGAAGAAGTACTTCCACTTGCCTGCCCTGAATCTCCCACCATTCAGCTTCCTTGGATGACCCTGGGTTTTGGTATTATGAAAGAGGGAGAAAACCTTCTCCATCTCCACTTTTTCCACGCCATGCATAGTTGTGTACATCTCTACTATGTCTCTCCTTTCTCCCCTTTTTCTAAGCTAAACAGTCCCAGATGTTGTAACTTTTCCTCATAGGGGAGTTGCTCCAGCCCCTTGATATCTGCACCAGGCCAATGTGTCTCAGCCTAGCCTTGTGAACTCATCTCCTTCCTTCCTTCCTTCCTTCTCCCCACTGTCCAGTTCCTTCTCCTGGTTTGTGTTGCATCTGAGCCAGCATAACCAGAGTTGCCAAAAACCACAGCTGCTAGCTTTCACATCTGTTTCAAAGCTCACTATGGCTAGTGGTAACTGTGGTCATGCTGGCTCAGAGGCAATGCTGAACTACACTTAACACCAGGCAAAGGAGGGGGGAGAAATCTGCGCAGGTGGGAGTGAGGGACAGGAACTCATGGGGCCCTCCAGATCACCAAATAACGGTTTGGCCATCAGGCAGTGTGACCTATGAACCAGGCTAGTGACTTGCTCCAGGCCATTCAGTGAGCTTCATATCAGAGCAGAGATGTGAACTCAGGTTTCTCTGGTTCAAGCCCAAATATTTTAGACCAGGGGTGGGCAGAAAGTAGATCTCCAGAGGTTTTGGACTTCAACTCCCAGAAGCCCCTGTGAGCATGGCTAACGGTCATGAATGCTGGGAGTTGAAGTCCAAAATATCTGAAGATCAACTTTCTGCCCATCCCTGCTCTACACATGGTGGATGAAGAGTTGGCTTTGTTTTGTCATTAAATTATGGTTGATCATTTTCAGGCTTTTAAAAATGGTTTACACCTTGTATTCCAATATCTGAAATATGCAAATGCTATTTTTTTAAAAAAGGAATAAGATGGGCCGTTATTAATTCATTTATTTGCTTAAAATGTCCAAATGTGACTTAATCCAGCCCTGTCAGTAACTTTGACTCTGTCAAGGAGAAAGGGCCAGGCATAGCCTAATGCCATCTTATCAGTAGGCCTCAAGCAGATGTGGCCTATTCCTCCATAATGAGGTCTGCTACCACTGTGCCACCAGGCCTCGGCCCTATTTTCTGGGGAAGAGCGAAACACACGGATGCGGGGCTATCCTGCCAACAGGCCTCAGACCTGACAGAGAAGAGTCCTTTCCAAAAGGAACATAAACAGCTAACACTGCATCACTAACAGCCCTCAGAGAAAACCAATGAAGAGGCCCACAAAGTCCACCCACTGTTCCACGGTGCTCTCAGTTCTTGGTCTTAATAGTTTTAATGAGGTCTGTGTCAGCTCATTCAGAAGCAGGCCATCAGGGTGCAGTCTTCTCACTGTTATGGGCTTGGTAGCACCAGGCTAAAGATAGATGCTTTGGACTTTGCTTCCCTGGGAGCTCTGGCAACAGAGACGCACCCACAAGCTGTCTTTGAGCTTTCCCTTTGGATATTTTTACTCACCGAGATACCAATGTAAACAGCCATTTTCTTTCCAAAGCGAGTTAGGAACCACTGCCAGAAAGGGATGGTCAAAGTGGCAGAGAGCTGCAAGAGAGCATCAAAAAGGGGATAGAAAATAATGATTATTCGGGTGTCGGCCAGATACAGCTTTTGCAACAGCCCCTCTGAGTGAATTGCATATACTGCATCCTTCTACACTGCATTGGTTAACCTGGAATAACACCCCCAATTCCATACTTGATCATGTGTGCAGAGTAGAATCCATGCTTCACTCATAAGCATGAACAGAAAGGGAAACAAACACTCTTTGATCACCCTGACTGCAACTGTGTTATGGTCATGGGAGATTTTTCTGCAGACTTTCAGTTGCCTCATGGCAAGAGAACATCAGAGAAGGCTCCAGAATATCCAGTTGTTCAAACCACAGAATGCCCATTCACGAATTCCTGCACCAGCTTCCTGTCCCCTTCAAGATGAAGCACAAGTTCTCTTTCTCTAAAAGCTCCCCCAGTGCTTGCCCCACCTGCACTCATTCATTCATTCATTCATTCATTCATTCATTCATAACAAGGATGGGGAACATGTGGCTTGCAACTCCTATTATCTTTTACCATTGGCTATATTGGCTAGGGCTGGTGGGAGCTGCAGGCCAACAACATCTGGAGGGCCACTTGTTTCCCACTCCGATTTATAATTTATTTTAGAAAGAGACTTTGTTTACACTTTGAGATCTTTGTTCTTCCTTAGTGTGAGAAAATGGAAACGCCAGGAAGACACTGAAAACTCCAAAACAAAGGCCCAGAGTTCCCCACGAACAACTCAACCAGCATCAAGTTCCTTCCCCCCACCCCATGAAATCCTACTCTCTGACCTCGCCTGGTCTTGGGGCAGGGCAGGAATTTGCTTATGGCATGTTGAAAACTTTCCTCTCTCTTCCTACTCAGTCAGAAAGTGGAAAGAGGAAAATGAAGAGAGACTGAATCCTCCTGACTATTACATAACTGAGATTGGCAGAAGTTTTTGATTCCATGGATGGGACGTAAATTGGATGGAGACTTGCCAAGAGAGCTCTGATGAGGACTTCAGAATATGTTTTACATTCTCAAAGGCACATACAATGAGTGTCTTGGTCATGGTCTGAGTCAGCATCCAACAAAGCTGTGCATGAGCCTAGAGGTCAAGGGTGGCTTGACTGGCTCCGGATCAAATGCAATCCTTAATCTATCCCTCATACCACTGGCCTGGCTCGCACATAACACTAATCTATGGTTTATCTAACCCATGATTTGTTGTCCTACCCAGGGTTTGTTTGGCAGATGACTGAACAAACTGTGGTTTGTTCTTTCAATCCCTGCATTGTTTGTTTTCCTCCTCTTTTACCTGCTCCCTCCCTGTAACCTTTGCAGCACTGTGGAGTGACTGGCATGTGAAGCAGCTGGGTTTTTTTTAACCACTCTTGCCTGCCGCCTCTGTAGCCTGGCAAAGAAACCCATAAACAACCCACATTTCTGGGTTCACATGAAATGACAGGATACTTTCTTCCGCAATTCCCTCTTGGTCACATGTTCCTGGAAAAGGTGTGTAGCCTAACTATGTTCACAACAGGAGGAGACTACTTCACAAAATCTTTGTGTTTGCTGCAAGCATCCAAACCACATTATGTTGGCAGGGGGGGAATAGAGAATAGGGACAGATATGCTAATCAACCCAAATTAACATGGCAACAATTGCAGGCCTTAAAAGAGACCACACACTGATAAAGGAGCAGTTTAAAATCATACTTTTACATGACTTTCTGGAGGCCACACACAGGCAGGAGCATGGAGAGGGATCTGCCATCTACTATTTGGATAGCATAAGGCCCCTTCTTACCACATCCTCTCCCCACCCCAAAATGTTCAGCTAGCTCCTTTCCAAACAGTCCATAGCTCCCTTCCTTCTTTGCTCCTGCAGCAGCTGAGGCAAGCTCTTAACATTCCATGTGGGGGATTTTAATGGCCCTTGGAATGGAAACAAAATTAAGCTCTTCCCACTTGCTTCTCTTCCGTTAATCCCCACCCTCCCAAGGACATTCAGTTCCACTGCTGATCTGTGCTAAAGATGGTGGCTTTGAAGCTTCTGCCCCTGGTTAACTTCAGCACCGCTGTTCTCTCTAGGAGAATGAGGTCTCAGAATTCTGTTCCATTTCAGGCTGCAGGTGGCATGGTGAATCTGAATGCTCCCTAGCTGGGAGGGGTGGTTCCTTGCAGGCAGAAAAATAGCATGGAGGTACAGTACTTTCCTTTATAGGCTTATTGACTACACAGAGAAAATGGTTGTCCATACCCAATACATCCAGAGTTAGGAGTAGAGGAAGCTGCTTTATACTGAGTCAGACCATGGGTCCATCTAGCCCAGTACTGTTGACACTGACTGGCGGTGGCTCTCCAGAGTTTCAGGCAGGGGTTTTTCCAGCGCTACCTGGAGATGCCGAGGATTGAACCTGGGACCTTCGGCATGAAAAGCAGGGGCTTCTAATCTCCACTGAGCCACAGCCCTTCCCCTTAAGTTCTTTGAGAATGTGGCCCATTGGAGGAGGTGGGGAGGCAGTGCCTGAGCAACAAATGACTGGTGGGACTTAGCTATGCTATGCATGGAATATGCAACAAGCTCCAGCTTGACTCCTTTGTAGAGCCAGAGAAGCAAAGCAGAGCCTCTTTGCCCGTCTTGATACCGCCTGAATTACTTTCAAGTCCCTGCGTTTCCTAGATGCATGGAGAGGGAGGGGGCTCTGTCTCTGCCACAGGCTTTCTGGCTTGGCAGAGTGCTTCACAACACAATGCCCCCCACTGCCTGCCCCCCCTCCCCTCCCTCCTCCTTCCATCCATCAGCCTGGAAAGGATTTCCCAGACAAATCGGCTCCATTGCTTTCATTCAGTGCCTCTCTGATAAACACTCAGGACTCCTTTTTTCTCATGATTAAGGGTAAGGGGGAAAATGGCAGGGTTTGGACAAAAGACTCACATGGCTTTTATTCTTCCTTTCTTTTCATGGTGAGCTTCAGATTCAAACAAAGAGCGCACTGTTCTAGCCAACCGGCTCCATCTTTTCAGGAACCGTGTTCAGTAACTGCCCTTTCCGTCTTTAAGATTGCCCATCAGGCAGCTTCCCCCAGTCCCCTCGCTATGTCAGACAGTCCAAGTACTTTTTATATACTCCTTGTGGCTGTTTGTGCCCTGGCAGTTCAACATTGGCTTACTACTGGATGTGCCTCAATCACTACATACTTGCAATTTGGTGTTAAATTACTGCTGGAAGGTCAAGGAAGAATTCCTTGACATTTCCCCAGGATGCAGGATAAACACAGACTTAGATAGCCCTGGAACAACTATCCTTTCTGCTCAGGGGAATGGCCTTTTCAAAAAGCAGCATCTCCCATCATCCTTTATTCAAAGCAAGAGAGTATTTAGCACAGATACACTTATTTATTTTATTTATTTATTTCATTTCTATACCGCCCAATAGCCGAAGCTCTCTGTGTGGGTATGAGCTTTGCAAAGTTCACCCCCCCCCCTCTCTCTCTCTCTCTCTCACACACACACACACACACACACACACACTCAGCCAGTTCCCATATCACATTTGCTAGCAGCTGCAGCCCCCATTTTTGTATGAGGATGCATGCATTTTGTAATGTGGGAACAGTCATGCCACGGTATCCTCTTGTCCAGATATACAAGCATCTGAAAGTCAATCCCTGCACTTGCTTTCCAGTGTTAAATTTGGGGACCCCACAAAAAAACTACACATGTACAGCCACTTCCATGGTACATGGCTAGCAGGGCAGGGAGAAAACATTAAACAGCAACAACACTGCTGGCACTTTTGAACAATCCAAGTGCTTCACTTACATTAGCTCAGAATTCCTTACAACAGCCCGTCAAGGTAGACCAGTGTTATCCGCATATTGCAAAAAGTAGGGGCAGATGCAGAGAGAATTGGTTTCCCAGGCCACTTAGCAAATTCATGACTAAGATGAGATTAGGACCACCAGAAGCAGCCAACCTCCCTTGTGGGCTATCACCCTCCCCACAAAAATGAGTTGCCTCTGTAGCAGGGGAAAAAGAGCAAGAGAGGGTGAAGAGTACACAACTACAGTACACATACCATGATGGCAAGTAGAATGTTCTGGAACTCGTTCCGGAACCCCAAGGTATATGTGCAGAACAAGGCGAAGTTGCCTTCCAGGAGCTGGAAAGAAGAAATGAAACAGTGGAAGTTAATGGGGGAGATTCTGGGAATTCTAAAGCCCTCTTTTTGTGAGAGGGGCAGGGGCAGCCTTCCCCAACCTGGCGCCCTCCAGATATGTTGGATGACAACTCCCAGAATCCCCCAGCCATCAGAGCCAGCTGTGTAGAGAGACCTACACAGGCTAATCTGTGTAGTCTACTTAGCTTACTCTGGCTAATGCAACATTACATTCATACCCTGTCTTTCTTCCAACGAGCTCAAGTGTGGTGTACATGGCTCTCCCTCCTCCCCATATTTTATCCTCACAACAACCCTCTAAGGTTGGCTAGGCCAAGAGAGAGGGTGACTGGCCCAAAGTCACTCAGTTAGCTTCATGGCTGAGCTGCAGGCCAAAACATCTGGGGGGCCACAAGTTGCCCAACCCTACCCTGCAGAAACAGAGCTGAGTAAGAATATTCCTCTGTATTGGCAAAGTGGGAGGGGGATGGGAACTGCCAAAGTGAAGGGGAAAGAGGGGCCAACGCAAAAAGGAAGAATTCAGCAGACTCCCCGAAGCCTGGAAAAGAGAAGTCACTATTCACAACTGAGCCGGAGGCAAAACAAAAGGCAAAAAACAAAGAACGCTGCCAGAAGTATTCAGCTCTACAACAATTTCTATATTGCTGCTGCTGCTGCTGCTGCTGCGATGGCAGCAAGTTCTCGAAGTTTTTGAGCTCCTTAAGCAGCACCCAGTATTTAGAACCCATCGGCACCCTCTGGTGAAGTTACCCAGCTCTATCCAGTGATCAGGCAAGCAGCAATGGGTGCATAAACCACACATGCATCATAAGAGGGCATCTTACGTCAGGTGAGTAGGTTTCATTCTCTCTCTCTGTCTCGCTGCAGAATCCCTACTCTGTTAAGTTTACTGCAACAAAAGATGTGTGTGATGCCTTAAACCAGTATTTTGGATGCTGGGACTTGTAGTCCAACACACCTGGAAGGCACCAGGTTGGGGAAGGCTGCTCCAAGACACTGCAGGAACTGCTGCAGCCCACCTCTCAAGACTTCCCACTGCTTCACTGGCACGCCTCAAAATACTAACCCACTGACTACATGGGGTTGCTCAAACAGGTCTATTAGCCCTAGGAAGAAAGGGGAGGGGACCCTAGAGATCACCAAAACAACACCTAAGACCTCTCTTGTCCCCACTGTTAGGTGATAAACGTGTGCCTTCACTGTACCACCTCAGCCTGGAAGTGGGGGCTCATGACTGACTGCTCTTTCATATGGAAACATGCCCTGCACACAGAAGACTAGCATGTCAGAGAGAGAGAGAGAGAGAGAGAGAGAGAGAAGGCAAGACTACATCCTAGTTTTCTAGGTGCAGCGATTTTTTCCCCATTTGATGCCACATTCCATCATGTGAGCCCTCATTGTGCCGTCTGAAGTGGTACAACCCAGAAAACAGGTTTGCCACTTCAGTGAGTACAAGGCCCCAGAGAAACCTTGGTTTCAAATTACCAGAAAATGTGTTTAGGGAAACCTCTTAAACCACACAAAATATTTAACGGAAACGTCTTAACCCCACAGGCAGGTCAGCAATAGGATAAGCCGCAGGGAGAGGCAATAAAAATCCATCCGATAAGTGCCCGCGATATTCAAGCAACTGCATTCCACACTGGGCTCACTAATGCACCAGAATTGCTAGCGGGGAGTGGGTTGGATGTGGGGAGTCTAATTTGCCAAGCCAGAAAATAATTGCATTCTTTTAAGCACCAAAAATAATCATGTCCCTGAAGCCAAGTAATAACACCACATTGATCATCGCGGGGGGGGGGGGGGGGGCAGTGGGGATGGTTTCCTTACCATGAAAGCCAGAGAGGTAAAGAGAAAGCCAGCAATCAGCTTGATATAGGGGCCATGCTTCATCACCAGCTTCAAGCCCTGGAAGAAGGACGCTGGCTTGCCCAGCTGGAGCTCAGAGGACTCTGAGGAGCAAAGCAAAAGAAGCAGGTGAAGTTATTTCCCCTCAACCCTGCTTTCGATGTCAAAATATATATTTAAAATGACAGACCCTGAAGAGCTGAATTCTGGAACCGCATTCCTTAAACAAACCTGCATAAATGCTTACGCTCTGCATAATTCTGAAGCTTTCGCTCCTTTGTATTATTGTTCTGGTTTTGCTACTCATACGGGCAGCACAGACACCAAGGGCTTCATCACACAGAGCTTTTATCCTGTGATTAAGATGGTTCCGTCATGGAAGTTTGCGGGCTCTTTACATGACGCTGTGACCCTCCAGGGCATCTCCTGCACTAAATGCCCTTTGTTCCGTTTTTAAATAGATCGCAGATAATGAGCTGTCAAGTTACCCCATTGTGTTCCGCTTCAGTTCCCTCCATGAAAAGAGGAAAAGCAGCAAGGAGAGGAGCGAGATCAATGAAAGATAATGGAAGACTCAGACACGGGGAGAAGCGGGGGCAAGGAAGCGGGTGTAAAGGGAGTCAGTGGCGAACCTGCATTTAAAACGGAAGCAGAAAGTCCCATTTTAAATGCAGGATTTTAGGCTGGGGTAGAAATGCCCTAACAAGGCCCACTCCTCCCCCCACCCCAGTTTTATTCAGTCACCTCTCACTCTCTAGCACATGTTCAAGAAACCTATCTTTGCAGCATAAGGGCGAGAAATGGGCTTCTTTTTAAAAAGTAAAGAGTTTTTAAAAACAAATTCTCAAAGGGCTGCATTCTGCTCTTGCTACCAGATGATGCCGTTTATCCACAACCCTGTGGCGCCGTAGCTCATTGCTGTGTTTTTAGAGGGATAGAAACCAGGAGGAGCAATCCCACTAACGCCCTGTGTGCATGCACAGGTTTTTGTTTTTGCAAAGTGAAACCAAAAGGCCAAACAATCCAAGTCACATTATTAAGGAGCACACACATTATAAAGAGCCAAAGAGCCAAATCAAAGTGAGTGTGACCCACTCCCAACTGCAAATGAACTGGCAACCCAGAACGTCATATGACACATTAGAAGGCACAACTGCTTTGAGCGAGCCATTCCCAGTTCTGATAGAGCTCAAGTCTGTACAAATTCCAGTTCTCATGGGAGTTTCTCCTTTGAAATATCTTCGGTGAAATATGGTAACTTCCAAGCAGAGAGAGAGAGAGAGAATGAAATTTTAAAATGATGCAAGCTCCCTGTTTGCGACATATCCCAATTGCCAGTGTGGCTGCTCTTTGACACTCTCCCTTTTCTGCATATTTTGGATGCATATCCCCCACTCAGCCCTCTCCAGTAAATTTAGGTCAGGCATGGGGAGCCTCTAGCACGCAGGCTAGATATGGCTTGCAGGGGTTGCCCATCTGGCCTGCCAGCCTCTCCCTGGGCAGGGAAAAGCTCTTATCTCTGATCAGCAGTAACTGAGCAGAGATGAGAGTTTTCCCCCCTCTGAGTGCTGAGAAAGGAAGCCTTTCTCCGCAGGGTGGCTCACTGCATTTCTGTTTGGGGAGAGTAAGAGAATGTGTAGGTGTGTGTCTGCGCATACACACATGTCTCTGGGCAAGCACACCAGGGGCCACATGCCAACATGGAGGTGCCCCCTATCTTGACGTGCTTGCCTGCAGCGAGTGTGGCCCTCTGGACAGAAAACGTTTTCCAGCGTCAATGTAGGTTTTAAAAGCTGTCTTACAATTTGTCAAGGACCCTCTGTCATGCCTGGGCAAAACAAAAACTATAAAAGTATGAAAGTGGACCTTTCAGGACAAGGAGTGAGGGTAATGTCACTGTTCACCAGCAGAACCTTCTCCTCAGCTAAGCTTAAGGCTGTTGGTTGATGAATTGTGAGATTCTGGCAGGGCTTCCCCTTCAAGGCAAGCTAATGATCATTTCTCAGACATGGAGTGTTTGGGCGATGATGGGCCTTAGATACCTCAAAGTGACAATATTTGTCAGTGGGGAGCGGTTCCTTTGAGAAGCTTCCTCCAAACATGGCCTTGAGCACACCTTGGGTTTCAATGGTTCCCAGTTAGAGGGCTCAAGAGGAACTCAAGTTACAATGAGGCTTTTTCAGCAAGGACAATGCAGAGCAAAGATCAGAAGCTTCTCCCTCAGAGGCTGGTTAGAACCAGAAAGCAGGAGGCTTTCTCAAGAGCAGCTGGAGCCAGGCAAGGCTGGGTTTATGCAATGGGAAATTCTTGCCCGTTGTTGTAATTCGCTCTCTTGGAGTCAGCCTGTGTAGTCAAACTGGAGTGCCCATGGACAGATGTGGGCACCACACAAGAGGCAAACAGGAGGGAGTATGTAAGCAGACTGGTTTGATGGCTGCATGTTCAAGAGGAGGAAGGGGCACAGAGCAAGCCTCTGGTATCCAGCAGAAAACCATCAAGTCAATAATAAATCAACATTTTAAAAGCATGTTTAGAGTATTCAGAATGCTTCACATAGATTAGCTTGCTAGTTTATTCAAACCAAAGTTATGGTTCTCTCACATCAGAATCTGGATGAGTAAACTGAAATGCAGGAGGAAGAAAAGGAAGAAGAGGGAAGTACGCAAGGTGAATCCTGTTCATGCTATCTTAGGCATGGTTTGGCCAAGCCTATGCAACTTATGGGAGGCCATATCTCAGTGGTAAATCACGCTGTATCTCACTGGTAAAGCACTTTGCATGCCGAAGGTCCAAAGTTCAATCCCAGGTAGGACTGGGAAAGACATCTCAGACCTCGGAAAACTGCTGCCTGTCAGAACAGACATTACTAAGTGAGAGGGACCAATGGCCTGACATCATAAAAAGCAGCTTCCTCAGTTCCCAACTTTTAAACAATCCAATTCATATCCACCTCATTTTCATGCAAGTTGCTTCCTGGACAAATTGTGCCTGGCCTTTCCCTTTTGGAGCCCTTCTCCTCCGCCCACTTTGGAGCAGTCATGTGCGCTGATCCGCTTTGCTCACCTCGTCTTTCCCGCACGCCCACAGACAGGATGACAGCACAAAGAATGTATATCCCACCAATGACACCAGCTGCAATCATGTAGGCATTTCTCTGTACAAGGATGGGAAAAAGAAGAAAAAAAGAGGTACGTTCAGATGAGATGCAAGGCTTCAAATGGAGACCAGTTTTCAGAAGGGTGCCGTTGCATGCTTGCCCCACAAGACAGCAGAATTTAGAGCTCCATTCTTTGCTCCAGAAAAAGCCAATGGCCTTTAGTTATCATTATTACATTTGTGTCCTGCCCTTTGTCCAAAGACATGAAAGCACTGATTTAGTGCCATAATAACTTTGCAAAACAGATTAGTCTGAGAGAACCTCCTTTTACGTAAACTGCCTTGGGAATTTGATCGAAGGATGGAATAAAATATCTATAACATAGTAAATGAACTTTCTCATAGACAGTTCTCATCGTTGGATGGAAGATCCTAAGTTCAAATCCCATATAATATCCTTCCACCACACTACACTAGCTTTTTAGCCACACTGTATTACCCAAAGCATTTTGAGAAAGTGGACATTTTACTCTTTCAATGCAAGCAATCATGAGCACAGTTGCATGAAGTGGCAGTTATTCCAAATGAAATCAAGCACTGCATAGAGGAGCATGACTTTGTGTAAATGGCACTAGGCTTACAAATTAGGAATCAAGTCTGAGCAATGTGTCTATATGCCATGGGTCTACAGCAAGGGCAGAATTTGAAATCAGGTATCTGATTCAAGCAACTCTGTGCCTCGCTTTTCAAAGAATACTCCAATAGACTGCAGTTCCAAAGGGATTTACATCCTACACGTATTTCTTCTTACAGGGGAAAGAGTACAAATGCTCCTTTTTTCCTTTGCTACTACCTGCAATGGACTTCAGCGGAGTGAAATGGAGGGAAAACCAATAAGCACTGAGTGAATTGTGAGTAAATGCTCTGTTGTGAGAACAACTTTTAAAAGAGAAGCTGTAAGTCAGTGGGGCTCAGGCAATGGCATCATGTTTGATACCTGCATCTTCACGTTAGAGACTGTGATGAATTCAGCAGGGATGAATTCAATCAGGGTTAACAGGCCTGGGAAAATAGTATTAGAGCAGCCCTGCTGGATCAGACCAAAGCCCAGCACCCTGTTTTGCACAGTGGCCAAATGCCTCTGGGAAGCCCACAAGGAGGACATGAATGCAATAGTTATCTCCCATGGCTGTTCTCCTGCAGCTGATACTCAATGGCATACAACCCCTGAGCTTGGGAGTATCAGCAGCCACTTGCCCTGGCCACTGGGTGAACAGTATGATGAAGCAGCAGGAGGAAGGGTTCCTTCTTCTTAGCCCAGCTCTGGGGCGTGAACTCCCGCTAGTCCCTTATTATATTATCCCAACCATAATATTATCCATATTATGGCACAAAAGCAGGATCAGGGAGTAGGATCAGGGAGCTCTCAAAAGCGGTATGTGCCATATCTGTGCTCTCGGACTAATCTGTTTTGCAGAGTTATTATGGCACTAAAGTAGAATCAGGGAGCTCTCAAAAAGCCTATGTACCGTATCCGTGAGCGAGCCAGTATCATGGGTGATGTTGACTTCCTCCAGGACCACTGAAGAAGAGTTGCCAATGTTCAGCAGGAGTGGTTCTGGAATGCATGGTGTGTCCACTTTGCCCACGATCTGTCCTTGGATGGCTGTTCCCAGGACAGTTCCGAGCACCTCCACCGTCATGCCTGCAAGAAAAAGACACACACACACACAAACTGTGGTCAGCTCAAGAAGTGTACTGCTTGGACAACCTTCATCAGGAGCGGTCTGTGCAAGCCCCAGTTGGGCCAACAGGTCAACCACTTGAGTGCTCAGTTAAACTATTTCTGGTTCAAGTGGTTTAGCTCACTCAGCAACTGACTGGGTGCATTTTGCAAAAAGGACTTCGTCGCCTCCTGAAGGTTTCCTGGGAAGTAATTTCCTAGTAAGTATATATTTAAGATGGATATTCCCAAGTGCCAGAGAACAGGATTCACCCCTATCTCCCATTTTCTAGCCACTAGGCAAGTGTTCTGTCAAGTGGGAAAACTGGATGCATGCAGGCTATGAATTACAACCCTTAGGCAACAGGGGAAGGAGGCAGGACTGCTTCCAAGCCTCAAAACCTTTACTTACAAGGGCTCAAAACCCCCTTGTGAGTGAGGTTATGTTTTGATCTCTGGTCTGAAGCTCTGAGGTCCTACTGCTAAAAAGAACTGTCCTACACATTACGAGGTAGAATACTGGACTGTATCATTGTAGCTGGAGTGAGGGATTTAAACTTGTAATGCTCCTTTCATTGGAAAAATTAGTTGCATGTAATAAACATCGGGATATGGGCTACACTAAAAGGGCTCATTTATTACATGCAGGGAATTTGCAAGCAAGGTAGGGGTGTGCATGTGCCACATTTTTTGAATGCTCACCCTTAAAAAAAAAACCTGTCTGTAACAAGAGCACATCAGGGAAGAGGGTTTACCCTGGTCCTCTTTTCAGTATATTTGTTTGATACATGCAGAAGCATTCCGCAAGGACAAGCACACACACGCATGCACCCATTCTGCTTTATGTGTAGAACAGCCCTAAGCAAATGTGAATATAGGATAAATTATTTGATTTATTACATTTCTATACCCCCCAATAGCCAAAACCTCTTTGGACAGTTTATAAAAATAAAAGCAGCCATTTGTACAGTCACAGGCTCATTCACATCCCTTCCCATACCAGGGAGCTCAAGGGTGTTGAACTTGCTGGAGTTTAGAAGAGAGCAGGTGGCAAGCCAAGGAAGTTACCAGCACATATCAGATCAGCTGATAGGCACTGAGCAGGACCAGAGTGCTCTTAGCCTTCTCCAGGAAGAAGCACAGGAGGACACTGACGGCTGCTAGTCCTGATGACTATATGCTACCTCCAGTATCAGAGGCAGTATGCTTGTGTATACCACCTGCTAGGGAACTTGGGCGGGTGCTGTGGCACTCATGTCCTGCTTGTGGGTTTCCCATGGGCAGCTGGTTGGCCACTGTGTGAACAGAATGCTGGACAAGAGAGACCTGGGTCTGATCCAGCAGGGCTCTTCTTACGTTCTTATGCTGTGGCCATCCTGTCCAGGATCAGTAGGCACAAACATTAAGAACAGGCCCTGCAAAGCAAAAACTAAGAAGTGCACAGAATGGCCTGAAACGTTTTTTCATTTTCAAGCAGGTTCTTTGTGCTGAAATGTACACCTTTCTGCAGGTACCAACACCTACATGCAATTATCAACAGACTTACAAACCTTCAGCTGTAGCAACCAGAGGCACACACCCAACTGTCAAGCCTACACATGTACCACATGGGACGTATGAGAAAATTTCATGCTGCCCTCCCAGTAGGTAACACAATAAGATCACATTTGCTCCCAACCAGACGGAGCAAGGAGAATAAGGAACCAGCATCCCAAATAAGAGGGAGAGAAGCATTTTGACATCACTTTTGCATGAAGAGGGGGAAGGTTCTTACGGTAGGCGGTGGCAGAATCCCGCTCACTCTGCTCCCTGCTAATGAACATGGTGAGGGCTGAGTATGGAACATGAAAGCACTGCAAAGGAGAAAAAGGAACAAGGAAAATTGAGACACCACACACATTCATTACAAAATACAATTAGGACAGGGCATGTGCAAGGTGGACGGTATTTTTGGAGGAGGGCAGAGAAGAGCAGCTAAGCAAGGGTTTGGGATGGATGCATGCCAGACGTCTCAACTCAGACTAGACAGACCTCGAGAGGCTAAGCACTCAAAACTAGGATAGGCTAGACAGAGAATGCTCAGCCTGCAAAATCAGGGGCTAATCTAAATCCAGTCAACTACCATTTACTAGATCTACTAGGATTTCTCCCTGTGGCAAAGATACTCCTCTCCCCGCCTACACACACATTTAATTAAACCTGTTGGACTAAGACACATAGTGCCATGTGACAAGTACAGGTTGAGGTGGCAAGTGGCCCACCTCCTTAGCGTTGCTAGAGTCCTTTTGCCAGGGTGGCAACATGCAGTCCAGAGCTCACCAGTGCAGCCCCCCCACCCCAATTCAGGGGAGCAAAACAAAAAACATCAAATAAAATGATCAAAATTAGCTTGTTTGCAAGCTTTTGTTCTTATTTTGTTTTGTGTGTGTACCCCCACTCCCATGAGGGGGTTCAAGGGTGAAAGTGGCCCCTGGGCCTCCCAACGTTGCCCACTCCTGCCCTAGACCATTTTCATTCACTGCAAATTTTATACAATCATGAGGGCTACGAACTTACTTTTTTAAAACAATAACAGGACAGAGATCAGGAATACAAATTCTATACCAGGTGTCACATCCTGATTGATACAATGCACTGAATGCTCACACATCTCCTTACAGAAAACACTGTGCACCTTTTGATGCATTTTAGTAAGCAAGGTGTTTACAGAGCAAAGCATCAAAGCAGCCGTGGGAGCGGTGGTGGAGGAAGAGAAAGGTCTCAAAAGCAAAATGCATGCTGTGCCACAAAAAGAAGGCAGACTCACCGTCACGAGGGTCTGAAAAATGCAGTAGAAGAAAAGATACCACATCACTTGCCCTCGAGGGATGTCCGGCACAAACCATATCATAAAGTAGGAGATCACAGCAAAGGGAGTGGAGAATATAATCCTGTACAGAGTTAAAGCAAAATGAAAGGCTTAATACTTTTGGGGGCCTGGAAAAAGTAAAAAGTAAAACAAAAACGTGTTTCATGTCCTAGTTTTGATATTATTAAGTCAGCTTTAAATGCAGGGGATGTAGCTCATCGACTATTACTACCTCTGCAGAACCCCTATCAATTTTTGTAGGAATCTCATGCATGTGCTTTGATCCCATTCACTGTATCCCATCATTGTTAAACTTGGCCAGAAGCACAGACACAAACTGGAGCACGAGGAAGAGCATTTCAGTGGCAACAGTGGCACCAAACACACTACTAAGTACTACTTGTTCCAGGACAGATTTGATATTAACTTCTCTTTGAAACACAAACAAACCCCCTCCAGATGCCACACTTCTCTCTCTCTCTGTAACAGACAGCATCTAGGACTACAAGAACTGGGAAGTCCACAGTCTAAATCTTACTTCCACCATGGAAGCAACCATCTCCCAGTCTCCAATCTGAAATATAGGGATAATACTGACCTGCCTTAAGGAAGGAAATACTGACATGATGCATGTGAAGTATCTGGTAGACTTGAAACTGCAGCCAAATAGTAATGTTATTCTTCCTAATAAATGGTGGTGCAAACCACCAATTCAACTCTAAGGGATTAGATGACGTTCAGATTCAGCTTCCAGCCCTAAAAGTTTATAATTCCAGTCCTGTCAGAGTTGGGGAAAAGAGGCAACGCTCCAAAGAGCATAAAGAGCTGCGTAAAGTTTTGTGGAGAGGGGTTCTTGATCACAGAGACCAAGTCCCCTTCAGTGAAGCAGCAGGAGAGACCCCGCTGAGCTTAAAAAAACCTGTTGTGAAGCGATGGGCAAGATGGTTTGTCCACTCAAGGAAATAAAATTGAGAGAGGGAAGCAGGGAAAGTTTACATGCTGTGCGTGTCAAAGAAGAAAAGTGAAACCAGGAACTAAACACCATCTCCTCCACCCACAGAGAAGGAGAGAGGCTGGAATTATTTAACTAGCATTCTTTGGCCCTGGATTTTACACACATGATCCCATAAGGCAGACTTTTAAACCACCACTTGTTTGGTCGTCTCTGGTGACTAAGAATTAGCTGGTGACCAGCTTGACAAAAGTTGTTCCGTTTCCCCTTTTTGAATCACAAAAAACTCAGGTACATGTGGCTTGTCATGCCCGTCTTTTGTAAGCTAGGAACTTTTGGTGGATTAATCTGCAAGGTATGTAAATAGGGGCCGCACAAAAATCACTAGGAAAGTGGGCGGAGGGGCAGTGGGCAAACAGAAATCGCTACTGCAGCCCCTCTGCTCTGCAGGGAAGTGCCTGGCTCCACAGCAGGGGCTGCAGCGGGTCTCCCTGGCTTGGCTCACCGTGGCAGGCCCTGGAGAGAGAACGGCTGTTTACTTCAGCCCCTGAGGAAGCTGGAGAATATCCAGCTCCATAGAACTGAGCCCAGGCGATCCGCCCTCCTCTTGAGCCAGGGTTATTGCCAGCACAAGCAAAGGGGCTACCGCAGCATCTGTCCAGCACCTGCGATGGCTTCAGGGGCTGAAGGTTGTTCATGTGTGACCTTGCGCCCCTTCCGCTGGGACCCTGGAGCCATTGCAGGGGCTTGCCTTGGGCTCAGAGCCCCCGTCCCACCCCAGTTCAAAGTGCCACAATTGTATCAGAGCCCAAGGGGGGGCAAGCTTGCTCCCTCTCTGCGTCAGCCCCCAAAGCCACCATGGAAGCTTTTCTAGGTTGAAAAGGAAAGAGGGACATATGTCCATCAAGAAGCCATTTGCCTCTCCCCAGAAGACTCCCCAAATTGAACCCCCAACTTCTTGAAAGATCCCATTTGAGGTAGGGATGTATGGACTGTGTAAAATCCGCTCCATCTGTGTTTCGTGGATTGTCAGGTGACTTTTGTTCCGTTGTCTGCCCACAGATGGATGCAAATTTTTTTTTTCGCCATGCGGAAAAATACACAAATAATTACATAAGTATTTACGTAAATATTTACATAGAATCATAGAATAGTAGGGTTGGAAGGGGCCTACAAGGCCATCGAGTCCAACCCCCTGCTCAATGCAGGAATCCAAGTCAGAGCATCCCTGACAGATGGCTGTCCAGCCTTGTCTTGAAGGCCTCCAGTGTGGGAGAGCCCACCACCTCCCCAGGTCATGGGTTCCATTGTCATATTGCTCTTACAGTCAGGAAGTTTTTCCTGATGTTCAGCCAGAATCTGGCTTCCTGTAACTTGAGCCCATTATTCCATGTCCTGCACTCTGGGATGATCAAGAAGAGATCCTGGCCTTCCTCTCTGTGACAACCTTTCAAGTACTTGAAGAGTGCTCTCATATCTCCCCTCAGTCTTCTTGTCTCAAGGCTACATAATTTACCTTAGTACGTAATATTTAGCGTATTGCCCCATTCCATTCAACGTTTCCTCAGCAGAAACGTACGTATTTTCCTACGAATTTATATGCGTAAATTTCGGGAAAGTAAAAAAAATCATCCAGAAGTCCACGGACTCCGCGCTGCCCGAGAGGGTCACTCCGCAGCGGATTCTGCAGGTTGGATTCTTAGAAATCCAACCTCATTTTAGTCCATCTCAAATTTCTCCAGCATCCCTAATTTGAGGACGGGCATCCTCTGAGGGTCTGAGCCTCAAGCCTAACTCCTAGGCCTGTCTCGTTGAGGGCTCACAGTTGCAGGCCTTCTTCTGCCATCAACGTTCCAACCATGGCAGCACGAGGGAAGTGTATACATGAACAGCCCTCAGCCTTCACCAATTTGGGGGGGGGGGTCTAAGAGGGAAACGGGGGTTGTTTGGACTCCATTAGGTTTTCCTACTTGATGGAGGAAGGTTTTTATTAGTAGACATCGTCTCTTACTCTCTTCTCCCCACTGTTTAGGTATCCAGCATGACTGCATGCCAGGGAGCCATTTTTTCTACTTCTTATAACTCCGGGCCCCTTGTGTGAAGTAACAAGTGGTGGTGGGGCCCTAACATAATGAATGAGAACGCCGATGTTGATTTAATACACATTTCAGTGGGAAAGCTGTTACTGTGGAATAGGTCCCGTTTCACTAACATCTCATTAACAAAACTGAAGGATCTACAGCACACCACAGTTCTTCACAAACGGTGATCGAGAGCGGTAAACCAATAGTTTTCCTGAAGCATAGACCACAGGGACTAATACTCTTCCCCTTAATTGGATCCTTTATCATTTAATGCCTCCTCTACCACTTGTCCTCAATAAAACCAAAGTACATTGTTTGGTTTCCTCTGTGGCAAATATACATTATCAGTGGAAGTACACAGGCACAGAAGAAGACATAGAGGAGAGAGAGAAGAAAGGAATTTATATTCAATTGCTAGGAGAGAGACAAACGCTTAACCCTTCCACAGACAAGGTTTGGTGAGGTTATGGTTATGCTTTAAGTGTTATTAAGAAAAGATGGTGTTATCTCCATCAAGCTGATAAGCGTGGAGAGTGGAGGCATCTAGCTAAGCAACCCTTGCTCCCCAGCGCTGTGCACAGGCTGATATCATGGCCAGCATGAGATGGGCTAATGCTCAGTTCAGGAAAAACTGCTTGTCTCCTTCTCTCCTTCCATCTCCTGGCTAATTAAGAGAGGCATAATGGAAAGGAGCACCAGTTTACACTGAAAACTAAACATGGATTTTGGGCTCTGTTAAAGGTTGGAGAAAGAGAGAGATAATGTGATCTAGGAAGCACAGTTCACCGGGACTTTCTGCACAGGCTTTACTGAAATGAGCAGGAGTCACACAACAGCACACAACCAAGCTCTTGGGCAATTCCCGTTCATTTCAGCGAGGCTTGCAGAGGAGAACTTCTCTGTGGACTGCAACACACACTAAGTGTGCGTGTTGCCATTCGGCTTTTCTGCCTCAAGCACCAGAACCGCCTGCATTATCCGGGGAGGATTTATTACCAGCTCCTGTGCAAAATTAGCACATGTAAAGCACATTGTCTAATGTAAATTGTAAGGGCTCTGAGGCAGGGACTGCATCACCAATTTATTCTGACTGCAGTCAAATTAGTGTAAGATAATAGGGGTCCGTCTGCAGAACAAGCCTGTAGAAGTCTCTCAGATCAGAATGGGCAACCCGGATGGTAGTTGAAGACTTTTGTAGAGGTCTCAGGAAGGCTTCCAGCAGGACAGAAAGACAAGCTCATTTCTCTTTCTGGACTGCAACCATGTGGCTGAGTGTTAAATTTATCTGGGGGGGGGGGAGAGAAACTTTTTCTGCATCCTGCACACAGTGGGAAAGGCAGGCAGGCAGGCGGAAAAGAAAGCTTTTAAAATGAGACAGACATTTTTTCTCAGTCTGTCATTTCCCATGACGCAGGAAGCAACGATGACGTGTCTAGGAAGCTGAGGAAATCACAGATGGCCTAGATGCTCCTCCTACGTGCAACGTGCTCCCCTCTTACTGCTGTTCCTAGTATACTCACTCAGTGCTTTCTGGTTACACAGTGTTTCCAGAAGATTTTTTTGTCCCCTCCCAGCACTTTTACCTCTACAAACGTTAGATAGGTTTGATCAGCAAACTGACGTGGGTGGCAGGGAAACTTCATTCACTGTGGAGCCTTTGGGGATCCCCAGTACAGGATCAGCCAACTCCTCTGTCCTCCGCATCCCTCCCTCCCCAAGAGTGACCGAGTCTCTCAGCAATTTGACTTCTAGTAACCTCCGACCGGAGGCACGGTGATCAGCAGAGATGTATGAAACAGGCTAGGCAGCAGTGCGCACACACCCTGGCTCTGCATTGGCTGAGCCCAGATGGTGTGTTCACTGCAGTCTCTTCACTGCCGCCGCGCCTCTGCCTCCTCCCAGCCAACTCTTGGCCACATAACTTTGTTGGCTTTAACTGTTTCCTCTGCGTGTGTGGAAGGGCTTTCTTCCACAAGTTTTGCTCCTTGGGTAAAGGAAGGAAGTTTGTTAATGCAGCTTCAAATTAGAATGAAACTACAAGGGGGGAAAAACCCAAACGCCATCTACGGTTGTGATTAAAAAATTTAAAAGTACATTTGGAAAAGACAGTCTTCCTTCCCTGTTGGACAGTTAAAACTTTCACAGTAATAAGGCCATATTAATTAAAAATAACAAAGCATTATGTGGCATCTTAAAGACAAACAAATTTATTCTGGCATAAGCTTTTGTGGGCTATAGAACAAACTTGTTCGCCTTTAGGGTGCCACAAGATGCTTTGTGGTTGTTTTCTGCAATAGACTAACAGGGCTAGTTAGAATTCCCCCTGGGAATTCATTAAAAATGTCTCCCTTCAAGAAACACTTTCGGCATGAGCTCATCCATGGGGAGGCTTCTCATCAGCAAAAGATTCTGGGACACACTGAAAAGCACACGCAGTTCACACACAGAACGCAGTTCCTGGTCCTTGTCCTCACATGGTGTGAATTGAGCTTGCATCCCAGAACACACTCAACGCTTTCCTTGTGACTCCACATTGAAGGGGGAAGACGGATAGCAGTGGGCATCCCATCTTTCAGGGAAGGTTTGTCTGCCCGTACTGATTCTCTAATTGAGGACCCCCAGAACATGGTTTGAGCACCAGTAGAATAAGGGAGCCGCCAGGCTACAGATATAGAAGCTGTGGGCAATATTACAAAGCTGCAAATCTATAATGCTTTCTTGGGTGTAAGCCCCACAGAACACAGTGGGACTTGCTCCTGACTAGCCAAACATAGATGTGCATTGCAGGAGTGCTATTACATGCAAACTCTTCAGTGATAGGAGAGACGTGCATGAAAGTGGGGCAGTTTTAAGGGGAGGCAAGCTGACTCAGTCAGGACATGACCTCTTGCATAAGGAATCGCCAGACTTAACTGTTCTGAGAAGATTGCTCTTCCAGTACATCCAGAGGAAGAAACTTTGCAACCGGCCACCCAAGGTACAAAAGTGACAGAGAAGCAATGGTTTTCGGGAAGCTATTAAACCAGCCATCCCTCTATCTGGCGCCCTCCAGGTGTGTTGGGACTACAACTCCCATCATCCCCAGACAGCATAACCAATGGCCGTGCTGGCTGGGGCTTATGGGAACAGTAGACCCTACTCATCTGGAAGGCGCCAGGTTGAGAAAACTGTATTAAATACAAACACAACTTGATCAAATACTTTGATGAAGCAGCAGCAAGCCTTGCACTTCGTCCCCAGCGTTGCCTCAAGAGGTGCAATAAACTGCCCGGCATGTATGAGTAACATAAAGTCACAGTTCAATTCTGTCTTGACAAGGCCTAGAAACCCTCAATGTCATAGCTAGGAAAAGTATTATATTCCACAATAAGCCTGCTTACAAAGGATTTCCTAAGGATCATTTGCAGGCAAAGCTGGATGAAGTCAATAATTTCTGCTCGTCTTTAAGACAGGCCAGACACCAATACCTTTTGTCTTCCTAAGCTTTTAAACGTATGCGTGTGTGTGGGAGGGAGGGAGGGAGGGAGCAGGCACTGCTGGGCAGGGAGGCATTACCATGTCTGTTTTATTAAGAACTGACTGAATAATGCAGACAGCTTATGCATGGTAATATTAACAACTGACTGAGTAATGCAGACGCTCCTTACTGTAGAAATCTCTCATCTCCCAAGAACCACCCTGTTCCCCACACTCAGCAAATCCAATTGCTTTACAGATGGTTAAATCAGGACAGTGACTTGGCACAGTTGTGATCTAGTACTAATCCACAACAAACCTGCTAAATAGAACTGCTTTTGAGTGTGTGAGAGTTTCTAGACCTTATGAATGCAGAGGAAAATCTGCAAGCTTGAATCTAGTCATCACAATCCAGACATCCGCCAGCATAGTAATACGCAGATACCTTCCGTCCCCACTGAACAAATGTGTTTTGGGGGGGTACCCTGGGCTTTCCCCTGCCCTGGATGGCAAGTCACTTCCAGTAAAGCATTGCAGTGGTGTTTTTACCTTCTTCCACACACCAATCTTTTTTTCTCAAGCTTTTCTGTTTGAGCTTTCCTTTTAATTTCATAGTCATGATGCGTATTATGAGTGGTAACTGAATTTGTTAAAGGCTCTGTTGTTGTTGTTTTAATACATAGTTTTTAAATTGGAAGGAACTTTTACAGAGGATTTCAAATGGTAAGAAATGTGCTAAAAGAAAGGGGATGTTGGGGAACTGAACGGGAATGAAAAAGGATAATAATTAGGGGCAGGGTTTTTAAATGAATTTTGGTCAGCAAATATGCAATAAAATTGAAATGCAAATGTAAAGAACTACAGCATCATGATACTACATGTGGAGGTCTGTGGGTTGTGTGGGAGGCTTGTGCAGGGAACTCCTCAATCCATCACCACCCCACAGCACAGCTTTCATGCTGGCAATCATGGGCTTTTGCTAAATCAAGTGGAGTGACTCATGAAGGCTCAATCAATAAATAAAAGCCAGCAGGTTGGGGAGGGGTCCCTAGTGGTCAAGCGGTTTAATTATATCCTGCCTTTCCTCCAAGAACTCAAGGCAGCGTATGTGGTTTCCCCCAGCTCCATTTTATCCTCACACAAACCCTGTGATGTAGGTTAGGCTGAGAGAGTAACTGGTGGAAGGTCACCGAGTGAGCTTCCTGGCTGAATGTGAATTTGGATCTGAGACTTCCCAGTCTCCCACACTCTTAACAGTGGGGTCTCCAAGGGCACCAGTGTGCCTGCAGCCACTTCTCTTGGCACCCCTCCTGATTTTTACTTTATTTCTTACAGGGTTTTTTTAAATTACACTTAAAAAAAACCTGAGAGGCGTGCTGCAAAGCAAAGCGCATTTGGATTCAAAAAAGTGATTTTGTGTTTGGGAGCTCAGACCCCACTTCTTCTTTGTATTAGATTCTTGGGCAACTTACTTTTCTCGTCTCACCAGTTTGCCTTCTGGGAAATGAGTGTCTTGTGACCGGCTATGCCCACCAAGGCAAACATTTTATGAATGGGCAATCCATGCCCTATGGCAGCCATGTTGCGAGAGTGTCCATGACATTCCCTCAAAATTCCAAATCTGCCCACCAACCTAAAAAGGTTGGGGGGCCCTGCTGTAACCACTACACTACACTGACCTTCCCTTTTCCACCTTTCAACTCACAGTCCCCAGCTCCCACACCTGCCCTTTCTCTTCCTCCTTTATGGACAGGAAAACAGAGCCTTCTCAGGCACATCTCAGACAACTGGCTCTTTGAGAAAGAGAAAGAGAGAGAAAGAGAAAGACAGACAGAGAGAGAGCGCGCAATGTCAGTGCTAATTCCACCTAAGGAAGCATATATGTCCTTTCCACAATAAAAAATGTTAACATAGTCATGGTCTATAAAATAGCCATAGGCCTACAATTTTACTCTTTACTGTGGAAAGTGCTTCACCCAGGGACGCGTGGCACTGAGGGCAGAGAAGAGGCCTTCTACTGACGTTGGATGACCTGGCCCGGAATTGCATACTGCCCAGCTCTCACTGAACAAGATCCTGGGTGGGGTAAAGCGATGGACCTCTGTCCCCAGAGCAAACAGAGTCAAAGTGGCCTCTTCAAGGAAATGTGTAACTTCATGTAGTTGAAGTGACATCTCCCACACACAAAAGAGAGGTATCAGCAAGGTCAGGGGAACCTTAAGGTTGCAGAAGCACAAACATTCTTTTAAATTAAATTTTAAAAATTTTAAAGAAAAAAATGTAATGGGAAGACCACCCCTCCCCAAAAACCCCACAGCCCAATGAGGACTGAGCATTTTCTGTGGCTACCAAATGCTGGCAGATGCTTGGAGGGGGAATGAAATGGAGTATTCCAAGAGGGCACGCGCTAGCTAGCATCCTAAACAAGAGTACTCCATGCTGTAATTTCTTTGCTGCAGGTCTCACTTATCTATGCTTGATGCGAATAAGATTTATCTAGCTTCTACCAGGCTTGCCCTGGATTGAGCCCAAATAGCACCATTCAATTCTACCTAAGCAACAACCCACCCAGTTGTCTAATCCTTTAACCCTAGCAAGACAAGAAGGGGGACTATTTTGGGCCTCTTCTACAAGGTCTGGGCTTTAAGGCCAGGAGCAAAAACGCAACAAATCCTCTCATTCCAGGGCTTTTACTTGAGCACGCTCCGGGAGAGAGCGGAGGACAGGAAGGCCTGGCGTGCTATGGTCCATGGGGTCACGAAGAGTCGGACACCACTTAATGACTGAACAACAACAACAACAACAACAGGACAGGGTGGAAGGTATAATCAAGCCTCACAGCAGAAATTTGCCTCTTATTTCTCCTTGGGCAGTTCCTCTCTGCCTAACCCCTATTCTGGGTATGGAAGCAAACACTTCCCAGGTGCTGAGGCTGGTGTTATATCTTAACTATGACCTGCAAAGGCTATTGCTGATGCCAGCAGAAGAAGGTAGTCAGAGTTCCAACACATATTCTGTTATCTATAAAAGCAGACAGTGTCCCTCAGCTCCACCAAGCGTGCGCACACACGCGAGCAGTTTCCAGAGGCTCAGATCAGGGTTATTACCACTGGTAAACATGGAAAGTAGCCTACAAGCATCACAGCGCATTGCTGCTTTAGACAATGTTTTTTTGGTCATGGACAAAGGCAGTATTGAGCTAGCTGGACCAACAGTTTGACTCAGTAACCAGAGGAAGGGTAAACAAGACGAACAATATACCAACACATGCTGTTCTTATTGCCTCCAGTTTTGCATATCTCCTGCACCCCCGCACTGTCCATTTGTCACCCAGCGAGGCCCAGTGCCAGTGCAAGTTGAGTTGGACATTTCAGGAATAATCCCTATAGGCTCCCTGTCACCTACAACACTGTTGAAGGACAAGCCAACCTGTGCCAGGCTCCCAGCCTACCCAAGTGCAGCATGGCCTCCTCGACGTGGCCCATCAAACTTACAAGCACCGCACCATGCAGATGTAAAAAAGCAGTTCCCGACGTTCTGCAGCACTTTGACTCACCGATAAGGAGCAGCTGCATTCATGATAGTTATGGTCACTGGGGCAGCACAAACACATAATACACCCCCAGAATCCTTGCAACAGACAAGTCCTCACTCCACTCACAACTACACACAAACACACACACTTCCCTTCATACTGAAGGGCGTTCTGCTAGCTCACGCTCTCTCCCCCCACAACCCCCAGGTTTCAACACAGTTAGCTTACCAGGGCATCAAGCGTCCCAAGCGACTCCATGATGTTTTACTGATGAAGAAGCCCACCAAAGGATCAGTAACAGCATCCCACGCGCGGCCCACGAAAAGGATGATGGACGCATAGAAAGGGTCCAGCTATGGGAAGGAGAAAGGGAGAGCAACTGAAGACTGGAGGCGCAGAACTCCATGATCTCAAGGCAAAGTCGCATCGATTATTTATTTCGGTGTATTTATTTAAATTTTTTTAGTCCATCTTTCAGGGTAGAACCTCGCCAGCCAGTTTTCGAAGCCCATCATTCAAAGCCCTGACCCCTTTTGCCTTCAGTCCCCACCTCCCATTAGAATGCAGCCCCCAAAAGCTCCACCAAAATTGAGTTTGGCCCTTGGGCTGAAATAGGTTTGGCTACGCTACGCTACACTAATCATGCTGCAACATGAAGGGAGCACATGAGAACTTTTAGCAAAGCCATTCTCTTTCCCCTAGCTTCCTTTCCTGAATAGCTAGATTTAGAAGGGTTTGCTTATCTGCAAAGATCTGTGAATTAGGGAACTAATCTAAGACTGGCATTGGAGCAGGGCATCTCTCACAGTGCCCGCAAACCACAGGTCCTTACAAAAAAACAGCAGGCTGCATACAGAATGGCTGCCAGTGGGTTGGATAGCTCAGAAGACAAGAGCTGAGACCAGCTGTCACAAAACAGCAGCAGGAGGAAACAAACCCATGTCGAGGCTGTACGTCTCATGAGCGAAGCTGCTCTGTACAAAAAACAACAACCCTGCACAGAACAAGCTAGCTTGCCAAGCAGAAGGCAAGGTGAGTCGCCTTAAGAACATAAGAGCCCTGCTGGATCAGACCAAAGGTCCATCTAGTCCAGCATTCTGTTCACACAGTGGCCAACCAGCTGTCGACCAGGAACCCACAAACTGGGCATAAGCGCAACAGCACCCTCCCACCCATGTTCCCCAGCAACTGGTGTACACAGGCTCACTTCCTCTGGTACTGGAGGTAGCACATAGCCATCAAGACTAGTAGCCATTGATAGTCTTTTCCTCCAGGAATGTGTCTAACCCCTTTTTAAAGCCATCCAAACTGGTGGCCATCACTACTTCCTCTGGTAGCGAATTCCATAGTTTAACTACGCGCTGTGTGAAGAACGACTTCCTTTTACCTGTCCTGAATCTCCCACCAATCAGCTTCATGAGATGATCCTGGGTTCTAGTATATTGAGAGAGGGAGAAAAATGTCTCCCTATCCACATTCTCCACACCGTGCATAATTTTGTACACCTCTATCACGTCTCCCTTTACCCTCCTTTTTCCCCAGCTAAACAATCCCAGCTGTTGCAGCCTTCTCTCATAGGATAGCCCCTTGACCATTGTAGTTGCCCTTTTCTGCACCTTTTCCAGCTCTACAATATCTTTTGTTAGAGCCTTCTTGACAGGCTAGGGTTTGTTTGTTTGATGTGCAGGTGCAATCCATCATGGCTTTTGGCCAGAACCAGGCCTAAGTTCTGACATTTAAGAAAAACTACTCTGGTGCAAAGCTGACACAACAGTGGGCTTGCTGTTCCTTGCTTTTTCCCCTCAGCGCAAGCACATGAGCCAGTCAGACTTACCTGCGCCACATCCAGCAAGTAGATCTGCAGAAAGAAGCCCAAAGCGCAGCCGGTGATCTGGTAAGGTGCTCCGCCAATGGCATAACACACTTTGCTGCATATCGATAGCTTTCCTTTGCTTTCTCTCTGGAAAAGCGGGGAGAGGAGACATACTAATTAGCCACCATTGATACCGAGCTATTGATAAAATATTGTTAATCCTCCATATTGACACCTTATGTTTAAAACCCAGAAAATCACCCTCGTACATCCACCAATAGAACAGGAAGCCATTTCTGTGTCAGGGTGGACACTGAGCCCATAGAATCCCAGAGTAGTTCTGATTCTGAGGAAGAGGAGTTGCTCCTGGGAGAGGAGCGCGCTCGTCTTTCCCAGGGCCAACAGCTGACGGAGATTCCTCCCACCAGCATTTCTAGCTTAGATAGCAGTCCTGGGAGTGACAGAGCGTGGGAAGCAGACTTGATGGACGCGCGACGCCGACGCAGAGAGCGGCGCCAAATGGAGGGTGCGGAAAGGAGGCGTAGTGCCCGGTTGGCGCGCAAACAACGGCTGCGTCCAGAGGATCCAAGGGAAAAGGGGAGGGACTCTCCCTAGCCCTTAAGTTCAGGGTCTGCCAGTAATTCCCTTTCAAACGGGGACCAACTGTTCCAACTTAGGGCATAGGTACTCTGCTGCTTATATCTAGTTGCTAACAGTAAAGTTGTTAAGTTGTAAAGGAGGAATAAAGCTTTGAAAATAATCTATTTGTCTGTGTCTGGACTTGGCTACTGGATTAGACTGAGAGAGGTCTCCAAGGAGCCCTTGACATTCTGTAACATCGATTCTAATCATTTGGTGGTGGTAGGAAAACAGTTCACGTCTCTTACGTTGCTATCAAGATGCACATTTTTTAGAAGCCAAGTGGAAAAGAGATCGCTTGGCTCACCCCTTCTAGGAAAGGGGAGGAGTACCTCACACCCACAAGTCAAATCTGGCCCTCCTGGGCTCCCCAGGTGGCCACACCTCTTTTCTAAGCCACATCCCCTTTTCCCCAACCACAAATCATTTGGTGGTTTCCCAGCTTTTGTGCAGTTTTCTTCCCATTCTAAAAGATTGAAATGCCTCTCCTGAAGCTTAGTTACTGGCAGTATGAGCTTTTAGCTACAATATGCTGGCATTTTATGTAACTTTGGCACCACTCTTTTGGCACTGCCCACCACTGAAATGCGGCCCCCAAGAGCTTCTCCACAACTGAATTCGGCCCTTGGGCTGCAAGAGGTTTCCCACCCCTGCTGTATGGGACATTAAAAACACAACAGAGTGCACAAGCGAACACATGAAACTATACTGAGTCAGACCATCAGCACATCTAGCTCGGCAATGTCTACTCTGATAAGTAGTGGATCCGCAGGATCCCAGGCAAAGGCCTATCCCAGCCCTACAACCTGACATCCTTTAACTCAGGAGTGGGGAACCTGTGGTCCTCCAGATATTGCTAGACACCAGTTCCCATCAGTCTCAGCCAGCCTGGCCAGTGGACAGTGATGATGGCAGTTGTCGTCTAATAACATCTGGAAGGACACAGATTCCCCACCTCTGCTGGAGATGCCAGGGATGAAGCCTGGGACATTCCACATACAAAAGCAGGCAGCCTGTCCTTGATCTACGCCCCCGCCCACACAAGACCACACCCTTTTAACTCCATGTTATCCATATGGAATAATCTCCACTTCCTGGTTTCATATTTCAAAACCCCACCTCCACATCCTAAGCTCTAAATAGGAGAAAGAAATCCACCCTTAAGCCCCCCCGCCCCCCGTCGGACAGGGTTTTAAAGGGATACGCTGACCCGCATGATTTGTAACCCGCAAAGCCAAATGCAGCCCATCAGCCACCTATCGCAGTCTTCCAGGAGCTCAAGAAGCCTCCCATTTTTGCTGTTTGCTGGGGCTTCAATACTGGATGGCAGCTGTTTGGCCATATGTCGGCTTTTACAGAGGACAGTCCTCTTTTTGAAGGGCCGCCAGAGGACCATCCTCTGTTTGAAGGCGTGCTCTGTTTTAAGTGCTGTCCTGTCCAATTCTGGTTTAGATAAAGAAGCATAAGAACTGCTGCCCATCCACGGTGAGCACCTGGGCAGCAGACTGAACAGGCGGGCATACAAATCACCTGGCCACAGTCTTCTGCACTATGGTAAGATGTTAATAGTTTAAATAGAAATACAGTGCATGTGTGAATTTTATGAAGATCTCATCCTATTTTTTGGTGATTCGTAAGTGGCCACCCTAGGTAGTGGTGGCTCAGCACCTACCAGGCCACAACACAATACATGCCTAGGGAGCTGCATTCAGCATGGAGGATCACAAGCACAACTATACCAAGCAATGTTGAGGGTGCATTCAAAGAATCAAGTCCAATCCGAAAGCCTTTATTTACCTTGCCTGACTAAAACAGCTTTGTTAACTAAAAGGCATTATAAACCATTCCTGGGCTTCTTCATCTTTCACTGGGAGCAATGTGGCAACTGGCCATTTTCATTTAAAACCTTTGTTGGCTTTAATAAAAGAGCCTTAGAGGACCTTCAAGGAACTTCAGCCACACCTGTCTGTTTCCGCCCAATGTACGTTTGAGTATACAACACTACTGCTGCTCCCACGTCTTACTAGCAACAGTTTGCTTTGCTCAGTGTTCGCAAACACGCCACTTCAAACAGTCAATGGACTGCATCAATGACAGCCAGCAGACGCTTGCCCAGAATGAGTGTGTGTTGCTTGTGCTGTGCGTGGCAATGCTGTCTGGCCCAGAAAAGGCAGAAAACTCATTAAGACCCACCCTTCCTGCTAACCAGCTGGAACAGTACCAATCTATCCCTTCTTTCATCCCCCAGGGGGGGGGGGAGGGGAAATCCAGAAGGAGGAATGCCCAGGACAGCATTGATCAAACTTCAGATATCTAAGGGTCACTTCCCCTGCCCCATCCTCCCCACCCCGAATTAAAACTGGAAGCAAAATTAGCTACTACAGTCCAAAAGATTGACTTTGGCCCCATCTACATGAGCCTCTTACGCCCGGGCTGCTGCGAGTCAAAGCCCATCAGGACAGATAACACAGTTGCCACTTCGCAGCCATCCGTGGTTTTCTCCCAGAAAATGCAGATTTCCAAGGAGGTGTTTTGCTGCGATATTGTTTGCTGAGGGTTTCCCGCAGTTGCATGCCGTCTGTCTGTTCCCCAAACCGACTGTATTTTGCAGTGGGCATGTTGTAGGTGTGCATAGTGCTTGCGTCGCTCTGTGACACCCCTTTACTCCCCCAGTCCCTTCACAGCTGCGCAGTTACAGAAGCACAGAGAGGCGTTTTCATTTATTTAATCACATTTTCACACATTTTCGCAGCTTCATATCTTTGCAATAGTTGCTTTTGGACTCAGTGCCCAAGGGCTGGGGAGGGCTTGGGGGAGCACCAACTTCGCTCTGGCCACCATTTCGGAGCGATGGATAGGCACGTGCTGCTCACGCCTAGTGACTGCAAGCCATCACGAGAGTCTCAGGCTGGGGAACTGACAAATAGATGGCGTGGAAATGAAGGAGCACAGAACAGCCACTTTGTACCTAACAAGGGACAGACAGACACAACAGAACCCCTAAAATACAAAACAGCCACTGAAGTGTTACACCCCCACGCTCACAGGACTGCACAGCTGCACATTAAAGTGTAACGGCATAAAAAAGGGCATGGTGGAGTCTGTTGGGGAAGCCCACAGTAAATTGTGAGTGTATCCCAGCAGAAGCTAATTCAAAGCTGAAATGCTGCACAGTTGCGATAGAGGGAAGGGTAAAAATGGTGTCATGTAGACAGGGCCTTTTTCAATGCATAAATGTGAAAACTATCTAGCTTCAGAATAAGACCTCCCTCCCCAGTCTTGGGTTAGGGTGACCATGTGCTCTACTTTACATAGGACAATCCTCTACTTCTCTCTGTCCCATCAGCCAGGACAGCTAGACTAGTGGGGACGAGGGAGAGGGCCTTCTCTGTGGTGGCCCCCACTCTGTGGAACTCCCTCCCTAGGGAACTCCGTCATGCCCCCTCTTTAATGAGCTTCCGTCGTGCATTAAAAACATGGTTGTTCAGGCAGGCATTTGGGGTGGGTTAGGGTATTTTTTTAAAAAAAAAATTATGGTAAAATTTTACTGTTTTAAATTGTTTATGGTGTGTTGTACATCGCCCAGAGTGGCTGGGTGACCAGTCAGATGGGCGATTAATAAATTTAATAAATAAATAAAATAAATAAATAAATACTTGAAAGCACACTGTTTGAAGGGCTGACCTTTAGTCCAAGTCCAGTTTAAAGACACAGATCTATTAGAAGGGAGAGCAGCAGGGGTCTTAGAGTTGCCCATCAACACTTAGCACCCAGGCAGCAGACTGAGAAGCAAGCACACAGACTTTCCCCCACTATGGTGAGATGCACTACGTTTCTATTTAAATTACAGTAATTATTTACAAATATACGCGCTCACACACAGCACATACACATTTTATGAAATCTATATCTGTTTCTCCCTCTTTTTAGCAGTGCATAAGTGGCCATGCTAGTGGTTCTGCAGGAACCACTCCTCTGGTTGTGCCTCCTGATTAGAAGCAAGCAGGCAAACCCTGAACAGTGACTCATGCAGAGAAACAATAGGAAGTCCCCTCAGGGGAAAGGCCACTGATATGCACCAGGAGTGATTAGATTATATGATCACACTTACTTGATAACCCAGTAGTCTTAAACTGGATTCTGAAAAGCCTTTATTTAAATATTCAAAACATTAAAAATCAAGACATTCTGTTGTCATGGCAAAGTAATGATTCACTCTTAACGTGTTAGTGCATCAGCACAAAGTTGCTAGAAGGGCTGGCCTAGAATTAATCCCACACCACTCCAGTCCTGTTTAAACCCAGTTTGAAATCCAATTCACGATTAAATAGATCTGCAACTACTCCCGATAAGCCCTTCATACCCAACAGCTGTGCAGGATTTCTCTGCCGATAAAAATATGATTTAAGAAATGCTCTTTAAAAATTAAATATTACAAATCTCTCTTTTAAACAACCTGGCTGAAATTAAATCTTTAAACACAAGAATTTTAAACTTATCCTTAAAACTGAAGCAGCGACCCTCTATTCAACCCAGTTCACATGTAACGGCTAACTATGGGTTGTTTAACTCACAGTTGGTTGTGGCTGCGCTTGTCACTTCCACTTTCAGTCAACAATCCAGGAACCCCCATACAAAAATTATGTGCAAAGGTTAGTTTATTGATACGACTCCTACAGGCTGCAGAATAGTTACATCAAAAATCAAAACACTGCCACTCAGAATATATGAAGATCTGGCCATGACAACAGCTACAACGACCCAACTTACTATACAAGCAATGTTTTCAGAATGGTTTCCTGCTAATAATCTCTTGTCCCATTCCTTGCAAATTATGTTTTTAAAAGGAAGGAGGACTAGAAGGGCTAAATTAGTCCGATCCATCGATTTTCAGTGTGTAGCAACTAAGCTAGGAACACAGAAAGCTTCCTTATATAGAGTCAGAACTTGTCCATCTAGATCACTACTGACCGTACTGACCAGTAGCATCTCTCCAGGGTTTCAGACAAAGGACTTTCCCAGTGCTACCTGGAGATGTCAGGGATGAAACCTGGGATGTTCTGCTTGCGAAGCAGGTACTATACTAATGAGCTATGGCCTTTCCCCAAAGCTGGAGCATTGGATCTTTTTAGGAAGCCTTGGTTCAAAGCTGGCTGAGTGATCAGTCACTTTCTTCCAGGCGAAGCTAACTCAACTTATTGGCTCTGATTGATGGCACTTGTCGGCCAAAACATCTGGAGACCCACACACTCCCCACTCCTGACCTTGGAGGACAGAATAAAAATGCAATAAAAACAGTTCTACATAAAAGGTACAACTAGGGATGTTGGGAAGTAGCAGCAGTCTAAACCAGGGGCATCAACACAAAATGTACCATATTAATCACATGACCCTTCCCTGGAAAGAATCACAGCTCTTTTTACCAATTACCACAGGGGATCAAGTCCTTGTTCCCTAGAGGCAATGCCCTCTAAGAGCACAATCCTATGAAAGTTTAGACAGAAAAAAGTCCTAGAACTCCCAGCATTCCCCTGCCAGCTATGCTGTAGGACTTTTTTTCTTAAGGTTACTATCCTATACACCAGTCTCCTCCATCCTGATGCACTCTAGGTATGTTGGTCTACAACCCCAACCATTCCCACAGAGCAGGGCCATTGACCATGCTAGCTGGGGATGATGGCAGTTGTAGCTTAACACACCTGGAGAGCGTCAGGTTGGGAAAGGCTACTATAAACACACTTCTTCCCTGGGAGTAAGCCCCACTGAACTCAATATTTATTTCAGAGTGGATATGCATAGGTTGCCTACGATTGCCCTGCAAATGTACTGAAAATTTGTATTTCACTTCAGAGCAAGGGTGGACAGACTTCAGGCTCATAGGATCTGTTTTTTTCTTTTTATTAGAATGCCGAGGTCTACCAGCCAGAGCCAGACACATAATGGTAGCTCAGTGGACGGAATCAACAATCTGTGCCGAAATCTCCTGAGCTGCATCTGGAGCCCATGAACTGCACAACCATCATGGTGAGGTGGCAGCAAGACCTGAAGGACACGGTGGCAATCCAGGGCTACAAGTTGTACTATGAGGAAGAAGGCCAACAAGAAAACGGACAGATCCTGCTGGAAGCCAGCGACTTGATACACACCATCAATGGCTTGGGTAAGTCTGTCCACAACTCCCCTCTGCCACCTTTCAAAAGGAAGCACCGTGTTCAGGGAGAAAGTCAAAGGCGGAGGGATGACGAAGCTTTGTTTGGTAGAGCTACTCATGTGGTCGTGATCTGCAGATTACATTTTAGATCCTTATGAAAGCAGGTGTTTAGCTAGTCAGAGGGAGTGGCTGGACTGAATTTCTTAAATATGGGGCAGCTCAGAGCTTATCTAAAAGCTCCTTCTCTGCTTGCATTCAGATGGGCCATTAAGAGTCACTTGTTCCTGGAGGCTTTTGACTAGTGGCTGTAGCTGTGCTTTATATAAAAAAACCCACCCATGACACTGATGTGGCTTTATGTCCCTGTTATGGTGTTCTAGCTTTTACATTGTGATTGGTGTTTAATTAGCTTATTAGCAACCTAGAATATGTTACATAAAAAACAGAATATAAGTAAATAAAATATCTGTGTTAAAAATTTAGTGAATGTTGATGTTTACTGGTAATTTTTAAAGTTTCAGGGGGCCAAAGGGAAATGCCAGAAATATTCCTGCATTGAGCAGGGGGTTGGACTCAATAGTCTTATAGGCCCCTTCCAACCCTACTAGTCTATGATTCTATGAATCATGCACTGGCATATATACAAATCTACAAATCTGTATATCTCCTTCACATATATACAACCCCCAGGGAACAGGAATTCTTCTAAGACAACACTCTAAAACTGGTCAGCATACCTGAACAAAGATCTGGCCAAAAACAATAGATTAGCACATCCATTCTACAGACTAGGAATGCTGAGGCTGACAGTTAAGCAGTTAGCCAACCATGCCAGAGATGTGTTTTCCTTGGAATTTTGCTTGCTCTCTTTAAAGTATCAGAAGTCAAACTCTTGGAGATCTACTGGAAATCACCAAGATCTACCAACAGATCTCAATCTATCTCCTGCCTGCCCCTGCTTTACAGCCTTGAAAACACACGTTCTCTCGGCAATCTTCACAACAGCTCTGAAAAAGTAGGCGAATATTATCATTCTCCGTATTACAGATGGGAGCAGAGGCTTGCTAAAGATGACCTGGCAAATCCATAGCGGAAGCGGGATATTCAGGTACAAGAGAGGACACAGCTCCTGCACCTTTAATAGTGGCGTAGAAGAGGGGATTTCAGCAGGTGTGGCTTGCATGACAAGCTAAACTTGCTAAAGTCCCTTCTTCTACGCCACTATTAAAGGTTTAGAAGCCATGCATCTGTCTTCATTCAGCAGAAGTGAGATTTGAATGGGGAGCAGCTCCTGGGAAGAGACTCACACAGTCACACTTCCTGGCTTGCACTCTTAGTCAGTGGCTGGGATCCAGCACACGCTCCAGGTGGCATCCTGGCCATACGAACTCTGATCTACATAGTAACTCGGAAGAGAGAGATAAGAATGACATACAGCTTCCTCAGTTTATAATCTAGACAATACAGAGCCCAGAAGACTAGCAAAAACAAAACATGATGGGGACTTCCACAGGTACAATATACAACTTCTGTGAGAAGTGGGGTGGGGGGAGGCAAGCAATAGCTCTGGCCGGTCAACAGAGGCAATCAGCTCTGATTCTACTAAGCAATGCAGCTGCCAAGTTAGCAGAACAGCTGCGTTCATCTACAGAGAGAACAGCTGGGGCAGCTTCCCCAGAAACTGGCAACTGGCTTGGAAGAAAGAGAGGGAAGGGAGGGGCCTAAAAAAAGGAGGGCCATGTACTTCCACAGCACCAGCATGTGCTCTTCCAGAAGATATGCTGTATCCACAGCTCCCCATGGAAGATCAAGTTACCCTCCCCACATCCAGCACAACATGGGGGCTCCTGCAATACGGATCCTCCTGCCTTTTATGGTCCACTGAGGAGAACAGGTGGTTTCAGGGGGACGGAGCAGGCAACACGCAGGCTTCCAGCCCGCCCGCCAAGCCAAACCTGGTACTGACTCTAATAGGGCAAACTTTGGGGCAAGGCACCCCTGAGCCTCAGCTGTCCCTTCTGTTGCAAAGGGAACACAGCTCTGACTTCTTCAGCAGAGCAGTCCAAAGCCTCACCTTTGCCCACCCCCACCTTTGTTTCAGGCCCTCTGGAGCACTTCTAGTCCATGCAAACCCACTGCTTCCATGCACCATTATTATTCTAACTCTTTGTAGCCAAGGAGTTAACTACGTAAGCCAAAAGCACCAACTCACTCCCCTTGGGGGTGGGGGGAAAGTGGCATGACGCTGATTATGAAGTAGCCTTGGATGCCCTTGAAGCACACGGCTTCTTTTGCAATTTAGTCCTGCATATATATATATATACCCATCAGTGGGCCTTTAAACTTTACCCCCCCCCTCCTCTGCTTTGTGCCAGTCCCATTCCAGAAGTTCTATAGGGCTTATTCTGCTCTACCCTTAACACAGGGCCAACTGAAAGTTAGTATCTATTATCTAATGATAAAACCTACAGCACATTTACCTTGCCAAACTATTTGCAATCCTGATTCCATTCATTCTCACAAGTTCCTGGTGGATAGGTTAGGTCACACTTTCACCCACGCCTGCACACCCGTTTCACAGACCAGGGGAATGAGTCTTAGAGTGAGTTCTTTAAGTCCTGGAATAAAGATCAACACTATACGACTAACATAAATACCAGCAGGGGTTATTGGGTAGTATCCAGTGTTAGTCCGATGTAGAGTACACCCATTGAAATGAGTGGGACTGAAGTTAGCCATGACTAATTCAGGTCTCATTTCACTGGGTCTACTCCACGTAGGGCTAACACTGGACACTCGCTACCCATTGTTTCTTTAACATGCACCGGTTGTTTGGCAAAGGGAGGTGGACACAAACTATATTTTAAAATGGGTTGTTTCGTTCACTTTACCCTCTTGTCTCGAGACTGGAAACTCCCTCCCCGCTTTAAAAAGAATAAATTAAATGAGAAAGAACATATGTTTTGCTAGCCGGCAGGGCTTTACTGGGTGTGTGTGTGTGTGTGTGTGTGGAACACACGTACAGAGAAGGGGCCGCGACCCCTTTAACAGAGCCCTTGCCTCTCATGAATGAACCGGAGAGGCTCAGAGGGCCCGTGACAGGTTTCAACTTCCCCTTTTCCTCCGGGGTTGGATCCGCAAGGCGGCCGGGGGAACCCAAGGCAAGGAGCAAAGCGGGAGGCGCGCAGGCTCCGCACCCCATCCCGACCCCCCGCTGCAACTGAAACGGGGCCCACCCCGAAGAGCCCCGCAGCAACAGCCGACGCCCCGCTGCCAACCCCACTCCCGTTGCTCCGGCGCCCCTTCTAGCCCCGCTCACACGTAGGACACAGACAGGCGCGCACCACCCTACACCGGGAGCGGCTCACCTTGACACAGCGGCTCAGATCTGCCCGGGCTCGCGTCAGAGGCATGGTCCGTCCAACCGGGCCCTCTCCGAGTTGGAGGGATAAACCTTATATGGGACGCTAATGGTCCCCGCTTCCTCCCCCGCCCCAATCCAGATGGGATATGGATCTGCCGCAGCCACTTCCACACCACGATCCGTATTCGGGTGTTACCGGGGGGGGGGGGGTGTCTAGTATTCCCACCCCACGCCTCAAGCTCTCTCTCTTTGTCCTAAAGCTTTAGCCCCCACCCCACCCATCTATACCACGCCTGGCCCCCTTTAAAAATAATATAAATTAAAAACACACATTCCGATCGATCCATACACCTCTTAACGATCCGGATCCACTCCGCCCACAACTGTGCTGGATGGGCAACTCTGTTCCTCCTAGCCGTGCCTCCTCGGGGGTAAGCCCCACCGACTCTCCTCCGAGTCAGCGGTGGATTCGAACTGCAGCTTTAAATTCCCCGGGAACTCCGTGCATTTCCAGCCCCCTCCCCCTACGGAGGCTACCCCCTTTCCCCCTTACATTGCATGGATTTACCTTGGGACGGATCAATTCCTCTTGTTTTAAGATGCTTTGCTGCAAAAGCCCCGCGGATGACACGCTTTCTGCTCCTTCTCCTTTGGCCATTGGCAACACACCCCAGCGACACCCGATCTCCTTTCCGTTTTATTTTCCCCTTTATTGCTCGATCGCTTCTTCTGTTTTTCTTATGTTCCCCTCCAGCGCGGGAAAAAACGCCGAACGACACACGGAGTGGCTCAGATAAGGACGGATCGTTACGCTTTCTTTCAGTTCCCCGCGAGAAAGAGCGCGCTCGGCCGCCGAGGGCGAATGAATGGGAAGGCGCATGAATGGTGCGCTCCTCGCGAGGCCGATTGAATTTCATTGACACGCCGCTTGCGGGGGCCCCGCCCCTTTCCCTGAGGGACAACCCCCCCCCCCACACGTTGCATAGCCGGCCTCGCCTCCGCGCGGCCCATAGCGGCGACGCCCGAATCCAGGGGAGCTAATCAGCGGCCGCGCTTTCGTAGACACCCCCAACTTACCCACCCCGGCGCCGTCACGCGCCGCCTGCGCGCTGCTGCGTTTTCCAGGCAGCGCTCGGAGAAGCCCGGCGTCTAATTTTAGCCGCGGCCGCCTGCGCTTGCCGCTTCCACGTCGTATTCTGGGCCTGCCCAAGCAACCCGGCCGCTTAAGCCGGCTTAATCCCAGCTGCATCCGTCCTGCCCCGGGGGGAGCGTGGTCAGGCTTCGGACTTGACGCCTCTCAAACTCCGGGTGCCTGAGGCGCATGCTGCCGCTTCCAGAAGTAAAGTAGGAGACGTGGCGCTTTCGGACTTAGGTCCCCCAAAGCAGCGCCGGCCCTGTTGTGAGGCTGGGCGCGCAGAACCTCAGGCTGGCGGAAATTTGGCCCTGTGGGGACCCTGGTTTGGGCCTCCCCAGAAGCCATGCCACCTTCCCCCGCCCCAATCATTTAAGAACATAAGAAGAGCCCTGCTGGATCAGACCCAGGGCCCATCTAGTCCAGCATTCTGTTCACGCAGTGGCCAACCAGCTGCTCACGGGAAACCCACCCTCCTGCCCATGTTCCCCAGCAACTGGTGCATATAGGCATACTGCCTCTGATACTGGAGGTAGCATATGGCCATCAGGACTGGTAGCCATTGATAGCCTTCTCCTCCCGGAATTTGTCCCGCCTCCTTTTAAAGCCATCCAAATTGGTGGCCAAGTTCACTACATCCTGTGGTAGCAAATTCTATAGCTTAACTATGTGCTGTGTGAAGAAGTCCTTTTATCTGTCCTGAATCTCCCACCAACCAGCTTCATGGATGACCCCTTTGGGTTCTAGTATTTTGAGAGAAGGAGAAAAATGTCCCCCTATCCGCTTTGTCCACAGCATGTATCACTTTGATACATACCTCTATCATGCCTCCCCTTACCCTCCTTTTTTCTAAGCAAAACAATCCCAACTCTTGTAACCTTCCTCACAGGGGAGATGCTCCAGCCCCTGGATAATTTTAGGGCACAATCCTATGGCCGCTAGACGGCTATAGGATTGTTCAGTTTCTGGGAGCCAACCTCAGAGCCCGCACTCCAAGGTCCCAGAAGATTGCCTCCTCTCCCCTGCTGCCTCATAGGCAGTGCGGATCGTCCCTGGGTTCCACATTTGGAAGAGCAGCGCAGAGCAGGGCAAAAGGAGGCATTCCTGGGGGCGGGGAGTGGGGAAGTGCCAGTACAATGCTTCCTATGTGTCATCTGGTCCCCCCCCTCTCCGCTTCGAAATCCTGCGGCTCGACAGCCGAAATCAGCCATCTAGCCAGGAATGCAGGGCAGCTGGAGCACGGAGGAGAAGATGCCCTCTGCACTCCGCCAGCCCTGCATTGGATAGGCGGTTGCCTCCGAGTTCAGAGGCAGCCAACTACCCCCATTGGATTGCGCCCTTAGTTGCCCTTGTCTGCACTTTTAGTGTTTTCCTGGGGTTTGTGCATTTTCCACACTCTCAGAGGTTGAAATGCCTCTTCAAAGGCTTAGTACCTGCCACTAAGAGCTGTAAACTAAAATATGCTGGTATTCTGGAGGTTTGGAAGCTAGCCCTTTGCCTTTGGCCCCACCCACCATGGGAATGTAGCCCAAGAGCTTCTCCTAAATGGAATTTGGCCCTCGGACTGAAAGAGCGCCCCCCCCCCCATTAGGCAGAGAGAAGGCGGTAGCTGCCTCTGGAGGCAGACACTGGGAGGGGGGGATGAGAAGCTGTGGCAAAATGTTAGGAGGACAGAGCTCTGTGTGCCTCGTGGCTGCCCTCTGCCCCCTAAACTAGCCGGCTGTCCTCAAGAGCGGTGGAGGATGCTGCCCGGTTGCCCTGGTTGAAGTAAGACTCCACTGCCGGTTCTGGTCTGCTTGTGGAGTCGGGGTGGTGATGGGCAGGATGCCATCTTGCTCTTTGGCTCAGGCGGCGAAATGCCTTGCGATGCCTTGGCAAAAAGGGTTATTTTTATGCACTCTTAAAAGCAACCCTTGGGGAGGTGTAGCGATGAAGCCTGTTTCCAATTTTAATTCAGAGGCAAGATTTGCCTTCCAGTGCTTGAATTACAAGGGGTGGGGGGAGAGGCAGCCCCCCAAGCCCACCTACCTGTTGTGTTGACCTCTTAACTGTTTTAGAAGGCATGGGGAGAGGCCATGTTTGGGCCTCCCTAACATTATTCAAGGCTCCCCCTGCCTGGATCTCTCCTTTCTCTCTGTGGTTAATTGCCTAGTTGCGCTAAGGAGGTCAATTAGTTCTCAAGCTCTGCACTGTTTTGTTTAATCAAGATGTCTCTCCAGATATTGAGTGATTGAATTACAGGGTGGGGGTGGGCAGAGGGAGCCTGAACGCCATACCTTTTGTGACACACACATCCCGCACCTCCTTAAAATACTGTTTTTCAAAGGCTATGGGGGGCATGGTTTGGGGCAGCAAGCAGTGTGGGAAGGGAAGGAACTCCACCATCACTTGCAGGGACCCTGCCACCTTTACTCCTGCTTCTCGATTCCCACACATGGAACGAGAAACGGGAGTGAAGAGCACTTGGCCAGTGCTTGTAGGAGATCCTGCGAGAACTGGCCAAGTGCACAGCACTCAGCATGCACCCCTCCCCAAGGGGAATCCCCTTGTTATCTCCAGTTTGTGGTTGGAGATAACAAGGGATTCTGCTTCCCGCCACTTCCCCAACCACCTGGTAGCCTCTAGGCTTGTAAAGGAGAGTGGGCAGGGCCATGGGCCAGATGGGGAATTTCCAAAGGCTGGATTAGGCCTGCATGCCGAAGGTTCCCCATCCCTGCTTTAAGGGCTCACCTCCCTTCGCCCCCCCTAATTCAAGCACTGTTGGTCTCTCTCAGAGTAGCCTCCTCCCCCACGTCTGTGTTTCTGTGTGAGTTACTCTTCTGGGAACAGGCTACCTTATAGGAAGGAAGCCGCCCCAGGGCAGCAATTTGGGATTGTGCTTCAGAGTTCCCTGCAATGTGCAGAAAATCCCTCGAAGCATGAAAGCAGGGGGCCTCTGGTTTCAGGGGTGATATGCTCCTGAATAGCAGTGTGTGGGGAGCCACAGTGACAGAGGCCTGTTTCCCTCATGTGCTACCTGCTTGTGGACTTTCCAGAGGCATTTGGTTGCTGATGGCCGGAAGCAGGCCTGGATGGCTCTTTGGTCAGATCCAGCAGAACTCTTCTGGTGTTCTTATGAGGATGAGACCCAATCGGTGCTTGTAGAGCATGTGAAAGTTGCCCAATTTTACTCCCTTTGCTGATAAAGAGGCCCACCAGTGAGTCTGTCTCCCAAGGGCTTGCAAAATCATGGAGCTGAGTGATCTTTTGTTAGCCCAGGCTGGTTTTTGGTTCCACTCCCACTGCAGGCTACATCAGTTGTGTGACAAGCCAACGCTGCATGCTGAACTCAGCATGAGACTGGGGTTTTGTCACTCCATTATGACCACAGCATCCCACAAAGTGTCAAATCTAATTAAATGGAGGGAGTATTGACCAATATTTTGCTATTTGCTTCCATGCAGCCCAGATTTGATCTAGCGAGAACATAACTTCTGTGAACACCCCAAAATTGTAGCCGCTGGGACGGGAGGATTTTGGAAGAAGATGTTCTGCGGAAAACTTGGGAAAAAGTTGCTTCTCTCCCCACCTCTCTCTAGTAGGCCACCTGACCATCATACCATTGTGTTATGTGTATACAAGATGCCTGTTTATTCTAAACAGCTGTAAGTGCTTTTCCGCTGTTGACAGCAGCAAGGCCTCTTCAGGCACAATGCATCCACTACACAGAAAGCATTTTCCTGTAGAATTTGTAAAATAAAATGTTGGATAGATCTCCACATGCAATAGTTGCACATGTACCTGTTTTGCTGTGTGTGTTCACATGCCAGAAAGCTTCACTTGGCCACATCTTCCTCATGTGCAACCACTCTGCTTTCTGTGATGGATAGATACACCCTGGGAAGGTGTGGATCAGGCCGTAGTCTGGTAGCATTCTCATGAGCAAATCGTTCAGAAGTAGAGTTTCTTACTCCCCTTTAAAGAGGAGTTCATATTTTTGTTTACTCTTAGGGTTACCGCCTTTTCTTTTGTCATTTCCTAGTCACGGTTGTTTACGGGTTCTTTAGATGACAACATGACCCTCTCGTTTCATTTCTGTATCTAAAAAGCACTTTCAGCAACTTTTTTATACCAGGGAAAATGTGGTATTTAATTGTAAAAACAGAAAAAAGTTTCTTTCACTTGTGGCTTTGCAGCATTCCACTATACCACAGTGCCACCTAGAGGTTATGAAGTGGAAAAGCAGGAAAGGAAACATGCTTCATGTAGTGCCCAGATCTTAATTCAGGGACAATACCAAAAGTAGATACAGTGGATTAACAGCCTCATGTAGAAAAGCCTTGAGTGTCTCTAAGTATATTCAGTGCCCTCTCTTTGAGCAGAACATTTTCTAAAAGGCCTTAAGTTAAAGGCCTTTCACAGCTGCTGGGAAAACCCTGAATTCTGGGTTTTCAAGAACTAAGGGTTTGATTGCCCTCTCCCCACCCCAGCCCTGACACATACACAGCATGCGGTTTCAATCCCACATGGAAATTGCCAGTTTGATTGGTTAATGAATTAATCAATGCAGATTCATACAACTACTTTAAAAGATTTCTTTAATTTGTGTCCCACTGAGAACACAACACCAAAATCCTAGCTGCTGCCATGGCCATTAAATAAAACATCTTGGCTAAACTTAGACACCCTGAACATTTCTATACAAGGCTTTTATTGCACGCTCATGATTGGTCACTCAAAGAAGTTTGCAGGTCCTTTACACTATGTTGTCAACCTCCAGGGTGTCCCCTGCACTTTCTGACCTTTATCCTGGTTTTTAAAAGATCAGAGATAATGCAGTAATAAATGTAAATCTGTTTTAATGGCTGTGTGAAATTGTACAGTTCCACTATAACATGGCTCCATCTAGTGGCTGTATAATGAAACAAGTAGAACTTGCAGACAAAGTAAGTCCCAGAAAAGAGCCTGTGGAAGGAGCCAATCTTAATCTCACAAAGAATCCAGAAGCAGAAGCCCCAGTAAGTTGCAGGCCTAACAGCCTGGTGTGGAGAGGCCCCCTGATCCAGAGAAGTCTTTCCAGGTACATTCCAGGAACTACGAGTGTAAATCCTATGTGCATCCAAAGATTATGTGAATGCAGAAGTTGCCTATCTGCCCTGCATTGCTTGGGATGCACATTCAGTTGCATCCCCCTCTCCATCCAAATGTTGATAGAAATGTGCATTCAAATACACATCTGAATGTGCATCTATCGGGCAGGAGCAGGGAGTAATAGACAACTTAAAATGGATACACATCTCATTTATTGTTGCGGTTCCTGCTCCCATATGTGGATTATCTTCTCTGGATTGGTGCCAGTGCATTTATCCAAGCATATTCTTAGACTAAAGAATTCTAATACCCTGAACAAAGGTAGCTGAGCATCAGAACTGGGGGTGGGGGGGATTTTTGTTCTAGAATATCTATGACAGCTGGATCTGAGCAAAGGAATTTGGCAAAAAATTTCTTGGGAAGAACATGACTCTGGGGTATTGGGGGCATTTGTCCTGTGGGACTTGGCAATCAGATTCCAAGCCCTTGACACCTGTTGGGGCTTAGAGGGCAAATTATTTCTAGTGTTTGGTCACATCAACTCCTTTACGGCAGCTGAGTTTCCATTTGACGTCACTGTTATCCAGCACCAAAATTCTCTTTCTCAGCAGTTGTTCCATCAGCTGGCCAGACTTTTGTGTGAACTTAAATGTTTCTCCTGGGGGAAAAAAGTCACTCACAACTTCCCTGTGGAGGAAGTTTAAAAGGCAGTCTCTCTCAGAAGGTTTTAGGTACAGAAACCTAGATTTGTTGTTAGGGAGACGCAGACCAGATAAGGGAGGAAGAGGAAGGGCAGCGTATGGGCGCAAACATCGAAAGTGGACATTTCTTCCTCTGTTCATGCTATGGAATTTTCCTGTCACTTCCTGGTCACCTGATGTTGGCCACAGACATCGCCCTATTGTTTTAGGTTTACATAAACTGTGGTCAATTCTGGCAATACAGGAAATAACAGTACAATTATGACAAATCTCCCCTCTGCTCCGTAAATATCTGGAAACCTCTTTTGACACAGATTTCTACATGAAATCCTGATAGCAAGATCACTCCATTTTTATTACATCCACATTTGATCCATTTCTGGTACCTTTCAAGAGCTTGTGTAGAGGCAAATAATGGACCAGGCTTATTCTCTGTTGCTCCAGAAGGGAAGACTAGATCCAATGAGTGGAAATTGCAGGGAAACAGATTTCAACTGAAGACTAGGAACAGAGCCAGTGAATAAGGGTAGGCATGGTTGGGCAGCTGCCGAGGGCCCACACCCCAGCAGGGCCTCCCTGGAGTTGCTCCTCCTCTTTGCCATGGCAGCCTGCTTGTTCACCTGCCTCTTGCTCTGGCCCAGACTACATGAGGAACAGTAGATGCTGCTGCCTCCATGTTCAGTGGCTCTGCCTGTCAGGCAAGCAAATGATAGCAACGAGGACGAGGAGCAATAGCAGGTGGTGACAATGGCGAAGGCAGAATCACTGACAGCCTTTCTACACGAGGCTTATTGTGCACTCATGATTGTTCACTCACTGTAGTCTTAGAATCATAGAACAGTAGGCTTGGAAGGGGCCTACAAGACCATAGCGTCCAAACCCCTGCTCAACGCAGGAATCCAAGTCAGAGCATCCCTGACAGATGGCTGTCCAGCCTCATCTTGAATGCCTCCAGTGTGGGAGAGCCCACTACCTCCCTAGGTAACTGGTCCCATTGTCGTATGTCCTGATGGGTCCCCTCCCTCCATGAATCTGCCTTTCACTGCTGTGAAGTTCTTCCTGATGTTCAGCCGGAATCTGGCTTCCTGTAACTTCAGCCCATTCTTCTGTGTCCTGCACTCTGGGGTGATCGAGAAGAGATCTTGGCCTTCCTCTCTGTGACAACCTTTCAAGTACTTGAAGAGCGCTGTCATATCCCCCCCACCCCCAGTCTTCTCTTCTCAAGGCTAAACATGCCCAGTTCTTTCAGTCTCTCCTCGTAGGGCTTTGTTTCCAGTCCCCTGATCATCTTCGTTGCCCTCCTCTGAACCCTCTCCAGTCTGTTTGCATCCTTCTTAAAGTGTGGTGGCCAGAACTGGACACGGTACTCCAGATGAGGCCTAACCAGTGCTGAGTAGAGGGGTACTAGTACGTCACGGGATTTGAAAGCTATCCCTCTATTAACACAGCCCAAAATAGCATTTGCCTTTTTTGTATCCACATCACATTGCTGGCTCATATTCAGCTCGTGATCTACAACAATTCCAAGATCCTTCTTGCTTGTAGTATTGTTGAGCCAAGCCTCCCCCATCTTGTAACTGTGCATTTGCTTTCTTTTTCCTAGGTTCAGAGCTTGGCATTTATCCCTATTAAATTTCATTCTGTTGTTTTCTGCCCAGCGTTCCAGCCTACCAAGATCACTTTGAATTTCTGTCTTCCAGCGTATTAGCTATCCCACCCAATTTTGTGTCATCTGCAAATTTGATAAGCATTCCCTGCACCTCCTCATCCAAATCATTAATATGTTGAAGAGCACTGGGCCCAGGACTGAGCTCTGCGGTACCCCGCTTGTTACCTCTCCCCAGTTTGAGAAGATACCATTGATAAGCACTCTTTGAGTCTGATTCTGTAGCCAACTGTGGATCCACCCAATGTCATCCTTCAGGGCCTCTCCCGCTCTTTGCAACCATTTCCCTGGCTTTTTTTAGACTGATGAAAGTCTGATATTATTTAGAAACGGCGGAATTAGAGTCTCATGTAATTGCACAATTCTGCTATACCACAGCACTATCTAGTGGTTGTGTAATGAAACATCGAGAAAGGCAGAGAAAAAAACGCGGAAAAAAACACACGTAAATCAGCCAATCTTAATGCTGCAAGGAATCTGGAAACTTCGGTAAAGATGCAGGTTATAAATCTCACATAGGAAAGCCCTGAGGAAGGGGGTGGGGAATTCAGGGCGCTGTGCCCAAGGGCCCTCAAAACCAATTTAAAATAATTGATAGCTTCTGTTTCTACAGAAGCTCTTAGATTTTATACCCATGCGATTTTATTCTGTATTTGATTGGACTGTTCTTAATCATTCTCTCCATTTTTGATATTCAGGAGTGAGTGCCCTTGCTTAGGTAGCCAAAACTGCACCACTCATACACAAGAGGGAGCTACCAGCAGGCTCTGGGAAACCCCTAAAGTTTGCAGAATACAAAGCTTTTTGGGGGGGAGGGGAATCCTGTACTGGGGAGACACATAAAAAACATTCCAGTGAGGACTGAGCATGCACAGTGTCCGAGGAATATTGACTTTTGTGGGGGGATCAAAAACAAGATGGGGGAGAGAATAGAATGGAGTATCACAGCAGAGGGCATGGCTGGCTCACTGGAACCCTGAACATGAGTTCTCCACACTGCAACATTTTGTGTTGTAGAAAAAAGTCCAGTTGTAGGGAAAAAAAGCTGGCTGGGGAATGCTGGGACCTGGAGGACTTTTTCTGTCTGAACATGCATAGGAGTGCACCCTAAGCTGCTTTCCAAAGATATCTTATATAACAATACAGTAGTGTAAGGCTTATTACTAGAGATCTACCAGACTGATTTTGCTCATTTTTTAAAAAACGGAAGTTTGAGCAGTGCAGACGTGCAGAAAATTTTGAAACTTCGAAAAAGTTGAAAGCTCGAGCTTTGGGCAGCTTGGGAAGGGAGAGAGATGAGGGAAAGGGCAGGTTAATGTGTATGCCCCACACTTTGCATGTAATGTAGCATGGGACAAGTGTGTGTATGCAAGTATAATAATGCTTACTCCTATGAGCTCTTAGAGGGCTGGGCCAGTGAAAGGACAGGCACAGAATGTGGGGAAGGGGCTGAAGTCAGCTGGTATTAGAGTAGGAGGAAGAGAAGCTGAGGAGAAAGAGCTGAAAGGACACCAGAGGGAGAAGAGAAAGAACAATCCTACATCACGTGTTTTTGACCTCAAATGTCAAGAAACGGTAAAGTTGTCCTAGTTGCAAGGGAAACAGGCAAACATGTTTTTATCCAATCATTCTCAAACTACTAGCCCCCATGGCAACATTGGATTTGCACTAGTTTATCTTTAAAAGCGGTGAATACGAGTTGAAAATAAACAAATGCATGAACGAGCGAGGCAACTCTGGGGCCAAAAGAACCCATAATGGGCATTTTTGTGTTTCTTCCTTGGGATGTTTATATATATAAAATGAAAACCAACAATGGAGAGGATCTGATCTTCATCAGAAGATCAGATGAGTCAGGGTGGGTTGAGGAGGGACAGAGTTGCTTAACACTTTCCCTCCCTGCCGCTTGTGTCTGCTCAAAATGATTCACACCCAATCACTGTCATTTGGACTCGATGGCCTTGTAGGCCCCTTCCAACCCTACTATTCTATGATTCTATGATTCAGTTTTCCCACCCCCAGGGGAAAATAATTGGGGAACTGCCCTCCCAGGCAGGTTTGGCCTTACTGATGATTACAAGAATATCACCCACTCAACAGCTCAGGAGCCTTGAGGAGCGGGCAGACCCTTTCTGAATGAACACGCTTTCCTTGGCAACAAGAAGAAATCACCCAGCGTAGCCAGGCAAATCTCCCTAGCGACAGCATACCATTATTTTTATGTAGTCACTCCTTCAACTGTGGGGCTCATTAACCTAAGAGACCTGTCCCTCTTGGTGTGTTCTCACTCGAGAGTAATTTTAGAGGAAGCCAGCATCGGGCCAGCATCTCCTGTGATTATGAAGAAAGGAGGACCAAGCGCGTCTTTGCAGGCCCATCGCAGCGTCCGTGGCTCTCCCCACCGGCATTCCAGGGATGACAACGTTCTTCTCAAGTGTGCCTGAAACTCAGCTGACAATGTAGATGAGACATTCTTCTGGTGATGAAGCAAACCTTTTGTTTCTGTAAAAAGCCACTCAACGTTCTTTCAGTTTTCAAAGTTGTTGGGAGGCGTTGTAGGCTGGTTTGTTTTTACTTGAGGTAAGTCCAGGGCTGGGGTCAAGAGTAGACATGGTTGGGCACCCGCTGAGGACCAGAGCCCCCTGGAGTTGTTCCTCCTCCTCCTCATTGCAGCCTGCCTGTTCCCCTGCCTCTCGCTCTGGCCCAGACAGCGGAGGTGGTGAGAAGGAGGAGCAGGAGATGCCCCGGCCTGCCGGCTCACCGGCTCTCTGCCTGCCAAGCAAGCAGGTGGTAGCAGTGAGGAGAAGGAGAAGGAGGAGGAGCTGGTGACAATAGCAGCAGAAGGTAGACTCATTTGAGGAAGCCGGCTCATTCAGAGTGTATTACCCAAAGGCCCTCAGAAACTTGGCACTGGGTAAGTCTGTCATGATTTCTTCAGCCTGAGTGACAAAACCTGAGTCATATCAAACAGATGGATCTTTAGCTATCGATAAAAGCCAAGAGAAAAGATCATCCTTTCACGTTGCGTGACTGTAACGCTATTATGTGGTAACAGCTCTTGGCATACCCTGCGCTTTTTCCTAGGTGTATATCTGCCCTCCAGCACGCTCAGCCCTCAAACGTAACCTGTTCCACAGCATTTACGGCTATCCCTTGTTATCACGTGTTATTACGCAGTTCTACATCACACCCGGCAGCATCTGCTCCTTGGCAAGTTACACAGAACCATCTGATTCTGGCTGACTTGTTAGACTTCAGGGCTGGCCTTGCTATGACACCATTTGAATCCTGAGCATGGGATGTCACATTCCGGGCTCTGTGCGTGGCATTTTTCTGCATCCAGTCTCTGTTTCTTTGCACCACTCTTTTACAAGTTCAGAGCCAGTGGGAGGCAGAGAGTCATTTCGACTTTTCTTCCTGGGACCAAAGTGTCTGGAACAAGGTTATGTTAACGGTGCTATTGTTAAGTGCTCCTGGTGTCTGTGTGTCCTACTTTATAGAGGACAATCCTCTGTTTCAAGGCACCCTCTATTTGAAGGGCTGTCCAGTCCAAAGCTAGTTTAGGAAGCAATCCTATGGTCCCAGGGCGAGTGTCCCAGGGACCACAGGATGGCTCATAAAGCTGCTTCTGGGATCAGAGACAGTGCAGATCTCTGTCTTCCCCCTTGCAGAGGGAATGTGCCAGCTGCCTCTCCGACCCTGGAAAATTGACCTTGGAGAGGGGGAAAAGTGGGCCCTATTCCGGTGGGCGGGTAAGGGAGGAGACTGGAGAGGCCAGGATACGATTCATTCTGAGCTTCCTCCCCTTCCCCTCCAAGAAGCTCTTGGGGGTTGCATTCCAGTGGTGGGAGGGGAGGAAGGCAAAGGGGGTGGAGCAGAAGACAAAAGGGTGGGGGCAAAAATGCAAAAAAACACCAGCATATTTTAGCTGAAAGCTCTTCCTGCCAGCATTGAAGCCTTAGGAGAGGCACTTCAACCTTTGAGAATGGGGACAATGGAGCCAGAAAGACAAAAGTTGGGAATCCCCCAAGCAACTGGGAAAGGGGGTGGAGTCAAAGGCAAAAGGGCTGTGGCCATAATATCAGCATATTGTAGCTTTAGGGTGCAATCCTATGCATGTTTAGCCAGAGAAAAGTCCTACAACTCCCAACATTCGCCAGCCAGCCAGCGCAAACCCCATCCAGAACTGGCTGACAGACCTCAATACCTGAATCAAGACCCTTCATAATGAGCACCTCTGTCTTGCCTGGATTCAGCTTCGGCTTGTTCTCCCTCATCCAGCCCATTACGGACTTCGGGCTGTCCTTCAGAGGAGTCATTCCTTCCTTGGATAAAGATGTTAAGGAGAAATAGATTTGGGCATCATCAGCATACTGATAACACCCAGCCCCAAATCTCCTAATGATCTCTCCCAGCGGTTTCATGCAGATACTGAATAGCATGATCGATGGTATTGAATGCTGCTGAGAGATCCAAAAGAGCCAGCAGGAATGCACTCTCCCTGTCGATTCCCAGGCGAAGATCATCCACCATGGCTACCATGGCAGTCTCAACTCCATTTCCTGCTAATTAAGCCTTAGCAGAGGCATTTCAATGTTTTATAATAGAGCCGGGGGAAAACTGCAGAAAAGCTGGGGCAGCCTCGCTAGGTAGCTATCTCAGGGCCCAACCACAAGTTGCTTGTAACAACCTCGAGAGCTGTTTATTGTAAGGAAAAACTAGTTGCTGCGTGTGGGGATGTCGTTCAGAGTGGAGGGGGAGGACAAAGAGCTTGCATACAGTTTCCCTGCCTGCTTCTCTGCTCCACATCATCCCTCCTGAAGTGACTTTGCTCTGATCATGCTGAAGTGGTTAGAGTATCAGTCCTTAGAGTAAGGAAATCTAGGTTAAAATCCCCCTTCAGCTATTAAGCTGCCTGGGTGACCTTCAAACAGTCATTTTCTCTTAGCCCGATCTGCCTCACAGTGTCACGGTTGTAGCTGAGCCCACAGAGTCCCAAAGCAGCTCTGATTCTGAGCAGGAGATACAGTTCATGGGGGAGGAACTCTCTCAGACTTCAGAGGCACAGCTGGAGGGGGAGCCCCCCCCCGCTCACTTCCTTGGGAGCGATAGTGAACCAGGCGTGGAAAGGGAGGTACAACCTGAGCTTTTAGACATGAGGCGCAGACGCAGGCAGAAGCGAGAGATTTCAGGGGCCAAGCTTCAACGCTCAGCCTGATTGGCTCGACGTCAACAGCTGCGCCGAGAAGCATCAGGGGAGAGGGGGAGATCTTCTCCTCCCACTCCTTAAGTTCAGAGAGTTGCCGCATTTTTCCCAAATGGAGATCAACTGACGTCCTAACCCTTAGAAACCCCCAGATGGCCATTCCTTTGTAGTTTCTCCGAGTCTCAAGCAATTAGCATCTTTATGCCTCATTAGGATAAATGGAATTAAAGCCTTGGAAAGCAGCCCTTTTGTCTGCGTGTTGATTCTGGCTATTGGAGAAGTCGGTGGGCAACAGGGGCACCCTGACACACAGGGTTTTAGGCAGGGTTAACACCAGGGGCTATTGCCTTAAGCTCCTTGGAGAAACACACATACATAATAATTGAAGAAGCCATTGGGGGGCGGGGTGTCACAGGTGTTTGCATGTGATGTGTAGTTCCACACCAGCTGGAGTTATTGGTTGGAGAACTGATGAGTTGATACAGGGTCGCTATCACTGGGCACTTGCCAAGGCTCATGCCCCAGCAGGGGCCCCTTGCCAACCCCTGGAGCTCCCTGGGCCCACTGTCAATCTTCCTTGCCATCACAGCCTGTTCACCTGTTCTTGCCAAGCATTCTCCACTCTCCCTTTCCTTCTGGGGTCTGTGAAGACCGTGCCCAAAAAGAGGTGGCAAGCGAAGAGCCAGCGACAACACCAAGGACCCTGCAAAACCTGGAGCTGCCACAGGGTTGATAAGCTCTGTGCTCATCCAAGGGACAGTAAGTATTTGTTTGTTTGTTTCATTTCTATGCCGCCCAATAGTTGATGCTCTCTGGGTGGTTCACAAAAATTAAAACCACAAAGTGCAGCATAAAACAATATAAAATATGAAAGCTTAAAACCACAATATAACAGTACAACCAAAATAAGACCTAGCAGCAATGCAGAAATTTAAAATACAGATTTAAAACACCAGAACGAAAGACTAGGAAGCTAAAACGCTAACATGCTGGGAGAATATAAAGGTCTTCACCTGGCGCCAGAAGGCGTACAATGTAGATGCCAGGTGAACCTCTCGAAGGAGCGTATTCCACAGCTGGGGTGCCACAGCAGAAAAGGCCCTCTTCCTGGTAGCCACCCACCTCACTTCCTTTGGCAGGGGCCCACGGAGAAGGGCCCCTGAAGATGACCTTAGGGTCCGGGCAGGCACATACGGGAGGAGGAGATCCTTCAGATAACCTGGCCCCAAGCTGTTTAGGACTTTGGATGTTAATGCCAGTACTTTGAAGCGGGCCTGGAAATGGACTGACAGCCAGTGCAGCTGAAAAAGTACTGGTGTATTGTGATCTCATTGGCCAGCAGTAGTGTAGTGGCAAATTCAGAAGTTCAGGATCCCTTCGTGACAGTCACAGCCACAGCCACGCCCCCTCACAGCCATGCCCTTTCTAAGATTATACAACCTTGTAAGATATACAGCCTTCAACTGGGATCCAAAAACAGTGCAGCTGAGAGTAAGGCAGTGGTATCTCAACTGGACGTCTGAGAAAAAACGCAGGGGTGTTAAAATCTTTTTCACTCACTCACTCACTCACTCACTCACTCAAACACAAACATTTTAGGTTTTCAAAATATGATACTCTATGGAAGTTTCACCCTCTCAACTCAGCCTGCATGGACAGATCCCTTCTCATTTAAACAGCCCCCTTGCATGCTCCCTTAGCACCCCAAGATTACCCATTAGCCTTCCCTACTCTCCTTCGTTATATCTTCCCCCTCACCCTCCAACAGAAACGTCCACACACCCAGCTGGATTGAACTACACACACACACACACACACACACACACACAGTGGTGTAGTGGTAAATTTGGAAATGTGGGAGCTCATTGTGACCATCTCCAAGGGCAGTCAAAAAATTTCAGGCAGCTGTGTCGATCCATATCAACAAACCATTTCTAGGAGTTTCTACCTCCACCGGGAGCACGTCTTTGGTAAACCGAAGAGGTCTTAACTGCCCATTCTAGACCAAGTCATTCCAAATACTTCACATTCCAACATGGAACAATATATTGTTGCTTGGAAAATTCATTCCCCCCACAGCTACAGTGAGGATCGCAGCTAAGCTCAGAGGGAACAGGGAATTCTGAGGGGGGTGGCAGATGACGTCAGAGCCCCTGCTAATGAAAAAGTGCTGGGGCTGCGTCCCTGCGAGCCCTGCCTCCACTACACCACTGCTGGCCAGTCCCTGTTAACAATCTTGCTGCCCCTTTTTTGGACTAGCTGAAGTTTCCAGACCCCATGTTGTCACGTGGGCCTCCCTGCTAACTTAACAGAGGTCTACCCTTTGCCCTGATGCCTGAACAGGTGGCCATTTATAACAGCCCTCTTTATCTGCGGTCATGCTGGGCTGTCATCAAAGGCTTGTGTGTGTTTACAGGCATCTGTCAGAGAGAGCGAGAGAGCTGTTATCTCCTCCGGTAAGCAGGCACGGCATTTCAACCTCTGCTCTGCTCAGGCCATCTGCAGGCGGACCAAAGGTTCTAGCGCATGAAGCTTCTGGGCAGAGGTGGAAACGAAGCAGCCAGCGTGGCTGGCTATCCATCATAGCGCGTCGAGAAAGATAGCTGCAGCATCTGGTAGGACGAGCAGCCCGAGCGATGAGAAAACATCCCACACTCACGCCAACTACTGGAGCAGTGTCTGGAAGAGCTGGTAAATCAGCACAATGTTTGGTAGAGGAGAATCAGTACGTTCACATTAAGTGAGCAGAGTTCATAGAATGGTTACGCACAAGTGAAGCAAGGCAGGAGAACCCATCTGAAAATTATCCTCCATGAATGCGAAGACTAAATATTTGCTGCATGTTAAATGTTTGCGGTCAGGATTTAGCACCCATATCTGGAGTGTTTGATTTCTAAGGAGAAAGGTAATGGAGCCCAACATACCAGGCTCCACTGCTCATCTAGCTTCGAATCCCAGATGTGTGTGTGCACGTTCTCGGAGACACCCCCTCCTATTCTAGGGCTGAACTGGGCTTTTCAAAATAGGTGGTGGGCTTGAACACCCGCAAACTTTTTCAGAGCCAGTCCCCGAAAGCATCACACGCTCTTGCAAGGTGCAGTTGTCAGCAAATTTTGGAAGCAGAAAATTTGAGAACGTACCAGTGATCTTTCTCAGTAGTGGAGAAAGGGCATGCTCCAGGGAGCAGCGAGAGCTGTGCTTCCTACTTACCAGGCACAGCCTCCATTTTCTAGTCCCTGTCTCTGGCAGATCACTGACCCTATTTTTACCTCTGGAGGATGCCTTATTATTTTTGCCTGTTTTGCATGCCCGTTAGGACCACCCATATTGTTTTACAACATTAAGCAGTGTTGCACCGGAAAGTTGCTCCGGCTGACCCAGTCCAGTCCAGCTCATCTTGGCCTCAGCACTTTGCATGTTGGGAGGTAGCAGCATAAAAGTGGCATAAAGATGGCTGCCAGGTGACTTATTTATTTAGGGCACAATCCTATCTAGTTAGGCGGCTGCCTCCGAACTCGGTGGCGACCACCTATCCAAAGCAGGGCAGGAGAAGCGGGGGGGGGGGGGGCAGAATTGTTCCCTCCGCACCTCTCCTGCCCTGCTTTTTCTGCTAGACAGATGTTTTCGGCTATCTAGCCACGGTGGGCCAAGCGGGAGAGAAGGCTGTGTCGTACAGGCAGATCTGCTCTCCCCACCCCAGAACACCCCCAGCCCCGCCCTTTTTCAGCCACTCCGCACTCCTCTTGCAAGCGCGGAGGATGGGGCTTCCCAACGCTGCCTCCGAGGCAGCGCAGACGTGGAGGGAGATCAGTTTTCCGGGAACCCACCTCGGAGCATGGGCTCCGAGGTCAGTTCCCAGAAAACAACATATCTTATGCCCATCTAGCTGCTGTCTAGAAGCCATAGGATTGCTGATTGGTTGATTGGCCACCTTTCAGGGCAGAAGCCCTCCCAAGGTGGCATACAATAATAAAACTGATGCATAACTATGATATTAAGAACAATAAAACCACAATAAAAACAGTAAGAACACAATAAAAACAGTATGAACACAATAATTTGTTGTTGTTGTTCAGTCGTTCAGTCGTGTCCAACTCTTCGTGACCCCATGGACCATAGCACGCCAGGCCTTCCTGTCCTGAGCGCTCTCCCGGAGCGTGCTCAAGTTCATATTCATTGCATCGGTGATGCTATCGAACACAATAATAACCAACAACAAAAACAGCAATAAAAGCAACAAAAATAGCAACAATAACAGGAGAAGGCCAGAGTAAAAATATGTTTTCGAGGCCTTCATAAAAGCCTGCGATGATGGAGCATGGAGGAACACCGATCGCAACTTATTCCAGAGGTGTGGGGCCACTACAGAGAAGGCCCTCTCACGTGTGGTCACCCACGTAACTGCTCCCACAGGTTAGCTTAGCGACTCCTGGGACAGACATCCTAAATGTCCAATAGATGGGAAGATATTCAGAGGAGGTGTTAGATAAAAAGTTCTTGCTTCTGGTTGAAAGAAAGGATGCCAGGCAGGCAGCAGTGGATCCAACACTATTTTATTAGTCGTTTTGCAAAACGGGTGCAGAGCAGTCTGGACCCCGAGATACATGTGCAAAAGCCTTTTATACTTTATCACTTCCATTGTTCTCGACAGTAAACAATAAACAGTCAGCACATTAGCTTACCAAGCCAGTAACCAATAACAGTCAGCACATTAGCTTACCAAGCCGTTAGTCATGATGCGGTTCTTTTCTGCTCCGCCTACATTTTTCCTGCCACTTGGCCTCTACGTGACTGGGGCGCCAACCGGTTATGGAGTCTCTTTTTCTAACAGAGGGCAACGAAGATAATCAAGGGACTGGAAGCAAAGCCCTGTGAGGAAAGACTGAAAGAACTGGGGATGTTTAGCCTTGAGAAGAGAAGACTGAGGGGGGATATGACAGCGCTCTTCAAGTACTTGAAAGGTTGTCACAGAGAGGAAGGCCAAGATCTCTTCTCGATCATTCCAGAGTGCAGGACATGGAAGAATGGGCTCAAGTTACAGGAAGCCAGATTCCGGCTGAACATCAGGAAAAACGTCCTGACTGTTAGAGCAATATGGCAATGGGACCAGTTACCTAGGGAGGTGGCGGGCTCTCCCACACTGGAGGCATTCAAGACAAGGCTGGACAGCCATCTATCAGGGATGCTCTGACTTGGATTCCTACACTGAGGAGGGAGTTGGACTCAAAGGACTTGTAGGCCCCTTCCAATCCTACTATTCTAAGATTCTATGCTATCATTCTATGATATTAGGTGACGTTCTAACAGTACACAGATGAAACAGAAGTCAGTTGTGCAACTTCAGAAGATGCCACACAGGAATTAGACAGAGTAGCTGTGCTGAGCGAAGGGGTGAATACATCCTATGGATGATTCATATGGCCATTCTAAATAAGTGAGTAGGTGATGAAACCATCATGCACGAGCACTTTGGGGGAGATGAATACTACAAAATGTGTTGTAATCATGACTCGCCCTTTCGGTTCAACTGAAATGTTTTCCATGAGATAAAGGCTTGCAAAAAGCGAGTAGGGCCAGGAGAATCCATGACAGAAAGTGAAAATGAGAACGGGAGATTGGGGAAAATGCCCCATCCCTGCAAGATGCTGAGGCTGGATTTTTGGCATCTGCACTCAGCAGGAACCAGGGCTCTGACTAGTTATTTCTTTGACTAGGGCAAGTGCTCAGTTTTAGGCACAAGCTCCTGAATGCTTTAAGAATGGATATGGACTTTTATTGATGCTGTTGAGGAAGCTGCTGTGTGGAAAAAAAACAACCCAAGCCCTGCTAGGTTGACTGCTTTATGCAAAGTCAGATGTCCCTTTTTTTTTCCTCATCCTGCCCCAGCAGCAGAATTCAGTGGGTGAATGTGCTTTACTGTGTTAGGTTGCAGGCACAGGGCTAATGAAAAGTAGCAAAGATGCAATTCTGCCTGGCCTGCTGCCCTCACTAAGTCTTTGAGCAAGCAAACACCATTTCAATCCATCCATCCACTCATCAAAAATCATTTTCTAAATCCCATTCACAGCTTCATGTAAAAACAACCAATAAAGCAACAGGAAATCATAAAAACAACCAACAGACAAAACAAACAAAGGAAGAGTGAACAGCTGTTATAACAACAGATATTAAGGTTCCTGTGGACAAAGATGGGGCTCCTTCACACGGAGCATTTATGCTGCTGTTGAGATTGCTCACTCATGGACGTTTATGGGTCCTTTTCATGACATCATTAACCTCCAGGGCACATCCAGAACGATCTCCTGGTTATTCCGTCTCAAAAAGGTCCAGAATGAACAAACCATCTTTGTAAGTCAGAATGTTACGTGATTAAAACAGCCTCTAGATGGCACTGTTTCATTGACTCCTATGTAAATTAAAATTAAATGCTTCCCCTCTCAGCAATCATGTGGCTGCTGTCTGGGAGCCCGTGATAAAAGCGGAAAGGCTCCAGAATGGGAGGACTGCAGGGGTGTTCTTTAGTGCAAAAGCAGTCATGTTCTGTCAAGTATCAGGATGTCAAACCGTTTACAGTTTTAAAACCAGTGTTTTGAATTGGGCCTGGAAACAACGAGGTAGGTACTATATAGGTCAGGAGCGGGGAACCTCTTTCAGCTCGGGCCGAATTCCATTTTGGATAAGCTCTTGGGGGCCGCATTTCAGTAGTGGGTGGGGCTGAAGGCAAAGGGGGAGGAGTCGAAGGGAAAGGGGCCAAAAGCAAAACGGGTGAGGCAAACATAGAAAAAATACTGGCACATTGACCTTAGAGCTCTTACTATTAATACCTAAGCTGCAGGAGAGGCGTTTTAAAATGAGGAAGAAACTTCACAAAAGCTGGAAAACCACCAAATGATCAGTGGTTGGGGGAAAGGGGATGGATCCAGGGGACGGGGCTGAGAGGGATGGATTTGGTCTCCAGGCCTGAGATCCCCATAGGTATTATGTGATCACAAAAATGAGCTCGCATTTTGCACCAACTGAAACGTCCAGGCACTTTTCAAAGGCAGTCCCATCTAACGCAACAGCCCTGAGTAATTTTCTTTTTTAGATTTCCACATCTTTGTACATTTCATATTGAAGCTTCCAGGACATAATAAATTATTTTTTTGAAGACTTCTGGATTATTTGCATCAGATAACAAGTCTTTGGAACAGGTAATCAAGCAGCCAGAAGGCTACTTCTGGATGCCTTCCATGAGAAAGTTTCCTCAAGTGCTTTTGATGAAGCAATGAAATGGGAAATAATCCAGAGATCTCATCATCTCTGACCCAGCCTGCTCTTGGGGTTCAGTGCATATGCACAGTTTATAATAGTGATTTTTGGCTACAGCACGTGTATTTTACATGCTTTTTCATGTATCATTGTAACGTATTGTACTTTTATTTTCTAATACTATGCTACTCACTTGCTACAGGTTCCATTGACTTAGGGCTCTTCCAGACACAGGGCTCCTAGCACTCCCGATTATTGGACTTCCACCGGAAAGTACAAGTGGAATGTGTGTGTACTGCCCACACTATCAGGGGAAATTGCCACTACATGCTGCAACCTTCTGTCCCACACCAGTAAGTGGAGATGTAGGCAAAGCTCTTCCCTCCCTTTGCTGCTCTGTCCTACCACATCCTTTATGGTGAAGTGGATTTTTGTTTTGTCTTGTCCCTTTTCCAGAATTATGCAGTTCTGGAAGTCTGAGGGTTCACTGCCGTGCTTCTACTCCCATGTAAGTGCACGTTGCCCTGATTTGGATCAAGACCATGGTGTTCTGGGAGCGGAGGGTTAAACCTCCCCCACTCCAGTTTCCCCCCCAACATTCCACCCCCACACAGGGCAGTGGGGGGGGGCAGGAGGCTTTAAAAAAGGAAAAAGTATCCATTCTAGTCATTTTCTTTTTTTAATCCTCCCCCTGGGGGGGGGTGGCGGGGGAGTAATTTCAGGGCAAAAAGTGTTGTGGGGGAGGGCTAAGCCTCTCCTCCCAGAACACCATGGTCCCAATTTGAATCAGAACCGCATGCTCTTACACAGGGGTAAAAGCGCAACAGTGAACTTTTGGACTTTCAGAACTGTGCAATTCTAGAGGAGGAGAAGAAACAAAGACACGAACAAACCTCTGTACAACTATTACTAGTTGCCCGGCACACACCACCCTTAATTTTGTTGCTAAAGAAGGAGCTCATTGTGTGTTTTGGGGGGCGGGGGGAGATGAAGGAAAGAGCAGTAGCGTTCAGCTTCCTAGGTGAAGGAGAAATGCAGCTTTCTGGCCTGGGTGAAGCCATGAAAACACCCCTACCCACCCCCAGCAACGTTATCTTACACCTCAAACAGCCTCCCCCGCAGAAAGACATCACAAATTCCCAAAATGAGGCAACCACACCACTGTGTGTTTTTTTTGCGGATCATGGTGCAGCACCATTAACGCATTTTCCCCAGTGTGAGAAAATATGAGAGAAGCGGGTGGGGAAAGACGGGACGACTGCAGGAGCCTTAATGATGTTTTGTGGCAGCCCCAAAATCCCACACACAAGGCAAGCCAATAGCACCTTCAAAACCCCATCTAGAAGAGCCCTTAGTCACTGAGGTTTTCTTGGGCAAAGTACATTACATAATTTAATATCTGTCAAGATTATTACATGGTCTCGGATGCTTATTTTTCTGCCCTGTTCAGATGGTGTCCAGGGGAGGGGCCTTTGTTGCTCAGACTAGCGATTCTGCAGAGAGCCATGAGGCTAAAGGGGCTATGCGGTCAGGAAGGCAGTCCTGTAAAACTGCTGGCAAACAACGGAGGTCAAAGTGAAGGCTGTTTGCTGGCAAGTGCATGTCCTATATTTCATAATCTGGATGTAAACTGGTGGAACGAGATCAGCTGCCTCTTGCGCCATTCGAAAGCTTTGGATTGCTCCATTTGTTAGTCTGAGCAGTGGCCACAAAGACCTATATATCATCGTGTGTCTAAAATAGCTGCTCCTATATCCTAGTTCTCACTGAAGTGAGATTGCAGGTGCAGATTGAGATGGCAGAATGCTTCTACACACACACACACACAAAATCCCAGCACCTAAAAAAATAGCATATTGGAGCACAGGGCTGAACTCTAGTGTTTTTTCTGGTGTGCTAGCGTAAGACTTCTTCAGGGTCTCCAAAGGGACTCACAGCAAAGGCTTTGTACAGGGACACTTAACATATATTTTATTGAAACAAGAATAATGCACATGTAATAGTTTTACATGCAGAACTCATCTAAATAAAACAGAGCACAGGCCTTCCAAAGTTCTGTCTTTTTTTCTGCTTGAGTCCACAACAACAATATAAATAAAACCTCTCTGAAGCTTGATTTTTTCTGCTGGCCAAAGAAAGAAAACAACCTCTATCCCGTTGGCTTCAGCTCTGCAGCAATCTTCTCAAAATTGGATCAGGATCCAGCAACACAGGAACTTTGTTAAACAGCCCTGCCTGAAGGTTCAAGGTCTTACAGGTAGGGGAAAGCACTGCAGTTTTGGTAACAGCCTAAAATGGTGGCCACTCCCTATCTCACTCCTTTACTGAGCATGTGCAGGAATATTCCCTCAGAATTCTTAAAGAAAAATATACCAGTGGGTTATACTACCTGTGTAATATGGAGGAACATCCTAGCCTGTGAGCCCACACACAGTTTTACCAGAATCAAAGCATGGAAGAAGGCAAATCACACATCCACATACAGAGCAAAACAAGAACATATCACACCAAAGCCTCACAATTATATTCACACATGGGTGCACCTATATATTCACATAATTATATACACATATGCAGGCACCTACATATTCACACATACCTAATTTGGCCCTAAAAATGCTCTGCTTCTGAGGCTTTGAAGTCAGGCTTCTCAGTTCTGAATTCACATATGGTTTGGCTGAGACTCAAATGGGCCTTAATCAGGCCCATTTGCGCTGGTGTTTTGTACCCTCTGAATGCACAAAAAAAGCAGCATGCCAGGAGAAGACCAGGAACTGGACCAGGAGAAGCCTGGACCCTTGGGGGAGATGGCTGCAGGTTGATACTCACAAGAGGAGGGGAACTCTGCCTCTGTTATGGAGGCTGAGTGAGGACTTAGTCCCTGAAAGCGGCGGGGTCTCAACAGGCAGGCCAGAATAACCATTGTGAGGAGAGTGTGTTTGCAAAGGAAGACTCCTCCTGAGTAAAGGACTCCTCCTGAGTAGGGCCCTCCTCATGAGGAGAACTTCCTCCAGATGCTTCTGATGTGCGGTAACTGAGGCGTGGGTGGGGCTCTAAAAGCTCCATCTTATAAGTCCTAGGCAGTACCTTGCACCCTAGTTTTCCTGACCTTGGGAGGTTTTTTGGACTGTTCTCTTGGGTTACTGACTCCTGAAAAAAATCCTGTTTCATGGATTGTGCTTCATTTGGACTGTGTGCTTGTGCTTGACCTCGGCTATGCCTCAGCTCCTGTTTTTGGACTGCTTTCTGTTTGACTGGTAACCCTGTACTTCTGACATCTGCCTGCCTTTTGACCTTTGAGATGGATCTGCCCTGTAGACTGTGCCAGGACTGACCTTGAACCAGCCACATATGCACCACATAAGTGAAGGCTTTTCTCTGCCTGCAAGCTGTATTCTTTTATTCTGTAAGAGCCTGCCCTGCACTGGCTTCAGAAGTAGGGTGTTTTAGTAAATTCACTGTGGGTGTCTCTACATTATGGGAAAAACCCATGCCCTGATCAGTCTTTCTTCTTCTGGAGTCTTTCTGCATTCACCACGGGCTCCTTTAGACAGCGACCATGTGATTTGTAATTGAAAATCCCCCCTCTCGACAATGCACCATAAGGTTCAATGAAACAGCACTATCTAGCAGCTGTATTACACACTTTATCCTGCAATATCCTGTGGTAATTTTAAATAGTGCACCATAGCCAATCTTTTTTTAAAGTGATATTACTGGGGCAAGGTGAGAGAGACATCCTGGAGGTTGACAATGTCATGTAAAGGACCCACAAACATTCGTGAGTGGCCAATCACGAGCGTGCCATAAATCGCTTGTGTGGAGATGCCTTGCAACTATTAAATTAAAAAAACATGCACACTTTGGAATGTTGAATACAATGAATGTTTGCAGCTGCTGCCCCTGTGCATGTTTACTCAGAAGGAAGTGTGTAGTATTGCAGCCTTTAGTAAAACTGGAGGTGTCTCCCCTCCCTTTCATCTCAGGATAAGTAATTAGGGCTGCAGTTTCCTGCATGCGAATTGAACTCCACCTTGAGTTAAATTTTGGCAGAAAGGCAGGTTGTAAATATAGTAAACAAATACATTCCAAAATTTACTACTCCAGAGAGAAAATGAAAAGCAGTGTTTACCAGGGACAGGCACAGAAAACAGAGACTGTTGTTGGTAAATAGGTAGCATATGATTATATGGTGTCTGAAGGAAGAAAGTTGGGCAGACTGAAGAGCAAAGACAGAGGCCTGTGTCAGAGGGAAAGAAATTCAGGGGATGAGGTGACCCCCAAACCATGTAAAATGTGACAACACTGATACCCCCCACCAAATTGAAAAACTGCACAGATAATCCACCACTTAGGTGCACAGGTGTCACCTTGTGAGGGGGAAAAATGGGTTTGTGGCATTCGACACAGAACACCGCACAACACTGATTCCACCCAGTTGCTCTGTGGACAGGAATCGTGGGGTGTCAGCAGGCAACGTGGCACCGTATTGACTGACATGTGGCACTATGGTACTAAACCCACTTTTAAGAGAAAGTGGGAGGGCAGTGCCTAGAGAGAGCTCTATTGTGGAACCATGAGCACAGAGTGAAGCATGGCGGAAAGTCCACAGGTGGACTAAGTTGGCCAATGCTCAGTCAGCATGTGTAGAACAGAGGCCGTGAGAAAGCACAAAAAGGCTGAGAAGATATCTGGGGGCCAGGGATTCCCATATGCACAACCATCATTTGGACATAAGCAATTTGTTATTTATACCTTGCTGTTCTGCAGTTGCACTCAGAAAGGCTTACAGCAAAATAAACGTGGGGCCCCATTAGATGTCACACTAGTCCTGTAGTTTGGCATGGCATAGCTGATTTTGAGGAGTGAAATAGCCAGTGAAGAACTGCACCTCCCACCCCAGGCACGAATGCGGCCGCTGTCCACAGTGGGAGGAACGCTCGCACTGTGCCAATGGCTGTTTTCCTTCCCTGGTAAATAGCAGGCATGTGCCCCCCTGCCCCATTCTGACTGGGGCAAAGGATGGAAGCCCCTCCCCCGTGCCATGGTCCTGAGATGCACCTTAGCCCCCCCGCCCCATGTCAGCTATTTAGGGTGCTTCCGGACAAAGAGCTCCTAGCGCTGCCGGTCAGATGACTTTGTGCAGCTATTCTGTCTCCCCCCTCCCCCAATGGATTCTCTGCTTTAAGAAACAAGATGGAGGAAGCGGTGAAGGAAAACACAGGAGGGGTACGAGTGCGAGACGATGATGTCTGGACTCCCCCTAAAATTCCATGAATGTAGCAGGGCGACAGCACAATAATAGCCTCTTCTGGAAGCACCCTTAGTTGAAATAAGTGACGCAACGCCAAACACCATGTCACGTGTCCATTTAGTTAGGACCTTAGCTACATTCATAGCTAAAATCAGTTGCTTTCATTAAAAAAACAATTCGACTATCTATCTAAAAAAAGGAGGTGGTAGGACGTTGAAAGCCTGCTGAAACAAATATAGGCTCTCAATTTGTGTCAAAAGGAACTTAGAGAGGGCGACAGACGTAGCTCAGCTGGAAGCGTGTTCCAGAGCTGCACCACCAAAAGGTCCCCAGCCCTCGCGTTCATTTGCTGAACTCCTCATGATGGCACTGAGCGCAGGGCTTCTGCCAATGTTGGTCTCGGAGCCGGTAGATCTATACAAGAGGAAGCCTGGATGATTGCAATCAGTACCAAGTTGCGGAGGGTCCTTGGGCAGAACCCCCTCCGTGGGCCCCCTCCCTCTGCCATTCTCTCTGCCATTGTCATGGGCCGCTCTTTCTCAGCATTGCTGCCCCTTGCTTGCTTGGCAGGCTGAGACCCAGTCGGCTGGGGCATCTGCTGCTGCTCCTTCTCACCACCACCGTTGTCTGGGCCAGGGCGAGCAGCAGCAGTGGAACAAGCAGGCTGCAACCACGATGACGCGGAGCAACTCCAGGGGGCTCTGGTCAGTGGGCCCCTGCTGGGGCGTGGGCCTTTCGAGAGGTGCCCAGCCGTGCCTATCCTTGACGCTGGCCCTGATTGCAATACCCAAGTGACCCTGTGCATATGTGAAGCAGACACTGCAGATCAAACAACAGAGAGCTTTCACACCACCTCAGTTCACCTCACCTCACCTCACCTCAAACATCACACTTTTCAGTGGAGGGCGTTAGTTCTCTTTTCAGCCACTAGTCACTGAGCGACAAGGAGCTCTTGAGCGTTACACAAGCATGTGTGAATCAGCCTTAAGCCTTTAAAAAGCTGAGGGTCATCATGACTGTTATGTTTCCCCCGTTTGGGCGCATGTACAATGTGCTTGTTCAGAATGTTTTTATCCACCTGGAGCCACAGGTCACAGTAGGCAGCTAAATTCCTGAAAGGTTGTGACTGCAATGACAGAGAGGCCCATAAAGCTGATCATCTTCTGGAGTGTATCTCCTTCACAGTGTTGATGTTCCAGAAAATATGGTGGTCTGGGGCTTAGTTCTCACAGAGGTGGTGAAAAGTTTTTTCCATACGGGCTACAGCTGAGGGGCCTTCATAGAACGCTCCTCCACGTAAAAAAAATCCCTCCATATAGAAAACTAGCAGGTTTTCCCTGACATGCTAGTTTTATATGTGACTGGAACATCTGAGTATGGAGGTGCTTAGGATGGCCATGAGTCCCCTTTTACATAGGTAAGTCCTCTATTTGAAGGGCCACCAGAGAATCATCTCTATTTGAAAGTGTCCTCTGTTTGAAGTTGTCCTGCCCAACTCCAGTTTCAAGATAAAGAACCATCAGAACTGTTGCCCATCACCAATTAGCACCTGGACAGTAGATTGAACAGTCAGGCACACAGGTTATCTAGTCGCAATCATCTGCACTATAGTGAGATGGACTCCATTTCTATTTTAATTATAATAGTTTTTTCTGAAGTGGCATCTATGCATATCAGTTAGAACATCTGTGACCTCTTTGATCCTTTTTTGGGTGATGCATTGCCTCTTTTTTGGCAGTTGACCACCCCAAGGAGTGTCTCGCCATTTGAGTTTGAAATGGTACAGCCCACTAATAGAGGAGAAACAAGTTCTCAGGCTGCAAAAATAAATGTACTGTAGGAAGCCCAACACATTTCATTCTTTTTCGTATTTTTAGGCCTTCTTCAGGGGGTAGCGAAAAACGTCAGCAGAATAGCAAAAGGTTGTCTCCTGTGTCAATCTACTGGCAACCCAGTAGATTGACACAGGAGACAAAGCTTGCTAAAAAAAATTCTGCAGACTTTTTTCTCTACTCCCGGAAGAAGGCCTAAAAATAAGAAAAAGGCCAAAATGCATTGGGCTTCCTAAAATACATTTATTTTTGCATCCTGAGAACCCATTTCTCTTCTTTGTGATCTAGTTTGGATGCTCACCTCCTTCTGTTTTCTACAGCCCACTCATAGGCAGCCCATTTCAGTGCCTAAGACACAAGTCCGGATTCCAGCCCACAAATCATTCCTCGCTGGATGAAGGTACACAGACGGAGCTTTCATCAAAGGAGTGAATTATCTGCCTTATAATTAAGTAAGCCCTAATGCTGACCACATTAACTTAAATGCCCTGCTTGCTTCACCTTGAGATCTGCTCTTGCCTCAGTTACCACACTGTATGTTCTGCACGCCTCTCCATTGCATTGGTTCACCTCATTCTCTTTAGTGTGGAATGTCACAGCTTCTCCAACTGTTAATTAGGGTGAGAAATACTCATTTCATATGTGGGAATTGGAAACAAACCATGAGCTAGCATGATTATATGATGACATGAAGATCTGAGAGCTTAAGGTGTCTCTACATTAAGCAAAACACCTGAGTAGATACTGTGGCTTTCTGCTTTTGGTTTCTTCATGGGATTATGATGGGCTCCTTTACACAGTAGACACGTGGGGCTGATCTACATTGAGCCTGCCATTGTAATGAATTCGGTGTCCTGTCGGGTTAAACGCTCTCGCATTAAAACGTGATTACCCACACTCAGCCATTTTCCCGGTTGCGGTGCTTCATCGAATGCGTGAGCTCGGTTCACATTCGAGTGCTGTGCTATTTTCCTGCTTTTAAAGAAGGCGGCTCTCATTGGAGGATCAGAAACTCTTCCTGTTTCCGCTGATTCCATGCCCACCCTAGAAAGCAGTGTGGTATGTGAGAATTTAGAAAATATTATTTTATTTTGACATCAGAATAATAAAACAAAAGCAGAGAAAGTGAGGAAGAGATTCCTTTCCAGTGTAAGTACACTGCATATTCCAACATAAAATAGTTTTTTGTTGATGTAGGTCCAGATTTTCTGGGAACTGTATCAGTTAATTAGGATGCAACCCTATGCATGTTTAGACAGAAAAAAGGTCCTACAACTCCCAGCATTGAATGCTGGGAGTTGTAGGACCTTTTTTCTGTCTAAACATGCATAGGGTTGCACCTTTAATCAGTTAATTAGAGGGGCTATAGGGTTGCACCCTTAATCAGTTAATTAGAGGGGCCACAGTTCAGTGGCAGAGCCCCTGCTTTGCTTGTAGAACGCCCCAGGTTTGATCCCTGGCACCTCCAGGTAGGGCTGGGAAAAACCCTGCCTGAAAACCTGGAGCCCGTGCCAACAATACTGGGCTAATCCAACATTCTGTTCCCACAGTGGCTAACCAGATGCTTATGGGAAGCCCACAACATAAACTCCACAGCACCCTCCCAACTGCGTTCACCAGCAATGGTTGTACAGAGACATTCTGCCTCCGATACTGCAGGTAATACATGACCATCATGGCTGGCAGCCATTAGCCTTCTCCTCCGTGAATTTGTCCAATCCCTTTTAAGGCTATTCAAACTAGTGGCCATTACTATATCTTGTAGTAACGAATTCCATAGTGTATCTATGTGCTGTGTGAAGAAGGGGCTTCCTTTTGTCTGTCCTGAATCTCCCACAATTCATTTTCATTGTATGACCCCAGGTTCTAGTATTTTGGGAGAGACAGAAGTTTTTCTCCCTTTCCACACAGTGCATAATTAATTTTGTACACCTCTATCACGTCTCTGCTTACTCTCCTTTCCCCTAAGCTAAACAGCCACAGACATTGTTGTAAGCTTTCCTCACGGGGCAGTTGCTCCAACCCCTTGATCACTTTAGTTGCCTTTTCTGTCCCCTCCCCCGTCCTGCCTGCCCATGCTGGGCTTTAAATAGCCTCCACTCCTCACTTTAATAGGGAATCGGCATGACCCACTTTGCTGTCAGTTCTTGTCCCTGTCTAAGTCCAGAAGCTTTGAACCTTCCAGCTCCATAGATCTCCAGCTTGGAAAGCGCCCTTGCATATTTGGAGTTTTGATTTGGCAACTGTGGCCTTTTCTTTTCTTGGCCTGGGCTGGAAAGCCAAAGACGTTGATGCAGCCAGAAAGCAGAAGGAAGGCAACTGTGACTATCTGAGTGAAACCAGACAGAAAACTTACACCAGCAGCCCTTCAGGGAAGGGTGCGTTGAGCATCATTGGGAAAGAGTGGCATGAATATATAATGAACAAAGGGATTTGGGATACAGTGCAAAGAAGCCTAGGGGGAATGCAGGATGATGGGAATGTACTGGCAGGAGCTGCTGGTGGCTGGATCCACTAAGTGGCCTCTTTAAAGTCTGTTGCAGTGCCTCTGAGGCAAGATGCCTCTTGGAGTCATGCTTAGGAAAACGTGGAGTCATGCTTAGGAACTCAGATTCCTACGTTGTGTTTACAGACAGTGTCCCTGAAAACGTCATCACAAAGGCAAGTTGCTGCCTCAGATCTCCCTGTCATAAACAGATAAAAAATGAACCATATTAGGCAGGGGTGGGGAACCTCAGACGCAGGGGACAAAGCTGGTTCTTTCTGTCAGGTTTTTTGGTTGTTTCCTGGCTGTTGTGCATTTCCCCCCTTCCAAAAGGCTGAAATGCCTCTCCTAAGGCTTAGTTACTGGCAGTAGGGGCCTTAAGCTAAAATATGCTGGCATTTTGACCCCACCTTCAGTTCCTCCATTCTCCCCCTTCACAATCAACACACTCCAGGAAACAAAGCTTCAGGCTATGCTGCTTTAGTAGTTAACGACCAGCCTCTTTACAAAAAGCGGAGTCTAAGAAACTCTCAGACTGCAATGAACCAGCAAATCCACATGTCTATGCATATCAATAGAGGAGCTGAAGTGGAAGTCAGAAAAGCTGCCACCAGTCTGGGCCTGAACTTCTCGGGACTAGCTTTGCACAGATGCCCCTCCCTTAGGGTGGCTCCCTCCTACTCTGGCTTCCACGAGTGGCCAACCTGGTGGAGCATCTGAGCCCTGCCCCAAACGTTTCCTGCTTCACTCTGCGACGGGGCCCAGCGCCCCTCACTCAAGTCATGCCCCTCACTCTCCTCCAAAACCTGGCTTCTCATGGTGGAGGAATGGAGCAGCTGTTCAGGCCAAGCCATCTGTGTGTCAAGGTCTTGGGAAGAAAGTCTTGCCGTGTCTGGGCTCATGAGGGAGGGTGCCACCCTCTGTTCTGGCCGTTCCCATTCAGATTCTGAATCTGAGCTTCCAGACATCTCCACACACTCAGATTTATTCCTGATACCCGCTCCTTTTGCTTTCAGCCTGCCCACCACTGGAATGTGGCCCCTGGGAGTTTCTCTGAAGCTGAATTTGGCCCTCGGGCTGAAGAAACTTTCCCACTCTTGATACTGGGAATAGGGAGGGTTTATAGCATGTGATTCAGCCACCATATTGAAAGTAAGCAGGTCCCGGGTGTGGTTAAGTGCACGGATAGAAGGCTGCCTGGGAACCAAGTTTTGATTTTAAAAATGCACACACCCCGCCGGGAGGAGCAAGGAGATGGCGCTAGGGCGGGTGAAGCCAGGGGGCAAAATCTGCAGGCAGATAGGGAAGGAGCCAGGGCCAAATTCAGAAGGCCAGGGGACAGAACTTGGGCAGTACTTAGCACAATCGGGGCTTTTTACCAGCTTTCTACCCTGGTTGTCTGACAGAATGTGATTTTGCGGGTTGGACTGGTAAAACATTGGTTGGTGGGCACTCCACAATCTAGTGCCCTCCAGATGTCTTGGACTGCAGTGGCTGGGGGATGCTGGGAGTTGTAGTCCAACATATCTGGAAGGGACCAGAGCTGTGTTAGTCCCCAAGAACCTATTCAAGAGGGTTTGCAAGCTTCATGAGAGATTGATGAGGGACTCACAAGGGGAAGAAGCCACCGAGTGTCCCTTGTTGTCTTCTACTCCATTCTGCCAAGCTGATCCTTAGGCAGTGCTGTCTCCAGGTTTTAGAGGGCCCTTGGGCAAGACACCCTCCATAGACCCCCCTCCCTCAGCGAGCCTGCCTTCTCACCACCATTGCCATCAGCTGCTCTTGCTTTTCTTCCTCTTCCTCAGCATTGCTACCACTTGCTTGCCTGTCAGGCAGAGAGCCAGTGAGCAAGGAGGCCATGGCATCTCCTGCTTCTCACCACCTCCGTTGTCTGGGCCAGAGCAAAAGGCAGCTGAACAACTAGGTTGCAGTGGTGAAGAGGAGGAGTAAGTCCAGGGGGCTCTTGTCAGTTGGCCCCTACTCCGGTGTGGGCCTCGGCAGGTGTCCAACATGCCTATTCTTGATGCCCGCCTTGTCTTTAGGGCTGGAAGCTTCTCCACATTTCAGTGGAGCCCAATGGATGTTAAGCTGCGAGCCAGAAAAATCCACATTCAAATCTCACCTCATTTATGAACTCATGGGGTGGCTTTAGGGAAGCCATTATCTCCTAGCCTTTGCCCTCACCTGCAGTAGGGGGTCAATAACACTGACCTACCTTACAGGTTTGTTGCAAGGATGATTGGGATAATGTATGTGAAGCACTTGAGTGTTGTGTTTACGAACCTTCTGCCTTCAGGAATGCTTTTCATCCACATTCACTCTTCTACAAAGGAAGGAACCCTGTGCATGTTGAAGAGGATTCTGGGCAGACCACCAGCACTGATCCCCACCCCTGCACTGCCTGTCCACTGTTTAAATTTCCCAGAATGCACAGGAGCAACACTATGGCTGCCTTTACATTAAAGGAAAACCCCGCAGTCCTCTTGTTATGGAGGCTTTCTGCATTTACAGCGGGCTCCGAGACTGTGACCACGTGACTGCTGAGAGGGGAAGTTTTTAATTTTCAAGGTTCTGTAGAGATCAATGAAACAGCACCATCTAGTGGCTGCTTTAATGGCGTTACAACCTGACTAAAATAGATAGTTCATTATTTCCAGATCTTTTTGAGATGGAATAACCAGGAAATACCTCTGGATGTGCTTTGGAGCTTGATGCTGTCATGAAAAGGACCCGCAAATTTCCGTGAGTGAGCAATCTCAATAGCAGGATAAAGGTCTGTGTGAAGAAGTCCTATGTTGGACAGTGTAAGAAATTAATTCATGAGAAATTAAATTGCCAACTCCCAGACACCCTTGGAGCCCTGCTGCTGCTTCTGACACTGCTGGCAGGTATGTCTGAGGGGCCCAACAGTGTAAGTGGTGGCCCATGAGAGGCCCAGGGCCCCCTCAAAGCTGGAGCGAGTTCTGGTTCCGGGGCATGCTGTTCATCCAGAGGCCCTGCTAGGCCTCATTCCCTCACATGAACTGCATGTTCATCCTAAAACACACACACCCCCGGTGTGGGCAGGGCCAGCCCAAGTTGAAACTTTCTTCCACACAGGTGATAACACAGCATTCTGCACTACACCCAAAGGCAGCAGGCTAGTTTAGGGGGCACAGGGCAGGCCACTAAGCACTACGCAGGCCACTCTTTCCTCCAACACTTTGCTGCCACCTCCCAGTATCTGCTGCCTGAGTCGACTGCCTCACTCTGTCTACTGGTAGGGCTGGCCCTGAAATCAAGGCCATCCACAGAGCTGCAGAAACAATTCAGGTTTTGACAATGAGGTGGGTTTCAAATATTTATACCGTGGTGCTTGGGAGAGGGAAGGAAAGCATAATGCACTGACCAGCTTTCACTGAGGTTCAGTTTGGTGTTACGGTTAGAGTGTCAGACTAGGACTGCAAAGATCCAGGTTCAAATCCCTACTTGGCCGGGCTACTTGATGGGTGACTGTGGGTCGTTGTGGGGATCAAATGGTGTAGGAGAACTATGACATTAGCCAGACCACTTTGCAGCAGCAATGGAAGAAAAATGTAATTTTAAAATCTGTTTAAAAAATGTTTTAGGTATTGCTTGAGAGCCTTGGTGTACTGGTTTTATTTTCTGCTGCTTGAGTTTTTACGCTACAAAATATTCTTTGGGGGTTTTGTGGGGGGGTCTGGTTGTATTTTAATATTTAACTGTTATTGTAACCCACCCAGAGGACTTTGTTATTGGGTAGCATATCAATATTATAAATAAAGTCAAATAAGTTGAGCTGTCTTGAAACTGCCAGCACTGGGCAGTATGACCTGCTTCTTGTTACCTGAGAAACTCCTCACTTTTAAAATAAAATTTCCCGTTCCCTTCCTTATAGCAAAGTTTCCCTGTGCCAAGGAAACTTCCCTCAACCTGGGCTTCCTGGTGGGGGTGGCCCTGTCAGTCCAAATGGAAGGAGGCCGTCTCCTGCCCTGCCTCTTCCTAGTTGTCAGGCCGCCAAGTGCGGGACGCCATACAGTCAGAAGCCCTGCTGTGGTTCCCTCCCGCCAGGCCATGAGGCTATGACTCCTGGGAACCCTGCCCGGTTGGACAGAGTTTGTTGATTATTGTGCTGCCAGGTCAGGTCAAAACAGCCAGTTGTGATAAGATTGAATAATCACACACCCAGGCAGGATGGATGTTGGCTGGCGTGATGTGCAGAGAGTGTTTTATGTACGCATCAATTGCTCTGCGGGACACCCTCTGACCTGCTCCCACCCTACCCCACCCCGCTGTCCTCTCACCAAGTGAATTACGGGGAGATGCAATGGGAAGGTACTGAACAGAAATGTAAGTGGGAATATGATAGAATTCCAGATATCAGGATCAGCGCCTGCTCCAGGGTTTGGAGGGCCCTTGGCAGCCACCCTGAGTGTCCCCCTCCCTCTGTGAGTCTGCCTTCTCACCTCCATTGTCACCTGCTGCTATTGCGCCTGTCCTCTTTCTCATTGTTGCTGCCACTCGCTTGCTTGACAGGCCGAGAGTCAGGGAGCAAGAAGGCCGTGGCATCTCCTGCTCCTCCTTCTCACCACCACCGTTGTCTGGGCCGGAGCGAGAGGCAGGGAAACAAGCAGGTTGCAGTGGTGAAAAGGAAGAGTACCTAGAGGGATTCTTGTGGGCTGTCAGCAGGTGCCCAACCATGCCTTCCCTTGACACCAGCCCTGATCAGGATGGAACATATATTGCAAATGCAATGAATCTATATCTATGTATAAAAGCTTTTAGCACAATATATATTGTTATCCTCTAAGGTGCCGCAACACTTTTTGTTGTTTCTGGCACAAAAGATTTATTCCCCCTGCGGAATAAATGCATTTTCTGAATTTGCTTTTTCTGATTGCACCTTTCTGCCCATCTCCATTTTATAGAATTGGGCAAAACAGGCAGAGAATAGATTTGCAAGGGCAAAAAATGGAATATAGACTGGGTGGGAAGAGGTTTCCATAAAAATAAAAAGGATTCATCTCCCTGAAAGTGTCACTCAGAGCTTCTCTAATTTCTAACCTCTTCAAGATGCTTTTTTAAGAAGGTGTTGGTACTTCGCATGGAGAGCAGTGAGTCTTCTTTTGGTTTCTGCCTGAATCTTCTTCTCCTCTGAATCTTGGAGTTAAATCTCTGAGTGGGGGCTGCATGCATCCTAATTCTAGTGCACATGCATGTAAAAAAAGGTGCAGAGATGCAAAATGCCATGGAGCTGGTTCTCCTTCATCTCCCCATAATTGTCTATTCAGACAGCCTGTTGAATGAATTTGAATTGCAATAGATCAGCCTGTTGAATAATTTTGAATTGCAGCTATAAGTAAAAACAGATCCGCTGTGAAACTGGGTATTCTTTTAAACATTTGTAAGATGATAATGATGATGATAACTATTTTAAAGGAACCTGTTTTAACCAGTTTACTAAAACTCCCTGCATCAGAAGCTAGAGTGACAGTGCTTGAATTAAGGGGGGAGTATGGATGCCCTTAATGACACCAAGCCCCACCTCTGTCTTCTAATTTTAGCCATCTTAGGCCCCTCATAGGCTTATAGAGACAGCTATGGGGGCCAGCCCAAAAGATATTGGGTTGAATCCAGTTTTGGTCATTCTTAGAGTAGGACCTCTGAAATAACTGGGGCTTAAGATAGTCATGACTCCTCTGCTCCCATCCGCATTTTGACAACTGCAGTGCAGGATAGGATAGATTAGACTTCCTCAACCTGGTGCCCTCCAGGGCTGGCTGGGAGATGCTGGGAGTTGTAGTCTAACATATCTGGAGGACACCAAGTTGGCACAGGCTGGGACAGAGACAAGCTGTCAGCAATGAGTAGTGCAGTGGTAACAGTTTGAGGTACAATAGGCTGAAAGACAGCCGCTGCCTCTCCACTTAACCTCCCGCACAGGGTTGTTGTGAGGAAGATGCACCCCTCTCTCTGAGCTCTTTGGAGGAAGAAAATTGATTATAAAAGAAAATATAACTAAGTGTAACAGCGAGAGGCTCAGGCAGGCATCCTTGGTGCTGCCATAGGGGTGTTACAGGTACAAAGGTATGTCCCCGTTTTCTCTGAATCTTGGAAGGTATGTCATATAGGGCAGCAGGGGAGGCTAAAGAGACTGGTGGTGGTGTGGATAGGAAGGCTGGATGGAGAGAGGCTGCTGCGTGAGAACTGTATTGAACTGTGACTCCAAAGTCCATCCACGTTGTTCAGGCTGCATTCCAAAGGCCACCGGGAAGGTTTGGCTACCTACCTCTGTGAAAAGTAACTCTCTTGCGACTACGTTCTGTAGCACTTGGGTCCTTCTATAAGTTGGATCCAGCAGATCAGTCTGTTTGGATCATGTCTTGATATTGTTATGACCCCTGTTGGAAATGACCCCTGAATGAAAACCTGTCTGAAAACCTCCCTCCAGGGCTCCTCCTCAGACCTAGGCCTAGATGTGTCAAAAGATGCTGGAGCTCACATCTGCCCACAAACTTCATGCCTGCCCTCCCATGCCTGATCCGAAAGTTACTCACCATTGGTAAGGGAAAGGCGACCTGCAGCAGTTTAGTGGCCTTCTCTTCACCAACTGTCCTGCAAGCACAGAGAAATAAGACAGGTGGGATAAGTTCTAGGGTGACCATGTGTCCTCATTTGCAGAGGACAGTACTCTGTTTGAAGGGCTGCCAGGCATCTTCTATTGCAAGAGCTGTCTTGTCCAATCCTGGTTTAAAGATAAAGGACTATAAGAACTGTTGTTCATCCAGAGTTAGCACCTGGACAGCAGACTGAACAGGTCTCCTGGTCACAGTCTTCCACACTATGCTGAGATGGACTGCATTTCTACTTAAATTATAATAATTATTTCTAAATTGGCATCTATATGTATAAGTTAGCATATGCAAATGTTATAAAAATAATTGTCCTTATTTAAGCCACGGTAGGCTGCGGGGCATGTGGGTGGCCATTCTGAATATTCAAGCCGTGACCACGGCTTGTTGTGTCATCCAGACCTGGTGAAGGTAGGTTGTTGGCGTGGTTAACAAACCACTCACAGCTCTAAAACAGATCATGGGTTCTGGGTGGTTGGGTAACCATGCCAACAACCCATCCTTGCCGGTTTGAACAACACAACAAGCCACAGTTGTGGCTTGAATATTCAAAAGTCGCCCAGCACATGTCAGCACACACTGCAACTTACCGTGGCTTATTTAAGCCATGGTGGGCTGCAGTGATTGGGCAAACTGAGTCAAAAGTCATTTATAGCACATCAGCAGCTTGAGAAATAATTTCCTGATTCTCATTCAGTTCACAGTCACTCCCTGGTTGGTGAAGAATCCCTCTAGTGCAGGGGTGGACAATGGTTAGGGATAGCCAATGGTTAGGGATAATGGGAGTTACAGTCCAACAACATCTGGAGGGCCACATGTTTCGCACCCCTGCTGTAGTGGCTGGAGGGAATGGAACCTTCAGAATGCAAAGTCCATCTTCAGGTGGCAGAAAATCATCTTCCTTTCGCGGTAGATTCCGCCCTGAATGGCTAAACCAGGGGTAGGCAACCTGCTGCTTGCCCAGCAACCCCAGCCACCATGGCCAATGGTCAGGGATTATGGGGGTTGTAGTCCAAAACAAAAGGAGAGCACCTGGTTACCTATCCCCTGGCTACCCTTTTGTGGTATGTTGGTTGGTCCTAACAAGGCTGTTGCCCAACTATGGATGTTTGAGTCTTTTCTCACAGACCAGTATTGCTACCTTTGTTTTTTATGTTCCACAAAGAATACCGTATTTAGCCGTTCAGGGTTAAATCTACCACCAGGGGAAGATGATTTTCTACCACCGGAAGAGGGACTTTGCATTTTGAGGATTCCGATCCCTCCAACCACTGTGTAATACTACACAATTTGGCTTCATTCAGTCTGCATTTTCCACTTAAGCTGAAAACTTCATGGCCACAAAATCTGGTCTAGTCTTTGTACTTTTTTTTGTCCCCCCCACCGCTCTTTTTGTAACATTTTCCCCAGGAGTGGGCAGCACATGGCCTGCACGTTGCTCCTTGCCTTCCGCTGCAGCCCCTGCCAACACCACCATGGCAGCAGCCCAAAAACTGGCTTTTGGTGACAAACCACTACAGAGCCTCAGGGGTCCAAAATTAGCTTGTTTTCTCTAGCAGTTTGCCACCGAAGGCTCTGTAAGGGTTTGCAAAGCACGGGTGCGTGCGTGCGCGCGCCACTGCGCCACTGCACCACTGCTGAATTCCCTGGTGGCAAGAGTGCTGCTCACAGGCTAGAAATTGGTCCCCAGATCACCTGAAGTTATCCACCCCTGATCTAGCCTGATGAAGAGTTCTGGAGAATTCAAAAGCTTGCACACTGTATTGTGACATTTTGGTTGGTCCTAATCAAGGCATTATGAACTTGAGCACGCTCCGGGAGAGAGTGGAGGACAGGAAGGCCCGGTGTGCTCTGGTCCACGGGGTCACGAAGAGTCGGACACGACCGAACGACTGAGCAACGACAATCAAGGCATTGCCTAACTGTGGATTTTGGATTTTTCTCCTAATGAGCCATCTTTGTTTTTTGTGGCTGAATAAAAAGTGATTTTGCCTGGTGCCTAAAAGATTACAACGGTGATGCCACAGGAACCTCCTTGGGAAAAGGAATTTCATAATAGGGCGCCACAGCCGAGACAGTCTCTCTCTTTCTAACAGCCACCTCACTTCTGAGGAAGGAGGCACTCAGAGAAGGGTATCAACAGGTGACCCTTAGAATCAGGCAAGTTGTTATGGGAATAGCTGCTCCTTCAGGTACTTCCATCTCCTTATATACACACTGCCAGACAAAAGGGGTTTTCGTTTCACCCTCATCTTGGTAGGTGGGTGTGATTTGTACTTCATGTGCTTGGGAGAGCTGTGTCGGTTGCCTGACGCTGGGCTAGCGGCAGCCTGAATTGGGATTGAAGCTAAGCAGGGTCAGCCCTGGTTAGTACTTGGGTGGGAGACTGCCTGGGAATCAGGCTTCCTGCATTGAGCAGGGGGTTGGACTCGATGGTCTTGTAGGCCCCTTCCAACCCTACCATTCTATGATTCTACTCTCTGAAAAGCCTGCTAGTCCACTCCCCCCGCCCCCGCAATCCCTGAACACCGCAAAACGTGGAAAAGTGAGATACTATGCCAACGCGGTGTAGTGGTTAAAGTGTAGGATTAAGACTGGGGAGACCCAGGTTCAAATCTCCCCTCAGCCATGAAGCTCACTGGGTAACTTTGGGCCATTCACTCTCCCTTGGCCTATCCTACCTCATGGGGTTGTTGTAAGGATTAAAGGGGTGGGGAGAAACATGTAAGTGAGCTGGTGAAGACAATATTGTTCCACTGAGCTGTTAATCATTAATGCTGCTCTCTGTTTTTATTAATCGCTTCTGCTTTTTGTGCTTTTATGTCTTCTGTTGTTCCACACTGCACATTGCCCCGGAAGCTTGCTGAGTGGAGGAGCAACCCAAAAATAACCTAAAGAGGTAACCAAGTTGCCTCAAGGTCCTTGGAGGAAAAATGGGATATACATCTGCTTAATCCAGGCACCCCCAACCTAATGCCCTCCAGACGTGCGGGACTACAATTCCCATCACCCCTAGACAGCTGGGGGGTGATGGGAATTGTCTGGGGTGTTGGGGATTGTAGTCCAGCACATTAGAAGTGCCCCAGGTTGCGGGGGGGGGGGGCAGCTGGTCTCATCAATCCAATACATAATACCCAGAAGCAAACTGAAGTGATCATCGATTTTGGCCACCACTCTCCACTTGCTTGTCCAGGATTGGCTTGGGAGTGTTTTCCTGGCCTTTGGCACTGACAGAGCCAAGTTGGAAGGAGGCGTGCTGTCCTTCCTTAATTGCTGCCAGCACCGCTGGTATCTGCTCACTGGAGGAAGCCAATCGTCACCCAGGATTGTGTTCTGACTCTCTAGCGGCCAATGAAAGACAGGCATCCTTAAAAGACAGGAGGGAGTGTGTGGACCTGTGTGAGAGCTGGGACATCTTGCTTCTGCACCAGGTCACAGCTACCTAGCCTGTTGTAGAGGGAGCCAAAGAGGTAATATTTGCTCAGCCTTTTAAAACAGCAAAGCACCACGAACAAAGGACTTGTGGTCATTTAGTGCACCATGGCAAATGTTTGTAATGTGTCCCAGGAGCCTTGGAACTGGGAGAGACAGTCACTGTGCATTTCAGAGGCAGACCTCGGAGCAGTAGGCTGCTTTGTTAAAAACTTGCCAACGGCAATGTTATTGTTATTTATTAATGCATTATTACATTCATATCCCACCCTTTTCTTCTAGCAAGGAACCCAAGGTGGCTCATGTGGTCCTCCTCCTCTCCATTTTACCCTCACAACAACCCTGTGAGGAAGGTTAGTCTGAGAGTCACTGACTGACCCAAGGTCACTCTGTGTGCTTCATGGCTCAGTGTGGTCTAGAGCCCAGGTCTCCCGCGTCCCCATCCAACAGTCTAACTGCTAACCACATTGGTTCTCAGAATGCTCCAGTCTCCTCAGACCAGTCCCCTGGTTACATACGTGACAGTTTATGAATGATGAAAAGGTTCTGAACCCAGTTACAAGAGCATACATGTCAAATTTGTATCATATGCCTTTCCAAAGTGCCCAGCAGCTCAGGTGTGGCAAATGTAAAAGATCCTGTTCTAGTCTAGCAACTCAGTTCTTGCGAGACTCAGAGTCTACACATGACATAGAAAAAGACAATGGAACTTTGAACTGTGCCACTTTAAATTGCAGGCATGGGTAATAATTCTGACAGCTTCCCCATGAAGAAAAATGGCCTGCATGTAGTCAGCTACTATACCAGGAAGCCTTCTCTCCCTGATATAATGCGCAGTCTGACATGGTGCCGCCCAGAATTTCATCATCTCATTCTGAGAAATGCATATGTAATCCTGTAAATGTATATCCCAGCCTTCCACATATTTGGGCCCTGGTTTTATTAGCTGTTTTATTTGATTTGTTCTAAGGCTGGTTCTGCACCTGCAGAAGAATGAGTTGGGAATGAGGGGATAGAATGGACTTCAGGGTGCAGGTGAGGGAATCACATATTTGAATGCTTCAATATTTTTAAAACATACACACACACACCTCCCTGCATGTGTGTGGACAGGCTGGACAGCCCCTGTCAGGGATGCTCTGACTTGGATTCCTGCATTGAGCAGGGGGTTGGACTCGATGGCCTCGTAGGCCCCTTCCAACCCTACTATTCTGTGATTCTATGTAAAAAACTAGCACTGCATAGAGGGGGGCTAGGCTAGACCTTTCACCCCTGTTTTGCTAGTTCTCTACACGCAGGGAGCTGTTTTGTTTTAAAGTACGGACGAAACATTTAAAAATAGCAAACACTCACTGTAGTCTAAGTGGCAAAGGCTACCCCAGCTCCGCAGGACTCCAGCACCAGATTCAGATCCATATTTTATTTTTATTTTATTTTATTTATTATTGCATTTATATCCCGCCTTTTTTCCTCTTGCAAGGAACCCAAGGTGGCTTACATTATCCTCCTCTTCTCCGTTTTATCCTCACAACAACAACCCTGTGAGATAGGTTGGGCTGAGAGTGTGTGACTGGCCCAAAGTCACCCAGTGAGCTTCCATGGCTGAGTGGGGACTAGAACCCGGATATGTAAGTCCAGCCTAAGAAAGCTGTCTTGTAATGTACTTTATTTAATTTGCCAAAAAAGAGGAGATGCATCACCCCAAAAAGAGGACAATGTATAACATTTGCAGATGCTAATTTATATGTACAGATGAAAATTTTGCAATAATTATTACAATGTAAATAGAAATACATTCCCTCTCACCATAGTGCGGACGATTGTGACCAGGTGACCTGTGTGCCTGCCTAATCAGTCTACTGTCCAGGTGTTGTTTGTTGATGGGCAACAATTCTTATAGTTCTTTTATCTTTAAACTGGGTTTGGACAGGACAGGACAGCCCTTCAAATAGAGGATGGTCCTCTGTAAAAGAGGACTCATGGCCACCCTACTTTTAGGCCACTCAGTAACCAAAGTTCTCTGGGCAGTGTGGTGCTCAGCTCTTTCAAGGCTTTCCTTAATTAGAGACAACCCTCCTTAGTAAGCCACAATAAGGAAATGAATGTTTTATAGCACTTGAGCATTTTTGTTGATTCTGGCTATAACTAAGATAGAGATGGTAGCACCAATCTCAAAGCAGGAGAAAGAACAAAGATGAGTCTTAAACTGATTATCTACCAAAGTAGGCCTTGAGCTCATGAGAAGGCTGGGGTGCAACAGAGGATGATGGGATATCAATTTATCATGTAGGAGGCCTGCATTTTTCTCTTGCAAACACTTTGTGTGATCTCAAGAAAGTCACAGGAGCACAAAACATATATATGCTCACCCACAAGCCCAATATCCATCACCAAATTTTATATAGGATGCCCACTGTATTTGTTATTATTATTATTATTATTATTATTATTAAGAATGAATAAACAGCCTGCAGGTTCCATCTTTTTATGAATTTTCCCTCCCTCTCCTTTTTTGTTTCTGCCCTTGTCGAGATGTAGAGTGTAAATAAGACAAAGGCCTTTTTTATTGCTTTTGTTACTCCATAAAGCAATCTGTAACCCGATGGTGTTTAACACCACCATATTACTGTCATTTTGTTTTTTCTCAGCACTCAAAGCACATCATATACTTCATCTCAGCTATCCTCCCAACAACCTTATAAGGTAGGCAAGGTATACACTAAGTCCATAGCTAAGCAGAGATTTGAATTGTGGGCTTCCAGTTATCATACTAGCTCAAAATGCTCACAGTTCCTTTAGAGGATGAATCAGGGCTCTCCTGATTTCCCTAGAACATAACACATTGTCAAAACATTTCAGCTTCGACATTTGATTGAAAGGAGGGGGATGCTATTCTTCAGCACTCCCTTGTGGGAAAAACAACTCCCTTCAAGCAGAAAGCTAGCACATCAAATAAATGTTTGTTGAGCCCAGCCTGTCCCTGTTGTGTTAGTTTCCTATGTGCAAGGAAGTTTAACAACACAGGGGACTTGAACTCAGTCCTTGGTTGAGAGGTGAGAGTCAGAACATGCCATCTGATCCCACCTTCCACTCCGTCAGCTTCCCGTTTTGGATCCTAGTGGTGTGGATCAGCAAAATGTGTGCCAAGTTTTGAAGGTTACTGAATTCTATCTATCCACAAATAAGTGAAGAAGGATGTTATATTTACGTCCTACTCAGCTGGTACAATACAAGCCTCACATACTTTCTGGGCAGAGCCTCAAAATAGAATAGATTTGGCAAACTGACAGTCCAGTAACTCATGGCTTCCAGGTGGCCTTCCAGCCTCTGATGGAGTTGTGTATTTCTTTCTTTCTTTCTCTCTCCCTCCATCCCGCCCTCTCTCTCTCTTGGATATCATGTGTGGTCTGTTGTTATGTTGTCATCCCTTATCTCTCAGGCACTTCACTACATGGCATTCCAAAGGTTATGTTGTTGTCCTATTCCTTCCATCATCCTTTTTTCCTTTCCATTTGCCAATGGAACGGGGCTCTTAGGACGAGCTGTGAGAATTTCTTTATTCTGAACTCTGCTCAGAGCCAGCAGGGAGAGATGCATGTGGCACAAAGCCTGACCCAAACAATGCAAAGGCACCTGGTGGAGGGAGCAAATTCCAAAGTAAAGGTGTAGGGGGTAGGCAAGCTAGAGTCTCCCAGCCTCCAATGGTGCAGTTAGGTAATTTAAGGGTCCGGACTTAATGGTCTTTGTAGTTCTTTGCAAGAAGAAAAAAAGTGGGTTATAAACATAATTCATCAATCAATCCCCCCAATTAGATAGGAAACTGCTGCATTTGCAAATGTGTGATGCCTGGGTGCATCTCCCATTACACAGCTTTTTTAACAGAGACTGCTAAAAACAGTTTACATTCTGCTGCTCAGCTGTTGGAAAGGAGAATAGCAGACCGGATTCAGTCACACCCACATACTGCTCCCCCTTTCTGGCCAAACAGTCCATCAGTGGAATTTTACCATTTTTGAAACTGTGCTGCAGCTTCATGTGTGCTCCTTTGGATTGGGGGGGCTGGATAGGGTGGCCATGTGTACTACTTTGCAGAGGATCGTCCTTGTTCTGAGGATGTCCTCTCTTGGAAGGGCTGTCCAGTCCAAGTCTGGTTTAAAGATAAAGAACCATCAGAAGGGAGAGCTGGGCCTTGCAGCTGCCCATCAACAGCAGACTGAGCAAGGCATGCAGGTCACCTGGTCACAGCATTCCCTACTATGGTGAATTGTACTGTATTGCTATTTAAATTAAAACAATTATTTCTAAATTTGCATCTATACGTATAAATTTTGTATATTTTATGCAAATCGGCACTCTCTTTTGTCCTCCTTTTTGGTGCTGTTTCCTCTTTTTTGACAATTCATAAGTGGCCATCCTATTTTCTGAGTGTGCCTCCCCATTGTCACCACTACCCATGGCTTTGGGCCCAATCCGCACAAGAGGAAGACCAGGGCAAGGCAAGTGGAGGATGCTGCTCCATTTCCTCATGCTTGTCGCTGTTTGCATGCTCAGAGAGAGGGCAGGTGACAGAAGCAGCAGGAGGAGGAGAAGCAGCAGCAGGTCTTTCATTGTCCTAGGGATTGGCATTGGGTCACCTGCAAGGTCTCTGCAGATGCCTAACAATGCCAGTCCTGATTAAAAGCACTGGAGCCTGGTGTCCTTTTGCATCTGGCCTCCTGTAGCTTAGCTATGGCATAGAGCCAAACGTCATGCCTGCCTCTCCCATGATGCACTGCTCCTTGGCTCAATTGAGAGCCAGCGTGGTGTAGTGGCGAGAGTGTTGGACTGGGAGCCGGGAGATCTGGGTTCTAGTCCCTACTCGGCCATGGAAGCTCACTGGGTAACTTTGGGCCAGTCACAGACTCTCAGCCCAACCTACCTCACAGGGTTGTTGTTGTGAGGATAAAAATGGAGAGGAGGATGATTATGTATGCCGCCTTGGGTTTCTTAAAGAGGAAAAATGGCAGGATATGATGAAATAAATAAATAAATAGACTAGAGGCAAAACCTTGCCAAAGGCAAAATCTCGCCACATACTAGAATGGCACCCTCTCATACTTTGGACTTGACCTATGGTGGCATCACAAGGAAATAAGATAGCCAGGACTTGGACTCAGGAGCCACTAAGAACGTCAGGGAAATTGTGAGGCAATAGTGATAATGGCAGGAGGGGAATTGGCAGTGGCTCAGCATGCTTCTCTTATGAACTGCCAAAAAAAAGAAGAAATGCATCAGCAAAGAAGAAGACAGAAGAGGAGGCCGATTTACATAGAATTTGCATATGTATAGATTTTATGTATAGATGCAAATTTAGGAAGAGTTGTTATAATTTAAATAGAAATACAGTCCATCTCAACCTAGTGTGGAAGGCTGTAACCAGGGGATCTATGTAGCTGCCTGCTCAGTCTGCTGTCCAAGGGCTAATGGCTGATGGGCAATTTCAAGGCCCCTCCTCTGCTCTCCCTGCTTAGTTCTCCCTTCTCTTCAGGGGAGGCTGGTGGCTCCTATGTCAGAGGGGTGGTAGATACACCTTGGTGCACCTTAGATAGCTCCTTTAGCATTCTGACTGAAACCCGGAGCGGATTCACCACCCCACTGACATAGGAGCCACCAGCCTCCACTGCTTCTCTTTAAAACTGAATTGGACAGGATGGCCCTTCAAATATAGGAAACCTTCAAATAGAGGTAAGTCCTCTTTAAAGGAGGACACATGGCCACCCTACAAGTTCTCAGGGAGGCTTGGTGAACTGAACAGATATGTTTCTCAAGGCTGACCACTGAGATCCAGAAAACAGACATGACTTTACATCCATATCTAGCAGTTACGACTTCTTGTTTTCATTTTTATTCTAGAGTAGGCATAGGGCGCCCGTCCGAACTGAGATGCTAGCATGGAGGGTAGGGGAGCTTTTAAGATCTGGTCGGGGCTATACCTACTTATGAGTAAAAATGAAAAGAAGAAAGAGCTGCTAATCACACATTTAAAGTAATGTCTGTTTTGACCCACATGGACAGGCCCCAAGAATCATAGAATCATATAGAATAGTAGGGTTGGAAGGGGCCTACAAGACCATTGAGTGCAACCCCCTGCTCAGTGCATTGGTAGATTTCTCAGTTAGAGGATCTGTCCCATTCTCCAGATCCAGAAACCTTCTCAAAATAGCCCAGAAAGCTTTTTAATCCCTTGTCCTTTTTCATCCATCCAGTTCACATATTTATGCTTCCCATTAAAAACAACAGGCTCTCCAACCCAGTCTGAGGCGCCCTCTGCTGGCCATGATGATTTGCAACCTCCATGCACAATTCCTTTCAATATGACTACCTTTCCAGAGTCACCCAATTTGGCTTTGGAAAGCTTTGCACTCACCAGTGCAAAGCAGCAGAGGGACATGGGTGAGAGTTTTGAAGCCCCTGTCCATTCTTTTGCCACTGCCCTTTCCCTAGTGTAAGTCAGCCCTGCTCATTAACTCTTTCAGCAATAACATATGACAAGTGATACTGATGTTTTTTCCTCTTCTCATCTTTTCCTTGTGTCTTGTGTCTTCGTAGATGGTAAATCTGCAGCAAGGACTGTCTTCGGTTACTGATTGCAGGGAAGCAACTTCAGGACCTTTGTTGGCCCAGGAACAGGATTAAAATACTTTGATGGCACAATCCTATACATGCTGAGACAGAAAAAGTCCTACAACTATCAGCATGCTGGTAGTTGCAGGATTTTGTTCTGTTTCAACATGCGTAGGATTGTGCCCTAAATAAACAAATAAATAAATAATACTGGCTGTTTTTCCAGAATGTTCATTTCTTTGCAAAAAAGACATGTGAGGCCAAGTCATGGTGTGTTGTTGCTGACAGCTCATTTTCTCAGCTTCTGTAAGCAGCGTAATGTGTGAAAAAGGAACTGATAGATAAAGTCACAGCGACAACTTCTGTATTCAAAGGCGGGATTTCCTTGACCTGTTTGTTATTGGGCTTGCTGCTCCCATGCTTTCAATAGCAGCCCATCATACAAACATTTGGCGGGTGAAGCTTTTCCTGCCACTTTATTACCATGTCAAGACGACAAACTTAATGTCAGCTACCATTAAACACAGAGGCAAAATAGGACCAGCAAAACAGCTGGCAATCTGATGTATGTATGTATTCATTCATTCAATTCATTATTACATTTCTATACCACCCAATAGCCAAAGCTCTCTTGGCAGTTCACAATATGATAAAACATAAACTAAAAACTTCAACATACAAAAATTTAAGACAGTTTGAAACAGTTAAAAACAATTAACAATAAACCCCATCATATGCCGTCCAATTCCTGGGATTAGAGGCAAGTCTTAACCTGGCAATGAAAAGAGGATAATATTGGCACCAGACTGACCTCACTGGGAAGAGTATTCCACAATCAGAGAACTACCACCAAAAAGGCCCCATCTCTTTTTGCCATTCTCCAAATCTCCCTGAGAGGATGCACTTGGAAGAGGGTCTCAGATGTTGATCCTAGTGTACAGGTAGGAGGGTCAAGTGACCTGATGCAAAGACATACAGGACTCTTGTCCCTTTTACAGCTGTGTAAAAGAGGGCATCTCAGCCTAAAGCTTTGAGGGCTTGATGTGAAGTGATCTGGAATTTGTTGCACCTGAGGATTCAAACACAAGATGCAAGAATGTGGGGGAGTGAAGGAGAGTGCAAGAAAACCAAAGCAAATGCCACATGTGAATGGATCTGCAGTACAACATTTCAGTACATTTTCTTGACATGATATATGTATTCCCTTTATATCCCATTTCTCCCATGATGGAACTCAAGGTGATTTACATCAAGAGACCAAGAGGTCTCTTATCCAGTCCCAGACCTGCTTAGCTTCAGCAAGGGCACTGCTTTATGTGCCTTAAGACATGTGAGAGAAGAGGTTTAACTTTAAAAATAATACATTCTTAACAATGTTGTGCCTTCCTGTGATCCAATGCACAGTTTCTTGAGTGTTAAAAGGGATTCTACTTTCTGATCCACCAAGAAAACAAAGATGCCCTGGCAAGGTCTGTGATGGGCCAACTCCGTAAAGCCCAGGAAGGAAACTAGAAGCCACAGCTATTCTATATTTGGACATGTCTGTTTGAGGTTGCAACAGCTGCATTCTGTGGCGAATGGCTTCTCTAGCTGAAGGCCAAGATGTGAGACTTAGTTTGAATGTAGTCTTAGTCCCAGAACATTTCTTCAAGTGTCAAGGGTTAACACTGGAATGTGTGAATAAGGAAAAGTATACTTTGGAGCATGTGCAAAGTGCCTTTCTCTCACCATCAGGAAACAACCCTCTACCTTTGGGATTTATGGGAAGGGCTTTCCAAAGCACACTGTGTGATTTCCAAGAAGACTAGAGTAAACCACTGATTATCATGGAAGGAAATGAAACCAGTATAGGTGCCAATGGCAAAATCTCTCTATGAATGCAATATTGGATGTTTCTGTGAATTATAAAGCATTTCAGAAAAGGAAGGGAATTTTCAGACATGACGTTAGATCAGGGGTCTAACATGGACCGCAGGCTGCATGTGTTTCCCTGGCCTCAAGTGTGGCCTTGAGGCTGCTGAATTTGCTGCTGTGATGGTGGCAAAACAACTGGCAACTTGCCGATTGTTCAAACCTTAGTTTAAAGTTAAATCTTGCCTTTTTAGGCCAGCATCGCAGTTAGTTGCTGAAATTCGGCAGCAAACAGCTGATCAGGAGCATGTGTGGCAGTGCACATATGGTACATGTGGGGGTGGGGCACACAACAACTATACCGCAGAGAACCCGACTTAAGGAAAAGAATCAGACTTAAAGTAGTCTCAAGAAATCCAATTTTTCTGCAGAAAGCTCCAGGGTGGCTGCAGGATGGCCACAATGTCATGTGCCCCTAGGGATGTCAGAGAAATCAGCGGCGGATTCAAATGAGGCTGGATCCTTTGGAATCTGGCCTCAGGAATCCGCGGCGGATCAGCACCACTTATCTCCGGTCCAGGAGGATTGGAGGCAGAACGACACTTGGCTGCTTCTTCTACTGGAGCTGTTTGCCTCCTCCGCGCCTATCGCCATTTCTTTCTTCTTTTTTTAATGGCGATCGGCAGGATGTGCCCATAGATTTATACGCAAAATAGAGCCGTGAAACTTGTGTATACGTCTATGTGTCCATAGGCTTATACGCAAGATTCACGGCTCTATTTTGCATATAAGTCTGTGGGCACATCCTGCCAATCACCATTTTTTTTTAAAAAAAGATGTGTTTATAAAACAGCTCTGAGCATATCATAGAATCATAAAATAGTAGGGTTGGAAGGGGCCTATAAGACCACTGAGTCCAGCCCCCTGCTCAGCGCAGGTATCCAAGTCAAAGCATCCCTGACAGATGGCTGTCCAGCCTCATCTTGAATGCCTCCAGTGTGGGAGAGCCCACTACCCCCCTAGGTAACTGGTTCTATTGTCACATTGCTCTAACAATCAGGAAGCTTTTCCTGATGTTCAGCCGGAATCTGGCTTCCTGTCACTTGAGCCCATTCTTCCGTGTCCTACACTCTGGGATGATCGAGAAGAGATCCTGGCCTTCCTCTCTGTGACAACTGTTCAAGTACTTGAAGAGCGCCATCCTATCTCCCCTCAGTCTTCTCTTCTCAAGGCTAAACATGCCCAGTTCTTTCAGTCTCTCCTCATAGGGCTTTGTTTCCAGTCCCCTGATCATCTTCATTGCCCTCCTCTGAACCCTTTCGAGTTTGTCTGCATCCTTCTTAGAGTATGGTGCCCAGAACTGGACATAGTACTCAAGATGAGGACTAAGCAGTGCTGAGTAGAGGGGAACTAGTACTTCATGGGATTTGGAAGCTATACTTCTATTAATGCAGCCCAAAATAGCATTTGCCTTTTTTGCAGCTACATCACATTGTTGGCTCATATTCAGCTTGTGATAGACAACAATTCCAAGATATTTTTTTCTTGTAGTATTGTTGAGCCAAATGTCATCCATCTTGTAATTGTGCATTTGGTTTCTTTTTTCCTAGGTGCAGAACTCGGCATTTATCCCTATTAAATTTCATTCTGTTGTTTTCAGACCAGCGCTCCAGTCTGTCAAAATCACTTTGAATTTTGCTTCTGTCTTCTAGGGTATTAGATATCCCACCCAATTTTGTGTTATCTGCAGATTTGACCAGCATTCCCTGCAGCTCCTCATCCAAGTCATTAATTAAAATGTTGAAGAGCACTGGGCCCAGGACTGAGCCCTGTGGTACCCCACTTGTTACCTCTCCCCAGTTTGAGAAGATCCCATTGATGAGCACTCTTTGAGTCTGATTCTGTAGCCAACTGTGGATCCACCTGATACTTTTGTCTAGCCCACTTTTAGCTAGTTTGCTAATCAGGATATCATGGGGCACTTTGTTGAAAGCTTTGCTGAAGTCGAGGCGTACGATGTCCACAGCATTCCCACAGTGTCCAAGGGAGGTTACCTGATCAAAAAATGAGATCACATTAGTTTGGCAGGATTTGTTCCTGACAAATCCATGTTGGTTTCGAGTAATCACTACATTGTTTTCAAGGTACTTAACAGATTGATTTCTTTATAATCTGCTCCAGAATTTTCCCAGGGACTGATGTTAGACTGATTGGTCTGTAGTTCCCAGGTTTCTCCTTTTTGCTGTTTGTGAAGATAAGGACAACAATAGCCCTCCTCCAGTCATCTGGCATTTCACCCATCCTCCATGATTTCTCAAAGATAATAGACAGTGTTCTGACCGTTCTTCTGACAGTTCCTTTATTACTCTAGGGTGCAGTTCATCTGCCCTGGAGATCTGAACTCATTAGATGTTCCTTGACATACGCCTGTCGACCTCAAGCTTCAGTCCTGCCCCTTCAGCCTGTACTTTGCCTTTGCCAGGGGGGTCATAGACCCTCTTTTGGGAGAAGACTGAGCCAAAGTAGGAATTGAGCACTTCTGCCTTTTCTTTGTCATCTGTTATCATTTTACAATCCCTATTTAATAGCTGAACCACCATTTATTTCCTCTGTCTTTTACTATGCACATATTTGAACAAAGCCTTTTTGTTGCTTTTAGCATCCCTCGCTATCCTCAGCTCATTCTCAGCTTTAGCCTTCCTGACACCATCCCTGCAATTCTGTGCTACCCTGCCTGTACTCTTCCTTTGTAGCTTGGCCTTCTTTCCACTTCCTATATGTGTCCTTTTTTGTTTTCAGGTCATCTCTAAGCTTTCTGTGAAGTCACATTGGCTTCTTCTGTTGTCTTCCACCATTTTTCTTGTTGGAATTATTCGTAATTGTGCCTTTAGAATTTCCTTTTTAAAAAATTCCCATCCATCTTGGACTCCTTTTCTCATTAGAGTCTCTTGCCATGGGACCTTACTTATCATTGTTCTGAGTTTATTAAAATTGGCTTTCCTAAAATCCAGGGTATGTGTTTGGCTACACTCGGCTTTTGCTTCCTTTAGAACCAAGAACTCAAGTATAACATGGTCACTTTCCCCCAAAGTTCCCGTAACTGCTACTTTATCCACTAAGTCATCTCTGTTGATTAGGATCACTCTAGTTCCTTCCTCCACTTTCTGTAGGAGGAAGTTATTAGCAACACAAGCCAGGAATCTCTTGGAGGGGCCATGTTTTGCAGAATTTGTCTCCCAACAAATATTGGGGAAATTGAAGTCCCCCATTACTACTACATCATGCTTCCTTGAAACATTGGCAATTTGCTTTTCAAAAGTTTCACCCTTGTCTTTTTCTTGATTGGGTGGCCAGTAGTAGACTCTGACCACCAGGTTCCTTTTATTCTTTGCTCCATTTATTTTAATCCAGATGCTCTTGATGGGGCTACCAAGCTCATCCTCCTGTATTTCTGTGCAAAGATATGTATTTTTAACATATAGTACAACTCCACCTCCCTTTCTGTTCCTTCTGTTCTTTTTGAACAAGTTATATCCTTCAATTGCTGTATTCCAGTCATGGGAGTCATCCTACCAAGTCTCAGTTACACTTATCAAGTCATAACTTCCCTCCTGTATTAAGAGTTCAAGTTCATTCTGTTTGTTTCCCATACTCTGGGCATTAGTATATAGACATCAAAGACCATGTGCTTTATAGTCTGGCTTTCTCCATGCATGTTTTTGAAGACCATTATTGGGCACTATTAGAGCTGTTCTCTCCGTTGTGGTGCATGAGCCTTCGTCCATTGTTATCTCCAACTTTACGTCTCCCTCCCTGGTAGGACTCAGTTTAAAGCCTTCCTGATGAAGTTCTTCATGCTGTGGCCAAACACACTCTTCTCAGCCCTTGTGAGGTGCAACCCATCCCTTGCTAACAGTCCATCTTCCAGGAAGTATAGCCTGTGGTCCCAGAATCCATATCTCTCGCGTCAGCACCACCTTCGTAGCCAGTTATTCACCCGGGGTATTTTTTTTCCCCTTTCTATCCCTCTACTAACTACTGGAAGGATGGATGAGAAAACTATCTGGGCCCCAAAGTTCTTGAGTTTCCTTCCCAAAGCTGACGTGATTTCTTCGTAGCTCTCCTTGGCGGTATCATTTGTTCCCATATGGATGAGAAGAAAGGGATACCTGTCAGTGGGCTTTATGAGTGTAGGCAACCCTTCAATCATGTCTCTAATCTGTCCTCCTTGGAGACAGCATACCTGGTGAGTCCATGGGTTTTTGCAATACTTGGGTTTCGATCCCATGCAGCAAGAGGTCTCCCCCTACTACTGCTCTTCTCTTCTTCTTGTTGTAGGCCTTGGTTTCATTGCCTCTGCTTGACTGACCTTCAGCCTCTTGCTCGCTGTCATGCAGGATCCCCTGTAATTCTTCCTCTGCAGGCTGTCCTCCAGTCTCATCCTCAAGTACCTGAAAATGGTTCCATAGTTCTACTGCTTCCACTGGTGCAGACTGGTTTCTAGTTCTTCTGCTCCTAACTGTCACCCTTTTCCAAGGAGTATCCTCTACTTCATTTTTCCTCGCCGTAGCATTTTCCTCTTCTGCTTCAGCTTGCTGTTGCTCTTCTAGCTCCTGTACTTCACTTTGCTGCTGTAGTTCCACCATTCTGTCTAAGAACTCTTCATGTTCTCTTATTCCCTGGAGGGTTGCCACTCGCCAGTCCATCCCTCCTACTTTTTCTTCCAACAGTGTAATCAACTTGCAGTTGTTGCATGTGTAGGCCATGTTAATCTCAGGCAAGAAAACAAACATTGCACAGACCTTGCAGGTCACCACCACTGGAGAATCTTTTCCTTCCATAGTCTCTATTCCCTTTATGTGTCTAGCTTTCTGATTCTACTGGGATGGCCTGTGATTTGTCCTCTCTTCACTGGAGGTTAACAACAGAGTCCTACTGGTATGGAAGTGTGTGTTAAAGAAAAAGAAATTAAAAAAAATACAAAAACATTGTTAGGGACCTCCCCTGGCAAACTCCTGTTTGCTCTCTCTGATCGCTCACTCTCTGGGAGCTTGCTGGCTTGCTTGTATAGCCCCTAGATCAGCTGAAGCAGCTTCCTCTGCTCTGCTCAGCTAGGAGACAGGAAACAGACTGAAACTCCCTGCCCACACAGCTGCTGAGAGTACTCAGGCCACGCCCCTTCAACTCAATTGAAGCTCTCAGGAGCACATGGTGAGCACACGGTGACTCAGAATGGAAAGGACAGTCCCCTGGGCTTACTCCAGGCGACTCACCACTTTGCCTTTGTCTCCTCTTCCACTGTAACTCCCCTGGCAAACTCCTGTTTGCTCTCCCTGTTTGCTGTCTCTGATCGCTTGCTCTCTGGGAGCTTGCTTGCTTGTATAGCCCCTAGACCAGCTGGAGCAGCTTCCTCTGCTCTGCTCAGCTTTATCACAGATTTAGCTGTAAGCAATTACAGTGGACCCTTCAACCTATTGCATTTTTCACCACATTGCTAGTCCTGGGTTAAATCTAAGTCTGCAAACTTTCAGTAACAAAACAAGTAATTGAAGCCAAAGTAGCATGGCTGAATTGGTAGTGTAAAGCTGTAGAGAAAAGAACATAAGCCACCTAGTGGTGAAAGCAGATAATGCACTATTAAGGCACATAAAAAAACAAAGATCGCTACAATGGTCCATGAGAAAAAAAATCCAAACTCCACAGTTGGGCAAGGTCTTTATTAGGACCAACCAAAATGCCACAAAAGAGTGTGCATGTTTTTGAGTTCTCCAGAACTCTTCATCAGGCTAGATGGTAAAAAAAAAAAGAGTTGGGAATGGAGGAGAAAACAAAAAACTACAAAAGTAGGCCAGATGTGGTGGCCATTAATTCTGCAGCTTAAACTCTGGGCTTCTTCACATGCAGCTTTTATCCTGCTATTGAGATTGCTCACTCACTGAAGTTTGTGGATCCTTTAGATGAGGTCGTCAACCTCCAGGGTGTCTTCTGCACTAAATTACCCTTATTTCATTTTTTAAAAGATTGGAGATAATGAGCTATCAAATTACAGCGCTTGAGTTCCACTTGAGTTTCCTTGTAAAAAAGGAAAAGCCACAATCAGAGGAGCTAGACCACAGCGTCATCTAGCGGCTGTGTAATGAAACATATGGAAGTCTCAGATAAGAGGGAAATGTATGGGTGGAAAGGTAGGGGGAAAGGAAGCACGTGTAAAGGGAGTCCGTTGTGACCCTGCATTTAAAATGGAAGCAGAAAGCCCCATTTTAAATGCAGGATTTTAGCCTGGTGTAGAGATACTGTGTGTCTCACTCAAGATGGAGATTACAGACGGAAAACAGAAAAACACAAAATGTAAAAAAACCCAAAGAGCACAGCCTAAGACCTTAGATGTTGTTCTCAACTTGGATGGGTGCTTTCTTATTTTGGTGGTCAGGTTTCCAAGTGCAACACTGGCTTTATCAACATACGTGGTGCCAATATACATTTCCCAACAATTTTTCATGATTGTTTTCAACATTTAACTCTCTTATCTATGATCACTTAATACTGGATGGAGACGTCAATTATATTATCGACCCAATATTAGACAGCAATACAGATCTACGGTCTGGGAAATAGCAGAGCAGGGATTGGTAGATGTGTGATGACTCCTTTATCCTGCAGACCATGACCGGACATTTTTGTCCTCCGTCTATCAAAATTATTATAGACTAGATTTTTTCTTGATTTCTTCCACTCTCGGTGCATTGCAATTATAGATACCATAACCATATCTGATCATGCACCTGTCACACTTGCCTTCCATCTAGAACAGTGGTTCTCAACCTTCCTAATGCTGGCCTTAATACAGTTCCTCATGTTGTGGTGACCCCCAACCATAAAATTATTTTCATTGCTACTTCATAACTGTAATTTTGCTACTGTTATGGATTGTAATGTAAATATCTGATATGCAGGATGTATTTTCATTGTTACAAATTGAACATAATTAAAGCATAGTGATTAATCACAAAAACAATATGTAATTATATATTGTGAAATATTTATTTCTAATTACAAATAAATGAAATTTTGTCTTTAAGCATGGTGTAGCATGGGTAACAGTCTTAATATAACAACAGTAAACTACATTGCTACATTTTGTGACAGTATGCGTAAAAAGCCAACGTCAGTGCGAAGGTTGAGATTGCTTCTTTCTCACCAGATCAGAAATTCTCGGGGCAGTCTTTGCAAGAGCACAACGAAGATCATCTTCCACAACAAGTCTACTTCTGTATTTAGACTTGATAACCAACAAGCTGGAAAACCCTGTTTCACAAAGATATGTTGTTGGAAATGGAAGAAGAAGGCACAACACAGTCTCAGACAGAACAGGATATGACTGCAAACACTTGATCCAGAATTTTGTAACTGGCATTGTAGAGAAATCAGTTCTCGCTGCATCGCTGTTAATAAGTTCAATGAACTCCTCTTGTGCTATCTCAGGAACATCTTCAACTTTGACTGTGAATGGGCTTCTGGCAAGTGCAAATGGAGTGTCAGGTAGATTTGGAAAGTACGATGAAATTTTGTCTGCAAGCACGTGCAAGTGTTCTTTCACAGAAATTATCATCGTAATCCTTTTGTCTGGTTCAATGTCATGTTCCTCAAAGAAAGCAGATAAGGTAGGCAACATGTAAATGTTATTTTCATCCAATTTTTTTTGCCAAAGCTGAAGTTTCATTTGGAATGATCGGATCTTTTCAGACAAATCGAGGCATGTTGCCTTGCAGTGATAAATTTAACTCATTCAAGATGGCAAAGATGTCAACCAAGTAAGCTATTTTCTGCAGTTCACTTTTATCGCTGAAAAGTGCTTCGAACTGCGGTCTTGCTTTCTGATTAAAAAACGTTTTGAGTTCATCACGAAGCTCAAAAACACATTTTAAAACTTTTCCTCTCGACAACCATCTCACTTCAGTGTGAAATAGCAGAGCATTGTTCGGCGCATCCAACTCGTTGCACAGTTGCGAAAACAGTCGACTGTTTAAAGTGCTTGCCTTTACAAAATTGACAGAGCTTATGACGCTTTTCATTACTTCTTGTAACTCTTGTGGCAGCGTCTTCATTGCTAATATGTGCCGATGAATCATACAGTGAGTTCCGATGACTTTTGGTGACTCATTCAGTACCAAACGTTGAAATCCAGATCGACATCCTAGCATAGCTGGAGCACCATCTGTGCAAACACCACAAACCTTTTCCCAAGAGATCTTATGCTCTTTCAGAAATGAACCAACTGTGTCAAATACATCACATGCAGTAGTTGTCGTTTCAAGAGGTTTGCAAAAAAGAAACTCATCTTTAAAGTCGCCATCATTAATACACCTCACGTAAACCAGTAACTGTGAACAGTTTGCAACGTCTGTAGATTCATCAAGCTGGATACTAAATATTGGAAGTGGAGCAGATTTAATTTCCTGGATTACCTGATCAAGAATATCAGCAGACATGTCATCTATTCTTCTGCGGACAGTATCGTTAGATAAGGAAATTGCACTCAATTTCGTAACAAATTCGTCTCCAATCATAACTTGAACAATGTCTTTGGCCGCTGGCAACAGTAAATCCTCAGCAATGGTGTGAGGTTTCATAGCTCTGGCGATTCTGAGTGCCACCAAATATGAAGCTTCAACGGCTGCTACGTTTTGTTTGTGGTACTTGCCACCAGTGTCAAGTCTGGCTTTCTTGAGTCCATCAGCTTTGCTTCTAGAATAGTTGGTATCCTTGCCAGCAAAGCGCGGATGCTTGCTATCAAAATGGCATTTTAGTTTGTTCGGCTTCATAGATTCGGCTGATAGAACTTCGCAACAAATAACACATTGCGGTTTCTCAATTCCTGCTGTAATTATTGAGGTAAAACCATACTGTAAAAAATCCTCACTATATTTTCTTTTCTTAACATTCTTCTCTACACAATCCATTGTCATGGGATGGTTTGCTAATGAAAATAATATATAACAATAGCTTTAATAATACAAAAGATGATACATGGCATAGTTCAGTCAATACAGTTAATTAAAGTTTCCTATGATTTACCATTCTCTGTGTTGTTATTTTTACATACCTGTTACTATCACAAGGGGGCAGTATTCATATCAACCACAGCTGAATATAAAAAGACAGATCAGCATCCAGATTAAGTTCTCATGGTACAGATTTTTTTTTTTGCAGTAGTTGATGATTTTACAGTACATGATTTTACATTTACCCAGTAATTATAATTCATGAAGTGTCGTTTTACCTCCAATACTTCTGCTTTCAACACAGTAGCTGCTTTTAACAGAGTAACTGCTTTCAACACAGCAGCTGCTTTCTACACAGTAGCTGCTCTCTACACAGTAGCTGCTCTCTACACATGTGTGACTGGTCCGCATAAGTACATTATGGCGCCAACCCTGTCACATATACCTGTATTTGTACGGGGTGTATGTGATGGGGTTGGCGCGATGATGTCATCACGTCGGGTACTCGTATGTGGGCGTATCTGCATGTGGGCGGACCCGCCTGGAGACGGATAGAGGAGCGGTGTCTCGGTTCCTAAGACCATCGGAAATATGTGTTTTCCGATGGTCTTAGGCGACCCCTGTGAAAGGGTCATTCGACCCCCAAAGGGGTCGCGACCCACAGGTTGAGAACCGATGCTCTAGAACATGTTTCCAAACCTTCAAGAACTTGGCCTCTAAATGTTTACTTACTTAACAAAAATGATGTTAAGATGCAGATGACCTCGGAGCTCAAACACTATTTTATTTACAATGAGGGTGCTGCCACATCATGTGCAATCGAATGTAAAGCTTGTAAAGCTTTTGTATGTAGCAGCATCATTGCCTGTGGCTCTCATAAGAAAAAAGGAAGGACCACACAGAGAGAAACTAATCTAGTGAAAGACCTATTAATTCAGTTTGCATCCCAGCCCTCTGCAGCCTCTATATAACTCTATACAACTTGACATGAGCTGAATATGTTCTAAATGTTCTATTCTCTCCCAAGGCAGATTTTGCATTAACATGTCTACAAAAAAGATACTAGGAGAAAGGTGAAAAACCCAATAAGCTCCTTGCAGATCACCTAAAACATTAACACAGACTCAGGATTTAATTCCAGTAATTAAGGATGAGCACAACAACATGTACACAACACACAAATACATTACTGTGCAGTTCCAAAGGTTTTATTCCACAGTGTATAAGAAAGATAGGAATCCGTCAGAGCAGCAGATAACTGATTTCCTCTCTTGCTTAGAACTTCCTTGGCCGACTTCCCAGCACCCCTATAGGAAGAAGAGATAAGAGAGGGCATTAAAAATATAAGAATTTCTCACTGCTCAGAGAATCTGGGGGAACAAAACAGTAATGTACATTTGTATGCATCATAAAACAGTATGTGAATCAGTGACAGGTAAATTTTAGACCCTGGATTTAATGGATTTGTGGGGGCCCTCTTTAGATGGCTGTATTGAATTACTTCAGCTGTGAAACACACAACTAAGATTTCTGCTCTTCCAGCCACCCCTCCACTAGTCCATGCTTTACACCTGCTTCTACTTTATATGTAGAATGTTATGTTAGAGGAAAAAAACAAAAAACCCTCTTTGGTTTTTCTCATCCTCATTAAAGGAAATCCTCGTTAAAGGAAAAAAGAAAAAGGAAATACCCTAAGCATGTGCAGTTTTGTATTTTAAACTCACTTAAATCAAAACACCATCATGATTACAGGAATAAAATGGAGTTCACTTCAGCTGCCCTTGTTTACTTGGGAATAAGAAACATTTTGTTTTAGAAAAGGATAATACATTTTAAAATTAAAAATAACAAAATGAACATCGATAATCATGTACATATCAGCCTGAGCAGTGTGGGCCCCAGTATGCCCACGCCAGCCCAAGTGCTGGTGCCAGGTCTGTTTGCTGCTACTTCATCATCTGCTGCTCTCTGGTGGTCATTTGGGGGGGGGGAGGGGGCTGGGCTGCTGGGCTTTGGACCTGAGGCCCAGGGCTACCTGCACCAATGATTTCAATCATAGAGTCAAAGGGTTGGAAGGGGCCTACAAGACCATCGAGTCCAACCCCCTGCTCCATGCAGGAAGCCTGATTCCCAGGTGGTCTCCCATCCAAGTACTAACCAGGATTGACCCTGCTTAGCTTCAGAGATCAGACAAGATCAGGCGCATCCAGCCTTTTGCCTCCCTTCTTGCACGCACTGGACAAAAATATTGATGGCAAGAATACTTCATAAGGGGAGTAGGCAGCATGTGACCCATGGGCTACATGCTGCCCCACAGCCCTCCAGTGTGGCCCACACCGCCCTCCAAAATTCAGGAGGACAAAATGGCATCGGTAGTTGCTACAGACAGAGTGTGAAAATGGTTAAAATTAGCTTATTTAGAAGCTAATTTTGACCCTTTTGGTGCTCCATAGCAGCGGTGGATGCCATTTTGTGTTTGTTTTATGTTATATTCCTCTCCCTCTTCCCCCGTCTCCTGTTTTCATTGGTGTGGGGAGGGAGCAAAAATGGCCCGCAGACTTCCCAAAGTTGCCCGCTGCTTTATACACAAAGGAGGACTCTTTCCCATTGTTGAGACTGCTCTGAGCATCCACTACCCCAAGGCAGACAAACGCATCAGGCTGACTGGGAAGAGCCTGGCATACTTCTCAGGGAATGCTTTGCGGGCCAAGATTTCAGCCAGTTACTCTACTGTCATAAGGATCCAGAATAGTGGGCCGTAGATGTAAGAATGTAACATTAGGAAATCTGATGTGTTGCGCATGATGATATGAAACAGTTCTGTGTAACTCTGATATAGTTCAAGCATATTTACTTACTTATAATACTTAGATACTTCTTAATGCAATAAAATCTCTGAGCGGTTTACATGTAAACAGTATATTTCTAAGGACAGACACTGCTGATTAAATTTGGATGTAATTCTGTGTGCACATTGATTTCTCACATGTTTCAGGCCTCATATGTATAGAGCCTTCATTTGGGCAGTGCTTTTATGAATCTGGCAGCCATTTTGTGTCATTTCAAATGGCTCTCTGAGGTACTCCCCTCACAACTGACTGGATTCAGGCGTTCTCCAAGGGAAGGAGCAAGTTTCCCCGCCTTTTCTTCCATATATGGTAATTCCCTATATCCCCACCTAGTGGAGAAACTGCAGACTCTAGTTAGTTCGCAGTTGTTTTGCTTTTCAAAGATGGCGGTTACATTCTCTCCTATTAAACTGATGTTGTCCCTCGCATCTTAATGCACATAGACTCAGCTATCTGTGCAGCTGAGGAAAACGGAAAATGCTCAGCTACTGGTGACCAAACTGACAATCTCTGATGAGGCTACCTCACCTCTTTGCAAAGAGAGACACCAGCTAAGAAACAATATTCTAAAATGAATGGAGAACCACCATGAAACCTAGTGAGAACTCCTCCAGTGTAGTAACACTGATCTGAATGAGCTCTGATCTGTGACATTTCTGGTGTGAATCCCACAACTGCCATGATCAAGTGTGGTGGTCTTACTCTTATCTCTCAGCCTCAGTTCGCCATCTGCAAGATAGGGACAATAACATTGGCCTGCTTCAAAGTGCTTGTTATAATATTTACAATCAAACAATGTATATGGTGCAGTTTGAAAACAGAGAACCTACATAAACCTGATATATTATTAAAAACCCTTTCTCATGGGAATATGGGAGACTATGAATAGTTATGGGTATTTACTTTGCTTTTGTCATTTTCTCTGAAAGACTAGGGGTGCTTCCACATGGAGGTTTCTACTGCTACCAGTCAAAAGGCATGCAGTTATTTTGTCATTTCAACCTTAACAGATTTTGTTTCTGGTAAGAAAAATTATGCTAGAAGTGGTGGGAAAACACTTCTGGACCCTCTGTAAAATTCTGTGAATAAGGCAGGGTGATTGCTCAATAAAAACCTTGTGTTACAGTTTAGGGACCCTGTTTGAGCAGTGGTCTCCAAACTTTTTTGATCACGCACCCCTATCAGTGAAAAAGTTTTGAGTACGCACCCCCAATATATATATATATAAATTTATAAAGATATACATGTACTACTGTACTAATATATTATGCACACTATAAAACATAGACAAAAAATAAAAATTAAAAAGGATGAGATAAAGATGAAATAAACAATATTTTTAAAATAATGTTTTTTATTTATTAATGGCACAAAAAACCTTTTTGTTCTCACTTAAAATATTATTATTAATAATATGTTTTAATGAGAGCAATGTGATTGAATATGCTTCATTATTTTTGAAAATCTTGGTTTAACACTTTGTGATATAGTGATTCGAAGGTCTGGTTCGAAGTCCAGTTTATTTCAATACTTGGTTCAATATTTGTCTGTCATAGCTGAAAAAGACACCTCACAAAGATACGTAGCTCCAAATGGAAGAAGTGCATAATTGGCTGTGCTTATTAAATCATGATACTAATTTGTCAATCCCATCCACCAATTATGCAAAGCTTTTTGTTGAAATTCAGCTAGTAAATTTCCATCTTTCCTGATGTCAATCAGTTGTTCTTGCACAAACTAATTGAAAGGCGTTGCATTTTTATGTCCTTAACAAATGGGTTCAAAACCCGCTGAAACTCTTGGTTTGGAAGATTTTTAAACAGGTTAGAAAATTCCGTTTCCAAGGGCTTTTTTACCGTGTAAAGGGAAGACCTCGTACTGGGAGTACAAGTGTCAGCTCTGCCATTTCCTTGTTGCTCGCTTGTGCTCGCATTATTAATATTATATTCAATCCGCGGTTTCTTTGCAGGAATATTTTTAAGCCACTTGTCCATTTTGTGAGAGTTAGTTTAGTTAAACTAGATAATATAATCTGAAAATCCACTTAACTGGGCACACCTCGTTGCGATACGCTGACAATCGAGCGAGGGCACCACTGTCAACTTGCAAGGAGGGGAAAGGTCTCCTTGCAAAAAGGGGAAAGGTGTGCTTGGCCGGGCTCCTGCCTGCGCCAGAGCCAGGAGTCCTGGTCACCAGCCCGCACCCTGCACAGAGTCTCCACTCCTTGGCCGACTGGCAGCTTCGTTCTCAGCTTCATTCTGCGAAAGGAGAGTGGGAAAGGGTTAATCTCCTTCCTGCTCTCCTTCGGCAGGATGGCAGCTTACAGGAAGGCATGTGTTTTCTTCTGGGCTTCAATCTGCCAAAGGAGAGCAGAAAGCGTTAACCTCCTCCTGGGCTACTAACCCTTCCCACTCTCCTTCAGCAGGATGGAAGCTGAGAAGAAAGTGCCCGCTTCCTTTCCGGCTTCCCTTGCTCTTGGTGGCTGCAGCAGAGGCAGGATAGGACTGGAGCCGAGAGAGAAATGCCATGGAGCTTCCCTCTTGGCTCCCATCCCATCCTGCCACCGCCGCCTCTGCCGCCACCATCACTGCACACAATGGCAGCTTGTAGGAGCAGCAGGAGGCTGCTCAATTGTCAGGCAGCTCGCGCACCCCAGTGGATCATCTTGCGCACCCCCTGGGATGCATGCACCCCACTTTGGAGACCACTGGTCTATAGTGCAGTATTTTGAGAGCATTTAGCTGTTTGTTTACCACCTAATAGCAGATAAAATACTTTTAAACAAAGTATATACCAAAGATTGTTTCGTGAGTTGCAATCCAGGTTTTGTACTAACAAGAAATAGTGTGGGACAATCTTTTTTGATCTATTTATTTTTATTACAAGTATGTTATAATATAACATTAAATATATTGTATATATTGACATAAAAACATTTCCTGTTCTTGATCAGAGCATTGTTAAAGATCCTTAGATCTTAATAGCTAAAAACAGAGAGATCTCATTTTAAGTACCAACTTCCCTATTCAATACGGCATAGGTTATCACAGCCCCTGGTGAGCTTCTAATAAGAAGCTCCTGCATTCTAAAATTAGCTCAAATTTATACCCTTTTTGTATAGAAATTACCTCATAACTAATATTATCTACTGTTCCATAAATTAGGGCTCCAAATCTTAATTATTTCATTGTTATTAAACATTCTTAAAAAATTGGAACAAACATAAAAGACTTACACATACGCCTTTCAGGCTAGATCAGTTTTGAATTATAACTTTGAGAAAATCACTCTTTACCCAAAATTTGTCAATTAAACTTAAGCCTATAATTTTTCTAGACGTCTATGTATCAAGCTTTTTGATGTGTATAGCTTACACAATATTTTCTGCTCATTAATTCATAAGCAAAAACTTTAAGTACACTTTTGACCTGGAATTATACAGTCTCGCACTTGTTCATTACTCAAATAAACTTTTGGCCCAAGTGATAGGGCTTTAAATCAGCACTTTCTCTTCGGATACTATCCAGGTCATCTTGACTATTATTTTTATGCCATTTACCCAGAATTCATTGTGAACCAGCTTGTGTCTCTGTCTTTTCTTTTCTTTAATACAATTTAATATAATACTTCTTACTTATTTATATTTTCAAGTTCTTAATAAGCTATCATTAATATTTAGCATTTGCATTTCGTAATAAGACATCTTATATTGTTTTAAAACAGGTGGATTAGCATTTTTTAAATTGTCTTCTCAGTGTGTCCAATAAAGCAAAATCAGCTATTTCCTAAAATCCGTGACACTTGTCTGATTTATTTTAAATCTTCATTTTAAATAAACACATTTATTTAAATGAAGAAATATCATGAAACATGTATTTTAATAGTAAAGACCGCAATTTAAAGAAACTTGGCATTTAAAATTTAACTAAAAATGTCACGAACTCTGAAATATCTCTCTCTCTCTCTCTCTCTCTCTCTCTCAAAAACTGGAGGCTAAAATTTCAGGGTCCCTGGTATTGGGTACCTAGGCACACACCTACTTTAAACAGCCTGAGTTTGACCCTGATGTGGTAGGCGAGGTTCCTTTAGGGACCGAGACCAGAGTGTTCACATTCACCCAGATTTATTTAAATTCTACAAATAAGGACTAAAACAACGACATAAGCTTAATGCATTTATTAAAGAAAGATAAAGAAAAGTTTAGCAAGCACACAAACCTTCCATGCAGCAACAAAGCAAAGACATACTCACAAAGCGCTACTTTACCATGAAGAGTAAAGGGACTCTCTCCCACTCCAAACCCTGGGTTCAACCGTGGCCTATAACAGGCTCAGCCCAGAATAAAGAATGAAGACCCAGATCGATTCCATGTACCCCATTGGTGCCCTCCCCTCTAATACATATTCCAAAATCTTTACAACTATTGGTCAATGTAATCCTATATGTCCCATCTCATGACACATTTCCCAAATATTCCCTCCTACATCTTGTTTACTGTGAAACAGGTCTAAGTTCTCCTGGTCAACAGCTCCTTTTTTCTTCCCTTTATTTCCAGACAGGGGAATCCCAAACCACCTGTTCTTTTCTATGACCCCTTACTTTTTACCCAGTTTCCTTATAAGGAAGACACAGTTGATAAGGTTGGAAGGTTATCAAAGCATCTCTTATCAGCATCAGCATCTAGCATGCTTTTAATACAGTGGCTCTTACTCCCCTATTTGCCCCGTTGCCCATTAGCTTTAATCCCCTCCCCATATTGTACTCAAATGTAAATTGCAAGGCCCAAGAAAGTCGTTACAGGCTGTCTCCTGTCTCTAGTTGAAAGAAAATGGACAGCAGCAGGCCGGGGATCATAATACCAATCCCATAGATAGCTTTTTAGCCGTTCTTTAACTGTCTGTGTTGTCATACATGTAAGGTTATGCAGGGACACAGTTCTTTCAGTTTTCATTGAGTTTGCTGAGGGAGTTGCAATTGCTGCCAGAGAGTTTTTGCACCATGCCAGTAATGGGCAACAGCTGGCGAAGACGCATAGTCATTGAACATCCTAAATCACCGCCATGTATGAAGAACAATTTAAATCACAATAATAATAAAAAAGCAATAGTAAGAACAGTAAGATGGAGCAACATATGATTAATTGCAATTAATTACAAGCCTGAGTTCTTGCATAAGGGTATAATGTTTCCCAATAAACATGGGTTTATTTCGAGACAAGCCCATGCTTCTAAAGAAATAGGAGTCAGACCTTTGGAGAGGGGCCATACCTCAATGCTTTGCATACATAATATCTCATGTTCAACCCCTGAGCTCTCCAAAGGGTAGCAGAGCTGAGAACAACCACTTCATGGGACTTTTCCTGACAATACTCAGCTCGCAGAGTGCTCCTCATCTTTAAATGAGGCAGAGATCTGCCCCAGCAAGTTGAGGAGCAGTTCTGGAAGTTTCTCCTTGACAGCACCTTTGAACACCTCAATTGAGAGGAGGTGTTAAATGGCCTGAGTTGCAGATATCTGCAGAAAGGGAAACAAATGTAATTTGTTTCTTCTGCTTCATCCTGGACCAGGATGCCACACACTGAATGGCAAGGCTGTGTGTATGCAACTGCCACTCTCCACATTATTCTCCCCAAAGCAGGAATTTTCTCTCACAGCAATCACCCTGAGACCCTCTGGGGACTGGGCTTGAATCCTCCCCTCCAGTTTCTTTGTTCTTAACTCCCCACAAGTTTAGATCCCAGTAGTATGGACAATATGTCCCATTGCTTTTTGTAAATAAAACCTAGGGCTTCTTCACACAGAGCTTTTATCCTGCTATTGAGATTGCTCCCTCACGGAAGTTTGCAGGTCCTTTCAATGACGTCCAGTGCGTCTCCTGCACTAAATGATCTTTATTCCATTTTTTTAAAAAGATCAGAGATAATGAGCTATCAAATTACAGCGCTTGAGTTCCACTTCAGTTCTCTGGTGGAAAGAGGAAAACCCACAGAGGAGCTAGACCACAGCGCCATCTAGCGGCTGTGTAATGAAACATATGGAAGACTCTGAAAGGGAAAAAGGTGTGTGTGGGGGGAAGTGCATGTAAAGGGAGTCCGTCATGATCTTGCATTTAAAACGGAAGTAGAAAGCCCCATTTTAAATGTGGGATTTTAGGCTGGTATAGAGATGCTCAGTGGCAGATAAGCTGATCTAAGTGCATGAGGCATGAGTGTGCACCTGATTGTTCTTCACTGCTTTCTGTTGTGCCTTCCCTCATTCACAGAGCCCTGTTACATGTCACTCAGCAGTGGATGCTGCTGGCCTTGGCTCTCTAGCATCATCAGTTACATACATCCTGAACGATCAATTACATACATACTTACTTTACAAAACATACGTTTTCCTGGATGACCCGGAATAGCTGTTTCCCTCTATGCTGAGGTGAGGGATGGAGGACAGGAAGGTGGCTTTCCTCACTTTCTCTGTGTTAGCTTATCAGTGGGCCCATTTACATGAGTGATTTACCCTGGAACTGATGTGTCTCAGCCTCGTTAGGGACACATGACGCAGCCGCCACTTTGCAGCAACAGGTGGTTTTCTGTCAGAAAACCCACATTTTTGTAAAGGTGTTTTGTCCCAGATTTTCTTCTTGCTGCGGCTTCAAAGTGGTTCATGCAGAGTGTGCCCTGATCTCCCAAAATAAATTTGACTCAGTATGGTGGGTGTGCCTAGGGGTGCGTTTGGGTCTTATGCCACCACTGTGGGATGCCCCTTCGCTTTTGTTTTCATCTCACTCATTCGCAACTGTGGGACTAAACATGTCCACTCACAAGTAATTCTCATGGACCTGCACTGCACTTACTCAACACGGAGCAAGAGGAGTGGGGAAGGCTATTATTCTGAATCTGCCCCTATCTGGAGATGCAAAGCATCATTACAGGGTTAATGACTTTAAAAGGTGCTTTGCTTTCCCCCAAATGAGTCTGCACTTTGGGATGGCTCTGGTTCTGTCATGATGACTTCTGTTCTTTTGAAATCTCCACTTCTTTGCTGAGACCAGGCCGGTAAATATTTCAACTTGGAAATAATTCCCATTGACTTCCACTGAGGTTCCACCCCTTCACAGCTACAGAAGTGCAGTGGTGCGGAGGTGAGGGGGGTGGGAATAAAATAGAAAAGGGCTGGGCTGGGGGCGTGCTGAATCCTCCTCCTTCTTCCAGGGAAGGGCTTCTGTGGAGCCTAGGTCGCCACTGCAGCAGGGGAGAGGGACGTTGCGGATCCTCCATTGCGCTGCCCGGTCTCGGCCCCCATGGCAAGGCTGCTCCTGCTGAGCTCGCTGCTCAGGGGCCCCTGGAGAGAGGAAGGTGCAAGCAGGTGCATGCACAAACACACACACACACACACACACACACACTCCTCCCTCAATCTGGGCATTGACTTTCACTCCACTTAAGAGTGGAACTGAGAGAGGAGGGGGGAAGCCTATGGGGGGCGGGGGTTTGGAAGCTTGTTGATGCTGGAGGCTCCACCTGTCCGCTTTGGCAGGATATCCTGCTATAATTGGCTGCATGTACTGTGGAAGGAAACTTTTATTTTCTTGGGCTCCAAGATCACTGCAGACGGTGACTGTAGCCATGAAATTAAAAGACGCTTGCTCCTTGGGAGGAAAGCTATGGCAAACCTAGACAGCATAGTAAGAAGCAGAGACATCACCTTGCCGACAAAGGTTCGTATAATCAAAGCTATACGTGTTCAGTCGTGTCCGACTCTTCATGACCCCATGGACTATAGCACACCAGGCTTTCCTGTCCTGTGCTCTCTCCCGGAGTGTGCTCAAGTCCATATTCATTGCATCAGTGATGCTATCTAGCCATCTCATCCTCTGCCGTCCCCTTCTCCTTTTGCCTTCAATCTTTCCCAGCATCAGGGTCTTTTCCAGGGAGTTTTCTCTTCGCATTAGGTGACCAAAATATTTGAGCTTCAGCTTCAGTATCTGTCCTTCCAATGAGCACTCAGGGTTGATTTCCTTTAGGATTGACTGATTTGACGTCCTTGCAGTCCAAGGGACTCGTAAGAGTCTTCTCCAACACCACAGTTTGAAAGCATCAATTCTTCGGCGCTCAGCCTTCCTTATAGTCCAGCTCTCACAGCCATACGTTGCTACTGGGAAAACCATAGCTTTGATTATACGAACCTTTGTCGGCAAGGTGATGTCTCTGCTTCTTACTATGTTGTCTAGGTTTGCCATAGCTTTCCTCCCAAGGAGCAAGTGTCTTTTAATTTCATGGCTACAGTCACCATCTGCGGTGATCTTGGAGCCCAAGAAAGTAAAATCTGTCAATGCATCCATTTCTTCCCCTTCTATATGCCAGGACGTGATGGGGCCAGATGCCATGATCTTCGTTTTTTTTAATGTTGAGTTTCAAACCAGCTTTTGCACTCTCCTCTTTCACCCTCAACAAGAGGCTCTTTAGATCCTCTTCACTTTCTGCCATTAGGGTGGTATCGTCTGTGTATCTGAGGTTGTTGATAATTCTCCCAGCAATCTTAATTCCGACCTGTGATTCATCCAACCTGGCGTGTCTCATGATGTACTCTGCATATAAGTTAAATAATCAGGGCAACAATATGCAGCCTTGTCGTACTCCTTTCCCAGTTTTGAACCAATCGGTTGTTCCATGTCTGGTTCTTAGTGTTGCTTCTTGACCCTTGTACAAGTTTCTCAGGAGACAGGTAAGGTGGTCTGGTACTCCCATCTCTTTAAGAATTTGCCACAGTTTGTTGTGATCCACACAATAAAAGGCTTTAGCGTGTCAATGAAGCAGAAATAGACGTTTTTCTGGAATTCTCTTGCTTTCTCCATGATCCAGCGAATGTTGGCGATTTGATCTCTAGTTTCTCTGCCTCTTCGAAACCCAGCTGGTACTTCCGGTAGTTCTCGGTTCACATACTGCTGCAGCCTAGCTTGTAGGATTTTGAGCATCACCTTGCTGGCATGTGAAATGAGCGCAATTGTACGGTAGTTTGAACACTCTTTGGCGTTGCCCTTCTTTGGAACTGGAATGTAAACTGACCTTTTCCAGTCTTGTGGCCACTGTTGAGTATTCCAAATTTGTTGGCATATTGACTGCAGTACTTTAACAGCATCATCTTTTAGGATTTTAAATAGCTCCGCTGGAATACTGTCATCTCCACCAGCTTTGTTGTTAGTAATGCTTCCTAAGGCCCACTTGACTTCACTCTCTAGGATGTCCGGCTCAAGTTCAGTGACCGCACTATCATGGCTATCAGGGACATTCAGATCTTTCCTGTATAGTTCTTCTGTGTATTCTTTCCACCTCTTCTTAATCTCATCTGCTTCTGTGAGGTCCCTGCCTTCTTTGTCCTTTATCATGCCTGTCTTTGCGCAAAACATTCCCTTGAGATCTCCGATTTTCTTGAAAAGATCTCTAGTCTTTCCCACTCTATTGTTTTCCTCGCTTTTTTTGCATTATTCATTTAAGAAGGCCTTCTTGTCTCTCCTTGCTATTCTCTGGAACTCTGCATTCAGTTGGATATATCTTCCCCTTTCTCCCTTGCTTTTCGCTTCCCTTCTTTCCTCAGCTACTTGTAAAGCCCCATCAGACAGCCACTTGGCTTTCTTGCATTTCTTTTTCTTTGGGATGGATTTCGTTGCTGCCTCCTGAACAATGTTATGGACCTCTGTCCATAGTTCCTCAGGCACTCTGTCTATCAGGTCTAATCCCTGAAATCTATTCCTCACCTCCACTGTATAAGGGATAATAAGGGATATGATTTAGGTCATACCGGAATGGTTTAGTGGTTTTCCCTACGTTCTTCAATTTAAGCCAAAATTTTGCAACAAGAAGCTCATGATCTGAGCCACAGTCAGCTCCAGGTCTTGTTTTTACTGACTGTATAGAGCTTCTCCATCTTTGGCTGCAAAGGACATAATTAATCTGATTTCGATATTGACCATCTGGTGATGTCCATGTGTAGAGTCGCCTCTTGTGCTGTTGGAAAAGAGTGTTTGCTATGATCAGCGTGTTCTCTTGGCAAAACTCTATTAGCCTTTGTCCTGCTTCATTTTGTACACCAAGGCCATGCCTGCCTGTTATCCCGGTGATTTCTTGACTTCCTACTTTAGCATTCCAATCCCCTATGATGAGAAGGACATCTTTTTTTGGTGTTAGTTCTAGAAGGTATTGTAGGTCTTCATAGAACCGATCAACCTCAGCTTCTTTGGCATCAGTGGTTGGGGCATAGACTTGAATGACTGTGATGTTGAATGGTTTGCCTTGGATTCGTACTGAGATCAGTCTGTCGTTTTTGAGATTGTACCCCAGTACTGTTTTCCCCGCCCTTTTATTGACTATGAGTGCTACGCCATTTCTTCTAAGGGATTCTTGCCCACAGTAGTAGATATGATGGTCACCTGAATTAAATTCGCCCATGCCTGTCCATTTTAGTTCGCTGATTCCCAAGATGTCGATGTTCAATCTTGCCATCTCATGTTGGACCACCTCCAGCTTACCTTGATTCATTGATCTGACATTCCTGGTTCCTAAACAATATTGTTCTTTACAGCATCGGATTTTCTTTTCACCACCAGACACATCCACAGCTGAGTGTCCTTTCGGCTTTGGCCCAGCCGCTTCACTCTTTCTTGCACTACTTGGAAATACCCTCTGCTCTTCCCCAGTAGTATATTGGACACCTTCCGGCCTGAGGGGCTCATCTTCCGGCGTCATCTCTTTTAGCCTCGTTCCATGGGGTTTTCTTGGCAAGAATACTGGAGTGGGTTGCCATTTCCTTCTCCAGTAGACCACATTTTGTCAGAACTCTCTGCCATGACCTGTCCGTCTTGGGTGGCCCTGCACAGCATAGCTTATGGCTTCACTGAGTTATGCAAGCCCCACAACAAGGCAGTGATCTATGAAGGGGAATTTGATAGCGATCTATTTAAAAACAGAACAAAGGGCATTTAGTGCAGGAGACGCCTTGAATGATCACTGCATCATGTAAAGAGCCTGTGTGAAGGAGCCCCCTGTCTCTCTTCAGGTCTGGAGTATCAAGCTCATTTGCTTTTAAAAATAAATAACCTTTGAAGGGAAGGAGGGAGGGGGAAACCGGATAGATTGAAGAAGCAAAATGGTTTGAGCCTCCCCTAAAATTTCTGAGAAAGGAAGGAGCTGGCAAGAGGGAAAAGGAATTGTTTCAACAGAGGTATGAAAAAATGAAGATTGACCCACATCATTGTCTGAATATGGATATGTGGATTTGTGCAGCTTATAGGTGGGGCTGAAACTGGCTTGGATTTCCAGTCAAAAAATCCTCCCCCACCCAACTCCCACCCTTTGTTGAAGTAAATGTCAGAGCATCTCCACCAGCCTAAAATCCTGCATTTAAAATGGGGCTTTCTGCTTCCATTTTAAATGCAGGATCATGACAGACTCCCTTAACATGCACTTCTTGACTTGGATTCCTGCATTGAGCAGGGGGTTGGACTTGATGGCCTTGTAGGCCCCTTCCAACCCTACTATTTTATGATTCTTCTCCCACACTCCATTTCCCCCCTTCTTTCCCCCTTATCTGAGTCTTCCACATGTTTCATTACACAGCCACTAGATGGTGCTGTGGTCTAGCTCCTCTGATTGCGGCTTTTCCTTTTTCAGAAGGGAACTCAAGTGCAACTCAGTCACGGTGATTTGATAGCTCATTATCTCCATTCTTTTAAACAATGGAGTAAAGGACATTTAGTGTAGGAGACGCCCTGGATGTCATCTAAAGGGCCCCGCAAACTTCCGTGAATAACCGATATCAAAAGCAGGATAAAAGCTGTGTGAGGAAGCCCTCAGTCTCCTAAACTGCCCTTTCAGAATAGCTTCCAGCCCAAATCCAGCTCAGTTGTACGCAGCTGCTTTTAACAGTAAAAAAAATCCCTACACAGAATAGGACATGAGTTAGAAAAAGCAGCTCCTGAAGCCCAGACACAGCTACTATGCAATCCTGGATTTCTGGGGTTCTTAAATCTTTCCACAAGGATCATATTTCCATTGCAACTCCACCCAAAAGCCAGTCCCACTCCCTCAGGGCTTCCAGATGCAGTTTTGCTCATTAAAATGCACATCTGGAATCTCATAAGGGGGCAGTGAAGTAGAAAAAGTGGTGGGTGGAGGAAGCATGAAGTGCCTTTTCCTAGCTGGTCCCTATCTGCTGCAAATCGCCCCTCCCAATGCTGCTTTGGGACTGAGACAGGGATTCTTACCTGCTTGTACATGTAATATGTAATAAATGTCATCCTGCCCCATCAGCCATAATACTGACCAGGCTGCACTAAGCTGTAGAACTGGGAGAGGGGGGGGGGGGTTGGACCATTCATGAGGCAAACAGACATTTACTCTTTACCCATGTGCTAGAATAGTTGTCTTCCTTGGATTCCCTCTTTGGCTCCTCAACTCTGGCTCCCTGGGGCTCCCTGTAAATGAGAAACATGCCACAACATGTAAGGACATAAAGCATGTAAGGACATCATGATGGGAGCTGTAGTCCAACATATCTGGAGGACATCAGGTTGGGAAAGGCTGACATAAAACCCTAAGAATAGCCCTGCTGGATAAGACCAAGGATCCAGCTAGCCCAGTATCCTATTTCCATTGTGGCTAGGCAGATGCTCCAAGAAGTCCACAAGCAGGCCATGAAGAGCAAGTGTTATCTCCCATCACTGGTTTCTCATCAACAGAATTAACGTACGGAATTCACTGCTACATAGGTCTCTGTCATGACAAGCAGGCAAAATTCCCTCTCATACAAGAATGTCTTGCTATGCTTGCCTCTCCCTTCCCCATGTCCCCTGTTATTTTCTCTCTGTCAGAACATACTGGAAGTTCCTTGTGGACAGGGGCCTGGGGTTTTTTGGTTCACGAAACTATGTAAAGCTGTGTATATGTATGCTCATGGTGCTGTCTAAGCAGCCATAGTAATAAATGGCTAGTGTACCTCTCAGGAGTCATGGAAAACTCCTTTTCTCTGATGCCCATTAAACAGAATAATGTGCATCTCTTTTGGACATTCTGTAAAGAGACAGGAAAGCAGAAAGTCATCTGGGGCAGAGCCAGAGATGAAGGGGAAGGAGTAGTGTCCACCCGGGACATCCCACAGGTACCAGGATGGGCTTAAATTCTAGCATTCCCCAAACTGGCAAAATATTTACCCTGCAAACCCTCAAAATCTATTCCCCTCCCCCCTAAAAAGGAAACCCTTTTTTAGGGGGGTGGCTAGCTTATGGGTAGCTGATCAACACTTACTCTGAACCACTTCCTAACTGCCATGATGAAAGCGCAACCAAACAAGTGTGAACGTTGGTGAGAGGAGCGACTCAGAGGTACTTCTGCTCACAGCCAAATCCAGAAAGTCAATGAGCAGCACCTGACCAGCTTGGAACCTCATTGTCCTGGTGATCATGTAAACAATGGCAGCAGAATTCAGAGTAGCAATGGCCACTTTTCGAAGGGATACAAATTCTCTGAGGGCTCAGTGGTGGTCAAGCAGGCAGGTTGTCAACTGCCTGACTAGCCCTGCTTCTGTGCATTTAAGAGCAGCCTGACATCCAGAAAGGGTGTTTTTGGTGCCAGATACCAATTTGCCTAAGCACAGATGCCACATGTGCCCCCCCCCTTCCTATTTGCTTCTGTCCTCAGCATCTTGGGGAACTTCGATAGTCTTTTCATGTTTCGTGCTGGCCCACCTTGATATTTCATCCCCAAGATTTCCCAGGCTCCAGGCTGTTGAGATGTCGGGAGTTAGTCCAGAGCAGTTGGGCTGAGCTGAGGAATGCTGCTTTATTTTGCCAGCATGGGCAAACCATTACGGTTGGAGCATCTATCCAGAGCAACCATACAGGTCTACCCACTTCAAGGAAGCCTCTGGCTCCCCTGCCCGCACAAGGAGGTATCCAGTACTTGGATGGCACTCATGCTATAGGAGCCAGATATCGTTCCGTTGGACAGGGTTTCCATTATAGTGGTGTGCCACAGGCATCTGGTTGGCCACTGTGCAAACATAATGCTGAACTATATAAAATTTCAATTTGATCTGGCGTGGGTCTTCTTAAGAACAGTCTAGAAACAAGTTTACTTTCACAGAAGCCTCAGTGAAAAGAGGAAAAGCCGCAATAAGAAGAGCTAGACCACAGCGCCATCTAGCGGCTGTATAATGAAACATATTGAAGACTCAGATAAGGGGGAAAGGTGGGGGAAGGAAGCGCATGTAAAGGGAGTCCGTTGTGATCCTGCATTTAGAAGGGAAGCAGAAAGCCCCATTTAAATGCAGGATTTTAGGCTGGTGTAGAGCTCCGAGTGTAGAATAGCCATCTCCAAAGCTCCGTTTAAATAATACTTCAAAATGAAGTGTAAGTCTGAACATGGATTTGAACCCAGACTCCTCTATAGCTCAATGTAAGGAAGTGACCATCTCATTTTTAATTAAGAAGATGTTTCCCTGCCATTCACTCAGGGACACTGCTCAAATTTAGTTTGGCAGACTTTTGAAGAAGTGGCAAATATCTCTTTTACTAATCGAACCATGAGCTGTTTCTGTTTATCTTTTATCTTCTTTTTTTCTTTTAAATCCAGATTGTCCAAAAATACAACACATTACAGCTTAGAAGTCTTACTGCCATAGGAGAAGCATTTCAACCTTTTAGAATGGGGAAAAACTATACAAAAGCTGAGAAACTACCAAATGATCAGCAGTTTGAAAAAAGTGGGTGGGGCAGGGGAAGGGGGCATGGCTATATGGAAACACCCACACACCCCTGCCATCTATGGATTGCATTTTGTCATAATCACAAAGCTTTTTCTCCAAGATATCCACTTTGGTTTATGCTTAGGTAATGTTTTAATCCGCGTTTGCATCATTCTTATTAATCCTATGGGCTTCTCCACAATGGGTTTATATAGTGCGATCAAGATTGGTTACCCACTAAAGTTTGCAGGTCCTTTTCACAATGATGTCATCCTCTGGTGCCTCTCCCGCTTTTTTTAGCTTTATTCCGCCATCATTTAATTGGCTGAAAACAGTAATAAATTTACACCGCCATCACAGAGGTGGTGTATTTCCAGGAGAGCGCAATCTTGTTACAATGTTGCAGCACCATCTGCTGCCTTTATAAATGGAATATATGTATCTTCCCCACAAAAGAAATGCCCCCCTCCCGGGGGGAGGCATGTTATTGTGCCAATCGTAATCCTGGAAAGACTCCGCAAGAAGAAAGCCTGGTAGGGTGCAGAAATTTTGCTTTAATGTAGAGAAGCCCTATGACTGATATGCTGTTCTGGTCTGTTAATTCCAGCTAAGAAGAAACGAGACCTCATGCAGTTATTCTTTGTTACCTACCTCATCACTATATGTTTCTTTTTCATTAGATTACAGGAAAGAAAAAATAGATATTGTATACAAAATGTGTGATGTTTTAGAATCTCTTCCACCCCACCCCACCCTTTCTATGAAGAGAAATAAATAAAAAATATTCTTGGGTAAATTCCAAAACAATTATTATCATTTAATCCGCCAGATGTTTCTTAACAATAATAAACCAACCAATCAATAATGTACAAAGCTTCCAATTTGCAACCAATATTCATATCAATGTCGGCATTAAGCCCCAAAGCCCTGGTCAGTACTATAGCTGTAAAAGATGACCATGCCTTGAGACTTGCTGAAGAGAGAGTCAGAGAAAAGAATGAGTCCTTCTGGCTGCATCCAGCTGTTGAAGCAGTAGCTGTAGTGCCTGGTGCTCTGAATTCATTTCAACCTCTTGCTGGGGGGGAAATGTTGTCCATTCCACAAAAGACACCAGAGTACAAAAAAAGAAGAAGACCCAGTCTCTTCTCTCCAGTTCTTCTGGTTCTTGGTAAATTCCAAAAGTATATTATCAGGAAATGATTGTTTGATCCTCCAAGTTTATCTTAACAATTATAAACCTATCAATAAAGCACAATGCAACGATTGTTGCACAATGCGATTGATATTAGCATCTATGTCAGTATAAAGTCCAATGGGACTGGTCAATACCACTGCTGCAAAAGCAGTCCCTGCCTTGGCCTTGAGAATATGCTGAAGAGAGGTCAGGAGAGACCTGGCTGCACCCTGCTGTTGGAGTACCTGCCTGCAGTGCCTGCTCCTCTGAAATCCTTAACAAGGGGTGAAATGCTAAGTATCCCCACAAAGGCTCCAGAGGACAAAAAATGTCTTTTCTCTTTAGTTCCAGGGAAGAAGAGGTCCGATGCACCTGCCGAGAGGAGGGAAGGCAGAGTGTCCACAAGGGGGAGGGGGCAAGGATGTGATTCTTCTCCCACTGTCTCCATCTCCTTCTGGATCCCTTTTTAATAGGAAAAGAAATGTTTTATTTCAATAATAGTACAATTTCACAATACATATTCACAAAGATGTCTGTTTTCTTGTTTGTTGTTTTTTTCCTTATTTCACAATTGTGCATTTAAAAAGACAAATGTAAGTTAAAGGGCTATTTCTGAAGACATAAATCATTTTGGCTGCGATCCTACACCCAAATCTATGAAGCAGCTCTTTCCAAGAAATCATCCTCTTTTCAGTAGTTGCAACTGGTGATACGTTGCAGTAAAAGATTTAATCTTAGAAACGATACTAACCTTTATCATTACTATTCTAGCTATATCCAATCCCTAAATATTTTGAGTGGTTTATCTGTATTCTGAAATTTAGTCACGGCCTCTAATGAATTCATTTCTTGGTTTATAAAATAAAAGCTCAGTAGCTCCATTTTCCCAATATTAATCTTACATCCTGCAATTTCACTCAATTCTTCAGCAATATGTAACAATTCTTTTAATGAGCATCCTGATTCTGTATTAATCAAAGCAATGGCATCTGCATATCCACAGATTTTAATCTCTTGATTTCCCAGTCAGCCCTTTTATCTCAGGATTATGCTTTGCTGCAACAATAAAGAGTTCCAAATGAATATTAACTGTAGAGATAGGGGGCATCCCTGTTCAGTGCCTTTCGATAATTTAAACTGTGAGGATAGTACCCCATTAGGTAAAAACCTTGCATATGGAGAATGATAGATAATGATGAATAAGATAGATGGATAAGAGGCTGCAGTACCTGAAACACATAGAGGCACTCTGCTCTATCTTAAGCCTTCTAAGCATCTGTAAAGGAAATTGTGGCTTTAATTTCCCCGCCCCGCCACCCCGATGTGGTCTTACTAATCATCTTATGAATCTCGAACACCATTTTCTTTTTTAAAATAAATTCCTGTCATCTTTCATGAATTAATTTATACATAACTGTATCCAGCCTCAAAAATTTTACAAATGCAATTTGGCAGTGAAATTAGTTAGCCAGAAGTTAGTAAATATGGATCTTTACTCTTCCTGTTTGGGGGATAAACACACATTTAGCTGCTTTTGAAGCATCTCGAATTCTTCCTTCCCCTAAAATAGTATTAATTATTCTAATTAAAGGTTCTAAAACAAAGAAATAGGTCTTACAATATTCAAAAGGGAAGCCATCTAATGCAGGTGCTTAATCCACTTTAGCATTTCAAGTAATTTTACTCATGCGCTTTTTTTATCAGTTGGTTTCTCCAGCATCTCCCATACGTGAGGTGAAGAAGTGTTCCTTTTCTTTCTTGGCGGAGGTCCTGTGCCCCCATTCATCTGCACTAATTCAGGTGGATTCACTCCTGTTCATCTGGATTCAGCAGTAATTCCACTAGACTAACCCCCATGAATTTGCAGTTAGGAGCAATTCAGTGTCCTGACTGGGTTGGGTTGCAAGTGAAGCGGCCAGTCACTTGGATGCTTATAGAGAAGTCACGTCTGGTGAGATAAGGGTCACGTCTAGTACATCAAGTCATTGTCCTTCTCTAACCTGAATCCTTTCTGTTTGCTAAGCAAATATAGGGATGTATACAATAGAGGAGTCAATTTAGCAGGCAAATGGTCAAGCACAGTTTTCCAGACAGAGGTCTGAGGCACAGCCAAGTTCAAAAGCCTGGAGACCAGTCAAGTATAAACATAGTCCAAAAGCAGATTAAGGTAGGAGTTCAGGGTTCAGTAGTACGTAGTAGTTCTTCTATGTCATGGTGATGCAGACCAACACAACACTGGTGGCACTGGGTGATGGCAAAGGTCCAGAATAGAAATCTCTCCTATATTCTCAAATGTTGGCAGATAGCACTTACATATGATTCAACAGTAATTCTGACTGTTTCAGAGTTTGAAGCACATGCTTACTGCCACATGTTCATCTCATGTACTCTGGAGGGTACTTGGTCTTGATAGTACAGTGCTTCATACATCTCCAGAGGAACCCGTGAAGTCCTCCCTTGGGCTGTACCCGGAATACGCATTTGAGCAAAGCCCTATAAGTGATCTTTTTTTTAAAATTAAGGCATTATCTTCAAATCTTCAGAACTTGAAATCTTAGAAGAATAGGGCTTCTCCAGCCTGATGTCCCCGCGCACAAGCATAAATTTCTTCACTGGGCAGTCTTTGAAGATGCAAGCAGCCCCTCCCCCCCGACCTGAGTGTCTCCTGCCTCTGCATTTCTCAGTCGGAGGGAGCAGAGGGTAAAATGCCTCCCTGCAATGAAGGGAGACACCTCTGATCCCCCACCCCACCAAGCTCAGAAGCAATGTCCTCTTTTGTTCCAGAGCACCCTGTGGGGCTCAATGGGGCTTACTCGAGGCTTGCAGACTTACAGGGTGATCTTATGTCTACTCAGTAGTAAGTTCCATTGAGTTCAATGTGGCTTACTCCCGAGTAAGTGAGTGCCCAGGATTGGGGCTGCGAGAAAACATTACAGCACCAGTTAAGCTAGAAGGGTGGGGGAAGGCAGCGTGTGTAAAGGCACTCAGTTGTGATCCTTAATTTTTTTTTTAAGCCAAAGCAGGGGATAGAAGGAGGTAAAAGTTAGTGTCATTTGAAAGGAGAGAACAACCCCCTGCTCACTGCAGGAAGCCTGATTCCCAGGTGGTCGCCCATCCAAAATTCTGATCTGGGCCAACCCTGCTGAGCTTCCAAGATCAGACAAGAGCATGCACCTCCAGCCGTTTCCTTACTGGAGATAAAGCTTTGAGCGATGAGGAACCTATGCAATGTCATCTCACGGTCTTTGAAGCTGCACAGCTTTGAAGCTTCAAAGATGCTAGCAGCCCCCCCCCCCCGCAAGCCGAGCGCTGGGTGCCGTCGCCACTGCCCCTCTTCCTTGAGCTGGCTGCCAAGGGCTGGTGTGGGGAAAAGAGCATCAGCAGACACCCCCCAGCCTCTTGCCCTGGCCTCCAGCAGGTGGCAGGGGGGAGAAGAGGGTAGGTGCCTCCTTCTTCCCTCCACCCCCATTAGCTACAGCGGTGGCAGCAAGGGACAAGCTCTCACCAGGCTTCGAGCCCCAACAGGATGCTTGCACCATCCTATGCACGCGCGCGTGCGCGCACACACACACACACAGAGGGATAGAGGAAGAGAGGGATGGTGGGTGGGGAATCAGCAGAAACAGGGAGAGTTTCTGGTCCTTCAATGAGAGCCGCCATCTTTAAGAGCAGGAAAACAGCACCGCTCTCGAGCGTGAACCAAGCTCGTGCATTCGATCAAGAACCGCAATGGGGAAAATGGATGAGTGTGGATAATCATGTTTTAATGCGAGTGTGTTTAACCCGTCAGGACCTCGACTTTGTTGCGATGGCAGGCGCAATGTAGATCGGCCCATTATTGTATGATTGATAGGACTGCAACCTGATTAAAGAACAGTTTAACGAATACTGCTTTGTAGTGGATAAGTTTAATGATTAAATCCGCATCAATTAGCATATGAGAATAAACAATGTTTTTGAAAGATGAGGCACACGTATCGCAGCTGACACCAACTTAAAAGGGGCATCATTCTCTTGTGTGTGTGCATGTGTGTGAGAAGGTACTTTCCATCTACAGATTTTGTAATACCTTCTATTAAAAGTATTGCATGTTGTAAAAAACCAACTTCCTAATCAGGGACAGCTTTTTAATTGGCCGATCGATTCATCTAAGCAATTAATCAATTAAATGTTGGCACCCTAATGAATGTGTGTTCTGCTTCAAAGCTATCTTGAATGTTTGTTATGACCCAAAAAGGGGATATGATTTTTAAATCGATAACTACAGCGGAGTGTGATTTCAGAGCACATTGATGTGCTCACCCACAGCCTTCCATGTTGCGTCACGAATGTAAGAAACCATGAGCCACACAACCAGTGGCCAGAACGTAGATGCTCAATAGTCACATGGACCATGAGGGTGCAGAAAGCCTCAGTTACAGACTGGATGAAGCCATCACCCTTCTTCCTAGAGGCTGTGCTGAGCACCTTCTTTAGCAGCTCTATCACTCTGGGGAGAACATGGGGGGCTGAGACTTGAGGATGTTGATGACAAGCAGATGCCTACATCTCAGGTTCATCTGTGGAAAAAGAGGTGGCTCTGTTCAAGTACCTCAGAGGTCCAACAATTTTTTCTCTGTGGATAAGCTCTCTGCCAGCAGCTAGCTAGCACTTGTCAGGAGGCCCTAGCCGGCCTCTTTCAGTCTACTCCAGTAGCCAACTCCAGACAAAGGCAAAGGATTCTTTTCAAGGCTTTACTCCTTTTACAACTTAATAACTCTATCACCAGCAACTAAGCTATGAACAGCAGAGTAATCTATGCCCCAGGTTGGAAACAGTTGTTCCCCGTTTGAATGAGAATCACTTGCAGACCCTGAACTTAGGGGCTAGGGAGAGTCCCTCCCCTTTTCCCTTGGGTCCTCTGGACGCAACCGTTGCTTGTGCGCCAAACGGGCGCCACGCCTCCTTTCCGTGCCCTCCATAGCTCGTCGCTCTCTGCGTCTGTGTTGAGCATCCAACCAGTCCTCCTCCCACGCTCTTTCACTCCCAGGACCACTATCTATCTCTGGAATGCCGGCAGGAGGAATCTCTGCCAGCTTCAGGGCCTGGGAGGGATGAGCGCGCTCCTCTCCCACAGACGGCTGTTCCTCCTCAGAATCAGAACTGCTCTGAGGTTCTATGGGCTCAGTGTCCATCCTGACAGCACTGACCACAGCTCTCTTGTTAGAGATGAGGATCCCAGACTCGTAACTGCAATGGAAAGAAAGAGACAGAACCTGCCACATATGACTGAGTCTAAGCTCTGGTCCATCTAGCCCAGGACTGGCTGGCAGTGGCTCTCCAAGCCCTCCAGCACAGGTCTCTCCCAGCTCAGTTAAGGAGAAGGGAGGTGCTGGGGATGGAAGTGGGGAGCTTCTGAATGCAAGGCAGGTGCATTCCATTTTCAGAGGTGGCACCATGTCCACCTCTTGCCAGTCAGATGCAAACACAGCCACAGAGGCTGGCCAAGAAGAAATGCTGCTTCCACTGGATGATCCATTAAATAAAAATGAATGAATAAATCCCTACTTGAGCCATCGGGAGCAAGCACAGCGATTGTGCAATCCAGTCCACCCCCCACCCCACTTTTGGATCAGAAATTCCCAGTCCTGGCCATAGCCACATGGGAGCACTGTGTTGGTAGCCACGTGAACCAATATCAGGTTGACTGAGTGGCCTCCTAATAACTGGGGTTTGAAGCCAGTGTCTCCCACCAGGCCCTGTTAACCATGGCTGAGGAGTTGCATTCTTATACCTCTGTACTTCGAGGATCAGTTACCACCTTTGGATTGAAAAGAAGGCAGGTACTCCTTTGAGGCTGAACTGTTGCACCCTCAGGCGCGGATGGTGAAGCCATTGCAGGAGAAAGCTGGTGTCCTCCAGGCGCCTCTCCTGCTCCGCCTTACGGTTCAAGAGCACCTAAAGGGCCCAAAGAAAAAAAAATCTCAGAAATCACATAGGTAGAATGGTGGTGGTGGTGAAAGAAGGAAGGAAAAAGAGACTTGATGTACACTTCACTTCTCCCTGCAGGTTAGTTTACCAACAGAAGATGATCAGGTTCACCACCCTATGTGATTTCAGAGGTCTCAGCTACACCACAGGCTGAAAGTGGTTCAAAAAGGGAAATTCCTCGTTCACACAGCCTAGTTTCAAACACACCCCTTCCCCATCTTTTGGCCTGGGATGATGGCAACAAGCTGTGTGTTGATGAAACGGCCCTTTGGAGAAAGACAGACTATGGGGCTGAGGGTTTTTGTGGAGCCCTGGAAGCATCTTTAAGATGCTGGCTGTTCTCTTTCGGCATCTAGTGTGGGAAGCCATGGATCTGGGGACATCTGCTTGAAGGTGAAATCTGTAACCTCCACCAAAATTCAACATGCTGCCATTCCAAGATAAGGAAGAAAGGAACTCATCCCATGGATGGAGGCTGGCCACCATGGAGGAAGGAACAAAGAGCTTCTGCTTTCCAAGCTCCACTCCTGGAGATATTTTACTGACCCTTAGACGTAGCCAAGGCAGACATGAGCATGGAACTTAGGATCCAGAATTGGGGACTCTCTGCTTTCAGTAGTAGAAAAGCAATGACGGAAATTTCTGTCTGGCAAAGCGGGGCTGGAGCAATATTAAAACTCACAGCCAGCAGCTTGAATGGTCAGGCATGGGCTTCGTTGCTCTGCTTATATTTCAGTTCTTCCCCTACAATTCCAGTAGCCCTTACTTCGATGTTCGACTACGGTGATGTCATAAAGGCCTGGATGTTCCCCACTGGCCAAGATTTCAGTGAGGTACTCTTCAGTCCCTGGGATCCAGAATCGGGGGCCGTAGTGCATGAGATCCCTGTAACTGATAAGAGGAGCTCTTGGATGAAGCAAAGGGCACAACCCGAAGTGGTGCAAGAGAAAGAGATGCATGCTCAGACCCAGGTCCTGAGCACTTCTCACTTCTCATCTGCCTTAGCAAAAGCAATCTCTCCCATACCTCATCAAGTTGGAGACCCCCTTCCAGAACTGCCCAGGACCGCAGCCCTGAGACCAGTAGAGTATTCCCCCGTTCCTGCCTGCAGTGATGTTCAGAAGGACATCTAATGTTTGGATGATGTCTCTGTAAACAAAGAAAAGCAGGGTTGGGGGACGACATAGCTCAGTGCTTTGCATGCACAACATCCCATGCTCAACCTCTGGGATCTTCAGTTCAAAGGGTAGCAGGGCTGAGAATGACCACTACATGGGATGCTCCTCACCACTCAGAGTAGTCCTCAACTTCAACTGAGGCAGAGACCTGCCACAACGAGTTGAGGAGCAGCTCTGGGAATCGCTCCTTCATGGCAGGCATGAAGGCTTCAATAAGGAGGAGGTGGTACATTGCTGTGTTGTAGCTCGCTAGAAGAATGGGAAACAGAGATGTGACTTTCCTCTTAGTCCTGGATCTGGACACCACGCACCGAATGGCGATGTTCTGTGTGTGTGGAATTGCACTCTCCACACTACTCTCTCCAAAGCAGGGGTTGTCTCTTATGGCAATCCCCCTGACACCCCTTGAGGATCAGGCTTGAATTGTCCCCAAAGTTTCTTTGCTCTTAACTACTCACAAGTTTGGATCCTATTAGTGTATAACAATATTTCACACTAGTTCCTTAAAATGAATGCTGAGATTTTCCAGGATCAGGTATTTTCACATGAATTTTGCAGGCAGTACCAAATTCTTTGTTCCCTACTTGGGGGGAAACAGGAATAAACCCCTCTCTGGGTAGGATGATGCAGGGGTAAGGAACTGTAAGTAGAGCAGTGCCAAATATCCCCCTTTCACATTTGTAGGGATATTTGTGACTGGTGAAAGTAGTAAGGTTTTGGTGATTTTTGGGGGGTGGGGAATGCCAAATTTGGGGGAAGGGATTGTTTTTACCAGTCCTGATTAGCTGCCTTCCCACCTGATGCCTGATGCTGAGGGGTCCTCAGAGCAAGGCATTGGGTGGACTGCCACTCCTGACTGATCCAGGGCCTTAATATTTTCCAAACTCTCCTGGCTCATTGTCCCAACAAAGTAGGAGGCTCCTTACCCAGCAACTTCCTGTAATTCTCCAGCGTTACCCCCTTGTAAAAGGTTCTTTGGTCTGCATCCAGCAGGGCCCATTCCTCCTCAGTGAAACGCACAGCCATCTCTTCAGAGGTCACCAAACCTTGTAAGAACACAAGAGCCTCTCACTCAGTCTTGCCCTATCCCAGAAATCTTCTCCATAGTTCATTCACACAGCATAACAGGGTGGGAACGTGAGCTGCTAAAGGTGGTCTTGCAAGAACATAAGAGCAGCCCTGGTGGACCAGTCAAAGACCTGTCTAGTCTAGTATCCCAATTCCCACAGTGGCCGGTCAGAGGCCTCTGGGAATCCCAGAAGCAGGACATGGGAGCAATAGCCCATTCCCACTGTTGCTCCCCATCAACTGTGCCCAGGTTACACTTATCCATCCATAATAATCTTGGCACCATCTAGCAGCAAAAGTGCCACAGTCATGGAGGAAATGCCATCAGACACAAGATTACATACAAAGATGTACTTTTCTGTATTTCTCCTCTGTTGCTTAAAAACCAAAACAGAGCTGTCACATGAAAGATGTGGAATATCTGATTTGCTACATCTTGAACACATTTTTCTTTTCCTTAAATGAAACCTTGGCCAAACGTTTAACCTTACCTTTCTGCAAGGTTGGTAGGGCTGCCAAGGGTCAGCTAATCCTCTTGTAGGGACCAGATCATCCCTCCCAGGCCCTGAAGCTGGCAGAGATTTCTCCTGCCGGCATTCCAGAGATAGATAGTGGTCCTGGGAGTGAAAGAGTGCGGGAGGAGGACTGGTTGGATGCTCAACACAGACGCAGAGAGCGACGAGCTATGGAGGGCGTGGAAAGGAGGCGTAGCGCCCGTTTGGCAGGGCTGCCTCTCGATGGGCCCTACCTTAAATGGTCTCCTGTCTCATTAAGCGACTGCTGCCCAGCAAGTAAAGCAGAGGGTAAAGGCTTCTGCACCTACCTGGAGGAATGGAATAACCGCCACCAGGAAGAAACAGGTTTTCTGAGCGAGCCCCATAGATCCCCAGTGCTTCAGCCAAATGGGTATGAGCCCCCTACCTGAAATGATGTTCGAGGAGAGAATCAAACATCTCCTCAAGTTGGCTGACTCAACCACCTCAATAGCCCGTGCTGCCACACTTTCATTTTCTGCTGCTCTCCTCCTCGTGCTGCCCCAGAATAAAATTGGAAGTAGCTCCTCCACCTATTAAATAAGAATAACATGGCTTATCTTGGAAGCAGGGTTGGTTCTGTGGATTTTGCTATCCTAGGCAGAGTGAAGGTAAGAGCACCCCAGAACTCCTGTCTTCATCACAGAGAGTTGTACGGGAAGACTCTAGATTGTGCATGCCGCTTACAATGCTGAGAGCAGCATTCAAACCCAAATTGGATTTGCCAATCTTTGGCCTTTTTTCCCATGACCTGCCATTTCATGCCATTTGAAATGAACATTTTATGACATTTGGCCACTGTGACATTGCAGAGGACTGTGGGGCACACTCTCCGTTCACTCAAGAAACTGAACACAGCTTTAGGCTCCCCTTGAACCTAGCCTCGCTTTAGGGTAGAGCTGGCCCCATTCAGCAGAGATGTGACCCTGGACTTTTTGGGGTGGTTCTCACCCTGTCATTATCAGGCCCCTCTGAGTAGGTAGTGATCAAGCATACAGGCTCTGTAGGGTAGATGTGCTAATGTTGGATCTGTAAAGTTGGAACTACCTTTGACTCAAGTCATGTAGGCATCTCGGTAAAACAAAACCCAGAGCCCACATTTAATGTCTGGCAAAAACTTTCCCAGTGCTTCATATTTAATATTACATCGTGTGTGGATGTCCGTCATTTCTAGTGAACATAATAATGTCCAGATATTGGACATCACAAATACTCCTTGTGAAGAAGAAAGGCATCCACAAAGGGACACAAGAAAGATAGTGAGGCTAAGGCTTATTTGAAAGCTTATAGGCCAGAATTTACAAGACTGGTAGAGGCCTGTATGGAATTCGGTTTCTCAGGACAACTTGGGTCAACAAGATGACATAATTCTACTATGTTTTATCTAAACAAGGACTTTAAAATCTATTTATTTATCTTTTGGTAATGCCATTCCTAAAACAGGTCCATCTTTTAAGGTATAACAGGCTGCCTTTTAAGCATACAAATTAGTGCTAAGCTTAATTGGCTCACTTGGCCACCTTGTTTTTGATCTAACAATGCACCAGAATGACATCTTGTCAGGATGTTGCGTCACAAGGTAGAGCTGTGCATGGGAGGCATGGTGGGGAAGAGATGGCTGCTGAGCTGATCATGGGAGGGTCACAGGATGGGCCATGTTCAGGGTGCTGGGAATGCCAGCCTTGTCAAGAGATCAGGGCCAAGACTGAGATCCTTCTCTACTAGCCTTGCAGTAACCTACTTTGACAGCTTTGCCGCTGATCGCTATCAGTTTTCGGACAAGAAAGTACACATCTGAAAACTCAAAGCTGTCCTGTCCTGGTCCAGCCAGGAACTTCATGGCCTTGAGGCTGTTTACTGGACAAAAGCACACCGAAGACCTGAAACAGCAGATGAAGCATGTGAATGAAAGCACTGCTGGTGTGCATACACTGCCCCCTGTTCATATGCCTGGCCCAAAATAGTGGCAGAAAGAACCCTGGTCTGGGACAAGGGCAGAGATGCTCCCATGGATCAGCTGAGGGAACTGCTCTATACGAAGCCAGAAGACACAAGGATGCAAAAATGGCCCTGGTCGATCAGGCCAAAGAGCCATCTGTTCCACTATAAGCTGGCCTGATACTTCTGAGAAACTCAAGAGCAGATTGGGAGGCAAAAGCAGTCCCCTGAGATCTGTTACATCATCTGATACTCAAGGGTATATTGCTTCTGAACATGAAGGCTGACCATTATGTTGATCTCCAGGTACTTTTATGCTGCTTGTCCATTTAAAAGAAAAGGTCCAGAGTGTCAGAATCTACACTTACAGTATTTTCTGTTTCCAAAGAGTTTTAGCTGCCTTCAATGCACATGACGCTTCCCCTGTGTCGTTTCGGTGCCACTATTTTCAGTCGACTTTTAACCATTTTCATTACCCTCACATAGCGTAAAATAATAATAGAGTGCCATTCATGCGTTCCAAGTTCGCGCTTTGGTGACCGTATTTGGGCGTGGGCTACTCATAACCCTGTCCTTATATGGATGAGTTCGTATTTCCCCACTGGCCCAAACACACCACACAGCGCCTCCATTCTGATCTTTAGGCGGCTTCTTACATCACTAGCTCGCTTCCCCACGTGTTCTCCATGAATTCTCTCTCCTCTCCCTTGTAGTTTTTTAAAACCTTAATTATTTTCGAATCTTCGAAGGATCATAGGTGCTGAGGGACAATCAGACTGTATCGGCATGATGGCTTGTTTGTGAATCCACATGGTAAGAATATTTTTTATTCTCCTCCCTGGCCCTTTGAAATTCATGTTACGATACCATGTATCGTTCCATGTTTTTTTCTTCAGGTGTTTTTCTTAACAATGAGTTTTTTCACATTCCTCTTCTTTGTACACTGTTTCCACCTTTCTTTTTTGAAAATCCCTTTCATTGCATTAGTTTCAAACACACCCCTTCCCCATCTTTTGGCCTGGGATGATGGCAACAAGCTGTGTGTTGATGAAACGGCCCTTTGGAGAAAGACAGACTATGGGGCTGAGGGTTTTTGTGGAGCCCTGGAAGCATCTTTAAGATGCTGGCTGTTCTCTTTCGGCATCTAGTGTGGGAAGCCATGGATCTGGGGACATCTGCTTGAGGGTGAAATCTGTAACCTCCACCAAAATTCAACATGCTGCCATTCCAAGATAAGGGAGAAAGGAACTCATCCCATGGATGGAGGCTGGCCACCATGGAGGAAGGAACAAAGAGCTTCTGCTTTCCAAGCTCCACTCCTGGAGATATTTTACTGACCCTTAGACGTAGCCAAGGCAGACATGAGCATGGAACTTAGGATCCAGAATTGGGGACTCTCTGCTATCAGTAGTAGAAAAGCAATGACGGAAATTTCTGTCTGGCAAAGCGGGGCTGGAGCAATATACTCACAGCCAGCAGCTTGAATGGTCAGGCATGGGCTTCGTTGCTCTGCTTATATTTCAGTTCTTCCCCTACAATTCCAGTAGCCCTTACTTCGATGTTCGACTACAGTGATGTCATAAAGGCCTGGATGTTCCCCACTGGCCAAGATTTCAGTGAGGTACTCTTCAGTCCCTGGGATCCAGAATCGGGGGCCGTAGTGCATGAGATCCCTGTAACTGATAAGAGGAGCTCTTGGATGAAGCAAAGGGCACAACCCGAAGTGGTGCAAGAGAAAGAGATGCATGCTCAGACCCAGGTCCTGAGCACTTCTCACTTCTCACCTGCTTTAGCAAAAGCAATCTCTCCCATACCTCATCAAGTTGGAGACCCCCTTCCAGAACTGCCCAGGACCGCAGCCCTGAGACCAGTAGAGTATTCCCCCGTTCCTGCCTGCAGTAATGTTCAGAAGGACATCTAATGTTTGGATGATGTCTCTGTATAGATATAGTTTGTATATCTATATTTGTATATAATGTTTGTATAGATGTCTCTGGCCCTTTGAAATTCATGTTACAATACCATGTATCGTTCCATGTTTTTTTCTTCAGGTGTTTTTCTTAACAATGAGTTTTTTCACATTCCTCTTCTTTGCACACTGTTTCCACCTTTCTTTTTTGAAAATCCCTTACATTGCAACTCTTTCCATGGCTGTGCTCTCGGTGTTTTCCTGCCAGTATTATTTTCCTGCTGTAACTGCAGCCCATGGCTTGTGTTATAATGAGGGGCTTGTATTCTGCCTTCATCCAAGACTAAACTTTTTTCCTTTTTGCTCACCACATGTTCCCCCCAAACCTGCACCCTCGGAAAAACCAACTTTGCATTGAAAATAAGGATTGTTGCCAACATATCTTTGTTTCATTTGCATTCATGTCACTCTTACAACATTTTGAAATCCGCCTCTCTCCTTGTCCTTTGCTCTTTTCCCTCACATTGTGGGCTCCTTCACACTGAGCTTTTATCCAGTTGAGATTGTTCCTTCACAGAAGTTTGCAGGCTCTTTACATGATGCAGTGATCATTCAAAGCGTCTCCTGCACTAAATGCCCTTTGTTCTGTTTTTAAATATATCGCTGATAATGAGCTATCAAATTGCCCTGTTGTGTTCTGCTTCAGTTTCCTCCATGAAAAGAGTAAAAGCGGCAAGAAGAGGAGCGAGATCAATGAAAGATAATGGAAAGCTCAGACACGGGGAGAAAGAGGGGGAAGGGGGTGGGGGGAAAGGAAGCACGTGAAAAAGGGAGTCGTTGTGATCCTGCATTTAAAACGGAAGCAGAAAGCCCCATTTTAAATGCAGGATTTTAGGCTGGTGTAGAGATGCCCTGTGTTCCGCCCGCCATGTGTTATACTGAAATATGGTGGCAGATGTTTTCTCCCTTACAAAAAAGAGAAATACTTTATCTTATCTGAGAAACTAAATTTTTTCCACAGAACCAATGTAACACACTGCAATTACATATATATGTCTAGCTTGGGGGCTGAAAATCTGTACGGAAAAGTAGGATACAACTACTGTTGATATATGTGTATTTTCAATGCGTGTAACACCTTTTCTAATAATGTTTGCAAAGACCGTTCTGAAAAAGCAGTCCTGCCCGTTCATTGCAATTGCATCTCCCAAAGCACCCTCACTTGTACTGTGACAATTAGATTTCCCCAGTAGGTTTACACACACACACACACACACACACACACACTCTGGTTCCACAGTACCGTGTGTGTTTGTAAACATAAGTGGCTGGTAAGGCCAGTCCTTGGGAAAGAAAAGAAAATTCTCTTGCGTTCAAGGGCATGTGTGGCCATTGGAAACATGCTAAAGGTCAAGTGCGGGCATGATTACATTCTCAGCTGCTCTCTGTTTTTCAGAGGATCTTTCTTTCTTTGTATGAACCCATGCAAGGGGAGTTCTGGACAGTGGGTGCTACACACGTCTAATTGAGAATAACTAGGGTTAACTAGTTAGGGGCCGCGGTGGCTTAGTGGTTAAGACGCTGAACTGCAGACCGGAAGGTCGGCAGGACGGCAGTTCGAGACCCGAGTGCCGCGTGACGGAGTGAGCTCCCGTCTTCAGTCCCAGCTCCTGCCAACCTAGCAGTTCGAAAGCAAGAAATTGCAAGTAGATAAATAGGTACCGCCTCGGCGGGAAAGGCAACAGCATTCCATGCACCTCAGTGTTCAGTCATGCCGGCCACATGACCACGGAAGCGTCTTTGGACAGCGCTGGCTCTTCGGCTTAGAAACGGGGATGAGCACCGCACCCTAGAGTCGGGCACGACTGGTTGGGGACACCTTTACATTTTAGGGTTAACTACATGACTTCCAGTACTTCATTGTTGCTTCTTCTGAAAGAGATGGATGTGTTTTGAATAGATTACTATTCAGGATGGGAATACAGAATGGATTTCCAGTCACACATCAACCGCAGTATGCCTGTTGGTAATGTTAATGCCAGTGCTTAGTATTGTAAGTGGAAAGTTTAAGTAGTATGTGAGAATACAGTTCGTGCAGCAGTAAGTTCAGCTAACAGTGCCCCAGGGTTTCTTTGTGGTTTTCCTAGCTTGAAGTTTATCCTATTCCCAAGTAGGGAGTACTTGCTCTGAGCAATTCCAATGAAGACTTTCTTCGTTGCATACAGATCGTTCAAGGGAAGAGTCACTCTCTTGGTCAGTGCAGTCAGTGAATCTCTTCCTCAGCAATCAACAATGTCATCTTCCAGTAAGGGCAGAGGAGTATCCTGGAGGCATAATGAGATAGAGGGCTTGCTGGACATTTGTGGGGAAGAGAAAATTCAGGAACAACTTTGTAACACTCACCGCAACTTTGACTTCTTCGAGCAGATTTCTAGACATACGGCCACCCAAGGACACAACCGCAGAGCCATTGAGTGCTGATCAAAGACGAAATTAATGCAACTGGAGTACCACAGAGTGGTGAACCACAATGCCAAGTCTGGCAACAATGTGGCAACCTGTCCCTATTACACTCAGCGACACAGTATTCTACGTGGGGATGCCACTATTCAGCCAAAGTGTGTATCTGGAAGTCTGCATATCACGCTCAGAGTGGCACAGTCTGACCCAATGGAGAGCAACATCTCTGGACCAACTGGGTATGATCCCTCAAAGCTTTACGTAGACAACAATCTGATTATCCAGGTTAAGACACGATACAACTCCAGTATCACAGAAGTGACATGTAGTGCATGAGCATCCTTTGTGTCCCCTACTTACCCCTAATGCTCCCAAAATATTGAGCATAGACCTGCCTTTGTATTACATAGGAAATGAGAATGTGCGCCAGGAAGAAGTCCCAGAAAGAAGAGTTGACTGCCCAGATGCGAACAGTTCCTTGGGGAAAGGAAGTAGTAAGTGACACTGCTCTATCTCTTAAGTTCTACCTTCTCCATGCATTTAATACAGCAGTGCGCTCAAAATATTGTGCATTAGTTTTGGGGGATAACATGCACTCCATAGTGACAGACTCCATTACAGCACATGCTGATCTTTCCCCAACCATTTTGCAGAGCTCATTGTTCTCTGCCACTACAGAAAGTAAAGACTATGCAGGGCATTGCATTACTAGTGCTGATATAGTTTTACATCCACCAGTGACAACTGAATGTCCTCTTTGCCTCAGAGGAAAGGATGGAACAATTATGAAACTTATAGTTTTGGTATACAGTGTATTTCCAAAATGACCTTTTTAATATCAATACTGCATTTTCAGTGGAAACAACTTCCATGAGTGGATCCACTACAAGAGTAACTGTGTTGGAGGACAAAGAAAATACAGGTAGGCAAAGAAATTGGTTTCATGAAAATTGCGGAATGCTGAGAAGCCGGAAATGTAAGTAGTCTACAGTGACTGTTACGGTAGCCCTGTATGTATTTTCAAGCAGATGCTACAGAAGGATCAGTTCCTCAAATGTCCCCCTGTCAAGAAACAAATACAGGAGCAACAGCGGACATGTATTACTTACTGCAGATGTCAGCTCTACATTGATCGGTTTACTGCATCCAGATACTGCTTAATGCACACATTAATTAGGATTGCTCATTTTGAAGTGCAGGTTTAAAAATTCTGTCTTATGGACTCCATGCTGTCAAGAAGTCCGTACACCATTAGTGTCAGGAGCGCCCTTGCTGCCTCTTACAGTCACCTCCAATAGCCAACTCAAGACACAGACGAAAAGGATTCTTTTCAAGGCTTTATTCCGTTTACAACTTAATGACTCTTTCAGATGCTAATCACCAGTGACTAAGCAAGGAATAGCCCTGGGGAAAGATAGCAGAGTAGCCTAAGCTCCAGGTAAGGCAGTTAGTCCCCATTTGAAGGAGAATCACGGGAAGACTCTGAACTTATGGGCTAGGGAGAGATCCTCCCTCTTTCCCTTGGGTCCTCGGGACGCGACCGTTGCTTGCGCGCCAAACGAGCGCTACGCCTCCTTTCCACGCCCTCCATCTGTCGTCGCTCCCTGCGTCGGCACCGAGCATCCAGCAAGCCCCCCTCCAGCGCTCTCTTGCTGCCAGGGTCACTATCTATCCCAGGAATGCTGGCAGGAAGAATCTCTGCCAGCTGCTGTGCTTGTGAGAGAGGAGTGAGCTCCTCTCCCACGGATTGCTGTTCTTCCTCAGAATCAGAACTGCTCTGGGGTCCTATTGGCTCAGTTTCCACCCTGACATCTAGTCACTTGGTGGACTCCACAATACTTGTAATGTGTGGTTTGAAACAGCAATGTCTGGACTATTCCTCCAGCAATTACAAGTCCAAAACACCACAGCATGCAAATAAGATGAGATGCAAATAAGGATGAACACTGCTACCTCCTCTAACAAAAGCAAAATGAGTTTCAAGAGATACCAGGGGAGCATGCTGAACCTACCTAAGTGAGCCACTGAGATGACAAGGGACAACTGTGGGTGCTGTAGCTATGAATCGTGTTATAATGTTGCATCTCTAAATCTGCTTATTGTGTTCTGTTCTGTTCTGTATGGAAGTAGTGGTATTCAGATATTCCTAATGCTTCTTCTAACACATTCTGTCTGTAGTCTGCCTAGCCAAGTACTAACATTGGAGTACACATTAACAGGATGTAATATGTGCTAGCAATCAGTATCGTGCTGACACTTCCTTTGGCATCACAAAACAAAAAATTAAAAGTCAGCTGTGCATGCAACCACTGACAGAACTGCTGCACACTGAACAATTTGAAACCAACTGGAATAATGGCTCACTGCAATCTTTTACTCTTGTTGGAACTGTCAATCGATATCTACTGGGAGTTATCCGTTGTATATGTAACACCGTCTATGCTTTATCTTTCAGACACTGGGGTTCCCAAAAGACAGGCCACGTTGTCCCCAGCTATATGGTTGGCCCAGATAAGAAATAGGAAGACTCAGAGGGCCGCTAATGATATTGCTGAACTCATAATACGTCATGCCAGAGCGGAGAATGACTGTATCCTTGCAGTCTTGGAAAGAGATGCTGAGGTCTTCAGGGAATATGTTAGAAAATCAGCTTTGGATGATGAGGTGGCTAGTAGGGACAGACAGGCACTTATTCAATCCATTGACAATGCTGCCATTTTTAAATAGATCAGAGATAACGAGCTATCAAATTACCCCGCTTGTGTTCTGCTTGAGTTCTCTCCATGAAAAAGGAAAAGCTGCAAGAAGAGGAGCAAGATCAATGAAAGATATGGAAGACTCAGAGAAGGGGGAGAAGGAGGGGGAACGGGGAGAGTGAAAAGGACGCATGTGTAAAGCGAGTCCGTCGTGATCCTGCATGTAAAATGGAAGCAGAAAGCCCCATTTTAAATGCGGGATTTTAGGCTGGTGTAGACATGCTCACGGTGTCAGGTTAAATATCAGGGCCGAGCACATGTAAGAGACTTGCTCTGTTGGTGCCCATTCACTTCTGAGCATACTTCAAGGAGCTGGTTATAGCGTACCTGAACATAATACACTCCTGTCTATTAGGTTCTTTGGAAGAGGTGCAGTTCTGGGTGCTCTCTGGTCATGACATAACATCTGTTAGGGCACAGAATGTACCCTTTCCAATACCTCTGCAGCTTTGGACTTCGATTGGATCATCATCATCAGATGTTCCCCAAAGGTGCAGAAGGTGCTACTCGGCACAGATTTTAACACTGCGCTTGTCCTCTGTCTTCTTTCTTTCTTCTTTAATAAAAGCAAAATTCTAGCCCTTATGGCTGAAAAAATGTGCTTGGAACTTGAATGTGCATGAGGAACCCCTGCTGAAATCTCAGATGCCAGAACATGGCTGAAGGAGGTTTCCAGTCTTCAGGGGAGGGCCCTCGCCTCCTTGGCCCTTGCCATGATTGGCAGAACTGCAGTGAATTGTGCAAAACAGTTGTTTAAAAAACCCTTGTTTTGCATAATTGCACAGACAATTCAAAGAGTCTTTAAAAATGAGATTATCAGAAAGATGCACATGAAGAGGACATTGGTTTTGTTTATTTAATAATAGGTGAGGTGGGAGTGATTTTCATCAGTACCACATGGGTCCCACACTGGGGGAGGGGGAGGTTTAATCCTTCCCTCCCCAGCCAGGATATCAATGAGAATCATTCCCCCTTTCTAAACTGCCATTAGCCTAAGAAAAATAGCTCTCATGAGTACCAATCCATAGCAATAATAAAGAGTCACAGAAACAAAGTAGATAGATACCTGGTGGGGGTGGGTGGAAAGACAGAAAGACAGGCAGGCAAGTGTGGGGTTTGGCTGCTGGGGGGAGAGGCAGGAGGAGTGGAAGCAACCATCTTGGCACCATCCTGTGCTTCTGGCAGGAGCAGATCCTTGCTGTTGCGGAGGGCCGGATCCTGCAAAGAAGAAGAAGAAGAAGGAGAGAAACTACAGTGATGTTGCATTTCATTGTTGCCTGGTACTTCATATTTTGCCACGATGTTAATTGTCCTCTTAGTTGTATGTTTTCTGTACCAGTGGTTTGTCATTTCCTGTCCATTGTACTGATTTCTTTCTTCTCCCCTTTTGTAAGTCAGGAAATGTTTTGGAAGTGCCTCTTTCGGGGCCGTGGGAGAGTTTACCCCCACCCCTTTGTGGGACTGGAGACCCAGGCTCTGCAGGAAGGTGGGATGCAGTAAGCAACGGGCAGAGCCACATCAGTGGTCTGGAAAGGCCCGCCTCCCCGCCTCCTCCTCGCCCAGAGGTGTGCAACTTCTGGCCCTCCAGATGTTTTGGCCTGCCACTCCCATCAGCCCTTGCTAGCATAGCTGAAGCTGAGGGATGCTGAGAGTTGTAAGTCACAAGATCTGGAGGGCCACATGTTGCCCAGCCCTGGCCTGGAGTGTTTCTCGGAGGAGCATCGCCCCCCCATGCCCCCGGTCACAGCATGAGATCAGCCAGTCACGGGCTGAGTAGGAATTTGGGGGCATCTCTCACAATTGGCCTTGCGAGGACACCTTTTCCCGCCTACTTCATGCTGTAATGATCTAGTGGCGCTACAGGGGAATTCGGGTTGACTGGCACAGCCGGCAGCTTCGGTGCGGGAGGGAGGGAGAGAAGCAGAGGCTCCCCTGGTGGGCATATTTTCCCATCACGTTAATTCTTATCTCAGTTGCCTGTTTTCTGTGCCTCTGATTTGTAATTTGACGTTAGTTGTAGTAATCTTTTTTCATAATGTAAAACACGTTGTGCTGAAGAATGAATGTTTTGCAATCTTTTCCCTCTGTTTTGGGGCAGTGGGTGAATTTGCGGGAATGGAGACAGAAGTCCTGTGGTGCCCAGTGAGGTGCAGCTTCCAATGGGCAGAGAGGCTCAGGTGCCCTGAAAAGTCTGGCTGTGCCCTGCTCCTCCTAACACATCTCTCAGAGCAGCAGCATTTCCCTCACTCCTGCAAAGATTACAGCATGGGATTAGCTAGCTGCCATACAGGGGCAGTGGCAGATTCAGTGTGGGAAGGGAGGGAGCCCCCCAAGGCATCTTTTGGGGGATGGGGTGCTCACCCTCCAGTCACCTGATGTTCTGATGGCCTCACTGAGGCTTTGTAAGCCAGTTGCTCACATGGTTATTGCCCATTGCATATCTTGGTCAATAATAAAGAAGCTGCACCTTTATACCATACAACGTCTCTCATCCGTTCTGAAACTCATGGTGGCAACAAAGTTTGCAGTTTGCTGCTGAATTTATTTATTTCATTTTTATACCGCCCAATAGCCGAAGCTCTCTGGGCAGTTCACAAAAATTAAAACCAAACGGCACACAATAAAACAATATAAAATACATAGAACACTAAAACCACAATATAACAATACAACCACAATAAAACCTAGCAGCAGTGCAGAAATTTAAAATACAGATTTAAAACAGCAAAGCTAAAAGTCTAGAAAGCTAAAAATGCTAAAATGCCTGGGAAAATAAAAAGGTCTTCACCTGGCGCTGAAAGGAATACAGTGTAGGTGAATTTCGAGGGTAAACCTCCATGGAACCCTAAAACGAACAAATTTAGCTTGTTTTGGAGCTAAACCTGGCTGTTTCCATCTTCCATAGCAGTTTGCTGCCAAAAACCACCAGGAAATCACCTCCCAACCACCACCTCTGCTGTCACATTCTGCAATGTGGCAGCATAAGCGAGCCCGTGTGTGTGTGTGTGTGTGTGAAAATGGCCCCTGGACGCCCCCCACTGAAGTTTCCCACCCCTGTTGTAATACTGTGGATCTCTGCTGATTATTGGGGAGGCTGGTATACAATGGTTCATGTCCAGGCCCTCCTCTGGGGTCAATCCTATGAAGGTTTTCTCCAAAGTAAGTCATCATGTATTCAGTGTGGGGCTTATTCCCAGGTCAGTGTGTAAGCGAGGTGTGCAATCCCATACATCCTTCCCTGAGAGTAAGCACCACACGGAATATAGTGACTTACTCTAGAGTAAACATACCTGGGCTTAGGCTGCACCACACTCTGCATCTATGAACTCAGGATAAGTTGTCTCTTTTTCCTTTAATTATTTATCTAGAGGATGAGTGGCCAACCAATTGAGAGCAATGATTGGTTCTCATCCTAATAAGAGGGTGTGGCTCACCAAGCTTTAGATCTTAGGTCAGATTAAAAAGGACAATGGAGCATATTATTATGATTGCCTGAGCTTTCTTTTCTAAGCCTTTCAACATAGGTGAGTATTTAATAGTGTTAATGCTTTTCTACTATTAAGGTTTTAGCTGGTTACTTTTATCATGCATGTAGGCAGTAAGAAGAGGTGGATTTTTAAATTAAAAATACAGCTCTTTAATTACCATCCTAAAAGGGGATTCACCTGTGAGTTTGGGAATCTTTAATATATGCTGCATTGTGAAATGAAGAGGTGACTTTATAAGAGTCCAAAACAGTGGCTCTTTCCTAGACCAGGGATGGATAACAAGGAAGATAGGGATCTCTTGGTAGATCTCTGGATGACTTGCAGTAGATAAGCAATAGCATGAATAGCTTACCTCTTGGCTTTTCCTCACCTGTAAAACGTGAGTATTAATTAGTTGACTCTGACCAGCTCTTTATGCAGCTCTAGAGTTTTGTGTTAGAATCCCTGATCTGTCAGAGCTTGGATGTAGACTGGTACTTTGTGTATGGCTCATGGGATAGAATGTGGGTGGGATTAGATTTGGTGGTAGAGTACTTCTTTGCATGCTCAAAGGTCCCAGATTCAATCCTTGGCATCTCCAGCAGAAAGGGTTGGATAGCTGATGATGGGAGACGCCTCTGCTGGAGAATCTCTGCCAGCTAGACTAAACAGACCAGCCTTCCCCAACCTGGGTCCTCCAGGTGTTTTGGACTTCAGCTCCCATCAGCCCCAGCCAACCAGCATGGCTAATGGTCAGGGATGCTAGGAGTTGCAGTCCAACTGATTGGGAAGGTCCTAGGCTGGGGAATGCATCTCTTGCACATTAGCTTATGCAAAAAGCATACATCCCATGGCAATTCCTTGCGGCAAATGCATTGAAACAAAAGGCTAACATCTTAATCTGACTGGACACCAACTTGTGCTTAGTCAACCTTGTGTGGTGTTGGCTGGAGGCTTTCAGACTCAAGGACTTGCCATTTACGTTACTCACTTGGTGCTTATGTTCTAAAAAACTGGGACAAACTCCGGCCTTGTGGGGGTTACCAACTGGCTCCCCAAGAAGAACCCAGCATTGCTTCTCTTGTGTCTTGAACAGCGGTATTGCCAGAAATTGGTAGGTGAAGCTTTTTATGGCATGGAGCAAAAAATTATCTCCTGCTTTTAACAGCATTGTTACAGAAGCCATTTTGAAAGAGTTGGCCATCTCTTTCATTAAAATGTTTCTGTACTGTTACCCCCCCCCCACACACACACACACACTCAAAAGCGGTGTACAACCAGTCCAACCACCACCTGTGCACAATATTTAAAAATACATTATTGTGCAATATTCGAAATGCCTTGGAAAACCAGAATTTCAGTGAAACTCATGATGAAATAGATGTTTTACAACCCTTGTGGAAGCATAGTAGAGAGGAAGCTTTCATCTTGCCTTCTGGGAGGCGATTCCATAGTTTAGGGGAAGGGTTCAACCCCAGCTGGACCAGTTGAATAGATAGCATGGACCAGCCCTCCCCAGCATCCTCCGGATGTGTTGAACTACAACTCCCATCAGCCTGGGTCACTGGTCATGTTGGCTGAGCATAATGGTGTAGAGACAGTGTGGTGTAGTGGCTAGAGTGCTGGACTGGGAGTCGGGAGATCCGGGTTCTAATCCCCACTCGGCCATGGAAGCTCACTGGGTGACTTTGGGCCAGTCACAGACTCTCAGCCCAACCTACCTCACAGGGTTGTTGTTGTGAGGATAAAATGGAGGAAGGAGGAGGATCATGTACGCTGCCTTGAATTTCTTGGAGGAAAAAAGGCGGGATATAAATGCAATAAATAAATAAAGGAAGGAAGGAAGTTAAAGTCCAACACATATGGCACCAGGCCGGGCAGGGCTCGCACAGACAGTGGGGTCAGCTGACATGACTTTAGCTCCTACTGCTGAAGAATATGGGTTTTCTCTTGCTTTGAAATGGTCAAATGAGTCAGTTTTGCATGTTGGGTTGTCAGTATTCAGACTGATGCTCTCTTGCCTCTTCAGGCTCCTTGGGTTGCTGCCATGGGGAAAGAAAAGACCCATATTAACATTGTGGTAATTGGCCATGTGGATTCTGGGAAATCTACGACCACCGGACACCTCATCTATAAGTGCGGAGGCATTGACAAAAGAACCATTGAGAAGTTTGAAAAGGAAGCAGCAGAGGTCTGGGGCAGCGATGCTCTTTTACTAAGGCTGGGTGGAACGGCATCTTCCTAGAGTGAATAATGGGTCCAATTGGCCCAAGGTTTTCAGCTGTCCTCGGAAAAACCTTTACAATTTCCTCCAGTGATTAATAGCCCAATCCTCTGCGGTGATAGGAAAGTCTAAGGGCATTGACTTCGATTGGGTATTGCATGCCTGATTCTGCACTGGACTGGGCTATAAATGGTCAAAGAGTTGGTTGCTACTTCTTCAGACTGGGACCCCATTTCATCCATCAGGATACATTGATGGTGTGAATCACCCAGTGCCAGCTCCACGTTTTGTAGGGCCCTTGGGCAAGACACCCCCAATGGGCTCACTCCGTCTGGCCATCCACCTTCTCCCCAGTTGCTCTTGCTCCTTATCCTTGCTGCAATTCTGACCTTCTAGACACTTGCCTTGCTGGTTTCTATACTTGGGCTGGTCCTGCAAAGGCCCAGTTCATGCAAGTGGCAGATAAGGTGGTAAAGTTCTTCATGGGTTGCATGAAGAGATGCTGCCCCAGTCCTGCAGGTGACTGAAGACTTCTGCTGGTGGGGAGCCTTGGCAAAACCATTAACTGATTAGAAGCTAGAGCAGCCAGTGACAAGTTTCCAGCCCCTCCTCTCCCTCCCCGCACCCTGGTGTTTTCCTAATACGGGGAGCTTTGGGAGAAATGCATCAGTTTTTGGAGGCATGTCTGCATCCCTCTGAATCCTGAATCTTTAGGAGTGCTCAGATTCAGTCCACATCAGAGCAGCCCTGCTTTGATTCAGACATCTCCCAAATCTGTCCTAGTAAAAAAAAAAAAAAAAAACTTTCTCAAGATGGATTGCCATAATAAAACATCAATAACATAAAACTAAAACCAGAATTAACTAAGGAGAGCCAACAGAGAAATTAAAACCAGCGTAACCCCCCATTAAGTTTTCAGTAACCAAAAAGCAGTTGTGGACCCAATGTATATTCCTCACAGATAGGGAAAGGCTCCTTCAAATATGCCTGGGTGCTCGACAAGCTGAAAGCGGAGCGGGAGCGTGGTATCACCATTGACATCTCCCTGTGGAAGTTCGAGACCCCCAAATACTACATCACCATCATTGATGCCCCCGGCCACAGGGACTTCATCAAGAACATGATCACTGGGACCTCTCAGGTAACGGCCCCCATCTTATTAGCTCTCTGATACTGTTGCTTTTCATCTTGTGTTGATGTTGTTACTAACTTTTTATTTTGGAAGGGTTTTTTTCTGCTGGTTTCATATATCCGGCACTTTGAGTAAGTCCCTTGGGGTGGGGTGGAGGAGATGCAAATTCCTAAATGTTCTCAAACTCTGGGTTGGGAATGCTCCACGTGGTAGTGGTGGTAGAGAAACTGTTACCTTTGTACAGTATAAAAAACCTGAAAATACCTGTACTGGTCCATGAGGGGAAAAAATCCCAGATCCATACTTGGGCAATCCCTTTATTAGAATCAATGAAAATCCCACAAAATTGTGCAAGACTTCAAGTTATCCAGGGGGATGTCTCCACCAGCGATTTACTCCGAGCTGGCTGTGTGTTGAGGTCATTGGGGATACATGATGTTGTGGCCATCCGGCAGCCACCCCGGAACTTATCAGGGAAAAACTGGATTTCCTGAGACTGCCTAAAGTCTGATTCTTTTCCTTAAGTAGGGTTCTCCATGATATAGTTGTTGTGTGCCCCAACCCCCGTATTTACCTTGGGTATGCTAGCCCTGCCCAAGGGTATGCTTTTGACCGTGACCCTGGTCAAGGGGTGCTTCCTGTCCCCTGAGTAGGGGGAAGTAGCTCCCATTGTACTCAATGAGGCTTGTTCCTGAAATGCGCGCTCCAGGCGTTACTGCAATTATCAAGACAGAGGAGGAAGATTTTATTGAAGGAGAAATGGGGTGGGGGGAGCCTGGATGAGGGAGAAGCCTCTCTTATTGGTTGAGCAGCCCCTGCCAGTCAGATGACATTCGTGCCAACCCCCACCCCGAACGATGTTCTGTATAGCAACTGAGAATGGTGCGATTCACGTGCCTGTGGAGCCTCGCATGGACCAAAGCTGGCTCCTCGAAAAATGCGTGTAAGCCACTCCTTCTTTCTCCTTCTGTTGTCATGGAGACAGGGCCCAGGACTCTTCATCAGGCTGGGTGGTACAAAAAGCAGCAGATGTGGGAAGAAATAGGGTCTGGGGGCATTAAAAACACCTCCAAATGTGCATGAAAATATGAACTGCAGCTGTGGCAAGGGGTAAAGCTTGCTAAAGAGAGGCAGGTCATGAGCTCTGTTAAGTATGGATTGCCATTAGCAAAATGTTGGTGTTTAGCAGGTGATGCTTTTGCTAGCACGGTGATGGGAGAAGATCTTCCCACAAGCCCATGGAAGCCAGTGTGGTGTAGCAGTTAGAGAGTTTGTTCTAGTCTCCACTTGGCCATGAAGCTCACTTTGGGCCAGTCCCCGATTCTCAGCCTAACCTATCTCACAGGGTTGGTGTGAGGATAAAATGGAGAGGAGGACCACTATGTAAGCCACTTTAGGTTCCTTGCAGGAGGAAAAAAGTGGGAAATAAATGTAATAATAAAGCCTTGAGCACCAGGTGACTGTTAAAAGTTTCTTTGCCCCACAATGCCCACTTTAAGGTCAGTGACAAAGAGTGTCCTGGGTGGCTGAAGTTTACTGGTTTCTGAATATTGCCATTTCTGATGCCAGATTTGTGTCCATTTAAACTTTTTTGTAATGACTGGCCTGTTCGCCCTGTGTAAAATGCGGAAGAACATTGCGGACAGATTCTTATTTCTTTCTTTATTTTAACTATAAGCTGCCTTTCTGAACAAAGTCCACTGAAGGCAGCAAACAAAATACAAGTAAAGTACAATACAATTAATATAATAATAATAATAATATAAATAATATATAAAATATATAAATCTAATAGACTTCAATATAATGTATATTATAATACACTTTAAAATAAAATATAAAATGCAATAAAATTATAATATACTTTAAAATTAAAAAATACAAAAAGTAATACATTAAAATACAATTCGGCTAGTACAAAAAAATCTATATTCAGAGTCACAGCAATAAAAGATCAGTAAAATGGCAGCGTGACCATTAAAAGCACATCAGCTCCAAGTCATTCAAAACAGGTTAGTTTTTGAATCCTGCATCTGAGGGGGACAGCTACACATCCCTTGGGAGGGAGTTCCCTAAGATAGGGGCCACTACTGAGAAGGCCCTGTCCCTAGCTCCTTCCAATCTGACTGGTCTTAATGGCAGGTCAGCAAGTAGGGCCTCCAACTACTACACCCAATCGGTGTTCCGTAATTCTCACCCCATAGCAAGACTCAAGACTTGTTGTGCTCCTTTCCAGGCTGACTGTGCTGTGCTGATCGTGGCAGCTGGTGTGGGTGAATTTGAAGCTGGCATCTCCAAGAACGGGCAGACCCGTGAGCATGCCCTGCTGGCTTACACCCTGGGGGTGAAGCAGCTCATCGTGGGTGTGAACAAGATGGACTCCACTGAGCCCCCGTACAGTGACAAGCGCTACCAGGAGATCACCAAGGAAGTGAGCGCCTACATCAAGAAGATCGGCTACAACCCAGCCACTGTGGCCTTTGTGCCCATCTCTGGCTGGCATGGGGACAACATGCTGGAAGTCAGCTCCAAAGTAAGATGCTCGCTTGCCTCTGTCTTCATGACAATCCTTGCTCTGATATAGAAGGACTGGACAACAACTACATTTCCTGGTGGAAGGTTCTAGTCTCTATGGTCTTGCCCCCAGGCAAGTGCAATAGGGAAACCCCCATGGATGGTTGGGTTGTATAATAAAGCTCCCTTCCCCAATCAGGGTAAGCATGGCCAGGCACCTGCCAAGGGCCCACACCCCAGGAGGGGCCCACTGACCAGAGCCCCTTGGAGTTGCTCCTCCTCTTCACCATTGCAACCTGCTTGTTCTCTTGCCTCTCGCTCTGTCCAGGACAGCGGTGGTGGTGAGAAGGAAGAGCAGGGGATGCCACAGCTGACTTGCTCACTGGCTCTCTGCTTGTCAAGCAAGCAGGTAGTAGCAATGATGACAGAGAGAGAGAGAGAGGAGATAAGGAGCAACAGTAGCAGCTGGTGACAATGGCGGTGAGAAGGCAGGCACTGAGGGAAGGGACCCATTGGGGGTGTCTTGCCCACGGACCCCCAAAAACCTGGAGCCAGCACTGAGGTCCTGAGGAGCAAGTTTCTTGCAATATCCCTCTGTAGCAGCAGTCCTCAGCTTTTCCAGAATGCGCAGGAGAGCAATACAACGAGACACGCCAAATCTCTCTTGACCCTTGATTGAAATCTGTTATTTCACTGTTGTTACTTTTGTGGACTGGATCTGTCCTTTGGGGCTATTTGTTTACAACCCCTATCCTAGGATACAGATCTCCTGTTTCCATAACTTCACAGGGGCAACCAGGAAGTGACAGCTGTTTGCTGGCTCCTGTTCTTTGGTCTTCAGTGAGTGTGGTGTTCCCCAACATAAGCCGGATTCCGTCAGTGGCACCACTGCAACTCTTTGCTTGGGTTCTTTAAGAAGCTGGAGGGGAGATGTGGGAGCCAGGGAATAAATGAGGTCTCACGTTTTGGGGTGGGCCTTCAAGCAGGCCCCAAGCCCTGTTTCCAGGTGGCCAGCTCCCAGCGCCACCCATCCAACAATGACATGGTGCAGCTATTCTGTCTCTTCCTCCATGGATTTTTCTGTAGAGAGCAAAGATGGGAGAAATGGTGGGAAAACACGGGAGGGTTCCAAGTGGAAGTCGACAATGTCTGGACTCCCCATAAAATTCTGTCAGTGAGGCAGCCGGGTGGTGGTTCAATAAAAGCCTCATCTGGAAACACCGTTGATCTGAAAAGGCTAAATACTATGCTGCAGGGACTAAGGGCATCTCTACACCAGCCTAAAATCCTGCATTTAAAACAGGGCTTTCTGCTTCTGTTTTAAATGCAGGATCACAACGACTCCCTTTTTCACGTGCTTCCTTCCCTCCCCACCGCCCTTCTCTCCATATCTGAGTCTTCCATTATCTTTCATTGATCTCGCTCCTCTTCTTGCTGCTTTTACTCTTTTCATGGAGGATGGGAACTGAAGCGGAACAGATAGCTCATGATCTGCGATTTAGTTAAAAACAGAACAAAGGGCATTTAATGCAGGAGACACCTTGAATGATCACGGTGTCATGTAAAGAGCCCGCAAACTTCCGTGAAGGAGCAATCTCAATCGCAGGATAAAAGCCCCGTGTCAAGAAAGCCTAAGAGTGCAGAGATCTCCTTGGACATGGATATGCAGTAGCTCTTAGCCCCCAGTGCAAGTAGTTTAGGCACAGCTTTGACAACCTAGCTGCTGTTGCAGTACTGCTGCTCCCTGCTGGACTCTTCATGCTGTCCTTCAGAAAATGTAGGCAGCCGATGGCTATCAAAACCCTTTCCTGTAGTTGCTAATCCAACTTCTTGATCAAGTTGAGGCCACTGAATGTAACTAGTCCTGGGATATTTTTTTAAGCTCTTGTTGTAAACTACACAAGAAACAAAAGGAAGCCATCTCGGTCCATTCGGAAAAAAATCCACAGTTGGGCAGTACCTTCTCATTAGGACTAAACAAAGTCTCACAAAATAGTGAGCAAACTTTCAAGTTGCACAGAGCTCTTCATCAAGCTGGATGTTGAGGAAAGCAGGGGAGAGGAGAGGAAAAACGCTGGCTTGGTGTTGAAGAAGCAAAAGCTTACATTTAAGCAATATTTAGGGTGGAACGTAGCTGAAAACTAGTTTTCCAAGCCTGTTTTACTGCTCTCTCAACTAAGAGACCCTAGAGATTCTTGGTACTTGCACAAAGGTTGGATATCAGAGTAGACAGATGGAGCAAGGATGGCCAACTGAGAAAAATCTAAACTGGTTTAAATGGGCATGCCTTCAGTGTTCCTCCTGCCAGCCCTCTCGGGGTTTAGTTGGTGACACTGCTACATCTACTCCCTACTTATTCTTAAGGGGGCAGATTTTGCCTTCTTAAGAATAACTAGGGAAGAAAACTTGTCCCCCCTTTTAAAATATGCATAAAGACCATCTAGTGATGAGTCCTGTAACATCTGGTCCCTGTTTCACCTGGCCTGGGAGGGCGAGGTCCTGACTGACTCCATCGACAAAGGCTGCCTGCTGATTGCGCTGTTGGAGGAGGAGGATTTCTCCTTAGTTTGCTTTTAGTATGAATAGGATTATTTAATTTCAGTGTACTTGTATTAATGTGAGATGCTTCAATTATTTCTTTAAACTTTTTATTATATTTCTGTACTGCCCAATAGCTGAAGCTCTCCGATTAACCTGTGTGCATGACTATTTTAAAAAATTGTTATGACTTTTAGTTGTTGGAAAACAATCTTGGAATGTTGTATGTTTTATTTTTCTGAAGTTGCTGTAAGCCGCTTTGAGTATGTTTTTACATGGAAAAGCGGCATATCAATATACATGATTATGATGCATGGTGAGAACGCTAAAGCCCTGTTAAGCTCTTCTAACAGGAACCCTGAGCTCCTACAAGGACATGCTAGTTTGGTCTTAACTGTGAACTGCCCATGGCTCAGAGAGGAGTGCGGGGTGGGGATGAATTCCAAAGCTGGCATGAACATTTTGTTTCTGTTCTCAGATGCCATGGTTCAAAGGCTGGAAAATAACTAGGAAGGAAGGGACTGTTGCAGGGACAACTCTGATGGAAGCACTGGATTCCATCATTCCTCCATCCCGACCTACTGACAAACCTCTACGCCTGCCCCTACAGGATGTTTACAAGATTGGCGGTGAGTCTAGACTGGGGGGATGACCAGCTCTATCTGTCTGTGCTGCCTGGGTCTTGCGCTTGGGGCGGGGGGATCCATTCAGTTCACATTTTAATGTGAACTTAGCTAATTTTGCATTCTCAACCACTATGTGAACTGAAATTCACACATTTCCAAGTTTTGCAGTGGAGTTCTTCAATCAAAAATGCAATAAAAATAATTCATTAGAGAAAATAATGTTCAAATATGCATTCTGTTAGGAAAACTGCTTGCAAAAATGTGTATATTAGGCAAAAATGCACGTATTAGGATAAATGTGCACAAAAATGCTTCTGAGTTTTCATGCAAACTTTTAAAAAAAATTGTCAGAGCTCAGAATGATCTTAAGACTGGAGAAATTCTCCAAGTTCAAGATGAACTGATGTTAAGATTGGGGGGAAAAAGATACTGAAATTGATAGATCCCTCTCCCACCCCTTACTTGCACAATAGATGTCAAACCAGTTGCAAGCCTGACCACCTGGGTGACTCCCAACCAAGGGATCCTGGGAGTTGTAGTATGTTCTAGCAGTACCTTGTCCTTTCAAACGGCTGTTGGATATAAGGGCTGCTGAACCTTACTGGACCTGTGATAGCTTCTGGTGCAGCCCACAGCATCCCTATCGCATTCCGCACAAACTACTGACGCATCAGGCTAGGAAGCTCATATCCTTCAGGTGAAGAGGCTGGTTTGATAGCAACTACATGCCACAGTGTCTGACTCTGGTGTATGCAACCTGACGACCCCAGGGCCAAAACATCTCCTTTTGCATGACAATGGGGCGCCACCTGCCTCATCCTTTGTAATGGAGCGTTCTAGCAGACCACTTCAAATGGGGGTCAGGATTGGCCTTAACCTCCTTAGTTCTCAAAGTGGCACTCACAGCAACAACAACACCCCACAAACTGCAGATGTGGCATCTCCCCCTTCCATCTAAATGTAGAAGCTGGTTGTTAAGGAACATGCCAGGTAAAGGAGAATTGCTTACCTCAGGGTGGCAAATCTAGGTAATTTTTTTTTCATCCTTTGTTGAGGAAACAGTTGCGGGGTGTAGTCCTTCCCCTCTATGGGCTGTGGAATTTGACCCTCCAAACCACCTGTGTTAGATGTCCCATGCAACGTTCAGTGTTACCTCACAAACCTATTGTTCCCACAGGGGGGGGCTGTCGCAGCTCAGCTTGGGTGTGCAGTCTCTTCACCTGTCTCTCTTCTTCCTCCACCAAATTTGATCAGGCATTGGCACTGTCCCGGTGGGCAGGGTGGAAACTGGGTTCATGAAGGCTGGCATGGTGGTAACCTTTGCCCCCACCAACATCACCACGGAGGTGAAGTCGGTAGAAATGCACCACGAGGCCCTGGCGGAGGCCTTGCCAGGTGACAATGTTGGGTTCAACGTGAAGAACGTGTCGGTGAAAGACATCCGTCGTGGGAATGTGGCTGGGGACAGCAAGAATGACCCTCCCATGGAAGCGGGCAGTTTCACAGCCCAGGTGAGTAGCCAAGATGTATGTAATGGGGCTGTAGTCCTTGGTCCTGTGCTTGCCACAAACGAAGTTCTGCTTCAAAGTAATTTATCCTCTGTGTTTGGGAGATTACCCTTACTGAATTGCCCATCCCCTTTCAACTAAAACTTAAGTTCATTCATCTTAAAAACCTGCAGCCTTAAGTCTCTCGAAATGCATGGGATGTTTGTACCTGCCCCTACTGAAAATGTAAAGTGCTTTCAAATTCTAATTGCTTCCTTAAACATGCAGACCTCAGGAATCATAGGGTTGTAGCCAATGGTGGCTTCGCACTACTGAAAAGTGCTTCCTTCCTCTTGCCTGAGGCACTTGGAATTTGCTGATTTTCAATGCATACTGTTCTGGAGGGCCCCCCAACCCTCAGGGAAGGATGCAGTATGTTGGCCAAAAATCCGGTGCTTCACCTTGTGTAAACAGAAACACTTTCCACCTTTGGATACAACTTCAGAAGGTGTGGAGCCCTCACCCTCTCCACTGAACTAGAATTCTCGAATTCCTACTTGGCTAGGAATAATGGCAGGTTGTAAACCATCATTTCTAGAAAACTAAAGCTGGTCCCTGTTTGTTTGTGGTGCGTGTACTTGACTCACTTTTGTGTCAAAGTGACTACTTCCGTCCCACTGTTTCTGAACAAATTTTTTGTGGTTTATTGAAATACAGAAATGTGTGTACAACCATGGGAAGCAATGTCTTGGTGAAGCCACTTTCAGCTCTTAAAGTATTTCTTCATCTAGTACACAAGGAGGACTGCATACTCTGAGGCTGGGATATTTTTTCCCACTAGCAACACAATACAGGTGGTTCCAGACAAGACTTCTGTCACACTATTGCCACGTCTCATGGAATTTTATGGGGGTCCAGATAACATTGTTTTCCACTTGCAACCCTTTCTCGCAAGTTTCCCACCACTACTTATATCTTTTTTTTTCTTACCACACATAATCCATTAAGGAGAGAAAGATGGAATAGCTGCATAATGTCTCTTCAGTTGTAGCGCTAGGAGCCCTCTGTCTGGAAGCATCCTTAATCTTTTGGCCTTCCTTGGTGGGATGAAAACAATAGAGATGGGAGAACGAGCCATGTTTGAGTGTGTCAAGGTGCCCTGTTTTCCACCTCAGTGCTCATCTCGCCTTGTTCATGACACAGAATGCAGGCATCTTCTCCCTCTTTTTTTTTTTTTTTTTGCAACAAAGTTTGAAAATGCGAACATGAAAAATGTGGACTTTTTCCAAGCATGCACCCCAAATGCACACTTTTTCCCCATAGGATAAAGCATGAAAATGCAGTGGGCTTGGGGGAAATGCCCATTTCCAGAAGTGCGCACTTGTGCAACTACACACTTTTGAATGTGAACATAAGCTTAGGAAATCAGAAAAAATTTCCCAAGCATTATGCTCCTGTGCATATTTGGGGTAGTGACTGGGCCATGTTCACATGATTTGCAGGCAAGAACGAAATTCTTGTATGTTCCTAGAAAACAATAAGCAATGCAGATTCCTGAACAAAGGAAAAAGCTGGTGAAGTGGCTACCAAGGGGGAAGACAAGGGCCTCTTGTGGTGGCATCTGCAGCAGAGCGCGAATCTACATAGGGCCTCTCTGAACATTCCACTAGCGCAAAACCTGGGCTTACTTCATGGCAGGGCACTGCATCGAAGACGAAGCTGGATCTGTGTGTGTGTGTGTGTGTGTGTGTGTGTGTGTGTATATATATATATATATATATATATATGACCCTTAGGTGTATGCCTAACTTGCTTGTAATGTGTAATCAATGGTCTCTCTCTGGAAAGCTTTATGATATGTAGGTATCTGGATACCTATATATTGTTGCATACAAATGCAACAGAAGAAATGGTCTGAATTGCTGAACAAAAGGAATCCAAAAGGCCATCTTCCTTCACCCTTCTAACAAGGCCTACTTCTGCATGCAGGTTATTGTACTGAACCACCCAGGGAGAATTCAAGCCGGCTACTCCCCAGTGCTGGACTGTCACACAGCCCACATAGCTTGCAAGTTTGCTGAGCTGAGAGAGAAGATTGACCGCAGGTCTGGCAAGAAGTTGGAGGACGATCCCAAAGAACTGAAGTCGGGAGATGCAGCCATTGTCCAGATGATCCCTGGTAAACCCATGTGTGTGGAAAGCTTCTCGGACTATGCTCCGCTTGGTAAGGATTCCTTCTGTCTTAAGAGACGAGCGTTTCAACCCAGGCCTAACAGCCACTGTGCCTACGCCGTTTCTTCAAAACTTCACCTTTGCCTGAAGTCTATAGCACAACCCCCTTAGTCCTGTTACTCTATTCCAAGGGTGAAGAGTAAGTAGATCAGGATCGAAAGGTAGATCTCTGGGTGACTTGCAGTAGATCAGCAAGGGTTTCTGACTCTAAATTATTTAATAGTAGCAACAACAAAATCATTTTTTCCACCTCAGTTTGGTTGTTCAAATGAACAAAGCTTGGGATAACCAGGAGTAGACTTCTATGTGAAAAGGCTGTGAGCTCAATTTAATTCTTTTTACATCAATTTTTTATTGTACGTTTCAACAAAATAAAACAAACAAACAATAATTTTTAAAAATCACAAGTCTAACTATGTGCTTTAAAGGCCCCAGTTTCAAATATTACAACATCCTAAAAAAAGAATAGATTACACGTGAACTTCAGTAAAAGCAGACCAAATATCCAAATGTAAGTCCATTCGCGAGCGGCACCTATATACCACTCTTTCAAATGTTGCTAGTGTTGTTAGGTCTTCAATCCATTGCATTATAGGTGGTAAGCTTTTATCCTTCCAGTGTTGTAGTATCAGTCTTTTATCAGTCAAGAAGGTGCAAAAAATCCATTTACACTGACCACGTGTTACATTCCAAGAAGCGGGTAAATAATTTAAGAACATGCACATCCGTAAATATTAAAGAGCTTTCCAGTACAAAGTTTATCCATGTGATAACTTCCTCCCCAAAGGAGGCAGTTATTGGGCATTTCCAAAACATAGGAATAAAAGAAGCATTAACTGTATTACATTTCCAACAATTAGCTGAGTTAGGCAAACCTTTAAAGAGACGTTATGGCATCCAATAAACCCAAAACATAGGGTTTTGCTGAATAAGATGTAACCTGAGGTCCATAGACATATCGGGTATAGATCCAAAACAGCGGTTCATTGATTAGACAGAATAGGACATTCCAATTCCCTGTTCCATTCCTGCTGAAGACCCTGAGCGTCTCTACACCAAGTGGTCTGGAGCCTGGTTGGTTCAGTTGCTCCAGAACCGCTGGAGCATTCTAAGCCCTCCTGTGAGGCCTTGGCAAGGCACTTTGCAGATAAAATTGATCGGATTAGGAGTGTTACTCCGTGCGCTGTGGATCAGTTACTGAGCAAGAGGCGGTCTGTGGCACACCGGTTTTGTGGGATCGGTTCCAGCTTCTTCCTTTTGATGAAGTGGACAAGGTGCTTTCAAGTGTAAGGCCGACCACTTGCTTACTTGATCCTTGCCCATCTTGGCTCATTATGAGCTGCAGAGAGAGGCTGGGTGAGGGGATCAAGGCGGTGGTGAACACCTCCCTTGAGGAGGGAGTGATGCCATCAGCCCTTAAGGAGGCAGTGATAAGACCGCTTTTAAAAAAGCCCTCCTTGGATCCCCAGGTTCTGAACAACTTTCGCCCAGTCTTGAATCTGTCTTTTTTGGGCAAGGTGATTGAGCGGGTGGTGACGATGCAGTTGAAGGCACACTTGGGAAGAAGCCGATTATCTAGATCCATTTCAGTCAGGCTTCAGGCCTGGGCATGGGGAAGAAACGGCCTTGGTCGCCTTGGTGGATGATAGGAGGAGGGCTCTGGGTAGGGGCGGATGCTCCTTCCTTGTTCTCGACCTCTCAGCGGCTTTTGATACTGTTGACCACGGTATCCTCCTAGACCGCCTGGAAGGGTTGGGCATTGGAGACACTGTATTAAGGTGGTTCCGGTCCTTCCTCTCCGGCAGGTAGCAGAGGGTAGCACTGGGAGAGGAGGTTTCGGACCTGTGGCCGCTCACTTGTGGGATGCCACAGGGTTCCATCCTCCCTCCGATGCTATTTAACATCTATGTGAGGCCGCTGGGGGCTATCATCAGGAGGTTTGGGGTGCGGTGTCATCAGTATGCGGATGACACGCAGCTCTACCTCTCGTTCAAATCTTCACCAAGGTTGGCCGTAGAATCCCTGTCCAAATGTCTGGAGACAGTGAGTGGCTGGATGGGGAGGAATAAGCTGAAGCTGAACCCTGACAAGACCAAGGTACTTTTGGTGGGAGACAAGAGGAGGCTGGGGGATGTTGACCTGGTGTTGAATGGGGTACGGTTGCCCTTGAAAGACCAGGTTTGCAGCTTGGGAGTCATCTTAGACTACCAGCTGTCCATGGAGGCTGAAGTGTCAGCTGTGAGCCGGACAGCGCTGTACCAACTCCATCTGATACGGTGGCTGCGCCCCTACCTTCCCGACCATCAGTAGTACATGCCCTGGTCTCCTCTCGTTTAGACTACTGTAATGCGCTCTATGTGGGGTTACCCTTGAAGACTATTTGGAAGCTGCAGCTGGTACAGAACGTGGCAGCTCGCCTGATTAAAGGCAGCCGCCGGCGAGATCCTATCACTCCAGTGCTGAAGGAGCTGCACTGGCTACCAGTTGTTTTCCAGGCCAAATTCAAGGTGTTGGTTTTGACCTTTAAAACCCTATAAGGTTCCAGCCCAGCCTATCTCAAGGAGCACCTCCAGCAGCACCAGACAGGCTGCTTAACAAGATCAGCCTTGGATGGCCTTCTCTCTGTCCCATCAGCCAGGACAGCTAGGCTGACGAGGGAGAGGGCCTTCTCTGTGGTGGCCCCCACTCTGTGGAACTCCCTCCCTAGGGAACTCTGCCATGCCCCCTCTTTAATGAGCTTCCGCCATGCATTAAAAACATGGTTGTTCAGGCAGGCATTTGAGGTGGGCTAGGGTAATTTTAGAAATGTGATGTTTTTAATGTTGAATTTTATTGTATAAACTTTATTGTTGTACATCGCCCAGAGTGGCTGGGTGACTGGCCAGATGGGCGATTAATAAATTTAATACATACATACATACACACACACACCGGCCTAAAATCCTGCGTTTAAAATGGGGCTTTCTGCTTCTGTTATAAATGCAGGATCAGAACTCCTTTTTTCACCTGCTTCCTTTCCCCCTCCCCTTCCCCCCTCCTTCTCCTCCCCCCCCCATTGGAGTCTTCCATGTCTTCCATTGATCTCTCTTCTTGCCGCTTTTCCTCTTTTCACAGAGGGGACTCAAGTGGAACACAATGGGGTAATTTGATAGCTCATTATCTGCGATCTATTTCAAAAGGGAACAAAGGGCATTTAGTGCAGGAGATGCCTTGAATGATCACCGTGTCATGTAAAGAGCCCGCAAACTTCCATGAAGGAGCAATCTCAATCGCAGGATAAAGGCCCCGTGTGAAGAAAGTCCCTGTGTATCTTATTTATTCACTGATAATAATTCAATTCTGATACTGCTGAAAATAAATTCCTAGGCTTATGATGTGCTCAGAGACATCCTGTTCTTTAGTGGATGCTTTCAGACAGAGCTCTGAGCACTACCAAGGAGAAGGAACTGTGCAGCCATTCCATCTCCTTTTTTCTTAATGGATTTCCGTGGTAAAGAAAAAAGATGGAAGAAGTGGTAGGAGTACATGGGAGAATTACAAGTGGAGGAGGATGCCATTTAGACCCCAGGTAAAATTCTGTGAATGAGGGAGGGCAATTGCTTGTTAAAACCTCATCTGGAAGCACCTTAAGTCACAGCACCTGGCTGTGGTTGAAGAATCTTGGAGTCCTAGTAAACAAGTCACTCCAACAAACCTGACATCTACTGTAAGGAAGCCCGTATGTGCTTGTAACCGAACTCATTCTTCTCCTGTTCATGCCTTCCTCAATCTCTCTGTTGAATTTTAGATAGTATTCTCCTAGGGATAGGGACCTATCCTGTTATGTTTTGGAAAGTGGGTGCTTTAGAAGCACCCAGCAGCTTCTTCGTCTTGGCTGTGTAATGTTAAATCTCTCAAAAGTTCTTGTTACTCCCGAGAAGCTCAAAATGCTACTGTTTTGGGGGGGAGGTTGTGCCCCGAAACTCATTAGCAGCTACTTCCATAATTGACATTTTTCCCCAAACTTTCTAAACTGGGGTGGGGTGGGGGAGCTTCCTAGGACCCGTCACATCTTGCTCCACATTTGACACTGAACACTTGGAGGTTGGCTTCTACTTTAGCATGGGCCAGTTCTAAGGTTAGATCAAAGAAGGAAATTGTCAAAGGAGAATTGGACCAGAATGCTTCTCTTAACAAGTCTTTTCCCTCTCTGGTAGGTCGTTTTGCTGTCCGTGACATGAGGCAGACAGTGGCCGTGGGAGTCATCAAGGCTGTTGATAAGAAAGCTGGTGTGGCCAAAGTGACCAAGTCAGCAGCAAAAGCCAGCAAGAAGTAGATGTCAAGCAGAAAGCTGGACAAAAGTGTGCTAGTATCCTCCTCGTGAGTGGCAACCTTGACTTAAAAGGCCACTCACCAAGAGGACAGGATCTGATGTATCACCACTTAATCTCGTTCCCCATCTATCTTTTCTGGATAAGTAATATTCCTTGGAATATCTAATAAATTGCAAAAGAAGGAGAAAATCTGTATTCACTTGGTCTTGCATATTAAGGTTCTTGCACTGCCTCTACCTACTAGAACCACAATGGCTGGATGAGGGCTAGTAAATACGTAGGAGTTAACAAAACAGTGTTTAGCAGAACCTTTATATAACAAGTGAGTATTCTCTGGCAATCTTCCACAACATGGTGCCCTCCAGATGTTTTGGACCAGCCTGGCGGATGATTTACACTGGGGAATGGATGGGAGAAGTGTGACCCTACTGGTTATCCCAGGCCTCTTGGCGGCTTTCGATATCATTGTCCATGGTATCCTTCTGGACCATCTCTCTGGGATGACACTTGGGGACATGGTACTGGAGTGGCTCTAGTCCTTCCTGTGTGGGACATATCCAGAAGGCAGTGCTGGGGGACTTCGGTTCCACTCCTTTGCCATGGACTTATGGTGGGCCTCAAGGTCCCCCATGCTTTTCAACATCTACATAAACGCTTTGGGGGAAGTCATCCAGAGGTCTGGGCTGAGGTACCACCAATACATGGGTGACATGCAGCTCTATCTCTTTTCCACCATCTAGTCCCAGGGAGGCAGTTGAAACCCTGGTCAGATGTCTGTCCAGCAGTATTGGAATGGATGAAGGCTAACAAACAAACTTAATCCAGATAAGACAGAAGCACTGTGGGTTGGGAAATCTGGTAATCTGGATGGAGGTTTAGATCTGAATCTAGATAGTCACACTTCCCCTGAAGGACCAAGTATGTGGCCCAAAAGTGCTCCTGGGCTCACCACCTGTGTCTCCATAGACGGTGGTGTCAGCCTCTAGGAGTACTTTTTACCAGCTTAGGGCTGCAGCTGCCGAACTAGACCAACTGATAAAAGCTAACCTAGCCACAGTGACACATACCTTGGTTCCATCCAGGTTAGATTACTGTAATGTGCTTTGCATGGGGCTGCCCTTGAATACAATTTGGAAATTGTAACTGGTACAGAATGTGGCAGCTACAACACTTGTTGGAGCCAGGTGTTTGAATCATATTACTCCCATCCTGTGTCATTCACATTGGCTGCTTGTTAGTTTCCAGGCCCAAACCAAGGTGCTGGATTTGGCCTTTAAAGCCCTAAATTGTTTGGGGCCATGTTAGCTGAAGGACTGGCTACACCTGTATGAGCCTTCCCCAACGTTAAGATCAGTGTCCCCAATATTAAGATTTCTTTCTGGTTCACCACCAAGAGCCATTAGTGTGGCTAATGGTTGGAAATCCCGGAGTTGTAACCAAAACGATGCAAACTAACTTTAGAGGCGGCCTAAAAATAATTTTAAATAAATAAGACATCTGGAAGGCACCAGGTTGAGGAAGGCTTCCCTATGGCCAGACCTGTGTGAGCTGCCCCGAAGTATTAGCGTGATTGACCTAATAGTTGTCCTAGGCAGAAGGTATGGGAATACAGGACTTGGGCTACTCTACACTACTGCTTTATAGTGGTATTGAAGTGCACTGGTAACTGTTGGGGCACATTACACATTCGATATACCGCTTTCATGGTGTGATTTCCTGCTTTTATTCCACATTATCCAAAATACCACATCAAATGTCATTGTGTGTCCTATGAGGGATCAACGCACAACAGCGCTATAGCATTGCCATGATGGGATCGTAATGATATGACAGAAGGTGGCGATCTGGCCCCGAACGCTGTTTGCAAACGTAAAGTTCCAGTCTTGCTTAAACCTCCCCCCTCCCTCCCCCCACAAACCAAACGTCTGACCCTTCCTGTCATAAAGGGAAGCTTGGATGTACCAATGTTTCTTACCACTGCCTGGAGCCATGTATTCTCCCTGGGCATCTCTACACCAGCCTAAAATCCTGCATTTAAAACGGGGCTTTCTGCTTCCGTTTTAAATGCAGGATCACAACTCCCCTTTTCACTCACTTCCTTTCCCCCTCCTCCTCCCTGTATCTGAGCCTTCCATTATCTTTCATTGATCTCGCTCCTCTTCTTGCCACTTTTCCTCTTTTCACGGAACTCAAGCGGATCACAACGGGGTAAATTGATAGCTTATTACCTGCAATTTATTTAAAAACGGAACAAAGGGCATTCAGTGCAGGAGACGCCCTGGAGGGTCACAGCGTCAGGTAAAGAGCCCGCAAACTTCCGTGAAGGAGCCATCTCAATCGCAGGATAAAAGCTCCGTGTGAAGAAAGCCCCTGCCTCCACATTCTTGGAGTTTTAGAAGTGGGAAAAGGACTGTTCGAATAAATGCAGTCCTTCACTTGTGTGCTGGTTCACACCTGGCTTATCCTGGTGCAGAACTTGAAGTGGGCGCATTTCATTTGATATTTCATTTATTACATTTCTACACTGCCCCATAGCCAGAGCTCTCTGGGCTGTTGGCTCTAGGACAGCCCGTCTCGCATCCTTAGCGTGAGATCAGGAATGCTCACTCCTTAACATTCTAAGGGGTTTGGGTATGACTGTTGGAAGTGGGCAGTTGGTGAGCTCTGGGAAGGCCTCATGCTGTTGGCCTCCCTAGGCAGCCAGTACCACTGTGGGGTTTGGGGCATTGCAAAGACAGGTCAATACTGGTGAATGTAGAGCTATTTCAGAGCTGCACAACATCTAGCGAATTTTCCTGCGCTCTGGGGGTAAGTCTGCTAATGGGAGACAACTCCATCTTCACTAAGCCCTTGCAGTTTTATGTCCTTATTGTACCTCAGGCTGAGGGCTAGGGGATAGATCAGGGATGGACAGAAGGTAGACTGGATCTACTGGTAGATCTCTGGGTGATCTGCGGTAGGTCAGCAAAGGTTTTTTTCTGGCTCCCAATTGTTTGAAAACAGCAGCTACAAAATGACTCTTTCCACCTAACTGACATGAAGAAAGGTAACCAGGGGTGGAATTTGTGTAAACTCAGTTCCTAAGGGCGCAATCCTATGCATGGTTAGATAGAAAGAAAGTCCTACAACTCTCAGCATTCCCTAGCCAGCATGTTTCTGTCTAATCATGCACAGGATTATGCCCTTAAGCGTGGCTGGCTGGGGAATGCTGGGAATTGTAGGGTTTTTTCCAGTCTAAACAAGCAGAGGATTGTGCCCTAAATGTCTGTCTTATGTATCTGGCTGGTGGATCTTGAGGGGTTCTAGTAAAAAACAAAGTAGATTCTGCAAGTCTGAAGTCTCCCCACCCCTGGAGTAGATAACAGTAATATACTAATGTTTAAACCGCAGTACCTGACGGAGCATCTCTCCTGGCTTGAACATACCTGTACACTATGCTCAACATCTAAGGTCCTCCTCCGGATGCCTACTCCGAGGGAGGCTCAAAAGACAGCAACAAGGGAGAGGGCCTTCTCAGGGATGGTCCCACAATTTTGGAATGATCTCCCCAATGAGGCCCGCCTGGTGCCAACATCATTATGTTTTTTGATGCCAGGTCAAGACTTTTCTCTTTTCCCAGGCATTTGGCAGCATGTGATGACTTTTAATTTATCCTGGATTTGTTTATGGTTTTGCTGATTGCTCAAAGTTGTTTTTAGATATATTTTGTCATTGTGTATGCCATCTGTTTGTGTGTTTTCTATGTTTTTAAATTTTGCATATTGTATTTTTAATGTTTTTAATCTGTGTAAACTGCCCAGAGAACTTTGGCTATGGGGTGGTATAGAAATGTTAATAATAATAATAACAACAACAACAACAACAACAGCAGCAACAACCATAATAATGATCTCTGATTCAGTAACGTTTCAGCGGGGTCTCTGGCTAAGTGCCAAAATGCCATCCCAATGTGAAGAACTCTCGGTACTTTATAGTAGACAACTGTAGATTCTCTAGCCAGAGATAGAAAGCTTCCTAGTGCAAAAACAAGGGTTTGCTCTTCTTGGCAGTACCTAAGGTGGCCACTTATGTATCACTAAAAAAGAAGAGATCCATCACCCTACAAAAGGACACAGATTTGCATAAAACATGCATGTGCTAATTCATATGTATAGATGCAACTTTAGATATAAAAATTTAAATAGAAATACAGTACATCTCACCCTAGTGTGGAAGCGTGTGACCTCTGTACCTGCCTGTTCAGTCTGCTGTCCAATTGCTAGCTGCTGATGGGCAACAGTCCTTATGGTTCTTTATCTTTAAACTGGAATTGGACAGGGCAGCCCTTCAAATAGAGGATGGTCCTCTGGCAGCCCTTCAAATAGAGGAGTGCCTTCTGTAAAAGAGGACTTGGGGCCACCCTAAGGGTACCCAATAATGCAAGACAAACCTGCAGGAGGGATGTTGCCTCTGATTTGTCCCTTCTGGGGCTTGCTCTTGTCTTGCCCAGATAGCACTGATAATAGGTAGCCCTTTTGAAATTGATGTTTCAACAATGGTGTGGACTTTATTATTTGTTAAAATCCCACTTTTCTTGTAAGAAACCAAAGTAGTTAACTATTAAAACAATAAAAACAGTGGACACAAATAAAACAGCATCAGATAACAAAGGAATTGGCAAAAGGGATGTAGCCCCATCACAGCAGTGGCAGAAGCCAGCAAAAAAGCAGCAATAACCAGCAGGGAATTTTAGCCATATAGGAGAAGATGCATAATGATGAGGCCAAATGCGCTTCCCTGACAACTGGGGGGGGGGGGCAGGGAGAGCAGTGGTATTTCAGAAGGCTGGTGCAACTACTAAAAAGCACCCCTAGTCATAGCACCAAAGCAAGGAGCATCCCAGGCAGCAAACCTGCATCATCAGGAATACGCCTATCTCTGGGTTGCATGGACCCTTACCAATAGTACTTCCATCTTAACAGGCACAAATTAAATTAAGTTTCCATTTATACCATATTTATTTATTTACAATGTTTGTATACCGCTCCATATCAAAGAGCTCAGCGGTGAACAGCAGACAGGATAAAAGAATAAAAACACCATGTTAAAGTAATATTTTTTTTAAAAGAACAGAGCTCTGACAAACCAAGTTTTGATAAACCATGGCTGGTCACTCAAGGAAGGCCTCCTGAAATAATGATGTCTTCAGGAGGTGCCGGAAGCAACATGACGTTGGTGTCTGCCTGACCTCCAAAGGCAGGGAATTCTATAGGAAGGAGGCCACCACACTGAAGGCGCTTCCCCTGGTGGACTCCAGTCGGGCCATAGGTCCATGTGGAACCAGCAGGAGCGAGCCCTCCGATGACCTCAGTGACCGGGCAGGTTGGTAAGGGAGAAGGCGCTCCCTCAGGTATCCTGGTCCCAAGTTGTTTAGGGCTTTGTACACTAGTACAAAAACCTTAAACCTGGCCCGGTTGTGAATAGGTAGCCAATTTGCCCCTCGTACTGAAGTATTTCAGACAAGTCTACCCTAGCTGGCTGGTAAAATAACATCTTCCTTACTTTGCTGCTCCATCTAATAATTTAGCTACTATATACTGCAGGGGTGGGCAACTTGTGGTCCTCTAGATGTTGTTGGATGTGCATCATCCCTCACCATTGGTGGCTAGGACTTATGGGAGTTGCAGTCTAACATCTGGAGGGCTGCAAGTTGCCCATCCCTGATATAGGTGGTGGTGGTGAAGATGACAGAGTTTGGGTGACATTAGTAGTATCTCTTCTGGACCGCTGTATATCTGGTGTGATCTGAGAACAGACCCACGTTTATTTCCTTTGGGACTGTTTTTTCTGAACTAAACTGAGTGATGATGGAACCTACACGTTCAGAAGGTATCTCTCTGAGTACTGGATGCTGGGGACAAAACAACAGAAAGTAGCCGTTGCGTTTGTGCCCTGCCTGTGCGCTTCCAGAGGCATGATGCTGGCCATAGTTTCTGGGCAGAATTCGAAGTGTTGGTTATGAACTATAAAGCCCTATATGTAGGCTGACCATATTTCCTTGAGACAAAAATGGGATATTGGGATGACAAAACCAGGACAGAGTTATGTAATATTCCGTATTCATGAAAAACAACCTAAACTCACTGCAAAAGAACATGGAAAGGGGCGCAAATGAATAACACTAATTTATTGCATATACACAAAAAAACACTCATAAATATACAAATATAAAATACTTATAAAATATCACATGAGCAGTAAACAAATCTGTATGGCATACCACACTGAACACTCTAATGCAGGACTGCAGTGGCCAGACTGCAAAAAATCATAAACATACACCAAAAAAAAAGAAAAGAAAAAAGGAATGAACACCCCGACTGCTATCACAAGCCGGTATATGCTAATGTCCCACCAGAGAGTTCCGCTGTAATAAAAAAATAGCTAACAGCCTGTTGAATCGAAATATGAGTCTGAAAAGTCCGAATCAAACTGAATGTAGGGCAGAAAGAATCTCTATGGGCGGTAGAGTCTCTATGATGGTAGAATAACAGTAAGACTCACCCTCCTGGCTCCGACATGCTGAATGGGGCTTAGCGGCCGCCTCTTGAATTCCCCGCCACTGCAGACAAGCAAGGGGGCGGCGTCTGATCGTCACCAGCTCAAGAAGCTGACTGGACAAAGGAAATGGAGCTTCCTCTTTCGTCACACTAGTAGTTTTACTGCACGCATTGATTAGCATAGCGCCTTATGATAAACGCGTTCAGTTTTTTTTAAAAAAATTAAAAACAGGACAAAATTGACATTTATATTAAAATGATGGGACGGTCGGGAAATATGAAAAAACCGGTACTGTCCCGTTTAAAACGGTACGTATGGTCAGCCTACCTATATGGCTTCAGACAGAAGCCTTTCTACAAGAGGCTTTTTTAAGAGTGCACTCATGATGGCTCACTCACGGTAGTTTGTGGGTCTTTTACACTGTAATATTTAGAAATAGCAGAATGACAGTCTCATGTAATTGCACAATTCCACCATACCACTGCGCCATCTAGTGGTTGTATAATGAAACATATAGAACTGCGGAGAAAGACCCCCCGCCCCAGCACATATAAAGGAGCTTATCTTAATCTTACAAAGAATCTAGAAGCAGAAACCTTGGTAAAGGTGTGAGATAAAAGCCTCATGTAGAAATGCTCCAGGTGTCCTGAAAGACCACCTTCTCCCATACGAGCCTGCCCAGTTCTTAAGATCTTCTTTCGAGACTGCCACCTTCAGAGGCATGTTTGGCGGTGACCTGAGAAAGGGCCTTCTCAGTGGCTGCTCCCAGGCTCTGGAATTCCCTCCCAAGGGAAGCTAGGTTTGCTCCCTCCATGTTGTCCTTCCGCCAGCAAGCAAAGACCAATTTATTCAAGAAGGCCTTTGGCCTGTGAGTGGGTTTGTTGGGTTGGGTGCTGTTTTTTTTTTTCATTTTTTATTCTGCAATTGTTATGTTTTTATTATATTTTAATTATTTCATCATTTTAATCAATATTAATTATGTCTGTAAGCCACCTTGAGTGCCACTTTTGGTAGAAAGGTGGGGTAGAAATCAAATAAATAAATAAATTGGTAGAAATAGAAGGGTGGACTTGACAGACCTCTGATCCGATTTAGCAAGGCAATTCCTGTGTTCTTGCAGAATAAGGACTGGGAGTTTAGCCTTGCAACTGGATCCAAACTAGGCCCTGTCCTGTTCCCTTCAATCTGCATCATGCCTGTCAAGAAGGGTGAGGAGGTGGAGGAGATGTCTCGGAGTAAGAAAAGAGGGAGGGCATGCAGAGAGCCTAGCGATAAGGCGGAGCATGACTGCCACACACCATTGCTACCAGCAAAAGGACCGGCCGACTGCAATCTGCAAAGTCTCGAGATGGCTGGATCCCAAGTCTCAGAGACTGTGGAACTTCCTCGGACCCCTGTCCCCTGGTCTAGATGGAGGGCAAACAGACTCAGCCTGGAGCCTGCAGGTAGGTATCACCTGACGTAGTTTATTCCCCAGCATGGCTTGCTGGGGAATGCTGGGAGTTGTAGGCCTTTTTTTCTGTCTAAACATGCATAGCATTGCACCCTTAATTGTGTATAACACGTCCCACACTCTATTAACCCACTCATCAACTGATGGAGAGTTAGATTTCTTCCCAAAAAAATTCATTCAAAAACTTTCTGGGTTTTGATCATTTTTCTCTCTTATATGAGGGCTGAGTGTGTGATTAAAAACACACACACAAAAATTAAGGATGCAATCCTATGGACTTACTGCTGGGATGCTCCTGAACTTGGAGGCCTCTGAAGCTGGCAGAGCGGGAGGAGTGGCAGAGGCAGTCTTTGCCTCCCTGTCCTCCAGTCTCCTATATTTTTGCCAGATGGGATTTTCAGCCCATCTGGTGAGAGTGCTTTGGAGGGGAGGGAAGGAAGCTGGAGGAGGATCAGGATAAAATATACCCTGGCCTCTCTAGTCTCCTCCCCTCCCTGCCCACCAGAACGCCCCCTTTCCCACCTCTCTGAGGTCAATTTTCCAACCATGGAGAGGCAGCTGGCACAGTTCTCTCCACACTGGCTGTGAGGGGGTGGGGGTGGGAGCATGGTCTCCGACCTTGGACAGGGTTTTCAGAGCCATCCTATGGTCCCTGGGATGCTCGCCCAAGGACCCTAAGATTCCTGTCTAAAATTTCATGCCACAATCACTTTGATTTTTTTACTAGGAAAAGCCAGACTTCTCAACCTGCAGAAATGACACAGATCTTGGTGGAGTTCAATGGGCCTTACTCCCAGTACAGGATTGCAATGAGCTGACAAAAATAAATTCCAAAGGCACTTTATTGCATCTGGAGAACTGACGCTGCTTTGCAGACTGGCCCAGCCTGTCTGATTCCTCTGCCCCCCGCCCCCTACCCAACATGTCTACCTGTAAATAAAATGGATATTACAGAAACGCCATTGGTCTGTAATATCCTCTCCATGTAACAAAACTGATCATGTTTTGCAGGGGTGGGCAGAAAGCAGATCTTCAGATGTTTTGGACTTCAACTCCCAGCATGCCTGGCCATTGGCTGTGCTGGCAGGGGCTTCTGGGAGTTGAAATCCCACTCATCTGGAGATCTACCTTCTGCGAACCCCTGATGTAGTGGCTTCCCCTGGAACGTCCCACCACCTTGCAAAGCGTGGAATGTGAAATGAGATGCGAAATAAATACTTCCGATCACAACCCTAAATGCTTTTATTCTAGCAGGTGAAGGAAGGACATCTTTCCACTCCACCTCCACAAATCTGTGCGAAGAAACAGAGACTGCGGCAAGGGGAGGAGGAGGTGACCAGCAAACCTGGCAGACAGAGAGCATCACGCAGGTTAAAAAGAAGGCAACATCTCTGTACCTAAAGCCACCAGACAGAGCTCAGGTGGCAGATATTCTCGGGAACTTCCTTGGTCACTTTCTCACCTATCTGCATGAGTGCCTGGACAGACCCTACTTCAAGGACACCAGGGAACTGGTCCCAGGCACCAGCTATGAGTATGAAAAGGTGATGTACAGCAAGTGCCAGTAGAGGGTGTAGAAGCACGGGTGTAAGCTGGGGTGGCTGGCCACGAGTCCTCTTTTACAGAGGACCACCCTCTATTTGAAGGTGCCCTCCATTTGAAGGGGTATCCTGACAAATTCCAGTTTAAACAGTCCTAAGAACTGTTGCCCATCCACAGTCAGCACCAGGCCAGCAGACTGAACAGATGGGCACACAGGCCACCTGGAGCTTTTCTACACGGGGCTGTTAACTGGCTGTTAATCCGCTGTGTCTACTTTCGGTTTCGTCGTAGAATTGAGATCCGAGAACTACATGACAAGCATTTCCTCTCCTGTTTTTCTGTTACACAACCTCTTGGTGGCACTGTGGTATAGAACCATTGCACAAATACACCAGATGAAATTGTGCTTCTTTCATGCTCACAATTAAATGCCTCATTTTCCCTGCTCTAAAAAATACTCTTAGAAAGTGCTGGTTAGACACACAAGCAAAACTGGAGGGTCACGGCGTTGTCTACAGAATCCGTAAACAGTAGGGAATGACAACTGCACAATAAATGCCTCGTGCAGAAAATCCCCTGGTCATGATCTTCTCCACTATATATTTTTTTCTATTTATATTACAACATTTATTTCTAAATTTGCATCTCTTGATATAGATCATCATATGCAAATTTCATGCAAACTGGTGTCCTCTTTTGCGGGGGGTGCATGTCCTCTTTTTATTGTTTCATAAGTGGCAACACTAGCATAGACTAGTTAGGGCAGGGGTAGGCAATATCTGGCCTTCCAGATGTGGCTGAAGTTGAACTGCATCTCCCATCAACCCTAGCCAACATAGCCAGTAATGAGGGAACATGGGAGTTGCAGTCCAGTCACATCTGGAGGGCCACACGTTCCCCATCCCTGAAGCAGGGTAATGTACAGGCTAAGTAAAGACCAAATTACATAAGATACGGGGGATTCAGTGAGCAGATCCCCAATATTTCTATTTTGCGGTAAAACCTGGAGATTCCATTTTTGATCGCAACAACATTGCTGCTGGGGCGGTTGTGTGCTGTGCTTAATCCCCCTCCCCGTCATTTTCTCAATTTAAATCACACACACACAGCTGTTATTTGCCTCATGGGTGTGTGTGCAGCTCCCGTATCCGGCCTGCATTTTCTCCACTGCAGGGCTATTATCAGTTAGGGATGGAAAAAACTACAAGGGGGAAAGAGATAGGGCTAAACTACATGGAGGGTGGACTCAATGGCCTTGTAGGCCCCTTCCAACCCTACCGTTTCATGATTCTATGATTCCACACACTACGTTCATTCTGTAGTGTGCCGCTAATTCACACTGTGTTAAAGGTGTAGTGTGCACCTGACTTTTTCCTTCAAAGTTAGTGCGTGGGCTTACTTCTAGACTGGGACCACTGTATGCTTGCTTTGAGGTAAAAGAAGAAGTGAGGATCAGCTGCACCCTGTGTGTTTAACGGGGTGAACAGTTCAGCCTTAAACTGGTGCTGCTGCTCTGACAAGCACCGGAGTCATCCCCCCCCCTCCTTGCCGCTCTTCCAATTAAACACAGAAATGTCAGGAGATCCAGTCTCCAGTCTCCCGCATCTTGTGTAGCTGCTACTACTACTTTCTGAGGCCACATAGCTAGGTTAAGAAAGTAAAGCTAGGCCTGGATGAGGAGGGATTTAAAGCTGGAGGAAGCTGCAGGAGGTGGCCAAGAAAGGAGCAGACGGTAGAGAAACAGCAGAATCTGTGCGACAAGCAACAAGTGTTGGTTGCGTCCAGGTTTTTGAGAGACCTGGAGTAAGACACCCTCAGTGGTCCCATCGTTGCTCCCACTTGCTTGCTTGACAGCCATGGAGCAAGGAGGCCGTGGCATCCCCTGCTCCTCCTCACCACCACTGCTGTTTGGGCCAGAGCGAGAGGCAGGTGAACAAGCAGGTTGCAATGGTGAAGAACAGCTACAGGAGGCTCTTGTCAGTGGGCCCTTAGCAGATGCCCAATCATGCCTACCATTGATGCCGGTTGCATTTTAAGGAAAGGCGCCCCGCTCCCCTCTTCTTCAACTGTGTTCACAGAATCATAGAATAGTAGGGTTGGAAGGGGCCTATGAGACCATCGAGTCCAGCCCCCTGCTCAATGCAGGAATCCGTCAGAGCATCCCTGACAGATGGCTGTCCAGCCTTGTCTTGAACGCCTCCAGTGTGGGAGAGCCCACTGCCTCCCTAGGTAACTGGTTCCATTGTTGTATTGCTCTAACAGTCAGGAAGTTTTTCCTGATGTTCAGCCGGAATCTGGCGTCCTGTAACTTGAGCCCATTGTTCGTTTGCCTCCAGTTTTTGAATCCAGGTGTGTTTGAGGTGCTGCTGAGCATACCTGTTCCAGATTATGTCCAGTACACCGAAGTTGAAGGATACAGCGGCCTCTTTTATACCCTAACTCTCTTGAGAAAGTCTCGTAGCTTCCCAGCAGCCCTCCTCCTGGAGGATGGGAAGACCATATCTCCCAGGAACATCATGGAAGAATTCTGGAAGCACGTGGACCAGTTCATTAAAGTTTTTTATTCAGGTGAGGTCACCAATCAAGGATGGGGAGGGGTTGCAAACAACAAGGTTTATATACACATATGTGGTGGTCATGTCTTGCCATGTTAGTTTTGGAATGTGATATTCTCAGAAATGGCAAATCAAACTATATATCCTACATCAGCATTCATTCATTCATTCATTCATTCCATTCCTAAACCACCCAACAGCCAAAGTTCTTGGGGCAGTTTACAAAGATTAAAAAACTTAAAAATACAATAATATAAATAATATAAAACCATTTACATGCAGACATATAAACAGACAGCAGTACAGGAAGAATGAAATGCAAAAGTGACCTCTAAGGAATTAATTGTGTTCATGATGATGGCAGGTTGCAGGGTAATAGCTAAAAGCTGGAAAACTGCAGAACGTCTAACACTGAAGTCTTGATACACAGCGCTGTGGCAAATACCCATGGCATAAAAAATTGACTTACCAACTGAAATTAGCTAAAGGCAAAGTCAAAATACCTGATTTTCATAAAATATGGCATGATTTTATTTCATATACAAATCAGGGCCATACGCAACAATGTCTGTCAAAGCCTTTCCTCAGGTTACGGAAAAGATCCTGAATATAATTTGTTATAATGAAGAACCATAAGGAAAATCAACAAGCAGCCAATGGATTCCACTTAAATTTTTGCCTGTTGATGGCGAGAATCGTTAAACGGACTACTCGCTGTGAGCAACTAAATTTAAATTCAGTGTATTTGTTTGTCAGTGCAATAAATAAATAAAATTAAACCCATTTTGAAATCATACTTTTGGCAAAGTTTTACCTCCAAAGGGAACAGGCTAAGAGTCAAGCCGTTCCTTTCGCTTGCCTAGGAGATTAACAATAAAGGGATTCCAGCGGATAGGGAGACACTAAGCAGATAGCAGAAGGGCTAAGCCTGGTGTCAGGGTTGCAGCAGGTCAGGGGGCAAGGCAAGTGGATGAGCACGGCGGCCGTTGTGAGAGCAGCCTTTGCTCAAGAGACAAGTCGCACGAACTGAGGAGCCGCGCTGGAGCCTGAGGCTTTATAAGGCCAGCCGAAAACCTATTGGCCCCTCTGGGTCACATGATAACCGGTGGACTAGAAGCTGCACTGCCGCTTGTAGGCCAAGTAATAGAAGCAGAGAGCAGGCCAGGTTGCTAGGTAACTGCAGTTTGATGGCCTTTCCACCCCCAGACCCAGAGCGAAGGGTGGAGAGCGAGGAAAACGCAGAAGGTGCGGATCCCAGGAGAACGTGGGAGGCAGCATTCCACAGAACACCGTTGTTCTCTAGTGCAAGATGTGAAGCTGTACGGGAGAGTAAGGAGTGCAGGAAAGGAAGCGGAGAGCCAGGAGTGGGGTTTTGTTTACAGGCCTAAACCAGTTTCCATGGCACCGATGCCCCAAAGGCACAGTACAGGGAGACCTGGGAGCGGTGGGGAGATGCAGGGCCCTGCAGCCCAGAGGCCGCCAAATGACCACCCAAAGAGTGGCAGGTAATGAGGAAATCAGGGCAGCAGAAGCAAACTCCATTTTGTTTCTGTAATCATGACGATGCTATAAGTGAGTTTAAAATGCAAAAGTGCACATTCTCAAAGGGTTTTCTTTCTTTTTTTAGGGTTGGCAGTGTTGTTTTTCTAACATATCGGGGATGCAGACGCAGTTTTAAAGCATGGAATGGTGGTTGGACGGGGGGTGGGGGAAGAGAAAAGTTAGTTGTGCCATCTCAGTCCCCTCCTCCACCCCGAGACCAGTAAGTCCAGGGTCTAAAATTACCTAGCTGCGCCCCTTCCTGTGAGCACGGCCACACAGCACAGTTCCAAAGACGGAGGCAAACAAAGCAAGTGCCCAGGGTGCCAAAATTCGGCAGGCGCTCCCTCAGCTAGGTAAATATCATGGATGGGGGCGGCCGGAAAGATGCTTGTAATTTTTGGAGGAGACAACTTAGCAGTTTGTCAGGTAAAATGCAGATATCTCCTGCATTTCAGGGGCAAAACTGGTCAGTGCATGGATCAGAGCTAGGCAACCTGCTGCCCTCCAGATGTTTTGAACTATGACTCCCATCAGCTCCCACCAGCATGGCCAATAGGGAATTATGGGAGGTGTAGGTCAAAACAACTGGAGGGCACCAGGTTGCCCACCTTTGGCATAGATTACAGCTATAAAATGGATGAAGTAAGGAAGTTCTTTAACCATCACAATGGAAAGTGGAACTAAACGAAAGTATCTGCTTCATCCCTAAGGAACCATATCAAAATAGCCATGCAGTTATAGCCCCTTTGCACTTTAAATTACACTCCCAAACACACTTTGCATGTGGCTGGGCAGACCTGCATTTTGCTTCGTTGCAAGTAGCTTGGCCCTAAGCCGGTCTTCCCCAACCTGGTGCCCTCCAGATGTGTTGGTCTGCAACTCCCATCCATCCCAGCCCAACGTGGGCAATGGCCATGCTAGCTGGGATGATGGGACTTGTAGTCCAACACATCTGGAGGACACTGGTTTGGGGAATGCTAGCCTAGGGTAAAAAGTCCACCCCTTTTTTAGTCTCGTAGAAATCCATCAAAGGAATTTACAGTTCAAAATCTGCAACGAAATATTCCAATCTAAAACAATTTCTATTTAAGATTAAAAAGAAAGAACAATGTGTGGGTTGTGTTGCTGTTAGGGATCTGGAGGGCCCCAGGTTGGAGGAAGCTGCCCTAAGTTGTCTCGTTCATTGTCAGTCTCGCTGTGTCTCTCAGTGCCTTTTCCAGGTTGGCAGATGAGGCTGGAGAAGAAGAAGCCCCACTGTCCTGCGGTTAGACTGGTGATGCTGGATAGCCAAGGGGCCAAGTTCATGTCAGTGAACCTTGTCCCTGCCCTGGAGATGGTTGGCCAATGGCCGTGCATGAAGGCGGCCAAGGAACTGCTTGTGGAGAAAGAGCTGCTGCATCTGATGCGGGTCTTTTATTTTGTAGCCAAACAGTCCCCTGGGAGACACAACAAGGGTAACTAACTCCTCTTTCCTTGGTTAGTGGACCCCGAAGAGCATTTCACCCAGGGCATTTCTACATGAGGCTTTTATCCCACACCTTTTCTGGGGCTTCTGCGGGATTAAGCTTTGCTCCTTTACACGTGCTTTTCCCTGGGGTTTTTCTTTTGTGGCTTTCTATATGTTTCAATATGCAACCACTTGATGGCGATGTGGTATAGCGGAACTGCACAATTACACGCTGTAAATATAACACCATTCAGAAAAATACTGCACTTTCCTTGCTCTAAATGTGATAATGGTTGTAAAGCACAGCAGAAGCCTGGGAGGATGCCGACGTCGTGTAAAGGACCCGCAAATTACCATGAGTGAGCAATCATGAGCGCACAATAAAAGCCTAATGTAGAAAGGCTCCCAGTCAAGCAGCCTTGTAAATAAGCTCACAAAAGTTACTAGACCGAGAAAAAAAGTGTTAGCTTGCTGGGTGCTGGCACAGGAGGGGTGGAGATTTCTGTCTCTCCTCCGGCACCCTGCTGGGTTTCTATGCTGGTGCAGCAGAGGGGCGGAGAACTCTGTCCCTCTTCTGCCTAAATGGAATTCCACACACTCGCTTGCATGCAATTTCTTGTCACCTATGGCTACCAGTCTAGTGCTTTGCATATAAGGCTGCAATAAAATGTTACAGGCCTGGAGAGCTAGTGATCAAAAGGATGGACCGTCTTCATTAAAAAAAAAAAAGCCTGAAACAGCTTGGGAGGTAACAAAGAGAAAAGAATTGAGGGCAGCACTGCACGTCCTATCAGTAAATACAGGTTCCTAGCCCTATGTTAGCTGAATAAAGAGAATGTGGGGGCAGAGGAGCATTTCTAGAAAGTATCAAGCAGGTAGGAGGGGGTGCTTAACCCTTTCCCTCCTTCTGCTTCCTCCCCAATCCTGCTTCCTAGGCTGTTTTATCCCACTGGAGCCCCACTGGTGTAAAACAAGGAGCGAAATGGCCAAGGGCGGGGATACAGGAAGGAAAGTGGCAGCTGTCATTGAACTTAATCAGCAAGAATTTAAAAATAGGTTTCTTTTTTGAAAAGACCCTCAAAGTCAGAAAGCAAGGTTTTAATATATCTGAAAATCACAAAGTCAAATTCCAGTTCTGAAAGTTTCAAAGTTGTGCCTTTTCATCTGTAGTTTGGGCCCAGATTTCACCTGGTGTCTCCATATAAGTAGCACAGTTCGTCATACTGGGCAGGATTAATCTATATTGATTACTGATAGAATGGCTGGGTTCACATAACACGACAGCCCACACTCAAGTTTGCGTATGGGTTGAGTTTGGTTGTTGTTGAACCGTGGGGTGCTGTGGGTTGTGAATCCGGCCACACTTACAAACTATGGTTTGTTAACCACGAACAACCCATGAAGAGAACCCAAGGTTTGTTGTTGGGTTGCGAACTTGGGTTGTTTGTGGTTAACAAGCTATGGTTTGTTAGCACGGCTGGATTTACACAACACAACTCACGGTTCAACAACCCACACTCAACCCATACTGAACCTTGAGTGTGGGTTGCCGTGTCATGTGAACCCAGGCAGTGACTCTGTGTGTGCGTGTGAACTGTATATTTCAGAGACCTGGAGAATTTCTTTCTCCCATGTGGAAAAAGAGATTTTGAACCGCCACAGGAGTTCCGAAGTGTGCTACAGATACCACAGGATGGAGTGCTGCAGGTATGTGTGTCTGGCAGTGTCATCTTAAAAATCTATTGTTGGGATCCAGTAGTTGGTGGGAATGATGAGAGTTGCAGTCCAACACATCTGGAAGGCACCAAGTTGGGGAAGGCTGAGTTATTCCTACTCTCACACACAGGAGGAGACACCTCATCTACGGTGCTTGCCATCTGCAGTTTTTATAAGTACTTACCTTCAAAATAATTTCCATTGAAAGAAAATCTACTGACCAATAGATTGGGGGCAACATTCAGTCAATCAAAAATGTCTTTACTTGGTTGATCCACTGAATGATCGACTAGACATTGCAATCCTAAGAACAGTGTTTGTCACCCCCCACCCCCACCCGTAATTGTCTGGAAAGGCCCTTAGAAAAGCCTTGAATGAGTTGACAGGCTGAAGACATTTTCGTGTGTCCATTCCAGGAAAGACTGCCTGAAGATGCTGGAGGACCGCGTGGATGCTCTCAAGATGGAATACCCCCAGATGTTGGCTCACCTGAGTTCCTACCACACTCGGACATCCTTCCTGCACACCCTCTGGGAATGGAAGACTGATGCAGACTGGAGACCCTCCGATGTCACTCAGTGCTTTGAGAGGGTCCTGGCGAATTTCATGCACGAGGTGGCCACAGCTCATCTGACTCACTTCTTCCTTCCCAAATGCAACCTGTTTGGAGCCAAGTTCTTCCCACCCACTAAGCTGAAATTCTTGTGGTCACACCTGAAGGGGAAAGAAGGAACTACAAAGACGTTCACTGTGTCCCGCAAGAGAGGCTGTTCTGCCCTCACTGTGAATCCTGACATGACTTGGCCTCTCATGATCACTTTTGGTCTGATTGTTCTGGTATCGGTTGTTCTTCCCCATATGGCAACTTAAAGATGCAGAGGTGCCTGCCTCTGCTGTATTTATAGTGGGAGATAACATGCGTTGGAATCGTTGTTTGCTAGCAGCTGAGCAAACTAGTCCAAGTCCTGATGTGACTTGCAAGTGAGAGCATTTCTGATATAACGTTTTGCATCCACATCTTTGGAATGATTTCCAAGGAGAAATGCATGTGCAAAAATGAGACCTTGGACTGGAAAATCCATATGGAATTTACATAAGAGATCTGTGAGCAGGACAGTAGGCTCTTGCCAGCTCATGCCCTTGATCCTTCCTGCGAAATCCATGGCAATCCATGGTAAGCGTACATGCATTTCCCCAACCTAAATCCCTCCAGATGTTTTGGACTACAAATCACATCATCCCTGACCATTAGCCATGCTGGCTGGGGTGATGGGCCTTGTAGTCCAAAACATTGGGGGGCAGGGGTTTGAGGACGTCTGTGCTGGTTTTCCTGTGACATATTTGACCCTTTTGGTTTGCCCTTAAATTGTGAGTAGTAGGGACAAAATATGCACTGAGTATATGGCCTTTCCCCATATAGGGTGATTCCATTTCAGCCTCAGTTTTGAGCACACCTTTGTTCTCTCTCCAGTTAGAAATTGCTCCCCAAGAATGTTGCCTTGTGAATTCATATCCTGACCTTCGAAGTGATTTCCAATACACCAGTGAAGACTGTGGCTCTGATTTCGGTCGGGCTGTGAATCCTTCTGGGTTTCAGACAGAACCAGCCAGAACTCTGAGGGTGCTATCCAAGGTGTGAACCCATTGTGAGGATAGCTCCTTTAGAGTTCTAGCTGGTTCTGACTGAAACCCAGAATGGATGCACAGCTCCACTGAAATCGGAGCCACCAGCCTCCACTGCAACATGCATTCTGAGGGTCTCTGCTCATAACATCCAGCCACCGACTCCCTTTTTATCAGGGAAGGCTGCATCCTTGGACTTGAGCTGCTTACCCCTCCCAGTCTAAACATGCAGGATTTCTGAATGTGCGGATCTGGTATTGTCTACATTTTCGCTGAGCAGTACCATCACCGTCTGCTTGTTTCAGTATTACTTGAGCCACAAAGGGCCCGTCCTAGTTTTGACGGTTCTTCTCCCACCATATGTTTAGTTAGGAAAGATTTCCAAGTTAATAAGTCAAATAAATACAGCTTGTGTTTCCTGTGGGTTTGTTGATGGGCTGTTATTCAGCATTGGTTGTTCTGAAGGATTTTGTTGCTTCCCCCCAAATGAAAATAAATAGATTTTCAAAAGTTTAATCTGAAGGCTAATTTTTTCTTACATTTTAATCCTGCCCTTCCTCTAAGTAGCTCAGAGAGATATACGCGGTTCATCCCTTCCCATTTTATCCTCACAACAACCCTATGAGGTAGATTTAAGCTGAGAGACAGTGACTGGGCCGAGGTCACCCAGGGAGCTTCATAGACGAGAGGGATTTGAATCGGAATCACCCCAATCCTAGTCTGGCATTCCAGCCACTACACCATGTTAATTTGGTGGTCTAATCTGAGTTTAAATTTGCACCTATACACCCTGCCACAGACTCAAGCTCTGATCGGCTCACTGATACACAACTCCTGAAATGGATACTATCTTCATCTAGAAAATAGTATTATGAACTTGAAGACAGACTTAGGGAGCAATCCTATGGCCACTAGACAGCCCTGTCCTGCGCGCTCGCAAGAGGAGCGTGGAGCCACACCAGGAAGGGGCGTGGCTGGGGGTGTTCCGGGGCAGGGAGATCGTTACTGCCTGTACAACACATCCTATGTGTCCTATGTGTCGTACAGCAGCCTCCTCCCCCGCTCGCCCGAAAAAGCAGGGCAGGAGAAGCGTGGAGGGAATGATCCCCTCCGTGCTTCTCCTGCCCTGCTTTGGATAGGCGGTCGCCTCCGAGTTCGAAGGCGGCCGCCTATCTAGATAGGATTGCACCTATAGTAACATTAATATTTAGAAAATATTAATACATTGCTGGTTTGCTATTGTCTTTTCTAAGTTTTATGCAGTATTTTACTATCGGTGAGAAATGTCTTCTTAATGCAAGTGTTTCGTAAATATCAGTAAATAAAGGAATGGCCAGAGATGGTCATAAGAAAGCAATCAATAAACCAACAAGGCAATCTAAGGGTGCAATCCTATGCCTGCTTAGACAGAAAAAAGTCCTACAACTCCCAGCATGCCCCAGCCAGCATAGGACTTTTTTTTTCTGTCTAAACAGGCATAGGATTGCACCCTAAATGTTTTAAGAATGGTATTGAAAGGTCATTGAGAAAGCCATCAAAGCAATGTGAAGAGTAATCCCAGGCCTGCATCTCCTATGTCTGACATTTCTTGGGTGTTTCAAACTATTCCACTCTGATGGGCAAAATTCCTATCTGCCAGTCCAGTGCAGTGGGTCATGGATCTTCAGCAGAGCTGTAAAAATAGAAAGCAAAGCAAAGCAAGGGAGAGGGGGAAATGGGGAGTATAAAGATCAACTTGGACCTAAACAAAAGTGAATATGGGAAATGGGCCATCGGGGTGTGTCACTCATGCAAGCCCCTCACATGACTTCTCTACATTTGATTACTTGACACTGTTTAGTGTGTGAACTGACATGTTTCAAAAGCATCATATTTGAGGTGACATGAAAGCTCTGTCTGAAGTGTTTGATTTGAATGAGAGAAGGATATTGTGAAAAAAGAACAGATGCAATAAAAAGGACAAATGATATTGTACTCATGTTCTACTTGTGGGTGTCTTGTGGGCAGCTGATTGACCACTGCATGAACAGAATGCTCAACTAGACGGACCTTTGGTCTGATCCAGCAGGGCTCTTCTTATGTTCTTAAGGGGTATATTTAGAGGAAGAGGGGGGCAGTTCCAAATGGGTGGGGCCAACCAAAGGAGGCTTAAGAGCCCACAAAACTGGGAACCAGCCCTGTTTATTGCAAAGAGTTGAACAGCAAACTGAGAACAGCACAAGAACCCAGGAGAGACATTGGAGCAGAATGTCCAAGGCTTTCGATGTCTATACACTGGGCTTCCCCAACCTAATACTCACCAGATGTTTTGGACTTCAACTCCCATCAGCCCAAGTAAGCATGGTGAATGGTCAGGAACTCCAGGATTTGTAGTCCAGGACAGTTGGAGGGCACGATCTATACACTGATGCGCAGAGCACAGGAAGTACAGAAAATGAGCATGAGCTCTTAGAACTGGAAGGTACTTAGAACTTGATAGGTATAACTGAGACTTGGGGGGTATCTCTACAATGACGGAAGGAGAAGCCAATCGTGGCTTACTTCACTTTTTCAAGGAGCTGGCTTTGCTCTGTGCAGGGCTCCACAAGCGAGTGTATCACACCAGTAAAAGTCGCTTCGTAGAACATTCCAGTCCAGGGAGTCATCCCACCAAGGGGGTGTCTCCATGAGCGATTTACTCTGAGCTGGCTGCATTTGGAGGTCGTTAGGGATATATGACATCGTGGCCATCCAGCAGCCACCCCGGAGCTTATCAGGGAAAAACTAGGGAAGTACGAAAGTCACTTACCTTTTCGAAGGGTGACATTCGCAGTGGGGGGGGAGGCGCTCTGTCCCTCCCCCCGAAATTCTCCCCAGCCGGCTCCGCTCTACAGCAACTCTGCTGAGCTGCTGGCCGGGGCTGCCTGCAGCCGGACATTCAGCCGCTGGGCTGCACAGGGACGCAAATGGCGGCCGCTGTAGCCACCGCCATTTGGGTCCCTGTATTTTGCCATGATAGGCTACGTATATATTTACGTAGCCTATCACGGCAAAAAAAAAAAAAAGGGAACGCAAATGGCAGCGGCTGTAGCCGCCATTTGCGTTACTGTTTTTTGCCGTGATAGGCTGTGTAAATATTTACATAGCCTATCATGGCAAAAAAAGGGAACGCAAACGGCGGCGGCTACGGCGGCTGCCATTTGCGTTCCCTTTTTTTTTGCCGTGATAGGCTACGTAAATATTTACGTAGCCTATCACGGCTATAATGAAGAAGCGAATGGCGGCCACAGACGCGGCCGCCATTCGCAAAGCAGCGAGAACAGCGGCAGGTAAGTACTCCATTTCACGCGCCTTTTGTGGGGTGGGGGGCTTCATTCCGCCACGGATTTCGGGGGGCCGAATGCACTGGCATTCGGCTTCACCAAGATCCGTGGCGGAATTCTCTGACATCCCTAGGAAAAACCGGATTTCCTGAGATACCCGTGAATTGAAATAGCCCATTTAGAGAGCCTTAATGTTGAACATTCGTGGGGGGGAGGGGTTGGGGGAGGAGGAGATTGTTCCTGTCACCCCTGTGTTTCTCAACACAAACCAATTAATGTCTACTCAGAAGTAATTTCCATTGTGGTGAATTAGGCCTGTTCCCCGAATGCGGGGAGCCTCTTATTCTCAAAGGAGAAGGGGGGGAGAGCCTGGAGGAGGGGAGCCTCTCTTATTGGTTGAGTAGCCCCTGCCAGTCAGATGACATTCACTCCAACCCCCCCACCCACCCAGAGGTATGTTCTGTGAAGTAACTTTTACTGGTGTGATACGCTCGCTTGTGGAGCCCTGCGCAGGGCAAAGCCAGCTCCTTGAAAAATCCAGGTAAGATTGGCTTCTCCTTCCATCTCCTTCCGTTGTTGTGGAGTCACCTCCTCAGGAAATCCAGTTTTTCCCTGATAAGCTCCAGGGTGGCTGCTGGATGGCAGCTGACTTGATGCTCTCACTTGGATTCCTGCATTGAGCAGGGGGTTGGACTCGATGGCCTTGTAGGCCCCTTCCAACTACCATTCTATGATTCTATGATTCTACGACGTCATATATCCCTGACAACCTCCAAACGCAGCCAGCTCGGCGTAAATCACTCATGGAGACACGCCTTGGTGGGATGACTCCCTGGATTGGGATGTAGCCATTGATATGAAGGATATCACTTACTCAAAAAGGACAGATGCAACAGAAAGGGAGAAAGTAGCATTTAATGTCAAAAATATACATTAAGTGGTTCAGGTCTGATATCTTTCTTTTTTAAAGCTCCAAAAATTATATTTTCCAAGAGCTGCTTGATGATTCAAAGCATGTTCACCTAAATACACAGGCTGTAATATTTACAGCTTCTTTCTTGCTTTCCATCACTGCCACCTAGTGGCCCAATCTATTAAAAAAAACTAATAATCGATATAAAACATTTCTCTTTTGCCACCCATCTCTATGAGGCACTCAATTTAGTTAATAATCAATGGCATACAAATATAATTTTAAGCACCATTTTAATATTTCTGAGTTACACAATTTAAATGAGATAAGGAATAAGCTCACTAACTAACAAAAAAAAAAAATCAAAGGTTAGGTGTAGCCAAAATATAGACTGTTTTAGTTGTTCAGGTAGTTTAATAAATTAACATGAATCCCTGTTGACTACCTATTAATCAGGGACTCAACAGGGACTATGATTTCTCTGCACATTATAAAGACCCTTAGGACACAATCCTATGGAGACAGACGTCAGCTTCCGCACCTGGAGCTTGACACCTATCCAGTGCAAGGTGGCCAGAGCACGGAGGCAATCCTTGCCTCTGTGCGCCTGCCACCCTGCATTTTCAGCTAGATAGCCGATTTCAGGCATCTAGCCCAGAACTTCGGGGCAGGAGAGGCTGCATGCCACTTAGGAAACCTTGTAAAGGAGCGCGGTTTCTGGGAAAGGCTTTGACCTCAGTTCTCAGATACTGAAAAATCCTATGGTCCTCTAGACAGTGTCTACTGGCCATAGGATTTCTCCCTTAGTGCATCTTGTAGTTTGCAAGTAACTGTAGCTTTAAGGGAATGGAATGCTCCCTGTAGATCTACCTGTTTAACTGTCTTTTCAGACTCAAAGCCTCCAGTTCCACTAACACCATCTGATGAAGTGGGTTGTAACCCACAAAAGCTCATGCAAATTTATTAAACTACCAGAACAACTAAACCAATGAGTCTATTTTTGTGCTACATTTAGCCCTTGAATTTGTAAACAAAAGGCTAACACAGTTAGACTATAATATTATTAACAAAACAAAGGTATATGTCATTTAACTTTATGCACCCTTTCCCCCTTTTTATACTGTTTAAAGTAATATAAATAGTAGCAATAGCCAGGGGTAAATCAGTGTCCTAACTGGGTTGGGTCCCAAGAGAAGCAGCCAGGCACTCAGGTGCTCACAGGGAAGTCACATATGGCGAGATGAGGGTCGTGTCCAGTAGATCAAGTCCCTGTCCTGCTCTAAGCCGAGTCTTGGCTCTTCGTTCAGCAAACACAGGGATGTACACAATAGAGAAGTCTATTTAGCAGGGAAATGGGCAAGCACAGTTTTACCAGGCACGTAGGGCTGTTTTCCCACAGAGAGGTCTGAGGCACAGCCAAGGTCAAACGCCAGAAGATCAGTCAAGTATAAACACAGTCCAGTAGCAGAGTCAGGTAAGAGTCTAGAGGTCAGTAGTATGAAGGTCCAAACATATAGCAAGCGGAGGGAAAAACAGGATACCCAAGAGAATGGAGATGAAGATAAGATGTTGTTTCCAGCAGATCACAAGTTACAACTGAGAGTTGGTATAGCTAGAGCTACCAGAGCCCAACCCAGGTCTCAGCTCCATCACATTAGAGGCTCGTCAGATGTCCTCTTCATGAGGAGAGCCCAGCTCATGAGTAGTCCTCTTCAGTAAGCAAGCTCTCGCCTGGCCAGCATCCTATCATAAATATTAAGGTGCCTGCATTCCCAGGGGCTAGGTGGTGGTTCAGCATCCCCCCGTGCCTCAGAAGCTGAGGTTCCTGCCTCTCCAGGAGGCAGATCCAAAGGCATCATCCCTGAGAGTCCTGGACCATCTTGGTAGTGCCAAGGTCTTCTGAAGCAACCTGTTTCTGGGTTCACCTGGCTCTGAAAGTTCTGGCTCCTCCTCTGAAGATGGCTTCAGTGGCGGCCTGACACCTGGCGCCATGACAATCACATTTGCTACAGCAAGGTCACATCCAGTAGTCAAATTACATTTAGCAAGCAAGGGCAGAAGTCCTCAGAAAGTGCTGTGCAGGAGCTCCTTGGCTGGAGGTAGTTCCTCATAAAGCGAGCCGTTGTTCCAGCAAGGAACTGCCAGCAATTGAGGGCTTAAGTAGTAGGCTGGTCAGCCCAGGTCCTTCAGAACCTTCACCTTCACTTGGTTCTGATGGCAAACCTTAAAGGGCCCATGCTCATCTTTGTAGCCTTGAGCTCCTACAAGGCTGAAAGACATGAGAGGTTTTGGGAGAGCAATCCTTGCAGGCTGAGGGGAGAGCCAAGTCCTTAGGACTGGGTTTGTGGGGTGCATGAGGTGGTGTTGAGGGTGACTGGTGCTTTGTCAGGTTCAGAGTACTCTTTGGGAGGGATGTTGAGCTTTTGAGACCAGAGACATGACATTCAGCTGGTGTCATGCCTGTTCATCTGCTGTAAGCACAAATTCAGTTTGATTCCCACTTTGTCAGTGTGTGGTCCTCCCCACACAGTTGTGGTTTCCCCTCCCCATTAATTTCCAGTCAGCAGGGATTCAGATGAAGTCACCCACATTCACTTGCATTCAACAGGAATTCAGCTGGATTCATCCCTATTCATCTGCAGTCAGGATTAATTCAGTTGGATTCACCCAGAGTTAGCAGTAATTCATTCGCTCTCCCATCATCTGCAGCCTGCAGTAATTCACTTGGATTCACCCCTTTTAATTTTTAGTGATTCAGCTGAAGTGAAGGCTGTTCATCAGCATTAAGCAATGATTGACTTGGAGTCACCCCCTGTTCATCTACAGTCAACATCAATTCAGCTGGAGTCACCCTCATTCATCTGCAATCAGCAGTAACTCATTTGCATTCATTCCCAATAATGTGCAGTTGTTCTATTCTGCCTGAGCTGTGATGAGGGCTTAGCACTGTTTAGGGGCTGGTGAAGTCTGAGCTGCAGGGCTCACCTATGGACTGGGTTTTTTCAGCAATGTTAGGTTTCAGGAACATGAATACAAAAGCACCATGGATAGCTCTGAGTGGGGCTGGAAGCCAGACAGGCTTGCCTGTATGTTGCTTCAGGTAGGAGCAGAACCAGTCTGAGGCTTCAATAAGAGTGTAGCTGAATTTGGGTTGATCAGTTGTGCCTCCATACTGTGTGAGGCTTGGTCTCTTGAAGGGGCCTGACCTGTTTTTGCAATCTCAGGCTCCGATGACATGGGAGTGGCTGTGGCACGTGTCGTATCCAGCATGGTTCAAAGCGGCCAGAGGTGCCGAAATCAGCAAGGCATGTTATGTGCAATGAAGCAGAGTTAAGGCAAATTTGTCACATCAGGTCAAGTCCGGTCATGTCAAATCAGGTCGGGTCTCATCAGGTCAAGTCCAGTCAGGTCAGGTCAGGTCAGGCAGGGTCTTTCAGAACCTCGGACAGCTCCAAGTTAGCTGAGACTCGGTCAAGGAGAGCTGTTTACTCAGTGACAGTCAGAGGCTTTCTGAAGCCTTACAAAGGCCAGCAGCTCTAAACGTGAAATTAGCTCTGCCCACTCAGAGAAGCCATTTGTTTGCCTGATTTTCTAGCCACTGGCTCCTATGGGGTGGAGGTGATGATGGCTGTCATGGGGGAGTGTCCTCTGCATCTGAGGAGTCAAGTAAAGCCACATCTTCTGGCCTGGAAGGCTCTGGCATAGCAGGGTTGGGTTAATGGAGGAAGTCTTCTCTCCCCCCAGAGTCCTCTTCAGAGCCAGAGGGGTGATCGAGGCTAGGGAACAGGACAGCATGCTGGTGTCCTCATGGCCTGAGTCCTCAGAGTCTGAGGATGGTCATGGAACCTCCTCTGGATGCAGGGAAGCCAATCTGTGGGGTCTCTCTAGAGAACTGGGTCCTGAAGAGATGGAAGCCGCATGACAAATCACAGTCGTTCCTCAGGAGTTAGCATCCAGGAGTGTCACCCCAGCTCATATCTACTCAGCAGCACTCGATACATGTCTTTGCAGTACATCAGGCATCAGGAGCAATTCATTACCACTCACTCCAGCTAGTCAGAAACAATTCAGCATGAACCACCTCAGTTCATTAGGAGTCAGCAACAATTGAGAAGAAGTCACTCGAAGTCTTCTGAAGTCAGCACCAGTTCAGTATAACTTCACAGTTCATCAGGAGTCAGCAGCAACTGAATAGGAATTGCCCCCAGTAGATCAGGAATGAGGACAATTCAGTATGAGTCACCTCAGTTTATCAGCAGTCAGAATGAACGCATTAGGGATCACTGAATTCCATCATGAGTGAGGTCTAATTCTGTACATGTCACCTGATCTCCTTAGCAGTATTTCAATAAGAATCACCTGAATTCATCAGGTCAGAGTAATCACCAAAAAGTGAGGAAATTTGGTATGAGAGAGGATGAGGTTGACTGGAGCCCAAAAGTTCTTCCCAAAAATGCAAAGGTGGGAAGATAATCAATAACGGTGAAAGAGAGAGAGAGAAGAGGAGCAAGGGAATGGGAAGGCTGTGTGGGGAGATTATGGCTTTCTTCACGTGGAGGTTTTATCCTGTGATTGATATTGCTCCTTCACAGACATTTGTGGGCTCTTTACATGATGCCGTGAACCTCCAATGTGTCTCCTGCACTAAATACCCTTTGTTCCGTTTTTAAATAGATAGCAGATAATTACCCTGTTGTGTAATCAAATTACCCTGTTGTGTTCTGCTTCAGTTCCCTCTGTGAAAAGAGGAAAAGTGGCAAGAAGAGGAGCGAGATCAATGAAATATATGGAAGACTCAGATACAGGGAGGAGGAGGGGGGAAGAAGAGGGGGGAAAGGAAGAGGGGTGAAAAAGGGAGTTGTTGTGATCCTGCATTTGAAACGGAAGCAGAAAGCCCCGTTTTAAATGCAGGACTTTAGACTGGTGTAGAGATGCCCCCAGTAAAAATCATCTCAGTTCAACAGCCGTCAGAATTAATTCATTGGGAATCACTCTTTATCATGAGTGTGGTCTAATTTTGTACATGTCACCCTTTTTACTTCATTAGTTGCCACACTGAGTGACATTTTTTGGTAGAAAAGCAGGACACAAATTAAAGAAATAAAGAAGTAAAGAAAGAAATAAGTCAGCAATAGTTCAATAGGAATTACCCAAGCTCATCAGGAGAAATCACTGGGAGACTAAGGAAATTTGATATAATAGTGCTAGGGATGTCAGAGAATTCCGCCACAGATCTCGGTGAGGCCAAATGCCAGTGCATTCGGCCCCCCGAAATCCGTGGCAGAACAAAGCCCCCCTGCCGCCTCACCCCACGAAATGGGCCCGGAACAGAGCACCTACCTGCTGCCGTCCATGCTGACTTGTGAATGGCGTCTGCGGCCACCATTTGCTTCCTCATCATAGCCGTGATAGACTACGTAAATACTTACATAGCCTATCACGGCTAACGCAGAGACGCCATTTGCATCCCTGCGGAAGCCGTGATAGGCTACGTAAATATTTATGTAGCCTATCACGGCTTAACTAAGAGAACGCAAATGGCGGTGGCTACGGCGGCTGCCATTTGTGTTCCTTTTTTTGCCGTTTTAGCCTATGTAAATATTTACGGCTACTACGCCATTTGCATTCCCCTTTTTTTTTTGCCGTAATAGCCTACGTAAATATTTATGTAGGCTAAAATGGCAAAATAAAAAGGGAACGCAAATGGTGGCTGCCATAGCCGCCGCCATTTGCGCCTGCTGGTTTTTTGTTTTGCTGCGATAGGCTACGTAAATATTTACGTAGCCTTTCACAGCAAAATACAGGGACGCAAATGGCAGCGGCTACGGCAGCCGCCTTTTGCATCCCTGCAGGCTGCCCAGTGGCTGGATGTCCGGCTGCAGGGGGCCTCGGCCGGTGGCTCTGCAGAATCTCCACAGAGCGGAGCCGGCCAGAGAGAATTTTGGGGGGAGGGACAGAGTGCCTTCCCCCCACCGCGAATGTCACCCTTCGAAAAGGTAAGTGACTTTTGTACATCCCTAAATAGTGCAGCCTGAAAGCTCTTCCAGAGAATGCCAAGGGTGGGGTTGGTCTAAGCTGCATTGTGGCTCACCAGGTGGCAATATAAGTAATAAAGAAGGGAGGTAGGGGACGGTATGGAAAGGGGGAAAGGGAATGGGAAGGGAGGGAGAACATGTATGGAAGTGGAAGAGAAGGGAAGCAGGAAGGTAGGAAGGAAGTGAAGGAGGGAGGGAGGGAATGGTAAGGGATTGGGAAAGGACGGTACAAGAAGAAATATGAAACAAGTAGGAAAATCAGACTGCAGTTGGCTTATTTGACCTGCACAGTGTAATATTTACTTGTGACTGATGTTGTGCTACAAGGAATGAGTGAGATAAAGGAAAACCACGAGGGAAACGAGAGAGAGACAGAGAGGAAGAAAGGAAGGGAGCAATGCTGCACCTGGGTAAACAAGAAAAAGATGGAAGATGAAGACACCTGGTCATACAGACCAACATTTATTTGCATGCACGTGGTTCTCAGGTTCTCAGATAGCATCTCTCCTTCCATCTTTCCAGTGCCATATTTCCAAATGCACATGGAGAAACCAGGCAGGAGATGTTCCTCTTAAGGAGAGGCCTTTGGGGAATCCCTCCCAACTTTTCCATGATGTAGTAGTCTTACTCAAGCTGCTGTGACCTCCCCTTCCTCCCAAAAGAAACAAGACTGGTTCAGGTGTGGGGCCGTAAGGACAGCTTCCCACTTGCCCATCTAAACTGCAAGTGTGAAGTTCTGAACTCTAGGATTTTCAGTCCCAGGTAGTTGCAGAAAGAAAACCCTCACCATTGTCTTGCTGAACTCAGCGCATGGCCCAGGACACACCAAAGAACTGGGTAAGGGCAAAGTTCCAGGGTTGAAATCTCTCCTATATTTTCCAGTGTTGGCAGATAGGCCTGGCATGCGATTCCCAGTTATTCTGACCATTACAGAGTTTGAAGCACATACTTTCCACCACATACTCATCTCATGTACTCTGGAGGGTCCTTAACATTAACGGCACAGTGCCTCATACACCTCCATAGCATCCCGTGAAGGCCTCCCTTGGTCTGTGCCCAGCATACGTGTGTCAGCAGATCTCACGTGTGCAATCTGGTACTCTTGAGGCCTTCAAAAGCTGGGCTGAAGCCCTGAGTGAGTGAAAGACATAAGATCCGCCCGTGTAAGAAGCAATCCTGGATTATTTATGTATTAATTACATAAAGGAGCTAGCTTCTGTCCTTTTCTCTTGAAGAATACAAAAACTTGCAAACATCCCACCTCCCCCCAGAGCGCACTCAGGGAGAACAAAAACGCATATGTCTTTGGAGGGTTGGAGGTGCAATCAAAGCACCTCCAACCCTCCTTCTTCACATGTTGCATCTGCCTTTACCCGAGTGCTCTTCTCGGAAGAAGCCTCTTCCCTTCTTCCTCCCATGCAGAAAGGAAACTAGATTCCTCACTGACATTTGGTGCGGCATACTATATCCACCTTTCACAGGAAGCTCCTGTCCTTATGAGCTAGGTGTCCTAGAGAGGGGGGGGGGAGGGAGGGAGGGGGAGAGAGAAGGAGAGGACAAACCATTCACATGTGGAAAACCAATCTGAACCTGCTTTCTGGCTTGGGCACCAGGAATGACAATAGTTATGACTGGGCAGATGAGGCCCACTGGGAATGTACAGCATGCAAGCCTGAGAGGTTGCTGGCTGAGGAATACATCCTACCAAAAAGAGAAACGGAGTGACAAATAATATCTGATTCTCCAATGCCAGATTAGACAATGCAGAAACATAGGGATGCCTTGTCAACAGTTAAGTTGGGGACTGGCTGGTTGCTATTTTATAATGTATTGAAATTTTCCTCATGGTTAAGTGTTGGCCCACAGTCCATAATAGATTTTAACATTATTGTATGATTGGTAGGACAGCAATCTGATTAAAGAACAATTAAATGAGTAATAATTTGTAGCTGATTAGTTTAATTATTAAATCCACATCAATTGATATAAAGAATGTTTCTGAAACATTAGGCCCATATCTCATGTGTGTGTGTGTGTGTGTGAGAGAGATAGAGAGAGAGAGAGAGAGAGAGAGAGAGAGAGAGAGAATGGGAATGGGACTTGCCATCTACAGATCTTATAAGACGTTCTATTAAAAATATTGCATGTTTTTAAAAAATCTGCTTCCTAATCTGGGATGGCTTTTTAATTGACCAATCAATGAATCTAAGCAATTAATCAATTAAACGTTGGCGCCTGAATGACTGTGCTTTCTAGGCCCAAGAGACCCTGAGGTCTTGTTCTGAGCCAAACAGCGAATAGGATTTTAAAATCCATATTTACGGTGGAGAGCTAACGAAGAGCACACTGATGCGCTCACCCACACTCTTCTGTGGTGTGTTAGGAATGAACCATCAGCCACACAAACCGTGACTAGGATGCAGACGCTCAGTATTCACATGGTCCATGAAGGTGTCGAAGGCCTCAGCCATAGCCTGGATGAAGGCATTTGCCTCCTCCTCAGAGGCTGTGCTAAGCACCGGCTCCAGCAGCTCTATCACTCCAGGGAGAGCGTCGGGGGCTGCCAACTTGAGGGCACTGATGACAAGCTGATGCCTACATCTCAGGTTCATCTGTGGAAAAAGAGGTGACTCTGTTCAAGTATCTCACCTTGCCAGCAGCTAGCTAGCACTGGCCACAGCTCTCTTGTTGGAGATGAGGATTCCAGGCTAATAACTGCAATGGAAAGAGAGAGACGGAACCTGCCACATATGACTGAGTCTAAGCACTGGTCCATCTAGCCCAGGACTGGTTGGCAGTGGCTCTCCAAGCCCTCTGGCACAGGTCTCTCCCAGCTCAGTTAAGGAGAAGGGAGGTGCTGGGGATGGAACTGGGGAGCTTCTGAATGCAAGGCAGGTGCATTCCATTTTCAGAGGTGGCACCATGTCCACCACCAGTCAGATGCAAACACAGCCACAGAGGCTGGCCAAGAAGAAATGCTGCTTCCACTGGATGATCCATTAAATAAAAATGAATGAATAAATCCCTACTTGAGCCATCGGGAGCAAGCACAGTGATTGTGCAATCCAGTCCACCACCACCTCACTTTTGGATCAGAAATTCCCAGTCCTGGCCATAGCCAGTGTCTCCCACCAGGCCCCGTTAACCATGGCTGAGGAGTTGCATTCTTATACCTCTGTACTTCGAGGATCAGTTACCAGCTTTGGATTGAAAAGAAGGCAGGTACTCCTTTGAGGCTGAGCTGCTGCACCCTCAGGCGCGGATGGTGAAGCCATTGCAGGAGAAGGTTGGTGTCCTCCAGGCTCCTCTCCGGCTTCTCCTCATGGTTCAAGAGCAGCTAAAGAGCCCAAAGAAGAATCTCAGAAATAGCTAGAATGGTGGTGGTGAAAGAAGGAAGAAAAAGAGAGCTCGGGCTCCTTCACATGGAGCTTTTATCCTGCAATTGAGATTGCTCTTTCTCAGAAGTTTGCAGGCTCTTTACATGACGCTATGAACCTGCTGCGAACCTCCAGGGCCCCATCTACACTGGGCTTTGACTCGGGTGAGTGCGAGTTGAAGTCCCTCGTGATAGATGACGCAGCCGTGACTTCGCAGCTATCCGTGGTTTTCATCTGGAAAAAGCGGAGTTCCAAGGAGTCATTTTACTGCGATATTTTGGGTTTGCTGCGGGTTTCCCCACAGTTGAAGGCCATCTGTTCCTTCCCTGAACTGACTTCATATCTTACAGTGGGAGTGTTGTATACCCTCAAATACAAAACAGCCACTGAAGCGTTGCACCCCCACACTCACGGGACTGCACAGCTGTGCATTTCAGTAAAATGGCCAAAAAAAAGGGCACGGCGAGTCTGTAAGGGAAGCGCGCAGTACATCATGAGTGTATTGCAGGGCATGCTGACTCGAAGCCAAATCGCTGCACAGTTGCCACATAGATGCGGCCCAGGGCGTCTCCTGCACTAAATGCCCTTTGTTCTGTTTTTAAATAGATCGCAGATAATGAGCTATCACATTACCCCATTATGTTCCGCTTCAGTTCCCTCTGTGAAAAGAGGAAAAGCGGCAAGAAGAGGAGCAAGATCAATGAAAGAGAATGGAAGACTCAGATACGGGGAGAAGGAGGGGGAAGAGGAGGGGGGGAAGGAAGCACGTGAAAAAGGGAGTCGTTGTGATCCTGCATTTAAAACGGAAGCAGAAAGCCCTGTTTTAAATGCAGGATTTTAGGCTGGTGTAGAGATGCCCTTTATGTACTCTTCACTTCTCCCTGAAGGGTAGTCTACCAACAGAACATTAAACTATTAAAAGAGCCACTAGATGGCGCTGTTTCATTGAGTTCTATGGAAGCTTGACAACGAAACGCTTCCCCACTCAGCAATCGCGTAGTCGCCATCTGGGAGCCCACTGTAAACGCAGAAAGGCTCCACAACGGGAGGACTGCAGCTTTAATGTAAAAACAGCCTGAGTAAAGGGCGAGGGGGCTGAGGGTTTTTGTGGAGCCCTAGAAGTGTCTTTAAGGATGTTGGCTGTTCCCCTTTGGCATCTAGTGTGGGAAGCCATGGATTCAGGGACATCTGCTCAAGGGTGAAATCTGTAATTTCCACTAAACTTCGACCTGCCTATCTGTATAAAAATGCAAGTATTACAAAGGGCCATTAAGCATCCAGTGACCTTACTCCAAAGGAGACCAAACCCACCCAGGGATGTACTGCACCCGAAACCTCTCACTGCTTAGAGAATAGGGAGGGGGCATATGTGACAGTATGCATATTTGTACGGACCCCAAAGCGGCGTTTCAGTCCTTCCTTTGACCATGCGCTATAGAACGGCCTCTCAGTGAGATTATATTTTGCACAAAGGAGGGCTCCCTCCTGTTGTTGAGGCCACTCTGTGCATCCGCAAATCTCCCCAAGGCAGGCAAACACAGCAAACTGACTGGGACTGGATAGGGCCTGGCCAACTTGTGAGGGAGGGCTTTGATTCGAATTTGCCTGCAGCCATTCCAAAGGAAGGAACTCATGACCAAAATTCAACATGCTGCCATTCCAAGATAAGGAAGAAAGGAACTCATCCTGTGGATGGAGGCTGGCCACTGTGGAGGAAAGAACAAAGAGCTTCTGCTTTCCAAGCTCCACTCATGGAGATATTTTACTGACCCTTAAATGTAGCCAAGGCAGATGTGAGCATGGAACTTAGGATCCAGAATTGGGGACTCCCTGCTGTCAGTAGAAGAAAAGCAATGACGGGAATTTCTCTCTGGCAAAGCAGAGCTGGAGCAATATTAAAACTCACAGCCCGCAGCTTGAATGGTCAGGCATGGGCTTTGTTGCTCTGCTTATATTTCAGTTCTTCCCCTACAATTCCAGTAGCCCTTACTTCGATGTAGGTGGCTACAGTGTTGTCATAAAGGCCTGGATGTTCCCCACTGGCCAATATTTCAGTGAGGTACTCTTCAGTCCCTGGGATCCAGAATCGGGGGCCGTAGTGCATGAGATCCCTGTAACTGATAAGATGAGCTTTTGGATGAAGCAAAGGGCACAACCCAAAGTGCTACAAAAGAAAGAGATGCATGCTCAGACCCAGGTCCTGAGCACTGCTCACTCCTCATCTGCTTTGGCAAAAGCAATCTCTTCCTCCTTACCTCATCAAGTTGGAGACCCCCTTCCGGAACTGCCCAGGACCACAGACGTGAGACCAGTAAAGTGTTCCCTCCTTCCTGCCTGCAGTGATGTTCAGAAGGACGTCTAATGTTGTGATGTCCCTGTAAACAAAGAAAAATGGGGTTGGGGGATGACATAGCTCAGTGTAAAAACATGTTGCTACTGCTTCGGATAGAGGTGTTCCAGCTCAGCAACATTCCTTCTTAGAGTTGAAGAGAAGTGCCCAGAGATAGCAAGAATATGTCATGGCACTGCATTGTTCTCAGGGGCATTATTGGCGGGGGGGAAATGCCCCCCTTAACCAATTGCATTACATTCTTCAGGGGCTGTTTTCATGCAACCAGTGAAAATGCCTGGGATGAGTGTTTGGTCCAGATTTAAATGCAGGACAGTCTCTTCTTCCTTACTCTGACTGCCTTTGATTCCATCTGCACCTTCCTTCGACACCTGGTGTTGAAGACAGCCAGCCAGATCTTTTGGCAGTTGCTGTGAACTGAAAGACAGGAGAAAGTGTCAGATCCCTTAGACTAGGAATGGCCGACTTCTCTATAGGAAGGAGGATCTTTATTGTCCAGGCAAATTCTTCCAAAGCAGCTTAAAGAAAAAAACTAAAAATGCAATAAGGGCAGCATAAAGCATTAATGTTCAGAACAAATTCACACCATCCATGAGTTAAAATTTCAAAACCAGCCGAAACAGAAAGTACTGGCAACTTCAGCAGGGAACTCAAGAGCCAACCTCCACCAAAATGGATCAGGGCCCCATAGCAGATCTTAAAGCTTGGGTAAGTTGGTACAGTTGGGTAACTTGGGTAAGTTGGTGCTGGAGGAAAATTCTGAGAGTGCCTTGGTCTGCAAGAAGATCAAACCAGTCCATACTCCAGGAAATAAAGCCAGACTGCTCACTTGAGGGAATGATATTAAAGGCAAAACTGAAGTACTTTGGCCACCTAATGAGAAGACAGGATACCCTGGAGAAGATGCTGATGCTAGGGAAAGTGGAAGGCAAAAGGAAGAGGGGCTGACCAAGGGCAAGATGGATGGATGATATTCTGGAGGTGACGGACTCGACCTTGGGGGAGCTGGGGGTGGCGACGGCCGACAGGAAGCTCTGGCGTGGTCCATGAAGTCACGAAGAGTCGGAAGCGACTGACCGAATAAACAACAACAAAGTTGGTATAGGGGCAGACAGTTCTAACACCCAGGTCCCAACCCATTTTGAGCTTTGTAGGCAATATCAGCACTTTGAATTGAGGCTGGAAGCAAACAGGCAGCCCATTGTATATCGGGTCTGAACACCTTGCCTCACAAACATCCGGTCTGCTGCATTCTGCACAAGCTGAACCTTCCAGAGGGTCTTCAAAGTCATTCTCACATAAAGCCCATTGCAGAAGTCGCACCAGAGCAGATGTCTAACCAGAGCATGAGTAGCTGAGGTGATTTCTGCTCTATCCAGACAGAGTTGCATCTGGTGCTCCAGCCTCAGCTGATAAAAGGCACTCCTGCCCACTGCAGCCGCCTCCACATCCACAGGTAGCCCCAAGTCCAGGAGAATATGAACAGGAGCGCATGCCCTCCAAAAATGTTTCATGACTTGCCTTTGCGTTTGCTAAATGTGCACTTAAAAAAATGCACAACTTGAAAAATGCACGACTTTGAAAAATGCGCATTTCCCCCGTTCGATTGAATCAAAAAGCAGATCGCAAATGAGAATGGGAGTGGTCCAAAGCGAGCTTTCAAGTAAAGTTCTGAGAATTTCAGTGAGCTCAAGCCTCCCTGGCTCTCCCATCCCATCTAGAACAGGTTGAAAATCAAGCAACTCAAGTTGGCTGACTGCCACTGTTGCAATAGCCAGTGCCGCCACACTTTTATTTTCTGTGGCTGTACTCCAGTTGCCCCAGAATAAACTTGCAAGCAGCGCCTCCACCTTTCAAATAAGACTGTGGCTTATCTGGAACCTGAAGCAGGCCCAGTCCCCTAGATCGCCTGGCTTCATCGCAGAGAGTTGTGGGGAAGACGCTAGCTTGTGCATACAGCTCACAATGCTGGGAGCAGCACTAGAACCCAGATAGATGGTGCTGCTTCCCCAATCTCTGGCTTTTTTCATGACCTGCCATCATGCCATTGTGACATTGCAGAGGACTGTGGCGCACTCTCCATTCACTCAGGAAACTGAACACAGCCTTCCATTATGGAAGCTGGCCTTGAACCTAGCCTCGCTTTAGGGTAGATCTGGCCCCACTCAGCAGAGATGTGACTCCAGAGCCCAAGAGGAGCTCAAGAGAACAAGACAGAAGGGCTGCACTGGAAGGAGACTCCCCCGACCCAAATGTTTTCTGGACGTTTCTGGGTGGTTCTCGCTCTGTCATTACCAGGTCCCTCTGAATAGGTAGTGATCAAGCATACAGGCTCTGTGGGGCAGCTGTGGTAATGTTGGGTCTGTAAAGTTTGAACCATTTTTGGCTCAAGCCATCTGGGCATCTCGGTATAACAAAACATAGAGCCTCCATTTAATGCCTGGCAAAACTTTCCTGGTGCTTCTTATTTAATATTACATCTTGTGTGGATGCCTTTTGTTTCTGGTGGACCAAATGTCCAGATACTGGAAAGCACAAATACTCTTTCTGAAGAAGAATGGCATCCAAAAATGTGAGGCAGTGATGTTGACTCCTCCTAAGGCTTATTGGAAAGGTTATAGATCAGAATTTACAAGACTGGCAGAGGACAGTATGGAATTAAGTTTCTCAGGAGAACCTGGGTCAACAAGATGACATAATTCTACTATGTTTTGCCTAAACAAGGACTTTAAACTCTATTTATCTTCTGGTAATGCCATTCCTAAAACAGCTCCATCTTTTAAGGTATAACAGTCTGTTGTTTTATAAATGCATTATGCCTTTGAAGCATACAAATTAGTGCTAAGCTTAATTGGCTCGCTTGGCCACCTTGTTTTTGATCTAACAATGCACCTGAATGACATCTTGTCAGGACGTTGCGTCACAATGCAGAGCTGTGCATGGGAGGCATGGTGGGGAAGAGATGGCTGCTGAGCTGTTCCTGGGAGGGTCGCAGGATGGGCCATGTTCAGGGCGCTGGGAGTGCCAGCCCTTTCAAGAGATTGGTGCCAAGACTGAGATCCTTCTCTACTAGCCTTGCAGTAACCTACCTTGACAGCTTTGCTGCTGACCACTATCAGTTTTTGGAAGATAGTACACATCCCAAAACGCAAAGCTGTCTTCTGCTGGTCCAGCTAGGAACCTCATGGCCTCCAGGAGCTGTTTACTAGACAAAAGCACACCAAAGACCTGAAGTAGCAGACAAAGCATGTGAATGAGAGCACTGCTGGTGTGCATACGCCACCCCTGGACATATGCCTGGGCTAAAAGAGTGGCAGAAAGAGACTGGGGGAAGGGAAGAGATGCTCCCATGGATCAGCTGAGGGAACTGCTCTATACGAAGCCAGAGGAGAGCAGCTCACTTAAGGACACAAGAATGGCCCTGCTGGATCAGACCAAAGAGCCATCTGTTCCACCATGCACTGGCTTGATACTTCTGAGAAACTCAGGAGCAAATTGGGAGCTAAAAGCAGTCTTTGAAGGGCTGTTTGAGTGTCTGGTACTCAGAAGTATATTGCCTCTGAACACGGAGGTTTACCATTACGTTCATCTCCAGGTACATTTATGCTGCTTTTCCATTTAAAAGAAAAGGCCCAAAGTGGCTTAGAAGGTTAAAAGGATAAAATATAAAATAGTATCAACCATAAAACCAAATGTGAGCTTGTTCTTCATCTCACAGAGATGCAGCGATGGGGGAAGCCGTACCTGTGGCATTTCTGCCTGTCATTAAGCTTTTGCTGTCAGCAGAAAAAAAGGCAGTAACTCTGGCTGAAATTCATCCAGAGCTCCACTTTCTCCTTGGTCCCTACTTTCTTCACCCCCATGCCTGGCCGCCTTCAGTGTTTCCTTAGATTCCTGCTTAGCCAGCCCTGCTTCCTTGGGCCTCTTTGTCTCCCAGCCAACATCCATGCCTGCCTAGCTGTCTTCACCCCTTCCCGAGAATGGCATAAAACTCCTCCTGGCCTTAAGGGCTGGGAGAGAGCCATTGCTGATGGTATTTTTCAAAAAAATATTGTTTGTGTGTTCATTAATGACTGAAGTAGGGACACAGGGAAGATGGTAGCAGAGGCTTCCATGACTACAAAAAGTGTATTGTGTGATTAATTTTCTAATCACACAAGTTGCCACTCAGATCTTTTGTGTGGTACCACCTCAGACAGCAACCTCAAGGTCATGTGAGGCACCTCAGGCCTCTGATGCGTATGCTTGGCCTCCTTCAATAGCAGGGGAGGGCAACCTTTGGCTCTCCAGATGTTTTGGCCTATAGCTCTATGAACATTTTGGCCTATATGTGCACCAGTTGCTGGGGAACATGGGTGGGAGGATGCTGTTGCACTGATGTCCTGTTTGTGGGTTTTCCACAGGCAGCTGGTTGGACACCATGAGAACAGAATGCTGGACTAGAGGAACCCTTGGTCTGATTCAGCAGGGCTCTTCTTATGTTCTTAGCTCCCATCAGCCTTCACCATTGACTATAATGGCTAGAGCTGATGGGAATTGTAGGCCAAAACATCTGGAGGGCCACAGGTTGCCCACCCATGTTCTCTTTTAACATTTAGATGGGTCATATATTCATAGAATAGTAGTTGGAAGGGGCCTATAAGACCATTGGTCCCAACACATATGCCCTGCAACACTTCCCATTCCAGGTTGCTTCCACACCAGCAATTTTTTTGGACAATTTTTTTCTTCTGGACTATCTTTTTTTTCTGGACCATCATTTTTCAGCCATCATTCATTTGCTTTATTTTAATGGAGAACCCCATTTTAATAAATATATATTGCATTGTAGGGATGTAGCGCTATGACACTTCCATTTAATTGATATTACATTATTATTTAAATTGGAAAGAGAAAGCAAGCAAGTAAAGGTGCAATCCTATGTATGTTTATACAAAAAAGTCCTACAACTCCCAGCATTCCCCAGGATTGCACCCTAAAGCACTTTAGCTGCAATCCCATAAACACTTACTTGGCAATAAGTCTAATTAAAGTCCCACTGTGACAAACATTGGGATAAACACACGTAGGCTTTAGATCGCAAGCCTGTCGAGGCAGGAACCTGCTTGTTTTACACATGAAATTCAGTAAAACAATTGTGCTATATTCATGGATACTTTTCCTTACATTATCAGCAATAAGCAGCTTGGCTCAGCTACTATGCCAGTTTTCATCCCAATCTATTGTTTGCCTGGGTCTGTCTGCTTCTCTGTCCAGTTTAATTCAGAGGAAGCCACCTTGAAAATGCTTATAGAAAGATGGTGTAGAAATGTTTAAATAATACTAATAAATAATAATAATTCTGAGTTTAAGTGTCAAGCTTTCAAATTAATTGCAGTGATTTCTGAGCAACAATTGGGAGATGAATTGTGTGTCCGATCGTGTCTGGACATAGACCATGCCTGGGGGTTCCAGTTCTGGTGCAGGCAGGTGGGGGACAGGCCGAGGATATAGTTCCAGATTAGACAAACAAAGACTAGGAGCCAGAGCCAGAGCCAGGTAGGGCTGTGTGAATCAGAAAAACTCGAGCTCACCAAAGGAAGCTCGTTCTGACTCGAGTCCGTATCAGGCGGCAAGCTTTCTTTTATCTTTTCGCTTGAAAATTGGTGCATATTTTCACAAATGTACACATCGCTTGTTCACATCTTTGAAATATATGCATTCTTTTCCCATTGATTCAAGTGTATTTGTGCAGGTTTTTCAAAAGTACGTGGTTTTTCATGTTCATTTTTCAAATGTCCGCATGCTGCTGAATGCATTTTTGGGGGTCCGCATGGATCACATTGCAAGCTTAGAAATATACGTTTGTTGATTGCAGATTGTGTGCGAGTCCATGTTTGGTCTGGAAGGTGCGAACTGGGTAAATCCTGATGAAAAACGTACTGAAACAAATTTCTCGTATATCCCTAGAGCCAGGAGACATGGCCACAGATGGCCTGAGGTCAAACATTAAGCCAGATTAGGCAAACCAGACATCAGGCATATGAGAACCAAGGGCCAGTGGCAGGACAGGTGGCTGCTCAACTTCCAGACTGGCATGGCATGGCAAGGCAAGACCACATTGCTAGTTGGTGCAACAAGTTTCTCAGACCCAGTTACCAGTCATGGAGCAATAGTTATACAGAGCCAACTAGATTCCCCATTGCTTCCTCAGGCCTGACTCAGACAAGTGGATGAGTTGCAGTACCTTCCGTAGCCATCATAAGGGAGGTGCTGCAACACAGGATACCCCAGGCCAGGAACTTCTTCAACCTGCAAACTGTCTGGTGACACAAGGTGTAAGGCTCCAGGGGATCTGCTACCGGAGTCCCTGCTGGTGCTTTACACAGAAGGAAGGGTATCTATGGCCCAGTTCACACACTCACCTAAACTTCACCCTCCCTCTACATGGGGAAACATGAATGCTTGTGTACTCCTCACCATGCCTACAACATAATGCATGGTGTGGTCATATGCCTGGACAATTTGGGTGATATTTCCCCTGGAGGATTTGCGCAACATCATCCCTACCTCCTGCAGGCACACAAATCATCACTTCAGCAGGGGTATAACTGAGGATCATTACTGTGTCTGTATGACGATCTTTGGTCCAGAACCCAAATCTCCCCATAAGAGGCAAATTCAGAAGACAGCTCAGTCAAACAAGAAGTTACTTCAACGTGCCCTAAATTAACGTGAGGATGCAGCTAAGAGGTACAGCTGAAGCATCTTATCTGGTTGTCAAAATTTGTTCAGTTTTGAATGTGCTTGACCATAAGCAATAATCCTTGGCATTTATTTCCTTGAAAGTATTTCACATTGGGGTTGTGATGAACACCCTGTGCCCCCTCCAAAATCACTAGATTGCCCAGTTGGGAGCCAAACAATTTATACCATTTCAGAAGAGAGGGGGTGCTTTCCATGACGGTGACAGAGCTGGCCCTACCATTAGGTAGAGTGAGGCAACTGCCACAGGCAGCAGATTTTGGGTGTCACGAAAGGGCAGCAAATGGTTAGTTACTTAATTGGTTACTATTATACTTCTACTGCTAGGGATGGTGACATACTTGTGGGATTTTCTGCCTCATGTGCCAAAATAACCTGGCTGGCCTTGGGTACAATGTACCTTTGCTGGGATGGGTGAGAGGGCGCCATTTGCCGCTCAGCCTCAGGCAGCAAAATGCCTTGGTCTGTCCCTGGGCAGTAGCCACAGCTTCCTCTCTGTTTTTCTTTCTTTTCACAATTTAAAAGCCACTGGCTCTGTCAGTGGCTAAGGGGCCAATGGCAGCAGAAGTGAAACTGTGGGTATTGTCACTACCCTGCTTCTTTCCAGAGCGCCTCAGGAATGACACTAGAGTAGGCAGGCAAGCATCAGCACACTAATGAAGCACCCTTCAAACTGAATGGGAGTGGCCCAGGGGTGCTACCCTCTGGACTTATATGCCGTTGAGCTCACCAGGACTTAGCCCCAGAACCTATTTCAAAGCCAAGGCTCAGTCTTGCCATGTCTGACATGGTTACTGAAGAATCTGTCCCCTGGACCTGTGCAGAATGCCGCCCCCTCACAAAGTCTAAGCACCGCAACTAGCCCGTTCACATCTTGGCCTCGAGGCCAAATTCTAAGCAGACTCCTCTCCTTTGAGAAATTAAGCAATCCTGTGAAAGAAGGACAACCTCTTCATGCTGATACCACTGTTCGTCACTCTTCTTGGGTGCTCTCTCTCCCCCATATTCAAATTTCGGAGTACCTAGATGTTTAGGGCGCCCTGCCACCCACAGGCCGTTTGGCTAAAAGTGGTGGCAAGAGGCTCGTATTTGCGCTCAATAACTGTCTTCGGCGTGGATCCCCGGTTGAACAGTTGCCAACATAACTGGCCTGGCTCCTGTACCTTTAACAAATTGAACCCGAGGAGCTTTTCCTGGCATCGTGACAAAATGATGGGAAAACCTTCACTTCTTCAATTTGTAACGGTCTGGCTGCTGTTAAAAGCACAGGCACAGGAGCAGGAAAACAGCTGGCAACCCTATCTGCTTGACTACTGCTGGGCTACCATACTTGCACTGAGTCAAAAAGTGGCATTTGATGCTCTGGATCCCAGTGGCACGTGTGTTTACATGGTTGCCATGACACTGAGGTTCTGGGCGGGCCCAACGCTTTGTGAAGGAGGCTGCAGGTTCCGATGTTGCTCTTTGACCGTTCGGACTTGGCCGCTGGCGGAAGCACCCCCAGGTCTCTCCTGCTGGAGGCTTTTGGTTGCGCAAATCTTTCGTGCTTGTTTGGCTTTTGTCATGGCACCTAAGAAGCAGTTCGGACTGTGCTGACAACCCAGCCACAATCAGGGTTGGGAGGAAAAAAAATAGACCACTTGGGTCAAAGACTTGCCACTTTAGGCAATTCTAGAATTTGAGCCCATCCTGGCCCTTTTGGGGTGACTCAGGTGGGCACATTAACCCAGCCAGTTCATCTCTATCTCTGGATTTCTGCTCTTCTCTCTCCTTTACGGAATGTCAGAAGGGGATGTCCATTCTTTTGCATTATGGACATCAGTTAAGAGGTTTCCATGTCTCCTCTGAGATACGATATCCAGCTCTCCACTTACGATGGTTTTTACGCCACCATCAATATGCAGTTGTAGACCTTTACAGTTTCTAAAGCCAAAAACAGGTCCTTGCCCACAAGGAGCTTCCGATCTGAACACTAACAGCGAAGAAGACAACAGAGGAAGTGAAGGAGAGTGAGACAGAAGTGTTGGAGGAGATCAATGTGAGCAAATACACCATTACTTGCATTTAGGCTTGGGATGAAGATTCAGGGGTTAAGCCACAGAAATAGGTTTGAAGGAGGAGATACCTCCTCCCCACATATACATTGAGCCCTCTGTGATTCACAAGTATGGGGGGCTGGGGGGAGGCTTCTTCTAATCTGCTTTTCAGGGATAGGCGGCAGAGGGACTGCATTTACTGGTACACCTGTCACGTGATCTTTCAGCACCCTGAATCCAGGGAGCCCCACACCTCTCCAAACGATGACACTAAAGGGGCTAGTTAGCTATGGCTGAATCCAGTGGTGCCTCCCCCAGTGAAGAGGGGGCAGTGGAGGGTGGAGGAAGACAGTGTCCAGAATTGGGAGCACTTAAAACCACCTCAACCCTCTCAGATTGGCTCGTAAGTGTCCAGAGGCACAGGGTGCCTGTGAACGTCGGTCTTTGCCCGAGACAGACCACTGGTCCATTTAGCCCAGTATTGCCCACTTCTGACCGGCAGCTCTCGAGGGACCAGTCTTTCCCAGGCTGGTGACCTAAGATGCTTTTATAGACGGAGAAGCTGGGGATTGAACCAGGGAATGTTCTGCATGTGCTCTATCTCTGAATAAGGACCTCTCCTGTATAAAAGAGGCAATTTTGGCAGATGGTGCTTGTTATGCCAGAAGGTGAGAGGAGATATAACTTGGAAATCCCCTCTCCTGATAATATTAAAGGTACAGAAAGTTCCAACCTCTCTTGCCACTGGACACTCCATGCTATATGATTGTAAGTTCCATAAGATAATGACGTTGTTGAAATGGAAACCAGGGGTGAGGGTTTTTTCATGCCTGTATGTCGGGCTTCCTTGAGACATCTGGAGGGCCACTGCTGGAAATGCTAGATGAGATGGACCAGCAGCCCTGATCCAGCAAGGCTCTTAGCATCTCCTTAATTTGCACACTTTCTTTAGCAACATGTTACTCTTTTGCAGGGTTCATTCTGCTTCTGCTTGTCATAGGGATGGACAAAGAGTTCTATAGGCTCCCGAAGTCCCTCCATTTGGCTATCTGAACATCATCTTCAGCAGCTTCTCTTTGGCTTCTGCAATAGCACCACCTACCTCCAAGCTATAATTTTGCAAAATGTTGCAAAGCAAGCAAGCAAGCAAGCAAGCAAGCGAAAGACAGCTGAGATTCATGGAAAGCTTAATCCTGCAGCCAAAATTCTGCATTTTTCCTGCTCTTTCATGGAATTGCAGCATTCAGAAGTATGTACTTAGTTCCACTGTGAAACTGGACAGAAACTCCAGAGGCTGTATGCGCCACTACAGCTGGTTGAAGGGGACCAAATCCAGTTGCCAGTCGATCTGGTTCCTTTTTACCAGCCCCAGGGGCACAAAAAAAAATACATACAAATGCTCACTCCCTTTCTCCTCCAGCAGCTGTTCCTTGTGTCTCATCCAGCGTTGTTTGCTGCTCTTGAAAAGCAGCAGTGGAGGGCTGAAGAGAGACCGTTCCAGGCAGGGATCCCATCCCAATGATACATACTTCTTAACATTCCATAACGCCAGCCGACTCCATATGGGCATATGAAGAAGTATGTAGGCTCAGGAGAGAGGAAGAGGGAGGAGACAGCTGGATCTCTTGTCTTGTGCTGTGCATAGCAACCCAGCAACGTGCCTGTAAATCAAGGAAAGCCTGTTAGCAGAGATGAGAGGAACTCATGGAGGAGAGGTTCAGCAACAGCGTCTAAAGGGAACTTCCACGATCAGAGGCAGTATACCTCTGAAAAACAAATGCTGCAGGCAAACAAGAGGTGGGGGGATTGTCACCTTCAGGCCCTGCTGATGTGAACTTCTCAGAGGCATCAGGCACAGTGTTTTACCCAGGTTTGGTTCCATTTAGAAGGAGGTCTCTGCAGGCTTATTGGCATTTCGTAATATTTCCAATTATGTACAAAACTACAGTTTGAACAGAGGTGGAGGCACATAGCTCAAATCAGGTGTAGTAAAATAGGGTGTCCAAGTGTCCTCTTTTACAGAAGGGCTGCCCTGTCCAATTCTGGTTCAAAGATAAAGAACCATCAAAACTGTTGCCAATCAACACCTACCACTTGGACAGCAGACTGAACAGGCAGGCACACAACTGACCTGGACCACAGTCTTCCACACTAGGGTGAGGTATACTATATTTCTATTGAACTTATAATAATGATTTCCAAATTTGCATCTATACATATAAATTAGCTTCTGCAAATTTTAGGCAAATCGGTGCCCTCTTTTGTCCTCTTTTTGGGGTGCATCATTTCCTCTTTTTTGGCGATTCATTACTGGCCACCCTAGTGGTAAATCTCAGGCCTGCGGGCCAAATTTGGCCTACTTGCAGTCGTCACTGGGCCCTCCACGGTTCCCCAGATGGCCGTGCTACTTCCCCTGGCCTCACTCCCTTGCCCCTGATGACTTGGTGATTTCCTGGCTTTTGGGCGGGGGGAGGGTTTCCCCCATTCAAAAAAGTTGAAAAGCCTCTCCGAAGGCTTAGCTACTGGCAGGAAGAGCTTTAAGCAAAAATACGCTGGAATTTTTGGTAATTTGGCCCCACCCCTTTTGCCTTTGGCCCTGCCGACCACTGGAATGCCCCCCCACCAGCTTCTCCAGAATTGAATTCGGTCCTCTGGCTGTTAAGTGTTTCGGTACCCTTGGCTCAGCCTTCCCCCTTCTAGCTCCTTCTTATACACAGTCACCTAGATCACATCATCCCTGCCAGGAGTGGTTGGAGCAGGAGACATGCCTTTGTTCAGGAATTTCCTAGCTATTTAGCTAATAATCTCCCCACCGAGCCAGGTTTAAGGTTTTAGTACTAGTGTACAAAGTCCTAAACAACTTGGGACCAGGATACCTAGGACAGCACCTTCTCCTTTACCAACCTGCCCGGTCACTGAGGTCATCGGAGGGCTCGCTCCTGGTGGTTCCACATGGACCTATGGCCTGATTGGAGTCCACCAGGAGAAGAGCCTTCAGTGTGGCAGCCCCCTTTCTTTGGAATTCCCTGCCCCTGGAGGTCAGGCAGGCACCAACACTGCGTTGTTTCCAGCGCCTCCTGAAAATAGCACTGTAGGAGGCATTCCTTAATTGACCATTCACGGTTTCTACTGGCATTGTGTTTTTTTAAAGTATAATTTTAATGTGGTGTTTTAATCTTTTATTCTTTTACTGTTTTATCTTTTATGTTCACTGCTCTGAAATCTGTTCTAGATTTCTAGAGTGGTATATAAATATTGTAAATAAATAGATAAACAAACAAATAAATAAGGTATTTGGCAACTTTGCCAGGACTGTTAAAGAGTCCTCAGCAGTACTCCTGCCTCTATTAACCTCTCCTGTCAACCTCCCAATCTTACAACAGTATGTTTGTTTTATTTTTGCCTGCCTTCCCCAATCTGGTGCTCTCCAGCCGTGTTGGACTACAAATCCCAGGATCCCCCAGCCACCATGACTGGCTGGGTCACGCTGGGAGCTGTCGTCCAACACATCTGGAGGACACTAGGTTGAGGAAGGTAGATTTATGCCATATGTACCTTTGCCAGTTGCTCAGGGCAGTTCAAAACAAATTAAAACAGTTTCTGCTTTCAATTAAACAAAGTAAACCAAACTGAACAATATTACCCATAAACAGCCAAAGCTAAAGAACAGCAGACCCAGCCATGGTCATGATTAGGGATGGTTGAGAAATTTGCTCCATTTAGGTTTTTTAAAATGGATTTAGCCAATTTGCACCTCCTGATTCTTTCAGACAGTGAAGACAAAGCTCTGTTCTGAAATCTGCATTTTTGTGAGCTTTCTGACGCAGCTTGACTCAGAAAAAAGGCACCCCCCCCCAAATGTGCATATTATACATGAAAGGCGTATATTTAAGTCAAATGTGCACAAAACAGCATTTCAGCAATCTAGAAATGGAATGGAATGACTTGACCTAAAAAAATCCCTAGTCATGACATGGGCTTGATGGAGGTCGTAGAGGCATTTCCAGCTCCCTAGAATGACCAGGAAACAAAGCAGGACAGGAATAGAAGAAACTTCCTAATTAGTCGGACTATTTGTCCATCTTATAATGCCCCTTCTCTGACTGGCTGGAGCTCTCCAGGATGTCAGGAAGGGAGGTGATCCTTTTTTATGTACAGTCAGGGCCAGAAATATTGGAACAAGGGTAACTGTTTTGGCAGTTGGCCTCTGCACACCACCACACTGAAGTTGAAAGGAAACACACCCAGATGGGAGCGAAGTCAGGACTTCCAGCTGTCATTCAAGGGGTTTGACAAAAGTGGGGCACTAACCATTCAGGAAGGACAGCCAGTGGCATCCACACTCACCCATGGTTGGTGGCTCATAAGTAATGGAACAAACCAACATCATTTCAAACTTAAGGGTCGCCTTTAATACCTGGATGAAAATCCTTTGCAGTCAATGACTGCCTGAAGTCTGGAGCCCATGGACATGACCAAATGCTGAGTTTCCTCCCTCGAGATGCTTTGCCAGGCCTTTACTGCAGCTGCCTTCAGCTCCTGCTTGTTTGTGGGTCTTTCTGCCTTCAGTCTTGTCTTCAGTAAGTGAAAAGCATGCTCTATTGGGTTGAGAGCAGGTGACTGACTTGGCCATTGAAGAACATTGCATTTCTTTGCCTTGAGAAACTCTTGGGTAGCTTTTGCTGTATGTTTTGGGTCATTCTCCATCTGCAATATGAAGCAGGGTCCTATCAGTTTGGCAGCATTCGGCTGAATCTGAGCAGAAAGTATAGCCCTATACACTTCAGAATTCATCCTGCTGCTTTTATCAGCAGTCTGGTCATCAATAAACACCAGTGACCCGGTTCCATTGGCAGCCATACATGCCCATGCCATAACACTGCCTCCACCGTGTTTGACAGATGATGTAGTATGCTTTGGATCATGAGCTGTTCCTTTCCTTCTCCATACTTTTCTCTTCCCATCATTCTGGTACAAGCTAATCTTGGTTTCATCAGTCCAAAGAATCTTATTCCAGAACTGGGCAGGCTTTTTTGGGTGTTTGCTGGCAAAGGCTAATCTGGCCTGTCTGTTCTTGAGAGTTACCAGTGGTTTGTACCTTGTTGTGAAGCCTCTCTATTTACATTCATAAAGCCGTCTCTTGATTGTAGATGTTGACAATGACATGCCTACCTCCTCAAGAGTGTTCTTGACCTGGCTGGATGTTGTGAAAGGGTTCCTCTTCATCATGAGCAGAATTCTGTGGTCATCCACTTTAGTTGTCTTCCGTGGTCTTCCAGGCCTTTTGCTGTTGCTGAGCTTGCCAGTTAATTCCTTCTTTTCAGGATGTTCCAAACTGTTGTGTTGGCCACTCCCAATGTTTTTGCTATCACTCTGATGGGTTTATTTTGTTTCCTCGGCCTAATGATGGCCTCCTTCACTCGCATGGACACCTCTTTGGACCTCATGTTGGGAGTTCCAGTGAACAGCTACTGAATGCAAATGTAACACTCAGAACCACCTCCAGGCCTTTTCTCTGCTTGATTGGTCATGGGGCACCCAGGAAACAGGCCACACCTGGCCATGCAGCTGCTTGTCAGCCATTCGTTCCATTACTTATGAGCCACCAACGATGAGTGTGTGTGGATGCCACCGGCCATACTTCCTGAATGGTTAGTGCCCCACTTTTTCAAATCCCTTGAATTACGGCTGAAAGTCCTGACTTCGCTCCCATCTGGGTGTGTTTTCTTTCAGCTTCAATGTGGTGGTGTACAGAGGCCAACTGCTAAAACAGTTATCTTTGTTCCAATATTTCTGGCCCTGACTGTATATATTGAAGGTGCTGAGGGTTGAATCTTCTGCAAAGCACATACTCTACCCCTAAGCTACTGCCCTTCTTTAGAAATTAGGAAGCAGCCTTATGCCCGGTCAGTTTATTTGACCTTCTTACCTAGAGAAGTACGGATTTTGTTTAATCCATGCCATGTATGTTTTGCGGATTGTCAGGCATATTTTTCCCGTCGTCCGCTCTGTGACAGAATCAAATTTCCCCCCTTCCAAAAAGTACGCAAAAATGTCTGCTGCAGTTGACATAACTTCTGCCAGTATGCAATATCTTGCTCTCTTTTTTAGTGCTACAGGGCAGAGGCTGAAGAGAGATCAGACACGTATAGAAGGTTGGTGTTTTTGTTTTAAAGGCATATACATTAGCCTATTTTCCACTAATGTTCATGTGACTCAATTTGCATACGATTCCGGAAAGTAAAAAAACCAGTCCAAAATCTGCAGAAACCATGTGACTCAAGGTGCCAGTCCGCTGCCAAATCCATGGGATAGAAACCCGAAGTCATTTGAATCCATTTCAGATTTCTCTGTCAGCTCACCCAATATTGTCTACTGTGACTGGCAGGGGCTCAGAGCTTTTTCCGCCTCACCTGCTACCTGATCCTTTTTTAACTGGAGATGCTGATTATTGCACACAATACTGCACACGAAGCACGTGGTTTATCCATGAGCTATGTCTCAGCTCCTTCTTCCTTCACCAGCACAGAAGTCAATATTGGACTATTGTCTCCCAGTTGAATCTGAGAGAATACCTAACAAGGAAAACCTTTTGCTACTGGTGTCAATCGTGTGTCGCCATGGTGGCTAGAAGTCTGAGAATGATTGGATAAAAATATGTTTGCCCGTTTCCCTTGTGACTGGAACAACTTTACACTTTTAAAATAAATGTTCTACAAATAAACCGGCAAAGGTGAAAACAAAAAAACAAAAAAGATGTTCTTTTTAAAAAGATAATGTATCATTTCTTGAATTTCTTGAACACGTGATGTCAGGGCACAGCCAATAAACCATCTCTGAACCGTTGAGGAATAGGAGACTGTTTGGCATGAAGCCAAGAAACATACTGTTTTGTTCACGCTTCGAACTCTTTTGAAGTTTCAAGAATTGAAAATGTTTTTTAAAATAATCAATTAAAAATTAATTTTAAAACCCCCAAGTTTCTTCCAGTCTATCAATTCTGTTGCTTCATGGCAACTTTTCCTCTTCTTTCTGGTGTCTTGTCTATCTGTTTGCATCTCTTGTTTCTCTCTCTCTTTCCCCTCTAGCGTCCTTTCAGCTCTTTCCCCTCAGCTTCTCTTCCTCCTCTAATTCTCACCAACTGACTTTTCTTCAGCCCGTTTCCCAACATTCTGTGCCTGTCCTTTCATTGGCCCAGCATTCTAAGAGCTCACAGGAGTAAGCATTATTACATGTGCATATACACAGTGTGTCACATGTTACATTACATGCACAGCGTGGGCATATGCATTAAACTCCCCTTTGCCTCCTCCCTCTTTCCCTCACTTCCTGAGCTGCCCAAAGCTCAACCTTCCAACTTTTCCGAAATTTCAAAATGTCCTGCGCGTCTACAGTGCTCAAGCTTCAGTTTAAAACAAAAATGAGCAAAATCGGTCTGGTAGATCTCTAGTAATAAGCCTTACACTAGCTTATTCTTATATAAGAAGTTAACAGACTCATTAAATCACGCCTATATGGTGGGATGTGCCGATAACAGGGATTTGCAGCTGGGGGACCTGAGAGATATTCAAGATGAGGGAATGGGGGTGGGCGGAATTGGTCCCCTGACTCAAAATGTGTGTGTGGAAACTCTTCTTTGGTTTTCTCAGAACAATGTGAGAAATCTCAGCATAGTTCTGGCTTTGCATGACAGGGTAATTTGGTGGATAAAGATGTAGAAAAGGAAAAGCAGGTAGCCTTTGCTGAAATATATGAATTCCCTAGGGATCAATGTTTCCTCGCAGCCCAAGCTAATGATATAAAAATTAACAGTCTAGATTTATTAAGGAAGGAGATTTCTGGTCTTAGGGCCAACGTACAAATCATAATGGCCCTAACTGAGACTGGGATTCTGACAGCAGTTCCTGCTCCATTACCACTCTGTCAAGAAACGACTAGGGGTTTTTCTTATTTGAGAAAGGTGCAAGTGGATACTTCTCTTGTTAACAGACAGGGTTCTAGGGGTATGTGACTGATCTTGTGCTGGACTGGAAAGAATAGGGCATGGAATGGCCAGATGTGGCAAAAGAAGAAACCTGGAATAATATTAGTGTAATTTCTCACCTCACTTTGACATCGTGGGGCATCTTTGCCGGTTCCAGGCACTCTATCCTCTCCATCTGGAATTGGGCCTGAAAAACCAAGGAAAAGTTACGGGTGCATGGAGAGCAAGTTGTAAGCAAGCACAACTGGTGACATTTGCACAACATAATTACTAATCTTGGGGTATGTCTGTTAAGGGAGCAATCCTATGTGGATTGATGGTTGCCTCCGAGCCTGGGGGCAACTGCTTATACATTGCAGGGTGGGAGGAGTGGTGAGGGGCAGATCTCCTCCTTGCTCTCCCCGCCCTGCTTTTGTGGCTGGACAGCCAATTTCAGCTGTCTAGCCGTGGTACCTCAGGGTGTGGGAAGCGACAGCCAGACAACACATAGGATGTGTCGTACCAGCATTTCCGCCCCCCCGCCCCGAAGAACGCCCCGTTTTCGCTGTTCTGCGCTGCTCTTACGAGTGTAGAGGTGATCTGCACTGCCTACAAGGCGGTGAGGGAGGGGGTTGGGGTTGGTTCTCCGGGAACCGACCTATCCTATGGCCAACTAGCGGCGACAGCATTGCACCCCAACACATTGCATTTTTTTGTTTATGCTGCTTCTACACTGCTTAATATCCTAAAATCTCTAAGCATTTCACAATAAATATTAAGATACAGTATAACATTAATGTAAAACAGCATAAGAATAATAAAAACAATAAATATTTAAGAGCATTGCAACAAGACAATCATAAAGCAGTGCAGCGTCACAATCCATTACAACTCAGTGAAAGCCTGGGTAAACAAATTGGTCTTCAAGAGGTGTTTGAAGCTTGCCGCAGTTTTTGCCTGGAAGGGTATTCCAGAGGGTGGGCACTGCTGCCGAGAACACCTGCTTGCAGCGGAGCCTCCGATGTCAGCGGGGTGGTGAATCTGCTCCAGTTTCAGTCAGAATCTTGGAGAGCTCCTTCAGAGTTCCGACGGAAACCCAGAGAGGATTCACCGCCCCACTGACATCACAGTTACCAGGGCCCACTGCCTGCTTGCGTGCTCTCACCTTGTGACGCTGCGTTGCTGGCAGAAAGACCAATAAGGCGTCCTTGGAAGATCTCAGGGGCTGCCTGAGGCTGCTAGGTATCCTGTTCCTGAGTTGTTTGTTTAGAGCTTTGTATACCAACAAAACCATGAACATAATGCAGCAGGTAACAGGCAGCCAGTGCAGTTCTTTTGACACAGGTGTAATATGCGTATATAGCTCACTGGATCAACCTTAGATTTCAATTTCCTGGCTCTGTGGAGTGATTGGACGGGCTGCCCTGTCCAATTCCTGTTTAAAGATAAAGAACCATAAGGACACAATTTACCCCAGGCCTCCATGCTGTTTCCCTCATAGCTGAACTATGATTTTTTTTTTAATGTTCCAAAGTCAACTTTTAAGTTTGAAAAATTGCCAAATGTTGCATTTGTGTGAAGTTCCTTTTCAGGCCTAATAAAAACTTGGGTGGACAAACCATCGAAAGCAGACAGGAAAAAAAAAAGGTGGCTTCCACCTAAAAGGCACACTTGGTTACATTTTTATATATACTTCAAGCTGTCAGATCAGGTAGAAATAAAGCACAGCTTGAGGAAGCGAAAGGTTCACAGCTTGGAGATCTGGGGTAGTATTCAATGGCACTCCTACACAGAGTAGACCCACTGAAGTGAGTGGGCCTAATTTAAGTAGGACTACCATTGGATACTGCCCCTGGGGTCTAGCTTTGCCAAAGCGCTGAAGGGCTGCCCCTGTCCTCCCATTCCCTTCCGCAGCCTGCGGAGAAGATGCTCTTGCCAGCCTCCCAGCCTCCAGGGGATAACTCACAGGAAAGGCTTGCATACCAGGATGAGACGAAAGCTTTGCCACTCTTTGACTTTACGACCTTGGACGGCCAAGATCTTCCTGGCTCTCGCAGCTGCCCATTTAAGCACAGCAAGACAGAAAGAAATTTACTACGAAGTCAGTCCTAGAGAATCCAGAATGCAAGCCAAACTGGGCTTACAGAGGATAGATTCATCACTGGCATTTCGCCATGACATCTAAGTAGAAGCTCCACACAGTGGAGGCTGGTGGCTCCGGTTTCAGTGGGGCTGTGAGTCCACTCTGGGTTTCAGTCAGAAACAGCAAGAAATCTAAAGGAGCTATCCAAGGTGCTGAAACTATTTTAGGGAATAAGGTTCAGCACCTTGAATAATCCCTTTAGAGTTCTGGCTGGTTCTATCTGAGACCCAGATCAGACTCACAGCCCCACCAAAATCAGAGTCACCAGCTTCCACATACAGTGTCAGGATATCTGAGGGCTTCTCCACACCAGGACTTTTATCCTGCAACTTACCAGGGCTTCTGCTTCCAGATTCTTTGTGGGTTTAAGCTCGGCTCTTTACATGGGCTGACATGGGCTTTTCCCCCCTGGGACTTCCTTTTTCTGCAAGTTCTACATGTTTCATTATACAGCCACTAGATCATAGAATCATAGAATAGTAGGGTTGGAAAGAGCCTTTAAGGCCATTGAGTCCAACCCTCACTGTGGTATAATGGAACTGAGGAATTACACATGGCCATTAAAGTGGATTAACATTTATTACTGCATTATCCCCAATCTTTTAAAAACTGGGATAAAGATCAGAAAGCACGGGAGACACCCTGGAGGTTGATGACATTGTGTAAAGGACCCGCAAACCTCCGTGTATCACGAGTGCACAATAAAAGCCTTGTGTAGAAATGCCCTGAATATCAGGTGCTAAGGACAAACAACAAGGAAAAGCCACCACCTTTAAGTGCTGCTTGTGAACAGCCCAGAGGCACCAAGTCAGGTGCTCTAGGAAACAGAATGTTGGGTTTAGTGCAGGGGTGTTGAACCTCTGTCAGTCAGCCCAAGGGCTGCATTCAATTTCAGAGATGCTTTCAGGGCTGCATCCAAATGGTGGGCACTGGGGGGGGGGGAGGAGCAGGGTCAAAGGCAAAAGCGGTGGGGCAAAATACAAGCAGATTTTGGCCTAGAGTTCTTACTGCCAGTAACTAAGCCTTAGAAAAGTCACTTCAACCTTTTAGAATGGAGGAAAAACTGCACAAAAACTGAGAAAACCATCATTAGAGAGATGTGGGTCTGATCCAGCAAGGCAATTCTTACTGGATCCTGTTGGCTGCCTTCCTGAGATGCTGGCCCCTTCTATTGCCTCCACCAACCACAGCAAGAACAGCAACCCCCACCCAACCCCTTCTGCCTGCACTGTGTTTTATCCCCAGGTGCGGAACCTTGAAGATTACCACCCATTAGGCATATAGAAGGGGAAGAAATGGAAGCAGTGACAGATTTTACTTTCTTGGGCTCCAAGATCACCGCAGACGGTGGCTGTAGCCATGAAATTACAAGACGCTTGCTCCTTGGGAGGAAAGCGATGGCCAACCTAGACAGCATAGTAAGAAGCAGAGACATCACCTTGCCGACAAAGATTCGTATAATCAAAGCTATGGTTTTCCCAGTAGTAATGTATGGCTGTGAGAGCGGGACTATAAGGAAGGCTGAGCGCCGAAGAATTGATGCTTTCAAACTGTAGTGCTGGAGAAGGCTCTTACGAGTCCCCTGGACTGCAAGGAGGTCCAATCAGTCCATCCTAAAGGAAATCAACCCTGACTGCTCATTGGAAGGACAGATACTGAAGCTGAAGCTCCAATATTTTGGCCACCTAATGCGAAGAGAAAAGTCACTGGAAAAGACCCTGATGCTGGGAAAGACTGAAGGCAGAAGGAGAAGGGGACGGCAGAGGATGAGATGGCTAGATAGCATCACGGATGCAATGAATATGAACTTGAGCACGCTCCGGGAGAGAGCGCAGGACAGGAAGGCCTGGCATGCTATGGTCCATGGGGTCATGAAGAGTCGGACACGACTGAACGACTGAACAACAAGGTTTAGTGCTGTGGACCCAAGTTTGGTTAAGGCCCAAAGCAGCCCAAATGCATAGGTCCTTCTCTGACTCTCTGATCCAAGGGTTCGAACAGCCTTCCCCAGTACACAGACCCACAGGCAAGCAGGCAGGTAAACCCCTTGCAGTCTTCCCTATCCATGCCATGGGTTTTGAAGCTCAGGATTGCCTTCAATCGCAAGAGTTGACAATATTGCATTTGAGATTTCCTTTTGAACCAGCAAAACACACATATATTTAGTCAATCACAAGGACCAGTGGGACACATCTTCAGGGAACAGGACCAGCTTCGTAGCCCATTGGTACCAGGCAGATGGCCCAGCTTAGTTGGTTGAGGGCCAGTCTCTTCTTGCACAGCCACTCCCATAATGATACGCCCAGTTTTACTGCTCAGTGGTGATCAGAGACAGAAATGAATGCCACTGGAGAACAAATGAAAAGACCTTCTGACCTCCAGCCAGAGTTGCCATCCAGCCAGAGTTTTACTAGCCCAACCAGAATTGTATCTTTTTAGCCAGTTCCCAGAAATGCTTCTGTCTGAGCTGTCCTTGAGGTAATTACTTACTTACTGAATTTCTGTACTCTCCAGTAGGCAAAGCTCTCTGGGCAGTTCACAAAATAAAGGTAAAACCATAAACTACACAAATATAAGGAACACACTGTAAAATCTAAAACCAATTAAAATGGCCAAAGAATAAAAGCAAAGTAAAACCAACAGCCAAAGACAACAGGAGTGCAAGGATCTAAAAAGCATGAACATTTTTAAAACGGAAAGACTAAAAAGCCTGAGAGGATAAAAAGGTCTTCACCTGGTGCTGAAAGGACCACAACGTAGGTGCCAGGTGAGCCTCTCTGGGTAGGGCACTGCGAGACCAGGGCACCACCACTGAAAAGGTCCTCTCTCTAGTAGCCTCCCATCTCACCACATTCAGCAGGAGCCCCCAGTGAATTTAGCAAGGGCACGTGTTACCCTGTATGTGTATGTGGTCTTAACGTGCCCCTCTGCACTAAGGCATTACATAGATTGGGGGATGATGGTGGTTGCATTTATTGTGTCATGCAGCCGTGCGCTCTGTGAAAGCTTCTTGAAACTTCCAGTTTAGATTACTGCAATACACTCTATGTGAAGCTGCCCTTGAAGACGGCTCAGAAGCTACAGCTACAATGCAGCAGCCAGATTGATTATGGGGATCAGAAGATCTGAACATATAACACCAAGTCTGGCCTGCTTGCACCGGCTGCTTGTATGTTTCCGAGCCCAATTCAAGGTGCTGGTTTTGCCCTACACAGCTTGGGACCAAAATACTTGACGGAGTGCCTCTCCCAGTATGAACTACAATCATTATCTGGGGCTCTCCTCCAGGTGCCTCCTCTGAGGGAGGTTTGGGGGATGGTAACAAGCAAGAGGACTTTCTTGGTGGTGGTGGAACTCCCTCCCCACTGAGGTCCACCTGATGCCAACACTGTCATCCTTTTGCACTCGGTTAAGACTTTCCTCTACTCCCAGGCATTTGAAGCATATGATAAGGTTTTAGCTGGTCCTGGATTTTTTACTGTTGAATCTTTTAAATTGTTTTGTAAATGGTTTTTATATTATGTCTTATATTGTATTAAGGTTTTAATCTTTTGTAAACCACCCAGAGAGCTTTGGCTATTGGGCAGTATAGAAATGTTCATTATCTCCTCCCCCTCCCCTTCCATGTATTTAGCTAATCCCCCTTTAAATGGGGGATGAGGGTCAAGCCACACTTTACTCTGAAGACACAGCAAGCCACTATGTCTTGCTTTCTTACTCTAAAGCAAGTGCAGGAACCCCAGTCCAGATTGGGAATCTAATGTGGGGGCAGGGGGGGGGGCTTTCACTCTTTGCCCCCCCTCCTGCTGTGGTCTCCCGATGCAGACGAGGGGCCCCATGCCTGTAATTTTCACTGCCAAAAAGTGATCTGTTTGTTCTAATTATGAGTTGTGTGAACCTCTTCATAAATGATCTGGAATTAGGAGTGAGCAGTGAAGTGGCCAAGTTTGCTGATGACACCAAATTATTTAGGGCGGTTAAAACAAAAGGGATTGTGAAGAGCTCCAAAAGGATCTCTCCAAACTGGGAGAATGGGCATCCAAATGGCAAATGTGGTTCAATGTAAGCAAGTGTAAAGCGATGCACGTTGAGGCAGAAAATCCCAACTTCAAATATAGCTTGATGGGACCTGAGCTAGTAGTGACCAACCAGGAAAGAGATCTTGGGGTTGTGGTGGACAGCTCAATGAAAATGTGGACCCAGTGTGAGGCCGCTGTGAAAAAGGCAAACTCCATGTTAGGCATAATTACAAAAGGAATTGAGAATAAAACCGCCAATATCATGCTGCCCTTATACAAATCTATGGTGCGGCCACACTTGGAATACTGTGTACAGTTCTGTTCACCACACCTAAAAAAAATATTGTAGAGCTAGAAAAAGTGCAGAGGAGGGCAACTAAAATGATCAAGGGGCTGGGGCAACTCCCCTATGAGAGAAGGTTACAACAGCTGGGATTGTTTAGCTTGGAAAAAAGGAGGGTAGGGGAGACATGATAGAGGTCTACAAAATTATGTATGGTGTGGAGAATGTGGATAGGGAGACATTTTTCTCCCTCTCTCAAAATACTGGAACAACAGAGTCATCCCATGAAGCTGATTTGTGGGAGATTCAGGACAGATAAAAGACTTCTTCACACAGCACGTAGTTAAACTATGGAACTCGCTACCACACGATGTAGTGACAGCCACCAATTTGGATGGCTTTAAAAGGGGGTTCAACAAATTCATGGAGGAAAAGGCTATCAATGGTTACTAGCCTTGATGGCTACGTGCTACCTCCAGCACCAGAGGCAGTGAGCCTATGTACATCAATTGCTGGGGGACATGGGTGGGAGGGTACTGTTACACTCATGTTCTGCTTGTAGGTTCCTGGTTGCCAGCTGGTTGGCCACTGTGTGAACAGAATGCTGGACTAGATGGACCTTTGGTCTGATCCAGCATGGCTCTTCTTATGTTCTAATGTTCTTATGAAGAAATGCTTCCTTTTACCTGTCCTGAATCTACTGCCAATCCGTTTCATTGGAAGACCCCATTGTGCTCTAGTATTATTAGTAGGGGTGGACACACTTCTGTCAGTTTTGCTTTCTCCCACATTTTTTTTTAAATCTCAGTTTCTTTCCATCCTGTTTATGAAGAGATCTGATATGTTCTTATCAAAAAGTGAACCAAAGGAAATTCTCACCCACCAGCACGGGCCAAATTCAGCAGGTACAGCTACTCCCAGCATGGGAAGGACTATGTTACACCTGCCTGCAATGTAACTGTTAGCAGGAGGAGTCTTTATCTCCCCACTCCCCAAAAATGAGGTGGTAACCCAAATTCTGCCCCACAAATAGGATTGAAAACACAGGGATTCAAACATAGTGTTCAACGAGCTAAGCTCTCAAAGCCCTTGGCCAGATGGACAGATCTGTCAGTTTCTCCCACATTCAAATTTAAGGTCTTTCTATCACATTTATAAAGAAATTTGTGAATTTTGGTGAGTTGTTGGCAAAAAAAAGTCTCACACAACTTTCTCACCAATCCCTAGTTATTGGAGAGGGAGAACTTTTCTCTATCCGCTTTCTCTACAGCATAGATTGTTTTATAAGCCTTTCTCATGTCTCTCCTCCCCTTAGGGCACAATCCTATGCATGTTTAGCCAGAAAAAAGCCCTACAACTCCCAGCATGGCTGGCTGGGGATTGCTGACAGATGTAGAACTTTTTTTCTATCTAAGGATTGTGTCCTTAGTCACAATTTTCCTTCTAAATTCAAAAGGCCCATGGGCTTTTATCTTTAGACCAATGATGTAGGGTGGCCATGTGTCCTCTTTTATGAAGGACAGTCCTCTATTTGAAGGGTTGCCAGTAGAGATGTAAAATTTCCAGATGTTTTGAGGCTGGCGGGGCATTTTTTCCTATTTCTCCCCCCCCCCAATTGGAAATTTTGGAAAAATTGAAAAATAAGCAATACTTATTTTTTTAGCACTCTTTACAGAGCTAAAATCACTTTGTTGATTTAAGATCGCTTTCCCCAATCTGATGCCCTCCAGATATTTTGGACTTCAGCTCCCATCAGCCTCAGGCAGCATGGCCAATGGTCAGGAATGTTGGGCACCCAACATTCTCTGTTGGACTCTGTCATGTCCAAAACATGCAGAGGATGCCAGGTTGGGGAAGGCTGCTTTAGGAATATAAAGCAGCCTTTCTGTTCCTAGTTATTTGATGTATGACTTAGTTGCTCATAAAATTATCATTATGTTTTAAAACTTTTAAAAGTAAACTCAGTAAATTTGTAATTATTGTCTGAATAGATTAGAACTACATTAAATGACTGCTAGAGCATCAGAAACACAGGACTCTGTAGAACAAAACCTGAGCTGTCAAGTATGCACACTTACTGTCAAGAATGCACAATGGTGACTCTACTCACATGTTGGGAAAGTGAGCATAAATGTCTATCTGTAAAATATACTTTAGATCAATACTTTTAATCAGGAATGAAATAACTAACTATGCTGGGAATCTTACAGAGAGGATCAAAAACATATTTTTCCCCATGGCTTCATTATTTCCAGACCTTTTACATCTCTAGTCTTTCTATAAAAGTGTTCATATTACATAGGTTTTAGAAATCATTTTGGAGGGATTACAGGCTGGGTAACAATATATAAATGCCTTGTCTTAAATTCTAAAAGAAAATATTTCATAATCCAAAAAACTGTTCAATTTTTCCGGGGGGGGGGGTGGGGGGGACGACACCAAAAATGTTCCTTGGAAAAAACAAAAACAAAAAACCTTTCCTCAAATTTTTCTGGTTTTTTTCCGGGCCTTCACATCTCTAGTTGCCAGAGAACCATCCTCTATTTGAAGGCATCTTCTATTTGAAGGGTGTCCTCTCCAATTCCGGTTCAAAGATAAAGAACCATCAGGACAGCTGCCCATCATGAGTTGGCAGGACCTGGACGGCAGACCGAACAGGCAGGCACGCAAGTCACCTGGTCACAGTCTTCCACACTACAGTGAGAAATGCTCTTTTTTCTATTTAAATTATAATAACAATTTCTAAATTTTTCTAAATTTGAATTTCTCCTTATACATTAGCATGTGCAGATTTTATGCAGATCGCTGGCATCTTTTGTCCTCTTTTTTGGTGATACTTTCTTTCTTTTTTGGCAATTTGTAAGTGGCTGCCCTGCCCTAACATCACCATGGGCAACATCTTGGAGATGGGGAGAATGACGATACCTGACCCCTGTCAAGCATTAAATGGGGCATGGCCAGTTCACTTTAGAGATGGCACAAAGTACCTTTCATTCTCAATGAATGCTGTACGCCCCAATTTCCCTTAGCCGCTCCACCAGTATTAGAAAACTATGTCATAGAATTGTAGGATTGGAAGGGGCCTACAAGACCATTGAGTCCAACCCGCTGTTCAATGCAGGAAGCCTGATTCCCAGGCAGTCTCCCATCCAAGTGTGAACCAGGGCTGACCCTGCTTAGCTTCTGAGATCAGACGAGATCAGGCGCATCCAGCCCTTTGCTCGATGTCACTCCTATCCTAGATAAAGGCTTTGAGGAAAGCTTGCGGTGCAGCATTTGAGAGTGGCAAGTGCTAAGGGTCTCTGAGGAGAGTGCAAAAGCTGGTTTGAAACTCAACATTAAAAAAACTAAGATCATGGCATCTGGCCCCATCACTTCCTGGCATATAGAAGGGGAAGAAATGGAAGCAGTGACAGATTTTACTGTCTTGGGCTCCAAGATCACCACAGACGGTGACTGTAGCCATGAAATTAAAAGACGCTTGCTCCTTGGGAGGAAAGCTATGGCAAACCTAGACAGCATAGTAAGAAACAGAGACATCACCTTGCCGACAAAGGTCTGTCTAATCAAAGCTATGGTTTTCCCAGTAGTAATGTATGGCTGTGAGAGCTGGCCTATAAGGAAGGCTGAGCGCCGAAGAATTGATGCTTTCGAACTATGGTGCTGGAGAAGACTCTTACGAGTCCCCTGGACTGCAAGGAGGTCAAATCAGTCCATCCTAAAGGAAATCAACCCTGAGTGCTCATTGGAAGGACAGATACTGAAGCTGAAGCTCCAATATTTTGGCCACCTAATGCGAAGAGAAAACTCTCTGGAAAAGACCCTGATGCTGGGAAAGACCGAAGGCAAAAGGAGAAGGGGACGGCAGAGGATGAGATGGCTAGATAGCATCACGGATGCAATGAATATGAACTTGAGCACGCTCCGGGAGAGAGCGGAGGACAGGAAGGCCTGGCGTGCTATGGTCCATGGGGTCACGAAGAGTCGGACACGACTGAACAACAACAAAATTACGAATGATGAGGTCCTACAATATACGACCCACTTTCCCCAGTGGCAAAAAGATCCAAGGAACAACATTATAGGGTTTGGTTTCCTTTTGATGAAAGACAGCGCTGGAGATTAAGAGTGCCTTTGCAATATTTGTTTTATTTACAGATACAGAAGCAAATAGACTCATGTTAGGCAGCAAAACAGCTGATCCTGCATCAGATTCCCAGGGGGCCACTAACTCCAAGGCTAACCGCCGCTCCCCCCTCACCTTGCTCATTCTAGCCAACTCCATCTAAAGCTTGTCACTCTCTTGACTTCCTCTTGTGAAATTCAAACGACTACCAAACTGGCTCCAAGTTATTTCACTGCCCCCTCGTTCTGTCACTTTCCAAAGGCTGTACGGAGATTCCAGGCTAACAAGAAACATTGCAGTGCTTCTGTTAAAGTCTTTGGCCACTCGCTGTTTGCCCAGCCACAGTAAACAAGGCAGCACAAACGCATAAACCGACCAAAAAACAAAGAACCCCCCGCCCCAATCACAAACAGATGGCTTGAGCGCTGATACTTAGGGCTTCATCTGAACTGGAGAAGGTTTACAAGAGCATCACAGACGATTCCCGCTCCCCACAAGGCAACAGAGTTCATTCACCTCTGGCAAACATCCCCCCAGTTCAAACTGCACTCTGGACATAGGCAGAGTCTGAGAGGAGGATGGTCCTTCATAGTAGCCAGTGGACCCCTTTTAATCTGGTGAGGGACCTTTATACACACAGAAAAGCAGGAGGGAATAAAGGGAGCCAATGCCAGCAGCTGGTTCTTGAGGGCCTTTGGGTAAGACGTCATCAGTGGGACCCCCTCCCTCAGTAGGGATGGGCAAACCTCCTGACTTCTGGTCCAGGGAGGGGTCTGCCGTGGGGAAAACCGGGCCACTTGGGGCCCTGCGGATTTCCCCAGAGCCCTGGTGCATCCTCCAGATTTTGCGTGGTGGCTCTCTTGCTTTACGTAAGGTGAGATAAGCTAACGACGGCTGCCATGGGAAAATTACGGCCATCATTGGCACTTAAAGTGCTTTACATAAAGCAAGTGCCTTACAGTTGCAAATGATGTAAAACACACCAAAGCCGCAATTTCCCCACGATACGCTAATGGCAACTGCCATTAGCCCATCTCGCCTCTTATAAAGCTGGAGAGCCGCAATGCGCGGAATCCGGCGTGCGGGCGGGCGGGCGGCTGTTCTGCTGTGGACTCCGCAGGTTGTATTCTTGGGAATCTGGCCTCACTGGAGTCCGCAGCGGATTTCTCCAGCATCCCTGTCTGTCAGTGAGTCTAACTGCTCCACAACTTTGTCACGGGCTGCTCTTGCTCCTTGTCCCCTTTCTCATCATCGCTTGCTTGGCAGGCAGAGAAGCAGCGCGCACGCTGGCAGCAGCATCTACTGCTCCTCTTTCTCTGGACCAAAGCAAGAGGCAGGTGAAGAAGCAGGTTGCCATGGGGAAGAGGAGGAGCAGCTCCAGGGGGCTCTCGTCAGAGGGCCTCTGCTGGGGTCTGGGCCCTCGGCAGATGCCCAACCATTCCTATCCTTGACTTCTGCCACCACTGTGAAAGGAAGTGAGGACCTAGAGTGGACTTGATCCGTACCGGTGGTGGTGGTGGTGGTGGTGGACTGTGAAAGAGGCTTGGCAGGGAGGGGGAGGAAGGAAGGAGTGTATTTAATCAAGACTTAGCTCCCCCATAGTGGGAGGGGACTGGTTTATATTTGCTCAGTGGTAGATTGGCCACCCCTACTCCATGCACAGTGCAATGCAGGCCACCACAGACTTCCACCTCCGCTCCGAAGGCTGGCAAATCTGCTAGAAATCTTGCCTGCTTGGACTGGAAAACCAGTTTCCCCCATGACCTTGCAGAGTAGGGATGTACGAAGGTTCCGCCACGGATCTCAGGGAGGCCGAATGCCAGCGCATTCGGCCCCCCGAAATCAGTGGCGGAACGGCCCGCTACCCCCCCGGGACGGGACTTACCTGGGGCGGATCTTCCTGGCAGCGGCGGCTCCGGCAGTGGCTCCGGCGGCTCCAGCAGCCAGTCTTCCGACTGGCTGCTGCCGCCACCATTTCCAAGTTAAAAAACAAAACAAAAAACAAAAAAACGTGATAGGCTACGTAAAGATTTACGTAGCCTATCACGGCTAAATTTTAAAAAAAACACCGTGATAGGCTACGTAAATGTTTACGTAGCCTATCACGGCTGATTAAAAAACAACAACAACAACAACGCGCGTATGCAAATGGTGGCGCCCAAGGGCGCCACCATTTGCGTTCCTTATTTTGGCATGTCTTAGTCTACGTAAACATTTACGTAGACTAAGATGGCGAAAATAAGGGGAATGCAAATAGCGTAGATGCTATGCTATTTGCATTCCCCTTATTTTCGCCGTCTTAGTCTACGTGCCAAAATAAGGAACGCAAATGGTGGCGCCCATGGGCGCCGCCATCTGCATACGCGCGTTGTTGTTTTTTTAATCAGCTGTGATAGGCTACGTAAACATTTATGTAGCCTATCATGGCTGACTGCAGGGACACAAACGGTGGCGGCTATGGCCGCCACCATTTGCGTCCGTGCTAGCCAGCGGCCGGATGTCTGGCTGCTGGCGGAGCCGGCCGGCAGCTCCGCAGAATCGCTGCAGAGCACAGCCAGCCGGCCAGGATTCCGGGGGGGGGGGAGGAACGGAGCGCCTCCCCCCCGGCGAGGATTCCGGGGGGTGGGACGGAACGCCTCCCCCTGCACCATCAGCATAATCCCAGAAAGGTAAGTGATTTTCGTACATCCCTATTGCAGAGCTGAGAATTGGCTGAAGTCACCCTGTAGGGAGCTGACTGCTTCCTTTTCATGCACAGGGCCTTGCAGGGTGGGGTTGAGATACCAAATGGGAGATGTTAACTCTCCCAGCACAAGCCCCCATCCACAGACAACTGGGCCTCCCTTGAAGACAGTAGTGGTCTAGGAGGTTAGTATGGGCGGAGATTTGCAGTAGAACAGCAAAGGTTTCTGATTCCCATTTAAACAGTAGCAAATAAAATTGCAAGTGAAAAATAAATTCTCCTGCCATGTCTGGCCTTGTGCTAGTCACTTATCTTACAGCCTCAGGGAAACATAGGTGTTAATTACTGCCCAGTTTTAGAGTTTTGTGTTAGAATCCTTGATCTGTAGTAAGTCAGATGTAGACTTGAACATATCTGCAGGTCACCCTGCTGCATGGCTCACAGTGTGGAGTGTAATGGGCTCCACCCCACCCACCCATTTTGTATCGGTCTCTCCCTCTGTCCCATCCCTACCCACCACACCCCGCCACCTGCTGCTACTATTTTGCACCTGTGTCCAGTTGGAGCACCTCTTGGTTGGAATAAAAAAGCAAAGTAGATCTCCCAGGCCCAAAGTGTGTCTCACACCTGCACTAGAGTCAGGATGCATCCCCGTGCACCTTATTCGGCAGATGACTGAGAATGACAACTCTATGAATCCACACTGGGCTGGCACATTTTGTTTTTAAGCATCTTCAAAAGCAAAAGAGGGGCAGCGATTTACCTGGGATAGATATCAGAAAGTGGGACACTGGGAAATAGGAACAATTGGAGTATAGCATGCATGATGGACTTAAATTGGCTGAAGTCACTCCTCCAAGGGAATGCTGGGAGCTGTAGTTCTGGGAAGGGGCAGCCTGAGGATCTTGGATAGCATATTCTCAGCACCCTCTCACCTCCACCCCCCCAAAACAAATTACACTTCCCAGGATCCTTTGCAGGGAACCCAGTGAAGTTAAACTGGTATCAAGCAGATATAGGGCTTCTTCACACGGAGCTTTTATCCTGCTATTGAGACTGGCTACTCATGGAAGTTTGGGGGTTCTTTAGATGTCGTCATCAACCTCCAGGGTGTCTCCCGCACTAAATGACCTTTTTTCCATTTTTAAAAAGATCGGAGACAATGAGCTATCAAATTATTGCTCCTGAGTTCTCCGTGAAAAGAGGAAAAGCTGCAATCAGAGGAGCTAGGCCATAACGCCATCTACCGGCTGTATGATGAAACATATGGAAGACTCAGATAAGGGGGAAAAGGGGAGGGGGAAGGAAGCGCGTGTAAAGGGAATCCGTCATGATCCTGCATTTAAAGTGGAAGCAGAAAGACCTATTTTAAATGCGGAGATGCTCGTAAAGTCATCATGCATAGATACGCCCACAAAGTTTTATTGATCCAACCATCCTTCTATGCAGGGACAAGTAAGAAGAACCTCATCATCTCCAACTACTTTTTCCCCTTGAAGGGAAGCCTGGAAGAGATGTGAGTTAGAACCCAAGTTGCTACTGAATGGCTGTGAAGCCATGAGTTTGGGTAGGCAATTTTAAGTGGATAAAGATGGAGTGATGAAACTTTCCTCCATCTCTCTCTCTCTCCCCCCCCCCTTTCTCTCTTACACACACACACACACTTTCCCCCCAGCCAGGTTTCCTTCCTGCACAGCCAACAATATGTCGGGGGGGGGGGGGGAGAGAACATGGCCTAGGGCAGGGATGTTGGGCCTCTTTTAGTGAAGGGCCGGATTCCATTTCAGAAACGTTCTTGGGGTCTGCGTTCCAGTGTTGGGTGTGGCTGAACGCAAAAGGGGGCAGGGGAAAAATACCAGCCTATTTTAGTTTAAAGTTCTGACCGCCAGTGGCTGAACCTCAGTGGGAGGCATTAGAGCCTTTTAGAATGGGGGGAGGGGAACCTATAAAAGCCAGGAAATCGCTGCCCCAAAACAGTGCTCAGGGGGGACGTGGTGAGGCCAGGGGAAGGGGCCACCTGATGAACCTCAGAGGACTGGCTTGGTATCCCAGGAGGGCTGGATTTGGCCCCCAGGTCTGAGGCTCTGCACCCCTGGCCTACAGGAAAGGGATGCAGGCGAGGGGCAGCAACTACAGCTTCTCCACTTGAAATTGGCCCACCCACCCTGCTGCCACGGCTTCTCTCCATTTCGGTGGCAACTGATGTTCAAAGGTACGGGTCACCTGCTGTCGCAGGAGCTCCACCCTTCCTGGGCAATGCATCACTGGGGGCACAGACAGAGGAAAAAGGGTGAGCAGGGGGCAGAAGATGTCCCACAATGAGAAGCCATCCTCAGGCGTACGTTTGCGTGGACAGTGTTCAGCTTCCAGAGTTCTAGGCCTTCTTGGAGGGGCCGTGGCTCAGTGGCAGAGCCCGTCCTTTGCAGGCAAATGGTGATGGTCCCAAGCAGGATCAGTCCCTGGGAAAGACAGCTGCTTCAGAGCCCAGAGAGCTGCCGCCAGTCAGTGTAGACCAGGACTGAGCAGACTTCAGGCTTGCAGGATCTATTTCTTTTTTTCACTACGGTACTGCTTAGAGTGGCCATGTGTCCTCATTTACAGAGGACAGTCCTCCATCTGAATGCTCCAGAAGGACTGTCCTATTTCGAAGGCGTCCCCTGTTTGAAGGACTGCCCTGTCCAATTCTGGTGTGAAGACAAAGAAACATCAGAAGGAAGAACCGGGCCTTGAAGTTGCCCATCCACAGCACCTGGGCAGCAGACGGAACGAGCTGGCACACACAGGTCACCTGGTCGCTATGGCGAGGTGTACTGTATTTCTATTTCAATTATAGTAATAAGTTCTAAATCTGCACTCCTAAATCTGCCTCCTCCCCCGGTGAGTCTACCTTCTCAACACCACTGTCACCAGCGGTTATTGGTCCTCATCCTCTTTCTCATCCCGGCTGCCCCTTGCTTGTTTGACGGACAGAGAGCCGGTGAGCAAGTCGGCCGCGGCATCTGCTGCTCCTCCTTCTCACCCCCACCACCGTTGACTGGGCCAGAGTGGGAGGCAGGGGAACAAACAGGCTGCAGTGGTGAAGAGGAGGAGCACATCCAGTGGGCTCCTGTCCCTGCTGGGGTGTGGAACCCTGGCAGGAGCCTGACCATACCTACCCTTGATGCTGGTCCTGATTACAATAAGCCCTGGCCTGGACCTCTGCCTTCTGCTCCTCCAGCTCTGCTCCCCCCAGAAGACCCCACCCGTTCACCCTTGCTGCCCGATATGCCTTGAACTGCCTACCACAGCATTCCCCAAACCTGGTGCCCTCCAAATATGTTGGACTTTATCTCCTATCAGCCCCTGCTAGCATGGCCAACGGCCCGGAGTGCTGGGAGTTGTCAACCAAAATACCTGGAGGTTAGCAGGTTGGCGAAGGCTGGCCTACCAGAACACCCGCATGGCCCCACCTCTCTCTCTTCATTCACATCCTAGCTCAAAATCCACCTTTTCCATAAAACCTTGGACATAACACCCTAGCCGCCACAGCATTACATGCAACTAAACCTTAGTACATGCAATGAAATAAATGCATCTTCTTCCACCATTTATCCCTGCCCTCCACTCCCTCCCCTTCCTCTGTGTCTCCCCTGTGCTGAATTATAGATTGTAAGGTTGTTGGGGCAGGGACCTGTCTTATGGTGCTTTGTAAAGAACTGTGCACATATAGCACTAGCCAATGGTGAGGAATGGAGGTGTTTGCAGTCCAGCAATATCTGGAGGACCAGAAGTTGCCCACCCCTGCACTATATAAATGATTAGATAGATAGAGCCCTGCACTTTTAACCATTTGGAGGAACTAGGGAGTGCTTAACAATACATTTAGCTGCCAGTCATCAAGTAGACAGTAATCAACTGTAGGAAAATCAAATGATATACACTGACAGATCCATACTCTACACTGACCAATTTCTAGGTCTGTTCTTTTGAAATAGTCCCTTGGCAAAGCATGAAAATGCTGTGCAGAGTTGGGGGGGGGGGCGTGGACCCAGACAGCCTACTGTCAGTGGGAGGATTCTGAGGAAGGACATGTTGTTGATCCTGCCCAGCTCAGGATTCAGCACAAGAATGTTGGAACTGGGGTTCGGTAGCGTGTGGAACAGTAGGGAGTTCAGCCAAGCCAAGGCATTGATGAAGTTTCTTGGGGAACCTGCCAAAGGCAGATTGGATGAAGAGAAACACACACACACACACACACACACACTCGTGGCCTTTTGCTGCTCGGCATTTGCTATAAAAGGAAGTCTCTCACTTTTTAATCCCATCTCTTCCAGCTCTGACCCAAGGTTTCTGCAGCCACTCGCTCAAGAAAGATGTTCCAAGTTTCACTTCTCATTGCCATCGCTTGGCCCGGTTCCCACTTCTGCCCCACTCCTTTCTGCCAGCTCCATCGATCCCATTATAAAGTGACTGCATTAGCCACTTTATCAGATGAACACATTAAAAAAAAGAGAGGAGGAACAGAGTGGCTTCAAGAAAAGAAGTCTGGAACTTCCTCAAATCCACACCCTGCTTTAAATCAACAAGGTTTGTGGCTTAGGAAGCAAAAACTCTATCCTGTGTTCTCTCTCTCTGACACCACACACACACACACACACACACATCAACATTAATTTCAGTTGGAACAACTAGTTCAGCAAAAGTGATCATTTTGCTCTCAGGGTCAAAGTGGCAAAACTGCGACACTAAAATTCAGTCAAGCAACAGACCTCCATCATTTCCCTCCTCTCTTCAGAGCATCCATGTTTTGCCCCTGAGTGCCAAACCAGGCCGGGGGGGGGGGGGGGCGTTAAATTCTCTAAGAACCAGCATGAAATGTTTAGGAGCCCAAAGCAAAGTGATGTCACACAGGTTTATTTCCAAGCCTAGTACTAGATTTACACTTTTGGATTAGGTGACAGAGAATCTCTCAATAAATACTAAGCACTACACAGATCTTTGAAAAAAAAAACCCACCGTAATTAAAACAACACAGTGATGCAGTAACTGTAGCCTTGCAATATTTGTATTTTTAAAATATAATATTCCTTTTACTGTATTTCTGCTGCAAAGTGCGTTTGCTGTTGGGCACACTCACAGGGCCGCCTCCTCTCCAGAGTTCAGGCCTGGGGCTCCCAAAAGGAAGTTATCTCAATCCTGCCAAAGACTGGGAGATTCCACACTTTGGATGCCAGGGCAACGCTGTATTTTTCTAGGTTAACAGGGGTCATTCCTTCCAGCCCATCTGCATGGGAGCAGGGAGAATGGCACTGCCCTCGAATTCAGGCATGCGTCCTATGGGTTTTGCTTTCCAAATCCAAATTGGATCCAGGACAAGAAGTCCCCTAAAGTTACAGATCTGAATATGACCGGACACTTGATCTGTGCTTTACCAGGTGACACTTTTGCTCCGTAAAACTCTATAGTGTACCTCAGTGCCAAGAAAGAGAGAGAGGTAACCTTTACAGGTTCCAATAATAATAATAATAATCCCACACACAACACTCCCTTTTTCTCAGTCTTCTGCCAAACTCTCCACTGACCCGAAGGCTTGCCTTAGAGAGGGGTCTCTGTTCTGGACCACCCAGAAGGAAGGCAACTGCAGCTCCCTGTAGATGCCCAATTTTTGTTCTAGGAAACAGATTTCCCCTGCCTCCTCAGGAGACAACGCCCCCCCCCACACACACACCCTTGCAAAGCAGGCAAATCATGCACATTCCAAAATGTGGAGGGGGGCTGCACTGCATCCTATTCTCCATTTTCATGTTAACCACAAGAAAAAAAAGAAGTGTCCCTATGATGTCCAAGCTTCGCAACACCAGCTCAGTACTGGTGAAGGTTAAACACGCCCAAATCTTCTGCAGTGCCCAGCAATTCCCTATCCCTTTCCCTCTTCCTTTTCCCCACGGCATCACTTACAGTCCTGGCGGTGATGTCCCGTCCTCTCCGGAGTGGGGGGCATGTGCCTTTGGGATGGTGCCCTGTAGCCTGCCAAGATTTCTCCCCCAAACCCTTAACCGGTGCTCTGCTGCTTCTCTTGACTTTGCCACAGAAAACTCCCAGCACATCTCCCTCGTTTTCTCCTTCTGCATTCTGTTCCCTGGAAGCCGGCTGGCAGCAACAGCAGCAGCAGCAGCAGCAGCAGCAAGCAACCCCTCTCGCAGTTCAGCTTGAGAAGTTCCTTCCTTGCAAAGAAGGGGAGGGATTTAAAAAAACAGGACACAGAAGGCCAGCTGAGCTTTGCAGGGGTTTCCAGGTGCAAAGGAGGTGAGTGAGATGACTCCCTCCGCCTTTCTATAACGATTCTTCTTTAAACACACTTCAGGGGTTTCCCTCTTCAGCTTCTCCAGAACCCACCCAACTTTAGAAATAAACCACTGCAAAATAATAAAGGCCCCCCGCCATGCACAGATACACAAACACACACTCCGACTGTCAACCAATGGAAGTTTGTGCAGACTTGTGCTAATGACATCCTTGGTGTCTTTATTAACCAGCAAATATTGTCATGGATGTGCCGACTGCAGAGAGGTTTCTCTGCCTTTCCATTTTCACCAGCACATGCAAAGATGTGCAGACCGCCCTGGGACTAGCCTGCCTTCCAGTCCTGGCAGGCCCTGAAGGATTCGCCTCATCAAGTGAAATGTTAAAACAGCTGGTAGAGATGTGGGTGTGTGAACACTCTCAGGCCCACATGCACCCCTCTTCACCAGATAACAAGGTCGAGCCATGGCTGTTGCCAGAGACCAGTGATGCTGGACATATGCTGGGGCCCAGATGTGTTAAGGGGCTCACCTGCTAAATGTCAGCGGCACCATCTTGGGTCTCCGAGCAGGCTTGTGTGCACTACCTCCAAGTTGCCTGGGATCCGTGCAAGTGACCGTGCCCTTATGACAGTACAAGTGATCCAGATCACAGTCTGAAGGCACATGAAGCAGTCACCTTGCTGGAGCTAAGCAGGACTGGATCTGGTTAGGGCCTGGATGGGAGACCTCCTGGGAAACAACTAAGGCCCAGGTTACCTGAAAGATAGTTTTCACCTATATAGGCCTGTTAGATCTTTAGGGGAGGCCTTGCTGTCCGTGTCAGATCCTGCAGAGCCCCATTTGGAAGTAACACAGCAATGGGCCTTCTCTGTGGTGGTGCCCTCACTCTGGAATGAACTCCCCTCTACGATGCATCAGGCACCAAAGATCATGTGCTTTCAACGATTATTAAAACTTACTTGTTTACCCTGGCCTTCCCCAACCATTAACTTGTTCAAATGTTCTTGTGCGTTGTTTTATAAATTGTAAACCGCTTCAGGTTTTTTTAAAATGGGAAATGGTATATAAATATTCTAAAATAAATAAATATGCCATCTTGAGCTCCGTGATGGAAAAAAGGCCAGAGGCTGGATACAGACTTAGTCATGCCTTAGAGTAGATCTGGGGTGCAGAACTGTTTAAAGGAGGTGGGGTGGGTGGCTGAATTGCTCCCAATAGGCCCTCTGCAGGCCAGAGGATGTCAGTAGATGTGGCCAGACCCTCTTACAGGGCATTTCTACATGAGGCTTTTATCCTGCACTGTTATCGAGGCTTCTGCTTCCGGTTTCTTTGTGGGATTAAGATCGGCTCCTTTACACGTGCTTTTACCAGGGGTTTTCTTTCTCTACCTTTCTGAACTTGAGCACACTCCAGGGGAGAGCGGAGGACAGGAAGGCCTGGCGTGCTATGGTCCATGGGGTCACGAAGAGTCGGACACGACTTAACGACTGAACAACAACAACAACCTTTCTGAATGTTTTATTATACAACTACTAGATGGTGCTGTGGTATAGTGGAATTGTACATTACAGGAGACTTTAATTCCACCATTTCTAAATAATACCAGACTTTCCTCATTAAGAAAAAAAATGTGATAATGGTTGCAAAGCACGTAGAAGCCCTAGAGGATAACAACACTGTGTAAAGGACCCGCAAACTACTGTGAGTGAGGAATCACAAGCACACAATAAAAGCTTCATGTAGAAAGGTTCAGAATCACCCCATTCCCCACTCATCTTGCCTTTCTCTGTGCTGGAAGAGGCATGGCATTTCGTGCTTCTTGCAGCATGGAGAAAGGAATTTGGCCAGCTCCCTGGAGGAACCCAAGGAGGCTCTGTGGGCCAGATGAGGACCCTTGGTGGGCTGGATTGAACTCATGGGTTGGAGTTTCCGCATCCCTGGAGTAGACCCATTGAAATCAATAGGACAAGTAAGTCATGACTCACTTAAGCCCCACTGCTTTCAGTGGGTCTACTTTCAGCATGACTAAGTCTGAATCCAACTCTGGATATAAAGGAACTACATAAATAAAATAAATAAGTGGCCCCAGGGGAAACAAACTCAGCCCAAGCAGGGCCAGCTCCCAAGGTTTATGTTGTCCCTGGGCAAGAGAAATCTGGTAGGTCCTCATACACACACCTTCCTCCCACCATGAAGGTGCTAGTTGCTGCTTTTCTTATTCCTTATTCCTGCTTCTCCACCCATCTGCTCTCTCTCCCTCTGGGCACATAGCATCAGGCCCAGCCCGAGACGTTTTGCTCCCTGAGATGAAAATCAAGATGGTGCCCCCTCCCATTCCATGTACAAAGAAGCAACGGGGCTGGCAGATGAATCTTCCTTCAACAGTGACAATGGGACAGCATCCTCCACTGTACCTGAAGGTAGCAGGCTAGCTTAGGGGGGCCAGGACAAGCCACTTGGCATGCAGTTCTCTTCTTCAACACCTTGTTGCTGCCTCCCACCATCTGTCACCTGAGGCAACTGCCTCACTTTGCCTAATGATAGGGTCGGCCCTGCATAGCATGGCAGCAGTGGTGAGGGAGAGCTAAGAAGGGAGAAACAAAGGCAGCAGGAGGGCTGGTGTGTTTGTGATCAGCTGGTAGCTCCTGGCCACTGTGACTGGGCGGGCCCATTGGGATAGGGAGAGAGAAGGAAAAGGAGCTGGTGTTGTTGGCAAGCAGGAAGAGCCACCCAGAGGTTGTCCAGGATGAATTGGGGTGGGGGTGGGGATGTTCCAGAATTCGATGCAGCGCCACAAGGCCTACTGCTCAAGACGGGAATAGGGCCAGAACACAGGAAGCATGCCCAGGGTCCCCTGTGACGGTGAGTGGGATCTCCGGGGCACTGCTTAGTTGCACACTCATCACTCCTCTCCCTTCTCCATCATCTTCCTCCTCCTGCAAAGCCAGTTATGGGGCCTCTTAGTCAAATTTGCCTGTACTGCCCACCTCCCTGCAGGCAGGACAGGCTTGGCCAAAACAGGCCTCCAAGGCTAAGCCTGTTCACAAAGATTTGTTATATTGGCCTCACACACGTCCTCAGAGGAGCGCCAGGTGGCATATGTATCTCATTTTGTCTTCACTGTAATCCTGTGAGGAAGGTTAAGTGGAGAAACAGTGACTGGGGCTGCCTTTACACTAAAGAAAACCCTTGCAGTCCTCCCATTGCGGAGCCTTTCCGCGTTTACAGCAGGCTCCCAGAGGGCAACCATGTGATTGCTGACAGGGGAAGCTTTTAATTTTCAAGGTTCCATAGAGATCAATGAAACAGCTCCATCTAGTGGCTGTTTTAATAGTGTAACAATCCGACTTAAATAAATAGTTCATTATTTCCTGATCTTTTTGAGATGGAATAACCAGGAAATACCTCTGGATGTGTCCTGGAGGTTGACGATGCCATGAAAAGGACCCACAAACTTCTGTGAGTGAGCAATCTCAATAGCAGGATAAAAGCTCTTTGTGAAGAAGCCCTGGGACCACTGAGGTCACCCAGCAAGCTCCATGGTCGCTTGGGCATCACCACAGAAGAGAACATAAGATCACAAGAAGAGCCATGCTGAATCAGACCCAGGGTCCATCTGATCCAGCATTCTGTCCGCACAGTGGCCAACCAGCTGCCCACAGGAAACCCATGAGCAGGACATGAGTGGAACACCACCCTCCCGCCCATGTTTCCCAGCAACGGCTATACATAGGCATACTGCCTCTGATACTGGAGGTAGCATAGAGCCATCAGGACTAGTAGCCATTGGTAGCCCTCTCCGCCATGAATTTGTCCAATCCGCTTTTAAAGAGGACACATCTGTCCCAGCTTGACTTGGAGGACCCTTGGGCACGTCACCCTCAACAGGCCCCCTCCTTCAGTCAGTCTGCCTTCTCACGGCCATGGTCACCCGCTGCTCTTGCTCTCCCTCCTCTTTTCCCATCTTTGCTACCACGTGCTTGTTGGACAGGCCGAGAGCCAGTGCGCAACACGGCAGCGGCATCTCCTGCTCCACCTTCTCACCGCCACCGTTGTCTGGGCCAGAGCAAGAGGCAGGTGAAGAGGAGCAGGCCCAGGGGGCCTTGTCAGGGGGCCCCTGCTGGGGTGTGAGGCCTTGGCAGATGCCTGTCTATGCCTACCCTTGGCACCAGCCCTGACACAGGTTTTCATACGATTTGCATATGCTAATCTATCAGTATAGATGCAAATGTAGAAATAATTACTATAATTTAGAGAGAAAAACATGGCCTCTCACTATGTGACCTCTGGGCCTGCTGCTTGGTCCGTGGTCCAGGGGCTAAGTGTTGGCAGCAAACCTCAAGGCTCAGCCCTTCCTTCTCATTGGTTGTTATCTCTAAGCTGAACTTGGACCAGACAGCCCATCAAATAGAGGACTGTCCTCTGTAAAGTAGTGCACATGGTCACCTTATGGCTGAGCCAAGATTTGACTAGGTCTCCCTGTTCCAAACCCAACACTTGGTCCGCTGCACCACAGTGAATCTTTGCCCCTCACCCCATGGCCCCTATAGTTTCAGATGTTAGCACCCCTCCACTGCTATTCCCACACTGCCTGATTGCCTACGTTGAATAATGAGCACCTCCATAGGTCATGTGCGTAGGGGGGATTGCCAGGCGCAAACCCGGAGAAGGGTCATGTAATTTAAAAAGTTATATGGATGGGGGAATTTCACTTGGGGCAGCTTTTCTCATCACAGAGTTGCAGCAAATCAAGAACTGCACCTGGTAAGCATTTTCCCTTACGTACAACTTTCACGAGAGCCATTCCCAGGCTGCAGCTGGTGAGCCAAAGTGGACACAACAAGAGACATGGTCATATTTGCTTATGTACAGCCATGCTTTGGATGTACACACGTGAACACATATATGTGCAATATTTAAAATGGTGGTGAAAGGATGGAAGTCCATTGCAGTGATGGAGGGAAGAGGTGCCAAGGTAGCAGGACATGGTTACTGGGCAAGAGATAATGAGCCAAGTACCCAAATAGAGTTGTCTCATTTTTCTGGCAGACCACGTGCGCCTTTCACAGCTGCATCACAGGCACAAACACAACTGGTGCAGCTCCTCCTGACAGGGAGATGCAATGATAGGGAGATCCCAGCTTCTCATGCAGCTGTTACAAGCCCACGGATCCTGCTAGAACTTTAAAAACCCTGTAGCAACCCTAATCCCAAACTCATGCCTAGCCCTTTCAGAGATGATTGCCAACTGCCCTGACTGCCTCATGATAATCCAGAAAAATAGCTATTAGAACCTTCCTGCCCAATGAATGTCATCATTCCCTCTAAGACCAAACTTGGTGCTCCCATGCTGATAAGACTGGAGTCAAAATGGTGCTACTGAGAAACAAAAGGGAGGTATCAGCATGTTTGTGGGAACTCCAAGGTTTGCAGAAGTACATGAAATACTTTTTTAAAATAAGAGAAAGAAAAAAACTAGTCCAACAAGGGCTCAGCCTCCCCACAGCCTCCAGGATCCACAAAATGTAGAGTGTCTGCAGGAAAACAAACCAGAAAACTGGAGGGAGAGTGAATTGGCATCCTTGAGCCCCTTACAGTTTATAGCATCCAGGAGGAAGGCATGGTTGGCTGGAACCCTGAACAGAAGCACCCCTGCTAGTGAGTGAGAGAAGCTACACTGCAACATTTTGTTGTAGGGGTCCTCCTTATAAGCTTCTACATATGGCTTGAGTGGTGGCAGACAAAATGGCCACTTCTACCTGTGACGAATGAGTAACCAAGTGCTACCAATCAAAAGGCATCGTGCAGCTATTCCATCTTTCCTTCCTTAGCAATTATTTTGTGGTAAGAAAAAAAGATGGAAGGCATAAGAGGGTTACAAATGGAAGACGTTGCTATCTGGACCCCCGTAAAATTCTGTGAATGAGGCAGGGCAATTGCATAGTAAAAGGCTGGTCAGGAAGCCCCCCAAGAGCCTTGTGCTTCATGTTCCTCTGCATCTTTGTCTTGGTTGAAGTAGAACTTTTGCATGTCCCTCCTCCAAGAGATTGGCAAGCTGTTATAGCATTGGGAGCCTGTGCACCTCCTGCAAATTGTGTGTGTTTGTGTGCCCATGTACATGTGTGCGTGTGAGAGAGAAAAACCACCTTCTCCCATAGGAGCCTGCCCGGCTTTTAAGGTCACCAGGGGAGGGAGGCCCTTTTCTTGGTGCTGCCATCAGAGGCATGCTTGGCGGGAACGCGAGAGCAGGCCTCCTCCATGGCCACTCCCAGGTTCTGGAATCCCCCTCCAAGAAAGGCTGATTCGGCACTCTCTCTGCTGTCTTTCTGCTAATAGGCAAAGACACTTTTATTCAAGTAGGCCTTTGACATGTAAGGCCATTGGGTTGGGTGCTATTTTTATTCTCTTACTGTTGTTCTTTTCAATTGTGTTTTAATATATTGCTCTATGATACTTTTCATTATGTTTTTATTTTAAATGTTATCTTTCGTTGTTGGTAGCTGCTTTGAGTGCCATTTCCTGGTAGAAAGGCAGGGCATAATTTAAAGAAAAAGGTCCACAGTTGGGAAACTCTATTCCTGAAACACAGGTAGGCCTCCAGGTCCTAATCTAACCCCATAACAAAGCGTCCTTAACCAAACATAGACAAGGCTTGCACTGAGAGATATCTAGGTGGACTCACAGCCTGCGCAGAAAGCAAGAGCATCTGTTCATCAGGCACTGGAGGCCTTGAATATGCTACTTCCCTGCCCCCCCCCCCCATCTTCCTGAGAAATTGAAAACTGGAATTCTACATACTTACAGAAAGGCAAATGTGTCCACATTTCAGGATCACCTTCAAATTGCAAGCGTCTAACAATAAGGCTTCACATTTTCTCTTCCATTCTGATTTAGTACAAGCCAGCCCAGGGCATGATTCAGTCAGTCTTTAGGACCCAAGGAATGCTACAGGGTGGCAAGGGTGTGACTGGGTTCACACAACATGTTAACCCACACTTAGTGGTACAGTGTGGGTTGTTGATGAACTGTGCGTTGTTTGTTGCACCTTGTTAACCACTCGGAACAACCTGGCAACAAACTATGGGTTTTCAAGGTGGCTTGTTTGAGAAAAATAAGCCACGTTGCATGGTTAACAAGCCCCCACCTGTGGAAAATGACCTGGGTTCAGACAACACGCTAACCCATGGTCCAACAAACAACCCACGGTCCAACAAACAACCCACGGTCCAACAATCCACACTCAACCACTGTGTGTGGGTTAGCATGTTGTGTGAAGAGCCTGTGTGTGTGTGTGTGTGTGTGTGTGTGTGTGTGAAAGAGAGAGAGAGACTGATTATGATTGCCACCTCACTACAGCTGCCAGTAGGCACAGCAAGGGGGTTTGAACACTCAGGGGGTGGGGACTAGTGGGGTGTGACAGGTCAGGGGGTGGAGCGTGGCACTTTTGCAGGGCAGGGGTTCTGGGGCTTTATTGTTCCTGATGCATCATGAGCTTTGAAAGATCAGAATATGGGGCCAAAGGAAACAGAAAATTAACCCTTTCCCCCAGCTCAAAATTCTTGTTCAGTTCAACAAAATACCTAATACCAAACTTGAGGCAAGAATACCTAATGAGCAGGTAAAACACCTGAAGTCTGGCAACACTACCTGCAACATAATAAAACACGAATGCAGAAAGTCTAATAAATGAGCGAGTGGAAGGTAAATACATGAAAAACAAGCATACGACTCCCAAGAAAATAAAAAAGACTCTTAACTAGTCTTCCAGAGGATAAAAGAAAATGGGTTTGTGGGCACACTTCTTCAAGAAGAGGGTTTCCTAAATTGAGTCCCACACAGAGAAAGCCCCACTCCCCACTCCATCCCTTGTAGACACCAACTGAACCAGATGGCCATGGAACTCAGACCAAAAAAGGGTCTTGTAAGATGACCGAAGCACCTGAGGGAGCCACACTGAGGATTCATCGGGCTGAAACAGCAAATACTTTAAACCTGTGTCTAGCAGCTATATCTTTTGTCTTTCATTCATTTTTACTCTAAAGTAGGCACAGGGCCCCCAATCTGGATTTTAAAAGTCCCCCTATCCCCCACGCTAGAGTCCCAATCCAGATCAGGTCTGCTGCTCCTACTCTACAGTTAAAACAGGGGTGCGGAAAACATCGCTGCTAGACACAGATGGAATCTCTGTTTTGACCCTTAGTCCTCTCTAGGGAGGTGTCAGCAACAATGGAAGACTGTTTCTGGATCATCACTTGATGTGCCTGAAGCTGAGCCACTTACGGTGCCCGCTGACCAAGGGCCAACCCCTCCATCTTGGCTCTGTCTTGCTTAATTCCGCATCCAGACAAATTAGAGGCTGTGGTGCCATCTAAGCCCTGGCCAGGCCAAAGGCAAGCACATCCCAGAGTCCTCTGTGTTGGCACAGGGACTCGAGGTTTTCTCACGTGTGATCCTACTTCTATCTCTGTATTTCCCAATCTTCTCTCCAAAGAGTATACATGGTTCACCTTTCCCATTTGATCTTCAGAACAACCCTGTGAGGGTAAGTTAGGCCGAGAGACTGCCTGGCCCGCGTGGGGTCACCCAGCGAGCTTCATGGGGATTTGAACCTGGGTCTCCCCTGCCCTAGCCTGATGTTGTAACCACTACACCATGCTGGCTCTCTCCTATGCCGTTCTTACTCCCAGGCAAGTGTATAGGATTGCAGCCCCAGTGTACACATCCTACTTCTCTTGTGTACTCCATTTTCTCCAACCTTGTACGGTTGGAGGGCCCTTCTAGGCTATGTTGCCAGTGGGTTATTTCCTTCCGCCATGAAAATATAGCTGCTGCAATTCTTATCAAATTCAAGGTTGTCCTAAGACATTTTGCTGCCAGTCATGGAGCAGCAAATGGTGCTTTCTCTCCCCAGTCCCCCCAAATGTCAAGGTGCATAGGATCCAAGTCCAGTCAAGTTATTTTGGCACCTGAGGCAGAAAATCCCACAAGCGCCTCTCCCCGACTGACTTCCCTGGCGGTAAAAATGCAGTAATTATAAATTAAAAATCGAACAATTTGTTGCCCTTTCATGACACCCAAAATCAGCTGCCTGAGGCATTCTGCCTGATGGTAACGGACACCAGTGAAGAAGTAACGTTCCCCCTCAAAATGTGACCTTCAGACACCCACACAGCCTGTTTCCTATTTCCCTGCCTCTTTCCAGCTGAGGGCAAAATGTGGCTGGTGTCCTTCCCCATTTAAACATGAGGGGACTGAGGTTCAAACCCCCACAGGTTGATGACCTCACCGGTGGCCTCAGTCAAGGCCAGTCTTTGAGCCTCAGTCCCCCAGCTTGTCAAATGTGACAGTGGCCAACCTTGCAGGGTTGTTGCAATGCAGGTAGGCCAAGGACAGAAATAAAAACATTTAAGGTCACGCTCTGAAAAGGAGGTTGTGCAACAGAAGTTACAAAAGCCTACCTCCAGGTTTTTGCTACACGGCCCACCACCAACAGAACGACAGGGGAGCTCGAAGCCAGTTGTTTTTCCCCAGGGTCCAAGATATTAAAACACACAACCCTGCCGTGCTCAAGGGCAGAGAATAGCTTTGCTGATGCAGAGCGAGGCTGGGACATACCTTTCTCTTCCTGCTCTCTTTCTCCCCCCAGCCCTCACTCACACTCCACTCCCCACACCATACAACGCCGGCTCGCTATTTTTGGCAGGTTGCTCAAAACTCTGCTCCGCCTATTAATGAGGAGAGTGAGAAATCCTTTTGGCCTCTGCTATATAAGGAAAGGTAGAAGGTTCCACACAGCTAAATATACTGGGGGCAGAGAGAGAGCAGAGGAAGGGAAGGGAAGGAGCCACGCTTTTGGCACAGTGCGTGGAAAAGAGATTGTGTCAGGACAATTCGGAGACAGGCCCCTTTGTGCACGTACAGGGAGTGTTTGTGTGTGTGCAGGGGGGGGCGGGGAGCATTCTCCACATGCCTCCGAAGCGGCATCTTCCCGGCCTTTGACTGCCCACCACTGGAGCTCCAGTTTCGGAGGCAGAAGCGATGCCTCCTGTACCCTCCAACCGCTCACAGATGCAAAGACGGACTCTCCTGCGCACCTGCAACTTCCTCCTCCTCCTCACACCAAGGGTCACAGCCTGAGGTTCTCCCACACATCCACCACACTCACGCGTTGCTGACAGCCCTGCTGTGCGCATTTCACTCAGCAACAGCCTGTCCTGCGCTCGTTTGCGAGCATTGCAGGTGGACTCGCCCCTCACCCACCTGCCCCCCCACCCCCCCACTTTTGGTAAATGACATACTAGAAGAGAGCCCAGGTGGTGTGGTGGTTAGAGTGCTGGACTGGAATTCAGGAGACCCGGGTTCAAGTCCCCACTCAGCCAAGAAGCTCATGCGGTGACTTTGGGCCAGTCACTGACTCTCAGTCTCACCCTAACCTACCTCACAGGGTTGTGGTGTGGATAAAAAGGAGGGGATGGGGATCACGTAAGCTGCCTTGGGTTCTTGGCAAGAGGAAAAAAGGCAGGATATAAATGCAATGTAACAACAACAACAACAACAGAAAAACACACTTGTCCAATAACATGTCATCAGTTCAAAAATTAACCTGACCAAGCTCTTGCTTCAAGACCCAGGATAATGTGGTTAAACTGAGTGTTGGGGTAGGACTAGGAAAGGAAGGAAAGGTTCCTCCTGTGCAAGCACCAGGTCATTACTGACCCCTAGACGGACGCCGCTTGCGCTGGCGTCTTCATGGCAGGCTGTAGCGGGGTGGTTTGCCATTGCCTTCCCCAGTCGTGACTACCTTTCCCCCCAGCAAGCTGGGTATTCATTTTACCAACCTCGGAAGGATGGAAGGCTGAGTCGACCTGAGCCAGCTACCTGAGACCCAGCTTCCGCGGGGATCGAACTCAGGTCGTGGGGAGAGTTTCGGTTGCAATACTGCCGCCCACCATTCTGCGCCACACGAGGCTAGGAAGACCAAGGTTCAAATTCAGCGAGGGTGGCCGGCCATGTGTCCTCTTTTACAAAGGGCCATCCCCTGTTTGAAGGTGCCCTCTATTTAAAGGGCTGTCCTGTCCAATTCTGGTTTGAAGATAAGGAACCATCAGAACTCTTGCCCATCCACAGTGAACACCTGGATGAACAGGCAAGGCACACAGGGCCCAGTCACAACCATAGGTACAACGGTGAAATGTACTGTACTTCTACTTAAATTATATAATAATTATTTTGGAATGTGCATCCAGACATAACACGTGCACATTTTATGCAATTCGGTCTCCTCTTCCGCTCTCTTTTTTGGTGATGCATTTCCTCAGCATGTTGGGGCGAACGCCAGGGCCCACAGTCTCCAGAGCTGTGGCATCAGCCACAGCTGTGGCTGATGCCGGTGGCTGGCATCCCATTAAAAAAAAAAAAAAAAAAATTTAAGGAGATTTTTGGGAGGCTGCGCTTAGCCTGGCAGTAAAAAGAGAAGCACTGTGCAAAGTGGCTGCAACCACAGCCACCCCCTCTATTTCAGGGCCGGCAGGAGTCAGTAGGGGAAACTGAAGATGGCAACAGCTGCTGCAGCCGCTTCACTCGGCGTTCCTCTGCTCAGCACCAGACTGAGCACCACTGTTGATCCCCAACTGTCCATCAATAAGCTTACTTGGGGTGTCACAGGGAAGGGGGCTGCAGGGCACCTTTTTCAGGGCCCCCTCAAACCTGGCACCAGTATTCTTCAGTATTCATGGTGTGCGTCTGCTAGGACAGGGATGCAGAACATCAGGCCCAGGGGGGGCACATCTGACCCTTCGGGGAGTCCCAGGGTGCCACACCTCCTTCCCCTGGCTCTGCCTCCTTTCCCCCTGACCATCGATCATTTGGCTTTTGTGCAGGTTTTCCCCATTTGAAAAGGTTGCAGTGCCTCTCCTAAGGCTCAGTTACTGGTGCTGAGAGCTTTAAGCTAAAATATGCTGGTATTGTTGGTATTTTAGTCCTGCCCCTTTTGCCTCTGGCCCCTCCCACCACCGGAATGCGGCCCCTGAGAGCTGCTCTGAAATTGCATTCAGCCCTCTCACTGAAAGAGCTTCTGTACCCCTGTACTAGGAGGACCACCTGGGATGATGGCTTCTAGTGGTTTTTTTATTGCGGTTGTTGAGGCCGCTATTTGGTTTTATGATGGGAAATGCAGGATATACATCCAAAAATGAATTAATTAATTGCAAGGAAATTCAGCCCCCCCCACCTTCTCTTCACATAGGGCCCCCTAAAAAAACTATTATTAATTTCTTTTCAAAGACATGTCTACTTGTTATTGAGCAGGCCATTAACTTCAACAGGACTGGTAAAACTCGTTAGCAAAACAGTCTCATTAGGGTCAAAGGATAAAGAAAGGCACAGGCAAGAGCAAAGCAAGCTTAGTAACCTTACAGTGCTTTGAATTTTGTTGTTATCTGGGGGGCAGAATGATCCTGCTACCAGAACACCTCGTCCCCCCGCCCCATGCCATGATCCTGATACAGCTCACTCTTTCCTCACTGCTAACAGGAGCAGGAAAGGAGTGGTTTATAGGAAGATCTCTGGGGGAGGGAGTGGAGAGTACAGGTGGTGGGGAATTTGGCAGTGGGGGGGTTCAGGGTGCCCTGGGGGGGGCAATTTGGGCCTTGGGGACTGCAGGTTGTGCCCTGCATGCAGCCCCTGGGCCACAGGTTGTGCACTCCTGTTTTAAATAGAAATACACTGGTATTTCTATTTGCAGTGGTTACCAGTTGTTTTCCGGGCCAAATTCAAGGTGTTGGTTTTGACCTTTAAAACCCTATATGGTTCCAGTCCAGCCTATCTTACGGAGCGCCTCCAGCAACACCAGACAGGCCGCTTAACAAGATCAGCCTTGGATGGCCTTCTCTCTGTCCCATAAGCCAGGACAGCTAGACTGGTGGGGACGAGGGAGAGGGCCTTCTCTGTGGTGGCCCCCACTCTGTGGAACTCCCTCCCTAGGGAACTCTGCCATGCCCCCTCTCCGCCACGCATTAAAAATGTGGTTGTTCAGGCAGGCATTTGGGGTGGGTTAGGGTATTTTTAGAAATATGGTGTTTTTACTGTAGAATTTTATTGTTTCAAACTGTTTTATTATACAGTTTATACATCGCCCAGAGTGGCTGGGTGACCAGCCAGATGGGTGATTAATACATTTAATAAATAAATAAAATACAATACAGGCTCTCTCACCATAGTGGGGAAGACTGTGGCCAGGGGGCTGATGTGGCTGCTGCTCTGTCTGCTGTCTGGATGCTGGTGTTTGCTGGGTAGTGTCAAGTCCCTTGCTGCTCTCCCTTCTTAGAGGTCTTAACTTTTAAATCGGACTTGGACTTGTTGCAGGGACTAGGGCCATGAATCACTTAACCTGAGGTTGAAGGGTTAATATGTACCTGAGTCAGGTGGGAGGGGATCTCTGGGAGATCATATTGCCTTCTTCCTTGTCTCCTCCCTCTACTCTCCTATTCTTCTTCCTTCTTCCTCCTGCATGTGATGCTGATCATGGGGCTGACCTCAGCCAACTTACCTTGAGATGTAAGCTTGTTAGATCTCCAGCAAAGTCTGTTCCTAACCCACCACTCACGTGTGTTTTGTCTACCTCCATGGCTGACGGGGGGCTGATTCGGACTTCAGGACTGGACAGGACTTCAGAGAGAGGACTGTTTTCTGTCACAGAGGACATATGGCCACTCTGGAGTTGACACGTGAAGAGAAAAAGTGGCTGCCCCATCACACCTAGTTTAGAACTTAGGCGATCTTTCAGTCTCAGCTTTAACCCACAGAATCTCTCTCTCTCTGACACACACACACTCAAAGACAGTTTCTGACCTTGTTGCGCCTTCTCATGACCAAGAGAGCCTAGGGCAGGGCCACGGAGATAGGGGCCTGCTTATATCTACATGTCTAAACCAGAGGGGCAGGGGGAACCTGTGCCCTTCTAGATGTTGTAGGACTACAACACCCATCATCCCTGACCATTAGCAATCGGGGTGGCAGCGGTGGCACACAGCATCCTCATCTGTGACCTAAACAGCTCCATCACTCTCTAGTGTGACCAACAGCAACAGACCTCAGGATGGGACTATGTAGACAAAAGCCAGCTTGATACTCTATGGCTGGGCTCCCTGGGGACAGGGGTAAGGTTTATTCCCCAACACAGTGGTATCCTTAGTACCTTCCCTTTACTGTTACCACTATAAGTGAATAGTTCATTTCCCCAAGGAGGAATTAAAGGCTCAGGGACACTGTTGCTGCAGGAGCCAAAATGGTTCCTGCACCTAGACACGAGGGATTCTTGCAAGGGGTGCAAAACGCCTCTGTATCCTCAGAGACACACTGCATCTTCTGGGGCCTTGCAATACGACAGCCCTTTCCCCACACACGTTCTGCCCGAGGCATTTCAGTAGTTGGTGTATGAATACTGGCCTGTGGGCTTATGTAAGGATTATTGAGATGTAAAGCAAACATAGTCCTTTTTATACAGAAAGGTAGATTATCTCTCTCCCCGCCCCCACCGCCCGCCCTGTGCACCCATCAGCTGGATTTGTGTCCCCTTATTCGGCCACTGCAGCGTTGAAATGTGTTCGCTTAACTGGCAGACTTCGTTAATTTTCTTCAAGGACTCTTCTAATTAATCAAGGCTCTTCGGCTTCATTTAGAGGCAGTGACATCTTGTGCTCTGATGCAGTTTGCTGAAGGTTGATGCCTGAAGCTTCAGCATTTTTTGCTTCCTCTTGGTGAAATCAATAGCTTTCATCTGCATCTCTGCTCCTTCCCTGGGCATAGACCAAAGCAGAATCCACTGCTGCCATTTCCCATTCCAATTTCCGTCCAGACATCTTAATTGCTTAGGGAGAGGTTTTGAACCTAAGAAGAGCCCTGCTGGATCAGACCAAGGGTCCATCTAGTCCAGCATTCTGTTCACACAGCGGCCAACTAGCTGTCGACCAGGAAACCACAAGCAGGACATGAGTGCAACAGCACCCTCCCACCTATATTCCTCAGCAACTGGTTTACACAGGCACACTGCTCCTGCCACTGGTGGTAACACAGAGCCATCAGGACTAGTGGCCATTGATAGCCTCCTCCTCCATGAATGTCTCCAATTTCCTTTGAAAGACATCCAAACTGGTAGCCATCACTACATCTTGTGGAAGTGAGTTCCGCAGTTTAACTGCGGGCTGTGTGAAGAAGCATTTCTTTTTATCTGTCCTGAATCTCCCACCACTCAGCTTTATGGGATAACCCTTGGGTTCTAGTATTATGAGAAAAAGGTCTCCCTATCCACATTCTCCACACCTTGCATAGTGTTGTACACCTCTGTGCAAAGGTGTACATGATGGACAAGTGGCAGCCCCTTTTGCCAATGGCCAGGAAGTCACAAGGTACTGACTTCCAACATGGCTATGCGGTGTTGCCTTTAAGTGTGTGCACATGTATACAGCATGAACCAGTGCAATGGACTTTGTCCCTGCAAGCCACACAAAACCCATACTGGTCCTCTGGGTGGTCCACATCATGGACGAAGGAAAATGTAGCTAAACTGCTTAGGTGAGCATATCTCAGAGACTGCCTTCTCACTTTTGCCCCTCTAAGATTCATCAGAGGTACCCTTGTAATGATTCAACCAGTGGGCAGGTTCAGACAGCAAAGGCATAGTAGAGAGGGGCATTTGGGGTGTCCCTTTGCACCACCCATTACAGAACTCCATCCTTAGGCAGACTCACCAAGATCCAGTCTTAAGACCCTTTCAGAACTGCAGGTGCACCTGCTGTGGTTGGCCTTTATTCGTTGGTACCTCTGGTCTCGTTTTGTGAAATTTGTGCAAATTGCAGATCCTCTGGGGAAAAATCTTCCTGCAATGCCATTTGTATGCTAAGCAATGATGGAAGTGATAGCACACATGAATGGAGAGGTGTTGGGGTGGGGGGTGGACAGAGTCTTCATATTAAGTTATGCTGGCAAAACACTTTGTCCACGTTAATCATGGGGCAGAGTTCCAGAAAAACACAATCCACTTTCATTGTTGGTACTAAGGGCCAGACTGTATGTCAAGGCTGCAGAGCCAGGTCTTTACGCCGGGTTGTCCCAATCATGTCTTGATGTGGGTACAGAGTGTGCTTTAATGTGCACCGCCCACCCACCCACACCAAGGGGATTACATGGGCCACAAATTTTGAACTGCCCCCATCCTTCACACTGCAATCTCCCCTGCCCCTTTTTCTTTGGGAGAGGATTTAAGCTTTTCCCCTATCCGTTCTTGTCCTGAAATCCTGCCCCCCGCCCATGGGGGTGGGGAGTGGTAAAAAAAAGAAAGAAAAAAGCCTCCATTGATTCTAGTTGGGGCGACACATACTTGCAAGAGAGTAAATGAAAGTATGCATGCTTAAAAGAACAATTAGTTTGGCCCTCACTGGGGTTATTCAGCACAAAGGATTACGACTATTCAACACAGAGATGGTTCTAAGAATTATTGAGAAATAAGTAAAATCTAACATAAATCCTACTTACAGTAGACTTCAGTTAGTCATTCATTTCAGTGGGTCAACCCTAAGCAGCACTCACGTTGGATTTTACCCGTTGTATGTGAGCCACACTGAACACTTAGAAAGCACTCTACAAAGACTTAGTATTAGCAAAGGTGTTAGCAGCAACAGTGTAGACATGTGCATACTCCAGATTTAAACTGGTTGTAAAAAAAGTAATTTCCCCTCGCTGGGGAATCCTCCGAGAGGGCAGATTAGGGACCTCTGGCAGCCCACTCTCACCCAGCTACGCTTCCTAGGATCCCTTGAGGAAAGCCAAGCTAGTTAAACTGGGATCCATACTACGTAAGTTTGTAATGTACATGCAGCAACCTTCCCTTACTATGCACGAGGGGGGGGTCTTGGTCAAGGAATCCTGCTGGCCCAAGACAAAATGGCAGACAGCTTCTGCTGCTAGGGAGGTGGCAATGCTGCTGAAAAGAATATATACAACTACTCATCCCAGCAGCATAACGATTTGTAGCGGGCAGGCAGGCAGTTTACCTATGCTTTCTTGTAGAAATAGTTTAAAACTGTTATCCTGAGACCCAACTGAAAGAGGAAACAAAACATAGGGAAAGGTAAGCAGCAAAACGGTCCCCCTTTTATTTGCAAGTAAGGTAGAGGTGTGTATGTGTGTGTGTGTGTGTGTGTTAGGTGGAGGGATATAATTTTTCTCAATCCTGATTTGTTTAACACACTGGAATCCAGCATACAAAGAGCTTCAGACCACAAATGTCTGTCTCTTGGAAATCCAATTCTTTTTTGACGCGATAGAAGTTCCGCACCATGTACAATGCGATTTGCGTTTCTGAGCCGAGCTGCGGGCTTTCCCCTGAACTCCAGGAACTTTTTTTGCATAGATTTTGTAATTTGCACAAATTTCTAAACAATTCGTGCAAATTACGGCTGAATTTGCACGCATTCGGCCATAATTTGTGCAAACTGCTCAGAAATTTGTGCAAATTGCAGATCCTCTGGGGAAAAATCTGCAAAATGCCCGGAAAACCTGCAAACTGGCCCAACTTGCTGTAGACAAAGTTGGGTGCTGTAGCAGGAACTGGAAAGAAGTGTGAGGGCCAAACTGATGAAAACTCATCGAACTCCCCCCCACACACACATTTTTCTGACATCCGTACTTTAGACTAGGGATACTTCCAGATGGATGGCTCCTAGCATAGAATCATAGAATCATAGAATAGTAGGGTTGGAAGGGGCCTACAATCCAAAGCACTAACAGTTAAAAGACATTGTGAGCTAGCTATTCCATCTTTCCCGACTTAATTTTTTTGTTTTTTGTGGAAAGAAAAAAGGCATAGGATGCAGTGGGAAAACATGGGAGGGCTACAACTGCAAGACAATGACAAATGAACCCCCCATAAAATTCCATGAATGAGGCAAGTCAATTGCATAATAAAAGCTTCTTTTTGAAACACACCAGATTGGTGGTCTCCAACAGACAAAAGGAAAGGAGGAGGAGACAAAATATAAACTGCTTAAAATTGAATTGTAGCCAATTTGTTTGGTGCAGAGTGTGTGTATATGAACAAGTATGTTGAATGTCAGGGAGCAAGAGTGGGGAGTGGGGGGAACAAAACAGAACATGATTTCTGACCAAGGATGGCAGAATTAACCAAAGCAGATGTCTCCAGTGTTTTAGCTTCCACATATGCGGAAATTGTAACCATTGAATCTCTAATTGGGAAATCATAATGCACAGCCATGCAGAACAGTTCTCAAGGTCAAAAGAGGCTCAGGGTACTTACACAGCAAATTAAGAAGGATATTAAATTGTACAAGGAAAGCAGAGGGGACTGCAAGACTCACACTAATATTTTTGGTTACTGTTAGGGTTGTATACATGGCACCACTTTTTAAAACAAATAATCTCATGACAACTTAAAAGACTAACAGTTTGTGTATGGCTTGAAAGCCACAAAGAGACCAGAGACCTGATCATAGATCTCTTGCATCTTGTTTAAAGCCCTGTCGCAAAAGTGAGCACGGAGGTCAGGTATCATTTCTCTTTGTCTCAAAGAAACCCCTTGCTTTCATATAGGGTTTATCTATTCTGAATTAGGCTGAAGAACTAGTTTCTGCTGAACTGTTAGTTCCAACTATAGTAGACATTTTAAAAAGTGCACTTCTTGCTTTTTAACCCCCGTTCGTTGCTGTGCAAGTAACTGAGTACACCCGCAGTGTATTAATCGTAGATGTTATCATCGCATGATTTATTACGCAGTCCGGATTAAATTTAAATGCTCACAAAAGAATGAATACATTCATCTTGGCCAGCTTTCCCTTGAGTTCCCAGTGATTTAACATAGTCACAGTTCCATAAATTTTGGTTGGCCTTAGTAGCCAATCAAATGTTTGTGGTCAACAGGACTCTTCCTTCCACCAACTGGTGGCATTCTATCCAGACGAAGAGGAGGCCATTAGAGGGAGAAGCAGCAGCAGCCTGGCACCTCTGTGTCATGCTTGGATCTGTATGAGGCCATCAAAAGGAGAGGAAGCAGCAGCCCTTTCACTGTGTTCATGACCTGATGAACTTTGCAACTAAGAATTTAGTACCTGAATTTGCTTTTTTTCTCCTTCCTCCCAATCCCCTTTCCTTTCGTGTTACGCTTTTCAGACTGTCTTGAGAAATATCTTTGTAAGCGGCTTTGAGTTTCTTTTTGGCTAAAGGGTGGGATAAAAATGCTATAAATGAATAAAGTCCCTCCCTCTCAACGTCCATGTTACCTGTCCCTGCACCGGAGGCAAAACACACACTTCCTGGCAGCCATTACCATTCAAGCAACATTCAAGCAGCTGGTATCTTAATGCTTGCCATCCAGCTATACTGGGGGAACAGAAGACAACGGCAGCCTTGACTACAATTCAAGGGGGAGAGATGCCCCCACAAGCTGAGCAGCATATTTATTCTTCATCACCTTCACAAATCAGTAGTGCAGCAATGTAAACAGAACCCAGGAGAACCTGAATGCTTATTTTTCACTTTGAGCAAGGATGGCCAACTTCTGTGTCCTCAGAGGTTACTCCCCCCCCCCCCCAGACACTGATTTGGGATGTCAGCGTATAACATTCTCATCTTCCTGCCTCCCACCGCCTATTACTTTAATAAAGGGAGTAAAATTAGTATTGCAAAGTCTTCAACTTGGGCCTGCCAATCTCTGGAGGGCCAGATAAAATTTTTTAGGGGTGGACGTGGCCCACAGGCCACTGGTTGACCATCCCTGACCCAGAGAGCCTGAAATTGCAGTTTTAAAAAAATAAAATAAAACAAAACCCCTCACATTGCAGGCAGCTGGAAGGGTTGCCCTTTGGTGTTAGACAGTGGCAGCAGTGACTGGGAGGAGGAGCGGAAGGGGGCAGGAAGAGTAGGGCATAGGTGTGTTCACCTTTATGGAGAGACAGGATGTTTGCTAAGTATGAAGCAGGTCATGGTGAAGAGAATAAAGCAGGTAACAAATGGAAGGGAAGAGAAAGACGAGGGAGAGTAAATCACACACGCAGTGATCACACAACTATGCATCTTCCATTGATCCAAACAAGGGAGGGCAGCTGGTTTGTACAGTGTGGGAAACTATCAAACAAAGTGCTCAGCAGAGGCTCCTGTGGTTGTTTGGGTAAATGAGAGGTTTTACGAATCCCTGTGGCATTGGACAACCAGCCGCTCATGTAAGCAGCACACAGTAGACATGGAACGAACAACAACAAATAAGGAAATGCAAGAGGTGGAGGAGAAAGAGGCACTGATCTACTGGGGATTAAAGGAACCAATCCAGCCCCATTTGTCTTTGACTCCTTCTTTCAAGTTGTGCAAAGGGATTTTGTGAAACAGGAAGTGTATCAAAGATATTTGTCAACTGGAAGAGTCCTATAGTGTTATTGACTACAAAGAGGGAGAAGTTAAGCAGTACTGATGCGGGGGGCTGTGGCATGGGGCAGGAGTTGGGGAATCACAGACATGGAGGCATCACCTCTGTTCCACCAGTGGCAAGACTAACAATAATTTAAAACATAAAGGGGAAAACACCCTTTACAATCGTAAACATGACCAAAAGGCAGTTTCTCCCCTTGCTCTGGAGACAACAATGCTTGGCCTCCCTTTGCTTTTTGGAAAGAAAGCGAAGTCCATGAGTGATGGTGAGGGGGCAACCAACAGAGTGAGTGCTTTAGAAAGAACACAGTCCGAGGTATCTCAGCTTTCGAGACGGGCAAGAGCCAAGTTGTGGTTCTTGCAAACCGGACCAACAGCCTCCACAAGAGGGAGCGTGTGGAGAAGACTGCGATCCCCCTGGCTGGCGACAGATTTTGGGGTGGGTAGAGCAGGGCTCCATGTTGCAGTCCTGGAAGAGTTGGCGCTTTTCACAGGAGTGTTTGTGAAGTCCTGCAGCATTTGAGAACCAGCACCTACCCTTCACAGTCTTTGTTTCACAGCTTCATTTGCCAAAATTTCCCTTGAAGTCCAAATTCAAGTACAGGCAGGTCAACTTGAAAATTTGAAAAAGGTTAGCAGTAAACAAAAAGTGTCTCTGTGTGATACGTTAGCTGTGCTCTCCTGAACACAACACAGCTGGTCTCCAAGGGCTCCTCGTGCAACCAAGGAGCAGGACAGCTTTCTGCATCGTCATTTGCTGACCCATCATGAACAACAGCCCACAGCTATAGGATCTCTTCCCGCTGGTTCTTCGGCTTGGGTGTCACCTGCCCATTGCGCAGGAAACCATTCTGGTTGTGCAGCAGCCTTCCCTTCTCCCGGTCCGGCCACGTAAAGATGGCTTCGTCGCTATCTAGCTCGGACTCTGAATGCATCAGGCTTGTGTTCTGGGCCTGGGATTTCCGTTTGCTGCCTTTAAAAATAAACCAAGAAGAAACTTAAAAAGAACCTGGAAGTGAGAGAGAGAGAGAGACGGAGAGAGACAGAGAGAGAGAGAGAGAGAGAGAAAGATCCCTAGTGCATATATTATTTTATATGCTACTATGAATGGTAGCTTTTCAAAGTAACAAACAAGACAGCAGGACTCTGCTCCAAGGAGGTTACAATCTAAAATTTGACACAGGAAGAGGCTCCAGAGGAATGCAAGGAACATGGAGAAAGCAGTAATGAGGGAAGGCTTTGCTTTCAGTTAAGTTGCACACATTTAGACTTGGGGGTTGTCCCACATACATGTTCTATGAAAGGGTTTGAGACCTTAGTGACAGTAAATAGTTCTTGAATTATTTTGTGGCGGTGGGGAAAGAAACAAGGGAGACCTTAATGAAACCCACAAGCTCTATCCATGACTCTTCCTGATTTTAGCCAGGTCATGCTCCCCACCCCCATATCTTTCTAAAACAGTAGCTAATGAGGCAGTCACAGAACTTATGGGGGCTGGGCTCAAACCCTGGGCATGGGTGGGTCTGGATAGGCAGCTCAAGCAAACTAAACAATTCAAGCTGGTGATCAGGTTGCCCTCCTCAGCCAGGCACATCACCAAAGACAGACATGGTGGGGAGATACAAGCAGGGAAGTCATGGGAGCCCTTGGGGGGAGGTGCGGAGAGGCAATCATGGCTTCCCCCACAGCCTTCTAAAGCAAAAGCTAAAGGTGCGGCTGAAAGGGGGAAAGGATAGCGTCATTTGAGGGAGCAACAATACTCCTTTAGGAAAATAAGAGATGCCAGGTAGCGCTCTCTGGTCCCACCACAGGAACACTGGTGAAGGCTGAGGGAAAACTTCCTTGGTGGCATCTCTACAAACAAGTTTAGTTTCACCGTTGGCATCTGAGAACACCAGCCTGCTACTGATTGTGACACTGAACCAAAACATCATTTGGTGGGTGAGTCCCTCTGAAAGGCCCGGGCAGGAAGGGCACAGACACAAGAACAGCCCTGAGAGACCAAACCTAAGGTCCATCTAAGTAAGGCCAGCATTCTGTTCCAAACACATGCTTCTAGGAAGCTCACAAGCAGGGCAGGAAGGCAATAAGCCTCACGAGCTGTCCCACCTGCATCCCAGCAACTGGTACCCAGTGGCAGACGATCTCTGAACATGGTAGCTGAACTGGAATCTCAGGCAAAGCTTCTCTCAAAAAGAGACAGGTGACACAAACAGTTGCTGCAGTGCCCTCTATTGCTGTTGTTAAGGGGCTGTTCACTTGGCTGGACCATCAGTTCAGTGAGATAATACTACAATAAGCCATTACTTTCAGTGAGTAAACAAGGACTAAAGACCATTTTTTTCTAGCATTAAACAACCTGCCCACCCTCCCAGCCCTTTCAGAGAAAAGAGGGGCAAACATTTCAAATTTTCAGGTCATGGTAATTTTATATTTGTCCATTTTCTACAACCAACCAACCTTCCTTCCTTCCTTCATTTATTTCACTTCTATACTGCCCAATAGCTGAAGCTCTCTGGGCGGTACAACCTTGAGGTTACAAAGCTCTTTGCTTTGGTTCAACCAACAGTGAGGTGGCTTGCACTGCCAGGATTACACCACAGAACAGTTGTATCCTTGCTCAGAATCCTGTGCCCCCCTGCTGCAAAACTGTTGCACATAATCCCCCGCCCTTTATTTATTTATAAAAAACAAGCATTTAGACGTAAGGTGTTCCAAACCACATCTGATGGGGGAAATTACCATAGGTCCATGCTATCTGGGGTCATTCAGACCTGCAGGAAGCATACCTAGTGATGCTGCTGTATTTTGAAACTGGTCGTCTCGCTGGCTGAATTTTGCCTGTTTAATGTTCACCCTTTTAACAAGCCTGGCCTGGCGTTTTACGAATTCGCTATTAAGTTTGGGACTGATTGTGAGCTTCTGACCATGTGCAGTCTTTATTTAAACAACACTATTTCTGCACATGTGCTGAGTTGGTTGGATTAACCCTTTTCTTATTTAGGATAAACTGTGATGATGTCACATTCTCTCTCTCAGTCTCATTGGATCGGATTTTGGTCATCACTGTTCATATAGTACATTCTTTTATATTTGTTCAGTCAGTAAATGTGTACTTACTGTTGCTGGTTGGTGGAGTGTTTCTGTGAGAGGTCATTTGAAAACAACCAGTCAGGAAGGAGGTACGCAATGTGGTGATGCATGACATCATGACACTCTACACGTTTCCAAACTACAACTCCCAAGATGTTCTTTGATATTGTGCATGAGCAGAAGCTCATTTGCATGGGACAAGAGTTCGTTTTAAGGGAAAACTGTAATCCGAGCTTACATGGGAGATTTTGTTATTATCTGAGGAAATAACAAATTCACCAAGTTCAGCCCATCATTAAGCATAACCCAAGTTTTCAGAAATGCCCTCTGGTTGTCACTTTTCTGAGGTGCCTTTCACTGCCTGCTAAAGTAGAGATTTCTACTCCTGGTATATCACTTTTGCAGCAAAAAAAGGGTGAGGCTTAGGACCTTTCCGTTTCTGCAATACTTGACAATCAGTGATAACGGCAGACTTGCATATTCAGCTCTCTACCTAGTCACCATGCTGTTCGAATAAAGCCCAGGCTGATCACTTTAAAAATAAGAACGGACAGACAGGGCTATCATAAAAGTTATTTTGAACTCCCTCTCAGAACTCCTCCACCACTGAACATGCTCATAGTGCTCGAAGAAGAGGTGGCCCCGATTTTACTACACTACTAGCAACTATCTTGACGTGCTGTGTATGTCTGAGAGGAATGGACCCAATTGAATCGATAAAAACTCAGCTTTCAAGCAAACACCCACATAGCTATGAGCTTTCCTATGCTGAGCTTTTAAACCCTTGTGGTGCAAAGAAACCAGCCTGCATCAGCATTCTGCCAGTGCTAACCTCTTTTCTGATGTCTTACCTGCTTTGGGATTTGGTTTTAACTCCAGGCTCTCTTGATCTGTGGCATCCAAGATCCTGTATTTACTCTTCCTTTTGGGTTTTCCCTTACGTCTTAAGGAGACAAGCAAAAAGAAAAGAAACAGGTTGAAACTTAAGAGGAGGTGCAGTACACTTGTGGAGGATTAGCACTTAAGCTGAGAGTCAAGGCAAAAGAGGAGTGTTTAAAGTGCTTGGAAGCATACTCACTTCTTGCAACAGCAGACCACCAGCCAGGAGAAGATCCCAAAGGAGACCACGATCACAAATGATGCAATGACGACGTAGAGCACACTCCATTCTGCAAGAAGCACAGAAGTGCGATCTGAGCGTCCGACTGTGGGGCTTGAACGAGGAGCCTCATGGTTGGTCTGGGGCTGGGATTTAGCTAATGGGGAGTGTGTGTGTGCACTGAGGCCCCTGAGCCTTCTTCAGACACAGAAGGGTGAATGGGGGAATGTAACGCTGGTTTCAGCGACGGGCAGGAAATATGGAACCGGGTAGGCCTGAGAGCCTGGCCTTCTGCCCTGGGCTGGCCAAGACAGCCACAGTACCTTTTTCCTGCTATATTTCAGCCTCCAGCTCATAGCTAGGCCTATGTCTCCAGCTCCAATGCTGCACTAGCTCTCAGAAACCGACTTCAGGGACCCTGGGTTGGAGAGCACGCACATCAGAGGTTGGATCCAGACTTAGTCATATTTAGAGTTGTTGTTGTTGTTCAGTTGTTCAGTCGTGTCCGACTCTTCGTGACCCCATGGACCATAGCATGCCAGGCCTTCCTGTCCTGCGCTCTCTCCCGGAGTGTGCTCAAGTTCATATTCATTGCATCGGTGATGCATATTTAGAGTAGACTCACTTAAATTAATGGGAGTCATGACTGATTTCAATACTCTTAAGTATTGCCCTTGGCAATAGCCCTGGCCTGGCTGACGGTAGCCCAGTTCAGACAGTAACCTAAACCATGGTTTAGAACAGGGGCACACAACCCACGGTTGTGGATTATGAAGCCCCCTCCCACTTTTCCAGGAAAGACTGCAGAAAGGAGAACCTGAGAAATACTGAAGAAAGGAGCCTTTCTTCAGTGGTAAGCAGAAAAAAACCCATTCTTATGTCTGATCAGTGATAAGATATAAGAGCAATTTAAAGAGGCACTAAAACTTTAAATACCCTGCTGGGTATTTAAATACCTTTACATTTTAGAATTGAGCTGCCTTTTGCATGCCTGAAAGTTGTTGCAGTAGGACTGACTTTAGAACAACCATGCACAGAAGGGAGCTATACTTTGTATGCGTGGTGGGAAAATGTCCAGATAGGTAAACATTTCCTTTATGGATGTGTGCGTGCACGTGCACACACATGCACCCCCTGGCTTCCCAGCATACCCCAGATAAAGCCCTCAGGGCAAAAAAAAAAAAAAGGGTTGTGCACCCTTGGTTCTAGATGACTGTGAATGAGCTGCACCAAGCCTTAGGCACACATGCTCCCCCCCCCCCCCCCGCAACGTGGAGAATGAAGGCTTCCCTTTTACTTTGGAACAACCAGCTTCCCATTATGCATGAACTTAGAGAACTGTGGTTTGTTCTAACTGTAGGTAGTTAATCAGGGTCAATTTAACCCTGGTTTAGATCAGGCAACCTGGTGCCCTGCAGATTATTTGCTCTACATCTACACTGAGCACCGACCGCGCTGGCTGGGACTTTGGGGAGTTATAATCCAACACATCTGGAAGGCATCAGGCTGCCTAACTCTGGTTTCAATAATACTCTAAACTAGGATACTTAAAATTAACACCTCCTTGAAATGCCCAGCAAGACTGTAAGCAAATATGCATTTATTGGCTCACAGGGGCTTATCCTGTCATGTCCCACGTCCTGTGCAGCTGCATACTAACATGCACTATACAACATTAGTAGGTCTGCGTAGGTTGGAGAAAGAAAGTGTTTCGTGAACTGCCAGGAATCAGGCTCCCAGCGGCGTTTGGCAAAACATCCTACAGGAGCCGCTTATCTGGAGGTTGAATTATGCTCCCTGGGAACTGGAGGTGGAATCCTGTAGGGGCAGCTGCTCCAAGCAGCCTATAAGCAGAAGAGTGGGATACAAATAAAAAATGGGTTGAATGAACTGAGGCCCCTGCGAAAGTGGTCAAGGAGTTTCAGGAAGTGGATATTCTACAGTTCTACATTTGGAAGTGGTGCCCAGGCTGGCTTGAGATCTCTGCCCAAGTTACAAACACAGTCATGCACAGGCAGGCTAGATGCCAGTACTGCTGCTGATGTCTCAACTGGACATTCATGTGGGGATGGGATGGTGAAATCCACCACTGAGCCTTCCCCTGCTTGTCATTCAAGACAAGGCCAGCAGCTGGTCAATACTGAAGACATGAGATACAGCACTGCAGTTGATTTCTGAAACTTATGATGTCAGAGAGAGTCCTTATGAGCACTGAGTTAGCACTCCCCTGCCTGCAACGTATGCGCTTCCCAGGCTTTGGCAAACTGAGATCCGCCGCCTTCTGCCTGATGTTCCACAGTATGCCGCTATCTCCACAGTGCGGAAGACACCAACTCTGCTGCATTTCAGGCACAAGACGCTCTGTACCAGGAGGAAGCGCCTAAGGGCACAATCCTCTGCACAGCTGGCTGGGGAATGCTGGGAGTTGTAGGACTTTTTTTCCCTGTCTAAACATGCAGAGGATTGTGCCCTTAGGCGCTTCCTCCTGGTACAGAACTTCTTGCTGAGCCTGCTCCATTCATAAGGGAGAGATGAAAAGATGGAATGTACCTACCACAGTTGCTCTCGCCATCACCCATCTGCACTCTGATGAAGTTCTCCATCCAGAAAGGGTCGCAGACACAGCGCTTGGTGAAGGAATTACAGTGTCCATGCTCTGAACAGTTCAGCTGGCATGCTGAGAGGGGAGGAGGGGAGAGGATACCCACTCAACACATACGCAGACATTGTCAGAGACAAGCATGCAGGAATGGGGATTAAAACAGTTCCCCATTTACTTTAGATTCTCAAGATAGCCAGTTCAGGCCATCCCTTTGTTCTTTGCCTTGGGCTTACTGCGGAGGTATACACAAGGTATCCCTTGGTCTTGGTGGACTTTCCCATTATTGCAAGATGCTGTGGTCTGCTTATGAAACAAGCCCATAACTTGCATGTCAGGAGCTTTTGCCTAGCCCAAACACAGGGATGGGCAACACACGGCCCGTGGGCCATATGTGCCCCCCTGGCCTTAAGTACAGCCCCAGTGACCCTTGAATTCGCTGCTGCAACAGCCAACTGGTGGTTTGCCATTTAATTTCAGTGACAAACCTTGATGGTTTGTTGACGAACTTCAACAGCAAACTGCCAATAGTTTTGCACAGTGCATGGTGGCAGTGGAGCACCTGGGGGTTCAGGGAAAGGAACAAGACTCCATTGAACAGCATCTCTTTTGACTGCAAAATGCCCCCCCTCCCCCGCACCATTATGGTGAACCAAAGAAGCTATGGGATTAGGGGAAATTGGGACAGAGGGAAAGTGAAATTTCTCATGAGGAGGTGGTGGTACAAGGTGACACAGGATGGACAGCAGCCACTCTGGCTATTCCTCTGACTTACTGACTGTACTGATCTCCAGCGCCCGGAAGATGAGGAAGGCTGACTGCTGCTTCCGTAGCTCACTTTTGAGTGTCCATGCAACGTCATACCCTTTGAAGATCTGGTGAGGAGGCTGATTCCACACATAGAACACCATCTTTGTGCTGCAATGAACAAGAAAATTGGGGATGCAAGAAACATAAATAGAAGGTTGCTGTGGAGGGGTGGGAAGGAAGGACACTAGGAGATATTACCATAACACAAAATCTTCAGTGATTTGCAGAGTGATTCTTGCCCCTTGCACCCTCCAAATTTCCATTAATTCCTCAAGCTTTTTGCCAATACATCCAAGTACTTTGAGGAGTCAAACCTTGGAAGCAAAATCATTATGCAAAAACAAGGAACTGTGTACACACACATCTGCTCTGTTTGCATGATTTATTTACATTGCAGACTTTGGATTTTTCCAGAGCAAAAGATGCATAGCTCTGCTTATAAAGGACAAGAGGCGGAAGGGCCTCTTCTTGTTTGTTAACCAGCAAGCCAAAGCAGCAGCATAAGAATTGAGTTGTGCAAAACCCCATCCTGTCCACCTGGCACGGATGAAGCAGCTCCTTCAAAATAAGAAAAGCACTGAGAAGAAAAAAAAGAAAATGCAGACATGTTCCATTTACTTAATGCTTCCCTAACCACAGCCAAATATATATTGATCAGAAGCAAACCTCTTCCTCTCCTACTTGGAGGAAGAACGGTAAATGACTGGTCTGAGACACGAATGGAGGAGGGTAGGGGGGAAAGACAGTGTTAGAACTGAAAGCCCAGAGCTCCTCTGTTTCTCAGCAGAAGTCATTAAGGGAAAAAAAGTTTTTCAAGGTCATCAAAAAGCAAACACTACTTCTGTACCAGAAGGTTCTGTTTGGGGAAAGCGAGGGAGCCCAGATTTCTGAACGGACAGGTTATGGCAGCAGCATCCATCAAGAGAGTACATGCAGAGAAGAGAGTGCCTAATTCCAGCACTGGTTCAGTCAACAGCTTTGTGTTGTGGAGCATGAGTTTCCGCCTCCTCCACAATGCAGTCTACAGCTCCAGGCCTGGATTCCTTCCTCCTCTTGCCCCACACACCATTTCTTATTTTCCAAAAAGAGGTTTGGTTTGCAGGTAAGGCAGAGCTGACACCCCACTTTTCTGAAAAAGTGATTCAGGAAAAAGCAAAAAACAAATGCGCACCCACAGAGAATGATCCTGGCCTTTAAGGCTGAAAACAGACATACATGTACACAGGAGTGGATGCAGGCTTTTTGGCTGTGAGGTACATACTCCTCCCCACCCCTTTGTTTCTCAAAAGGACACATATAACTGGCTCTGAAAAGTGGGTTGACACCACAGAGGCTGGTTAAGAAAAAGCTGGTTAGCTCTGCTAGATGGTGGGGATGTCGCTTATACTCCAAGCTTGGAAAGATCCACCACCTGCAGTACCCACCACCTACTATTCAGTGAATTGAAGATCTTACTGCTCTTGCTGCATTTGAACACTTATTGTACAGTTGTCAATTTCATCTGGATGCTTATTAAGACATATGGTCTGCTTATATTAACATCTGTATCTGAAACAGAAGCCTTAAAACCTTTTTTTATGTCTCCTCCCCACCCACCTCAATGAATGGTGTTGTGAACAGCTACTGTGATTGAATATGCTTTTACCCTTGTTTTCTTATGTTCTTGTATCAGTATTAAGGCTGTAATTTTTTCCTCCCTCTTGTTTTGATTTGGTTGTTATATGCAAATAAAATGTAACAAAAATGAATGTACTCCCCATGTACTTCAAATGGACTGTCTACTTCTGCCTTCCCCAATCTGGTGACCTCCAGATGTGTTGGACTGCAACACCCATCATTCCCCCTTGGAATGATGAAGTTACAGTCCAATACACCTGGAGGGCACCAAGTTGAGGAAGGCTTGTTTACTTTGTTTTCTTGAAGTCCAAGCTCTGACTTGGATTCCTGCATTGAGCAGGGGGTTGGACTCAATGGCCTTGTAGGCCCCTTCCAACCCTACTATTCTATGATTCTTTCTTTTTTTAAACACCTGCATTGTTGTTTGCTCAAATGTTTGTCTGGTGCTTTCTTTCTTTTTCTTCACGTTTAACACTTATTTAAAAATACTTTAAAATCTGCGCCACGAAGGAGTGGTGGTGGCTTCGTGACTGATACACAGGCCATCTAGTCATTACTGTGCAAATCCAGCTTCAACTGCAAGCTGGAAAAACAGGCTTCCCTTGACCTTAATCCTGCAGAGAAGATGGCACCTATGTCAACGCACAGAGAGTACAATTTCACATGGTGTACATAGTTTCAACAGGCTTGCTGTTGAAACTATGTACACATCTGGAAATTCTCATGATCCCTCACATACAAATGAGCTTTTGTCCAAGTACAGATATGAACACATGTGTACACATGCCTGCCCACAAAATATTCCAGTCCTCTGTTTTTTAAAATAAGCAAATTGCAGCTGGTGCCTCCTGGGGTGCAACTAAGTTAACTGTCTTAGAAGTGGACGATTAAAGAACCCCTCCATGGCCTCTTACCTCTGCTCAGTGTAAGGTTGGATCTTCTGTACAGTGATGTCTGAATCCAAGACCCCTAGCAGAACGCCTATCTGACGGATGAACATGCCCTTCTGCCTTTCTGTCAGCTGGCTGACGTTCACATCTAGTATCATTTCCACAAGGTTGTTCTTCCTTGGATCTGGAAAGAATGCAGAGGTATGAGCTGGAATGTTCATGCACAAGTACACCACAATCGTGTACCTTGACTGATCTGGAATTTTAGCTTGCCCCATCCCCAGGATGGGTCACAATTAAAAACATCCCAAAAGAAAGATGAGGAAATGAACATGCTGCTGAATCTTTGCATCCAGCTTAGCATAGAGGCCGGCCCAAATAGACAGGATGGGCAGAGCATCCAAGGAAGATTCAGTCTTTGGAAACCCTCTAGGGGGAAAAGCATGGCTTCTGGCAGCTAGACTGTTTGGTAATCCCATGCTGAGCCAACTCCTTCCCTTTTGCCCATTTCCCCAATCCTTTCTTCCATTCTATGGTGCTCCCTGTCTTGTCCCCTTGTAATTGCTCTCCTCTAAATCTAACCTCAGGAACTGTCTTCCCTAACACCATGCCTTGGCTATGAAAAAACAGGTCAATGATACTGCCCCTATCATCAGTGCTTTGCGGTCATAAATTCTTTCCCATGTATCACAATAGTTATTACTGCAGCTAATTACCAGTGGGGTTCCTACTCATGCAAACATGGCATAGTATAGAGCAAATGTTAACAAAGGGGGCTATATGTGAAACCACAGGGACCCAGTATTGTTTGGCCAGTGTGCTGCACATTTAATAAAAGGATTTGCCTGCTTATCGTTTGTTTCTGAGTTAACATCCAGAGGATTGATAATACCTTGTCATGTTATCAGATGCAACACAAGTCCTGAAAGCTGGTGCAATGTAGTGGCCTTGAGCATGAGCTGGGAAGTCCCCAACTTCATCTCACCCATGAAGTCACTGGACGGCCTTAGAGAAGCCATTCTCTACCTCCACCTCAGCCCCAAATCTGCAACTGAGAGTTAGCCATTTTGGCCTACCTGTTATATGAATTACTAAGATACTGTTTGCAAGTACTTGGAACGCTGAAGAAGTTCTATGTTTAAATGATTTTTATAATTATATTATATACTGTATTTTAATTTAGTTATAGTTTTCTCAGAAGATGATCTGATCCACATCAGGGGACGGAGAAGGAACTCACCAGGTTTTACTTCCACCGTGGCCCTGGCCGTGTCACTTTCCCCTTTGGCATCAGTCACTTTCAGATGAAACTTGTATGTTCCCTCCACCAGATTGGAAAGGAAAAGCACTGGATGGTGGTCTGAATTGTTTAACACCTCCTGTATTTAACAAAAATATACAAGGGTGAGTGACACACCTTTCAACCCTGTGCAATACAATGGGATGTTTCAGAAATTCAGGGTCCAGGAGAGGTCTAGGGCAACATCCATACAGCCATAGCTCCAGAGTTGATGTTCCCTGAAGCACACACCACACACCTATTCACAAGAGGTCCCAGACTCCTCCGTGCAGAGGGGACTTAGAAGCAGGACAGGATGCCCTCCAAGGCTTCTAGCCAACAACCTAGAGGCAGGGGTCTAGAAAGGTGAGAGCAGCCCTCTCTTTCTAGGTGGCCTTTTGTAACCAGAACTTTGAAGGAATGGCTGACCTTCAGAGCACTGATACTATCATAGTTCTCAGCATCTGACCTTTAGAATCAGTGGCAACATTCAGGACTTTGATTTTTTTTAAAGCACTCATCACTAGATGCAATCGCAGGCATGACAAAATAAAAAATTAAGGACATTTCAAAGGACCACAAATGATGGAGGAACAGCTTTAAAACTTAAGTGCAAACGATGTACAACTCCCATTATACAAACAAAAGCATCTAGTAGCCACAATGCACTGTTTTGTTTGCTGTAATAGGCTAACATGGCTTCCCCTTGGGAATTTAGCTTCCATTACATAGCTCCAGAGAGCTCCTCTGTGTTACTGGTTTTACAAAGGTTTTCCAGGCTCCAAAAAACAAAACAAAGTATCAATATGCTCTACTGTCTTTAACTCTTTGGCTAAGGGGAGCAGCTCATGTAGCATTTCCCTGGGTTTGCTGAACTTTGATGAGGCACTTACACAGATGTAAACTTTGCAGAAAAGCTAGTAGTAACGTTGAGATGACTCACCCCAGCTGCAGGGCTGCTCTCATCCCGTGTCCATAGGAAAGTGACAATTCCCTTGTCATCTGTGGATCTGGACCCATCAAGCTCTGCCGTGTTTGTAGGAAGGGTGATGATGACATTCCCAGAGACCTTTGCCATGGGCGGCTTGTTTATCTCTGAGCAAAAAAAGGAGGAAAGAGGATCAGAATGCAAAGACACCAAAATAATAAAACGGAAGGAAGGAGGGAAGGAAGGAAAGAAAGAAAGAAAGAAAGAAAGAAAGAAAGAAAGAAAGGAAGGAAGGAAGGAAGGAAGGAAGTAAGTCCTGCCCCAAGCATTAGCAAAATTCTTTGCTCACTGGATGCCAGCAACAGGGAAACATGCTACTGAGAATTCAACAACAGCCCATGGGCTCAGAGTGGCTTCTTACCCACGGCAACAAGCCACTATCGCCAGGTTCGCACGACATGACAAGTTGCGCTGCCAAGGATAATAATGCTAATCCCCCAGCATGCAACAGGCACGTGCACAGGGGGAAATAAGCCACTGTGGCTTATTTCCCCCTCTGTGATCGTGCAAACCTGGTCAATGTATCTTAGTCCATCCAAGCTAGTAGGAAAAACCCTACTTGCTACTCATCCATTTACCTACCTTCATCTGTGCAGGCATCACATGGCTCAGTGATTCAGACTCCCTTCAGCTTAAAGTCTGGGAGAAGAGGAGAATGGGCTGCCGATGTTCACTTGGAGCCCCAGTCTGGAAGCCATGAGTGCTGCTCACCCTAGGAGGGTGGCTAATAGTATAGCTGGCCTAGAGTACCTCACAAGGTTGTTGTGAGTTTCACCAAGAAAGCAATCGGAAAACATTTCGTATACTGAAAAGTGCTGCAGGAACAATGAGCCATAATAATGACAGGCAATCATGATCAACTGCCCTCATCTTGAAGGTAGAGTTCCATTGTTCTTAGAGAACTTCTTTTTAAACGCTTGGCTTTGCAAATGAATTTAGCTTTGTTTTATGCTCTTCAAGCTTCTAGTGTTTAAAAAGGTATCTTAAGAGAAAAATAAACTGCTGAAGTATCTAAACAGGCCACAGTGTTTGAACCTCACTTTCTCAGAAAAAGCCCAAGAAGAAATGATTAGATCTGGTGGCTTGGAGACAGGGAGAAGCATGGTTTGGGTGGTGCTAGAATCCAGAGCTGATTGAAGACAGAAAACAAGGATAATGACTTCTTAATTATTTAGTCATCATAATCGTATCCTGTTCCTCCTCCAAGCAGCTCAGGATATGGTAAATTGGTGATGAAGATGACGACGACAACAACAACAGATTTTCTTTTTATTCTTCTTATTTTACTCCACCCAATAACCAACGCTCTTGGGTGGATTACAACAATTAAAAGACTACAATACAGTTAAAAATATAAAATACAATATTTAAAGGAATAAAATATTTTTATTTATCTGATTATGTTCTGCCACCAACTTGGTGGGGTAGGTTAGGCTAGACCGAGATGTAGCAATTAGCCCAATGCCACCCAGGGAGCTTTGTGGCCAAGTGGAAAACCGAACCCAGAACTCACCAGTCCTAGTCCACCATTCTTATTACCCCCTACACCACACAGTCTCCTGGACCATCCCCAGAGGGATGGCCCTAAATGGAAGATCTGCCTTGCCTGAGGCTTTTTAGCCGAGGGCCACCAAAATGTTTCAGCGCTTTCCAGCTACTCACCTTCCTTGACAATGACATTAACTGAGCTCTGGCTCTGCAAGTTCCGCTCATCTTTGACAGTCAGTGTGAATTCATACGTCCCGACCTCCAGCCCGGTCACTGTGGCTATGCTGCTGTTGGCATTCTCCAGCTTCACACCATCTGGGCCTCTGGCCAAAACCCCAAAATAATCAGGCTGCATGTGACAGACACTCTTGACACAGAAACAAGGGGATGAGGTGGGGGGTATTTCTCCAGATGCCCAATGATAGGGCCAGCTCAAGCTACCTGGTGGTCTATGCAAAATACAGTTTCACTCTTTCCTCTATCTTGTTGTATGTGGTTGGGCCAGAGTGGTGTTTCTTCTCAGGAGCTTTTCCCACTGAGACCCTTCTCCCCTCTGTACAAGGGATAGGAATGAAAACAAGAGACTTTTGTTCCATTCACTTGCATGGAATATAGAGAAAATGGGGTGCAATTGGAAAAACTGGGGGCAAGACACAATTTCTCCCACGCATCAGACCAATGGGGGGCAAGGTGGCAGGACGTATTCCTCTCAAGAGATTTTCCTGATTAGTCAAGAGCCCCCGAAAGTGTACAACCCTAGGTAACCACCTGTACTACCTTACTGGGCTCGGCCAGCTCTGCATAATTTTGAACCTGTGTTGTTTATGATTGTGCCTACAACATGCAAGTGTATGTTAGGGGAGGGGAATTGTGTCTAGTTTTTCTTTTTCATGGGTGAGGGCATATGTATGAGACACACACACACACCGTGTTTTTTCCCAAAGGAAGGAGGCAATCTTCTGGTCGTCTGAGCTCTTGCTGCCATCCAGAGTGGTGCTGTCCACAGGGAGAGTCAGTTCTTTGTCTGGACCAGCATCTGCCTTGGGGGGCTTATTGTTTTCTGAGCAAAAGGTGAAAAAGTGAGAGAGGGAAGGCACTGAATAGGGTGTTCACATGGAGAGGCACAAACAGGGATAGCCACATATGACGCAGCCTTATAGCGGCAGACCATTGGTCCATCCAGCCCAGTGATACCTATGCTGATTGCCAACAGCTCTCCATAGTCTCAGGCAGGGCTGGGGCCCTGCCACCCAAGATGCTTTAACCACAGAGGCTGTGACCTGAACTTAGGACCTTCTACATCAGCCTTTGCCAACCTGGTGCCCTCCAGAGGTTTTGGACTTCAACTCCTGTCAACCCCAGCCAGCATGGCCAAGGGTCAGAAAGGCTGGGAGTTGAGGTCCAAAATATCTGGAGGGCACTAGGATTAGAAAGGCTGTTCTACATGCAAGGCATGCGCTCCACTCTCAGAGCTATGGACCCAACATAAACTTCAAGGGTGCTTCCACACTAGATGGTTACTCTGGAATTGCTACACTTGGTCACTCGCGTGTTATGCATCACATAACCAGAATCCTGGTTAAGCAGGAAAGCCGGTTAAGGCAGGTGGGGAGCAGATGTACAGGCTGCTCCTGATCTCCTAACTATAGTTAAGAGATAGTGCTTCTTGCATCTCTGCCAGCCCCCAAAATCCTGAATCTTTCATTCTGGATCAGCATGACAACAGGTTCCTGTCTCCTCACAAAATGGATGACACACAGAGAACACAGAAATCAGGCTGGCATTTTCATGGAGCCAGATTGCCCCCAAGGATCCAAGCACACAATTCAGAGAACTGTAAGACTCTCTCTGCTCTCCAGCAGGGCTTTAGATGTTCCTCTTTTTCTCGAACAGCAGTTCTCTGTGCTGTATAGCAAGCTGCTTTTAAAACTTGAGGGCATTTCCAAGCTATTTTGTGATATATCAACAGTTTGGGAGGGAGTGGGAGGTGGTGGGGGACAGACTGCACTGCTATTTGGGGAAAACAGGGTGCCAAAAAATAAAGGACATATCCAAAGTTAAGTGCTTTTAAGTCCCATCAGCTTCACTGGTTGAAATAAATGGGGCTTAAAAATACGTACGCTTAACTGGATCATGCCCTTGAGCTGCCCTCCATACCAACCCCACACACTGCTTCTTTATATTCCCCTACTTTCAATCCAGAGATATCAACCCTCAAGCAGCAGTTCCGAGACTTAGAAACTATTATATCCCTCTTGCAAAACCTCGGAGTTTTCTACACTAAAGACTGCCTCTTAAAGCATACCAGGTTGCACAATCACTGTGACCTCAGCGGTGGACTGGTGGCCAGCGGAATCTGTCACTGTCAGCTGGTAAGTGTAGTCATCTTCATGCATTGCAGAGAGCTGCAGAGTTGAGGTCCTCACTCCCTTTGAAACAACACATTCCAAAATTTAAGTCCCCATATGCAAAGAGGGAAAAGAAAGAAAATTCATTACAATATTATCAAGCAGCTAAAGGTACAATCCTATGCACATGGTTAGACAGCAAGAAGTCCTACAACTCCCATGCTGGCTGGGGCATGCTGGGAGTTGTAGAACTTTCCGCTGTCTAAACATGCATATAATTGCACTTTAAAGGTCTGGAATTGATATGCTGGGCCAAGGTGGGTGATAATTCTATCCAATATTAGAAAGAAAAGAAATGTCATATCCCGCTTGCCTTCCATTCTTTATCTTGGTTTCTGCTTTGTCTTCCTTAGTGATTGACCAGGCTACCTTAAGGGAGGCTCATGGCACATTGTGAGGCTGCAATCCTATTATACTTACCTGGAAGTAGGCTCCCTTGAACACAGTAGGAATTACTTCTGAGTAAACATACATGGGATTCAGCAACATGAACCTTGAACATCCAAAATGTTTGGATAATTATATGCTTGGGAAATATATGCCACTGCTTCAAGGTGCCCCACTCTTCACCCTTCTGTTGGGGAGGGCAGGGAAGGAAGCATCAGAAGTCACTGGGCAGGTGTGTGTGTGTGTGTGTGTGTGTGTAAGCTGGAAAGCTGCAGCAGGAATGAGGAGGGGCCATGGGCCAGGTGAGGATGTGCCACAGGCCAGATCTACCCCATGGGCTGGCAGTTCCCCATCCCTGCTTCAGACAACCTTACTTAGTCAGCTAACTTGAGTGAAGACCTGTGCGACAACAGGTGTAGCTGAGCTCATCTGCCACTGACATCAGTGAGGTGGGAGGACAATCAAGTCAGTTGTCTGAGGGGAGAACCGTATGGGAACAAGAGCAGCCCTGTCCTCCTGGCTTGAATGTTAGCTGACCCACTAACGGTATTCTGGGGGGTGGGGGTGGGGAAATGGATGCTTCCAGGAAGAGATTATTCTCCAACGCAGCCAGAACCTGCATAGATAGTCACACTTAAGATGAGGGAGTCTGTTCCTTTGTCAGAGGGTGGAAGATCTAAATAGAAAAACCTGCCCCTGCTGAGACTGTAACCAACTTAACCTACAGATTTCCATTTAGCGATGACACAGAGATGGGCCTTCTCTGTAGTGGCACCCACCCTGTGGAATGATCTCCCTTTGAGGCATGTCAGGCCTCAATGCTGGCATGCTTTAGGTATTTATTTAAAATATATCTGTTTGCTTTGGCTTTCCCCCAGCTGTGAGCTGTCTTTGGGCCTCATCATACCTTTGTGTGTGTGCATGTGGTCATTTTTGTTTGTTTGGCTTGTTTTTATTCTTTTGTAAACCGCTTCAGGATTTGTTTCACATGAGAAGCAGTATAAAATATAGTTAATAAATAAATAAATCTTATTGCAACATGTTTGTAAGCCACCTTTTACTATGAAAACTATTTTCAAAACTTTTTGTTGAAAATGGCCAGGTATAGAAATATTCTCAATAAATAAGCAAATTTAAGTGGACTTCTATAGGGGTTTGATTTTATCATGTATTTTACTGGAGCTTTAGGTTTCTGTTTTTTGTAGTAAATTGTTGTGATTAAGCTGTGTCTGATTTTGTTTTGCATTATATTTTGTACATCGCCTTGAGTAAAAAATAAGAATAAATATTAATACTACTACAAAGAACAGAAACAGATATGTCAGTGACAGCAAGGATGCCAGATTTAATCAAGAACATGTATCTCTTATGAACGACTAGTTACTAAGAGGCAAGGGTTAAAGAGGGTGGGAGTAGCCAGAAAGTTGAAGAAAGGCAACCCTCAAGAAAACACTGAGAGCAAGAAACGTGTATTCTGACAGTATGAAAACCAGAGGCCAACCTGTTTCATTTTTTAAAAAATCGTAACAATTTAAAGGGTGGACACAATCATACGTCTTTAAGAAAGTTGAAAGCAGCCTCTCACTCACTCACACACATTTTGCCCCACTGTCACCCCTAATCAAACAGGTCTAGCAAGTTTTTAATACAATATAAAAACCTGGTTACCAGAGGAGACAGTTGGATGAGGGTGCAAGCTACACAAACTGCTTTGAACTCTCCAAGAAAGATGACTACTTTGCTCCAGTTTTGAACTTCCTTGTGATCCTCTCTCAGACAGTGTCTGTCTGTCTCTCTTCAAAAAGAGACTCACTGGTTGCCTTAGGTTAGCCTTCCTCAACCTGGATCTTCAGTGCCATTGGCCATGCTGTCTGGGAAAGATGGAGGTTGTAGTTCAACACATCTGGAAGGCACCAGGTTGAGGAAGGCTTCCTTAGGATGTCACTATTTCCTGGCCTCAGTTCCCCAGTTGGTGATGGGGAGAAGGTTAACTTACTTCACACGACCTAGAGCAGTAGCCATGAAAATCTGTTGCAGCAAAGATGACAAAAAAGTGTCTTCTAGCACCTTAAATACAAGCTAATGAAATGCAGTGTTAGCTTCTATAACAGCATATTTGCACTAGATGAAGTAAGGCTTTGCTTAAAGACAATAGGCCAGTGTAGGTCACATGGCAGCTCATCTTGGGTAAATTAATCCTTGCGGCAGCGGTGCACATGCCATCCGCCATTATGAATATACAGCCCCCAACTGAGGGTTCCCGTGGCTTGTTGAGTCATCCAAACCCAGCCACGGAGGGTTATTCTAGGGTTCAATATCTGTGGGTTATGTGGGGGTTGTTTAACCTTCGAATGTGGCCGGGTTCAGAGGATATGACAAGCCACAGCAACCCATGAAGGAGGGGTTGCATATTCATAATGGCAGGCGGCATGTGCCACAGCCCCTCAAGGGTTAATTAACACATGATGGGATGTCATGTCACCTGGACCAGGTCAATGCATGCTGCAATGAAGAGGTTTGTTTTTAAGGTGCCACAGGCTCTCCATCTTTTTTTGCTTCCCAAGACTGTTGTGAAAGCAAAAAAAGGAACAATGGAAGACACTGACTACATGCTAAAATCATATTAAAATATTGAAAAATGTCAACGTTAACACATTCTTGGGAGATTAGATTAGCACAGCAGGCAGAAATAGGCTAGAAGGATAATATGGCTGATCCAGCAGGGTATACCCTCACAAAATTATTAGTTGCATGATGTTTGAGCATACATTTGTATTTTTTAAATGTTAATTAGAGAAGGAAACATTGAATGTAGTTGGGAAACAGATGTTTACAGGGATTAGAATTTCTTCAGATGAACTTGACTTAAGTATAATTGGAAATATGTATGAAAATAAGTTGGCTCCACTCAGATTGGGCATAACTGCGATGTCCAATGATCTTACCTGCATCTCTACCACCTTCCCTTTGCTGTTGGGACTGAGGGACCATTCATAACTGACGATGCCATGGTCATCTGTGCTCTGGTTCCCATAGAGGGTGATGGAGTTTTGGGGCAGTGTGATCACTTGGTTAGGGCCTGCATTCGCCACAGGTGGGTAATCCACTGCTTTGTTCACAGTTAGGCTGGCAATGGTGGAGTTGCTGGCACCATCTGAGTCCACCACAGTAAGGCTAAAGGAGAGAGAAAGAGGAATATTAAGGGTCAGAATTGAAAGCGAAGAGCTCAATGGGATACAGCGACTGGGTCTCAATTAAACTGCAGAAAATGAGCTGGACATCTGAATGGTAGATTGTTTTGCCCCCTAGGCCTCCAGCTGGGTCCAATGCAGGGCATTACCACTTGACTAGGGTGGGGGGGAGAGGTCCCCCCATGATCCAGGAAAGGGTCCCAAGTGGCCCTTGATGGTGTTTCATGGAGCCAAAGTGGTTCCGACCTGAAAAAATAGTGACTATCACTGGTTTAAGGCAAACAAAAGGAAGTACATAACAGACAATTGTCCCATGGAATTCACTGTCAAAGAATGCTGCCTAACAAATCCTCAAGCAAGGGGAAAGCTTGCAGTTGAATCAGCAGAGGTAGATCTTAACCCCTCAAGAGGAAGCTCCTCCTTAACACGGAAGGACCCTGGTTCGGTGGTAGAGCACATGCTTTGTATGCCTTGGGTCTCAATCAGTCCCCAAGCTCTGCAGTTAAAACAGGGGTGGGCAATATGTGCTCACCTCTGGCCCAAGTGCAACCTCTGCCGAATTTGTTGCTGTGGCAGAAGTAAAACAACTGATAGTCTGCCACCGACCTAGTATGTAATCTGTACTAGTTTTCCTGGGTGCCAGTGCATTTCTGGGCCCAAATCAAAGTGCTGATTTTGAGCTCTAAATGCCCTAAACAGTTTGGGGCCAGATTATCTGAAGGACCGCCTGCACCCCAACGAACCTACCCATGCCTTAAGATCAGCCCTGGGAGGCCTTGCCTGTGGCCTGCCTTTAAGATCTCTCCAACAAGCAGACACTAGAGATAGAGCTTTCTCAGTAGTGACTCCTACTCTATGGAACTCCCTCCCACAGGATGCGCTGTTGGTATTCCAGTCATTCCAGTCATGGTATTCAAAGAGGTTTTTAAAAACCTACCTGTTCCAAGTGGCTTTTAACAACTCTCTTTTTATTGGACATGTCACTGCTTTATTGCTTTGGCTTTCAAAACTATTTAGTACTGGCTGGATTACATTTTAGTGTATTGTTGCTTTTCTGTATATTTAACTTGGGTTTTTAAAAAATATATAATTATTATAATTTTATATTTATATTGTTGTTTGCTGCCTTGAGCGGACTTTGTCCGGCAAGGTGGCCTATAAATATTATAAACAAACAAATGAATGAAGATCAGAATATACAGCACAGGGCCAGGTGGGCTAATGGTCAGATTCAGTATGGCAGCTTTGTATGTTCAGGCACTTCTTGTTATGCTGCTCATTTCCCCCCGCTGCTGTTGATATGGCCAATATGCAGGAATATCCTAGCAATACTTTGCTGAGTAGGGGGCAGGAAAGAGGACACAAGTTAAAATTCAAGCAGTTTAATACTCTTTGTACACCATCTAGCGTGGGCAGCTCTGTGCAAGTGAGTCTTGTGTGTTATTGAGGGAGTCTCAGTTGCTCTTGTTAAATTACACCCACATGGAACCTGCAAGCTGCGGCGACAATACAAGTTTGTGGGTAGCCCGATTTATAAGGACTGCTTGCAATTATAAACACTTTGTTCTGAAGCTAGTATCCAATGCCAAAATCAAAATAACATTTTAAAAGGCTCTCAAAAAGCATTAAAGAAACCGTTTCCTAAACAACTGAAAACCCTGATTAAGCATTTAAAAAGGAGCATGATTGGAGAGTCCTTGCAATTGAAATAATCAAATGTACGATCCAAGGCCTGAGGCACTCTTCAAAATACAAGTCAAGATACCTGTGCAACCAGGATTTTGTAGATCATTCACTCTACTTACCATCTCTTTAGGAAGAGGCCTGTAGTAGGAGCTGTGCAAGTAGTTAATTATTTAAAGTAATTGACAAAGCAACCCTGGAAACAACTCTTTAGAGCAGTAGAGAATCTATGAAGCATTATACTCGTTTTCCCACCATCACCAAAATGGAAAACACAATGCAGCTTAACCATGGATGGTGGATATGGCGTATACTGAAAAAAAAACCTCTTTATTAGGCTTAACCCTGACACCTCTATCAGTAATATAGTTTCCTTTTTCAACCCTTTGAATATTTCTACTACAAAGCAAATGCCAGATGCACTCAGAAAAACCCTTCTGCTGTAACTGTTAAACAGATGCTAAATCCAAAGAAAATTGAACTATTACAGGAGAACTGTTCTCTAACAGTCTTGAACCTTTGATAAAAGAAACTCTTCTAAAGATATCTGCACCAAATTTCTTCATTTCAGTTTAGTGTGTTAGAATAATCCATTTGTTCCTGAACCTTTTATCCCCATCCAGTAATCCATTTGAGATATCCATGGTGCAGTTTAATAGGTATGTTATGCCAAATCTTATTTTTAAAATGATGTAGCTGGGCAGGGTGGGGAGAGAGGTTTAGAGAGGAAAGAAGTTGGGCTAATCCATGGTACATTATTCCACTATTTTTTCCCAGTTCACATGGGCTGTCTAGTCACATAAAACAGTTTAAAATGGGAGCTGACAATTCTATGAATACAGCAACAGCTTCTGTGGTTAGGGGGGCTACAAAACATGGCTGATAGGAAGCAAAGAATTCTGCCAGTTTCTTCTGTGAGTTGCCACCTGATGTGCTATATCCTCACATGAGCAGACCACTTATGTGAACTAAAGAAAATTAGCTGAAGGCTATAACAGGTGAATTCACTCTCTGCTGCTCCAAGGTCCGATTTTGTGAATTAGTTTGTGTAATCTAGATTAACGTGTTTTGGACTTGAAAATCCAAACCAGAGGTATGATTCTAGATGGTTTCTTACCTGAATGTGTAATTTCCTGGTACCAAGTTGGTCAGTTTCAGGATAGCGGTGTCTGCAGATACCTTCTCCTCCCGAAGAGGCCCCTTCAATTCTTCCCAGTGGTAGCTGACTATTTTGTCATCATCGGTACTTTCTAATTCAATGAGAACAGACAATAAGGAGGGGAGTTTGGGGTTGTTGTTTTTTAAAGTCCACCTTCCTAATAAGTTCAAGAGATATTAAAATATATTTAAAACTGTTCTGAGGTTGTAGTCCAGGAATGGCTCCTTTCACAAGCAACAAAACTAATCTTATTTTAAAACTGTGAAGTTACGGCTAATGTGGAATGTATGAGAAACAGCTTTTAAAATTTCAATTATAGTCCCCAGAAATGTGACTGTCAGATTTAATTAGGGATGAGCAACAACACAGGGGCACAGTCTATGTTTTGCATAAATGTTCCAGGTTCAATTCCTGGTATCTCCAGCTAAAAGTACCTCAGTAGCAGGACTGGGAAAGACCTCTGAGCCTGAGGTGCTGGGGAACCTCTGCCAGGTGCCCAAGATGCTATCTTATCCTCACCATTTGCAATCATTACTATGGAGCAAAGTTGCACCACAGCCTCTCGTGCACTTGAAAGCAACAAGCATGGCTTACATTTGAGCATGCATAAGAAGCTCTTCATGAAAATCTGTCAGTGTGGCATTATAGTGCAACCGTGGAAATTCAAAGGCAGAGTTCAAGCTTATCTTAAGAAAGTAGCATGAAATTCTAACTATAAAAGTCTGGGTTAAGTAATGCATTTGGCAGGGAAGACTGGTAGGTAGCAAGGCTGAGCAAGCCCAAGAATTGACTGACATACACTGTATGATTTGAATGGATTCAATTGATACACCAGCCATGTATCCTGTTCCTTATCAGACTGTCTTTCTCTGCCTCCTGTAAGTGACTTTTTGCAGGTGTTTGCAGGAGCAAATGGCACTGGTTGCATTAGGTACTTACGACTGCCATCAATGACGGTAGATGTGGTCGGCAATGAGATCTCTAGGAACTGGGGTGATACAATGGCCACAGGGGGCTGATTCACTCGAGGTTCTGCAATGACAGAAGGACTATGAGAGCTACCAAAGACAGTTACCATCCTACTAAAAACAACAAGGTCTTGTGGCACCTTAAAATGTAACACAGCATAAGCTTTTGTGGACTAGAGTCCACTTCATCAGATGCACGAAGTGTTATCCTCAGTTGGTAAGTGACTGAGTATGAGTATTTATATACCCAATCATACACATGATTGGGTATATAAACCTCATCGTACATCTGATAAAATGGACTCTAGTTCATGAAAGCTTATGCCATAATAAATGTATTAGTCTTTAAGGTGCCACAAGACTTGTTTTTGCTGCAACACAGATGGCTGCTTCTCTGGAAATTCATCCTATTCAGTTGTAGAACAGTAGCTAAGAGGCTGTGAATCTCACGGCTCAAACCTCACCTCTGTAATGGACTCGCAAGGTGGCCTTAAGGCAAGTTCTGTTAGACTCAGCTCCTCCCTGTCCCCACCCGCAATGCAGGATATTATTACCCTACCTTACAGGGCTGTTGTAAGGATAAGTTAAAATAAGTGAAGCATTTTGAAAGTCCTATATAAATGGTTGTGATGATGATGCCTGTGGTTCAAACTTGCCTTAGACATGAACTCACTAGACGGCCTTAGACAAGCTAATATACTACCTTACAGGACTGCTGCAAAGATTACTGAGATACTGCTTATGAGGTGCTTTGAGTACTTACAGCAGACAGAGGTAGGCAATTTGTGGCCCACCAGATGTTTTGGCCTACGACTCCCATGATCCCCCACTATTGGCACTATAGGTTGATGGGAGCTGAAGGACAGAGTATCTGGAAGGCCAGAAGCTGCCCACTCTTGGCTTACAGGAAAGGCAATTGCAGAGGATCAACTGAAGTCACTGCTCTCTTTCTGTTGCTCCAGGAATGAGCCTTAATGAACCCCTGCACATATTAAGTCCTGTTAGCTCCGCCTAGTGGCCCTTGTGGGAATAACTGACCGGGTTTGCGTGGTTACGGAGGGGGAAATAAGCCTGCAACAGCCCATGGGTTCTGGGTGTGCATGACATGGCTTGTTACCATGGCTAACAAGCCACCCTGGCTGGGTGTGCATGACATGACAAGCTGTGCTGCCAGGGGTAATCATACTAATTCCCCCACACCTGCAGAGTGGGAAATAAGCTATCATCGCTTATTTCCCCCTCCGTGATCACACAAACTGGCCCACTGTCTCAAGAACAGTAGTGTATGTTTTTAATGACTGACCAGGTTCACACGATCATGGAGGGAAAATAAGCCATAGGGGGTTATTTCCCCTACCCATGTGTGCCTGTCGCGAACCGTCTAATTAGCATAATTACCCTCACCAAGCGTGGGTTGTTGTGACGTCAGAACCTGGCAAGGGTGGGTAGCTCGGGTGGTTTACAAACCACCCTGAAACCCATGGCTTGTTCTAAAGTTGGTGGGTGGTTTGTAAACCACCCCCACCACCCACCCTCACTGGGTTTGGATATGAGGACAGCTCACCCCTAACAAGGATAATTATGCTAATTGGGTGGCTCACGACCAGCATGTGCAGGGAGGGAACGTAAGCCACCATGGCCTATGTTCCCTCCATGATCATGCGAACGTGCCTACGGTATAACCACAACCAGTTCCCACCTATATAAGATTTGGGGGGGAGGGGGTCCTGGGTCCTGTCACTTTCTAGTCTAGAATTTAATCACTGGCAACTGTAGGCTCCAAGACCACCTCCCTGCCTTTTCTTGGAGGAAGAAGATCCAGTAGGATAGATGGGGCTGGTGGAAGGCAAGCTCTTTTATACTGATGACAGTCCTAATCAACTGTTTTAGTTTATATGCCAGGTTCTGGAAATCTGAAGACAATAGTCTTAACAAAGGTACTGTAATCATTTGGGGGCGGAAGCTGAATGGACTGCTACATATGGCTTCTAACCCTGCTGTGGATACCGTGCTGAATGAATGATGGGTGTAGCGACGGATGCTCCTTCTCAGCTTCCAGCATCTAACCAGGGCTATGCTCACAGCACTGACCAAATGATAACAGGAAAGGCCATCCAAACTGAATCTAATCAGTCTTCTAAGACAGAGCCTGCAGCATACAGGGGGAGGTGTTCCAGATCCCACCTCCTCCCCAAAACCCCAGGTCAGCACTGCTGCTGTCACAGGATTTATCTATTACAATACATTTGGTTGACATAGGTAAAAGGCTGGCTATTGAGACAATTCAGACAGCCCCTCCAATGGATCAGGTAAGCAATGTAATAGAGGCACTAATGCAGGGGTATCTAACGCAGCGCCCATGGGTGATCTCCAGGGGTGCCCACAAAGTGCTCTACTTCCTGCCCCTTTCGAAAACATTTTTTAAATAAAAACCCTGGAAAATGTTAGGGTAGACTTTTTTCTCTCCCTTTCTAGTCTTGCTCTTTCTCTCCCCTCTACCTTACTATTTCCCCCTCCCTCCCAGCCTCTAGGCTCACTATCCCCCACCCCTGCACTACCTTTCTAGCTCACTTTTCACTACTCAGGCCCCCACCGGCAGCCATTATGTGACAAGCTACATCCACTGTTGGACCCATTTTGCAGTGGTGGTGTGCACAGCAGTTTATCAAAATTTCCAAATGTGCCCATGTCCAAAAAGGTAGAGGACCCCTGCTTTAAAAGGTTGCAGCCTCTTTGACTGACAGGAGAAAACAAGACGTTGTCATTGGCTAAACAGAGAGGCAGCCCAAGGGTCACTAGGAAAGCCAGTGCAAAAAAATGGCCAGACAGTAACTTCTAAGCATTGATGTCTTAGATTTACTGGACATATTTTAACACTCTCTCTCTCTCATTTGTAGCATCCAGCTGTTAATTTGCTTCCTAGGTGGAGGATACGGATGTACACCTTGAGTATAAGCCTTCCAAAGTTCTTTAATGGGCAGCGCCAGGCAGCCAGCAGACTCCATCAAACAGATTTATGTCCATGCTGCTTGCGCTCTCTCTCTCGCTCTCATGTCGAGGGAAGCTACATTTGCAAGTAATGTCATACTAGTAACCTGATGGATGGTGGCAAACATCAAAGAGCATACAAGCTCAAAATAAAGCTCTGCAGAACGTGCCTCTCCTGCCAACACTGTTAAATTGTGTTATTTTAAATCTAGGAACACACAAATGAATCTAGATTCACACAATTTACAACCCAGCCAGACTACGTTTTAACAGTGGTCTATTAGTCCACTTAGAGCCGATAATTCAGAAAGTCTTTTCTTTCTTTCTTTCAAAGAAAAGTAACAGGCAAGATTCTGGCATGAATCATAGAATCATAGAATAGTAGGGTTGGAAGGGGCCTACAAGGCCATCGAGTCCAACCCCCTGCTCAATGCAGGAATCCAAGTCAGAGCATCCCTGACAAATGGCTGTCCAGCCTTGTCTTGAAGGCCTCCAGTGTGGGAGAGCCCACCACCTCCCCAGGTCATGGGTTCCATTGTCATATTGCTCTTACAGTCAGGAAGTTTTTCCTGATGTTCAGCCAGAATCTGGCTTCCTGTAACTTGAGCCCATTATTCCATGTCCTGCACTCTGGGATGATCAAGAAGAGATCCTGGCCTTCTTCTCTGTGACAACCTTTCAAGTACTTGAAGAGTGCTATCATATCTCCCCTCAGTCTTCTCTTCTCAAGGCTAAACATGCCCAGTTCTTTCAGTCTCTCCTCACAGGGCTTCATTTCCAGTCCCCTGATCATCTTTGTTGCCCTCCTCTGAATCCTCTCCAGTTTGTCTGCATCCTTCTTAAAGTGTGGTGCCCAGAACTGGACACAGTACTCCAGATGAGGCCTAACCAGTGCTGAGTAGAGGGGAACTAGTACTTCCCCGGATTTGGAAACTATGCTTCTATTAATGCAGCCCAAAATAGCATTTGCTTTTTTTGCAGCCACATCACATTGTTGGCTCATATTCAGCTTGATCGACAACAATTCCAAGATCCTTCTCGCTTGTAGTGTGGTTGAGCCACGTATCCCCCATCTTGAGGCCTACTGCCTCAGAGGAATGCACCATTTTGCTCGCCATCTTGTTACTATTTGCTCTATCACATCAGCCAGCGCTGTTTTCCTCTGACAAAACGGCTACCACTCTCCCTCACAAGACTTCATGTATCTCCTTTCAAAGAGATGAGCCATTGGGCAAAGTACACGGAGGAGTGACTACAGCTGGAGACAGGCTATTGCCTTTTTTCAGAGAGGAAGAAAACGGCACTATTGCCCATGGTGTGCACACTCAGGGGTTCACATCTCTCTTTGTCACCTCCGCAATGATGAGTGTGTCGTCAACCTCTGGCAAGGGTGATGAGAGGAGCCCCAGCCTTCCTCTCTAGCTCGGAGCTGGGGAGGGATCGTCCCTGTACCTGTGCTCGGCTTTGGCGACAATGGAGTAGATTTCTGCTCCCCCCTCCCCCCAGCTTCAAGCTAGAAAGGAGAGTTAAGCAGCTTGTTCTGGCAGCGGGCGGCCAAGGTGTTCTGAGGTGTTCCAAGCAACTTGGTGAGCCAAAACAAGCTCCTGTCCTCTCCCCCAGACCAGGGACTAGGGGACTTATCTTACCTAGGAAAAAGCCCAGTTGAACACAATGTGATTCGCTTCTAAGGAAATAGGATTGTGCTGAAAGGAAGGAGCAGGGTCTTAGCAACAAGAGATTTCAGCTTGGCTATGAAGGCCAGACAAAAATGGTACATACATCCCACCGGTCTCTGTTCACTCGTTTTGCGGGTTTTGATGTGCTTCAAAAATGAGCTAAACCCATGTGGCCAGAGACGACAATGGTACAAAAATGGGCACAGCAGGGGAAATGAATCATGCTTTTATTGTATAGCTTAAAAAAAAAGGAAACTGTCAGTCTCCAGCTTTCATATCCTTTGTCCAGGTAAAGTGAGGTAATAGTTAGAACTTTTAGCATGATTAAAACATTTAATCATATTCAAAGTAGGGCTGAGTAGAAACGTTTTGCCATTCCATTTGCAGATAGCAAAATGGTGGTGTGGGGATTTGATGATTTTTTGGTGGCAGAGTAAATGTGGTGAAAGGTTCAAGGTAGGACTTGTGGTGGTAGCAACTTCTCTTGATTGGCAGCTGCCATATTCTTTCCCCCAGAAGCTCCATGCACATGACGCTATGTCATGAACCTATGTTAGAGGGGAAAGAAGATGGTGGCCACCAACCACCAAGAGGAGTACAGCTGTTGCCGCCCACTGCAAAACAGATGCACGGCTTGGGACCAGACTATGCCTTCTCCCATATTAGCCTCTTCAGGTTTTAAGGTGCTCCGGGGAGGCCCTTCTCTCGGTACTGCTGCATCAGAGGCATGCTTGGTGGGGACACAATCAAGAGTCTTTTCGGTGGCCGTTCCCAGGCTCTGAGATTCCCTACCAAGGGAGGCTATGTTGGTCCGCTCCCTGTGGTCCTTCTGCCAGCAGGCAAAAATGTTTGTATTCAGACAGGCCTTTGGCATATAAGCTGGTCTGTTGCTGAAGGGGCTTTTGATTGGTGGGTACTGCTTATTTCTTTTATTGTTGCATTTTTAATGTAATTGTTTGTATGGGATGTTGTAATTTAAGATTTTGTTTTTAATCTGGATTTTACTGTTACCTGCCTTGAATGCCATTTTTGGGCAGAAAGGCGGGATATTAAACAAACAAGAAAGCAACAAGGGGTGAGTAATTCCATCGCACTCTTTCACCTGACAAATTCATCTAAAAGTTCATCATTAATTCAAAACTTCTGTCTTGCTTCTCAAAACTTTTGCGGAGGCAGCTGGCCCTTTAAAAATAAGCCCAGGGAAGATGTAACACACAAGCCGAAGGGACGTAATGCTGAGTGTACCTGGTTTAACTGTCACGTTCACCATCCCTTCTCCACGTGCATTATCACCGTCTACTATCACATTGAATTCATACAGGCCAACGGTGAGCTGGCAAAGAAAAACAAACAGGAACTGTTAAGGCAGGGCAAGGCCATGACTGTCTGCTGAAAAAAGATCGGATCATCAACATGATCCTTATACTTGGAGGAACCATGTTCTGAGATCCAGGAGCCACTGATACCATCTGCCCTGGTGAAGAGAAGCCCCAGCTCTATTTCAACAATAACATCTTCTTGTGTTCTTGGGCCTGGTACTCAGGGCAGGAGAGCCATTTTCCTGTGGCCTCCTTGGCCAGCAAGACAACAATAGCCATGAAAGGGCCGGGGGCAGGACTTCGTACATCACTGTTCCCCAAGCACCTCCAGCACTGCGATCTCCAAAAGCCAGGAGCTGCTGCCACCTGCCCATTCATGCATAAAAGATTCAAGGAAGAATGCCAATGACACTGGAGTGGAAGCTTTAGAATTGTTTCAGAAAGTTTTAATTGCTGCCCTTATTTACTGAATGAGCCAACATAACTGTTTACTTTGGCTTTTCCCCAGCCATGAGCTGTCTTTCTTTGTACCAGCCTCGTGATAATATTATTTTGTGTGTGCGCGTGTAGTTTTTGCTAGTCTGTTTTGTTTGTTTTTATTCTTTTGTAAACTATTTTGGAATTTGTTTCAAATAAGAAGTGGTATGTAAATATTGCAAATCAATCAATCGATCTTGCAAGGCAGGAGGTGCCCACATTCTGGAACATTTCTTTGTCATATTCTTATAAGCCTTAATTGTTTTGCTCATCTGCTGGCTTTATTGTTTAATTCATGTTGCATGTATTTTATTTTACTGAAGAGGCAGGACAAATTTTGGAGCTTTTCTTACGGCCAACATGGCTTCCTTTGCTTTTTATGACTAAGTAAATACCCTGGAAACAACATTTTAAAGATTTCCATTTCTCAATATCAGAATGAAATACTATGTTGCCCAACATTTTTAAATGTTCTCTTCCACAGTCCAGGATCCAAAGAACCGTAAAGCTAATTATGTGAATTGAAGGGAGCTCTAGACTTGCTTTTCTTGAAAAGAAGCACAGACACATCCCATTTTGTATGGAAAACTGCTTTTGAAACTGAGAGATTAAAAAATATTTTCATATAGGGCTCTGGGGAAGGGAGGGGTCAGCTGTTTAAAGTCAAAATTCTACTGGAGTAGCACAAGCCCATTGCGTGAGCCTAAACAGCTTTTTAGATCCCAGCCACAGTGCAAGTGATTTGTGGAACATGCAGCTACCACATCAAGTTCTGATAAATAGTATGAACTAGATTATTTTAAAGCCTAGAGAGAATATCAGCCAAGATGGTGAGAGTATCATCCAAGATTTTACCAACCTCCTCCAGCAGACTTTAAAAAGCAGAATATTTTCACTAAACATTAGGAAAACCTTCCTAAGTCTACCTTCTGGTTACTGAAACCCATTGCTTCTCTTCCTCTACTGTTTTCACCTGAAAAAGTTGTTCACTGGAGGCTCTCCTTTTCATTTATAATATCATTTCAACTATTTGAAGCCCATTCCACCTTTTTTCTTCTCAAACTTGAGAATGATTTGCAGGGGGGAACTCCTGGGTCGTGAAGTCATTCAGATAGGAAGAGGCCTGCAGTCAATAGCAAGCACAATAGAGAAGAGTGGTACTTCATGTCGGACTGACTTTTGTTTCACCAGTCACAGAAGTTGGTGGAGGGAGCAATCCTATTGGTTGCCACCTGCTAGGCAAAAGCCTAAAATCTTGGAAGACTTTTGAGTATTCAATGCCCTGCCGGGCTACTGCTGGCATGGTGGGAGGAGTAATGGAGGCAATTTTTGCTGCTCTATCCTCCTTTTTTTGCATTTTTCTTCTAGACAGTCCTCTTAGCCCTTCTAGAGGAGGCACGCTGCCAGGGGCAGGGCTGGAGAGGCAATAGGCTTTTCCATATCCAGGCCTCTCCTCGCCCACCAGAACATCCCCTTGCTGACTTCTACAAGGTCCTCCGAGGCCACTTTTGTGACCTCAAAAAGCAGGTGCCACAGTTCTTTCCATGGCAGGTGCAAGGGGGAGGGGACGGAGAGAGAGACTGAAGTCAGGAGTCCACCTCCCAAAGTCATAGCAGTGTCTATGGCTTCAGGATCAGGAATCTGAAAAATCCTATGGGACACTCTCCAGGGACCATAGGATTGTGTCCTAAATTAAATAAATGCAGGTTGCTTACATGTAAGCATAGTTCTTTGAGTGGTCATCTGTGCATTTACACATATGGGCTCTGTGCCTGTGCTGAGTCTCATTTGGGAAGCTTCTATAGCTGAGGAACGTTTTTGGCAGGAACCCTCTCCCACCGTCCACTACGCATGTCCTAGGGGGTTCCCGCCCATTCCCTCAGTTCCTTGAGACCGCCTAAACCAATCACGCCTTGGTACCAACATCGAATCTGACACAGACACTGAAGTGGGGATGGTGGGAGGGTTGTGTGAATGCACAGATGACCACTCAAAGAACTACTGTTACAGGTAAGCAACCTGCATTTCTTCTTCGTGGTCTCTATGAATCACACATATCGCAGATTAACAAGGTCTGGAAGATCAGGTCTGGAACTTATGGAAGGTGCAAGAACTGTCTTCCTGACAGACGCAGTAGGGTTGGAAACCATGGCTGCCTTGGCCACCAAGGAGCAATTAGAACGCAGTCCGTCTGGTCATGTGCTATCTTCTGGGAGCACCTTGGAGAGAAGGGGAAACAGCGGGAACAGATAAAAAAGTTCCCCTTGCCACAGTATCTGGAACACATCGCCAAAGATGATCAACCGATCCACACCCTTGTGCAGAAGTGGGGGCATACGACATTCACTGGAGTCACGAACAGATCCGTCGTGGGACGGCTCCAGTCCAGAAAGAGATGATTCAAAATGTGAGCTGACATCTGCCACTTGTGAAGTGACTGGTACGCCTGACTTAGGGCACCTGCCAAAACATTGTTTTGTCTGGCAATGTGAAGAGCACTCAAAAGGATACCCCATTGAATTGCTCATTGGAAGCTGTTCAGGGTGAGATTCACAAGTGTGGAAGAGTGCATCGCACCTTGCATCCGGATATGCCACAAGACTCTCGTATTGTCGGTCAGGATTCATACATGTCGACCTTGAAGGTACAGTTCGAAAGCTCGGATTGTTTTCCAAGCCACAAGAAACTCTAGGAAGTTTATGTGGTACTTTTCTTTTGCTGACCAGAGGCCCTGAGTCTGCAACAGACCACAGTGGGCTCCCCAGGATTCGTGTAGGAGATGGTTGGATGAAAGACATGCCTCGGTCCAAATTGCACAGCTGCATCCATCAGAGCAGGTATGTTAACACTTCATCCGGGATCATGAGACGACAATGCTGAGCATCCGAAGTGGAATTGAAGCTTCACAGCAACCAGTTCTGCAGTGGTTGCATTTGAAGTCTCGCCCATCGAACAATAGTCGCCATGTGACCCAGTAGAGCATCAATGGTACAGGTGGTAATCCAGTGACGAAGGAAGACACTCTCCATGAGAGTGACTAGCTGATCCTGCTGGTTTTGAGGGAAGTAAGCACGTGCAACTGTCGACTCCAGTAGCGCTCCTATAAACTGGAGACGTTGAGTAGGTTCCAGAGTTTATTTTTCTTTGTTGACATAAAGACCCAACGCACCCAGAAGGTTCAGAACAATCCTGATGGCATGGTAAAGATCCCTTTGGGAGTCCGATACAAGGAGCCAGTTGTCCAGGTAAGGATAAACCTTAATTCCTTGAAGTCTCAGATACGCACACAAGACTGCCATACACTTTGTAAAAATTCTTGGGGTGGTCGCCAGACCAAAGAGCAGGACCCGAAACTGGAACATGTCTGTACTGATGATGAAACGCAGGTACCAGTGGTGGGTGTCCACAATCACTATATGAAAATATGCGTCCTTCAGGTCTATGGCGGCAAACCAAACATTCTTTCGGAGAAGAAGGAGAAGTGTAGCCAATGTGATCATTCTGAACCTTCTGGGGGTGATGAACTTGTTTAAGTCCCTTAAGTCTATGATAGGGTGGAGGCCTCCGTCCTGCTTTGGTACAGAGAAATAGCGAGAAAAGAAGCCATCTTCCGGCTGGAATGGAAGGACTCTCTGGATAGGTCCTTTTTGAAGCAGGGTGGACGTCTAGAGAAGGAGGGCTTGTGTTGATGGAGTAACGCCAACAGTCCCTGGGGCAGGGGAAGGGTATGAAATTCTACCATGTAACCCTGAGCAATTATATCCAGCACCCAGGTGTCTGATGTTATTGCCTTCCAGGTCAGCAGGAAACGTGACAGAATGGATCCAAACACAGGCTGACTGGGGAGGTCAGGAGTGATAAACATCAAGAAGTCAAAGGTGACACTCTGAAGATGACTCAGGCCTGCCATGACCCTGACGGAACTTTGAAGATGGAGTGGTCTGCTTTTTCTGCTGTTTGGGGGGCTGGTCACTGCCTTGTTGTGGCGAAGGGGCTTGCGTAACTCAGTGAAGCCATAAACTATGCCGTGCAGGGCCACCCAAGACGGACAGGTCATGGCAGAGAGTTCTGACAAAATGTGGTCCACTGGAGAAGGAAATGGCAACCCACTCCAGTATTCTTGCCAAGAAAACCCCATGGAACGTATCACAAAGCTAAAAGAGATGACACCGGAAGATGAGACCCTCAGGTCGCAAGGTGTCCAATATACTACTGGGGAAGAGCAGAGGGAATTTCCAAGTAGCGCCAGAAAGAGTGAAGTGGTTGGGCCAAAGCCAAAAGGACACTCAGCTGTGGATGTGTCTGGTGGTGAAAAGAAAGTCCGATGCTGTAAAGAACAATACTGTTTAGGAACCTGGAATGTAAGATCAATGAATCAAGGTAAGCTGGAGGTGGTCAAACATGAGATGGCAAGATTGAACATCGACACCTTCGGAATCAGCGAACTAAAATGGACAAGCATGTACGAATTTAATTCACGTGACCATTATATCTACTACTATGGGTAAGAATCCCTTAGAAGAAACGGAGTAGCACTCGTAGTCAACAGAAGGGTGGGAAAAGCAGTCCTGGGGTATAATCTCAGAAACAACAGAATGATGTCAGTACGAATCCAAGGCAAACCATTCAACATCACAGTGATTCAAGTCTATGCCCCAACCACTGAGGCTGAAGAAGCTGAGGTTGATCGGTTCTATGAAGACCTACAACACCTTCTAGAACTAACACCAAAAAAAGATGTCCATCTCATCATAGGGGATTGGAATGCCAAAGTAGGAAGTCAAGAAATCACCGGGATAACAGGCAAGCATGGCCTTGGTGTACAAAATGAAGCAGGACAAAGGCTAATAGAGTTTTGCCAAGAGAACATGCTGATCATAGCAAACACTCTTTTCCAACAGCACAAGAGGCAACTCTACATATGGACATCACCAGATGGTCAATATCGAAATCACATTGATTATGTCCTTTGCAGCCAAAGATGGAGAAGCTCTATACAGTCAGTCAAAACAAGACCTGGAGCTGACTGTGGCTCAGATCATGAGCTTCTTGTTGCAAAATTTCGGCTTAAATTGAAGATCGTAGGGAAAACCACTAAACCATTCAGGTATGACCTAAATCATATCCCTGATGAATATACAGTGGAGGTGACGAATAGATTTAAGGGATTAGACCTGATAGACAGAGTGCCTGAGGAACTATGGACGGAGGTCCGTAACATTGTTCAGGGGGCAGCAACTCAATCCATCCCAAAGAAAAAGAAATGCAAGAAAGCCAAGTGGCTGTCTGATGAGGCTTTACAAGTAGCTCACGAAAGAAGGGAAGCGAAAAGCAAGGGAGAAAGGGGAAGATATATCCAACTGAATGCAGAGTTCCAGAGAATAGCAAGGAGAGACAAGAAGGCCTTCTTAAATGAACAATGCAAAGAAATCGAGGAAAACAACAGAATGGGGAAGACTAGAGATCTTTTCAAGAAAATCGGAGATCTCAAGGGAATGTTTTGGGCAAAGACAGGCATGATAAAGGACAAAGAAGGCAGGACCTAACAGAAGCAGATGAGATTAAGAAGAGGTGGCAAGAATACACAGCAGAACTATACAGGAAAGATCTTAATGTCCATGATAGCCATGATAGTGCGGTCACTGAACTTGAGCTGGACATCCTAGAGAGTGAAGTCAAGTGGGCCTTAGGAAGCATTACTAACAACAAAGCTAGCGGAGATGACAGTATTCCAGCTGAGCTATTTAAGATCCTAAAAGATGATGCTGTTAAAGTGCTGCACTCAATATGCCAACACATTTGGAACACTCAACAGTGGCCACAAGACTGGTAAAGGTCAGTTTACATTCCAGTTCCAAAGAAGGGCAACGCCAAAGGGTGTTCAAACTACCGTACAATTGCGCTCATTTCACATGCCAGCAAGGTGATGCTCAAAATCCTACAAGCTAGGCTTCAGCAGTATGTGAACTGAGAACTACCGGAAGTACAAGCTGGGTTGCGAAGAGGCAGAGGAACTAGAGATCAAATCGCCAACATTCGCTGGATCATGGAGAAAGCAAGAGAATTCCAGAAAAACATCTATTTCTGCTTCATTGACTACGCTAAAGCCTTTGATGTGTGGATCACAACAAACTCTGGCAAATTCTTAAAGAGATGGGAGTACCAGACCACCTTACCTGTCTCCTGAGAAACCTGTACGAGGGTCAAGAAGCAACAGTAAGAACCAGACATGGAACAACCGAGTGGTTCAAAATTGGGAAAGGAGTACGACAAGGCTGCATATTGTCGCCCTGCTTATTTAACTTATATGCAGAGTACATCATGAGAAACGCCGGGGTGGATGAATCACAGGTCGGAATTAAGATTGCTGGGAGAATTATCAACAACCTCAGATACGCAGATGATACCACCCTAATGGCAGAAAGCGAAGAGGATCTAAACAACCTCTTGTTGAGGGTGAAAGTAGAGAGTGCAAAAGCTAGTCTGAAACTCAACATTAAAAAAACTAAGATCATGGCATCTGGCCCCTTCACTTCCTGGCATATAGAAGGGGAAGAAATGGAAGCAGTGACAGATTTTATTTTCTTGGGCTCCAAGATCATCACAGACGGTGACTGTAGCCATGAAATTAAAAGACGCTCGCTCCTTGGGAGGAAAGCTATGGCAAACCTAGACAGCATAGTAAGAAGCAGAGACATCGCCTTGCCGGTTGACAAAGGTTCGTATAATAAAAGCTACAGTTTTCCCAGTAGTAACGTATGGCTGTGAGAGCTGGACTATAAGGAAGGCTGAGCGCCGAAGAATTGATGCTTTCGAACTGTGGTGCTGGAGAAGACTCTTACGAGTCCCCTGGACTGCAAGGAGGTCAAATCAGTCCATCCTAAAGGAAATCAACCTTGACTGCTCCTTGGAAGGACAGATACTGAAGCTGAAGCTCCAATATTTTGGCCACCTAATGCGACGAGAAAACTCTCTGGAAAAGACCCTGATGCTGGGAAAGACTGAAGGCAAAAGGAGAAGGGGACGGCAGAGGATGAGATGGCTAGATAGCATCACCGATGCAATGAATATGAACTTGAGCACACTCCGGGAGAGAGCGGAGGACAGGGAAGACCTGGCGTGCTATGGTCCATGGGGTCACGAAGAGTCGGACACGACTTAACGACTGAACAACAAGAGTTGGTATCAGTCAAACTACTGTTTGGTCACATACGGTTGAGGCCGAAACCACTTGCGGCTTCTGTATTGGTGCTGCGCGGGTTGAGGGCCCAGGCCCATCTTACGGGTGGTTGTCTTCACTTTCTGGACAGAGTCCATTTGCTCATCCATTTTTGTGTTAAAGAGCCCTTCACCGTCAAAGGGTAAATCCTCTATTCAGGACCTGGCTTCAGGAGTCAAGCCCGCAGACCTTAGCCAAGCATGCCTCCTGAAGGTGATGGTGCCAACCATCGACTTGGCGCTTCAGTCCGCCTCATGCTGAGAGCTATTAATTTGCTGAATCAACAGCTTGACAGCCTCAGCATGGAAGACCCTGGAGAGGTCCTTTTGGTCCTCTGGGAGGTAGGCACAAAAGGAGTCCATTTTTCCCCACAAGAATAGCTGTTATCTGGCCATCATGGCCTGATAATTGGCCACACCGAGTCCCAGAGCAGCAGAGGAATACATTCTCCTACCCAAAAGATCCAGCCTTCTCCCTTCCTTGTCAACAGGTGACGCATGAGGTTTCTGCGACCATCCCTGCGCCAATTCCACGACGATGGAGTTGGCTCGTGGGTGTAAATACAAGAATGCTTTGTCCTTCTCTTGCACCCTATACAGGGACTCAAGGCACTTCGACGTCAGATCCATGGAGGATGGAGCCTTCCAGGACTGATGAACTGTCTGAAGAAGGGTCGGAAGGTACCGCAACCAGTTTCGACTATTTGGTATGGACTGTGTCAAAGACGGGGTCCTGAATATGCTCCTCTGGCAGCTGTTCTTCAATGCCCAAAGAATGAGCCATCCTGCTGATTTGCTCAGTGAAGTTGAACATGTCCTCCAAAGGGGAGGCTCCTTCTGGGATCCTCCTGGGATCCCACTACCTCATTCGGAGATGGAATGGAAAGCAGGATAGAGGAGTATGAAGAGGAATCCAACTGGTAATCATCAGCTGATTCATGATGTGAGGCTGCTCATGGCAAGGGGTCCGCAGGTGGGATCAACTGTGGCTCTGATGCTGGAACTGAGTCGGTTTAGGTGGCTGCAACTGACTCCGCAGCAACGAAGAGGAACGAGGTGGCATGGGTGGAGGCATGAGGAACTCATCTCTTGCAGGAGGATGAGAAATAGTTTCCAATGCCCACAGCAGACACCAAGGTGAAGCTGCTCCCATATAACTGGAGCGATCAACAAAGTACTCTCGGTCCCGAAGAGTACACCAGTCCTCGAAATGGCAAGGGTGTTGTGGAGGGCAAGACCACTCTGTACCCCTCTCCCAGTCACCATGTGGAGACCTTGACCTCTCCCTATAATGGTAGTTGAAGCAGCAATCCCCATAGGGGGAACAACACAGCCCAGGTTGAAATTGATGTTCTCAGTCCCAAGGTGGAGATGGGATACAGCGACGTGAGGCTTCCTGCCTCTTTGGTGACTGATGATCTCTGGATGGAGCAATGTCTTGATCCCGAGAGACTGGTAGTGGAGGGGAAAAACCCAAGATTTCACCCTGACACCTGCTCGATGACGGGAGCGGTTGGTGCCGGTGGCAATACACGAATGGTGAATTCAGCAAAGGAGGTGGTGCCAGAAGCTTTGGTCTGGAAGATTTTTCAGTAGCCTTCTTTTTCTTCTGTTTTTTAAAGGCCATTTGATCCTGACTTTGGAATCTTTGCTTTTTAGTGATCTTTCTTGCGACCAAGAGTGCTAAAGAGCACCTCAGAGTCAGAGGATCAGCCTGTTCAACGGAAGTTGTTGGGCAAGGGGACATCGACTCTGCCGAAGACATAGTCACCCCTGCTTTGTCTTCTGCAGAAGACCCTGCAGCCAATCGATCTGTAGCCAGTAACACTCTTCTCCACAGCTCTGCCTTAAGCCTCTCCAATCTGTTCTTTCGTGCCTGTTTAGTAAACGATTGGCACAGGGAACACGAAACGGGTAAATGGCCTTCACCCAACCAAACAAGGCAAAGGGAGTGAGGGTCAGTGGGGGACAACTTACTCCCATGCTTGACACACTTACAAAAAGGTGCCTTTGCGGCCATAAGCGACACTGCAACCGTGGTTGACGGATGGACGAATGATGAAGGAACATTTTTTGGGGGGTGGAACGATGACGAAGACAGGGAGAACACACGAATGACAAGAAAAAACAATGTCCTCAGCAGCAGCAGAAAAAAGAACACTGCAATTCGCTTTCCCACAGAGAGGAAGTTCCGAACAGACTATCCACTATGGCGGTCGAAAGAGAACTGAGGGAACAGGCAGGAACCCCCTAGGACATGCGCAGTGGACGGTGGGGGAGGGTTCCCGCCAAAAACGTTCCTCAGCTACAGAAGCTTCCCAAATGAGACTCAGCGCAGGTGCAGAGCCCATATGTGTGATGCGCAGGGACCACGAAGAAGAACTTATTTTACTCACTATGCAAGGGTCCACAAATTATGTCTGCACCTAGTAGCCAAAATTATTTCTATTAGCCCGCAAGAATAGGGTAAAAGTGTCTCTGAACAAATGAACATCCCTTTCTACCCAGCAAATAGCACCTTACCCCTCTCAAAGCATTAAGAATGGCTAATGGTGCAGTTTTTCAGAGAATTCAACACTTCCCCCACTTCCCTGGCAAACCCCAGCACAGCACAGCAAGCATCAGCTTTCAAAACCAGTGTTAGAAAAGCTAGGAGAAAGTATTCCCCTCTCTCCCAAAGAAATCTACTCCAGATTTTTTCCTCCCTTGTAGCAGCTCCCTTTCACTACCCAGTCATTATTATTATTGTTGTTGTTTTGTTTCTTATCTTAATTGCCCTCCAGAAGACAAAAGAAAGGGAGTTGGCCTTTCCCCCTATTTTCTTTCTGGTGTAGAAAGGGAGTGTGTGAGAGAGAAGCCAGTTGCAAGTGGGGCTGTGGAATGGAGAAAGGCTGAGGAAAATAAAAGGCTGGTTTGAAATTGCCATTTGCCTTCTCCCATCACGTTAATTGATTTACAAAGCAAATCTTTCTTGTTCTTAACAAAAAAATATCTATCTGCAATTAGAATGAAGTGGCACAGGAGATTGTTGACTGGGAGGTATTTGGAAGGAATATATTCTCAGGGTGAGGGATGGAGGCTGGGGTTAGCAGCTGCTGAGTTCCAGGAGAAGGATCATGCTGGGGGAAGGAAACAAAAGGAATTGCATGGGGGAAGCAGCTTTGCAGATGGAAAGGGAAAGAAACAAACTGAACAGCACTGGAGAGAAATTGAAAATGTTGTGGCAATGTTCCCCCCGCCCCTCACCAATCACATTTGCAGTATCCCCAGGAAGGAAGGGGAGGGGAATGGAAGAAACCTTTGCAGATGCCATTCAGAACTAGAGAATAGCGACTTTCACCCAAAAATCTACTCCAGGTTTTTCTTTGCAGCCTAATTTAGTTGCTGTAATGCAACCTCCTTCCCTGAGCATTCTTTCTTGCCAAAACTTTCTTGCCCTGGCTTGCTGTCAAATGGGTTTGCTGAAGGCTGCTACTATGTCATTCCTTCAGTACTGAAGGGCCATGTAAGTATTTTAGGTAGAGCCTACTGGTTACTAGAAGGATCATTCATCTACATTTAACGGTTGTTGCCACTTAAGAGTGTATATGCTACTTATAAAAGGAGCATTCAAATTCTGCACCTTGCCCCCATTCTTCTACTCATTTGAGCAGTGGGGCCATAACTCAATGATAAAAAACCTGCTTTACATAGAAAAGGTCCCAGGTTCAATCCCTGATATCTCTAGTTAAAAGGATCCCAGGTAGTGGAGTGGGAAAAGTCTTTTCCTGTGACCTTAGAGGGCTGCTGCCAATCAGAGTAGACAATATGGAGTTAGATGGGCCACTGGTCTGGAAGTGCAAGGAAGCTTCATACAGGATTACATCCTGCTACATTTGCATCTTCTAAACAAAACCTTGCACTCTACATGTAAGTCACTAGGTAGCAAGGGATTCACCTTGGATAACTTGAGAATCTGCGAGTGCTGGCCTTCCATCTCTCCGCTATAGTCAGTGGGGTGTGTGATCAGCCTCCAGTCATAAGAGTAGCTAGTTCCTAAATGGAAGAACATGAGAGATTAAAGGAGACCAACAGCAAAAGAAACTGTTTGGAAAGATCAAAGCACCTCAGGAGCTCAAGTTTTATCATAAAGTTTCATAGCGAAGTCACTTTAGAATATGAGCTGTGTTATTTCCATGCATGGTGGACCTGTGTGTTGGCAAAGGCATACTGGAGTGAAATAGATGCAACTGAAAGGATAATTCTTAGCAGCTTAGATGTATTTATAAACATTAAATAATTTTATACTAATTACTGTGGCCAGAATACATTATAGTAAATCCGGGAAAACCATGTCCGTTGCTGTCATGTTGTCATGTCAAAAACTACATCAAAATTAAAGGAGGGAAACAAAAGCTTCCAAGGTTTTTACCCCCTCACCCTTTTTTCCAAAACAAATTGGAAAAATAAGGCATATACTTCCAATGATACACGTTTATTTAACATGCAGATTTTTATTGATCGTTTATATTTTCTATTTGTAGTGAAATTCATTTTTAAGTAAAATGAAATTAATGCAAAAGGGAGTATTCATTTATTAACATTAAGAACATAAGAAGAGTTATGCTGGATCAGACGAAGGATCCATCTAGTCCAGCATTTTGTTCACAGTGGCCAACCAGCTGTCAATGAGGAAGCCACAAGCAGGTGAGTGCAACAGCACCCACTGTAGTATTTAAAGTATTTATACTTATGTCTGTTAATTCTATCCCTATAAAAACAACCATGTCAGTCCAGGAAATACTCTTTTCCAGATGCTTGCATTTTCAGGGCATGCCAAAAGTTGTTCAAAGCAGAGTTCAGTGAGTGGCAACAGTGTGCACAAAACTGGCTTAGAACAGGCTGATGCAACTGGAAGTCAGCCCAGACCAACTTTTTCCTTCAGCTGCCATGGTCATGTGAATAGGCCTTGATTGCCAAAGCAGAATTGACTGAAAGTTCCCAGCTTTATCACCTGTCTTGAATTGCCATCAAACTGACAAGCAGCTATCTAAGAGACATTTACAAGGTGGCAAACTCAGGTTTGCTAACACATATTGTGTGGCATAGCCCTGGGTCCTACCTTTAGGTGGTGGAGGCAAGACATACGCGTTCAGCTCCACTTCGTTCTTTGGAAGAGTTACCTGGACACTGTCTCCAGCAGAAACTGCCAGCTTCTTAATAACTGTGGGATAGAGAATTAAAGTGAAAAGACAGGGCAAAGTTGGGAACAATTCAAATTTTACATTTTCCACTCCTGTATGTGGATATTTGTGAGAGTAGCATTGGCCCAATTTGAACGCAACACTAAACTGTGATTTAGCATTACGTGTGTGAGCAGCAGGCTTGTGCTAGTGAGAAACAAGCTGCGTGTTACAAGCTCAGGCACAGGAATTGCTTGCAGGAATCATCCCATATCTCAAAAACTGAACTGCGCAAACTAGCCCTTAAGATACAAAGCTCTGGAAATAACAAGCTACAAATGATTCATCTGTATTATCTCACCCTTCAAATGCAGATACCATGCTAGATTTTGAACTCAAGGTGAATGAATACAAACACACAGAATCACCCAGAGATTAAAAAATATTTGCTATTTTCCTGGGAGATCAAATAGACCCATCAGTACAAGGGGCACATCAGCCAGGTGCAGCAGTGATGAAAAGAGCTCAATCAGATATGTTTCAGGAAACAATCTAGCATCTCTCTTACAAAAAGGAAGAGACAAGGGCCTCCATTTATTCAACTGTAAACTTAGCCTTTTGCAAACATACCAAGAATTCACAGTATTCTGAGCTGGAAATTGAGATGCATTTTAAACTCCAAGTAGGTATGCAGATCCCATAAAACATAACCGCCTGGTATTTGTTGTGCCTTTTGCATATGGGAGAGTATCACTGAATTTGATCTTTAAACCTTGTTCCAATTTAAGAAACACTTAAACAGGTCAGCCTTTCATTGCCTCCTTGCAACAGCCATACAACAAAAGTGAGATGACATTCTAGTTTCAAAATAGGATAAAAGAGCAAAACACCTTCAAAAACATGTACCCATTTTAAAGGAGCAGAGAGAGGAAGAAAATGCATATGAAGATAGGAAGTTGCCTTGTACAAGGTCAGACTATTAGTCCATGTAGATCAGTTTGGCTAACAAACTGAGTGGCAGTGGGGCCCTCCAAGGTTTCAGACAGAGGACTTTCCCAGCCCTATCTGGAGATGCCAGGGATCGAACTTGGGACCATATGAATGCAAGGCAGGTGCTTTACTACTAAGCTACAGTCCTTCTGCTCAGATTGCACTCTGGCAAAGAATACACTATGGGAGCAGGCATAGCACAGAGGGTAAAAGTGAGAATACAGCCAGTGTGGTGTGGTGGTTACAGTGTTGGACTGGGAGCCAGGAGATCCGGGTTCTAGACTAGCCCCCATCCAGCCATGGAAGCTCACTGGGTGACTTTGGGCCAGTCACAGATTCTCAGCCCAACCTACCTCACAGGGTTGTTGTGAGGATAAAATGGAGAGGGGGAGGAGGATTATGTACACACCGCCTTGGGTTCCTTGGAGGAAAAAAGGCGGGCTATAAATGCAATAGATGGATGGATGGATGGATGGACAGATAGATAGATAGATAGATGGCTTTAGGCAAACTACTGTTTTCTCAGCCTCATCCACTCTCAACTGTATAGGAGGAAAGAAGAATACTGGCCTACCTTACAGGGCTGTTATGAAGATTGCAAAGATTAATGAATGTGAAGTTCTTTGAACACTTGGTCTGTGCTATATAAATGCTAATTATTGTTATTCTTATGACCTCAAGTGAACGGCACCAGTGGTGCTACCACCATTTTCTTTTCTTAATTAAAAAAACATTATTTGCTGCTCACTGTCAGGGAAGAAATCAGCTAAAGGGGGCCAGGGAAAGAGACAGGGAGGCCATGCACAGTGCATGCATGTGTGAGGGAGAAATCTGAAGTAGCTGCTTCTGAGCACTTCAGTATCAGCAGTTAGGGTGAAAGTCTGCCAGCTAGGTTGCCTGAGGAGGGAAGTAACAGGAAGTTGGAATGAGAAAGTAGAAAATGGAGAAGTGAAGGTAAAAAAGTAAAAACAGACCTCATGTTGAAGGTTGGGGCTAAAGGTGGGTCCTGGAAAAGATGAAGACCATGGCTTTATATATATGCGTGCGTGCATGCCTGCGTGTGTTACTGTAATTACTGCTCAGCTTAGGCTGAGCACTAGAAATCAATCAACATATATTTGCTCTGCTTAATCAAGGGGATGTGCATTACAAAGGAGCAGCTGAGGAAATGTAAACCACCAGAATGATCTGTCCCCACATTTGGTACAACAGAATCAAAGGAGTTACTTCAACTTCCAAACTCTGATAAGAAGATTTGCTATTTTAAATAAACACTAGAAGAAAACCTCTTGCAAAGCTCTGTTGGCAAAAAAAACAGTCAAATTAAGAGCTGAGACTGCAGAAACTTGCCAAAAGCATTTAAAGGTAGGTTTATGGCACCTCCTCAGCCAGTCGTTGCTCTTACCTGGTGTTGGGGCAGCAGTGCTAGGTAACAACGCAGCATTTGTGGGGACTGCAGTAACACTATCATTGCTGGGGGTGCGAGCTGGAACTGGGGTAAGCTTCTCTACCTTCTCAGTATCCTTCCCCTTAAGGTTGCTTGAAGTTGGAAGGGCCTCCTCCAAGAAGAAGGGCTGGACGGAAGTGTTGCTGGATGGCTTGGCTTTCTCAGAGTTCCCAACAGGACTGGGGGACATAGCAGCCAGAGAGGGCTCTGCTGTGGAAGCACCTGCAGCAGCCTAGCATGTGTATATGAGAGGGCATTCATTAACCACATCATCTAAAATGGCATTTAGACCTTAACTCTTATACTAGGCAGTTATGAAGATTTTCCCAGTTCTGCTGTCCGAGGGCCAGTGAGAATTTCACCCCATTCACAGCCTAATCTAGACAAACAGCTTCAACGGATAGTAGAACTGTTCTTAGACTGTATCACTTAGCTCCCACCTGGCCCTCTCACCACCAGCAATTAATTAAAAACAACAACAACATAGTTTTTATTGATGCATTCAGCATTACATCTACCATGGCCCTGAGAATCATATGTAAGGCAATTTATTGAATTTAAAATGTTTTTTTAACTGCATTTCAGGGTATCCCACACTTACAAGGTCATTTACAAGAGTCTTTAAAAACCAATAATTACAGTTTCAACATCTGAACTGTAGATTAAAAAAAAAAACACCACCAGCACCTAAAAAAAAGTTTTCCAGCATCATTTAACCAAATGCTGACTGGAATAAAGATGTCAATGGGTTTTTTTTTTAAACCAGCAGTGATGATGCTATACATATTTCCCTGGGGAAGGAGTTTTAACAGTGTGGGGCCACCACTGATAAAGCCTTCTCCCTAATACCCACCAGCCTAACAACTCTTGCTGGCAGGCCAGGAAAATTTTGGAGTTTCTCAGAGGATAACTGGAGTGGATGTTAAATAACAGAAATAAATCATGCATGTGCCACCTTGCTTGAGGAAAGGATGTTGGGGCCAGGTGACCCCCTTTGGGTTCCCTATGTAACAGGTGAAATGTATAAAACTGAGGTACATTAGCCAGATGTCTGTGTTAATCTTGCCTTTTAAAGGTGGGATGGGAAGAATGATGGGAGTACTGGATTTCAGTTGCCATGCAAAAGCAGCATATCCTTCCTGCAAACAGGATTTCCGGCTTCACAGTGAAGAATGTGAGTAAGGGTTTCAGTTTAGTCACTTATAAAATATGCCCACCTTTGAGTGTCATGAGAGACTGATCAGACCAGTGTAAACAACCCAGGGAAGCAGCTGAAAACCATTTCCTTTCTTTCATCAGAAAATTCTTTCACCAGGCCTGCCCCGTTCAGCTGGGTAGCCTGGGGCAGCAAGAACTGGACATTTCAGCTTTAACTGGGCTTATCTGTATATGCTGCATATTTTCTCGAATTGATCTCCTTTGTATAGCATTGGTTGAGCACTTAAATTGCAGCACACAGAAATAACTACAGCCTGGACTAGATTTTCATAAGAAAAAAATTGCAGCACATATTCTTGTGGTAGAGTCAATGGCAAACCTTTAAAAGGTCAATCTGAAGGCATGAAATTCATGATTTTTATTATCACGCTATGAAATTTGGGAAGGGGGTGTTCAGTGCATAAAACTCTGGGTCTGAATGTTGGGCTCAGGTCATCAAATAAGGGTTTTCATGTAGCCAGGCTGGGAAGAAGACACTGCTCAAAACATGCTGCTAGTTGGATTTAAAGTATTAAGGAAAATGGACCTTCAGTCCCTCATCACAGAGTGGGAGAGGGAAAGAGAGAGAGACTGAGACCTGCTACCAGCTAGGGCTGTCAGTAATGTATTTCATCGGGGTGGGCAACTATGGGACATAAGGGACAGCCCCCCCCCCCCTTTGTGGGCCACACTCTACCAAGTGCTATGCAGTCCATGGGCGCCTCCACAAAAAGTGATTAAAAGAAGAAAACAAATACAGCTTATTCCCAAGCTAAATTTAACCCCTTTAACACTCTGTAGCTGCTACAGTCACTTTTTTTTCATTAAAAATAGATTTTAGGGGGCACCAAGGGATAACAGGGGCTTAAAGGCCCATGGGCCACATGTTGCCCGCCCCTGGATTATATGGACCAAGCTTCCCCAGCTTGGTGCCCTCTAGACATGTTGGATTACAACTCCCAGCATCCTCAAGCTTGTGACGGATGCTGTAACTAAAGTTTCATCCCCTGGATTTGTTGCAACGTTTTCATTTTAGCAACCATAGGATTTTTAGGAGTTGCTTCTGCGGCCATACTGCAGTGATGCAGCAGACACCTTAATCAGCAATGCTGTACTTTAATACTTCTTCTCTTGATTAGTCAATCACTGCGGTATGGTTCAAACATGCAGCATTGTATCTAAGGAATCAGCAACAGAATGGAACATCAGGTTAAAACCTACAAACTCTCATGCACTCTAATGCATAAGCACCAGTTTCTCTTCTGGTGGGACATTCCAGACCATTTTTATATGTGCCACAGTATCAAGGTACCTTCCTGCAAGGAAGTGTTTCCATTGCAGGGAAACTGCATTTTCCCAGCTGTCAAAATTCAATGTTTTGTCACTGGAAAAATGTGATACCTTCCACCTCTCATCCCCAGGTAGTGTGTCTACTACAGCCTTCCTGAAGCTGGCACCTGCCAGATGTGCTGAACTGCAACTCCCATAATTCCCAGCCAGAATTATTGCCCCTGCTCTCTAGGAAACATGGGAGTTGTAGTCTAACACATCTGGAGCATGCCAGGTTGGGAAAAGGTTGTTGTAACAGTTTGGTGGTGGTTTCATGAATGTCAGATACTCCCAAAGGCTAGTTCCTGTGACATCTTCAGTGATGAATGATAACTCCTGCCTTTCTTCCCCACTCCCAGCCTCATCGTATGGATCTCACAACTGGTGCAGATTAGGCTTAGTGGTAGCATTGTGCTAAGAATAAAAGGGGGGTTCCCCCGCCCCCTGGCTTGCCTTAGACAACAGCAGCAGCACCGCAAATTCTAGTTAATGTTTTCTCCCTTCACATCCTTCCAAGTATTGTTTGATCCTACAGCAGCATATGCTCTTAAATCTACTATCAAGTCAGCTTGGGTGAAGGCGGGCAGGACAGTATTAGCACATACTACTATACGAAGGAAAATACTACCTTTTCCCTTTCCCATTCTTCAGAACTGCATCTCTCCCCTGTCTCCTATGCTATATAGCTATAAAATGCTCAGGTTGGAGCTGACAGCCTGCTAGCACTCTACAGCACAGCAGGGGAAGGCCAAGGGGTAGGGGTAGGAAAGGAGGTGTTCTTTATCCCTTACTCACTCCTGAAAGTCCCCCACCCCCACAGACCTAAACAGCACTACAAGGCTCATGCTCCATGCTGGCTGGAGCCCTGAAAAACAGCACTGCTCTTAGAGGGTTGGGACAGCAACATTGTGCTAAAGGTCTCACTTTTAATTTACTATGAGAAGTAAAATTTGCCAGCTTGCAACGTACTTTATATGTACATAATCACAGCTGGATCGTGCATGCGGACAGTGGACAGAGCTGGCTGTTATGCAAATTACCTCATCTTTTCTTATGATGACTTTTGCCTCTGGGTACCTTCAGTTACTGCAAACCCCAGCATTCCATAATTTTGAAAGCCAAGCTATGCATGTTTGCCATAAGAGAAGTTGCAAATGGGTCTTTACTGGCCATTCTTGGGAGAGTGGCTTGAAAAGACAGCCAAACATCACAATCAAAAGAATTTTTTTTGAGAAGCCCAAATTTTACATTCCTTGCTCAGCAGGAATTAGGAGAGCACCTGATAGGTCAGGACACAAGACCCAAAAGTTGGAATTGGCAGGGAGATTAGGGGACACATTACTGTTTATCAACAAGGGCAGGAAGAAATCAATCTTAGCAGAAACACTGTGGTGCAACCTCTGCCACACTGGATCACTTCCAGAGTGACAGCCTTTTATGAGAGACCAGATGGTTATAGTTTTAGAGAAGCATTATTATTGACATATTGCTGAGACAGAGAAACTGAACAGCAGTTCCTAAGTGACTGTTAAGAAGTCAAGGGCTGAGGGACAGCTGAGTCAGCAAAGGCAAAGTTAAGCCATGCAGTTGTTTCACACATAAACTAGGCCAGCTCCAAGTTTCCTAGCAGTGCCCTTTGGCTCTGGGCCACATCCTGTTCCACAAGGCTGGCAGTTCTCATATTGCAGCCACAGTGTGATTGCATGCAGATTATGTACAGATATCTGCGCATAGATGCAGTATGAAATCTGCACATAGATACAGGGGATTATCAGCTTTCAAGAGTCACAATCTACTTAAAACAGCCCAAACTGAGCAAGGGATTTCTAAATAGAGGGAGTCTCAAGTGACAAGGGTTCTACCACCAAGATGTCTGTAGTGCTTATGATGATGAAACTCTGGTGTAGAGTTGCCCGAGTAAAAACGTACACTTGGCACACCCCGATTCTGTACCAGCTGAACATCTCTCAAGTTTGGAGCAACAAGCCAAACAAATGAAGAAACATATATGCAGGTGTCAATCATTCCACTTGCCATGGTGAATGTGGCACCATGCTTGGGTGAGCTATCAGCTCTACTCCCAGCTTTGAAGCTGGAGAGGTGAATGGGGATCATCCCAGCAGATGCACAGTGATCCCTGCCACTTCCCCAGCTCTAAAGATGCAAGGAAGGCTGGGAGCTGGGTGGCCAAGGTGTCTGGAGTGCCTGGGCTTCACAGGGCCACACTGGCACCCCACCTTCACCCTATCACCTTTGCCTAGTTATGCCCAATCCAGCACCCTGCCCACTGAATATATTTTTTGAAATTACAGCCTTCAACCCTGCTGTGAATCTACCTCCATATGAGAAAGGTGGAGGCAAGGCGTCATCAAGATCCCACCTAAAAGCCTCCAATACAAAAGCTGCACATGGGGGAAGGAAACAGGTCAAGCAAATCCTAGTAGCAGAAGTGTCCTGTTCTTGAACGGCCAGCGTATTTCCGGTTAAGAGTGAGAGGGCAATAGGTATTTGTTCACTGTGGGGCATTTTTCTCTCTCTTGCCTGGTTTTCCTATGTGATACAGGATTTAGAACGACCTGTTTTGTGGAGCTGTTGCGAATGTCACAGAAATAAAGTGTGTATGCAATGGTTAGAGTGTCAGCCTAGGGCTGGTGAGACCCAGGTTCATGCCCCACACAGCCATGAAGCTCACTGGGTGACCTGGGACCAGCCATCATTATTTCAGCCTCACCCCACTTTCTCCTCACAACACCATTTGTTGTGAGGATAAAACTGAGGTGGTGATGGTAGGAAGCCATATATGCTGTTCTGAGTTCCTAAGAGGAAAGGCAAAGTATAAATGTAATGCAACAAAAGAGGGTTACAAAGCCTTTTTCTCAACATAATTAGCATTAATATTGACATGAACAATGCTACCTTTTCAGGCATGCACTTACCTCCAGGGTGCCACTCCCAGCAAGGTCACTTGGTCTGTTCACATTGTTGCCAAGAGGAGGAGATGGGGGGCTTTTGGATTTTGGAGCTCTCAAATTTTCACTGTTTGGCAGCAGGATTTTTCCTGGATCAATGCCATCTCTGGAAAGGTTTGCTTCTTGCTCTGAAGACTGAGGCTCTGTAGGATCCTTATAAGCAGATTTACTATCTAAGTGCTGTGATGGGACTGGGTGGCTTGCTGGGTTTCCATTGTTGGAGCCCGTGTCCCTCTTTAGAGAGCTTTCCCTGGCACTTGCCAAATGCATTCTCTGTGCTGGCAACTCCTTGAAGGACCTTTGTATTCTTGCCTTACTTTGATGACCCTCCTTCCAGTCCAACCACTTAGGAAGGTGAGCTCTCCTCTCTACTGCAGGCTGGGAATCTATTGCATGCTCAGACTTTGTTACAAACACCACGACAGAGTCAGTGGTGTCAGTCCAGATCGCGTGACACCAGTGAGACTTTATACAGTTCACCTGGATGCACATCCTTCCCATGAGCCAAAAGGCGTCACAGGCAGGGCTCTGACAGCAAGCAGCTTGACAAGACTGGACAGAGTGAAATCCTTCCAGCAGTTGGAGGTGCACACCATCTATTGACCTCAAATGGCCCCCTCGCAGAGGCCTCCCTGGCTGGCAAACACTTCTGCTCCAGCTCGCATCTGAGCAAAGAGAAGAAAAACAATGACAGTTTTAAAGAAGCAACCAACAAAACCGACATAACCCAGGAAATTATGGCGCCTGAATCAAAAAATCAATGTGATTTCCCCTCTCCAGAAATAAACATTGTCAGCATCAGCATCATCATAAACAACTAACTGATAAGTTGCTGCCTTCTAAAGTTATCTCAAACTCTGCCATCTCCCTTGCCTAACAGTAGGGCTGGCCCTGTAACAGAATAAGCTGGATTCCACCAAAGAAGCCAAGCCAGAGCAAGAAACTAGACAGCAGTTCTAGGGAGTCTTATCCATCTCTGCTACTGAAACTGCAAAATCTTATCTGCCCTTGAACCCACATTGCACTCACAATTAGAGTGGTTGAAGAGTGGCATGGAAATACCCTCCCATGCACTACCCGAACTATAACTGCAAGTCTGTGGTGTGCGGACCTATTTAATTCCTGACTGCAGTTTGCAACAATGGTGGCATAGCGCCACTGTTACAATGACTGACAAAGAACAGCTAAATATATAAGGTTAATTGAGCTTGTCACCAGGGGTAGTATACCACCAACAGCAGCAGGTTGAGCAATTCAGTCCCTGCTTCCTTTTTGTATGTGGAAATCACGTCAATGCGATTCACAGATGAAGCAGCTGGCTCTGCCTATTAGGAGGCAAGTAAAAAGAATCACCTATTGATTATGATTATTCAAAGGTATGGATTGTTGTAATACCATGCTATTTCCTGAAGATATAGCATGAGCACATACAAGGATGTACATCAGTCACACCTTTACTTGCTAGTACATTGCTTCTTTCACCTGCACCAAGGTGTTAAGAGGACTAGGATCCAAGAACCGAAGACTAAACATACTCCCAACAGGAATTAACGGTTGTATTCCACAGTGCTACAATGTACATTCCCATATGTGTGCTTGTAACCAAAAGCAGAGAAAAATAAGACTCACCCTGGGGATTTCAACTAATTTCTAACCTATTTGATCTGGTGATCCTTATCTTCAAGTCTTCACAGTTCTTTTGCACACTGTCTTGCCAAAGACTGAAAGATCATTTCACCTCAGGTCAGGAATGCTAACAAAGAAGTACCAGCAACCAACCCATCCACACACATAAGAATAGCCGTGCTGGGACAGCTAAAAGGACTATGGAGTCTGGCATTCTGTTTCTACAGTGGCCAAGCAGAAGCCCGTGGGAAGTCCACAAGCAGGCCATGAATGCAATACAACCCTCCCACTCTTGTTCCCCAGCAACTGGTAAACAAGGCATACTGCCTCTGATACTGGATGCAATATACAGCCATCATGACCCGTTGATAGCCTTACCCTCCATGAATTTATCTAATCCCTTTTTAAAGCTATCTGACTGGTGGTCATCACTGGGGGGCTGTTCACACATCAGTGTGCACACGAATTGCTCCCATTTTCTGTAAACAACATCCAATCAACATGTGACGTTGTCAGCAACCTGGATCAATGGGTTGTTTAGCCTCTAAATGGTGGTTTGCTGGATTAAGTGTTGGGCTGTTTAGCCCTTAAACAACCTACTGGTCTGGATTCGCATGTCATGCTTACAACCTCCAATTGTGCCGAATGGAGGTTTACAGAAACTGAAAATGGCTCCCAGGTGGCACACGTCCTTGTGAATCGTGGGTTAAAAACCCACAATTAGCCACCATGACATGTGATCTACATCTTGTGGTAGTAAATTCCATAGTTTAACTATGCACTGTGTTAAGAAATACTATGCTAAGTAATACTTAATACTTCCTTTTATCTGTTCTGAATCTTCCATCGCTCAGCTTCATTGGATGATCTTGGGTTCTGGTATTATGAGGGGGTTGGGGGAAATCTCCCTGTCCACTTTCTCCACATAACATATAATTTTATAACCTCTATCATGCCCCCTTGCCTTTTTTCTAAGCTAAAAAGCCACAAATTTTGTAACTTTTCTCATAGGAAAATCCATCAGGCCCTTGACCATTTTTTTTGTCCTGTTCTGCACCTTTTCCAGCTCTACAATATCTTTTCTGAGGTACAGACACAAGAACTGCAAATAGTATTCCAAGTGTGATTGCACCATTAATTTATATAAGGGCATTATGCTATCGGCTATTTTATTTTCAATTCCTTTGCTTACAATCCTCCATATGGAATTTTCCCTTTTCATAGCAGCAGCATACTGGGTTGACATTTTCACTGAGCTATCCACCAGATTTCTTTCCATCACAACAACCAGATCTCTTTCTCAGTCAGTCACCACCTGCTCAGACTCCAGTATATGTGAAGTTAGGAATTTTTTTGCCCCAATGTGCATCAACTTGCTTACATTGAACCACAGTTGCCATTTAATGTCCATTCCCCCAGAGATCCTTTTGGAACTCTTCACAATCCCTTTTTGTTTTAACGACCCTAAATTATTTGGTGTCATCAGCAAACTTGGCCAGCTCACTGCTCACCCCTAATTTATGAACAGGTTAAAAAGCACGGTTCCCAAAACAGACCCCTGATGGACCATATTGTTTACATCCCTCCATTGCAAGAACCGACCACTTATTCCTATTATTTGCTTTGGAGAGGGATTTTGGGCTTCTACACCAGGGTTTTATCCTGTACCTTATCCGGGCTTCTGCTTCTGGATTCTTGCAAGATTAAGATCGAATTCTTTACACGTGCTTACACATGCTTTTTTCAGGGTTTTCCTTTCTCTGCATGTTCAATATGTTTCATTATACAGCCACTAGATGGTGCTGTGGTAGAGCAAAACTGCGCAATTACACGCAGCTGTTATTGTGCTTCATAGAGAAAATAGTGGATTATCCTCATTAAGAAAAAAGCCGCAGTACTGATCACAAAGCATGGGAGAGGAGCCGGAGGTTGACAGTGTCACTTAAAGGACCTGCAAAGTTCTGAGTGACCAATCATGACCACACAATAAAAGCCTTGTGTAGAGATTCCCTTTGTCAAAAGCTTTTTGGAAGTCCAAGTAAACTACCAGATGTGAATGGGGTGATCCAGTAGACATGTTTACTTACACTCTCAAAGAACTCTAAAAGGCTAATGACGCGGGACTTATCTTTGCAGAGGTCATGTTGATTCTTTTTCAGCAGTACACGTTCATCTAAAAGCTTAATGATGTTATCTTTAATATCGCTTTCCACCAATTTACCTGGAACAGATATTAAGCTAATCAGCCTGTAATTTCCTGGCTGCCTGCTGGATCCCTCTTTAAAAACTGGTGCTATGTTGCCCAATGCCCAGTTACCTGGTACAGAGGCTGATCTTAGGGACATATATATGTGTACACACACACACACACACACACACACACACACACACGTTTTAGAAGATCAGGAATTTCACATCTGAGTTCTTCAAGAACTCTTGGATGGATACCATCTGGACCCAGTGATTTCATTGTTTTTGATTTTCAATTAGGTCTAGAATTTAATCTCTAGCCTCGACCCTTATCACCACCATTTGTCCCAGTTCCTGAGATACAACTGTTTCCTGCAGGGGTGGGGAACCATTTTTGGTCCTCCTGCCAGCAGTGGGTGGGACCACTGCCCAAAGTGGGCGAAGCCACTGCTGGCATGCACCCTCCCTCCCACATACACATTTTCACACAAACACATTCACAGACACCACATTCACACACACGGACATGCTTTCCAGACAACACTCCTCCTCAGCTGATCCATGCAGATCAGCTGAGGAAGGGGGCATTTTCAACCTCATCATGATGCACTGGACAGGGAGGTTTAAACCTTCCTGTCCAGTGCACCATGATGGGGATGAAAATCAGCCCTCCTCTGATCCCCAGCTGATTTGCACCAGTTGGCTGAAGAGCAGAGAGAGCCCGATCTGGGTTTTGCCTAAGCCACCAGTTCAAGGAGCACTCCAAAAGCCGGGGGCTAAGCTGGGAGCTGGTTTCACCTGTCTCTCACCTTCCAAGTTTCTCTTACTGAATCATTATAATCTGGGTAGACCTGCTTGCCCTAGTAATGCGCAACATGCAATTAACAGTGTACACAGTTGTGAACCACAAACAATGAGAAATTAGAAAGTTAGTAAAAAAATTGTGTAATTCCCCTGCCCCCCCCCCCGGTGGGTATTGGTTAAAATAATAGTTTTGTTCACAGAAAACCACCCTAGGAGAACAAATTTGTTGTACTTATGCTGTCAGGACTCAGGAGTAGACTTCCACGACTAGGGCTGGTGTACATTACTACTCTACCCTATTCTATAGCTTGATAGTCTTCTCTGCCTCTGGTCAGTTTCATTTCAAGTATTACCAAGGCTTTTTGCTTCGCTGCTATTAAGTTTACAAAGAACAGTGCTGCTAAGATGGGAGCAGAGTTCTTTACAAGAACCCAGCTACTGTGCAATATTTTGAAGATAAATAGCTCAAACTCTGCAAGCATTCTGGTTCAAGTAAATGAGAGCAAGAACATCTACAAGCAAAGTGGAACCAAACCAAACCAAACATATTGTAACCCTTGACATAAAGTACCTTAATGTTTGGGTTTTTTAATAGATTCTAGGACTTGAATGAACACACTGAGTGTGTTGGTTGATTGACTGACCTGCGCCAAAACCACTGGGAAAGGATAGGGACCTTCTGGGTTGGAGTGATGATTAGGCTGATGGGGGCAGATATTTAAAAGATGAGGATCATCTTGAATCAGAGGAAGGGGCCTAAGTCAGCCTCTTCTGAAAAAGGATGTTGGCCTATATGGACTGAATACCATGCTGTCTTTGCGACAGAGCAACTTTTACACTTTTAAAAAGACTGAATATGTGGATAGACAATTTCTAAAGGCATTCCCCCCCGCCCCCGGTGCTGATTTTGGATCCATCTGAGTTCATTTTGCAACTCTCCACAAGACAGCAGATATTGAACCTGGAGCATAATGGATATCAGGAAGGGATTGAGCCCTGAGGGCCACCACCAAGCTCTAGCCAAGGAAGGGAACTAGACAGTTAGTAAACCAGACTACCACAGAAACTTTGTGTATAGCAGTAGGCCAGAGCAAGTCATGTGGTAATGACTGACCCGATAAAAGCTTCCAGGAGAAGACCTGATCTCTGCTCTGGGCAACATGGGAACTTTTTGCTTCCTCCTTGCCACAGACCTGCCTTGCTTTTTCTGTTCCTCTGCCCCACAGCACCCAATCTAGCCTTGACTCCAGGATCTTGCCCCCTGCATTTGGAAGGAGCTGGATCTGACACACATATTCACACAGTGACCTTGAAAAGCAAATGACTGCGGCCACTTTGAGCATATGTTGTCTGTGTCTGTATTTTAACAGCTCCAAGTCAGACATAGATTTCCCACAAGAACGTATAGCAGGAAGTGACTATTTGAAATACAAACACCATCCACCATAACGCCTGCTAAATTATTACAAAATTTCCCCATCCCTCAAACCAAACCTTTTGGTTTGTTGGTCAGGTGGAAAAAATGGCTAATAGTACAAGGCACCTGCGCTGAAAGACTGCCTATCAAGTTTCAGCCTAAAGCACCTCTTAATGGCTAATTTTGACAGAGGCGGCTTTGAATGGAAATACTACAGAGCTAACATCTAAAACCACTAGTAATGATGTGCGTTAACACTACCATCTGTTTAGATCTGAAGAACCTAAAACTCACAGCACTGCCTAAGGGCAATTATGAAACTACATAAGGTGAGCTTTTCTTTCTTGACACTGGAGAAGATTATTGGCTGAGATTCTATCCTAACTTTTAGGCTAACATACACGTGCAATTAATATGTTCCATTACTGTTTGCTTTTTTTTAAATCAAAGTGTTTTTCAAAGTACTCTTAAAGAATCTGAGTTACTTGTTTTTCAAAGCCAAAGCGACCAAGACTCGCAGGCCAAACTCCAAAGAGATCTTGTGTGTGAGAAAAGCATTTTCACAAGCGTGTGCATGCCCAATTTCCCCTTCCAGAGGCTCATGAAGCACCATTCTAGAGGTTCATCCCAACCTTTGGAGGGAGAAGCTGAAACATCCCATGCATATGTTGTAACACAGTACACAACTCTCTGGATCAAGGACACAGAAAGTATACCACATCGTACACAGTTATGAACCATTTTTTGACTTGCTTCTTTACTCATGGAATAACAGGCCTTGCTGAGAAAGAATTAGGATGGTTTCTACAAAGGGATACAATAGAAATTGTTCTGAATATTTAATTCTGTTATTCTTGATTATAGTGCAGCTTGTTGTCTGTATCCAAACCCATATGGGGCTTTGAAGTGTATAAACACACACAACCTCCGAGTGTACATGATAAAATTCTTATAAATTATTTAAATGTGTGGAGTATGGAAAGAGAATGTCTCTCTCTCGAAAAGGCAACACTATGCTGGGGTCACAAAATGAAACTGATTGACAACAGCAGATTCAGCACAAAAAGATGTGAATAACTTAACTTACAGAATACTCTACCACAAGATGTGGTAATGACCACTAGCTTATATTTAAAAGAGGATATGACATGAAGATGAATGGATCAATGGCTATTAGCTAAATAACATTGCTTAAAATTAGTTATAAATAATTCTCCATGTTAAGCAGCAGCACATTTCTTATTTCTAACAAGCAGGGGATGTCTCTTTCCATCTTGTCCTACTTGTGAGCATCTGAGGGGAATCTGTCCAGCCACTGTTGGGGACGGAGTGCTGAAACTTTGGCCTAATCCAGCAAGGCAACTCTGAGGCAACAACTACGAGCTGCTAGAGCAAAGATTCTCCAAGGTTATCCTCATGGGATCATTTTAGGATATTGTCACCACCCCATGTGATTTTTTTTTTAATTGCTTCAGACAGTTTTCATTATCACCAGAATTTTAGATGGAGATAAAAATAGGCAGAGGAAGAAAAAGAGGGATCGTTTAAATTGCAATGGGAAAAAACATTGCATAGCATTTTAGTGCTAAGGCTGTCTGTCTTGTCAGTACTATAACTGGTGGTGTACAACTATTTATTCTGTACATTGTGCAAAACACACTCACTCTTGAAAGTTTGTAGGAATGTTTTAAAGAAAAAAATAGTCTGGGAACAGCCCTCACACCATTGGATTTCATGTTAATACAATTATCACTAGCCTCCACTCCAACCGTCCTACTCCAACCTGGGGGCTCTATATATGTTGGACTACAACTCCCATCATCCCCACCCAGCATGCCGGTTGGCCATGCTTGTTGGGAACATAAGAGCAGCCATGATGGATCAGACCAAACGCCTATATAGTTCAGTATTCTTTTCTCACAATAGCCAATCAGATGGCTGTGGGAAGCACACAAGTAGAACATGAGTGCAACAGCATCCTCCTGCTCATGTTCCTCAGGATGATGGAAGTTGTAATCAAACACATCTGGACAGCTATGGACTGGAGAAAGCTGGATTAGATCCTTATATTCAATGCCCCAAGCATTAAAGGAACTATACTATAGATAGTTGGCATCTAGGCTGGAATAGCAGGCCTCCAGGAGATTAATTTACAAGCTGGGTCATGTCTTCCTGAGCTACACAGGCCGCAGAACACCCTTACAGCAGGTGCCCTATTTCACACAGGATGTTCTCAGCTGCTACTGAGCCATTAAGAGAAAGGTTATTCAGTTAAAAGTAAATTTAGTTTTTTACACAAACAACAATAGCGAGAGGGTATAAAGACATTGTAAAGCTATCATAGCAATTAAGGAGTTGGTTATTGCATTTAGGAAACCAAATGTACTTTTTTCCCTTGATCTTTACATGCCATTCAAGTTAGGTCGTCATAAAACAAGGATTTGTTGTTGTTCAGTCGTTCAGTCGTGTCCGACTCTTCGTGACCCCATGGACCATAGCACGCCAGGCCTTCCTGTCCTGCGCTCTCTCCCGGAGCGTGCTCAAGTTCATATTCATTGCATCCGTGATGCTATCTAGCCATCTCATCCTCTGCCGTCCCCTTCTCCTTTGGCCTTCAGTCTTTCCCAGCATCAGGGTCTTTTCCAGGGAGTTTCTCTCTAAATCTAAAATTTCTACTGTAGTTTGTTTTGGAGGCTTGATGTTTTCAAATTATCCGGGCTTCAATGGCTACAGAGCTGGACTTGGATTTTATGCACTCTTTCTCTTGGCATTTTTAATTTTTCACCTTCCCTTTCTCAGCGTTTTTCTTTGATGTTCCTGATATACACCCTTCCTATCCTAATAATTTTCATTCAGCTGTATGGCAAATACAACATATGCCATTCTTCAGTATAGTAATTCTAGATTACTATATTTCTTCTCACTCTAGTGTAATCATGTTGTCTGTAATCAAACCCATGTCTGAATGGGAGAAAAACACCTCCAGACTGCCAGATGTCTCTTTTGTTGTTCTCTTGTGGGTAGTGTGTAACTGCCACATCTGTTCAAGTTATTCAAATGTATAATAAATGTATCTTATTTCTGATGTGCCAATCTACTACCCATTTTCTTGCCCAACAATGGCCGTATTGGTCAGATGTTCTTCCTATTTGAAATATCGTTTGTTTCCACATTAGCTGGTTAGCCTGGAATTACCTTATTTCATTAATTGAAGTGTTTTCTGTCTTTTTTTCAGTCCCAATTTGTGACAATTTTTCTCAATTAACACCCTATCCTGTCCATCACTGCATAGGTAGTGAGAGAAGTGAATGATGTAATATCCCTCCATTTCCTGGCTATAGGACCATGTCTCTCTGCCCCATTACTTTTCAATTGAATTTTGCCAACTCTGTAATGCTGCTAAGGAAAATAAATCTCATTGTGTGACTTGGTGTGGGTTTCTTTCTTTTACTTTTAAAATTATATTTTCTCTATTTTATTTAATTTATTATTACATTTATATCCCACCTTTTTTTCTTCTTCCAAGTAACTCAAGGCAGCTTACAAGGTCCTTCTCCTCTCCATTTTATTCTCATAACAACCCTGTGTGGTAGGTTAGGCTGAGAGTCAGTTACTAACCCAAAGTCACCCAGTGAGTTTCATTGTTAGGTGGGGACTAGAACCTGGATCTCCTGAGGCCCAGTCCAACACCCTAACCGCTACACCACACTAGCTGTACAAGAGTGCAAATCAAAATAAAAATCAAGGAGGAAATTATGGGATTCCAGTTGTTTCCCTCCCCCTTCCTAGAACAAGGCTTTTGCATGCTTCGCTCTTTCAAGGATCTCTGCAGAGTCTAGCCTCTGCAATTCTGTGCTGCTAGAAGTTTTTTTTGAATGTAAAAGTTAACTCTAAAAGTAATCACTTCTCCCCCCATCCCATTACTTTTCAACAGCAAGTATTCTCCCCCTTTGCCATGTGAATGGGCACTGCAGATTACCAGAGTAACAATACCAGCTGTATCTCATAAGGTTACTGTAAGTACTGAGATATTGTACTTATTTATTTGTTGTTGTTGTTCAGTCGTTAAGTTGTGTCCAACTCTTCGTGACCGCATGGACCATAGCACGCCAGGCCTTCCTGTCCTCCGCTCTCTCCCAGAATAACACTTATATACAACTTAACATAATAAAATCTCTTAGGGCGCAATCCTATGGGGATAGGCGGCTGCCTCTGAATTTGGAGGCAACCGTCTATCCAATGCAGGGCAGGAGAGGAATGGAGGGGATCGTTCCCTCCGCGCTTCTCCTGCCCTGCATTTGTGGCTAGACAGCCGATTTTGGCTGTCTAGCCATGGGAGGGCAGAGCGGGGGAGGAGGCTGCCAGATGACACATAGGATGTGTCGTATTGGCATTTCCGCCTTCCCCTCCCCGGAATGCCCCGTTTTGGTGACTCCGCACTCCTCTTCTGAGCGCGGAGCCCAAGGCTGTTCCACACTGCCTACGAGGCAGTGCGGAAGAGGGGGAAGGTTGGTTCCCAGAAAACCACATATCCTATGGCCATCTAGCCACTGACTAGCAGCCATGGGCTTGCTCCCTCCGTGATTTACATATAAAATATTACAAATCACTGTTTAAAATACACTATTAGAAAACAATTACATCTACAATAACCACTTAAAAGCAATGTCAAAACAGTAAAATGGAGACACAGCATGATCAATTACAATTAATTACAAGACTGAGAAAGCCTGTGTAAACAAGCGCATTTTCAGGAGGAGGCCTTTAACACACACCACGTTTTCTGCCTCCTGAACAGCATGGGGGAGAGCATTCCAGAGGGTGGGCACCACTACTGAGAAGGCCTGCTTTTGAGATGTTATGCGGTGACACTCTGTTGGTGACAGAGGCTTCCTCTGAAAGGCAGGCTGGGGGTATATAATGGAAGATACCTCTGGATCCCAAGTTGTTTAGAACTTTGTACATCAACAATATAAACTTGAACATTGCTCAGTAGCCAATAGGTAGCCAGTACAGTTTTTTTTTAACCCAGATGTAATGTGAACATGGCTTGGTGCCTTACTGAGCACCCCCAGCTACTGCATCCTGTACTAACTGTACTTCTGAACTAGGCGCAAGGGCAGCCTTACATTACTTAAAGTGCTTTGAACAACAGTGTGCTATAGAAGTATGCTCTATTATTAGTAGTAGAACTGGAAGGAGGTCTTCCTGCAGAAGGGTTCTATATAATTCACAAGTTTGCGACTAACACCACAATTAGTTGATGAGCATTCTAGCACTGTTGTGAAAGTCTATGAAAATGAATCTTGGGAATGGCATTATGTTTGGGTCAATGGGTATGGGCTTATCTATGTTCCTCATTACGTCCTACCATTGCAAGATCTTGTGACAAAAAATCATGCTATGTTTAGGACGCAGCTGTACCACATTTTGCAGCAAAGGGACTGAGAGGCACAAGTGTTCATAGCACAGGCTGCGAAAGGGCAGGTGTCATAATAGGAAGGGCATGATGTCTGTAAAGCAGAAGTTTCCACCATACATCTACCATAACAAATTGAAAGTATTGGCAGCTTTAAAAAAATTAAAATTATGTTTTGATTGCTTTTACAACGTGTGGGTTTAATAGCTGAGGCTTTTCTCAAGGTTCACCTAAATGGAGACAATAATAAACACTCTCTTAAATGAAGGAGGCTGACAGCCAACTTTGATAGGTTTATTGCAACAGATCCCTCGAGATCTCTCAGACTGGTTCCCAAGCACATGTTCTTTTTTTTTTTTTTAAGGGGCAAATTTAATTTGATGCAAAGCAGAGTTTAGATTCTTACAGAGTTTTGGTATTAGTCTACTGCGCTGATTAATCTGTCAGGCACCATAAAAATTTATTACAGCATAATTAAAACAGATGACACAATATTCCTGCCAGCTTTGAGAGGGAATGGGAGGGAGGAAATGGTGGGAACAGTCTTTAATTCCTGAAAACAGTTGGGCAAAGCTAAATAATCTTAATGATGTTTTCTTGCCAGCTGCCTTCCATTAAACATTTAAGTTGTACACAAGTTTTGTTTATTTGCATGTGTCTCCCCGCTTATCACATATAGTGAACTAACATGAAATCCTCTATATGCTCATCAAATCCCAGCTCAAATAGAAATTTAATTCTGATTCTTAAACGCTGAAGCTTTGGCAAATCTCCAAGGGAAAAGAGCTTCAAAAATAAGGAGAAGAAATAAAACTTCTTTCAATAGCCTTGCTCATACTTTTGCACATGCGGTACCATTAAGCTTTTGAGCCAAGGGGTTTAAGAGAGGCTGAGGAGGTGGTAGTCTCAAACCTATCTCGGAAGAGACCAAGGGGCAAAACAGAGGATACTTGAAATGTGTGGATGCCTTTAATGTATCTACTTTTTATAATTTAAATATCAATTGCATGAGCAAGGAGGAGATCAGGAACAGGGCTGTGCCATGCAAGAAGGGGGTTAATCTTTTCCTCCCATGCTGCAGTACCAATTGAAATCACTTTCCTAAAGCTGTTATTTTGCCCCAAAATAGGAACTAACAGAAGCTGCCTTCCCAGGCGTATAGCAACTTTGGAGGGAAGGATTTTCATCAGGGAGCTGAGGCAACAAAAGAAGGGGGGAACACCCCTCCCCACATGTCATAGTTCTGATCCTGATCAAGTTCCCTTTCTGCCCCTCTGGTTGTCATTTAATTTTAAAAAAACAGACATGGGAAAGGCATTTGATATATTTTCTAGTTTCAAGTGTAAGGGACTTGGGGGCTTAAACTGGGAACTTCATGATTTGTGCACATTGTTTCAGCAGGTAGTTTACCCAGCTCCTCCCCCTCACAATGAAAATTAGCACCAACAGGAGAGATAAAGAATGGACAAGTGCAGCCAGCAGTTCCTCCAACATGAGAGAGGAGTGAGTGAAAGCCCATTTGTGGAAAGCCTTCAGAATTCTCAGCAGGAAGAACCCTTAGTGCTGAGGCTACTCTCTCATGTGGCAAGTGTCTCAGACAGCCAGACTCTTATTAGCCTAACAAACCTTACAGCTGTGAAACTAAACCACTGATCTGAACTCCTTGGACGAATTCTAGGATACAAATCAAAGACAGGAAAATTCAAGACTCAGCTGTGTCTGGAGCCACTCCAGGACCTTAAAGGTTTGCAGGGCGGGTCTTTCCTGGCAAACAGTAAGGCAAACAATTCACCAGCCAAATAATGTCAACTGTCCACTTTCCCAACCCTGCACTAATGAAGACGTGTTTACTTTCTTATCTATGCGTGTGTATGCGCGTGCGCACACACACATACACTCACTCAAGGTTCCTGAAACTCTTCAAGTGGCTGAGGTGGAGGTTTTTTTTAGCTAGCACTGCACCCACGTGACAGCTGGTTAAACTGCTTAAACAGCAACCAAGAACAAGCAAGCTTGCTTCCCTAAGAACCCATGTCACAGTCTTCTCATATAAGCTCAAGGAATAAAGCCAAGATTGCTTGGATTTTTCTGATGGAGCAAGTCTTATGTGAGTCTTTAAAGCCACAACTGAAAAGAAACATGCCTTTCAGCACCAAGTGCTAATTTAGGCAGAGATGTACACTCAAACCTAAGAGGCAATTTGGTGCTAAAAAAACCCCTCTAACCAAGCAAAGGCCAGCAGCTATCAAGAAATTCTGGCCAAATGCAAATGAGACTCATTTTCAAAAGGGGGATTGAATAACTATTAGAACAGCCAGTGAAGGGTGGTGGATGGACATTTGTCAGGGACTGGGTTGGTGGAAGGGAAAGAAAAGCTGGGGACAGAAGAGATTCGTGGGAAACAAAGAGCAATGGGAAGAAAAACAGCTTTATGAAATCTCCCACACTTCCAGCTTTAGCAAATTCCACTCTGGTTTATTGTTTATTCATCACATTTGTATCCTGCCATTTTTCCAAGTGGTCCACGGAGCTCTCTTGTTCTATCCAAACAGCCCAGTTCAAATGTACATTTCTGGCTTCATGAACCATCGTTTGCTAACCTGAGAGCAAGTGCTGGGGCAGCATACTTCTCCCGCACCCTTCCTGGTTTATTATCCTGCTTAGTTACTCAACATTAAACCATAATACCTCACTTCAGATTATAACTGAAAACTCTAGTTTAAAACAAACCACAATCTCCACAACAAATCCACAGTGCACAAGGGAGGCAGAGATGTGGAGCAGAGAGGAAGGAACACATGATCCCAACATTCATTCCCCGTTTATGAAGCCAGGAATGTATATCCAAACTGGACTGCTGTCTTTTAGCTAACCTGAGACCAGCCAGTGAACTTAATGGCTGATCAGCAAATGGAGCCTAGGTTTTGAGCCTTAGTTTCTTCACACCCCAAACCCACATTTCATCTCCCTGGTTCTTTCTGTTACAGGTTTCTGAAGCTTTAACAGAATCTACCCCTGGCATGCTGATGCATCTATCCACAACTATGAGGGCAGGAACTTAATCCTGAAAAGCAAATAACTGGGATGTTCAGACTTCTGAAGAAGCCATTTGATTCTACATTAGAAAGCTACATTTTATGATCTACAGCACAATCACATGTGACAACAGCTTGTTGGCCACTGTGTGAACAGACAGCTGGACTAGATGGACCCTTGGCCTGATTCAGCATGGCTCTTATGTTCTTCTGACAAATTTACTATAGCTTTAGTTACAGAAGCCTTTACAGACATGGGATTTAGGTGAAAATCAAGTTATTGTCAAGTACAGTGTATTACCTGGAATTTGGATTTATTTCTGGGCAAGCCCCACTGAAGTTCCTGATGGCTTGTCCCTGAAAAGAATATCCACAGCATGTCTCTCAATGCCAGTTCCTGGGGAACACACGTGGGAGGATGCTACTGTGCTCATCTCCTGCTTGTGGGCTTCCACAGGCATCTGATTGGCCATTGTGGAAACAGAACGCTGGACTAGATAGGCCTTTGGTCTGAGTCAGCACAGCTTTTCTTATGTTCTTATGGCTAAGTAGGGAAATCGCTAATGGAACTGGTTTAACCAGAGACAGACCAAGATGGATCCTCAGGAAACCTTGCCAACATTTCTCTCTTGAGCTACAGCATACCCAATGTTACAGTCCTGAACATGGCTCAAATGTCAAAATCAGGCCATAAAACGTTTGCCACCTGGCCATTCAGCCCGGGCTGATAAAAATGACAGTTTTTAGACCGAATGTAATTTCATGATGATGTGAAACGGCTGCAGGCATTAGCAGCATAATAGTTAAGTGCTGAGATGTCTCCATTTCAAATCTCAAGTTTGTCCCCTGAATCTGTAAAATGAGGATAATACAATCCTGGGCTAACTTACAGGATTGTGGTAAAGAGGACTAAGGTAATACATAAGTAGTATTGTGATCACTCAGAAAAGTGCTGTATGAGTGTTACTTTTATTGACAGTAACAAGAGCCACAGATTGTAGCCCATCCTACTCATAACAGAGCTATGAACCATTTCTGTTCATTATAAACTGAAAAAACGGATGTGAGTTATAGACCTCCAGTTTGTGAGGAAGCCCTCAGTGGTGAACCAGTTGCCCATCCCAGATTTAACATAGTATGCTAGCCTTATCTGGAGTACAGTTCAAAATAAAATCAGTAGTGCACAAAGAAAATGCAGTTGGGCCACATTTATGAATATGTCTCCCACAAGAGACCACTCCGTATGTGTAACTAAGAGAGGGAAACAAATGGAAGAAAATGCTTATTTCACTGCCAAAGAATTTGCAATCACATTATTGTTTGAAAACAATTAGAGCTTTTTAAGTGGCAGGATCATAAAAGCTAGACAATATCCACTTGTCCAAAAATCAGGGCCAAGTAGAAAGCTGTCTGTGGGAAGAATTTTTTAAAATTTATTTATGGAATGAAAATATTCATTCTGAAGGGAGGTGGGAAAAGGTAATAAGTGACAGATGCCCAGTTCACACAATCGCTGTGGTTTAAACAAGTCATGGTGGCTTGTTTAAACTATGGTGTGTGCCGGGCACCATTTGCCTAATTACCTGCCTGGGTGTGGCTTGTCATGTTTTCCAAGCCCAGGTGGCATAGCTTGTCTGAGAGGGAAACAAGCCTAGGTTTGGACGACACAACAAGCCATGCCTGGGTGGGTAATTAGGCAAATGGCACCTGGCACATGCCAGTACACACTACAGCTTAAACAAGCCACTTGTTTAAGCTGCAGTGATTGGACAAACCAGATCAGATTGTGCCAGTTTAGAATACTAGAATAAACTTTCTAAACAAGTGATTTCATGGGTTATGAAAATTGTCCAAAATCATCCTTCCAGGAAACTTTTGGGATTCATTTTGTAATGTGTACAAAACTAGGAATGTGGTGCTCTGAAGTAGAGGTTTCACTGGCAAAAAGTATGTTTGCAAATAATGACATCAAACAAGGCCACATGATACTGCAAACGCTTTCCACTACAGAAACCTCAAAGTTTTCTGAGGGAGGGGAGAGGAGAACAAAAAATGTGTTTGGTAGATAAAAATCCAAAAACCTCTTTAATACAAATAACATATTGGAAAATAAAGACAATAACATTACTGTACATAGCACATATTCCTTCTATTGTAGCTCATACTTTTATCTGGAGAACCCCTGAAATACTGTTCCCTATAGTTCAAAAGGACAAAACAGCCAGTGGTTTTTGAAAGATGATTCCGGTAACTCCAGAGAACAGGAAACTTAATCTTGGGGAAACAAAACAAGCTAGAGACATTCTAGCTAAACATACAATGATTACTACTTACACTCTACAACCCCACCAAAAAAAGATAACAAGTCCAAGATTTTAAATCAACTGTCTTACGTGTATGCCAAGCTGGAGATTAATTACTCACTTGCTGCACATCACCTTAATCAAATTTCTCACTTGTCAAATGTCAGAGAGAGCATAGCATAATTACGGAAACTACAGCAACAGCCCGGGAGGAAGAGAGGAGTGATTTCACTAACTACTAATCCAATGAGATCAAATGCAACTATGTCAGTATAAGTGATCCCCTTACTCTCGTTCTAAAAAATATGTTACACATTTGTCAACTGGAAGGCTTATTTTTAAAGGATTTTTGAAGCAGCAAAAATAGGGAAGGAGCAGGGAATTAACTCAGACAATTTAAGACAAATGATTTACTGTTTTGAGAGGGCTTAAACTACTGTGCTATCTTTTCCTGCTTTTAAACAAGTGCCAGGTAAAGGGAAAAAATTGACTGCGGAACATTTCTCATGCTACTTTTTCAACTTTGGTATGCAAGCCTGAATTCAAAATACACACAGGCTGCATTAAATATAAATGTATACAAATGTAGTGTTCACTATTTTTTTTTCAAAATATGATCAATGGAGGGGAGAGGAACTGAACCTCGAACGGGAAAAACAGCAGATGCTATAAACATCAACATTCATATTTGGCACGATCTCTCTTGTATTTTGTATCTGAAGCTGTGCACCTAAAATCTCATGAGAAACAGAGGACCTCATTTGGAGCCTTGTATTTTATAAGTGAAAAAGCCACAGTCTGAAAGCTCAAGTGTACACAGATGGTCTGAAGGTGTACTGGGGAAAGTTGCCACCTTAACACACCTTGGCTAAAAATCATGCATTGTGGGAAGTTCTATACCTTTGATTCCTCTGAATATAGAGCTTAGAATGGAAACCACACATGCTTACAACTATCTCAAGATGGTGGAGACAATATCCAAGACAATGCTACTCAGGGTGCAGCCTTCTTTGTAATGGGCACCATCAGCTACATTTATTGTAATGTTTGCAACCACCACTCTGAATACAGATTCCAGCAGGTAGCTGTGTTAGTCTATTGCAGTAAAAACAATGAAGTCTTGTGGCAAATTTAGTTTGGCATAAGCTTGCATGGACTATAGCCCAGTTCATCAGATGCATGGAGTGTTACCGAGATGTTCAGGTATATATATACATACATTACATGGATGTATATATTGGATGTATATATGTATATATTGTATTACATTGGACTTGATGGCCTTGTAGGCCCCTTCCAACCCTACTATTCTATGATTCTATGATACATATAGTTCGGGGAAGGTGGGGAGGGAAGGGCAGATTGTAAACAGTGGGGCCAGAGGGAAATTAAATGCAGAAAGTACTGGCAATGACAATCACATTATTAACAATGGCCATTCACAGTACAGTTGCTGGAACACAAACATCCTGACATGAAGAATAATAGAATAGTAGGGTTGGAAGGGACCTACAAGACCATTGAGGCCAACCCCCTGCCCAATGCAGCAATCCAAGTCAGAGCATCCCTGACAGATGGCTGTCCAGCCTCATCTTGAATGCCTCCAGTGTGGGAGAGCCCACTACCTTCCTAGGTAATTGGTTCTATTGTCATATTGCTCTAACAGTCAGGAAGTTTTTCCTGATGTTCAGCAGGAATCTGGCTTCCTGTAACTTAAGCCCATTATTCCGTGTCTGGTAAGTAAGCCAATTAATGCATGTAGTATGATAAAATTCCTTTATCCTGATTCAAGCCTCTGGCAAAATTAAATCTGCTGTTCTCATACCTACTCTGAAACTATTACAGGACCTAATAATACCCATAAGATTATGGGCTCATTTATTTGCTCATTTTCCAACGTAATATGCCATCTTCCATCAGCAACATCGTTCTGCACTCTACACAGGGCAAACAGGCCAGTCTCTACAGAAAATAAATGGTCACAAATCTGACATCAGAAATGGTAATATTAAAAAACTGCTGAGAGAACACTCCAACCTTCCAGGAAACTCTTGTCCCTGACCTTAAAGCTGGCATTGTGAAGCAAATAAACTTCAAAGGGAGATTAGAGAGAGAGATTGCTGACTTTGACCCATCAAAAGTTTACTTCTATTGCCAGAGGCTTAAATTGGGATAAAGGATTTTTATATTTTACCTGAAACTCTCAGTAACACTCATGCATCTGATGAAATGGGAAATAAATCTGTTCATCTTTAAGGTGCCACAAGGTTCTTTGTTATTTTTCTAAATACACATGAATCCAAACCACCTACACTTCTCAGGCTGATATATCTTTACTCATCCATGTTGAGAGTTCTAGCCTGGGAAGTCTTTCAAGTAGGCTTCAAATTATAAGATCCATGTTAAAATTTACAGGCATTCATCCAACGGTATTTTTAAAAATCTTAGAAAAAATTGTGAACTGTCACCTGTATAGGAACAGAGGGCACTGAGGCAGGCACACATGCAGAGCAGGTGAAGATGGCCCAGACACTTCACACCTTTTCTAAGGAAGTCTCCCAATATGTTCAGAGAGCTGGTGCTAAAATTGTCTTCCAACCTCTTCTCCATGGCCTTTGTGGGCAGACCCAAAACTCTATAAATACACAAGAGAGAGACAGTTCACATACAAGAAAGATTAAGATTTCCCACAACTGAGACCACCTTCTGCAAAACAATTACAAGCATCACCTGGGCACACAAAGCACACACAGAGCAGAAAAACTAGTTTCCATGATTTATCATTAAACCTAAGGTTTGCTCTTGAATTCAACCTTAGAAATCCCATGGGGCGCTCCCAATTGTATCCTGGGGCACAATTTTAGTTCAGACCAAAGAAGGGAGCCTGTAGGACCATTTTGCAAGTTATAAAATCAGCTGGCATTCAAATATGGGGCAACTACACGATGAGATATAAGCAAATCTTCTCATTTCTCCATAGCAGTCGCCCACACAAACCTAAACGGCTGCCTTCTTGGCACTTGTTCACTGATGGCCAGCTGCTTTCATGCATCAGAACATTCAGCTCAGAAACAAGCCCACATTTGGGACAGTAGCAGTTTCAAAAATACAAATACAAGCAAACCAGTCCAAGCAGTCAGTGCTGATCCAATGGATTTTAAACAGGTGCATGTTCTGGATACTGCTGAAAGTCTTCAGGGTAGAGGCAGCAGTCAGTCGGTTCTACCTGGGTATGCCAAACTTCAATAAACTCAGTCCATCTGCTAAGCAGGTGGAACTGAATGTCATCATTTCCTTATTTGTAGTGCCTGGCACCAGCCAGAAAACAAAAAGTAAACAGGAACTGAGCAGACCAGCCAATGAGAAGCTTTTAGACAGTCTTTGCTCTGAAAGACACATATCACGTTGCTATTGTTCAAGCAAGCTGAGAGAATTCTCACTCTTCCAGGTGAAATAAAACAGGTGTTCTGATACAGAATAAAGCATCTAAAGCTTATGCACTCTTACCCGGAAGCAAGCCTCGCAGAACACAGAAGCACTTTCAAATAAATATGCATGGGACTGGGGAACTAACAGCACAATTCTTTGCCTGTTTAGTCAGAAATTCAATGGGATTTACTCCCAAGTCAGTGTGGATAGGATAATGGCCTCCTTCGTCCCACTGCCTTCAGACTCGTTCACTGCATTTGAACTGAACTGATTCTCTGCATAGCTTGCTTGTACAAGTCATCTCCAACGTACAATGAGTATTTGTTTTTCCTTCTCTATTCATTTCTACTCAAGGATTCTAAGAGCCTTGAACAGAACAAAGACCATAAAAGTCTCAGGTGGCTATGTTTTCACTTGCCACTGAGTTTTCTTGTCTCTTAAGGATTTGCATAACCAACAGTGAAAAACAACTAGAGACCTGAACATCAACTAACAAGCTGAAAGCTGCATTTAGGTGGCAAGCCCACAACATAGAAGGGAAGAGTCATTCTGCCCCCCCCCCCATCCACTATGATGTAAGCCTTTTCTGCTTGGCACTGGTCACCACCACTGGTCATACCAATCAAACTGCACTGGGACTTCTTGATGTAAGCCCTTTCCCAAAGCAAAGCCTAGTTATCTATAATCTAATTAACACAGGCTGCTCCAGTTAGAAGGTACCTTCCCACATTGCTGGCTGCCAGAATTAGAACTAAACGGGAAATATGGGAGGCAATTGGTGAACGAGGTGCAAAATTACAGGGAGGGAGCAAATCCAGTCTCAAGGCACTCCATCATTAGACTGCCCCACCAGTATTGGTTCTGCTAGTCCCAGGACCTACTGTCTAGGCGAGCAGAGACCAATCTGTACCGTCCCCATGTAGGTCGCAGGGCTTGGACATGTTCGGTCAGCTTGTTCGAAACCTGAAGCATTCCAAGATTCCTGCCCCTCTGCTCTACAGCACAGCAGATTCAAGCGGCTATCAGCCCAAGGCTGGCTCAATGCTAATTACCATCCTAGGAGGAAAAGGTGAAGGTGTCCCCATATGGCCCTGGAAGTGTGCTCCATAACCTGGGCATATTCTCAGAATGTGTGAGGAAGTGACCGTGCGAGAATCATGGCAAGAGCCTAGATTCTTACAGCGACAGCTTATTTTATTAATTTGTGTATTTTTTTTAATCAGTATTTTTGTATGCCACCCTTCTTCCAATTCTGGACACAGGTCAGCTAACACCACCAAGATAAATCAGTCATAAATATAAGGGTCATAACACTTACATTAAAAAAAATACAATAGAACAGGAGCAATAAATCTCTCTAGGGCTGTTTCTAACACACCATACATCAAGATCCAAATGACCAAAAAATAAAAGTGACCACATCCTTTGTTTAAATAGCCAGACTGTGGGAGCAGATCTAATGCCACCTGGTGATACACAAGCAAGGCATCCCCTGCCAACTGTAAGGCCCAGATCTGTTTATAATGGCCAACACACTCCCTCAAGTAGTTGGTTCCCAAATCATTTAGGGCTTTATGTACAATGCAAGTAGCAAGACTTTAAATTGGGTTTGGTAGCTCACTGACACCCAGTGCCATATTTTCAGAATGGGGGTGATATGATTTCTTCTTGCTGCTCGGGCCAATAACTGTGCTGCAGCATTCTACACTAGCAATGCAGAATGGAAGGTGCTCCTCAAAAGCCGCTGCAAAACAGCAGAAAATTCTAGGGGTGCGATTCTAGTTTGCACTGAGAGCCAGCTATGGTGGAAGAAGCTGGACAGCCTGGACTCTTATGCTTCTTCCAGCACAGCAGATACTCATTGAATTGTGCCAGCCAGCTGATGGTGAGGTCAGCCTATGCAAAGCATCTTATTTCACGCTTTGCTCCGAACACCTATGCAGAATGACAATAAAATTAGGTTGCTGCTGTTGTGCAAGTCTTCTCTAAAACACCTTGAGGACACAAGAACAGATCAAAGTTCAGTTCTGTCAGCTATAGACGTGGAAGTCTTGTTTACGTAGAACAGTGAATAGGTTTTTGATCAAGTTGTGAAACAGGATATACAGCTGGTATAACACCATGCACACAGGTTGGATGAAGTGACAATATTAGGTGTTAATTGTGAACATCTATCCAGAGGCCTTTGGGCATACGGTGCAAGTTTAAACATAAGCTGTGCCCTCCCCCACTGCAAGCTTTTGTTATGACTACTTGCAAGACAAGAAGAAGCTTTTTTTTAAAGAAATATGTTTGGTTCTCGACATAATGAAGGGGGACAGCATGATGGAGGTACATGCCAAAGACACAAAAGCCAGGGAGAAAACTATAAGAGGTATCCCAAAATAATATTTTCCTGGTGGACACTTCTGATTAAGAGTTAAAGTACACAATACTTTAAATGCATGAATATACTTAATGTGTCTATTTTTCCTTCTTAATTAGCAGCAAGATTGGGATCACAGGGAGGAGGTTGTTTTAGCCCTTTCACCCAGTACTGAGTGGTACTGAGAAAGTTGCTTCCAATGGGAAGTAGGCCATAGGCACCAATGGGAGCTCTCCTCTTGGGGCAATTAGCAGCTTCCGGTGGGAAGGGAACTTTCATTGGGCCCCTGCAAGTGTTGGGGTTCACTGTAGCTACTATTTAAAAAAGAAGAAACAGGCATGTTGAATTCATTAACACATTTAAAACATCATTTAGTTCGGCCCTATGATTGCATGTTGATTCTAATGGTGTGGCCCTAAGATTGCACACTGATTCCACAGCTTGGCCACCTGATTGTATAAATGAATGCAAACATTACTTAGCTGCCCCTAAAAAACATAAATTAAGCATCACCTCCCATATCACAATTTGCTCCCAATGTGATCCTTGATACTAATCATTGCACTCATTGCTGAATCAGAGGGGCTATTAAACATACTCATTGAGGGGTATTGCAAGTGATAAGGTATTTGTTTTTAGTTGGCTTTCAAAATGTAATGCATTCATACATAACATTATTACATCCTCTAATACAGAATACATACTGTAATGCATACAGTATTTGCAGTTTACCCATGTTCACTGCAAGATAAGAATATTAAAGTACAGAGAAGGTATTTACTTTCACCATTATGAACAAAATTCCAACCAGTTTAACTTAAGTGCATAGATTACAAGGTTTTCATTCTACACATCCAGTTAAAAAAAAACCTTTACATTAAAGGTGCCATCCTACGGTGATGCCTGTAAGCCTCCAAACGCAGAGGTTTACAGGCATCTTATGCCAAGCGGGAGGAGTGGCAGAGGTAATCTTCGCCTCCATGCTCCCTGCATTCTGCATTTGGCTAGATGTACTTTTTCGCCCATCTAGCTGGGGTGCATTGGAGTGGGAGGGAAGGAGGCTGACGAGGCCTCAGGGTATGGTGTATCCTGACTTCCCCAGACCCCTCCGCTCCCACAGGAACGCTCCCTTTACCACCTCTCAGAGGTTGCCTTTGCAACCTCAGAAAGGCAGCCAGCATGGTCCTCTCTGCAGAGGCTGTGAAAGGGAGGGGAGTGCGGATTCCTGGATCCGCAGCCAGTGCGTCGTCTCTGACGTCGGATCCAGGAATCCAAATTATCCTATGGCCGCCCAGTCTCTGTCACAATTCACAGAGACATTGTTGCCCACTTTACTGGATCTGGGTATGTTTGCTCCTTGTTATTATAGCTGAATATTTCGCAACTCCTAAGCTCTTGATCAAACAGATATAATTAACTAGCATAGCTGAAAAACAACAAACAAATCCGATACCCGAACTCTTAAGAGACTTAACATTAGAACAAACACTCCATTCACTAGAAGACATTTAACAAAGTCAAAACAGGATTTCTGTGGCTGAAAAGGTTCCACTGGAAAGGTTCCTCAAGCCTTCTTAAACAGGTGACAACTTAATATGTACAGGTTAGGATAGTATTTCCTAAACTTCTAGCAATTACCAATCCTTAAAAGGGGAAGATATATCCAACTGAATGCAGAGTTCCAGAGAATAGCAAGGAGAGACAAGAAGGCCTTCTTAAATGAACAATGCAAAGAAATCGAGGAAAACAACAGAATGGGAAAGACTAGAGATCTCTTCAAGAAAACTGGAGATCTCAAGGGAACGTTTTGTGCAAAGACGGGCATCATAAAGGACAAAGAAGGCAGGGACCTAACAGAAGCAGATGAGATTAAGAAGAGGTGGAAAGAATACACAGAAGAACTATACAGGAAAGATCTGAATGTCCCTGATAGCCATGATAGTGCGGCCACTGAACTTGAGCTGGACATCCTAGAGAGTGAAGTCAAGTGGGCCTTAGGAAGCATTACTAACAACAAAGCTAGCGGAGATGACAGTATTCCAGCTGCGCTATTTAAAATCCTAAAAGATGATGCTGTTAAAGTGCTGCACTCAATATGCCAACAAATTTGGAACACTCAACAGTGGCCACAAGACTGGTAAAGGTCAGTTTACATTCCAGTTCCAAAGAAGGGCAACGCCAAAGGGTGTTCAAACTACCGCACAATTGCGCTCATTTCACATGCCAACAAGGTGATGCTCAAAATCCTACAAGCTAGGCTTCAGCAGTATGCGAACCGAGAACTACGGGAAGTACAAGCTGGGTTTCAAAGAGGCAGAGGAACTAGAGATCAAATCGCCAACGTTCGCTGGATCATGGAGAAAGCAAGAGAATTCCAGAAAAATGTCTATTTCTGCTTCATTGACTACGCTAAAGCCTTTGATTGCGTGGATCACAACAAACTCTGGCAAATTCTGAAAGAGATGGGGTACCAGACCACCTTACCTGTCTCCTGAGAAACCTGTATGAGGGTCAAGAAGCAACAGTAAGAACCAGACATGGAACAACCGAGTGGTTCAAAATTGGGAAAGGAGTACGACAAGGCTGCATATTGTCACCCTGCTTATTTAACTTATATGCAGAGTACATCATGAGAAACGCCGGGGTGGATGAATCACAGGTCGGAATTAAGATTGCCGGGAGAATTATCAACAACCTCTGATGTGCAGATGATACCACCCTAATGGCAGAAAGCGAAGAGGATCTAAAGAGCCTCTTGTTGAGGGTGAAAGTGGAGAGTGCAAAAGCTGGTTTGAAACTCAACATTAAAAAAACTAAGATCATGGCATCTGGCCCCATCACTTCCTGGCATATGGAAGGGGAAGAAATGGAAGCTGTGACAGATTTTATTTTCTTGGGCTCCAAGATCACCGCAGACGGTGACTGTAGCCATGAAATTAAAAGACGCTTGCTCCTTGGGAGGAAAGCTATGGCAAACCTAGACAGCATAGTAAGAAGCAGAGACATCACCTTGCCGACAAAGGTCCGTCTAATCAAAGCTATGGTTTTCCCACTAGTAACATATGGCTGTGAGAGCTGGACTATAAGGAAGGCTGAGCGCCGAAGAATTGATGCTTTCGAACGTTGGTGCTGGAGAAGGCTCTTACGAGTGCCCTGGACTGCAAGGAGGTCAAATCAGTCCATCCTAAAGGAAATCAACCCTGAGTGCTCATTGGAAGGACAGATACTGAAGCTGAAGCTCAAATATTTTGGCCACCAAATGCGAAGAGAAAACTCTCTGGAAAAGACCCTGATGTTGGGAAAGACTGAAGGCAAAAGGAAAAGGGGACGGCAGAGGATGAGATGGCTAGATAGCATCACCGATGCAATGAATATGAAGTTGAACACACTCCGGGAGACAGCGCGGGACAGGAAGGCCTGTCCATGGGGTCACGAAGAGTCGGACTGAACAACAACAACAGCGTCTGCCTCCAATGTTTCTATACAAGTCTCAGTTTTGGGTGAACCTCCTTATTGAAAGACAGGAAGCCCAGAATAGCAACTCATGCAGAAACACCATAGGAACAGTTAGTGGGTAATTCTGCCGCATCTCTACATCAAGATTGGATAAACTAGCCAATTTTGCCCCAATGTGAGATAGAGAAGAATTACTGCCTCCAACAGAGTCTGCCTCCAACAAAGGTTAACTGGAAGGAGGCAAAGCTAGAGTAGCAGTAAGGACGCAACCCTGTGCATGTTTAGACAGAGCAAAGGCCTATAACTCCCAGCATGCCCCAGCCAGCCATGCTGGCTGGGGCATGCTGGGAGTTGTAGGCCTTTGCTCTGTCTAAACATGCATGCAGGGAGTTGCAGGCCTTCTGTCTAAACATGCATAGGATTGCGCCCTAAATTATGCAGAGACAGAGTGGCAGCCTTCTTGGTAGGTGGGTCACTGTGGACTCGCATAGTATGGGACTTACAGGACTGAGAGAAAAAGCAGATTCAAAGCAGGAAAAGTGTTTAGTCTGTGCAAAAATTGGAAGCTCCCAAATTAGAATACTTGGGGTAGGCCAGCACTCATCAGTATGCAGAAGAAGAAAATCCCTTTCTTCCCACTGATACCCATGGGGCTATTAATCTCTAACCCTCAACATTTTTATGGGGCATGAACAGCCTCACAAATGCTCCAGAGAATCAGGGAGGTTTTTTAAAAGATAAGAACAAAAGATGACATGATAATTTCAAAGTACACACACATATTGCCAAAGAATTTAGCAGGAACAGGACAGACAAAAAACAAGGCAATTACTTTTATAGTGAAAGAATCACCCCAAAAATCTTTGTCCAAACCCAGAGTCAAATTTACGAAAGTCTCTCTCACTTCAATGGCTAATTTTGCGGTTATTGGGAGTTCTGGTGAAGAGGGTGTTAAATAGCAGCTTTTCTATTGAAGATAAAATATAATCAAGTGACTCAATATGCAAACCTTAAAACTAGGCCACTACACACATGGAGTTTTCCAACACAATCAACTACATGTTCCCACCTTATTCGTATTATTTTGCCAACAAGTCCAGCATCACACACTCATCCCCCATGCCACTTCATCCACTGACAGGGAGGGGTTAGAATTTAGTGACTGAACACCTGCTTTACATACCTAAATTTACAGATTCAATCCCCCAACAGCGCCACTCCCATTAAAGCACCCTTCCTCAACCTGGGGCCCTCCAGACGTGCCAGACAGCAACTCCAGTCATGCCCGTACTTTGACCCTAGCTGGGAATAATGGGAGTTGCTGTCCCACCCATCTGGAGGGCCCTAGCTTGAGGAAGGGCGAGTTCAAGGATTAAAACGGTAACTGTACTTTTTATGCATGTACACACAAGTCGCTTTTCAGGCTTAGAGTAAGAATTACCCCCTCGACGTGGAACCCAGCTTCTATTTTTCATAGGGCCCCCGATTCAATCCCCAGCATCTTCGGTCCCAGGGCCGAAGACCCTGGAGAGCTGCTGCGTAGTCACTGCTGGCAGGGCGGGAGGGCCAATGGTCCGACTCACGACAAGGCAGGCTGGCGGCGTCACAGGTCCCTAAGCCGCTCCGCCGCCGGAACGCGCTCGGCGCAGTCCAGGCGGCTCAAGCCCTTCTGCCCGTGTGGCTCGCAAACCCTTTCCAGCCCAGGTATGAGGCGGTGCTGCGGGGCTGACAGGCGGACGAGGCAGGCCCCGCCTCGGTCCCCACCCTCTCGGTGTCCGCCCCGTCCCCCAGGCCAGGCGCCCTAGTTTGGACGGCAGCGCCGAGGAGGGGCGGCAAGGCGGCGCAATACAGCACACGCCGCTTACCATTACCAGGAGTGCTTGGCGAACGAAGCACCACGGGGGGCGGTGGGGGGGCTCCCGACTGACAGCGGTTGGGGGGGTATGGAGGGGAGGGGGCGGTCAATAGGCCGGCAGGTGGCCGGGAGGGGAGGCCCTCAGTGCGGGGACGGAGGAAGGGAAGAGCGGCTCAGGTAAATGAGAGGGGTGTCAGCCTGTCAACATCCCCCTCAGGGCCGCGGCCTGGGCGGCAGGGCTCGCTGTCGCCATGGTAACGGTGTAGGCCGCAGGTCACCGCCGGCGGCGGCCCCTTCGGCTTCAGAGGCTGCTCAGCCCCACACACACACACGCCAGGCAGCGCCTCATCCTCCTCGGCTCCCCGCCCCCCTCATCCGGAAACGCAAAAAGCTGCGCCTCGGCCTACGCCTGTCCACCAATTGGAGCTCCGCTGGCCGGAAAGAGAAAAGCGCCGTTGCCACGGTTGCGAGCCCTCAGCGAGGGACGGTGTGTTCCTCCCCCGCCATGCAAATAAATGGGGGGAGGGGGCGGTGACGATGTCGATGCTGAAGTTGCCCTTATCTGTCATGGCAGCGCTGACTTCTAGAGCACGTTTTCCTAACTCGACGCGCTATTGGCGAATGGGCTAGTAAGGGCCAGGTTGATTGGTTAAGAAAGCAAAGGGGGGGGTTAGGTGGGCTGGTTAGTTGGTTGGCGAGCCCAGTTGAGTGCGGGAGCTGGCGGAGAGAGGTTCGTTGGAGGCAAGAGGAGAAGGGCGCTTTGGCTGCGGCTGCCCCCGCCACAGGCCCTGTCTGGAAGAAGCTGGTGAGGAGGATGGGAGGTGGGGATGGCTCGTTCGTGGGATGGTTGGGGGGATGGATTGGGATTACTAAGGAGAGAACCGAAAAACCGAATGCGTTACTGAGGGAGGGCCCAGGGGCTCTCTAGGCCCTGGTTCGTGTGGGAAGCTGTTTTTCCGTGGGAGAACCTGAACCTCTGGGGCAGATCCTGCGCCTTTTACTTCGCACCTCTGACACAGGCGCACACCGTTTCTGGTGGTCCTGAGCACCTCTCGCGTCGTGGTTAGCGTGTCCTGCCTGGATGGGTGGGGTGGGGTGGGGTGGAGGGCACGGCAGGTCCAAATCCCCCATCAAAGCTCTCACTGGACCTGTCACTCCCTTGGTCTCGGACTAGGCATCTGCAATGCTCCTACGCAGGGCCGCCTTTAAAGCCAGGCTGAGAACTTCCGGCGGTCCAAAACTCAGCCACCAGGAGGATGCATGCGGGGGCTGGGCGGTTCGATCGTATCGCACCAATTTTGTGCATCGGTTGGCACTGGTTAACCTCTTTGCTTCCAGGCTTGACTTGCAGCGCGGCCCTCAATGATGTCTCCTCATTGAGCTGAAGGGGGCTTCCTCCCTGGTAAAGGAGTACAGGGTTGCAGCCTGAAATTGCTAATACGAACCTTTAAAGCCCTGAACGGTCTGGGACCAGAATATTTGAAGTACTGCCTGCATGAACCTATATAAACCTTCCCTGGGTCCTAAGGTCAGCTCAGAGACCCCGCAGTCTGGCCCACCACTAAGGCTGATCAGGCTGGTGGGTACCAGGGACAGGGCTTCTTCATTTGTGGCATTTGCTTGCCCAATAAATGTGCTTGGCTCCCTCTCTTGTGACCTTTAAGTGTGACCTTAAACACTTCTTTAATACTCCCAAGCTTTTTATTGATCTTATTGCTGGCCACCTATATATTATTTTAACCTGATGTTTTATTATGTTTTACCAATTGTTTTTTGTTTTTAATGTTTTTATTATAAGCTGCCCTGTGAGGACTTGCTTAAAAGGTGGCGTAGTAATAAATAAACTACCTCCCAGGGTTGTTATGAGGATAAAGGGCCGGGGAAAGAGCCATGGAGAAAAGGAAGGATATAAATATAACATATCTCTATAGATCTCTGCTAGAGTAGTAGGAGCACATTGTAGTTGGAACAGGGTTGTTGATCCTTGACCCTCCTGCAGTATGGGTCCAACGCTAGACCACAGTACTAACATAATGCAAGCCATTCTCTACCTCATCTCCCTCCCCCCAATCTGCAATAAGGGATATTAATAATGGGCTGTGTTGAGAGTTGCCATAAGCATCTCCCTTTTAGAATTGATATCCTACCCTCTTAAAATATATCAAAGATGTCATTTAAAAGAAAAGGGCGTTTTAAATTTTTTTATCAGATACAAAACCAATTCAGTAAGTATAAAACCCAGTATTACAATGAAACCAGTACTGAGCAAAATCAAAATTAAAACAGTTCCAAAATCCCTCCAAAAAGACAATCCACATTACTAACGCTGGTCTTAGTATATTCTGAGGGGCCTCAACAGCCTGGCTACATTCAGTTCATGGGGGGGGGGGCAGGGGGGGCAGGGGGAATGTTCTCACCAGGCTAGATGTCTCACAGTTGGCTTCCACATTTCTCCTCTAGAGGAGGTTTGCCGCTGTTAAAGCGTACAACTGAAGAAAAGTATGGGGATATTGGACAATTAATTTTTCCTGGCCTAGTATAGGAAGTGTTTGCGAGCAGCTTCTTAAGCATTTGTATTTATCCCATACAAGAAGGCCTGAATTTGAAAGCATACATTTCTATCTTTGCTGAATGCAGGGCTAGAGGCTGACATGATGCTGCCAAGTCACTGCAGTGGTAAAAGACTTAGATTTTTCTACATTGACTCCTATGAGCAGATGTGGCTTTACCACTTTAGCAATTAATTAGTTTTTAAGGTGCCACAATATTTTTTGTTCTTTTCTTTTCAGTGAGATACATCCAAGGCTTCAAAAAAACAACAACAACAACACTAGGAAGGCTGCAAACAAAAGATCTCCCCACCACCACCCTCAGGTGTGAAACTTGTTTTAGATTTGGGTTGGGTTTTGGTGATGGGTGGAGTTTTAAGATTTATGTCCTAAATGTAAGACTTATTTTTGTCTCTTTCATGTTTGCATCTTAATAATTTTATATAATGCTTTAGAGCAGTAGTTCTCAAATTTTATACTTCAGGGAACATTGATTTGTCTGTCATATCTACTACAGAACCCTTATGCATTGTAGAATATTTTACAGCATTAGTGAGCAGAACATTGATCAGGATCTGTTGGTAGATCTCTGGTGGTTTGCAGTCATTAGCAAGGGTTTCTGACTGCCAGTTGTCTAGCCATAGCTACAGTTAAAAACTTCCTCGCCCCCTTAAATTCGATTGCTGAACAAGAATTGGACTAATTCATGGAGGATAAGGCTATCAGTGGCTACTAGTCTTGATGGCTATATGCAACCTCCAGTATCAGAAGCAGTATGTCTCTGATACACCAGTTGCTAGGGAACATGGGCTGGAGGGTGCTGTTGCACTCATGTCCTGCTTGTGGGTTTTCCACAGGCAACCAGTTGGCCACTACGTGAACAGAATGTTGGACTAGATGGACCCTTGGTCTGATCCAGCATGGCCCATCTTACATTCTCAATGCTTGGAGCAGGAGAAATCAGGAGTGGATTTTTCTGTGAAAATATTTGTGAGCTTGATTCTCTTACTGATCACAAATTCCCAGGCTAAGCATGTGCTTAAAGGCACCCTGTTCCTTAATTCTTAGAGTATGTCTGCCCTCTTGAGCCACTATTTTGCACTTCGCTCCAGGGTTCTAGTGAAATATGTAATATGTTGTGAACCACTTCAGGCTTTTTAGCATGTTCTAAAATAAATAGTAAAGAAAAAGTAGATCCTGTAAGCCTGCAGCCTACCTACCTCTGGTCTAGGCCCCTAACTTCACGTGGAGCAGTGGCAAGGCATTCTGAATATTGTTGTTGCCTTGCATGAACTGAGTTCCCCCTAGAATGCACACACAGTATTCTCCTGCAGGTGCATATTGCAGAAGAGGCATCAGGTAAGATGCTTTTCAGGGAAGCTTGGAGTTGTCCACCTGTTCACTGATCTGCTCACTGAGGTATCCCAACAAGCTTTCTGGTTCATAGCTGAATCTCTTAACTATTTCACTGTACTAAAATCTTTGAAGTTGGGAAGACTAGAAATCTAAATAGGTTTTGAATTTTGGCCCTGTTTTCAACTCATCATTAAAAGTTGTCCAATAATTCTGGGTATTAGAATTGTATTTTTCTCTGCCAGCCCAGTAAAAGTAGATTGAAAATTTTTTTATAAGCAAATGTTCAGAAAAATCAGATTCTTGCATGGCACTATCATTTTTCCTCCGGTATCTGAGCAACCAGGAACCTGACAATGTTCCAGCTCTACCAGTACTAATGTTCATTTCCCTTCCTGAATGTCATTCTTGTCTTTGCCAGTAACAGCAGCTCCTGTTGTTCAAAGCTTGGCTTTTCCAGTGTCGTTAGGACAGGTGACCTTATGCCTGTCCTATTTTATGAAAACTATTGTGGTCTTTACTTACAGCCAGAGTAGGTGCCATGGCCTCAAATTCAGGAATCGCCCCTGATGATGGTGAAAGCAGCAAGAATTCTACACTGGAGAGATGCCTGAATGTGTTTAGAGATGCAAGCAATGATAGTGAACAATTTGCTGCTCTGCTTCTGGTAAGAATCTGGCCTACAATGACTGCGAAGACTGATTGGTAGGCAAATGTGGAAATCAAGATAATCTCTTTTAATCCATGGTAGTTGGGTGGCAGTTACCTCAGTTTCCCACCTGCAAAATAGGAATAAGTACTAATAACACTTTGTACCAATGTAGCACTTTTTGAGCATTCAGGTGCTTGAGATAAAACTGCTTGGTGTAATTAAGACTATTGATCAGGTTACAGTATTAACTCTTGTCCTGTGGACCAAAGATTTTAACATGGGCCTGTAGCATGCCTGAGGAACCAAGAGAACTGCAAAAAGAGGGGAGGGGAAATCCTAGTTAAGAAGCTGCAGGAAAGAGCTGGCTGGTCCACCTGCTAGCCCAGTTGAGTCATACAAGAACTTTGCAGACTTCTGATGCCTGCTGGTTTCTCTTTCAGGTGACCAAAGCAGTAAAAGCTGGAGAAATCAACTCCAAAGCCCGCCGAAGGATCTTTGATGCAGTTGGCTTCACATTCCCAAACCGGCTCCTCACTTCCAAGGATCCCCCTGAGGGATGCCCACAGCACACATTCCAAGCCCTTGGCCTCACCCTGCTGGCCTGTTTCTGCACTGATCCAGATTTAGCCAGGCATCCTCAGATCCTTAACAAAATCCCAGTATTCAATGATGTGATTTCAACTTGCAAGCCAGGAGATGCTTCCTGTAGCTCCATGATTGATGATGTTTACCAGTGCCTCAGAGCTATCCTGGCCACTCCTAAGGGTCCCAGAGAGCTGGTGAACAGGGGAACTCTCTCAGCGCTGTGCTTGGCCTATGTGAATCACAGCTATGGCTTTGATCAGGCCCTCCAGCTGCTTGTGGGGCTTCTGACATCAGTGGAAGCGAAGTGCTGGCAGAGAGCCACTACTGACCTCATGGGTGTGCTTAACCTACTCAGTGCAGAATTCCAGAAGGCTGAAGACATGACCAAATTCCAGCTGTGTGAAGTGCTGCCCCGCTTCGTGCCTCCCCTTCTCCCCACTGGCTCAGAATGCCTCCAGCCCCTCTACCGAGGCCTCTCTAACATCCTGACCAGCAAGCTGAGCCCTTCCCAGCGGGACCCTGCCTTGAAACTGGCAGCCAGCCTGTCACAAGCCTGTGGCTCAAGGTGGATCCCAGCAGGGAGCTCTGGCAGCAAGTTCTTTGCCTTGCTGGCAAATCTGGCATGTGTGGAAGTCCGCCTGACCCTGGAGGAGCTGGACCTGGCAACAGTGGACAAGAAGCAGGAGTTGATGGCTGCTTGTTATGTCCTGATGGAGCTTGCGATTATGGAATGCACGAGGGAGAAGGGTTCTTTGCTGCAGGATGCCCAGAAAGTTCAGCTGGTGGGGATCCTGGGGGAGGCCTTCAGGGCTGTCATACACTACCTGAGACAGGTAAAGTGAGGCTCCCCAAATCTTCCCATCCAACATGGCTGCCTCTATCAGGAGTTCAGGTAGCAGTTGATAATCCACCTGGATAAGGGCTTGAGGCTGCCAGGTATGCCTGGCATCCACTTGAGGCAATTATTGTAGGTAGGCAGAAGCTGAAGTTTGCACATGGGGAAATGGTACAGTACTGCTCCTTGTACAGTACAAAGAGCAGAAAAAGTAAGAGGGGATCTAGAAATGGCATGCCTGGGATAAGGAGAACAGGGAAGCTCTGAATTCCTGTCAAGGCAAGTAGCAGTTTCTCCCAAATTGGGGCTGCTTTGACTTATGTTTATTTAGGGCTTTCGGTTGGGAAGGCTGGGCCTGAGAACCCCTATAGGACAACTTTCCCCAACCTGGTGCCCTCCAGATGTTTTGGACTTCAATTGGCATCAGCTCCAGCTGGTGCAACGAATGGTCAGGAATGCTGGGAGTTGTAGTCCAAAGCACCTAGAGGGCACCAGGTTGGGGAAGGCTGCTCTAGGAAGAGGAGAAAGGTTGGAAGACTGCTGATCTCCCAGCTTCCTGTGCTGGCTGGGTAGCTGAGGCCTCTACCCAAGGAAACTGCTGTAGTCCTGCAGGTGCTGACACTTAACAGCCTTGAAGCAGCAGGTGGTTATGTGCTCATTTTCCTTTGTCTGATTCGCAATGCCTTCTACTCCACAATGCTTTGTGATGGTTTTGTCTGTCCCACAGGTAGGGCGGAAGAAGCTGGAGGATCCTTTCATCTTTGCCTCTGTTCGCATCCTTGGGGCCTGGCTGGCTGAAGAGACTTCTTCCCTCAAGCAGGAGATCTGTGACCTTCTACCTTTCCTCATATATTATGCCAAGATGCAGTTTGAAGAGGAGAGGCGAGGCAGAAGTGCTTTGCAGCATGAGGCGGAGCAGGCTGGGCAAGGCAGCATCCAGGGGCCTATTTGGCGAGGGGACGCTCTGAGGTGGGGTTCCCACAGTGGGTTGTTGCCATGGGGTTGCTTGGCTACTTTACATAACCTTCTAGTTTCCAGTGTTGGGGTTGGAGCTGTTTTGTTTGTTCTGAATTTGAAGTGTTGAAGTAGAATAAATCTAATGACAAACTGAGAGTTGGAAAGGCCCTGATTCAGATTTCATCATGGGCATTATGTCACTGGCTCCTGGCCTTAGCTGCCCCTCTTATAACATGGGGAGAATCCCTCTGATAAATCTGTGCATTACTGTCTTTTTGGAAACTTTCCTGAATGCTCTGGCAACAGCTTGTGCTCTGAAGTACAAGAGTGAAGTTCCTTCTTTTTATAATATCTATATTTCAGTGGCCTTTGACTGGTTTCATTCTTTCCTTGTAGGGTGGTCCCCCAAAGTGGTTAGTTGGGAGGCTTGCTCTGTCTCCTGGGAAATGTGGAATGCTGTTTCACAGATCTGTTTTGTCACCCTTGTTTAACATTTATATCAAGCTGCTGGGAGAGATTGTCTGGTGCTTTGGGGGTTGCATGTTATCAGTATGGCAATGACACCCAGCTCTGTATTTCGTTAGCTAAGCAGCCAGGAGCAGCAGCCTCAGCTGTGGCCAGATAGATGAAGGCTAACAAACTGAGGTTGAATTCAGACAAGATAGAAGTGATGCTGGTTGGAAGGCCCGAGTTCCTGACAGCAGTTAATTACCTGTTGTTGGTTAGTGTGCATGAAGTACTCCTGGAACCAGGTATGCAGTTTGGACCTGCTGTTAGATAATGGTAGCCAGGAGTGCTTTCTGTCAGTTATATTTGGGGTGCTGTTGGACCCAGAACTGTCACTTGAGGCACAGGTGAACTCAGTGGCACGGAGCACTTCTTATCAGCTTACGCTGGTATACCAACTACGCCCTTATCTGAACAGAGATAGCCTAGCTACAGTTATCCATGCTCTGATAACTTCTCGTCTGGATTACTGCAATGCATTATATGTGGGGCTGCCTTTGAAAATGGTCTGGAAACTTCAGCTGGTCCAAAATAGGGCAGCATGATTTTTTTGAATATATTTTTATTTTATTTTTATAAATGAAATAAACAATACCAAAATTACCAACAACCTAATCAGTACTTCAATTTCCCAACAGTACAATATTCTGATGAGGACACCACAATAACAGAGAGAAGAAAAAAAAGAAAAGGGAGGAGGAAAGGAAGAAAAAAGAAAAATTCCCTCTCCCTCCCCCTTAAAGAATTGAGTTTAAACTCCAACACCCCCCGGCCTCCGATGCCATTCTATTTTAAAAACTATATTTATAACCTTAACAATCTTACAGTTTAATAAACAACCTTACATTTCTATATCATATCATCATATCAAAGAAACAGGTCTACAATTCAGTCCCGAAAGCCTATATTATTAGTAATAATAATAATAATAAAATATAGTATTATATAATAAAACTTAATATAAACCTTCAACCATCAGCAATATATTTTATACTAGATATATTATCTATTTTAAAATAAAAAATAAAAAAGCAAGAAAAAATAAAAGATGAAAGAGTAAACCAATATAAATATAATCATTTATCTTCTGAATTAGCCTAGATCATGTAGACTAAACACAAACAGTTAACAAAGCTTGTTTAAAGATTCCAGTTCATGGGGTTGTAACAGAATTCTCACGCATTTTTACGTTAAGCCATGCCTTCGCTATTTCATGATTTAGAAACGTCTTCATCTGACCTTCAGACACAATACAAAGTGTAGCAGGATATTTTAAGTAATATGGTAAGTTCATTTGTTTTGCCATATTCTTTGCTTTGATAAATTGCCTTCTTTTATTCGCCACCTCTTTGATGTAGTCTGGAAATAACATAACTTTATCTTGTTTCCAGGAAAGGCTTCCAGCCTCCCTTGCCAAACGCAGGATATTAATTCTTTGTGGAGACTTTTGCAAATTCAGCTATGACCGTGTAATCAGTCCCTTCAGCATTTGGCACACGAAATGCCTGCTCAATATCAAATAATCAGATGGAATAGGGAATATCTCATGCAAAAGTTTATCCACTAAAATAGGCAATTTTACATCATTAGGCAGATTTTTAATCCCAATAATACGTACATTGGATCTTTTCGTGAAGGCCTCCAGTTGAGACATTCTATCAGATATTTTTAAAACAAATTTGTGTCGTAGTTTCATTTCCTGCCACTCGGTCTTCAAGCTCATTAATTTTTGTCTCCATTTTTTGCCATGATGCATTAATTAAATCTACAGCTCCTTGCAAGGCGGTGATGGAATTTTGGATTAAATCCAACCTTTTGACTTGTTCCGTAAATTGCGAAGATAAAGTCTTTATCAGCGTAAATAGTTCCCCTATATCTTCTGTTTTCGGCACTTTTGACACCGGATGCAGGGGGAGTAGATGCCGGCTCCTTTCTTCTCCTCAGCGCAGACATGTTTCTTTCAAACAGATCTTACAGGTCCTCAGATGTTCTCAAATATTGTTAACATTTCTTAAATCATCCCTCAGAGGTTGTTGATATTTCTTAAAGCATATATTATTATGAGACACATCAGCCCTGTTTTCTCCTATAAAATAGGAGTCTCAGTACAGCTTTTTGCGTTGGTAAAGCCCTGGGAAGATAATCCTGGAATCCAGCCCGCCCACTATCTCATGGGGGTTACTTTTCTCCAAGATGTTGTCCAGAGCTGCCTTGCCCCCCCTTTCAATTCCAGGGGGGAGATGAAAAGGTTTTTCAACCTTTTAAAAAGTTGTTTGAGAAAGCTCCCATAGAGATCCATGGGAAGCTGCCAGAGTGACATCGGTCCCAGCCGGAAGTCCACTCAGGGCAGCTTGATTGTTAACAGGGATGAGCTCATATTACGCTGGTACTTTTCCAGCTGCACTGGCTGCCAGTCCATTTCCAGGCCCAATTCAAAGTGCTGGTATTAACATTCAAAGCCCTTAATGGCTTGGGCCCAGGCTATCTGAAGGATCGCCTTCTCCCATGTGTTCCTGCCGGACCTTAAAATCATCCTCAGCGGTCCTTCTCCATGAGCCCCTGCCAAAGGAAGTGAGGCGGGTGGCTACTAGGAAGAGGGCCTTTTCTGCTGTGGCACCCCGGCTGTGGAATGAACTCCCTAGTGAGGTTCGCCTGGCACCTATGTTGTATTCCTTCCGGTGCCAGGTGAAGACCTTTTTATTCTCCCAAGAATTTTAGTATTTGAGCCTTCTAGTCTTTTAGCTTTGTTGTTTTAAATCTGTATTTTAAATCTTCATTGCTGCTAGGTCTTATTCTGGTTTTTTTCTGATTGTATTGTTAGTGTGGTTTTAATGATTTTATATTTTTGAATTGTTTTACTGTGTACTTTTTGGTTTTAATTTTTGTGAACCACCCAGAGAGCTTTGGCTATTGGGTGGTATAGAAATGAAATAAATAAAATATATCTGACAAGGCCAGCTATGTCCTCACCAACACAGTAAAGTAACCTTGCAGCGTTTATCCATGACTTGTGACCTCAAGGACTGACTGGGCTGCCCTGAAACACTATCCAGGGCCTGCAATTAGTGATGAATTCTGCAGCTCAATTGTACGTGGGCATAGGCAGGTGGGAAGCATTTACAGTCAGATCTGCCAGTGAGCTTCCAGCCCTGACTAGAGGTCCTGATGTTTGTTTATCATTTATTAGTAATACTTATATACAGCTTAGTATAATGAAATCTCTAAGCTGCTGACCTGATGTTGACTTTTGAGAATGCCTTCCCCCAGATGAGCCCTCCCGCCTGTTAATTTAATCGCTGAAGCCTCAAGTTCCAGGTTTCCAGTTTGAACCTAAACTCCTGCAATGAATCAAGCTACAGGGTAATAATGTTGCTTCAGTAGGACCGCCCCCTCCATGCTGGACCAGGAGGCTGCTTGGGATAAGCTCCCTACTTACCCAGCTTCTACAGGCTAAGACAACCCCTAATGGTTATTAGCAGTTGTGAAGTGAGCAGTGTTCATAATACAAGGATTATGCAGTGATTTTTACTGAGGGTTCCAGGTCCTGAGAGCAGCATTTGTCTATAGCACAAAGGCTCCCAAACTGAGTCATTTGGGTTCACTGCAGAACATTCTGCAGTCCCCCTGGTGTTAAACTACATTAAGATCTTGAGCTTGGAAAAATCAGTGATCTATAGGCACTTGTGCAGTTCATTGATGGCCTTCGCATTATTTACCGTGAGCTCACACTCTCTGTATTCTCCACAGGGTAGCTGTGTTTGTCTGTTGCAACAAAAAAGACAAAGTCTTGTGGCACCACGTTTTAGATGACACAAGACTCCCAGTTGTTTTTCCTCTGCTTTCTTTTGTTCTTTCATAGATGGGGGTTGTTCATTTTCTCAACTATTATGTTGGGTTTTGTAGGATATCTGGACATCTAGGCAACAGGGCAGCGAACTGGCTGACCAGTCTGCGAGGAAGGCAGTCCACCTTGCTTTGAATTATGCGAAAGCTCTATCAAGTGACTTTACCCCTTCTTCAGTCCAAGCTGAAGGACAGTGTGGTGGTTCTTTAATAGGCTGCTGTGCAAACTGGTCATTAAACTCTGGCTTATTTCCAATGCTTTCATCTCCCCATGCAGATTCCTGTTACCTGGCTTAAGCCACTTGACTGCAGAGGATCGACCCCGTGAGATTCTTATTTCAGAGGGAGCACCAATTCTCCTGTGTCAATATTTCTTATACCGCTGGGAGACATTTGTTTCAAATGCTGAAACCCTTTCTACATCAAAAACTGTAGAAAGCAGTCTTCAAACTTCCTGTGAGATTTTCCTGAATTTGGTTGTCACTGCTCCAGATTTAATCAGGTAATGGGCGTAGGAGGAAGGTGAATTTGCAACACTTTCAATGTGTTAACATAGAGGCAGACCTGGGTGTGGTACTTGAGAGTATACCTGATAGGGAGCTGCAGCCAGTTGTTGCTCCTTGATGAGAATCTCTGCATGGTGCTTATGATTCCAAATACGGATTTATCTTATGCACACATTTTTAGGTGTATACCTAAACGTGTAATGTGTGAAGTCATGCTTAGACTAAGGGGATCTGGCTTTAAATCCCCACTCAGTCATGAAGCTCAAAGGGTGGGGAGCCTTGTGCCAAGTCTCTCTCTTACTTGGCCTAACTTACCCCCTAGGTTTGTTGTGAGAAAAATTAAGATTACATCACCTAAGGTGGAAAGCAAATGTAATTTAACTCAGAAGGCATCTCCTGTTTTTCTTTCTCCCCTCTACAGCCGAGAAGATTGTTTTGCAGCCTTGATGGACGTGGTGCTGAAGTCTCTTCCTTCTCTGCTGCCACAGAGAGAACATCTTGTTCTGACAGCCAATGTGGCAACACTGGGGCTCATGATGGCCAGGAAACTGTTCGCTTACCCAGGCAAGAAATAATTTAGCCAGTGGAAGTTGATGAGCACTAGGTAGGGTTAAGCAGGAGGTCAACGAAGTAACTGGCTTGGTTGTCGCTTCAGTGGTGAATCTGAGTGGGCTGTGCTCACATGGCAGTGCATTGCTCACTCAATTTTTTTTAAACAAATCCCTTCATGTAGACAACTAACACACTACAGAGAAGTATTCTACCCTGGCCTTCTTCCTGACATGCTAGTTCTGTGTGTGGGGATTTATTTCTTTTTGGTATAGAAGAGTATATAATGCCCCAAAGCAGCCTTCGACAGCCCAGGGTTACTTCCTCACTGGTTTACTTCCTCACTGAGAACTAGGCGTATGGGCATATAAGTGATGTTCATGAAGACACAGACACCCCGGTAGTAGTAATATCTTTCTTCCTTAGGTTACCCAGAATGATATTCTCCCGCACCCTGAATTGGGAATTGACAGAGTTTGCCTTAGTTCTATGGGGAGGCAAAAAAGCTAGGATAAGGGAGCACTAGCAGGAGGAACCTCACAGAAGCAAGGACGATAGCTAAAAATATGCTATTCTATTGGTCTCTAGGTTTGCCAGTCAGTACACCCCAAAGCCCGTAGAGCAGCCCAAGTTCTGCTGATTGGGAACTGTATATTTTTAAAATACTATGTAGGTACTTCCCTTTCTGTTGAAGAGCTCTGGATGGTGAACATGAGGGTTATCCCATTCCATCCTTGCAGCAGCCTGATGAGGTTGATTAAGCAGTGAGAGAGCAACTTGTCATGAGGTCATTCAGTGATATCCATGGCTGGGGAGCAGGGAATTTGACCCCAGGCCCACTTTGGGGCTACATCACACAGCAGCAAACCCAGGTTTATGACTGAATGTACTCTCAAAAAGGACTTCTAGTCAGTTCTGGCTTCCTGATTGAGATTATCTGCCTGAGGCACATGTTTACCGTGTTCACATGCTACAATTGTTGGTGTACACTTCGGAGAATCAGCACACTGTCAAGTACAGCACACTGGAAAAGGAGGGTTAACATGTCATTTCTGGCCTATCTGAGAAACATAACCTGACCTAAGAAAGGTTCAGGGAGGAACATGTCCTCTCCTTGCTGATACCAGTGCCTTGGATTGGCCAGCCTCAATTCAAAGAAATGTAGGCAGGGCTCAGCCTGAGGGGATGGACCTCTTTCCCGACCTGAGGTAAGCAGATGTCATTTGGCATATGCCCACCTGACATGACTCTTCATTCCTCATTCCCAGGTCTCCAAGGGACTCCAGAATCCGAGGGCTTCTTTGTTGCTGCCATCCGTTTCCTGGCAGATGCACATGTCGCCCAAACTGATCCTGAGGGGGCGATTATGACCTTGAGTGTTTCCCCAGCCTACAAAGCAGCCTGGCCAGCCATTCGTGAGTTGTGGTTTCTGGGTATGCAGGCCTTTGCTAGCTGTGTGCCCCTCTTCCTGTGGCTGCCACAGGATGTCCTGCGCTCCAGGTGGCTTCAGGAGCTCCTGGCATCACTGGGCCATGTGGCACCAGCATCTGTGGACTTGGAAGTTATCAGAGCTTTCCAGGGCATCTTGGTGGAGTTGGCCAGAGCTAGTCAGCCATGCTTGGAGATGATCCAACAGCACCGGGGTTTGGAGCTGGCCAATATGTATGGCATGGCAGCCTTAGAGCAATGTCTCTCTGAGCAGTGAGCATGCTCAGGAATGTGTGGTGGCAGGCGAGGTGTTTTCCCTGAAGCAGTTTTATAATGCTGTTTCGTGCAGATAGATGCTCTCTGATCAGTAAGACATGGGATATGTCAGGCCTCTCTACTTCCCAGGTGGCTGCACAAAGTGATAAAGCATAATATTATTTATGTTATTTATGTTATTTATTTATTATTTATTTATTTTGATACTTTTATGCTGCTTTTCAGGACAGAAAAGTCTTCTCAAGGCAGCTCACAGAAATAACATAAAAATAATTTAAAAATTAAAACAGCAGCATAAAACAACTCAAACCCTGATCAGCAATCCACAAAAACATAATATCAAATAATAAGCAGTGGCTGGGCTGGATTTTTAAACTGCGTCACCAATTAAAGGATTGGAACAAAAAGGTCTTCAAGACCCATTTAAAAAATAGCTAAGGGGCGGGGGGGGGGGGAGGGCCAAATGTATGTTCTGTGGATGGGAGTTCCACAAAGATGGGACCACCACTGAATAGGATAATGATGTTGTCTAAATGCATGTTTCCTAGGTCTCTGTGATATCGTAGAGTAACATGAAGCAAAAGTCTTACCTGCTGGCAGTAAAACAATCGCACAGTGTATGCCAATGCACGTTAGTGCTGCTCAGTTGACTCTAATGCATTGTGAAGAAAGCTACCGTTTTGCTCTGGAGAGAGAGCAAATGTGTGCTAAAGGAACTTTGGCTGTAACCTAGTGTGGAAGGGGAGGAATGTTTAGCTAGGTATAGTGGCTGTACCCAGTGTCCTTTGCTAGCCTTAATCAGGCTTCTGGGTGCCCAAGGGCATAATGGGTAGTCCATCTAATCATTGCCTCAGGCCTAGTATTGAAGCTTTTTTTCTTGAGGACACCAAGGGAGGATACTTCCTCTCATTTATTTAATTGTAATTATTTATATTCCACTGTTAAAAATACAAATCCTTCCAAGGCAGCTTACAAGTAAAAGCCAACTACCAAAACAGAATGTGTCATCAGGATCCTTCCGACAGGATTGCTGGTGTCAATTTGTGTTTGGTTTGGGGGTTTTTCTTGTTTTTTACTTAATAAATTTATACCCCACTTTTCAGGTCAAGAAACCTACCCAAGTTCAACATAAAAACATTTTAAAACAAGAACAAATAATTTAAATCCAACTGAAATAATTCACAAACCAGCTGGGTGGGTGGGTGGGTGGGAAGAGAACAGTCCATCTGGAGCAGGCTCTGAAGTCTGCCTGTCTCCCTCCCTCACTCTCCTGTTCCTTCCCACGGCCCTGTTGGGGAGCGGGGAGAGGTAACGAGCTTGGGCAACAAGAGGGTTAAAGCCACTTTGCTGTTAAAAAAATGGACTCCCTTTGAATTGACTGCAGTTCAAGAAAAATGGGTTTCCTAGGCCAAAGATACAGAAGTGGGATCTAAACTCTCCGGACTGTGAATGCTTGCTTGTTTTGGCTTCTCTGTATTGTTCAGCATGTAGGCTCCTGCATGCAGCTGGTCAGTATTATGTTCCTGGATTGGGGGCTGGTTCAGCCCATGAAGCTCTTGGCCTTTGCTCATTCTCCTGGTGTTTCTAGTTCAGTAAATAAAGTGCTCTGTCTTGTAATAAATGCCTGGTTACTACCGATGCACGCATTTTATTCAACACATAGATGTCCTCTTGAACCAGAGATCTTTCCTGTGGTCTCCCATGAGCTTGTTCTCAAAGGAGTCATTTATTTGCTGCTAATCAAGGCAATGTGTGGAGCAGAGACCAACCAGACCAACCTCAAGTCAGGAGGAATATAAAAAGAGCTCCACTAGATGAAACCAAAGATCCCTCTACTTCATTATTCTGTCTCCAGCAGTGGCCAACCAAGATGTCCCATGAAAAGTTTACGAGTAGGGTGACAGCCCTTCCTTTTTGCTTCAACCGCTAGTATTCAGAGGTTTATAGTCTCTGAACGTGGAAGCTTCACTTAGCTAATACATGTATTAGCTATATAGATGGCTGGCCCTATACCCTGTCAATAAAAATAAAAAATCCCCAGTGACACATTTCAGATGCCTATACCAACCATGGCAATGCTGCTTAGGGGATGCTGGGAGTTGTAGGACTTTTTTTTCTGCCTAAACACACCCTTAAGTCTGTTGTGATTATTTTTGGTAGGGAATTTTCTCCAGCTTGTCTCCAGATCCATTCCATCTGTTTCAGGACAGATCAGGGGGCGCCACCCCACCCCAGCATATCGAAGACAGCTTGAGGTAGAATGTTTGGGGTAGAACAGAGTGGCTGTCCCTGGATGACATGAAAGTGAACAGCAAGAACTAGATTTCGGAGCAAGAACTTAGTCCACTGCCTTCCAGGAAGCAGCTCCTACTGCGAACAACTTAAACAGGTGTAGGGAACCTGTAGCCTTCCATTACAATTCCCACTATCCCTAGAGGATTACAGCATCCCATGCTGGCAGGGGCTCATAGGAGTTGGAGTCCAATAGTATGTTGAGGGCCACAGTTACCCCACCTTACCCAAAAACAGGAGTCTTGAAACTCAGCCCAAGGATTGTATTCAGTTTTGAAGAAGCTTTGGGGGGTGCATTCCAGTGTTGGGTGGAGGAAAAAATGTCAGCATAGTTTAGCTTAAGGCTCTTGCTGCCAGAAATCTTAAGAGAAGCACTTCAGCCTTTTTGGAATGGGGAAACAGCACAAAAGCTGCGAAACTGCCACATGGTTGGGGGCAACGCCGCCTCCCAGGCAATGCCAGGCAGGCTGGATTTGGCTCTCAGGCCTGAGGTTCAGCACTCCTGTCTGAGGCAAGCGTGTGGAGAAGAGTATCTGGAACTCAATTGAGGCAAGTCTTTCCTGACAACTGGCAGTTCATTGTCTTCACTCCAGTTCCACCAAGGCAAGGTTAAGAAGCAAACCCGAATCCAATTCTTCAAATGGGGGGAGGGGGGAAATCCTCAATTGTTTCACCGACTGATTTCTTGAGTCTGGTCAGCCAAAATTCAGCTTTATGGGAAGAAAGGTATTTAAGAAGCAGGTGTAACCTCATGCTTTCAGTCTCGAAACATTTCTATTAATTTATGCACCAGCGGTGTGAAGTGGAACAAAGGGGTCATTGACATTTGCCTGGATGAGGTGCTGTTTCTTGGCTGGTGACAAATGCAGCTATCTCACATTCAAGCCTATAAAAGCTTTAATAACATAGTTCTTGCTCCTAATCACAGGCTTGTGTGTACTTATGAATGTAGGAAGCACTGGGCTCCCTCTTCTGCCTACTGAGAGAGGAATGTTCAAGCAAGTTCATTCACTTGCCCAAGAAACATTTCAGTGAAACACTGGGGGGCAGGAGGAAAGAAGGCCGTATACTGAGTGGATATTGGATGCTTGAGATGTAGGAGTCATGGTTGAGGTCACTGTTTTACTCTTAAGCCCACCTGCATCTAATGAATTCAGTATCCTGGTGCCAGGTACTGGGCTGGCACTGCACAACACACACTGTCCTGCTTCCATGATCATCACCTGGAGGCAATCGCCTTTGCTCTGTGGTCAAGCAGCTTGTTCTGAATACAAAAGTTCCCAGGTTTGATCTCCAGTTAAAAGAACAAGATGGCAGGTAATGAGAAGAGACGTTGGAGAGCTGCCAGTGGTCTAACTCGATACGAGGCAACTTCCTATGTTCCTATGGAGGATTCCACATCAATAACCAATTGCAGAGTATCTCTGCTATATATGTATATGTTCCTATCACTTCAAATACTTCACAGGAGTCCTGTTCATGAAAGTAGTGCTGGAGAGAGTTCTGCATAATGTTCCATTACTTCTTTTTCAGCACTACCGAGGTTATATTTTAAAAATAAGGTTGAGGAAGCACCATAAGTAACATTTGAATCAGTCAAAAGGGTAGGTGTTCAATGGGCCACTGCCAAAGCTGGTCAGAGCCAGAGAATAAGTCAAGAGCCAGCAAAGACCATTGTTGCCCAGGCAAATTTGCAGCCCAAGTAAGAAGCCTTTGCAGCCCATTCTGTTGAGGAAAGCCAAAGGTCAGCCAAGGGTGGTGAAATCACTCCAGACCTAGAAACATGTTACTCTCTTGGAAGATGCTCCAATATGTAGCCCTGATGGAGGACCCCTGATTCTACTCCTGGTAGTTTCTTGACACCCACCAAGCCAAACACAACTTTATTTTGTGACCTGCCAAGTGCTTGACAGACCCCTGTTACTCCATTCCCAGGCAGTCAGTATAATTAAGAACTCCCTAGTATTTCCTTCTAGTTCCCGTTCAAAGAGGTGTTATATATAGTAGCTATCAAAAGTCACTAATCAAGCGCCTTCAGCTAGTTACAGAAACATTAATTGACCATTAGTTGCCATTAAAGAAACTATTCTAGCCTAGAAAAAAAAGACCTCACTTGACACAATGCAATAGATGATTACAATGCAATAACACTGTGTTACAATAAATATTAAAAATACTTTTTGTGGCCCAGCCCTATGTTTATTCAGAAGCATGTCAGGTCTGAACATCTTTCCATCATGTAGTAGAAACTCTGCTGCATGGAGATCACTCTCTCAAGCTCAGTTCACTGTTACTGGAAAAATGTGATTATTCCCGTAGCGAGTGTTTCCATTGCTCCTTCAATGATAGACCTGAACACTGCAATTGTGGGAGTATGGTGGGCACCTATTGGTTAGTGCCTGTTACATCACTGGAGCCCTCCCACATCATTACAATTTTCAACTCTTTAAATGTTTTTTTTCTTCAGTGGATTTTCCCCCATTGATCATGTTGCTTAGAGACTGAGTGCCCCAACAGGAGTGTTCATCCAGTCTTTTAAAAGACACTGCACTGCCAACAGCATTGCTTGAGCACTCCGTAAGCTTTTTATTCCCATTTTTCATTTGTCTGTGCACCTCCCCAATTCAGCATTGGAGCATACAAACACAATTTAAGAGGGAAAGAAGAAATGATGACCAGGTGATTTCTCCATTCTGCAGCAAGGCTACACCTATACATACCTGTTACAGGCACATAAATGCACAATAAGACTACAACAGGGTAGCACCCTTAGGAGTATCTTCAGCACTGAGAGATTATTACTCCTTTATTCATTATATCTGGTGAAAGACCTACAGCTAAAGGTCTTTGGAGGGCCCAGGTGACCTTGCTTATATTCCAGATCCATTTCCTAAATGTTTACTTTTGTTTAAACATACATCTCTGGTAAGGATGTGCCTCAGGTTTGGATGAATCTCAAATCAGCAAGGCTGGAGTTGAGGGTAGGCATGGTTGGGCGCCTGCCAAGGGCCTACACACCATTGACCAGATCCCTCTAGAGTTGCTCCTCCTCTTCACCTAGTGACAATGGCTGTGCCATGGCAGACTCAGTGAGGGAGAGGGCCCATTGGGGGTGTCTTGCCCAAGGGCATTCAAAAACCTGGAGTTGGCACTGCAAATTGGGCTGCTTTGGAGAGATCCTTTGGCCCTCCAAGGCAAAGCAGGAGTCCCTTGGAAGCAACCAGAACTGAATCTGGTCCTTCTTGAAGCTACTTGAGTGATTCAGGCTTTAGAGGAACTCATCCCATTATACCATCCCACACCACCTTCAGCAGGACAGTAGTGCCTTCCCTCACAACCACAGGTTGGGGAAGGTGAATAGCTTATTGTTCTCTTCCCACAGCATTTTTTAAAAAAATGCATTCACATGAAACATTTTGAATTGTTTACTAATTAAAAGCTTTAAGCATATTAGACTCGACTGCTTGCATTCAGGTTTTTGCTTTTCCACCTTGACTTACAGTGTCCTTAAGCCATCCCACCACCACAACCACCAAATTTGTGACTATGCACTTCTGTGAAGTTGAAGGCATTTAACATCTCCTGTGATGATCTCTCCCTCTCTCCCCTCTTGCTCCTATATTTTAGTTTGTTTTCCTGTTATTTGGGGTAAGTCACCCTCCAGCTGTGTTCTCCAAGTTGAGTAGCAATGAAGTATTTCATATAAAGGGTTCCCCCAGCTATCTGAAAGCCAAGCAGTAGCCCCTCACTTCCTAGAAAAACTTTGCTAGGTAGCATTGTGCAGACATGATGGTAGCAGAAATTATTTCTTTGCTGCCATTACTGCCATGGAATAGACTCTAAAATAAGCTGTAGCCTGTGTTGCATCAGACTGAGACTGCGTTTTTCTCCACTTATGACTTTCTTATGAGAAAGACAATAGTGTAATTATAAGGAATGGGAAAGGTGTAAAACCTGAGGGAAAAGAATTATTTGTGGGGGGTGTGATTGTAAATAATTTACTTTCTTTCCTGGTCACTTTGCGGCTTCCTTCTGAAAATGTTGATATATAACATGCCAACAGATAAGAAATATGCAGAAAGAAAAATAACTTTTGCGGAATACTTAGAATTTACCACTAGGGGTCACTCTTATGTTAAGTAAAAACCTTTAGACTTTTCTTTCACATCCCGCATGAATCCTGTCATTCTAAAGTACCTGTGGGCCTTTTCACTCATGACATTTACCTTATCAAGGTATACATTGTGTAGATGAGGGGACCCCCCCCGCCCCCGTAAATATGCACTCTGTCCTCACATGACTCTGTGCTGCTGCTAGTATGCATGTTGAGAAGCTCCCGCTGAGGTATTTAACTACGATGGGGGAGGCCTACTCAGGCCTAGAGCACGTACAAAGTGCCAGCGTCATCCCGGTATCTCCAGCTCAAAGGCTACTGGGCAGAATGGCTGCTCCCTCCCCCAAACCCCCACTTTGCCTGAGTGTCAGGGTGGACACTGAGCCCATAGAATCTCAGAGTAGTTCTGATTCTGAGGAAGAGGAGCCGCTCCCGGGAGAGGAGCACGCTCATCCTTCCCAGGGCCAACAGCTGGCAGGGATTCCTCCCACCGGCATTCCTAGCTTAGATAGCAGTCCTGGGAGTGACGGAGCGCGGGAAGCAGACTTGCTGGACGCGCGACGCCGATGCAGGGAGCGGCGCCAAATGGAGGGCGCGGAAAGGAGGCGTAGTGCCCGGTTGGCGCGCAAACAACGGCTGCGCCCAGAAGATCCAAGGGAAAAGGGGAGGGACTCTCCCTAGCCCATAAGTTCAGGGTCTGCCAGTGATTCTCCTTCAAACGGGGACCACCTGTTCCAACTTAGGGCATAGGTACTCTGCTGCTCATATCTACTTGCTAACAGTAGAGTTGTTAAATTGTAAAAGAGGAATAAAGCTTTGAAAATAATCCCTTTGTCTGTGTCTGGACTTGGCTACTGGATTAGACTGAGAGAGGCCTCCAAGGAGCCCTTGACACTGAGGCAGTAGTCCCATTCTATATAAGACAGCTTGAGCTTCACATGTTCAGGTGGCATAATATTTGCATGATTTTCACACATGACCGTGTGCAAGCTTTTCTTCCCTACACCCATGAACAAACACCTGGGGAGGGAAAAAATGCCATGTTTGAGGTGGCAGTACTTTGGCCCCGTTTACACAAGACTTCAGCAGACACACATGCTGATAGGAAGAGCTGGCGATTTACTGAAGTGTCTGAGGGCTGGTTCAGACACAGGCCGGGTGTGTACCTTTTGCACACTGTGAGAGATGCAGAAGGGGGTGGGGAATATGTGATAAAACCATCGCACAAGCACTTCACCAGAGCTTAGCACTGCTATTCCATTTTCAACATGCCAAGCTGGCTGTGCGAACTGACCTCCAGCTATGCCTGTGAGGTCTATCTGACTGCATACTTTAGTGATTAGGCCTAGCTTGGCCCAGTCAAGATACAGACAAAATCTAGGCAGGGAGGTGTCATGGTGAAGCATCCTGTCTCCCCTTTCAACTGTCTCGGCCTCTTAGGGAAGCCCACAACTCCCATTTTAGAAACTATGCGTGGATAGTAGATGCCCTTTCACAAGGGTGGCCCAATACATTTTGCTGTCTGAGGCAAAGGACAAGATGGTGCCTTGTCCCCATCTCGTGTACAGAAGCTGGCTGCAGTTGAAATTTACTTCAACGCTTGCGATGGTATAGTGTCCTTCACCACACCTGAGGCAGAGGGCTAGTTTAGGGGGCCCAGGACAGGTTGTGTGGCATTCACAGCTCTGTCCTAAACCAGAAGGGAACAGCTGGGGGGTTCAGGAAGAAAAGCCAGGAGGCTGCTGCCTGTGGTACTCGCCTCACTCTGCCTAATGGTAGGGCCAGCCCTGCCCTGCCCTGCCCTGCCCTGCCCTGCCCTCTCAACCTTTGTCAAGGCAAGCCAGCCCAAGGATGGAGCTACTCAGTCAGCAAAATCACATGGTATGGTCTTTTGTGGGAAAACTCCCTGCAGGAAGAAAACTAGTATATCAGGGAAAGGGTGATTTTAATGCAGAAGAGCCTGGGCCTCTGCATCAAAATACAGCCTCATTTCTAAACTTTCCTTGGAATATATACCAGCAAGGGAATGTAAGGCATATTCTAAAGCATGTGGGTACCTTTTCACTTTCCATGGGTAATAGTTCCTGCAGGCCTGGCTGAGAGCTGCCATGAACTAAGCGTGCATCCCAGAATCCCCTGCAAGATTCAGAGTTTCCATGATAGATATGCAGCCGTTTCCTCGCAAACAAATCAACATGGAAGGGATTCTCTAAGAATTAGGAGTTTGGAAACTCTTGTGCTGTATAACTGCTAAGATTATTGAATGTAAAAAAAATCTGCTGTATACATGTTTTCCTACCTTGTTGTTGTTGTTGTTGTTCAGTCGTTAAGTCGTGTCCGACTCTTCGTGACCCCGTGGACCATAGCACGCCAGGCCTTCCTGTCCTCCGCTCTCTCCCGGAGTGTGCTCAAGTCCATATTCATTGCAGTTTTCCTACCTACTTTGCAATAACTACACCTAGTTCAATATTAGGTTTCCATTAGCAGCTAGCCTATTTAAGATCACAAGTAGGGCGTGAAGATGAGATGACCTTTCCGCAGTACCTGGCATTCAGAAGCATACTGTCCCTGTATATAGAGCAGGGGCATTGATCTCTTTCAACCTGAGGGCCAAATTCCATTTCAGAGGAGCTCTCAGGGGTCGCGTTCCAGTGGTGGGGAGGGCAAAGGCAAAAGAAGCAGGTCCAAAATTCCAACATATTGTAGCTTAAAGCTCGTACTGCCAGGAACTAAGCCTTCGGAGAGGCATTTCAGCCTTTTAAAATGGGGAAAATACTGCACAAAGGCCGGGAAACCGCCAATCAGTCGTCCGCCTGGTGCCAACATTGTCATCTTTTTGGTGCCAGGTTAAAATTGCCCTCTTCTCTCAGGCATTTGGCAGCAGACAATGACTTTTAAATTAGTCTTGGATCATCTTTGGCTGATAGTTTAACAAATTGTTTTTAGATATGTTGTCTGTATTATCTGTTTTTATGGTTTTCTGTAAATGCTGTTCTTTTTGTACCTTGCATAATGTGTTTTAATGGTTCTTAATTTTGTGAATCACCCAGACAGCTTCAGCTATGGGGCGGTATAGAAATATAATAAATGAAATGAATGAAATGAAATGGTCGGGGAAAGGGGATGGGGTCATTTGGGGAACCCCAGAGGGCCACACTGGGATCCCAGGCAGGCTTGAATTAGCTCCCAGGTCTGACATTCTGCACTCCTGATATAGAGGCTCCGTTCTATATGCTGGAATTTGTGACAACTCAGGATGAGTTAGGAATGCTGGTATTCGTTTTTGTTGCCTCTATAGTCCACTTGTCCCTTTTTAAAGAGAACGAATCGCAACACGCCACTCACCTTTGCTGTCAGCCGGCTGCCCTTCCCCACTAACTTTTTGCACTGTTTCAACTCTTTCCCAGAGAATAGAGAACTGACTTTATACAGACTAGATGGGCAATGGATTTTAAGAATGAGGTGGAAAATTACTGCAAAATATAGCATGTCTGATCCAATTTTGGCAAATGAAACAGGTCTGGTGGAAAATAAATATAATCCCACAGAATTTTCAGGCACTGCATCATTGAAATACCTTTTAGGTTATCTTTGTTAGAGAAAGAGTAGGAACCAGTGACAGGAGAGGGGAATAGAAGTAAAGACCCATTTGAACAGTTTCCCTGTTGCACTTCTACCTTTCCCCCCTCCCCCACCCTCTTTCATTGCTCCTTTTAATGCCATATTTAATAGTAATAAATTAGAATAAACAGTCAGCCCTCAACGTCTAAAGACAGGTGGCAGAGTAATATTAAAAGAAAGGAATAAAAATTCATTTAATGAGCATTGTTAATTAAACCTGGAATTCAAAGCGGCCTGAGTTGTGGGAATTCAGGGGGAAAATGAAAATGAAGGGAACAATTGCTGCAGGCAGGAAGAGTAGAATGAAATTAAATTTAATGTGGTATTCTGTTTGTTAATGTCTATCACACATAACAGTGGATTACAGTTTAGGCTAAAGTGTTTTCCCTTCATGCCAGACAATTTCACCCCCTTTCTCAAACAGGCTATTTCTGCCATGTAGTGGACAGTTTAAAACTTGACTCCTGTCCCAACACAGAAGGCAGAAACGCCTGGGAAGTCATTAAGAGAGGCATAATCTTCCTTCTGGGCTCACCTAAACCATTTTTATGGGTCTGGTGTAGGCAGGGTGCCAACTTGCCACTGTTTTGTGGCAGGGGGCACAATTTTGGGGAGGGCTTTTGTTCTTATCACCCCCCACCCCTGCCAGTGTTTCAGACCACATGCAATTATTCCTCAGAACCATGTATATTTCCAACCAACTCAATGGTTCCACACACGATTATTATAAACAGTTAAATGGGCTTATGAACTAGGTATGCATGCCCAAGGGACAAATCAGTTTGCTTACAGTCTAATAGTAGACTGACTGACCTGCAGTGATAACACTGCTGTAATAGTATGAGGTACACAAGAGTTACCACAATAAACTGTCTTGAAATACAGTGCTTTTTGGCAATTTAGAACAGGCTTTAAGCCTTGCTGAAACCCCTCCCTCTCCCTGATGGGAACTAAAATGGTGCCCCGGCTGTATGGCCAGGTGGTTGACTGCTCCATACCACATATGGGTGATGCTGGAAGGGTGGAATTGCATTAGACCAACCCCCATATTTTGCCACACAGGCTTTTTAATTCTCTGGGGCCTGTCCCCTTTGGTCAGCCTGACCTTTGTTGGCTTCGCATAACCCTGAGCTGTTCTAATGTGGTGTTTTTAAAAATTCCTCAGATAGGTTTTTTGTCCTTAAGTAGGAGGTCCGTGATAACAAATTTGGAAAATGTCTTTCAGGGCCCAGGATAATGGGATCCTTGGGCCTGGAGAACATCAGTGGGCCTTTTTAGACAGTGAGGGACGGGAGCAGGGTGGACAGGATAAGCAAAGCAAAAGAGAGAGAGGGGGCATGTGAATCTTTTGGGGGTGCCCTCTCACTACAACATGGGAGAAACGGAGGTTCATCCCAGCTCCTGGCATGAACCTGGGTCCTTCTATGCTCATCCTCACACCCCAAGTCCTCTGCCTCCGATATTCTCAGGTGCTTTACTTTGAAAATGGAGAACCCTCACCCACATTGCAGAGGATTTGGGTCCATGGTTCTTTCACTTAGCACTGGGTGTCTTGGAAGGTTAGAGACAGCATAAGATAGACTCGTGTAGCTTCCAATCTTCCTCAGGGCTTCATGTGAAATAAAAAACGGCAGTGCTGTCAGAGCTCAGCCGGCCCATTGCTTCAAGGCCTAGTGCCCTATCTTGTCAACCCCTAGTGTCAGGCATGATGTCTACTCTAAACAGAAAGCCACAAAAACATGGTGAGCTCTGGAGCCTCAGTGCTTCAGTGAATTGTGTAGAGGCCATAGACCTAGACTATAGATTTGAACATAAGTGTGGTCTCTGAGAGCCAGTTTTATTTTTGAAGGGTGACATATGAGCTTCTGTTGGTTGTTTGACCTTCTAAGGGTTTCTCTTCCCCATAGTTTTCTTCTGGTGCTTCAGGATCAGCCTCAACTAGAAACAATATAGGATGATGCTATTATCTTTTGTAAAAGGTTCTAGCCCTTATAGTTGCAAAAACATGCTGAAAGATTTATGGTAAAATTACAGAAGCTACTGAGTTTCAGAGATTTCCAGTGGTCAAGGATAGGGCTTCAGAGACCTGCATAGTTCCTTCTCCCTTCCCATAACAAACCTAACAGAATAAATTATGCAAAATATGATGTCATGGAGAGTTACTTAATTTGCATAAGGATGCAGAATTCAACTTTTCTTGCCGCACATTTTTTTAAAAACTCAGAATACACATAGCCTTATGGTAGTAGACATTAATGTTATAAGAGCCCCACAAACTCAGAAGTGGACTCCATATTTGCACAATTATTCATGCTCAAACCCTATTGGTGATACTATTCTTAATAGGCTTTCAGCTTCTTCCAGTTGCTCTCAATACACTTAGGCCAGGGCCTTTACTCTAAAAAGTAGACCTTGTGATATGGTCGCACAGACTTCATCCATAAACCTATGGAGCATTGCCACTTTCATGGAATCGATATTGTTGTATCACCATTATTGTACCATCATCACCACCAAAAAACAGAATGGGTGAGAATTTAGTTTTGATTCATTTTCTATAAGCATCTATCAAACATTTGCAAAATTGTTCATATTTGGAATGGAAAGAACTTGAGATTTAAAAAGTTTGAATATGGGAGAAACTGAAACTAACTGACACATTCATCCGTCCAGGCCCAGGGCTTTGAATGCTTAGCCATTCAGGGCGCAATCCTATGCGTGTTTAGACAGAATAAAGGCCTGCAATTCCTACCATGCACGGTTGGGGCATGCTGGGAATTGTAGGCCTTTTTTCCTATCTAAACATTCATATGATTGCACCTTAAATATCTTGGTTTTAATCCCTGTGTATCCAGCCATGTTAGTGCTGAATTAGAGTTGCCACCTTTTTTTCTGACAGGCTCCTCATCTTTAATAGCTTTAGGGCAGGCAGATACAACATGGTTCTTTCCATGTACCTACTGAATTTGTCTGTTGCATATCAGTGAGAATGTTGTTTCAGTTTGTTTTTGATAAGACTTTAACAGCATTCGCACATTTCCTCATATTTGGGATGGAAAGAACTTGAAATTTAAATGATTCAAATGTAGGAGAAAGAAAAACTGTTAGGTTCATCCATTCCTACAAATACCCCATCACACCATAATGGGATGAAAAGGTTGGAGGAAAGATGATGATGATTACAGAAACATACAAATAGCTGAGGAAGTAATAAATAATATCCAGAACTAGAAAACACCAGGAAAGGATGGCATACAACATTTCTGGTGGGAAACACTTACTGCTAATAATCTAAGAAATACTTCTGTGTGTGCAGGCGCAAGCGTGTCTGTGTGTTCATTTGTTCATTCATTCTCCAATCCAGCTAGGGGGTCATGCAACCATGGTAGTACACTGCACACCTTGTTCCTAGCCCAATCCAGCCACAAGAGCTCTGTGCATACCACCATTCCACTGATCATAAAGAGGTGCAGGGGTTGGATTTAGTCTAATTGATTAGATAGGTAGAAAGGCAGATATCACTATTAAAATGTAGAACTCAGTCCAATGGTGCAGCAGACAATCACTGCTATCTCTCTGGAAGATACAATAATGCCTCTGAGCATACTCAGGGTACACATGCCAGAGTGTAACCACTGCTAGCTTCCACAAATCTGGAGTTTCTAGGCGGGGCTAAGAAGTTGATAGGCTGTCTTCCAGGCTACTTTGATTCATGGCTCCTAAAATCAACCCAACTTTTCAATGGAAGTTTTCCTAAGCAGTCATCATAAGCAACCCTTCCCCCTTAAACAACAACAACCAAATAACACTTTTTCATCCTGGAGGGGAGGAAACAATCCCCCCACCCCAATAAGCAGTACTGGATTTTGTTTTCAACTTCCAAAGGAGCAGGCGGAGAGAGAGGGGTGTGTGTGTGAAATTATGGATTAAAGGATCCCAATGAGGAGCGACACCCCACCCCCACCCCTGACTTTGCGCCCTGCAGCCAGAGAACTACCAAGCCTTGCTCCGAATTCGGTGTGTGTGTGTGTGTGTGTTTGTGCCTGGAATAACAACCCCCTGCAGCATAAGAAGAAAGGTTTGGGAGGCCCCTCCGAGATGCCAGAACAGCTGCTGCTCCCTCTGGGCTCCACACCGCCTCTTTCTCTTTGAGTGTCGTTTGGGGGGGGGGGGTACTCCGAATCGCTTCCAACTCCAAGTTGCAACTTTCCTCTCTCCACTTTATATATACATACACGCACAGTGCTGAATTTCACAGGAGTGGGAAGGCTGGGCGAAGGAGGCAGAGGAGAAGAGAGGAAAAGGACCCTGCTTTTCTTTCTTTCTTTCTTTCTTTCTTTCTCCCTTCAACCCCTCTCCGTCGCTTTGCTTCCAAAGCCTTACACCGGAGGGATGCATTGGAAGACAGGCAACATCAAAGAGGAGCGTTACTACCTGCAGGTAAGGACAGGAGGCAGCGGCGGCAGCAGCAGCAGGAACCGGCTGGTAGGGGTGTCTGCGAAGCCATTGGATGGACAGTAAAGCCCTCCGCTAACTTCAATGGGACTTACTTCCGAGTAAGTGCGCCTGGGATGGTTGCAGCCCGATCCGATGCACGAGGGACGTGGCGCGGAATCCGAACCCTGCAATGGCGTGCTTACTTGAGTAAATACCAATGAAACCAAGCGGGATTTACTCAGTCGTGCAGCAGTGGATCGGGGCTCTTTATTTATTTATTTCATTTCATTTCTATACCGCCCAATAGCCGAAGCCCTCTGGGCTCTTAAGTGGCTTTTGTTGTTTCTCTTGTTCCGACGGACTCTCCTCTTTCCTCGCCACGTTCTTACTTGGATTACCGTGGGCTTCGACGTCAGGTCGCAACTACTTGTAAGAAAGTCCCACTGAACTCAGTGAGACTTACTTCCGAGTAAACAGAAGTAGGATTCGGCTGCAGCCGTAAGAGTAGCAGCCTGGCGCCCCGATCCTAAAAACAAACGCTTTCTCGGAAGTCAGTGACGGTTAAATCCGAGCGAACCTAACCTCTCTTTCGCGTAGGGTGATAGACCGGGGGTTACTGAAATGGGGGCGGGGGTCTGTGTAGTTTGTTTAGTAATTGTTGTCATTAAAATAATAAAAACAGCTGCTGTATAACATTTGAGCTGGGATGGGGAGAACTCTCCGTTCAAAGCAACGACCTTCACTAAGCCAACCAATTTCTCTGCGCCTCAGTCTCCCATCTGCAATATGGGCGTAATAATATTTACAGGGCTCCTTTGAGGATTATTACTTAGATCGCGGATAGGAGGCATTTTGAACGCTTCAGACGAACTCTGTAAATGCAACAGCTGTCCAATGCAGTCGCAGTTCGTTTAAAGGCCACGATCCAACACAAGTTAAAGACGTGTTAAGCAAGCGCTCCCCTCTCCCATTGGAATCAATGGTTTGAAAAGTCTTTTGAGTTTGTTTGGATCTGGCCTTTTACACTGGAGGAATCCCATTACCGTCAACGTGGTGCAAGTCAGGACTCTGAACCTGACTTTGTAGCTGTGGGGATCCTTTTAAGACCTTTCCTCTTTCCTTCCAAACCTGATTTCCCTCACAAAGGGATCGACTTTAAGAAGGGCAGGACCCGTTTCCTCAGGGTTTTTCAAACTGACCCCCCCCCCCCCCGCCCGCATCCTCTGGTTGTCTTCAGATTGACTTGTGTGTTGTGGTGATTGGCTCACACTGCGACTCCTTAATAAGAAGAATATTGATTCTTTGTCATTGCTCTCATCACTGCGGTTATTATATAGCACATAAAAAAGCTTTAATTAAAACAAACAAATAAGGAAACAATCCCCAAAAGCATTTCCTACACTGAAAAATGCTGTCCAAATTATAAAATATTTGAACATTTTAAAATATTTTAAAATTTAGCCTTTCAGCCTCATAGCTGCAGCATAAATATTATCTATTGACTTGCTTATTGCTCTTCCTTATAATTACTGTGCACGACACACCCACAAGTAAGCATTTTTCCCATCCTTATTCACTTGAAAATAAGTCCTATTGGGTTCAATGAGATGTACTCCCAGGTAAGTCCCATATGCCTTTGAGTCCCGTTGATCCTTAGGCGTATGCTGCTGAAACCTCGCCCAGTGAAAGAAAAGGACTCGCTTCCCAGGTCTACTTAAAAAAAAAGAAAGAAAAGAAAAAAAGAAATCCAATTGACAGTTTCTTCTGAGTCAATGTTGCTTAAGGTCGAGATCTTAGCGAGGAGTCTTTAACTTTGTCTGGATTCCATGACTGCTGTTTGCTGCTGCTAATCATAATCATAATAATATAAAAAATATATATGGGGAAAATCTCTTTTCCCTAATGCTTTGGAAGGTTCTCCCCACCCACCCCGTCCCGCTTTCCATACACCTGCCTCTTTCTCTCCCCCACCCCCACGCCCAAATAAAAGGAACCAGCTGTAAGAAATGCCACGCGACCATGTCCTAAGGCTTTGCAGTGATTTATTGAAACGGTCTAAGAGATTCAAAAGCCACATCAAATGAATGAAGCGCGCTTTAAGTGGCTGGAGTGGCAACCGGCGAAGGCGGGGGCCGCTGCCGGGTCTCTGCTGTTTTTGTTCGTTTGCATTTGTTTTGTTGTTTTCGCAGGCAGAAATAGGTCTCCACTGGTTTTGCGTGGCCACAATCCAAGCCAAAGTAAACCACATGTACAGCCCGATCCTCTACATGGCTACTAGTAGAAAGTCATTTTTTTTATTATGAACCTGCGGCCCAAGGGATCTCTGCGGGGTGTTGGTGTATATTTGAAGCACATTTATTATTATTATTATTATTAAATAGTATTATTAATGGAGGAGGAAAGTTCTATTGATTTCAATGGGATATCCTGGCAAGAAAATGCCCAAAGGATTGCAAAAGCCATTTACCATCCTATCCATCCTTACTTGGAAGTATGCTCCATTGAACACAGTAGGACTTACTTCCGAGTAGACATACACGAGCTGTTAGTCTAGTTTGATTTCAGCGTCGGAGAAATTTCAGCACGTTCTCGAATCTCTCCCATAACGAACTCGTCAGTTTTGCGTGGATCGTATCCTACTTTTTGGAACATCCGATTCTTCAGAAGGACCGGTGGGAGGGCAAGAGAGTTTTGGTTGCTTTCACACGCACACACCCAGTTTTGCGTTTCCTTTGTAAATGTTACTTTCCCCGGTCTGGTTTAGGACAAGCCATTTCTCTAGGAATCGAAGGGTCTACGTTTGTACCTGAAAACAAATCTGTATAGTTTGACCCAAAAATACGATTTCTCTTCCGCAGACTTTTAAAAAAAAGTGAATATGCCACTGCAGAAATGTTCAGCATAATGATTTCTCTTCCAATCCCGCGACACTTTTAGTGCAAGAAAATGGCCTTGATTTTTCTCTTTGAGAATTTGCAAATAAATTATTTGAATTTGCAAATAAATGGTTTGCAATAACGTTCTTTCAGACACACTCTACACGTGTGCTGTAATTTATTCCTAGATGTCTCGCTTCTTCTTTCCTTATTCGAATTTGAGGATGGGATGGAGTTGACTACAGATCTTTTGGGAACGCTTTTGGCTGACAGACGCCCTCCCTCCAAGTTCCTGGGGTCACCATCGTTTATTTTGTTAAAGAATATGTTCTTGGTGCTGTTTAGTTTTTGGGGTTTTTTTGTGGAGGGGGGGGAGAAAATAGATGACTTACACGCCATCCTATGCATGTCTACTCAGAAGTAAGTCCCATTGAGTTCAGTGGGGATTACTCCCAGGGGCAAAGGATTGCAGCCTTAACAGCGCCATCCTAAGCATGTTTACTCAGAAGTTAGTCCAATTATATTAAAGTCCCATTGAACTGAGTGGGGCTTACTTCTGAGTAAACATGCTTAGGATTATTCTGTACGAGGTGTATGGTAAAAGTATTTTCTCTCTCCAGGCCAGTCAAATTGACCAGTGGTAGGTTCAGACCTGCCCGAACGAAGCATTTCTTCGCATAAAGGCATAGTTCGGGAGCCCGCACCAGTCCAGCACAAATTGTGGTTGGTGGTAGCCACTGACTTCGATGGCTAAAAAGGGTTAGACAAATTCATGGACGAGGATATAAATAGGGGGCTGACTGATAGCTAAACCAAACCTGCATGTATAGAAGCAGTTTACCTCTGAATATCAGTTTCTTTGGATAGACTACAGGAAAGGCCATTCCTTCCATGCCATCCTTGAAAGCGACTTTCCAAAAGCCGGCCACCCTTGGAAACAAAGCTGGACTGAATGGATTTCCCTGTTCTCCTGCTGGAAGGCCGTTCTTACTATGGCGAGAGGCATCTCCTACTTCTGTGTTTCTCTCGTGCTATTTTCTTTTGTCGCTGTGCGCACATCTTAAGTTTTGGTGCTGAAACAGGACTATTTTTGTACCTCTGAAGGAGTACCTGGGTGCGTGGGGATACATAGCAGGTCGTGTACAGGGAGGGAAGGGGAAATAGAGAGATGGGTGAACGTTTATGTGGTACTCAGCAAATCACTGAGAGTGAGATGATAAATAACACAGATTATAGATGGGATGGTGAACAGGTTTTACGCACAGGAAACGTGACAGATCGTAGAAAGGGTTTTTTTGAAGGGCGATGCATGACTGGGATATTTCTGTGTGTATCTGAGTTTGCATATATTCTTATGTTACATCTCTCACCTAATATACGCGTACCTAAAAAACGTCCATTCACAAACACACGTTTCTTTGTATTGAAGGTCACCTCTACATACGAGATACACGTGCAGCGTGATCCCACCCACGTTTAGTCCTTAGTAAGTTCTACTGTGTTCACTAGGGCTTACTCCCGAGTAAGTATGTATAGACGCGCAGATATATTCCCTTCTGTACCTGTGAAAACAGGCATTCGTGTCTATGGTATCATACGTTACCGGTATATGCCAACTATTAAAGAAAATATTACACACGTGTAAGCGTACAAAGCGCGTTTAGGTCTAACTGAAGCAGCGTCATCGATTCTGCAGAAAAATGTGCCAGGGGCTTTGGAATTAGGGAACTTATTTTGTACCAGTGTAACAGGTACAAAACCTTCCGCGGGAAAAAAAATGCTCTGCTCTCTGGGTCTTATCCGGCTTTCTCCAGGGTCTAAAAATAAACCAAAACCAAGACACCTGTAAGGAAGGGGGCGCGCACCAGGACTCCCCACTGTTTGACAAATTATTATCTTGGACCCTCCCCCAAAGCCGAGTTGAGAAACCCTTAGACAATTTGGTGATCTGGATCCGGTTCTACCAGTTCTACTGGCTTCTGGGTTTTGTGAAGGTATCTGACCAAGAGACAGCGACAATAAAGAAGAAACATGATGTTCTAGGAGGGGCGTTCTAATTTATATTCTATAATTCCAGAATTTCTTCCTTCCTTGTGAGAAATGTGATAGATATTCCGGAAGTTTTGGTAAACAGATCACAGTTACAAAAGGACAGGTTTATATTCAAATTCTTTGTCCCCCCCCGCCCCCAATTTAGGGACAAGTTCCAGGTAAAATTAAGAACGCGGCTTAACGCTGCCATCCTGAGCATCCGGACTCGAGATAAGCCCCATAGGAGGTGCATGGGACACCAGCCTTACGGTCCCCTTTGATTTTTATGAGAGAAATTTAAGCACGTGGTCAACTCCCACATTAAAATCGATGGGACTTAAAAGGCCTTCACTTTGCCTGGGTCCTGCCCTAAGATGTTTCTCTCACTGACACTGCAATCCTATATGTGTCCATTCAGAAGTAAACCCTATTACACTCAATGGGCCTCACTTCCAGTCTCAGACTCGGAAGAGCTCTCTTGGGTGAATTGTTGCCCCCACCCCATCTCTCCCTGCCTTCTTTTCGCTGCCCAGCTGCCTAGAAATAAGTGAAAGAAACATTGATATTAAAATTGATTTCCTAAAGACGAGAAAGTGGGGAGAGAAAGAGGAAAAGGCATGGCCTTAGGATTTAAATCTTGAAGGTAATATAGCAAGATCTCTCTCTCTCTCTCTCTCAAACATGTCCAAATTTGGGCCACTGCGCTGTGTATCTGTGAAGTAGCTTCCCTTGAAATGGACCCACCGGGATTTACTTTCGCGTAAACTTGCTGCAGGGCTACAATCCTATGCCCACCAGCAGTCACATCCATTACTCTGATCTCCGTGGTTAGTTTGCTTCTGTGTGACTTATTACTCCCACGTTAGTTGTACATAAGTTGGAAAATACCCCCGGTTAAAAACCAGTACCACTTACTCCCAAGTAGAATGTGATTAGGAGTGCGAAGTAAATTTATTTAAAATCTGGATCGGAGTAGGAGGATTGTAAAAGGATCTAGATATGCACGCGTACACACATTCCCCAGTTATATTGCCTCCCAAATAATTAAAACAACTTTAGGACGGAATCACGAGTGGCCGCTGATTCATTGCGTCTCCAGTCTGGACGTCGTCGCTTACCTGCCGCTGTCACGTTACAGAGGAGCCTTTTCCCCGCAAAAGGAAAGTCACGCAGAGAAGACTTTGTCAATTTCACAAGTAACAGAAGTCGCGCTTGGGATCCGCTTTGCTCTGGAGTTATTCGGCGCGAGCTCGAGCAGATCGATGTTTTTTCCATTGCTGCAGGGGCCTTTCCTTTCCCACCTACCTCCCCTCTCTTTCTTTTATACGGAAGAAGAAACGGGGGGGGGAGGGGGCGAATTAGCACCTTGTTTGGGCTAATAAAATTAAACCTAATAGCGACGGGAGAGTTGTGGGGTCTCCACCTCTACCGCCCGCCCCTCAACCCGGAGAGAATCGTAGTCACTGTTACCAACTTTCTCAGATGCTAATCCACACAGCAGCCTCTGCTGGGGCTCAGACCGCCCCCCCGCTTACGTTTTACCTTGCGCTTTGTGGGGGGCAATGTAACGAGAAATAACCACGGCCGAGACTTTCCCCTTATAAACGCTGAAAGGAAACAAAAACACAGCGTTGTCAAATCGAAATTGACAAAAATAGTTGGGTGTGTGTGTGTATTTAAAAAAATGCCCTCTCCCTTCTGGTTCAAGGAAAAAAACTCGGCCGTGTATGAAAGCGCCACTTTTTCGCATCGACCTATTCCGGCGGGGGGGGGGGGGGGGGCGAAGAGGGACCAAACAGACAAGAAGGAGAGAGGGTCCTGTAGTCAGGCGCCTTATGAAATATGCGGGCGGGAACCTTTAAGAAGGCGGCGGTGAGGGGAGATGGGATTAAAAGGTAAGAACAATGAGAAAAAGGAAGTTTGGTGTTGTGGGAAATAATTACACCCCGGTGACTGATAGTGCCATTTAAGACATGATTAATTTATACTAGTGATAAGGGAGACATTGAGTCTTACCCATACTCACCAGGAAGATGCATCTGGAACCTAAGTAAGTCTACTCGGGAGTAAACACCACGGTATTCAATGTTATTTACTTCCAAATAATTATGGTTGGGAATACGCGCCCCTCCCCCCATTCCGATGCATTTTTAGCCCGAATTAATTCCCATTATGTGCCACGGATCCGACACCCCCAATAAACGCAAACAGCCCGATCAGGAGGGGTTTCCTCGAAAGTAAATCCCCAGCGTGTGCAGTGGGGTTTATTTGTGAGGCAATGGAGCATCGGCTCTCAGCCCTGGTCTCCTTCATTGAACCCAGTGGGACTTCTTTCTGAGTCGCTCACGACGTTAGGGCTGTTAAGCGTTGGAGTCCTTTCTCCCCCCCCCCCCCCCGCGTCGTTTTGAAGTCCTCCCTGACGCAAAGTCAGCCCCTCGAAACACCCAAGGCAACGGCCGGGCGCTGTGTCTCTTTAACGCGCGCTCCCGCTGCTCGGCGCGCGCTCCCGCCTCTATAACTGGAGTCCATGGAGTTGCACTGGGTTCAGAGGGAGCAGGAACTAGGAGGCAAGCACAGGGCGTTTGACGCGAAAGATTTGGGGTTTCAGAGGAAGGCAGCGGCGCCGCGGCGATCGCTTGGCTACCTCCCGGAGGGGACATCGATGGGAGCGCAGGTCGCCACTCGGTTTTAACGGATACTTTGCTGGGGGGCTTTTGTTATCATCCTCAACCCCCCCCTCCCCGTTTGGGGGCCTTTTCCCAGAAGACTTTTGTTTGTGTTTGGCCCAGATGTTGGTTCACACATATTCCGCCATGGTGAGTTGGACTCTGTTTGTTCGGGTGTGGGGGGCGGGGGGGGAGGAGAGACAAGCGCCGTCTTCCTCTCCCCGTAGGGCTCATTCTAAGGGAAAGTTAATTGAAGCAACCCTATACCTCTAAATTAAGAGAGATTTCACCCTTTAATGTTGGCCAGATGTCAGGGCTCCCCAACGTCCCTAGCCGGTGGTTCGATTTTTTCCTGCGGAGGATTGGGCACGCCGAGACGGCACAGGCAATTACCAAACCGGGTCCGGGGGGGGGGGCGGGTGGAAGAGGAGCGGGAGGACGGGAGAACCGACAGAGACGCCCCAGAGGTGATTCTGGCTGTTTGCGACTGGTAAAAAGCAAGCCCGATCCGACGGGGAAGGCTCTTTCTCTCCCCCGCTCCCGCTTCTTTATTTGTAAATGCAGAGTGTTGTTGCGTCTGTGTCCGCGCGGGGAGGTTCTTCTTCTTGGGGGGTCACTGTTTTGTCTCGCTGTTGGAAGCAAAACAAGGCGGGGGAGGAAAGGGCCCCGGTCCAGTTACTGGGATAGGGGAGGTACAGTCAACAAAGCCGATTCAAGATCCCCAATAGGGCGCAAAACCCGGTGTGGCTTTTCGCCCTTTGCCAGGCACCGACGACAACAACTTGCGCTTGTTTTGGCTCGGGCGCTTTTCCCCGCGCAGCCCGGAAAGACCGAAGTTGGTCTAGGCCGCGCGCAAAGTCGGGGGGGGGGCAGAGAAGGAGAGCGGATCTTGGCGAGACTCCCCCCCCCCCACCCCACACACCGCGTTTTCGGAGTCCGGTAGGGAGCCGCGCCTGGGCGCTGCCTCCTTCCCAGGAGGGAAGGAGAGGAACAGGGCTCGGCGGGCCGGCGATGCGCCGCGCCTCGCCGCGCCTCGCCTCAGGCTCAGGTGTTCGGAGAGCCGAGCGCCCTCGGGGAGCGGCGATTGAGAGCCCCGGCGACGCGCCCTTCCCTAGCGACGCTCGAGCCCCCGGAGCCGGGCGCTGTTAGACGGGGCGGGCGGGCGGCCGGGGCGGCACGCGCCGCCGTGCGTCTGTCGCTGACCCTTTTCGTGCGTGTCTCCCTCCCTCCCTCCCTCTCCTGTTCTCCGTTGCCCCCCCCTCTCCAGGACCGCTCCGATGGCCTGAACGGGAGCTCCACCGGAGGCCGCCTCTCGCAGCTGTCGTCCCTCAACCAGGCGGCGGCGTACTCCTCGGCCCCGCCGCTGTGCCACACGCCGGCCTCGGACTTCCAGCCGCCCTACTTCCCGCCGCCTTACCCGCAGCCGCCGCTGCCCTACTCGCAGAGCCAGGACGCCGCCGGCTACCCGCACCTGGGCGACCCCTACACCGCCATCAACCCCATCCACCAGCACCAGCAGGGCGGCTGGCACTCGCAGCGGGCGCGCCAGGAGGAAGCGGCCGGCCTGCTCTCCCAGACGCACCGCGCGCTCGGCCTGGATCCGCGCAGGGACTACCCGGGCGTGCCGCGCTTGCTGCACGGCCTGGCCGACGGGGCGCACGCGTTGGGCGAGGGGCCGCTCGGGCTCCACGCCCTGGGCCATCACAGCATCGAGGACATCCAGGTACGCGCTCGGCGGTGCCTCCCCGCAGCTCTCCAAAAAGGGACCTCGTCGCCCCGGCGCGCTCCTGCCTCTCTAAACTGGCCCCGGCGCTTTGGGCAGGGCCTGGGGTTCCCGGGCGGGGGCAGAGGCCTTTCTCCTCGCCTGCAACCGAGGAGGAGCGCGCAGAGGCCTAGATCCTCTGGCCAGGACGTCCCCAGCTTGGGTGGGCAGGGGGCCTTCGAAAAAAGGAAGACCACCTGTTTGGTGGCACGGGTGGCGTTCAGGCCCCTTCTCTCGAAGAGCTTTTTGGCTACTCCGATGCTGTTTGCTTACACAGAAAGAAGTCCAATTGAGTTCAGTGCAATTTGCCTTCTGGTAAATATAGGCTCGGTTTGTGTACCGACTTCATCGGGTTGTCAGTCCCTTTGTAAGCCCCCTGGGAGAAAGAAAGGCGGAGAAAATTGGCTGATAAAACTAAACGGCGTTGTTGTTTAAGCCCCGCTCTGCTCTTCGGTTTAGGGCCTCAGTCATCCTTCTTCCCCACACGGACCAGTGAGTAAGCCCCTTTAAACTCCACGAAATGTATTTTCCAGTGGAAACACATATCCCCCCCACCCCCAAGCCGATTTTACCCGCGGCTTAAACGGAGTCCAGTCATTGCAAAACGGTGGCGGATTATCAAGCGCGAATTTTGGATTGTGTTAATTTTAAACGTCGTCTTTGGTCAAATTTTCTCTTCTTTCTCTCCTCACACCCCAGGAAGATGATAGTACATTTCCTTCTACGCCTCTCCAAATTACTTTCTTTGAATATATACATAGCCAATTTTACGAAATCCCACCTTTCTTTAGAGGGGGGGTATAGTTAATCGTTCTTTATCCGAGACAATTTTAACAGACTATTCCTGATCAAATCCGATTTTTCCAAAACACGAAGTAAGGTGAGGAATCATTTTAAACACTTTTGGCGTCGGGGGACAACTCCCCCCCCCCAACAAGTGTTCAAGAAAATGAAAACAGGCAAAGACATTGAGAAAGATGTCTGTAATGGGGCTAATGCTGCTTCTGTTGACACTTACCGGGGAATACGTTCTCTGGAGAGCCGTGGTGGGCGCTGGCTTCCGAGTAGACCAGGCTCGCAGTCCGTGGCAAGGCTGGCCAAAGCGCGCGCCTTTCTTTCCGGGACTGCGTCTCTTTCCCCCCGTCGAACTTGTTTCGCGTCTTCGTGTCAAATCCAGGACTTCTCTTCCTCCCAAGCGCGCGAACCCTCCGCCCGCATCTGTATTATTTCAAATAAATTCTCCCTCCCCCTCCCAGGCTATCTCAAATCTAAATCTACCGTCTAACTTTTCCGGGCCACCCAGACGATCTTCCCCCTCCTCCATTTCTTCCCCTTTTCTTCGCTGAGCCCTCAAAAGAATCGAGGAGACGGCGAACCGACTTCAGGCCGAACCGGGCGCCACGAAAACCAGGCGGGCGAAAATGGAAAAGGACGAAGAGAGAAGCCGAGAAAGCGGATCAAATCCGCAGGCGGTTGGGTCTGGCTCGGTCCCGGTTATTACGGGATCGAAGAACTTAATTCCTTCTGTGTTTTGCCCTCCCAGCCTGAACATGTTTTTCCCCAATAAATAATCCCCACTGCTTTAATTGGGGGCTGACTCTCTCCCCGTGGAGCCTTTTTGTATTGTGGTGTTTCTTCAGTCTCGACGAAGGACACGATCCAATCCAAGTTAAGTTTTTAGATCTCGTTGATTTCGGTGGGAGGGTTAAGTTAAGGAGGTGGTTTGTTTCTTCTTGTTGTTCTGCCCCGTTGAATTCAACATGATTTTAAAACGCTTAACTTTGGCTGGATCGTGCCCCTTCCCAAATTAGAACCCCACATCCTTTTCAACCTTCAGGCTGTAATCTTGTACTCATTTACCTGGGAGTAAGTCCCATTGAACCCAATAGGGCTTACTTCCGAGGCGACACGTTTAGGATTGCATTGTAAGGCTACAATCTAACTTGGGGGAAAGTCCCATAGAACTTGCTGACACTTACTTCGGAGAAGGTTGTTCAGGAAACTACTGTTAGTGAGGGTATGAGGGCTTGTGACCGTTTTGCTGTTGCATTTTTTCCTGATTTTTAAAAAATCTAAAATATTAAAGTGAAAATAGACTCTAAAACTTAAGGTTTTAATTTTTTTGAATTATCTTTCCCTAATCATTTGATCATTTTAATTTGTCATTATTCGATTTCTCTCTCTCTCTCTCTCTCTCTCTCTTTCCCTCCTCTCAAATTTCTGAGTTTGGGCTACTGTTTGAGCCTCTTAAAACACAGTGCATTTCTAAAAGTAGAGATGGCAGTAAACTTTGCCCTGTTCAAAACTCTTGAGCCATTTTGATAGATGTATCTCCAGCTTGGAAAGGAGTTGTTATTGTTCCTGGGTAATTAAACTTTCTCTTCTAGGAACTAGTTAAAACAACTTGTCCAAAACCAAAAATAGTAACATGAAATTGTGGGGTATTTTTCTTAATAATAACAACTTTAGAAGTCTCCTACTTTAGAATAAACAAAACCCACAATTGCTCCTTCAAAAAAATAAATCAGTTGCTTTCTGAGTTTTGAAAATACTCCCGAAATGGAAGAAACCCAGAAATGCTATTTAGAAAAGTGTCTTACCGGGACACCCTGTTTTGGATTTTGTTTTCCTCTGAAACATAGCAATAAACTAGGTCCTCCTGATGTAGCCAAAATTAAAATATTCTTACAATACAATCCTAGGCATGTCTACTCAGATGTAAGTTGCATTGTGTTCAGTAGAACTTACTCTCAAGTGTGTTTAGGATTACAATTTACTGCCCAGGCCTATGAATGTTTACTCAGAAGTAAGTTGCACTTGATTCAATGGGGCTTACTCTTAAGCATGGATTGTAGTCTCATGTCCCAGTGGTGTCAATGGTAGCTAAACACATGCATAAATCTCTTCCAGTGGGGGCTTAATGGTGGCTCAGTGGGACTTAAAAGTGTTTCCCTTTAGCTGAAATATGCCATATATCTTTAAAGAGCAATTTTGGGCTCTCTTGAGGTTTATTTCCCTCCAGAAACATGATTTTCCTGTTTGTTTTTTGTTTGAAAGAGCCAAGATGGTTCCTTGTGTTCTTTTCTTCTTTACAAAATATGGAATAGACTCTCTTTAAAAACCAAGTGCTCAAAGACAATATTTTAAGCTGTTTGAGAAATGGGACATGGTAAAGCCATGATCTTCTTTCCTTTTTAGATCATTTAAGAATTTCTCTGAATTTCTCTATGGGAGCCCCATGCTTGATAAATTTGTGGGTCTTTTTTGTGGGTCTTTCTGCTATACTCATTATTATTAATAATAATAATAATAATAATAAAAATAATTTCAGTCATCCTTTTAACAGGCAAGTATGGCAGGTCAGTTTAATTATCTTTGTCCCTTGTTCCTTTAGGCAGTGGATGAAACTGGCATGAATCTCTTGGACCAGTCTGTGATCAAGAAAGGTAAGAGAACCCATCTCATTTTGGTGATGGATTTGATAGTTTGGGGTGGGAGGTGAAGAGCTTGAAAAATGGGATCAGCCTGCAAATTGCAGTGGGGTGTTTTGGCATAGAAAATGAGAGTTTTATTTTTGAATGCAAGAAAAACCAAACTATTAAGCCTGTCCCCTCCACCTCTGGCCTCTTTCTTCTGTGTTCTTCCATCTCTGCTCCTAGACCTAAGCCCATCGGTCTATCACTATTTTCAGATCTAGATTTTGATTAAAGCACTGTTTTTGCCAAGCGCTATGGGGCGGGGATCCCTCACCTCCTCCCTCTAACAAAAATAATTTCTTAAGGGACTGTTGACCTGCAGTCAAATAATCCCTTCATCTCTCATATATATATATATATATATATATATATATATATAGTGTGTGTGTGTGTGCGCGCGCGCGTGCATGCACGCACGTGCGTGTACATACACACTAATAAAGTGAGAACTTGGAGGGGGGGAGAGAAAAGTGTCTGGATGTGTGTAATGTCACCCTCTGCTCCCCCTTCCCCATGCCTCCAGTTGTACCATATAGATGCCAGCTTAGGCACTCACAATGATGATACCAGCTCTCTGATTTGGGGGTGCTCCAGAGGGGATCAGATCCTGAGAGGTATCCATTTACCCCTCTCTGCTGCTGTGTGGGAGATAAGGGCTTTCTGATGATGGTGACAGTTTTAAAGGCTTGGGTTTGTGTGTGTGTGTGTTTTCCCCCCTCAAGGCATTTTTGGCTTGTCTCTGTTGTTTTCCCTTTAATATACTCACCCCTGCCCCCCACATCAGATCTAAATGTGTCCCAGTTCCTGCAGGAGCAAAGCAATTTGGGGGAGGGAGGGAAGCAGGGAGAAGCGAGCAAAGGTCTCCGGTCATCCCAGCTCATCTGTGCAGAGTTTCCTCCTAACCTCTTTCTGAATGGTAGTCCCAGATGTATTTAAAAAGATATGATTCACCAAACAATCCTTTAACTTGCCTGCATGAAGGCCTGTTCATCTCCAAATTACAGAATTAGCTGTAGGCTCGAACTGATTTTGGAGAGGTGAGGGTGTGTAAAATGAGTTAGAAGCAATGGAGGCTGGTGGCTCCGATGTCAGTGGGGTGGTGAGTCTGCTCTGGGTTTCAGTCAGAACTCTAAAGGAGCTCTCCAAGGTGCTTTGCAAAGGTGTGTGTGTGTGTGTGTGTGAGAGAGAGAGAGAGAGAGAGAGAGAGAGAGAGAGAGAGAGAGAGAACTCTACTGCCTTCTGTACAGCACCTGGCACACACTGTCAAAATCACTGACCGAATAGATGCCATTCAACGACCCGGTTCACAAGATTAAAGAACCCACCTGTGGGGTGTTTAACTGTGGGTTGCTTGGGAGCCCATGGGAATGAACATGCTGGCTCCTGACCACTTGGCCACTTCCAGTGCGCCAAAGGATCCGGGGATGCCCCAATCCCTGTGTTGTCCTCTGTGATGTGCACATTTGGAACCCTGGGTTGATGGGGGGAGAAACAACCCAGACTGGAACCCATTGTCTGTTCTTGGGTTATAAGTCTGGCTTGTTTCTCCCTTAACAACTCAGATCTCTGGGTTCACATGTCACAGAGAACAGCCCAGGGATGGACCACCGATCAGCCAGCACGTTCACTCCTGCGTGCTCCCAAGCAACCATGGGTTGTTTACTCATGTGAACCAGGTCAGTATCAAGTGCAGCACTTTTCAGCCCTTTTAGACTTGGGAGCCACCTTTAGCCCAAACGTGCATGTGGGGTCCCACTTCTTAATTTCTTACCATATATGTGTATGGGGGTCATGCTGCTGTTGCAACCCACCTTAGGTCAGGCTGTGACTCAGTGGTGGGGCCCTGACCCACCAGCTGAAGTCTGATAAATGTCTAGCCTTCCCCAGCTTGGTGTTCTCCCTGGCAGATCCTCCCAGCCGACAGTCAGACTACCACCCAGCGACATCTGGAAGGCTCCAGAAGGGATCGCCTGTCCCCTGGCTCAGCCTTCCCTAATCTGGGGCCCTCCGGATGAGTTGGATGGCAGCTCCCATCGTTCCCCATGCTGGCTGTAGTCCAATACATCTGGAGGGCCCCAGGCTGAAGAAAGCTGCCCGAGCTGGATCAAACGTTGTGATTGCATGGGACCAGGATGGAATCTGGTTTTTACTTGGAACATGGTGACTCTTTACCTAGGAGTAAGCCCCACTGAACAACAGTGGGAACTTTCTGAGTAAACATGCATAAAGTTAGGTTGCACAAGAGGTAAAAGAAAAGGGGGAAGAGAGAGGCAGAGATGGATTTTTTTCAGTGAATCTGAGCAAGTGCTGTTGTTTGTTCCAGGGGAATTTGGAAGCTCCCTCCTCTTGACTAGAAAGCTCATGATGGAAACCAACTATCATTTCATCTGCATGGAGTTTCTCAAATGTCCTGAGATAAGCATCAACTGTTCTCCACCTATTAATTTCTAGCAAATGGGCAGGGAGCCAGAACACGGCATCCCTGCGACACAGAGGCTGGAATGTTTAATATTCCAGCAAAATGCTTTTAATAAGCCATATCTGCATGGTGATGCATGTTACTTCTAGGGAGCTACTCAGCCACCTGGAACAGTGGGGTTTGGAGGAGGGGAAACATGCAGAGAGACAGAGAGAGAGAGAGAGAAAAGTTAATATTTCCATTGACATCTCATCAAAACAGACCTGAAGTGGGTAAATAAATATCTCCGACCAGCTCTTCTGTAACATGCACGGAGAGCTATAAAAACAACCGGTGAGAGTAGAAGATCAGGGTCCACAGGAATGTGAAATCGGAGGCCTGTCACTTTTACAACTGTCCCATCATTATGAATATACTAGAGGTATTACTTCCCCTTTCAATAAAACTTATTCTATTTATTTAAATTATTTATGTGCTGCCCTATATGTGGCTTGCAACATAAAAATAGTAATCTCACTACAATAAAAATACAATAAAAACAAGCCTTCATTTGTTTTTATGTATGTATTTATTTATAATTTGTCCCACCATTCAATCTTCCAAAAAAGCCTTCAAGGCAGCTTTGTGATAAAATCAATAGTATAAAATTCAACCAGTAGATTGAAATGATTGTAACATCAAGGAAGGAAGGAAGGGAGGGAGAAAAAGAGAGCGAGCAAGCAAAAACTACAATATTCTAGCCATCAGAAATGGAGACATCATTCTAAAATCTACTTTCTGTCCCCCAGCCTTCCAAAACAAGGAGATCTTTGCCAGCGTTTGGAAGGTCTGAGGGAACTGTGTTTGGCAGGAAGGTGCCAACTACAAGAAGGCCCTGTTTCTGGCAGATGTTGCTCTAAATTCTCCAGAAGATGATGGAGCAGTTGATGATATTGTTCAGGGGTGGGCAACTTGTGGTCTTCCAGATGTTTTGGACTACAACTCCATGAACCCTCACCATTAACTATGCTGACCTGGGATTATAGGAGTTGTAGGCAAAACATCTGGTGTAGTAAACATTTGGTATCATGGCTAAAAGAGCAAGCTGGAAAGTCCCTGACTGGTTTAAATCTCACCTCTGCTCCAAGCCTAGAGATGGCTGAGGATTTCGTTTCAGTTTGTTTTTGATAAGAATTTACCATAATTCACAAATTTCTTCATATTTGCCATGGAAAGAACTTGAGATTTTTAAAAAATTGAATGTGGGAGAAACCAAACTTGGCTGTCAGATTTGTCCATCCAGGCCCAGGGCTTCGAGTGCTCTTAAAGCTCTGGGCTTGAATCCCTGTGTGTTCAACCATGTTTTGGAGGTAAATTAGGGCTGCCACCTCTTTGTTCTGCCAGGCTCCTCATCTTTAACAGCACCATGGCACCCATAGTTCTCTCCAGGTGTACCTATTGAATTTGGCCAGTGTAGATGGATGAGAATTTTGTTTCAGTTCATTTTTTTTTTTTATAAGAGCTTACCCAAATTCACAACTTTCTGAGATGGAAAGATTTAAACTGATTGAATGCAAGAGAAAGTGAAACTGACAGATCCATCCATTCCTAGCCAAATCCAGTGACTTGGGCAACCAGTCCTTTGTAATAATGGGATACTTTATTTCCCAACCACCTGCCATGTACAACATATCCAGGCTGTGCACAACAATAAATAATTCTAATAACTCCAGCTTTCTGCTGTTAGTGTGCTATAGTGCGGAGCACTGATGGTTGGTGAGCTCCATTCAGGCAGCCCACAGAAAAGTTGCAGAAATACTATAGTCAAGAACGTTTGCAATTTGATTTATCTTCTCTGATGACTGAGATGGAGGCTGTTTTTGACCAGGGCTGTATCATCAACCAGGCTAAGAGCCCTGGCCTTGGGCCTGTGATTTTCATAGCACAGTGCTGGTTCTGTCGATGATGCTGAAGGAAAAAACAAGTTATTAAAATATGAGTTATGTCTGTGCTTTGATCTGGAGAGGGGAAAAAGTTTATTAAGTGGTCCACTGAGACCCCACCCATTTTCAAGTAGTGCACGGGGGTGGGTTTGAGAGCAGCTGTATAGTGCATAGAAGATTGGATTGGGACTGCATAGGTCTGGGTTCAAATGGCTGCTGGACCAAATTGTGAACACCTGGCCATTGGCGAAAGGGGCTGCTGCTCATCCTTCTGTATAAAGGTGTACATGAGGTGTACAAAATTAGGCGTGGTGCAGATAAAGTGGAGAGGGAGACATTTTTCTCCCTGTCTCATAATATTAGTACCCACAGGGAGTCATCCCACGAAGCTGATTGGTGGGAGATTCAGGACAGATAAAAAGAAGTACTTCACACAGCGCGTCGTTAAACTGTGGAATTCACTTCCACAAGATGTAGTGATGGCCACTAATTTGGATGGCTTTAAAAGGGGGTTAGACAGATTCCTGGAGGAAAAGGCGATCAGTGGCTACTAGTCCTGATGCCTAAAGGCTACCTCCAGTGACAGAAGCAGTATGGCAACGTACACCAGTTGCTGGGGAACATGGGTGGGAGGATGCTGTTGCACTCATGTCCTGCTTGTGGGCTTCCCATGTGTGAACAGAATGCTGGACTACATGGACCCTTGGTCTGATCCAGCATGGCTTTTCTTATGTTCTTACTTTCACCCCACCCAATTAAATAGTCGAGTGTACTAGAAGTAGTGCTGTTGCCTAATTAAATTAATTTCCACAGTGGGTTGCATTCAGATTTAATCGTATCTAGAACAGACCCATTAAAATCCATAGGACTTGAGTGAGACATTAACTGAACTGGTCCCACTGATCTCAGTGGGTCTACCCTAAGTATTGCTAAATCTGGATCCAGCCCAATAGCTCTGAAGAATACTTTGTATATTGTGTGCATCTTCCTGGTCAGCAGCGTTTAGAAGAGGCATTCCCTCCTATAAGGGGGAGAGAGAAGCAGGAATGATGCAATTCCATGACCACGGAAGCGTCTTCGGACAGCGCAGGCTCTTCGGCTTAGAAATGGAGATGAGCACCACATCCTAGAGTTGGACAGACTGGTTGGGGACACCTTTACCTTTATTTTAAAAAATAATGATCCACTGCTCAATTCATCAGGGCACCTTTTTAGTCAATCAAAAGTGGGTTGGGGGAGGCATCATTGATTCATTTAACCAATTAAAGGCACAATGCTTAGCCAGAAAATGTCCTACAATTCCCAGCATGCCCCAGCTATGGGGCACGCTGGGAGCATGATGGGATTTGTGGGAATTTTTCTGGCTAAACATGCATAGCATTGTACCCTAAATGTTGCAGCCCTAACAGAAACACATTTTCTACCAAATGTATTTTGGCTACTCCAGAGTAGAGGTTAGGCCTCCCCAGGGCATTCCATTAAATCTGCTTATTTAAGCCAAGAACAATATAGAGTCTTATCCAAATGGGGGACAAGACCATCCATCATTGGTGAGAAGTAGATAATATTTGGGAGAGGGGGAAATTGGTGGAGGGATCATTCTTAGAAGACTAAGCCCATCAGAGATCTGAAATCAAGACATGGAATTGGCTTTAAATGCTTCTCCAAGCAATCTCTACTTCACTTGGCGTCTGCCAGCAAGGATCAAAGCCAACCTTCCACCCCCAACCCCTTTCTCCCCAGTCCTGAAAGAAACTGTGTTGTTTATTTAGGTCAGGATTGCAGGGAACCTCCAGAGGTTGTTGCTCCAATTCCCATCAGCACCAGCTGACATGGCCAATGGTCAGGAATGATGAGTTGCCATCCAGTAACCTGTGGAGGGCCACAAATTCCCCACAGCCTTAGCTTAGGCTGTTCATTTCAGAACCCAAGAAGGACCCCCCCCCCCCAAGAAGGACTCCAAGAAGGAGACTCCAAGGACCCTCTCAAGCCAGGCAGGTTCTCAAGCTTCAGGATTTGGTGCAAGCAAGGCAAATAAATGTGTGACTGACATAGCCTTCGCTCAAGATACTATGTAGTAACATTCTGTTGGCTGCGGAACAACCAGCAAGGCCTCCTCTGAAGATCTTAAAGCTTTGTTCAGTGTTCAGTCGTTCAGTCGTGTCCGACTCTTCGTGACCCCATGGACCATAGCACGCCAGGCCTTCCTGTCCTGCACTCTCTCCTGGAGCGTGCTCAAGTTCATATTCATTTCATCAGTGATGCTATCGATCTTAAAGCTTAGTTGGGTATATATAAGGGTGCTCTCCAGTTGTGTTGGACTGCAACTCCCATCATCTTAATTGCTGTGCTGGCTGGGGATGATGGCACCAGGCCAACACAACTGGAAGGTACCAGGCTGGGGAAAGCTACTCCAGGAACGCAAGGATCCCTGTGCTGGGTATACCCAGCTCACTCAAATCCTTAAAAAGGGGCCCAGGGCTCAGGTACATCCTGGTCCAGAAGCTCTTCCCCCTTTTTGGCTGGCTGCAGTGGTAAGAGGCAAAAGCACTTTGTATATGCTCCTAGGCACATCATCATCATCGCCATCATGACATAACTTGAGGCATAGTCCTAACTACTTGATCACAAGGCGAGCGATTCCCTTAGTATTTCTGCTACGGTGAAATTGACCCATCAGGCCCCACTTTCCTGCTCATAGTTTGCCATAGCTTTTTTTCCTTCCCCAAGTCCAAAAATATCCCAGGAAAATGTACCTGCCCCCTCCAGTCAGAGAAACAGTTTCATTGCCAGGTCTAAGTGTTACTAATCTTTTAGCTGAAGGGGAGATGAGTTTTAAAAATAATCAAAGATGACACATGGTGTTCCTTTTAAACATCTTTAGTATCCCCGGGAAGAAGAAGAAAAATCCTGGTTGTAAAGAGTTAGCCTCTTTACATCTAAGCATGAAATCCCCAAACTTACTCTTCCCTCTGTCACATACAAAAACAACAGAGCCAGACCTAAACATGTTTACTTGGAAGTAAATCCTGCTGTGTTCAATTAGGGTTACCCACAAGTGAGGATGCACAGCATTGTGACCACAGAGCCCTGCTGGATCAGACCAAGGGTCCATCTAGTCCAGCATTCTGTTCAAGCAGTGGCCAACCAGCTGCCTACAGAAACCCACAAACAGGACATGAGGGCAACAGCACCCTCCCACCCATGTTCCCCAGCAACTGGTGCACATAGGTATACTGCCTCTGATACTGGAGGTAGCATAGACTAGAGCCATCAGGACTAGTAGCCATTCTGAGCGAGTGAATGTTTGAGGGTGCAAACCTATACCTGGTAGTAAGTCCCACTGCACTCAGTGGACCTTACTTTTGAGTAGACATGTAGAGGATTGCGCTGCAGGGGTGAGATCCTATGCATAATTATTTGGGAATAAGTCCTTTTTGACTCAGGTGGACTTACATCTAATTGCAGTGGATGCTTAGCAGTGTGCTGCATACGCCTGAAGCAAATATATATTACAAGAACTGGGTTTGGTTTTTTTGCGGGGGGAGATTTTGAAAATAAGATACATTTGAACAAATAACTGAAGTTTAGAAGAACATATCGGTATCCTCACAGACATGTCGACAAGAAAATAAGTGAAGGAGAGGAAAGAGAATTTGAAAGAAACACACAAACCTCAAATTTTGATCACCGAAAGGAAAACGCACTCAAAGTCCCAAGATATCTATTTATCAGTGCAATACTATGTATGTTTACTTGGAAGTAAGTCCTATGTCCAGTGGGGTTTACTCCTAAGGAAGTGTGTCTCGGATTGTTGCCTGCATAGAAAGACAAAGATAGAAAGATGGACCAATCAGCCCCACATACTTTTCATAGTGAAATTGACCTCTGGCGGTGACCCCCACGTAGACGGACAGCCCAATCCCATGCACATTTACTCTGAAGTAAGTCCCACTAATTTTAATGGGTCTCTCTCTCTCTGCGCGTCTGTGGGCTGAATCGGTTAGAAATGATCACACAAATCAGTGGTAGAAGTGGAACGGATTTAAACATACAGTGAAATTGACCCAAAGTGTTTATAATCGAGGCAACAGCAGCGAGACGAGGAAAGCAGGAAAGCGTGCAACGGGAGCTAAGTTATTCTGGGTCTTTAGCGCAGGTCGCTTTTCGGCCTCTCTGCCCAGATAAGAAGTCCTTGGCAGATCAACCAATTGGAGGGAGAACAGGGTAAAATGCCTCCCTCCCTGGCTCGCCTGCCTGCCTGCCACTTCTTGGACAGGGGAGATGAGCAACGAAGGGAGACAGATGTCACCCCTCCCCAGCTCCCAATCAACTTCCTCTCTTGATTCAGAGCACGTCCTATTGAGTTCAGTGGGGCTTACTCCCAAATTAAGTGAGCCTAGGATTGCAGATTTACAGCGCAATCTTATGTCCACTCAGAACTAAGCCCCACTGAATTCAATGGGGATTATTCCCAGCTGTGTGGGTGTAGCAGGGTATACCTATGCTGGCTGGAGATGATGGGAGTTGTAGTCCAACAACTTTAGAAGGCACCAGGTTGGAGAAGGCTGAGCTTTAGGATTCCAGACCTTTCTGTCTTTGAACTTTTATGCTGTCATGGTCTACTCAGGCAGTCCCAAGAAATACACAGACCCCAATCTAGGAAAAGAAACTTTAACTCTTACTGAAACCAATTCCACTGATTAGATAAGGGCACCTGGATTTATATGCTATGCATGTTTACTCCAGAGTAAGCCACACTGAGTTCAGTGAGGGATCATTCCCTTCATATGACTGCACAGCATAAGGCCATCACCGTATGCACCTTTACTTGGAAGTTAGGTCTCATTCAAATCAACTTAAGAACAGTCCCAAATATATAGCTTGGGGTCACTGAAATCAGTGGGACTTACTTCTGAGTAAACATGCTTTGGGTCAGGCTGCACAGTACCACTAACCTTCCCTGGATTGGGTCCTCTGTCTCTGTCTGAGGCTTCCCTGCAGTCAAAGCCAAGCTGCATTCCCATCTACCCCCACTTATTTATTTTGCAGAAATGATAACTGAATATATTGGGATTCTCTCTCTCTTTCTTTCCTTCCCAACACCACTTACTTAGCACTGCTTCTCCTATGCAGAGTGCATTTTTAAAATGACTCAGATCTTTGTTTTAAATGGATTTATTTCCTTACTTTAAAAAGAAAGAAAGAACCCCAACTCAAACCATCCCCACCCTAAATTTGTTGTAGCATAAAACAAGTAAAGAAATATCTGTACTTCTCCCCAGGGAATAGGTGGGGCAGTAAATGCAATGGCAGAGAATGTGTGGGAAGACGATGCTTCAAATAGCTTCATTGTAGTTGGTTTCATTATTTTTTTCACTTATGTTGTGTATATTGCCTCAGAAACTTGATTGAAAAGTGCTATTTTAAATCAAATCCATCTTTTTTTCTTGTTGTTTCCTTGATGGGAACAAAGTCGAATCCCATAGTAGGGAAATATTAATTGAAACTGATCTGGATGGCTAAAAGTGAGGCACCCACAAGTGGTTAACCACAGGAGGTTCATGGTTAGTAGCTTTTGCACAGCTGTTGGTTGGTTGATTCTTGAAAAGAAGCCACTCAGGAGTGTACATGTAAAGGGCAGAGTGCCTGAATTTGCAATATAAGGGCAGATTCCTATGCCTGTTCAAACAGGAAAAAAGCCCCACAACTCCCAGCATTCCCCAGCAAGTTATGCTTTTTTTTTTTTTTTACATAATCCTATGCGTCCTAAGATGCATAAATGGTACCATTAAACAAAAAGAAAAAGAAAAAAAGAGAAAATAAAAAATAAAAAATGATGCAAGCAATATTTGTCCATTGGCACCATGTTTGAAAAATAACTTGCATGTGGGCAGTATAAAGTAGTCACGCTGTGGGCTTGCTAGATTATGAAACTTGCAACAACAACAAAGAAGAAAAAAAGGAATTTCAGTGCTACTGTATCTGTTGTAAACACATCGTAGGTAACAGCTGAACTTCTGTAAAGCGCCATGTATTGCCATTTTTGGTACAGTATTGTCATACGTTTTGCCATTTTTTGCTTTTCTGAAGTTTGCAACGTGAATCAAAATTTAGATTGACAAGAAGGGTTGTATCATTGATGTGTAAACATGGCTCCTTTCTACTTTCTCTCCTGCCTTTGGCATATGTGAAAATGGCATTCTTTATTTATTAAAAATATGTATATACTGCTCTTCACCAAAGTTCCGTTAGCACATACTGTATCCTGCAGATAATTTCTGCTCCTTTAAAGTACATCGGCCCAAGGTGACTTGTCGAAATAAGTTGCACATAAGGGCCTCAGTCCAGTATGGATTTAGAATCCAATTCTGTACATGTCTACTCAGAAGTATCTAGCATGGGTTTGATGAGACTGGCAGGGCAATCCTATATGTGTCCACTCAGAAGTAAGTCCCACTGTGTTTGATGGGGCTTGCTCCCAGCTAAATGTTCATAGGCTTCCAGTACTGCTTTCAGGTAAGCAGGTATAGGTCAAGATGGCGTGCTATATTTCAGTAGGACTTGTATACCTAACTGGATGCCGGATCTTAGCCACGTTGGATGAGTGGATCCAAGAAATAGTAACAAGAGAAGGGGATGGAAAGGGGAATTATAACAGAGAATGGAGGTCTCTCTGTGTGTAATAATTGTCAGTATGAAGAAAGACTTGGGGCGTAATCCTATGCATGTTTCCACAGAAAAATGTTCTACAATTGCCAGCATTCCTCAGGCAGCAATGCTGGCTGGGAAATGCTGGGGGTTGTGGGACTTTTTATCTGTCGAAACGTGCGTAGGATTGCACCTTTAAGCACCCATTCTTAGCTTAGGGAAATGAAGATCACAGGGGAGACACAGGATCACCGTTTACAAGTTCAAGAGTGGAGTCCTGATAGTGAAGGCTACAGTTTTTCCTGCTGAGCCTACAAAAATTTACAGCAGTCCACTGAAATGGACAGGCAGCAAGCTTAAGCCAAATAAGAAGGAAATACATAGATTACCCATTTGTGTACTTAATCTGTGGAACTCCTTGCTACAGGGTATTGGAATGGCGCTGCTAGCATAAATTGCTCCTTTAACAAATTGGTGGCTACTAGTCAGAGTAGCTTAGCTTTTTATTTCAAGCATTTTGCTGAAAATAAAAAGAAGAAGAAGCCTTCTATGTAACATACATAGATGCATCTTTGTTTCCATACAAAGAATACAGATGTTTTACCTCTGCCATTTTAATGATGCAGTTTTGAAAAAGTAATGTTCAGGTTTGCTTGGGATGTCTGTGCTTATGCTGCTAAATCCTCTAAGGGCACAATCCTATTGAGAGAGTTGGCAGCCTCCAAAGTCGAATATCAAATGCAGGGCAGCTATAGCATGGAGCTGATCCTCGCCTCTGTGCTCTGGCAGCCCTGCATTTTCTGCTAGATGGCAGATTTCAGCTGTCTAGCTGCAGCTTTGGAGATGGGGAGGGAAGGCCACGCAGCGCATAGGAAGCTGTGGAACTTAGCTTCCCCAGTCTCCGCCGCTCCCCGCCCCCTTCTCTCCATCTCCACACTCCATTTCCAAGCACAGAAACGTAGCTGGCATGGAGAGGACCGCACTGGCTATGAGGGGACAGGGAGGGGGTGGGGAGCATGATTTCTGAGAAATAGTGTCTAGTGGCCATAGGATTGCTCCCTCAGGGTGCAATCCCATGCATGTTTTGACAGAAAAAGTCTTACAGCTCCCGGTATTCCCCAGTCAGCCATGCTGCCTGTGGAATGCTGGGAGATGAAGGACTTTTTCCTGTCTAAATATGCATAGGATTGCACCCTAAGGCAGATGCGTCAGACTACAACCCCTGTGCTGGCTGGGGTTGATGGGAGTTGTAATCTGACATACTGTATATGGAGGGGACCAGGTTGGGGAAGGCTGCTCTAGAAATACAATATTCAAGGTGGTTCCGATTGCTGAGCCTTTCCAAATAGCCAGTCGTTGAACGCGCGTCGGTATTACTTAATATTTGAAAGGTGCCTTCAAGTGTTCCAAGCAGTTCACACACATGGTCTAGTTATAATTCTTCCAACAAGCCTGTAGGATAGGCCATTATTATTATCATCCCCATATTGCAGAAGGGAGAACTGAGGCTGAGAGGGAATGCCTTACCTCAGGCTATCATGAGTTCATGGCAGAGGCGAGATTTGAACCAGCAGTCTCTTGGCCACTACATTACATCTCTAAACAGAATGTTCAAGATCTTGCATAGTGCTTAATGCTGCATGGGTAGATTTTCTCTGGGTAGGATATGGGTTTCCATCTCCCAGTGCTACTTTTGCCGGAAAGAGCTTTCATTGTGTCTGTAACTCCCCTTTGTGTATGATTAGTTGTGTTTAACAAATGGAGCTCTATCCGCAGGGCTGTGGCAGACTGGGTGGATGGGTGGTGGGGATCCGGCCTTCCTTAAGAATATCCCACATGCAGCGGAGCTCCAATGTCCCTGGGGCAGTGAATCCGCTCCGGGTTTCAGTCTGAACTCTAAAAGAACTCCGCACCTTGGATAGCTCTTTTAGAGTTCGGACTGGTTCTGACTGAAACCCAGAGCAGATGCACTGCCCACTGACACTGGAGCCACCAGCCTCTGCTGTCCAAAACTAATAAGGAATTTGTAAGGCAGAGATCCAAGCGCACTACAAAGCTGAGCATTGCCAACGCCCAAGTTTTGACCAACAAGCCGCCTAATTATGAAATTCGGCAGCATCGCTAGTGAAGATGAAGGAGAGAGCAAAAACCAAGCAGTGCCTTTGCTTCAAAGGATTTGTCTAGCTCCTCAGACCCCAGACCGTGGTTGCAGGAGGGCTGACCTCCACAAGGATAGTCCAGGCCCTCTGCCTGACTTTTCAGCATTAATTTTTAGGTTTCTAGTCCTTCTTACTTGTAGAGATATAAGGAAAAGTGGGTGGGCAATATTCGATCCAATTGCTCACTAATAAATCAACCTACTTTCACTTTCCAATGTTCGTATAAGCGGCCAGGGGGCCTCTTTTACAGAGGGCAGTCCTCTGCTTGAAGGGCTCTCCTGTCCAGTTCCATATTAGAGATAAAGAACCATCTGCTGCCCATCCACAGGTAGCACCTGGCCAGTAGTCTGAACAACCAGGCACACAGCTCACCTGGTCACAATCATCTGCACTACGGTGAGATGTGCTATATATCTATTTAAATGATAATTATTTCTAAATATGTACATATGCATGGCGCACGTGCGTGCACACACACACACGCATTAGCATAGGCGAATTACTGTCCTCCTTTGTCCTCCGTTTTGGTGATGCATTTCCTTTTTGGGGGGGTGATTCATAAGTGGCCACCCTATCTGACCAATGAGTACAAAGACACCGGCATAACCAACAGAGCATTAAGCTGTTGTTTTTAAAATTGTATTTAAAATCAAAATGTATTCTATCAATGCGTAGTACAATTAAATAGATTTAACCATATTGGATTACCTGTATTTGTCCCAGGTGTTCTGCAATGATTCCCCCACCCCACCCCACCCACTGCTTAAGCTGATTCACCACAAAATTTCAGGCTGCTGGCTTGCATAGTCCTCATTCTACATTGGCCTCAAGGCCTTGGCATCTGTTCTCCTCTCCGCCCACTGGAGCTGTCCTGGTACAAAGGAGCTATCTTCTTTCTCTTTCCTTGGGAGCACAATAAACTTTGCAAACCCCGTAAAAGTCTCATTATGTGCAAAAATGCCATTTATCCTCATCCAGTAGGCTTCTAGAAAATAATTCTGTATTCATTTCTAAATACCATATGATTAAAAGCTGGATGTGTGCTAGGTGCTGTACAGAACACAACTGAGGTGAACCCCAGAAGGTCAGTTTAGGCAATTAGCTGAATCAAGGGGTGAAATTTTATGAGGACTGTACCACTTCAGACTCCAGGTTTGCAGGGTGGGGGGGGTGGGATTGCATTGCAAATTTGAATGCTCCACCCCCATGGGGAAAAAAGTAAAAAAAAGTCTGGGAGATAAAATGAAGCATTTTATCTGTAAGTGAACCCCACCTCTAGCTTGAAGTGGTACAGTCCAAGAAAAGTGTTACCAAATGTTTCTGCTGATTGCATTAACTACTATCTGTCTCGGCTAAGTATATTGCATCCATGTGCAAAAGCAGGCAGTTCTCCATGCCTTTAAAAGTTGTGTAGGGGAGATAATTTCCATGTATTTATTATTACATTTATATCCCACCCTTGCTCCAAAGAGCTCAAGGTAGCACAGATGGTCCCCCTGCCATTTTATTATCTCAACAACCCTGTGAGGTAGGTTAGGATGAGAGGGAGAGACTGGCTGAGTGTGGATTTGAGCCTGGCTCAATCCAGTCCAGCATCGGACCTGCTTCAAATCCCCGCATTTACACAACTACTAATACAGAGGAAACCTGTCCTCTATTGCACCGCACGCAAATGATAGATCATTATTTGATTTCTAATTATGCTTAATATTATCTTGATGTTTTATGCATCTTGGAAAACACCCTGATTGCAAATGCACTAGGATATAAATATCTGGAATGAGTGAATGACGTTGCCTAGGATAAGCAGTAGGACACTGTAAACGCAATGACTGAGTGCTGGTGATGTTTTTGGAATTGCATATCGATTAGTGTGTGCATGTGTATTAACCTCTCCCCAAACTAGTTCTTGAGTGTCAGATGGGAAATCTGATTCCAGATGGGAAATCTGATTGGAATCCTTACATCTTGCTGCAGTAAATCCCAAGGTAGAATTTGAATCCAGGATTCTTTTTTTGCTGCTTCAAAGATTTAATGCTCCCAGGCCAAGTTAGTTGAACTGTAGTCCCTCTGAGACCAATGGGGCAAGTTAGTCATCATGACTTAAGTCGCACGGATGGCAATGGGAAGGATGTGCAACAAACTTAATCTGGATGCAGCCCAACGTTTCTTCCCCGCCTCCCCTAGTATGAATGGCAGCTGTGCAAGCACACATCCATACTCTTACGTAGTTTCGAGCCATTTCAGTGGGACTTGTGCGAGAGCTATCGTCCATGGGCCGCCCCACTTTGTACATTAAAATCCTATGTGCAGGAGTATAACGTGATGGTTCCATGTGGGAATTTTGTAATGGGTGAAGCAGCCTCAAGCCCAATGGAATTTCTGAATGAATTAATGTCAGAATTAGCTTGGATAAAGCTGAGCTAGGACTATTCATTTTTTGCAAATGCTTTCAAGCCGTGCCAAAAACAGCCCTCTTCTTTTTGGCGACCTTTCGGCATTCTGGACAACATTCACCTACATTGGCCTCGCTTGCCGTCAGTGATAGCTTTGCTTGGCCTATTCTGATTGGCTACATAATATTGTGACATCATCTTGTTCACTAAGGGTGCAATCATATGCATGTTTAGACAGAAAAAAGTCGTACAACTCCCACCATTCCCCAGCCAGCAAGGCTGGGGCATGCTGGGAATTGTAGGACTTCTTTCTGTCTAAACATGCATAGGATTGTGCCCTAAAAGAGCAATCTTATGGCCCTTAGGCAGCATCTGGGGTTGTTGGGGATCTCCTTCTAGGATGCTGGGGATCTCCTTCTCTGTACCCGTAGACAGATCTATGAGCGTAGGGTAGGAGATCTGATCGTGGATCTTCTCTCCCTCACTCCCACTTGCCACAGAAAGTTTCTCTTACGAGATTGCAAGTGCAACCTGACCTGGGAGTTGTAGGACTTTTTTCTGTCTAAACATGCATACGATTGCACCCTTAATGATCCTACTTTAGATCAGCCATGATGTGACTAACTGAGGAAGGTAGGTAGGAAGGAGACAGCGGCAGGAAAGGCAATGCAATGACACCTGTGCTATGCAATGCGTTCCTCACACTGCTCTCCTCCTTTCCCTCATTCCCTTTCTGAGATGCTCAGGAAAACAGATCGCGATGGCCCCCGCTAGCTAAGAGCACATCATTCATATCTGCTGTTGTGCAAGTTTTCTCTGAGACATGTGGTGGAGGCAAAGGAAGCAAGGCGAAGATCTGGGGTGTCTTCACATGTTCTAACTTACTCTCAGGTCTTCTTCCAACTGTGATGCTCCCATCTGCTTATGCTATGCCAAGCCCTGACAGCTTTGCTCTGTGTAACGTATTTTCCCAATAAAAAACGTTTATTGGATGATCGTTGGGAGGGTTATGGAGGAGGGTCAGTTTATGCTCTGGCTCTCATATTGATAGCCAGTGTGGTGGAGTGGTTAGAGTGTTGGACAGGAGGTCAGGAGATCCAGGTTCTAGTCCCCACTTGGCCACGAAGCTCATGGGGTGACTTTGGGCCAGTCACTGACTCTCGCCCTAACCTACCTCATGGGGTTGTTGTGAAGATAAAATTGAGAGGGGGAGGACCATATAAGCCGCCTTGGGTTCCTTGCCAGAGGACAACAGGCTGGCTAAAAATGTAATAATAAACAAAAGAAATAAATGAAACACACACACACACACTGCAGGCTACGAATTCACACTTTCTACATTAGATGTATTTTTTGCGTGTATTGACATGTCTCACAGGGAATGCCTTAATGTGCAAAAGGGAGAAATGTATTTGCAAACACACAGGAACATACTGAATGTGCGCAGAGGAACCACCATTAGCTATGGCTCCCTGGTATTCACACTGTTCTCAATGACACGTACTACTTTTTCACACTGTACTGCAAGTGAACACTGGTGTGTATAGATGCTGGAAGATATTTTCCACCTAAACTTTGAATTGTCCCTTAGAATATCTTTGACAGTGGTCTGTTATCAGGACACTCCCATCTGTGTGTGTATGTGTGTGTATTTCCTGCCTTTGTTAGCTATGGGGGACTTGGGGGAGGGGGCTGGGAAAGGAGCTATTCAAGCCACTGAAGCGCCATCCTTGGACCACTGCAAATCATGTCCAGCCACTCTGGCCTTGGACATTTCAAGCATATTTTTTGCAGCCATAAGGACTAGAAACTTGGGTTAAAAAACAAAGACAGCTGAGGTTCTCGGGAAGATGAAACCTGAACCCAATCCCATATTCTGCTCCTTTTCCTGCACTCCTGCAGAACCCTGACTCAGATACAGCCCTGCCTTTGGGCCCTTTCATGTGGCCCTGTCTATGAGTTAGGCAATTCTACACTTTCCTTAAATGGCCTGCTCCATTCTTGAACTGCTCTTCAGTTAGGAAGGTCCCCCCCCCCCAACACTTACCCTCCTAAACATATCATCTTGTCATTTAAACAAGTGGCTCTGCGTGCTGTGATCCCTAGTGGATGGTAAAAGATAATTTCCCTTTTTTTCTGATATTTTAAAAAATATTTCATAACTCTCAACATTCTTCCTTTCCAAATTCTCCACACACACCCCTAGGTTGAATTTCATCGGCTTTACCTCATAGGATGGTGCCTTCCAGACCTTTTAATCCTCCTCCTAGTTCTTCTTTGAGTGGTTTCCAATTTGTCTTAAGGCCTGGCAGACCCAAACCAAACACACCATGTCAGATGCAGTCTTGCAGAAGCTGACTAAAGGGCTGTGATCTTGTCCAGAGAGCGGTTCTGATGGTTTTGTTCATGCAACCCCCAAAAGACATTGTCCTTTCAACAGTACAACAACTACTAATGAATAAGCAAGGATATAACATTTTAGTGTTTTTCACATCCTTACAACAACCCTGTAAGTCAGGCCAGCATTATTATTCTTTTGTAGCATGTCATTGCCTTGACTGACTGACATTAATCTTCACTTGGGCCTTTACTTACTTACTTATTTATTTATTTATTAAAAACATTATTTTCTTTTTTTTTACAAAAATGAAAATTTACAATTCATGGGTGCCCATGTTATCTGGGGCACTAGAAACTGTGAAGCAGGATATATTATTACTGAACTGACTTTGGATATTTTTTAGTCTCATTATGTTTTTCAAAGAACTAGGCTATAAGCTTTAATCCATGGGTCAGATGTGCTCCCCATAGCCACTTTTGCAGCCCCCGTTGTATTCCCCTGCTGCCACTGCCAAACTCATGCCACCACCGGCAAAAATGTTAGTGACAAGGAAACAAGGTGTCTGAGGAATGGATGCTTTGTTTGCAAGCAGCATTGCACTCCTGGAAACAGGATCCTGCTAAGAAAAAAAGGTGCATGTTCCCCACATGTTGTGTTTCCTTGAAAAATTGCTGCAATTTTGGCCACCAACGTGATAAATTCAGCAGCAACAGAGATGGGGTGCACCCCTGCTTTAATCGAAGGACGAATCAATGAAATGAGTTTTGATTTTGGGTGTTGTCAGATATGAAATGTCATGAGCTTTTAAATGTCAAATCCTATCAAATACTAAGTCCCGCTGCATGTTATCCATCAAATGCTGTCAGATAGCGAATACCTTAACATGCTAATTTAATGGAATTTAATTTAAATTTAATTTAAATTAATGTAATTCAAACTAATTTAATGGAACTGTAGGGATGGATCAACCTGTCATTTGTATCCATTGTGTAATACTGAGATGGAATATTCTGAGATGTCAAATACAGATATCAAGTTTCCTTTGGCATTTGAGTATCTGAGGATGCAAAGAATATTCGGCAATAACACTGACCAAGGGGAATTTGGGAGAGCAATTTTTTTTTGGACTCTTAAAATAAGTCATGGGAGAGTCCGATGGCAGTGGAGAGGAAGGTGAGGATCTGGTAGTTCAAGGTGTTCCACTTGGTTCTCAATATAGATGTGAAAGGGGATATGATGTCTTGATAGAGAAAGAGAGATGGGGAGATTGCTCCAGAGAGCTAGTATGGTAGAGCACACAGTGCTGGGAGCAAACAGAGTGACAGTGTCTAGACCAGGACAGAGGGCAGCTGCACCTAAATTCAGTCCCCCATACTCTGTGACAGGGGTGGGCAGACTTCAGGTTTGTGAGATCTACTTCTTTTCTTTTTTTTACTAGAACCCTGATACTGGTTGGCTTACTAGAACCAACTGGAGCCTGGTGCAAAAGACATACTCTTAGAATTCAAGAATTTTGAGTCCAAGAACTGGTTTTGAATACCAGAAGTGAATGGAACTGTAGGGATGGATGAACCTGTCAGTTTCATCCACCCCAACTGGATGAACCTGTCAATTTCAGTTTTACTCTGATTCTCATTTTTCAAATCTTAGGTTTGGATCATCGCAAACGTTGAGGTTTTTTTTTAAGTCCAGGTGAAAATTCCTAAGTATTTTTGTGCACATTTCTCCTAATCCATCCATTTTTATATGAATTCTTGACTAATATCACAGGAAGCTGGTGGCTCCAATTTCAGTGGGGTGGTGATTCCATTCTGGGTTTTAGTTAGAACCAGCCAGAACTCTAAAGGAGCTATCCAAGATACTGATCCCATTTTGGGGATAGGGCTCAGAACCTTGGATATCTCATGGCTGGTTCTAAATAAAACCCAGAATAGAATTACCACCACCCCCAAAATTGGAGCCACCAGCCTCTCCTGCCTAAAATACACTTTTTTTTTTGCAAGCAATTTCTCGAATATAATGCATTTTTCAGCATTATTTCCCCTGACATATGCAGTTTTGTATGCATTTCTTGACTGCAGACCTCCATTGCAAAATTCAGAGTAGTGCAAATTTTAGTTTGGGTTTTATTGTGGATAGTGGTTCCAATGAGAAAGGCTACTGTTAAACCACTGAAAGTTAGAAATCCTTGCTGTTCTACTACAAATCACCCAGAGACCTCTTAGTTGATCTAGATCTACCTTTTGCCCACCTGACAGGAAGGGTGAGAGGCTGAGGAGAATCAAATGATTTTGGTTCTCCTCAGATTCAGAAATGGGGTTCTGAATCAGGTGGAGGCCTATTTGTGCACTGCTGCTCATGTGAAGGCCTCCCCGCTGGAGGCATTTGCTCTGTACGTGTGGATTCCTTTGGGCAGAGCTACATGGTGGCACAACAACAGAAGGCGGGTTGACTTGGGGTGGCCCCATTCCTGAGCGTGTGGCGAGTTTTACCATTTTGAAGTGCAGGCACTCATCATGACATTCCCCATAGCCACGCCCCCAAGGAGAGTCAAAAGACTCAGCAGCTGTGTTGATCTCCAGCCAGAGCAGTTTTAATCTCTGCTCAGAGCAGGTCTTTGGTAAAGCTAATAGGCCTTAATTGTCCATTCAAAACCATGGTACCCGCAAACTGCTTTGTATTACAACAAGGAACTACATATTGTTGCTGGGAAAATTCATTCCCCGCCCACCAACTACGGTGAGGATTGCAGCTAAACTCAGAGGAAACAGGGAATTTGGGAGGGGTGTGTGTGCAAGATGGCGTCAGCATCTCTGACAGTGGAGACTGGTGGCTTCGATGTCAGTGGGGTGGTGAACCCGCTCTGGGTTTCAGCCAGAACTAGTCAGAACTCTGAAGGAGCTCTCCAAGGTAGTCCACATCCAAGGTGCTCCACACTCCACTGCTCCGCACCTTGTATAGCTCCTTTAGAGTTCTGACTGGTTCTGACTGAAACTTGGAGTGGATTCACTGACCTCGGAGCCACCAGCCTCCACTGGTCCCTGCTAATCAAAAAGTGACAGCATTGGGTCCCTGTGAGCCATAGTTCCACTCCTTCACTGCTTACCAATTTCAATAATGCCTGAATAGGGTTTGGGATGACCTACATGTGCAAATGTAAATGTACCTCAGCGTTACCACAGACCAGGAATTTGAACCCAAACTCTAAAACTTCCCTGCAGAGCTGTGTGTAGTAGGGATGTGTGAATCAGCAAAGCTCCAGCTCAACGAAATTCTGCAAATTCCGTCTCAAGGCTCGTTCCAACTCAAGTCCATCTCAGAGTGTGAGCTTTGTTTTTTCTTTTTGCATGAAAATCCAGGTGTATTTTTGTGCATATTTTTCGAAATGTACTCCTCGATGATGCACATCTTTGAAATGTGCGCATACTTCTCCCATTGATTATAAGACAGTTGTGTGCATTTTTGAAAAGCACACATGCTGTCCAGCACTTACTTTTTGGTCCACGAATCACATCGCGAGTTCGGAAATGTACAGACTTCGACTGCAGATTGTGTCTGAGTCCATGTTCGGTCCAGAAGGTGCAAACTGGGTAAGTTGAGTTGAAAACAAATTGAAACTGATTCCTCGGACATATCTAGCTGCAACAGAGGCTGGGCCAAAGGCAACCAATCAAAGTTTAGAATGAATGAACAGGGTGCCTCCAAGCACATGCTCAGCCCAGGAGTTTGTTTTCAGTACCAGAGCTCAACTCCCACACACCAGAGCTCAGCTTTCCCACACAGAAATCCACTCCTAGTTTCCCCATCCCCCCCACACACCTCTGCTTTCTTCATTTCACAGGCTTTTTTTTTTTTTTTTGAGGGGGTAAGAACGTAAGAATCGCCCTGCTGGCTCAGACCAAAGGTTCATCTAGTACAGAATTCCATTCACACAGTGGCCAACCAGGTGCCCACGGGAAACCAACAAGCAGGACATATGTGTACTTAGGCCCACTGCCTTTGACACTGGAGGTAGCATATATCCATCAGGACCAGTAGCCATTGATAGCCTTCTCCATGAATTTGTCCAACCCCCTTTCAAAGCCATCTAAATTGGCGGCCATCACTACGTCTTGTGGTAGCAAATTCCATAGTTTAATTATGTGCTGTGTGAAGACGTCCTTCCTTTTATCTGTCCTGAATCTCCCACCAATCAGCTTCATGGGATGACCCCATTGGGTTCTAGTATTATGAGAGAGGGGTCAGTCAGAAACAATTGTTGCCCTGCTGGAAATCATCCAGGGATTGAGCTGTAGATCCTGATCTATCCTCTGTCCTCTCCTGGATTAGACCGTGAGTGCCTACTTCAGACATCTACAGCAGAAGCATGAATGCCTTGCTTTTTTTTTTTTTTTAGGGATGAACCCACAGCTAAGGGTCGCAGTGAACTGCCTTGCTGGATGAGACTGAGGTGGTCCATCCAGTCCAGTGCATTCTGTTTTCAGTAGCAGCCCGTCTGATGTCTCTAGAGCAGGGGTGTTGAACCTGTTTCAACTGGAGGGTCAAATTCCATTTCAGGGCAGCACTTGCGGCCTCATTCTAGTGATGGGATGCTTTGACTTGGATTCCTGCACTGAGCAGGGGGTTGGACTCAATGGCCTTGTAGGCCCTTTCCAACCCTACTGTTCTATGATTCTATGAACTTTCCTTGCTCAGACTAGTGAATGAGGTGATAATGAAGCTTTCAAGTTTTACTATTCCTTGTGGCAGATTAGCAAACAGGAAGTCAGGCAAAATGAAAAATAGTCAAAGATGAGCTGTGTACTTCTTTCCATTTCTTTGAAGAGGCTCTTACTTCACACTTGCAGTTTAAATGGTCACATTTCTTGGCAAGCTTGCATTTCTAATTAAAAGCTAAAGACTGAATTTCAGCTAGCTGGAGATCTTTTGTTACAGCTCAATGTGTTTTACAAGCTGAACCTATGCAGTCAGATGTATCCACCATTAAGTGCTTACTCCCAGGTAACTTCAGGATTGCAGTCATACCGATCCTAATAAATTGGGTATTACGCTGTGTGCTGCTGGTGGTGTTCATATATATACCAATACTGGTAATGTGTGGGTTTTGTTAAATCTATTCTGTCTGTCAGGTGTCTTTTGTTCCATTGTCCGCTCATTGATGGAATCGGATGTTTGTTAGGGATGTACAAGAACCTTGTTCCACTTGTGCTACTGCACATCAGCGCAAGTGTACAGTACTGCAAATCCCCCCCCCCCCAAGTGAAAAACCAGTCTGCAAGTTCACGGAATACACATGATTCAGAAAAAATCTGTCCGCTGTAAAATCCATAGGTTGGATTCATAGAAATCCAAACTAATTTGAATCCGTTCTGGATTTCTCCAACATCCCTAACTGATACTTGCTGTAATGATGAACGCTTATTGTCCTCTTTCTAGTGGTACAAAGACAGGAGCTAGAAATTAGCAAGGGTCACTACCAAAGGCAAGGGTTGAAGGCAGGCCAAAGTCCAAGCTTAGGTGTCCGTCCATCCGTCCATCCAGGGAAGAGCTAACTAGTCAGGGGAAACACAAGGCAAGACTCTACAAGCTGATGCACAACCATTGTTCCAGCACTTTGTGTTTTTAAGCCTGAGCCTCCAGAGCCCCACCCAGAGCACAGCTGTAGGACATCAGTGTTACCTGAGGAATGGTCTATTCATGAGAACAGTCTTACTCACAAGGAGTCCTTATTCCTCAGGCAGGCACGTCCTCATTTGGTGGCCAACCACGCCTGAACCTTTAGGTGCGGGAGCGCCCTGAGGCTAGGTGGCCACTCCCATCTGCTTCCAATTCAGAGAGGGATCTATCCACATCTTAAGGGGGAATAGCCAACTGGCATCTGCCCCAAGATCCCTGGAAACAAGCTGCTCTTCTGCATGTTTGGCTTGGGGGGGGGGGGCAGAGGAGTTCCAGGTGATACTCCAAGGAGGATTCCTCTTGTGGGGTGGGGGGAATGATATCCTGCCCTTCAAAACTGGCCACTACACCACTGACTTTGGCCAATTGGCCATGTGGAATTACAGGATGATCCTCAAGACGCATACACCAGTACATTTAATGCTAGCCTTAAGTGCTTCCACGCCAGAACAGAAAAAGTTAAAATGCTCCCTCCTTCCTCTTTCACTTAAATTTTTTTTGACATGCTATGATGGATGTTGGAGGCCCAGATAAATAAGACAGAAGTGTTATTATCCTTTTATGCAACCTTTCCTGATTGCATAAGGAGCAAGCGACGTCGTAAACTCCTTCTGTAGATAAATTGTTATTCTTGCAGATAAAAATTTCATTACATTAAAAAAAAGAAGAAGCAGAAACAGAAAAAAATGAGCTGAGAGCTAACAACCGTAATGATTTTCACTTTAATTAGAACATAACAGGCTTTTCTTTAAATACCACTGAATAAGAAATGGTTTACCAGCCGCGTACACAGTGTGTGTGTTGTGCATTCATTACTTATAATCATTTGCTTTTTTTGTTTGTGTGCCAAGAGAACAAGAAATAATATGTTGAAAATGTACTTCAGCCATTTATTTTTATTATATATATTTTTACAAGACTGGAAAATTTGGTTGTAATTACAATGCTGGGGTTTGTTTTTTGGTTCAGTTTCCTGTCAAAATTCATGATTATGTAGACAATCCACCCACCCGCCTTTTCAGATAAGGTTATGATCCGTTATCACACATCTTGAAGATTTTTGCGGAGTCTTTACTTAAAGGAACATACATTTAAAAACTGAAGCATGTGCCAGTTTGGCTTATCTGCCATTTCGGTGCCTCTTAGACATTTGCTCTTTTCAGGCTAAGTTTGCAATGCTAGGGATGGGGGAAAAGCTAATTTGGTTTAAATTCTAATGTGAAACTACCGAATTCCCACTTCCCAAACCAATATGCAAACAGAAATACAGTTATCCTTCAGTACCACTTCTCCAAATTTTGCGCTGTAGTTCTCTGGTCTAAAACTGTACAACAATGTGTATGTTAGGGGAAAGTGTGTTCAAAAATGTGATAATATGTGAAAATAAGATACAAATATGCATTCTGTCCAGGAAAATTGCTTGCATAAAATTTGTATCTTAAGCAAAACTATGTATAAAAACGCATATATAAGGAGAAATGTGCACAAAAAGGCATATGCATTTTTTGTGGTCTGCTAAAAAAAATTGCAAACCGATGCAGAAACGGGAGGAAACAAACTTAAGGTTGGAAAGTGACAAAACTGATAGAAACTGAAATTGACAGATTCACCCATTCCAATAAAATACACAGACCGCCCTTGTTGAGGTTTAAGATAGGCAGTATTACATCTCAAAGGGAATTTGGAGAGGAAATGCCCACATATTCATTCTGCAAGTCCCTTGGTGATAGCTTTAAGGATTAGAGCAGAGATGCAGAACCTCTTTCCACTCTGAGGTCTGAATTCCATTTCGGAGAAGCTTTCACAGGCCGCGTTCCAGTATGCAAATAGGTAGTGCCAAAACTGCCAGCATAGTTTAGCTTAAAACTCTTGCTGCCCAGTCACTGAGCCTTAGGAAGAGGTTGGGGAAGGTTGTCTTATGGGATTTTAGCTGCATAAGCACAGACATTGCAAACAAACAAGAACGTTGCTTTTTTTTTTTTTAATGCGCCTTTAAAATGGAGTCAGTGCCAGAGGTAAATCGTCTGATTATGGAAACAAAGATGTATTTAAGTGCAATACACAGATGCCTTTTTTTCATTTTCAGCAAAATGCTTTCAATAAAAAAGCTAATCTACTCTGTCTCGTAGCCACCAGTTCTTTAAAGGAGCCATTTATGCTAGCAGCCATCCCAATACCCGGTGGCAAGGAGTTCCACAGATTAAGTACACAAATGGCCAATATATGTATTTCCCCCTTATTTGGCTTAAACAGAGGTGTTGGACAACAACTCCCAGCACCCTGGCTGGGGATCACGGCAGTTGTAGTACAACACACCTGGAGGGTGCTAGGTTGCTGACGTCCTTTATAGCTGTAGTAACAAGGCACATGCACAGCACTTACATCAAGAGAGAGGACTTTTACGACCAAATTGGGGAGGGTCTTTGCTTCAGTGGAGGCTGGTGGCTCCAATTTTGGTGGGGCTAAGAGTCCTTTCTGGGTTTCGGTCAAAGGAGCTATCCGAGGTGTTGAACCCATTTTGGGGATAGGCTTCAGCACCTTGGATAGCTCCTTCAGAGTTTTGGCTGGTTCTGACTAAAACCCAGAATGGAATCACAGCCCCACCGAAATCAGAGCCTCCAGCCTCCGCTGTTTTGCTTGGACTCCTGTAGAAGAGTGAAGCTACCTTTTATGTTCTACTTCTGGGGCTCCCAGAAAAAAGTCAAAAGAAAAAGGGAGATGGAGTCTCAATAGGATGGCAACATATACGTGCATCACATGCACACACACACGCACACCGGTCAAATGAGGACATAGGTTTGCACAAAATTTGCCCATGCTAATTTATAGGTAGTGATGCAAATTGAAAAATTACTGTAATTTAAATGGAAATACAATACATCTCACGACAGCGAGGAAGACTGACTCAGCAGCCCTGCCTGTCCGGCCTGCCGTTCAGCTGCTCACTGGCAACTTCAGGGCCCCTGCTCTGCTCGCCCTTCTTACGGGTCCGTCTTTAAACCAGGCTCGGACTGGACAGCCCTTCAAATAGAGGACCGCCCCCTGACAACACTTCTAATAGAGGGGTGTTGTCTGTAAAGTAGAACACATGGCCACCCTAAGCCTTAATTGGCACTGAGCGGAATTGATTCCCTTGCAGTCGTATTTATTTTGGTGCACACTTGCATCATCCCTTCCCTGCTCGTCTCCACCCACACGTTAGCACTGCCATCCACAGAGGCTGCTGCGGCAGACTTCCCTAGAGAGATGGAAGCCATTCCTGAAGGGAAGGAGGGCTGGAGAAGCCACAGGCAGCTGAGCAATCCAAAGAGGATGGCTGCAGCCCCTCGCGAAGGGGCTGCTGCCTGTCAAACCCTAGTGGGCCAACCGCCTCACGCCGGTGGAGTGGAAGGCGGGTTGTGTCCCCAGGAAGGCGACAGACACACTGAGCCTTGCGATGGGCTGACTTGGATGTTGTGCCAGACAGCCAATTCGATGTGTACTTTAAACCCTTGCAGTGTTGAAGGCAATCTTGAGATTCAGAGTGGGACTGGAAGAGAGGAAGCTGCGTGCATGCACGCACGCACGCACACCCACCCACCACCACCACCTCAAATATACAAACTGTAGGGCAGCTAGGCAGGTAAAAAATGGGCACAGTGTAAGACAGTCCCACTCAAGTGGCAGATTTGGGGTTCCTTTGAAGCTCAGCAAATCATCATGATTTCGTTTATTATTGGCTTGGAATGATGGGAGTTGCAGTCCAACACTTCTGGAAGGCACCAGATTAGGGAAGGCTGCTTTGTACAGTCGAGCTGTAAAAGTTACGAGGTGAGCAGATTTATAGGACTGTGTCTTTCTCAGCACATTTCTGTCAACCAGACATGCAGGGGGGAAGAGGGAATGACAATGGTCAAATGAGCAGACTTTGACAGCAAATTGCTTTTTACTCTTTACACACACACCCCTGCATCAAGCAAAGTTAAATACAGGATTTCTCCTCCTGGCCTATGTACATAGGCCAAGTGTTTAGCCTATGTACATAAATCTAATATAAGCCTCTATAGGTGATCCACCATTTGTTTTGACAGTTTAATTGGGATGGACAAATGCGTCAGTTTCACTTTCTGCTGCATTCGGCTTCTTAAAAACCTGAGCTCTTTCCACCTCAAATATGAAGGAATTTGTGAATTTTGGTAAATTCTTATCAAAAATGAACCAAACCAAAATGTGTACTCATCTGCATTGGCCAAATTCAATAGGTACATGGACAGAACAATGTTAACCTGCTGGCCATATTCCTGTTAAAGATGAGGAGCCTGTCAGAAAAAAAGAGAGCTGACGCCTCTAATTCAGCACCGTAAACATGGCGGAATATACAGGGATTCAAAGCCAGAGCTAAGCGCTCAAAGCCCTAGGCCTGGATGGTCAAGTCTGTCAGTTTTGATTTCTCCTGCATTCATGTTGTTGTTTTGGAAAAAATGCAAGTTCTTTGTATCCCAAATGTGAAGAAATTTGCAAATTTTGGTAAATTCTTATCAAAAACAAATTGAAATGAAAATCTCATCCATCCCTACAATTTAAATACACACACACACACACGTAAATATTGTCAACCAATCAGAGAATTTTTAGATGATTTATCACCTCCTGTTTCACCACTGAATCAATGAATGAATCAAATACAATTGTGTGCCATCATATCCTCAATATAGGTACTTTTAAAAAAGATATCGAATTATGAGACAATGCAAGAACATACAAAAAGCCCTGCTGGATCAGTGCCATCAAATCCAGCATCCTGTTTCCCATACTGCCTAGGCAGATTTTATATATTGATATGTGTGTGTGTGCGTGTGTTTGTGTATATATATATATATGGTGCAATCCTACGCATGTTTAGACAGAAAAAAACTCCCAGCAGCCTCAATGCTGAGAGTTGTAGGGCTTTTTTTCTGTCTGAGCATGCACAGGGTTTCACTCTTATTTGCTTAAAATATTTCTTGGCTGCTTTTCAGGGCAAGGGACCTCCCAAGGTGGCATCCAAGAATAAAACTCACATAATAAAACCTGATGCAATAATAAAAACAGTAAAAACAGCAACAGCAGCAAGCATTCTAAGAAACCAACAAAGCCCAGCATAAAATAAAACAACGCACAACCACAGCTACAGCCCAGTCTGATAAAACATGAGACAGGGAAAGCCAGAGTAAACAGGCTGGTCTTCAGGGCCTTCCTAAGAGCCTGCAGTGATGGGGCCTGGCAGAAAAAGTGGGGCCACTGTGGAAAAGGCCCAGATGTCCCTGGGAAGCCCACCAGCAGGACATGAGATCAAAAGCCCCCTCCTGCTCTTGTTGCACAGCAACTGGGATTCATATTGCCCTGAATATGGATGTTCACCACAGCTATTAGTGATACAACCGCTTCAGTTAAGCTTCAGGATTGGTTTTGGAATGGAAACTGCCTTGGCCTCCGTGTGGGATGATGTTTGCCAAGTGAGGGATAGGGGGAGAGCAGCCGTGTTGATTCTCTTGGACCTCTCAGGGGCTTTCGATACCATTGACTATGGTCTCTTTCTGGATAGGCTGTCTGGGCTGGGTGTTGGAGATGCTACGTTAACAGTGGTTCCATTCCTACTTGGATGGCTGGTTCCAGCAGGTGGTGCTGAGGGATTATTACTCTCTTACTTGGCAGTTATGCTATGGGGTTCCACAAGATTTTGCTCCCCCCACATTCTGTTTAATAAGAACATAGAAACATAAGAATATAAGAAAAGCCCTTCTGGATCAGACCCAGGGTCCATCTAGTCCAGCATCCTGTTCACGCAGTGGCCAGCCAGCTGCCTATGGAAACCTGCAAGCAGGACACAAGTCCAACAGCACCCTCCTGCCCATGTTCCCCAGCAACTGCTGTACATAGGCTTACTGCCTCTGATATTGGAGGTAGCATATTGTTAGCACATCAGGACCAGTAGCCATTGAGAGCCTTACCCTCCATGAATTTGTCCATTCTTTGCATGAAACCACTGGGAGAGGTTATCCAGAAATGTAGGCTGAAGTGTCACCAAAAAGCAGATGACACCCAGCGTGACCTCTCCTTGGGCTGATCTACATTGCGCCCGCCATCTCAATGAATTCGGTGTCCCGTTGGGTTAAATGCTCTCGCATTAAAACGTGATTATTCACACTCACCCATTTTCCCTGTTGCAGACTGGTGGCGGCTGCGGTGGCTGGTCTTCCGACTGGCTGCCGCCGCCGCCATTTGCAGTCTTGTAAAAAAAAACCCAAAACGACGTGACAGGCTACGTAAAGATTTACGTAGCCTATCATGGCTGGGTTTAAAAAAAACAAACAACAACGACGTGATAGGCTACGTAAAGATTTACGTAGCCTATCATGGCTGGGTTTTGTTTTGTTTTTAAACCCGCGTACGCAAATGGCGGCAGCTACGGCCACTGCCATTTGTGTTCCTTATTTTTGGCCATCTTAGTCTACGTAAATATTTACGTAGGCTAAAACGGTGAATCAAAAAGGGACGCAAATAGCGCCCGCTACGCTATTTGCGTTCCCCTTTATTTTTGCCATCATAGTCTACTTAAATATTTACGTAGATTAAGACAGCAAAAATAAGGAATGCAAATGGCGGCGGCTGTAGCAGCCGCCATTTGCGTACGCGTTCCCCCCCCCCCGAGCCCTCCGCGGCTGGAAATCCAGCTGTGGACGGCTCTGTCCTGACTGGGCCTGGCCGGCTGCTCCGCGGAGCTGCCGCGGAGCACATCCGGCCGCGGGGGATTCCGGGGGGGAGGAACGGATCGCCTCCCCCCCGTCGAGGATTTCAGGGGGAGGGACAGAACGCCTCCCCCCCACCATCAACATAATCCGTGGAAAGGTAAGTGACTTTCATACATCCCTAGTTGCAGTGCTTCATCGAATGCGCGAGCTCGGTTCACACTCGAGTGCTGTGCTGTTTTCCTGCGCGCGCTTGTCTGATCTCGGATGCTAAGCGGGTCGGCCCCGGTCAGTAGTTGGATGGGCGACTGCCTGGGAATCAGGCTTCCTGCATTGAGCAGGGGGTTGTTGTATCCCTTCAATTGAGACTAAGTTTTACCCCCTCCTATCCCCCGCTCAGGATGTTTTTTTTTATAATTAAGGCATAATCAGGGCTTTTCCGCCATTTTTTTTTCCTAATTCGGGCATGATATTCGAAGCTTTGAAGTTGTGAAGCTTTACAGTGTTACAGAGGTCCGGGACAGAGGTAGCCTAACAGCACTTATTCATGCCCTGCTCACCCCTCATTTGGGTTACTGCAATGTGTTATACATGGGGCCTCCTTTGAAAATAGTCCAGACATTGGAAGCCTTTGTGATCTGTGCTGGCTTCCAGTCCTTTTCTGGACCCAATTCAAAGTGCTGGTATGATTAACCTTTAATGCCATGAACAGCCTGGGGCCAGGTTACTTGAATGATCATCTCCTCCCAGATATACCTGTCTGGACCATCTTCAGAGGCACCTTTCTGACGTGAGACTATTAAGGGGAGGGTCTTTTCAGGGGTGGCACCCCATTTGTGGAATGCTCTCCACCGAGAAGCTCACCTGCCACCTGCATTGCAGTCTTTTTGGCACTAGCTGAAGACCTTTTTATTCTCCCAGGCTTTTCAGTTATAAAAACATGTTTTGGGGGGCAATTCTATGCATATTTAGACAGAAAAGAGGCCTACAATTCCCGGCATGCCCCAGCTGGGGCATGCAGGGAGTTGCAGGCCCCTTTTCTGTCTAAACATGCATGAGATTGCAACTTTACTGGTTTTTAGATCTTGGGATGGTTTTACTACAATGTTTTGTAACTTGTTTTTAATCTTATGTTTGTTTTGTACTTTTATGTTTTACATTTTATGGTTTTAATTTTTTTGTACACCGTCCAAAGAACTTAATTATTAGTGGGTAGTATACAAAAAAAAAAAAATGCTGTAAATAAATAAAACAAGTCGATCTCTCCTCCTCCACGAGGGAAGCTCTCTTCTCCAACACTTTCCTGCCGTTGCTTGTCCTCTGGCATCTCCTGTCTGAAGCAGAAGCTTCACTCTGCCTCATGGTCATAGAGCCAGCTCTGTTCCAAAGTAAACTGCAGGAACAGAATGCAGCAGTGGGCAAAGTGCTAAAGCCCAAGGGGCCCTGATCCAGATTTGGAGGAGGGGCAGCACCTGCAATGTACTTTTTTTTGGGGGGGGGGAATCACACAGTGGCTAATTGCGTGAATGGTGTCTCATCAAGTCTGGCTCTAAGGCACAGGGCCCGCCCCTTCACGTACAATAGCCGCTGAAGTATATTTTGAAATGGTTGATAATCTATTGCAGACAAGTATGTTTTAAAAGTATAGCTTTGGTGAAAAGAACAAGTACACACGGCATAATGGGGGAGAGGTTTTGGCAGAGTAAATAAAGAGGGCGTACAAAAAGCCGCGGATTCTGGGGTCTCAAATGTAGAGCCCGCGGACACCTACGTGCCCACAGACATCTATCTCTCTTAGTGCCCGTCAGGCTCCCCTCCAATCCTCTTTTTAATTTTATTTCTTAAGGTTCTTTTAAAAACAAAAACAAAAACTGGGAGGCTCATATGCTGCAAAGCAAAGTGCTGTCCTCGAGCAACATCTGTATTTAGGGTCAAAATAATGTTTTGGTGTTTTGGCGCTTGTAAGAACATAAGAAGAGCCCTGCTGCATCAGACCAAGGGCCCACCTAGTCCAGCATCCTGTTCACACAGTGGCCAGCCAGATATTTATGAGAAGCCCACAAGCAGTATATGAGTGCAAGAGCACCCTCCTGCCCATATTCCCCAGCAACTGGTGTACTGCCTCTGGTGCTGGAGGTAGCACATAGCCATCAGGACTAGGAGCCATTGATTGCCTTCTCCAGCTATTTGTCTAGCCCACTTTTAAAGCCATCGAAATTGGTGGCCATCACTACATCTTGTGGGGTAGCAAATTCCATAGTGTAACTATGCGCTGTGTGAAGAAGTCCTTCCTTTTATCTGTCCTGAATCTCCCACCAATCAGCTTCATGGGATGACCCGGGTTCCAGTATTTTGAGAGAGGGAGAAAAATGTTTCCCTATTCACATTCTCCACACCAGCTCAGCCCCTACCTCTGCCTTGTACTTAGTTTTTTGGGCAAGTTGCTTTTCTCTCTATCTCACCAGTTTGCTTTCTAAAAAAATGAGTGCTTTGTGACCACCCATGCCCACTGTGGTGGCCATTTTATGAATAGCCAAATCCCCCATGGCAGCCATTTTGTGAAAGCACCCACAACACTTAAAAAAATTCCAAATGTTCCCACCAACCCACAAAGGTTGGGGACTCCTAGAATAGGGCCTTTTGCAGTGCATGGAAATTGGGGTGTGTTACAAACGTCTCCCTGTTTTTGTCTGTGAAATATTGGAGGGCACGCAAGCAGGAGGATAACTGCAACTAATGCACTTGGCAGAGAACTTAATCTAGAAGGGTTTGCATAGGGGTCAGAGGTTTGAAATCCCCCATTCTAGCCAGTATATATACTTGACATTCCCATTACAGATGTGGGAAATGTAGAAACCAATTTGAAGTCCCTTGTGAATCTCAGCCAGTCTTCTGTGGGTCATCACAGCGTCACCTTTTCTGTGCTGATGGTTACTGTCTCCCCGTTTCCTGCCCATTCCTGCTACTCCATTATCAAGCAAAGCCTAGCAGAGGAAGGGTGGATAAATATCAGTCAGGGGTGACTTATGCATAATTCATTCATTTTGTTTCTGCGTAAGGGGATGGAGGCTGACGATCTCACCAGAGGTCTTCCACTCTGAGTGGAGCTCCAAAAGCAGAAAAGGAATGAGGGAAAGGGGGCCCTATATATTACTGAGTAACAATTGTTGCGATTTTAAAACCAGTCCTATGATTTTCAGTGGCTGGCTCTGGACTTCTAAGGCTGCAGCTCTGCAGTCTCTCCTGTCACTGATGTGCCTGAAAGACAGCTGGCCACGGAGCTGGGGAGGCATTTTATTTGGGGAAAAGCAAAGCAAAGTGACGAGAAAAGGGACCTCTTCATTAGTGACCTCTGAGTAAGCTTGTAAACAAGAAGATCTGCCTGCGTGAGAGTCCCCGGGGTACATTATTCCCCGTCTCTTTAGTACAGCACTGTAATTATAGATCTAGTTGGAGTGGATCCATATTCCCCTTGCACAAATTGATACTTACACTGAGTCAGTGAGTATTTAACGCAATCTGTTTAGCAATGGAGTAATTGAACTGCGAGGCAGCAGCGGAAGAAGGCTGGAGAGATGGGGTTGCCAACAACTTGCTTAAAGACCCTTGTAACACAAAAGGCAGTTCCAGGTTTCTCAGCATGCCTGAGTCTGTTGGGGATCATTGCTGCAGGTCTGTTTGTAACACAGATCTTGAGAAAGACATCTGCTTTCTCAGTTCATCCTACAGGTTGCTGGTAGGGAAGTACGGATTTCGGTAAATCATTCCATCTGCGTTTCATGGATTGTCAGGCATCTTTTGTTCCATTGTCCTGTCATTGCTCTTTTGTTCTGTCATTGACAGAATTGGATTTTTTCTTTTTTAGGAATGTACGAGAATTTTGTTCCACTAACGTGGAACAAATGTGCATTAGCACAGGTGTGAATTTGCACAAATCCCCCCCAGTTTTAAAAAAAATCTGTGCAACTCAGAAAAAGTTGGTTTTCTGGAGAACCTGCAGGTTTTCCTCTTCCTCTTCTTCCTCTTATGGCTGGATATGCCTGATCTCGAGCTAAGCAGGGTCAGCCCTGGTTAGTACTTGGATGGGAGACCGCCTGGGAATCAGGCTTCCTGCATGGAGCAGGGGGTTGGACTCGATGGTCTTGTAGGCCCCTTCCAGCCCTATGATTCTCCTCCTCCTCTTCTTCTTCTGTTTTATTACATTTCTATACAACCCTATAGCTGAAGCCCTCTGGGCAGTTTACAAAGATCAAAACATTACAATACAATATGCAAAGGTTAAAAGTATTTACGTAAAGTACACAGACCGTATCCACAAAGACAACATATTCCTAAAAACTATTATTATTATTATTATTCCGCTTTTTCCCCAATACTGGGACTCAAGGTGGCTTTACAACATTAAAAACTTATACAGTTAAAAACATATCAAGAGAAATATACAATAGTTAAAAATATAATTAAGACATCAATAATATTAAAATTGTATAAAATATCAGAATTTTAAAAGACAACAACAATATAAACAATAGCACCAGTTCATCGTATTCTCACCGGTCCAGACGATCCCCATAGGCCTGCTGGAACAAAAATGTTTTTGCCTGCCTTGGAAACATACCAAGGAGGGTGTCTTCATTTTGAAACCGTACAGGTCTTGGCTATCAGAATGGATGAGTTTTATGGGAGGTTGGGAAATGTATCCCTTGAAGGTTTCTGTCACCCAAGACCCACCTGGTTGGAGCTTGGTCAAGCCATTTGCTTGTTCTGTCACGTGTGAATTTCTTTTGCTTTCATTTCAGTTCATGCTAGGCAGGGCAGAAAGAGACCTGGGTCTGGCTTAGCTATGGATATAGGGAGGAGTCGTTGGCAGTCCATGATGGGGGCTAAACTGTCCCCTTCCTGTGACTTCCTTCCTGCAGTCTGTGTCAGCCCAGCCTGTTTTCCCCTAATCTCTTCTCCCTCCCAGCATCAAAACCCAGTGGCGGTGGTGGGAAGGAGCTGGAATGTCGAAGAGCCATTTATTGTGCACTCATGATTCCTTACTCACAGTTGTTTATGGGTTCTTTAGATGACATTATGATCCTCCAGTTTTGCTGGAGTATTATGTCTGTAAATGAAAGAAAAGGTATTTTCCTACTTGTCTAATTGCAATAGCACACCACCACCTAGAGGTTAAGTAGTGGAGAAACAGGAAAGGAAAAGCTGCATAGAGCTTGGATCTCAATTCTGCCACAAAACCAAAAGTAAATACAGCGATTAATAGCCTTGTGTAGAAAAACTCGTACTGCCGGGAGGTGAGCTGCGGTGGGGTGGGGGTGAGCACATCCCTTCCACATGCCTCTTTTGCTTGTAAAACTGAACATATGCACACATGTGCATGAGTGCGCGCGCACACACACACACGCACACTGCTTTACATGTGATTGGGGAAGAACTGAATTCAAACAACCAGTCCTTCTGCTACCAGGGCCAGCCAGCCCAAGACATTTTGGTGTCCAAGGCAGCGCAGAAAATGGTGGTCCTGCACCCACCCACCCAAGCCACGGTACTTAGTATGCAAACCCAGCCAAATTGTTTTGGTACATGAAGCACAAAATCCCCATAAACACCTCTCCCCATCCCTGGCAGTAGTAATGCAGTAACAACAAAGTAAATTATTTTGCTGGCCTGTTATGCCACCCAAAATCTGTGGTGGCCTCACTCTGCCTAATGGTAGGGCCAGCCCTGTCTGCTACCACACTTAGTTTCAGCCTTAGTCTAGAAGGAATGTTACTCCTTTTAGAGTGCAGTCCTATGCATGTTTAGACAGAAAAAAGTCCCACAACTCCCAGCCTTCTCTTGCTACCATGCTGGCTAGGGAATACTGGGAGTTGTAGGACTTTTTTTTTTGTCTAAACTTGCATAGGACTGCGCCCTAATCTGTAAGGTGGCCACTTACGCATTGCTTTAAAAAAAAAAAAAAAGAGGAAATGCATCACCACAAAGGAGGACAGCAATTTGCATATAAAATATGTATAGATGCAAAATCAGAAATAATTGTTAGAATTTAAATAGAAATATAGTCCAGCTCACCACAGTGTGGAAGACTGTGAAGAGGCAACCTCTGTGCTTACCAGTTCCGGTGCTAACTACTGTTGATGGGCAACAGTTCCAATGGTTCTTGATCTCTAAACCAGAATTGGACCGGACAGCCCCTGAAACAGAGGACTGTTCTCTGTTTAAAAAAAAGGGGGCATGTGGCAACTCAGCCTGACACACCTGAATGAAAAGGGCCCTGAAAAGGGCTTCTGTTGCTAAATAAAGAGCATCACAATTAGATGGGATTTTTGCTACCCGCAGAATTTGACTGGCAAAAAAGTGTGTCTCCGTGCCCAACACACTCACAAAAGTTCACAGGCAAAATATACAAGGCAGGAACTAAACTGTCAGAATTATTGCCCCTTCCAACAAATTGAACACAACGACTTCAGAGGCCCCATTTTGCAAAACAGTCAAGAAACGCCTTCGCTTTGCACAAATGAAAGCCATTCAAAAGACAACCTGCGCCAACGTATTAAAAAAATCTAAAAAATCTGGGTTTTTAAAAATGTCAGCCTTACCTGCAGCAAAAATACAGATTCATTCACACCCCCCCTCTAATTAGACAAGTTGTAACAAAGAATGTGGAACTTGGAGATAATGGGTGCCTTGCAGGCGTGGTGAGGGCCGAGGAAAAGCCCAAGGCTTTCCACATTGCCCAGAGTGCTTTATCTGTGTGCCCGTGTGCATACCTTGATTCTGTATTTTTCTTAATTAAGCATTATAAATATCATATTGAAGAAGAGACTGCTCTTTGGGCCTGAGCCTGCGGGGAAAAACTCTCTTTTAAATTTCCTTTGTTTTGCTGATGAGGTAATTTTGCAGAGTTCCAGCAGAGAAGTCTACATAAGAGGTAGTAGGGAAGGAATTCTATTACATTTCAAAAAATCTCAGTTTTGAAGGAAAACAGGGCAACTCACAATTAAGCCTCTAACCACTGCCACCATGCGATGGGTGGCTACAATCTCAGGCAGAGCAGGCACTCCCCACACTTCTCGAGTGGGAAGCAGACAGCCAGGGTTCAAATGGTGGACAATTTGTAAAAGAAGAGGTGCTGGCTGAGGCTCAAAGAGTCGTGCCTTCTGCCTTCAAACCCCTCACCCTTAAGCGTATGTTTTTGGTGGTGGTGGTGAGGTTAGGAACATGGGAACTTAGGAAGCTTCCTTAAGGACGTAAGAACTTAGAAGCAAAAGTAGAGGATCCGACCAATGGTCCATCTAGTCCAGCAATCTGTTCTCACACAGTGGCCAACCAGCTGCCCACAAGAAACGCACAAGCAGCACATGAGTAGAAGAGCGTCGTCCTTATACCGAGTCAGACCACAGGTCCATCTAGCCCAGTACTGTCGACACTGACTGGCAGCAGCGGCTCTCCAAGGTTTCAGGCCGGAATTATTCCAGCCCTACCTGGAGATTCTGGGGATTGAACCAGGGACCTTCCGAATGTAAAGCAGGCGCTCTGCCACTGAGCTGCAGCCCACGGTTGTGGATAGCAGTGTGAGAGGAAGGCTTGAGGTGCATCCACACTTGGGTGGAGGACCCCTAGCACGACCCGTGAGCAGGTGCTGAGCAACTGTTCCATCTTTTTCTCCTTAACGGGTTTTCTGTGGTAAGAACTAAGAGGGAAGAAGCAGTGGGAAAACCTGGGAGGGTTTCAAGTGGAAGACAATGACATCTGGACACACACACCCCTCCCTAAAATTCTGTGAATGAAGCAGGGCAATGGTGAGATAAAAGCCTAATAAAACCCTGTTACTCTGGAACAGACACACTTTTTGGAGCCCCGATAAATGTCCAGAAAATTATTCACTCCAGAGTGGGTGCCTGTTTGTCTGTCCATCACCACTGATGTTTGATATAGTTGTTGTTGTTGTTGTTTTAAAAAGGACTTGTTTAAAATCTTTCCACTGCTTGTATTCTAAGCTACTGTAAGGATTGTTCGGAAGGTTACATGGATCGCCCTGGTGTTTTTTAAACTGAAGGTCAGCTCACAAATCTAATAACAATAATAACAACAACAACTTTTTAAAAATATGGTGCTTAGTTTGTGTGGTGCAGTGGTTTGCATTGGATACCCTTTGCCACCCCTCAGCTGTGGAATGACCCGGTTGAAATGCGCCCGCTAATCTCGTTGAAGGTTTTTAAGCAGGCATTAAAGATGCTGTTATTCCAGCAGGCCTTCCCTTTTTAGAACTCTTGTTCCTTTTGTTGACTTTTGCATATTATTTTTAAGCAGTGTTATTTTAAGCTGTGTTTTATTGTTGGGCTTTTAAAAAATTGTTTTTAGTTCAAAGTTGTTTTTAGTTGTATGTTGTTTGTATATATTGTACCTACGTTTTTATGTAAATGGTTTTTAAACTATGTATACTGTATTTTAATGTTTTAACTTTTGTAAACCACCCAGAGAGCTTTGGCTACGGGGCAGTATAGAAATAATAATGATGAGGACGATGACGTTTGGGTAATGTGCATTCAAATTGCCATTTAGTGACTGATCATTGTCCAGGGCTGGGCAACTTGTGGCCTGCAAGATGTTTTGGCCTACGACTCCCATCAGCCCTAGCCAGCAGAGCCAATGCGGTGGGATGATGGGAGCCGTAGGCCAAAATTTCTGAAAGGCCACAAGTTGCCCACCTCTGAGGCTGAGTCCTTTTAAATGTGAAATGATCATAACAGCCCCTGCAGGGTTTGTTGTGTTCTGTAAGGCACTTTGCATCACGTTAAAATAACCTTTAAAATGTATATATGTGAAAGGGCAGAACTAAACTGCATTCTTTTATTATACTGTAACCATACTATGGGCTAACATTTTGGATCTATAATAAGCCACATTTTCTCATATTCCAACAGTTAGGAACCACCACCCTATTCTGAGAGTCCGCCCCTATGGGTTACATGAAATGCACCGTGTGCAGCGTTGTCAGCATTTTACAGAAATTAATACTGGGTAATTGTTATTCGGGCTGCAGCATGTGGAGACGGGAGGCTCAGCCCTTCTTTCCCCAGCCATGATGCTCAAGAAAATTGTCCCCCTCCCAATGTATTAATTACCCTTTGGGGGGAAAAAGCTCCCATTGGGACCTTTTTTCTATGGATACTTGCTGTGCAGAGGGTGATTTTCATCGGGATCACAGCTGGGGAGGGAACAGCTAAGCTTCCTTTGGTGCTGCGGTCCCAATGACAGCGATCGCAGCACACAGACCCCTGCTCAATATCATTATTTTTTAAATGCGAACAACACTGCATGCTACATATCTGAGATGTAGTTAAGCCCTGAGGTGCAAGCAATGTTTAAGGAACATGATGGCTATGGTCTTCATTCATCCTGGCACACACTTAGACAATTAAACCAGCCAACAGCAACATATCCTCCAACATCTAAGTGGGTGGCCATGTGTCCTGTTTTACAGAGGATTGTCCTCTCCTTGAAGGACTGGCAGAAGGCCATCCTATATTTGAAGGGCTGTCCAGCCCAATTCGTAAGTGGCCACCCTAAATAGAAGGTATCCATAGGAAAAGGCACCTCCGAAGCCACTGAGGCAAGAACGGTGCAAAGAAACTTGAACAGCACAATCCCAAGCGTGTTCAACCTGACGTAAGGCTCACTGAGTAAGTCTCACTCCCTCATAAATGTGCATAGAACTGCGTACATGAGCGTAAATGTTCAACAGGGCTTACTCCCAGGACTGGGAGTAAACCCCATTGAACTCCGTGGGAATTAGTTCTGAGTGGGCACGGTTAGGGTTGTATTTCAAGGGGGCCTGATCCAGCCCCTCCTCTGGTGTCGGTTCTGATGCTACTCCTGTGCTCATTTGCCCTGCCAAACTGCATCATGGTGTTTATTGCATTTGCCCTCAGAACAGCCCTGCTGATTAGGCCTTCTGATAAGAACAGCTTGAGGCCACCCAGCGAGAGTCTTTGTTTAAATGTGACGCTGTGGGCGTGTGAACAACAACGACAAAAGCCTATTTCCACGCACAATGCTACACGCCTGGGAACACATCTGAGCTGCTGGCTGGTGGCCTGCATGTGCAGTGTTAGCACATGAGCGCTGTGCCCGCCGCACCTTGATCCCTCGGCATGCTTCTCCTGCAGCAGCAGCAGAAGCCAGCATCCTACTTCAGACAGGACGCCAGTAACGCTAGACTAGGGGGTAAGGCGTTTTGCACATGCCTAGCGTCACGTTTAATTTCATCCTGAGGCTGTGGCAGAGGTGGAGCTTGAAAGAGCCTGAGATCCAGGCTCAAAGGCTGGGCCACATTCTAGTAGCAGGAGTTGTTTGGTAGGGTAGCTGTGTGTCCTCATAGACAACTAAGGGCGCAATCCTATGCATGTTTAGACAGAAAAATAGCTGTCTACAATAGCTGGCTGGGGAATGCTGGGAGTTGTAGGACTTTTTTCTGTCTAAACATGCATAGGATTGCGCCCTAAAACAGCCAACAGCAACATATCCTCCAGCATCTGATACAGTGTGGCCATGTGTCCGCTTTTACAGAGGACAGTCCTCTGTTTGAAAGGCTGCCGGAGGACTGTCCTCTATTTGAAGGGCTTTCCTGCCCGAGTCTGGTCTAAAGATAAAGAACCATCAGAACTCTTGCCCATTACCAGTGAGCACTTGGACAGCTGATGAACAGGCAGGCACATAGGTCTCCTAGACACCATCTCCTGCATTATGGCGAGATGCACTGTATTTCTGTTTAAATTACAATAGTTCTAAGTTTGCATGTATACATATAAATTAGGTAATTTTATGAAATCAGTGTCCTCTTTTGACCTCTTCTTTGGTGATGCATTTCCTCTTTTTTGGCGATGCATAAATGGCCGCCCTATTGCTTGGACTGGCAAATGGATCATTGCCAGCCTTTGAGAGCCCCACACTTCTCTGTCCCATTTATGCTACTTCTGTTATAGCAAAATACTGTGGTACTGTGGACTTAGCAAGCAATTTTTAACAAGGGCCAGGATTTTGAAGACAAGAACACAGGATCTGGGGGCAATTCCAGGGCCCAGATTAGGTTTCCCCAACCTGGTGTCTCCAGATGTGTTGGACTACAACTCCCGTCCTCTCCAGACAGCATTGAGGATGATGGGAATTGTTGTCCAACACTTCTGGAGGAAGTGCTTTACATGCTCTACACTTTGGATGGCTCTTTTAAAGTTCTGACTGGTTCTGACTGAAACTCAGAGCACATTCACTGCCCCACTGACATTGGAGCCACCAGCCTCCACTGCTGTCTGTAGCCTTGCTGTAGCCTTCCTGGAACTGATATTCAGTGGTAGACTGCATCTGAAGCTGGAGTCTCCATTTAGCTATCCTCATTCCTAACAGCCATTTATCGACCACTCTTCCATGGATTGGGCTAATCTCCCTTTTAAAACCAACCAAGATGCCAAATTATCTGCACCTTCACTGCAGTTATAAGAGGCATGACTGGTTCCTGGCCCCTGGCACTGCTCTGAGGAATGACGTTCATCCAGAAACTCACTTTGTCCTGGGAAACTCCCTTCAGCTACTGGAAGCCACCATTCTTACCCTTTGACATACCTGTTTGCTTTGGTGTCTGACTGTCTGAACTAGCCGTCTCTGCTGCTATTTACCATTTTTAATTTGCCAAGAGTATGCAAATCTCTATGTGTTTGCCTCACAACAATCTCCCTGGCTGCTGTTTCACCGAGATGGATCTGAAGCTGCAGGACTATTTGATTTGACTAGGGCCAGACTGTGAGTCCTAAGAGCAGAGCTGAGTTTTGATCACACATCTTCCAGACCTGAGTCCAGTTTCATCTGTTGGGCTATGCACACCAACCGAGCAATATGCAAAACCTTCTGTTTATGCTGATCATCTTTGCACATTATCTATGATGTCTGGTGAATGTGCATAAACCCACCGTATAGGGTAGCCACTTATGAATCACCTACAAAGAGGAAATGCATCACCAAAAAAGAAGATACAAATTTGCCTCTAATTTGGGCATGATAATTTATATCTATAGATGCAAATGTATAAATAATTACATAAATAAATTACATAAATAATTAAAATTATAATTATAAGTGAAATAAAAATACAGTGCGTCTCAATATATTGCAGATGACTGTGACCAGTTAACCTGTGTGTCTGATGATTCAGTCTGCTGGACTGAAGAGGACGCCTTCAAATAGAGAAGGGTCCTCTGGCAGCCCTTGAAATAAAGGTCTGTCCACTATAAAAGAGGGCACTTGGCCACCCTACAATATGCCACAAATCAGAACTGACCCATGGTTAAAAAACCCCCAACAACCCTAGTGTAAACAAAGCTTTGGATCACACTCCTCACAGGCTGCTTACTCAAGAGTAATCTCATTGCAATCACAAGGACAGCTACGGTGCAGCCCTGAAAGACGCAAGCTTGCAGTCCAGATGGTTTTGCAGCTTTTTTGTACATGATGTGGTTAGACGCCGGTACATTTTGCCTAGAGGAATTTCAGCCAAGACATTCCAAAATGTCAGGTGAAAAGGCCTATTGAACATTCTGTGGTTTGCTGCTCTAATATCATTGTATCAAACTTTCAGTGGATTGGCAGCTAGTTCTGCACCTAGAGAAGTATGATTATTGTCAATATTATTTGCCAAGCATAATCTTTGCTGAAGGGTCTCTTGGCTCCAGGACATCAAAATGCATTTGAACAAATTGAAAGCAACATTCCCACGGTATACGCCGAATCCAGAGCCTTCTCCCATAGGCTGCCAGCTCTTTGGATTCATGTACGTCCAAAGCTAAGCAAATCCAGGCCTTTCTGCAAAGAGTACAGAAACAATGTCTCGAGTGCATTATTTGTAAAATGATTATACTGATGAGAAAACACATCAAGACTCCTATATACTTTGCCAAGATGTGCCTGGCAATTTTGCAGGGCTGAAGAGAAAGCTCCAGGAAAAGAAAGAAGACCTATAGCTAGAAATGTGTTGGCCATGATAGCGGAGCGGAGAAGGCTACAGATCGGGTGGGGTGGGATCACAAGCCACAGTGAAACAACAAAGAACACTTTGAGTTTTCATTTTGTTTTAAAACAGTCAAGGATTTTAAAAACCATTGCTGAAGTTTTGAAAAGTGTCCATCAGCACCTCTGCATGAATTTGACGAGAACGCTGGAAGGAGGGAGCAGCTGCAGTGGGTAGGTTATGCCTATTGGACAACTGCAGGTTCGGCCCTACCATCAGGCAAAGTGAGGCGATGGCCTCAGGTGGCAGAAGCTTGGAGGCAGCAGTTGCAGCCTCCCAACTGCTGCCACTGGGTTGCCCAGCTGCTCCCTCCGTTCCAGGACAGAGCCTGTTCCAGTCCTCCTAAACTAACTTGTTGCCTCGGCTGTAGAGGAGGGCACTATCCCACCACCACCAGCAGCAGGGAAGTAAGATTCAGCCGCCCATCTGGCCAGCTTCTGGACATGGAATGGGGAGAGGGTGGCTCCTTGTCCTTTGACCCAGGCAGCAAACTGTCTTGCGAAGGCCCTGGGTAATGGGACAGGATATTGCCTCCCCATTTTAGGACTCTGTTAAGTGAAACGGCTAGACCAGAGACTTCATAAATGGAGACAAGCGTCCCGAGCAAATGAGGGGCTGTAAGAGGATGTATCTGTCAACGCCCAGCACACTCCACTTGTTGGGGAGGTGCACCCACATAGCTTCGGCGAGACACTCTGAATCATGCCAGAGAGTGGATCGTGGCAGCTGGCGGGAGCCTCCCTCTTCCCCTCCCTGTCCAATAACTGACTGGTGACGTTCAGAGGACCTGAGGTGGACTGGGCACCTGTGTACACCGAGGGTTGGACTGACTGAGGCCGAAACACTCACAAAATCCTGCAGGCCTTGCGGCGGGGCGGGGCAGGGCGGGAAGGGAGATCAGGTGGCCGCCTGCCCATTTCTAAAAAATGAGAAAATGGATCCTTCCCCCCCCCCCAAGGACAAAAGAGGACATGGATGTGCATAAAATGTGTGTCTCTAACGTATAGGTAGGGGTGCAAATTTAGAAAGAATTCCCAAGAGATACAGTCCATCTCACCATAGTGAGGAAGATGTAGGTGCTAACTCTTGATGGGCACCCTCGCCGCTATCCCCTCTTAGGGTTCTTGATCTTTAAACAGGACATGGACTTGACAGCTCTTCACACCTACCTACCTGCCTACCTACCTACCATCCAGCCATTAATTTATGCTTCCAGTAATTTAAATAGAAATACAGCACATCTTACCATAGCGTGGGAGACTGTGACCAGGGGTAAAAGCCAACATATGTCCTACTTGGAGTAGACCCATTGAAATGAATGGGACTTCAGTGCATCATGGATAACTGAAGTCCCATTCATTTCAATGGGTCTACTCTAAGCAGGACTTACATTGGATTTTGCCCCAGGTGTGCTGCATGCGCCTGCCTGTTTGGTCTGCAGCCCAGGTGCTACCTGTGGCAACAGTTCTTAGGGTTCTTTATCTTTTAAACCAGAATTTGACAGGGCAGCCCTTGCAAGAGAGGACGCCTTTAAATAGAGAGGCCTCTGGCAGCCATTCAAAGTGAGCTCTGTCCACTGTAAAAAACGATGCACAGCTACCCTATAAAGAGAGCGAGAGCAAGAAGGGTGTCGATGACGATGATGTGGTGGAAAAGATCAAGAAGCATCTGCCACATGTTACATTTACATTACGCTTTTATTACATTTATATCCCATCATCCCTCCAAGGAGCTCAAGGAAACCCACATGGCTTTTATGGTCACAACGACCCTATGAGGTAGGTTGGGCTGAGAGAGAATAGCTGGCCGCGGGTCACCCAATGTCGCAGGACAGCAGGAACGTTGCCCCCCTAATGTCACTACTAGCCTGCTTTGGGGCCAATTGATCTGAGAAAGGCAAGATAGAAATACAGTAAATAAATACATAAATAGGTAATTTGACCTCAGGGAAAATTCCTCCAATGCTCCAAACAGAGTGATCAGTTAGCCCCTGAGCATGGAGGCAAAACCTGTTTGTCAAGATTCCCTGGAGGGAAAAATGCCTGCTGCTCTTTTGCAGAAGTCGCTGCGTCTGATAACCCTGTGTCCAGTTGCGATAATTTTGGGAGCTGAAGGAGGATGGCAGAAGACCCAAATCTTAGGGGAGGGACCCCTCCCAACCTCCATGGTTCAGTAGTGGGAGAGAAAGAACCCAGCCATTTAGATCTAGTTTCTGCTCCCCTGCAGGCCTTCATGGAGGACTCAGAACAGCTGTACAAATTAATAAATCCATCTTATTTATGTTTTACATTTGTATCCCGCCTTTTCCTCCAAGGAGTCATACATGAGCCGCCTCCTCTCCCTTTTGTCTTCACAACAACCCTGTCAGGTAGGTTAGGCTGAGAGTCAGTGAGCGGCCCAAAGACACCCCATGAGCTTCATGGCCAAGTCGGGACTAGAATGCCTGCTTCGGACTCTCTGGAGTCCTCGTCTATCCACTGCACCACACTGGCTATCATAGGAATCTGCTTTATGCCGGGCCAAACTGCTTGTTCATTTAGCCCCGTAGTACCTTTGCTGAGTGGCAGCAACTCTCTAGGGTTCCACGCACAGGTCTTTCTCATCACCTGGCATCTCTTCATTGGAGATGCCGAAGATTGGACCTGGGGCTTTCTGCATCCAAAGCAGGCATTCTGCTGCTAAGCTGTGGCCCCTTCCCTAGAAAGGAAGAGGAGCAGGCAAGATTTGGCCCCACTGTGGTGACTTCACAGAGCAGGGCTCTCGCCTCTCAGGCACAGCAGCAGGCAGGGAAATCTATCTAGAAATGCATGGCCATTGTCCGGAGGCATGTGGGACAGCAATGTTTGGCTCCAGGCACTGCCTGGATGAGAGGCCCCCTCAAAACTCCATGCCTGGGTCCACACAACATGCTAACCCATGCTCAGTAGTTGAGTGTGGGTTCTTGTTTTACTGTGGGTTCTTGTGTTGTCTGAATGCAGTGTGTATTCTGTAGGGTAGGTTATCGTGTTGTCTGAACGCAGGACGTTTTCCATAGGGTGGCTTGTTAACCATGCCATGTGGCTTGTTAAGCATCCTTAACAACCCAGCAACAAATCATGCATTCTCAAAGGTGGCTTGTTCGAGAAAAAAAAAGCCACACTGCATGGTTAACAAGCCACCCGGCAGAAAACGCGCTGTGTTCAGATAACACAATAACTCACGGTTCAACAACCCATGGTTCAACAACAACCCACACTCAACCACTGAGTGTGAATTAGTGTGTTGTGTGAACCCAGTCTCTGTATGCTGCCTTGAGTTTTGTCATACAAGAAAGTCGGGGTGTAATAAATAAGCCACCACCAAGCCCCTCTGGCCAGTCAACTTTTTTCTGGTCAGTTTGCAATCCTCCCACTCGCATCTATGTCAACAACAGTAATAATAATAATACAAATTTATATTGTGCTCTATACCACAGCGCATTCCAGTTAGCCCCCAAAATATTTATATTGCAATCCAGTGAAGAAAACAACACATAAAGTATGTCTGAGTTTGGCCAGAAACATGAGGCACCAGGGACCTATATTTTGGCTTGCATTTCTCTGCAAAATATCATGGCATGTGTTACCTTGCTGCAATCATAATTATCTACCTGTCCATGAAAGCCAGTTCCATCACACTCTAGAGCATGGTTGTCGAACTCTCTCTAGCCCAAGGGCCGAATTCTGTTCTGGAGAAGTTCTTGGGGGCCATATTCCAGCAGTGGGTGGGGCTGAAGGCAAAAAGGGTGGGACCAAAAGCAAAGGGGGTGTGGCAAAAGCAGTGGGGCAAAAACTACCCAAAATGCATATTTTAGCTTACAGCTCTTATGGCCAGTAGCGAAGCCTTCAGGAAGGCATTTCAGCCTTTTAGAATGGGGGAAGAATGCTCAAAAGCCAGGAACCCACCAAACGATTGGCCACTGGGGGGAAAGGGTCATGGCCAGGGGAAAGGGGCGTGGCCAGCTGGGGAACCCGGGAGAGTTGGATTGGGCCCCCAGGCAGGCCAGATTTGGCCCGCACTGGCCTGAGGTTCAATACCTCTGCTCTAGAGTGACTAAGGGCCGATCTACATTGCGCCCACCATCGCAATGAATTCGGTGTCCCGCCGGGTTAAACGCTCTCGCATTAAAACATGATTATTCACACTCACCCATTTTCCCTGTTGCAGTGCTTCATCAAATGCGTGAACTCGGTTCACACTCGAGCGCTGCGCTGTTTTCCTGTTGTTTTCCTGCGTGCACTTGTCTGATCTCAGATGCTAAGCGGGGTTGGCCCCGGTCAGTAGTTGGATGGGCGACTGCCTGGGAATCAGGCTTCCTGCATTGAGCAGGGGGTTGTTGTATCCCTTCAAATGAGATTAAATTTTACCCCCTCCTATCCCCCGCTCCAGATGTTTTTTTTTTAAATTAAGGCATTATCCTCGCAGAATCCGGGCTTCTCTGCCATGTTTTTTTTTTCTAATTCAGGCATGATCTTTGAAGCTTCACAACTGCGAAGCTTTGAAGATCATGCCTGAATTAGGAAAAAAAAACATCGCAGAGAATCTCATTTGAAGGGATAGAACAACCCCCTGCTCAGTGCAGGAAGCCTGATTCCCAGGCAGTCTCCCATCCAAGCACTGACCAGGACTGACCCTGTTTAGCTTCCGAGATCAGACAAGCATGCACACATCCAGCCCTTTGCTTGTTGCTGAGGAAACGGGGGCTGTTGAGGAAGCTATGCGATCAGTAGCCGGAAGAAGACATGGGGCTGTCGAGAGCTGTGATTGGACAGGAGGGAAATACAAACACCGCTGCATATGGACAGGCAGGGGAGGGGACTACAACCGGATACGGTAGCAAAGGCGGAAAATCAGAGCACATTAAGGGGAAATACTGGGGTATTAGGGTATTGAAAGTGGGAGCACGGAAGTGGGAAATTCCGGTTCCAATTCGAGGAGGCTACTGCGTAGTGTGAAAGGTGGGTGGTGAAACATCATTGGAAGCGAAAAAGGCGGTAAGTGTAGATCCAGCCCAAGATACAAAACCTGGGATGGGATTTTGCAGATTAATGGGCAGGCCTGACTCTCAATAGCTGGGGGATCACTGGGGACAGAGCCCGGGTTCGCCTCCACCAAATGGTGTCTTTGTGTCTGCTTTGGCTTCCTCCCATATAAGTGAATGGCTGCCATTTGTTCCTATAGGGAAAAAGTAAAGCAGTGTACTAGGGGACAGGATGAGAAGAAATGAGTAAATCCTTCTCTCCGTCCTGGACAATGGAGTGGTCTGGCCCACACTGAGGGGATCTCAAAGGGGGCTGCAACATGCCTCTTTGCGCACGGAGATGCACTGTACCTCCTAGGTCTTGCTACAATATGCAAGCCCGCCCTCGGTATGAACCTGTGCCTGGAGTTGTTCTCGGAATTGACAGGAGATTATGGGCTTCTCCATGCTCTGGCAGCATTCCATTTGGATGTCTGTCATGTGTTATAGGTGGGACTGCCTTTAAAACTGCAGTTGACTCTAAATACAAGGACTACTGACTGAGAACAGGCAAATGGAATGTATTCTGCCACCTTGAAGCATCTACGTTGGCTCTTCACACAATTCAAAGTGCTGGTATTGACCTATAAAGCTCTAAACAGCTCAGGACCCGGGTACTTCAAGCACCACCTCTCCCCACATGAACCTGCCCTTCTATTAAGGTCTGCCTCCAAGACCCTTCCCTGGGCCTCTCTGCTGTTGGAGGCAAGGTTGGTGGGGACTGTCGACAGGGCCTTCTCTGTGGTGGCTTTGGAACTCCTAGACCAGTTTGCCTGGTGCCTGCAGTGCCAAGTCTTACTTATTTAAAACATTTTCATGCTTCCTTTCCTCAAAAGACTTCAAGGCAGCTAATAACAAGTCAGTTAAAACAATAAAATACTATTAAAACAAAAACTGTAAACATAGCAGATATAAAACAGTAATTGAAGAACATGATCCAGTAACACGTTTTGTCCTTTGCAGGCTTTTCCTTTTGGTATCTAGTGCAAACCTTTTTACAGGGCAAACTTATGCATGTCTACTCAGAAGTAAGTCCCACTGTTTTCAATGGGTAGGTGTGTATATAGGATTGCAGCCTTATTCTCCCAGGCCTTTAAAATCTGTTTATTTGTTTAGAACTCCCAGTGCAATCCTATCCAAGTCTACTCAGAGTTCAATGGGGTTTACTCACAGATAAGTGTGTATAGGATTACAGCACGAGTTTATTTGTTTTGTTATTGTTGATTTGATTTCATACTAGGAACACTCTGATAATTTTTGCATTGAAGAGCAGGATGTTAAATATCCAAAATAAATAAACAGTATATATTGCCATACGTGTGTGTGTATAATTTTATATTGCATTATATATGCATTCTAGGGTGAACTGCTTAGAGTTTTATAATATTAAGTGGTACAGAAATTATATTGAGCGTATTATTTAGGAGCAGAATTTTGAAACAGCCAAGGGTGCCTCCATTTTGGGCAAAATACCTGGGTGCCAATCACAGCTTCCCAGCATTTGTGCACACATCATTCACACACCTTTTGGGCCACCACATATTATGATCCACCTGTACGCAACACCTTAATTCCTACACTGGTGTTTGTTATGGAGGAATTTTGTAATCTGGCATTAAGCAAGCCACATTGCACATTTCCTTCTTAGCCTACTGACATTTGTCCTACATTTTGTTATTTCCCTCTCCATTCACCTGAGTGACGCATAGAGTCTGGGAAATTCTAAAGATTCTGGAAGATTCTGAGCTTTCTCTTCCATTTCAAAAGGGGAAGCTTGTGGTACTTCTTGAGAGATCTGACACAAAGGCCTTGCTCCAGTTGCACATTCAAGATAAGGGAGAATATATACCTGACAAAAAAATTCCCTCTGGGGAAGAAACAGCTAATGACAGAGGACAAGTTTGAAATATAGCTGATGGCTCTGACCTGCTCTGCGGGCACAGCCATAAATACCTTCCCCTCTGGATCACTAGCGAGATGGAACAATTTGAACTCTGAAACACCTTTGGATTGAAAATAGAAGCTGGAGGAGTTATGGAAGAAGAAGATGCCCTGTGGGGAACACTACGTACCTTTAAACTGCACTTCTTTCATGGCCTCAGTCCTGCTTTGTTTCCTCTGTTCCTTGGCTGTGGTGAGAAGTGGAGTAGCGGGCGGGGGTGGGTATTTTCTTTGGATGAAAGTGGGGTCAAGGGAGGAATTTGTACAGTTTGTATTTAAATATAAACGTATATAACATCATACTTTTCAACCAATACATGAACCGAAACTCAGTTATCTTTTGAAATTCACTCTTCTCCGAATTTTGCAATGGCGTTTTCCAATTTAAAAAATGCATACAAAAATGTATATATTAGTGAAAATAACATTGAAAATGCATTATATTAGAAAAATTGCTTGCAAAAAATGTATATTAGGCAACATTGCCTAATATACACCTTTACAAAACACATATGAATGTTCATGCAAAGTTTTTTCAAAATAAAATGCTTAAAGTTGAGAACAAACTTAAGATTGGAAATTTTTTCAAAGTTCAGGATGAACTGAATTTAAGATTGGAAAAATGAGAAATGGAGAGAAACCAAAATGGAAACTGAAAATCTCTCTAGAGGACAGACTATTATATTAAAGACCGAGGGACTGACTAAAAGTGGCATGCAGATACCTGTGAGAAAGCCACACACGATGGTTTGGGTTTTAAAAGAGAAACTGCTTTGGGAGAGGGGAAAGTTAGAACAGAGAGGCAGCAGGGTGAATGCGGCCCGTTTGGGGCTGGCACCAATGCCTGGCATCTTTGGGCAGATGTCAGGGCTCCAGAATCCTGGCAAGGCCCACCAGTGGCACTTTCTCTAGGCCTCCCTTTAAAACATGGTCTTCCAGCCTGGAGCTCCAAGCCACACCAGGCCCTTTAGTCTAGCTGCCACCTTAGTTTCCCACAATGCTCCTACATAATGTCAATCTGAAGCATTGTGGGCAACTAAAATGGCGATGACACCCAGCTGTCTGGAGCTGCTTGGAGCATTGCAGCTCCCCACGGTTGCTAGATAAGCCCAGCAGGGCTCTCCAATAGAGGAGGGAGCCCCCCGAGGACTTTTTGCTCAGGGCTTTCTCAACTCTAGAACTAGCCCTGAATGCTACTTGTTGCTTTTGCACTCCAGGTTTCCTCCAAGTGGCTTCCGCCTGCTCTCCCAAGGCATACGATCATAAGATTACCTTTGCAAGCACCACTTGAAGGGGCAATTTGGAACTGAGGAAGGATTGTTTATCCCCACCCCCACATCTCTGTTCTAAATTTCCCTCTGCCACAGAAGCTTCTTATTTTGCAAAATGGCATCAAGGATCTCTTACATGCATTTGTGTGTGATGTGTCATTGGTCGCCTGAGGATGTATTTGCAAGCTTCATGTGAACAGTGGTGTCTGGCACCCAAGAATGATCAGGCCAGCGATGGGAAGCAGCTGTAATGGTAAAATGTAATCAGTTACGCGTTCTGGTAGATGAACGAAGACAAAAAATAAGCCATACTGATTTATTCTAAAGGCTTTTGGTGTGCATTTTTAACCTGCTTTTCTATCAAACTGATGTTTAAAACGGTTTACAGATTTTTAGAGTTTAAAACCCGCAAACTAATTATTTTTTGAGAGAAATGGCCTTACCTGATGGAATCCTTAATATGGAATAGCAGTTCAGCTATAATGAATGGGATTTAAACTGGACAGTTGATGTAAAAACAAGTGCACAAGCCAAACATGGCTGCCCAGAAAGTCCTGTTGCCACAGCACCCCTCTTTCCGTATATTTATATAGAGTACATACTTCCCAAGTTGCCAGACCTCATTGCAACCTGAGCCCCTAAGGAGAGGAGAGGAAGCCTAGCCCAGTGGCAGAGCGATGCAGAGCTGCGTTTTGCCTGCCAAGGGTTCCAGGGCCAGTCCAGCACAGCAAGGGCCCCTGTCGGAGAACAGGGAGAGGCACTACCAGTTACAACAGAGCAGCCTTCCCCAACCTGCACCCTTCGGATGGGTTGAATTCCGGAGCGGATTCACCACTCCACCGACATCGGAGCTACCAGCCTCCACTGCTCTCTTCCCAGCATCTAACAGGGTCAGTAAACAACAACAACAACTCATTTTGACTTTCTCCTCAAGCGCCCAGGCTGTGGTTTGGCTTCCCACGCTACCCAGAACACCTGACCAGAGCTTTGCATTTCCGCTTTGAACTGAATTCCATTCCAGCTAGTAGTTGAGATTCGGGGTGCTTTCAGACGAGGCTTTTATCCTGCCATTGCCCTGCAGTGCTGCAGCCAGGTAACTTTAGACCCTGGCCGTCATGCCCTTTCGGGGGCGGGGGGCTTTCAACGGCCCTGTGTATGACTGAAGTTGTGATGCCCGCAACTAACATTTCTCTTTTCCCCGCCACCCGCCGTGCTGACATACTGGACCAACAAACAAAAAATACGCTGCGCACGTGCAGCTTCGCACTGTGAACTCGCTGAAATCATAGCATCACCGTGATGGCGGGAATAAAATGGAGTTTGCTTCTGCTGTCCTCGTTTCCTTGGAAAGAAGCGCTGTTTTGTGGTTGGAAAGGATAATCTGTTTTTAAAGTAAAAAAATAATCGAGTGAGCATCTGCAACTCTGTGCATGTTTGGCCGGCTGCCCCCAACTATATACTGTTTTTAAAAATAAGAAGGAAGGATGCTGAGGCTACCGGCGTCAGCCCTGGCGAGCCCTGGTATGCCCAGGCCAGCGCAGAGGCTTGTGACGGACCTGGTTCTATGCTTCCGCCATCCTCTGCTGTTCTCTGGGTGGTCTGTTGGGGGCCCTTGACTTGGGCTCTGGGGTCTGGAACCCTACCCGCACCTCTGTCACTCTGCCTCATTCACACAAGTTTAGCAGGGGTTTGGATGTCGTCGTCTTCCATTTGTAACCCTCCCATGTTTTCCCCCTGCTTATTCCGTCCTTTTTCCTTGCCGCAAAAAATCCATAAAGGAGGAAAAGATGGAACAGCGCTGTCTGTGTGGTTGCACTATGAGCCCTCTGTCTGGAAGCACTGCTGGTGGCTGGGCTGGGCTGGCTCCAGGATTTGGGGGACCCTTGGGAAGACGTGGGGCAGGCCAGCTGAGCATTTCTCCTCAGCTGCGTCTGATCTTAGTGGGGACTCTGTGCAAAGTGGAAATGGAGGCACCGCTGGGACAGTGGGGCTTCTGCTAATCTTGGCATCCTGGCAAGGGTCCGATCATGCCACCCTTTGGAGCCATTGCTGTTGACAGAAATCTTTTAAATAAATAATATAAATGCATTCGCTGGCACATTGTTTTAACAGTTTTAATGTTTTAGAATTTAACTGGTTTTAGCTTGTGTAATAGTTGAATATGTTTTTAGGTGTTTACATTGTTTATTGTTTTATACTGTTTAAATGGATTTTTGCTGTATGCTGCCCTGAGATCTTAATGATATAGGGTGGGATAGAAATGTTTTAAATAAATAAAATAAATAAATATTGTATAGTGGCTCAGAAGAGGCTGAGCTATGTATCAGGAAGCTTGCATCTGCTAGGAGCTTACATGGTGCCTTAGGGCACCATTCTATGCATGTTTAGACAGATGCTGGACGGGGAATGCTGGGAGTTGTAGGACTTTTTTCTGTCTCAGCATGCATAGGATTGTAGGATGCTTTCTGTCTCAGCATTCATAGGATTGTAGGATGCTTTCTGTCTCAGCATGCATAGGATTGTACCTTAGGCAAGCTACTCCCTCGCCATTTAGCTCTCCCTCCCTCATCTGCTATACAGATTGTAATATTTATTTAATATATTTATACCCCATTTTCTATCCATTACAGTCCACATGACGGTATAATGATTGCATAAAACCATATAATTAAAAACATGACAAAACAAACTCATCATAAAAACAATGGGAATAAATAGCACTGCAAAGCCAGGGATGCTTGATTATCTGCTGCCTCGAATGCCGTCTGACGCAGCAGAGTCTAACCCTGGCTTCTGATGCTGTTACTGAAGGAGCCAGGTGAGTCTCCCTTTGAAGTGAGTTCCACAGTTTAGGAGCCACCACTGAAGAGGCCCCATTTCTTGTAACTGTGTACCAATTTCTTGTAACTGTGTACCACACATCAGATGGAGGGGAGCTATGAAGCAGGGCTCCAGATGATGATCTAAGGGAGCAAGTGGAATCATATAATACTGACCTACCTCACAGGATTGTTGTAAGGACAGCCAAGATAATGTATGGGAAGCTGTTTCAAACCTCTGAAGTACTTACTGTGTCTGTTTTCTCACTTTACAACTGGCCCACTATCTAGTTGCGAATTCTGCACAAGTGCTCATGTTAGTTTGTTGTGGCATAAGAACAAAAGTGTCCAGTGGCCCATTAATGGCTGGTGCATTTATTATGGCACAAGCCTTTGTAGGCTACAGACCACATTGTATTTAAACGGATATCTTCCTATAAATCTCTCCCACGAGAAGAGAAAAATATTTGCTCTTTTATCTTCAGTCCAAATACTTTGATTGTGGTTTGGACCACAAGTGGCCTATGAGTGTGAAATTGATGCCCAATAGTTTTGGAGATGCCCTCAAATTAGGGATACCACTTTTGTTTTCCTGACAGGACCCTTGTGCCCTTAGTAACTGCGAATCAGGTAGAAATTCAACAGGGAAAGCAAATCTCCAGGAAAAACTGTAGCTGTTGAATTCCTAACTGTCATAGACGTTTTGCTTTGGAATTCTTCATCGCCAGCATTTTCCCGGTATCCTTTCAATGCATGAGAATCTGGGAATGTTATAGGGCTGAGGTTCAGATGAGATGCAGAGGGAGGAGTCTAAGAGCTATGGGGCAGAACCTGGCACATTAGGAGGTGGAACTGGATGGGATGTGGCATAGCCCAGCAGTGCCCGTTTGGGGTTGGAGGAAGAACCAGCCTGTGGCTGGTGGCTTATAGGTGGCACCTGATGAGGTGGAGCAAATGGGGCAGAGTGAGGCAGCTGCCTCAGGCGGCAGTTGCTGAGGGACAGCAGTGGCAACCTCCGGAGCGTTCTCATGAACTCTCCAGCTGTTTCCCGCTGTTGGAGGACAGAGAGGTGTATGAGGGACAACCTGCCTGGGACCCCCTAAACGTAGCCCGTGGTGGAGCATGCTATCCCATCATCACCAGGGTTGAAGTAAGGTTCAACTGCCGGTTCAGTCAGCTTCTGTGCAGGGAATGGGGACGGGATGCCGTCTTGTCCTTCACCTCAGGCAGCAGACTGTCTTGGGCTGGCCCTGGGAGCAAATAACAACAAGCTCTCCAGCCATGCCAAAGATAGTGCGGCTGTCCGCTTGATTCTGGGCCCACGTCACAGGGTTGTACCACCCAGTGGAGGAGGAGGAACAAAAACAGCTGGTGACAGTGGCGGTGAGGAGGTAGACTCACTGAGGGAGGGGGCCCGTTGATGGGGTCTTGTCTAAGGGCCTTCCAACCCAACACTGGGAGCCGCTGAATGTGCCAGGTGCCAGGTACCTGGGAAAGAAAACCGAGAGCCAGCTTGGATCCGTGGGTTGTTTGTGCATGTGCGGTGGAGGCTGGTGGCTCCGATGTCAGTGGGGCAATGAATCCGCTTCAGGTTTCAGTCAGAACCAGTCAGAACTCTAAAAGAGCTCTCCAAGGTCTAAAGGAGCTACCAAAGAAGCTATACAAAGTCATTGGTTCTGACTGAAACCCAGAGCGGATTCACCACCCCACTGACATCGGAGCCACCAGGCTGCCCTGGTACTGCCTCTCCTGGAAACGCTGAGAAAGAGGTCAAACCCTAAAGGTGGGAAGAGACCGGAATGCAGCAGCTTGGCCATGATGCTCTATGGATTCTCCAAAATAACTGAGTGAATGCTGGAAGTCAGTTCTGGGGAGAAAGGCTAGCGGGGCAGCAATTCTAGCAGTCCTAGATTGTTAGGGTTAACCTTGGCTGGGTTTTCTTTCCTCCGGGCTCAAGCGAAGACACTTTGATTTATCGGGATGTGGAATGCTCCCTTTGCAAATTCCATTGCAGTAAGATCAGGGCCCTTTGACATGCACCCGGTTAAGCCTGAGGCCAGGGATTCCAGGCCCCAAACAGGGCATACTAAACTCCTGATGGACGAAGTGTTTTTTTCCCAGAGGAAAAGGCACAGGAGAGCAGGGCTGGGCAAACTTCAGGCTTGTGGGATCTACTTTATGTTTTACTAAACCCCAGAGCTCCACCACCCAGGGACAAGTGCAAAATAGTGGTTAGAAGGGACATAGCCAGATGCAAAATGGTGATTCAGGTGGAGCCAATTACCTGCTACATTCCCCCTCCCCTCAACACCGACACCAATAAGCCTGCCTATGCAAGTACAGATCTCCATCTGATTTACTACATATTGGGGATTTAGGGCTTTTTCTACATGAGGTTTTTATTGTGCATTTGTCATTCTTCATTTGCAGTAGTATACAGGCACTCTAGACAATGTTGTCATCCTTGAGCAATTTTCCTGTGCTTTCCACCTGCTTTCCCCAATCTTTTTCTGAATGGGGTAAATACGGTATTTTTTGTTATTGCAGAACGAAAGTGCCTACATTCACTGGTGCAGTTGTGCTAGTGCACTTTGTTCTGCTATGTGTTGGGGGAGCGTTGGGGGGGGAGGAAGGGAGGGAGGTTGAAGCTCTGAATTTGTGTATAATGTTTTATGGTTAGAAAGGGCGGAGGAATACGCTGCTTCGCCTGCAAAAGTAAGGTTACACTGCAGTATGTAGTGATATATAGGATGGGGGGAAAATGGGTGTGTAGAGAACCCACATACAACCCCAAAGAAGAAAGAGCAAGAAGGAGCAGGTTTAAAACCCTCATGTGGAAAAGTAACACCAAACTCTAAAACTGGACAGCAGAGAGGCACAAAGACTTGGTCAAAGGCAACCAGATGAGAGTCAAACTACAGGTTACACTAATTGCATAGTGTACAGCTGAGGCTTGTCTTATTCTTTACTGTAGTGTAAGTGTGCATGGCCCTCATTTGGATCAGGACCAGCACATTCTGGGAGGGGTGAGTTAAACATTTCTCCCTCATTTTGTACCTGAAATCTGCCAGCCCCCCCCCCCCCGGCAATCTCCAGTTGAGACTTTTCCCTGTTATTTTAAATCTCCTCCTATGGGGGGAGGAATGGGGGGAGTGGGGGGGGGGAAAACAGTGTGTGGGGGGAAAGTTTGCACTCCTTCCCGGAGTGCAGTGGTCCTGGTCCGCATCAGGGCTGTGGAGATTTACACTAGAGTACAGAAAAGGCCTCAGTTTAGTATAATGTGTGCTTTGGTGCGTACCAAAATGTAACACAATTAGCGTAAAGTGTACTTTGGCTGATACTCCTATCTTACAAGTGAGCAACGCTGCGGTGGAGAAAGAAGTGGAGAAGGATTCAAGATCTGCCTTCTGCGAGAGGAAAGGACCTTCTGCGAGAGGAAGGGCTCCGCTTGCGGAAGGATCCTCCACTCAATTTTTGGAGATCCCCCCCCCCCGATTCAGCAGAGTTTGCGCCAGAGTGAGATGCAGGAGAACTAGCAGGTTGCCATGGTGAAGAGGGTGAGCAATTCCAGGGGCTGTTGTCAGTGGGCCCCTGCTGGGGTGCAGGCCCTTGGCAGGTGCCCGACCATGCCAACTTTTGGGGCCAGCCCTGACCTGGATGCAGGACGATGGCAGGCTAGGCCCATTTTCATGCAGTGACCTCACCTGTCCATAGTTCCCCTCTTTGATATCAAGTCAGCATCTGGGCCCTATGAGGACAATTACATCCAGCTCCTAATGCAAAAGTAGCTAATGAAGAAGGCAGTAAAGTCATGGGAATATTCCCAAATTCTTTGTCCAAAACCCCCACGGTGCTCTTTCTGAATTGGCAGAGCTATTAAATTAACATGCAGAGGCGAGTGGAAACTTCTACTGTGAAACAATTTTCCCCTGGCAAGAAAAGAATGACAACTTTGCCATTTTGTTAATAGAAATCCGTATGATTCTGGTTTTGGCCACATTCATAATTTCCCTTCCTCCAGCACCAACACACATGGACACCTCCCCCCCTGAACGTACACATAGCCATTGTCCGACAATGCATGGGAGCCTGTATTTTTTTCCTTTGTGGGGCAAACAGCATTGATGTATATGTGTGTGTGTATGTGCGTGCGTGCGCAAGCATGCAATACAGATTGGGTTAGGAGCGGGGCCTGGGGGGACAGTTAAATATCCAACCCCCAGTGCTGCTGTGAGCCAATTCATACCCCGCCCCTGGTGGCTGCATTTCAGTTCCATCTAACGCGTTGTTTGGCAGCGAGATTTGTGAATGTGTTGCTATCTGTGTCAACAGAACAGGAGTGTGGAACCTCTTTCAGCCAGCGGGCCGAATTCCATTTTGGAGAATCTCTCTGGGGCTGCATTCTAGTGGTGGGCAGGCCCAAACGCAAAGGAGGCCAGGCTAGAATACAAAAAACCCAGTGTATTTTAGTGTAAAGCTCTTATTGCCAGTAAACGAGCCTTAGGAGAAGCATTTCAACCTTTTAGAATGAGGGAAAGGACCACACAAAAGCCAGGAAAGTGCCAAACAGTTGGAGGAAGGCGGTGTGGTCAGGGTGCGTGGCCCTCTGGGGAACAGAAGCTCTGCAACCTTGCACTAGAAGGCTTTTCTAACTGCTCCAGTTAGCACCGGTTTGGGCTATTATCTCTGCCTCCTCCTATTCACACATGCATGTCAGCGCTGGGACATTAGCATGTTATCATGCATGCGTGAACTAATCTAGAATCATGTCGCCTGTGGCTGCTTGGCCTGGAAAGGGTGGGCACTGCCATAAAGAAGAGCCCAGGGCTGCTACTGTGACTCACTACTACTAATATAATCACTCATGATGGGAAATAAAGGGGAAACGACATTGTGCAGGCGGGATCCTGCCTGAATTCTGGATTCGCACATCACTGTTTGTTCGGTGCTCATGAATTCACAATTGACTCTCTTGCTGGCTGGAAATGGGCAGCACAGGTTAGTCATGAACCCATCATTTGCTAGTCAAGTTCCAGGTTATATAAGATGTTTTTCTAATGCCTGATTGGATGCCCGGGCATCCTGCGTGCCTGTGAGAGCAGCAGAAACAGCTTTTCTTTCTGTCCTAAGCCAATTCGGCAGACATCCAGGGTCAGGGAGGATTCTCACTTTCTTTATCAATGGAATAAGATGCTGAGCTGGGTGGCCCTTCTTTTATAATGATATAAAAGCAAGGAACAACAGGTGTGTGTTTTAAAAAGAGCTCCCATAGGCCTGGATCATGGATCAGTTACCAGGGTCACTGGGATAGGAATAGTGAGCAGTGGAAGTGTTCCTCCAGGCTTGAATCTGATTGGCTCAGATTCAGCTGAGCTATTTCCACCAGAAAAGAGCTTGGTTTAACCTGAGCCAATCCAAATGGATTCAGAGCCAGTCATGCCCCTGATTGGCCTGATTCCTACTGCCCTCTCACCCCACCATGCCCCAAACTCTTCCCTCTTTCCTTCCCACCCAGATATCAGGTTGCTGCTGCTGCTCTAGAAACAATAGGAAGTGGGAGGCTGGAAAGAAGGGAGGGAGGTTTCTCCAGTACCTTCCCCTGACAAGTAAGACTGGGAAATGCAATTTCCCATGGGCTCCCAGATGTCCATACCCCTTGGGAAAGCTACATTTCCCAGGTCTCTGGGGGAATAAAATGAAGAGCGCTGCCTCCCATGTTCCTCAGCTGGAGCAGCAGCAACAGGTCGTATCCAGGTAAATGGGTGGAAAGGAGTATGGAGAGGGTGTTTGGAGGATCACGGTTGGGGTTTGGAGGAAGGAGTTCTCTGGCTCAAATTAATATATCAGATTAAGAAGAATTTGGGGGGTTGTAGTGCTGCCTTGTATTTGAGCTGAGCAATGTACCCACAAGAGACTCTAGTTTCTGCACTTGGAACTCCGGGTCTCAGTGATGTTTCTCCCGCTGGTCAGGAAGCTGAACCAGGAATCTCATGACTCAAGGCTGGGAACAGGCCTAGTGAGCAACCTGAGTGCTCACGCCTCAGACAGCCCTCTTCAGGCGCAGAAGAAAATAGGCATTTGCAACATAGCCCCTATGATTGGCTGTTAGCATCAAGCCTCTGTATTGGCCAGGCGTGATATAAATCTTGGCTTTAATAGGCAGTAGCTCTCCAAAGTCACAGGAAGAAATTCTCCTCTAACCTGTTACCCAAGATCCTTCAAATGGAAGCTGTACCACTGAGCTATGCTGATGATAATAATGCTAATTTATATAGCATGCCAGGGTGTTTGTTTATTCATTACAGTATTTCTAACCCACCTTATATCAATCAATCTCAGGATGGGATACAAAAACAAAAACAATCCAACATAAAACAACAATCCATTACACTCATCAACAGTATAAAATCAGCATTAAAATCCAAACAAACAAATCAAACCTGATCTATTGTCAGTAAGACCCCCCAATAGCCAGATCTTGTCTACAGCAGCCTAAAATCCCGCATTTAAAACGGGGCTTTCTGCTTCCGTTTTAATTGCAGGATCACGACGGACTCGCTTTACACACACTTCCTTTCTCCCCTCCCCTTTCCCCCTTATCTGAGTCTTCCATATGTTTCATTGATCTCGCTCCTCTTCTTGCGGCCTTTCCTTTGTCATGGAGGGAACTCAAGCGGAATTCAAGTGCTGTGATTTGATAGCTCATCATCTCTGATCTTTTTACAGTGGAATAAAGGTCATTTAGTGCAGGAGACGCCTGGAGGTTGACGACGTCATCTAAAGGGCCCGCAAACTTCTGTGAAGGAGCAATCTCGATAGCAGGATAAAAGCTCCCCGTGAAGAAACCCCTTCACATGGCGCCAAAATGCGGCCATTGCCACACCAGCCAGGTTCCATAGCTGGGGCATCACAAGCGAGAGGGCTGTCTCTTGCATCTCCACGTAGCATACAGCTTCCAATGCTGAGACACAGAGGAGTGAGCCCTTGGCAGATCTTAATACTCTGCAAGCGTATGCACGTACGCTCAGAGTACATCACATGCCTCGCCACAGTAATCCTTGCAACAACCATGCAAGGTTTTGATGTTTATTCGTTCAGTCACTTCTGACTCTTCGTGACTAGTGTTATTATTCCCATATTGTAGAAGCAAAACTGATTTCAAGACAGAGCAGATTGATAAAGCTATGTAGTGGGTTTGTGTTTGCGATGTGATTTCAGCCAGGGGCTACCTGACTCCCACTACTACACCACACCACATATTTTGGCAGAGCCACAGATCCTGCCCTCTTCTGCATTCACTGCACAGATAGAGGGCTCCTTCACACTGGGCTTTTATCCTGCGATTGAGACGGCTCCTTCATGAAAGTTTGTGGGCTCTTTACATGATGCCGTGATTCTTCAAGGCGTCTCCTGCACTAAATGCCTTTTGTTCTGTTTTTAAAGATATCGCAGATAATAAGCTACCAAATTACCCCCTTGTGTTCCGCCTCAGTTTCCTCTGTGAAAAGAGTAAAAGCAGCGAGAAGAGGAGTGAGATCAATGAAAGATAATGGAAGACTCAGATACGGGGAGAAGGAGGCGGAAGGGGGGCAGTCAGTTGTGATCCTGCATTTAAAAGGAAGCAGAAAGCCCCATTTTAAATGCAGGATTTTAGGCTGGTGAAATGTCCAGAGAGTAGGAAGGTATAACTGGGCCCTTGAGTTCGGAAGGGCAAGAAACTTTTGGCCCCCAGCTGCTTTTCACTCCCTCTGCCAGCCCAACCCTTTGCTGGGATCTCATGCTGAGTCAGAACTCCCTATACCTCAGCTGACTTGCATTCATCTTTCAGCCCTGAAAGCATTTGCTGTTTTTATGTAACATGTGCTGGCTTTTTATAGTTCTGCTAACAAGTTGGGGAGCTGCCGGTTCACAATGTACCGATTGTCACGGCCCTCTTAATGGGTTCCCGCTGCTTAGCCCTTTCTGATTGAGTTTCGAGGCTGTGCTTCCAATTTGGGCTTGTGTATTTCCTTTATAAAATGTGGCAATTTGTTGATCTTTCCATTAAGCTGGGTGCACAGTTGGAAGGAACGTACATTCTGGAGCAATTGTTACTCAGCAAATTATTGCGAAGAATGCCAAGGGTTCAACGACCAAGAGCGGTTACATTTTTTGCACCTAGCAAAGGTGCTTTTGAGAAGCTGTGCTAAAATGGGGGCTGATTTCCAAACAGACTGGGGCGCATATCTTTCCCACCGTAACCAATACAACTTGATTGTATCTGAAAACTCGTAAAACAAACAAAAGAAAACCAAAAGGGAAGGAGGAGGATATGAGCTAGTCTTGAGCTGCCAAATCTTGCAATTTTGTTGCAAGTTTTGGTGATTTTAGGGTAGGGTGAATTGCCAAAGAAGAGGAAATGCATCAGCAACAAAGAGAACAAAAGACGATAGCAGTTTGCATATCCAATTTGCTTATGCTAATTTAAATGTATAGATGCATGTTTAGAAGTATTGTTATAATTTAAATAGAAATACAGTGCATCTCATCATAGTGCAGAAGACTGTGACAAGGTGACCCCTGTGCCTGCGTGTCCAGGTGGGAAATGTTGATGGGCAACAATTCTTATGGTTCTTTATCTTTGAACCAGAATTGGACAAGACAGCCCTTCAAGCAGAGGATGCTTTTAAATAGAGGACTGTCCTCTGTAAAAGAGGACACATGCTTACCCTAGTTGGGCTTTTCAAAAGCGAACAAAATGAGCTTTTCTACATGAGGCATTTGTTATACCTCGTCATTCCCTACTCACAGTTGTTTATGGGTTCTTTAGATGATTCATGACCCTCCAGTTTCGCTTCTGTTTGTAAACAGAACCTTCAGCGAGTTTTTTTAGAATGTGGAAAATGGTGTATTATTTCTGCTGGCGAAAGAAAACATGATTTCTTCTTGTGTATTTGTACTATTCCACTATACCACAGTGCTACCCAGAGGTTATATAGCAGAAAAGCAGGAAAGGAAACACTCCTTGTGTAGCACTCAGATCTCAGTTCTGTGATGAAACCAGAAGATTAACAGCCTCATATAGAAAAGCTCTACAAAAGTCAAGACAAAAGTGTCAGAGTATTAACTATCAATTGAGCAATAGGCAATCCAGAGTTACCCAGTTGCTGGTGTCCTAGCTGTGGGCCTGGGACAGCTGGATTCAAATTTTACTTTGTTCTCCTCCTCCCCCCTTTTATAAAATGGGAATTCAAATAGCCTACCTGTTGTGTTAGGATGAATGTGAGATAAGATTACAAAGTAGAAATTAAAACAACATAAATGTCAACTTAAAAATCAAGTATCTAGCCCTCTTGATTGTGATTCCATGTGATTGCAGGAAAATCTTATTCTCAGGGGTATTTCACACACAACACATTTCCTACATTGAAAGCAATTCTGTGTAAGCAGTAGCATGAAACTTGCATGTAAATTGTCACATGTGGAGAGGTGGGGTTGCACTATATGTTAAAAATACTTATCTCTGCACAGAAATACAGGAGGATGAGCTTGGTAGCCCCATCGAGAGCACCTGGGTTAAAATAAATGCAGCAAAGAATAAAAGGAACATGGTGGTCAGACTCTACTACCAGCTACCCAATCAAGGAGAAGACGAGGATGAAACCTTTGAAAAGCAAATTGCCAATGTTTCAAGGAAGCACAATGTAGTAGTAATGGGGGACTTCAACTTCCCTAATATTTGTTGGGAGACAAATTTTGCAAAACATGGCTCCTCCAGGAAATTCCTGACTTGTGTGGCAGATAACTTCCTCCTACAGAAAGTAGAGGTAGGAACTAGAGGATCGGCTATCCTTGACTTGATCCTAACCAACAGAGATGACTTAGTGGATAAAATAGTAGTTACAAGAACTCTGGGGGAAAGTGACCATGTTATACTTGAGTTCTTGGTTCTAAAGGAAGAAAAAGCCAAGTGTAACCAAATGCGTACCTTGGATTTTAGGAAAGCTGATTTTAATAAACTCAGAACAACTCAGTAAAGTCCCATGGCAAGCGACTCTAACGAGAAAAGGAGTCTAAGATGGGTGGGAGTTTTTAAAAAAGGAAATTTTCAAGGCACAATTACAAACAATTCCAACAAGGAAAAAAGGTGGAAGACAACAGAAGAAGCCAATGTGGCTTCACAAAAAGCTTAGAGATGACCTGAAAACAAAAAAGCACACATATGGGAAGTGGAAAGAACAGAAGGCCAAGCAACAAAGGAAGAGTACAGGTGGGTAGCATAGAATTGCAGGGATGGCATCAGGAAAGCTAAAGCTGAGAACGAGCTGAGGTTAGCGAGGGACGCTAAAAGGAACAAAAAAGCTTTCTTCAGCTATGTGCATAGTAAAAGACAGAGGAAAGAAATGGTGGTTCAGCTATTAAATAAGGATGGCAAAATGATAACAGATGACAAAGAAAAGGCAGAAGTGCTCAATTCCTACTTTGGCTCATTCTTCTCCGAAAAGAGGATCTATGAGCTCCCTGCCAAAGGCGAAGTACAGGCTGAAGGGGCAGGATTGCAGCTTGAGATCGATAGGCATATGGTCAAGGAACACCTAATTCCTTTGAATGAGTTCAAATCTCCATGGCCAGAAGAACTGCATCCTAGACTAATAAAGGAACTGGCAGAAGAACTCTCAGAACCGCTGTCTATTACCTTTGAGAAATCATGGAGGATAGGGGAAGTGCCAGATGATTGGAGGAGGGCTAATGTCCCCATCTTCAAAAAAGGGTAAAAAGAAGGAATCTGGGAACTACAGACCAGTCAGTCTGACATCAATCCCTGGGAAAATTCTGGAGGTGGTGGGCTGTCCAGCTTCATCTTGAATGCCTCCAGCATGGGAGAACCCACCACCTCCCTAGGGAATTGGTTCCACTGTCATATTGCTCTAACAGTCAGGACCTTTTTCCTGATATTCAGCTGGAATCTGGCTTCCTGTAACTTGAACACATTAGTCCATGTCCTGCACCCTGGGATGATCGAGAAGAGATCCTGGCCTTCCTCTGGGTGACAGCCTTTCAAGTACTTGAAGAGTGCTAGCCTATCTCCCCTCAGTCTTCTCAAGGCTAAACATGCCCAGTTCTTTCAGTCTCTCCTCATAGGGCTTTGTTTCCATTCCCCTGATCATCTTTGTTGCCCTCCTCTGAACCCTCTCCAGTTTGTCTGCATCCTTCTTAAAGTGTGGTGCCCAGAACTGGACACAGTACTCCAGATGAGGCCCAACCAGTGCTGAGTAGAAGGGAACTAGTACTTCACAGGATTTGGAAGCAATACTTCTATTAATGCAGCCCAAAATAGCATTTGCCTTTTTTGTAGCCACATCACATTGTTGGCTCATATTCAGCTTGTGATCTACAACAATTCCAAGATCCTTCTCACTTGTAGTATTGTTGAGCCAAGTATCGCCCATCTTGTAACTGTGCATTTGGTTTCTTTGTCCTAGCTGCAGAACTAGGCATTTATCCCTATTAAATTTCTTTCTGTTGTTTTCTGCCCAGCGCTCCAGCCTATCAATATCACTGAATTTTGTTTCTCTCTTCCAGGGTATTAGTTATCTGGCCCAATTTTGTGTCATCTGCAAATGTGACCAGCATTCCCTGCACCTCCTCCTCCAAGTCATTCATAAAAATGTTGAAGAGCACTGGGCCCAGGACCGAGCCCTGAAGTATCCCGCTTGTTACCTCTCCCCAGTTTGAGAAGATCCCATTGATAAGCACTCTTTGAGTCCGATCCTGTAGCCAACTGTGGATCCACCTGATAGTTGTTTCATCTAGCCCACTTTGAGCTAGTTTGCTCATCAGGATATCATGGGGCACTTTGTCGAAAGCTTTGCTGAAGTCAAGGTATATTATGTCCACAGCATTCCCACAGTCCACAAGGGAAGTTACCTGATCAAAACATGAGAACAGATTCGTCTCGCAAGATTTGTTCTTGACAAATCCATGTTGGCTTCGAGTAATCACTGTATTGTTTTCAAGGTGCTTACAGATGGATTGCTTTATAATCTGCTCCAGAATTTTCCCAGGGATTGATGTCAGACTGACAGGTCTGTAGTTCCCAGGTTCCTTCTTTTTGCCCTTTTTGAAGATTGGGACAACATTAGCCCTCCTCCAATCTGGCACTTCCCCCGTCCTCCATGATTTCTCAAATGTAATAAACAGTGGTTCTGAGAGTTCTTCTGCAAGTTCCTTTATTACTCTAGGATGCAGTTCATCTGGCCATGGAGATTTGAACTCATTCAAAGTAATTAGATGTTCCGTCACCATATGCCTATCAATCTTAAGCTGGAATCCTGCCCCTTCAGCCTGCACTTCACCTTCACCAGGGGGCTCATAGACCCTCTTTTGGGAGAAGACTGAGCTAAAGTAGGCATTGAGCACCTCTGCCTTTTCTTTGTCATCTGTTATCATTTTGCCATCCTTATTTAATAGCTGAACCACCATTTCTTTCCTCTGTCTTTTACTATGCACATATCTGAAGAAAGCCTTTTAGCTGCTTTTAGTGTCCCTCGCTAACCTCAGCTCGTTCTCAGCTTTAGCCTTCCTGACGCCATCCCTGCAATTCTGTGGCACCTGCCTGTGCTCTTCCTTTGTAGCTTGGCCTTCCTTCCACTTCTTATATGTGTAGGGATGTCAGAGGATTCCGCCACGGATCTCAGTGAGGCCGAATGCCAGTGCATTCGGCCCCCTGAAATCCGTGGTGGAATGGAGCTCCCCCACCCCACCACCCTGTGAAAGGCGCGCAAAACGGAGCACTTACCTGGTGCCGTTCGTGCTGCTCATGCATCTGCGGCCACCATTCGCTTCCCCATTTTTGCCGTGATAGGCTACATAAATACTTACGTAGCCTATCACAGCTAACGCAGGGACGCCATTTGCGTCCCTGCAGAGGCCGTGATAGGCTACGTAAATATTTACGTATTTTAGCCTATCACGGCAAAAAAAGGGAACAGAAATGGCGGCCGCCATAGCTGCCACCATTTGCATCTGCAGGCTCCACACGCCTGCGAATGCACCCGGTCAGCGGCTCCACAGAGTTGCCGTGGAGCGGAGCCAGCTGGGTTAGGATTTTGCCTCCCCCCCACCGCAAATCACCACTTCGAAAATGTAAGTGACTTTCACACATCCCTATATACGTGTCCTTTTTTGTTTTCAGGTCATCTCTAAGCTTTTTGTGAAGCCACATTGGCTTCTTCTGTTGTCTTCCGCCTTTTTTTCTTGTTGGAATTGTTTGTAATTGTGCCTTGAGAATTTCCTTTTTTAAAAACTCCCATCCATCTTGGACTCCTTTTCTCATTAGAGTTGCTTGCCATGGGACCTTACTGATCTTTGTTCTGAGTTTATTAAAATTGGCTTTCTTAAAATCCAGGGCATGCGTTTGGCTACACTCGGCTTTTGCTTCCTTTAGAACCATGAACTCAAGTATAAGATGGTCGCTTTCCCCCAGAGTTCCCGTAACCACTACTTTATCCACTAAGTCAGTTCTGTTGGTTAGGATCAAGTCAAGGATAGCCAATCCTCTAGTTCCTTCCTCCACTTTCTGTAGGAGGAAGTTATCAGCGACACAAGTCAGGAATCTCATGGAGGGGCCATGTTTTGCAGAATTTGTCTCCCAACAAATATCAGGGAAGTTGAAGTCCCCCATTACTACTACATCATGCTTCCTTGAAACATTGGCAATTTGCTTTTCAAAAGTTTCATCCTCATCTTCTCCTTAATTGGGTGGCCGGTAGTAGACTCCGACCACCATGTTCCTTTTATTCTTTGCTGCATTTATCCCAGATGCTCTCGATGGGACTACCAAGCTCATCCTCCTGTATTTCTGTGCAGAGATATGTATTTTTAACTTATAGCACAACCTCACCTCCCTTTCTGTTCCCCCTGTTCTATTTGAACAAGTTATATCCTTCAATTGCTGTATTCATGAGAGTCATGAGAGTCATCCCACCAAGTCTAAGTTACACCTATCTCAAGTCATAATTTCCCTCCTGTATTAAGAGTTCAAGTTCGTTCTGTTTGTTTCCCATACTCTGGGCATTAGTATATAGACATCAAAGACCAAGTGCTTCATAGTCTGGCTTTCTTCCCACATGTTTGTGAAGACTATTATTGCACGCTATTAGAGCTGTTCTCTCCATTGTGGTGCATGAGCCTTCATCCATTGTTTCCCCCAACTTTACATCTCCCTTCCCCGTAGGATTCAGTTTAAAGCCCTCCTGATAAAGTTCTTCATGCTGTGGTGAAACACATTCTTCCCAGCCCTTGTGAGGTACAACCCATCCCTTGCCAACAGTCCATCTTCCAGGAAGTATAGCCCGTGGTCCCAGAATCCAAATCTCTTGTGCCGGAACCACCTTCATAGCCAGTCATTCACCCAGAGCAGGGTTAGGAGATACATGGGGAGGTCATGGTGCTTCTGTTGTGCGGGCTGAAAAAATACTGCATATTTTCCATTTGGGGATAACACGGGATAGGCAGGGGGAAATGGCGGAAAATCACTGGAGGATTATGACGTCGTGTAATGGACCCACAAACTTCTGTGAGTGGCCAATTATGAATGTGTGATAAATTGCAGGTATAGAGATGCCCCACGTCTGCCTACCCATAGTTGTTTAAGGATGTAATCCTATGCATGTTTAGACAGAATAAAGCCCTATAACTCACAGCATTCCCCAGCTGGCATGGCTGGCTGGGGAATGCTCGTAGTTGTAGGACTTTTTCTGTCTAAACATGCATAAGATTGAGCTCTAAATATTGTAATTTTATGCATTCACATTGTATATCACTAGAGTAATCCACAACAAAATATTGCAGCATAACTTCTCTCCTAAGAAAAGAGCTCCTGTTCAGGATTCCATCCACCCATTCTCTCCATGCAAGGCACTCTTCACACACATACACACTCATCTTCTGCTTTTCTTTTCCAACTGACACTCAACATAATATGGATAGTGAGCATGTTCCGTCCACATTGGGCTGGAGTATTTGGCACGGGGGGGGGGGTGGTTGCCCATTTAGTTTTGGGCTAAATAAAAAATTGTTCTTCTGCAAACCTTGGAGGTGCCACCAAGCATACTGATACCTCCCTCTTGTTTCTCTGTGTCCCCATTCTGTCTCCACTCCCATCATCATTTACCACTTGAGTTTGCTTTTAGAAGGAGTGATGCCATACTACAGACCACTTCTCTGCCAGAGGTTTCTTCTTACTTTTCCAGTTTTCTCTATAAAATCTCCCCCCCTCCCAACATAACCTCTCAGTCAGCAGCCTAAGTTGTGCGGAAAACATAGACATTCAATCTCTATTATGCCTTGTCTTTGATGATAGTAAATACCTCTTTCCAATACTCCTTGGCTATTTTTCAACATCACCACACCTGTACGAACAACAGTGAGACATGTGGCTTCCCAAAGACAAAGAGGTTTCCCCCCCCGACAAAGATTTTTGTGGCCTAGTAGAAACCACTCTTTCAGATGCATGAAGTTTTGTACTCGCTTGGCAGATATATCCTCTTGCATTTCCCAGCCTCTGGGCCCTACTGTTTAAAATTCTTTTCTCTGTCCCCATGTATATATCACAATCAACGCAAAACAATACTTTGTGCATCTGACTAAGTGGACACACAAGCTTCTGCCCCAATAAGGGCACAATCCTGCATGTTTAGACAGAAAAAAAATCCAACGACTCCCAGTATTCCCCAGCCATGCTGGCTGGCTGGGGAATGCTGGGAATTGTAGGACCTTTTCTGTCTAAACATGTGTAGGATTGCGCCCTAAATCTGTTAGCCTTTAAAATGCCATAGGATACCTTGTTTTTGCTGCAACGCATTAATATGGCTACCGTGGCTGGCTCCAACTTTGATGACCCCTCTGGAAGACTTTACTTGCTGCAGGCAGCGGTGGGGGCAAGCAACAACACTGTAATATGAAGCAAATGGCCCTGAGCCAGCCATGTTAATTACCCACAATGCCCTCACACTTCAGGGCATTATGGGTAATTAACATGGTGGACAGCTCACAGGCCTAGTCTCTCAGCAGGGGGGCTCTAGAGCCAGTATCAGTGCCATCCCTCTGAAACCGGTCACATACCTGATGAAAACGACTCTTTAGATATACTCCTAGACCTAGTTTTGTGACTTGGCACCTCTTCACTCTGTTGTGTGTTTTCATTTCTTCCTTCCAGTGCCCATCCCCTCGAAAGCAAATGGCACCACCATCTCTGCTCTCACCATGAACAAAGACACCCTGATAGGAGGGGTGACAAATCCGAATGAAGTCTTCTGCTCTGTGCCCGGGCGCCTCTCCCTCCTCAGCTCCACCTCAAAGTACAAAGTGACCGTTGGTGAAGTCCAGAGGCGGCTTTCACCCCCCGAATGTCTCAACGCATCTCTACTTGGCGGAGTCCTCCGGAGGTGAGGAACCAAGAGCATCTATTTGTTTTATTGCTGATTCAGAGCCAGTTTGTTCATTTCTGTAATTGCTATTCATTTTTGTTTGCCACTGATTTCAACAGAAGACCCTACCAGTCTTCTGCTGCTTATAACTTCAGTGTTTTCCATCCTATTGGTATGAAATTGTCAGACATACTGCTCCCGCTCCAAAGATCAGACCTGTCAAATTTCAGACAGCTAGAGCCCCCATTTTATAGACAAAAAAGGCACCCTACAACCTTCCCACTGCTTTCAGTGGGAGACCCAGCAGCTCTTCTTTGGCTTGTAACGTCTGTGTTTTCCATCCAGTTGGCATGATGTTTTCAGGCAGTCTTCTACTACGTCAAAGGATCAAAGCCACCAATTTTCAGGTAGATACCCCCCCCCATTTTATAGACCATTACGACACAGAGACACAGCCTAACTTTTCACTCTTTCCCTGGCCCGTCAATCATTTTGTGACCTGGACCCCATCTACATAGCACCACGTCGACCCTGCACCCTGTTGCAACTGCACAGCAATCACTATGCCCTGCGATACACTCGCGATGTACTGAGCGCTTCCCTAACAGACTCGCCATGCCCTCTTCTTTTTGCCATTATACTGAAATGCACAGCCGTGCAGTCCCGTGAGTGTTGGGGTGGGACACTTCAGTGGCTGTTTTGTATTTCAGGGGCTCTGCTGTGTCCTTCTGACCCCTTTTTAGGTAAAAATTGGGTGCTTTGAGCTCCTTCACTTCTGCACCATCAGTTTGTCAGTTCCGCAGTCTGAGACTCTTGCGATGGTTTGTACTCACAAGCATAGAATCATGGAATCATAGAATCATAGAACAGTAGGCTTGGAAGGGGCCTACAAGGCCATCGAGTCCAACCCCCTGCTCAGTGCAGGAATCCAAGACAGAGCATCCCAGACAGATGGCTGTCCAGCCTCATCTTGAACGCCTCCAGTGTGGGAGAGCCCGCTACCTCCCTAGGGAATTGGTTCCATTGAACGCTACGTCCCTAGCCATTGCTCTGAAATGGTGGCTGGAGCGATGTTGTTCCTCCCCCAAGGACCCCCCCCCCAGCCCTTGGGTACTGAGTCCAAAAGCAATCGTTGCAAAGATACGAAGCTGCAAATATGTGCGAACGTGTGATTAAATATGAAAACCCTGCTCCGTGGCTCTGTAACTGTGCAGCTGCAAAGGGATGGGGGGAGTAAAGGGGCGTCACAGAGTGATGCAGACACTACGCACACCTACAAGATACCCACTGCAAAATGTGAAGTCGGTTTGGGGAAGGGACAGATGGCTCACAAACGTGGGGAAACCCATAGCAAATGAAAAACATCGCAGCAAAACGACTCCTTGGAACTCTGTATTTCCCGAGCAAAAACCATGGATGGCTGCAAAGTCACAACTATGTCATCTATCACGAAGGACCTTGACTCACACCCACCCCGGAGTAAAAGCTGGGTGTAGATGGGCCCCTGTACAGACTGTTCCAGCAGGGCTCCAATTGAAATGAATAGGTTTTCCTCTGGAACTCATTCATCTGAATTCCCATTTGGGTTCTCGTAGCTAAACTGAATGGGACTCATTTGTTTTGTTTTAAATTTGTTTTTAAACAAAATGCACACCCCGAGTAGGTAGTGATATTGTCACTTGGGGGTGGGGGTATGCTTGGGAGAAGAAACTGAGGTAAGGGTATATCTATGCACTGTTGTTTTGACTGTAGTTTATTACTTTTGTTAGCCACCTTGCAACAAGGAAAGGCTGGGTAATGATTTTAAATGAATGAATGATGTCAGGATCAGGCCAGAACTGTAAGTGATATTACCTCCATTTCTTGGCTACAAGGGGTCATACTCAAATCTAGGGGTGACCATTTGTCCTCTTTTATAGAGGGCAGTCCTCCGTTTGATAGGCTTCTAGAGGACCATCATCTATTTGAAAGTGTCCCCTATCTGAAGGACTGTCCTGTCCAAGTCTGGCTTAAAGATAAAGAGCATAAGAACTGTTACCCATCCACAGTTACCAACTGGACAACAGATTGAACAGGCAGGCACACAGGTCACCTGGTCACAGTCTTCTGCACTAGGATGAGATGTACTATATTTCTATTTAAATTATATTTTTTTCTAAATTCGCATCTATACATGCACATCAGTATGTGCACATTTGATCTGTGCACACCTTTTTTTGGGTGATGTGTTTCCTCTTTTTTTGGCAATTCATAAGTGGTCATCCTAGAAGAAATGGTCTCCAGGCCAAGCCCCTGAGGCAGTTAGTGGAGGCTGAAGTGGTAATCTGGGGAGGCTGAAACCTGAAGTATAGCAGCCAGAAGGTACCACTCTGTTGAGCAGACAAGAACAAAAGCCCAGGCTTCTTGTATTTATACCAGGCCTGGCCAATCTAGAAGCTTCATACAGAAGCCAGCCATTTATGATGGTTGATGTTGCATGATGGCTCTGAGAGGCCTCAGAATACACAAGCCCAGATCCCCACTCCTGAGTAGGCCTCAGCCAGAAGTTGCTGGTTCAGACCTGGCAGTCCCTCAAGTCTAGTTTGGGGCGGGTGGTACTGTGCCCAGTGCTTGTGGATGTTCCAGCAGATCTCTGACACATCTCAGGACTGTGACGCATGTGCTTCTCCTGGAGGGGGGGGGAATGCAAAAATAGCTTCTACTACCCACCATAGGGTTAGCTGTGGTTTTGGCATGACGTTTGAGGCATGTCAGAACATCTACAGGCCTGGTCATTTCACCTTGGAATTGCTTTGTAGTGGCTTTGTTGCATCAGACGCCATTTCAAAATAGTCTTATGTGTTTCCCCACAGTTGCTGAAGAACAACAAAAATAAAAATTTATGGCTTAGTTTTGGTTTTTGTCCGTTTGTTTTCTATTCCATCCGCTCAAGTTGTTTCATCTCTCTGCTCTTCTCTTTTAGGGCAAAATCTAAAAATGGTGGAAGATGTTTAAGGGAAAGATTGGAGAAGATAGGGTTAAATCTACCTGCCGGGAGGCGCAAAGCAGCTAATGTCACCTTGCTAACGTCACTAGTGGAAGGTAAGGCTTCTTTTGCTTTAGCACAACTCAGCATTCTCTTAAGGAGATGTCTGAGATGTTTAGTACTCAGAATGTGTGCACTTTCCACTGTAAATGAGAAGGTTGCATTTTAACTGTGGGATTTGAGGGCAGAATTGATTGACTGATTGAAAATACATATATCCTGTCTTTCAGCTGTAAAAGGCCCTCAAGGTGGCTTACACCAAGAATTAAAATCCAAGTCCAATGTAGAATAATAAATACTATAGAAGAAAAAGATAGAGAATTAAAACTTTAGAATAGCAGGAGTAAGAAAGATCAAAGGCCTGGTGAAATAAAGATGTCTTTGCCATTTGCCTGAAGGCCAACGAAGAGGGGGCTAAGCGTGCCCCTGTAGGGTGGGAGTTCCATAATCTGGGGGCCACAATCCAAAAAGCCCTGCTCCGCATCCCAGACAACTGAAAGGGCAATGGGATGCAGAGGAAAGCCTTGGAAGATGAATGCAATTGGCAGGTTTATGTGGAAGAAGGTGGTCCTTCAGATATCCTGGTCCCAAACTGTTTAGGGCTTTGTAATAACCAGCACTTTGATCTGAGCCCCAAACCAGTTTTGGAGCCCATCTGAAATGCCCAGACTCTAAAGTGGGTCCCCAAAGGTCACAAAGAACCAGGGCTTTCCCCAAGGCTTGTAGGCCTCAGTGCGCCTCCACTGATGTCATTGTGAAGGAACCAAGGCCTAGAGGGCTTGTGTGCTCAGCGAACACCCCCTCCCAGGGCAAGTCATGTCCTCCGTACCAAATTGCCCCTTAGAAGATTATCCCATGGAAGGGATGACCCAGATGGTGGGAAGGCCTGACCAATGCCAGGAAGGCAGTAGCAAGCTTGGCGTGATCCCAACAACATCACTGGGAGAGAGTGCTGAGGCCTAGAAGCACCTGTACCCTCTCCATCTCTCCTGATACGGATGGGGTCCTCCTGGCTGTGCCGCCTTCCCTGATTTACATCCAAGCCAGGAGAGACAGAGCAGTGGGCATGTTTCTAGGCCTCTTCATGCACAGAAATGGGCTTTGAGGCCAAGCCTATCCAAGAGTAATCTGGGGAAACGATTCATGATCAGATGCCTGGAATGGGCCGGACAGGAGGGGAGGGGTTATCTGCAGCCTTAATGCGAACGAAGGAGGGTGTCATCCTGCCATGGGCAACGTGAAAAGCCAACCCAGACAGAAGGGAGTTCTTGGGCCCGCGGTTTTCTTACGTAACTCTGAAATCCATTGTGGCAGAGAGGCAGCTGCCGGCAAGGAACACAAGCCGCCCCATCTCCTTTGTTGGCAGCAAATGAAACGAACAGGTCTGTGAGGCAGCGGTTGTTCCCCAAGGCAGTTGGGCCAGGCTCCTTTGAGCGGCTGATTTCCATGAGAAGAAGAGGAGGGAAGGGAAAAACACATCTTTGACTCGGCCCAGGCAGCTGGGAGCTGTCATCGGCTACTGTTCAGAGGGTCAGGGTAAATTACACATGATGGCATCTTTGACCAAGGATACGAGTAGGGTGGCCATGTGGCAGAGGGCAGTCCTCTCTTTGAAGGGCTGTGAAAGGATACGCCTCTTTTCAAGGACTGTCCAGTCCAAGTCTGGTTTGGAGATAAATAAGCCAGAGAGAGCAAAGGACTGGATGTTGCCCATAAACACAGCACCTGGACAGCAGAGGGAACAGGCCCACAGGTCACCTGGTCACTGTCTTTCCCCACTGCGGTGAGATGCATTTAGGGATGCATGAGGAATTTGTTTCAGTTTGTTCTTGAGCAGAATTTACGCAATTTGCACCTCCCAGACCTGAGTGCAATCTGCATTCACAGTCCATACATTTCCAAACTTGCGACGCAATTCACGGAACAAAACCAAAGAATGTGCTTGAAAAATGCATCATGTTTGGAAAATCAAAAAAATGCGTACCTTTGAAAAATGTGCATAAGTACTTTCATCAATGGGAGAAGAATGTGTACATTTCAAAAATGTGCATAATTGATGCATATGTTTGGGGAAATGTGCACAAAAAGATGCATGAATTTTCATGCAAAAAATAGTGGGGAGCTTGCAAACTGATATGGACACTGATTGGAATGAGTTTCAAGATAGAATTTGGAAAACCTCAACAAGCTCAAGTTTTCCTGCTTTGCATATTCCTAGATACATTGTATTTCTATTTAAATTACAGAAAATATTTCTACATTTGCATCTCTCTCTCTCTCTCTATATATATATATATATGTGTGTGTGTGTGTATATATATATATATATATATATGTGTGTGTGTCTGTGTGTGTGTGTGTGTGTGTGTGTGTGTGCAGTGTGTGCAAATGTTATGCAAATACGTGTCTTCTTTTGGGGAGATGCATTTCTTTGTTTTTTGGCCATGGGTAAGTGGCCACCCTAGAAACGAGGCTAGGAGTATACACGGCAGTGCCCTACCCCACTTTTGAGCAAAGCCTTCTCAGCCCCAGGCCTTGTTTTCAATACCACATGTTCCCAGTTCTGAAATATTGATTGGTTGATTCCCATAAAATATATCCCCCACATTCAACATCAATTCATTTTCCCAGGGTGGCTCATAAAGTCATAAGAAACAATAAAATACAATAAAACAGCAGGAAAAAATCATACACAACAAACTCAAAAAAGCAACAGTGCTTTTAATGGACAGGAAAATCAAAACTTATCTAAGTTTAAAATGCTAAAGTTAGCAGTTCTTAAAAGTCTGGGGAAACAGAGATTTTTTCCTGGTACCATAATGATAGTATGGAGGGTGTCAGGCAGGTCTCCCTGCAGAGAGCAATCCCCAAAGGTGAAGAGCCACCACTGAAAAGTCTCTCTCTGGTTACCACCTGCCATACTTCAAATGGCAGGGCACCCAGAGAAAGGCCTCAGATAATCATCTCAGTGGACGGAAAGATTATTGTGGGAGCAGGCAGCCCAACACTTATTTGGGGACTAAGCTGCGTATGGCTTTGAAGGTTAAGATAAGCACTTTGAGCTTGGAAACATATTGGGAAATACAGTGGAAGAAAGATGCAAGGGTAAGGATGGCTGAGAAATTCGTTGGGTTCACATTTTTGTACGAGATTATTCCATTCGTACCTCCCAGAACCAACTGCAGACGTGAATGCAATTTCTGGTCAGAAATCCATACATTTTTGAGCTTGCGATGTGTTCTGAAAAAAAAAGGGAAGGACTAAAAAGCGTTTGACAACATGCACATGTTTGGTAAATGTGCAAAAAGTGTACTTTTCTAAAATGTGCACAAATATGTTTTAATCAACGGGTGCACGCATTAAAAATAGTTACATGTGAAAAATTCACACATTTAAAAAAATATGCACAAAATAGGCATGAATCTTTGTGTGGGGAAAAAAAAACGCTCACACAGAACTGGGTTGGAGCTTGGTGGTGAAGAAATGAGACGTTTGATGAGATTGAGCTTAAGAGATTCACCCATCTCTAGGCAAGGGTTGCATCACCTAGCTGGCGGACATGAAAAAACCATTTGAGGTGTGAAGACAGATGTATGCCATTTCAGCGATTAGTACAGTGAAATGTTTCATTGCAGTTCCAAAACATGTACAGCCTTCTTCCAAAGATCAGACTTGTTATAGTTTGGAGTGGGAGGAAGGGGAAGAAGGATTCATCTGCTCTTCCAGTTTAGAGCAGAAACCGGATTTGTGCAATACTGATTGGCTGGCCCTTATACCAATCAGGAAGCAACGTCTCCCCTTGCTCAGACCTATGCTGATTGGGTTGGCCCTTCTGTCAGTCAGGCAGTCACCTTCACTATCGGAGCCAATTTCAATGTTTGGAAACAGTAAAAATGGGTTTTAAAACATGAAATGAAAGTGCCAGACAAACACGGAGTGGAGAAATGTGCCCAGGGCCGGTGTCAAGGGTAGGCATGGTTGGGCACTTGCTGAGGGCCCACACCCCAGCAGGGGCCCTCTGACATGAGCCTCCTGGAGTTGCTCCTCCTCTTCACTATGGCAACCTGCTTCTTCACCTTCCTCTTGCTTTGGCCCAGATGATGGTGGTGGTAAAAAGGAGGAACAGGAGATGCTACAGTTGAGTTGCTCCCTGCCTCTCTGCCTGTCAAGCAAGCAAGAGATAGCAATGGTGAGAAAGAGGAGGAGACAGAACTGGTGGTGACAAGGGCGGTGAGAAGGTAGACTTGCTGGGGGAGGGGGCCCATTGAGGGGGTCTTGCCCAAGGGCCCTCCAGGACCAAGAGCCGACACAGAATGTGCCAGGTGCTTGGAAAAGAAAGCTGAGACGAGAGTCAGGTTGGATCCATGGGTTGTTTGTGTGTGTGTGCAGTGGAGGCGGGTGGCTCCGATGTCAGTGGGGCGGTGAATCCGCTCCGGGTTTCAGTCAGAACCAGTCAGAACTCTAGAAGAGCTCTCCAAGGTGCGAATAAGTACATCACCCCATGTGGTTATTGAATGTGGCCAGTGCAGATGGGTGCGCCCCACTGACATTGGAGCCACCAGCCTCCACTGTGTGTGTGTCTGTCTATTGTGGATCAAAGGTGGGGAGGAGAAACAGAGTTCACCCCGCCTAGGTGTCTTTTCTGGAAAGTAGGAAGCTTCTTTATACCAGCTTGGACTCTCTGCCCTTCTAGCCTAGCATCGTTTAGCTGGACTGGCAACGGCGATCCAGGCTCTCAGAAGGGGCTATCCCAGGATTCGCTCCCAACCTTTGAAGGACTGGTGCCAGGGATTGGACCTTGGACCTTCTGTATGCAAAGCCGCTGCTCTCCCACCGAGCCACAGCCCTGCGTTTGAATATGGCCTCCTTTTTCAGCCATGCAGCAAACCCAAAGCAGCGCACTTTTCTTTTGGCTTGGCTTAGTTTGGCCCTCGCTAGCAAGGGTGATGGCTTTTCACATGCAAGAAGGGAGGACTGCAGGGAGACGCAGCCCTGTCCACGCTGTCTCTGCGTGGAGCGCTGAGGCCTCCTCAGGGCACAGTACTCTGCCTGGGCATCCGTCATTCCATGGAAAGGCCCCCTCATTGGTGAAATTGATCCCTCTTCAGGCATCCCTGTGGAAATAATCCAAGCTGACGGCAATCGATCATGCCCGGCCCTTGAAACCCTGCTTAGGCAGACGGAGTTAATTCATCTCGGCTCCCCTGCTGCTTGCTGGATTAGGCTATCCGTCCCCACTGTATTAACCTAGTTGCCAATGTGTTTTTCACCCCCTTTGTGGGAAGCTAGTAGGGATGCTGGAGAAATTCAAAATGGACTAAAATGAGCTCGGATTTCTAAGAATCCGAACTGAGGAATCTACTGCAGAGCGCCCCCCTCAGGTTGTGCGGAGTCCGTGCACTTTCGGATGACTTTTTTTTACTTTCCCGAAATTTACGCATATAAATCCATAGAAAAATACATAAGTTTCTGCTGAGAAAACATTGAATGGAATGGGGGACAACACACTAAATGTTATGTACTGAGGTAAATTATGTAAATACTTAAGTAAATATTTATGCAATTATTTCCATATTTTTCCACATGACGAAAAAAAGAGATTCGCATCCATCTGTGGGTGGATGATGGAACGAAAGGCACCTGACAATCCGTGAAACACAGATGGAGCGGAGTTTACACAGTCCGTACATCCCAAGGCTTCTCTTTAGCCCTTCTGGGCAGAATCTGGTATTGGATGCCTTAGCAAAACCAGCAAGTTTCTAGCTCTCATGGGTGTGCAGATTTATTCTTGGCATCGTCTGAAGAACTGGAAGAAACGTATCAGTCCAGTGCTTTCCTCCTCCAAGGGAAGCCAAACCTCTGGGACTTTTCAATGCTAACAGAGGTGGGGAGCACACATCAGTGGGCAATTATCAGGGAGATGGAGATCCAGAGTCCTGGATGGCTACCTGTCCCTTTCTGGGGCTGATTTGGGTTGTGTGGATTGGCCTGGAGTACAGCTTTTGTTTGTTCATACATGGATACATGAGGAAGAAGGGAGGAGGTGGGGGGAAAATAGATTTCACTTGTTTATGTGACTCTTTAATGGAAGTTGCTCTTTAGACACCGGGCCAATCAATATTTTCTTTCCTAATTGTGAGAATCCCCTGGATAAATGACACCAGCACCGGAGTGGGATGCACTAAAAATGGTGACTTTCCATCCTATTCCATACAAGAATGGCACAATCAGCCCAAATCTACCCTGCAGTTGAACTTGGGTTATAATATCGGCCAGCCATTGAAAGGGGTGTGCATGTGTGGGGTGGGGTGGGGAATAGAGTTTTGCTTTAGCTCCACAATGTGTGGGGACTTGTTCTTCAGCCAACAGAACAGAAATAGCAGAACTGAGCAAAAGGTCATCACAGGACTGGGTCCGATGTAATGTCTGAACCTGGGGAACCCTGGTTCATTTATGGTTAGTGAAGAGGAATCAACAAGGTGAAATTCAACAGAGATAAATGTAAAGTCCTGCATTTAAGTACGAAATAATCAAAGGCACAGATACAGAATGGGAGAGATGTAGCTTGGCAGCATTACCTGCAAATAGGAGCTTGATCACAAGCTGAACATGAGCTAAAAAAGCGAAGGCAATCTTTAAGCTGCATTAACAGAAGCATAGTGCTCAGATCATGAGAGGTCATAGTTCCACTCTATTCTGTGCTGGTCAGCCCACATCTGGAGTACTGTGTCCAGTTCTGGGTGCCACATTTTAAGAAGGACATTGACCAACTGAAGCATGTTGGGGTTGGACTCGATGGCCTTGTAGGCCCCTTCCAACCCTACTATTCTATGATTCTATGTCCAGAAGAGGGCAAGCAGGATGACTAGGGGTGTGGAATGCTAGTCCTGTGAGGAACGGTTGAAAGAGCTACGTATGTTTAGCCTGGAGAAGAGGAGGATCAGGGGAGACATGAGAATGGCCTTCACCTTCACACAGAAGGTGAAGCAGACTTGTTCTGTGTGTTGCTCCAAAGAACAGGACTAGGGCCCAATGGGTGGAAATTGCAGGGAAGCAGATTTTGGCAATAGGAGATGCTTCCTAATGGTAAAAGCTGTTCGACAGTGGGACAGACTTTCTCGGGAGGTGGTGGACTCTCCTTCGTTGGAGGCATTTCAGCAGAAGCTTGACAGCCAGGGATGCTGCAGTTGTACCACACATTGTAGATCCTGCACGGAGCAGGGGGTTGGACTAGATGACTTCCATCAGTGGAGGCTGGTCGCTCTGATGTCAGTGGGAGGGAGGCAAATCTGCTCCTTTGAAGTTCTGACTGGTTCTGACTGAAACCCAGAGCAGATTCACTGCACCACAGACATTGGAGCCACCAGCATTCACTGCCTTCCAACTCTCAGATTTTATGATAAGCCACAATCATAGACCACAGTTTGATCCTGGCTTGTCTCAATAAACCATGGTTTAAATTAATTGTGTTTTCCTGTGTTCAGATGTAACTGAGAACTAGTCTAGAAGTGGAAGTGAACGTTTCCAATTTCCTCCTCATGGCTGCTCTGGAGGAGGAGACAGGAGGGCAGAGAGCATGAACTCGAGGCTCATTCACATACCACTAAATAACAGTTTAGCATTACGCCCCCAAAGGCCCAATAAGTCCTGCCCCATTGCTCTGAATGGACCTTTCTTGCAACTAACTTTGGTTAGATTGCACACAAGGAGTTTTCTTTGACCTTTAAAGGCAAGTCTTTTTAAATGACTGTTGTTGTTGTTCAGTCGTTCAATCGTGTCCGACTCTTCGTGACCCCATGGACCATAGCACGCCAGGCCTTCCTGTCCTGCGCTCTCTCCCGGAGCGTGCTCAAGTTCATATTCATTGCATCGGTGATGCTATCTAGCCATCTCATCCTCTGCCGTCCCCTTCTCCTTTTGCCTTCAGTCTTTCCCAGCATCAGGGTCTTTTCCAGAGAGTTTTCTCTTCGCATTAAGTGGCCAAAATATTTGAGCTTCAGCTTCAGTATCTGTCCTTCCAATGAGCACTCAGGGTTGATTTCCTTTAGGATGAACTGATTTGACCTCCTTGCAGTCCAGGGGACTCGTAAATGTCTTCTCCAGCACCACAGTTCGAAAGCATCAATTCTTCAGCGCTCAGCCTTCCTTATAGTCCAGCTCTCACAGCCATACATTACTACTGGGAAAACCATAGCTTTGATTAGATGGACCTTTGTCGGCAAGGTGATGTCTCTTCTTCTTACTATGCTGTCTAGGTTTGCCATAGCTTTCCTCCCAAGGAGCAAGCGTCTTTTAATTTCGTGGCTACAGTCACCGTCTGCGGTGATCTTGGAGCCCAAGAAAGTAAAATCTGTCACTGCTTCCATTTCTTCCCCTTCTATATGCCAGGAAGTGATGGGGCCAGATGCCATGATCTTAGTTTTTTTAATGTTGAGTTTCAAACCAGCTTTTGCACTCTCCTCTTTCACCCTCAACAAGAGGCTCTTTAGATCCTTTTCGCTTTCTGCCATTAGGGTGGTATCATCTGCATATCGGAGGTTGTTGATAATTCTCCCGGCAATCTTAATTCCGACCTGTGATTCATCCAACCCGGCGTTTCTCATGATGTACTCTGCATATAAGTTAAATAAGCAGGGTGACAATATGCAGCCTTGTCGTACTCCTTTCCCAATTTTGAACCACTCGGTTGTTCTATGTCTGGTTCTTACTGTTGCCTCTTGACCCTCGTACAGGTTTCTCAGGAGACAGGTAAGGTGGTCTGGTACTCCCATCACTTTAAGAATTTGCCACAGTTTGTTGTGATCCACACAATCAAAGGCTTTAGCGTAGTCAATGAAGCAGAAATAGACGTTTTTCTGGAATTCTCTTGCTTTCTCCATGATGCAGCGAATGTTGGTGATTTGATCTCTAGTTCCTCTGCCTCTTCGAAACCCAGCTTGTACTTCTGGTAGTTCTCGGTTCGCATACTGCTGAAACCTAGCTTGTAGGATTTTGAGCATCACCTTGCTGGCATGTGAAATGAGCGCAAGTGTGCGGTAGTTTGAACACTGTTTGGCGTTGCCCTTCTTTGGAACTGGAATGTAAACTGACCTTTTCCAGTCTTGCGGCCATTGTTGAGTGTTCCAAATTTGTTGGCATATTGAATGCAGCACTTTAACAGCATCATCTTTTAGGATTTTAAATAGCTCAGCAGGAATACTGTCATCGCTAGCTTTGTTGTTAGTAATGCTTCCTAAGGCCCACTTGACTTCACTCTCTAGGGTGTCCGGCTCAAGTTCAGTGGCCGCACTATCATGGCTATCAGGGACATTCAGATCTTTCCTGTATAGTTCTTCTGTGTATTCTTTCCACCTCTTCTTAATCTCATCTGCTTCTGTTAGGTCCCTGCCTTCTTTGTCCTTTATGATGCCCGTCTTTGCACAAAACGTTCCCTTGAGATCTCCAATTTTCTTGAAGAGATCTCTAGTCTTTCCCATTCTGTTGTTTTCCTCGATTTCTTTGCATTGTTCATTTAAGAAGGCCTTCTTGTCTCTCCTTGCTATTCTCTGGAACTCTGCATTCAGTTGGATATATCTTCCCCTTTCTCCCTTGCTTTTCGCTTCCCTTCTTTGCTCAGCTACTTGTAAAGCCTCATCAGACAGCCACTTGGCTTTCTTGCATTTCTTTTTCTTTGGGATGGATTGAGTTGCTGCCTCCTGAACAATGTTACGGACCTCCGTCCAAAGTTCCTCAGGCACTCTGTCTATCAGGTCTAATCCCTGAAATCTATTCCTCACCTCCACTGTATATTCATAAGGGATATGATTTAGGTCATACCGGAATGGTTTCGTGGTTTTCCCTATGTTCTTCAATTTAAGCCGAAATTTTGCAAGAAGCAGCTCATGATCTGAGCCACAGTCAGCTCCAGGTCTTGTTTTTACTGACTGTATGGAGCTTCCCCATCTTTGGTTGCAAAGGATATAATCAATCTGATTTCGATATTGACGATCTGGTGATGTCCATGTGTAGAGTCGCCTCTTGTGCTGTTGGAAAAGCGTGTTTGCTATGATCAGCGTGTTCTCTTGGCAAAACTCTATTAGCTTTTGTCCTGCTTCATTTTGTACACCAAGGCCATGCTTGCTTGTTATCCCGGTGATTTCTTGACTTCCTACTTTAGCATTCCAATCCCCTATGATGAAGAGGACATCTTTTTTTGGTGTTAGTTCTAGAAGGTGTTGTAGGTCTTCATAGAACCGATCAACCTCAGCTTCTTCGGCCTCAGTGGTTGGGGCATAGACTTGAATTCCTGTGATGTTGAATGGTTTGCCTTGGATTCGTACTGAGATCATTCTATCATTTTTAAGATTGTACCCCAGTACTGCTTTTCCCACCCTTTTGTTGAGTATGAGTGCTACTCCATTTCTTCTAAGGGATTCTTGCCCATAATAGTAGATATGATGGTCACCTGAATTAAATTTGCCCATGCCTGTTCATTTTAATTCGCTGATTCCCAAGATGTCGATGTTCAATCTTGCCATCTCATGTTTGACCACCTCCAGCTTACCTTGATTCATTGAACTGACATTCCAGGTTCCTAAACAATATTGTTCTTTACAGCATCGGATTTTCTTTTCACCACCAGACACATCCACAGCTGAGTGTCCTTTCGGCTTTGGCCCAGCTGCTTCACTCTTTCTGGCGCTACTTGGAAATTCCCTCTGCTCTTCCCCAGTAGTGTATTGGGCACCTTCCGACCTGAGGGGCTCATCTTCTGGTGTCATCTCTTTTAGCCTTGTGATACGTTCCATGGGGTTTTCTTGGCAAGAATACTGGAGTGGGTTGCCATTTCCTTCTCCAGAGGACCACATTTTGTCAGAACTCTCTGCCATGACCTGTCCGCCTTGGGTGGCCCTGCACGGCATAGCTTATGGCTTCACTGCGTTACGCAAGCCCCTTCACCGCAACAAGGCAGTGATACATGAAGGGGTTAAATGACTGTAGGGCAGCTTATTTCTAGGACTGTGGTTGTAATTAATAGATAAATAAACTTTGTCTGGGGACAGGCAATTGTTTTTAAGAGAGCTGAAAGTGGTTTCAGAAAGGTTTTGCTTCCCAGGATGTACAATGTACAGAGATTTCCTTTTTTCAGCCTCAGTGACACCCCTGGTCAAATAGGTTTGTCAGGTTTTGGAGACCAAACATAAACCTGCTTAATTTGCCTACTTGATATAGAAGTGTCCACACCACAAGCCACCAACCCTCTTTCAAAAGATACCTGCAACTCTGAGAAAAAGAGAGAGTCAATTTCCAATCTGAAATTTTATTTGATTAGTCAGCAAGAGCCAAGTTTAACTGGTGAGGCCGAGAGTTCAGGGTACACGTACGTACACACACACACACACACACACACACACACAGATTTGTATATATCCATATCAAGGAATACATATGAAATGCATATAAAGGAAAATGCAACTTTCTAACAATTATACATAAACCTCAACAAAAGCGGACCAGGTATCCAAATAAGTATCCATTCGAAGGTGGCTTCCATACCCCACCTGTTCAAATACTGAAAGTCCTGAAAGTTGTAAGGTTCTGAATCCATTGCATTATAGGAGGTGAGTGTTTATCTTCTGCAAACTGCCCAGAGAGCTTCGGCTGTGGGGCAGTATAGAAATGTAATAAATAATAAATATAATCATCATCATCTTTCCAATGTTGTAATATCAGTCTTTTAGCTGTCAACAGGGTGTGGAGAATCCATTTACGCTGACCATTAGTTAATTTCCAGGAATAGGAAGATAGTTTAAAAGGACATGTATACCAGCAAATGTTAAGGACTGTTCCAATACAAAATGTATCCATATAATAACCTCCTCCCAAAAAGAAGCAACCACATTGCCAAAACATATGTTTAAAAGAAGCTTTAGCTGCAGTGCACTGCCAGCAATTAGCCGAATTAGACAAACCTTATTAAAGAGATGTTCTGGCATCCAATAGACACAAAACCAATGTTTTTACTGGATAAGACGCAGCCTAAGATCCACAGATGTGACAGCTATAGACGTCAAAGCGGCTATCTGTTGATTAGGCAATGGGGGGGGGGGCTTGCACTAATTATCATTAGTGCTAATTTGCATTAACTGATGCACATTAGTGCAAGTGCACATTAGCACCAATGTGCACTTGTGCTAATGCAAATTAGCCCAAGTAGAACAACATTCTGGTAAAACAAATTCTGATTCTGTCAATGAGTGGACAGTGGAACAAAAGACGCTTGACAAGCTACGAAACACAGACCAAACAGATTTAACAAAATTCATACATCGCTAGGTGGGGGTAACTGAGACAATTTGCAAAACAAAGTCTCCTGCCTGCTTCAGCTCCTGTGCATACCATGGCCTCCAGTCTGGCCACATTGCCCGGCAGAGCCCCACACATGCATGGGTACTTGTAGAGGGAAGGGGCATCCCCCTGCCCCACTCTCATCACACCTGCACCAGCCCTGAACACAAGTTAGCAATGCCTTCAAAGAGTCTGAATAAGAATTTCTTGCTTGGGAAATTTAAAACACAATGGGGCTCAGGGGGGATCTTGGAATCAATCAATAATAGACGGCCTTAGACTAAAGTAGGGTGGCTGTTTATGACTCGCCAACAAAGAGGATGAAAGTGGGCCCAATTTGCATAAAATTTGCATGTGCTAATTGTTATGTCTAGATGGAAATGTATAAATAATTATTGTAATGTAAATAGGAATACAGTCCATCTCACCACAGTGCGGACGACTGTATCAAGCTGACCCGTGTCCCTGCCTGTTCAGTTTGCTGTTTAGGTGCTACTGACTGTGGATGGGCAACAGTTATCATGGTTCTTTATGTTCAAACCAGGACTGGATAGGACAGGCCTTCCAACAGAGGATGCCTTCAAACCGAGGACGGTCCTCTGTAAAAGAGGACTCATGGCCAAGTCAGTCCATCGTGCTCTTACTGTAATGGGGAACGAAAGAAATTAATATTATTTTATGCACAAGTGAGACCCACAACAAAACACGGCAGAGTGGAGGACTTCTAGCGAGGGTTCCAGCAACTCCCTTTCAATTCCCCACCCTCCACCCCAGTTCTCCATTCGGCCACTGCCAACGGTCAATCTTTACTGGGCTCTTGGGGGGGGGTGCCTGCTTAGCTTTTCCCCCCAAAATATTTTTTGTGTTTCTGCAAACCCGGGGGTTCCCTCCCCTCTTTTGCGTAGATGGTGCTGTCTTGGCTACATACAGAGCGGCACTTGGATAACTGAGATTGCTATTCATATATACAATATAAAAATATTAAAAATAGCTTCCCCCCTAACAAAAAGCAGTAATCTTTGTTTACGAAATTGTGAATTCTTACATTTCCTTTAGTTTCTTCAGAAGTCACCAATACGGAGGTTTTGGTGATATAAAAATTGGTTTGTTCAATCAGTTCATTAATTTTTTTTTAATTAAAAGGGAGATGATTTTTAGTTGCTCGATAGCCCTATGTACAGTTTAATCCCATTCATGTCTTCTCAGAAGAAAGTCCCACTGAATTTTAATGGGGCTTATCTCAGGTAAATAGGTGGAGGATTGCAGCCTTACTCATCTTGTTTGAAGAATAGGGACAAAGTTGATTGATTATAAGATTGATTAAGGCTGCAATCCTACACACACTTACTTGGGAGTAAGCCCTATTAAACTCAATGGGATTTTCTCTGAAGTAAACACACACAGGATTGTAGAGCATTGGTATATCTCTGACTGTAGCATGCAAGGCCATACCTTCTTTCTCACGAGTGTGTTCATTTCACAGGGGAAGCTGTTCACCTCGCCCGAGATTTTGGTTATGTGTGTGAAACAGAGTTCCCAGCCAAGGCTGCAGCGGAGTACCTCTGTCGCCAGCACTCGGATCCCGGTGAGCTCCACGCCCGGAAAAACATGCTATTGGCGACCAAGTGAGTATGGAGTCCATACAACACTTTCTGTCCTTTTGGGGCTGGAATGAGAGTTTCATCCGAAAAAGTAAAGCTTCAACAAATTTCCCCCCAAATTCAAAATCTGGCAGATTTCAAGATTCAAAGGGAACCTATTTTTTTGAATTTTGAAAATTTTCTAATTTGAAATTCAACTTTTTGAGGGATAATGTTAATATTACGTCTGGCCGATGAATTCTAAGGCAATAACGTTAAGCATCAAGTTTCCAAAATTCCTAAGGCTGCAGGTCCATTCCCACAATTCACATGTGATTTCACTCCGCACCAAACTCTGCTTAATTTCTACACCAATGAAAATAAAAGCATAAAACTGTAAAATGAATTGCGGCTAGCAAATTATAAATTTGCAAGCGTGTCCTGTTACAGAGGTCAAGTTCACCCAATATGAGTTATATTAATTACAAGTGCACCAAACGTTCTTTATGGACAGTGGTGTAGTGGTGAATTTTGATGCGCAGCAGCTCCCCAGGACAGCCCCATTGCCCCCAGAGACAGTCCAAAATTGCAGGCCGCTATGTTGCTCCATATCAGCAAACCAGTTCTAAGAGTTTTCATCTGTTAGGAGCAGGTATGTTGTAAAGCTAATGGGACTTAATTGCCCATTCAAGGCCAAGCTACCACAAAATACTTTACAACAAGGTAAAGTTGTACACCGTTGCTGGGAAAATGATTTTTCCTCCAGCTGTCGTGAGGATTGCAGCAAAGCTCAGAGCGGGGAGGGGGGCAGATGACGTCAGCTAATAAAAATCTGCCTGCACTGCATCCCTGCTAGCCCGGGATCCCCTACACTGTTGAAGAGCCCAGGTTGTCTGTTCTAAAGCACGATCCAGCCAAAATTCAGCACTTTGCAGCCCGATCTTATGCATGTTTCCCTGGAAGTAAATCCAATGGAATTCCATAGGACTGTGCAGGATTTCTCAAAGGTAGGTTCTACTGAGGTCAGTGGGATTTATGTGGGGCTGCCCTTGAGGCTGATCCGGAAGCTGGAGCTAGTGCAGAATGCAGCAGCTCGGCTGTTGTCAGAAGCTGCCCCCTTTTCAGCATGCAACTCACAGAATCATAGAATAGTAGGGCTGGAAGGGGCCTATGAGACCATTGAGTCCAACCCCTGCTCATTGCAGGACTCCAAGTCGGAGCACCCCTGACAGATGGCTGTCCAGCTTCATCTTGAATGCCTCCAGTGTGGGAGAGCCCGCCACCTCCCTAGGTAATGGGTTCCACTGTCATATTGCTCTAACAGGAAGATTTTCCTGATGTTCAGCCAGAATCCGGCTTCCTGTCACTTGAGCCCATTCTCCCGTGTCCTGCACTCTGGGATGATCGAGAAGAGATGCTGGCCTTCCTCTCTGTGACAACCTTTCAAGTACTTGAAGAGCGCTATCATATCTCCCCTCAGTCTTCTCTTCTCAAGGCTAAACAGGCCCAGTTCTTTCAGTCTCTCCTCATAGGGCTTTGTTTCCAACCCCCTGATCATCTTCGTTGCCCTCCCCTGAATCTTTTCCAGTTTGTCTGCATCCTTTTTAAAGTGTGCTGCCCAGAACTGGACACAGTACTCGAGATGAGGCCTAATCAGTGCTGAGTAGAGGGGAACTAGTAGTTCCCAGGATTTGGAAGCTATACTTCTATTAATGTAGCCCAAAACAGCATTTGCCTTTTTTGCAGCCACATCACATTGTTGGCTCATATTTGGCTTATGATCTATAACAATTCCAAGATCCTTGGTATGTAGTTCCCAGGTTCCTCCTTTTTGCCCTTTTTGAAGATAGGGACAACATTAGCCGTCCTCTAGTCATCTGGCACTTCACCCATCCTCCATGATTCCACAAAGATCATAGACAGTGGTTCTAAGAGTTCTTCTGCCAGTTCCCTTATTACTCTAGGATGCAGTTCCCTCAGCTCTTTGCTGAGGGAACTGTACTGGCTGCCTATTCACTACCGGGCCAGGTTTAAGGTTCTCATACTAGTGCATAAAGCCCTAAACAACTTGGGACCCGGATATCTGAGAGAGCGCCTTGTTCCTTACCAACCTGCCTGGTCACTGAGGTCATCAGAGGACATGCTCCTGGTGGTTCCACATGGACCTATGGCCTGATTGGAGTCCACCCAGAGAAGAGCCTTCAGTGTGGTAGCCCCTTTTCTTTGGAACTCCCTGCCCTTGGAAGTCAGTCAGACACCAACTCTGTGTTGTTTCTGGCACCTCCTGAAAACATCTTTATTCCAGGAAGCCTTCCTTGATTGACCAGCCACAGTTTTTTTTATCAGTACTCTGTTTTTAAATAACTTTTAATATGTTGTTATACTCTTGATATGTTTTAACATGGTGGTTTTTTTTCTTTTTATTGTTCACTGCTCCAGAATCTATTTAGATGTGGGGTGGTATATAAATATTGTAAATACATACATACATACATATGATAATAAATAAAATAATAAATTTAAAGAGTGCGTAAGATTGTGGTCTTAAAAGTCCCATTAATTTCAATGTGAGTGAGGTAAGCATATGCTTAATTCTCTCCCACTGGAATCAATTGAATCTGAAGGTTACAGTCTCAGGCACTCAGCTGAATGGAGCTGACTTTTGAATAAACATCATAAAGCTAAAGTGTACCTGGATCACAACCATAGATTCATCATATGTACATCTACATACATGAATGTACGCATACACTGTGTTCCGCATCTAAGACCCTCCTCCAGGTGCCTCCTCTGAGGGAGGCTTGGAAGGCGGCAACAAGGGAGAGGGCCTTCTCAGTAGTAGCCTCCCAATTCTGGAATTATTTGCCCAAGGAGGCCCACCTGGTTCCAACATTGTTACCTTTTTGCCACCAAGTTAAGACCTTTCTCCTCTTAGGCATTTGGCAGCATATAATGAGTTTTTAAGCAGATCCTGGATTTGTCTTATGGTAGATTGTTTAAAATTGTTTTTAGGTATATGTTGTCTGTCTGTGTGCTGTCTGTTTATATGTTTTTATGTGAATGGTTTTACACTTTGTATAATGTATTTTTAATGGCTTTTAATCTTTGTAAACTGCCCAGAGAGCTTCAGCTAAGGGGCAGTATAGAAAAGTAATAAAATACAATAATAATGATGATGATAATGGTGATGATGATAAATATAGCAAATCTACCCAGACTCTAATTGTTCTCAGACCATTATCTAGAAAATGAAGCAGCCCCCCAAACCATAGGAGCTGGCTATCTCTGGTAGAGCTCAAGTTTAGGAATGATAGATCACTTTTGGAATGCGAATTCCATGTGTCATTCCCAGTATTTCTTATTCTAGGCAAATCTGCAAAGAGTTTGCCGACTTGATGGCTCAAGATCGCTCCCCGCTTGGAAACAGCCGCCCATCACTCATCTTGGATCCCGGAGTTCAGAGTTGCTTGACCCACTTCAGCTTAATAACTCACGGTTTTGGGGGGCCAGCGATCTGCGCAGCTCTCACTGCATTCCAGAACTACTTAGTGGAGTCGCTCAAAGGGCTCGATAAAATGTTCATGAACAGCACAGGCAACGGTCACCCAGTTGGTGACTCCAAAACATCAGAAAAGGACGTGAAGCATCGGAAATGACCCTCCCCCCTCCCAGTTCTCCAGTCTTCCCCAGTAAGAGGGTTCTTCTGCCTTCCCCGTTCATGAGATAGGAGGCCTGGTCTTACCAAACTTCGGGAAAAGAAAAACCGGTTAAGACCACCCTCTCTCCCACCATGTTTTCCAAACTGTGACAGATGTATTTCTGAAACGAAGTCAACAAAAAGTGAAGGTTCTAGAGGACTGAAGAAGGAGGAACATCTAAATGGACCTCACAGAGATTGAATTAAATAGAGAGCAGTTGATGGCTCCTGTTCACACTTTTGATTTTCAGTGGTGGATACCAGAAGCCAGGTTACATGTGCAATTACTTTTTTCTTCTTCCATATTTTTCTTTTGAAAGCCCACAGTCATAAAATACAGAGGTGTTCCAAGACACCATTCAAAGTGAGCAACATAAGATGAAGAGGTCTTGGTGAAATCAAGAACTGCTTAAGAGTCAAATTGTTAGGGGATTTTTGTCTTGCTGGAGATGTAAGGCAGAGAGGGAGGCATCCACAAGTTCTCACCTTTCTTGTGGTCCATATGGTCAAGGGAAGAGGAACTTTACCAGTGACACAACCTTTGAGCAGCTCTGTGACTTTGTTTACACATTTTAACCAATCGGGAGTTGATATGGATTTTCTCTTTACGATTGACATGGGAGGCATATGTACCAATACATATGACTTGGCAGGGGTCTTTTCCCCCCTAAAAGGAACAGAATCCCTGCAAATTCTCCATTCTAGTGAAGTGTCATTCAGCTGTCCTGGATCCAAGACAAATAGAATTTTACAGCCTGCTCCCCTACCAGGTTTTCAAAATATTAGTAATAATATTAAAGAATGAATAAATAATAATAAATTAATACATGATTAAAGCACAAGAAGCAGACCTTGAAGGAGGCCAAAATGAACTGTTTTGAAATCTGTATATATTTATTTATGTGTAATTAAATCAAAAAGTTTTAAAATGTCCAGTGCGCGTTATTTATATCCAATTAAGTTGGGACTTCTTAAAAAAAACCAAACTTCTTTTTGAACGATAAGTCAGTCTTTGGAATTTTCTGGAATGACATTTTGGATACACAACATGGTAGCATGGACAAAATAGCCTGTGATGCTAATAACTAGAGACACTTAGCCCGGTTTTGTTTATTTTTCTTTTGTACGTGCTGTTGTTCCTCTTTAAAAGCTGCAATAGATGTACAATGCCACCACAACAGAAATGTCAGTCATTATCTTAATAAAACCTCTTTTTATTTGGAAACAAACCTCCAATCCTGTGTTTGTGATACTGACAACAGAATAGTTGGGTTTTGCTAGAGTCAAATCTGTTAGAACAAAAATTAAAGCATAACAATTAAAGAAGTTTGAAAGCCTAGGGGGAAAACAAATACTCTGGGGTGAGTTGATATTTGGGGAAAAATGTTTACAGTATTTTCTTGATGATTAAGAGTAAAGATGTCTACATCCTTTGTGATAGAGATTTGAGTCCAAAGGATGTAGACATCTTTACTCTTAAAGATATGTGTCTGATATCTGCAAGTGTGTCTATCTAACTCCTTCCTCTTGAACCATGCCAGTGGTGTCCCCAGGAAAGGGACAAAGAGTTGGACAAGGATGCAATACATTCTGTTTGGGGAATGTGAGGTCTGACTTAGGAGAAACATCAACAGTAGTAAGGAAAAAGTGCTCTCTATGTTGAGCATAGGTGAAAACACAGCTTAAACGCTCTAACAAATAGCCCCCCAAAACCACTGCTCACACATACAGGGTTCGATCCAGCTTTAGTTGTACTTACAGTAGGTCCATTTAAATCAATGGGACTTACGTTAGTGGGGCCCATTTCAGTGGGTCTCTTCTAAGTATAATTAAGCCTGAATCCAACCTTAAATCTCTAGGGAGACAGCCAAAACCTCAAAATGCCTCAGAGCTCAAGTATCAGCTTTCTGACTCTATCTTCAGTCTCCCTCCAAACTGGAGTTTTGTCCTCTTGATTTCTTTTACACTTACCCTTGGATTTAGATAGTCCTTATATGGGTGGGGAGAAAAGCATGCCCTTCTTCTGATTGGCTTTCCTCTTCAGAACAATTTTTAAAAGCAAAACCCTGTATCAAGAAGCCATTGGCTCATTATTTATTTCCCATGGCAACATATCTGGCTTCTTCACAGGGAGCTTTTATTCTGCTATTGAGACTGGCTACTCATGGAAGTTTGCTGGTTCTTTAGATGACATTGTCAACCTCCAGGGCATCTCCTGCACTAAATGACCTTTATTCCCTTTTAAAATAGATCCAAGACAATGAGCTATCAAATTAGAGTGCTTGAGTTCTGCCTGAGTTCCCTTGTGAAAAGCAAAAGCTACAATGAGATGAGCTAGAGGACAGCGCCATCTAGTGGCTGTAAAATGAAACATATGGAAGACTCAGATAAGGGGGAAAAGGAGTGGGGGAAGGAAGCGCGTGTAAAGGGAGTCTGTCATGATCCCGCATTTAAAATGGAAGCAGAAAGCCCCATTTTAAATGTGGGATTTTAGGCTGGTGTAGAGATGCTCATCATCTGGCTATTACCAATCCAAGGCGCCGCTCCAGCCAGGTTTGCCTCAGGCTACCTACACCAGCTTCACCAACCTGGTGTCCACAAGATGTGTTGGACTCCCAGCATGGTGAATGCTGGGAGTTGCAGTCCAACACACCTGGATGCAGTGAAGGTCCCTTGGATAGCTTCTTTAGACTGGTTCTGACCAAAACCCGAGAGGATTCACTGCCCCCCTGACATCAGAGCCACTCACCTCTACTACCTGTAGGACCAGGTTGGGAAAGGCTGACCCACACTGTTAGGAAAACCCATAACAATAGTAAAAAATTGAAACACAGCAACTAAAACTGCACTAAACTGTTTAAACAACCTTTAAGAGATCCTGAGAGACTTAAGCACACTGGAGAGCCAGTGTGGTGTAGTGGTTAGGGTGTTGGATCCATGTTCAAGTCCCCACTCAGCCACAAAGCTCATTGGGTGACTTTGGGCCAGTCACCGACTCTCAGGTTGTTGTGAGGATAAAATGGACAGTACGCTGCCTTGGAGGAAAACGCGGGATATAAATGTAACAAATCCCTTAAAAAGACAGGGAGAACAGATATATCTTTGCGTGGCCAAGGTAATAAGGCAGGTGGTAATCAGGCAGGTGGCATGCTAGCTATCCATGGGAGGGAGGTCCGTAGATGGGGCACCACAGCTGAAAAGTCCCTCTTGCTGGTTGTCCCAGGTTTGATGGGTCTTCACGATGCAAGCATGCATTGACGTATGATTAGCCCCTTTGCTCTAAGCAGGACGTCCCTTCTCTATCTGGGGGGTGTGAGAGAGCGTCTCCATTCTTGGGTGATTTGCAAACCACCATGCGTGTGCAACTTCTGTGCCAACAGACAACTGCCCCTCTGGCCATGTTACCTGTTTATAAGTATCCATTGCATTTAGAAATGCAGAGGTGGAGTAGGTATGGGGGGGGGGTATGTGCAATCCACAGTAAGCAGAGGTGCAGCTAGGTAATTTTAGACCCTGGACATAATGAGACCCCCCCTCTGCCATTTCTCTTTGCCCCACAAACAAGCATTCCATGCTTCTACGTTCCTGATATGTTAGAACAACTGTTACAACTGTTTTCCAACCCTGATTTAAAAAGATATATACTCTGAGCATGTGCAATTTTGCATTTCGAGTTCACTCAAAGCATAGCTCTGACTACAGGAATAAAATACTCTGAGCATGTGCAGTTTTGCATTTCGAGTTCACTCAAAGCATAGCTCTGACTACAGGAATAAAATACTCTGAGCATGTGCAGTTTTGCATTTCGAGTTCACTCAAAGCATAGCTCTGACTACAGGAATAAAATGGAGTTTGTGTCTGCCGCTCTCCGAGTAACCATTCGGGGGGCTCTTTCAGCCCTAAGTTCCAGCCCTAACCAGTGGAGGCTGGTGGCTCTGACATCAGTGGGGCAGTGAACCTGCTCCGGTTTTCAGTCAGAACCAGTCAGAACTCTAAAGGAGCTCTCCAAGGTGCGAAGCGAGGATCTGACTCTGCGACGCACCTTGGATAGCTCCTTTAGAGTTCTGACTGAAACCTGGACCTCTGCACCTTGGAGAGCTCCTTTAGAGTTCTGACTGGTTCTGACTGAAACCCAGAGCAGATTTACTGTCCCACTGACGTTGGAGCCACCAGCCTCCACTGGCCCTAACCACACCACAGACAGTAAAAGTCGGGAATGAATTTGGCATTGTGAGGTCCGAACAAGTGCCCATCACAGAACGTTCTCATCCATCCACCACTCCCTCTCTGACTGGGCCTAACTGGTCCACCACCCTGATGGAGGAGAGTGACTCCAGATACATTCCAAGGCGCCTGAAGCAAGCTGGCCATTCCCAGCGCATCTCAGGCCCCAGCCACTGCGGCCTACAGAGTGAGCCGTCTTGTCAACTTCACCTGATGGAACTTGGCGCTTCTCACAAGGAACATTTCCTCAATGGCTCAGGGTCCTGGCCAGGCCCACTGCTTGCAGAGAGAAAATCCTCACTGAAACGCTTCCTACCGATGCACCGAACGTTTGCCTCAGAGCAAATTCAGATGAATTCTGTCTGTGCCCATGTATTTCCCCCCACACACACACACACACCAGACACCTTCTTTAATAACTGAGTGGCGCTCCAGGATAGAAGCAAGCAACCATTTCCATAGCCTTTTGGAGCATAAAGGACCCCTTGCTTCAGCTGCCTGAAGACATTTTTGGAAGCGCATGAGATTTGGGGTGGGGACAGGGCGGAGTGCCTGCCTCAGAAAAAGCATTGGCAGTGGTAAACCTCAAATCTTTAGCCAGCTGAGGCAAACATTTGGAGAATTCAGCCAAAGTGCCCCCGCCGGCTCCTAGGCAATGTTTTCACTGCCAATCTGCCTGCCGTTTTCTTGAAGCTTGGGTAGGAAATGCTGAGGTAAATACGAATGTGCAAAGCCAGGAATATCGGTCAAACCCAACAGCTTAAGTGAACGGGCTGGGAGAGGCCCATCTTGTTTTCCCCACCAAAGTTGAGGTTTTGCGCTTTCTAAAGAAAACAGGTTTAGGCTGCAAGCCTATGCATGTTTAGACGTAAAAAAAGGCCTACAGTTCCCAGCATGCCCCAGCCAGCATCGCTGCCTGGGGCATGCTGGGAACTGTAGGCCTTTTTTTACGTCTAAACATGCATAGGCTTGCGCCTTTAGGCGCACAATCCATGATGGCTGGGGAATGGTGGGAGTTGTAGGAGCTTTTTTGGATTAAACATCAATAGGATTGCACCCTTCATTAGCCTCTAATGGAGTCAGGTTTTTTTCCTCTCCATTCTTTAATTAATTGGCAAGTAAGATTAAACATCTTATAGAAATCTGTAGGCTTTGTAGCCATGAAAACATTTTAAACCTATTGCTATATAAATCAGGAGTATTTTTCTTTCCATGCACCTTCCCCACTGCAAATTGGTAATAGTTTGCCTAAGCCTAAATGTTTGGAACATTTTCATCTCAGAAAGCTGTATCACCATCTTCCAGCTGGGGCAGGCAGTAAGGCGCGCATGTGTGCGTGTGTGGAATCTTGTCCAAAATTGTTTAAGAAAAGGGTGGAGACATTTTGAGTCAAAACAGATATGTCATACTTTCATGGGGTGAAGAAATTATTTTTCATAAGGCTTTTAAAGAAAGATTAAGGATTGAGGTAGTCAGCAGATGGTTCGTACGTAAAAGGAAACCATGGTTTAATGCAGACTTCCCCATCCGGCACCCTTCAGATGCTTTGGACTACAGTTCCCGTTGGCCCCAGCCAGCATGGCCAATGGTTGGGGATGATGGATGTTGTAATCCAAAATATCTGAAGGGTGCTAGGTTGGGGACAGCTGGTTTAGTGCTGTGTGACAAGCAGAGAGGAGACCATGCAAAGTGCCAGGTTTGCGTGTTCCCCCTTCCCCTGTCCTGCATTCACATGGCCAAAAGGAGGACTTAACCATGATTCAGGTTCACTTTGCCTGATTCCTGGCTTGTCGTTCCATACAAACCAATAATCACGGTTGAAAACAAGCTTTAGTTAATGCCTAAACAAGCCAACTGTGTTTTTTTCTGGTTTGCTTAACAGTTTCTTTTAAACCATGATTCCTGGTTCACACACAAGCCAGGATCAGCTAAAGCAAAACAGACTCCTCGTGTATCCCTGCTACTAGCCATGTGGGAAGAAAACAGAAGAGGGGATGTGCTCAAGCACAGCGCTTCGCATGGGCTCCTTTTTGCTTGCACACATAGCACTTTGCTATGGATTAGCACTATGTACGAATGTAGCCATTACCTCACTTTGATTCTGTCACTTCACACCTGTTTTGAAACATCTGCAGTAGCTACCAATTTGCCTCTGGACCAAATTCACAGGGCTGTTTTTTAACTTTTACTAGGAAACCCCCTCCTCTTTTATGACCCACCCACCCACCACCAACGCCCCCCCCCCCGTATATCTACCAATGAGGTCCTACCAAAGATTCCATCACATGAGAAGGTCAGCTTAAACTCCACAAAAGCAGGCCCTTTTCTACGGCAGTCCAGCCTGGACATCTGCACCAACCTTCCGTGGCATCTTCAGAGGCCTCCATCTCCACCCCTTTGGAAGCCAGGTCAAAACACTTTCTTTTTCATTTGCATCTTCTGTAGTTCAGTTGTTAAAATTCGCTGTTCCTATTTGGGTTTGGGGTTTATATTGTTGTCGTTGCTGTTTATTTTGTCCTTTGCTGTTGTCCATTGCTACTTTAATTTTCAAAGTGCTTGGGTCATTTTAATTGAAAAGTGGTACAGATATGTCTTAATTAAATAAACTGGGGGTGGGGGGTGGCAGTCCAGAACCAGAGGCTGTGGACCTAACAAGAGTTCACCAGCAAAGGAGGCATTATAGGATACACTCTGATGGAAGGGAGGGGTGGTTAGGGAGGGGTCGTAGCTCAGTGGTACAGCACCAGCGTTGCATGCCAAAGGTCCCAGATTCATTCCCTGGCATTTCCAGCTAGTGTGGGGAAAGATTCCTGTCCAAGACCCTGGACAGCTGCTGCCAGTCAGAGTAGACAATACTGAATTATATGGACCAATCAGTGGAGGCTGGTGATTCCGATTTTAGTGGGGCTGTGAATCCATACTGGGTTTCAGTCAGAACCAGCCAGAATTCTAAATGAGCTATCTAAGGTGCTGAACCATATCCCCAAAATATGTTCAGCACCTTGAATAGCCCCTTTAGAGTTCTGGCTGGTTCTGACTGAAACCCAGAATGGATTCACAGCCCCACCAGAATTGGAGCTGCCACTGGGACCAGTCAATGGTCTGATTTAGTCTAAGGCTGCTTCGTATGTTCCTATGTCTACTGGTTCTCCATTGCAAAGGCCTTTTCCCTGGTCATTTCTCCCTTAGCTTGGCTCAGAGAAATGATGGAGGGTGGGGATCCTTGAATATGAGAATTAGGGTGTTGCAAATCTGTCCATGTTTCCTCCAACTCTTTCCCCTTCCACCTTCCTCTTTACTCTCTCCTGTGTCAAATGTTATTTACTTATTTGAGCCCTGTCTTTCTACCAAAAAATGGCACTCAAGGCAGCTTACAAGCATAATTTAAAATGGATTAAAACAATAAAATACATTGAAATACAATAAAAACGTAACATAAAAACATAACAGCATTGTATTCTAAGTTCTTTGGGACAGGGACCTGTAGACGTGCACATTATAAAGCATCATGCACATTATAAAATTATTCTTAAACATCATAATAAAGAATATATTTTCCTTTGTGAATTGTTAGATGGTGCGCAGCCATTTCCTTTTTTTTCCTTCAACCCCCCCCCCACACACACACACAATCTGGTGCTCCTTGTTTCTGGATTAGTCCATGATGTATTTGTCTAGCTAGAAACAGGGAAGTGGTCTTGTGTGATGATGATGAACCACCTGCTCAGCACCACCTCTATTGCTTTGGGGGGTGACATTTGCCACCAGGCTGCCTCAGTGTTAAATATACCCCAGTGTGGGAGAAGAGCTGATGTAGCCGTGGGTGGGGCTGGGGTTTGGGTTGGTGGATAAATTCTCATGATGCAACTCCGGTGGCCATGTCCTCTTCCTTTATTTGAAGGGCTGCCAGAGGATCATCCCCCTATTTGAAGGCGTCTGTTTGAGGGGCTGCCCTGTCCAAGACCAATTCCGGTTTAAAGAGAGAGAAACCTAAGAGCTGTTATCCATCAGTTCTAAGTACCTGGGCAGCAGACTGAACGGGCAGGCACACAGGTCACCTGGTCACAGCCTTCCACTCTGTGGGGAGATGGACTGCTTCTATTTCTAAAATTATAACAACTGTTTCTAGATTTGCATCTATACACATAAATTAGCATATGCAAATATCGTTATCCTCTCTTGTCCTCATTTTCTGTGATGCATTTCCTCTTTTGGGGGTGATTTATAAGTGGCCCTTGTACATACAATTCTGCAGATGTCTCCATAGATCCAGTTTGCCAGAATCAAGGAGGCTTTTTCTCCCCTCCCTGCTAGTTTCTAACCTCAGCTGTTCCAGCTGTTGCTCTATTCTTGGAGCTAGCAAATAGCTATTTAGCAATTAGCTTGGCTTATTTACCTGCTTCTCCCCTGGTATGAGGCACCTGTCTGGAAAACAGACGGTTGACTTCCCTGTGCCTTGATAAGGGATCTTTTTCACAACAGGTGGGAAGAGGGATGGGATCCGTGCCTTGTTTGGATGGAAAGGCACAATGAAGTCAGCTCCAACCCTCCAGCCTTTCTACTAGGTTTTTAGGGGCAACAGCTATGCTGAAAAGGGATTCTTTTGCCAACTGCATGTCACAGGGCTGAAATTCCCTCTTCTGTATAATTATTAAAATGCACAGGCACCCCATTGCATCACCAGAACAAGGAAATGCACTTCTGTAGTACCCTTACCTCACTTCACCAGGATTCTTGGAAGGACCCAAAGCATCTATGTCTGTGAGGCAGCTATGCTCTCTGATGTAATGAGCATACCGCTGTAGTTTGAGGCACACAGAAGGGAGATGGGGTGTGTACACATACATACAACTGCCAGCGCTTACAAAACAAAAAACTGGCCTTGCTCCTGTGTTGTCTTTCACACAAAGAAATGTAGCAGGGAAAATGTTTTTCCCAGGCATGGAGAGCATGTTCACTTTCCTTATTTATTACATTTATATCCCGCCTTTTATGCTTTCATCACATTCGTAGCCTGTCCTTCCTCCAAAGAACTCAGGATATAGTCCTCACCCCACACCCCATTTTACCCTCACAACAACCCGGTAAGGTAGGACAGGCTGAGGGAGAGGGCATGATTGGCGCAAAGTCACATAATTGACCTTTGACCCCCAAGATGATATTTGACCTCAGCTTTGTAGTTGAGTGATGATCTCAATGCAGGTCGCCCTAGTCTGAGACTCTTTTGCACTGCCCTAAACGGACCTTTTTATGAATGGAAAATGCAAGAACGCTGACAGCATCAAAGCATCATCAAAACAACAACATTACAGTGAAACACTGCCCCCCCGCCCCCTCCCGTCTCAGCTCTTTTACCTGATGGTTCGTGTTAGCTCACTGCCATGGTCATTAAGGGTGCAATCCTATGACTGGCTATGCTGGCTGGAGAATGCTGGGAGTTGTAGGGCTTCCTTCTGTCTAAACAGGCATAGGATTGCACCGTAAGGGTTGTAAAATTGCTTTCTAACTTTTTTTAAGGGTGTTATTCTCAAGATCCCCTTCATGGATCACTGCCTTGTTGTGGCGAAGGGGCTTGCGTAACTCAGTGAAGCCATAAGCTATGCCGTGCAGGGCCACCCAAGGCGGACAGGTCATGGCAGAGAGTTCTGACAAAATGTGGTCCACTGGAGAAGGAAATGGCAACCCACTCCAGTATTCTTGCCAAGAAAACCCCATGGAACGTATCACAAGGCTAAAAGAGATGACGCCGGAAGATGAGCCCCTCAGGTCGGAAGGTGTCCAATATACTACTGGGGAAGAGCAGAGGGTATTTCCAAGTAGCGCCAGAAAAAGTGAACCGGTTGGGCCAAAGCCGAAAGGACACTCAGCTGTGGATGTGTCTGGTGGTGAAAAGAAAATCCGATGCTGTAAAGAACAATATTGTTTAGGAACCTGGAATGTCAGATCAATGAATCAAGGTAAGCTGGAGGTGGTCAAACATGAGATGGCAAGATTGAACATCGACATCTGGGGAATCAGTGAACTAAAATGGACAAGCATGGGCGAACTTAATTCAGGTGACCATTATATCTACTACTGTGGGCAAGAATCCCTTAGAAGAAATGGAGTAGCACTCATAGTCAACAAAAGGGTGGGAAAAGCAGTACTGGGGTACAATCTCAAAAACCATAGAATGATCTCAGTACGAATCCAAGGCAAACCATTCAACATCACAGTAATTCAAGTCTATGCCCCAACCACTGAGGCCGAAGAAGCTGAGGTTGATCGGTTCTATGAAGACCTACAACACCTTCTAGAACTAACACCAAAAAAAGATGTCCTCTTCATCATAGGGGATTGGAATGCTAACGTAGGAGGTCAAGAAATCACCGGGATAACAGGCAAGCATGGCCTTGGTGTACAAAATGAAGCAGGACAAAGGCTAATAGAGTTTTGCCAAGAGAACACGCTGATCATAGCAAACACGCTTTTCCAACAGCACAAGAGGCGACTCTACACATGGACATCACCAGATCGTCAATATCAAAATCAGATTGATTATGTACTTTGCCGCCAAAGATGGAGAAGCTCCATACAGTCAGTAAAAACAAGACCTGGAGCTGACTGTGGCTCAGATCATGAGCTGCTTCTTGCAAAATTTCAGCTTAAATTGAAGAACGTAGGGAAAACCACGAAACCATTCAGGTATGACCTAAATCATATCCCTTATGAATATACAGTGGAGGTGAGGAATAGATTTCAGGGATTAGACCTGATAGACAGAGTGCCTGAGGAACTTTGGACGGAGGTCCGTAACATTGTTCAGGAGGCAGCAACTCAATCCATCCCAAAGAAAAAGAAATGCAAGAAAGCCAAGTGGCTGTCTGATGAGGCTTTACAAGTAGCTGAGGAAAGAAGGGAAGCGAAAAGCAAGGGAGAAAGGGGAAGATATATCCAACTGAATGTGGAGTTCCAGAGAATAGCAAGGAGAGACAAGAAGGCCTTCTTAAATGAACAATGCAAAGAAATCGAGGAAAACAACTGAATGGGAAAGACAAGAGATCTCTTCAAGAAAATCGGAGATCTCAAGGGAACGTTTTGTGCAAGGAGAGGCATGATAAAGGACAAAGAAGGCAGGGACCTCACAGAAGCAGATGAGATTAAGAAGAGGTGGAAAGAATACACAGAAGAACTATACAGGAAAGATCTGAATGTCCCTGATAGCCATGATAGTGTGGTCACTGAACTTCAGCCGGACATCCTCGAGAGTGAAGTCAAGTGGGCCTTAGGAATCATTACTAACAACAAAGCTAGCGGAGATGACAGTATTCCTGCTGAGCTATTTAAAATCCTAAAAGATGATGCTGTTAAAGTGCTGCACTCAATATGCCAACAAATTTGGAACACTCAACAGTGGCCACAAGACTGGAAAAGGTCAGTTTACATTCCAATTCCAAAGAAGGGCAACACCAAAGGGCGTTCAAACTACCGTACAATTGCGCTCATTTCACATGCCAGCAAGGTGATGCTCAAAATCCTACAAGCTTGGCTTCAGCAGTATGCGAACTGAGAACTACCGGAAGTACAAGCTGGGTTTCGAAGAGGCAGAGGAACTAGAGATCAAATCACCAACTTTCGCTGGATCATGGAGAAAGCAAGAGAATTCCAGAAAAACGTCTATTTCTGCTTCATTGACTATGCTAAAGCCTTTGATTGTGTGGATCACAACAAACTGTGGCAAATTCTTAAAGACATGGGGGTACCAGACCACCTTACCTGTCTCCTGAGAAACCTGTACGAGGGTCAAGAAGCAACAGTAAGAACCAGACATGGAACAACCGATTGGTTCAAAATTGGGAAAGGAGTACGACAAGGCTGCATATTGTCGCCCTGCTTATTTAACTTATATGCAGAGTACATCATGAGAAACGCCGGGTTGGATGAATCACAGGTCGGAATTAAGATTGCTGGGAGAATTATCAACAACCTCAGATACGCAGATGATACCACCCTAATGGCAGAAAGTGAAGAGGATCTAAAGAGCCTCTTGTTGAGGGTGAAAGAGGAGAGTGCAAAAGCTGGTTTGAAACTCAACATTAAAAAAACGAAGAGCATGGCATCTGACCCCATCACTTCCTGGCATATAGAAGGGGAAGAAATGGAAGCAGTGACAGATTTTACTTTCTTGGGCTCCAAGATCACTGCAGACGGTGACTGTAGCCATGAAATTAAAAGACGCTTGCTCCTTGGGAGGAAAGCTATGGCAAACCTAGACAGCATAGTAAGAAGCAGAGACATCACCTTGCCGACAAAGGTCCGTCTAATCAAAGCTATGGTTTTCCCAGTAGCAACGTATGGCTGTGAGAGATGGACTATAAGGAAGGCTGAGCGCCGAAGAATGGATGCTTTCGAACTGTGGTGCTGGAGAAGACTCTTACGAGTCCCCTGGACTGCAACGAGGACAAATCAGTCCATCCTAAAGGAAATCAACCCTGAGTGCTCCTTGGAAGGACAGATACTGTACTGAAGCTGAAGCTGAAATATTTTGGTCACCTAATGCGAAGAGAAAATGTCACTGGAAAAGACCCTGATGCTGGGAAAGACTGAAGGCAAAAGGAGAAGGGGACGGCAGAGGATGAGATGGCTAGATAGCATCACTGATGCAATGAATATGGAGTATGGACATGAGCACGCTCTGGGAGAGAGCAGAGGACAGGAAGGCCTGGCGTGCTATGGTCCATGAGGTCACGAAGAGTCGGACACGACTGAATGACTGAACAACAACATTCTCAAGATGTTGAAATTATTTATATGTTTATTTTATTAATAATACTTGTACACCGTTTGATATAACAACATCTCTAAGCAGTTTACATGCCAAAGTTTTAAAAAAATCACTCTTAAAATGCTCAATAAATAGCTATAGTGACAGCAAAAATAAATAACAGAGACAATAAAAACAATGAAAACATAGAAAACAAATGAAGCAGCATTAGATCTAATACAAGCCAGGGAAAACCTGTGTAAACAGGTACATTTAGAGGAGGCGTTTAAAACTCTCCACATTTTCTGCCTCCTGAATTGCATGGAGGAGGGAGTTCCTGAGCTTGGGTACCACTACAGAGAAGTCCTGCGATATGTCATTGGCAGTGGAACGAGCAGCAAGGCCTTCTTTGACGATCTTAAGCAGGGACAGGCAATTGCAAAGTCCATGGCCGCCTCACCCCTGTGCAAAAAATAAAATAAAAAATATATTTTTAAATAATGTTGGCAGAGCACCAAAAGGATCAAAGGTAGCTTGTTTGCAATCTAATTTTGACCCTTTTCATGCTCTGTAGGAGCTACAGAACACTGAAAGGATAAAGGCTTCAGAATGGCCGTTCGAGATGCCATTTTGTTTTGAATTTTTTTTTTTTTTTACAGTTTGGGGAGCAGCGGGGCTATATGCCATCTGCAGACTGCCCATTGCCCATCCCTGATTCTAAGGGTTGACTGGGGGTATATAGAGTCTGCCAGGTATCCTGCTCTGAATTGTTTAGGGCTTTGGATGTGAACAAGAGCACCTTGAATGTGGCTCAGGAACCAATAGGCTGTGTGTGCTACTGAACATCTTAGCTGCTGCCTTCTGCATTATCTGCAGCTTGTGAACAAGGTGTAAGGGCAGCCCCACGTGCAGTGCATTACGGTAGTCCAGTCGTGAGGTTATCAGTGCATGAGCCAGAGTGGCCAGGCTGTCCCTATCCAGGAATGGGTGTAGCCGTTGTGGCAGCCGAAGTTGGTAGTGGGTGCTCCAAGACTCTGAGGTTACTTAGGCCTCCACTGACAAGGACAGATCCAGGAGCACACCAAACCACAGACCTGATCCTTCAGAGGGAGTGCAGCCACATGGCGAACCAGTGAACAAGCAGTTCCTGGGCCTGGGAACCACCCAGCAATAGGGTCTGTTGTCTTCTCAGGACTCGGTTTCAGTTTTTTAGCCCTCATCCACACCAGCCAGCAAAGTTTGCACGTGTGTGGTATGCTTGGACTGTACCCTTTCACACCTCCAATGGGAGATACCATTTCGAATGGTTCCACACATACAAAATAATCCTTGAAAGTAGAAATCTAGCACATTAGGGAGAACGGCACTTGCCCAGTCTCCTCCCTGCTGTAACAGGTTTTTGTTTTTTTATTTTCAGGTTGTTGCTGCTTTAAAAATAAATAAATGTGGGAGCATCAGGACAGGACTCTGGCACAGGATGAACAGGAGCACCTGCAATCACATTTGGAATCAAATGAAGCAACACATATTATCATTTAAAGAGCCTCCCGCCCCTTTCCCGGGTAAAACAAGAGTCTAGAATTACCTAGCTGCACCACTGCATAGGACAGCAGTGAAAAATGTGATTTCCCTCAACTTGAAACATGAAGTGGTACAGTCCCTGCTAGTATCCCTCCAGACTCTACCACCTGTGTGTAGATCCAGCCCTGTCTCCTGGTTCTCGAAGATGCCTTTACACTTAGACCACTGTTAACCATTAAAACAAATGTAGCCATCTTGGAAATGGGAAGTGACATTTTAAGCCATTTGGTTCAGCGCTAATGTGCCGTTAGGTCATTATCCAATAAGTGGATCCATGTCGCTTAACTCGAGCCAGCTGTCTGCGGAGCGGAGGAAACGCTTGAATGTCGATGCAGGGGTTTACTTTTGTGCATGCGCGTGTGTATTGGTTTTAAAATGAAAAGACCCATTCTGGAATTACAAGTATTTGCTACTTCCTGAGTGGCTAATTTTGTTAACAAAGATTTGGATGAGACAGGGCCATTGTTCATGCTGCCTATCAAAAAACCTTTTTGACCCATAAAAACCAGGGCAGGGCTGTGGCCACAGGGGGCCACTGGGAACTTGGAACCTTCAGGGGTATGCAAACCCCCTCCCTGAATGATCAAGTTTCATGAATAAAGTTAAGTTCCTTCTAACTCTTCTTCTCATGGCAATATAAGAAAAAAAAAACATGCAGGCGAATTTCTAAATCTAACCAATTGCACACTATCAAGTACATTTACATTCCATTGATAGGACCACAATAAAGATTTTTTTTGGTGGGGAGACGACACTCTACTCTGAAACTCCTGGTTACTGTAAGTCCTGGTTGCTCTAACACCTCAGAACTCTACCACTTCATTCTGTTGCATGCCTGAAGAGGGAATAGGGAAATCCTGGGTTCAAATGGTGTCACTGCCTGGATGGCCTTAGGCAAGCCCCTCTCAGCTTTAGTCTCTTATCTGCAAATATTACTGACCTACCTTACAGGGCTGTTGTAAGGATTACAACAGTGAAGTGTACGTTAGTTGACATACAGTGAAACGTTTTGAGCGCTCAGAAGTGGTTTCTAAAAGCTTTTTCTGGGGTGTGTGTGTGTGTAAAGCACCATTAGTTAGAACAGGGGTGGCGAATCTTGTTTCTATCAAGGGCTACATTCCCTTGGGGGTAATCTGTCGGGGCCCACGTGCCAGAGGTTCTTAATAGTAGGTGAAGTCATAGCCAAGAGTAGGTGGGGTTAGCAACATTGCAGAATTTTATAGCACATGCTCACGCTCTCTCTCTCTACCACCCTATATCTTTCTCTTTCTGTGCCACCCCATCTCTCTCTCTCTTTCTGTGCCACATCATCTCTCTTTGTGCCACCCCATCTCTCACTCTCTTTGTGCCACGCCATTTCTCTCTCTGAGCCAACCAATCCCATCTTTGTGGGCCACATAAAACTAAGCTGAGAACCAAAGGCTCCCCTTGGTTTAGAAGATCTGTGCCAGTCGTTTTATCTGTACTCATCCATTTACTCAGCAAAAATAGAAGGGAAAGTTGTACATTATGGCCCAGATCCAAATAACATTGGTCACTCACTCCTAAGTCCCATTGAAATTCATGGGCTTTCATTGTAGCTTGTAGCTCTTATGTCCTCCTGAAATTAGTGGAACTTGGCACCACTAACTTCCTCTGGATCAGCACAGTGATTGCATCCCATTATACTTTATCCTATCCAGTGGGGACTCATCCTGGATTGTAGATGTCCTTTACCACCACCCTCTTTCTTCCCAAATTGGATCATCCCCCCCGGTTTGCTATCTCATCCGCCCCCCTTCCCCAACTTAGAGTCTCAGTGTAGTTAGCCCCTCTGGTGGATGGACAATCAACATATTACCCCAGGTACTCTTAGGGTAACACAAATGGTTGGCTAAAACAGCATGTCAGTCTGAATTATCTATGTATGAGCTATGCATTTAACGTATCTTTATCTGGCATTTTATTCAGCTTCTGCAAACAGTTATGCAGGACCATGAAGACCAGCCCCTCTCGTCAATGGAGGGGGTACCCAGCCTCCTCTGGCTTCTGGGGTTTCATCACGCCCTTTCAAGCTTGTGTTTGCTGCCATAAGGACTAGAAACCTATCTTTGAAAAAAGCTGACTTTCTCAAGATGTTGAATGCTGTGCCCATAACTTAATTCCATGCTTATGCAGGGCATACAGAGTCTTGCGTAGGTTCCCCCCCCCCCCCCCCGGTAACTATTTCTGCTTCTAGCAATTGTATCTTTTCCGAGATTTGGGGGGCAGGGAGACAGGGGCTGCCCAAACTGTACATATAATTTATGTACATGTAGTTATTTATCATTTTTTAGATTATAAGTGGCAAATTATATTATACAAATATTTATTATTTGTTTCATGTATCTCCCCCCCCCCCCCCCCCGCTCTTTAGCCTTTTCAGGTCATTTCTTCTTGTTGTTTTTTAATTCATCGGAAGAAAAATGGGAAAACTCAGTTAAATTCTGTTTTTGTTTGAAATTCTTGGGATTCCCTAAAATAAAATAAAAGAAAGCAAAATAAAAAATAAAAAATGAAGATTTTCCTAGAACGAAATGTTCCACTTACGGATCCGTTTTGGAAGGCTTGGCCAAATTTTTGTTCCGTGGCTTACTGCAGGACCACTTTTTGTTTTATTCCAAGAGGTTGCTGCTCTGCCCTCTTCCAACACCACCTCTCCTCTCTCCCCTGTCCGTGGGGGATTTGGCGCTTGGTCCCTTGCCCTGAGGCAGAACACATGCTCCCTTCTAACCCAACTCCAACTAGCCTGTTTGGGGGTGGAATCATTAATATACATAAAACTATCACCTGCCAGTAAAGACGGACTAACCATGAAACACACTCACATACACACCCACAGGCACACACACACACTGACTAATATTCTAAGCACATCCAGTTTGCCGGTGATCATCCACAATGCAAATGATCGTAGGGTTTGTATTGGCGGAAAGACATGACAATGTAATTTTTTACCCTTTAAAAAAAAAAGAAAAAGCACAGACCAGGGTCATTTGCAGCACCACTAAATACATTTTCTGCTTGGTATGCAGCGAAAAGACAGCATTACTACAGCCTCAGTCTCACGGACGTCACCATGGCTTCTGGATAAAAAGGAAACATGCAAAAAGCAGTCAAGATCGGCGGTGAAATTAATTAGAGGGAGGGCCTATTAAAAGGAGCTACGCTAATTCCACATGAAGGGGGACGCGCCCAACGGCAGCGAGGGCGTTGCGAATCAGTCAGCCTCAGCCACCACGTTCAACGAGGAATGTGTCTGCGTTGCCAGTGCAGTTGGGCCTTTTGACAGAGATGTACAGCGCAATCCCATGTCTGCTCAGAAGCCAGCCCTCTTAGGCTCAATGGGACTTACTCTCAGGTAAGTGTGTATAGGATTGCAGTCTTAGGATTGCCCTCTTAAAAGTGGGCAAGCTCCACTTACCCCAGCTCTCTTCTGGAATTTGGGGGGGAACTGTTTTTTTCTCTTGCTTTTCATCTTTACATATGCTATGGAGGTATTGGGACTTGACATTTCTAAGATGGGTTTTCTTGTATTGCCTAGTTTGAACAAATCCAGCCTTCGCAACCTGATGCCCTCCAATGTGTTAGATTACAACTCCCAGCAATCTTGATCATTGGCCATGCTGGCTGGGGGAACATGGGAGTTGTAGTCCAACACCTATAGAGGGCACCAGATCGGGGAAGATTGTATTAACCTTTTGTTAGCTACCTTGGGTCGGGGGAGGGGAGGTCTTTTTGGCCAAAAGGCAGCACAGAAATAAAGCATAGCCTAAGACATAGCTGCCGGTTCAGACCACCAGACCTCAGAGCTTCATATTCCCTACTCCACTTTCCCAAACTCCTGACAATTAAGGCACTCTCCCCTAGCCCATTTGATCCACCTACTGTTTCCCTGCCCACTATTGCCTTAGGGGCAGGGCACTTTGCAATATTAATGGGCAGTAGATCAGGACAAGATGAAAGACAGGATGCACCTCTCATGACACAGTGCAGAGTTAGCGCATGGAATTCACCACTGTGGGCTCAGATGGATTTAAAAGGGGCCTGGACAAATTCACGGCAGATAAAGCTATCAGTGGCTACTAGTCCCGATAGCTCTATGCCTCTAATACTGGAGGTAGCAGCGTGCCTATCAACACCAGTCGTTGGGGAACATGGGGTGGGGGGAAGAGTGCTGTTGTAGTCATCTTGCTTGTGGGTTCCTGGTCGACAACTGGTTGGCCACTGTGTGAACAGAATGCTGGACTAGATGGACCCTGGGTCTGATCCAGCAGGGCTCTTCTAATGTTCTTATGTACTGCCAGTCAGTGCAGATAGAAGGACCCATTATGTCACTCAGTGTAAAGCTTCCTCTGTTCCTTCACCTTTACTGCCACAAGACGTAGTGATGGCCACCAATTTGGAGGACTTTAAAAGGGGCCTAGACCAATTCTTGGAGAAGGCGATCGATGGCTACTAGTCTTGATGACAATATGCTAATTCCAGTATCAGAGGCAGTATTGCTATGTACCCCAGTTGCTGGGGAACATGGGCGGAAGGGTGCTGTTGCGCTCTGTTTGGTCTATGAGACTGCACATGGGTACTTAAGAGTTAAATACACAAAGAACCAAGAGGTCACGCAATTGTTCAGCCCCTTGAAGAACTGAGATCATCTCTGACTCCCCCCACCCCAAAATACATTTATTCAATGCAGACCTCGCTGTGGCATAAAGAAGTAACGAGGACAAGTAAGGGAACTCTCCAAACGTACCTACACAGCATGTAACTCCAGATGACTGAAGTAAACCAAGGTCAAATCCCATTTTTATTTTGTAACATATAAAGGGTTGGGTTGAGTGGCTACTCTGTTGCTCTTTCCCACGGCTGTATGGCAAGAGTAAGCAACCTTTCGGGGCTGTGGGAGCATCGGGCAATTTGAGAAACTGTCCTGGGCACCGCCACAAAATAGCTGCCATGGAAAGCATGGCAAAAGATAAGTAGCCTGCCCCAAAGACAGGGTACACGGCAGAGATGGGGTTTGAACCGAACAGACTAAAGGGCTCCTTTTAACCCTGTTTTCAGCACCAACAGAAACCTATTTCACAGCCATCCCAGCTGCTGGTAAGAAAACGTGTTTTTTAGAAAGTTAGAGTGGTAGGGCACCTTGGCGGGCACGAAGGAACATGTCCGGGGGTGCATTGAGGCCCATGGGCACCACGTTGCCTAACTCTGCTGTATGGTAACTATGCTTCATTTGCACTGAGGCTCTCTGTTCTTTGAACTTGCTACAACATCTCTAACCTTCTGGGAGGGGGCACAGCTCTGTAGCAGAGCACACCTTTTGTATGCTGAACATCCCGAGTTCAACTACCGGCATCTCCCAGGAAGAGCTGGAAAGGCTCCAGACAGCTGCTGCCACTCACTGTAGACAATTTTGATCTAGATAGTCTGACTCTACATGAGGCAACTTTTTTTGTTCCTATTTCATGACTATTTATCTGCCTTTTGAAATATATGGCTTGTCATCATTAATTGGCGTTTGTTGCAGAAAATGATTTTGTGTGTGTGGAAAATATAGCTTGGTTTTTAGGCAATCAAGCAAAGCCAGGCTAGCTCTGGGGATGTGACATGGAGAGGATAGTTAGCCAATATAACCATGAGTGAGAACACCCCCCCCCAAAAGGAGGAAACCATCCACCAAGCCTTGCAAATTCAGCCTTCTCCAACCCGCTGCCCTCCAGATGGCTGTGGGATTCTGGGAGTTGTAGTCTAACACATCTGGAGGGCATCAGGCTGGGGAAGGCTGACCAAATTCATCCAAGAACTGCCTTGCCCCAGAATCTGTTGGTTTGTGGAAGAGTAAAAGAGCGGGCATCATAAGAGTCCATCTTTATTTGTATTTGCAAAGTGTAATACATGAGCTCTGGATTTCAGATAAGTACAAAAAGCCAAACCGAGGTGAGAGGCGGAGGGTGCGGGTGTTCAGGCCACTGATTTTAGGAGGGGTATGCTGGTCACTTCATGGATGCCGTCTTTATCGATGAAGCGAGCACTGAAGGAAGGCAAGTTCAGGATGAAGCGTTTCTGAAGCTGTGGGAGGAAGGAGGCAAGTGTCGTTCAGTGTTCTCAGCAAGTCACCTAAACATCTGCATAGTTTTCTCAGCTGTCCATCTCAGTTTCATTTCTATGCTGCCTGAAATAAAGCTTGTTTTCCCCCTAAGAAATCCAAGGGGCTGGAGCTAAATGGTCATGGTGAAATTTTATTTCCATTCTCAGTTACCATCTACTCCAGGAGTCCCCAACCTCTTTGGGTCAGTGGGAACATTTGGAATTTTGAGAGCTGTGGGTGTTCTCACAAAATGGCTGCCATGGGGGTTGCCCATTCACAAAAGATGGTTGCTGTGGTGGTCATGGCCAGTCACAAAACACTCATTTCCCAGAAGGCAACTGGTGAGACTAAAAGAAAAATAACCTGCCCAAGAACTTAAGTATAAGGCTAAGATGGGGCTGAGCTCCAAAGCACAAAACCATTCGTTTGAACCCAAATAAAGATGATGCTGGAGGACAGCACTTTACTTTGCAAAGCACTTTACAGCACTTTACTTTGCAGCATGCTAGCCGCCCAGTCCAATAATAATAATTTTAAAAATCTGAATAAAATTAAAATCAGAAGGGACAGGGTGCCTGGCAGGTGCCACGAGAGAAGCCCACATTGGAGATGCTAGATCTAGTCCCTTCAAAAAAATTGGTAGAAAAAGTGGGGAACCATCAAAAAGTCACAGGAGGATTGAGTGGACTGTGCCAGTTAAGAGTTGAACAATTCCCGGGCACTTCAGATTAGCCAGTCCCCCCACCCCCCACTCATGGTCAGCAAGGGGGCAGCTGCTGGAGTAATTGTGTGTCTGGGGTGGGGGGGACTGAGTTCAGAAGACAGATGTACTCTGAGCCTAATCTCCACTCACCCTCCACTTCCCCGCTGCCGTGGGCGAGTAGTTAGTCCCTGCACACTACTCTCTTACACCAGGGTCTTCTTATGAAATGCGATGTTTTATATGATGATGATTAACAACATTTACAGACCACCTAATAATATTAATAATAGTAACAACAACAACAACAACATGTATATACCGCCTTATAAATCAACAGCATAACGGTATGGTCCTTACTTAAAGATTTGTGAGATCAAAAGTCAGCTTGCCGCAGTCAGGGGCATGACCATGAGGAGGGCCCAGTTTCGAACCATGGTGCCCCCACAACTACCAGTGGGAGTGAAGCCTCCCGCAGGGCTTGTGGTCTGGTGGAACATGTGCCAATAAGGCTGCTGAGGCTTTCACAACCCTAGTGGCCCTTTCAGGAAACGCTGCCATTGTGCAAAGGCTGCATGCACACCATCATCCCGAGGTGGGAGTTCTGGTTCCAAGGAACAGCACCTCCCTCTGAGAGCACCAGGAGGTGAGCCCAGCAGGGCGCACACCACCTCCATGCTCCCCTGGGACAGCAAGGAAGGCTGCTGTTGGTTGACCTTGGCCTTTCTTGAAATCCTATTGTCCCCTGCCCTCCAACAGTGCAAGCTGACTGTAACTTTGCACATTTTTAAGCTGAAGTGATAGCATTACCTAGGTAGCAAACATATGAATCAGATGAAGGAGTAAACCCCTGGTCAGAAGGTGAGGCAGAAGGGCAGGTTACTGGTAATAAATATGGACCTATGGCCTGGAGTCCACCAGGAGAAGAGCCTTCAGTGTGGTGGCCTCCTGTCTTTGGAATTCCCTGCCTTTGGAGGTCAGGCAGGCACCAACACTGTGCTGTTTCTGGCACCTCCTGAAAACAGCACTCTTCCAGGAGGCATTCCTTAATTGACGGTTTTTACTTGTATTCTGTTTTTTTTAAATTAGCATAATGTTAATCTGGTGTTTTAATCTTTTTATCCTTTTACTGTTTTATCTCTTGTGTTCACCACTCTGAAATCTGTTCTAGATATGGAGCAGTATATAAATATTGTAAATAAATAGATATGGAAGAACCAGAAATGTAATTCAAAAGGGAAGAACCAGAAACATTCCCAAAAAAGAAATTTAAGCTTTACAATCTGGAAAATATGAAGCAAACTAGGACAAAACAGGGGGGAAATGCTTATTCCCCAGTAGCCAATTTCACATCCGGCTGCTTTGTATTTATTTCTGCTTCTGGCAAGAATATATTTTTGGGGTAGGAGGAGAGAAGATGGAGCAGCAGAAGAGAGGGAAAAGCCCTGGCCAAACAAAGGCAACCAAACATTAGTCTCCGGGCCAAGGCAGGTCACTCACCTCCTCGAGACATTTCTGGAGAACCTCCACCGCTTCTTCGCGGGTGATACCTGGAGGAGGAGGAAAAGAGAGCAACACAGACTGCTTTGATTAGCTGCCGAGTCTCTCGCCCCCCCAAAAAACCCTGTATGAAGCTCGAACAGCTTTTCAGCCGTGCACAAAGGAACGAAAGTCTCTTTCCCAGCTCTGAGAAAACTCGTTCCACATGTATGAGGGATCACCTGTGCCCCAGCTCTCTTGTCCAACGAGCCATCGGAAATTGATTTGTTCCACCGTAACGGGAAGCCCGACAGAATCCTCCCTCCCACGGCCAGGGGCTCGAGTGCTGGAAGAGGCCGGCCAGCTCAGCCTTCTTGAGCTTATTACAGCTTTAAATCAGCTCCATCTGTCCACGGTCGGCTGCGAATCCCTCAAAGGGGTGGGGTGCTGGGCTTTTAGTGCGGCATTTTAACAATGGGAATGGCACGTGTGCAAAGTGCCCCTGCTATTCTCATGCATGAGAATAAAGGTTTGCCCATGCTGGGGACAGCGAACTGTGACAAAATGTTAGGTCAGGGGACAGAATTCTGCTCCCACCAATCATGGGAGGTGCGGGGGGTGGTGGTGGTTTGTAGGAAAAAGAAGACAACCAAAGACATCTTGCAGAGGCAAACCAGTTTAAAAGCAGGACAGAATTTGTATAGAAGCTGCTTCTTCAATGAGATTATGCTCCAATCAATAATTGAAAAGAAACGTTCACACATAGTCAAAATTTATCAAGATGTCCCACCTGGCATTTGGATGAAAGAATTCAGATCCACACTTGCGCATAAAATTTTAATTCAAAATTTGGTAGGTCAGCACTTTAAACTCGTCGACACCTCTATTGTTTGGGCAGGTGTCGACTAAGAAACTGCATACACCAGCCTGCACCAACACGGTCCTCTCCAGGTGTTTTGGACTACAACTTCCATCATCCCCAACCACTAGCCATGCTGGCAGGGCCTAATAGGAATTGTGCACCAAAACATCTGGAGGGTACTAGGTTGGCTTAAGCTTTCAACAATTAAATATAGTCACATACTATGCACTATTGCGGGTCATCTATCAAATACTGTCAGATACATAACACTATAGCACGTCAACGACCAAATGCTATTAGAGATTAAAATAAAACATCTTAGAATCTAAATGGAGACAAGAAATATTCAATAAATATTCAACAACATACTATTCTGGACAAAAATTGGGGGAGCAAATTAATTTCTGCTTTACTCCAACCCTGATCAGGAGGAATTTTATTAATGAGCACAGACACTTCAGGGAGTTGATACTAAAACCCACAACAAAAGGATCCTTTCTTTGGCATCTGTAAGCTTATCATAGGAAAAACCTAATTTGACATTTAGAAAATCTGAGCCTCTAGCCTTCATGAAGCTTGGAAATGCACGGGCAGTGTCTGTAGAAGGCCCAGAAAACAAAGAAAGGGCTGGGAAAGGTTTTTTTTTAATCTATTAGGAAGTACCACCCAATGCATCTCCCCTTGCATATTTGTCAGGCACAATCCAAAGGTGTTTTTGTGCCCTAGGCAAATTAAAATGTTACTACTACCTAACTGAATGAATCATATTGTATGTTGAGCAGGATAAGAGCAGCACATTAGAAGATCAAAACTCAACATGCAACTTTTTAATTTCCTTTTTTTCCATTTCAGTATCTTATTCTGGCCCATATTAGTTAGTGTGGACTAAATACCACTCCCACATTCCTGGACACCAGAAATCTAACACAGCTTAGAATCCCCACTGCAGCTATGCGCTGAAAAAGCAGATAAATCCCAAAGTGCAGGCAGCAACTCTATCTTCAGGACATCCCCGCAGCCGAGGCAAGCGCCCCTGCTACATAAAGCTACCACATTTGCCTCTATCACTGGGCTAGCTGTGTTGCAAGCAGTGACCTGGTTTGCAAGTAATGGCTCACTATGGGTTGTTTAACCATAGTTGGTTGTGGCCGTGCAGCAGCAAATAACCCAGAGTTAACCCAACAACAAACCAACAATGGGCAATTCCTAAGTTGTTGACTGACGGTGGAAGCAACAAGTGTGCGGGAGGAAGCACTGCCCTTGCTACTGCTCACCCCTGACAATTCCTGTGTTAAACAACTGAGGAATTGTGGTTATGTGCAAAAAGGGATAACGGCTCCCCCCCCCCTGCCTTTTTTTTTTTTTTTTACAGTGCTCAGAGATGAACATGATGAGTTGGATCCCAGCTGTTAGTGGTACATACGTCCCACTGAAATCAATGGGACTTAAGATAGTCCTAACTAATTCTTCATATTGATTTCCCTGGGAAACACATGTGCAACTAACATAGCCTGGATCCAACCTAGTATGTCTTAACAGAATACAAGAATTCTGCACTAAGGAAACGGAATTCTGAGACCTGCACAAAGTTTGGCAGAAATCTCCTTGTTTTACAAAATGTTGTCTGCTCTTACTAGTCCAGAGGGAAGAGAGCTATTCAGATCACTGAACTCTTGCTTCCAGACACCCAGAAAAACTGTTTTGCCCCTCCAGCCCAGTGTCTGATCAGGCACTGCTCACACAATGCCAAACCTGTATTTAAGCTGTATTTTGTGGTTTTAATTTTTGTGAACCGCTCCATTGGGCAGTATAGAAATGTAATTAATTAATTAATTAATTCTGCCTTTTGCAGCCTTAAGGGCTAGAAATTTGGGTTTTAGTAAGGAAGAGTTCAGCTGGGATTCTTGGGATGCCCCACCACAAATTTGCTGTGCTTACCTGGTTTGTAGTAGCGGTCAAGGATGCTGAGCGTCAGGAATGCACCATAACCATGGGCTGCAAAGGGAGCTTTCGCCAGGGAGGCGAGGTAATCCATATAGTAAAGGGCAGGCCCATCCTGTTCATCGTAGCCTGCCAGAAGGAGGTTGACATGATACGGAGTCTGCAAAGAAGAAGAAACAGTCAGAACACCAAACTGGAAAGAGCAGAAGAACCTGGAAAGAATGTTGCCAACGTTCTAAGAGCAAGAAAAGAAAACCACATGCAAGACCTGTGAGTTGCAAACACCACAGCCTCCTCTCCCACTCACCCGATGTATCCCTAGCATTTCCTATTGGGGAACTAGAATTCATTTCCAATATGACAAAACAGTCCTTTTTCTATTCTATTTCCAACTTCAGCAGGGATGAGCAATGCATGGTCCACGGGTTGCCTGTGGTCCACAGGTCGCATATCCCCCCCGCCCCCATGAGTGGTTTTGCAGCCCACACTGGGTCCTCTGCCACTTCTGCCATGTGCATGGAAATCCAGCTGTGCAGCCACAGGGGAGGGGTGCAGTTTAAGGGACAATGCACCCCCCCAACCTACTGAAGTTGGCCACCCCTGCACTATAGGATGGGTTCCTTTAAGATAGTAAGCTGTAAATCTCTGCAGCAAGGGAAGATATCATTATATATGGAAGCAACATGAAGAACATCGGAAGGATTCCTGAGATCAAAAGCTGCTCCCCAGCTCCAGCATTATTGATTTAATTAGCCCATTTTAACACCCCCTTATTTATGCCTAAGCATCTTGCACGTACAGAAGCTGGCAAGTGGAAGGTACGCCGTAATTGGAAAGTCAGGTTCCGGGCCACAAACATGGCTTCTAAACACCAACTTTTATCTGAGTCTGTGTCAGATGTCAAAGCATACATAAATAAATGATGTGCAAGCTAATTAGACCCAGACAGCTGTGCAACAACTTGATCAGGAATGCTTATTTGACACAGACAACTGCAGAAGGCATTTCAAGCCTTCCTCAAATGTCATATTCCCTGAATTTGCTACTTGGGGGGGGGGGGGGAACGACGACACATACACAGGGAACTATACATTAGGAACATAGCGAGCTGCCTTATACCGGGTCAGACCGTTGGTCCATGTAGCTCAGTACTGTTGACAGTGGCTGGCAGTGGCTCTCCAGAATTTCGGGCAAGAATATTTCCAGCCCTACCTGGAGATCGAACGAGGGACTGTACATGAGAAGAAGGTGCTCTCCCTGTGAGCCATGGCCCTTCCGCATTATGAGGGGGAAGGCTGTCACCATGCTTCCATTCCCTCTAAGTGCCTCATTATTACCCTGGGCTCATTTCCACAGCCCTACCAGTAGAAATGCACAGTGCAATGTCGTACTACACCAGTTGCTCCTAAACAATGTGCTAGGTCACACTTGCGTACTGCAAGCAAACTGCCAGCATTTTGCTGGGAGGGGTGAATGGGTGGGTGATCCTAGCACTGGACGGGATTGGATTATTACATACACACAGCCACCTTGTGAGGCAGGCTCAGCTGAGAGACCACAGCTGCTCCATGGAGTATTGCGACCCAGCAGGGATTTGAACCTAGATCAAATACAGTTACCACCGAACTTTTGCAATGAACTTCAAGGTTCACTGTAGATGCTCACAAGTAAAGCTACAGTTTTGCTTCTTTTTTAAAGTACAGTTAGGAAGGTTTAACTTTAGGGATGGCAGGTTAAAGAGGCAGAGTAAAAGGCTTTTGAAAAACAACAACCATGTCAACGCTTAGCGGAAAGAAGGGGTGGGGGGCCTTTTGCCTCTCCGCTGTTCGATTTAAAATATCTGCAGTGATTAGGACGAAGCGTGAAATCCTTCAGAATTTACAGCTGGAGGGAGCCACGGTGACAACCGCACAAACAAAACAACAAAATCAGCGATGGGAGGTTGGGGCGGTGGCAGTGTGACATCTGGCGGAAGCCAAAGTCACAGAGGAGGGGAGGGAGATGCAACGGGCGTGAGGAAGGCGCCCTACCAAGCGTGGACAACGAGAAAGGAACTGCCAGGCTCTCTTTGGACCCAGGCCAGGCTGTGCCACCTATAATTAAAAGTATCACCATACGGAGCTGCACTTGATTGGGGAAGTGTAAGCATATCGGGGGGGGGGGGGAGGGAGATGCAGCAATTCTATGCACAAACATAGCAGTCTTTGCATACCCAGAGTAGGTGGATTGGGAGGGGGGGTTGCACTGAGAGAACCCAGAAGCCCCATTCTATACCATGTAAAGGGCGGCGTTTCATTTGGGTCTTGGGAATGCCGCTTCAGCTGAGGCCAGAAGGCACACAACGGCTTGGTTCACACGTGCATGGACTTTGCTTGGTTTCTCTATGCTTGACAACAGGTGGAAAGTGACTCAGTCAAAAAGCCCTGAGTTTGAGAAGATGTGGGGTGACGTTAGATGTTCTATGCACGGTGGCCCACTGGCACGTGCAACAACACCTAGAGACAACACATCCTTAAGAATGTAAGAGCATTCTGTTTCCACCCATGGCTAGCCAAATATGCCCATGCTCGGTCTGTGAGCTCTCCCCTGCTGCTTCGCCTCCAACAAGTGGTATTCAGAGGTATCTCTAAATTTGGAGGTGCTGTTAGAGCTGCCATAGCTGATGGCCACTGAGAGGCCTTTCCTCCTTGGATTCGTGTCATCATGCTGTAAACAGGGCACGGGCCAGTCTGAACAAGATGATGGCTGAGACAGCCCTTGCCACTGAGGGAGGTAAGTTCAAAGTCAAACCCTTTAGCTCCTGGCCGTCATATCAGCTCTCTCACCTGTCTGCCTGATTTACTCTGCTCCCAGTGAGCTTGGCTTGCCAGGTTGTGGAATATTTGACTTTTGTTCTGTGGTAAGCTAAAAATAACAAGGTTTCAATCAGATGGACAAAATTGTCAGTTTCGCTTTCTCCCACATTCAAATTTATTAAAACTCAAGTTCTTTCTCTCCCAACTATGAAGAACTTTGAAATCTATCGTTTTCAGTTTCTCCCACATTTGAATTGTCTTAGTTCCAAGTTCTTTTTGTCCTGAATATGGAGAACTTTGCAAATTTTGGTAAATTCTTATCAAAACCAAACTGAAACTAAATTCTCACCCATCCCTGGTTTAAACTTCCCCATGATGTGACTGATCTGTTGGCAAGGAAAAAGATAGGAAAAGCAGGCTCACTGAAGTTTTATAGAGGAAAATTTAAAAGTGCTAGAAACAGCTATTCGACAGTCTTCCCCCACTAGACTTCCAAAAAGGCTTCCAAAAAGCTTTCGACAAGGCTCTCATCAGTCACAGCATAAAGTGATGCTCTTATCGATTGGTAAGTAGTTAAAAACAAGAAGAGGGTAGGAATAGATGGGCAGTTTTCACAATGGAGGGACACAGGCAGTGGATCCTAAGGATCTCTATTGGGACAAGTGCCATTAGCTAGAAATGATCTGAGTCAGACTGAGCAGTTAGGTAACCTAATTTGTGGATGACAGCACCACAGGCAGGTGAAATTCCAAGCAGACTGTAAAAAGCTCCAGAAAGGATTACTCCAAAACAGGATGTGTAGCCAACAAGATGGCAAATGAGTTTCAGTGCTGTCATGAAACATGATTGCAGACTGGGGCATAAAATAAGTAAATCCTAACGTCACATCAATAAATCCTAACTCACTGCTGTAAACTGGCAGTAACGAACCAGCAAAATGATCTTATTGTGCTGGATAGCTCAATGAGGGGACAACTCTGTTCAGTAGTGGCGAAAAAGTTAAATGCCAGTATTTTAATCTGAACATCGGATTTTTTTTTCACTTAAAAAGAGAGCTACACTTTCATCACTTCTTTTTTAAAAGCTGTTTTTCTTTGTTACCTTACCATAAAAAAAGAAAGAAAAAACAACTTTTCTTTAGAATTTGGAAAAAAAACTCATCAGGTTGCCCTGTACATTATAAAGCAAGCTAAAGGTGTGGGGCTTCTGTACACAAATGTGAGCATTCATGCTGCTTGAGGGAAGCCATAACATGACGCACATTGCCCCGTCAGGCCTTACACATCTTGTAAAAAGACCAGCCATGTGCTCTGACATATCAGCTTAAGAACTGCCTTGCTTAATTAAACCAAATCCATTTAAGAGGCCAGAGAGATATCACTGGAAGCTCTCAAGCAGGATCCAAAAGCATCAGTCCAGACTGTTGGTCTATTGCTGATGATTAGCCATGATAATGGACCACCCCTATTTACAGAGGCCTCTGCAAACAGGGGGCCCATGCTCACAGTCAGTCGTCACTGATAGACTGTCCTCCATGAACAGCAAGCTGGGGCTACTGAATAGTACAGGGGTGGGCAAGTTTGGGGGATCTAGGGGCCGTTTTCATCCACACTCCTACCACCGCTGTACCATCAAACTCAGCGGTGGCAACCCCCCCCCCCCCAGCTATCTGCTGCCAATTTTCAGTGAAAAACTGCCACGGAAGGCTAAAATCGCCAAATTTTACTTGAAAACAAGCTAAAATTTGGCCACTTTAGCCTTCTGTAATCATTTGCCATCAAAATTCAGCAGCAAAATTGCAGCACAGCCACATGTTGCTTACCCCTGGTATAGCAGAGCAGAGGTGCTCTTCCCCATAACATGGAAATGAAGAGCAAGAATTGGATTTTGGTGCCAGAACTCAGTCCACTGCCTTCCAGGAAGCAGCTCCTACCAAGCACTAGGAAAGCAAAGTGGGGAACCGGTGGCCCTCCAGATGCTGGACTACAACTTCCTTCGCCCGACTATTGCCCACGCTGGCAGGTGCTGGTGGGAGCTGGGAGTCCAACAACAACATCTGGAGAGGCACAGGTTCCCTGCCCCTGGTTTAACGTTAACAACATAGAAAGACCCCTGCTAAATCAGACCAAAGTCCTATCTAGTTCAGCATCCTGTTTACACAGCAGCCAACCAGATGCCCACGGGAAGCCCGCAAACAGGACATGAAGGCAATAGCACCCTCCCGCTCGTGTTCCCTAGCAACTTGCATACAGAGGCAGACGCTCTCCAATACTGGAGGCAATATATAGCCATCATGACTAGTAGCCAATGATAGCCTTATCCTCCTTGAGCATAGCCTTATCCTCCATGAAACAGCCTTTGTTGTTGTTCAGTCGTTAAGTCGTATCCGACTCTTTGTGGCCCCGTGGACCATAGCACGCCAGGCCTTCCTGTCCTCCGCTCTCTCCCCGAGTGTGCTCAAGTTCATATTCATTGCATTGGTGATGCTATCTAGCCATCTCATCCTCTGCCGTCCCCTTCTCCTTTTGCCTTCAGTCTTTCCCAGCATCAGGGTCTTTTCCAGAGTTTTCTCTTCACATTAGGTGGCCAAAATATTTCAGCTTCAGCATCTGTCCTTCCAATGAGCACTCAGGGTTGATTTCCTTTAGGACTGACTGATTTGATAGCCTTTTTTAAAAAGCCGTCTAAGTCAGTAGCTACCACCACAATGTCTGGCAGTGTATTCCAACATGAAGGACGTGCTGCGAAGAAACGCATCCTTCAGTCAATCTGATCCTATTGCCGATCGACTTCGCTGGGTGACCCTGAATTCTAAGGTGAAACAATTCTCTCCCCCAGGTCATGCACAATTTTGCAAACCTTGCTCATGTGCTTCCTTAGCCATCTTATTTCTAAAGTAAAAAGCCACAAATGCTTCAGCTTTTCCTCACTGGGAATGTGCTCCCATCTACTGAATGCTTCCCACTCCCTGGCATCAGCTTCAGACATACTCGCTGTCCTTCTCATTAGAGCAGCAGTCACCCACTGTAATTAGACCCACTTCCAAATTTAATTATTTCAGAGGCAACATGGCACAGATGCCTTATTATACCAGAGAGTTAACACAGTATGTATTTTCCTGGCCAGTTTCACTTGCTAATCCAAAATAACATCACTGCCATATAGTCAAACTATGAGTGCAGCAGTTTGCACCCTCTAAACAGGAAAAAGTTGAAGCTTCTTGCTAATTCATTGTTGTCCTTAACTCAGATCAAATCAGAGATGGGAGAAACCATTTTATGTGTCAGTTCTGTGTCGGAAGTGGTAAGGATCTTGTGTATAGTTCTCATGTGCTATCACTAGGACAGGAATATTTTAGTTCTCATTTTTTAAAAATGGGAAATCTAGCACTTTTACGGAAGAGACTTTGGCATCCTGACTGATTGTAGTGCCAGCTGCCTCCCTTCTCAGACAGTCCTTCCCGCTGTGTTCTCTTGCTCCCACAAGCATTGGCCTCATAGTTTCGTCTAGCACTTTCTAGCACCCAGTCCAGTGAGTTCAGAGGCACTGGAGTAACAGCAATGTTAATAAAATATAATCGAATATTAATATATTTTTTCAAGTAAATATACTTTAAACATAGTTGACGATTGCAGTTCTGCTCAACCCCTCCCACACCATTCAGTCATGCAAGCTTCTAGTCCTCTTAAAAGAAAAAAAAGCAGAGTCTCAGGTGGCTAAATTTCATACTAGGTTCTGAACTCCATACTTGCACAGTGAGAGAGAGAATGTGTGTGCGTGTGTATATATATATATATACATACATACATACATACATACATACATATATATATAACAGCCCAGCCTTTGCTGGTCAATGGCAGATCACCCACATCCGCAGATTGATCTATCACTCTTGTTTTACTATGGCAACCTTCCCCTGGCTGGGAATTATGGGCGGTGTAGTCCTAACATATCAGGAGGGCACCAGGTTGCAGAAAGACTGTGCTGGGGCAACTCAGTCAATTTTTTAAAACTTATTTAACATGGACAACACAGAAAGCTACAGGACAGAATGCTATAAATAAAAAAATACTTGCTTGCGGACAGCAAATACAATTGCAGGGGAGCACAGCGTTCTTACAAATCAAAACTTACAGATGAGGAAACTCAATGCAGCAAGAGCAGCAAGGGACATCGCTTGAGCAGAATGACCACATCAAGCTGGAGTGCAACCCTGTGCCAGATCTGGAAAAACCGGTATTTAAGCACAGCTAATGTTGAAAAGAATCCCTTGCTATGGGTGAAACTTCAATGTCACGGATCCAACAGCATCCCCCCCCAGCCCCCATTCTCCACATTTTGCCTCTTTCCCAACAAAATATTGAAACTCTTAGGGGAAAAAACCATTTGGGATGTTTCCCCGTTACTCAATCACTCTTGGAGAAAATTTGCAAGGCAGCTTCCCACCATTCAGGCCAGCACTTTAAAGGAGGGCTGGCCAACTCACTGACAACGTGCGCCGAGTCCCATCTTGCCCAGAAAGACAGCTTATTGGCTCCACCAAATTTTAATCAAAGGGCAGTAAAAATTTTGCCCACCATTTCAGCCCAAATAAATAGAAGATAGTTTTCCAAAGATAAGAAAAACACCAAACCTTTACTGCCACACTTCTGCTTAGCATTTCAATGCCATAGGTGGGACCCACAAAATTTTGCAGCGTACCCCCATGCCTGAAGGGGACTACAGGGCTCCAAACAGTCCTGTTTAGGCCTCTCAGAGCAGAGGGAGGGTTTCTTTGTGGTGGGTGGGATAAAGGACTTGACATGCTACTGCTGTCCTATATATGAGTCACAAGGATGGCTCAACTCCAAACCTGAGGTTTTATTTCATTTTATTTATTACAATTCTATACCGCTCAGTAGGACTTTTTTTCCTGTCTAAACGTGAGTAGGATTGTGCCCTAAACATATTGGCCACATGTGCATGACACACGAATAAGCTATGCAGTGTGGGTTGTTCACAGAACAACCCACGGTGTGCCCCACAGACAATTTGGCTCACCATAGGTCATTCTCCCACTCCTTGCCCCTCGGACCTCCAGCCAGTATCCTTCATGGCAGAACCCATCTTGTTTGCCTGTCCAGCTCCCCCCCAAATGTGTGCAAATGGGGCCATAATTTGTGTGTATGTGCGTGCACTTTCAGAGGTGCTCAAGTGCACACTTATGGCTGTCCAATACGTATAGCCTTGCCTTGTCAACAGCACTTATATCTTTCAGCTGTCAAAGGAAACAAAGTACAGTAGGAAACATACAATGACATTGCCGAGATCGTGTATAGGCTAATCCCATGAAGATGGTTGGTGGGAGATTCAGGACAGACAAAAGGAAGTATTTCACATAGTGCATAGTTTACCTATGGAATTCGCTACCACAAAACGTAGTGATGGCGACCAATTTGGATGGCTTTAAAAGGGGGTTAAATTCCTGGAAGAGAAGGCTATCAATGGCTACTAATCCTGATGGCTATAAGCTACCTCCAGTATCAGAGGCAGTCTGCCTTTGTACCCCAGTTGCTGGGGAACATGGGTGGGAGGGTGCTGTTGCACTCAAGTGCTGCTTGTGCGCTTCCCATGGGCAGCTGGTTGGCCACTGTGTGAACAGAATGCTGGACTAGATGGCCCCTTAATCTGATGTTCTTGATTTGTACACCTTTGACAGTGACAGGCCAGAAAAAGGGGGAAAGATTGGAAGAAGTGCACCAAAAACAGAGGAGGACAATATCACCCACTTTTAAGTTTTCAGTGTTGAACTGACATTTGTCAGTGTCCTGCTTCCATTCAATACTTCCCAGGGTCTCCAGCTACTCGAGGAAGGGAAGAGCTAGGCTCCTCCTCCTTTTCACAGCTCCCTTTCATAATAACTACCAGTAACTGCTCTGAATGGGGATCGCAAAAATGGAGGGGGGGGAACCTGGATCTCCGCTTTCTGGAGTAGCTGGAGCCTCAGGGAAGTGTTGAATGGAAGCAGGACACCAACAAGCGTCAGTTCAACACTGAAAACCCAGAGGATCACCTCGCTAAGTAGGCGATATTGCCCCTGCTCCCTCTGGTGCACTTACTTCTCCCTTTCTTTCCCCCTTTTTCCAACCTGTCACTGTGAACGGTGCACAAATTAGCTAATGCACAGTCTCATCCTGCTGATTTCCTTGTATGTTTCATACTGTCATGTGATCTAGTTGCCATCCATGAGAAATTTCCCCTTTCTGGGCAGAACGCTGAATAAATTAGGGCTGGAATAAGGAAGCTGGGCCGATTTTTGCTTTTTAAAAAAGCCCAAAGCAAAGAGGAGGTAAAAGAAATGGCTGCATGCTTCCGACAGGGTCATTTAGCACAAGGGCTTCCGATCTCAGCAGGTACCTTGTTGAAGGGCATTTACACTTCTGAAGAATGAAGTAGCAACATCTTCACACATGCCACCCCCTACCAAGAGAGAAATTTTGGAAGGGGAGGGGGCTTTGATATCAGAGGGAACTCACAGCGGTGTTCTATCTGCAAGAGAAGTTAATACTAACACACAGTTTCAATCAGCCTTGGATGATGCTCACACATGGTTTGGGGCAACAAACCCACAACTGGAGGTAGCCACAGAGAAAGCTTGTACACCTTATCTGTGAAGCTGCAACAGCCCCTACCTCAAATTTGAAACTGACAGCCAGACAGCCATCCCACAGGAAGTTGGTTGGCCACTGTGTGAATGGAATGCTGCAGGAGATGGACCCTTGGCCGGATCCAGCATGGCTCTTATATTCTCATTAACCAATGTTAAGATCCACCACTACCAGACTGTATAAGCTGGTTTGCTAATATTCTCAGCTTTCATTCATGGGCAGCGGCTGCTGAAGCCCCACAAGCCAAAGAAATGGCTGAGTAAGACTGCCAGTGGTCCAAGGGTGGGGTTTCTGTGCCCTATATCACTCCTTGCCCTTTCCCACAGTAACTAGGAAAAGCACTTGGTGCAAAGGTAAGAACTCATGCACACAGACTCAATTTCCATATTTTATGCAAGTCACAATATTCAGCTTTTCTTCCCACAGGATTTGGGTGAACTTATTTTTTTTATATAAAGGGCAGGAAAGGCAACCAGGCACAGGTCACCTTCTACACACACTTCCTGCTTCAGGGCAGCAGTATACGTTACGTTGTATGACTGTATGTGTGAGCCAGAGTAGGATACTTTGTCCACCTGTCCCATTTACCAAATGATGGGCACACCACAGTTTGGCAAAGAAAGCAAAAGTGGCAAGAATTAGAGTTGAAGGTATAGAGCCATGCCTCAGTGTACCAAATTGTGCCATGTGATGGGTGTGTATGGGGGGAGGGGGGATGCCCATCATAATGCCCTACCTTCTTTCTTCAGCAAACTTCATTCCACGTTGCTTCTACCTAGAATGACCAAGCCATCAGAACCATATTCTGTATTCCATCAGTTGGGGAGATTTGTACAATGGGGGCAAGGGCAGTGCCTCCTCTATCGTGGCTCCACAGCTTTGGAATGTCCTCCCAAGAGAAGCTTATCTTGTTCCATCTCTACAAAACCTGGCAACAACCTACCTGCTTCACTGGGCTTTGAGAGATGTTTAGCTGCTCAATCTGCAGCTGATTTTAAAGGCAGTTTTGTATACTGTTTGTAAAGCTCTGGTAGTTTTGAGCTGTGGTGGTTGTTTTCTGTAAGTCATCCTGGGCACTTGAAAACTGGAAAGGTCATTTGTACATTTAAAAAATGATGCTGTAACCACTGCCCATTTGCAGCAGAAGGTTCATGACACAACCATGGTAACCCAGCATTCGCCATGGTGCAGCCTTAGCAATATCCCCCCACCCCCCCATCCTCACTCCTGCTCCCAGGTTTTAGCTTATACTCAAGAGGAGCACATTACTCACAAGAGGACTTTCCAAACCCTGCATGAAGTTTGCTTCTTAGCATTTCGATGAATGGCAATCCCAACCTTGCAGGGCCAAAATGGTCCACGTTTTATAGAACAAGAGCAGCTTTGTACAGATTTTTTAAATATTAGTATTGTTTTTAAAACCGGAGGGATCAACGTAGCCCAACTAAGGAGAAAATATCCCATCCAAACCCAAAACATGGTGATCAGTCAAGCTTCCAGAAATTTAAGTATAACATGTGCCTCTCCCGAGAGACAGACACTGCTCTGCTCGAGCTTTACAGCCCCACCTCAGATACCCCACATCTGTGGGGCCCATCTCTTTCCACTTTCATGTGCACAAAGGCAGAAAGCATGACTCTCCCTTTCTGATTTCTAAGCCTTAAGGGCAAACTGTTAGGAGCCCATTTTAAAAAGCCTTGTGATTAGAATCACATGACTGGATCAGCAGCAACACAAATGGCATCATTGCTCTATGACAATCAACAGAGCCAGCCCTGCCACTGGATACAGCAGACCTCCCACCCAGGCCACTGCGTGCCTGCCAGACTCTCTGGATTGGGGGATCAGAAGAAAGAAGCCAAGCTGTGGCCAGGGGAAGGGGCATCTGGTCACCTGCAGGGTTTTGAAGGGGACAGCAAGGGATCATGGGAAGTGGACTCTTCTGAGGAGGGGGTTGTCCTTATTAGCACCCTGCCCCACCATGGCTGCACCTATACAACCCACACTCAGATCAGCACCAAAGGCCCAGCTATGTGTGTCCCTCACCAGCTCAGGTATGGCAGGTTGCTACACGAAGCAGAACTGTTTCTGTAGGTCAGGGCTGGGGAGCCTCAGGCCCACGGGCCAAATCTGGCCATCCTGGGTTCCCCAAACTGCCATGCCCTATTTCCCCTGGCCGCCACTTTAGTGGTTTTCCAGCTGGTGCACCATTTTCTCATTCTAAACGGTTGAAATGTCTTTCCTAAGGCTTAGTTACTGGCAGGAAGAGCTTCAAGCTGGAGTATGCTGGTATTTGGGGTATCTGGCTCTGCGCACCACTGGAATGTGGCCCCTGCGAGCTTCTCTGAAATTGAATTCAGCCTTCGGGCTGAAAGAGGTTCCCCACCCCGGCTTTAGTGGCACCTAGGCTGCGGAATTCCCTTCTGAAGGAGGGCCAACTCTAAGTCACTTAGAGCCAAAGGTGCTTGTTTCAAAGAGCCCTGGGAATAAGTGATCACTGAATTCTATTATGGTCGATTGACTAATAAATCTGATGATGATCACTGAATACCTGCCCTAATTATTTGCTGGCCACAGTACTTGCCATGTTAGATTTCATTCTGTGCTGTAGTGATTTTCTATTATTGCCTCTCTTTTTTTGGTATTACTTCGTTTACGCTTTATTTTATCCATACGATACTACTGTAAAGCAGGTAGGATGTAAATATTTTAAGCAAAGACATACTTCAAAGAACGCAAGAAGGAGTAGATATGGAAACAACTACTTTTTTTTCTCTGATTGAAAGAGAATCGTAAAATAGCAGTCCCAAAATGAAAGCACACTCTTTAAAGTGACCAGGAGATGCACTCTCTGATAACAAGAACTGCGGTCGAAAGCTTTTTCGCCTTTCATGCAAGTGAAGTGTGGGGAGATGTTCAAAGAGGAAGGAGCCCCCTCCCATCCCCACCACACCAAGTGGCACGACCATGGTGTCAAAGTGCACCGTTTGCTGGAGGGCACTGCCATCTGCAAGAGCGCAACATTTCATCTCCGGTAAATAAACACATCTGCCTCTGCCAGTGTCCTCCCTGCTGCGTGGCCCATCTGGAGCAGGTAAGCTAGAAGGCAAAGCCAGGCATGGAGGGAGGGAGGGAGGGAGGGAGAGGGGGGCAGGATCAGGCCTCAAGGGACCTGGCACACAGAGGAAGGGGGCGGAATCCCATTGTGTCGCATCCTGCTAACCCCGCTCTGCCAGGCAGCATGTGAAATTGCCCTCGTTAGTGAGGATGCTCCAAGCCAGTGTCACCTGGGCCATCTGCTCCAGAGGTCACATGACCTTGCAGAGCAACGCAAGGAGGCAATGCTCAGCAGTGACAGCGCTTGGGAAAAGAAAGCCCAGCAACTGCAAACTGGGGTGGGAGGTGGGGTTGAATCGCAAGGTTTCCCCTACAGCCCATTCAGAAAAAACTGACCACCCCCACTCCCAAAAACCCTCTAAAGAAGGAACTATACCACCCCTATACTCTGGACCCAAATAAATTGTTTTGTAAACTATTGTTCTGCATACTTGTATACAATATCACATCAGGGTAGAATTTAGGTTTAGGTACTCACTCAACAGTCCGAGAAGAGGGAGATGGGGGGAAAAAACAGAACTGTGGTCAAGTGGCCAGCCAAATAAAGTTCTTGCATTGAAAAGATTAATTCTGTAGAAGTGCAACAGACAGAACGATTTATGGTAAGGACAAAAATGTTAACTGCTCTGAAACCGTGACCTGAGAGACAACATTATAATCCATTATTTATATGCAGCAATGCTATGCACACTTAAACGCACATCATCAATACTGAAGAGACTGAACGGCTATTATTAAGAACCCACAGATAGGGCCAAATAGTACCAGATTTTGTTTTAACAAAAATAACAATTCAAGACCCAAACATATAATGACTGAAGTCATACTAGCCAAGGCATGGATTGACAACCATGAACGGGCTTCACCTTTGCATGCTCCCTCCCCCTACATGTCAGGGATGGGCAACCTCCAGGGATTGGCAGGACTGCATTGCCCCCACCGAAACCTAAAGGGGGCACACTCCACCCCACTGAATTTGATATGGCAGCAAAAATCACAGTGCTTTTGCAGGGAAACAAGGCGTGTAGGGAGCACATGACTTGTTTCCAAGCAGAATCATGCTTCTAGGAGGCTTCTGGGAATGTGATTCTGCTTCGAAACAAGGCACGCACACTCCACATGCCTTGTTTCCTTGCAAAATCACAGTGGTTTTTGCCACCACCATCACCACCAATTCGGCAGTGGCAGCAGAGGAACACAGCTGGGCCTACAAAGCTGGCCATGGGGGGGGGCACCCCTGCCATATGTGCTCCAATTGCCTGCCTCCCTCCCTAGTTTGGGCAAACCATACTTTGCCTCCAAATCAGGACTGAGTTTACACCAAGGTTTCCAAATCTGATTTGGAGGCAACCTACGGTGTACTGAAACCAAGTGAGTAAGGTGAGGAATGAGCATGCGACCATGAGGCACACTGCAGACAGCCAAACCATGGTTTGCCCAGGAAATGTGAACCAAATTCCTGCAGGGATGGACAGCAAGAAGCCCCCAAGCCTTTCCTTTCTGTCAGAGGAGATTATGAAGTGATTAAAAAGAGAGGCAGACTCCTACATGCGTGCTTCATTCTTGGCTTTCTGGAATAGCTGATCAAAATCAAGTATTGCCAGATATTAGGCAGTCAATTGACAAGACATCCCAAACCTAGCCAGGCTCCTGCTATAGAGCGAGAGATGCATCCAGCTTCAGTTCATGGCCACTGAAGAGATAAAGAAGGGACTGAGTAGAAGTGAAGAGAGGAGGGGAATGTGTTCATACTCTTGTGCTGGAAAAGACAGCCAAGGAAGGGGCACTCTTAGAAGTTCCTTGCAGAAGGACTATGAAAAACTCAGCTATTGCATCTGAGCCTATACACACACACTCTTCAGCTTCATATATTTACTCAAAGCTTCATGTTCAGTTTTTACAAAAGCAGCTTGTTTGGCACAGCACATCAAACAGCTTCACTCTATTAAATTGTTTTCAGAGAGAGATTAAACAGAATCTGCGCATTTGCATGAGAACTGAAGGCCTTATCTAGTGTTTTTTTAATGGCTTAATTCCTTTCTGCTGTCTGTGGCTGAGTGTGAAAAAAACCCTTCCCTCTGGAAGCCAAGAAGTTAACACCACTACAGTTGCAAAGAACTGCCTATCACAGGCCTGCCCAACTGAGGATTCATCAGGGCAAACACAATAAGCCTCCTGGGCTTCGCTTCCTACCCAGGACTACAAAAACAGGGATGTGTGTGTGTGTGTGGTATTTGGCAAGCCAAAATTCATAACTGGGGATGGGGGGGTGCATTTGACTTGTTGGATGACAAGTTGTGCAGACCTGACCAATCGTCTAAGGTTTTGTTACAGTTTTCCAATCCTCTCAGCTCAAGGGGATCAGAATAGAGAGACACAAAAGTCTCTTGCATTGTACTTGTGGTGGCAAGGCAAACCATAAACAGCACATATACCAGCCTAGCGGAGAAAGAACAGAGGTGGCCATGGAACGAGAGAGAGAAAAGGGTGGTGGTGGGTGGGTGAAAAAGGCAAGGACAGTTGTTGGGAGAGAAAGATGGGCAACATAAAGAGTGGAAAGAAGAGCCAGGTGTTCCCACAACTTGTCAATTATATAGTGGTGTGTGCGTGTGTGCATGCGCGCGCGCGTGTGTGTGTGCATGCACGTGTGTGTGTATGTATGAGAAAGATTTGTGCTCATTAGAACTTAGTAGCAAGCTGTGGGCATTTAGCTCCACATTAATGCAGCAGGGGCATGACATTCCAGGTCCTACTTTCTCTCCCCCAACCCAAGTTCCACTTGCCGACCAATGCTGTACTGACCAGGCACATCCCTGCTGAACTGGAAACGTGCAGGCACATTGGTCAACAGTTCAGAAGGGATTATTAAATAAGTCGCCAAAGCAAGCAGTGGTTCGTGGGAATGCACATGTGGCGGGGCCAGTCAGGAGCTCTGCTCCAAGACTGGGATGCTCCCAAGTGAAACTGGAAGTGTCCAACCTTGGGGTCAGAATGTGAGAGTCACGAGGCATTGGTTTCCACTGGCCCCGATGGCACCCCCAGCGTGATCCTCAGCACATGCAAACTAAGAGATGCAGTGTATCATTGCTTTAAACAATTAGAATTTGGCACAAATGAAATCTAAATCAGAACGTGCATCTATGTACCTTTCAGCAGCTGAAATGCCATCCGCAGTGCAGCACAATGCAACTGCATCACGCAACACAGGCGGGGAGGTCTCTCCCCGACACAGACCACACTATGCTTACCACAAAGTAGGCAGAATTCAGCCCCTTCCATTTCAGGCCCTCAGCTCTGCACAGAGTGCCAAGCAATGTCTGCTAATGCAAGTCAACTCATTTTTTTAAGGGTAAAGCTCGGGACACATGATAGAATGACTAGGAAACTTGTTGTGCATTTCTCTTGGTAGACTCTTTTTCAAACAATGAAATTACATTTTCAGGCAACCATCTTCACTTGCAGGTACCGAAAAATTCCTGCCAAGGCGCTTTTTGCAATCTGAGTCAATACTTTCTTCATAGGATGGATTGTTTTAAAATCACAATTCAGCACGGACATGCACATGGCGGAGTCTGGCTCATGGTACAGTAAGGACTGCTAAGTCCAAGGTCCATCTATTCTATTTATTTAAAATATGTTTGGATTGCTCCACTACTCAATGCGTACTCAAAGCGATGTAAAATAAAAATACAAACAATAAAATGTATACAAATACAAAACCTAAAACGTATTTTAAATTAATGATAAAACGAGAGAGCGGCATTAACTGTTAAAAGTGCCGTGGAGCAGTATCGCCTTCACCGGCCATCACAAAGACACTAAGGCCAGCCTAACCTCCCTGGGGAGGGAGTCCCACAACCGGGGTGCTGCTACACATCTAGTCCAATATCCCATTTCTAGCAGGAGCTGGACAGCTGCTTCTGGAAGCTTACAAGGAGGGCATGAAGGGGAGGATGGCTTTCTCCTGCTTATCCCAAGCATCTATTATTACAAGGTCTCCATACACAGAACCTTCATGTTTACTTTCAGTATGCTCCTCAAGCAAGCTGAACTCTCCGCGGTAACTACACATACTTAGTCTGATCCAGAAAACTATGCTCAACCAAACCCCACGGGAGCCCCAAGCTCTGGAAGGAGAAGCTCGGGATGCTCATGCCATCCTATAGTTAACATGGAGAGCAATCCAGCTGAACAGATGGCACTAAGTTGCTAGTTGAGCACTGAAATAAATCAATGGGGCTTAAGCACACCAAAACCATGTGTGCAATTTTGACTTCAAACGTGGTAAGACTAGTTGCCTCCTAAAAATAGCTATCACTGCCTTGTTGTGGCGAAGGGGCTTGCGTAACTCAGTGAAGCCATAAGCTATGCCGTGCAGGGCCACCCAAGATGGACAGGTCATGGCGGAGAGTTCTGACAAAATGTGGTCCACTGGAGGAGGAAATGGCAACCCACTCCAGTATTCTTGCCAAGAAGACCCCATGGAACATATCACAAGGCTAAAGGAGATGATGGCAGAAGATGAGCCCCTCAGGCCAGAAGGTGCCCAATATACTACTGGGGAAGAGCAGAGGGTATTTCCGAGTAGTGCCAGAAAGGGTGAAGCAGCTGGGCCAAAGCCGAAAGGATACTCAGCTGTGGATGTGTCTGGTGGTGAAAAGAAAATCCGATGCTGTAAAGAACAATATTGTTTAGGAACCTGGAATGTAAGATCAATGAATCAAGGTAAGCTGTGGTCAAACATGAGATGGCAAGATTGAACATCGACACCTTGGGAATCAGCAAACTAAAATGGACAGGCATGGGCGAATTTAATTCAGGTGACCATCATATCTACTACTGTGGGCAAGAATCCCTTAGAAGAAATGGAGTAGCACTCATAGTCAATAAAAGGGTGGGAAAAGCAGTCCTGGGGTACAATCTCAAAAACGATAGAATGATCTCAGTACGAATCCAAGGCAAACCATTCAACATCACAGTAACTCAAGTCTATGCCCCAACCACTGAGGCTGAAGAAGCTGAGGTTGATCGGTTCTATGAAGACCTACAACACCTTCTAGAACTAACACCAAAAAAAGATGTCCTCTTAATCATAGGGGATTGGAATGCCAAAGTAGGAAGTCAAGAAATCACCGGGATAACAGGCAAGCATGGCCTTGGTGTACAAAATGAAGCAGGACAAAGGCTAATAGAGTTTTGCCAAGAGAACATGCTGATCATAGCAAACACTCTTTTCCAACAGCACAAGAGGCGACTCTACACATGGACATCACCAGATGGTCAATATCAAAATCAGATTGATTCTGTCCTTTGCAGCCAAAGATGGAGAAGCTCTATACAGTCAGTAAAAACAAGACCTGGAGCTGACTGTGGCTCAGATCATGAGCTGCTTCTTGCAAAATTTCGGCTTAAATTGAAGAACGTAGGGAAAACCACTAAACCATTCAGGTATGACCTAAATCATATCCCTTATGAATATACAGTGGAGGTGACAAATAGATTTCAGGGATTAGACCTGATAGACAGAGTGCCTGAGGAACTATGGATGGAGGTCCGTAACATTGTTCAGGAGGCAGCAATTCAATCCATCCCAAAGAAAAAGAAATGCAAGAAAACCAAGTGGCTGTCTGATGAGGCTTTACAAGTAGCTGAGGAAAGAAGGGAAGCGAAAAGCAAGGGAGAAAGGGGAAGATATATCCAACTGAATGTGGATTTCCAGAGAATAGCAAGGAGAGACAAGAAGGCCTTCTTAAATGAACAATGCAAAGAAATCAAGGAAAACAACAGAATGGGAAAGACTAGAGATCTTTTCAAGAAAATCGGAGATCTCAAGGGAACGTTTTGTGCAAAGACGGGCAAGATAAAGGACAAAGAAGGCAGGGACCTAACAGAAGCAGATGAGATTAAGAAGAGGTGGAAAGAATACACAGAAGAACTATACAGGAATGATCTTAATGTCCCTGATTGCCATGATAGTGCGGTCACTGAACTTGAGCCGGACATCCTAGACGGTGAAGTCAAGTGGGCCTTAGGAAGCATTACTAACAACAAAGCTAGCAGAGATGACAGTATTCCAGCTGAACTATTTAAAATCCTAAAAGATGATGCTGTTAAAGTGCTGCACTCAATATGCCAACAAATTTGGAACACTCAACAGTGGCCACAAGACTGGAAACGGTCAGTTTACATTCCAATTCCAAAGAAGGGCAACGCCAAAGAGTGTTCAAACTACCGTACCATCACGCTCATTTCACATGGCAGTAAGGTTATGCTCAAAATCCTACGAGCTAGGCTTCAGCAGCATGTGAACCGAGAACTACCGGAAGTACATGCTGGGTTTCGAAGAGGCAGAGGAACTAGAGATCAAATCGCCAACATTCGCTGGATCATGGAGAAAGCAAGAGAATTCCAGAAAAAACATCTATTTCTGCTTCATTGACTACACTAAAGCCTTTGATTGTGTGGATCACAACAAACTGTGGCAAATTCTTAAAGAGATGGGAGTACCAGACCACCTTACCTGTCTCCTGAGAAACCTGTACGAGGGTCAAGAGGCAACAGTAAGAACCAGAAATGGAACAACCGATTGGTTCAAAATTGGGAAAGGAGTACGACAAGGTTGCATATTGTCGCCCTGCTTATTTAACTTATATGCAGAGTACATCATGAGAAACGCTGGGTTGGATGAATCACAGGTCGGAATTAAGATTGCCAGGAGAATTATCAACAACCTCAGATACGCAGATGATACCACCCTAATGGCAGAAAGCGAAGAGGATCTAAAGAGCCTCTTGTTGAGGGTGAAAGAGGAGAGTGCAAAAGCTGGTTTGAAACTCAACATTAAAAAAACGAAGATCATGGCATCTGGCCCCATCACTTCCTGGCATATAGAAGGGGAAGAAATGGAAGCAGTGACAGATTTTATTTTCTTGGGCTCCAAGATCACCGCAGACGGTGACTGTAGCCATGAAATTAAAAGACGCTTGCTCCTTGGGAGGAAAGCTATGGCAAACCTAGACAGCATGGTATGAAGCAGAGACATCAACTTGCCGACAAAGGTCCGTCTAATCAAAGCTATGGTTTTCCCAGTAGTAATGTATGGCTGTGAGAGCTGGACCATAAGGAAGGCTGAACGCCGAAGAATTGATGCTTTCGAACTGTGGTGCTGGAGAAGACTCTTAGGAGGCCCCTGGACTGCAAGGAGGTCAAATCAGTCTATCCTAAAGGAAATCAACCCTGAGTGCTCATTGGAAGGACAGATACTGAAGCTGAAATATTTTGGCCACCTAACGCGAAGAGAAAAGTCACTGGAAAAGACCCTGATGCTGGGAAAGATTGAAGGCAAAAGGAGAAGGGGACGGCAGAGGATGAGATGGCTAGATAGCATCACCGATGCAATGAATATGAACTTGAGCACGCTCTGGGAGGACAGGAAGGCCTGGCGTGCTATGGTCCATGGGGTCACGAAGAGTCGGACACGACTTAACGACTGAACAACAAATCCTACTATTTTTCCAAAGTAAAGAGGCCACACACACCCCCAGGCCTAATTTTATGGATGTTGTAAGCTTTTACGTTTCTGTATCCGCCACAGTCTCAGCATAAGATGAGAAATGCTTGCAGCTCTTGTCAAAGCAAGCAGCTCTGCCATCTGAACTTGCCAGCGCAACACGTGCTTCTCTATCACTACAAAAATAGCTCAAATTCCTACAACAAATCAAGTTACATAAATACATATTTTAGGACAAAAGAAGTCGTGAAGCAACATCTTAGAACTGAATGCAAATGTATTTGGAAGCTGGCATTTAACATTACAATACAGTAAAACTTTGGTTTGTCAAGATTCATTTGAGATCCTAAGGATACAATTCTACGCATGTCTAGACAAAATAAAGTTTGTTTTCTGTCTAAACATGCATAGGATTCTGCCTGAAGAGGCTTGTTAAAAGAAGAGCAGAAACAAAAGTAGCATAAGGATGATTTGGAGAGGCCCAGAACTCAGAGACAAATCCCACATTTTGCATCCCGGGCTCAATCCTGGCATCTCCTGTTAAAAACGCTTCAGGTAGCAGGTCATAGGAAAGACCTCCCTCTGCTTGAGATCTTGGAGAGTCTCTGGAGAGTAGACAATACTGGGCCAGATGGACAAATAGTCCAACCTGGTGTAAAACAGACTCCTATATTCCTACTGGATTAACAGTAAGCAACATGGGAGGATATTTTCTCCACACCACTTGGAAACAACTGGGTGTATAGCAAGGGATGGGGAACCTGCAATGCTTGGCCTGACAAGGGACACAGGGGCTCCCCAACCAGCCTATCAGCTTCTCCCATTGGCCCCTCCTGCCACAGAAGGAAAAACTCATTCCATCAGCAGCTGATCAGAACGAAGTGTTTTCCCCTGCTTAGCACTGAAAAAGGCTCTTTTTCTTGGTGTGTAACAGGGGAAAGCACTTATCTCTGATCAGCTGCTGATCAGATAATGAGCTTTTCCCTCTGGAGGGGCTGAGAGGCTCGGGGAGGAAGCTGCTAAGCAATTCAGTCCTGCTTCCTTCTGAGCCTTGACCTGCTTCTTTCTGAGTAGTCATGCCAAGGCATGCCCTGCTTACTACTGAGTAGAACTGGTTCCTAGTATAAATGGGTAAGAATGGAATTGGAGGGGGAGTGTTTGGAATGGAATTGGAGGGGGAGATTTTTCATCTCTGCCCACTTTGCCTTTGGCCCCACCCACTACTGGAATGTGGCCCCCTGAGTGCTTCTCCAAAAAGGAATCCAGCCCTTGGGTGAAAAAAAGGTTCCCCACCACTGGTGCCTAGAATTCCATGACACAGCAACTCAAAGTCTGTGTCTACAAGTGCAGTCCAGAGGAAAACATGCCTGTAGAATGCAGAGGCTGCTTAACTATGGCCATGCTTTGAACAAGCCAGAAGGTGGGGCCAATGGCTCTGCCACCAGCCACTTCAGAGGCTGGTGGCAGGTCAGCTTCATGCCTCTGCAGCGCATGAAGCTGACCTGCCACCAGCCACTCTGAAGTGACATCCATGTGGGCTTTGAAACTGATTGATATTAAGGGATCACAAGAATGAAGGAGGGTAACAGCAAGAACAAACATGGGGAGTTGCCTCATATGGATTTGGAGCAATGGTTCATTTAGCTCAGTACATTACTGAGTACTCAGTACTGTCCACATTACTCAGTACTGTCTACATTAACTAGTCTCAGGGGTTTTCCCCAGCTCTACCTGGAGATGGTGGGGATTGAGCCTGGGAACTTCTGCATACAAGGCATGTGCTCTACCACTGTGTTAGGGCCCTTCTTTAACGCCGAAAGCAGCCGTTTCCAAAGAAGAGGCAAACTTGACTGGTCACATGCCATTTCCATTGTTTACTTGGCGTTTTCTGCCCTGCAGCACTCAGTCATGCGTAGGCACATGTCTGTATTTATTCCCCCCCCCCCCCCCAGAAGGGCATAACAGTAATCATGTCAAGAAACACTGCTGGATCGAGGAACTGTGAGAGAAGAAAGAGCAAGAACATAAATGCAGTCTTTGCATTTCTGTAGAGGCTTGAGGAAACTTCATGCTCTTTGGCTCAGGGCAGGCGTAGTGTAGCAGCTACAAGCTTGGCTAAGGATCCACCCGTTTGAATCATGCCTCCACCATGATCTCACTAGGGGGGCTTAAGAAAGCCACTGAGTCTCAACCTCACACCTGCAATACGAGGCTACTACTTTACAGGGTTGTTTTAAGTACTACAAGATAAGAGCAGCTTTCAGTTGTCACAACAAACCATGATTTGTTGCGAGAAGAACATGCCCAGTAAGTATGCTGGCAGCGGAACGTTAGCAGTTGTAGGACTTTTCTCTGTCTGAACATGCAGAGGATTGTGCCCTAAATTATGCAGAAGAGCAAGCAAGTTCCAGAATTAGACAAGAGAAATTAGGCAGATTTGTTCAGTGTTCTCAACTGAAGGTAAGCCACACACGTCAGCTTTCTGTGGCCCAAAATTTGGATTAACGTAGGAATCGGCCTTATTCCAAGCCAGGCCCTTGGTCCATCCAGCTCAGTATTGTCTGCACCAGACTTGCTCAACCTGGTGCCCTGCAGATGTGTTAGGCTGCAACTCTCATCATTCCCAGTCAGCACAGACAATGGTTAACTTGATGGGAACTGCAGTCCAGAACTTCTGGAGGGTGACAGGTTGAGAAGACTGGTCTCCCCTGACTGGCAGCGGCTCACCAGGGCCTCAGACAGGGGTCTTTCCCAGCCCTACCAGGGAGACTCCCGGGATTGGACCTGGGATGTTCTGCACGCAAAGGAGGTGCTCCACCACTGAGTTATGGCCCTTCCCCTATTCGCCCTTAGCATAGGACTTTAATTTCTTTTAGCAGGGGGCAAACCAAACACCTTTGCTTAGGACACATTTGACACAAATGACACTAAACATAATTTTTGGGCATTTGTGTATTTGCAAATATTAATGCAGCACATAAATGGGGAGGAAAGCCCATTCTCAAGGCAAACAGAGCACCCAGAATTATCACCATTTAAGAGCAATCCAAGAGACATATGTCTTCTTGTTCCTGAGAAGCAACATGGCCTCAGCAAGGCCCACTATTTGCTATCGATTACCACCTTTACCAAGGGGCAAATGCAGCACTCAAATTCCTCTGGAGAGCTTGGCCAATCTTGTATTAAGAACTAAGAAGTGTCAGTCAGATTTATTATTTACCCAATGCAAAACATCGAGAAAAGTTGAAAAGTCAAGTCAATTTTAAATACATTCAGACATCTGGACTACATTCTGTTTAGTATCTGATCTACTCAGGCCTTCACTTGTGCCAACAGAAGTGTGGAAACTCTACCCATTTCCTTGAAACCATTCTTAAACAGCAAGAAATCAATGACTTGGATCCTACGTTTTCCTAAGGAAGTATATAGAAGTAAAGTTTCCCATTCCTTTCTCCCCACTGCAGATGGCTGTGTGCCTCCCCCTCCTGAAAAGGTTCCCTGGAATGTCAGGGGGTCTAATGTGGGATGGGGAAAATCACCCCAAATTGGGTGGACCTCTGCCTAATTGTGGGCAATTCTCCCATCCCACAGCAGCCCTCGCACACAGAATCTTAGAATAGTAGGGTTGGAAGGGGCCTAAAATACCATCAAGTCCAACTCCCTGTTCAATGCAGGAATCCAAGTCAAAGCATCCCTGACAGATGGCTGTCCAGCCTTGTCTTATGCCCAACCTCATACTGGAAGGTCAGGGGCCTCGTGAAGAGACTTGGGGGGGGGGGGCAGACGGAAGGGGGTGCAGGAGGGAGGAGGAGACAGTCAAGTTTCTTTCTGTGCGCATCCGTAAGTTAACTTATCTTAGGATCCAAGCCTAGGCTTTGAAGGATACACAAATACATACATATATTTAAAGTTAGTAAGAATCTATGCAGGTGGCATATGCCTACGGGCCACGAGAACAAATGTTTGAACACATAACAGTCAGTGAAAGATTATGCAGACATGAGACATTCAGACAAACATGCCTTGTGGACGCCACCTTACTTACCCTACTCCGCAGATAGTCAGCCAGATTTCGACGTGTGAAGTTGGCAGCCGCGGTTGGAGAGAGCTCATATCCTGCCATTAAGAAAAGGACACAATTGTGAATTTTGAAAGAAAACAGAAACATGTTCTGGAGAACTTTACATCTGTAGGGCAATTTTTTCAGCTTGTTTTCATAGCACAGAGAAATATTGATCTGAATATTATTACACCATCATCTGTGTACGTTAGCCTTTTACTAAGGACAGGTAGGGCAAGTCCTTGCTTCAAGGGGCTTACAATCTAAAGCAGACTCAGGGAAACAAAAGAGAAAGGATAAAATGGACGCATGGGTGAGCAGGGGAAGGATAGATAATTACCTCAGTTCCACTACTTTGGCTTACTTACAACATGGTATAGGGACCTGGGTGGGGGTGCGTGGATTGAATAAATACAAGAACAGGTCAAGGACACTCCAATCTCCTGGAATCAGGGCTGGATGAATTCCACAACAGATGTGGGGGAGAAATCTCAGCAGCCTTGTCCCCTGGGCATCTAAAATGTTGTTATGTGCTTTGTAAGAGCATTAGCTCTTACAAAATTGCTCACTTTCCAGCCCTGTGCTTATAAATAAAAAAAATGGGATTGGGGCATAAAAGACTGCTAGGAATCCACATAGCTGTGATCACACAAACAAGAGAGAGGTAGACGATCTACCAAGGGCGTATGGAATACTTAGGAGTCAATCTAAATATGCAGCATAACGCACCACCTCTCTGTTGGACTCGGCCACCTCAGACTGGGGGTGGGTGGGGGTTGTATATTTGAATGATCCTTGAGAAAAAAAATAACACTCTCTGGCCTTAGAAAAGCAGCACTTCAAGGGAAGAATTTGTATCCTAATCCTCCCCGAGTGCTGATTTTCTAAGGGAAGAGAGTCTGTGCTTGCTTGTTTGTTCTAAATACTCGGGGGATTTGTCCATAGAATTGCCACCTGCACTCTGAGATGATACACTATTGCAGCTTCCCCAACTTGGTGCCTTGATGTGTTGGACTACAACTCCCACCATACCCCAGCCAACAGTTATGGATCATTCCCATCATGAAGACTGGCTCTTAGAGACTCCAGAACAGTAGGGATCCAAGAAACCACAGGTTTACATGTGCAACATTTCTTTGTTGGCCTGTTGCACTGCCATTCGCTAGTGGGAAAACAACACTGCCTGAACAATGGAGACTGGGATACAGAAAGGCACCGAGTGAACAGATCCATACTCTGCCCTTGGGCCTAATGAAGGTGCATGTCAAATCTGGGGTGAGGGTGTTGGATGAGCAGCCTGGATGTAACCCAATCACATATCTTGCATTTCGTGCATAGTTTTGAAAAAGTGTACAGTTCATGAATGCAGAATCCTAGACACCTAGATTTTACTCTACACACACGCAAGAGCTCAGCACCAGCCACACACTCACCGTTCCTCATCTTGTAGAGCTGGACATTTTTCTGGATGTATTCTGCAAACTGGACGGTGTCACCAGCCTCTCCAACACACAGGAGCAAAATTTTCTCACTCATCTTAAACATCTTGTCGTGATCTAAATCAGTATGGAGGGAGAAGAGAAATACACACACACCAGTGTCAGAAATAAGAATAAGCTAATGCGAAGTATTCATGCTGAGAGACAGAAGGGGAGAGAAATTAGCAATGTCTCTTCTAATGGGCTCAAGGACTCTTTCCCCCCTTTACATCTAAACTTAAAGGTTTGGTATTTTATGGCAGGGGTGGGCAGAAAGCAGATCTGCAGTAGATTGGTAAGGGTTTCTGACAGCAGTACAAAAGCAGTAACAAAATCACACACACACACACCCCTGCTGCAAGCCTAAGTTATACTGCTGAATGAAGAAACCTTGGGGTAAGCAGGAGTGGATTTTTGTGTGGAAGGACTGTGAGTTCCATTCAGTTCTGGTACACAAAACAAATTTGTGGGCTGAGAATTCTTGAATTCTAAGTGTATTTCTTTTACACCAAGGAAACAAAATATACCAAAGTGGATCACAGGATTCTAGTATAAAACAACATAAATCCTGCAAGCTTGAAGTTTGGCCAACACCATCTTGTTGAAAATAAAGGTGTAAACGAGCCTTGGTCATGCGTGGTGCAATTACTGAATCGGAAGATAATTTATTTATTTAGCACCATGTCCTCAGCCTTCTGTATTGATGGCTTCATAATATACAATTGTATTTAAATCTACTAGATTAATCAGCTTAAAAGACGGTTGATCAGTTTGCAACACTAAAAATCAAGAGAAAAACATCTGAAAGCACTAACTGCAGTTTAGAAAGTGCTCAAAATCACCTGAGGGGTAGGGAAGTAGAAAGTTAGGAAAATCATTAAGCTGTATTTTCCTCTGGAAATGAAAGTTTGAAAAAGAAGTGCTTGTTGGAAGGGAAAAAAAAAGTCTTTAATACTACAAAAAAACGGGGGAAAGTGCTATTTTTGTACCACTAATGATCCTGCTATCTTATCTTACCCTTAGCCTGCATTAACTAGATGTCAGATATATTTATTTTCCAGGAGCACCTTGTGTCTTTGGGTAAAGTAGCTCTTTCTGTATTTCTAGTCCTTGGACCTTCCACAGAACAGTCTAAATCTCTCTATCAGAATCTCACTTTCTTTTTCTGTTTACAAAATAATGTATAATCTTCCCTGGAGGACATGTTTAAAAGCTTCTGATATATTATAATCCTTTAATAGGATTAGCAAAGTATTTTACAGTAGTTAAAATACTTCAAAAACTTCTGCATTTGGGAGTTCAGGACCACTAAGTGTAGAGATCTTCACTGGAATCCATTTATAATATGACGGCATACTTTAGCTTAAAGCTCTTACTGACAGTAGCTAAGCCTCAGCAGAGGCATTTCAACCTTTTAGAATGAGGAAAAAACTGCATGAAAGCCAGAAAACCAGCAAACAATTGGTGGCTGGAGGAAAGGGGAGTGGCCCTCTGGGGAACCCCAGAGAGCCAGAATGGCAACCCATGGGGGCTGGATTTGTTATCCAGGCCTGAGGTACAACACCCTGGTATATGCCATCCTCTGTGTCATTTATCACCACCACCACCCTTTTGTTAGAATGGGTCATGGGGGTCACCAAATATTTTAGCACCTGGACAAATCTGACCAGCCTTCTGCAACACACACATAGTTTCTCATTTTACCTTAGACTTCTTCTGGAAACTTTCCCAACCCAGAATATCAAGGGAAGCAAAAAGAAACACTGAAGACACTCATCACATTGTAAAGTGCTATTGGCAGAGAACCCAGCAGTACAAAAAGAGCCCCCCCCCCCACACACACACTTTCACTTTAAAACGGCACCCCACTCCATTCGTTTTTTACATATCAATTGGGGCAGACTTGTGCTTAAAGATATGGGCCTGTGGTGTGCCGCCATAAAGCTAGTTTGGCTCTGGGTGGGTAAGCTGAGTTATTAACCAGCAGTGTGAGGCTTGTAGCTGCTCATTTTTAGTATGAAAATGCTGTTCCAATAAAGTTAGCATAAGCCTGGAGGGGAATTTTGGTCCAGGAAGGAAAATTCTTATACATCTGGTTATCCCCTGCTCCTTGCTTTTCTGATTCTACCTATTTATTAAGCCATGAATCTCTATTTCACTTAAGCTCACTTACAGCTGGATTATTTAATCTTCTTGTGTACTTTGTACCACTACATGTTCCTTTAAGAAACTTCTTGGAGCTTCTCTTTAGCATTCTCCCGCTGAGACGTACTTTACATATAACCTGGCAGAGTTTTCTGCACCTAGAAGCAGCTATCATCTTTGTGAGGAGCATACAGGGTTTTCTTTGCTCGCCTTCTTCTGGTGACCTTTGTTCTAGTGCAGAGCTGGGAAATCTGTCCCCCTGCCCCATGGTGTTGGATTATTACTCCCATCACCCCTCAATTTGGCCAAGCTGGCTAGGGCTGATGGGAATTGGGAGTCTAACAACATCTGGAGGGCCACAAGTTCCCAGCCCTGTTCTAGTGCTTTCTAATTTCATTTTTTATCTTTTCCCCCACTTCTCAGATGGTAAAAGCTAAGATGCATGTGTTTAGTACCACAATCTCTCACACTAATATTGGGTAGGCTCACAATTTTGCATGTAGAGAAATTTTCATACTTTTGAGGCAACAATCCTATGTTTGGTTATGTCAGAGTATGACTAAACATAGTCAGTCTTACTTCAGAGGAAACATGCACAGGCTTGCTCCATGTATTCGATAAACATGCCAAACAGTACCATTTCTGAAAATTGCACATCTCTAATTCCAAATATTCCATGCAGCCTTCACAACCTGGTGCTTGGACTACAAATCCCATTATCCCCAGCCAGCTGCCTGCAATGACGGAAGTTGTTGCCCAACACATCTGGACAGCACCAGGTTGGGGAAGACTTTAAGGCAGGGATGGAGAACATGTGGCCCTCTAGATGTTGTTGGATTGCAATTCTGACCTTCCCCAACATTACCTGCGCTGGCTAGGGCTGATGGGAGTTGCTGCCCAACAGCATCATGAGGACCACAAGTTCCTCATCCCTGCTTGATAGTAACTGCTAGGAAGATCTGACAAGTTGCCCACCCAGCCCAGTATTGCCTGTTGCAATGGGAAGCATCTCTCCAGGGTGTCAGGCGGAGAATGGAGGGGTCTTTACTATCACCTGCTTGTTACCTGACAGCCAATGTGGTGTAGTGTTTAGAGAGCTGGGCTGAGACTGGGGAGATCCAGATTCTAGCCCCCACCCTGCCATGAAGGTCACTGAACGTTAGAACAGCTGTGCTAGATTAGACCATGGGTCCATGTAGTCCAGCATTCTGTTCACACCGTGACCAACCAGTCGTCAACCAAGAACCCACAAGCAGGACATGAGTACAAGAGCACCCTCCTGCCCATGTTCCCCAGCAACTGGTGTACATAAGCTTATTGCCTCTGGTACTGGAGGTAGCACATAGCTATCAGGACTGGTAGCCACTGATACCTTTTTCCTCCAGGTATTTATCTAACCTCCCTTTAAAGCCATCTAAATTGGTGGCCATCACTACATCCTGGGGTAGTGAATTCCATCGTTTAACTACGCACTGTGTGAAGAAGTCCTTCCTTTTATCTGTCCTGAATCTCCCACCAATCAGCTTCATGGGATGATCCCTCTGGGTTCTAGTACTATAAGAGAGGGAGAAAAATATCTCCCTATCCACATTCTCCACACCATGCATAATTTGGTACACCTCTAGAACATCTTCTCTTACCCTCCTTTTTTCCAAGCCAAACAATACCAGCTGTTGTAACCTTCTCTTACAGGGGAGATGCTCCAGCCCCTTGACCATTTTAGGGCACAATCTTATGAGGATAGTCATCCACCTCCAAACTTGGAGGCGACCAACTATCCAATGCAGGGTGGGCAGGGCGAGGAGGCGATCTTCTCCTCTGTGCTCCAGCCGCCCTGCATTGCAGCTAGATGTCCGATTTTGGTCTGGGGGGCCGGTGAGAGGAGGCTGGATGGCACACAGGCGCTTGTAACGGCGCTTCCGCCATTCCTCCCCTCTCCCAGGAACGCCCCCCTTTCCCCTGCTCTGAGCTGCTCTTATGAGCATGGAGCCAGGGACAAACCACACCACCTATGAGGCACCAGGGGAGGGCAGTTTTCTGGGAACTGACCTTGGAGCACTGGCTCCAAGCTCAGTTCCCAGAAAATGAAAAATCCTATGGCCATCTAGCCTCTGTCCATCAGCCATAGGATTGTGCCCTTAGTTGCCCTTTTTCCAGCTCTACAATATCTTTATTTAGGTATGGTGACCAGAACTGTACACAGTATTCGAAATGTAGTCACACCATAGATCTGTATAAAGGCTGTTTTATTCTCAATTCCTTTTCTAATTATACCTAACATGGAATTTGCTTCTTCTTTGTTTTACAACAACAACACACTGGGTCGACATTTTCATCGAGCTGTCCATCACAACCCCCCAGATCTCTTTCCTGGTCAGTCACAGTGTAGTAGCTCTTTTTCCTTCACTCCGTGGTCTCTCTGACTCTGATTTCTGCAACTATAGCTGGGCGACTTTGGGCCACTCACTGACTCTTGGCCTAACCTACCTCTCCGGGTTGTTGGGAAGATAAAAACGGAGAAGAGAAGGACCACGTAAGTCACCTTGGGCTCATTCCCAGAGGGAAAAACGGCAGGATATAAACTAAGTAAGTAATAATTTATTATGGTCTCAAGACCACCAAAAGAGATATAAATGTGGCAATAAACAAACAGTAAAAACTAAATCCTCTTAAACTGCAGGTCGCAGCGGGGAGCCCCCGCGTGCAAAGCACGGGCTCTACCACGGAGCTGCGGCCCTGTCCGGAAACTTTTCGTTTCGTTTTTAGAAAAGGAGATGCGGGTGGAATTCCCTTGCGATTCCCCAACCTGGCGCCCTCGAGATGTGTTGGACTACAACTCCCAGCATCACCCAGCCGGCTATGCTGCACCCTTCCCTAACCTGGCACCCTCCAGACGTGCCAGGTTAGGGAATAACCCGGCATGGCTGGCTGGGGGAGCTGGGAGATATAGCCCAACACACCCTGAGGGCGCCAGGTTGGGGAGGGCTGCTCTACCCACTGAGCGCTGGACCCTCCCCCCCGCCCCCCGGGCCTTTTTTCCCCCTCAGTCCACCCCGACGCCCTCGCTGCCCGCCTAGCCGCAGCCCAGGGAGGGACTGACCGCGCTTCATGTGGACGATGCTGGAAGCGGCGACGGTATCGGCGGCCACCAGCACGAAGTCGGGCCCTTGAATGCCGATGAGGTACTCCATTGGGGCCCGGTAGCGACAGGGACCTGCGCTGGGGTTGCTGAAGGGGGAAGCGCGCGCGACTATGACACAGCGAGACGGTAGAGAAAGCCGGTGCGCCGCGGCGCAGGCAGATGACGTCGACGCCAAGCGGGGGTGAAAAAACTCGGTCAACTCCTCGCGAGGGCCCCCGCGCGATCCGGCGTCGCTCTAGCCATAGGCTCTATGGCGCTTGTGCGCGAGTCACGTGATCCGCTCCTTTCCCTCTCTACCCGCCCCCTTTTCCCATCTGCCTACGTTTCTTAGTCACTCACCCCGCCCACAAAGCCTCTCCGCCTTCCAGCAGCTCGCGAGACTTCGCTGAGTCACGTGCTTGCCTGAAGGCCAGCCCCTCCCCTTGCCTTCCCCAGAGACGGTACTGCAGCTTCTGTTCCCCATCCTGGCGCCCTCCAGATGCGTTGGGACTACAACTCCCATCATTCCCAGCAAGTAGGGCTGGCTGGGAATAATGGGACTTGTAGTCCCAACACATCTGGAGCGGGCCGGGTTGACGGCTACGTAGTTGTATCAAAGCCTCCCCCAAAATGTGTCATACTACAATTCCCAGCATCCCCCAGCCAGCCATGCTGGGAGTTGTAGTACAAAAGTTTGGAGGGCACCAGGTGCTATATCATCTCAGTGGGTGGCTCAATTAGCATCTTTTCTGCAAATCACTTTATTAATATGAAAATCATTAATACACACATTTTATAGAAGTTAGAGAATCATGCAAAGGAGCCCTTGAGGGCTAAATAGAACCCCTGTGTGAAGGAGCAGAATACCTCTGCATACCTGATACTCAGGGCAAACCATCAGAGAGGGTTTCTGCTCGCACTGCTTTGTGAGCTTCCCCACAAAGGCACCTGACTGACCACTGTGGGAACCTGGATGCCGGATTAGATGGACCTTTGTCTGATCCAGCAAACTTCTTCCTGCGTTCTTAATTTGGCTTTCTGCCTTGAGTTCCATTTTACTTGGTAGAAAGGTGGGGTACAAATCAAATAAATACAATCAGTAAATAATAAATAGCATACCATTCCAACAGGTGCCAAGTTAATAACAGAGGGAGTTGAAGGGAGGCCAAGACCCATCTTTCATCCCTTTTTCAAACAACTTACATCTTCTCCAAACTTCTCTGGGCTTTCCAGCCCCATTTTTAAGTACCTCTCCTGCCACGTCCTTTCAAGCACCCTCTTTCTGCTCCCCTCTTGCATGCCTGTTTCACCTCTCTTATAAATTCCCTCTTTGACCCATCTTTGAGTAACCCCCAAATCCCATTTCTGACAGCTACTCCGCTCTTTCTTGCATGGTGTCCTGTTCCTTCCCTCCTCTACTAATTGTCCCTAGGAGCTGAAAAGGGACAATAAGAAAAGACAAATAGAAGCTAAAAGATAGGAGAAAAAGTTGGCCAGTGGCTCATGCTTCCATATGTTTGCAAATTGCCTACTATCCCTTCCCATTAATAACCATGCCCTGGGCCCAGGATAACTTAAGGCCCACCAACTCCTGTATGATTTCACCCATAAGACATTCTTTGGATGCCCTGGTCCATATGAGAAGTATCATCAGAAGTATGGACAGTGGCAATGTGAGACTGGGCCTTCTCCACAGTGACACCACATTGTGGAATTCCTTCCATAAGCTCTTTCCCTGTTGGTCTTCAGATGTCCACCCACGCTGGCAGTCTTCCAGAGAGCGTTTGGGATGCTCAGACTGCTTTTTGTTATTATTATCAATAACTGAATCCTTCTCAGGGGCTGACTCTGGTGCTTAATTTATTTTCTAGTGCTTTTGTTAATTGGGATTGTTTTCTGCTTTCACATTATGGTTTTAAATTTGTATTGGTTTCAGTATTTTTTGCAGGCTGCCTTGGGAATTTGAACAGTGGAGTTTATATGTTTTAACATCAGATTTAAACATGACAGCAAGCTTGGTGTGACTTAGGGCATCCCTACACCAGCCTAAAATCCTGCATTTAAAATGGGGCTTTCTGTTTCTGTTTTAAATGCAGGACCACAGCGATCCCCTTTTTCACCCACTTCCTTTTGCCCCTCCCCTTTCCCCCTCCTTCTCCCTGTATCTGAGTCTTCCATTATCTTTCATTGATCTTCTCTTCTTGCCACTTTTCCTCTTTTCACAGAGGAAACTAAAGCGGAACACTTAGGGGTAATTTGATAGCTCATTATCTGCCATCTATTTAAAAATGGAACAAAGGGCATTTAGTGCAGGAGACACCTTGGAGGGTCATGGCATCATGTAAAGAGTCCGTAAACTTCCTGCCATCTCAATCACAGGATAAAAGCTCCGTGTGAAGGAGCCCTTAATCTGGGCAGGTCTGGGTCCAAATCCCACTCAGCCATGAACCTCACTGATCTACCTTGTAGTGCTGTTGTAAGGAGAAAAAGGTGGGGGAGAACTAGAACCCTGAGCTCCTCAGAAGAAGGGTGGGATATAAATGTAATAAATAAAGAAAACTTGATAAATAAAAAATAAAAAATATTTATTTTAAATATTTATTGGCTGCTTTAAAGGCAGAAGCCCTCTCATGGCAGCTTACAGAATAGAATACATTAAAACAGTTAAAATATTAAGAGTGAAAACCCCCCAAACCCAATACAATAGCAATAAAAGCAACAATAAAAGCCAACAATAAAAACAGCCAGAACAACAATGGCAAACAGAAGAGAATCCATAAGAAAGCAATGTGTTAAGTGGTGAGCAAAGCGTTCACCACTTAACACATTCCTATGCTTTATGGATTCTCTTCTGGTGTCTATGAAGCCCTGATTTCTGGGGAAAATATTTCCCATACTCCAGGTATTTGTAAGGTCTTTCTCCTCTGTGGACTCCCAAGTGTGTCACTAGGGTTGTTTTTTGTGAAAAACATTTGCCACACTCCACACATTTATATGGTTTCTCTCCTGTCTAGATTCTTTGGTGTTTTCGAAGATGTGTACCCTGGCAAAAGCATTTGCCACATTCCAAGCATTTGTGTGGTTTCTCTCCTGTGTGGACGTTCTGGTGTTGTTGAAGCTCTGAACTCTGGGAAAACGTTTCCCACATCCCAAATATTTATGGGTTTTTTTCTCCTATGTGGACACTGGGCTTCATCACAAGGAGCTTTTATCCTGTGGTTGAGATTGCTCCTTCATGAAAGTTTGTGGGCTCTTTACATGATGCCATCACCCTGCTGTGACCCTCCTGCACCAAACGCCCTTTGTTCCGTTTTTAAATAGATCGCAGATAATGAGCTGTCAAATTACCCAATTGTGTTCCACTTCAGTTTCCGCCGTGAAAAGAATTAAAGCGGCAAGAAGAGGAACGAGATCAATGAAAGATAATGGAAGACTCAGATACGGGGAGAAGGAGGGGGAAGGGGAGAGGCAAAGGAAGTGGGTGAAAAAGGGAGTCGTTGTTATCCTGCATTTAAAACAGAAGCAGAAAGCCTCATTTTAAATGCAGGATTTTAGGCTGGTGTAGAAATGCCCTCTGGTGTCTCCGAAGGAAGAAAGGAAATGCTTCTTGGAAAAGGAAATGCTTCTCGGAAAAGCATTTCCCACCCTCAACACATTTGTAGCGTCTCTCTCCTGTATGAATTCTCTGATGAATTCAAAGGTGTGATGGCACAGCAAAGCTTTTCCCACACTCCATGCATGTATAGGGCCGATCTTTGTAAACCACCCAGAAAGCTTTGGTTATTGACATGGACATGGAAATGTAATAAGTAAATAAGATCTCCATTGTGCAGCATCTGATGCAACACAAGCTGTGAATGTTCACCAAAACACTTCCCACATTCTGAGCAATCATAGGGATTCTCTCCCGTGTGGATTCTCTGATGTCATCAAAGGTTTCCTTTCCGGGGGTGGGGGGGAATTACCCATGCTCTAAATACTTGTGGGGCTTTTCTCCTCAATGGGTTCCCTGAAGCTTCACAAGTCCTGAACGCTGAGGGAAAGATTTTCCACACTCCAAGCATCTATAAGGTTTCTCTCCTGGGTGAAGTCTCTGATGGAGCAGAAGGCCTGACTTTTGAGCAAATGATCATTTGCCACATTCCAAACACTGATAAGGCCTTTGTCCAGTATGGGTTCGCTGATGGTTCATAAGGTGTGGTCCTCGGGAAAAGCATTTCCCACACTCACTGCATTTGTAGGGTCTCTCTCTCATGTGGACTCTTTGGTGTACACAAAGCTGTGAATTCTGGGTAAAGGATTTCCAACATTCAGCACATTTGTAGGGCTTCTCTCCTGTATGGATTCTCTGATGGATTACAAGGTGTGATCCGCAAGCAAGACATTTCCCACACACAATGCATTTATAGGGGGGCTTTTCCTTGTGGCTCTTGCCATGGGTCACAAAGACTGAATGCTGAGCAAATGGTTTCCCACATTCCAAGCATTTGTAGGGACTTTGCCCCTTATGAGTTTGCTGATAGCTCACAAATCAAGACCTTTGAGAGAAACATCCCTTGCACTATAAGCATTTGTAGGGTCTCTCTCCAGTGTGGACACTCTGGTGTTCACAAAGCTGTGAATTCTGGGAAAACATTTCCTGCACTCCAAGCATTTGTAAGCCTTCTGTCCTGTGTAGATTCTCTGATGGACTACAAGGTGCGATCCATTATTAAAATGTTTCCTGTACTATAGGGTCTTATTGTTGCACAAATTATGCTTAAGTTCATTCCCTCTAGGAGGGGTATGCCAATATCCCCTCAGAGACACACAGAACTCTGAGATTCAGTCCAACACAGTTTTATTTGGCAGGAGACAAACAGCGCTGTTCGGGTGGATTCTCGCAGCTAACGCCACAAAGGAGAACCACACCCTAGATGTTTTTGGTAAAGCTTATATACATTCAGTATAATGACCTCATTAGCTATGCGGGGTGGGCCACATAATATTCATGAACTTCATTAAGCATGCGTAGTTGACATGTCTCTACGGCTGACCTGTCCTTGCAAGCTGGGCAGGAAGCGATCTAGCTGGAACTGGTTCTAACCAGCTGCAGGAGTGGTGGCTACTCGAGGGGGGGGGGGGCTCCTCTGGCTGTACCTGATATGACACAGACTGTTACTGTTGTTTTCAACAAGGCAGTTGATAAGACTATCTTCCTCTGGGACTTTCCACTGTAGGAGGCTGCCTCAGATGGCTGCCAATACTTTAAGATGGTGCCTCTTTGGTTCTATCAATCCCCCCTTAAAAGCCTTTCATCGAGCATTAACCACGTTAGTCAGCCATCTCGACTTTGTCATAAAGCAAAAGCATTTGTTTTGACAAGGCAGCTTCAACTAATCTTTGGGACAGACCCCTAGCTCAGGGGATGATGCAACAGCCAAACAGTACCAGAACTCCGACAACCACTACAAGCGAGATAAGGATAGAGGCTGCCAAATGTTTCCATTTACCGAACCATTTTTCCAGCCAGACGGTTAAGGGGTTGTTAACTCCTGAATTCTCAGCTAGTTCTTCAGATAGGGTGGTGAGGCCTTGCAATGCCTTAATTACCATGCCATCAGGGGCGGTGTTATTGGGATGAAGGTGCAGCATCTCCCGCCTAACATAACGCATACTCCTCCTTTTTCTGCTAACATCATGTCAAGAACACGCCGATTTTCCCAGGCCATTTGGCTAGTGGCGTCTAATTGTTCAGGCAATCCCTTTATAGCATCTCGGGTATAGTTTATAAACCTTTGCTGATTATAATAGATGTAATTAATCCAATCTACATTTTTGTTAATGGTTGTCCACCAAAACAGAGTAGATTCGAATTCCGCGGCTACCTGGTTTCGCCCTTTAAACTCATCAGGGACTCCTCGTGGCACCCCTATTGAATCTATATATATTCGATTGTCAAAAGGGGTCGCACTTTGCCTTCAGCGGGAACAGGCAGGCTGCTGGGGTGGGTGGAAAGCAATGGAAAAGGGGACCTCAAGCTGAACCAGCCCGCAGGTCCCAGACCAATTTGAGGGAAGGGTTTCAAAGAGCTCCAGGCCTCCACAATACCACCAGAGGTCGGCTCGGGGAATGGGCAGCGAGTTATTATGGAATGTTGTGGTGTTGAGGCAGGTTGAGAGATTGCCCAGAGCGGTACTATCTTGCTCTAGGGACCGGTAGATGCATCCGGTGTGGTTCCGTCCCTCCATGGAAGACACGGGGGTAGGATGTGACCTTCTATTTTGAAGGGGGGTAGAGTTTATTGAGGTCTTGGCAACTCTCGTTGCCCCACGCATCGGGATGTTGAAACAGATGGATCATGCAAGTAAGAAGGGAAGGCTGGTCCCATCCTAAGGGAAAAGGTAATACCTTGGCGACGGATCTTCCGGCCGCGCATACAAAACAATCGGATTTGTTTAAGGACTTGGCTGTGTATTTTACCCACTCTAGCCATACTTTATCAGTTTCTTTTGTCATTGGGATCCCTAACCGGGCTCTGCAGGGGCAGTCTTTTATTTCGGGGATTTGCACTAAGGGTGGCTTGGGAGGGGCTTTTGTAATTAATCTGGCCTGTTGTATGACTTGCTTGATGGTTTTATGGACGCGCAGTGGGCTCCACTAATCTAATCCCCTTGGTGAGGCAGACCTTGGTCCCTAATAGTAACTGGCTTTTCTGACTGCCAGTGTAGTAGGTGTAAGGTTTAATCAGCTGTACCTCAAAAACGCTTTTTCCTATGCAGGTGATGGACTTCATGGATTTATAATATTCTGCCCCTAAAGAGGTTCTGAAAACTGCTTGGCCACTTTCTTGACAACAAGATTGCCCCGCTCCCACTACTCTATTGGTAAGTAGTGCTAGGACCCACAGACACTTCATTTTTGGCGAAAAAGTCCCTTCAGCCCCTCAAGAGCCTGATAGTCCCACGCCGTCTCTAAATCTTGCCTTGTGGCTCCCCGAGCATCCGGGGTCGGGGAGGGCAGAGGGTTGTTGCTTGTGGACCCTGGGTCTCCTTGGGGACAGGATGCAGAGGTCTGGTCTGGATACTTTTTTTATCCTAGTATGATCAGTCCACCTATGCCACCCCAAAAGTTTTATCGCTGTGTTGCTAGTCAGGGCCACAGTATAGGGTCTGTCCCACCTGGTAGTCAGGGGCTCCTTTTTCCACTTTTTGACCAGGACTTGATCTCCGGAGCAGAAAGGGTGGATGGTCTGGTCAAGCAGCGAAGACTGGAACTCTGCGGTGTGGTGGTGTAACTGAAACAAAACAGACTGCAAACCAGTAACATGGTCCCACAACATTTGCTTTCCCACTTCCCAAGTGGCTCCCTCGCGTTGTCCCAGGGGCAGAACTCGGGGTGGCCGCTCAAACATGAGCTCGAAAGGGGACAACTTAATCCCTTTGCGCGGTGTTTTCCGGATTTTGGTTAGGGCGAGGGGGAGGGCCCATACTCCTGGCAAAGCACACCTGCCGCCACCCCCCTTTGCTCATGCATGAAGAGGTGGAAGGCTTTGGCAGGATTTGGGATCATCAAGGCTGGGGGAGACATTAGGGACCGTTTAAGCTCTTGAAAGGCTTTTTCCATATCCTTGGTCCAAGCCCAATTGAGCGCCCCTTCTTTTGTCAAGGATTCATAGAGTGGCTTAGCCTTGCCACCATAGTCTGCAATCCATAAGCAACAGAATCCGGTGAGGCCCAAGAACGCCCAAAGTTCACGTGGGCAGCTCAGGGAGGGGTAGTCTTGAATGGCCTGTATTCAGCTATGATCAAGGCGGCGCTGGCCCTTTGAGATTTTATAGCCTAAAAAGGTGACTTCAGCTTTTACAAGTTGCGCCTTTTTGCCAGAGACTTTGTACCCGCAGTTGGCCAGCAAATTGAGCAATTCGCGGGTATATTGTTCACAGTCTTGCGGGGTCTCGGCGGCGATCAACAGGTCGTCTCAATACTGTAAGACTTAGCCTTTTTCAAGGCCCCCCTTCCAGGCGGCCAGGTCTCTTTGCAGTTGAGACCCAAAAATCTCAGGAGCGCATGTGAGCCCCTGAGGCACTACTGTCCACATTAGCTGGGTCTTGTGGTGGGTGTCAGGGTCTTCCCATTCAAAGGCAAACAGGGGCTGGGCCATTTCATGGAGGGGTATTGAGAAGAACGCATCCTTCAAGTCTAAGACAGAAAAGCAGGTGCTCTTTGGAGGGATCTGGGTCAGGATCGTGTGGGGGTTCGGCACGACAGGATAGGGAGCTATAATTAATTTGTTAATAAAGCGTAAGTCTTGCACAACCCTGAAATCTGGGGCCTCCAGTTTGGGGACCCCCAAAATAGGGGTGTTGTATGGGGAAGTTCCTTCACAGAGCCAGCCGCAAGCCTTGAATTTCTCAATGAGGGGTTTCAGGCTTTTCCGGGTAGCCAGTTTCATTGGGTACTGGCAGACCTTGACAGGGCCGTGGCTGGGCTTTAGAATAAAAACAACAGGGGATGCAGTCTTTGCCTGGGCCCACCCTCCGTTCTCAGCCCAGGCAGAAGGGTCTACACCCGGGAATCGTGATCACTCAGGACTCCCCTCAGGAGCCCTGACCATATAAGTCAACAAGGCCATCTGGTAGTTGGACCCCTGTTGTTTGGGAATTCTAACTTCTATTTGGCCATTGCAAAAGCTTATCTCGGCCTGTAGTTTTGTCAAGATGTCTCTTCCCAGGAGGGCTACAGGGCACACGGGGCTGCAAACGAACTGATGAGTAAAGTGGGTGTCACCAATTTTAGCGAGGAGGGGTTGGGTCATTTCGAGGTGGGTTGTATGACCCTCAACGCCCTGGATCTGCGCACTCCCCCCGGGCCCCCCGGAGCCCGTGCAAAGGGGACGAGGCTAAGCGTAGCCCCAGCATCAATTAAGGCAGGCACGGTCTGGCCCTCTACTTCAATTTTTACTACAAGGTCCAGGTGTGCGCGTTGTTGAGCCATGAGGGGTTACCCGGCACCCTGACGCCCCTATTCTGAGTGATTTTCAGCATAGAACAGGGGAGCCGGGGGGGGCGGTGTCTGTGCAGGACCAGCGGGCGCACCATTGGCCTGGTTCTGGGGACATTCGTTCTTCCAATGGCCGTGCTGTTTGCAGCGGGCGTGCTGGTTCCTGTCTAAATGGCGGCCCGTGTTTCTATTACTCTCGCCGCACCTTGGTCCGCTGTGCGAGGACCCCCCCCCCGGGGCCCCTTCCTTAGCATCCAGGATCTTCACCCCGGATGGCCTGTGCTTGAGCCGTCTCAAAAACACATTCCCTTGCTTTTGTTTTTACTAGTCTATGTTCCTCAGCTGTCAATAGGGTGCGCATGACAATCCGCATGTCTTGCCAAGTGGGCTTGTGAGTGTCAATGATAGTCTTGAAGACTCCGGCCCTTTGGCCCGGTTCTTCGGAGAAGGTAGGATTTTGATGTTTCCAATTATAGAGGTCGCTGGTAGTAAAGGGAACATACACATAAACTGTGTGTTCCTTTGAGTCAAGGACTTCCCTTAGGGGAGCTTGGAGAGATGTTTCTGGCGTCGCCTCAGGGTCATTCGGGGGGGGTATGATTCGTGGCTTTGGAGAGACTCTAACTGAGCCTTGGCAGCGGCCGCCTCCCTCTCTTCACGTTCCTTTTTCCAAAAAATCCTCCCAATTTTTTTTATCAGCCTGAATCTCGGCCAGAGTTTCCTGGGACACAGGTTGTGGGAGGCTGGAATAGAAAGGAGGGGGGGGCTAAAAGGTCCTCAGGTGCCAGGGGAATAATGGGGCCTGACAGGGGGCAGAGGCCGTCCGAAGCTGCAGCCTTCAGGGGACCTCTGTGGACAATCATCATTTTACACTGAGACATTTTACATTTCAATAACCATGACGGCGAAGGTCTCCTTGTAATCACAGATTCCCAGGAATAGGGATGTCAGAGAATTCCGCGATGGATCTCAGTGAGGCCAAATGCCAGTGCATTCGGCCCCCCAAAATCCATCGCGGAACGGCTTGCTACCCCCCCGCCCCCCGCGGATCCCCCCCGGGACAAGACTTAACTGGGGCGGATGTTCCGGATGGCGGTGGCTCCAGAGGTGGCTTTGGCGGCGGTGGCGGCTGGTCTTCCGACTGATGGCCTCTGCCGCCATTTGCAATCTGTGTTTTTTTCCCCCCATAGACGTGATAGGCTACGTAAAGACTTATGTAGCCTATCACGTCTGGGTAAAAAAAAAAAATAACGCGTACACAAATGGTGGCGGCTACGGCCGCCGCCATTTGCGTTCCTTATTTTTCTTCGTCTTAGTCTACGTCAATATTTACGTAGACTAAGACGAAGAAAAGAAACGGGAACGCAAATAGCGCCCACTATGATCTTTGAAGCTTCACAACTGCGAAGCTTTACAGCTTTGAATCTTCGAAGATCATGCCTGAAGTAGAAAAAAAAACATGGCAGAGAAGCCCCGATTCTGCGAGGATAACGCCTTAATTTAAAAAAAAAACATCTGGAGCGGGGGATAGGAGGGGGTAAAACTTAGTCTCATTTGAAGGGATACAACAACCCCCTGCTCAGTGCAGGAAGCCTGATTCCCAGGCGGTCGCCCATCGAACTACTGACTGGGACCGACCCCGCTTAGCTTCCGAGACCAGACAAGCGTGCACAAGAATACAGCAGGAAAACAACACAGTGCTCAAGTGTGAACTGAGCTCGCACATTCGATGAAGCACTGCAACGGGGAAAATGGGTGAGTGTGAATAATCACGTTTTAATGCGAGAGCGTTTAACCTGGCGAGACACCGAATTCATTGCGATGGTGGGTGCAATGTAGATCGGCCCCAAGTCTATGAAAAGCTTTACAGTACTTTTCATGGCAAGCCTTTAGCAATCCGAAGTTCTAACCAAGGGAGAGTCCATGTGTGGAGTGCCTCCAAAAGCCCAGACAATGATGGATCCAGACAGAGAAGGCTTCAGGCAAGGAAGAGATGTCCTGCTTGTGGTTTCCTGGCTATAAACTACAAGGCCACTGCAGTGCTGAAGCTGAGCCCTGATGGTGCACATATTCCCTCTAGAGCTAAACAAAAAGGGAGTTCCAAACTCAAACAGTCATAGCGAGACACAATGTCACACCAAAGTGTATTTCAAAAATATACAGCCAGACAATACAAGATATGCAAAAGTAATCTACAAAAATGGACATGTACGTACAAACTGTACGAAATATCTATATGCTTGGAGGTATAAAGACAGACTGTTATCTCTGTTTCAGAGTCTTCCTCAGTAAGAAAAGGATTCACAAACTGATGATGCTCACACAAATTGTCTGGATTACACGAAGTCTGAAAAGTAACCAATAAACTTGCCCATTCCACCTTTTGTTTCTACTCTAGAGCTAAGGCAGTTAAGAATTTAAGAAGAGCCCTGCTGGATCAGACCAGGAGCCCATCTAGTGGACAACCAGATACCCCAATGGAAAACCCACAAGCAAGACGCGAGTGCAACAGCACCCTCCCACCCAAGTTCCCCAGCAACCAGTTTCTTAAGCAGACTCTTCTCCGCAGCCCCTCATGCATGCACATTTGGGCTTTAAAAATTAATATTATTGCCATCTTTTTGCAATAGGTCTTAATCCCACCGCCCCACCCCAGCTCAGTGCATCAGGGATGGAATGCAAATAAATAGCAGGGAGGAAGAGGAGGAGGAGGGAAGGGGAAGAAGAGCCCAGGTAGTCCATTTGCTTGCAGTTCAGTTTAGCAAACGTCTTCATCTTTAGACCAGAATTGGACAGGACAGCCCTTCAAATGGAGGACGGTCTTTTGGCAGCCCTTCAAGTACAGGACTGACATCTGTCAAAGGAGAAAGATGGCCATGATGGCTGCCTATGGATTGCACTGAGACTGCTTTTTTTGGCATCTGGGGCCGCTGCAAAATGCACCAGCCAGGACTTTAGAGTCAGGCTGGCCCTTGTCCCAACGTACTGCAGCTTTAAAAACATGCCAGGAGAGAAAACACACACACACACACCAGCGACAAATTGTCTTTAAGTAACAGTATAAATAAGACTAAGGCGCGTATTCACCATTTTGACTGTTTTCCAATCGCCCACAGCTACGCTTGTTAAATTGAGCGCCACACGTGTAAATCAAAACAGGATGTTTCACTTTGCTGAACAATGGCAAAGGCCCACGCCAGTTTTTAAGTGTGTGGATCCAATTTGGAGTTTTAAAATATGTTTTCCCTGTAGATTCTGAGGAGCAGTGCACATTACACAGAAAGCCAGCCCGCCTAACTTAGGGTTGCTGTCGTTTCATTTCCCAAAGTAGTTTAAACGAAACCTGGGAAGGTGGCGGGTGGAATCCAACTGACTATCATCCTTGCTGATTTTTACTGCGCCCTAGGGCACAATTAAACGTGAAGGTTGTTACTGAATTCTCTTGACAGACTGAATTTTCAAAAGGAAGAAGAATCGGAAAGAAGGAAAGGAAAACATATAGACCAAATTTTGAAAGGGAAGGAAGAAAAAACGATATGTACAAAGCTTGTGCGTCAAGAAGATTGGTTCAAAGCTGATTATGTATTACCGAACAGAGCTGGAAAATGTTGAGGCGGCTGTTTGCTCTGGTGCCTCAGAATTTGATGCTGGTGCCGAGGAACTTTAAATACTTCTTGGCTTTACGCAAAGTTCAGGCTGACATCGGCTTTTGGCATAGTTGGGCACAGGGTGTTTTTTAAGGAATTGTTATTGGGCATCCGTTTTTTTCATTCAATGGCTTCCACATGGAAGCTTCTCTGCCATGTACAAGCCCTGATGTTTGGACTGAGGCAAAAGTGGTTCCAATTAAAAAACAAAACAGGCTGTGAATACAGCAAATGCATTTACACAAGTTACTAACCTAGCAAAATTCTTACTAGCCTGCCCATCCAACAATAAATACATGAATAATAATAATAATAATAAATCTCTAAAACTCTAATTTCAGAACTTAGAAAAATTTGTTAAAAACACAACTGTTCTGGCATTACAAAAAATAAATAAATAAAAATAGTTATTTTTATTTTTGTTTTACAGTAACTTAGGGCATCTCTACACCAGCCTAAAGTCCTGCATTTAAAATGGGGCTTTCTGCCTCTGTTTTAAATGCAGGATCACAACGACTCCCTTTTTCATGTTCTTCCTTTACCCCACCCCCTTCCCCCTCCTTCTCCCCGTATCGGAGTCTTCTATTATTCTTCATTGATCCCGCTCCACTTCTTGCTGCTTTTACTCTTTTCATGGAGGAAACTGAGGCGGAACAGATAACTCATTACTGCGATCTATTTAAAATGGAACAAAGGGCATTTAGTGCAGGAGATGCCTTGAATGATCATGGCGTCATGTAAAGAGCCCGCAAACTTTCATGAGGGAGCAATCTCAATTGCAGGATAAAAGCTCCATGTGAAGGAACCCTTAAGGAAGGTATTTTAAAAACTGCATTGTTGTTGTTGTTCAGTCGTTCAGTCGTGTCCGACTCTTTGTGACCCCATGGACCATAGCACGCCAGGCCTTCCTGTCCTCCGCTCTCTCCCGGAGCGTGCTCAAGTTCATATCCATTGCATCGGTGATGCTATCTAGCCATCTCATCCTCTGCCGCCCCCTTCTCCTTTTGCCTTCAGTCTTTCTCAGCATCAGGGTCTTTTCCAGAGAGTTTTCTCTTCGCATTAGGTGGCCAAAATATTGGAGCTTCAGCTTCAGTATCTGTCCTTCCAATGAGCACTCAGGGTTGATTTCCTTTAGGATGGACTGATTTGACCTCCTTGCCGTCCAGGGGACTCGTAAGAATCTTCTCCAGCACCACAGTTTGAAAAAAACTGCATAGCACACAATAAAAAATTTAAAACACTGAATCCTGTTATGCCAGAACTTTAACATCACAGAAGAATTATTCTGGGATTAGACAGGACTGAAAAGAAAATATTTGCTATTTCATTTTTATATTTTGTAGTGAAAGAGCAATGGTTTACCTTTCTGCAAAGAAGTTTTCTCTCTCCTCACCCCGACCCCCAACAACTGTTTAGAAGAGCAAGGCTTTGCAGTTGAAGCTGGACGACTCACACAAAGAGTATATAATCTTTCTCAGAACATGTATGGGTGTGCTTGATTTCAGTCCTAGAGCAACATGATTTCAATACCAAACTGAGTCACAATAATAAAATCCCTCTGGACCCTTTAAGCATATTCAGAGGGCAGACCCTCCCCCTCCCCCCAGAATGATCTCCATGGTCTTCAGGCAGCTTTACACTTTTGAGCCCTAACACTTTTCTTAGGAATTAAGCTCTGGCCTCTGAGCATACAAAGAATTCCCTTCCCATATCATAGGAAGTAACCTTAACCAAAAAGGAAAAAGCAACAAGGCTGTGTGTGTGTGTGTGTGTGTAATAGTTTTTTTTCTGGCCTACCTTTCACAGATCACGTAATCACTCATTAGGCAAACAAACACTACCTTACAATTTGGGAGGGTGACCATCAAAGAGACATCCAACCCAGACAGCCACTGTCTAGGTATGTCAGAGAAATCTGCAATGGAACAAATGAGTTTGGATTTTCATGAATCCGACTCACGGATTCCACAGTGGACCACCTGTTGGGTGGATTCCACAGACTTGTAGACCATTTTTCTAACTTTCCCGAATTTTGCGCAAATTTCATTGTAGAAAAATATGCAAAATACAAAAAAACCTGGCCAAAAACACACATTCCCCCCATAGACGAAAGCATGAAAATGCACGTTTGGGGGAATTTGCACATTTTTGCACGCGCAAATTTGCGCAAATACACATTTGCGGAAATTCGGGGGGGATCTGATTCTGTCGATGGGAGGAGGACAGAACGAATGGTGCCTGACTCAAAACGCAGATGGAACGGATTTTACACAACCTGTATGTATGTATGTATGTATGTATTTCATTTCTATACCGCCCAATAGCTGAAGCTCTCTGGGCAGTTCACAAAAATTAAAACCAAAGAGCACACAATAAAACAATACAAAATATATAAAACATCCCTACCACTGCCTGCCAGAAAAGAGTTATAGGCCCTGTCCACTAGTCCTTGACCAGCAAGTCTCCTGTCCTCTGAGCGGCCTCCTAGTGTCTGAAAGATGGCATGAGTAGCTCTATTGTGCCGTACAAAGGGGGATTTTAACTCTAGTCTGCCCCTCTGGATGAAAGAGGTATTGACTCTTCTGATCCCTCCGGCTCCATCTCTGGGACAAATATCCGATTCCTCCCAAGATTCCATCAGGCAGCCACAGCTTGTAAGGTTACAAGTGCATTCTGCATCTAAAGAACAATCTTGACCATATGAAACATTCAAATTTGAGTGACCTGGACAAGAAGAAGGGATTAAACAAAAACACTGTGGAAAGGTGCTCAACAAACAATTCAGCAGAAAATAACATTATTCACCTGCACAGCTGCCACCTCTGTAGCACCTAAGCCAAAATCATACCCAATAATCAGCAGTACCACCTTCTATTTCTCCAGAAACCCCTTCAGAGAAAACGGTCATTGCTGCAATAACTTATGATCTACAGCCACAGGCTGAAGCAACATCTATAGCAGTTCAATGTAAGGAGTTGATCGTATTGTTTGTTTGTTTGTTTGTTTGTTTTCTAAATTGCCCATCTGGCCGGTCACCCGGCCACTCTGGGTAATGTACAACAATGCAACAATCAAAAACAGTAAAATTAAGCATTGAAACATCATGTTCTAAAAATACCCTAACCCACCCCAAATGCCTGCCTGAACGGAGGGATGAGTCCATCTCTGTCCGGGATCGGGGAGCTTGCCGAACTGCCCCCCCCCCGCAGCTCGCGCAGCCCGGGCCTACTCGACGAGCTTCCTTGCTTGCCTTGCCTTGCCTGCCCGCGAGCTGAGCGAGCTTCTCCTTTTCCGCGCACCGGCTGACAAAGGCCAGCGTGGGGAAGGAGGGCCTTGGTGCAGCCACCCCCCCCAGCCTCTCACCCTGGCCTTCTCTAGAGGAGGCCAGGGAGAAAGCACTACGGTGCCGCCATCACCCCTCTTCCAGCAGGTGGGGGTGGGGGAGAAGAGGATAGGTCCCCACCTGCTACAGCAGCGGTGGCTAGGGACAAGCTGGTCATTTTCCATAAGGCCCTTACACTTACGGAAAACGAGCAGCCTGTCCTGCGCCACTGCCGCTGTAGCAAGGGTGGGGGAAGGAGGAGAGGCGCTGCCTTCTTCCCCTCTCCTTGCTGAGGGAGCAGGCTCCCGAGCTCTTGCCTGACTCAGGATGCTGTGAGTCGGGCAAGAGCTGAGGTCCGTGAACTGGCATCCAGGGGGCTGAACCAGCAACTTCTCGCCGTGCTTCGAGCCCCAACCGGACACTCGCGACATCCCTAATCAATCCTAAGTCTCAGTCAACTGTTGCTGCACATGCACGTGGTGACACTGTGATCCATACAGAAAAGGAGGAAATAGGAGAGTCACAGCCCAACGCCATGACAAAGTGAGATTATTTCAATAATCTTGCTCTTGAATCTTCAGGCACATCATCACGTTGGTACAAAGGTCATAAAATGGACCTGGACTGGCTATTGAAGAAATACTGCTTTCTGAATAAGTCCGATGAAGTCGATGGAAGGCGTACAAGGCCTTACATCTGCTCCATTACCTCTAAACCATATGAAACAGAAGCGGCTCAATTTCCTAAAAATGGGATTGTTCCACTGGCCAATGGAATCCGGGTTGAAATCAAGCAGAATCTTGAAAGACGAATTGATCACCTGGAGACCAAGGCACACACAAAGCTGCATCAGAAGCAAGTGAAGCTGCAAGAGTTCAGGACAGCGGAGGAATCCATCCGGGGGCTCAAGTCCACCAAGCTTTTGGTGGACTTGAGCCACCAAGAGTCCCCCCCCCCACGACTCCAGCTCATTTGTCTGCAAGCTAGCTTGACTCGACCTGTGCCGGGTCAGGCCAGCTCATGGATTTCTGCCGCTGGCACCACCATGTGCAAACCCCTCACACCCTCCTTGCCGATGCTGACCCCAGCAAGTAGAGCACAAGAGGACTCCCTGCCGCTGCCACCTGCCGGCACCACTGCCACCACGTGCAAACCCCTTATGGTCTCCTTCCCGCCACCAGCAAGGAGAGCACTAGGGGGTTCTGAATGGTGGTGCTGGCGGCAGAAGTCCATGAGCTGGCCTGACTTGGCGCAGGTCGAGTCAGGCTAGCTTGCAGACAAGTGAGAAGGGGCGAAGGCACGCATCCCTGCTGCTGCCACCCACCGCCACCGGCACCATCACTGCTGTGCGGAAACCCTTTGCACTCTCCTTGATAACACCAGCAAGGAGAGTGTGAGGGGTTTGTGCATGGTGGGGGCAGAAAGAGTAGTTCGGGTACTGTGTGCAAATGTCTCCTTTTCCCTCCCAGATCCCAGGAGGGAGGAGACATTTGCACACAGCGGGGGCACTGTGCACAACAGCAGGGTCACCGCTGTGCCCTAGGAGGGAGAAGGAGACATTTGCACACAGCAGGGTCGCTGTGAACAAGTGTCTCCTTTTCCCTCTCTGGGCTCTGGAGGGACAAGGAGATACTCACCATAGAGGTCCTCCCCCAAGTGCTTCCTTTGAGGGAGGTTTGGAGGATGGCAACAAAGGAGAAAGCCTTCTCAGTGGTGGCCCCCCATTGTGGAACACTCTCCCCACTGAGGCCTGCCTGGCACCAACATTGTTACTCTTTCGGAGCCAGGTTGACACTTTCCTCTACTCCCAGGTGTTTGATAGCACATAATAAAGTTTTAACTGGACCTGGGATTTTCTTAATTGGTGAGTGTTTTAAATTGTTTTATAAATGGTTTTTATATTATTTTTATTATATTTTAAAGGTTTTAATCTTTTGTAAATTCCCCAGAGAGCTTTGGCTATTAGCTGGTATAGAAACATTGATGATGATGATGATGATAGAAAAGTGGGGTTTTGAGAGGGAAGACATTTGGATGTGCAGATTTTGGAGAGAAATATGTTTAGGACACAATCCTACGCATGTTTAGACAGAAAAAAGTCCTACAATTCCCAGCATTCCCCCAGCCAGCATGCATAAGTTTGTGCCTTTAAAAATGCAGATTTTTTTTAAAAATCGCAGATTAATTAATACATGCAAAAGTGACACATCCTGGAAATAGCCCAGTTTGACCATCTGTTCCCTGGGACTGCCTCATTCGATGGCATATGTGGGTCCAACCCAAATATACTTATAGGGTCTGGATTGCCCCAATGCCAAGTGACAAAGCAGCAGATACAGGCTGGTCATTCCTCTGTCTACTAGAAACCATTACTGGCTGCCTTTTCCCCCCATCCCCATCACTTGCCCTGAATGAGCTGCCCCCCGCCAAAGAGGGCTCTTGTCACACTCACTACAACTGCCCACAAGTTGTTTCACTCTCTAGATAACTTCCCTTTCGATACAAGGACAAGGTGTGTGACCAGGACATCAACCCTTGCAGGCGCACATCTGGGATCAGTGCTCCACAGCCAGGGTTTCTCAAGCGATGTTACAGTGAGCCTCAAGGAAGGCAAAGGGATAGACTAGGTATGTTTTGGGTCCCTTCTTTTGGAAGCTGGTTTGTGGCCAGTGCTGGCACCAGGATTTTGAGGGTCGTAGGGCAAGTGTCAGGGTTGTATCTGAGCCCATAGAGTCCCAAGGCAGCTCTGATTCTGAGGAGGAGATACAATTCGTGGGGGAGGCACTCTCTCAGACTTCAGAGGCACAGCTGGAGGGAGAGCCCCTCCCCTCACATCCCTGGGAGCGACAGTGACCCAGGCATGGAGAGGGAGGGACAACTTGAGCTCTTAGATGCAAGGCGCAGGCACAAGAAACATATAATGTGCCTATACTTAGGCACTCAGCCCAACTGGCTCGATGTCAACAGCTGCGCCCAGAGGCCTCATGGGAGAGGGGGAGATCTTCCCCTCCCACCCTGTAAGTTCAGAGAGTTGCTGCATTTTTCCCAAACGGAGATCAACTGACGTCCTAACCCTTAGAAATCCCTAGATGGCTGTTCCTTTGTAGTTCCTCTGAGTCTCAGGCAATTAGCATCTGTATGCTTCATTTGGATGAATGGAATTAAAGCTTTGGAAAGCAGCCCTTTTGTCTGAGTGTTGATTCTGTCTATTGGAGGATTCAGTAGGCAACAGGGGCATCCTGACAGCAAGTCACCCTCCGTGGGCCCCCTCCCTTCGGGAGTCTACCTTCGCACCACCATCATCACCGGCTCCGCTCCTGTTGCTCCTCAGCCTCTCCCTCATCATGGCTCCCACTTGCTTGCTTGCCCGACAGAGAGCCAGTGAGGCAGCCGGCAGAGGCACCAACTGCTCTTCCTTTTCACCACCGGTGTTGTCCGGGCCAGAGCAAGAGGCAGGCGAATGAACAGGACCAACTCCAGGGGGTTCTTGTCAGTGGGCGCCTGCTGGAATATGGGCCCTCAACAGGTGTCCAAGCATGCCTACCTTTGACACCAGACCTGCAACCGTGGTCCCAGCACATCTTACTCTTAACGCCCTCTGCAGTAGCACCCCATGGGTTAACGGAACCAGCTTCTTTCCTGGGAATGGACCCCTTTTGCCTCTCACCAATCATCGGGAGTGGTGTTTACTCTCCACCTGAGATGGGGAAATCGATTGGTGCATGCAGGTGAAAATGGATTGCAGTCCACTTGTCCAGTGGTGTCAGTGGAGGCCATTAGCACCTATGTCCATTTTCAGTTGATTGATAGCAAAGGCGAGAATCACTGCAAGGCCAACTGGGACCCAGTTACTGTGGCTTCTCGCTTGGCCGAGAGCTTCTGTCAGCTGTCAATATGGACAAGGAGACGTTGGGTGGACAAAGGCGCTTTGTACCTATGGCCTGAACATAATGATGCTCAGGACAAACAGAAGTCTGGACAGTAGAGAGAGGCAAAAGAGAGACAAAAGGAAGCATTTCTTAAGCTGATGCATGGTTAACATACGGAATTCACTCTCACAAGTTGTAGTTAAGATTTTTCAGGGTTGCTGATGTTGCTTTAGGACAGGAACTGCTCATCTGCACGCTTCCTTCTTTGCCCACGTTATGCCCACTACACTTGTTGTTCAATTGTCGATAAAGAGATCACGACCAAAAACCCCAAACAGCAAAACACTCATACAAACATTATTTGTACACCTCTCTGGGAAGCTTTTTGGCCAAGGACCAAGATAAAATTGCTTTCAATAAATAATAAGCAAACAAACACTATAGATATTTCTCCGTCAATTTGCTTTCACTCTGGGTTGCTTTACACATGATGCAGTGACAGGCACATGCTTACTGCCTTATGGATATGCAGTTGGGGAACCTGGCCAATAAAGTCTTCCTAGCACATGTGGAGACAAACATGTTTGTTCTGTTTGTTTATTTAAAATATTTTTAGCTGTGTTTCAGGGCTACAAGATGCAAGACATAGCTGTAGTAACAAGCAGACAGGAGACAAGCTGCTTTGATTGCACAAGCCAATTGCAAATTCAGTTGAAGTCAGCTTTAAACAGAAAGCAGTGGAGGCTTGGGGCCAATCTCGCTGGTGGGGCGGAAAGGGGATCACCAGAGGCGGAGCCAAAGGGGTCACCAGAGGCAGAGCCAAGGACACCTGTGCTGCTGTCCGTATCTCCTCCTGTGCAAGCCAGGAATTTATCCAGGAACATGTGTTTTTAGTGCTGGAAGTCAGTCCTGATAAGTCAGCTCATGCCTTTGGACATGCCTACACATTTAAGCCAGGGTCAAGCCTATGTGTAACCTAGGGGTATTGAACCTTCGAACCGTAGGAGTAGGGATGGCGGAGAATTTCTCCATGAATCTTCGGGAGGCTGAATGCCAACGCCTTCGGCCCCCCGAAATTGGTGGGGAAATTCTCCGCCAGCCCCCGCCCCTCCCCGGGATGGGACTTACTGTGGCCAAATGTCCCTCTCCATGGCGGGCCCCGGCGGCGTTTGGCAGCGTTTCATCGGGGGCAGGAGCGGCGGCCGGTCTCCCGACCAGCTGCCGCTGCCGCCATTGCAAAAAAAAAAAAGTAAAGTAAAAAAAACAAACACCCGTGATAGGCTACATAACGATTTACATAGCCTATCACGGCTAGATTTCCAAAGTCAGCCATGATAGGATACGTAAATCATCACGTAGCCTATCACGGGTGACTTTGGAAAAAAAAAAAAGTGCGTATGCAAATGGTGGCAGCCCATGGGTGCTGCCATTTGCGTTCCTTATTTTGGCACATCTAGTCTACATACGCGTACGCGTTTTTTTTTTTTCCAAAGTCACCCATGATAAGCTACGTGATGATTTACATAGCCTATCATGGCTGACTTTGGAAATCTAGGCGTGATAGGCTACATAAATCGTTACGTAGCCTATCACGGGTGTGTGTGTATGTGTTTTTTTACTTTTTTTTTCGCGGCCGGGTAGACGGGGCACTCCTACTAGGGATGTACGAAAGGGATGTATGAAAGGGACTTACCTTGTCCCGCAGCTTTTTTCGCGGTGGGGGGGAGGCACTTCGCTTCTCCCCCCGAAGTTCAGGAGAGGGGGGGAGGCGTCCCACCTCGCCCGGCCGAAATTCAGGCCGGGGAGAAGCGCCCCGTCTCCCCAGCTGCGAAAGAAAAAGCAAAAAACCCCACAAAACCCCGTGATAGGCTACGTAATGATTAACGTAGCCTATCATGGCTAGATTTCCAAAGTCAGCCGTCATAAGCTACGTTAATCGTCACTTAGCCTATCACGGGTGACTTTGGAAAAAAAAAGCGCGTACGCAAATGGCGGCGGCCTACGGGTGCTGCCATTTGCGTTCCTTAGTTTGGCACATCTAGTCTACATAAAGATTTACGTAGACTACGGCGAAAATAAGGGAACGCTATTTGCGTTGCCCTCATTTTCACCGTAGTCTACGTAAATCTTTACGTAGACTAGACGTGCCAAAATAAGGAACGCAAATGGCGGCGCCCATGGGCCGCCGCCATTTGCGTACGCGCTTTTTTTTTTTTCCAAAGTCACCCATGATAGGCTACATGACGATTTACATAGCCTATCACGGCTTACTCTGGAAATCTAGCCGTGATAGGCTACGTAAATCGTCACGTAGCTTATCACGGGTGTGTGTTTTTGTTTTGTGTTTTACTTTTTTATTTTGTAATGGTGGCGGCGGCAGCCGGTCGGGAGACCGGCCGCCGCCCCCACCAAAATGCCGCCAAAATGCCGCCGGGACCTGCCGCCGAGAGGGACATTTGCTGAAGGTAAGTCCCATCCCGGGGGGGGGGGCCCGGCGGAGAATTTCCCCAACACTTTCGGGGGGCCGAATGCCTCAGCGCTCGGCCTCCCGAAGATTCGTGGATAAATTCTCTGCCATCCCTAGCTCCTACCCGGCCTGAATTTCGCCGGCGAGGGATGGGGCGCCTTCCCCCCGGCCTGAATTTCAGCCAGGCGAGGTGGGGCACCTCCCCCCATCACCTGAACTTTGGGGGGAGAACTGAAGCGCCTCCCCCCCACTGCGAAGCAAGCTTCGAGAACAGGTAAGGGACTTTCGTCCATCCCTACGTAGGAGAAATCCGGCTCACATGGGGTCCCAATCCAGACCTCCAGGGTTCCCCTGTTGGCCATACCTCATTATCCTGGCCCCACCCCCTTCACCATGGGACCACTGATAGATTGGGGCTTTCCTATTTGGTACATGTTCCCCCCCCATTCTAAAAGGTATAAATGCTAGTGCTGTGCTGAAACCTTCCCCATATTTTCAGGAACTTTTTCTCTCCCTGTGAAGGAGGCATTCTTTTTTCTGCCTCTTTCGCAGAGAAGGGGAGAATTTCTGAGAATTTTCACCTTGGAGAGCAGGACAGGGTTTCCACATACTTTTTTTTTTTACGTGTAAATTATTCTTGAGGGGTCTATTTTTTTACTTTTTAAAAAACACCCCCCCGCATTTTCAGAAGCCCAGGCCTCTTCACCAGCTGGGTGTTCTTCCTGAATGCCTATTGGAGAGGGAGAGGTCACATGGTCTCCTGGGTGTTCGGAAAGAACTGCCGGGCTGGAGAAGAGGCCTGGGCTTCTGGAAGTCCAGGGGGAGTTTTTACAAAAATAAAAATTAGAAAGAAGACCCCTCAAGAATTGCCTACACTTAAAAAGGTATGTGGAAACCCTGTTCCCCTCCCCAAGAGAGAATTCTCAGAAATTCTCACCTCTCCCAGCCTCTTTCACCAGAGTTTTCATTTTCCCCGGCCCCAGAAATGCCAAAAATGGAAGAGTCTGAATTTTCGGCACATCACTAATAAATGCCTCTCCTAAGTAGGGATGGCGGAGAATTCCATTCAGCCTCACTGAAATCCGTGGCGGAATGGCCTGCCATACCCCCCCCGCAGATTCCCCCCGGGATGAAGCTTACCTGGGGTGGATGTTCCGGACAGCGACGGCTCTAGCGGCGGCGGCGGCAGCTGGTCTTTCAACTGGCTGCCGCGGCTGCCATTTGCATCCTGGTCTTTACCGTGATAGGCTACGTAAGTATTTACGTAGCCTATCACGGCAAGCCAAGCAAAAAAAACACCAGCGTACACAAATGGCGGCGGCTACGGCGGCTGCCATTTGCGTTCCCTATTTTTCACCATTTTATTATGTTTTAGCCTACATAAATATTTGCATAGGCTATTACGGCGGAAAAAAAGGGGAACGCAAATAGCGTAGTGGGTGCTATTTGCGTTCCTTCCCCCCCCCCCCGCCGTTTTAGCCTACGTAAATATTTACGTAAGCTATTACGGCAAAAAAAAAAAAGGAACGCAAATAGCACCCACTACGCTATTTGCGTTCCCCTTTTTTCCCGCCGTAATAGCCTATGCAAATATTTATGTAGGCTAAAACGGCAGTTTGTTGGACGCAAATGGCGGCTGCTACAGTGTCCGCCATTTGCGTCCACAGCAGCCTGTCTGCAGCCGGAAGTCCGGCTGTGGCTGGCCCTGGCTGGCTTCTCCGCAGAGCCGGCCAGGCAGGATTCCGGGGGAGAGAACTAGATCACCTCCTCCTCCATCGAGGATTCCAGGGGGAGGGACGGAGCGCCTCCCCCCCCATCGCGAATCAATTCCGCGAAAAGGTAAGTGACTTTCATACATCCCTACTCCTAAGTAGGGATGTCAGAGAATTCCGCCCAGATTTTAAATGGGCTCGAATTCTGACAAATGCGGTCTGCAGAATCTTCCTTGGAACGGGGCAGCCAGGTCGACCCAGACCGGAGCTCAAGCGGACCCAATTTTTTTTTCTCCGCCAAAGGGTAGATTTTTCAAAAATAATTACAGGAATAAAAATGGAAATGGGAAATGGAGGAAGAAAGGCCGGGAGCAGCTTTACCCTTTTTATGAGGCATTTTCTGGAGGCTTTCTTTCGCTGTAGCTGAGTCATCCACAGAAATCCTCCATCTTTTCTGTTTATTGTCTGTGGAGGTCAGGTGAGGCGAAATCAGGTGAGGTCAGGTCAGGTCTGGTGAGGTCAGCTGAGGTGAGGTCAGGTGAGGTGAGGTCAGGTGATTGGAAGTTACGTGGGGAATCCCTGTGAATGGTTTTAGTCTTATGGAGACCAAGGGCGCACAGAAAGGATTTTTCGGCAGGAATTACGCAGGTATTTATGTAAGTTCTGGAGCCAAAAAAAAAAAATGGGGGGGGGAATCTGAGGCAGGCGGATGGTGGAATGGGGCGACCCTTGGCTCTGCAGCATCCTCACGGAGTGGAGCCATTCCATGGGGATTCCGGGGGGGAGGAAGGGATTGTCTCCCCCTCCCCCCAGATTCCCCACCGGAACGGACGGTGGGGAATCCGTACACCCCTACTCCTAAGGCTTAGTTGCTGGCAGGAAGAGCTTTAAGCTAGAAGGTATTTTTGGCCCCTCCCCTCTTGCCTTCAGCTCCACCCACCACTGGAATGCCGCTCCTGAGAGCTTCTCCAAAATGCAAATTGGCCCTCAGGCTGAAAGAGTTTCAATACCTGTAGTTTAACCAAGGAACCATGGGAACTCTAATACTTTGAGGAAATAAGGAGCTTTGGCGAAACATTTTCATTGCTCACCTACAGTTAGCAGGGTCAGGGTGAGCTTTGCAGCCCAGTGGATTTTAGGTCAAGAGGACCTAAAATCTAAGCAGGTGTGAGTCCTGGTACCTCTCAGTTTAGAAAATAAGCCCAGATTCCACCTGTTTTCTGCATTTTTCAAAGCCAAGGCAAGCATGGAACAGCTGTTGTCCAACAGAGTCCATTAATTCCTTACGTCTTCATCTGCCCCTTTAATTCAGAGCATTCCTGTTTCACTCATGGATTGAGGCAGTCAGAAAAGATTACTGTGTGCCATTCCAAAAGGAGAATTATTCAGTCCTTTCCCTTCATTTGTCCTTCCTCCAAAGAGCGCAGGATGATGATAGACATTGCCCTCCCCTTATTTCCTCCCAATGACCCTGTGAGAATGGTCGAGCTGAGAAAAGCCAACCGGCCCAAGGTCACCCAGCAAGGTCTGTAGCAGAGGAGAAATTTTAACCTAGAACTCCCTAATCTTAATTCCAATCAGTGGATGCTGGTGGCTCCGATGTCAGTGGAGCAGTGAATCTGCTCCAGGTTTCAGACAGAACCAGTCAGAAGCACCTTGGAGAGCTCCTTTAGAGTTCTGACTGAAACCCAGGTCCACTGCCCCACTGATGTTGGAGCCTCCAGCCTCCACTGACTCCAATATGTTAACCATTCTGCCACACTTTCCTTCTTAGCCCTACAGCTCCAAGGCTCATGGTCAGCAATTAATTTTTAGCAGGTGCCATATTTGAGCCATTTGAAATTCCCGTGGCCCAGATCCCCCTGTGGACACCTCCTTCTCAAATGAGTGGAGACATGGGCAAAGTGTTCCACAACCCTTACCCAGTGTGATTAGGGACAAAGGAATGTGTCAGTTTCACTTTCTCCTGCATTCGAACATTTAAAATCTTGAGTTCTTTCCATCTCAGTTATGAAGACATTTGCAAATGTTGCTAAATTCTTACCAGAAACAAACCAAAATGAAATTCTTGACCATCTGCACTGGCCAAATTCGATGGGTACTGGGGGAAGAACCATGTTGTACCTGCCTGCCTTACAGCTGTTAAAGATGAGGAGCCTGGCAGAAAAAGGAAGTGGCAACCTTAATTCAGTACCACAAACTAGGGGTGGACGAAAGTCACTTACCTGTCCTCGAAGCTTGTTCACGGTGGGGGGGAGGTGCTTCGCTGCTCCCCCCGTGAAGTTCAGGCCGGGGGGGGAGGCTTCCCGCCTCGCCCGGCCGAAATTCAGGCCAGGGGGGAGGCTTCCCGCCTCGCCCGGCCTAAATTCAGGCCGGGGAGGAGGCGCCTCACCTCGCCCGGCCGCGAACTCAAAAGTTAAAAAAAAAAAAAACGCCCCCGTGATAGGCTACGTGACGATTAACGTAGCCTATCATGGCTAGATCTGCAAAGTCAGCCGTGATAGGCTACGTTAATCGTCACGTAGCCTATCACAGGTGATTAAAAAAAAAAAAAAGCGCGTATGCAAATGGTGGCCCCCATAGGGAGCCGCCATTTGCGTTCCTTATTTGGTCGCTGTAGTCTACGTAAATCTTTACGTAGACTACAGCGACCAAATAAGGAACGGGAATGGCGGCTCCCTATGGGGGCCGCCATTATCCATACATGCTTTTTTTTTTTTAAAGTCACCCGTGGTAGGCTACGTGACGATTTACGTAGCCTATCACGGCTGACTTTGCAGATCTAGCTGTGATAGGTTACGTTAATCGTCACGTAGCCTATCACGGGTGACTTAAAAAAAAAAAAGCGCGTACGCAAATGGCGGCCCCCATTGGGAGCCGCCATTCGCGTTCCTTATTTGGTCGCTGAAGTCTACATAAATCTTTACGTAGACTACAGCGACCAAATAAGGAACGGGAATGGCGGCTCCCTATGGGGGCCGCCATTATCCGTACACGCTTTTTTTTTTTAAAGTCACCCGTGATAGGCCACGTGACGATTTACGTAGCCTATCACGGCTGATTTTGCAGATCTAGCCGTGATAGGCTACGTTAATCGTCACGTAGCCTATCACGGGGGCGTTTTTGTTTTGTTTTTCTTTTATTGCAATGGCGGTGGCGGCAGCCAGTCGAAAGACCGGCTGCTGCTCCCGCCCCGGACGAACACCCGCCGAACCGCTGGCCGGACCCGCTGCCGGGAGGGACATTCGGCAAAGGTAAGTCCCGTCCCGGGGGGGGTGCGGGGGGTGGGGGGGCGGAGATTTTCTCCCCGAAACTTGTTCGGGGGGCCGAACACGTTGGCGCTCGGCCCCCCGAAGTTTCGGGGAGAAATTCTCCGCCATCCCTACCACAAACATGACTGAATACGTAGGGATTCAAACCCAGACTTTTTAGATCTAAGCACACAAAGCCGGGGGCCTGAATGGACAGATCTGTCCATTTTGGTTTCATCCTCATTCAGTTTTTTAAAATCTCAAGTTCTTTCTGTCCCGAACATTAAGAAATTCACAAATTTTGGGAAATTCTTATAAAAAATGGATGGAAATGAAATGGTCGCCCGTACCCAGCCTGCAGTGGAGAATCTTGAACTGGCAACCCGGGAGCTGTTAGTCAGGTGTGTCACCAGCAAGCACAGGGGAAGGCAGGATCTGCTATTCGAAGGACAAAAGTAAAACATTAAAGTGCACACACTCAAACATCTGGGCACATATAACGCAGCTCTTTGGAAACCAGCCATGGTTTGTTGCAAAATTCTTTCAAGAGAAAGCTTGGCTAGTCCCGTTGCAGTCAGGGGCTGGTTGACAGCAGGATGGCGTAACTTTTGCAACAAACGGCTGGACTCCCCGCGTCTGCCTAGCCATCACTTTGGATTATACCGAGAGCGGTATGATCAGTCATAATAATACTGCTGCATTGTCCCTAATTAGCTGATCTCTAACTACCTACCCCCAAGTTAGCTGTTAAACACGAGGAGCCTGGCAGAAAAAGAGGTGGCAACCCTGTTTCAGTGCCACAAACTTGGTCGAATATGTAGGGATTCAAGCTCAGACTTTTCAGAGATAAGCACTCAAAGCCTTGGGCCTGGGTGTGCTCTCCCGGGCTGTAGATATAAACATAGGGGCAGGAAATAATTTTGGGTGGAAAAGAAGTTAATGTGATATTTTTAGTGCTGGTGGTGGCACATGTCAGTCCACACGTTCGAGAAGTCCCCTCTTTGGTGTAAAGAACCTCTCCACCCCACAGGTCATAGGATGCCTGTAATTATGACCCAGGATGGAGGGAAATGCCACATCTTGAGACAAATCCCATCTGACAGTTTTTACAGTACGTTCGTTCGGAGCAAAAATGCCCTCTCCCCTGTCACCGGATTGAAATTATTAAGGAAGACAGACATTTCACTGACAACACTCGCCCCGGGCGAGAAAATATTCCTGCTGTTCCTCTCTGAAGGTCAGAGCTCACATCATGCAAAACACTTAAAAACATGTGCGCACGCACAGACACGCTCATGCATATACTGACACGCACAACCCAAACTTTTCCTTTGCTGGTGTGGGCTTGGATATAAATATATTTTTAAAGCACAAAGGGATTTATTTATATTTAAGCCAAGAAGTCTATCAATGCCATTTCCTTCCTTCGTTGTTCTATTTTTAAGAGGTTGTTCCCCACCACCACCACCCATATAACTGTCTCTATGGTTTTCTCACGCTTGCCTGTGCATCTGTGTGCCTCATGCATGCTCATCCAGTTTGTCCAGGTGTGGGCAACACATGGGCCATGGCCAGCATGAGCCCCCAGTCCAGCACCTCACCCCCCCCAATAGTCAGGAATTAAAATAAACAAATCACTGGTTTAACACCAAGATCCGGTATCAACCTGCTACAGAGGCTAATTTAGAACAAACTGAGCTTGTTTTCAAGCTACATTTGTCCACAGAACACCTCTGTAGCCACTACTGAGGCTTACTAAAGACAAATTTAACTTGTGTTCAAGGCAGCTATATTTCTTCTTCGTAAAACCTTTACTGGTTTGCTACTGATTTTTTAAGGGCACAATCCTATGCATGTTTAGACAGAAAAAAGTCCCACAATTTATTTATTTATTTATTTATTTATTTATTTCATTTCTATACCGCCCAATAGCCGAAGCTCTCTGGGCGGTTCACAAAAACTAAAACCAAACAACACACAATAAAACAATTTAAAATATATATATACAATTCCCAGCATTCCCCAGCCAGCACGGCTAGTGGGGCATGCTGGGAGTTGTAGGACTTTTTTCTGTCTAAACATGCATACGATTGTGCCCTAAGTGGTATAAAAGTCTGATCAATAACTTAGAATTGAATTCTTCCACTGTTTAATGTGGATTTGTGTGCATTTTTCAAAAGTACACATTTTTCAAACGTACGCATGTTGTCGCATGCATTTGTTTTCATCCGCGAATCACACTGCCAGGTCAGAAATGTGGAGACATCAACTGCAGCTTGCATCCCAAGTCCCTGTTCAGTCTGGCCTGGTATGAACTGGGTAAATCCTGATCAAAAATGAACAAACGAATTTCTCACATGTCCCTAGTGGATGGTAAATTTGCCCCCAGACCATCCAAAGTTGCTCACACCTGATTTAAGCCATCCTTTAACATCCAACTGTTAGCAACTGGGGTCAGCCTTACCCTGAGGGCAGGCTTGGGGTGATAGAGTTTGGCCTCCATTAAAGTTGTGGGAGACAGATCTGACCCATGGGAACTTTCCCGCTGGAACGGTTCCTGTAGTAACTGCTCTAAAATTAATGGGAGTCATGCAAGATCTGGGCAGCACACTGATCTGGCAGGACTCCAGCTTCTCTCAGTGGAGTTTGTGCAGGAGAACTTCCCAGTGGGTTGGGTTCCATGTTCATTAGCAGGGGAAGGCAGGTGCCATTTAGATATTCTTCTCCCAAGTACCACAGTGCCTTGGCCTACCCTAGGACCTACCTAGGACCTACCTACAATGCCTTGGCTTACCCTAGGACTTACCTATAGGATCTATTTTCTGAGTGTGGGCATGATCCAGCCAAAAGGAAAGCAACCTGTTAAAAGTCCCGTTGAAATAAATGGGGAAAGAGTGAAGGCTGTGCTTAACTCTCCCATTGCAATAAATGGGACTTTAAAATGTCTGGCTTACGTTCTGCATAGACCAAATCTGCACCCCCTTTATTAGGCAGAGTGCCTCCCTGTCTTAATTTGATGAAACTGCTCTCACAACTGATCTAGAGTGCATTGCCTTTGGTGGAACTCTCAACGTTTTTACTATTGGGGTAGTACGATTCTGTGCGTCAATAAAAAATGTACATGTGTCTTTACGTCTCAGTGAGAATGTGTGCTTCTTGGCCAATATGAGTCTTCCCAAACATGGCACCCTCCAGAAGCATTGGACTACAACTCCCATTATACTCGGCCAGAATGAAAGTAACATGAATTGGAAATAGACAGATGTGTCCATGTCTATTTTTATTAGTACTTATTCGTTCAACTCTTACATTAATTACAACAATCATAGTATAAACGAAAGCAAACAGGAAGGTGGTATCAGCGATGTTTAAAGAACTGCATGTATAGCATATTACCACCACCACCGTCACTATCATCATCTTCTATCCTGTCCTTCTACAAAGAATTGAAGGCGTTCAAGAGGGCTATGAAATTTACAGAATTAAAATAAAACATCCTTTCCCCTTAGATAAGAACTATCTATAATCATGTACCAAAGTATACATTTACAATTCACCAAATCAATCTCAGTGAACATGTTCCTCAACTTTTGAGCAGCCATCACAGATCTGGCACACAGGTCTCTCCTTTAACACCTTGCTGCCACCTCCCAGCAACTGCTGCCTGAGGTGACTGCTCCACTCTGCCTAATGGTAGGGCCAGCCCTGCTGGCCACCATTGCTCCAAAGCTGATGATTGCCCCAGGAGGGGACCTTCCATGGCCCCAATATTCCTAGGGGGAATAGCAGCCTGGGGTTGGATAGAGGGGACCGGAGCATGGGGGAAAGGGTTAAACTCCTCCCTATGTAGCGCAGTCCCCATCTTTATTGCCTCCCACCCCACAGCAACTATTTCAATTTTTAAAAAACTGGGCACATTAAATGCGATCACACCATTAATGCCACACGTCAAGGGCCCAAACAGACATTACTTTAAATCTGTGTCTAGGAGCTACATCTTTTTGTTCATTTTTCATCTAGGGAAGGTGCAGCAGTTCTAATTCTTATTGGACCTTAGTGTGGGGTGGGGTAGGGGGCTTTTAAGATCTGGATCAGGCTGGCTGGGGCATCTTGGGAACTGTAGGATGTTTTTCTTTATAAACGTGCGTAGGATTGCACCCTTAGAGTAATGTCTGTTTTGACCTCTAGTTTGACCAGTAAGGTTTTAGTTAAGAGCTGGTCCCCCCCAAAAAAAGTTAATAAAAACGCAACATACACACAAAACAAAGACTGCTTTAAAATCTATTTAAAATGATGCCCTCAAAAGTTTGGCCAGAGATCTAGTTTCAACACATATGCTGAAATTTTGTGAAATTTCTATGAAGTCCCATAACAGTGCCCACATTGTATGTTTATTTTCTCCAAGAGGCCATATAGCTCAGTGGTAGTTAAGTGCATGTTCTGCATGGAGAAAGTCCCTAATTCAGTCCCTGGCATCACCAGCTGGAAGGATCATGGAACTGGGTCATGTGGCAGTTCTGGGAAAGGTACCTGGGGTGCTGCTGCCAGTTGGGTCAGCAGTACTGGTCTTGATGGGCCAGTGGTCGTATTCAGCAAATGTCAGGAGTGGTGCTGACTTCAGTCTTGGGGGCAGGGGCACTGCTGTGCAGTTTAAAGATTCAGGGCCCAAGCCCACAGGACACAAATCTGCACAACGTTTGCATATGCTAATTTATATCTATATATGCACATTTAGAAATAATTACTAGGCTTTATTCACAGAAGGCAAATTGCTTCAAATAAAATAAATTATTCCATTAACTTGTACCCCACCCAGATCATCCCAAATCAATATTCCCACTTTAATGACAATTAATTTGCAATGGTGTGAAAAAATGCAGAGAGAGAGAGAGAGAAGAGAAGACAGTGGCTGGAGGTGTTTAATTTTTCATGCGCCTCCCGCCCTCTCTCACTCACTCATTTACACACACACACACTAAAATGTCCACTTTTGCACGGTAATAAAATTTCAAAAATGGAAAAGAGTGCTAATCCAAAAGCAAGCCAAGGGCAGATCAGGGGGTCAGCCCCAATTAATTTCCTAATCCCCACCCAAATCCTGCTCCAAAATTAAATCAATTCCCCTTCATGTAATTACTCCATTCATCAATCATCATTACCTCCGCAAACTAAAATCAGAGTGAAATGAAGTGGTACATAATTCCAATGTGTGTGTTTGTGTGTCAAAATGCTGGGATGGTGGTGGCAGGAGTGAGGGCTGGAGAGTGGGATAGAGGAGGGAGACGAAAGAGGGCAAGGAAGAAGATTAGGAAGGAAATTGGAGGGGCAGGTTGGAAAGAGGATGGACGGATGGACGGACGAGGCAGGTTTGGGGTAGAACGATGAAGCTAGAACTGGAGACAAAGGAAGCCAAAATTCACAATATTCTCCGTTTCTAGGACAAAAAGGATTTGGGATTTATAAAATTCAAATGTGAGAGAAACCATAACTTATTGATTCATCCATCTGGGCCAAGGATCAAGTGCTTTGGTCCTGAACGTCTGAGTTTGAATCCCTGTGTATTCAGCCATGTGAGTGCTTGATTAGGGTTCCCACCTCTTTTTAAGTAACAGGCTCCCCATCTTGAAAAGCTATGTGGCCAGCAGGTGCATCATCGTCCTCCCCACGCTGGGAATAGTTGTACCGATGTATGAGAATTTCATTTCAGTTCATAAGATTTTACCAGAATTCACAACCTTCCTATTCTGGGGAGAGAATAAACTTGAGATTAAAAAAAAAAAAAAACGAATGAGGGAGAAAGCCAAATGGATTTGCCCATCCCTAGCAGGCAGTGGGGCTTTGCCACATAGTTCCACCCCCAAAGTAATGCATGTGAAGTAGTAGCCCATGCTTGTTGTGCACACGTACAGTGCGGAGGGCTTCAGGCATACAGATGTATGTAGGGAAGCTTCCACGCCACCCAGAACTCCAGTAGCATAGAGTACTGGCTCACACGGAGTCCTCTGTGTGTACAGCTGTATGCACAAAGCCCAGGCTTTAAAAACCTAGCTGTTCAGGTGGGCATTTGAGGTGGGTTAGGGTTTTTTAGAGCAGTGTTGTTTCGTTGTTTGTTGTTGTTGTTGTTGTTGTTGTTCAGTTGATTATGTAAATTTGTTATTAGCATTGTATGCCACCTAGAGCGGCCGGGTAGCTGGCCAGATGGGCAGCTAATCAATCAATCAAATAAATAAATAAGTAAATACTATTCAAATAGGGATGTCGTCCGTTGGGGGGCTCACTGGATTTCCGTGGCACCCCCGACTCGGCTTGCATTTGTGAGCTGAGCCATGTGTTTGCCCGGAAATCTGGGAACTTTTTCAGGTTTCTACAAATTTGCGTAAATAGGCATTTGTTCACATTGTGGCCAAAATGTGCGTAATGTGCACAAATTGCCGCTGCAATTTGCGGGGATGTCTACTTGCAGAAATAAAAACAAATATGGAAAATCCACCAGCTGGCCTAACTTGTTGCAGACTGAGTTGGGCTAGCTGGTGGCAGACCAAACAGAGTCCGGGGAGCCAGACTGATGGAAGCTCATCAAGCTCCACCCCCAACCGGATTCCTCCAACATCCTTATATTCAAAAGTCAACATTTTGATCAAATTCTGACCAAGTACAGTTGCCTATATTTTTCCTGACTAATGCAGACATATATACACAGAAAAACACATGCTCACACCCATTCCTTTTAGATGCTGTAGAACTTTTATTTTCATTGAGTATCAAGCTCCTACTTACGCTGTTTGACTAGAGATGTTCCACAAGCATATTAGTGATAGACTAAAGATTATGATTAGTGAATTTCTTTGTTTCTTTTTTCAGGGATAGGTGAACGAGCGATATTCAAGATTGCTAGGATTCTTTGCACATCATCTTGCTCGCTTTGCACAAACAGGAAACTGAGCAGCAATCAAACGGGAGATTTGTGCAATCCCCTGAAATCTATGCAAATCTCTCCAAATTTGCACAAATTTCCTAGTATATGAAAATTCCCCCCATAGGGGGGAAAACAGGGCTGATTCAGTCTACTGAAGAAATTTGTGCAAATTAGGAAATTTGCGCAAATTGAACAAATCAACAATTTGCGAAAATTTCTGCAGGCACATGCTTGCGCTCATGCTTGCATTCAGGGTTTTGAATGCGGCATGCTTGCATGTTTTGCAAGCAAAAACAGAATTCTCGTAATCCCTGTCTGTAGGAATTTTGTTATAGTATTAGCTATGTTCTTTTTATTGCTTTACTGTTTAAACTTTTTTCCAAAATAAAATAAAATTTATGGGGAAAAGGGAAGAAAGCACTATTTGTAATGCCCACATGGGCTCCATCCTGTTTGTGAGAGAAGGAGGGATACCTCTTCTAAAATGATGCCTGCTACAAGATGTGCACATCATCTAAAAATGAAGGAAATGTCCAGTTTTTTCTTTAGAACTCTTTTTCCCTCTTATATGAAAATTTACATGGAATTAATTAAAGTCATATGATTAATTGACTAAGATTTCTATAGTTCATAGAGCATCAGAACATAAGAAGAGCCCTGCTGGATCAGATCACGGGTCCATCAGCATTCTGTTCACACAGTGGCCAACCACTGCCTGTGGAAAACCCACAAGCAGGACATGAGTGCAACAGCATCCTCTCACCCATGATCCCCAGCAACTGGCGTACACAAGCATATTGCCTCTGATACAAATCTGATATGTTTTTGACACGTGGATTTCCTCTTCTTTGGCGATTTGTGAGTGGCCACTCTAGCAACACCACAAAGGAACCTGGAGAGAACCCCTTGCATGATGGGAAGCTGCTTTATATGAGGCCAATCCATTGGTCCATTGGTTCCAATACTGGCTGGCTGGCAGCAGCCTTCTGAGGTCTCAGACAGAGTACGGGGCTTTCCCAGCCCTGATAAAATGTGATCCTTTTATCCCTCAACATCCTGCATTCTCAACATATTTGCCCCCCTGTCAATTGGGCATGGCTGAAACGCTTGAACATGTCTTATTTTACTGTTTATGTCATATGGACATTCGCTCCCACTATATTGCTCCAATTTTAACAAAAATTTCCAGGCAGATCTGATAAGTTTTACTCCTTCCTTCTTCTTTCAGACTCTACTGATGAATTTACTCTTAAGGTGGTAAAATTTTGTGCCTGGGCATGTTCTATTAGCAATCAGATGGTTAAATCTCATTATAATTCACTCTAGTATTGGCTGAGGCTAATACATACTGTCATTGAAGTTGGTTCTGATTTGAATCTGCCATTTCATGTATACTTTGCACCCGCTGCTCATGTGTGCATTTGTATTTGTTTGCTTGTTTTCATATTTTGTATTTTCAGAAGCTGGTCTGTGACCATAATCAATCAAAATTCTATTCTATCACTCAACATGCTGGGAGCCAGTGTGGTGTAGTGGTGAGAGTGCTGGACTGGGAGCCGAGAGATCTGGGTTCTAGTCCCCACCCAGCCATGGAAGCTCACTGGGTGACTTTGGGCCAGTCACAGACTCTCGGCCCAGCCCATCTCACAGGGTTGTTGTTGTGAGGATAAAATGGAGAGGAGGAGGATGATAATGTAAGCCACCTTGGGTTCCTTGCAAGAGGAAAAAAAGGCAGGATATAAATGCGATAAATAAAATAAATAAATAAAATGGAATCTGGGACATTCTGCAAACTTCAGTTGTGTTTTACCTCTGAGATTTGGCTCCTTGCATGTGGATCATGTGGTGTAGTCACTTGGGCTGTAAAAGTTTTTAAATGAACCCAGCTGACCAGGGCCAGCTCAAGACATGTTGCTGCCTGAGGTAACGGACAAGATGGTGCCCCCTCCCACTGCGTGTATAAAAGGTAACTGGACGAGAAGTTTAAGCTTTCATCAACACTGCCAATGGAAGTGTGCCTTCAGCACACTTGAAGGCAGTAGGCTTGTTTAGGGGGCCCAAGGCAGGCCATGTGGCCCACAGCTCTCTCCTCTACCATCTTGCTGCCACCTCTCAACATCTGTCACCTGAGGCAACTGCCTTGCTCTGCCTAAGGGTAGGGCTGGCCCTGCTACCAATGAATGGAATGCAGAAGTCGCTTTTCCTCATTCAAAGGGGCTGTTGGGCTCCCATTACATACGTTTATATATAATATATAGACTGGATCTAGGTCTTTGCAAACTGAATGTTAGGAATAAGTAACCTTGGGGACAGAGGGTAGTTTAAACCATGGCTCTCCCTCAGGAATTCATCCAGTGCTCCTGATCTCTGTTACTCCTTTAAAAATATTTTGGTCTTCATTTCCGTTTGCCAGAAACTTGCAAACTTTTTTGTCTTTTTTTTCCACCCTTCCTTGCTTCCTTTTCTCTCCCCTTCCCTCTAAGTTTAATTCTGAACAGCCGGCTGCGTTCAGCCTGACTGGTTTGTTATGGCTTATAATTTGTGTTAGGATTAATTAACTAATTACCGACAAATGTCCGTTGGCAAGATTCTGCTTCTGCTTGTCAACTTGAAGTATTTAATTATTTTAATCATTTACTTTCATCTTCAGAATTTATGCTCTTCCAAGAGCGTTTCTAGGCATCTTTTAATTATTATTGTAGGGGTGTTTTTTTCCTGAGATGGCGGTCGAAGGGGGGTGGGGGGGAGTAGAGGCTGGTATAATTTCATATTAACTATTTCAGCTAATCAACTTGCTACAATATTGGAAAATGGTCTTGGATTTCTAAACCTTTTGATTCAAAGGAACAATTATGCATTGGTTTTCATTAATTTTTTCCATTTGTTTTCCATTTTTGTATTAGTAAGAGGGGTAAATTTAATCTGGAAAAAAATCAAACACATTTCAAAGTACCCAAAATATGGAATCAAAGCTGTTCTTCCAGCATACGTTATATTTTTTTCTGCCATGGTCTTCCTATGATGAGAACTAATGACTATACAGGAACGCAGGTTGTTTTCACATGCAGTGCTATTAGCACCTTTAAGGTTGCAACCCTAAATCCTAGGGAGAAAACCCCATTGAACATAGTGGGAATGACTTCTGAGTAAATGTACATAGGATTGTGCTGTGTCTCTCTCTTGTGCTATATATATTTGTGTGAATATTATTAATCGTATTAATCCACAGGTCTGTCCCTATCATTAGGCCAAGTGAGGCCGCTGCATCAGGTGGCAGATGCTGGAGGGTGTGGAGCAGTGGCTGGGTGTTGGAGCCGTGCGTGCTGTGAATCCTGCCCTTTGCTCTCTAACCTCAGGTATGGTAGAGGATGCTGTCCGTCACACATGTTAAAATAGGATTCAGCTGCCAGTCCAGTTGGCTATTGTCTGTGGAATGAGCAGGCGCCATCTCATCCTTCGCCTCAGGAAGCAAAATCGCCAGCATTGTTGACTCAGGATAGAAAGTGGAAGGGTGATATTTATAAAAATCACAGTGAAAAATGCATGTTTATTTGAGAATATCCTCGCTGCCACTCTTTGAGAGCAGTCCTATGGCCTCTAGACACTGTCTAGCGGGTCATAGGATATGCTCATTCCCGGGAACCGACCTTGGAACCGAGGTTGGTTCCTGGAAAACCAACCACCCCCTCATCTTGTCTGTGCTAATTCGGAGGCAGTGCAGAGAAGCCCCATCCTCCGTGCTTGCAAGAGGAGTGAGGAGTGACTGAAAAGGGGCAGGCCTGGGGGGCATTCTGGGGTGGGGAGAGCGGAGCTGCGCATACGACACATCCAATGTGTCGTACAGTAGCTTCCTTTCCCAGTCGGGCCCCCCACCGCTAGACAGCCACAAAACCTGGAGCAGATTCACCACCCCACTGACATCAGAACAACCAGACTCCACTGGCCAAAACATCTCGAGGGCCACAAGATGCCCACCCTTGCTTTAGAATCTTGCTAAGCATGTATAGCAAGTAGCAACCCTAAAAAAACCAGCTTTACCAAAACGTCAAGGACATTAAATTATACAAGCAGCAGAATCAGGGCTAAATCTTTTCCTGGACTGTACCACTTCACACTGGAGGTACAGGGATGCGAGGGGGGCAGGGGAGTTGGCATGTTTGAATATTCCCAGCCATTCCAGCAGGCTGCAGCAGAGGGAGACAGCTTTGCTGAAAGACCAGCTCCATCGAGCTGGTCATTATAAGAACTACTTTTTAACTTTAAGAATCACTGCCTGGGTTTGCTGTCTTCCTCTTCCCTCCCCAACCCCTTTTTTTCCTTTTGTGTTGTGTCTTGTAGATTCTAAGCCTGCTGGCAGGAATTGTCTTGTTATTGATCATCCCGAAGCTGCTTTGGGATCCTTTTCTGCTGAAGAGTGGGGTAAAAATGCTTTAGGGCGCAATCTAGGGATGTCAGAGAATTCCGCGACGAATCTCGGTGAGTCCGAATGCAAGTGCATTCGGCCCCCGAAATCCATCGCGGAACAAAGCCGCCACTTTCCCCAACCCACAAAAGTCACGCGAAATGGAGCACTTACCTGCTCCCGTCGGCGCCGACTTACGAATGGCAGCCTCCATTCACTTCTTCTTCACGGCCATGATAGGCTACGTAAATACATATGTAGCCTATCACGGCTAATGCAGGAACGCCTTTTGCGTCCCCGCGGAGGCTGTGAAAGGCTACGTAAGTATTTACGTAGCCTATCATGGCAGGCTTAAAAACAAACAAACCGCGTACGCAAATGGCGGCGGCTACGGCGGCCGCCATTTGCGTTCTGTATTTTTCACTGTTTTAGCCTACGTAAATATTTACGTAGGCTATTACGGCCAAAAAAGGGGAATGCAAATGGCACTCACTACTAGGGAAGGGGGAGAATTTCTCCCCGAAACTTCGGGGGGCCGAGTGCCAACGTATTCAGCCTCCCAAAGTAGTTTCGGGGAGAAATTCTCCACCCCCCCGCCCCCCGCCCCCCCTCAAGATGGGACTTACCTTTCCCGAATGTCGCTCCCGGTGGCGGGTCGCAGTGGCGGTTCGGCAGGGCTTTGACAGGGGCAGGGGCGGCAGCTGGTCTTTCGACCGGCTGCCGCCGCCACCATTCCAAGAAAAGTAAAAAAAAAAACCCACGCCCCCATGCTAGGCTACGTGACGATTAACATAGCCTATCACGGCTAGATTTGCAAAGTCAGCCGTGATAGGCTACGTAAATCGTCACGTAGCCTATCACGGGTGACTTAAAAAAAAAAAAGTGCGTACGGCTAATGGCGGCCCCCATAGGGAGCCGCCATTCGCGTTCCTTATTTGGTCGCTGTAGTCTACGTAAAGATTACGTAGACTACGGCGAAAATAAGGGCAACACTATTTGCGTTGCCCTTATTTTCGCCATAGTCTACGTAAAGATTTACGTAGACTATAGCGACCAAATAAGGAACGCGAATGGCGGCTCCCTATGGGGGCCGCCATTTGCGTACGCGCTTTTTTTTTTAAGTCACCCGTGATAGGCTACGTGACGATTAACGTAGCCTATCACGGCTGACTTTGCAGATCTAGCCATGATAGGCTACGTAAATCGTCACGTAGCCTATCACGGGGGCGTTTTTTTTTTAAACTTTTTATTTCGCGGTCGGGTGAGGCGCCTCCCCCCCGGCCTGAATTTTGGCCAAGCGAGGAGGGAAGCCTCCCGGCCTGAACTTCGGCGGGAGCAGCGAAGCGCCTCCCCCCCCACCGTGAAGCAAGCTCCGATGCCAGGTAAGTGACTTTCGTGCACCCCTACTCACTACGTCATTTGCGTTCCCCTTTATTTCGCCATAATAGCCTACGTAAATATTTACGTAGACTAAAACGGTGAAAAATACACCGTAGCCGCTGCCATTTGCGTACGTGTATTTTTTTTAAGCCTGCCGTGATAGGTTATGTAAATAGTTACGTAGCCTATCACGGCTCACTACAGGGACGCAAGTGGCGGCAGCTACAGCCCCGCCATTTGCATCCCTGCTGCCCAGCGGCCGGATGTCTGGCCGCAGGCGGAGCCAGCCGGTGGCTCTGTGGAATCGCTGCGGAGTGGAGCCAGCCGGGCAGGATTCCAGGGGGGGCGACCGGAGCGCTTCCCCCCCATTGAGGATTCCGGGGGGAGGGATGGAGCGCCTCCCCCCCTGCCGCAAATGAATCCGCAAAACGGTATGTGACTTTCGTACATCCCTAGTGCAATCCTATGCATGTTTAGACAGACAAAAGTCCTACCACTCCCAGCATGCCCCAGCCAGCCATGCTGGCTGGCTGGGGCATGCTGGGAGTGGTAGGACTTTTGTCTGTCTAAACATGCATAGGATTGCACCTTTAAACAAACATAACAGCACATTAGCATGTCAGGGAGAATGATTCAGCCTAGCCATTCCTCCATGTCCAAAAATATTAACAGAGGAATCTTATCGTCCCTGGGAAGGTGTTCCAAGGACCATATCCCACCTTTCCCCGCCTCCCGCCATCTGTTGAGACTGTCAACCCAGCGGTGACTTTGGGGTGGGGAACATCTTTTTTTATTTTGTATCTTTTTTTATTTAAAGATTTTATTAATTTTCCAAAACAAAAGTAGACCGACCAACAGAAAGGGGGAAAAGAGAAACAACAACAACAAGAACAACAACATTAAATAAAAAGAAATACATTGGATTTAAATCTCATTATTGACAGACGGTAGTACATTTAACATATATGTATATTCCACCACCACCCCTTTACCTTACAAACCAAGATACAGGTGGAGTCCATAGGCTGCTTGGAGATTTTCTTTATAATTCTTCACAGGTGGGGGAAATCTTGAGTGGTGATTCCTGCCCCTTTCCATCCCCAGCCACCGAGGGAAGCTCTGTGGCATCTCCTCTTCCAAGGTTGCAAGAGGGGCCTTGGAAGAGGGTCAAGGAGGGAGGAAATGTGCGGGGTGGTGGGAGGTATTGTGGCCAACTGTAATAGACCTGAACGGGGCATATTTGGGCTGAGCAAAGGATGGGGCCGGAGTGTGTCCACTGTGGAATTTTCAAATGGGTACATGACCACCCCCACCCTCTCTCTCCAAAAAACGCAAGATTTGCAAGGTTCGAGAAGCAGTTTTCCAAACCAGCGGACATTTCTAAATGTGAGCAAGCCAGACAGAGAACTGCTTGTATCATGTCATCCTTCTCCAGCCAGACCAACCAACAGTCTAAAAACTGGTGGTTGAACTAGACCTCCTTTTTAGTCAACAAGCATTCTGCACATGATCAAGTAACTGTGTAACCAATCTCCTAATAAAAAGCTAGTGTTGTCTAGGATGCTTGGAGGAGTGTATTTCACTTCGCAGAGAATGAACTCCTTCCGCTGTAGTGTTGTTTTCTCTTTTTCAATAAACGTGTGCTGTACCTGAAAGTGTCTTCGATTGTTGGGGCCAGGACAGAGGGGAGGGGGAAGGACAGATGTGGCGCTGCTAGATCAGGGGTGCAGAACCTCAGGCCTGGGGGCCAAGTCCGGCCTTCCTGGGTCCCAATCAGGCCCTCCAGGGTTCCTCAGAGGGCCCTACCCCTTCCCCTAATCACCAGTCATTTGGTAGTCCAGTTTCTGTGCAGTTTTTCCCCCATTCCAAAAGGCGGAGATGCCTCTCCTAAGGCTTCTCACTACAAAAGGCGGAGATGCCTCTCCTAAGGCTTCTCACTACAAAAGGCAGAGATGCCTCTCCTAAGGCTTCTCACTACAACATGCTGGTATTTTTGGCCCTGCCCCTTCTGCCTCTGGCTCCGCCCACCACTGGAATGCAGCCCCCGAGAACTTCTCTGAAAGGGAATTTGGCTTGAGAGAAGTGATCCTGTGCTTGGATCCACAAGCCTCTCTCTTGCCCGTCCCACCCACTGAGAGGTAGGGATGGCTGCAAAATCTGCCACGGACCCAAATGAGGCCAAATTCCAGTGAATTCAGCCCCCGGAGTCCATGGTGGAATGAATGCACTCACCCCTGCCACCCCGGACGCAACAGGCCAAATCTCCCCTCCCGGCCAATTCTGTTCCGCTGTCCTGAGTGGAACCAGGAAGTGATCAGATGCAAATGGCATCTGCTATGCCATTTGCGTCCCTGTTTCTTCATGCGATAGGCTACGTAAGTATCTACGTAAATAAAGACACGTAGCCTATCACGAGAAGAAACGGGGATGAAAATGCTGTAGCAGATGCCATTTGCGTCCAGATCACTTCCTCTTTCCACTCAGACAGAGATACGGACTGCAATGGTGGCCGTACCGCTTGCAGAACGGAGCCGGCTAGAGGCTCCACGGACTGGCCGTGGAGCAGAGCCAGCCGGTGAGGATTTGGGGGGGGGGAATGGATCGCCTCCCCCCCCCCCCGCGGACACCCGGCAGACTGGAGGTAAGGGATTTCATACATCCCTACTGAGAGGCCAGGGATTGGCCTAAAATGTGCATATGCTAATGCAGCTGTCAAAAGGCAAACTGAGGAATGATTATTATAATTGAAACAGAAATACAGTCCATCTCACCCTAGTGCCGACTATGGCCAGGTGACCTCTGTGCCTGCTTGTTCGGGTGCTCTCTGTGGATGGGCAACAGTTCTTAGGGTTCCTTTAACTTTAATCTGAAATTGGACAAGACAAGCTCTTCAAATAGAGGACATCTTTAAATTGAGGATGAGCCAAGAGCTGCCCTTCAAATAGAGGACTGTCCTCTGTAAAAGAGGACACCTGGCCCGCAGGCTCAATCACCAGACAGGCCTGGGAAACGCCCCTGCCCGAGGCCTGGCAGAGCCCCAGCCTGCCAGCCATGTACTGGTCCATATACTGAGTGATATGGACCAGCGTGGCCTGACTCAGGTTGAGCCAGTGCCCTGTGTTGCTCCTTGGCTGCCTGACAGCTGTGGAGGCTGGTGGCTCCGATTTCAGTGGGGCCATGCGTCCATTCTGGCCAGGACTCTATAGGAGTGGCCCAGGGTGCTGAACCCTATCCCCGAAATGGGCTCAGCGCCTTGGATGGCTCCTTTAGAGTTCTGCATGGTTTTGACTGAAACCAGGAGCGGATCCAGCTCCACTGAATGAAGCCCTGGCCCGTGAGGCTCGGAGGCCACCGGACATGGTGCAGGGAGACGATCCCCTTGCGGTGGCAGCTCAGCGGGGAAGCCGCCCAGTGCGCACGCTGCCTCTCCAGCACGCTCCCCGTGGCTGAGGGACTCCGGGGTTTGACCCCCTTCTCCTAGCCATGCTTCTCATAATGCACATCGCTAGCAGATCCCCCTCTGTTTCCACGTATTTATCCATCATGGATCTTTTAAAAGGCTGTGGATATACCAAGGCCTGTGTAGGCACAAGCTCCCCCTTGAGGCAGGACAACACATGCCCCCCATCGCCACAGCCACTGCACCCCACCTACCCCGTGCCACCCCGTCTCTCTGCCTGCCCACCCACCCCCCATTGCCGCCGCGCTTCCCACCCCAATACCCCACTGCCTCTCACTCTGCAGATCCTCTGATCCTATGCATGTCTACTCAGAAGTAAGCCCCATTGAGTTCCATGGGCCTTGCTCCCAAGGAAGTGTGTCCAGGATTAAGGCTGCACATTTCACTTACCTCATATACACTCTTACCCCATGGAGTTGAATCGGGCTTCCTCCCAGGGAAGTATGTATAGGACTAATTAAGTATATTAGAAAATACCAGGCAAATGGCAGTATCTGTTTAGGAGATTATTTTATTGGCTGTTATAACAGTGCATAAGAATAGACTTCTGAGCAATTAAAGTATAGAATATTCATAATGTATATATGTCTGGGTGTTTTTTTAGGAATCGCTTGTTAACACTCAGCCTTCCTGAATACATTCATATGCAAGGATCTGTAAATATTCTTATTTATCTAATCAAGTGCAATTGATCTTGCGTGCATATTAATGTTGCAAATAAATATATTTACATTTTAATAAAAGTTTGTGAATCAGTTAACCGAACCAATTCATCAATAAAAAGCAGTAGCCCTAAAAGCTGTAGGAGAGAGAGGCATGGTTGCCTTGGTTTACACCAGTCTTCCCCACCTGGCGCCCTCCAGATGTGTCAACTACAATTCCCATCATCCCCAGCCTGCCCATGCTGGCTGGGAATGAAGGGAGATGCAGTCAAACGTCTAACATTCAAACAGGAAAGCTGGTTTAAACTTCACGTTCATTTTTTTTCTCCAACTCTGGTCAAACAGGTTTTTGAAGCACTAAAACCTGGCAATAGAGAAAACCTGGGAATATCCTCGTCGTCCTTGTCATTAGTATTACAAGAAAGTACTTGAACAGCTGTTGTTGTTGTGGTGGAGACTGGTGGCTCCGATGTCAGTGGGGCAATGAATCTGCTCTGGGTTTCAGTCAGAACTAGTCAGAACTCTAAAGGAGCTCCCCGAGTGCCATCCGTCTGCATGGTGCTTTTCAGAGCACACAAGAGACAGGTCCCTGTCCCAAGGTGCTTACATTTGAAAGTTCACCATAAGGGGAACAACAGAGCAAGGGAAGCGAAGGGAAGGGAAGAGAAGAGAGGTAAACTGGAAAACAATATACGGTTGCTTCAGTTGCTTAGGGTGAGTGGCAGATTGTTGTGAGAATAAAAGGGAGAGATTATGTATGCTGGATCGATCTTTTATTTTGCCTGGCCATAGGCCAAGATATATCTCATCTATTAAACTGCTCCCTAGTCTTTCCTAGAATAGAAATAATGTACTTGCAGACCGACATTATTTTAAAGTAGAGCTCTGCGCAAATGGCCTCTTGAAATTCTCCACCTTACTTGTGGGCAGAGAAATTTGGGAGACAACGTCACCGAATTTCTCCAGGGGGAGGAGAAATTCTCAACCGTTTCTCCCAGGTTGGGCTCCCCATTGGCGGGGCTCGTCGCACAGCTTCTTTCTTTTTTCCTAAGGGTTTTGTGGGTTTTCTCCCCCCATGAAAGAGGCTGCCATTGTTCTGCCTCATTCAGGATGTTTTATAATGTATGTTTGTGGTGTTTTTGAGCTTACCTAATCACAGCTAGCCTCCCAGGCTGCCTGCACGTCCTGATCCGAAAAAGCCCCATGGGAGGAATTACCTCATGGTGCTTTAAACTGAGCTCTAGCACTTTAAACTGGGCTTTAATTGAGGAGGCCACAGGCAGCCAGAGAGATGATTGTACAATGAAAACCAGGACGCTTGTGCTCACCTCTCGGGCACCTCCTAAGTAAGGTGAGCCCAAGAAACCCAAACCCAACCCATGAGAATTTCTCCGAAATTTCTTCTCAGTTGAATTTCTTTTCGAAAGCAATTTCTCTTCTATCAGATTGAATGAGAATGGTCGAAAAAAATGTGGGAGAAATTTTCGGCACAGCACTATTTTAAAGAGAGTTAGGAAAATACGAAGCTGCCTTATGCTGAGCCTAGGGATGTACGAAAGTCACTTACCTTGCCCGAAATTTGATTCGCGGTGGGGGGGAGGGACTCTGTCCCTCCCCCTGAAATTCTGGCTGGGGGGGGAGGCGCTCCGTCCCTCCCCCCTGAAATTCTGGCCAGGGGGAGGTGCTCTGTCCCTCCCCCCCGAAATTCTGGCCAGGGGGGAGGCGCTCCGTCCCTCCACCCCCAAATCTTGGCTGGCCAGGCCGCAAATGGCGGCGGCCATAGACGCCGCCGTTTGCGTCCCTGCAGTCAGCCGTGATAGGCTATGTAATAGCCTATCACGGTATTTTTTTAAAATCTAGCCGTGATAGGCTATGTAAATCTTTACGTAGCCTATCACATTTTTTTTTTTTTTTACTGGAAATGGCGGCGGCGGCAGCCAGTCGGAAGACCAGCCACTGCAGCTGCCGCCACCGAACCGTCGCCGGAGCCGCCGCCGCCAGGAGGATTTGCCCAAGGTAAGTCCCATCCCGGGGGGGGCGGGGGGGCAGACCGTTTCACCACCAATTTCGGGGGGCCGAATGCGCTGGCATTCGGCCTCTCCGAGATTCATGGCGAAATTCTCTGACATCCCTAGCTGAGCCAGACCATCGGTCCATTGAGCCCAGCATTGTCGACACTGACGGGCACTCACTCTCCGGGGTTCCACCAGGCATGATTTTTTCCCCAGCCTTACCTGTAGATGCTGGGGATTGAACCTCAGACCTTCCGCATGCAAAGCAGGTGCTTTCCCACTGCGCCACGGCCCTTCCCCTAGTCAAAGGTGGTTTGCAATGCACACTCCTTTCTTTTATCCCAGTAAAATCTTTGGCCAACTAGGAGTTGCAGGTTTTTGAAACACTCTGAAAACCATCAAGACCTATTGGGCCAAGGACAACAATAATTGAGTGCGCACACAAGCAAAGATTACTAATTCTCGGGGCAGGGGGAACTATTATCTGTTTCAAGCCAAAGAGCTTCTAGATAAATCCAAAAGACCATCTAGCCCTTGGTTGCAAGTAGGGATGTCAGACAATTTCGCCACAAATCTCGGGGAGGCCGAATGCCAGCGCATTCGGCCCCCCGAAATCGGTGGCAAAACGGTCTGCCCCCCTGCCCCCCCAGGACGGGACTTACCTTGTGCGAATGTCCCTGGTGGCGGCGGCTCCGGCCAGCTGCCACCGCCGCCATTTCCAGTAAAAAAACAAACAAACCAAAAAAACGTGATAGGCTACAGAAAGATTTACGTAGCCTATCACGGCTAGATTTTAAAAAAATACCGTGATAGGCTACGTAAATCTTTACGTAGCCTATCAGGGCTGAGTAAAAACAAAAACAAAAAACCGCACGTACGCAAATGGCGGCACCCATGGGGTCTGCCATTTGCATTCCTTATTTTGGCACGTGTAGTCTACGTAAACATTTACATAGACTACGGCGAAAATAACGAGAACGCAAATAGCGTAGATGCTACGCTATTTGCGTTCCCCTTATTTTCGCCGTAGTCTACGTAAATGATTATGTAGACTACACGTGCCAAAATAAGGAACGCAAATGGCGGCCCCATGGGCGCCGCCATTTGCGTACGCGCGGTTTTGTTTTTTGTTTTACTTAGCCATGATAGGCTACGTAAACATTTACGTAGCCTATCACGGCTGATTGCAGGGACGCAAACAGCAGCGGCTACAGCCGCCGCCATTTGTGTTCCCGGCCAGCCAGGATTCACGGTGGGAGGGACGGGGTGCCTCCCCCCCGGCCAGAATTTCGGGGGGGAGGGACGGGGCGCCTCCCCCCGGCCAGAATTTTGGGGGGGAGGGACGGGGCACCTCCCCCCCAGCCAGAATTTCAGGGGAGGGATGGAGCGCCTCCCCCCCACCGCGAATCAAATTTCGGGCAAGGTAAGTGACTTTCATACATCCCTAGTTGCAAGTGACAACCTCAGCTAAGTTCCCACACATAGATCATCAGCCTAAGCAACCCAACCTCCTCAAGGGCACTCAGATACTGGAGTTCCTCCTGGATTCCTCTAATTTCATAGTAGAATTTGTTTTTAATTATATTTTTTATATTTCAGACAAATAAAGACTACTGTTCTTATTCGCAGTTAAATAAGAAACATGTGGAGAAATAATAAAAAAGCAGGCTCCAAAACCTGGGAGTAAGCCCCATTGAATTCAGTGGGACTTACTTCTGTGTAAGCACGCACAGAATTGCATGCTTACTTTACAGAATGGTAGCTTCACAGAACTGAAAAACTGCCAAACATATTTCAATCAGTCTTGTGCTTATATTGCTAAAATACAACAAACAGTTGCCAAGGCATCTCAAACATCATGCTATTTTGCCAAGCATAACCATTTCTATCAAAAACTACACTTTTATCTTCTTATCTTATCCAGTAAAAACCCTTTTATCGCTGGGATTTTTGTAGGTCGCTTGGTGTTCAGCAGCTAGTCTTTTCACTGCAGTTGCTGCAAGTAGAACTGCAAGTCAATCTAATTTCTTTCATTCACAGGGACCAGGGGTGAGGGATGTACGGACTGTGTAAAAACCATTCTGTCTGTGTTTTGTGGATTGTCAGGTGCCTTTCGTTCCATCATCCGCCCACAGATGGATGTAAATATTTTTTTTGTCATGCAGAAAAATACAGAAATAATTATGTAAATATTTACGTAAGTATTTACATAATTTACCTCAGTACATAACATTTAGTGTATTTCCCCTGTTCCATTCAATGTTTCCTCAGCAGAAACTTATGTATTTTTCTACGGATTTATATGTGTAAATTTCAGGAAAGTAAAAAAATCATCTAAAAGTCCACAGACTCCACACGGCCTGGGGGGGCGCTCCATAGTGGATTCTGCAGGTCAGATTCTTAGAAATCCGAGCTCATTTTAATCCATCTCAAATTTCTCCAGCATCCCTACCAGGAGTGAAGAACAAGGGAGTAACCCCCTCCCCCATACTAGCAAGTAAAAAAAAAAAAAAATTGGAAGGCCCAATCCTATGCATGTTGAGACAGAAAAAAGATAGAAAGTTGGGAAAGGCTCTTGGATAGCGTTGCTAACGAAAAAATATATATACCACATCATACCTGCTATACCACATTATAAAGTATTTGGGATTTGAAAAGAAATGGAACTTCATTTTTATTTCTCTAAATGCTCCGAAACGTTTCCTAGCTGTGGATGTAAATCAGCCAAGCGCTATTAAATCCGTCGCACTGGATCTGGCATATTGGCTTAGGGAAAGTCAACCCCTCCCTCCCAATGTCCAAAGAAAGGGTTTAGAAATAATTTGGCCACAAAAATTCTTTCCCCTGCCCTTCCCACATCTGGAATCACAAATGGGTCCCTCGGATGAAGCAGCGGACAAGACTGAACTGTATGAAAGATAACTTGGGGGTAGATAGTTGGAGATGAGCTAATTAGGGACAATGCAGCAGTATTATTATGACTGATCATACTGCTCTCGGTATAATCCAAAGTGATGGCTAGGCAGACGTGGGTAGGCCAGCCATTTGTCGCAAAAGTTACTCCATCCTGCTGTCAACCAGCCCCTGTCTGCAACGGGACTAGCCAAGCTTTCTCTTGAAAGAATTTTGCCACAAACCATGGCTGGTTTCCAAAGAGCTGCATTAGATGCACCCAAATGTTTGAGTGTGTGCACTTTAATGTTTTACTTTTGTCCTTCGAATAGCTAGGGATGTCAGAGAATTTCTCCATGAATCTCGGGGAGGCCGAATGCCAGCGCATTTGGCCCCCCGAAATTGGTAGAGAAACGGTCTGCCACACCCCCCCGGGACAGGACTTACCTTGTTCGAATGTCCCTGGCGGCGGCGGCGGCGGCTCCGGCGGCGGTTCGGTGGCAGTTCGGCAGCGGCGGCTGTGGCGGCTGGTCTTCTGACCGGCTGCCACCGCCGCCATTTCCAAGTTAACAAAACACAAAACAAACAAACGTGATAGGCTACGTAAAGATTTACGTAGCCTATCACGGCTAGATTTTTAAAAAAACACCGTGATAGGCTACATAAATGTTTATGTAGCCTATCACGGCTGACTTCAGGAAAAAAAAAAAAGCGCATACGCAAATGGTGGCGCCCATGGGCGCCGCCATTTGCATTCCTTATTTTGGCACGCGTAGTCTACGTAAACATTTACGTAGACTACAGTGAAAATAAAGAGAATGCTATTTGCGTTCCCCTTATTTTCGCCGTAGTCTACGTAAATGTTTACGTAGACTACACATGCCAAAATAAGGAACGCAAATGCATTTGCATACGTGCGGGTGTTTTTTTTTTTTAAGTCAGCCGTGATAGATTTACGTAGCCTATCATGGCTGACTGCAGGGACGCAAACGGCGGTGGCAGGAGAGGAGGTTTTGCGGCCAGAGGGACGGGGCGCCTCCCCCCCGGCCAGAATTTGGGGGGGGAGGGACGGAGCTTCGGGATCAGGTAAGTGACTTTTGTACATCCCTACGAATAGCAGATCCTGCCTTCCCCTGTGCTTGCTGGTGACACACAGAGTAAATACCTGACTAACAGCTCCCGGGTTGCCAGTTCAAGATTCTCCACTGCAGGCTGGGTACGGGTGATCATTTCGTTTCCATCCATTTTTTTTAAGAATTTCCCAAAATTTGTGAATTTCTTAATGTTCGGGACAGAAAGAACTTGAGATTTTAAAAACTGGACATGGATGAAACCGAAATGGATAGATCTGTCCATCCAGGCCCCCGGCTTTGTGTGCTTAGATCTAAAAAGTTTGGGTTTGAATCCCTACGTATTCAGTCATGTTTGTGGTACTGAATTAAGGTTGCCACTTCCTTTTTCTGCCAGGCTCCTCATCTTTAACAGCTGTAAGGCAGGCAGGTACAACATGGTTCTTCCCCCAGTACCCATCGAATTTGGCCAGTGCAGATGGTCAAGAATTTCATTTTGGTTTGTTTCTGGTAAGAATTTAGCAACATTTGCAAATGTCTTCATAAATGAGATGGAAAGAACTCAAGATTTTAAATGTTCGAATGCAGGAGAAAGTGAAACTGACACATTCATTTGTCCCTAATCACACTGGGGGCTGATCTACATTGCGCCCGCCATAACAATGAATTTGGTGTCCTCTTGGGTTAAACGCTCTAGCATTAAAACTTGATTATCCACACTCAGCCATTTTCCCTGTTGCGGTGCTTCACTGAATGCGCGAGCTCGGTTCACACTTGAGCGCTGTGCTGTTTTCCTGCTCTTAAAGACAGCAGCTCTCATTAGAGGATCAGGAACTCTTCCTGTTTCTGCTGATTCCACGCCCACCACATGGCAGTGGTGCGGGAGAGGCTTGTCGTTTTCCGCATGTTTTCCTGGCCTTGGGGAAAACGACCAGCTTGTCCCTTGCCACCTTGCTTCGCTGGGGTCTGCGGGGGGATGAGGCGATCCATTCCTCCCCTCAGAATTCTCGACGGGGGGGAGGTGATTCATTCCCCCCCCCCCCCGGAATCCTCCCTGGCCAGCTCCGCTCCATGGCATGTCCGCGGAGCCGCCGGCTGGGCCAATCCGCAGCTGGGATGCTGCAGATCCAAATGGCTTCCCCAGTGCAGGACGCCATTCGCAGCTGCAGATTGGAGTAGTGGCCAGCAGCGGCCAGATCTGGACCGCCGGAGGCAGGTAGGATCCGGTCCACGGGGACTTCGCAGGGTCATGGGGGGGATTGCTTCGTCCCGCCACAGACTCCGGGGCGGAATTCTCCGCCATCCCTACATCTGATAAGGAACAGAAATCTGTTGCTGTGTTCATGCTGCGAACACTCATCGTAGTTTCAGCCTGTGTATATATGTAAATAAAATTTGTATCACAGAAACACCATCAGTCTCCAATGATCTCATTCCAAGGAATCTGAACCCTGAGTGCTGGAACCCCTGAAAGATCTCACCCCTCAAAAATGATAATATTTATAATATTATCATATTATGATAATTATAATATAATAATAAATATATTGTAATATTATTATTATATTAATATTATATGATATATAATATATATCATATTATAATATAATAATAAAATGATAATATTGTTACATGCAGATAACAATATTGTGCCTGGTTTTATCTACTACTTCCTGTTCTGTTTTGTTTTAAATGTGATGGTTTTTTATTATTGATACCTTAGGCTTTTCAAGCTGAAATGGAAAGGTGAGATATCCATGTTCTAATAAAAAATGCCATTTGCTGGTGTGCTAGAAGACAGACATTAATATAAACAGAAAGCTGATGGTTTCTACACAGCATTCTGAGTTGCTTTTTGATATTACATCTGTCTTCAGCCTTTGCTGAAAGCAATGCAGCTAAGTCCAGCCTCACAACCCCAGGAAGAAAGCCAGAGTTTTAGCTATAGTGAAACATAATAACAATTCAAAATTTAGCAACAACGTGCGTTGACATATGGATAAAATGTCTATTTGAAGCCAGTTCACACATAACTCTTGTTCTTGTGTTGAGCGTGCTTATGAGGCCCAATTACACATATGGTTGGATGGGATCCTTAGAAAGATGGAAACGTTTTGAATTTGACAAAGTGACACTTCATGTCATTCAAATTAATCAACATTTAAACATTTTTTTAAAAAAAATCTGAAAAGTTTCACAATGTCAAAAGTCGAATTTGGATTTTGAAATCCTGGTGTATTTCAATAACAGAAATATTGGATTTCTGTGGATTTTTGTTTCAGCTCTACAGAAGGTACTGATGGCAAAGAATATGTAGAGAAAGCGTACTTTTGTAGCTTGCCGATCATCTGAAAGGACATCTCGAGCTCTCATTTTGAATCCTGACAGACTCTTGTGTCACGTGATATGCTGGGTGAATGGTGCCTCCCCGGCTGCTGACTGAAAGCGACATTGCCCTAACGGAAAGAAGTAAATGAGATTGGAATAATCATCTTCATTAGCTTCAAAATCCTGTTAATTAGAAGCCTCACTCTGGGAAAACAATACATTGCTTCAGCGACCAGAGCAGGTCAAGGCTGAGGCCGAACCTCGAAGAACAAAACTGTGCCTTGCCATGGCTAGCAGCTGCATCCGGTCCACCTCTAGGGGTCTGAGAGAGGAAGGGATGCTTCAGGTTTGACTTCTGGACCTCCTGAGGATAATTTTGGACTCCCCTTGCAAACGCATGTGACATTATGACCCTCATGGCCTTTCAACCGAGTTCCATTGCCGCCCACACCAGACGTGTCCTCTGGAAAAGAAAAGGAAAAGACAGACGTGAGGGAAATAGGGTGGCCGCCTAGGAATTGCCCAAAAAGAGGAATTGCATCCCCCAAAAAGGAGACAAATTAGGATGGTGATTTGCATAAAATTTCCATATGCTATGTATAGATGAAAACTTATAAATTATTATTTTAACTTAAATAGAATCATCATAGTGTGGAAGACTGTGACCAGGTGAGCTCTGTGCCTGCCTGTTCAGTCTGCTGTCTGGGTGCTACCTGTAGATGGGAAACAGTTCTGATGGTTCTTTATCTTTAAGCCAGACTTGGACAGGACAGTCCTTCAGATAGGGGACACTTTCAAACAGAGGTTGGTCCTTCGAATAGAGAACCCTCCTCTACAGAAGGGGATAAATGGTCACCCTAGATTTGAGTAATGTATTTTACTGAGTTTGCCAAAAAAGAGGAGATGCATCACCCCAAAAAAGAGGACAATGATTTGTATAACATTTGCACAGGCTAATCTATAGGTATAGATGCAAATCTTGAAATAAGTATTGCCATTTGAATAGAAATACAGTCCATCTCACCATAGTGCAGGCGACTGTGACCAGGTGACCTGTGCCTGCCTGTTCCATCTGCTGTCCAGATCTGTCCAATCTGCTACCTGGGGATGCGCAACAGTTTTTCTGGTTCTTTATCTTTAAACGGAATTGTATAGAACACCCTTCAGATAGAGGACTGGATGTCAGGGTGGAAACTGAGCCCATAAAGCCCCAGAGCAGTTCTGATTCTGAGGAGGAACAGCAATCCGTGGGAGAGGAGCTCGCTCGTCTCTCACAAGCACAGCAGCTGGCAGAGATTCCTCCTGCCAGCATTTCTGGGAGAGATAGTGACCCTGGCAGTGAGAGAGCGCTGGAGGGGGGCTTGCTGGACGCTCGGCGCAGACACAGGGAGTGGCACCAGATGGAGGGCGCCAAGAGGAGGCGCTCTGCTCATTTGGCGCTAAAACAACGGTCGTGTCCCAAGGACCCAAGGGTAAGAGGGAGGCTCTCTCCATAGCCCATAAGTTCAGAGTCTTCCCACGCTTCTCCTTCAAACGGGGACCAACTGCCTTACCTGGAGCTTAGGCTACTCTGCTATCTACCCCAGTGCAGTTCCTTGCTTAGTTGCTAGTGATTAGTATCTGTAAGAGTCATTAAGTAATAAAGGAATAAAGCCTTGGAAAGAATCCTTGTCATCTATGTCTTGAGTTGGCTATTGGAGGGGACTGTAAGAGGCAGCTAGGGTGCTCCTGACACTGTCCTCCATAAAAGAGGACACATGGGTACCTGAGCTGGAAACCTGTGGTTTTGTAGAACTCTGACAGATCAGCCCATGCCTTTGGGAAAAGGAATATTTTTCCCAGGTTTCTGTCACTGCTGTTGGACAGTGCTACTGTGAATTGTGGTAGCACCATTTTACCTTCCATCCCAAACCGCTACTTTGCTAGAAAGGTTAGGAAACGTCCTCCATCACCTCACTGTGTGGGGCACTTAGAGATGGAGGTGAGTAGTACTGACACAAATAGGTTCTATCAAGGGGACAGATGCATGCTGGGAAGAGGGATGCCATAGATCTGTGGGAAGGCAGTAAAAAGTAGACATAGGCCTCAGCCAGGACGTTGTCCTGGCTATAAGAGCCTAAGAACATTGGAAGGGCCCTGCTGGATCAGAGCAAAGGTCCATCTAGTTCAGCATCTTCTTTCCACCATGGCCAACCAGATGTCTGTGGGAAGTCCACAAGCATGACATGAAGGTAATCCTATCTACTGCTGTTGGTCCCTAGCAAGTGATATTCTGTGGGCATAGTGCCTCTGAACATGGGTGTTCCATAATGATGAACAGCTCTAGCCAGATCGCTTCTCTGTGGATGTGTCTTAATTGCCCTTTTAAGCCATCGAAACTAGTGGCCATCATGGCATCTTGTTAATGTGGCCAGATGCCAAAGAGAACACAGCTCCTGCATCTCTCGCATCTCTCGTTGTACAGAAGACGGGATGTGGGCAGGTGCAGACCAGCTACGCCTGCTGAAATTCCTACACAACTGTGAAAGGCACAGGAACCCTGTCTTCCTCGTATGCATTTGGCCACCGTATGTCTGGTGGCAGTGACTTCTCTAAGTCATAGAATCATAGAATAGTAGGGTTGGAAGGGGCCTACAAGGCCATCGAGTCCAACACAATGCCATTGAGTCCAAGTCGATTGTGTATGTTCTCTCCTGAGTCTCCTGCCAATCACTTTTATTGGATCACTCCGCCATCACCACCCAAGCTGCAAAAGAGAGACCAATCTCTCTCCGTTCAGTTTTTGCACACCACCATGCTGTGTTTTATAAGCTTCTGCCATGCCTCCCCTTACCACAGCTTGGCGGTGGAGCATATGGCGTGCAGCAGGGATGCTGGAGAAATTTGAGATGGACTAAAATGTGCTTGAATATCTAAGAATCTGACCTGTGCAATCCACTGTGGAGAAAACCATCAGGCCGCGCACAGCCTGTGGACTTTTCAGATGTTTTTTTTTTTACTTTCCCAAAATTCACACAGATTTATCTGTAGGATAATACGCACGTTTCTGCAGAGGAACAGTTGAATGGAATGGGAGACAATATGCTAAATGTTACATACAAGTGTAAATTATGTAAATTGTCATGAAATTCCTTACATAATTATTTGCGTATTTTTCCACATGACGGGGCAGGGGGGAATCCGCATCCGTCTGTGAGCAGATGACGGAACAACAGGCACCTGACAAACTGCAAAACACGGTCAGAGCAGATCTTACGCAGTCCGTACGTCCCTAGTGTGCAGGCAGAAGATCCCCATATCCAGTTAGGCTGCAGGACATCTGCCTCAGCTTTTGGACTGCTTCTGTCAGTCAGACAGACAATACTGGGCTTGAAGGAGTTGGTGGTCTGATAGTGGAAGGCAGCTTCATACGCTCCCTTTTAGGTGGGGGAGTATAACTTAGCAGAAGATCCCAGGTTCAATCCCTGGCATTTCCAGTTAAACGGTACCAGGGCTGGGAAAGCTCTCCTCTGAGATGCTGGTAATAAGGTATTGCCTGATGAAGGAAACAATACTGAGCTACTTGGGCCAATTATCTGAATCATTGGCTGGGTTCACACAACACACTAACTCACACTCAGTGGTTGAGTTTGGGTTGTTGTTGAACCTTGGGTTGTTGTTGTACCACGGGTTATTGTGTTGTCTGAACGCAGCGCATTTTCCACGGGATGGCTTGTTAACCATGCAGTGTGGCTTGTTAACCACCTTGAACAACCCAGCAACAAGCCATGGGTTCTCAAGGGGAAAAAAGCCACACTGCATGGTTAACAAGACCCCCTGCAGAAAACGTGCTGCATTCAGACAACACAATAACCCGTGGTACAACAACAATCCATGGTTCAACAACAACCCACACTCAACCACTGAGTGTGGGTGAGTGTGCTGTGTGAACCCAGGCAGTATGGGCTTTGTATATTGCTGTATACGTGAACAAGCTGTAACATTCAGATGCCTTGTAAAATTTGTGCTAGCACGCAAATTAGTGCTGTTTGGAAAATTTCCCACATTTGCTTTGAGTGTTCGCATTCAATTTGATAGGGGGGGAAATCTTTTTTGAAAAGAAACTCTAAGGAGAAGAAAATTTCTGAGAAATTCTCATGGGCTGGGTTCGGGGTTCTTGTGCTTACCTTACTTATGAGGTGGCCGAGGAATGCGTGTGACTTTCATGGTACAATCATCTCTCTGGCAGCCTGTAGCCTCTTCAACTTCCTGCACTTTAATTAATTTTATATGGTGGCCACTTTCCCTCTCTTCCCCCACAATCCCCTGGAATGACGCTACATATGAGACATTGTGGAGGATGTAAAATGCGGGCCGGGCTGCCAATACAGCTGCTGCTGATGCCACTTGCAGTGGCAGTGCAACCCCCCTCCACACACACACACACAAACCCTTAGGAAAGGAGAAATAAGCTGTGCTACTACAACCTCTGCCTATGGTGAGCCCCAGCTGTGAGAAACTGTTGGAGAATTTCTCCTTCCCCATGGAGAAATTCAGTGAAATTTCTTTGCCCACAAATAAGGTGGAGGATTTTGAGAGGCCATTTGTGCACAGCTCGGACGCAAATATGAGGTTTACCTTCCCTCAAGTCACTCGCTCCAGAGGTCTCCCAACTCATTAAAGAGAGAAGCTTGGATTGAACCCCAGGATGTACCCTTCATTTCCCTGTGGATTGGCAGGAAAACAACAATAACATTAACAACAACATTTCTATACAGCTTCTCATTTGCACAATCCTGAAACTGTTTACAAAAGAAAATGAAAATGAGGAACCTACAACCCAGGGGAACCTGAGGCCTTTCAGATGCTGTTGGACTTCAGTTCCCATCATCCCCAGCTTCCCAATGGTTGGGGGTGTGGGGAGTTGGAGTCCATCAACGTCTGACAGACCACAGCCTGATTTAAGTGACAGCTCATAGCTCCTTAATGTCCATGTGCTCCCTTGGAAGAAAGGCAGTATATTTATTATTATAATTATTATTATTATAATTATTATTATTATTAATTCCATTGGCTCCCTTGAGAAGAAAGGCAGCATATAAATTGATGAAGATGATAATGACTTCCCCTCCTGTCAGTCCAAGGTTTGCCGCCTTCAGTTCAAACAAAAGGCAGAATCAAAATGTGGATCCCACTGTCATCTTTTCAGCATCACGTTAGACTGTCCTCTCCTCCCTGGCCTTTAATGGCATATGATGGGGCATTTATGTCAGCTGTCTTTGTCAGGTCTCGTATTTTATTGAAATTTTTGAAATTGTTTTAAATTTGGCATGTTAAAAATGTTATACTATGTTTTATTATCTCGTATTCTATGGTTTGCGATTTTGGTGAACCGCCGGAGAGCTTTGGCTATTGGGCAGTATAGAAATGAAATAAACAGTAATAAATAACCCCCCAATGCTTGTTGGGGATTATGGGAGTTGTAGTGCCCCACATCTAGAGGGCATGAGGTTGGCGAAATGTGGCCTTTCATATCACCTGGTCCTGATCTTTTTAGCTGGAGATGCCAGGAATTGAACTGGGGCCCGTCTGGGTGCAAAGAATGTGTCCATTCACTGATTTCTGGCCTCTTCTTCCCTATTGTAAGACGGGTGCATGGAATACAGAACGATTCCAAACCCTCCCTGCTAAAACAAACATGCGTGCATGCACCAGTGCAAACACCCGCCCTCTTCTCTTCCTCTTGGAGATCTTGCTAGGGTTGCCCCAGTTCCGCGAAACAGGAGATCCACATCGGATCAGAAGGGTGTATAAATGCGGGGCCGCTTTACGGAGCGCTGAGGCTGGCCCTGTTGCAAGATGACAGAATGAACTTCAGCTGATGCCCCCGGCGGTTTCTTTCCAGTTCAGCTCTTCCATTCCAGGCGCAGCAGCGCCAGTAGAAGGGGGCCGAGACCGCTTCGCTGACCAGCCAGTGCATTAACTGCCCCGTTGCCCTGATCGGATGCAGTTTTGCAGACAATGGCCACCGGCTGTTTTAGGCAACGTATAAATTAACACAGGCCGCGCAAACTAGGAACATATTTAAATGAGAGGCGAGGGACCCTTGGTTTGTCAATCACTCGGCAATCGCGTTTGTGTCTTCCTTCGGAAAGACAACTTTGGGGTCATTAATACCTCCTGCTCTTTGTCACCATGGAAAGAGGAGAGAGGGGAAGGCAGCTGGGGAACGGTTGGATGGTTCCAACAGTCTCTTTGCCCACTCCTTCCCTCCACCTCTCCACTTTAATTAAAACAAAAGCAAACAGATCCCTTGGAATTTGCATTCCTCCACCCACCCACCCCAGCCCCCCAGTTTGGCTTAATATCTGATGACCTTCAAGTCAAACCACCTTTATTTCTGCTCACCATGGAATATGCCTGACAAACCAAGATCAAGGATCTCAGCTGATATATCAGCAGCTTAGGGCACAATCCTATGTATGTTTAGACAGAAAAAAGTCCTACAATTCCTAGTATTCCCCATCCAGTGGTGGACTACAACTCCCAGCACCCCCAGCTGGGGGTGCTGGGAGTTGCCATCCATCACATCTGGAGGGCACCAGGTTGGGGAAGACTGTAAAGGTAAAGGTGTCCCCAACCAGTCGTGTCCGACTCTAGGGTGTGGTGCTCATCTCCATTTCTAAGCCGAAGAGCCAGCGCTATCTGAAGACGATTCCGTGGTCATGTGGCCGGCATGACTGAACACCGAGGTGCACGGAACGCTGTTACCTTTCCGGCCGAAGCGGTGCCTATTTATCTACTTGCAATTTCTTGCTTTCGAACTGCTAGGTTGGCAGAAGCTGGGACTGAAGACGGGAGCTCACTCCATCACGCGGCACTCGGGTCTCGAACTGCTGTCCTGCCGATCTTCCGGTCTGCAGTTCAGCGTCTTAACCACTGAGCCACCGCGGCCCCTCTGGGGAAGACTGTACTACACAATAATATTTCGAGAGTGCTTTTCCTAAGAGCTAAATGGCCTTCCTGTCTCAGCATTTTCTTTTACAACAGCCCTGCACGGTGGGCTGGTGTCATGTGACTAGAAGCAACCAACTGCAAACCAACAAACCAAACTACAGTTCAGATATCTCCACAACTATTTTTGTCAATCATATAAAATTTGGATCAAGCAATTAAAATACACAAAGCTGATTTGGACATTTTTAAATGGATCCACCCGGAGTTCTGCTCGGTGTTTTCTGGTTTTGAATTTGTATGTTCTAACGGTCTTCGTGTATTGTGAATGCTTGATCAAATTTTGCACGCCGCCTTGAGCGTTCTGTATGGAAAGGCATCTGGTAACGTAGAGCAAATAAAGAATGGCACATGATTTTTGCACCTGCAGTTAAAAGTGGTCAGTAAGACTGAAACCCTGGACAGCCACTGCTGCCAGTCAGTGTCGACAATATTGGGCTATATGGACCAAGTGTCTGTCTCGGTATGAGAGCTTCCTATATTGTTCCTATGATCATGACATTCGCCACAGCCACACCACCAAGGAAAGCCTCCCAATTTAGCAGCTGTGTTGATCCATATCAGCAAACCAGTTCTAGGAGTTTTCGTCTCCATTGGGAGCAGCAGGTCTGTTGTAAAGCTAATGGGTCTTAATTGCCCATTCAAGACCAAGCCACCACAAAAGGCTTTGCCTTACAACAGGGAGCAATATATGGTTGCTGAGAAAATTCATTTCTGCTCAGCGCCTGTGAGGACTGCAGCTGCACTCAGAGCAGTGGAAGCAGGTGGCTCCGATGTCAGTGAATCCGCTCCAGGTTTTAGGTAGAACTAGTCAGCACCTTGGAGAGCTCCTTTAGAGTTCTGACTGGTTCTGAAAGAAACCTGGAGCGGATTCACCGCCCAACTGACATCAGAGCCACCAGCCTCCACTGGCTGAGAGGGAACAGGGAAGTCTGAGGAGGGTGGCAGATGGCATCAGCGTCCGGGCTAATAAGGTAGTGCTGGTGCTTTGTCCCTGTGAGCCCGGGCTCCGCTACCTCACTGGCTGAAATCTGGCTTGCAAAAGCTCCTGTTGGCTGCAATGGGAGGCTGTTTGAAAGTCTGACTGCTGCAGGAGATGGGACCAAGAGGAGCCTGTGAGCCAGTTAGGGAGACCCTGTGGGCCACATCTAGCCCAAAGGCCACTGGTTTCCCACTCCTGAGCTAGACCTTTGAAGTCTAATTCCTGACATGAACCTGCCCAGACACTACGATCAACATCTGTGGCCTTCATCCGAGCACCTCCGCGAAGGGAGGCTCGGAAGGTGGCAACAAGTGAGAGGGCCTTCTCAGTGGTGGCCCCCCCAATTCTGAAATGATCTCCCATCTGAGGGCCGCCTGGAGCCAACACTGTCATCTATTCGGCACCAGGTTAAGACTGTCTTCTGCCCCCAGGCATTTAATGGCATATGAGGGAGCACCGATGTCAGCTGTCTAGTATCAGGTCTAGTATCTTACTGGAATTGCTTTTAGCGGTTTAAATTGTTTCAAATTTTGTATGTTCAAAATTGTATACTGTGTTTTATTATCTTGTATTTTATGGTTTCTAATTTTTGTGAACCGCCCAGAGAGCTTCAGCTATTGGGCAGAATAGAAATGAAATGAAATGAAATAAAGAAATAAACAATCCCAGGACTTTAAAATGAGCCTGGAAAAAAATAGATAACCCATGAAGTTGCCATAAACTTGGAAGGATATATTCCAGTCTAACATGCGCCAGATGAACATTCTGGCTGCTGTGTTTTGGACCAACCTCAGCGTGTGGATTGTTTTAAGGGGCAGCCCCACGCAGAGAGCACTGCGGTAGGCCTTATGTCCTCAGGCAGGATCTGCCAATTGCCAGTCCCCTGCCTATGCGTGAAGCCAGAAGGAATGTGAAGGAGTGACGTTCTGGCTTGGAGCCATGCGCAGCAGGAGCACTGAATAGCCTGGACCTGTGTCCAGCGGGACCTCGAGGAACACCAGCAGCGCTGGGAGATAGAGGGACCTGAGGTGCCACTCCCAAGTCAGAGCTTGATAACACCTCCATCAGGGGGTTCTACAGGGAGTCCCTCCTCTTCATCTGTGACGCCTCGTGGGGCAATAATCCTGGCTCGAGGCCATGATCTGAGGAATCGTCATCGGAGACATCTGAAAGCTGGCTCCAGCTCCTAGCCAGTTATGCCACAGCAGAGCCCTCAGATTATCTGGAGAACGAGGTGTGAACCAAGGATGTGGGGCTGCCACGGAACAAAAGCAGTCCTGCGTCTCCCCTTCACCCCAGTAACATCTATTATTTACTTACTTACTTGTTTGTTTGTTTATTTATTTATTGTGCAATCCTATGCATGTTTCGACTGGAAAAAAAGGCCTACAACTCCCAGCAGGCCCCAGCCAGCCATGCTGGCTGAGGCCTGCTGGAAGTTGTAGGCCTTTTTTTCCCGTCGAAACTTGCATAGGATTGTGCCCTTAAAGTGTTTTTATCCGATTCCTCAGCCAAAATGGCTCCCAGAGCGGGTTTACATGCCATCAGTAAAACAAGACAGCCCCTGCCTACAGGTCTACAATCTAAAAAGACGCAGCACACAAGGAAAAAGGGATGGGGAGGGAAGAGGGGAAAAATAGGTAGTCTTCAAGCAGATGGAATGACGCTTCCTCTCTCTCTCTTCTCCCTCCATACATCCTGCTGGAATGGCTGTTGGAGTCATACAACACATGTGATGTAACATCCTCATGCTTCAGATTTCCTTGTCCCCTAACCCGCAAGGGAGGGAACTGAAATGTCATAGCATACCTTTTGTAAGCCTAGATGTTACGAGGAAGAAGGAAGGAAGAACCATGTTATTTTTGGCAGCAGCTCCGCATTGTCTGTGTCACGACTGGTTCCGGCCTTTTTCCATAGTGCATGAAGCATACCAGTGAATCCAGCCGTACCCAATTATGTAGAAGGGTGTGGGTGAAAAAAGAAAGAAAAGAAAGCCTATTTGCAAGGTTTTCCCTCTTAAATCTGTTACTCGTAGACAAAGACTGACACCTCACGTGCACACACGGACCGTCGTGCTAATGTCAGCTCGAGATCAGCCTCGATCGCGATCGTTCGGTCATTCCCTGGAATAAACTGCTGGGGATGCCAGCAGCAGGATTTGGAGCGGGGTGTGCGGAAGACAGGAGGCGGCAATGGATACACGCTTGAACGGGCTTCCAGCCATTTGACTAACTGCCCCGAGGTGCAAGGTTGTCGTTGTCCCCCTTTTTACTATTATTATTCAGTTTATTATTAATAAACTAGTTAGTTTGTTAAGAAGCTGGATCCAAAGCTTGCATAACAGGTTTTCTCTGCTACCTCTTAGGCCAAAGGCCTCTCGTAAAAAACCTTGCTAAGGAAGTTCCTTCATATATAAAACAGAAGTTAAAAACACCTTATAAACTGCCATCACTTTGTAGGCTTTCCAGATTTGTTCAGCTCACACTGTGCAGCAGGAGGCCAGTTTTGAAGTTTATCTCAACACTTAAAATATGAGCTGAACATGCATATGCACATTGGTTTTTTCCCCCACCCGCCCCTCTGATCCCCCGTCCCCACCCCCAAAGCAGCCCATTGCAGTTTCATCGGGCAGACAACCCTGGGGTTGTCGCCAGACTTTTCTGCACCCTAGAGAAACTGAAATCACTACATCCCACCATCACTGCCCCTTCCATTTTTGAGCATTCTCAGCTCCAGCCTCTGGGGCGGCTCTTAAGCAAACCTCTGTGTGTTTACATGCGTGTGTGCTCGATTGATTCATTGCACCGATCAATCCATCAAAGCTTACAGCCTAATTTTCTACAAAGTTAAGTGGCAGGCCGATCTCGTGACTTGCCCTCATGCCCTTTTCTGTATTTGTGCTCTCTTTTTTTCCTCGCCCCCCTTCTTCGTTCTTGTCTGATTTTCTCATTCCTCTCCTCATCTGCAAAAGACCTGCTACGCGAACATTTGCAGAGGAGGATGAAGGAAGATGCAGAGGAGGGGAGAAGAACAACACAAAGGCACAAGAGCAGAAGGCCGTTCAGCACTTCATCGCAATGAGGGGCTTGCTGAACACAGGTTGCCTCGGGGGGGGGGGGGGTGGAGGTTCTGCTCCTGTGCTTCCGGCTGCTCCAGTTTGCAGTGCTGTGAAGCAAGCAGGCCTCAAATGCACGCAGGGAGATTGAGACTACCAAGACTCTGGTATGGATCTCTGATCACCCAGATTTGTATTCTTTTCCCTCTGCCTCATCTATCTTCCCTTCCTTAGTATCTGTACAAGAATGGGATGCATATCCAAAGACTTAAGGGGAGAAAATCCTAGCTGAGTTTTGTTGCAGTCTAAACTGAGAGATTGTGGGTCAATCTAGATATTATTATTATTATAATTATAATTATAAAGCATGTGGTACAGCCTTCTTAGGACTATACCACTTCAGACTGAAGGTGGAGGACTGAATGTTTGCAATGCATCCTCTTGCAAAGCTCCCGCAGTGCATGTGGAAATCTTGCCTTACTGTTCAGTTCCAAGCAATGGGCTTCAGCCTTTATGGGGATTGTGGCCCAAGCAGGGGGTTAAAGGCAAATGCTCAAGGCACGGCAAAGTAGGGCAACATCTAGGTTCTGGCAAGGCAAGAGTCAGGGTCCAGAGAGCTGCCGAGACAGCTCTGTGAAGCACCAGGCTGGAGACTTCATCTGCTCAGAGCTTGGATGTTGCTTCGGCACTAAACAACCTCTGCTTGAACTTTAAACAGTGGTGCAGCTAGTGCCAGACTTCAGGGCTGAAGTCCAGACCGCTGCAGAGAGTGGCAGGGATGGGGGCAGTGGCAAACAGGCCTAGCATCAGCACCTGGGCCAGCGTGAGTGTTCCAGAGCCTACGGGCTGACGCTGTCTAGGGTTATGCTGCTCGGCAAAATTCGAGCTCGCCGATGTTCTCTGAATTCCATCTCAACGCTCGTTCCATCTTGAGTCCGTAGCAGATTACAAGCTTTGTTTTTTTCTTTTCGTGTAAAATCTGTGCATATTTTCATTAGGGATGAGCAGACTCACCCGTGCCCAGCATCACCGGGCGCTCGCTGAGCCGCCGCTGCCTGTCCCGGCTTGCGCCACCACATGAGCTTCTCATTGCCTCAGCAAGTGCCCAATGAGGCCGCGGGGCTGACCGCCCTTGCTATGAGCCACCATTTTGTGCAACGATGGCAGCTCGGGGTCTTCCAGGAAGGGAATATTGTGAAAATGGCGGCCGTAAAGGGGCCATTTGCGCAACATTACAGGCGTGAGCAACTCGTGGCTTGGTGCGTAGGGTCCGGCGAGGCACCGGGGATCCCGTCGGATTCCATCCCCCACAGATGCTCATGACACCCTTAATTTTTGTGCATATTACACATCCATTGTGTGCACCTTTGAAATGTGTGCATTCCTCTCCCCTTGATGAAAGAGCATTTGTGTGCATTTTTCAACTGTACGCATTTGTTTCATGCACATTTTTCAAATGTATGCATGCTGTCAAATAATTGGGGGGGGGGAAGAATCTTATTGCAAGGTCAGAAATGTACGGACGTCGACCGCAGCTTGCGCCTGAATCTGTGTTTGGTCTGGAAGGTGGGAACTGGGTAAACCCTGATCAAAAACGAACTGAAACAAATTTCTCATACCACCCTTATGCTCTCAGGGATCACGTGGCCAGGCATGCCCACGATTACAGATGCTCATTTTATTATTTTTATTTTTAAATATATGATCTTTTTCTACAACATGTTGCCAAGTAAATGTGTTTAGCATCAGGGCAGCGGAAGCGAATTCTATTTTATTCCTGTAGTCATCATGGTGCTAAGATTTAACTGAGTTGAAAATGTGCTCAGAGTATTGTGATCTTTAAAAAACAAACAAACCCGGGATGGCAAACAGTATTTTTTTTTTCTGCTCAAACTTATCAGAAATATACAAGCAGGAATAAAGCATGGGCTGGCAAGTGGGGCTGAGGGGGGGAAGAGAAGAGAAATGTTAGTTGTGTGCTTCATAAATGAAGATGCAGGGCCATCTGAACTTTAGATTCTAAAGCAGAAATAGATTACCTTCCTCACTGCCCCTCCATTTTTTTTAACAGTGTCCAGAGCAGCTACGGAGCACCAAAAGATGCCATTTTTAAAAATAAATAAATAAACTTGCATCTGCAGGAGGGGTTCAGCCAGGGGTGGGGGTGGGGAATGGCCCCTGGACCTCCCGGAGTTGCCATCCTCTGCTCTAAAGGGATCCCCTGTAACACCATCACATCCCCGCAGCTAAAGTTACCTAGCTGCACCCCTGGCTTGAAAGAAAGCTGCAGCTCCCTCTGGGTGGGTGGCTCCGCCTTCCATGAAAGACGACTCTTCAGTTAAAGGGACATGGGCTATTTTAACTTCCCAACGGAGCAAGGGAGGCTGTGGTGTCATTGGTGCGTCTGGGCTGGAGTCGGAGGAGGGTAATATGATCTCCGCTACTGTCACAGTGAGCTCCTCTTGTGCCAGCACTTCCAGGGCAATGGGGCCATCCGGAGCTGGTTCTAAGAGGAATCGCCTTTCCCATGGAGATCCCTCCTCCAAATCCCCAGTCTCAGCCTCCGGATATGGGTGGTCAGACCCTGGGCTCATGACATATGCTGAAGAGGGATGCTAGCATAGCTTTCTCCTTGAAATGCTTGATATCTTGCTCTTTGTGGGGGTAGCCAAGAGCGGGAGATTATTAATTTAATAATATTTATGAATCTCTTACATGAAAAGAAAAGTCTAAGGGTGCAATCCTATCCGAGTGGCCATCAGCCTCTGAACTCAGAGGCTGACGGGCAACCTGTGCATGGTGGGACAAGCACGGAGGCGATTTTCACTTCTGCGCTTCTCCCGCTCTGCACTTTTGCTAGATGGGCATTTTTGCCCATCTAGCTAGAACTCTGCAGAGGGGGAAGGAAGGAGGCTGGGGAGGGCTGGGGTAGCTCATATCACTTCCCCAGCCCCCTCCCCCCCCAAACTGCCCCCTTTCCCTCCTCTCCGAGGTCGCCTTTGCGACCTTGGAGAGGCAGCCTGTGAGGTTCTCTCCATACCGGCTGTGAGGGGGAGGGAACGGGGAGCTCAGACTCCTGGCTCCGAGGCCAGCATGTTGTCTCCCACTTCAGATCCAGGAATCCAAACTAGACGCTGTCTAGAGGCCATGGGTTTGCTCTCCCCGTGATGTACAAAAATACAATATGAGATCATAATTAAATACTCTGTATTATTACTGTATACAGAAGATTCCCTTCCTGGGAATGCTTGTTGGAAGCAAGTATGTTTTCAGTAGGTACCAAAAGCCCAGAAATGTTGGTGCCTGTCTAATTTGCAGTGGCAGGGAGTTCCAGAGAGTGGGCACTACAGTAAAAAGGCCCTATTCTGAGCCATCATGGACTGGAGCTCCAAAGTCTTGGGCACTACCAGGAGGGTATCTCCTGATGAGTGCAGCAACTGAACAGAATGATAGGGGGCCAGGTCATCTCTTAAGTCTACAATGGCCTCCAAAATTCTCCACCCTGTTTCTGGGTGGTGAAGTGGGGTGGGGGAGGTGCCATTCACTGAGTATTCTCCAGGGACATGGAGTTCTTAAACATTTGAGTCAGGGCATGTGACAAACCGCTAATTCTTATGTTGCTCAGGAGTGCCCCCTAGAGAATCTGGTAAGTCTGGCACCAGACTGGGATGCCTGAATAGGCTTATCTCACCTTTTTGTTCTCCAATATATATCCAAAAAGTTATGCTGTTTTTAAAGAATGGGCTAACTGCTTCAGACTGGCTGGTTCTTTTGAGATGTAAATTCAGAGTAATTTGGAACTTAGTGGGGCCTACCACTAAGTGATTTTCTGGTTTGCTGGCTAGACCACTGGCATCAGAAATGAAGGGTATAACCATCACTCTCCACTAAGGAACCGTCTTTTAATGAACTCCGATTCTCATAAAAGTAAGTGTTTGCTCACTCTTAATTGGAGGCCACAACAATGCTCTCTCTCAGACCATCCTGTCTGCAATGACCTCTGCATTTGCTCTGGAACCCAAGACTCTATACAAGTAGGTAACATGTAATTAGCTATGTTAGACTGACTTTGCTAATTTTATTTAGAATTCTTTTTGTGTGATGGTTGCCTTTCCTTCTTTTTCCTTTTTTCTCCCCCCCCGCCCCATAAACTCCTTTTTATATTTAGAGATTTCCATGCATTGTTTTAAAAGGGGATTTCTCATCAAAACCATCCCCATAGACAAGATTGCACTGTTTAAAAACTACCACATGTGTTTTTTAGGATTTTTAAAAGGGTTTTATTATGTTCTGTGTATCTGGGCCTTGGGAAAGAAAGTCCAAAGCACTTTTCTTGTTGTTTTTCCCTAGAGCTTGGCTGAAGGGAGGGGTCCTTGACAATTGTTGTTGTTGTTCAGTCGTTCAGTCGTGTCCGACTCTTCGTGACCCCATGGACCATAGCACGCCAGGCCTTCCTGTCCTGCGCTCTCTCCCGGAGCGTGCTCAAGTCCATATTCATTGCATCAGTGATGCTATCTAGCCATCTCATCCTCTGCCGTCCCCTTCTCCTTCTGCCTTCAGTCTTTCCCAGCATCAGGGTCTTTTCCAGAGAGTTTTCTCTTCACATTAGGTGGCCAAAATATTTCAGCTTCAGCTTCAGTATCTGTCCTTCCAATGAGCACTCAGGGTTGATTTCCTTTAGGATGGACTGATTTGACCTCCTTGCAGTCCAGGGGACTCGTCTTCTCCAGCACCACAGTTCGAAGGCATCAATTCTTCGGTGCTCAGCCTTCCTTATAGTCCAGCTCTCACAGCCATACGTTACTACTGGAAAAACCATAGCTTTGATTAGATGGACCTTTGTCGGCAAGGTGATGTCTCTGCTTCTTACTATGCTGTCTAGGTTGGCCATAGCTTTCCTCCCAAGGAGCAAGCGTCTTTTAATTTCATGGCTACAGTCACCGTCTGCGGTGATCTTGGAGCCCAAGAAAATAAAATCTGTCACTGCTTCCATTTCTTCCCCTCCCATATGCCAGGAAGTGATGGGGCCAGATGTCATGATCTGAGTTTTTTTAACGTTGAGTTTCAAACCAGCTTTTGCACTCTCCTCTTTCACCCTCAACAGGAGGCTCTTTAGATCCTCTTCACTTTCTGCCATTAGGGTGGTATCATCTGCATATCTGAGGTTGTTGATAATTCTCCCGGCAATCTTAATTCCGACCTGTGATTCATGCAACCCGGCGTTTCTCATGATGTACTCTGCATATAAGTTAAATAAGCAGGGCGACAATATGCAGCCTTGTCATACTCCTTTCCCAATTTTGAACCAATCAGTTGTTCCATGTCTGGTTCTTACTGTTGCTTCTTGACCCTCGTACTGGTTTCTCAGGAGATAGGTAAGGTGGTCTGGTACCCCCATCTCTTTCAGAATTTGCCACAGTTTGTTGTGATCCACACAATCAAAGGCTTTAGCGTAGTCAATGAAGCAGAAATAGATGTTTTTCTGGAATTCTCTTGCTTTCTCCATGATCCAGCGAAAGTTGGTGATTTGATCTCTAGTTCCTCTGCCTCTTCGAAACCCTGCTTGTACTTCCGGTAGTTCTCGGTTGGCATACTGCTGAAGCCTAGCTTGTAGGATTTTGAGCATCACCTTGCTGGCATGTGAAATGAGCGCAATTGTGTGGTAGTTTGAACACTCTTTGGTATTGCCCTTCTTTGGAATTGGAATGTAAACTGACCTTTTCCAGTCTTGTGGCCACTGCTGAGTGTTCCAGATTTGTTGGCATATTGAGTGCAGCACTTTAACAGCATCATCTTGTAGGATTTTAAATAGCTCAGCTGGAAGACTGTCATCTCCGCTAGCTTTGTTGTTAGTAATGCTTCCTAAGGCCCACTGGACTTCACTCTCGAGGATGGGCTCAAGATCAGTGACCACACTATCATAGCTATCAGGGACATTAAGATCTTTCCTGTATAGTTCTGCTGTGTATTCTTGCCACCTCTTCTTAATCTCATCTGCTTCTGTTAGGTCCCTGCCTTCTTTATCCTTTATCATGCCCGTCTTTGCACAAAACGTTCCCTTGAGATCTCCGATTTTCTTGAAAAGATCTCTAGTCTTTCCCATTCTGTTGTTTTCCTCGATTTCTTTGCATTGTTCATTTAAGAAGGCCTTCTTGTCTCTCCTTGCTATTCTCTGGAACTCTGCATTCAGTTGGGTATATCTTCCCCTTTCTCCCTTGCTCTTCACTTCCCTTCTTTCCTCAGCTACTTGTAAAGCCTTATCAGACAGCCACTTTGCTTTCTTGCATTTCTTTTTCTTTGGGATGAATTTAGTTGCTGCCTCCTGAACAATGTTACGGACCTCCGTCCATAGTTCCTCAGGCACTCTGTCTATCAGGTCTAATCCCTTAAATCTATTCCTCACCTCCACTGTATATTCATAAGAGATATGATTTAGGTCATACCTGGATGGTTTAGTAGTTTTCCCTATGTTCTTCAATTTCAGCTGAAATTTTGCAAGAAGCAGCTCATGATCTGAGCCACAGTCAGTTCCAGGTCTTGTTTTTACTGACTGTATGGAGCTTCTCCATCTTTGGCTGCAAAGGACATAATCAATCTGATTTCGATACTGACCATCTGGTGATGTCCTTGTGTAGAGTCACCTCTTGTGCTGTTGGAAAAGAGTGTTTGCTATGATCAGCGTGTTCTCTTGGCAAAACTCTATTAGCCTTTGTCCTGCTTCATTTTGTACACCAAGGCCATGTTTGCCTGTTATCCCGGTGATTTCTTGACTTCCTACTTTAGCATTCCAATCCCCTATGATGAAGAGGACATCTTCTTTTGGTGTTAGTTCTAGAAGGTGTTGTAGGTCTTCATAGAACCGATCAACCTCAGCTTCTTCAGCATCAGTGGTTGGGGCATAGACTTGAATTACTGTGATGTTGAATGGTTTGCCTTGGATTCATACTGAGATCATTCTATGGTTTTTAAGATTGTACCCCAGTACTGCTTTTCCCACCCTTTCTTTTTTTTTTCCCACCCATCCTTGACAATAGGACTTGTCAACTCCCAAGCAACTGGATAGACTAGGATGGGTCAGGAAGTTCATCATGACTGATAGTAACCTATTGGTAATTCTTTTTTGGGGAACCCTTGTAAAAAATGGGTCCATCAGTAAGAAAAGTCATTCCTCTCCCCATGTGCAGTCCATAACACAGCAAAAAAGGAAAATTTCTTACACAATTCTATTCTGATAATGTTTTGTTCAGTTAATACTGGATGGAACTAATTGCTTGTTCATACCTGTGGATGCAGGAAGAACTAGGCTAAGAGAGGAGGACTGGAAAGAGTTAGGTTGTCCACTTATGAATCGCCAGAACAAGAGGAACTCTATCTCCAAAAAAAGAGGAAAAAAGAGGACAGCAAATTGCATATAAGATATAAGAATTATTATACTTTCAATAGAAATACAGTCCATGTAATGCGGACGACTGCATTCAGGTGATCTGTGTGCCTGCTTGTTCAGCATTGAGCCCAGGTGCTGTTCATTGAGGGGCAACAGTTCTGATGGTTCTAAACCAGAAATGGACAGGACAGCCCTTCAGAAAGAGGATGGTCCTCTGACAGCCCTTGAAACAGAGTGTCCCCTGTTAAAAAAAGAAAAAGGAAAAAGGACACGTGGATGCCCTAGAAAGAGTACAGACCAAGCTCATGGCTTTGTTCAATGGTTCTGGGCATGACAATTTAAGAAGGATGTAGACAAACTGGTGCATCTTCAGAAAAGATGGTTATGGAATGAGTCCTGTGAGGAATGGATGATGGAACTGTGTATCTTTAGCCTGGGGGAGACATTATTATTGATTATTATTAATAATAATAATTACATTTATATGTTATATTATTATATAACATAATAATATAATTTTATAGTATTATTTATTATTCATTTATTATTATTTATTACATTCATTATTATTATTATATTATTTATTATTATTATATTTATGTTATATTATTATATAACATAATAATATAATGTTATTATATTATATTATGTTTTATACACACACACACACACACACACACATATATAATCATAATTATTATTACATTTATATCCCACCTTTTTTCCTCTTGCAAGGAACCCAAGTCCGCTCACGTGGTGGTCTTTCTCCCCATTTTATCCTCAAAACAGCCCTTTGAGGCAGGTTAGGCTGAGAGTCAGTGACTGGCCCAAAGTCACCCAGTGAGCTTCATAGCTGAGTGGGAACTAGAACCCAGATCTCCAGAGTCCCAGTCCAACACTCTAACCACTACACCACACTGGCTCTTGAGAGCGCTCTTCAAGTTACCTGAAGGGCTGCTACACAGAATAGGGCAAATACTTGCTCTCTCCAGCCCCAAAGGGCCATAAGTTACAAAGTGGGAGATTTTGGTTGACCATTCGGGGAAATGCTTCGGTGGTAAGAGCACTTTGACAGTGGAATCAGTTACCTAGCAGGGAGGTGGGCTCTCTCTCACCCAGCGCAGTCTGGTGGCTCCGATGTCAGTGGGGCGGTAAACCCACTCTGGGTTTCAGTCAGAACCTGTCAGAACTCTAAAGGAGCTCTCCAAGGTGCTGAACCCATTTGGGGGATATGGTTCAGTACTTTGGATAGCCCCTTTAGCATTCTGACTGGAACCCAGAGCGAATTCACGGCCCCACTGAAATAGGAGCCACGAGCCCGCACTGGGATGGAGTCATCGGTTTTCTAAAAGTCTCTCTCACAAAATCAAATTTCACAACGCAAACCTGGTAATGCCCCAACTTTGAGAATTCCAAGTGAAATCCTGCAATGTTGCCAAAGGTTGAATTTGTGCAAAGTTCTATTTCAGTTCCTTCTGGCTCAAGCCGCTTCGCTATTCAGTATCAAGTTCTAAATTTTGTGTGTCGGGGGGGGGGGGGGATTATAACTTTTGGTGCTCAGTGAGTATGACAAGAAGAAAACTGTGGTATGTGAAAACAAAATAAAACGAAATTGCAGGAAACAAGATGTCCACCAAGTATCCTCGCATGAACTCCCTCCATGGTGTATTCCTCCAGTGCTCTCCCCAGCCCCCGCCTTGCTTGCTTCGTTCTGCATCTGCCATTCTTGCCTTTGAAGCGTTTTTTAAACAAAGACATATGAGTCCCATTAACACGATGCTCTCCACGCCCCCCTTTTGAGAGCTTCCAAGGAAAACATTGTTGGATTTCTACAGATGGCAGAAATGTGTAGGTCTGTTTCTGTATTACTGGGTTGGGTGGCCACTTAGGAAGGTTTCTTCATGGAGTGGGCCCAGAGGAGCCTTCAGGAGTCGATGATTTTGTCATTTTCGATGCTTTTTGTCGCTTCGGGAGTGCCCTCTTTTACAGAGGACAGTCTGCTCGCTGAAGAGCTGTCCAGTCCACTTTTTCTCGGTTTAAAGAACTGTTGCCCATCAACACTTAATACATGGACAGTAGCCAGATGTACTGTATTTCTATCTAAATTAAAATAATTATTTCTAGAATTGCACCTATACATCTAAATTGGCATATACAAATGTTATGCAATTTATGGTCCGCTTTTGGGGTGATGGCCTCTATTCTGGAGATTCTTAAGTGGCTACCCAAGAGTGACCCCAATGTAGCAACGCTCTGCTCTGAGGCATTGTGGGAAATTTAAATGGCAGCTCCCAGCTTAGACTGTTGCTGTGTCTGCTACAGTTGCTGCCAGGTACGCCTACCAGGGCCCACCAACAAAGGAAGGGGCACACCAGAGGACATTTTACCCAGGGTCCACTGAAACCATCCCTGGAAAGACTTCTCAGGTTAGTTTTGGATCACCGGGTCAGTTAAGAAGAGGAGTTCTCCGCACTCAGGAATAAAGTTTTCATTGTTTGCCCCAAATGATTCTGGGGCTGGGCTGCCAGAAAAGAAAGGTGAGTAAATCAAATGAATTGCAATGAGCAGAACTCTACACACATTTAAGGTCCTGTTTTCTGCGTTATCGCCAAATTTGAGGAGTCTCTCCTGCTCTTTCAGGGTTGCCTTCTAAATGTCATGGAGCGTGACTCTGGGCAACATCGACACTTGTTCTTCAGGTAACCTACCAGTGGAGGCTGGTGGCTCTGATGTTAGTGGGGTGGTGAAACCACTCCAGGTTTCGGTCAGAACCAGTCAGAACTCTAAGGGGTTTTTCCAAGGTACGAAGCACCTTGGATAGCTCCTTTAGAGTTCTGACTGAAACCCAGAGCCAAGAGTCAGGTTTGGTGGTGTTCTTGTTGTTAATTTCCAAAGGAATGTCCTCCATTTCCTTCTCCAAGTCCATCCACTTTAAAGAATGGAATTAACTGGTTTAACAGCCATTCCCTCTCCTCAGAGAACCTTGGGAATTGTACTGCTGTGAGCAGGGGCCAAAGCAGACATTACTTTAAATCTGTATCTATGTCTTTGTTCTTCTCATTTTTACTCTAGTGTAGGCACAGAGGGCCTGATCTAGATTAGGACCCTAGTGGGGGGGGGGCGGGGGTAGGGAGGATTTTAAGATCTCGATCAGGGCCAAATCTACATCTCGTGTCATATCGATACGATCCCATCATGATGACGCTCTATCCCTCTTGCACATTTATACCTTGGAGCATGCACACTGACTTCAGTTGCAGTATTCTGGATAATATGGAATAAAAAGTGGGGAACAAAACAATGCCAGAAAAGCGGTATGTGGAATGTGCCCCAACAGTTATCAGTGCAGTTCAAAAGCCGTAGTGCGCTGCTCGATAAAAAGCAGTAGCACAGAGCCAGCCCAGGCTGCCTATGCCTACTCTAGAGTAAAAATTAGCCAATAGAGATGGATTTAACGTAATGTCTGTTTTGGCCCTCAGGCTCTATAGCAGAGAATTCTCTGCAACTCACCCAAATACAAACCCTAGGATTGCTGGGAGGGGGGTACCATGGGCGTTAACCTGGTATGAAACCAATAGCAATGGTAAGTGTAGATAAGCCCCCCCCCCCATGCCTCTCGGTAACACAAGGCTGCTCTGCACAAGGCACAGTTCTAATGTCATAACTAGTCAACGTAGGATTTCTTCCACCAGCATCAGCACCAGACTGCACTGTGCCATCGGGACAGTGCTGCCACTGGGCTCCTGCCGCCACCGCGCCCCTCTCTGCCAAAGACACAGCCCTGCCTGCCCCTCCCCCGCTCACCAAAGGCTGCCTGCCGGCTAAAGCCACCTGCCCATTCGCTCACCGAAGCCCCACCTGGCCAGCCGGTCCTCCCTCCAGTCAGGGGTGTGTGTTTTTATCCCGGTGGCAGCTCCTCCTCCTCACCTGGCTAGGCTGGCACCACTGACAATGTGCCACACAGCAGGTTGGTGGCCAGCTGGCTGGCTGAGCCTTCACCACCACCACCCCCCGCATGTGTTTTTAAACTTTTTTTTTTTAACTTACCTTTTGAGTGGCAGCGATCTGAACCAATCAGATGCTGCCATTGCAGGGGACTCGGACAATGAGGGCATAGGAGCGGTGTAAACGCTGCCCTGTACTATCATTGGCTGTGTCCTCCCGCTGCCACCACAAAGGTCAGCATCTGATTGGTTCAGATTGCTGCCACTTAAAAGGTAAGTTTTTTAAAAAATGGGGCGCCATGGGGCCCATAGATTCGGCTGTGCAGTTTCCTTTTGTCGGCATGGCCAGCCGGGAGGGTGAGAAGGAAAATGGTGGCTGCAACAGCAGAGGCTTGGGCAAAGAGCTGAACTTCAGGGGCCTCAAGCAGCTGCCCACCCATGCTGACCGCTGACACCAGGCCTGTGCTCCCCCACCATCTTAAAACAGAATGAAACTGCAGACAAGGTTACCCATCCTTTGTTCCACTCCAGTATTTTTATTTTTAGCATCCAAGTTGAGGAGAGCTCCTGTACTGGTTGGTCTTTAAAAAATTCTTGATTTGCTGTCCCAGCAAATGTCATTATAATTGATCAACGCGGCGCTTGAGTTCTAGATCTGCATTGGAGACCAGAAACTCCTTCAGCTCTGCAGGTGGCAAAACACTTGTGTCGAACTCTGCCAAAGAAATAAAAGGGAGGAGCTATTAAAAAACAAAACCAAACCAGTCTGTCAGCTGGTTTACAGTAGGTCAGACTATTTGTCCATCTAGCCCAGTATTGCCTTCTCTGATTGGATGTGACTCAGGCAGAAAGAGACCTTTTTTCGGTCACCTGCTCCCTGATCCTTTTTTAAACTGGAAATGCATGCAAAGGATGTGCTTGGCCACTGACCCCTGGACCCTCCACCAGAATTGGTCCTTGAGACCAGTGGCTATGACATGGAAGAGCCTTTTCCATTCCTTGCTTCAGTCTGCCTCCATCCAACCAGTTTTCACACTTTGTTTAACGTTTACAAATGCACTGAAGAGGAAAGCGAGAGGGCGGGGGAGAAAGAGAGGGAGTAGCACATCCCCTTTGTGCTATGGTTTTTCTAAAAAAAAAAAATCCCCGTTAAGTTCCTGTACACGCTGACAGTTTTACAATTTACATGACAGCTGGCTTGCTCGGAGGAGGGCTTCGTTAATTAAAATAACACAAAGAGGGAGAGAAGCGAAATCGTGTCAGCGGATAATTAATTCGGAGCAGGGCACCGGGCTGTGCGCTGCTCCTGCGAACAAAACGCGGCAGGAATTCACAGCATTGCGGGGCACCGAGACGTCTATACTTCCCGGAGCCGCCCTGGCCTCGGGTGCTCTGGATCGTGACATGCTATGTAGTGTTGCCAGAAATGTACCACGACGGAGGTGTTTTCTATGCATGCCTCTCTGTGTCGGATGCTGAACAGGAGGGCATGGTGCATTTGGATGCTGTTGTGTTCGAGTGCACACCTTGACTGGGCCGGGGCTATTCCTTGTGTTCCATCCATCTTTCAGAAAGTCACGTGTACCAAAAATGGCCAAGTGCATTATTCTCAGGAGCCACCAGATTGATTGAATGATTGGCTGATGGATACTATGTGTATCCTGCTTCATATCCTAAAATCTCTAAGTGCTTCACAATACATATAGAATTCAGTATGAAACCAATATAGAAACAGTGTAAGAACAATATGAAATAACAAATAGTTAAGGGCACAGTCCTATGGGGATAGTCGGACACCTCCTTGTTTGGAGATCTTCCTCGACCCTGTGCTCTCATTGGCCACCTCCGAGTTCAGAGATCTTCTCTCCCAAATGACACTTTCCTCATACAGGCAATTTCTTAACTATCATAGATTACATTGGAAGCCTCCTTATGCCAAACACCAGCATTGCCTGTGCTGGGGGTGGGGGAGAGGACGGGGAGGAACCTGTGGCCCTCCAGATGTTGTTGGACTTTGGACTACATCTCCCATCATCCCTGACCACTGGCTGTGCTGGCTGGGATGATGGGAGTTGAAGTCCAACATCATCTAGAGGGGCACAGGTTTCCCACCCCTGGCCTACGCTCACTGGCAGTGATTGTCCAGGCTTTCAGAGAATGGCCTTTTCCAAGCCTACCTGGAGATGCTGAGGATCGAACCAGGGACCTCCTGCATGCAAAGCAGGGGCTCTGCCACTGAGCTAAACAAATGTTATTCTACCATGACTAACACTCTGTTAAGGTGGTTGCTAGGCTACCATTATCCTATGCACACTTACTTGAACTTAGTAGGACTTGCTTCTGAGGAAACACGCTTAAGGTCACACGGATAAGTCAACGGTGTCCTGGGGAACTCTGGGGTTCCTCAGAAACTTTTCAGGGGCACCTTAATGAGAAGATCGGTAATGGTAGGCCAGCAGTGGCTTCCCCGAATGACAGCTTGCTCACTGTTACTGAACTTCCCCCGCAATGTGCACCTCCAGGAGAGTTTTGGTGTTCAGTTGCATTCGTCATTCAAGTGCAGCAATGATGAGGACTGGCCAGCGCCCTGCACCATGAACTGAATGTGCAGCCTAAAATATGCTCTCCCCCGCCCTGAAAACTCTGCAACACATTGGAGTTCCATGGCAGGTGTACAGAGTTCCTTGGCAGGCGAGTCAATGGGGGAAATGGTTCCCTGAAGGCAGCAAATTTGGACAATCATGTCTCTGCTCAGCTGTCCTCCCACCCTCCCAACTCATGCACGCAGTGCTAAATTTTTACAATTAAATTATGACTGAGGCAAGCCAGATGAAATTTCAGGAGGGGGTAAGGAGGTAATGTCAGAGTTAGGAGGCGTATTGTAAACAAGATGAAACACAAACACCCTCTACGGGTGCAGCCCTCTCAAGGTGCTGCAAGACTCTGGGCTAGTTTGCACATGACCTAAAGCCACCACAGGTGAATTTCCCCGCCGGGCTTCTTGTCGCAGTGGCGGCTGCCATTCTGAATAATTGGGGTGTGGTGGGGGCGTGCTGTAGCTTCTTGGTACATGCGAACCCAGTGAGTGTGGGTTGTTGGGATGGTTGACAAGTCGCCCGCCACCCTAAAACAAACCATGGGTTCTGGGTGGCTTGTCCACCACCCCAACAAGCCACCCTCGCCAGGTTCACACGGAGCCACGGCAGCTGGGGCTTGGATTGCCAACCTGGCGCCCATGGGGCCACAGCCCGCCCAGTGGGCTGCAGTGATCATGCAAACCAGGCCTCTGTGTCAGCGGTGTAGTGGTAAGTTTTGAAGTGCGGCCACTCCTCATGACGGTCCCCATAGCCACATCCCCAAGGAGACTCAAAAAGGAAGGCAGCTGTGTTGATCGATGTCAACAAACCCATTCTAGCAATCTTCATATCCACCCGGTGCAGGGTTCAAAGGCGAATGGGTCTGAATTGCCCATTCAAGTCCAATCCACCCCAAAATACTTTGCATTGCAACAAGGGACAATAGATCGTTGCTGAGAAAATTCATTTCCTCCCAGCTACTGTGAGAATTGCAGCTCAACTCAGAGGGAACAGGGAAGCCTTGGGGGTGGGGGGGGAAGGAATGGCAGATGATGTCAATGTCCCTCCAAATACTACTTTTTTTTAAAGTGTGGGTGTGCCCCTGTCAGCCCTGGCTCCACTGCTCTGCGTTGATTTTACATCTGCCAGCTGCATCCAGGTTTGAGCAGGCAGGTTTACAAAGGCTCCCTCTGCCACCCACACAGACCTCATGCCCACCATGTTATCTGAGCAGGCCAGATGGGTGACAGCCAGGTGAAAGCAAAGTAAGCTACCTCCATGAGGGGAGTCCAAGCTGAGAAGCCGGAAATCCCTCCAGAGCCCCTGATCTGAGGAAACCAGAGCCGGTACATGCCAGCAGCACTGGCTGTGGCATTACCAAGAGACAGAGGCCTTCAGGGCCAGAGAAATAACCGGATTTCATCAGGGCTGAACTAAACCCCACCACTCGTGACCTCCAGCTACCAGCTGGAGCGATGGACCAGCCAAGCACACCATCTGCAAAAGAGCTGAGAGGCATCAGGCCAGTTTGCCCTATACTCTTCTGGCCTGTGCTGGAACCGAAGAATCAAGAGCCTTCACATCCAGCATTAAAAAATGAGCAGGATCTCCAAGATCCAGCCATGCAGCTCGCCCGGGATATTCCAGGCAGGGATGCGTGAGAATTTTGTTTTTGCTTGCAAAGCGTGCGACTGTGCCCCATGTGTTCGAAGCGCAGAACGGGAGCACAAACGCAAGCACATGGCTTCCGAAAATATTCACAAACTGTCGAACACATGTTCACATTCATCTCTTTCCCAATTCCCAGTTCGTTTTGCACAAATTTCCTAATTTGCGCAAATGTACTCAGTGGACTCAATCAGCCCCACTTGAGTGTATGGAGAAATTTGAACAAATCGAAAAATCTGCGCAGATCTGGGGAGAGTTGTGCAAATCTCCCATTCGATCGCTGCTCGATTTGCACAAGTTCAGTTTTCAAAGAACCTGGTGAACCTGAACATTGCTCATTCGCCCACATCTGATTCCAGGCCCCGTCCCCCCAGTTTCCGGCTTTATTTATTTTAAAGCCGATCTTTAGTTTTTACAGAAATATCAGAGGAAACATGCAGGTGGACAGCCAACTTTCCTTTCCTTTTTTCCAGTATGAAACCAATCTACTTCATATTCTGGGCAAAGCGCGCAAAGCGCACCAGAGCAACTGACAAACACTAGGAGAAAAGAAAAGAAAAGAAAAGAAAAGGCAAAGTGCCATTCCATTTTATTATATTCAAAGAAATTAAACAATGCCAGTCTCGCGTTTCAATGGTGCTCGTTTTGTTTTGACTTGTAAAATACCCCTGGTGCAGCTTTCCTCAGCCTGGTGGCCCACAGTTGTGCTGGCCTACAGGCTGGCTGGGGAGGATGGGAGTTGTAGTCTGGAGGGTGCTGGGTAGGGAAGGCCGCACCGGTGTCTTTAGGCCTTCCCATCACTGCATAATTGCTAGCTCTGAAGCCCTGCCCATCGTTGCTGTCAAGCAAATGGCCTTCCGTGGTTCAGCAGGGATACTTCCTAGCACTTGAGAGACTAAGCAATGAATTGGAGAGTCTCCCAGTCCAATCTCACCCCTGCCATCAACTCCCTCAGCAAAGCTGAGCACGAGGAAGCTTTACAGGGCAGCAGCACCAGCGCCAGGTGCTTGAGGGCCCTTGGGCAGGGCACCCTCAACAGGACCCCTCCCTCTGTGAGTGCCTCCTCCCTGCCATCAGCAGCAGCTCCTCCTCCTTCTCCTTCTCCTCACTGCTACCACCTGCTTGCTTGACAGGCAGAGAGCCGGTGAGCCGGCAGGCTGGGGCATCTCCTGCTCCTCCTTCTCACCACCTCCGCTGTCTGGGCCAGAGCGAGAGGCAGGGGAACAGGCAGGCTGCAATGCAGCTCCAAGGGGGTGTCAGCCCTCAGCAGGTGCCTGACCAAGCCTATCCTTGACGCCGGCTCTGCAGGGTAGCTCTAAGCAGGGACGGATTCGCCTGGCGCCTACGTTGTACTCCTTTCGGTGCCAGCTGCCAGATGAAGACATTTTTATTTTCCCAGCATTTTAGCACTCTGGTCTTTCAGCTCTGCTGTTTTAAATCTCTGTATTTTTAATCTCTGCACTGCTGCTAGGGTTTATTCTGGTTGTACTTTTATATCGTAGTTTTAAGCTTCATATTTTATGTTGTACTTTGTGGTTTTAATTTTTCTGAAGTGCCCAGACAGCTTCAGCTATTGGGCAGTATAGAAATGGAATGGAATGAATGAATGAAATGGATGAATCTGTTAGTTTCAGTTTCTCTTTTTTCCAATCTTAATTTAAGATCATCCAGAATGTTGAGAATTTGTATAATCCTAAATTTGGTGCATCCTGAACTTTGAGAGCTTTTTAAAAGTTTGCATGAACATTCATATGTATTTTTGTGTGCGTTTCTCCTAATACATGCATTTTTGCCTAAGATACGCATTTTTGAAAGACATTTTTCTAATATAATGCACTTTAAATGTTATTTTCCTTTAATATATGCATTTTTGTATGCATTTATTAATTGGACAATGCCCTTTCAAAATCCAGAGAAGTGCAAATTTTGAAGGATAACTGTATTTCGTTTTAATTTGGTTCGAAATGTGAAATTAGGTAAGTGCACATTAAAATGCAAACCAAGCTAATTTCTCCCCCATCCCTAGCATTAAGGCAGCATTCCTCAACCTGGTGCCCTCCAGATGCTTAGGGCTTCCACTCCCATCAGCCCCTATGAGCATGGCCAATGGTCAAGAATGCTGGAAGTTGTAGTCCAAAACATCTGGAGGGCACTAGGTTAAGGACAGCAGCTCTAAGGACTACTAGGATAAAGTATATGAAGCCTTAAGAAAAGTCATTGTGAGAGGCCGTGTGGTACAATGGTTAGAAAAGAGAGTCCTAAGATCAAAACTCAATGGAGCTGTGAAGCTCAGTGGGTGACCTTGAGTGTGTCACCATCTCTCAGCCTACCCTACTTTGTAGGGTTGTTGTGAGAATATATAGTGTGTTGGGGGGGGGGAGACTATGTGTGTTGCAAGGTGGAATATGAATAAATAAATACTATTTGGCTGGGCTTTAGCATGGGGCCTCAAGTGTGCAAAGGTTGCACACCTGTCCTAAGAAATTCAGTAATATAATGAAACAGGAGCAGCAGGGGAAAATTACACAGATCAGACATTCAGGACCTCAGGTTCTTTATTTTTGTTTACTACTGGAGACTGTTTGCACAGAGGCACCTTTTCACCTGCCTCCTGCTCTACCCTCTCCAAAACCCAGGGAAGTCATTATCTAACTAAATAAAGTAAAATAAAACTTTTCCCTCTTTCCAAGATTCTTAAAATAACCTCACGCCTCACTTGGGCAGGCTGAGATCACACCCCCACTAATCACTTGCCTCTTTCCTTCTTCACTTAGAACATTTGATGCCTTGAAAACTCACACCCAGCAGGGACTGGAGGGGATGTGGCAAGCTACCGGGCCGGGGGGGGGGGGATATAATTAAATAATAACAAAGAGGAACTCTTCTATGTGTGTGCCTGTGCCTGTGTACACACACACACACACTTCCTCTTGCACCTATAAGTAGACTCACTCATCCATCTTGCACAGATATGCAAAACACAACTGTCTCATACCCCCCACACAAACACACACACATGCCCCTCTGACTGATGACACACACACTTGTCATTCTGATATGGATCTTGTGTCCATGCAACTGCATAAAAAATAGCAACAGCAGCAGCATTCACCTGGAAAGCAAAAGAGGACGAACCTCGTAGCAGATTACTTGTGTTTGTTACTGGAGGGGGTTGCAGTGAACATTGCTGGGGAAATGCAATGATTCTGCTAGTGTCAGGCAGAAAGCCTTGGATTTATCTTTAAGGGTTTCCTTGCACACTCTACAATTTTTGGAATCATCATTAGGCCTTAGTATGGCAAAGAAGGAGGCTCACCAGTGGCTGCTACTACATGCCATATACATAGATCAGCAGCATCTCCCATTGTGCCACAATGCCACCTAGATTAGCAACATGACTGTCAAGGGGTGTAGCAAGCAGTGCTGCAGCAAATTTTCACTTGCAAACAATTCTGGATAAAAAACAAACATGACTTTGAGACAGCCAAACCCAACCTCTTATTTTTTCCATCGTCTTTTCACAGCCTCCCTCAAAGGCACCATGGTACGGCTTTTTTCTTTTTCACTACTTGATCCCAGCCAATCAGGGATCACATAGTGTGACTATTATGACATCACAGCATTACATAGCCAATGAGATTTTGCTGCAAGTTAATAACAGTGAGGGCAAAGATTGCCTTCACAGTTGCACCATTGGAATGCCCATTTGGATTGAAATTGGATGCATGCATCTGTACCTGGGTGCACATTCCACAGTGCATTATGATGTGTATCCAAGGTGACAGTCCCTATTTCGGTGTTCGGTGGAATTTCCACTGTTGCATTTGGGGTGCAATGATAGTGGTGTATAAAAGTATGTATGACATGGAGAAAGAGGAGAACCTGGGGTCACCCAATAATATTACATCCCGAGGTTACCCATTGAAAATGAACGGTGGGAGATTCCGGACAGAGAGAAGGAAGTATTTCTTCACACAGCAGTACATAGTCAATGCACTTATTGTAGAGCTGCGCACAAATGGCCTCTCAAAATTCTCCACCCTATTTGTGGGCAGAGAAACTGGGCGGACAATTTCACTGAATTTCTCCAGGGGGAGGAGAAATTCTCCAGCAATTTCTCACAGTTAGGGCTCGCCATAGGCAGGGGTTGTAGCACAGCTTATTTCTCCTTTCCTAAAGTTTTTTTTTTGGGGGGGGGGTTGCCACTGCAAGTGGCAACAGCAGCAGCTGTGTTGGCAGCCTGGCTCCCATTTTATATCCTCCACAATGTCTCATATGTAGCGTCATTCCAGGGGATTGTGGGGGAAAAGAGGGAAAGTGGCCACCATATAAAATTAATTAAAACTGTGGGAAGTTGAAGAGGCTTCAAACTGCCAGAGAGATGATTATACAATGAAAGTCATGTGCATTCCTCAGCCACCTCATAAGGAAGGTAAGCACAAGAACCTTGAACCCAGCCCATGAGAATTTCTCCAAATTTTTCTTCTCCTTTGAGTTTCTTTTCCAAAAAGATTTTCTATCAAATTGAATGAGAATGGTCATAGAAATCCGGTTTAAATGCTGGCTGGTAGAATGATGGGAATTCTAGGACATTTTCCTGTCTAAACATGCACAGGATTACGCCCTTAATCTTTAAACTGGGCTTAGACTGGATGACCCTTCAAACAGAGGACTGCCCTCTGTAACATAGGACACATGGCCACCCTAATAGAATGTGGAAGAGGAGTCTGTTTTGTTTTAAGGGTCAATTCCCAGCATGGCTGGCTGGGGAATGCTGGGAATAGTAGGGCTTTTTTTCTGTCTAAACATGCATGGGATCTTGCCCTGAGACCCATAAGAAAGGAGAGCTGGGCCTTGAGATCGCCCATCCACAGGCAGCAGCACCTGGACAGCAGACACAGGTGGTCAACGTGGTTATAGACTTCCCCACTTGGGTGAGATGTATTGCATATTGCATTTCTATTGAAATTATAGGATCCCCCGCCTAAATTTGCACGCACAAATTTTATGCAGATCTGTGGCCTCTTTTGTCCTCATTTTGGGGTAATGCCACTGGGGCCACCCTGCCTTCTATGGAACAATGTCTGCAAATCGAGCTGATCTGCAGTTATGTGAACTGCACAATTCTCTTGCAGCCCACACCGTCTCAGCCTTGATGTGTGCTGATCAGGCACGCTTAGAGATGGAAAGGAAGGAGGCGGGGTGGAAAGAAGCGGGGGTGGGGGGGAATAAGGCTTTTTTTTTTTTTTTTTTTAAGAAAAAAGCAAAACGGGGGGAAAGCAAAGAGAAAAAGAAGCCCTGGGCAGCAAAGCAGCTGAGGTGTCAAAAGACAAAGATTTAATGAATGCGCCTGCGGTTTTACCTGAACAGATTATCACAAGCTAGAAGGAAAATACCAAGAAAATGGGAAAAAAGCAAGGATCATTTTTCAGACTGGCAGTTCCCCTCGCAGACATCTTTTAACAAGAAAAAAATTAAATAAAATAAAGAGGAGACTGCCTTCTTTCTGGGTTTTTTTTTTTTTTAAAGGGCCAGCATCATCATTCAGGTGGCTGCACTAGAAAAGAATGTGGCCTACCGAAATGGACAGCCCTGATCAAAGGGCTGTGGCAGGAAGGATGCAACCGGTCAGCACCTTTCTTCGCAGAGTGATGACTGGTCAGAGGCCTGAGCTGGGTGTGTGTAATGGATTCTATCACATTGCTCCTCCATGCAGCGCATGTCCTGTCATAATGAAATCGGCACTTTTGGTGATTCTGGTTCCCGGGGGCCCTCTTTAAACCCAAGATGTACTATGAGAATCACTTTTAGGGTGCTGTGGTTGATTGTAGTTACTGAAAAAATAATCTTACACCTTTTTAGCACATCACGCAACAGCGAACCTGGTTTGTCAGCAAATGTATGCAGCAGGGGAACACAGCCAGTCCCACCTCTATGACACCCAAGGCCCGCAAAACCCAGCACTGTGCATGGGGTTGTGTGATCACACTCCCCCTCCTCCTGGCTGAAGGAATGGAGGTCTGTAACTTTAAAGAAAAATCAGGGGCCCACACCAAGCATCGCTGGGCTGCTGCCAGGGCCCCAAAGCCCTAGCAGGGTCCGCATCAAATACCTGCCTTAGCCCCCCTTTCATTTTGTTTCCCTCTGGCCTGATGTTCCGAACAACTCTGGGTGGCCAAATCTCTAGGTCTAGAGTCTCTAGGTCTGTCTCCATGGGGCAGTGAACCCTGGAGAGCTCCTTTAGAGTTCTGAGTGGTTCTGACTGACACCCAGACCGGATTTACCGCCCCACTGACATCGGAGCCACCAGACTCCACTGGGCTAGCCATCCTTTTCATTTTCCATAATACCCCGTACATAAAATTGTTCCAGGACATTGTGGGAAACAAAAATGCTGGCTAGACCCAGTTGCCCTCTGCTGCCTCCTCTCTCCAGGGATGCTTACCAGGGCATACTGATGGAAAAGGTGGCCCACCAGAGTTCACTTTGCCCAGGGACTCATCCGACCCAGAGCCAGCCTCAAGGAGAGGCAGCATTGCTTATTGGCAGGCCATAAGCCAGGGAGGGCAACACGTTACCTGCAGGCCAGTTGTGGCCACCTTGGCCTTTTCTGCAGCCCCCCCAGTGCCCTGCTGCTGCCGCTGCACAACCAACAGGAAAGAAAGTGGGCTCTCCCACACCAGAGGCATACAAGACGAGGCTTGACAGCCATCTGTTGGGGATGCTCTGACTTAGATCCCTGCATTAAGCAAGGGGTTGGACTTGGTGGTCTTATAGGCCCCTTCCAAGCCTACTATTCTATGATTCTATGAAACCAAGTCCTTTTAAAGGAAAACACTTCAGTTTGCCAGTGAAATTTGGGAGTGTGGCGGGGGTGGCCCAAAGGGGCTATTTTCAAGTAAACCAGCCCCCTTTTCAGTGGCATTCTGCAGCATTTTGCTTTGAAAAGGCGCCATTTTTTCTGCAGGTGCTGCACCACTGAATGTCAGCAGCAAATTCAGCATCATGACAGAGGTTGGGGTGCTGCCTCCGGTGGAGTCCAGGGAGAGAATGCCGCCTTCCGAGCCCTGGGAGTTGTGTCTCCTGCCGCCGTAAGCTTGCCCGCAGGAAGCTGCAGGTTCAGTTTTGGGCATCTTCAGTTAAGACCATCTCTGGCAGCTGGGCACAGGCAAGTTCTCTGCAGGAGACCAGAGAGAACGGCTGCCGACTGGAGTGGAGCACATTTGGCTAGAGCCAGGTTCAGGACACTTTTCCGCCTGCGGGCTGGATTCTGTTTTGGAGAAGCTTTTGGGGTCCACATTCCAGTGGTGGGTGGGGCCAAAGGCAAAAGGGGAGCCCAAAATGCCAGTATATTTTAGCTTCCAGCTCTTTCTGCAGTAACTAAGCCTTAGGAGGGACATTTCAATCTTTTAAAATGGGGAAAAAACTGCACAAACCTGCAAAATCACCCAAAAATTGGTGGTTGGGAGAAAAGGGGCCAGGCCAGAGGAAGGTGGTGTGGCCCTCTGGGGAACCCTGGGCGGCTGGATTGAAACTCCAGAAGGGTCAGGTTGGCCCTCAGGCCTTCAGTTCTGCACCCCTGGGCTGGAGGGACCGATGGGTTTGAGGCACCCATTGAGCTTCATTTTCGGTCCACCAAATGACCTGGAGAGGTTCAGAAGGAGTGCATGAAACCTATGTGAATACCTTTTCTATAAGGCCTTCCCCATAACAGGCATCACCTTCCACGACACAAACCGTAATGCTGCCTGACTTTTACCTCAGGTCCAACGTCTTTACTACTCAAGATGTGAGGACAGGATCTTTATTCTAACATATATTATTCTCTTTATCACTTTTACCCTTTGGTACCTACGAGCCATAGGTGTGGGATTTTGAAAAGTAAAGAAATGTTTAATATTTACAGACATCAGGTGTTAAACAGTACATAACCACTTTACTCTCCACCTGCACATAAATAATTGAATTACAATAATAAGTCATGTTAAAGCCTCTATATATCCTCTCTCTCACACACACTCAATCCCCACTCTGTTCCTATAAACACAGATGCAGGCACTATCTCTCTCCTCACAAGCCCTATCTCTCTCTTCCCTATCTAAATTCCACAGGCCCTGCTCCCTGTTTATATATCACACACCCTTTCACCCCACAATCGCTCAGCCAGTCTTCTCACATATGCAAATCCAGCACACCTCCTGCCACTCGTACCACTCACTCTCTAGATCTGCTTCCCAGAAAAATTCAGAGTCATAACATTAATGCATACACACAGATTTATAACGTACATACATGTGACATCGCAATTTCCCCCCTCGTGCTCTCTCCTGTTGTGAATTCACAGTTTCTGGTAGTCAAAAGTATGTCTTTTTTTGAGCATGGATGTGGCACTTCAACAAGACATTTGTACTAGTGGACAAGTCATCTCAATACCCCACGGCAGCCTTCCCCAACTTGGGGCTCTCCAGATGTGTCAGACTAGAACTCACAACATTTGGAGGGCACCCCACTGGGGAAGACTGTCCTACAGCACTGCATTCCACTAATGGTGATGGTGAAGCGCTGGCCCTCGGGGCCCAAAAGGTTATTATTTTATTATTATTATTATTATTATTATTATTATTACTACTACTACTACTATTAATTACCTTTCTATACTGCCATAGCCGAAGCTCTCTGGCTGTGCACCACTGCCACATGTTAATGATTTGTTCCAGTGATTCAGGTGTCATTTTCTTCTTAAATGACACGGGGATCATCCGGGTCTGTAAATGCTTTCCCAATAAAACTGTTTCTGCCACACAAGTTGTGCCAGCCACAACACGGAAACCTCTACAGAACCTTAGAGCAGACCAAAACTACGCTACAACGGTGTGAACAATTGTCCATCATGCCAGGATTTCTCTGAATTAGCTATAAATGGACTTGGGAATGAGCAAAGCCAGGCCTTTGCAGTCGCCGTCTCTCCCTATCTGTTCCTGCTAAGGATGGCGGAGAATTCCGCCACGGATCTCAGTGAGGCCGAATGTCAGTGCATTTGGCCCCCTGAAATCCGTGGCGGAACGAAGCCCCCCTGCCCCCCACCCCGCGAAAGGTGTGCGAAATGGAGCACCTACCTGGTGCTGCTCGCGTTGCTTTGCAAATGGCGTCTGCTTCTGCGGCCGCCATTCACTTCACGATTTTTCCTGTGATAGGCTACGTAAATACTTACGTAGCCTATCACAGCTAACGCAGGGACGCCATATGCGTCCCTGTGGAGGCTGTGATAGGCTACATAAATATTTACGTAGCCTATCACGGGAAAAATTGTAGGTAAATATTTACGTAGCCTATCACGGCGACAAAAAGGGACACAAATGGCGGCAACTACAGCGGCCGCCATTTGCGTCCCTGCACAGCCCAGCAGCAGCTGGATGTTGCTGCGGGCGGCCCTGGCCGGTGGCTCCGCAGAGTTGCCCCAGAGTGGAGCCGGCTGGCAAGGATTTCAGGGGGAGGGATGGAGCGCCTCCCCCCCACCGTGGATGTCATGAAACAAAACAAGTAAGTCATTTCATACATCCCTAGTTCCTGCTGGGCTCACGGAAGGGGGCATCTCTTCAAAGTTCAAATAAATATGCGGCCAGGCTGGGTAACAACCCCAAACCTTTATTGAGGTTTCACTATAAATGTATTTACAGCAACACCAACATCTGGGGGGGGGGGTAGGGGAGGGTGAGATGCATGCCTTGATTCTATTAATAATTTTGAAAAGGTGAACATTTTCAGGCTGCCTGAATGGATGAATCCTATAGACATTGATTAAAAAGCTGGGGGCTCTCTGGTGGTCTTTTAAAACAACATGGGCAAAGGGGGGGAAATGTGACAACTGTGCTATGGCAGTGCATGAGAGGGAGACAAGGCGAGGCACATAGGCAAGGACAGGAGAAAGTTATTTATTTACCATTTATTCTGCCTTTTTCCCCATGGGACCCAAAGTGGCAGACCTGTGTAAATGGACAATTATGAAGTGCAAAAAGAGGAGGAGGAGGAGAAGAAGGAGAAGGAGAAGGAGAAGGAGAAGGAGAAGAAGAAGAAATGTATTGAGAAAAAGGGTCACAGATTTGCATAAAAGTTGTATATGCTGATTTAAGTCTATGCAAATTTAGAAATTGTTACTATAAATTCAATAGAAATATAGCGCATCTCACCATAGCATGAGACCTCTGTGCCTGCCTGTTCAATCTGCTGCCCAGGGGTAACTGTGGACGGGCAACTGTTCTGAGGGTTCTTATTTTTACCATGCCTACCCTTGACGCCAGTCAAGATGGAATGAAGTATCAGGACTAAACCACCAGGCCAGACAAGCGGTTGACTTGACCCTTCCCAGGAGTTTTTAAAAAATTTCTTACCTTATCAGACACCTCAGTGTCCAACAGCATCCTCATCTAATGCTCACAGGTGCGCAGACCCCCTGCCCATATGCGCACATTTCTGTATGCGTATTATCTCTTGTGCTCTGTTGGTGAGAGGAAGAGGCTGAAGCATGGGGCAGGGGGCAGAATTCAGCATGACGGGCTCTCATGTTTCACAGCAAGGTTCTCTGTCGCCAAGTCTCTATCCACAGATATGTTTCCAACAGTGGAGGCTGGTGGCTCTGATGTCAGTGCGGCAGTGAATTTCAGTCAGAACCAGACAGAACTCTAAAAGAGCTATCCAAAGTAGCTTCGAACCTTGCTTCTTTAGCGTTCTGACTGGTTCTGACTGAAAGACGGAGCGGATTTACCGCCCCACTGACATTGGAGCCACCAGCCTCCACTGGTTTCCATTCACACACACCCCGAATAATTTCCCATGGATATCTTGTTCTCCCCTAATCAGAACCATATCCGAGCCCTTGATTCCCGCCCCCAGGGCTTTTTTTTTTTTTTCCAAAGGTCCGGGGGAAGCTACGCTAATAAAACTATATTTAACACTGAGTGTTCCTTCCAGGCCGGCCATGGCTTCCTCCTCTCGCAAACGTTCAGTCCAGAGCTGTGCAAGCATCCTGAAGAACCAAGGTGGGGGCAGGAGGAGATATTTCGACCGTAGCAAAGACAGCCAATTGCTATCTTAAACTAGATCTCCAGGCTCTGAAAGGCAATAACAACGTCTCACGTTCCTATGATGGTTTTGATTCTAAAACAAATTAGCCGGGATGGAGATACCATCATCCAATGCAACCCAAGTGGGAAATGGTGCACCTGCTTCATGCGAGGCATTTGGTACTTGGAAACCTTAACCAAAGACAGGGCCTCACACTGTCACTATTGCAGGGTGGCCGCTTAGGGATTGCCCAAAAATGGGAAAAGCAGCATCAAAAAAGAGGACAAAAGGGGGCACGGATCTGCATAAAATTTACAGAGAGTGGGGGAGGGAGACGGGGAGGGAGGGGGAGAGAGAGAGAGAGAGAGAGATGCAAATTTAGAATTACTGTAATTTAAACAGAAATTCAGTCCATCTCACTATATTGCAGAAGACTGTGACCACGTGAGCTGTGTACGAAGTCTGCTGTCCGGGTACTCGCTGTGGATGGATAACAGTTCTTTATCTTTAAAGTGAAATTGGATAGGACAGCCCTTCAAATACGGGATGCTTTCAAATATATGATGGTCCTTGGCATCCCTTAAAATACTGGACCGTGCTCTGCAAAAGAAGACATATGACTACCCTACACCACTGCCATGTGCGGGAAGCAATGTACAGCCCACGTCATCCACTCTGAAGCCTGATCTTTGAGTGAAGTCAAGCCCAGCCACTTCTCAAACCTCAGAAAGTATATTAGCTACCTTAATGATCCTGATTTTGTCTGTGGCTGCTGCAATAGCTACTAGCAACCATAGTGGCAACCGCCAATTAGGGATGTTGGAGAAATCCGCAACGGAACCAAATCAGTTTGGATCTTCATGAGTTTGACCTGTGGATTCCACATTGGACTGGCTTTCCCCCTGTCGGGCAGATTCCCCAGATTTGCAGGACAGTTTTCCAACTTTCCTGAATTTTGCACAAATTTTGTCATAGAAAAACACGCAAAATTTAAAAAGCCTAGCCAAAAATGTGCATTTCCCCCATAGGCTGAAGTGTGAAAATCGCATTAGGGGGAATTTGTGCATTTTCACATGTGCAAAGTTGCACATATTCAGAAACAACAAAAAAATCCAATTCTGTCGATGGGTGGACGACAGAGCGAAAGGGACCTGATTATCAGTGAAACACAGATGGAATGGATTTTACACAGTCCATACATCCTACTGCCAATTGGGTGGCCACTTATGCATCGCCCCAAAAGAGGAAATGCATCACCAAAACAGAGGGCCAAAGGATACAGATTTAGCATGAACTGTGTACGTTCTCATTGATAGCTAGAGATGCAAATGTAGAAACAGTTGCTATAATTGAAACAGAAATGTAATGCAACTCCCCATAGTGGAGGAGGCTGTGACCAGGTGAGCTGTAGACCTGCTGCTCAGTGTGGTGTCCAGGTGTTACATGTCAATGGGCAACTTCAAGCCCCCTGCTGTTCTCCCTTCTTATGGTCCTTTATCTTTAAACTGGACTTCAACTTAGGGATGTGCGAACCCACCCCTGTCCGGGTTCTCCGGGTGTCCGCCCAGCCCCTGTCCCCGCTCGCTACTCCCCAGACCACACTCAAGCTCCTCCCACCTTGGTGAGCAGCTCACTCTGGCGGCCTTTTGTGAATGCGTGTATTTGCTCATGTGCAAAAAGGCATGCTTTGCGCATACGCAAATATGCACATTCACATATATGCGCATTTTGGCATACGCAAGTATGTGCATTCGCAAAATATGCATTTCCACACATACGTAAATATGTGCCTTTTTGCAATCACCATTTTATTTTTCAAAAACTGGTGATTGCAGCGCTCAACAAGGCCACCGGGGTGAATGTGGGTTGCTCGCCAAGTGTGGGCAGGGGATAAGTGGGCGGCAGGGTATGAATGGGGACAGGGGCTCAGGGGTGTGGGCCAGGGGGTTCGCCAGATTCCTGGATGGAATTGGGAACCTGCACCATCCATACTTTGACTGGAGGCTCTTTCAAATAGAAAACAGTCCTTCGTAGAGTAGTAAATATCGCCATTCTAACTACCAAATGGGTGGTTTCCCTATTGAAATAAAACAAAAGAAGCAGTATAGGGAAAGAAAAAAAGCTCATGGAAGCTAAGGCAATGGATGTGCTAGTTCAGCACAGAGACCAGTGGAGGCTGGTGGCTCCGATGTCAGTGGGGTGGTGGATACACTCCAGGTTTCAGTCAGAATCCGTCAGAACTCTAAAGGAGCTCCCAAAGGTGCTCCACAGCTTGGATAGCACCTTGAGAGTTCTGACTGAGAGTTCTGAGCAGATTCACTGCTCAGCCTCCAGCCTCCACTGACAGAGACCGTTAAGACACATTTAGACCTGTCACCACATTTCTCACTACGTCTGAGTAGTAACTGCAGTGCTTGAATTACAGGGTGGGGAAATTAGTAGCTAAAGGGGCTGTCTCAACAGGTAAGGGGGCCATCACAGGCTCTCATCCATGTTCCCCCACTCTTGGAGGCGGCTACAGATGAATGGCCTTTTTAGGGTTTACCCCCAGGTCTAGACTTCTCTCCCTCAGGAAGTCTAATACTCTTTCTCCCGCTTGGGCTTTGGGCAAATAATAAAGACCCTCATTTTTTCAGAAAGCCTGAGGTGATATGATAGTGCACTTGCCTACAATCTGCTGCTGTTTCTAGTTATTAATAGGAATGGGAGAGAAATTTGTTCAGTTCACATTTTAATGTGAAATTTACCTAATGCCACACTTTTGAACCAATATGCGAACCAAAACTCCATTTTCTATCAAAATTCACACTTCTCTTACCTTCACAATGGAATTGTCCAATTTTAAAAAAATAGTGCATATTAGGGGCAAATGCACATGAAAATGTGTATATTAATGAAAATAATATTTAAAAATGCATTACATTAGGAAAAGGGCTTGAGAAATGGGTATATTAGGCAAAATTGTGTACAAAAATGCACGTATTAGGAGAAATGCACACAAAAACGTGTACACATTTTCACTCAAACTTTTTTTTAAAAAAAAATCAGAATTTGGGATGAACCAGTAAAGATTGGAAAAAGGAGAAACTGAGAGAAACCAAAATTGAAAGATTCATCCATCCCTTGTAATTATGTGGATGCTGTCATTGTCCTGCTAACTTGTGTTTTAATAGTTTTAACAACAACAGCGATTTTTGGTTGTATAGCTGCTGTTACATAGAATGGCAGGCTGAGAATACTTTAAATATATAAATAATCAATGAATGTGTATCTGTGGGGTTGTGGGGCTGAGTCCTGGTCGAGGGCAATGGACTGAATGCCTGACTGCCTGTCCCTTAGGAAACATAGGCGGAACGGCCACCACAGTCAGCTGGTGAGGAGCACATGCCTTGCATGTTCAAGGTCCTAGGTGTGATCCCTGGCTAAAAGGATCTTAGGTAAGCAGGTGAAGGGAGGACCCCTTCTCTGCCTGAGAGAGACCCTGGACAACCTTTGTCCACCAGAGTAGACTGCATTAGGTTAGATCAGCCTTCCCCACCTTGGCACCCTCCAGATGTTGTGGACTATGACTCCCATTATCCCCAGCCAGCATGGCCACGGACCAATGGTCTTACTCAGCAAGGCAGCTTCCTATGGGCCTCTGTTCCTGGTGGGAGGGTCACAGCGCCCAGCCTGTCGTCATTTCCTGTGATTCAAGGTCCTCCATCCCCCATTTCTCCCTGGAAAAGACCCTGATGCTGGGAAAGACTGAAGGCAAAAGGAGAAGGGGACGGCAGAGGATGAGATGGCTAGATAGCATCACTGACGCAATGAATATGGACTTGAGCACGCTCCGGGAGAGAGTGCAGGTCAGGAAGGCCTGGCGTGCTATGGTCCATGGGGTCACGAAGAGTCGGACACGACTGAATGACTGAACAACAACAATCTCCCATTTCACAATCCCCAGCTTGAGAACAATACACAGGACTGACGCCTCACTCACAAAGTATCTATTCACCCATCTTGGTTTGCAGTGCAGTTGTAAGTGATGTTCTCCTTCTCTCTCTCTCTCTCTCTCTCTCTCTCTCTCTCCCATTTACGACCGTGGAGAGAAGAACATGCCACTAAGACAATTAGCCATTGCTATAAGTTTCCGTATAGCTGCGGGACAGCATTTTTTGAAGGTAGAACTTTGATCTGCTCTCCTAATATAATAGCCTTGATGTGTGTTTTTTTCTTTTCCTTTTAAATGTTCATTCTCCACACACAAAACACCCCCTTTTTGTCTCATTACTTAGGTGAATGCTGACATTCCCCAAGGCATGTACAGCTTGGAAGCCAGGCCCATTGCTCTGTAGTCCCAATCCTGCCCCTCCTTTTCAGCCTCAGCAAGGGGCAGCTGGAGGCACAGGGATGAGGAAAGACCGAGAGTGTGGAGGACGGGGGTGCGGGATGAGAAATAATTTAGACTTCAAGCAAGTTTTGTTTGCAGGCTCTTTTCTGAAAGGAAGCTGCCAATTAGACTCAAAATACTGAACTCTTGTCAGTTTAGGTTCTTGTCATGGAAAACTAGGGTCAGACTTTGTGCGTGTGCGTGTTCATTTTAATGTGTTCCTCTAATGACATTGGAGTGGAACCCTAAAGACAGAACTGGAAGGAAGGCCACAGCATCTGCTGAGAGGATGCTTCGGCGTTCCCACACAAACGTCCCCCAGGCACTTCTATTCCCCTGTGCAGGCCCTGAAGCCTCATAAATATCACAAATATCACATTGGACAGCTGAGAACGCCTTGGAATAGCCTCCCATGCGCATGGAAACAGCGCTGACCTCTGCTGGGTGGAAACAAAACATCTCAGCCATGTACTAGTGTGCTCAGGTTATCTATGGTTTTTAATCCATGGTTTTTAAACTGAGGTAAGCTTCTCCAGAGCAGCTTTGCCCAACCTGGTGCACTCCAGACACGTCAGAGAACAACTGCCGTGATCCCCAGCCAGCATGGTCATTGCCCATGCTGGCTGTGGATTATGGGAGTTGTAGTCCAACATCTTTCGAGGGCGCCTAGTTGGGGAAAGCAGCTCTGGAGAGACACTGAACATTGCTAAGAGAGATGTGAGGTCCTTCCTGACTCCCCCTCCAAAATCAGAGATGCTCGCTTTGCTTTGCTTTTTCTAGCATTGTCCCTGTACTTTTAACAGTTTCCTTCATGTAAAAATGTGAGAGCTTATAAGTCATATTGTAGTACATTCTTATTTATGACTGAAGCTGGTGTTTTATACCGAAGCATTTCACATCTTAACATCTGTTTAGATCTATCTATCTATCTATGGAATTTTTAAATCTATAAATTTAATTTTTAACATTTTTAAATCTATAAATTTAATTTTTAACATTTTTAAATCTGTAACTTGATCAACTTTGTTGTTGTTGTTCAGTCGTTCAGTCGTGTCCGACTCTTCGTGACCCCATGGACCATAGCACGCCAGGCCTTCCTGTCCTGCGCTCTCTCCCGGAGCGTGCTCAAGTTCATATTCATTGCATCCGTGATGCTATCTAACCATCTCATCCTCTGCCGTCCCCTTCTCCTTTTGCCTTCAGTCTTTCCCAGCATCAGGGTCTTTTCCAGGGAGTTTTCTCTTCGCATTAGGTGGCCAAAATATTGGAGCTTCAGCTTCATTATCTGTCCTTATATATTTATAAACTGGAAGTGCTACTGGGGGTCATTTGTTTTGTTTTGGAGTGCATAAAAAGTGGGAGAAACTTTCTCTGGCACAGAGGGAAGTGATGAGGCAAAGCTTCATTGCCTGCTAAATTCCAACAGGACAAATTCTTAGAGACAAGGGAATGATGTACAGCCTAGAATTATTTATACAATCCCCCCCCCTTTCTCCTGTTTTGTTTTCACATGCAGTAACTCTGTTTTACACACACACACAAACCACACCAAACCTGAGGGTTATTTGCAGTTACTTTGAACAATACTTCAAAACGCTTTTTAGTGCACCTGGCATGAAAGCAAAATTGATCTTCATAGGAATTAGGATTGAACAAGTGGAACTCGCAACAGAGTGTTGCAATATGTTGCACTCTTGTCCAGGGTTCCTGCCAGCCAGCCATATACTACATCACACACACACGTGCACCGTTTTCCATTTTGTTCCCTCTTAACAGCATCCCTTAGACGCTGAGCATGCTCAATCCTCATTGAGCTGTTGGGGAGGAGGTAGGGCGTTGCCTCCCATTTGTTTCTTTGTACTTCTGCAAACCTTCCGGCTCCTGCAAGCCTGCTGATACCTCCCTCTTGTACGTGGGTGGCACCATTTTGGCTACCTAAGTAGCCACACTCGGAAGGGATGGGCCACTCTTAGTCAAGCCAGAGTATCTGACGCTTCAGCTTTATGCGCAGTTATTGTGGAGTCAGTCCCACTGGACTCAGGGGCAACTCAGTCCTAAGGAAGGAAGTGAAAATAAGAGGCTTTGGGGCAAATGTCCTCCTGACGAGGTGTGCTTGTTCCTCCCCTGCTCTTCCAACCGCTCCCCCCTCAGTGAACTCCAAACGGCACCTCGAGGCTCCTGTTGAAGGCTGGCTGGGGCCCTGAGCAAGAACCCTGTTAGGGGAAGGGTCCCCATCGTAGAGATGTCACGCACATCCAGACAGAGGTGCCAGGGCCAGCGTCGAGGGAACACACGGTTGGGCAGCGGCTGAGGGCAGGGGCCCACTGAGAAGAATTCCGTGGAGTTGCTCCTCCTCTTCACCACCGCAATCTGCCTGTTTGCCTGCCTCTCATTCTGGCCCAGACAACAGTATGGTGAGAAGGAGGTGCGGACGTTATTGTTGTTGTTGTTGTTATATTTATTTATCTCTCGCCTTTTCCCCAATACTGGGGCTCAAGGCAGCTTTCCAACATTAAAACTTATACAATTAAAACCTATAAATAGAAATATAAATACAAGTGTGCCTAAGTTAAAAATATAATTAAATCATGAGTATTAAAATTGTAAAAAATATCAAAACATTAAAAGACAACAAGAAAAATAGTATCCATCCGTCATATTTTCACAGACTAGTCCAGACTAGTTATCCCCAAAGGCCTGCTGGAACCAAAAAAGTTTTACATGCCAATGAAAGTGTATCAAGGAGGGTGCCGCTCTCGCCTCCTTGGGAAGGGAGTGCCAGAGCCTTGGGGCAGCCACTGAGAAGTTGCCATGGCCAACCTGCTCACTGGCTTTCTGTCCGTCAAGCAAGCAAGCGGTAGCAATGATGAGACAGAGGAGCGACAGCAGGCGGTGACAATGGCAGTGAGAAGGTGGACTCACTGTGGGAAGGGGCCCATTGAGAAGGTCTTGTCCAAGGGCCCTCAAAAGCATGGAGCTGGCACTACAGTCCCCCCTCCATGAACTCCAAGCAGCGCCTCAAGGTGCCTGTTGAAGGCTGACTGGAGCCCTGAATAAGGCAGTGCACCTTTGGACGTGGGAAGGAGGCAGGGTGTGGCGGCAGGCAGTCCCCAGGCCCTGGCAGGGCATCTTTTCTTGCCAGGGATGGGACTAGGATTACAAGTCCCAGAATCCCCAGCAGTAAACTAATGCTGCTTCTGCTGGGGGGAAGGCCCTTGAGGATTCTGGGATGGGTAGTCCCAGTCCCAGTGGGAAAAGATGCTCTGCTGGGGTCTGGAGAGAGCCTGCCATCACCTCTCTCCAGTGCCCCAAGGCACATCAAACACTTACAAAAAGCTCAAACCTTTGCAAGCATTCATCCCTCTAATTCTGAACGTGGGCAGTCCCGTGCCTATCATTTTGTACATCAAAAGTGGGGACTGGCTTGCTTGTGCCCCTAGGGAAGTTAACAATCCCACCTCCCCATACTACATGGGGAGGTTTCAAGAGTGTGCTCAGTAAAGTGCTCAAGCAAGGTTGAGGCTGGCTACCAGCAGCAAATGTAACCCTTTTAGTGCAACCTTTCCCAACCTAGGTATGATGGGAGTTGTAGTCCAACACACACAGGTTGGGGAAGGCTGCTTTAGCACTTAATAGGAGCAGCATAGGAAGTTTTCAGGAGGTTGGGAAAGAGGAAAGATATCATTTTTCCTTCCTACACCCTAAGAAAATCCCTCTGAAATCTTCCTGTTCTCTTTCAGCCCAGACAAACAACACTACAAGGCTGTTGTTCCAGGCTGGACCTCTGAACAGGCACACTCCTGTTAGGGACAGGGGATACCCTGCAAAATTTTGTTAGAGGCCCCCACTTGTAATCTCTAATAAGAACACGGTGTTCTGTCGATGTCTGTGTTGCAATCCTTTACAGCGGGAGAAAGGAAAAAAACAGCAACACACAGAGAGTTTCCTCTAAATAAATGTGGGCCCCAAAGTGGGAATAGATAACAAAACGGATCACTTTCTACATTTAAATAGGATTTTTTAAATCATTTTTTTTAAGGGAAAAGAAAACACATTACTAAAGAGAGAGAGAAAAAACCTTAATAAATGGCCATACCTTAACAGATTGCTGGGGTGTGTGTTTCTTTTGGCATTTACATTTTTCAGATTAACATGCACGAGAGAAGATAGAAAGAGTGCTAGGCCCCGAGGAAATAATTTGAGAAATCTTTGCATATTTTATTTAAAAGCATGCCAGGTTAGGTAGAGTAATAAAGCAGAGAGATGGTGATTAGGTTAGGCCTGGAGGGAGAACAGCCTAGGACCCATCCTCCCCTCTCTGTGGCTTTCCCAGCTCAGCTGCCCTTTCTCTCTCCCCACTTTTCTGTGTCCCCCCTTCCCCCCCACTCAGACTTTTACTAGACTCAGTTAAACAATTTGCATTTTAAATTTTAAAAGGCCCTGAACCTCATTCAAGGAGATGCTTGTGGATTTGGCAGGGAAAGGCTCCAGAGCTCAAATTACCAGGGCGAATCAAGTGATGTCGAGAAGGTGATCCAGATTGGCCTTCCCAAACCTAGCTCTCTCCAGACCTGTTGGAATGAATCTCCCATCATCCCCAGCCAGCTTGGCCACCAGGCTGGCTGAGAGTGATGGAGATGTGGCCGGTCACCACAGTGGTACTACCATCATATAAATGTATGGAGATAGATAGTGCTGTTTCTTGCTAGAAAGGCGGTGTATAGATTAAAGGTGCAGTCCTATGCTTGTTTAGACAGAAAAATGGCCTACAACTCCCAGCATGCCCCAGCTAGCCAGTCTGGCTGGGGCATGCTGGGAGTCATTGGCCTTTTTTCTGTCTAAACATGCATAGGATTGCACCTTTAAAAACAGAAGTTCTACTACATTTGAAGTGATGGTTTCTCCATCTCTCTCCTCCCCATCATGTTTGGATTGCTCTGATAATCTTAGGGATGCATGTCCTTTGCAAAATCTGGCCCCTTTTGGGGGCGTGATGGATTCCCACTGCCCGGCTGGCTTGGCTTGCATTCGTGAGATGAGCCTCCAGTTTCTCCTGAAATTCAGGAACTACTTTATTCAGGTTTTTTTTCTTGTAAATAGAAAGTTGCCCAAATTGCAGTTGCAATTTGTATAAGTTGCAAAAATGCGGCCAGTGCAAATTACATAAATTGTGGTTACAATTTGTGCAACTTTCTATTTATGAAAAAACAAACAAACTGGAAAATCCACAGACTGGCTGGACTTGATGCAGATGGAGTTGGGCCAGCTCGTGGGGAAGCAAGCCAAAGTCCAGGGGGCCAAGCTGGTGAAAGTTCAGCAAGCTCCCCCCTTCCTCCCCTCCTTGTACAAATTCCTCCAACATCCCTAGTTAATTTCTGTCTTTAACTCTCTTCAATATTGTCTTAGGCTGCAATCCTCTGAGCAAGGAGCCAAGCAATGGAGCACTCTGATCTCAGAGGCTCCATCCTGTCCAAAAAGCCCGACTAGGCTAGTGCCAGCAGAGCAGAAGAACCAATGGAGGCATTATGGGCCACATTTTCCCCCATCCCCAATAGAGCCTCAAGGCCCATCTAATTTCTCCTCTGTACCGGGAGCGCAGTTGGGTGCTGGGAGGGCTTAGAATCCCTCGGATCCTCAGCCGCTCCCCCTCCACTTATCGGCACACTCCGTCTCCACCCTGACCCACCCATTTCCCCCCTTCTGCAAGGTCAGGGTTTCGGCCTCATAGAAGAAGCCAACGCATAAACCTCCATGTTGGCTGGGCGGAGCCATAAAGTGGGCTCCAATGTCGAGAAAACTCCTTCAAGGTCAGAGCGGTGACTAAAACCTTGGAGGGGTTTCCTCACATAGTCGTATGACCCCTGAGATGCTGCCTAAGGACCATAGGGTTGCAGCCTTAGTGACTGAATTGGTTTCCATTGTATTGTAAACAACCTTGGGGAGGGGGGTTCTTGTAAGGTCTGAGAGACCGTCTAGAAATGTTTCAGTAAATAACTAGCAAGAAGCTCATTGCTCACCGTCCAGCTTTAGGCAACTTGTTAAAATGTTATTAAAAGGATATTATGGGCAGAATTAGGGGGGGGGAGGGAAGGGAGGATGAGTGAGTTTTCACATCACGCTAAGAAACCACCATGATTTGGTTGTTCGCTTTCTACTCCAACAGACAACAGGGCGCTGTGAGGCTTTTCCAGGCTTATTTTCCCCCTCAGTCTTCCCACGGGCTCCTGGCATGTATCCCAGGTATCTTTGCAGCAAAACTCCTTGTTTACTCAGTCCCTACCTTAGCACTCTTTCTGCAACTGTTTCGCCGGCTACCAAGGGACCCACACACACACACCACACCATATTGCCAAATGAAATCAATTTTCTGAGCCTTTATGAACATGGTAACATGTTCACAAGCTTCTTGTTTTTTCGGGTTCTTGTGTAAGTAAGTGCACAAGAGCACAAGAGTGCCTATCTGCTATATACCCCAGAATACAGATATCCCCCTCTTTTCCATGTCCTTGTCAATGTCATCCTCCACTTCGGTGCTTGCCTTTTTAAAAAGTCTGCTTCATGAACGACCAGTTACACCCGCCCAAAAAGATCCTTCTCCTGCAGCCACCAGCCACTTCCAGCTCCCCCACCCACTGCCCTTTGTGCTTGTCACTTCCTGCCACTGGCCTCCGTTGTTAGCTGTCAGATATACATATGGGTTACAGAGCAGTGATGGTGATAGGTAAAGATAAGCACATTTCAAGGCAAAGCAGAGACTGAGCAGAATCAGTAAAGATATACAAATTTCAAGGCAGAGCAGGGAGTGAGGGGAACTGGTAAAGATACGCAAATTTCAAGGCAGACAAGTGAGTGGGATTGGTAAGTATATGCAAATTTCATAGCAGAGCAGTAAAGCAGAGGGGGAATTACACAAATGTCATAGATGCAGATTTTCAAACGTGCGCACTTGCGCAAGAGAGCTTTGGCTATTGGGCAATATAGAAATGTAATAAATAAATAAGGCCAAAAAATAAAATAAAATTTAAAAGGTTGCAAACACATTCAGAATGCTCTCCAGTGTCCTTCCTTCTCAATTTTTAGGAGCACAGGGTGGAGAGCATTGACAAGGCATGAGGGAGGATGGTGGCGGCACTAGTGAGATCAGGAGAAGCAGCAAGGGTTTCCACTGCTCTTGCCAGGGAGCTCTCTTGCTTTTCCCACCAACCCACGATGAAGTTGTCCTGCCAAGTTTGGATGTCACATCAAGCCACCCTGAAAACAAGCAACATGCCATGGGTTCTCAGGATTGCTTGCTTGTGACAAAATAAGCACCCTGTGGAAACCATATAGGGTAACCATCACGACAACCCACCATGGGTGATTACCCATGGTAGGTTGTTGTCTCGTGCCCACCAGGTCAATATCTAGAGAGAGACTACATATAGAGAGAGAGACTCTATATGTGTAGTCTGTGTGCTGTTGCTTTTTGCATTGTATTGTTTTGAAGTGCTCTTTTAATGTTTGTCAGCCTCATTTTGCTGAACGGCAAGGTCAGCCCCCAAGGGGAAGGGAAAAAAACAAACACCAAAAAAAGATAAAAGAAAGCATAATAGGATTCTGGTTAAATGCATACAAATGGTGACATTAAAATAGCAGCATTCAGTTGCTACACAATGTCAGAATGGCCAGATGTGCTCTGGAAAAGGTCTTTCTGGAAGTCTTCGCAAGACCACCAACTCCGCTACTCATATTGACGTCATCTACACACATCATCTGCGCTTCACAAATGATCATGGCAATGGTTGCTGTTGCCCTGGGGACCCAGAGAAACTGGATGTTGCACTCCTATAAACCTTTGGGTGGGATTATGGGCATGAGAACAAAGAGCAGGGCTTTCTCAGTGGTGGTCCCTTGCATCAGGTGACATGGCACATGCACATCAGAAGGAACCTCCTTGCAGCCCAGGCCAGCTTGTTGCCCAAGGCTTCAGAAGGAAGGAAGCAGCTCCACTCCCTCCTCCAAGATTTCTCTGATTTGCACATCCCTAATGCTGCTCTTCTCTCACTTCCAGTCTGCTGGCATGATCCTGGCAGGGCTTTGGACTAGCATGGCCATTTGTGCATCACCCCCTAAAAGAGGATATCAATGTGCATAACATTTGCATAACCTAGACAGCATAGTAAGAAGCAGAGACATCACCTTGCCGACAAAGGTCTGTATAATCAAAGCTATGGTTTTGCCAGTAGCAACGTATGGCTATGAGAGCTGGACTATAAGGAAGGCTGAGCGCTGAAGAATTGATGCCTTCAAACTGTGGTGCTGGAGAAGACTCTTACGAGTCCCCTGGACTGCAAGGAGGTCAAATCAGTCCATCCTAAAGGAAATCAACCCTGAGTGCTCCTTGGAAGGACAGATACTGAAGCTGAAGCTCAAATATTTTGGCCACCTAATGCGAAGAGAAAACTCTCTGGAAAAGACCCTGATGCTGGGAAAGATTGAAGGCAAAAGGAGAAGAGGATGGCAGAGGATGAGATGGCTAGATAGCATCACCGATGCAATGAATATGAACTTGAGCACACTCCAGGAGAGAGCACAGGACAGGAAGGCCTGGCGTGCTATGGTCCATGGGGTCACGAAGAGTCGGACACAACTTAACAACTGAGCAACAACAACAATTTATAGCGAGAGATGCAGATGTAGAAATAGTTACTGGAATTTAAAGAGAAATTAAGTGCATCTCACCACAGTGTGGATGACTGTGACCAGGTGAGCTCTGTACCTGCCTATCCAGGTGCTACCCATGGATGGGCAACAGTTCTGATGGTTCTTTATCTTTCAAGTGGAATTGGAAAGGACAGCCCTTCAAACAGAGGACTGTCCTCTGTAAAAGAGGGCACATATCCACCCTACTCTGGATACTCCAGAGGCTCTGACATCAGAGCACTCTGCACCAGGTACTAGGATTGCTCTGCGAGAGACTCAGGTGAGTATCAGAGCAACCAGGACGAATCCAGGTCATCACTGGTGCCTGCGAGAGACAGATTCCATCAGATGGCCTTTCTCCTTTCCTCCCCCACAGATGAAAATGTCTGCTGCTAAAATCAGAGATGGAGTTGGAGCGGCGAAAAGGGTGCCATGGCAAGTTCTGTCACAGCGCCCACTGGCGCCCCTGTGCTGGCCGAAAGAACACGGAAGAGGGAGCTTGGAAGGCGTGGAAAGCATCACCGAGCATCCAAGCCTGACGGAGGAAGGACATTGTGCCAGCCTGTCTCCTAGCTCGGTGTCAGTCTGCAAGAGCCAGGCAAAAGCCATCGTGACCGTGGTTCAAAACCATGGATTATTTCGCATAGAGATCACACAGTCCTGATGGTAAGAAAGCGATAGCCCCATTCCGACTTTCTCCCAGCGGAGGCTGGTGGCTCCGATGTCAGGGGGGGCTGTGAATTTGCTGTGTCAGAACCAGAATTCAGTCAGAACCAGTCAGAACTCTTAAAGAGCTATCCAAGGTGTGACGCACACAACAAACGCTTCTCCTTCCCTCACCCGGTGCCATCCCATGCCTTGCAACTGCTTCCCTACATTCTTGATATAGCAAAGAAAAAAAACTGCCAAGTTTGGGTGAAAGAAAAAAAGAAGAAAAACTCTGAGCATGTGCAGCTTTGCATTTTAAACTCACTTAAATCCCAGCACCATCATGACTACAGGAATTGAATGGAGTTTGCTTCGACTGCCCTGATGCTCAACACATGGGGGCACAATCCTGTGGGGATAGTCAGCTTCCTCCGAACTCAGAAGCAGCCAACTATCCAATGCAGGGCGGGCGGAGCATGGAGGGGATCTTCCACCCTGCATTTTCAGACAGCCAATTTCAGCTGTCTAACCAGGGCGCCTTGGAGCTGGGGTGAAGGAGCTCAGACCGCTCATAGGAAGCATCATACCAACACTTCCGCAGTCCCCTCCCCAACCCCAGGAGCTCCCCCTTTTCGCCCGCTCTGCACTGCTCTTCTGAGCGTGGAGCCAGGGACGAACCACGCCTCCTATGAGGTGGCGGGGGAGGCGAGTTGGATTTCTGGGAACCAGCTCTGAGCTCGATTCCCATAGACCCCAAAATCCTATGGCCGTCTAGACACCATAGGATTGCACCCTTACTTGGGAATAATCACCTGCCTTGAGTGTCATTTTTCTTGGTAGAAAGGTGGGGTACAAATCAAAGAAATGAATAACTTTTGTTGTAGAAAAGGATAATATATATTTAAAGTAAATATAAAAATATGGGTATCCAAAACCTGTTACATGGCTGCCTGGCCACCCCCTGACATCACCACATTTATATCCTGCCTTGTTTCCTCTTGTAAGGAACCTAAGGCGGCAAACACAGTCCCCCTCCCCTCCAAATTATCCTTACAACAACCCTGTGAAGTAGGTTAGGCTGAGAGTCAGTGACTAGCCAGTGAGCTTCATGGGCGAGTGGGAACTAGAACCCAGATCTCCCAGGCCCCAGTCCAGTGCTTGAACCATTACACCACACTCACGGTATATATAATTTAGTAAGAAGAAAGGAAGAATGCTGCAGTGGTCAGCATCAGCCCCATCCATCCTAGCAGAGGTGCTGATGCCAGCTGTGTTTGCCACTTCCCCATCACCTGCTGGGAAAGGACTGCTGGGAGACCAGCCAAGGAAGCCTCCTTACCTCCAATAGACCAGAACAGGTCCAGTGATCCTTGCTGAGCCCCATAAAAGCTTCTAGGGCTTCTGAGCAACTAGAAGACCTGCTCCAACTAAGTTGCATTCACCTTCCACCTGGGGATGTATGGATTTTGTTGAATCTGTTGCACCTGTGTTTTGTGGGCTGTCAGGTGTCTTTCATTCCGTTCTCTCTTCATTGACAGAATCAGGTCTCCCCCCCCCCCCCTGTTTTGGAAAAGTTCACCCATAAAATCTGCTGCAATTTACATAACTTTCACTGGCATGTAATGTTTTGCATCTTTTTCTTAGCTCAGCATACAATCAGTGAGTAGAGCACACCAAAAAGTGTGCTACACAGTGGAGGCCGAAAAGAGGTCACAGGTGTATAAAGCGTTGTGTGTGGCATGTCTGCTTTTAAAAAATGGTGTATATATATCAATGTATTTTCCAGTAACCTTCATACTTTTGTATGACTAAATTTGTGTACAATTCCAGAAAGTCAAAAAAGCAGCTTGCAAGCTTGTAGAAGGCACCAGTCCACTGCAGAATCCATGGGTCAGATGCATAGAAATCTGAAATCATTTGAATCCATTTTGGATTTCTCCAACATCCCTCCTTCCACCCCTGCCTCACCACGCCCTGCACACAGCCCAAAGCCAAGGCTGACAGAGCTGCAGTCCTCACTCTCTATGGTAATATTGGAAGCCCCTTTTGAAAGAATCTGTTTTTACAAGCCCCGTGCAAAAGGTGGAGGTTGCATGCGGAAGAGCCATGAATCACGCAGCTGAAGGATTTGTATCATCTTGCCCACTTTGAAGTCAGCCAATAAATCAGGGAAACTCTCTGTAAAATACAGCTCAGCACCCAACGCTTTATGCAGAATATATTTTTGAAAAACAGGCTTCCCGGAGTTGCGAAGCCCGCAGGAAACCAACAGGAAATTGGAATGATCCATCATAAAACGCTTCTCGCTATATCGTGCAGAAACGTTCTCAGCTCTTTGAATACATTGATTGGAAGCCACATGACAAAGATGTTAGCAAATGCCTGTTCCCTTTATTTATTCTGTGATCAATTTCAAAATTAGAATGAGTGGTTCAGCCTGGAACCATCTCCCTCCTTCTCTCCTTTTTTTATGGCATCAGAGAGTCCCGTTCTGCTCTCTTTCCATTTTATACAGAGTGAGAAAAGAGAGTAATATGGCTGTCTCCTATCACCTCCAGATTGGCAAAGAAAAGGGAGCAGGATCTGTCCACCCCCATCCCCCCTCACAACTCTTCTGATTTTTTTTTCCCCACGGTCACAAGGACTAGAAGCTTGACTTAAAAAAAAAAAAAAAAAAGTTAATTATAATCCAAGCAGCACTTGGTGGAACATATAGAATCTGGAAAATGTCCACATTTCAGAGCACCATGGCAATTCTAGGGGTGTCTTCTCTATGACAAGATATCTCGACAGTTCCCAATACTCTGCACTTTCTTTAAGAATTTTTTTTTTAAATTCGACACTTAGGATTTGGCATTTGGAGTTTTCTCCATATAGTGCTTTTCTAAATGATCTTTGCAAAAGAGGCAGGTTAAAATAAATCCATTGCTCCCCCTAGCCACCTCATTTTTTTCCCAGCAAATCCAAGCCATTTGACAAGTCCCTGTTACTTCTCTCAGCATCCAGATCTGAAACTGACCAGAAAAGAAAGACACTTAAACACTGCTATCTCTTTTGTCCGTTCCCATTATTAATAAACTCTGAAAGCTTCCTTTCTGTGCTTTAATGAGATTAGTGTTATTTCTATGCATTGCTAGAGGGGGAAAGGCTGGGGGGGGGAGGGAAGCAAACCTGGCTGATCTGTTAACTAAAGGGTGCTAATCTATATAGAGTGTGGGTCCCCTCCCTCCCCCCCATTCACATTGCCTGCGGATAGAAGGGGGTTTGGGTTGAATCAATTAAAACTGAGAGGATTAGACATCTTGGTCACTCACTTTATTGAGAGCCCCCTAACATGCTTCTGAAAACAAACAGCCAGTAGGACCTTTGAGGGTGTCACATGCCAGAGGGCTGATGGAGGGAGGTGATGGGTAGCCGAAGAAAAAGGATTCCAACTTGGAAATGGCTGAGCTTTTCAAGGCAATTGCCTTGATGGAGCTGCTGCCTGATTTGCAGTGTGAACCAGAAATCGGAGTACGTAATCATCAGCTTGGAAAAACAGAATAATCCAACCTGGCTGGCTTAGTTTGAGTTTAAAGCACTCGTTGCTTTTTTGCTGCTGTCCTTGATGACTCATTTCCAGTCCAGGGATTGAAACAAAGGCACATGGCAGAGACAACGAGGTAATCCCCCAAACCATTACTTAATGGTACATTTTACAAGATCCAGCAGGTCAGTAAAATAATGACTATTGCAACCAGCGGTGTGCAGTACTAGGCAGTTCGTGCAGACGTTTCAACTTAGAAAGCTCTCTGCACATGCACTGCACCATGCACAATGACCCTAATACTTTGGACTGGACTTTGCTTTTCTCCATGAAGAGAGAGGCACAGAGCTCCATACCTCTCTCTGCCTGGAGAAAGGAACTTGGACGGTGCTTGCAACCAATCGGGGCACGAGCAGCACAGGAAGGAACTCGGCCAGGGCTTACAGGAGCCAGAACTGTAACCCCGGGCCAGGCCTGGGGTGATCCCAATGTTATCTTCGATCTCTGATTGGAGATAACAAAGGGATTTTCCTTCGCACCATTTGCCCTCCAATCTGATATTGGAGATAACGTGGGGATTCCGCTGCTCCTCCCTGGGACTCCAGGACAGGGGCAGGGCTTGGGGAGGGGCACATAGTGGGGAGGAGGCAATAGAGGGCACCCAACCCTCCACAGGCCAGATTAGGCACCCCCACAGGCAAGATTCATGGGCCGGAGGTTGCCCTCCCCTGCTCTAGTAAATGTGTTTACGAAGCAGCCTTAATTGGATTCCTTCCAAAACCATAGCAGAGAAAGTTATTTCTTTTATGAATGGTTTAACTCCTGCAAAACCATTTGCATAGGTTGTTTGAGCAAAGTAAATGTCTAACAGCACAGTCCTATCCATGCCTATAAGTACAGTCCTATGGAGTTCAATGGGGTGTACTCCCAGGTTAGAGAGTTCAGCATTTCAACCTAAAGTCCCTAAACTTGAATCAAGTGTTTTGTTTGAACTACAGAAACATAAAATGTTTTAAATTTAACCGGGTAGTAAAAAAAGTAGTAAAAAAAATAAAGTAGTAAAAAAATAAAGTCGTTGAAATGGCTTAGAGCGCAATCCTATGGCCACTACACAGCAGTGAGACGGCCATATGATTGGTCGGTTTCCAAGAACCGACCACAGAGCCCACGCTCCGAGGTCAGTTCCCGGAAAACCGCCTCCCCGCCCCCACCGCCTCGTAGGTGGCACGGATCATTCCCGGCCTCCACGCTCGGAACAGCAGCATGGAGCGGGGCAAAAGGGGGCGTTCCCAGGGGAGGGGAGGGGCTGAGAGTGCAGAAGAGCCGGCACAATGCTCGCTATGTGTTGTCCGGCCTCCCCCACCCCTGCTCCGAAGTCCTGCGGCTAGACAGCCAGAATTGGCCATCTAGGCGTGAATGCGGGGTGACTGGAGTGTGGAGACGAAGATCCCCTCCACACTCCGCCCACCCGAGTTTGGAGGCAGCCGCCTGTCCCAATAGGATTGCTCCCCCCAGTACTTTATTTTTATTATTTTTTTATTTATTACATTTATATGCCACCTTTCTTCCATTGTGGAACTCAAGGTGGCTACATGGGCTTCCCAGGTGGTCTCCCCTCCAAGCACTGACCAGACCCAGAACTGCTTAGCTTCAGCAAGGCGTCTGCCTCACGTGCCTTCAGGCCATGCCCTAGGACTTTAAAGGAGTTACAAAAGTAGTTCCAGTTACTTTTACTGACAAAATGTAGTTAACTAATACTTGAAAAACTACTTTTGGGGCTGTGGTTGTAGTTAAACGACTTAAAGGAGTGAGTGACCCCCTTCAATAGGAATAAATGGGAAGTTTTACCTGGACTGTCCTACGCCAACCTGCAAATGGGGGGGGGGTATTCCATGCTGCAATGCTCCCCCATGACAAAAAAAATAGAACACCGTCAACATAGAAAAACCGGCACACCCAGAAGAAGAACTCAGCCTTGCTCGCTACCTGCTAGCCTAAGCAGGCAAAATAGGGTGAAGATCAGGAGGTGTTAGGACTGGCAGACCAAGGAGCAGGGACAGCCCTAGCCAGACTGGGGCCAGGTGCCACAGGTCTCAGACCAGAAGCCTGATGGACCTGGCTCCCTGCACCACTGGGGCTTTTGGCTGGATGCGTTCCACCCGGGAGACTCGCATAACCATCCATAATCCCTCTGTCCTGCAAAGTCGGGTGATACGGGAGGGCCATTTTGGTGCTGCCAGCAAGTCTGAAGACCCTTGGTCCTGCTGGCCCTGAGTGGAAGAGGCCCTCCGGTTCTCCTTGTGGATGGATCTGAGCACACCAAACTGTCCCCTGCTTGTTTCTGGTCTACCTGCAGTTTCCAGCAGGCCTGCCCACACCCAATATACTTAACTGTTCTTGGGTCTTCGTGTACAAAGCTCCCCAAAGAGCCCTGTTTGGTTTGTCTACCCGGTAAGCAAACACACGATCTGGGAGCAGCCCCGATGTTGCCTGGGCAACATTGTCCTGCCCAGCGCAGACTGGTGGCTCCAATGTCAGTGGGGCAGTGAATCTGCTCCGGGTTCATTTATTTATTTATTACATTTATAGCCCGCCTTTTTTCCTCTGTAAGGAACCCAAGGCGGCGTACATAATCCTCCTCCTCTCCATTTTATCCCCACAACAACAACCCTGTGAGGCTGAAAGTCTGTGACTGGCCCAAAGTCACCCAGTGAGCTTCCATGGCTGAGTGGGGACTAGAACCCGGATCTCCCGGTTCCCAGTCCAACACTCTTGCCGCTACAGCACACTGGCTCTTACCACACTGGCTTCAGTCAGAACCCTAAAGGAGCTATCCAAGGTGCAGAAGCCCCTCTAGGTAAACATCCATCCATGCTCTATGCATGGTTGCAGGAGGCAAGACTATATTATGTACATGATGTCAGGGGCAGGGCTGCATAACACGTCCCCTATCCCAGGTTGCATGTTCCCCTATAACAGGGGTGGGGGGGACAGCCCTCCTGGGGACCAAATCCTGCCCTCCGGGGCTCCCCACATGGCCATACTTCCTTTCCCCAACCACTGATCCTTCAGCAGTTGCCCGACTTTTGTGCAGTTTTTCACCATTCTAAAAGGTTGAAATGCCTCTCCTAAGGCTTAGTTACTGACAATAAGCTTTAAGCTAGAGTATGCTGGTAGTTTGGCCCTGCCCTTTTTGCCTTTGGCTCCACCCACCGCTAGAATGTGGCCCCTGAGAGCTGCCCTGCAATGGAATTCGGAAGAACTGTGCACAAATGGCCTCTTGAAATTCTCCACCTTACTTGTGGGCAGAGAAATTTGGGAGACAATGTCACCGAATTTCTCCAGGGGGAGGAGAAATTCTCAGCCGTTTCTCCCAGGTAGGACTCCCCATTGGCAGGGCTCGTCGCACAGCTTCTTTCTTTTTTCCTAAGGGTTTTGGGGGGCTTCATGCTGCAGCAGCATGAACTATCTCGGCAATCCAGCCCCCAGTTTGCATCCACCACAATGCAAGTGGGGGCAGTGTTGCGTCTGGCTCCGGGGATGAAGTGGAGTTCGTGCTCTGCCAAAATCTGTCCTTCAATTTCCTGCAAGTTTTCTCCCCCCATGAAAGAGGCTGCCATTGTTCTGCCTCATTCAGGATGTTTTATAATGTATGTTTGTGGTGTTTTTGAGCTTACCTAATCACAGCTAGCCTCCCAGGCTGCCTGCACGTCCTGATCCGAAAAAGCCCCATGGGAGGAATTACCTCATGGTGCTTTAAACTGGGCTTTAATTGAGGAGGCCACAGGCAGCCAGAGAGATGATTGTACAATGAAAACCAGGACGCTCACCCGTCGGGCACCTCCTAAGTAAGGTGAGCCCAAGAAACCCAAACCCAACCCTGAGAATTTAGCCAAAATCTCTTCACCATTGAATTTATTTTCAGAAGCACTTTCTCTTCTGTCAAACTGAATGAGAATGGTTGAAAAAAAATGTGGGAGAAATTTTTGGCGCAGCACTAGAATTCAGCCCTTGGGCTGAAAGAAGTTCGCTACACCACTGGCCTATAAGGTATACTGAGCACCCAAAAAGGGCTTCCGAGAGCCTTCCCCACGCCGGTGCCCTCCAGATGTTTTGGACAACTCACCATATCCCTGGCCATTGGCCATGTTGGTCATCTGGAGGGCACCAGTTTGGGGAAGGCTGGCTTACAAGAAGTCAACATAAAGCCAAATTTCAACACAGCATAAAATCACAGTAGGCAGCTAAAAAGCCAGTGTAAAATGCCAACATAAGCTATCATCTCTTTTGTTTTTTTACTTGTATTTTATACTGTGCTTTTAAACTTTTATAGTGTATCTTATGTTGTATTTTATGATTCTAGTTTTTGTGAATCACCCAGACAGCTTCAGCTCTGGGAGATGTTGTTCAGTCGTTCAGTCATGTCCGACTCTTCATGACCCCATGGACCATAGCATGCCAGGCCTTCCTGTCCTGCACTCTCTCCCGGAGCATGCTCAAGTCCATATTCATTGCGTCAGTGATGCCATCTAGCCATCTCATCCTCTGCCGTCCCCTTCTCCTTTTACCTTCAGTCTTTCTCAGCATCAGGGTCTTTTCCAGAGAGTTTTCTCTTCGCATTAGGTGGCCAAAATATTTGAGCTTCAGCTTCAGTATCTGTCCTTCCAATGAGCACTCAGGGTTGATTTCCTTTAGGATGGACTGATTTGACCTCCTTGCAGTCCAGGGGACTCGTAAGAGTCTTCTCCAGCACCACAGTTCGATCTGGGAGATATAGAAACGTAATAAATAAGTAAAATCTATCTATCTATCTATCTATCTATCTATCTATCTACCTACCTACCTACCTACCTACCTACTGTGTCTGTCTGTCTGTCTGTCTGTCTGTCTGTCTATCTATCTATCTATCTATCTATCTATCTATCATGTTTTCTAGGATGTTTTTACAGGACATAATCAGAGAAAGAAGAATAAAAGGCTTGGGGAAATAAAAAGGTTTTCACCTGGTGCCAAAAAAAGAGTAAAGATGGTGCCAGCCTCCAGGAGAACCCCTCTGGGAAGGGAGTTCCAAAGGAGGGGTGCCACAACAGAAAAGGTCTTGCCTCTAGTCACCACCCACTTTACTTCAGACAATGGGAGGACATAGGACAGGGTCTCCTCCACACAGTTGACCATATTCAAGTAGTAACTTGCCTCAGTATGCATATCACCACTTGGCAACTACAGCATCTGCATCACCCTGCCAAGTGGTGAAGAAAATCTTACCACATGTCAACACCTGATCCAAACCCCAGCAAAGTGGAGAAGGAGAACAAGACAGATAAGAAGCTTACCAAGAGGTTGCGTGTACCCTGTAGTAAGTTACCCCTGGGTAAATTGTCCTCTGTATTCATCCCATGTGTGAAGGTAGGAAAAGAAAGAATGGGCAGTGAACAATTGCACAGCAGGAGAAAGGAGTAGTGAGAAAAAGGATTGGTGAATCTGCCTGAGACCTGGGAGATCTGAGGATTTTAAGGACCATGTGCTTCATAGAACATGGGTTCAGTTTCACTCTTAAAAGGTACTCTGTTCAAGGAAACAACCTCTCTATGTCCTCCCACACCACTGGGCATTCATCTTGGTGGATACCAACGCGATCTGGGCTAATCCACACCTCCTCAATCATAATTATCCTTCAGATTTCGCACTTCCCCTAATGTTACAGTGCCATGGCTCAAAAAATGTACCAAAATGCATTTTAAAATGTGCATTTGGGGGGGGGGGATTATAAATGCATACATTTAGATGAAATATTTTTAAAAATGCATATTTTGTGAGAGGATACATATTTAAAATTGCATTTATACACAAATATTTGTGCAGATTTAAAAGAAAGAAATGCAGAATAATGTGGAGACAGAATGGAACAGATTTATAAATGAATACATGTGAAATTGACATGGACCAGAAATAAACATCCCTACACCATTGTCATTAATATATTTTTATTGGTTATTTTGGGTACAGTAAATGCAGAAAAGGAATATGCAAATGCACCTAACCTGACTTTAGGATGGCCAAACTGTATGTTTCTCTCGGTTTCTCATTTTTCCAGTCTTAAGTTTGGTTCATCCAAACTTTGAATTTTTAAAAAAGTTTGCATGAAAATTCATACAGAATTTTGAATGCATTTCTCCAACTACATGCATTTTTGTATGCAATTTTGCCAAATGTACACAGTTTTTGAAGCAAATGTTCTAATATAATGCATTTTAATGTTATTTTCAGGAATATCTGTATTTTTGCGTGCACCTTTCCTTACAATATATATGCATGTTTTAAATGGGAGAATTCCATTCAGAGAAGTGCAAATTTAGAAACATTACTGAGTTTTGGTTTGCATATCAGTTTGAAAGTGTGAAATTCTTTAAATTCACGTTAAAATGCGAACCAAATGAATCCCCCCCCCCCAAATCCCTACTTCACTTGGCCTTTGTCTTAAGGCTGATTTCCATGTTCATTTTCCACAAGGTAAGGCTCACCATAAGCTGGCTTTTCTGGTGAATTCAGGGATGATAAAATGGTCTTCAGAGAGGCTGGAGATTGTTGCTCACTCCATCCTTGGTACAGTTTTCTTCAGGAGAGGGACAAAAGTAACCTCAGGAGCTCTGAGCTACCAAAAATCACCCAGAAAAATGAATGTATCATATTAAAATAATAACAATAATAGATATTGGAGATGTAGCCATATTCCAAAACAATTAGAATAGCTGGCTAAGGTCAGGGATTTTATGTTTGTGAATAAATTGACTTGTGATGCTCATATCTGTTAAGGGAGAAATAGAATTCAGCCATTACTGGAAATTTGGCAAACTTTTTTGCATTTTCTGGAACACTTTAAGACAGGACGTAGCCATTCAGGGTAAGGTTTTATTTGTCTATGTTGTATAAAGGGAATGACAAGTCACTTTTTTTCTGAGTGTGTGCGTGTGTGCGCGCACAGTAAAATGAAAATGTACATCAGACCATAGAGTCTTCTACATCACAGGCTCCTCTATTCCCTGTTAAAGAATGACAAAGGATGAGATGTAGGGTGAACATTTCAACCTCGGTAGCCATTGGAGGTGGGACTGACTTCACATTAACACTCATTTGTTCTGGCTTGTGTGAACGCAGCTTTGCAGAGAGGTCAGGCTTGGAAGTGTGATTGCGTAAAAAACTCTGGCACGCCTTTAGCTGGAACTGGGGCTTGGGTCCTGCTCCCATTCTGAAAGGGTTTGGACATTTTGTTCTTTAGGTGTCTCTTTCTCATCAGGCCAACAAGGCAATGGGTTTAGAGTTCATTAGACTCTCTCTCTCTCTCTTTCTCTCTGTTTAATCCCAAGATTGTTAGCTGTCTAGCTGATAGTTCTGGCATGCTAAACACATTAGCAATTTCATCCATCCCTCTATGCACAAGGAACTCTGGACAGTTCTTTGCTCCAGGATATAACACACTGAAACAGTAAGGCAGAAAGAGAAGAGGCTAGTGTGTGAAGATGGTCTTGTTTAATTTGAGAAAGAAGAATGGCACAATGCTACCAAAGAAAGAAGATGTCACCTTCTTATTGGGGTGGTGGTGAAATTTTAACCCATGTGAGCATGAAACTTACAGCTTGAGATCTGGGAGCCTGAAAAACTGGGTTCTACTACTGCACAGGCCTGTCTTAACTTTGGGGTCCTCTTCGGAAGATCCCCCCTCCATGGCCCTCCACCATTTGAAGTTAGGTGGATGGTGGCAAGAATGGGCCTTCGTGGTCATGGTCAATTTGTTAATATGTTTTTAATAGGTTTACAGAGCAATCCTATGACTGCTAGTCAGTGGCTAGACGGCCATAGGATATGTTGCTTTCCGGGATCTGACCTTCCCCTCATCCCGCGCTGCCTCGCAGGCAGCTCAGAATGGCCTCGCACCCCGTGCTCAGAAGAGGAGCACAGAGCGGTGAAAACAGGGCATTTCTGGGGGCGTTCCAGGGTGGGGAAGGCGGAAATGCTAGTACGACACATCCTATGAGTCGTCTGGCAGCCGTTTCCCCTGCTCCACCTTCCCACAGCTAGAGAGCCGAAATCAGCCGTCTAGCTGCAAATGCAGGGCAGCTGAAACATGGAGGGGATCATCCCCTCCATGCTTCTCCTGCCCTGCATTGGATAGGTGGTCGCCTCCGGGTTCGGAGGCGGATGCCTATCCCCATAGGATTGCACCCTCAATAAGTTGTAGCTGTTTAAAGTATTTATTATTTTATACTGTTTAAATTGATTTTAAATTTATTTTATCTGTATGCCACCCTGAGATATTAATGATATAGGGTGGGATACAAATGCTCTAAATAAATAAATACAATAATGGCGCCCTGCTTGTGTCCTCCGCATGGAAATTCATCTGGTGCCAACTCTGATGTCATTTCAGTGCCAAAGGCCTTTTTTATTTGGCATGGATTTCTATCATCTCATGAAAACTGGCTGTAGGTAAGAATGGACGGATCGGTCTATTTCTGATCCATGTCAATTTTGCATGAATTCATTCCTAAATCTATTCTATCCTATTTCCACAGTAATGTGCAGTTTTTTTAAAAAAAACAGTTTGTCTTATTATTGCAATTATGTGTTATTGCAATGAATATATTGATATGCATTCTTGGTTTTGTATTGCTCTTCTGCTGTGAGCAGTTTGAGGCACATTGTGTTGAAAAGTGGCATAGAAAATTAAGGGCACAATCCTATTCAGATAGCCAGCCGCCTCCAAACTCAGAGGCAACTGCCTATCCAATGCAGGGCAGGAGAAGTGCGGAGGGGATTGTTCCCTCCACGCTTCGCCTGCCCTGCATTTTTGGCTAGACAGCCGAATGTGGCTGTCTAGCCATGGGAGGGCTGAACAGGGGAGGAGGCTGCTGTATGACACATTGGATGAGTCATACAGGCATTTTCACTCTCCCTGCCCCAGAACACCTCCTGGACCACCCCTTTTCAGCTGCTCCGCACTCCTCTTGTGAGCGTGAAGGACGGGGCTGTTCTGAGCTGCCTCTGAGGCAGCACAGAAGTGGGGGGAGGTTGATTCTCCAGGAACCAACCTCGGAGCACAGGCTCCAACGTCAGCTCCCAGAAAACCAGATATCCTATGGCCATCCAGTGACCATAGGATCGCTCCCTCCACTGATGATTTTTTTTAAAAAAATCATTCAATCACATATTTTTATTTAAATATGTATTTTTTAACATATTTTCTCACAAAATACACATTTCTAAATGTATTTATCTAAATGTATGCAGTTCTAAAAGTATTTCAGCCTAAAATGCTCCCTTTTCAGCATATTTTGGTACTTTTTACCAGGGACCATAGGATTGTGGCCTGTCATCTATTTCAAGTCATTTTTGGCTGCCTTTCAGGGCACAGCTCCATCAAGGTGGCTTACATAGTAAAAAAAATGCACACAAATAAAACAAAACAAGCAATAATACTAGCCAACATCTGGCTCAAAAAACATAAATAATTGCAGCTAAAAGCCATCGACCTGAAATACAGTTCAGAGGAAAGCCAATGAAAACAAATGGGTTTTCTTTCAGAGCTTTCCTATAAGCCTGCAAAAGATCTTCAATTCTGCAAGGTATGGGTCTTACAAGATGCACAGTAACTTGTAAGATAAATAACCGGGTGACCTACTAGAATGTCATTTGAGGGGTCTCAGCTTCACGGCAGAGAAGCCGGACTCAGGATTTGCAAACAATAAATATTGTAGAGCAAATGAACAGGCAATATCTCTTTTTCATACCTCTGTCCTTGAAATATTTTTCTGTAAAAGGTTACCAACTTTTGCCTATCAGAGTTTTAAAAACATTGCATCTAGGTACCTGAATGTCAGCCTTTCCCTGCTTAAACTTTTCCATTTATTGATGTGCCAAGTTTCTATTTAAGGAAAGGGAAGGAATATGTTAGGTCTATTCCTAACATAAGACATAGTTTGTGCATTGGCAGTAAAGCATCTTTGATTCAGGATCTCTCCTGCCTGTTGAGTCAATGTGCAGCTGCGACTGATTGCAGAAGGTCAGAATGTGATGTTTGTGAACAACTGCTTTGATTTCTTTTGCCCAGATACCTGGAGAAAGAATTGGATGTTTCTTTTGGTCAGGATCATCCAGGGAAACCAATCGTTCCTTTTAGATGGCCTCAGTATTGGTTTTCGAGAGGGCTCTTGTTTCATCATGGTTTACACATTTGCACCAGCTGAGGAATTAGCATGATGTCATGAACTCAAGGAGTGATCTTTGGTGTACTCTCCTTTTTTCTCTCTCTCACTCTGCCTCAGTTTTCCAAGCTGTAAAACTAGGATAATAGTCATCTTACTTCATGGAGTGGTAGATGTCAGCCACCTTGAGCCTTAGATATACCAAAGGTGGTCTTACCCAACTGGATGCCCTCCAGATGCTGGCTGGGAAAGATGAGAGTTGCAGGTGACAAGATTCATGAGAAGAACACAAAGAGGGTCTACCTACAGCCTCTCTAGCCCAGTATCCTTTTTCCATCTGTGATCAGCCACATGCCTCTGGGAGGCTTAGGGTGCAATCCTATGCAGGTTTAGACAGAAGAAAGTCCTACAACGCCCACCATTCCTCAGCCAGCATATCTGGCTGGGGAATGCTGGGACTTGTAGGACGTTCTTCTGTCTAAACCTGCATAGGATTGCACCCTTTGAAGCAGGGAACAAGGGTGACAGCCCTCCCCTGCATTTTGTGTCCCTCCCTTCCCCAAGCAACTGATCTTCAAAGGAATGCTGCCTCTGGATTCAAACAAGGACAGGCCTCCTCTACCTTTCATAATATTCGGGTCTGGCATCTGGGGTAGGCACAGTTGCCAAGCGCCCGCCAAGGGCCCACACCCCAGCAAGGGCCCACGGATAACAGCCCGCTCCTCTTCAGCACAGCAACCTGTTTGTTCACCTACTCCTTGCTCTGGCCCAGACAACGGTGGTGGTGAGAAGGAGGAGCAGGAGATGCCTCGGCCTACTGGCTCCCTGGCTCTCTGCCTGCCAGGCAAGCAAGGGGCAGCAATGATGGGGAAGATGATGAGGAGCAAAAGCGGCTGGTGACGATGGAAGTGAGAATTTAGACTCACTGTGTGGGAGGGGGCCCATGGAGGGGGCCTTACCCAAAGGCCCTCAAAAACCTGGAGCTGGCACTGATAACGGCACCGAAGATATTGTTTACGGTAGGTGCAAACTGTCGTGCAGAGTGGAAAAAGCCAGAACATCTGATATCCAGCAATTGTTGTCTGTCCAACGATTAAAGAGAGAGCTGCATATGGTCACGATAACACTGGGTTAGAAAGATAAAGGATCTGTGTGCATGTGTGTGTGTTTTAAACACACCCCCAGGGCAAAAATGTGCCTAACTTTGCCACGATGATGCTTTGCTTATGCTTCCCATAATTTTGTTCGGTGACCTGGTCTGTCTGGGTGATAAGCATGTGTTGCACTCAATCAGTTGAACACTGTTCATGCAAAGGAGAGGTTGGGGGGCATAAAAGCCAGCAGATTTCTCAGCACAGAACCAGCACCTCTTATCCTCTTTTGGCAGAAAGGTCTTTCTCGATTCCTAACATGCCGGAGGGGAAAAAGAACTGTGCTAAGCTTCCAGTCCCTTTGGTAGCAGGCTTAATTCTGCCAGTCTCATAGTTTTGTACACTACATAATCATGCCTCTGTGGATTAGGCAGCAAACCCCGTATTTCCTTTTGTCCTACCTCATTGTTGAAGTTTTTGCTTGCCTTTGCTTAAGAACCTTGTAACCGTTTTGCTTCCTTTTAAAATAAATAAATAAACCCCATCTGAATGGGGTGGGCAGGGGGGGATGGATCAAAAGAAAGTGGGGGGAGGGAGGCGTCTTTGAGGTCAGGGAAGCATTCAGACTGCAGCTGCCCCATTCCCAACAACTCCCGACGGGCGCCCAAATGCCCCGCCGGCAGCTCAGCGGAGGAACAATACACCTGCTTTGGGCTGGGCCGATCACTTTCACGCCTGTTGGGATTAGAGTTTTTAAGTGTCGTTCCAAATTGTGCGGATAAACAGTCTTGTGAAAACTTGTTCGCTCGGCAAAAAGGCAGCTCAGTTGCCCGGCCTTTTGTGAGGCGTGATTTTTATTGGCGGATTGGATTTGATGAGGTTTAGGGTTTATTCTAAGAACTCCATTGAAGAGCTGGGCCCTTTGTCTCCCGCCATGGAGCGTGAAGATTGTGAAGCATGGGCCAAGCTAAGCCTGCATTTTCACAGGTATTAGCTCCAGGGATACACAAGGACCACCAGACGCAGCAAGGCCTAGCTGCCTGCTCCTCTCCCTGCGGCCTGCCTGCCTCCTCCATGCCCTCCTGCCATGAGCTTGCTCACCCATCTCATCCATCCCAGGACCCTCTAGTGATGGGCATGAATTGGTTTCCCTTTGTTTGGTTATAAGAATTTACCAACAGTCACATTATTTTCATATTCAGGACAGAAAGAACTTGAGATTTTTTTTAAAAAAAAGAAACTGAATGTGGGAGAAACTGAAACTGATGGATCCATCCATCCAGGCCCAGGGCTTTGAGCCCTCGCCTCTTAAAAGTTTGAGTTTGAATCCCTTGAATTCAACCATGTTTGTAACCACCTCTTTTTTCTAACAGGCTCCTCGTCTTTAACAGCCACACAGCAGGCAGGTACAACGTGGCCCTCTCCGTGCTTGGAATACCTGTACTTATTGAGTTTGGTCAATGAAGATGGGTGAGAATGTAATTCCAGTTAATTTTTATAAGACTTTGCCAAAATTCATAATTTTCTTCATATTCAGGATGGGAAGAACTTGAGATGTTAAAAATTCAAATGTGGGAGAAAACGAAATTGACATTTGTCCATCCCTTTGTTACACCTTGGCCCTTCTCTGAGGTGGCTGATCGGATGCAAAAGAGGTCAAGGTCTCTGTATCTTCAGATGCACTCCAACTGTTCCTATTAACAGAGAGGCCCTGCTTCCTCATTGCTATCCTTATTCTGCCCCTATCTTTGCTTTTGTAGGATGCCTTGTTATAATATTGTTCGCATGACTTGCTAGCCTTGCCTTTCTTCAGGCCATGTGTCCTACTTTACAGAGGATGTTCCTGTTAGGGATGTATGAGAAATTCATTTCAGGACTTACCCAGTTCGTAGCTTCCAGACTGAACACGGACTTGGACGCAATCTGTAGTTAAAGTCCATACATTTCCGAGCTTGCAGTGCGATTCGCGGACCAAAGAAAAATGTGTTTGACACATTTGGGAGAAGAATATGTACATATTCTTCTCAATGGGAGAAGAATGTGTACATTTCAAAGATGTGCACACCTGATGCATACATTTGGGAAAATATGCACAAATATGCATGGATTTCCATGTGAAAAGGAAAAAAAACCAAAGCTTGTAATCTGATACGAACTCAAGTCAGAATGAGCGCCAAGATAAAATTTGGAAAATTTTGGCGAGCTCGAGTTTTGCTGATTTGCACATCCCTAGTTCCTTTATTTGAAGGGCTGTCCAGTTCAAATCTGGTTTAAAGATGAAGAACCCTAAGAAAGGAGAGCAGGGGCCTTAAAGTTGCCCCATCCACAGCACCTGGACACCAAACTGAGCAGCCACACAGAAGCCCCTGCCAGCATGGCCAAGAGACAGGAATGCTGGGAGTTGACGTCCAAAACATCTGGAGATCTATTTTCTGCCTACTCCTAGTGTAAGCAGCCTTTAAAGTTGAGGGGGGTTCTTAAGGGGATGCCGAACCTTTTTTTTTATTTCTTGGCCAAATTGGATGGAATTTGCACGCATCGTATCCCCTCCTGAGGGGATGACATCTGCCAAATGTCAGACAGATAGGTGTAGAGGTATTTGTGCTAGGCTAGGCACCTTTGAAGTTGATTGGAGGAGAGACTGAGCTTGCTATATCTGCCTCTCCTCCCAGGAACTGCTTTGGGGACTGCACAAGCTTTGCTGTACTCCTCCTCCTTCATCCTTGGTCGAGTGAGTGATGCTTTACTGAAATTTGAAAGTGTATACTAATTTAGTGTTTGAGCCCACTACAACAGAGTCATACACAGAGCGCAGAGACATACAGATGGAAAGCTCATGGTGCTTCCAGTCGAGACATTGTGCGGCTATTTTGTTTTGTCCTTTCCTCCTTAACAAATTTTTTGTGGTAAGAAAAGAGTCAGAAGAAGCATTGCAAAAACATGGAAGGTTACAAGTGGAAAACATCGTTGTCTGAACACACCATCAAATTCCAAGAATGAAGCAGAACACTTCCACAATAAAAGCTTCTTCTGGAAACATCATGAGTCACAGAGATATTAAGGGTCAGAGGTCCCCAACTTTTGGGGACCTGTGGGCACATTTGGGAATTTGAGAAACTGCTGTGGCACCACCAAAAATGCCTAATCAGTGGATCACCACTTTGGTGTCTACCTGCCATGTCTATGGATCTTAGGCTGTGTCATATTCAGCAAAAGCTTTTGCTTCATATCTATTGGTTGGACACCACAATGTCTCCTTAATAAGTGTTTGTCTAATTCAGCAAATTGCTGGCAGTGCAATGCAGCTAATGCTTTTAAATGTATGTTTGGGCAATGTCCAGTAGTTGCTTCTTGGGGGGTGGGGGCGGTGTTATTACACAGATAAATTTTATACTGGAACAGTCATTAATATTCACTGATGTATGCCCTCTTTTAAATTATTTACATGCTTCATGGAAATTAACAAATGGTCAACGTAAATGAATTCTCCATGCCCTTTTGACAGCTAAGAGACTGATATTATAACACTGGGACGATAAAACACTCACCTCCTACAGTGCAATGAGTAAAGGATCTTACTTTCAGTGTTTGAACAGGTGGTATAGAAACACCACCTTCAAATGAATACTTATTTGCATATATTTGGTTTGCTTTTGTTGAAGCCTATGTATAATTGCTAGAAAGTTGTATGCATTTCATGTGTATTCATTGCTATGGATATATACAAATCCATGTATGTGTATTTTTAAAAATGGGGAAAAAATAATAAAAAGGATTTGTGGTTGCCACGTTGGGGACCCCTTCAAGGGTGCCATTGGAGGTGCCGTGTTGCAGCAGACCCCTGCTATGAGTGCTTCCAGATGAGGCTTTTGTTGTACAATCAACCTGTCTCACTGACAAACATTTCCAGGGGTGGTGGCAGGAGCGATGTCCAAATGACAACACTTTCAGTTTGTGACCCTCCTGTGTTTTCCCACTGTTTCTTCCATCTTTTTTCATCATATCAGAAAAAAAAGTTAAGGAGGAAAAGATGGCAGAGTTGCACAATTATCGGCTGCTTGGGTGCGTTAGGAGCCCTCCATCTGGAAGCGTCCTGTACTATGAATCAGAAACACAAGTTGCTTCCAGACAGAGTGTTCATAGTGCTACCACTTAGAAGGCGTTGTCTCCTTCTCTTGAACAGATTCTCTGCCGCAAGATAAAAGACAGAAGAAGCGGTAGGAAATCACGGGGTGGGGGGTTATGAGTGGGACACAACAGTGCCTGGATCCCTTGCAAAATTCTGTGCATGAGGTAGAGCAATGGCGCAATAAAAGCCTTGTCCGGAAGCATCCACACAGACCTAGAAATATTTTACACTGAACTGAAATCAAACACAACTAAGGCCAGAATGGGGTCGGGGTGAAGGGAAGTAATAGCCTAACTAATTTATTACTAATTAACTAATTTAGTTGGTTATTATTCCTAATAACTAACACTCAAAACAGACACAAACAACAAGGTAAACAAGAATTAGGATGCAAGGGACTGGATTTTAGAAAAGGATTGAAAGAAGAAGGTCACACAAGGATAATGTAAGCACCGACATCTCCACAGTTATTTCAACACTGCTGCTCCTCGGAGAGACAACTTGCAAAAGAGCACTGAACACTGCAGCAACTTCTGATATGTTCTTTTAACATCGCGCCCAAAAGCACTTGTGATTGGGCAGCAGTGGTAAAGTCATTTCCTGGCTGGGAGCTACCCCCATCAGTCACAAAATGACACGCCGCCTCTCCCTCCCCTCTGCCTGGTGTATTCCTTTTATAGGCAGCTTGGACGAGGTTCAGAAATGTATCAACTGGCTGCGGGGTGGGGGGACTCTTAAAAACAAGCAGGTCCAAAGCTTCAGGAGCACCACACTTCAGTTTGGACTGCTTTGGACAAGTCCTGCTTTGCTTCGGAGGGGGTCCAAATACCTCCAAAGCTGCTCACTTTGATATTTGTCTTTGTTTTTTCCAAAGCAGATGCACACTGCTACCAATTTGTTGAAAACACAGTGCCAAATCCTTGCTATGGCCAGACGTCCATCAAGTCATCCCCGCTGCTTCAGTCATGCAGCTTCTCCTGTAGCTTGTTCCGCAATCATCTCCGAACCTCCCAGCACAAGAAAACTCAGGCCTGGCCTTGCATCCTAGCAGAGGTTCTCCAGATGATGAGGCAGAAGTAGCTGTCAGGTTTTCATTCTGTTGCTGGGCCCCAGGGGGCCTTACGGTCCGCTCTCCTGATCGACAGAGACCATTTCTCAGCCACAGTCATGGGATGCGTCAGAGCAAGTCCAGCAACAGTGAAAGGTGGGACTTTCTCAAGAGCTGCTTTCAGATGAAAGTCAGCCTGCAGGGCAAACGCTGCCTCCCAAATTACCCTGTTGATTAATTTCTCCCCAAAGCGAACTGACGACCAACAAAGTGATTAAAAGATGGATCTGCCAATGCAGGTTGATTGTTGTCAAGGTATGGAGTGAGCGGGTGGCGGGGGGGAGGCACGGAAAATGTTGCAGCATTTAATACACCCGGGAATTGAAATACTACTCATGAAATATCAGTGGAGGGTGGTGGCTCCTATGTCAGTGGAGCAGTGCATCCGTTCTGGGTTTTATTCGGAACTAGTCAGACCTCTAAAGGAGCTACCCAAAGTGCTGAATCCTGTCCCCAAAATGGATTCGGCACCTTGGAGAGCTCCTTTAGAGTTCTGTCTGGTTCTGGCTGAAACTCGGAGCGGATTCACTGAAATAGGTGCCGCCACCCTCCACTGTGAAATATCATCAAACAACATTGCCCAACTTACTTTTCCGACACAGGAACACGCGGAGCTTCCTTATACCGAGTCCGAGCGTTAGTCCATATAGCCCATTAATGTCTTTCCTGGCCCCACCTGAAAATGCCAGGAATTGAATCTGGGACCTTCTGCATGCAAAGGATGTGTTCTGCCACTGAGCTACCATCCCTCCCGACAAGTAGAGAAACTTCCAACATTCTCTGTCAGCTACTTTTCCCTCCCTGAATTTTGGAGTCTCAGATTACTTGGTCTTTTTCCCAGTGTGGAACCCGTGCATTAGGCATTCTCTGTGGTACCATTTCTCAAAGGGCCAAACATACACTCTGTTGCCACGGTTTTCCATTTCTTCTGTCCACTCCCCTTCCCATCACTCTCCCCACACCTTCTACATTACTGCTTGCAAAAAAAAAAAAAAAAGTGTGTATTAGACAAAAATGCTTACCAAAACTGCATTAGGAGAACTGTACACAAAAATGTTTTTGAATTTTCGTGCAACCTTTAAAAAAAATTCAAAGTTTAGGTTGAACTGGACTTTCCAAAAAAATTTTCAAAGTTCAAGATGAATTGAATTTAAGACTGGAAAAATGAGAAACTGAGAGAAATCAAAATTAACAGATTTGTCAGAGAGCCAGTGTGGGATAGTGGTTAGAAGGTTGGGTTGGGACTCGGGAAACCTGGATTCATGTTCCCACCCAGCCATGAAGCTCACTGGGTGACTTTGGGCAATCATTCACTCTCAGCCTAACCTACTTCACAGGGTTCTTGTGAGGATAAAATGGAGAGGAGGAGGAGTATGTAAGCCGCCTTGGATTGCTTGGAGGAAAAAAGGTGAATAAATATCATAAATAAATCTATAACAGGTGAATAAGTGGCCATGTTCCCTTATCACAGAATCATAGAATAGTAGGGTTGGAAGGGGCCTATGAGACCATCGAGTCCAGCCCCCTGCTCAATGCAGGAATCCAAGTCAGAGCATCCCTGACAGATGGCTGCCCAGCCTCTTCTTGAATGCCTCCAGTGTGGGAGAGCCCACCGCCTCCCTAGGTGATTGGTTCCATTGTCGTATTGCTCCAACAGTCAGGAAGTTTTTCCTGATGTCCAGCCAGAATCTGGCTTCCTGCAGCTTGGGGCCATTATTCCGTGTCCTGTACTCTGGGATGATCGAGAAGAGATGCTGGCCTTCCTTTCTGTGACAACCTTTCAAGTACTCGAAGAGTGCTATCCTATCTCCCCTCAGTCTTCTCTTCTCAAGGCTAAACATGCCCAGTTCTTTCAGTCTCTCTTCATAGGGCTTTGCTTCCAGTCCCCTGATCATCTTTGTTGCCCTCCTCTGAATCCTCTCCAGTTTGTCTGCATCCTTCTTCAAGTGTGGTGCCCAGAACTGGACACAGTACTCCAGATGAGGCCTAAGCAGTGCTGAGTAGAGGGGAATTAGGACTTCCCAGGATTTGGAAGCTATGCTTCTATTAATGCAGCCCAAAAGAGCATTTGCCTTTTTTGCAGCCACATCACAGTTGTGATCTACAACAATTCCAAGATCCTTCTTGCTTGTAGTGTGGTTGAGCCACATATCCCCCGTCTTGTAACTGTGCATTTGGTTTCTTTTTCCTAGGTGCAGAACTTGGCATTTATCCCTATTAAATTTCATTTTGTTGTTTTCTGCCCAGCGCTCCAGTCTATCAAGATCACTTTGAATTTTATTTCTGTCTTCCAAGGTATTAGCTATGCTTGGCAGAAGCTCAACTGGTATATCTTGAGAGAAAGAACTATGGCAACTTGAGTAGAAGAGAAACAGCCCATCACAGGATAGTTTGCTACAAGCACTATGTTTGCACTACTTGCCATATTCTGTATAAATTCTTTCCCCTTCCCTGTGTCTGTGCAGACAGCTATGACTGCTCTTGAAAAGCTTTTGAGCAAATGCAGTTTGCAGGATGCTTGCATTTTGCTGTTAGATAGAATTCCCGCCGCATGGCAGCTTGTGAAGGAAGGAGCATTATGTGCAAAGTTCTGTAGCTTTTCCCCATCACAGTGATGTATTTGCTACATGGGATCTGACTGCTGAGCACTGCTCTCCCTCCCCTCTTCCCAGGACAATAGCTTCCTATTGCAACCTTGGTCGTTTGCTGTCATCACTCCCTCTAATAGCCAACTCAAGTGGTGAGTGCCAACAAGATTGGAGCCAAAACAGGGCCACTGAGAAACAAAAGGGTGGTATCATCAAGCTTGTGGGAACCCCGAGCTTTGCAGATGTACAAAAAAAACCCACAACCCTATTATTATTTTTTTAATTAAGGGGACAAAAAACAACAACCCAAAACATGACGCAAAACTGAGTATGCTCATTGAGAGTCATGGAATTCTGTCTCAGGTGGAAAAGGAAAACGGAAAACTACAGAGCTGTGGCGTGGGGGGGGGAGTGTAAAGTGGCCTGCCTGAGCCCCTAACAGTGTTTGCATGTGCTCATTTATATGTATAGATGCAAATTTAGAAATAATTATTATAATGTAAATAGAAATGCAGTATATCTCACCATAGTGCGGAAGACTGTGACCAGGTGACTTATGTACCTGCCTGCTCAGTCTGCTGTCCAGGTGCTACCTGTTGATGGGCAACAGTTCTGATGGTTCTTTATCTTTAAACTGGAATTTGACAAGACAGCCCTTCATATAGAAGACACTTTCAAACAGTGTCCTTTGACAGTCCTTGAAATACAGGCATGTCCTCTGAGAAGACTCAGAGGACACATGGCCCCCATAGATCTACACCAATCACATACAAAGAGGGAGGGAGGCTCAATTTTTAACACCAAAAACGGAGTGCACAGCTATTGAATACTTGGACACCAGCCTTATGCTTTCCTCCCCACAGCCCCTTGCTTTCCCCCCCAGCTGAGTATCATTCTGGTAGCAGGGCTTGGCTGGGGGAAAAACTACCTGGGGGTGGGGTGGGCAGATTAGGGAAGGTGGGCTGACGATGGGTACTATAAACCCCCACTCTGCAGCCCACTTGTTGTAAGATAGCGACCCTACCACTGCCCACTTTCTATATAGGATGACCATGTGTCCTCTTTGACAGAGGACAGTCCTTTGTTTGAAGGGATGCCCTGCCCAATTCTGGTTTAAAGATAAAGGACCATAAGAACGTTGCCCTGGAATCTGATTTGATGAAGCATAGTAGAAAAGTGTATTTGACAAAAATTTAAAAAACAAACAACCAGATTTGGGTATAGTCAGTGCCTGGATGGGAGATAGAGTGGCCAGATGTCATGTTTTACAAAGAGCCATCCTCTATTCTATAGGCTGTCCTGCCTAATTCCAGCTCCAGTTTAATGACAAAGAACCATACATGGCCTGGGACCATAATACCTGATGGGGCGCCCCTCTGTGCATGAACCTACCTGTGCTCATCATCAAAGGCCCTGCCTCAGGCACCTCCTCCAAGGGAGGCTCGGAGGGTGGCACCAAGGGAGAGGGTCTTCTCCGTGGTGGCCCCCAGTTATGGAATGAACGCCCCAGGGAGGCCCGCCTAGCACCGGTGCCAGGTTAAGACCTTCCTCTACTCCCAGGCATTTGGCAGCATATGATAGGTTTTTAATCAAGTCATGGGATATTGTTTGGATATGTGTGTGTGTGTCTGTTCTGTTTATATGTTTGTAGTTAAAACTATTTTTATATTATGCATAATTCTGTATTTTTAAAGTTTTAAATGTTGGTAAACCTCTCTGAAAACTTTGGCTATTGGGCAGTATAGAAATATAATAAATGAAATGGAATAAGAACATCAGAACATCAGAAGAGCCCTGCTGGATCAGACCAAGGGTCCATCTAGTCCAGCAACCTGTTCACACAGTGGCCAACCAGCTGCCCACAGGAAACCCACAAGCAGGGCGTGAGTGCAACACCCTCCTGCCCATGTTCCCCAGCAGCTGGTGTACAGAGCCTCTGATACTGGAGAGAGCATAGAGCCATGAGAACCAGCAGCCACTGATAGCGTTCTACCAGTTGATTGCCTTCTGTCAACTGTTGCCCATCCACAGCAAGCACCTGGACAGCAGACGGAACAGGCAGGCACACAGGTCACCCGATCACAGTCACGGGTACTGTGGTGAGATGGACTGTACTTCTATTTAAATTAGAATCATTATTTCTACATTTGCATCTATATAAATGAGCACATTTTATGCAAAAATATGCACATTTTATGCAAATAAATGCACATTTTATGCAAATTGGTGTCCTCTTCTGTCCTCCTTTTCGGCAATTCATAAGCGGCCACCCTATTTCTAGATGACTGAGACAAATGCATTTTTTAACACAGAGGTCTGCCACTGGCACATCTAGTCTGGCCCTGAAAGAACACAGGTCTACTTTTGTGCAAGCTTTCTACTGGGTTGTACGTTTCCGAGTACAAAATGCAGGAGGAGAAGCGGAGCCTGGAATTTTCTTCTGCTCTTCTTCTTTTTTGTCTTCAGGGATGTAGTAGTTGTTGTCTCTGTAATGGATAGGGGAACATGCTAAGGTGGCTGTGTGGTCTCTTTTACAGTCCTCTATTTGATGGGCTGCCAGAAGACCATCTTCAATCTCAGAGGTAGGGAACCTCTTTCGGCCCAAGGGCTGGATTCAATTTTGGGGCTCTCGGGGGCCGCAGTCAATGGAGGGGTGGAGCCAACAACAAAAGGGGCGTGGCCAAAATACCAGCATATTGTCACTTACAGTTCGTACTGCCAGTAAATATGCCTCAAGGGAGGTATTTGAACCTTTTAGAATAGGGGAAAAGCAGCACGGGAGCCAGGAAACAACCGAATGATCAGTGGTTGGGGGGAAGGGGGTGGGGCCATCTGGGGAACACTGTAGGGCCAGAATGGAATCCCAGGAGGGCCAGATTTGGCCCCCTACCCTGAATTTCCACACCCCTGCTTTATTTGAAGACATCCTCTATTTGAAGGCTGGCCTCTCCAATTCTGGTTTAAAGAAAAAGAACCACCAGAACTGTTGCCTATCACCAGTGAGCACCTGAACAGCAGACTGAACAGGTAGGTACATCTGGTCACAGTCATCTACAATTTGGTGAGATTTACTGTATTTCTATTTAAATCCTAATAATAATTTCTAAATTTGTATCTGTACTTATGAATCAGCATATGCAAAGTTCATATAAATCAGCATCCTCTTTTATCCTCTTTTTTTGGTGATGCATTTCCTCTTTTTTGGCAAGTCATAAGTGGCCACTCTAGCTGAATTTGAGCAGGTCCCTACTTGAGTGGGGGGTTTAAATTTTGTTCTTTTATTCTTACAGCCCATGAAAATAACATTGACAGCAGCAACGTCCGATCAGCAAATGATCATTATTTATTTACAGCATCTATCTATACACCATTTTCTGCCACACAGTGTTAATAACAGTGATTGTTTCACACTATCCACTGTAAAGTGTGAGAAGCAGCAGCGATACAGACAGGAAAGAAGCGATTCTGTGCCATGTGCACTACTTTGTGATGTCGGAAATGGCGTGAATCCATTCACAATCCGATTTGCAGGCTGTGGTGTCTCCCCCCCCCGCACCCGCCACCACCCCTGCTCCCACCTCCCTTCCATCTTAGCTGCCTGATAAATGTAGCATGTGGTGGAGTGGGTGGGTTAAGCTCTTTTCCCCCGCAAGGCCTGGAGCTCTGGCTTGCCTGCTATCACGACGATAAATGCAGGCTTTTTGGCCTACAGGCTGGCCCAGCTCTCCCTCCTTCCCTCTCGAGTTGGGTTATCAATCCAGAGCTCAACATTGCTCACCCCAGTCTGGGCTTTCTCTCCACTGGGAACTACTTTCATACCCTCTGGCCATGAGCAATGTGACTTAATTCTACACAGTATCAACACCAAACAGACTCCGTCTCTGCACTACTGGCTACCTTTCATTCTCTTTTGTCTTCTACTTTGAGGGTGATTTTTTTAAACTTTCTTTGCCTCCCCCCTTAAAAGATGCTTTTCCTAATTGTGCCTCTGTGTATTGTGTATGCTACAGAGCTTCATTCTTTGTTTCTCGATGCCACGAGATTCTTCCTGTATTTTTGTCTTCAGATTTCAAAATCGTTTGCGGATTTTTAATTCCCGTGCTTTTCCCTCATAACCACAGCCCACCAACTCATTCAACCTTCTGCTGAGGTTTTATGGACTCTTTTAATTTGGCATGAGAACAAACAATTAAAAAAAAACCCTTCCCGCTGGTCAAGCTTTGCAAACATAAGTAGCACGGGCACACACTAAAACACCAGTCATTTCCCCTGATGCCATTGTCCATACAGCCAGCACCAAATCAGGATTTTAAAGCGTACATTATGTTGATTCTGCTGCTTCACTGACACTGTGGGTGTTCAGGAAGGATGCTTTTGAAAGGACAAAGGATTTGGAGAGAGCCATTGTGGCAGGGCTGCTTCCATGTCTGTGGGGCCTGGGGCAAAGTGATCTCTGATGGGCCCCCTTCTTGGTCAGTGCCGGCCCCCCGCCCCCCCGATGGTGGGAGGCAGCAGCACTACAACCCAGCCTGGGTGATTTGGCTAGCTACCGTTTTATTTTCCCACAAAGCCCTCCAGTGATGCTACACCAGGAACATGGTGGGAAATTAATATGGCAGCTGTATTGCTCAGACAGCAAGGCTGGGTTTAATTTATCTTTTAACGGGGAGACCCAGGGCAGGGGTCAGCGGTGGGCCCTTCTTGATTCAGATCCCTGCTCAGCTATGAAACTCGCAGGGTGAACACTGTAAAGCAGGGGTGTTGAACTTCTTTTAGCCCAAGGGCCAAATTCCATTTCAGAGAAGCTCTCAGGGGCCACATTCCAATGGTGGATGCAACCAACGTCAAAAGGGGAGGGGCCAAGATCCCCCAAATACCAGCGTATTTTAGCTTAAAGCTCTTACAGCTGGTAACTAATCTTTGGGAGAGGCATTTCAACTTTTTAGAATGGGGGGGGGATGCAAAACCCATGAAACAACCAAATAAGCAGCAGTTGGGGGAAAGGGGTGGAGGAAGGGAGGATGGCCATCTAAGGAACCCTGGTGGGCTAGACTGGGAAGCCAGGGGCATGTTTCCACTACCGATTTACTCCGAACTGGCTGTGTGTGGAGGTCGTTAGGGATACATGACATCGTGGCCATCCAGCAGCCACCCCAGAGTTTATCACGGAAAAAAACGGTTCTTCTGGTTCTGGTTATAGTCCGACTTTTCCTCTCTACTTCAGCTCGGTTATGGTCCTGTTGGGGTGTGTTCCATCACCCGCACTTGCGTCGGTATCCTAGTCCTGCCCATGGGGGCGTGTAGACATGCCCATGGGAGTGTGTTGCTCACCTGCCCATGACCTCACTGACCCAACCCTTTCCCTCCCCGTTTTCCCGAGGTTTCACTGCCATTTTGGAGCACGATGCCGAGGGACCAACTTTTTTAAAAACTATGAAAATAAGCACTAGATCACTAGTGCGTATAAGCGTGCTATCACGGGCAAGCAAGTGCTCCCACTACTGCCTGAAAATCAGGTTTATCTCAGGTCACTTCCCCAGAACTACACATGGGGAGGATTCCTTTGTGTCCTTTCGACCTGGGAAACGATGCAGCAAGCATCATAATCCAGTTTCCGTACACGCTAAGGCGCTATCTCATTATAACACTGCTGTGCAGTTCTTCCATCAATACACATACCCCCTATGTCAGTATCTCTCTATCACTCAATCGCGCAATAGCACTAACACACATTTGCACTATCACGCAATAGCACATTAGTTCAGGGGTTCCTGCTAAACCCTGTTGTAGTCAACGAGGCTTATTCCTGAAAGTGTGCTATCGCGTGATAGCACATTTATTCAGGGATGCCTGCTAATGTGGAAGCCTGGTATTTAGAGGGAAAGGAAAAAATATGGGCGGAATTGGGCATAGGTCCAGGAAGTCTACTCAGAAGTAACTGCCATTGTGGTCAATGAGGCTTGTTTCCAATATTGCCATTAAGGGGAGTAGAGCCTGGATGCGGGAGTCTCTCTGATTGGTTGAGGAGCAACTGCCAATCTGACTTTCACTTCCAATCCTCCCACCCCACCCCACCCAGAAGAATGTTTCTGGCAGTGACTTATAATGGTGCAGTGCAGTCCTTCATGGAGCCCTGCGCGGAACCATGCAAATTCCATGAAAAATCTGGTATTCTTTTGTTTGCTTCACCCTTCTGTTGTCGTAGAAGCACAGCCCAGGTTGGCTGGATTTAGGCCACAGGCCTGAGGTTCAACACCTCTGCTATAAAGGAAGCCCCGAAAGCTCCACTTATTGGGCTTTTCTAGCCCCTGGGCAGCTACGACAGGCACTTCCTCCTCCCCAATCAAATTGCAAACAAGTTGAACACTACATGTGTCTATAATTAATGCATAGCAGGATTGCCAGCTGATCTTAGGGTTTGGCTCAAAGTTTCAGGACTTTTAGCCTCCTTCTCAGGTTCTCCAGTGGAAGAATTCAAATTTAAAGTGAAGTCCCAGACTCCCGATTTTCAGGCCGATACCACCGCTGGATTCCAGACTCCAGCTTCTCAGTCTCAGGGTCAGAGCTTTAGGAGGTCTGGCAACAACAGAATGTTCAGCTTTAATCTATAGATTTTACTGGCTAAAATGCTAGATGATTAACTGATGTGGCTGAGAGTTAAGGGCATCGTTTATTTGTTGAAGCTACTTTAGTTCTGGTGTGTTACTGTAATAGAGCATAAGGAGTGAGGGGAAACTGAAGACAGCCTTTCTTTAAGTGTGCTTGCTTTTGATTATTAATTTGTAAGTTATCTCACTCTTGCTTCAATATCTAAAAAACACACCTATATTTAAGTTTTGATAATATTCATTAACAACTCATCCACTAATTAACTGATTAATCAGCTAAAAGGCAGGTGATTGATTACAAATTATTTGATTGGTTCACAGCCATAGAGTTTAAATCTCAAGGGCACTTTCGAATCACAAGAGATACTTTTTAATGATGCATTTAAGATTTGCTATTGCTGTTTACAATGAGCCTCTGCAACAAACAATTCTGCCAGTCCCACTATTGCAATTTTTTAGGTGAACATCTAAAAAATGCTAACGTCTGCAGTTGAAATTGTACTGTATGAATGTGACGCTTGTATCATACAGGCTCACTGGCTAGGAAACTTTGATTGGCTGAAGCTTTTTTAATGCGTACACTCAGTAGCAACTAGCAAACCTTTTTTGCCTCTGCCTAATGTTTATTGTTATTTAGGCTGTATTATGTTATGGATGTTTTATTTTTTTAGTTCATAAACTGCTTTTGAAATAAGTATGAATATGGGGAATATGCATATTTTTAAATAAAATAAATAAATTGCCCTCAGTCAAAAGAACCAATGTGACACTTTTCTCAGGAAAGCATCAGCTCCCTGGCCTAGTAGCACCAGGCTGTTGGCTCACAGCAGTCATTCAAACTGGGTTCTTGCCAGGTCCAGTTAAAGGTCAGTCCATCAATAGAAAAGGAGGAGGAAGAGAGAAGGAAGGAGTTTCTGTCTCCGAGACAGAAGAAGCTGCGATAATTTGCTTTCCGTGTGTGGTTTTTGAGGAACTGTGTGGCGAAAAAGGGCAATTTTTCAGAAGGTTCCTCAATAATCACAACGTAAATGAAAACAGACACAAAAAACAATCTGAATTTCCAGCTGAGTTGCTCTTGCTTAATATTTTTCCCTGAAGGGTCTTTTGCACACGTGATGGCATTTCAAACAGAATCATTAAAGAAGGCAGGCTCAAACTGTGTTTTCATCAGATACTGCATCCTAGTTAAACATTCGGTATCTTGCCCATTATAATGCTGCCAAAGAGCAAAAATGACTTTAGAAAAGAAATATCCAAATTAGGCAAACAATGGACAGCAATTCAAGGTGCAGGCTTTTAAAGCTTAAGAAGACGAGGAGGAGAAGCATTTATATAGTGCATTTCAGGGGTTTAAAGTCTTTAAGGTACCACAAGACTCTTTGTTGTTCATACATTATCTCAGTAATCTTCACAGCAGGCTTTTGAGGTAGGCCAATGTGATCATCCCCAAATTACAGGTGCAAGGCTAAGCCTGAGAACCTGTGGATGGCTTACGGTCATCTAGTTTTAACACATATTTGTTGCCTTTTCAGGTTAGCAGGAACTTATATGTGTCAAGTTCTAGAATCCATTCAGCACCCACCTCCAAAATTTGAGAAGGACAGACTTGAAGTATCTGTCCATGGTTGGGCATAGATAGATAGATAGATAGATAGATAGATAGATAGATAGATGCACTCCTACCTCTGAAAGGTTGATTTTGGATATGTGAATAGAGTGGGTTCCTAGGACGCCATTCATCTTCTCTAGAAAACAGTGCAAATGATTCTGGAATATCTTCCCATAACTTCGCTCAACTTGGTCTTGTGTGTAGGGATGTACGAAACTCACTTACCTTTTCGTGGAATCTTTCGCGGTAGGGGAGGAGGCGCTCCGTCCCTCCCCCCGGAATCCTCAACGGGGGGGGGAGGCAATCCGGTCCTCCCTCCCGGAATCCTTGATGGCCAGCTCTGCTCTGCGGCCAGGTTGCGGAGCAGCTGGCCAGGGCCGTCTGCAGCCGGATTTCCGGCCGCAGACGGGCTGGTACAGACACAAATGGCGGCTGTAGCAGCCGCCATTTGCATCCAGCCAGGAAGCTGTGATAGGCTACGTAAGAATTTACGTAGCCTATCATGGCTACCCCCCCAAAAAAACCCCAGCGTATGCAAATGGCGGCGGCTACGGCGGCCGCCATTTGCGTTCCCTATTTTTCGCCGATTTATCTTACGTAAATATAGATTTATCTTACATAAATATAGATTTATCTTACGTAAATATTTATCTTACGTAAATAACTACGCTATTTGCGTTCCCCTTTTTTTTGCCGTTTTATCTTACGTAAATATTTACGTAAGATAAATCGACGAAAAACAGGGAACACAAATGGCGACCGCCGTAGCTGCCGCCATTTGCGTACGCTGGGGGTTTGGGGGGGGGGTTAGCCGTGATAGGCTACGTAAATTCTTACGTAGCCTATCATGGCTGCAAGGATGGCAATGGCAGCGGCAGCAGCCCGGCTGCGGCCGGCCAGGAGACCAGCCGTGGCAGCGGCCGCTGGAGCCGCTGCTGGAACCACCGCCGCCGCCAAATCCGCCGCATCCGCCCCAGGTAAGTGCCATCCCGGGGGGATTCCGCGGGGGGGCGGGATTCTTTAGAATCTGGCCTCACTGGAATCCGTGGCGGAATTCTCTGCCATCCCTACTTGTATGTGAGCTAAAAGGAAGGGAATTTATTCCTGCATGTAAGGAATGTGTGAACAGCACAAAGGTAAGGTGCACACTCCAGAATAACCCTGCAGAGGAAGCTAGCACAGTGGGCTGTGCACATGTACGTATGACTGGCCATGAACCAGACAAAATGGCTGCCTCCCTCTCTGAGGAGAAGCCCCTCAGCACTTACAAATACTGCACAAGGCAAATTTGTAGGTGAATCAAACTAAAAAATACTTTGGCTTGGATCCTAACTGCTCACTCTGTTCCTGAAAGGAGCTTTCCTTTCTAGGAGAGCTGCACTCACAGATGAACACCTTCCATTCAGAGAAAGGGCCCTTCCGTGAGCGCAAGTCCTTTGCATTCAGGAAGGGGAAAGTTAGCATCCAAGCCAGAGTCATTTCAGGTACTTCCAGGCAAGGCTTTTATTGTGGAATCACCCTACCTTATTCACAGAATTTATGAGGCAGGTGCAGACGTCATCCTCTTGCATTTGTGTTCTTCTTGTGTTTTCCCGCCTCTTCTGCCATCTTTCCTCTTACCACAAAAAGGAGGAAAAGACAGGATAGCTGCACAATTCCTTTCAATTGGTAGTGCTAGGAAACCTCCATCTGGAAGCCTGGTATAAGTCCGGGCGGGGTGGGCGGGGGGGGGGGGACACACCTGAATCTGCTGAATGTCTGCCTTGAGTACAGTTGTTAGAAACCCTGGAGCCCTGCCAAAAATAAAGTTGGTAAGTCTATAACAACAAGCCTGTAAGGTACATAAGGCTGAGAGTAAAATCCAGTGAGCTTCTTAGTCAAGAAGAATGCTGAGCCAGTGTTTCCCACATCTGCTTCTTAGGGCATATCTACAGTACAGATTTAAACTTGTTTAACCATCATCCCCTCTGTAGCCAACCCTGGAAACTGTATTTTTTTTGGGGGGGGGTGTAAGTGTAAAACAAATATATTTTGATTTAATATTTGTACTGTATGTTTTTAATGCATTGTACACCACCCAGAAAACTTTGTTTATCAGGTGATTTAAAAGTACAGTAAATAAAGATGCAATCCTATGCATGTTTAGACAGAAAAAATTCCTACAACCCCCAACATGCCCCAGCCAGCTCCCAAGGATTGCACCTAGGGAGAGCAATCCTATAGCCACTAGACACCGTCTGGAGGGCCACTGGATTTTTCGGTTTCTGGGAACGGAGCTCAGAGCCAGGCCTCCAAGCTCAGTTCCCAGAAACTACTCTCCCCACCCACTCCTCCACTCGTAACTGGCACGGTTCTCTTTGCACTGGCTGCTTCTCCATGCTCACAAACAGAGCATGGAGAGGGTGAAAAGGAGGCAGTCCTGAGGACAGGGAGGGGAGGAGACTGCGAAAGCCTCTTAACAAGGCTTCCTATGTGTCGCGCAGCCTCCCCTGCCCCTCGTTCCCGCTCTGATGTCCTCAGCTAGACATGCAAAATCGTGCGTCTAGCCAAAAATGCAGGGTGGCCAGAGCATGGAGGAGAGGATTCCCTCCGTGCTCCAGCTGCCCTGCACTGGATAGGTGTAAGCCTCTGAGTTCGGAGGCTGACATCTGTCTCCGTAGGACTGTGACCTAAATAAATTAAATAAATAGCAAAGGATCTGCAGGCATCCCACCAAGCCTCCATTTCCAGTGGGAAGCCATGGCAAGTAAACTTGTATAAAATCGACAAATGTCTCTAGAGCAGCTTCCCACCACCCACCCCACTGCCCCCCAAGCTCACAAATGGTCTCCTTTAAACAATAGGCAGGAACAGACAGGCTTTCAGTCTTATTTATGGAAGGAAGCCAGTTACTTATAGGGGCAGCCACAGCTTTGATATAAGAGTTGCTGAGTTATTCTTCAGTTGCTTGAGAAAATAACCAAAGTTCGCTCATAATATTTGTTTTGGAAAGGAGTATCTGTGTTGAGTACTTGACCAAAGCAAACAGAGAAACTCCAGCCCTTTCCTCAAGGAGAAAACAAATTCAGCGTGAGCTCCGGGCCTAACGTAACTTAGCTTATCCAAGAGGCTCCCAGACCAAGAACAACAAACAGCAAAATAAGCTAGCAAAACTAAACTGAACAAATTAACACAGCCTTCCACAAACCCGCCGCCCTCCAGATGTGTTGGACTACAGTTCCCATCAGCCCCAGCCAGCATGGCCCTGCCTGGGGTGACGGGATTTGTAGTCTAACACACCTGGAGGGTGCTGAATTAACAAAAGAGACCCACAAACTCTGTAAATACAATGTGGAAACCCGACTCAGACAGCGTTGCAACTCAGTTCAGAATTATGGAAGGGCTCCCACATTGACTGTGCCTTTGGAGGTAGCAACAAGCCCACTGAGTTCAATGGGGATTAGCTCTAAAGTACATTGCTCTGAGAATGCTACATTTATACACACAGCTTCAAAAACAACAGCTTCCCTGACTTCCAGAGAATGGGGAATAGTGTGAGAATCTCCTCTCTTGCTCTTTCTTTAAATGAAATTCTATCCTTGAGATACTGCCCAGCAAATTCCAAGTATAGATTGCATGTTTGGCTTTACAGTCCTCGAATTTCAGCAGACTGAAAAGGAGGAGGAGAAGGTGAAGGACGGTCCAAAACAGTGTTTGAATAGTCTATTTAATCTCCACCAAGCCTGGGGCAGAGTCACCTTTAAGTCACGGCTCAGGTGTTTATAGCTGCTTCTAGTAAGCTACCTGGTTATAACCAACAGCCCTGGGGCAGGCGAGGATCTGAGAACCTGAAGAATTTAATCACCTGGAGTGCTGCAAACTTCTCTTGAGAGCTTGTTCCACTCACCTGTTATTATGCTGAACTTTCCTTTGAGGACTGATTCACACATGCATGCATGGACATCGCTTGATTTCCAGTCATAGAATGTGAGAGCTGATTCTGCTGGAAAAGTGTTGCACTTGGGGGTGCTGCAAGTCCATGGGAATGTTCGGACTCTGGTGGTCTTTCACCCCATTCATCCACCCAAGCCAGCACTTGATGCTGCATTCATCAAGTGACAAGCTAGCATGGGTGAACTGGGCCTTGGATGACACACAGTTAAACGGCGCAAAACTGCCGCCACCAAAACACGACTGTGTGGCGGATGTTGGGTGATAGGAAAACCTGACAGAAATACAAGAAAACAGATATGAAGGAAAAATACAAGAACAAGAAAGAAATACAAGAAAAAAGAAAAATACAAAAAATACAAACATATACAAAAAATACAAAAAAATACCAGGAAAAATACAAGGAAATACAAGAAAAAAGACATGAAAAGATAAAAAATACAAGAAAAATACAAAAAATACAAAAAAACAAGAAAAAATACAAAAATATTTGTATATAAAATACAAGAAAAAAGGTATGAAAAGATAAAAAATGCAAGAAAAAATACAAAAAAAAGATATGAAAAGATATGATATGAAAGCTTGGCAGAAATACAAGAAAAAAGATTTAAAAAATAGAATCTAAGGAGCTTTCCCCCACCACACCACACCACCCACCACAAAACAAATCACAGTCCAATGAGGGCTGAGCATACAGTAGCCATGAGATACTGAGTTCAGTTGGAAAAACATTAAGAAGGGGGAGAATGGAATGGAATATCCTGCAGGAAGGCATATCTGGCTGGCAGGAACCCTGAACAGGAGCAGTCCTGCTAAGAGGTAAGGATACAGTGCAACGTTCTCTTGCAGTATAGACGTAATCTGTGCTGTTTTTAAAGAGCCGTGTCAGTCATGAAAAGCCGGCCTTAAATCAGACCAATTTGTACTCTCTGAGTGGCAGGATCTCTTTCCAGGATCTCTTAGGGTTTTCCAGCCCTGTTCCCCATGACAATCCTTTTGACTAAACATGCCCAAGTAAATAAAATTTAAGTAGACACCTTGCCCCCACCCCACACAGAAGGCAAAGAAATTTGGTTGCTAGTTCTATAACTGTTCACTCATTAGTAAGATCCACACAGTTCAATTGGACTCCCAAGTAAACGTGCATAGGATTGTAGCCTTAAGTCCGAGACAGATGAGTGCTGAAGGTGGTATGCAAGAGATCTCTCCCTCCCTCCCTCCCTCCTTCCCTCTCTCTCTCTCTCTCTCTCTCTCTCTCACACACACACACACACACACACACACACAAATCAAGACCTCTATATAATTGCAAGGCAACAAAACCCAATATTACTTTACTTACAGTACAATCCTATCCATGTAAACTCAAAAGTAAATCTCTGTGTTTTAAATCTCTGCATAGCTGCTAAGCCTTATTCTGGTTGTACTGTTATACTGTGGTTTTAAGCTTTCATATTTTACATTGTTTTATGCTGCACCTTGTGGTTTTAATTTTTGTGAACCACCCAGAGACTATAGAAGTGGAATGATGAAGGAATAAAATAAAATAAAACAACGTTAAGTCTGACTGTGTTTAATAGGGCTTATTCCCTAGCAGAGGCAGCTCTATACTTGGGGCAAATGGGGCAGTGACCCCCTGCCTGTCCCCCATCCATTTGCGGAAGAGAGATCCCCCCACAACTAAGTACATTGGCTTCGCTGTTTCCAAGTGCCACACGCAGCCTTCTGCCCTGTCCTCTGCCCCACCAACCTCAAGGGGCCACCACTGCTCCCTAGTAAGCATGTTTAGGATTGTATCCTTCACCAGGCCTGGGAGCTGAAGCCGGGGTGCAGAAGCTCAGGCCCAGGAGCCAAATCCAGCTCTCCTTGGCCCCCAATATGGATGGTCATGCCCTCTTTGCCCCAAGCACCGATTCTTTCCTAGCTTTAGTGTAGTTTTTTCCCCATTCTAAAAGGCTGGAATGCCTCTCCTCAGGCTTAGTGATTGGCAGGAGGAGCTCAGAGGTAAAATAGGCTGTTTTTGCTATGGTGGCCACACCCCTTTGGTTCTGGCCACACCCCTTTTACCTTCGGCCCACCCGCCCCTGGACTGCAGCTCCCCCACCTGAGCTTCTCCAAAATGGAATTCAGCCCTCAGGCAGAAAGCGGTTCGACACCCCTGGGCTGAAGACATTAGCTGAGACAGCCTTGCTGGACCTAAACAAGTCTGGAATTGGGCAGCGCCTGATGGGGGATCATCTGGACGCCCCATGTACTCTGCCTTGAGTTCAATATAAGAAAAGTGGGATGTAAATGTAATGCATACATGCTTTGTGGGGCGTTTAAGAAAATCCCTCCCAAAAACTTTTTAATTGTTGGAACCAGTGGAGGCTGGTGGCTCCATGTCAGTAGGACGGTGAATCCTCTCTGGGTTTCAATCAGAACCAGTCAGCGGCGCACCTTGGATAGCTCCCTTAGAGTGCTGGCTGATTCTGACTGAAACCTGGAGAGGATTCACCGTCCTACTGACATGGAGCCACCAGCCTCCTCTGGTTGACATGGATCCGAAGAGTAGGGGTGCTTTGACACGAGGCATTTACTACGGAACTGTCGCACTCTGGTCACTCATGTTTCATGGAGCATCTACATGACATCCTCATCCAATCATTGTCCTCTTGTGTTTTCCCCATGTTTCTTCCACCTTTTCTCGGACTGCAGAAAATGCAACTCTTTTTGAAAGAATAAACCAGTAGCGTAATCTCTGCAGGTGTGGGTGCTGTTAGCACACTGTTCTTCTGGTTTGGATGTGAGGGGCGATGTATCTTCACTTTTACTGTTCTGGTGGGTACCATTTTATCAGCCATTTCTACCAATATTTCCATTCGAAATAAAATGCGTTTGGCAACTTTTTTTTTTTTAAAGGAGTATAAATTATTGTGCAAGAGCACTTAAATGAAATATCATTATAGTGTTTATCTTAAAAAAAAATAAAAATAAAACACCCTGCTGCCTTTCCATTGCTGCCATTTTAGCGTCCTTGGGGTGGGGTTGGCGTCCAATCTGCAGATTTACCCTAGAATGCATAATGGCCCTATTCACATGTCAAAGGGTGAAGGGTGCTTTTGATAACTACGGAGCAGGGAGGGCTTGGCTAAGGATGTCGGAGAATTCCACCACGGATCTCAGTGAGGCCGAATGCCAGTGCATTCAGCCCCCCAAAATCCGTGGCGGAACGAATCCCCCCACCCCCACCACCCCGCGAAAGGCGCGCGAAACAGAGCACCTACCTGGTGCCATTTGCGCTGCTTTGCGAATGGCGGCTGCAGATGCGACCGCCATTCGCTTCCCTTTTTTTCCCCGTGATTACTTTCATAGCCTATCATGGCTAATGCAGGGACACCATTTGCGTCCCTGCGGAGGCCGTGATAGGCTATGTAAATCAGCAGCAGCAGCAGAGGCCCTTCTCCGTGAGCCCCTGCCAAAGGAAGTGAGGCGGGTGGCTACTAGGAGGAGGGCTTTTTCTGTTGTGGCACCCCGGCTCTGGAATGAGCTCCCTCGTGAGGTTCGCCTGGCACCTACATTGTATTCCTATCGGCACCAGGTGAAGACCTTTTTATTTTCCCAGGCATTTTAGCTTTTTAAATTTTTATCTTTGTTATTTTAAATCTGTATTTTAAACTCCTGCACTGCTGCTAGGTTTTATTGTGGTTGTATTGTTATATTGTGGTTTTAATGTTCTATATATTTTAAATTGTTTTATTGTGTGTTGTTTGGTTTTAATTTTTGTGAACCGCCCAGAGAGCTTCAGCTATCGGGCGGTATAGAAATGAAATAAATAAATAAATAAATATTTACGTAGCCGATCACGGGGGAAAAAAAGGGAATGCAAATGGCGGCCACCGTAGCTGCCGCCATTTGCGTCCCCGTTTTTCTACCCTGATAGGCCACGTAAATATTTACGTAGCCTATCACGGCGAAAAAAGGGGATGCAAATGGCAGCGGGTACAGCGGCCGCCATTTGCGTCCCTGCGCAGCCCAGCAGCAGCTGGATGTCGCCGCAGAGTGGAGCTAGCCAGCGAGGATTTCGGGGGGAAGGACAGAGCGCCTCCCCCCCACCATGGATGTCACGAAACGTAAGAGGTGAGTCATTTCGTACATCCCTAGGTTTGGCTAACCACGACACGTGCACCCATCTCATGACCAGGAACTGCACTGCGCACCATGGTTTACTTACCCATCCCTGCTCCATGATTACGAAGTTGTCCTCCCCCTGCCGCTGCTAGTTATCCCTGCGGCCATCGCACTGGGAAATGGTGTACGTCAACTGCTTCAGTCATCGCTATGCAAAGATGACCATATAGTTTAGCCAGATTCCAGCTGAACATCAGGAAAAACTTCCTGTCAGAGCAATACGACAATGGAACCAATTACCTAGGGAGGTGGTGGGCTCTCCCACACTGGAGGCCTTCAAGATGAGGCTGGACAGCCATCTGTCAGGGATGCTCTGACTTGGATTCCTGCATTGAGCAGGGAGTTGGACTCAATGGCCTTGTAGGCCCCTTTCAACCCTACTATTCTATGACTGTATTCTAGTCCAGCCACGCTGCCTACAGTGTCACCAGATATGGCAGGTGCTCTAGGATGTTGTCTCTACAGTTGCTGTGTGTTTGTGCGGCGCGGCCGTTTTTAACAACGGAAATCCCGCCACATGACACATTAAGCCACCCCAGGCCCCCTTAACCCCACTGCAGATGGGTGGTTAGCCAGGGTGGCTTCCTAACCATAGTGGTTGGGCTTTTGACCCCACACATGACACACTAAGCCACCATGGTTCGCTCAAAACCACGAACCATGGTGGCTTAGCTGAACAGGCCTAATAACATTTTTAAAGTCTGGACATGAATCTCACAATTGCACTTAAACAAACACTTGAGCACAAATTAAATAATTGGTTTTTAAAAGATCAATTAAAAATAATGTAAAAAAGGACTGCTCATGAATTGTCCTTTCCCTGCCCATGCCCACTAGTGCGGCTGGAACGCAGTGGGATTTACACACACACACACACACGCATGTACGATATCCCCCAGAAGTGCAGAAAGTCAATTGCAATTTCACTTATAGCTTACAGCCAAAGAGCTCCGTAGAATGTTGACTTTTCTCTAAATGGCTGCTGGCCCTTCCCCTGACCTATCGCAAACTGCTTGTTGAACTCTCTACAGCAGAGATGGAAACCTCTGGCCCATGGAAGTTCCCCATCCTCTCTATGGAGGGTTGCCCCTGGCCCGAGGCTACTGGGGGCTTGGGAAGGAGGCAGGGAGAGGAATCCTCTTGCTACCTCCGCCCCAATGGGAGACCAAGCAGTGCAAGGGGGAAAATCCCTTGTTATTTCCAAGCATAGAAGACATCAGGAAAGGGGTGTTGTGGGGGAGCCGTGCCTTTGATGTCATCCAGCCCACCAGGCTGGTCCAGGGGGACCATCTGCCCCCCGGACCAAAACACGTCCCCTGCCTCTGCTCTACAGTTTGAAAAGCAGCTTGCCGTGTGAACAGGGGTGGAGCTGGAGGCAGCTGTTTCAAGGACATCTAAAGTTCCCTTGAGTTTGTGGAACAAGCTTCATGGTACTTTGGATACTGGCACAAAAGTAGCACATATAATTGGATGAGAATCTGACTACAAAAAGGAAATGGAAATAAAAGTCTGGTTGAAGAAGATGCAATGTTTTCTTTACCTTTTATTCATTCATATAATAAAAGTGGGTGAATGAGAACGATAGCAATAACATTCAGTAGATGCTACAACGATTAGTACATTGGCACATTTCAAGCTAGCAAGGTTGTCCTCTCAGTAACACTATGACCTTTCCAAAAGGTGGCTTTATGCAATACAAAGGAGCCCTTACCAGAACTTTGCAGTTGAGACTGCACTCTTAGAAGTTTGCTAATAAGTACATTAAGTAAAAATAAATACATATCTTTACTGTGGGGCACTGATACACTGGCTTTTCAAACCCAATGCAAACCACACACCTCATAGTCTGGGTTGCAGCTCCATACAAGGTTCCATACCACAGCTGAAACAACAGCTGTATTCAGGCATTCCGTTTCCATGGGTACTGAGTGCATGAAGGTGCTGTTGAGAATATGCAAACTAGCGGCACCCTTTAGATACCAATGTGCATCCTGCCATCCACCACCATTTTTATTTGAGTTCAAAATAATGGTTTTGTGCTTCGGAGCTCAGACCCCACCTCTGTCTGGTGCTTAGGTTCTTGGGCAAGTTACTTTTCTTTTAGTCCCAGCATTTTGACTTCTGGAAAATGAGTGTTTTGTGACTGGTCATGCCTACCGTGGCAGCTATTTTATGAATGGGCAAGCTGCCCCATGGCAGCCATTTTGTGAGAGCACCCACAACACTCTCCAAATTACAAATGTGCCTGCCAATGCAAAAAGGTTGGGGATCCCTGCTCTAGTCACTTCACGTCACTGGCTCTTATTTAAATGTGTACATCTATTTAATGGATGAGGGGAGATCTTTCCATGGGAGCGGACTGCTGTGGTGCTATTCACCTTCCCTTCTCCACTCCCCTTTTATTAAGCCTGCACAGCTGTAAGCTCCAGCACAGAGATTAGAAAGTGTATACTGATCACAGAGTTCTTGAAAATAAAAATAAAATGGTAGGACAGGTAGGGGGGAAGGCAAGGAAAACTGGCTATGCTTTGCCATAATTTAAAATATATAGCCATAGCCACCAACTCACCTTTTCTGTAGGTTACTATATAGCTTATAGCTATTATTGCTTGCTTAAATGAACATTGATGGTTGCTGGCTACTAGGTACCGCACACTCACTTCTTTCAGTGGTGGCTAGAGAAAAAAAATGGCAGCTGAAATGTAGCCAGCATAGAACACAGACATCTGATGGGTTTGCAGGTAGTTGCCAAAAGTCATCTTTGGGGTACTCTGGGGGCATTCTGTTTTCCAATTTCCACCAATTATATATTCACCATTACTTTAAGAGCTTTTCTGCACAAGGCATTTACTCATGGTTGTTGATGGGCTATTTAGACAACATTGTGACCCTCCAGTTTCGCTTCTGTTTTTAAACAGCACTTTTGGTGAGTTGTTTTAGAGCAGGGAAAATGCAGTATTATTTTTGAAAGATTAAAGCAAACATTTTTCCACTTTTGTAATTGCACTACTCCACTATACCACAGTGCCACCTAGTGGTTATGTAGCACACAAGCAGAAAAGGAAATGCTCTTAATTTAGTGCTTGGTTCTCAGTTCTGTGACAAAACCTAAAGTAGATACAGCCTCATGTAGAAAAGCTCTACGTCTACAATACACAAGACAACAGACCCATTCAAAGGTGGCTCCTCAAAAAATAAAGACTACAAGGGCATTTCAGGGGGCAGGGGTCCAGAGAACGGGCATCACTAGTAATACCTCAGGGAATATCCAGTAGGTGCCCATGACACAATCCCTGCAACTATCACTATAGCAAAAGATGTGTTCTCTGATCAAAAGTATCACATTTTCCTGTTCTGAGTTTTTGGAATACAGTATCTCTCAACCAAAGTGCAGCTTGGAGGGCAGGCACATTGATTTTTAATTTTAAAAAAAGAGAGAAGTAATATACATATTGCACACAAACCCCGATTATACATAAAAGCTTGAACTATACTACAAACGTAGACCAGTTTTTACCTGTTTAATTGACATGGCTTCCAGGAAAGAGCCCTGGGAATTATAATTTGGCATGATGCTTGGAAATTTGTTAGACAGCCTTACCCAATCCCACCCAAGAACTACAATTCCTATGGAAGAGGAAACGACTACCAAAGTAGTTTACAGCAGTAGTATGCCTGTGAAATCTTCCATCATTTCTACCTGCACCATCACCTGCAGCAAAGAGACCTACAATCTTGACAAATAAAGGCTATTTTAAAATGCAGTCTCTACTAGTGCTGTGCTTAAAATCTCTCCCATATTTTTTTGACCATTCTCATTCAGTATGATAGAAAGCGCTTTCGAAAAGAAATTCAGAGGAGGAGAAATTTTGAAGAAATTCTCATGGGTTGGGTTTGGGGTTCTTGTACTTACCTTAGATATGAGGAAGCTGAGGAGTGTGCATGAGGGTCCTGTCAATGTACTGTAATCTCTGTGGCAGCCTGTAGCCTTCTCAGCTTCCTGCGTTTCAGTTAAAGCCATCATGAAGAAGACATCGTGAGGCAATTCCTCCCATGGGGCTTTTTCAGTTCAGGAAGTGCAGGGGGCCTGGGAGGCTGCAGAGCAACGGAAAGATGCATGGAAAGAGAGAGAAGACACACTGCACCCTCGGCCACCTCGCAGTGATTAGGTCAGCTCAAAAATACCATCAAAAGAAGTTCAAAATCCTGCCTCAGAAAAGTGGAAGCCTCAGCACAGTTGATGCTGTTGCCACCTACAGAAGCAGTACAATAAACCAAAAGCCCTTGGGGGGGGGGGAAGAACCTGTGAACCCTTGCCAATAGCGAGCCCTACCTGTGAGAAACTGCTGGAGAATTTCTCCTCCCCTAGGAGAAATTGGGTGAAAATGTCCACCCAATTTCTCTGCCTACAAATAGCCTGGAGAGTTTTGAGAGGTCCTTTGTGCACAGCTCTGGTCTCTACCCTCCACAGCTTCTAGCTTCAAAGGCAAACCTTTTGGTGTAGCATCCGCCACGATATGGCACATCTGAGCACAGCAGGGGTGGGGAACCTCTTTGAATGCGAGGGCTGAATTTTTGTGAGAAGCTCTCGGGGGCCACATACTTGTGGTGGGCGGAGCCAAAGGAGGTGGGGTCGAAGGAGGTGGGCCTAAAATATCAAAAACTTGCACATTTTAGGTTTACGTTCTTACTGCCAGTCACAAAGTCTTAGGAGAGGTATTTCAGAATGGGGAAAAAATGCACAAAGCCAGGAAACCAGTAAAGGCAGGCCAGATTTGGCCTGCGCACCTGAGGTACCCCTGTCCCTGCCCTACATGGACTCCACATTCAATGCTTTGCCGGGGAAAAGAAAGGTGAATTCTCATTCCATGCTCTTGTGGATTAGTTCATCCCGAACTGTTGTTCTGGATGCGCTGGAGGCTGGTGGCTGCTATTTCAGTGGGGCAGGGAATCCACCCTGGGTTTTAGCCAGAACTAGTCCAAGCTCTAAAGAAGCTATGCAAGGTGCTGAACCCATTTTGGGGGATAGGCTTCAGCAGTCTGGATAGTTCCTTCAGAGTTCTGACTGGTTCTGACTGAAACTCACGAGAGGATTCACTGCCCCATTGAAATAGGAGCCACCAGCCTCCATTGTCTGGATGTATACTTGCTAACAAGGACTATATATATCAGCCCATCACTTAGTCATCCCTGTTCTGCCCCCATGTGAGCGGTATCCATCCTGATTTGCATTTGTGATTGCAATTACTACCCAGTTACTATGCCCTGGCAGGAATGCTAACCTACACCATTTACAAAGCCTACCAATGTAAATATGTTATACTATGTAATAAATTCATTCTGTAAAAAGAAATACACAAAAGCAATATACCATTCACATCAAAATCCCTCTCCAAAGTTGGCCACATATAATCTCCATTCTCTTCGACCTGATAAAACATCAGTGTTAAGACTCGCTGTTTTTTCTTTTTCAATTTGACAAGGATTTGTGTTTCCTGATATGGCACCAGTTGTTTAAAATACTCTCTCTCTCTCTCTCTCACACACACACAATCAACAGAGACATCTGCATTTTTATTAAACAAATTTTAAGTAAACACATTTTAAATCATGAATCTTCAAATAAAAATTGTATGTGTAGCAAATAAAACTTGAATATACTTTCAACCAGGAGTGAGCAACTTGTGACCTTCCAGATGTTTTGGCCTACAACTCCCATCAGCCCTAGCCAGCATAGCCAATGATGAGGGGAGTTGTAGGCCAAAAACATCTGGAGTACAGCTCCAAAACAGCTGACCATCCCTGTTTTAAACAAAGTTGAGGCTAGTGGATAGCAATTTAATGACTGAAACCAAGGGTGAGCAACTTCTGGCCCTCCAGATGTTTTGGCCTACAGCTCCCATAATCCCTCTCCTTTGGCTATGCTGGCAGGGTCTGATGGGCACTGTAAGGCCAAAATGTCTAGAGGGCCACTAGATGCCCACCCCTGACTTAAATTGGTGTCTCACCTGTTCAAAAAATAGCACAAGCAGCAGCAACTTATAAACAAAAATCCTTGGTCAATTGACAAGTCGAATATTGTCAAATAATGGCCCGGAACTTAGATTCCAATCCCTCCCAGATGCCTTAAGCACACACAAAGGAAACACTTCCTTTCCATAGAAAAAACAGGTTTTAAATCCCGACTCCTGGGTTTTTGTACCCTGAGCATATGCCCGTTTGTTTCTTGTTTTTTCCCCCCCAGATCCTGCATTCCTTCCTGTTCAGAGATGCATGCAGTTATAGTACATGGCCCACAACAGGAGAAGCTCGACCATTAAGCTTAACTGGGAGGAGAAGGGCAGAAGCTTTCAGGGAATAATGAGGGGACAGGAGGTGTCTCCACCAAAATGGGGTGGGAGTGCATGCATATGACCCCAAATTCTACAGGGCTGCAAAGAACTTAGGCATGGAAACTCCTGCCACTGATAGCAAGTGATAGAGTGATGAGATTAAAAAAAGGGAGAAGTTTCTGCTTAACCAAGGATGCTCTTGACTTGGAATGTCTGACACTATTTGACCATGGTTGAATAAGTGGTCCATTGAGAGCATTAGACCAGTTCACCGCTGTCTCAAACCTACTTCACATGCATTTGACTACCCTAAAAAGCAGGCACATCCTCAATATCTTGGGCAGCGATACTGAAAATGTCCCAGACAAGAAAAAAGCAACACCGCAAAGGAAGGCAGGAAGGAGTGACTTTTCAACTTGTCAATTCACTCTGCTGCACTGATGCCATTTCAACCAGATGGGGCCTGTGCCATGCGAGGTCTTCACATATTGCAAGAGAGTTCAATCGGAGAAACGAAGCATCTCATCCATTCTTCTAGAGCAAGCAAGATAGGACCAATCTGTTCTCTTAAAACCCATTTGGCTTCTGGCGCACAAAAATACGGTAGGCGGGAACCTGCTGCTTTGGCAATAAGGAGCATGTGAGACATGCACCAACCAGCTGCGTTTCCACAGTCTTCATAGGCACTGAGCCACATGACTGCCACTGTTCAATACGCATGGCAGCGCATTGGCAGATCCATCACTGCAATTGCTGTTTTGCATTTCTGTAGTTGGGTGGATAGTTTCCCCAAACATAACAACATAAGAAGAGCCATGCTGGATCAGACCCAGGGTCCATCTAGTCCAGAGTTCTGTTCACACAGCGGCCAACCAGCTGTCAACCATGAACCTACAAGCAGGGCATGAGTGCAACAGCACCCTCCCACCCATGTTCCCCAGCAATTCATGTTCATAGGCTCACTGCCTCTGGAACTGGAGTAGGGATGACAGGAGAAATCCGCCACAGACTCCAATGAGGCCAGATTCTTTAGAATCCAGCCTCCCAGAGTCCGTGGCAGAATGGACTACCCCACCACCACCACCCAAAGCCCCCTCGGACGGACCCTATCTGCCGGCTGGTCCGGTACATCTGCTGCCATCCGCTGCTCTGGTCTCTGGCTGCAAATGGCGTCCAGCATAGCGGACACCATTTGCGTCCCTGCTTTAGCCGTGATAGGCTATGTAAATATTTACGTAGCCTATCACGGCAAAGAGCAGGGACACAAATGGCGTCCGCTACACCATTTGTGGTGCTACTCTTTTCATGATAGGCTATGTAAATGTTTACACAGCCTATCACGGCTAAAGCAGGGACACAAATGGCATCCCCTACGGGGGACGACATTTGCGGCTGCAGCCTAGGAGCGGACAGAAGTCCAGCTGCGGACGGGCCTGGCCGGCGGCTCCGTGGACTTGCCGCGGAGCGGAGCTGGCCAGGCAGGATTCTGGGGGGAGGGACAGATTGCCTCCCCCTGCTCCACGGATGCCCCCCAGAACCTGGAGGTATTTCGTACATCCCTATACTGGAGGTAGCACAAAGCCATCAAGACTAGTAGCCACTGATAGCCTTTTCCTCCAGGAATTTGTCCAACCCCCTTTAAAAGCCATCCAAATTGGTGGCCATCACTACATCCTGTGGTAGTGAATTCCACAGTTTAACGATGCACTGTGTGAAGAAGGACTTCATCTGTCCTGAATCTCTCACCAATCAGCTTCATGGGATGACCTCAGGTTCTAGTATTTTGAGAGAGGGAGAAAAATGTCTCCTTATCCACATTCTCCACACCATGCATAATTTTGTAGACCTCCATCATGTCTCCACTTACCCTCCTTTTTCCCAAGCTAAACAATTATATATATATATATATATATATATATATATATATTAGTATAATATATAATGATGTTTTTGGTATAATTTATTTAGGGAAAACATTCAGAGCAATAGCTCTAAAATCCTAGCCCACCAGGGTTCCCTTAGTCCCTATTTCCAGTGGACGAAATGCAACATATGAATGTTTTGATAACAAAATAAAATACTAATCGTATACCCTGAAAACAGAAAACCAATATTCTGCAAAACAAGTAAGTTTTTTTGCATAAATTTGACATGCATTTACTTAGATTACTGCACCCTCGCTGGAGAGGGTGGGGAGTATCTTTTGCAGAATTTGGTGTTCATTCATGTAAAGTGCTGAAAGAGGTGTAATAGGACGTGCTTGTTAAAATGAGATATATTATGACATTGGGATAGGAATTGAGGGCCTCAATGACCAGGTAACTGTATTTCCTCCCCTCCCATGGGTGTAAAAGGAAACAGAGGGATAAATTATTTTGAGCAGAAGAACAGTGGGAGAAGAGAAGGTTCAGCAGCTCGTTCCCCTCCTGTTGTTCCTCCACTTAAGGGCTGCTTTTGGTCAAAAATAAATAAAAGTCAGTTGCCTGTAAATAAAGTTACATGCAACTGCATGAAAAGTCTGGCTTGGTGATGTGAGTAATTCTTATACATATTCTAAAAAGCAGTGGAGGCTGGTGGCTCCGATAGCAGTGTGGCAGTGAATCTGCTCCGGGTTTCAGTCAGGACTGTAAAGGAGCTTTGCACCTTGGATATCTCCTTTAGAATTCTGGCTGGTTCTGACTGAAACCCGGAGCGGATTCTCGGAGCTACCAGCCTCCACTGCTAAAAAGTAAACCTGTTTGGGCTAAAGTAAGAAAAAGCAGAGAAATAATCATGAGAACTGGCTGTTTCCTGATCATTTAAACCCTCTCCGGGCCCTGTTTGGTTTCAGGGGCCTTGTTCTGAGTGCCAGCAGGATCAGGCCCTGAAGACTGAAGAAGCTGCAGGCACCTGGAAGCAGAGAAGGGGGACTGGGATAGAAAGCACGGATAAGAAACCAAGCCAACACTGCTCCTGGAGCTGAAGAATACAACAGGACAGGCCAGGAGACTGGTGTTGGGAGGCAAAATTGGCAGGTAGCATCAACATGATCTGGAAGCACAGCTGAACAGCCTTCTGGCTTTCCTCAATAGGGAGTGCAACACATCTAGAAGCTAGATAGCAGGCAGTGGCACAGCAGTGGCTCTCTTGCATCACCTGATCCTCAAGATCATAAGGATTTGTTCCAGAGTATTTCTCTCATGGTTTGAGCCAGCTCTAAGTTCCTTCCTCCAAGCAGTGGCAAAAGGCTCAGGCAACTGACCTACAAGGCTCAGTTCAAGCCTTCCCCCAACCCTGGAGCCCAACATTAGGCTTAGCCAAAGTCTCTTCTGGGTTTTCTCCATGACTGCGAGATCTCCCCCTAGGTTCCTATATGCTCCTTGTTCTGTTTCGTTATGCCTTGCGTTCGCGTTCACCAACAGAAGCCACGCACCACAGTGAAGAAGTGAAATGATGGCGAAAAGCCGCATCTACGCATAAATACTTGCTGGGATGCTCACGCTTAATGGGCTGGTGATGTTCTGGTATACCACAGGAGGAACATCCAACATTAAAAAAACAAGCCGCCCATGCAGGATGCAGGCAGATATGGGAGCGTGTGGACCGCTCACTTGGGTGACCAAGCGAAGGACTGCAGCACCCACGGGAAGATATGGCGGGGAGGCATGTCCTTCACAACTCTCCCTGAGATGGGTTCTTGGTGCACGCCATGCCTTGCTGGACGTATCGAATGAGTTCTTTGCGGTTGTCCAGGATGGTGTCGAAGCTGTCCTGCAGCCGGTTTTGCTGGTCAACCACCTTCTGCTGGAGGCTGCGGATCCAGCGGAGCAATGCCAGGCGGCGGTACATCACCAGCTGGACGTGGTGTTTCTGTTTCTCCCGCTCCTTGAACTTCTTCTTGTCCTGTAGGTTCCGGAAAGCCTCCGCCAATGCCGGGAAGAGGGTCTCGGAACCAGGAGAAGAGTTTTCAGGCTCAGCATCTGGGGACTGTGGTTCTAGGTGACTCTTCCAGTCTTCAGCAGCAACCATGGACATGTCCCAAGCACTGGCGCCTCCACTGTCAGGGCTATCGATGCTTAGGGAACTGCTGGCGTAACCGTTGTCTTCTAAAGGGGAGCTGGCCAGCTTCCCACCTTCTTTTATCCTCTCCTTGCTGGCAGCGTTTTCTTGCTCCAAGCCATTGACTTCAGCTCCCTCAGGAGGTCTGCGGATGTCCTCTTCTTCCTCTTCCTCCTCCTCCTCCTCTTCAGAGGCAAGGGACATGCTGTCAGATTTCTGGTCCGGGGGGACATCCTTAGGCCTGCTCTTTGCTTTCTGCCTGTGCATAAGTACTCTTTGATTATCAGATGCCTTGGGCGCATTGTCTCCTAGCTGTTCTGGTTCCCTGTGCACAGGTTGGCTCCAGTTTTCATTGCTGTCGTACGCCTCTTCGCCCATGAAATTGAGGTTCTTGTCTGGTCGACAGTCCCTTCCACCAAGGTAGGCCGTGTCGAGATTTGAGTCTCCCTTTGCCTCATTGAACAGTGGGTTGAGGGGTAGCTCTGGTTGGCACATGGCAAACATGTGTGCACCCTCTCAGCTGGGGGGGAGAGAGAGAGAAACGAAGAACGAAATGTGTAATCATTTGTAATCATCATGTAGAAAAGTTAGGGATGTTGGAGAATTCCGCCACAGACTCCAATGAGGCTGGATTCTTTAGAATTCTAAAGAATCCCCCCGGAATCCATGGTGGAACGGAGCAATCGCCCCCGCCACCCCGCGAAATTTCCCCGGGACAGACCCTACCTTTTGTCGGCCGTCCGGTCAATCTGCTGCCCCAGTCTGCGGCCGCTCATGGCTGCCCTGGTCTGCAGCCGCCATTTGCCACCCTACTTTAGCCGTGATAGACTATGTATTTACGTAGCCTATCACGGCAAAGAGCAGGGACGCAAATAGCGTCCGCTACACCATTTGCATCCCTGCCTTTTGCCGTGATAGGCTACATAAATATATACGTAGCCTATCACAGCTAACACATGGATGCAAATGGCGGCCGCTACGCTATTTGCGTGCCTGCGTTAGGCATGATAGGCTACACATATATTTACATAGCCTATCACGAAAAGAGCAGGGATGCAAATGGCATAGCGGGCGCCATTTGTGTCCCTGCTCTTTGCTGTAATAGGCTACGCAAATATATATGTAGCCTATCATGGCTAACACGGTGACACAAATGGCGGCCGCTACGGCTGTAGCCATTTGCGGCCGCAGCCTGGCAGCAGACGGAAGTCTGGCTGTGGGCGGCCCCAGCCAGCAGCTCCACAGACTCGCCATGGAGCGGAGCCGGCCAGGGAGGATTCCGGGGGGAGGGACAGATCACCTCCCCATGCCCAGCGGATGGCCCCACCAGAACGGGTGAGTAATCCGTGCACCCCTAAGAAAAGTACCAGCCATCTTATCCGTCTCTTCGTGAAACTGTCTATTCGTTGCTCTCCTGGAGGGAAGCACAACTGCTTTGCATGCAAGAAGTCCCAAGTTCATTCCCTCACATCTCTGGGTAGGACTGGGGGGGAAAACCTGCCTAAAACCCTGGAGAGCCACTATCAGTCAGGTAGCCCATACTGAGTTAGATGGTCCAAAGGTCTGACTCAATATAGGCAGCTTCCTACATATCTTGAGCTGGGAGGCCTGTCAACTGACCAGCCAAATATTGTCAATTGACAGTCTATTATTTCACAGCAGTCAAATATTCCGTGAAACAAAGGATGCCATGGCATCACCTGTAATTTTATTGGTATGGTAGTGTCATCTGATAACCAAGGCAGACGGAAGGGCTCCTTTTAGAGATGCACAACACCTGGAGGGTCACAGGTTGCCCACCCTTGGTTTAGTGAGTCCCACAGGGCGTAAGAAGAGCCCTGATGGATTGGACCAAAAATCCTTCTGGCTTATCATCCTCTTTCCCACCATAGCCAGACAGAATCATCTAGGAAGCTCACAGATAGAACTTCATGGCAACAGCCTTTCCTCGCTGTTACCCCCCAATAACTGGCATTCTTTGCAGGGCCCACGTGCCAGGTGCCTCCCCCAACTTGCCGGAAGCCCTCAGCTGAAACTCAGAAGCCTTTTTGGGTGGTACACCATTTTGAGAGTTGGCGACGTACGCACATTCCGAGAGTTCGCTTCACAACATGGTCCTGTTTCTTTCTTGTTCCTTTTTAACAGGGGTGGGCAACGTCTGGCCCTCTGGATATTGTTGGACTGCCACTCCCAACATCCTTCACCATTGGCTATACTGGCTAGGGGTCATGGGAGTTGCAGTCCAACATCTGCAGGGCCACGGATCTACCTGTCTTTGAGTGCAGGGTGTATGCAGATATGTATGAGAATCGCTACTGCACAACACTGAACTATGGGAAAGTGTGATTGCTCAATAGTAGAGCACATGCTGGTCAGAGCCAATGTCGCCCTTGCAGCTTCCCGCGGGGTCTCCGCGGGATGCTATCTCAAACAGCTTTTTAAAAGGTTGAAAAACCTTTTTATCACTCCCCTGGAATTAAAAGGGGAGGCAGGAGCAGCTCTGGATGAAGTTTTAGAAGAACCGTTCTCTCAGCGTGGTAGCAGGGGGGCTGTACTCTGGGGCTAGTCTGCCAGAGTTTAATCATCGCTCGAAGCTGAACCTCCTAATTAATTAGGAGAAACTAGGGCTGACGTGCTCCATTGTAGTTTTTGGATTAAGAAACGCCAACAACATCTGAGGAATGGATTAAGAAATATCAATAATATTTGAGAACCTGCAAGTTTTGTTTGAAGAGAAGGATGACTACACTAAGGCGAAAAAAAGGATCTCCGCCCACCCACTCCCCACACCTCCCTTGGCCAAGGCTTCAAGAAGTGGAGATACAGAGGAGTTACTTGCTTTGATAAAAACTTTGTCCTTGCAATTTGCGGAACAGGCTAAGAGGCTGGATACCATCCAAAATTCCATCACTGCCCTGCAAGGGACTGTGGATTTAATTAACACTTCTTGGCAAAAAATGGAGGCGAAGGTTAACGAGTTGCAAGATTGGCTGGCAGGGAATGAAACTACATCACAAGCTTTTTTCAACAATTTTTCTGTCAGAATTTCTCAACTGGAGGCGTTAGCACGCAGGGCAAATGTACGTATTATTGGTATTAAATATTTACCTACTGATGTAAATCTGTCTACTTTTGTAGTTTAAGTTCCTGCATGAGATACTCCCTGTGCCATCTGATTATTCATTTGATATTGAGCCAGTATTCCATGTGTCAAATGCCAACAGGACTGGGTATACGATTATAGTTCAATTTGCAAGCATCTCCACAAAAAATTATATCCTGTGTTTGGCAAGAGAGGCTGGAAACCTTTTTTGGAAACAAGATAAAGTTATGCTATTTCCAGATTACATCAAAGAAATTGTTGATAAAAGAAGACAATTTACCAAGGCGAAAAATATGGCAAAACAAATGAACTTACAATATCACTTAAAATATCCTGCTACATTTTGCATTTTTTCTGAAGGTCAGATGAAGAAGTTTCTAAATCATGAAATGGCGGAGGTGTGGCTAAATGGAAAATCGTGTGAGATTTCTGTTCCAGCACCATGAACTGGAATCTACAAACATGTTTTGCTAACTGACTATGTTTAGTCTGGAAGATACAGGCTAGGCCAGAGATGTTGGTTTTTTTCCTCTCTTATTTTTCCTCTCTTTTTCTCTTTTCTTTAAATCTTTCATCATATACTGTACAATGTAATACACTCATTTATATATCTAGTACAAAATATATTAGTGATTGTTGTGAGGTTGATGTTAAGCTTTATTATATGACATTATAAAATTTATTAGTGATTTGTTGTTATTATTATTATGTATCCTTTTAAATCTCCTTTTTTACATTATTATTACCATTATTACTGGTTAGTAAGATCTTTGGCTGGTTAAATTGTTAAGCTTTATTACTATATGTTAGCTGAAGGGCAATATATGGTTACTAGGGATGGCGGAGAATTTCTCCCCGAAACTTCGGGGGGCCGAGCGCCAACGTGTTCGGCCCCCCGAACAAGTTTCGAGGAGAAATCCTCCGCACCCCCCCGCACCCCGCACCCCCCCCGGGACGGGACTTACCTTCCCTGAATGTCCCTCCCGGCGGCGGGTCCAGCTGGCGGTTCGTCCGGTGTTCGAGCGGGGCGGGAGCGGCAGCCAGTCTTTCGACCGGCTGCCGCCCCCGCCATTGCAATGAAAGAAAAAAAAAAAAACCCGTCCCCTGATAGGCTACGTGATGATTCACGTAGCCTATCACGGCTAGATTTGCAAAGTCAGCCGTGATAGGCTACGTGAATCGTCACGTAGCCTATCACGGGTGACTTTAAAAAAAAAAAAGTGTGTATGGATAATGGCGGCCCCCATAGGGAGCCGCCATTCGCGTTCCTTATTTGGTCGCTGCAGTCTACGTCAATGTTTACGTAGACTACGGCGAAAATAAGGGCAACGCTATTTGCGTTGCCCTTTTTTTCGCCGTAGTCTACGTAAACATTTACGTAGACTACAGCAACTAAATAAGGAACGCAAATGGCGGCTCCCTATGGGGGCCGCCATTCGCGTACGCGCTTTTTTTTTTAAAGTCACCCGTGATAGGCTACGTGACGATTCACGTAGCCTATCACGGCTGACTTTCCAGATCTAGCCGTGATAGGCTACGTGAATTGTCACGTAGCCTATCAGGGGACGTTTTTTCTTTTTTTTTTACTTTCGTGTTCGCGGCCGGGCGAGGCGGGAAGCCTCCTCCCCGGCCTGAACTTCGGCCGGGCGAGGCAGGAAGCCTCCCCCCCCCCAGCCTGAACTTCGTGGGGGGAGCAGCGAAGCGCTCCCCCCCACCGCGAACAAGCTGCGAGAAAAGGTAAGTGACTTTCGTCCACCCCTAATGGTTACTGGAAATGGATTGTAGGCTTGCTCCCTTGCAATAAGACTGATATGATAGTGAAATGTTAGGTTGATTATCTGTGCTGTACTGAATTGTAATATTGCCAATGTTATAGGTATAATTTTTAAGCAGAATGGGATTTGAAGTTTCTCTGTAATGGAGTTTAAATTTAATTTCTTTAAATAATTCTTCATATTTTTTCATGTTTTTTTTTCTTCCTTCTTCTGTTTTCTCTTTTCTGTTATTGCTTTGTCCTCTTAAGAATGCTGTATTGTTGGGAAATTGTAGTTATTGATTAGGTTGTTGGTATTGTTTATTTCATTTATAAAGTTAAAGAATAGAATAAAAGGTACTTAAAAAACAGTAGAGCACATGCAGAAAATGGCAGGTTCGGTCCCTGGTGTCTCCACTGAAAAGTGTCTCAAGGCTGGGGGAAATGATTGCCTGGAGCCCTGGAGAGCCACCACCCTCCCCCAGGTTTGCTGGACTACAGCTCCCAGCAGTGATTCCACAGCTGGATGTGGTACGCTGAAAGTTGTAGTTCCACACATCAGGAGGGCACCAAATCAGGGAGGGCTGCAATATTGTCACCCCCTCTGGCTGAGGAAAACTGGCAAACCATGGCAGTGGCATGAAATATATTCCTTATTCAAACAAAACCAAAAACACACACCCTGCAAAGTGATCTGAAGAGAGGTTGTGTCCTACCACTATGCTGGGAGACTTGACGGCGTACCTAGCATTAGCCTGACAGATTTAACCCAGAGCCACTAGCAATTCTTAGGTGGCTTCTCGGAGCATGTTCTGCAGAACAACGCGGAGGAGAGAGACTTCCACCTTCATCCACCACCACCCCATAAAAACAATCCACTCTTCTCCAAACCGCAGCGTGTCCATCTCTTTAAGCAGCTTATAGACTGATCAAGGGAAGGGGCAGTGGATTTGGGGGGCTGGAGGAGAGAAGGATGATTGCAACATGAACAGTAAGCATCTCTTGGAGAGGCTGGACAGCTGAACAGACGGTGATGAAGCTTATAAAGGCAACAGCGGAGAGAGAGATGTGAGAGTGAGGGACAGCGCCCCTGCCACTCATCTGCATCCCAGCTGACTCCTATACGATCTAAGCCAACCTTTCCCAACCTGGTGCCCTCCAGATGTTTTAGACTTCATCCCCCATCATGCCTCACCAATGGCCATGCTGACTGGGGCTGATGGGAGCTGTACTCATTTGAAGAGCACCAGGTTGGGGAAGATTGTTCTAAGCTATAACATGCCAGGGGCACAGGGAGGAATTCGAAATAAAATTATTATTAACTGATATTAATAATTCATAATAATAAATAATTCAATAATAATAACAATAACAATAACAATGATGATGATAATAATAATACAGGGCAAAAGCATAGATGGAAAAAATCAAGCTAGTCAGCTGCACCCAGGGGCAGCATTATGGCGGGTCCACCTGGGCACGGGCCCCAGATCTTTTTGAGCTGTGCCCCGGAACTTTTGTGCTGTCCTAATTGCCATTTTTTTTTTACATTTTCCCATTGACTTGCATTGGAAAACAGAAACGGACATAACATTTTTATTTGTATGATAAATACATGAAATTTGGAGACCTGGTAGCCCCCATGGAGCTGATTGAACCTGCCCAATTTCAAGCAGTTAGTCCAGTGGCTTTTGTGCTAGTTACAGGTAACATTTGCTATTTTCAAGAAAATCTGTCATATCAAAGAGCTATATATTTTTGTGTGCTTCAATATACATGCATGGAATTTGGGGATCTGGTAGCCCCTATGGAGCTGACTGAACCTGCCAAATTTCAGACAGTTAGGTCCAGTGGCTTTTGTGCTAGCCCCGCGTAAACTTTCCTTTTCTCAAAGACTAAAACAATAAGTACAACCGGCCAAGTCACACAGGGGATTAGAGATCCGAATCAGAAGGTATTTAAGGTGACCATTAGGAGGTCACTATCCCTAATCTCTGGTGTAGGTTTTTTTTGAGGTGCAAAAAACCCCTCACCCCCTACTTTTCTGCTCTTAAGTGCCCATTGTTGGGAGCTTGCCTGCAATGGAATATTGAAGAGGGAGAAGGAAAGGAAGAGCTTCATGTGAAATACTGGTATTTCACACAGCACCTGATTCTACTGCCCCAAAGTGGAAACTTTGGCTTCTGCAGAAGTTTAGTAGCTTCAGTACAGCAAAGGACCCATTCAGCCTCCACAAACTTCTTCCCCCCCTCCACTTTAATTTCTCCGGAATAGCTGTAGGACTCAAATTATTTCAAAAGGAGGGTTAGGACTATGTGGCGTCATGATCGAGGAACTGCTAAGGCTTTTAAACAGGTTCTACAGTTTAACAAAAGCTAGAAAAAGCCCTCTGCCCGCACACCTCATAAAGTTAATTTAAGTACATGCAATCCTTACAAACCCTCCACAGCCTCCTAAATTCCTCTGAAGTACTACCTCTCTGAAAGGAGCCACTTGGCTTAGGGAATTCTCTCTAACCCCCCGCCCCCGTATTTCGAATCACCATTCTTCTTTTCTTCTTCCCTCCCCTATGCTGTTCTTTCTTTCTCTTCTTTATTCCACCCAGAGCATATCTTGAAGAATTCTTAAAGAGAATTCTCTTTGGTGGGCAAGAGAAGTTCTGAACTGTATTTGACTTTATACGAACAGACAAGAGGGTTGGTTTTTCTCCTCACTCAAGTCTTTTAGAAAAGTGGGTTTACATGGTTGCAGAGAAACAAATCTGGGGCTGTTTTGTTTGTCAGTTGCCATTATCCAGCAATGGGAAGGGCTGTAGCTCAGTGGCAGAGCACATGCTTGGCATGCAGAAGGTCCCGGGTTCAATCCCCAGCACCTCCAGGTATGGCTAGGAAAGAATCCTGCCTGAAACCCTGGAGAGCCGCTGCTGCCAGGCAGTGTCAACAATACTGCACTAGATGGACCCAGGGTCTGACTCAGTATAAGGCAGCTTCCTATGTTCTATGAAGCTTTAATAAAAATAGGAGTTTTTGGTTTGTCTTTTAAGTGGAGGGGAGATAAATACTGCTCATTTGTACAATCCTATGTATGCCTACTCAGATACCCCATTATGTTTAATGAGGCTTACCTTCAGGAAAGTGTGCATAGGATTCCAGCACAAGTTACTTTTGCAGGGAAGTTTGCACCTTGATGTTCTGCACGTTTACTCAGAAATAAGTCCTGAGTTGTGAGCATGGTACTGCAGGCTTAATACAGTGCCTACCCAATTCCATCTAATGAATTGACTACCCTTTCAGCTCAGTCCTATGCATGTTTTGTCATTTGTGTTTGTTTTTTTCCCATTTTGCATGAACTCTAGCTTCAGTGGTGAGGGAAAGGCACTTAGTGCAAGCTCAGAGTTTCTCCATAAATGAGCCCTAGTTTTGAAAACAGCCTCATTGGTTGAAACCTGGTGAAGTCTTGGCACAAATGAAGTTATGGGGGGGAAGATACATTGGGAGCTTGTGCATAACAAGGAGGAGGTAGAGGAGAGCTGCACAAAACAAGAGATCTGTTTTTATGAAGAGTTGCTCGAGGATGGTAGGATGAGGAGGGATGGTTGCACAGAGGGGAACAGAATTGGTAGGGGGAGAATGTAAGTGCTCAGTGGTGAAAGAAAAGCCTTCTGCACTCTATATTTAAGAACATAAGATGAGCCATGCTGCATCAGACCAAGGTCCATCTAGTCCAGCATTCTGTTCACACAGTTGCCAACCTGATGCCCATGGAAAACCCACAAGTAGGACATGAGTGCAATAGCACCTTCCCACCCATGTTCCCCTGCTGCTTCTACTGATGAAAAGTAAATAAATTTTAGTCATTCTAAATTTTCATGTATGTATATCCTTCAGAAATATAACCTTTGCAGGTTTCTTGCCTGGGAGATACCTCTAATGATCTGTGCATTTTCATACAAATTTACCCAAAAAACTATTGGGGAAGGGGGGAAGGGAAAGCAAATCACTCCCTCCCCCAAATTGGAGAACTCCCCTTCCACATGAACTGCTGCACCTATCCTTCTGAAACTTTGCAGGTTTCTTACTTAGGGACAACTCTAGGCTGTCTGTAATTTTCAGAACAATAGTCCACAAGGAACATAAAGGAATAACTATGTCCTCTTTTGGGGACCTCAAAATGTCAAGGCCACCCTTGCACAAACACCCTTGTGGCTAGCACTCTGAAATTTGGCAGACATGATCTCCTCTGATGGGGCAATGAATCCTGAAATTTTTATCCAATTCTTCCAAGGAATTAAAACGTTATTGGCAGTTCCCTTTAAAAGAAAATCAAAATATAAACCCCGCACCTATTTTTGTGACATTGAGCAGGTGTAATCCCCTTCTAGGGGGCTACTATGCCTGAAATGATCATCCAGTTCTGACCAAGAGAAAAAATTACAGTTTTTTTAACATTTCCAATGGTGGTAACAGGAAGCATAAAGACTCATTTTTCCAAACCTCGACTCAGGTTTGGTGCTGAGCTGAAATGGTCCGACTACAAATGGGCCCGAGCAGAAGTGAGATGTTTTCCAAGATGCTGAATTGGGGTCTGAGCTGAAGATGGGTGTGGGGGGGTCTGTGCACACTTATGTATGTAATCTATACACACACGCAAGCATACCACATGCACACACCACACACACATATATACTGGAGGTGCGCTTACTCTCGGAGAGATAGATAGATAGATAGATGCAAATGTGTGTTCTGGGCCTGTGCCCCGGATCTTTTAAGAACCTAGCAACACCCCCGGCTGCTCCTAACGCTTACCAGCCCCCAGCTTCTCCCCAGCCCACCTGCCCGCCCACCCGCGGTCCTGCCCCTCTCTGCATCACACAGCGGCTCTTTTAGGCCAGGCTTCCCTAACCAGGCGCCCTCCAGATGTTTTGGGCCGCAGCTCCTGCCAGCCCCAGCCGACGCGGCCAATCGTGGTCGGGGGGGCAGCCCAAAACATCTGGAGGGCGCCAGGTTGGGGCCGGCTGTTCCAGGCCAGGCCGGGCCAGGCGAGGGCGGCGCCACCCGCTCGGCCCCGCGCCCGGCGCAGGTGGGCGCGCGCCAGAGGCAGCGCCGTCGCTCGCTGCGCGCCGCCCCGCGCCCCACCTGCCGGGGGCGCCCGGGCGGCCCGAGGAAGAGGCGGCTCGGCCCCACCGGGACGAGGGAGGGGGCGCGGGGCGGGGCCTGGCCGCCCGGCCAGCCCCTCTGGGCCCGGCAGCCCCCTGCGCCGCCCGGCACTCACCGCTGGCGCCTCGCAGGGACGCTCCGGGGAGGGCTTCCAGGCGGCCCCCGCTGCTGCTGCGGAGCTGCCGGACGACGGACACCGCGCGATAGGCAGCGGGGCAGGGAAGCGTCACGCGCCGCCCGCTTCCGAGGGCTGCGCGCTGCTGCAGCGGGAGGCGGAGGAGGGAGCGCGCGGCCGCCCAGCTGCGCGCGGCGCGCGCGGCCACCACGCGGGGCTCGCCGCCGCCCGGGGGCAGCAGCCTGCCTGCCTGCCTGCCTGCCTGCCTGCTGCAAGCCTCCTGCTCGGCTGGTTTGCAGAAGAGCCCCCCCCCGGCCCCCAACCAGGGCCGGTTCACACGACCAAAGTAGCGCGTTGAGGAGGGCGCGCGCGCCGTGTACGTGGCGGTGCCTCCTCCCCCGTCCCCGCGCGCTCACTCTCGCGCTCACACAGCCGCCAGGTTTGTCTGGCGATGCCGCCGCTGCTGCCCCCCCCCCCCGCCCGCCCGCAAGCGTGGAGGAGGGGGCCGGACTCTCTGTGTGAACAACCCGCGGCTTCTTGGTCAGCAAAAGCGGGATATCACAGGGCCACCACGGAGGCGGGTGGCTCCGATTTCGGTGGGGCTGTGAACCCATTCCGGGTTTCGGTCAGGACCAGCCAGAACTCTAGAGGGGCTATCCAAGGTGCTGGACCTATTTGGGGGATCGGGTTCAGCACCCTAAGTAGCTGCTTTAGAGTTCTGGATGGGTCTGGCTGAAACCTGGAATGGGTGCACGCCCCACCGAGATTGGAGCCACCAGCCTCCACTGCATGGCAAACCCGTTCCTGGGGATAGAGCGCTCTTCTGCGTGTGTGTGAGAGAGAGAGACTGTATGCCTATGCACACGCGTGCAAGTAGAGGGAGAGAGCTGGGCAATTTTTAGACCCTGCACTTAAAAGATCTCACAGGCTTTCAGGGTCCTTTTAGATGGCCATGTGGATTGCTTCCATTGTGAAGCACACACACACACACAAACTCCAAAATCTATGCACTGTAATTCTTTTACTAGGCCAACTGAAAAGATCATTAAACATGTCCAAACAGAGAGAGAGAGAGATCAATCCATGCACATAGACAACTAGCATATCAGGGAGAAAGGTTCTAGCCTAGCCTTCCCATTTTGTGAAACCTGTGGTGCATCACAAAATTATTGTGCAATTGTCCTACCTCCTTTTTGGTGCAATGGTCCTGCTTCTTCACAGAAATTTACAGGAGGATCAGCTTTGCCTTCAACTTGTAACCCTCCTGAGTTTTCCCACGATTCCTTTTGTCTTTTTTTCTTTCTGTGAACAAATCTGTGCAGGAAGAAAAGATGGAATAGCTGCTTACAGTGCAATCCTGTGCACACTTACCCGTAAGTAGCATTGAATTCAATGGGGCTCACTTCTGAGTAGACATGTATAGGATTGCACATTTAGGGTGCAAGCCTGTGCATGTTCAGACAGAAAAAGGTCCTCCAGCTCCCAGCATTCCCCAGCCAGCATAGCTGGCTGGGGAATGCTGGGAGTTGGAGGACCTTTTTCTGTCTAAACATACATAGGATTGAGCCGTTAATGTCTTTTGACTAGCAGTGGTAGGAGACCTCCACCTAGAAGTGCCCCAGAAGGAAGAAAGGATACGCGGAGATGTTTGAATTGTGGTTCATTCGGACATGCAGTTCCCTCTCCTGCGGTCTAGGAAGTTCATTTGTTTATTACATTTTTATACTGCCCAATAGCAGAGGCTCTCTGGGCAGTTCGCAATTAAAACCATAAAATACAACATGTTGTTGTTGTTCAGTCGTTCAGTCGTGTCCGACTCTTCGTGACCCCATGGACCATAGCACGCCAGGCCTTCCTGTCCTGCGCTCTCTCCCAGAGCGTGCTCAAGTTCATATTCATTGCATCCGTGATGCTATCTAGCCATCTCATCCTCTGCCGTCCCCTTCTCCTTTTGCCTTCAGTCCTTCCCAGCATCAGGGTCTTTTCCAGGGAGTTTTCTCTTCGCATTAGGTGGCCAAAATATTGGAGCTTCAGCTTCAGTATCTGTCCTTCCAATGAGCACTCAGGGTTGATTTCCTTTAGGATGGACTGATTTGACCTCCTTGCAGTCCAGGGGACTCGTAAGAGTCTTCTCCAGCACCACAGTTCGAAAGCATCAATTCTTCGGCGCTCAGCCTTCCTTATAGTCCAGCTCTCACAGCCATACATTACTACTGGGAAAACCAGAGCTTTGATTAGACGGACCTTTGTCGGCAAGGTGATGTCTCTGCTTCTGACTATGCTGTCTAGGTTGGCCATAGCTTTCCTCCCAAGGAGCAAGCGTCTTTTAAATACAACATGACAAAGACACAATATAACTTTTAAAAGTTTAAAAGTACTGTGTAGAACCAAAGTAAAACCCAGCAGCGGTTACAGCCTAAGGAAAGCCTGTGTGAAAAGGTGTGTTTTCAGGAGGCATTTAAAAGATGTTACATTTTCTGCCTCCCAAACTGTACCAGGGAGGGCTTTCCAGAGGGTGGGTGCCCCTACAGGAAAGGCCTGCGGTTGGGGTTCTTCATGGCAACGTTCTTTTTGGTTTGGAATGACCAGCATGACCTCCTCTGAAGATCTTAAAATGTCACCTGGGTATATATAAGGGAAGGTGGTGTGCTAGGTATCCTGGTCCTAAGTTGTTTAGGGTGTTACACGATAATAACATAACCTTGTATGTGGCTAAGGCAGCCAGTTGGTCCAGGCCATGAACAGTTTCGTTATGTAATGGCTAAAAACTGAGCTCACCTTACCAAATGCTTAACATCCATAATTGGGGGGAGCCTGGGTTGTTGAGGGTGGTAGGGTTGAGAATCTTGGGGTGTTCTAAACATCCTCACAAAAGTAGTTCCCTGGGGTGGGGAGAAGCCACGATGACAGTCAATTAGGCAAGGTATATATTTAGGGCCGGCATCAAGGGTAGGCATGGTTGGGCACGTGCCGATGGTCTGCACCCCAGCAGAGGCCCACTGGAGTTGTTCCTCCTGTTCAGCATTGCAGCCTGCTTGTTCACCTGCCTCTCGCTCCGGCCCAGACAACGGTGGTATCAAGGAGGAGGAGCAGGAGATGCCACGGCCTGCTTGCTCTCAGGCTTTCAAGCAAGCAAGGGGTAGCAATGATGGGAAAGAGGATGAGGAACAATAGCAACTGGTGACAGTGGTGGTGAGAAGGCAGATTCGCTGAGGGAGGAGGCTCATTCAGAGTGTATCGCCCAAAGGCCCTCCAAAACCTGGAACTGGCACTGGTTTACATTAATTTTAGATTTGTACCAAACTATGGGAAAGCGCTATAGCTCAATGTTAGAGCACATGCTTTGCATGCAGATTCAGTCCCCGGTGTCGCCACAGCAAAGTATGTCACGCCTGGGCAAATCAATTGCCTGGGGCCTCAGAGAGCCACCAGCAATCAAAGAAGAGAATACTGGGTGAGATGGATCAATCATTTGACTCCGTATAAGGCAGCTTCATATGAAAGCTCAAACTGAAGGGCAGGTTCTAATGGATCAGCCAAACGTCTTCATGTCTCCTGTATTCTTCCCCACACCCACGGACCCCCACACCCACAGGCACTATGTTCTTAAAAGGCCTCTCACTGCTATTCCAGACCCCGGAGGTGCTTGTAAACTTTAAAAGAAATGCGGGAGACCGCTGGAAGAATACCAAATACTGGAAAAGTACGTAAGGCACACAGAAGGGTAGGGTCACATGAGACGCTACACAGGAAGCAGGCATAAAGGGGGCCTTGTGTATGCTCACTTTGAGGAACTTGGAACCAAAAAGGGGGGGGGAGAACCCAGAAAGGATGTGGGACAGCTCAGGATGGGCCGAGGGCACGGGGAAGAGATGTCTATCTTACACAGTTGATGGTGTGGGGAAAATAAGGAGGAAATGTGTATGCATAGCATCTCTCTATGCAACCCTCACTTTCACACACCCTTCCCAGACCTGGTGCCTTTCCGTTGTGTGGGGCTACAACGACATGATCCCACAGATGTGGAGGGCACCAGGCTGGGGAAAGCTGCTTTAACACATGGAACATTTGTGTCAAAAATGGTTTCTTTTATACAGCCAACGCAGACAGCAAACCCGGGAAAGAAGATAAAGAACGGGATGCTCCCTAACTCCACTAAGAGAAGAGGCCCTCCTCAGTTCCCCTCCTCTCATGCAAACGGCCGCCACTGTGGCTCATTTATTCACAAGAGGTGATGCTCAGAGACCTTGCTAGCTCGCTCAAATATTTCTCATAGCAAACTGGACCCAAAGCAAAGGCAAGCAATGAAATCCTGTGGGACGCTCTTGGCTGCCAGCTTGGTGATTTGAAGGAGTCTGTCTTTGGCCACCATTTTGAAAGTCACACAAGTACCAGAGTTATATTTATAAGTGGGGTGCCACCTGCCAGCATTAGAAGTGGCTGATATGATGGGGGGTTGAAGAAATCACCACCCGGTTTATGGGATTCCATAGGTGCTACTATAAACTTACAAGCTTCAGCTATTGGGTAGTATAGAAATGTAATTAATAAATAAACTCTGGTGTGTTTACCGTAATAGGGAATAACAAAATACTAAATGTGGACTTTCTAACAATGAGTGTGGAGTTAGTTGTAAGTTACCTCAGACTTCCTTTAATATCTAACATGTTGTCAATATGTAAATCAGCAGGCTGAGGGATTCTGGGAGTTGTAGTCGAACACATCTGGAGGGCACCAGGTTGGAGAAGGCTGACTGCTGTAAATATAAATGATGTAAACATTATGCTGATTAAATACAGATTTTTGATCAGCTAAACAACTTAGGACACAATCCTATGGGGATAGGCAGCTGCCTCCGAATTCAGAGGCGACCACCTATTCAATGCAGGGCAGGAGAAGCACAGAGGGGATCATTCCCTCTGCGCTTTTCCTGCCCTGCATTTGCAGCTAGACAGCCGATTTTGGCTGTCTAGCCGCAGGAAGGAGGAGCAGGGCAGGAGGCTGCCGGACGACACATAGGATGTGTTGTACCAGCACTTCCACCTTCCCAGCCCCGGAATGCCCCCCAGAACACTCCGTTTTGGCCGCTCTGTGCTCCTCTTCCAAGCGTGGAGCGCGGGGCTGTTCCACGCTGCCTGCGAGGCAGCACAGAAAGGGGGGAAGGTTGGTTCTCTAGGAACAACTTCATATCCTATGGCTAACTAGCCACTGACTAGCGGTTATAGGATTGCTCCCTTAAACAACTAGCAAGAGCTAGTGTGATCAGTCTAGGTCTGGGGACATCTGGATTCAAATCCTCCCATGAAGCTCACCTTGGCCCAGTTACTATCTCTCAGCCTAACCTACCTACAGGGTTGTTGTGTGGATGAAATAACTGGGGAGAGAACCAAGTATAATCCCCAGAACATCTTGGAGGAATGCTGTGATTAAAATACGATTATAACCTCCCTTCTATCAGTTGATAACCCCAGTAAAAGTACAACAACAACAACAACATTCCCTAAAATTTAACCTTTAAAAGGAAGGATTTCTTCACATAGCACATAGTTAAACTATGGAATTTGCTACCACAGGATGTAATTATGGCCACCAATTTGAATGGCTTTAAAAGGGGGTTAGATAAATTCCTGGAGGAAAAGGCTATCAATGGCTACTGGTCTTGATGGCTATGTGCTACCTCCAGTACCAGAGGGAGTGAGCCTATGTACACCAGTTGCTGAGGAACATGGGTGGGAGGGTGCTGTTGCACTCGTGTTGTGCTTATGGGCTCCTGGTCAACAGCTGGTTGGCCACTATGTGAACAGAATCCTTGACTAGATGGACCCTGGGTCTGATCCAGCATGGCTCTTCTTACGTTCTAATCCCCAGAACATGGGCCTTGCAATTTCCTCTAAAAATTAAAAGGGATGTGCACACCTCCTTTGGGCTGAGCTCATTCCACAGCTGTGAGATTACAACCGAAAAGACTGCTCATCCTTAGAACAGATTCAACTTCCCTCTCTACCAATCCAAGCAAATTTGGGTGCGGTGAACTGGGGGTCATCTGCCCAAGAGAGGCACTCTGTAAGGTAAGCAGGTCTCATTCTTTGCAGGGGCTTTAAAAGCCAAAGCCAACACCTTGTACTGGGGCTGGAATCCAGCTGGGAGCTGCCACACCACCGATAGACTAGGGTCCCACCATCTCCATAGAAACCCACCGCTCTGGAACACCCTTTCGGTTTATTGCAATGTTGATCTGGCAACCTTAGCTGAAAATGACTGCCAGGAGGAATCCTTGAACATTCAGGCATGTTATTTGCTATGCAGCAGAGATAACACTCAGCTCAAGACCTGATCCAGGATTCGTGCAAGTGACTGTGCCCACCTGTTTTTCATCTGCTGTGTTTTCCATTAACCAATCCAGTCCAACATGCCACGGCCTTTGAACAAAATTGTTCCCAGCAGAGGCCTAAGGACCCCACTCCACAGCCTGATGACGTCGGCGTGTGTCACCAGAGCCTGTTGCTCTAACCTTTTTCCATCAGGAAGGATGAATAATCTAGTCCTAACCAATGCCGCATGTGAGGGAAGCTTTGATGGGGAACACAGCCAGGCACAAGACACCGGGGCAAAACCACCAAATCAGAGGGGGGGAATGTTGCGCGAAAACCATCCACATTCAACTCTTGGCCAGCTCTTCTGTGCTTCTTCAAACTACATCCACAATTCAGCCCTGGTACAGATTAGCTTATTTTTTTTCCTTTTCTGTAATGTCCAACAATTTGCAGAGAACAAGAGCCTGACTGGATCAGACCAAACAAAGGTTCATCTGGTCCAGCTTTCCTCAACATGGTTCCTCCTAGATGCTTTGGACTACAACTCCCATCATTCCTGACAGTTGCCCATGCTGCCTGGATATGATGGAAATGATAATTCAAAACATCTGGAGGGCACCACTTTGGGGAAGACTGTTTATTTTTTAAAATCCTGTAATTTTTCTGCTTTTTTATCTCTTTTAATGTGTTTAATTATTGTTTTTAAGTTGTTTTTAAGTTTTTACCTCTCTCTTTTTGAATGGTTTTATGATTGTTAGCTGCTTTGAGTGCCATTTCCTTGGTGGAAAGGATAAATTGAATCAGTCAATAAATCTAGTCCAGCATTCTGTTTCCACCGTAGTCTACAAGCAAGGGTATGAAAACAACAGATCTCTTCTGCTGTTGCTCCCCAGCAACTGGGGTTCAATGGCATCAGGCGTGGTATAAATGTAACAGACAAACAAACAAACAAATAAATAAAACACCCATGATCATTATTAGCTATTGATATAACAATCACCCCAGACTTTTGTCTGTCCCCAGTGCCTTTCAAAGCCATCTGAGCTAGTGAGCATCACCACATCTAATGGCAGTGAGTTCCATCAATGAATTATGTGCTATTTTAAGAGGCATTTTTCTTTGGCTGCCTAAATCTGCTGCCCGTCCATTTCACTGGATGGCTCTGAGAGTTTGATGAAGCAGAGAGAAAAATTCTATCTGTCATAGCCCTGGCCTTGAGCTCAAAGGAGGATGAGATGAGCCAACTGAGTCCAGGGCTCCTAGACCACTGGCTGCAGCACTTAACCTGAGGTTAATGGTCAGGAGCAGGGGCTCTGCTAGGCCTGCACACATGGGCCCCCAGCCCTGGATCTATTTCCCAGGGCCCCAGATTTATTCCACAAAGCCTTGTGTGTTCACCGGTGCCAGTAAAAGGTTTTTTTTTAAGCAACTTAGAAAGCAATCCTGTGGTCCCTGGTATGCTCACCCAGGGACTGTAGGAATATTCAGTTTCCCCTTTTCAAGGGTGGAGGCAGCATTCCGACCTCAGAAGGGGGAGTCAGAGGTCAGAAAAGTGACTTCAGAGGAGGAGGAAAGGGGGCATTCCAGTGGGCAGGGAGGGGATGATACCAGAGAGGCCAAGATACAAGTTATCCTGAGCCTCCAATGTCCTTCCCTCCCCCTCCAAAGTGGCCCCACTAGATGGACTAAAAAGCCCATCTAGCAAAATCTGCAGGGCAGGAAGAGATTGCCTCCGCCGCTCTCCCCACCCTGCATTGGATGATCAGACACCTCTGAGTTTGGGGGCTTTTGATCACCGAGGGCACAATCGATAGAATTGCACCCTTAATTGCCATGCAAGGGGTGATTTTCAAGGGGGGACAGAAGCTTGGGAGGGAAGATGGGGGAGAGAGAGAGAATTCCATTTGTTTAGCTATAAGCCATCACAAACATGAAGACATTCAAATTTGGGCCACAAATTTGGCTCTCAATTTCCTGGATGCCAATGCAAATAGAGTAACACACATGGTAAAATAATTGTCCTTGCTTAATAACAAAGAGCATACAAACTCAGTTGGTGTAACAAAATTTTTCCTGTGTCTACACTCAGACAGACACTTTTCACAGGGGTCATTATATAAGGGATACTGGGTAATATAATGGACTAGGTCTTCTATAGCTGTTTTAACTCAGCGCACAAAAACGCTGTTCCAGATGTAATTTCTTATAATGACCATCCAGAGAGAAAGAAGGCACAATGTTAGTTCTGTAAAGGCAATTCTGTGTAGAGCTAAGGTAATTGCCTCCAAATAATTAGAATTCTGATGGTCACTTTTAATACGTGGATACAGCCAAGAAAATCTCAACAAATTGAGAGTTAGCATATCAGTCAAATATACACGAGGAGCCTTAACTGTGGTTTAGACATTGACTGGATCAAAGTCAGCTCACAATCAAGATCTCTAGCAAGTGTATGTAAAGCAGCAACTCGCTTTTGAGAGTTTAGAGGTGAGCCATAGGCTAGAGAGACCAAATGATGAGATTTCAAGGTTGACATTCTATTTAGAGATTTAAGAGCCGAACCTGTATTCTTGCATGAACAGTAGCCCAACCCACTTCTGCATGGACATATGCGGCAGGGGTACCAACAGGCAGGGCCAATACTTTCTTTAGAAAGGAATTTTGAACCTTCTCAAACTCCTGTACCAGTGGACGGCTGAAACCCCAAAGTTCTACACCATATAACACAGAGGGAGGGAAGAGTTAGCTCTGCCCATATCCTACAGCACCCCTCCCCATCCCTGAAAAAATCTTCCTCTGCATTGCAATTAGGGATGTCAGAGAATTCTGCCACAGATCTCAGTGAGGCCGAATGCCAGTGCATTCAGCCCCCCAAAATCCGTGGCAGAATGAAGGCCCCGCCCCACCACCCCGCGAAAGGTGCGCGAAACGGAGCGCTTACCTGGTGCCGTTCGTGCTGCTTTGTGAATGGTGGCTGCGTCTGCGGCCGCCATTCGCTTCCCCATTTTTGCCGTGATAGGCTACATAAATACTTACGTAGCCTATCATGGCTAACACAGGGACGCCATTTGCGTCCCTGCGAAGGCCGTGATAGAATACGTAAATATTTACATAGCCTATCACGGCAAAAGACAGGGGCGCAAATGGCAGCTGCTATGCCATTTGCACCCCTGATTTTTTGCCGTGATAGGCTACATAAATATTTACGTAGCCTATCACGGCAAAAAAACAGGAGCGCAAATGGCAGCCGCCGTAGCTGACATTTGCGTCCGCAGGCTCTGCACACCTGCAAATGCACCCGGCTGGCGGCTCCGTGGAGTTGCTGCAGAGCAGAGCTGGCCAGGTTAGGATTTCGGGGGGAGGCGCAGAGCGCCTCCCCCCCACCGCGAATCACCCCCTTTGAAAAGGTAAGTGACTTTCGCGCATCCCTAATTGAAATTCATATTAGAAAGAAAACTTTCTCTGTTGGTTTGCAGTGATGTGGTTCAGGGTGCAAATTAACTGAATTCGTTTCATTTGAGCTGATTTGAATGAGAAGTTAATTGGCTGGTGATGCCTCCTGTGAAATTTAAATACATCCTAGTAAGTATTTATACATTTGAATGTAAAGATATAAATTAGTATATGCAGATTTGTGTCCTACGGGCCTGAGTCTTTAATCTTTTAGTGCCCAGCAACGCCCCTGCTCAGGACGCTGCAGAGCCAGTGGTGGCTGGTGACTCCAGTTCCAGAGGGGCTGTGATTCCGCTCCAGGGTTTAGTTACCACCAGCCAAACCTCTAAAGGTGCTATCCCAGGTGCTGAGCCTTCTCCCCAAAAGGGTTCAGCACCTTGGATAGCACCTTTAGATTTTTGGTTAGTTGTAACTAAAACCCTGGATTGAAGTTCTGCCCCTTCAGAACTGGAGTCACCCCCACCACTGTGCAGAACCCAATCCAGGACGTTTGCAGACACCTTCGCTGCAGCTGATTCACCTGAGGAGTCCCATTCCTCCTGCTTGCCCAACAGCACAGGGAACATGCCAGGCTGGAAGCCACAGGAAGGAGGAGGAGCACTCGTCTTCGGGCCAGAAGGCTGGCCTTTTAAGGATCCACCAGCTTCAGGTGGAGCTTAGGAGGGGTAGGTTGCATGGAGGGACTCCTAAGGCCGCAGGCCGCAGCTCACCTCCAGCTGTCATTGGGGCAAGTTGCGTACAGGAAGGTTTCCAGGTTGCCTTGCCACCCTGCTATGTGGGTGCCTGCTATGGACAGAGATCAGAGTAGTCTCCGCTCCATGCATGATTGTAGAAAGCTCTATCAGGTCTCTCTCTCTTTAAGTTATGTTCAAAGGTGGGCTAACTCAAGAACAAGATGCTGGGGATAAACAACGGGATAAACAACATCTTTATGCCCCTCACTTGTGAGCTTCCAGAAGCATCTAGTTGTGCACACTTGGAAGCAGAATGCTGGATTGTCAGTAGACTTTTGGTCTGGTCCAGCAAGGCATGTCCTACATGGAAGATGCCTTGTACCAGACCAGTCAGACCATGGGTCCAGCCAGTGGAGGCTTGTGGCTTTGATGTTGGTGGGGCTGTGATTCCTTTCTGGGTTTCAGTAGAACAAGCCAGAGCTCTAAGGGAGCTAGGAAAGGAGCTGAACCCATTTTGCAGATAGGGTTCAGCACCTTGGATAGCTCCTTTAGAGTTCTGCCTGGTTCTGACTAAAACCCAGAATGGATTTATAGCCCCACAGAAATCGGAGCCACCAGCCTCCACTGGATCCATCTAGCGTTCACGTGGCCCAGAAGATTTTCGATGACAGAATGCGACTGAAAAGGATTCCCCATCTCTGGTCTACACTGCTCTCCAGAGTCTCAGGCAGGGGTTCTTCCCACCCCCACCTGGAGAAGCCAGGGTTGAACCTGCATGCAAAACAGCGGCTTTACCACTGAGCCCTTCCCTCAACACACCACTGGCAACACAGGAGGGGAAATTCTTCTTTAAATTATTTTACTTTCCTTAAAATGTAGCCTTCTCTACCTCCTGCTTATCTTTTATCTCTGATTTCCTTCTAGTCTCTTCCTCAAACTTCGTGTTCTTCTCTTTGTTGCTTGTTAAACCCAGTACTTGTTTCTCTGTTTTGTGCTTTTTCTTGTATTGCTCCTTATCTTTCAATCACTTTACTAGCTGACATTGTTCAACTGAGTCTCCTCCTCCTTTTCCTCCATCTAAAAGTACCTTCAGACTAATTTCCTTTTGCTGCCTTATGTCTAATTATTATTCATCTTCTACTCCTCCAGTTTTGAATTAAGCTTTATTTTTGTCTATGTGAGATTTAAAACTGATTGGCCAGGGCCTGCTTTGTTGCTCTGCTACAGCGTTTATATGTTTCATAAATATGAATAATTATGAATAATAAATATGTTTAAAAGGAGCTCTGCTAGAATTGGGGGAAGGAGTTCAATTTGTTCATTGTGTCCACCCAGAAGATGACAAAAAGGAATGGGTTAATGTTTAGGATGGTTGAGTAACTGATCTCTGAAAGAAGTTGCTGAGAGGTGTTATAGGGTTTATTGGAAATTTCAGGTTGCCTACCTCCATCCTCCCACCCCTGAGAACAGACTGGAAGGATGGGCCAGGAGCTTTTCTACACGAGGCTGTTAATCCACTGTATCTACTTTTGATTTCATTGCAGAATTGAGATCTGAGCACTACATGGGCAGCGTTTCCTGCTTTTCAGTTACATAATCTCTAGATGGCACTACGGTATAGTGAAATCGCTCAAATACACCAGAGGAAATAGTGCTTTCTTTCGCATTCACAATTAAATACCACATTTTCCCTGCTCTAAAACAACTCACCAAAAAATGCTAGTTAGACACAGAAGTGAAACTGGAGGGTCATGATGTCATCTAGAGAACCTGTAAACAACTGTGAGTAGGGAATGACATGCACATGACAAACACCTCATGTAGAAAAGCCCTGTAACAGCCTTCTCCAACCTGGCACCTTCCAGATGTGTTGGGCTGCAATTCCCATAATTTCCCAGCCAGCAATGGCCATACAGGTTGGGAGGTATGGGAATCACAGCCGAACACATCTGGAGGGCATCCCCTTTAGGGAAGACTGGACTATAGAGAGATCATCTGTTGAGTGTTGCCCTTGTAGTGATCACAATGACTTTTAATAAGGATGTGCAGAAAGGGATTTTAAGGGCGGGGCCCTGGGATTTTCAGCTGGTGGGACCAAAAAGTTGGCTGCTTCAGGGATTCAGAGATAGGCAAGGCAGGCAGGACTGTTGGGTACATTAATGGCAGCTCCTTTGACATTACCTCTGTCATAGCATTCGCCCTGATCCTGCATCTGTAGCTTGATAACTGTACAGGCACCATAGGAGGAGAAGCTCCACTAGCAATGAGAGTGGGGGAAGCTCGTCTGTCTATTGTAGACCCTCAAGGCGACTTACAATTAAATGTAAAGCCATTTTTAAAAACTGTCTTGTTGAAGCCAGAATATGGAGAGCTTCTGGTGAAGGCAGATGTTGATCCCCAAGCTCAAAACAGCCTATACAGCATAATGCAGGGATGGGGACAGTGTGACTCGCCAGATGTGAGTGAGCTGCAATTCCCATCATCCTTCCCCTTTGGCTGTGCAGTCCACCCACATTTGAAGGGCCCCATGTCCATGCCCCCTGCTGCTAAAGCCCTGCCTACAAGTGAAGTTGCAGCGAATTTAAATGGGCAATGGTCTGATTTGCACTTTGCAGCGCCTTGGACAATGCTCTCTGCCTCGCGAACAGGAACCCCTAGAACAGCCTTCCCCAAACTGGCACCCTCCAGGTGTTTCTGGACCACCACTCCCATCAGCCCTGACCATTGGCCACGTTGGCTAGGGTGGGTAGGGGTGGTAGTCCAACATGTCTGGAGGGCACCAGGTTGAGGACAGCTGCCCCTAGAAGAAGGGAGGACAGCTTTAGGTGGCAGACGGACCAGTTCAAACTCCTCATCAGAGAGTCTGAGCTAGGGTTGCTTGAGGAATTCAGTATTTGTGAATTCTGATACAAACTGACCTGATCCGCACCTCCTGGCACTGACTTATCCGCCCAGTTCCACATTTCCCAAATGTTCTGAGAAAGTTCTCAGCTCAAAAATGTGTTTTCTGGTGCAATCTTATGCATGTATAAATGCTCCAAGTAAATAAATATTGCTCCTTACAAGTTCTTTAGAACATTATTATTTATTGTTACATTTCTATACCGCCCCATAGCTGAAACTCTCTGGGCAGTTTACAGAAGTTAAAACCTTAAAATACAATGTACAAAGTTTAAAAGCCACTTACATAAAAGCACACAGACAATATACACAAACAACCTATAACTAAAAACAACTTTGAACAGTCAGTCATAACTAAAGACACATCCAGAACCAATTAAATTCATCATGTGCTGCCAAATGCCTGGGAAAAGAGAGAGGTCTTAACCTTGTTCCAAAAAGATATTAATGTTGGTGACAGGTGGACCTCATTGGGGACCTCTCGTTCCACAGATGGGGGTCCACCACTGAGAAGGCCCCCTCCCTCATTGCCGCCTTCTGAGCTTCCATCGGAGGAAGCACCCAGAGGAGGACCTTAGATGCTGAATGTAGAGTATGGGTGGGTTCATTTTGGGAGAGGCGCTCCATCAGGTATTGCTGTCCCAAGCCATATAGGGCTTTGTAGGTTAAAACCAGCGCCTTGAACTGAGGTTGGCAGGATGACTGCGCTCAACAGTTTCATGTAGATGTTGAACAGCATGGGAGACCAAACTGACAAAGTTCTTCAGAATGTTCTCACTCGAGGTGTGGAGAATGTGGATATGGAGACACTTTTCTCCCTCTCTCATAATACTAGAGCCCAATGGGGTCATCCCATGAAGCTGATTGGGGGGGGGGGAGTCAGGAAAAGATAAAAGGAAGGACTTCTTCACACAACACGGAATTAAACTATGGAATTCGCTAACTCAACAGGTAGTGAAGGTGACCACATTGGATGGCTTTAAAAGGGGGTTGGACAAATTCCTGGATGATAAGGCTATCACTGGCTACTAGTCCTGATGGCTATGTGCTACCTCCAGTATCAGAGGCAGTATGCCTATCTGCACCAGTTGCTGGGGAACATGGGTGGGAGGGTGTTGTTGCGCTCATGTCCTGCTTGTCCGTTTCCTGTGGGCAGTTGGTTGGCCACTGTGTAAAGAGAATGCCGGACTAGATGGACCCTGGGTCTGATCCAGCAGGGCTCTTCTTATGTTCTTATGGTTCATATTATTCAATATGCTAAATACATTGTGTTCAGCTGGGCTCATCTTTGTTTTTCCTCACAAGTAAGGGAGCAGGACCCAGATCCAAAACGGGACCATGGCACACAGGTAGGGGTGATTTAAATCTTCCCCTCCCAGCGGCCTGTTTTCTGAAGTCCCCCTCACTGTGTGCATGATAAAAAGGGGGGGGGAGCCTCATTTTTATTTTATTTTTTTGAGCCCCTGCATGGGTATGGGGGGGGGGCAGGGAATGTAACAACAATAATATTTTTAAAATGCGTTTAAGGGTTCCAAAAATGTTCCCAGTATATGTGGAAGGAAAGAGTGTTACTTATCATGAGCACTAGCCAATAGGCACCTGCAACCATCACATTTAAAGAAGTCTGGAATGAGAAGCTCATGCCACCTAGTTCAACACATCTGGAGAGCACTCAGTTGGTGAAGGCTGCCCTAGCTCCAGTCTAACACTCTGTCTGTCTGTCTGTCTATATCTTGTATTTCCTCCCAGGAGCTCAAGGTGGTGTGTACAGTGGAGGCTGGCAGCTCCAAGCCCATGGTGCAGTGAATCCACTCCAGGTTTGTCAGAACCAGTCAGAATTTATTTTAATTCAATTTTTATTTATTCAAAGCATTTATATCCCACTCTTCAGTCAAAAGACTCCCAGAGTGGCTTACAAAAATCAATAGTCAGATAGTCGCTGCCCGCAGGCTCACATTCTAAAAAGACAGGAGACACAAGGAAAAGGATTAGGTGGGAGGGTGGGAGGGATGGAGGGAGGGAGGGGAACCAGCACGATGGTGGTGCTTCAATCAGTTGCCCAGTGGTTGAACTCGGGTTTGCAATGCATGTATCATCCTTGCGGACTGGCCTGTTCTTTGCTGTTCATTTTGGCATGTGGGAGTTAACATTGGCTGCAGCAGTCCATAGATGTTAAAGTTTAAAATCTTAATCTGGATTATCTGGTAATCCAAAGGATTCCCGTTATGGACTCATGGAGGTCACCATACTTTCGGCAGTCTTCAGAATCCTGAGTGCAGACCTGTTGCACAATGAACTCTTTCAGATGGTGAAGCCCCGCATAGACCCCACGTAGCGCACATCCAAATGATATCCAGGAAACAGGAATCTCTAAAGACCACTATGGCTTAGGCAACAGGTGTCTGAAGGCCATCTGTTCCCATACCAACTTGCCCGTAGCACCTTTCCATTACTGTTCTGCTTACACTAAGAGGACTAGTCTATCTATTCTCTTTTGTTACTGCAAAACAAAAGGGACCAACATCCCTTTTGCATTGTTTTCTACTGCCACCTTCCCAAATCCACCCACCTCTATTGGAGCTACCCAAGAGAGAGAGAGAAGATTTCTATATAACCTGAGCAGGGTGTGATGCTCATGGATAGACTTTCGCAACCCCCAGTGGATACTTTAGGTCAGGGGTGTCTAACCTCTTTCACCTTGAGGGCCAAATTCCATTTCTGAGAAGCTCTTGGGGGCTGCATTCCAGTGGTGGGCGGGGCCGAAGGCAAAAGGGATGGCTCCAAGAAACTAAAAATACCAGGATATTTTAGTTTAAAGCTCTGAGTGACAGCAACTAAAGCCTAGGAGAGGCATTTCAACTTAGAATGGGGGGAAAATGCACAAAGGCCAAGAAACCACCAAACAATTGGTAGTTAGGGGAGGGCGTGACCATCTGGGAAACCCCAGAGGGCTGGATTTGGATTCCATGCAGGCCGTATTTGACCCAGGGAGCTGAGGTTCTTCACCCCTACTTTAGGTGTTTGCAGTGGAAGCTGGTGGCTCCGATGTCAGTGTGGAGGTGAATCCACTCCGGGTTTCAGTCAAAACCAGTCAAAATTCTAAAGGAGCTATCCAGGGCTTGGGATGCAGTTTTTAAGTGGTTCTGGTCCTTCCTGGAGAAGCGGTCTCAGAAGGTGGTGCTGGCAGTCTTCTGGTCCACCCCATGGCCATTAGCCTGTGGGGTGCCACAAGGTTCTATCTTGTCCCCCATGCTTTTTAACATCTACATGAAACCTCTGGGGGAAGTCATCAGGAGGTTTGGGCTGAAATGTCATCAGTATGCGGATGATACTTGGCTCTACCTCTCGTTTCCATCTGCACATTCCAGGGAGGCTGTGGAACTCCTGAACCAGTGTCTGGGGGCTGTTTGGGGATGGATGAGGGTGAACAAGCTCAAACTTAATCCAGACAAGGCAGAGGTACTGTGGGCTGGGAAACCAACTACTTTGGATGGAGGTTTACAACTGGTCTTAGATGGGGTTGCACTCCCCCTGAAAGACCAAGTGCACAGTCTGGGAGTCCTCCTTGACTCTGAGCTAACTGGGGAAGCCCAGGTGGCTGTGTGTCCAGGAGTGCATTTTACCAGCTTAGGCTGGCATGCCAGCTGCAGCCCTATCTGGAGAGGATGGCCCATGCCTCAGTTATCCATGCACTAGTGACATCCAGGCTGGACTATTGTAATGGGCATATGTGGTGGGGCTGCCTTTGAAGACGGTTCAGAAACTCCAGCTCGTGCAGAATGCAGCTGTGGTGGGCGCGAGGCAATTTGATCACATAATGCCTATACTGCACCAGCTGCACTGGTTACCAGTGTGTTTCCGAGCCCAACTCAAAGTGCTGGTTTTGATCCCTAAAGCCTTAAACAGTTTGGGACCAAATTACTTGAAGGACCACCTTCACCCATATTAGCCCTGCACTTTAAGGTCAGAAATAGAGGCCCTTCTCATTTGCCCACCCGTGAGAGCAGTCAGGTGGGTGATCACACGTGAGAGGGCCTTCTCTGCCGTGGCCCAACACCTTTGGAACAAGCTGCCACTGGAGGTTCATCTTGCTCTGTCATTGCAGGCTTTTAAGAAGGCCTTGAAAACATATTATTTTACCTTGGCCTTCTCTTGATATGACTGCTATTGTTGCAGTTACTGCTGTTATCATTGTTGCTGGTTTTATTGTTGGCTTTTATTGTTCTTTTTATTGTTTTCATGTTTTTATCATTTTTAATATTTTAACTGTTTTTATATATTTTATCGCTGTAAGCCGCCTTGGGAAGGCTTCTGCCCTGTAAGGCGGCCAAGAAATGTTTGAAATAAAAATAAATAAATAAATCCAAGGTGCACAGCCAGAGCGGATTCACCAGCGCACTGACATCAGAGCCACGAGCCTCCACTGGGTGTCTGGTGGGCTAACAGAGCAATGGTTTCAGACTCTGACTTGAGCAAACTGCTCCACAACACATCTCCATGACACAGGTTGAGGAGAATAATCCCTCTTTCTTCTCCTCAGACATTTTTTTCAGAGAGTTCTCCCTCAGAGTCCCTCTCAGAAGAGTTTAGTGGCACGTGGTGGGCCTCTGCTGCTCATAGTCACCACGGGTGGACTTCGGAAGCTGGGCCATGGCAGGATGACTGTTACAAGTGATTTGAGAAACCGGTTTAGAACTGCAGGGTAGAAACACCCAAATAAAGAGGCTCATCCTCCTCAGCAATGGGTTAAAGCTTCGGTTTTCTTTTCAAAACTTCCCTGGACCATCTGTAACCCTAACCCTCCCCAAATGCCTCATCTGAATTTAATAAAGCAAGAGGGGGAGTTGGAGAAATCTCCCAAAAAGCTTTCATAGAAATTAAAGTAAACAATGCTTTGACCTCCAGCCTCTCGTTGCCCTGCTGCTGACTTGGGCCTGTTGTTACGGTTACAGACGGCTGGGCGTTTTTGTTTAATTGTAAACACATTTGGTGGTAGTTCCAAAGGGGTCCATCAAGGCATGGGTGAAAAACAGCAGGGGAATGTCTCCCAGGGAACCAGAGGAAATCTCCCATGTGAACGGAGACAGGAGAAAGGGGGAGGGAGGGACACAGCTGAGTGGGCTGGCCACTCACAACCAAAGAGGCAGCTACCGCTCTCTCGAAAGCAGTGGGGCAGAGGCCATCTTGGACACAGCCGTTAGCAAATCAACCCGGAGCAACTGCCTCAGAGTGAAAAGCCTGCCCAGCTCACACGGCACAATTTGAGTCCGAGCATGGTCACAGCCATATCTCCCAAATGTTGGGTCAGAAAGACCCATCGGTGGTTCCACAAGGGTCTTGTAGATTGGGGTGTTGAACCTCTTTCAGCCTAAGGGCTGAATTCTGTTTTGGAGACGCTCTCAGGGGCCACATTCCAGCGGTGGGCAGGGCCAAAGTCAAAAGGGGTGTGGCCAAAAATATCAACATCAAAAATATTTGCTGCCCGTCACTAAGCCTGAGGAGAATCATTTCAACCTTTTAGAATGGGGGAAAAACCTGCACAAAAGTCAGGAAACTACCAAATGATGTACAGCCTCAGGGTAAATGGGGTGGGGCCAGGAGAAGAAGGAATCACGGAGGGCCAAACTGAGAGCCCAGGAGGGCTGGATTCGCCACCCAAGCCTGAGGTTCTGCACCTGTGCTGTAGATGGATCATGGCACCGTCATCCATGGGTTTTTTGTGGGCAAGATACTAAAAGGTCTATAAACGTCAGGGGCTTCACTCCCCTGATCTGTAGAAATCCTGATACATGGGAAGTCCACGGCCGCACTAAGCAAAACCTGTTCCCCCAAAGAAGGAGACCCACGCACAGAAATAAAGGTGAAGGAACAGAGGAAGCTGCTTTACACCAAGTGACATCATTGATCCTTCTATCTGCGCTGACTGGCAGAACATAAGAAGAGCCCTGCTGGATCAGACCCAGGGTCCATCTAGTCCAGCATTCTCTTCACACAGTGGCCAACCTGCTGTCGATCAGGAACCCACAAGCATGATACAAATGCAAAAGCACCCTCCCGCCCATGTTCCCCAGCAACTGGTGTACATAGGCAGACCGCCTCTGAAAGTGGAGGTAGCATATGGCCATCAGGACTAGTAGCCACTGATAGATTTCTCCTCCAGGAATTTGTCTAAACCCCTTTTAAAGCCATCCAAATTGGTGGCCAAGTTCACTACTTCTTCTGGAAGTGAATTCCATAGTTTAACAATGCGCCGTGTGAAGAAGTACTTCCTTTTATTAGTCCTGAATCTCCCACCATTCAACTTCATGGGATGACCCTGGGTTCTAGTATGATATGAAAGGGAGAAAAATGTCCCAGTAATTCTCCAGGGTTTCAGACAAAGATCAAGGTTTTTCCGAGCCTTACCTGGAGTTGTGCGATTAAACATGTAACCTTTTGCATGTAAAGCCAGTCCTCTGCCACTGAGCTACACCCCTTTTTCTACAATTAAATGTAAAATCTAATTGCTGTTCCATTGCTATGTAAACATAGGGTGGCAGGGGGAGGGTCAATGGAGTCAAAAATGAGTGGCTCCCATCAATACCCTATCACCCTTTCTTTCCCTACCTGCCAGCTTTTTCCTCAGGTATATTTGATGCATGATTGTTTTAGGCTCTTCATCAACAACAAAATCCACCAACAATATGTGAGAGATGAAGCTAAACCAACTTCCCACGATTTCTAAAGTTGGTAGAACATCCAGCCACTATCCTGGCAGCTGGGCGAGCCACCATTTTAATTTCTCACAGCGCCTCAGGGAGACGCCATGTCAAGATCATTGAGGGAAATTTAAATAGTGGCTACACCCATCTGCTCAGGGCAGGCGTCAGCTGTGGGCCCTGCTGGGGCCCCAAAATGCCAGGTGCCCAAAGATGCCATGGGGTTAAGGAAGCGTCGGCTCTGGGTTTTTGAGTGCCCCTGGGAAGACACCCTCCCCCAGCGAGTCTACCTTTTCACCACCATTGTCACCAGCTGCTATTGCTCTCCATGCTCTCTCTTGTCATTGCTACCGCTTGCTTGCTTGCCTGCTTGACAAGTGGAGAGAATGTAGGCCATGGCATCAGCTTCTCCACCTTCTCCACTGTCTGGGCCAGAGCGTGAGGCAGGTGAACAAGCAGGTTGCAATGATGAAGAGGAGAAGCAAGTCCAGGGGGCTCTCATCAGTGGGCCTGTGCTGGGGTGTGGACCCTCAGCAGGTGCTCAACCATGCTAGCTCTTTACGTCAGCCCTACATGATGCCATCCCTGTTTCAGCCTCTTTCTCTCAGTTAAAGTATAAGCAAAGGGATCCAATTAAAGTTGTACGGAATTTCTTAAATCCATTCCCTCTGTTTCATGGATTCTCAGACATCTTTCATTCTGCCATCTGCTCATCGATGGAGTCAAAAAATTTTAACCAGAATTTCATTCAACTTGTGCTAATTTGCATTAGCTCTAATGCGCACTTGCGCACTGAGTAATGTGGATTAACGCTTTTGCGCAAGTGTGAGCTTGCGCTAATGCACATTAACACTAATGCGAATGAGCGCAAATCTCCCCCCAAAGAGAAAAACTGCTCTGTAAGCCCACAGAATCTGTGTGACTTAGAAAAAGCAGGTCCATTGTGGAATCCACAGGTTGGATTCATAGGAAACTCCTTTGAATCCACTGCAGATTTCTCTGACATCCCTAGATCCGATATGAACATCAGCAGCAAAGGTCTGGTAGACCCCTCGTCTTATGGATTTCAGCCACTGTATTCAAATTCCCTCATGGCAGCGGGGAGGAATACTCAAAATTTTGTCTGTGACTGTGCCAACAAAAAGCTGAAATTCTGAGATCTGTACCGCTTTATGAAGTTAAGTAAATATGCATGTCTCATATTTTCCATAATTTATTCTGCATTTTCCCTATTTTGCTCAAATGTATTTGGCAGTCATAAAGTAGGAGGAGCCAGAAACTGTGCAGGACTCTGACCAACACACACACACACTGATACGGACATTAGATCAATCTATCTATTGTTTTTGTTTGCTTGCTTGCTTGCCTACTTTACTTGATAGTTTCAAAAGTGCCTTTTAAAATAAACCCTCCCAAGGTTGCATACAACAAAACCAGGGCATAGTCTGAAGGCACATGAGGCACCCCCCTTGCTGAAGCTAAGCAAGTTTGGGTCTGGTCAGCGCTTGGAGGGGAAACCACCTGGGAACCACATGTAGCCACCTTGAGTTCCATGATGGAAGAAAGGTGGGATATAAATGTAATTAATTAATAAAACATTAAAACATAATAAAACAGTGATGATGATGATGATGATGATGATGATAATAACAATAATAATAAAAACAATGACAGTATCAAAATGAACAGTTAAAACTGGACAACACTGTATACACAACAGCTCCAGTAGAATCCTAACTCAATGATAGGCCAAGTAAAACTGTGAGTCTTCAGGGCCTGCTTGAAGGTCTGTTATGATGAGGCCTGGTGGATGGAGTTCCACAAGTGGGAGGCCATCACCAAGAAAGCCCTATCCGTCCAGCCTGCCAGTTTAATTGCTCTTACAGATGGGAGCACAAGTAGGGCCTCTGACACTGATCTCAGAGTACAGGCAAGCTAGCAACTTGTACCCAAACTGGTTCTTTTTTAAAAATTTATTTATTTATTTATTGCATTTATATCCCGCCTTTTTTCCTCTTGCAAGGAACCCAAGGCGGCTTACGTTATCCTCCTCCTCTCCATTTTATTCTCACAACAACAACCCTGTGAGGTAGGTAGGGCTGAGAGTCTGTGACTGGCCCAAAGTCACCCAGTGAGCTTTCATGGCCGAGTAGGGACTAGAACCCGGATCTCCCGGCTCCCAGTCCAACGCTCTCACCACTACACCACACTGGCTCTCTTATTTATTTACAACATTTATATACCACTCCACATCTAAACAGATTCCGGAGCGGTGAACAATAAAAGATTAAAAGATAAAAGACTAAAACATATTAAAAATCTGTTATTTTATAAAAACAGAATACCAGTAAAACCCATAGCTGGGCAGTCAAGGAAAGCTTCCTGAAATAAAGATGTTTGCAAGAAGCGCCAAAAACAAAACCGTGTTGGTGCCTGCCTGCCTGACTTCCAGAGGCAGGGAGTTCAACAGAAAGGGGGCCACCACACTGAAGGTTCTTCTCTGGGTGGACTCCAATTGGGCCTAGGTCCATGTGGAACCACCAGGAGCAAGCCCTCCGATGACCTCAATGACCAGGCTGGTTGATAAGGGAGAAGGCACTCTTTCAGGTAAAGGCTGTTTAGGGCTTTAAAGGCCAGTACCAGCACTTTAAGTTGGGCCTGGAATCGCACTAGCACCCACTGCAACTGGTACAATTTAGGTGTCACCTGATCCGACTGCACACCTATCAGTACTCAAGCGGGCGCCTTTTGTACCGAACCAGCTTTAAAGGCAGACCCACATGGAGTGCACTAATCCAGGCTGGATGTTACTACAGCATGGACAACTGAAGCAAGGTCCAAACTCTCCAGACGGGGTCGCAGTTGGCGTACCACCTGAGCGGGTCAAAGGCACTCCTGGCCACCGTTATGGTGGCCAGGAGTGCCTTTGACCCGCTCAAGGGGGGGAAGGAGAGGACAAACATTTTTTAAGAAGTGACCTTATCAAGGGAGACGATTCTCTCGTGTTGCTCTCAGCTTTCTTGACTCCCTCTCTTCTCCCGCGCCCCTCCCCAAACGCACAAAAAGGGGGTGGGGTAGTACAGCTCAAGAGTTATCTTGACTCCAGCAGATGCTGCTTGCCTGCCAGGAGGAAGGCCTGGTGTCCCTTAGAGGCTTCCTCTGTGGTTTGTTTTATCTGACGCTCAGCTACAAAAGAAGGCCGTTGAGGCCAGCTCCTTCCCTTCCATTAACGCAGGGTCCAGAAAGGGGCGGGGGGGACCCACCATTTCCTCCCGCTCTGTGAATTGCTAATAAACTCCAGACAGAAAGGTCTGATTAGGAAATTGTTTAGGAAATTGAAAGGGGAGGGGGAGGGGCAGGTTCCACGCTCCAGTCGAGCCGATGCTATTTCTGAGCAAGCGAGCAGGGGAGAGTTAGCTGGGCTCCACTGCACGCTCGCCCACCGCGGCCGGGCTCCTACTTTTCTCACTTGGACGCAGCATATCTGCGGCATGATCTGTTTTGGAAGCTGAATTCAGCACATGGGCAGGGGCATAGTCAGGACACCACCATTGAGAAATGCGGCTTTTGGGCAGTATAAAAATAAAGACATACATACATAAATAAATAGTTGCTGTTGCTGCTGTTAACATCGTCATTGGTTTTATTGTTGGCTTTTATTGTTGTTTTTATTGTGTTTATATTTTTATCACTTTCAATATTTTAATTGTTTTTATGTATTTTATTGTTGTACGCCGCTTTGGGAGGGCTTCTGCCCTGAACGGCGGCCAAGAAATGTTTGAGATAGATAGATAGATAGATAGATAGATAGATAGATAGATAGATAGGTTCCCCACCCCTGCTGTAACTTATTTACTTGTGGAAATAATAATATTAACAACAACAACAATATAATACTGATACCGTTGTGTAACAACACTCCACTAGGGTGACCAGTTGCACATTGCAAAAAAGAGGACACAGGATTGTACAGAAAACTGCATGTGCTAAAATGCATGCTTATTTAGAAATAATTACTATAATTTAAATAGAAATACATTACATCTTACATCTGGTAAGAGTGGGGGAGACTGTGACCAGGTGACTTGTGTACTAAGTGTTGATGGGCAACTTCAAAGCCTCTGCTGCTCTCCCTTCTCATGGTTTCTCATGGTTCTTTATCTTTAAACATAACTTGGACTGACCAGCCCTTCTACTACAGGATGCCTTCAAATAAAGGACTGTGTTTTGTCAAGTAGGACACCTGGCCACCCTATGCTCCATTTCCCAGAAAAGGGCCCCCAAAATGGCGTGCAGCTAGGAAAGGAAAATTCCCTTCTGTTGTGACCAATGGGAGGGAAAACATTTTAAAACCCAGTAAAATGGGCATGGGAAGAGAGAGAAAATACCACACCTCTTGTTTGCCCTGGCTTGTGCTCCCCTCGCACGGAGTTTGGAAATGCTCTGCCGCTTATCCAGCTCTTCTACATGATCTGTTAATTTTACATGTTCCATTCACATGCATTATCTGCATGTGATAATGTACTTCACATGCATTATGCAGCTGTAATTCTTACAACAACTCTGTAAGGTAGGTCATTATGCCCCATATTGCAGATGGGGGGGTGGTGCGGCTCAGAGAGACAGTAAGTGCATGGCAGAAGCATGACTGGAACCAGAGACTTCCAGGTTTATAGCTCAGGGTGCAATCCTATGCATGTTTAGACAGAAAAAAGTCCTACAACTCCCAGTATTCCCCATCCAGCCATGCTGGCTGCGGAATACTGGGAGATGAAGGACTTTTTTTTGTCTAAACATGCAAAGGATTGTGCCTACAGTCTCCTTAGGCATCATGCTACACCAGCTCTCAAGGGATCTAAGGAAAAGTGGAGACAATATTCTGTCCAAATGCCCACTAAGAAGTGAAGCTGCCCACACTTTCCAGTATCTTGGTCAATGACTGCAAAGGCAAGAGAGAAAACTGGTGGCAGTTACATTTTTAAAAAATTATTAAACTGTGATTGTATTAAACTTAGATGAATTAAATAACTTACTAGACTTACCTATATTTAGGCTTTTGCTATTTTGTACTGATGTATGCTGCAAAATAACCAAAGGTCTGTCTTACCGCCATCACAACATTTCTGGCTACAGGCCTGCAGATGAGTTCATGTTACCCCAACATGTTATGCTCAAAGAGCTGAGCATTAAAAGTCAACAGAATACTGGTATGTAGTGTTCTGAATTCAAATATATAATGCTAATAGCTACTGCCATTTGCAGCTAATATCATGGGATGGCACAATGTGTACTCCTATCTTGTTTTTTAACACTAAACCTTGTACCCTATTAAATAGGTACTTTCCTTACCACAATGTTCCTTAGCACTCACAACAAGCCATTTGGACAACACGTTTTTCAGCTCCTTTTAGCCCAGCCATTGTTTCACCCTTCCATCATTGTCAAGGACTTTTAAATTGTTTCATATTAGTTTTTCCCACTCCTTTTAAAAATCTGAGCACGTACATGATGGCAGAGCATGCAACAAATGAATTATAATAAATCTGCATTAAAATCTAGGCCCAGCAAATGATCTGAGAGAGCTTGGTGAGCAGTATATTGCTATGGCTAACATGTGGACCTCATCTGTCTTTGGATGAGAGACTAGGAAAAGGCCATGTAAGAGCGGGGAATAAAGATAATAAATTACTTTTAAGGTGCATAAGAATCTATAGGCTTCAGGATGTTTTTAGATAGATTATTAACCAATCTCGAACACCTGGCATTCGTCAGACATACCAATGTCTGTTGTCTGGTGTGTGTGTGTGTGTGTGTGTGTGTGTGTAGCATAGGGAAAACCCCAACTAGTTAATACTTTACTGCCCTAAAATAGCAGTTATGTGTTTGAACAATTGCTGTTTTCATAATGCCTCAGGGAAAAGGTCTGACATCCATCAAACATGGGCCTGATTTATCACAAGTTCCAGCTTTTCTCATACTGCCTGATGAAATAATTTTTAAAGGGCATCATCATAAAGTCTCATCAGAATATCATGCAGCCCTTTTTTCAGGACCAGCATATGAAGATAGGGGACAAGATGCATTTTCTGCTCTGGACAGTTCATCTGACAATCCTAATATTGATCCAATCCAGGCTGTAATAAATGCAACTAACTTTTTTTTCCCCCTCTGATCCTTTAGGAATGCAGAATAATACCCCCCATATCTTCTTCCTAAACTTGAGAGCAATCCTAACACACATACACAAATGCACATTGACACTGGCTGGACAAGGCTAGGATGTAACCTTGCTGCAAGGTGCTACAACCAAGGCTAGGATGTAACCAAGGCTAAGATGTAACCTTGCTGCAAGGTGCTACAACCAAGGCTAGGATGTAACCAAGGCTAGGATGTAACCTTGCTGCAAGGTGCTACAACCAAGGCTAGGATGTAACCAAGGCTAGGATGTAACCTTGCTGCAAGGTGCTACAACCAAGGCTAGGATGTAACCAAGGCTAGGATGTAACCTTGCTGCAAGGTGCTACAACCAAGGCTAGGATGTAACCTTGCTGCAAGGTGCTACAACCAAGTCTAGGATGTAACCAAGGCTAGGATGTAACCTTGCTGCAAGGTGCTACAACCAAGGCTAGGATGTAACCAAGGCTAGGATGTAACCTTGCTGCAAGGTGCTACAACCAAGGCTAGGATGTAACCAAGGCTAGGATGTAACCTTGCTGCAAGGTGCTACAACCAAGGCTAGGATGTAACCTTGCTGCAAGGTGCTACAACCAAGTCTAGGATGTAACCAAGGCTAGGATGTAACCTTGCTGCAAGGTGCTACAACCCTGAGGTGGCTGTCTGGTGATCACCACCTGCAGAGAGACATTCTGAGAGTTGTGGGGGGTCAACCATGGCAGAGGGCACTGCTGCACCCAGGTGGGTGGACAGCTACTGCTAGCAGTCGCAGGTGGAAAGCCCCCCAAAGGTGCATTCTTGGGGATATTACAGGAGATGATTGGAGCAGCCTTTGGATCAACTGCATCCCAAACTGCTCAGTTCACCTGAAAGGGGGCCAGTTTGGACCCATGACCTGCATCATCGTCCTGTTGCAACCAATAGGAGGGAAAACTTGTTTTAAAAAACCCCTAGTCAAATGGGGAGGGGGAGGAAATAAAAAAGTACCACCCCTACCTTCTGCCCTGGCTGGTGCTCCCCGCAGCCCCACTAAGAATCACTTTGCCTTGTTACTTATCCAATTCTTCATGATCTTTGAAATAGAGTCTCTGTCTTACTGTTCGTTTTTTGAAGAGCTGCTTGCACCTCCACCAAATCCTTTGAGGCTACATGAGGATAAGACGTAAAGGGACACCCATTGTGTTACATACTTAAACATAATTTTGTTCCAAAACAGCTGCAGGCTGGCTGGGGGTTAGAGTTAATCATCGTAGGCAGGCCAAACACACAGTCCCACATGCCTATTTCCAGAGTTCCAGTCATGCTTCTGATGGCTGGTTTTGGCTTTTCCGGGTAGAACTGGAAGCATGATGAAGATGAACACCTAGCTACGAAGGCCAATGGAAAGCACAGCCGAGGTAATCTGCAACCGACAGGACTAGATCTCCTAGTTGTTCAGAAGACTAGCCAGAAAGCCTGACCTGGAAGCTTTTACAGAGGTCAGGAGATACGAGCGGAGTTTCCCTTTGCAGCGCTAGAGAAAAGCTGCCTTTTTCTAGTGCTGAGCATTGGGCAAGGCTTGGGAGAGGGGGCAGGGCATAGGACAGAACCTGGTGGGCCATTTGGGTACCCATCATAGCCCAGATATGTTCTGTGGGCTGGAGCCCCCCCCCCCCCCCCGTGGGTTAGAGGATATCATCTGTTCTGCTCCGTTTCATGCCCCTGCTGGAAAATTCCTCGCAGGAGGATCACAGACCACCCACCACCAGTAATGCCCAGGATCTGCAAGTAGACCAAAAGGAGCACAGGCCCTCTGGAGTGACTACCATGACCTCACCTGTGGAGGACAAGGGCTCTACCTCTGAGGTGGAGGCAGAGAAACCCCCAAGCCCTCGGGAGAGACACCGCCTGAAAAGGCAGGCAGTGCATTCGTGAGTGCTAGACTGAGCCAGAGGCCTCCTTGTGAGAAAAAGGTCTATTCACATGTAGAAGGCTTGCTTACGAGGAGTAGCTTTTCCACTGCAGTCACAGCTAAAGCTTGGGTAAGGTTCTGACAGCCTCTGCACAAAAACCCGAGAGAGTTGCTGGAAACAATGTCAAACAGACCTTTCTGAATCCAGCTTTGCTTGCCTTGACTCCAGACTGCTTCCTGGAGTGAGTACTTCTGGACTGAAGTCTGACTCTCCTTCTGCCTGCTCCTTGTCTCCTGTGTTGCCTTGGGACCTTGTTGCCTGTTACCTGGACTGATCTCTGAGAGCTGGTTCGCATCCATGGGCTGTTGTAGGGTTGTGGGGTGGTTTGTTACCCACCCCAACAAGCCACCCTTGCCAGGTCAGATGACACGAGAAACTGTGGTAGGGAGGGGTAATTATGCAAATCCCGGTGGCACATGCAGGGTGGTTAACAAATCACCGTGGCTTATTAACCATGCCGTGATTGTGTGAGACGGCCCTGGCCCTTCTCCTGCCTGCCCCTTGTCTGCTGTGTTGTCTTGGAACTGTGTTGCTGGACTGGTGTTGCTGGACTTGCCTTTTGCCTGATTTGCCTGGTTTGTGCTGACCATCTCGGATCCTTGAACCTGCAACTGCTAGGCTCTGACTCAGGGAAACGTGATACTCAGGCCTGTTGGTGCTGGCACCAGTTTGACTAGAGGGACCATGGTGGGACAGAAAAAAAGAATGGGCGTGCAATGTCAGCTCTACGGTACCACCTCCAGTTCACTGAGAAGCTGTTGCCCCTACACAGAATAAGACCGTTAGAGCAACTGAGGACTGGGGAGAAGCATGTAAATATCTTTGCTTCCCTTGTCTATTTCACTGTATTTTAAACATATTCTATGGCCATGCTGGATGGGAATTATGGCAGTTGCAGTCCAACACATCTGGAGGACACCAGGTTAGGGAAGGTTGCCTCATTCTGAGTCAGACACCAGTCCATCTAGCTCAGGAAGGTGACTGGCAGGGCTACTGTTTTCCAGGGCTACTTCCCAGCCCCGCGAAGAGATGTCATAGATTAAATCTGAGACCTTCCGCAGTCAAAGTGTGTGCTCCAAGGCCCCTTCCAAACTAGAGGAGGTTCTCTTAGAGAGAAAGAGCTTAAGCCGCACTATGACTGTTGAGAAGGTTTTTTGTACTTTATAAGAAGCTGCCTTATACCGAGTCAGAGCATTCGTCCATCTAGCTCAGTATTTTTTTATTCTGAACAACAACTCTCCAAGGCAGGATTCTTTTCTACCCCTACCTGGAGATGTTGGGGATTGAACCCGGGACCTTCTGTGTGCAAAGCTGGGGCTCCACCACATTCCCTCTGTAATGTGATAGCTGTAAGCGGCCATCCAGGGAGGTGTCTTTGCAGAAGACACTGTCCTTCCTATCTATGTCTCAGGATGGCTAGAGTAATAATATTGGACACACCAACTGTTCCTGTTCCAGCTTTCTCCTGGAAAGAGGCAGTTATTAGGAAAAAGGGACTTGGGTGCATGACCAGGATATGCTGAGGAGCTGGGCTTTGCCTTCAGAGGCAAAGAGATGGCCAACCCTCTTCCCCCTACAATGCGCATGTTACATTAAGAAAGCAACCAATGGCTGATGCCAGTGCGACTCTTTGCCACCATTTTGCAACATTAATATGCAAGCAGAGGCAAAAGACGGTCCTTTTCCATTGGAATGTGCCCTCGCAGAGACAGGCATACCTTTCCCAATAAGATCATATCCCAATGGTCAGTGTGAGTACCCAGTTCTTCAGACTGTGTAGATCTTGCCATGCTCAGAGACCTTTGGCCTGGTTAGAGATTGGCGTGGTCCTGCGCTTCCTTCTTCTATCCACTGCCAGGGGCAGACGTGCTGGCCCATTGGGCCTGATCCCCTTAGTGAGATCAGTGGAGGCTGGTGTCTTTGATGTCAGTGGGGTGTTGAATCCACTCCAGGTTTCAGTCAGAACCAGTCAGAACTCTAAAGGAGCTATCCAAGGTGGGAAGCATTTACCCTATAATGGTGAGCTCTATGTGAAGCACCTTGGATAGCTCCTTTAGAGTTTTGACTGAATTCACCTCCCCACTGACATTGGTTGGACCCACCAGTCTCCACTGAGTGAGACCCATGTGGAGAGGGGCCCAGGGGGTGTCGTGAAGGCACCTTCAAGGGACTCCATAACCGACAGGACCGCTAGTCTTCCATGTAAGGCACCGGGACCCTCGTTGATGCAGCTATGCAGGTTAAAAGCGGATGACTGAATACATATTTCCCTCAGCCCCTGTTGCCTTTAGTAAAATTGCCAGACTCCTTGGAAGCATCTTTTCCTCCTTGCCAAGCAATGTCAGCAGCTGACCAGGAGATTTTCTGAGCAATCTGTAGCCTGTTTGGGCTTCCTTCTCCTGGTTATTGTCAGCACGGATGTGGAGGGGGAGTCTTTATCTCAGCCTTCCCTAACCTGGTGCCCTCCAGATGTGTTGGACTACAACTCCCAGAATTCCCAGCCAATGGCCTTCCCCAACACATCACGTTGGGGAAGGCAGCTTTATCTGATGAACTAATGCCAGGAAAATTCAGCCCCATAACCAGAAAGTTTACACTGAGGGGGAGCTAAGAATACGCCAGTGAGGAACACTGCAGTTTGGTGCAGAATGTCAGCATCTTAAATATAAGCAGCGTAATCAATGTCTCAAGCCACTTAGCAAAATATGAACACATGAAACTGCCGGCCTGTGAGTGAGACCATAGTTCCATCTGACATGGGTGGATTGGTCCAGTTTGAACTAATGCTAGTTCTCCAGCGTCTTTCCCATTCCTGCTGCTGAGATCCTTCTATCAAGCAATGCCAAGGACAGAGCCGGGAAGAATGCAAAGTAAAAGTCCTACCACTGAGCTATGGTCTGTCATGCCCCAACTGGAGGAATCCTCCTCAGAGGAGGAGCTAGAGGCCCCCAAAGCCCAGGGTGCCCCAGAAGCCCAGGGCACCCTGGACCAGGGACTGCCACCCATAGGAGCCTGAGCCCTCGAGGGAGGTGGTTGCAGGGCCGCCCCTGTCAGGAGAAAGCAGCTGAGCCACCCCCTGATCCCCGGGAGTGCCGTTGCCTCAAGAGACAGGCTAGCAGGGCTCCTGTGCGAAGGAGTGCTCCCCTCCAGAAAAGGTCTCCTCAGGAGAAAGTGCCTGCTTGGGAGTAGGGCTCTGGAAAGGGAGCTCTGATGGCTGCAGCTGAGTTCTGGGTAGGGTCCAGCTGGCTTTGGGCTCAAACGCCTTCCCTGGAAACCCAGCCAGTGTTGGAACAACGTGGTCCATTTAGCCTCTGCCGTGCGCCTTGCCTGCTGAATTGTGCCCTGTGGTTGTTCTGCTGTTTATTGACCTTCTGGGCTGCTTAATGATCCTGCTTCTGGGCTGCGTAAAGTCCCTGACTGATTTACTGTGTTTGACCTCTTGCTTGTTACCTTAACTGCTCCTGCCGCTGCCTGATCCTTGTTGACTGACTGAGTTCTGACTTCTGCCTGGATTTGGACTTCTCCTGCCTTTGCCTAACTGAAACCTGTGTGCTTGGCCATTTGCTTGCCAGCTTGACTGTTCTATTGTACTGCTCCCTGTATTTGCTTGCGAGGAGCCAGGACTCAGTCTGGAGCAGGACATCGCCCTTCCCCAAGTATGTGTACCAGGGAGGATGTCCGCTGTAAAATGTCACCTCCAAGTCATCCATCTGCACAGACAGCATCTGTAGGGAGATCCTTCTTCACTCAGCACATGATTAACATATAGAACCTGCCACCACATGATGTGTTCACTGTAGTTTGGGCAGCTAAACTGGTTTCAATTGCTCTAAATGGGGATGAGGCAAACGCATGGAAGATAAGGCTATCCCTGGCTACAAGCCGTGACAGATATATGCCAGTGGAGGCTGGTGGTTTTGATGTCAGCGGGGTGGTGAATCCACTCCAGGTTTCAGTCAGAACCCTAAAGGAGCTACCCAAGGTGCAACTGAACCCTGGAGTGGATTCACCACCCCACTGACATTGGAGCCACCAGCCTCCTTTGGTATATGTCATCTCCAGGTTCAGAGGCAGCATGCCTCTAAAAGACCAGTTGTCCAGGAACGACAGTGCAGCAGGGCTATTGCCCTCTTATCCTGCTTCTGGGCTTCCCAGAGGCAACTGGCAGGTGACTGTGAGGAAAAGGATGGTGGTCTAGATATACATTGTTGTCTGATCCAGCATGGCTCGTCTTACATTCTTAAAAGACCATAAGAAGTGCCGTGCTGGATCAGACCAAAGTTCTATCTAGCCCAACAGTCTTCAGTGTTGAAGAACTAGGGTGACCACATGTCCTTTGTTACAGAGGTCCTCTGTTTCTAGGGCTGGCAGAAAACCATCCTCTAGTTGAAGGGCTGACCTGTCCCAGTCCAGCTTAAAGATCAAGAACCACAAGAAGTGTTGTCCATCCACAGTTGGCACCTGGCCAGGTAAGCACACAGATCACCTGGTCACAGTCTTACACTTGTTATTTATTTATTGCATTTCTATACCGCCCAAGAGCCGAAGCAGTCTATGGTGTATTTCTACTAAAAATTATAGTAATTGTTTCTAAATGTGCATCTATACATATAAATTAGCCGATGCAAAATTTATGCAAATGTCCTCTTTGGGGGGGGTGATGCATTTCCTCTTTTTCGCCGATTTATACGTGGCCACCCTATGAGGAACTGATAGATCATGGGTAGAAGGAGACAGTGCTGTGCAGGGAGTAGCGGTGGGTGTCTATCCACTGTGCAATGAGGGGGGTGGGGGGTGCAGTGGACTCACTGGCGGCCTGAACATGGCTTTGCCTAAAACGGTTTTGGCAACCTTTGGGCTCAGCAAGTCTGCGCAGCAGGATAAATGGCACAGCCTGAGTCATTTTCTCCTTTTACGCTCTCCTTAATCACATTCTTTCCGTTTCTCAACCATCAAAAGCCCAGGAGCTTGACGCACATCAAGGGAGCCACTTGTTCATCAGCGGTAAAGAAGAGCCATTTGCTAGGAGCCAAAAAAGGGGCAGTAGTGAGGGGAATATTTCCAGCCATTAAACCTCAGCCCTGGCTCAACTGCAGCAACTCAAGGAGGCCATTGGTGGGGTTTCGTTTGGGCCTAAAAGGAAAGTTAAGATGATCAAGGCTACGGGGCACCACCAGAGCGACGCCGGGTCTGTGGACCAGACAACGCTGGCTCCTTGCACTGCGAGGTCTCTAGGCCAGAGGAGGGAATTGCGGGCGGAGTGCCCACAGACACACCACAGCCCATGACCCTCCTGTCCTGGGAAGTCCTGTGACACTGGAGGGCCAGCCTGTTGCCACCGGTTGATATAAAGCTCCTAGAGCTTCTGCTGACTTCCCTCACTCTGGGAACGTTGTCCTCCCTCTCTGTCACTAACTGACAGACTGCTCAGGATAGACCCTCTCGCCCTTGGGCCTGAGTTCCAGAAACAGCCCTGCCAAATATGTTGCATACTTCAGCCCAGGCAGGGCCGGCACACGCTCTCCCGCCATCCGAGGCGGAAGAGCACACGCAGTCCGCTGCCACCGCTGCATCCATCTTCCTCCCCCGGCCGCATCCATCTCACCTGCCCAGCATATTCACCGCTGTACCTCCCCCCACACACACCTGCTGGCCGCCGCCACCACTGCATCCGTGCATCTCTCTCCCTCCCTGCCCACCACGTCTGTCTCCCAGCCAAGCCCACCTCCACTCACCTGTTTGCCCTGCCGTGTCTACCACCCCGTTGCGGTCCTGCGAGGAGCTGTGTCAGCCAGAGAAGTGACCAGCAGCATGGCTCTTTGGAGAGTCAGTCAGGCCCAGATGCCTGGCTCTGAGGGGTCCTTCCTTAGGGCCAGGCATTTTGGGAGGGGTGTCCCTGGAGATTGCCTGCTCTGAGAGGATACACAAGAGGCTGAATCTACACATAGCAGTTATACCGTATCATACTGCAGTGATAACTATTGGTGCCCGCTGGTGTTATGTGCCCCAACAGTTACCGTTGCCATATGCTAACGATAAAATTGCTATGTGTAGATTGGGCCAGAGTGAGCGGTGGTGGTGGTAGCAGCAGCAGCGTCAAGGGTAGGGAGGGGGGTGGGAGGCGTGGTGGCACATAGCAACAGGTCCCCCTGGGGTGGGGGAGTAGACAATTTGCCGCTGCTCCCACTCTGCTGCCGCCTGCGGCAGGGGATTCACCCTGCCTCATGAGAAGGCCAGCCCTGAGCCCAGGGGTGCAGAACCCCCAGGTCGTGGACCTAATCTGACTCACCAGGCACCCCAGTCTGGCACGTGGAGCCTTCTTGGGTTCCTTTGGGGGGGGGGGGAGTGACCAGAAGTAAAAGAGGAAAGGCTCCCGGGCCTGTAAGAGGCTAACTACACATGACCCTTGTGTTAGATCTGGAATTTCTATATGGTGCATTTGTTGTATGGCCACGCATCCTCTTTTACAGAGGACGGTCCCCTATTTGAATGGCTGCCCTGTCTGATTCCAGCTTAAAGATAAAGAACCATCAGAACCATTGCCCCTTAACAAACAGCACTTGGACAGCAGACGGAACAGGCAGGCGCACAGCTCACCTGGTCACAGTCTTCCATACTAGGGTGAGAAGTGTTGCATTTCAGTTTAAAATTATAATTATTTCTAAATTTGCATCTATACATATAAATTAGCATATGCACATTTTATGCAAACCAGTGTCCTCTTCTGTCCTTGTTTTTGGTTTCGCATGTCCTGTTTTTTGGTGATACATATCCTATGTATTGGGGGAGGGGGGTTAAAGCAGAGAAACAGTGGATAGCAGGGATGCTGAACCTTTTACCTGGCAGCTTTTATTTTCCCCCAGCTGTTTTTGTCCCAGTGGGGCTTATTTCTAGCCCTGGAACCCCAACAGGGCAAAAGAGGCTAGGTGGTGGTGGAACCACCAGCCCAGTGCAACTCTGTCTACCCCCACTTTATACAAATTCAGTAGCGACCCAACATCACGTGTAGTTAACCCCCTAATAGCTGCATAGAAGAGAGGACAGAAATAGGGACAAGGTTTAGTCTGTGGGATGATGGATTAGTAATTTCTTAAGGAAGTGCTTTGCTTCTTCCTCTTTCAAATTAATATAGCCAGCACAGTGCAATTTGTCATGCCATGGGGAGAAAAGCTGCAGCTGCCAAAATTCCCTTTTCTGCACGATTCAGCATATGGGATCTGTGCTCTTTTGCTTCTAGTAGTACCCCTGGAACAGCCTTCCACAACCTGGTGCCCTCCGGATGTTTTGGACTGCAACTCCCACCATCCCTGACCATTGGCCATGCTGGGGCTGATGGGTATTGTAGTCCAAAACATCTGGAGGGCACTAGGCTGGGGAAGGCTATCCTAGGAGCAGGTGTCACACTCATGATTGCTATACAATAGCAACAGTTATTTATTTCATGGATTATTTCTATGCCGTCAGGGTACATGTGCTTTACAGGGCTATATAGGTAAAATAGAGAAGTCCCTGCCCCAAGGAAGTTACAGACACTGGGAGAATGTGACCAGAGGGGGAAGGGAGAGACAAAGTTACTGTTTTAAATCTAGTACTGTAGTTTAAATCTTTGCATTGCTGCTAGGTTTTATTTTGTTTTTCACTTTTCTTTTATACTGTAGTTTTAAACTTTTAAACTCTTATATTGCATCTTATGTTGTATTTTGTAGTTTTAATTGTTGTGAACTGCCCAGAGAGCTTTGGCTATTGAGCAGTATAGAAATATAATAAATACATAAATAAATAAATACATACATACATACATACATACATTAAGGTGAGGATGGGAGAAATGTGAACAAATGTAGCTACACTGTACGTAAAATTTGGTTGCAGTTGGGAAGGAGGATTAAGAAGTTAGTCCCAAAAGGCCATGTGGGAAACATTGGTTTTGATGAGAGAGTTGTTGAAAAGGCCCTCCTCCTAGAGCTGCTCAAAGCATCACAGAGCAACTGGGCTCTGCTGTTTCCCTGCCGTGAAGTGTTAAATTTGGCAAGGACAAGTGTGCAGGTTACTGAATGGCCATCCGCAGCCTGGTGCCCTCCAGATATGTGGGACAACAACTGCCAGCATCCCCCAGCCAGTGGCTGAGAGTTGTAGCCCAACACATCTGGAGGCCACCCGGTTGAGGCAGCTGCTCTATGGGGAAACCTCCCACCCAAAACCCCTTCCCCAGGATACCTGTGACCTCTTAAATTCTCCTCTGGGAGGTTTCCTTGGATTTCCCCATGCTGGTTTTCCTCCTGTTGTGAAGGAGACACACACGTCCTTAAACAGACAGCATTCACACACCAGTGATCTGTAGCTAATCACAATGCATACTCTACGGCCTGATTCCCAGATCCGTTTCTGTTCCATGTCTTTGTTGGAAGGTCTCTACATTTTCTGAATGAAGGGCTGATTTGCCCGTTTTTATATGGGTGGGAAGAATCAGCCCCTTGGAGATTCATCTGGGTTGTGGAATTGGGCCCTGGTGTAAGTGTAATCAGTTTAGGCTCTTGGCTCCAATTTCGGTGGGGCTATGAATCCATTCTGGGTTTCAGTCAGAACCAGCCAGAACTCTAAAGGAGATATCCAAGGTGCGGAATCTACTTTGAGAATAGCCCCACCAGAATCAGAGCCACTGAGTTTAATGAAACCCCTCTTCTTGTAGCCCATTGGCCTTCCAAACCAAGACAATAATACATTCCATTCTCTATAATTTAGCCCCACCAACATTAATGTGACCACAGAGCTGCTGGAGCTGTGAGGAAGCCTGCCAGTCAACATCCAGTAAGAACATGACAGTCGGGCCGTCCTTTGCCTGTGAGCGGCCACTTTTGCCCATTAAGTCTGGCTTTCAGAGATGTCATAAACATGATGGTTTGCCCACTTGCAAAAGCAGAGCAGCTCTTAGGCAACAGACAAACAGCTAGGAGAAAGATCCATGGCTCCACGGCTTCCTGGTGACTGTCTGATTGCTATGGAAAAGAGGAAGATTCCCTGCGCTGCCAAACCTTTAGAGCAGGAAGTAGACACATCCCTCCATTTCAAGGGGATAAACTTGAAGACAGAAAGATCCCATGTTCTGAAATCTATTCAATTTCCTTCACAGCTCCTACATTGAACGGTCTGCTTCATAAAAGCAGTTCTGTGCGTGCATCGAGACGGCAATGTACAGGTTGTGTCAGGAACGACTGGGCGCTCAGAAAGGATTTTGAGAAAAAGGTAGGCCTCTTTCTCCCATGCTCATCAAGGGAAAAACTGCCACGTGGAAGACCGCTCATGGGGCCAACGTATCCTACATCTAGTTTGGCCCAGATACAAAATTAAAAGCACCACAACCACCCCAGCTGCTTTTCTCCCTATGGGGAAAAGGATATGTGGAGTCGACCTGGGCTAGATCTACACCTTGCGTCACATGATTACGATCCCATCATGGGAACGCTATATCCTTCTTGCGCATTTATACTCATAAGGGCACACAATGACATTTGTTGCAGTATTTTGGAAAATGTGGCATAAAAAGCAGGAAATAACACTACAGAAGTGGTAAATCGAATGTGCCCCAACAGTTATCAGTGCTTTTCAAAGCAGTACATGTAGACATCGTGTCTTCTCCCATATGAGGACAAAAGCATTTTGGGAGAAGGGATTATTTCGATCAGGAAAATGACCCAAGAAGGAAATGTCAACCATCCCTCTTCTCTGTGCCACCTATCAGATAAAATTCAGAGTCCCTGCAGTTGCAGGGAATAAAAAGTAAAAATAACAAGAGTAATGGAAATGTGTTTCCGTGTTACTTATATTGAGGTCCTGGGGGCTGTCTTCACGAGCAATTTAGGGTGAAGTTAGAGTAGTTTGAGGTCCTTAACGACAGATGACGCCATAACCAATCTGCTGCCAACCAGCCGCTTCCCTCTTGAAAGGTCACATTTTCTGAAACTCCTTTGACTACAACTTTACTGAAAGAGGCTCCCTGGCGGTTTTACCGCAGTGTGCCATGCCCCCGCCCCCGTATTAAATCCTGGGCATACCTCTGTGACCTGGCAGTGACGTCAAGGAGGTGGGATGCCCCATTCCCTCTTGTTTCCCCAATGGAAGTAGTTTTTCCCATTGAGAAAGTCCCCACGAGCACAGCAGCGACACCTGACATTACCATAGTAGTGGAGACACTCATTCACCTTAGCTAGCCTGCTTTTAATCTTTAACAGATCCCCACTTCTGTGCATGTTTACTCAGAAGTAAGAAATAAATCTCACTTCCTTGCAGTAAAAGGGTTAAAGGCTAACTTTAGTTGTTGTTGTTGTTCAGTCGTGTCTGACTCTTCGTGACCCCATGGACCATAGCACGCCAGGCCTTCCTGTCCTCCGCTCTCTCCCGGAGCGTGCTCAAGTTCATATTCATTGCATCCGTGATGCTATCTAGCCATCTCATCCTCGGCCGTCCCCTTCTCCTTTTGCCTTCAGTCTTTCCCAGCATCAGGGTCTTTTCCAGGGAGTTTTCTCTTCGCATTAGGTGGCCAAAATATTGGAGCTTCAGCTTCATTATCTGTCCTTCCAATGAGCAGTCAGGGTTGATTTCCTTTAGGATGGACTGATTGGACCTCCTTGCAGTCCAGGGGACTCGTAAGAGTCTTCTCCAGCACCACAGTTCGAAAGCATCAATTCTTCGCCGCTCAGCCTTCCTTATAGTCCAGCTCTCACAGCCATACATTACTACTGGGAAAACCATAGCTTTGATTAGACGGACCTTTGTCGGCAAGGTGATGTCTCTGCTTCTTACTATGCTGTCTAAGTTTGCCATACTCGCTGTGCTTCTTTGATGTTTTGTGGTTTCTCTGATGTAAAGTCGTTTCTCTATTCTTATGTAAAGTCTCTTCTCTGCTTTATCACTTTACAGTGGTAAGGTTCTTTTGGTTTACAGGAGCTTCTCATTGCAAGCAGGGAGAAGGAGAAAAGGAGAAAGGAAGGGTTGGAAGCAATAACTCCAGGGCAGAGTGCTGGAATGGGGCAAAATTGGGGAACTGAGCTGCTCTCGGGGGTGGGAGGGCTTTAGATGTTGCACTTGAGAAACGGGGATTTTGGCTTCTCAAGGCAAAAGTGCGCACACAGGAAAAAATGGGATGGAGGCAATAACTCCACGGCACATTGCTGGAATGCGGCAAAATTGGAGTGGAGGGAAGCACTCAGGGGGACCCTTCAGATGCTGCACTGGAGAACTGGGGATTTGGGCTTCTTCAGGGAAATCTGCACACATGGGGAAAATTAGTTGCTCTCCATTCATAATAATGTAGCAAGGGGGAGCCTGGACGAGGGGGGGGGACAGAAGCAAGCCTCTCTCATTGGTTGAGCAGCCCCTGCCAGTTTGATGACATTCAGTTCTACTCCCCCCACCCCACCCAGAAGTATGTTCCTTTCAAGCACTTTGTGACCCCTGGAAACCAGATGTTAAAGGCATGGTACACTCGGCTTTTCTTGCTTCGTGTGTCCCTGATGGACCAAAGCTGATTCCATGAAAATCCGGCTAATACCCCCAACATGCTTCTCATTCTGTTACCGTAAAGTCCCCCCCCCCCCCGGTGAGAGAGGGGGGCAAAGAATGTGTGTGAACAGGTCTTAAGTTCATTAAAATTAATGGGATTCGAGTTGGGGATGAACTATGTTTTCCAGTCACCATGGAGATCCGCATCCCTGCAGCTTTCCCACTTGCCACAGTGTCGTCAGCAGTAATGATGACACCTCTTCCCATACCACATCCATGGCTATTGTGGGTTGCGACTGGTTCCAGTGCAATCGCCCAGCCCAGGCAACATGGTCTTCCATTTGTAACCCATCCATGTTTCCTTCTGTCTGTCTTCTTACCACAAAACATCTGTTAAAGTGGGAAAGAGGAAATAGCCGCACCAGGGCTGGCATCAAAGGTAGGCATGGTTGGACACCCGCTGAGGGCCCAGACCCCAGCAGGGGCCCACTGATAAGAGCCTCCTGGACTTGCTCCTTCTCTTCACTGTTGCAACCTGCCTGTTCACTTGTCTCTCACTCTGTTCCAGATGACGATGGTGGTAAGAAGGGAACAGCAGATGCCACTGTCTACTTGCTGAGGAGGAGCAGTGGTGGTGGCGGCGGCAGCTGGTGACAATGGCCACGAGAAGGTAGGCTCACTGAAGGAGGGGGCCCATGGGGGGTATGTTGCCCAAGAGCCATCAAATACCTGGAGCCAGTCCTGGTTGTGACCAAGCTCCGTTCCCTGGCTTTCGATGTGATTTAGGTGCACATAACTTTTGCTCCCATGATGCTTCACAAGTGTTGTAGACACATTACAATGCAGGATTAGTAAGTTGGCACGAATGTCTAGGATGGGGTTGTTCATCTAGAAAATCTTAAGGAAACTGTCAAGTCCGACAAGGTTCAGGGCTTGTGTTGGCTAAGAAAATGCTCTGGCAGCAACTAGCACATGCAAAGTGAAGCAACCTACCCCCAACATCTCGTTTCGAGCTACAGTACTGAGCCAGGAGCTAGAGAAGTGCCTGTCTGGATGGAGATCTGCCTACAGAATCCTGAGGCACAGCCATTTTGCAAGATGGATATGGGGTAGAATGCATGCAGCTCTTCAATCTAGGGATGTCAGAGAATTCCGCCACGGATCTCGGGGAGGCCGAATGCCAGAGCATTCGGCCCCCCGAAATCGGTGGCGGAACGGTCTGCCCCCCCGCCCCACCCCCGGAACGGGACTTACCTTGGGCGGATCTTCCTGGCAGCGGCGGCGGCTCCGGCGGCGGCTCTGGCGGCGGTGTGGCGGCGGCGGCGGCTGCGGCGGCCGGTCCTCTGACCGGCTGCTGCCGCCGCCATTTCCAGTTAAAAAAAAACAAAAAACAAAAAAAGTGATAGGCTACGTAAAGATTTACGTAGCCTATCACGGCTAGATTTTTAAAAAACACCATGATAGGCTACGTAAATGTTTATGTAGCCTATCACGGTTGACTTAAAAAAAAAAAAAAGCGGGTACGCAAATGGCGGCGCCCATGGCCGCCGCCATTTGCGTTCCTTATTTTGGCACGTCTTAGTCTATGTAAACATTTACGTAGACTAAGACGGCGAAAATAAGGGGAACGCAAATAGCGTAGACACTACGCTATTTGCGTTCCCCTTATTTTCGCCGTCTTAGTCTACATAAATGTTTACGTAGACTAAGACGTGCCAAAATAAGGAACGCAAATGGCGGCGGCCATGGGCGCCGCCATTTGCGTACGTGCGCGTGTTTGTTTGTTTGTTTAAATCAGCCGTGATAGGCTACATAAACATTTACGTAGCCTATCACGGCTGACTGCAGGGACGCAAAAGGCGGCCGCTACGGCGGCCGCCATTTCTGTCCCTGCTAGCCAGCGGCTGGATGTCTGGCCGCTGGCGGAGCCGGCCGGTGGCTCCGCAGAATCCCTGCGGAGCGGAGCCGGCCGGCCAGGATTCCGGGGGGAGGAACAGAGTGCCTCCCCCCCATGCCAGGATTCCGGGGGGAGGGACAGAATGCCTCCCCCCCAGCATCAGCATAATCCATGGAAAGGTAAGTCACTTTCGTACATCCCTACTTCAGCCACACACCTTAAAACAGGCTGCCAACAAATTCTGTTGCCACAGTTGTCACTTCATTCACATCTCTTTTACTTCAAGGCAGGGATGAATGAATCTATTTTGAGTTCTCCCTGTTTCTCTCAGGCTTTGTTCACACGAGCTTTTATCCTGCGATTGAGATTGCTCCTTCACAGAAGTTTGTGGGCTCTTTACATGATGCCATGATCATCCAAGGCATCTCCTGCACTAAATGCCCTTTGTTCCATTTTTAAATAGATTGCAGATAATGAGCAATCAAATTACCCTGTTGTGTTCCGCTTCAGTTTCCTCCATGAAAAGAGGGAAAGCGGCAAGAAGAGGAGCGAGATCAATGAAAGATAATTTAAGAGTCCGTTACGGGAGAAGGAGGGGGAAAAGGGAGGGGCAAAAGGAAGTGGGTGAAAAAGGGAGTCGTGGTGATCCTGCATTTAAAACAGAAGCAGAAAGCCCCATTTTAAATGCAGGATTTTAGGCTGGTGTAGGGATGCCCTCAGTTTCTCACTTTTCAAATCTGAAGTTTGGTTCATCCCAAACTTTGAGAATTTCCAATCTTAAATTCTGTTCATCCTGATCTAGGAGGATGGATGGATGGATGGATGGATAGATAGATAGATAGATAGATAGATAGATAATACATATGTATTTTTGTAGACAACTTTGCGAGAACTTTTCCTAACATAATGCTTTTTTGGATATGTATTGGTTCAAAAGTGCATAATTAGATAGGTCTGCATGAAAATAAATAAATAAAGTATGTAAGTAAGCTGAACAAATTTCTCCCCCATCCCTACTTTAACATCAGCAACTGGGGTCTCTGTAGCAGCTCCTCTGAGTTACCTGGGTTTGGCCAAGGGCCTCCAATTGCTAACCACCTACTTCAGAATCTTGATTTTTATTTTTATGTTACCCATGGAAGTTATTTCAGTTCACAAGCTTTGGAGCTATACAAGGCTCCTATATCAGATTTGTCAGACCTGTGGTAACAAGGCAGCCCCAGTGCATGATGGATCTATTCACAAGGCCACTCACCAGGAGCAACCGCCAAGGGGCAATCTCACAGTGGCAGCCACATCAAATGGGTCTAGTTCTGCCCACAACAAGGCCTTGTCAGTACGGCAGCACACGGGCACCGGAATTTGGACCTCTTCATTTGGCTCTCCGTGGTCTGTGAGGGAAAATGACTAGAAAGGAGCCAGCCAGCCAGCGGCACCAGAGGCAATGGGCGTGGAGCTCATGTGACTGTTGAGAAAACCGAGGCTGGAATTCCTCAGGCTGCGTGATAAACTTATAAAACGTCTCTCAATATATCACGTGGCCCCTCCCCATGAGGAGAAAGAATGTCTCTTTCAGGATGTCGTTAAACCTCAACTCTTCCCCCTCAGGGGTGAGATATGTGGGGCACAGCTATTAAAAACAAAACACAACACCAGAGCACTTCATCTGCAGGGGAAGCTCTTTTGAGTTTAATTGCTGGGAATGAGAAGATGGTTGGGAGATGCAAGGGGTTGTCTTCTGTGTTCCAGCTTAAAAGAATAAGTGTCTAATGGTCCCTGGTCAGGCAAGGGATGGTGAGAAAGGCAGCCCAGTTTTGCGGTTAGACAATACACAGTCCTTCTGAAGAGCAGAAGCTTTGTGGGTAAAAATCCGGAAGAAGGAAAAGATGACTCTCTTGCAGCAATTTGCAGGACCCAAGTAAGGATAGCAAGAAATGCACTCTGCTGAGGGGTTTTAAAAATGGATTTCCCCAATCTGTACCTCCTGGAACCAAACACAGAAACTGATGGAATTTGCACTTGCAGGCTTGCAATGCATTTCGTGAAAGAAACAAAGTGTGTCTGACAACATATTTGAAAAATGTGCAAAAAACAGCGTACATTTCTAAAAAGTGCACAAAAACACTTTAGTCACCACTTTAGCATGCATCCATTAATGCATTCATTTGAAAAATGCACACAAAACATGTACGGATTTTTTTCCCCATTAAAAAACCAACAATCCGCAAGGAACTGCCACAGAACAGACTTGGAGTTGGGAAAGGGGAGAAGTCCGCCGATTCGGACTTGACAGATCCACCTGACCTTTGGCCTAAGTGGCTTGAACCATACATGTTCAAGAGATTACTCGCTTTTCCTATATTGTTATTTTAGAAAGTTCTCACAGGCAATAAACCCTGTATCCGGCCTGTGTTACTTCAGACTGCTGGCAGAAGATGGCTCATTTGAAATTATACACACACATCCCACAAGAAAAATATTAAAAAGAAGAAAAATGAAAACAATAGAAGAACCACAGATATCTTGTTTTCACAAAACTATAGTGAAAAAGGAAAAAGAAAAATAAGTAAACAGGACAAAAGAAGAAGAAAAAGAAACAGCAAATAAAAAAGAGATTGTGAAGGTTGTGGCACAATTAAAAATGCAGTTATTTAATAATTTGATATCCTGCTCTACCTCATGGGCTCGGAGCAGCTTACAAAGCAAGGTTTTTTATGTTAATTATTCTGTCCTGAAGGGCCTCACTGTCTAAGGAAATCAGATGCTTTGTGGGGCAGAAGAGGCCAAGTGAAATAAAAGATGACATTTTATACATATGTATGTATAAAAATAAATCTTGCCACCCCATCACCAACCACTCTAGAAAGCTGTCCAAAGACTGTGCTGTTTGCAGGCAGTTACTTGTTAATTAAATGCCAATTTATTAAAGAAGTGCTGCAGAATAGACTAGGATGGGCTAGATGTGTTCCAGCTGATGGTGTTTCTGAAGCTCTTCCTTGGAGGTAGACAGATCTTCACTCCCAGGTTCTGGAAGGCTCCTATTCTCAAGCAGCAGCACCAACTAACAACAGTGGGGGAAAGTGCTGTAAAATTATTAGGGATGTCAGAGAATTCCGCCACGGATCTCGGTGAGGCCAAATGCCAGTGCATTCGGCCTCCCAAAATCTGTGGCGGAACAGCCTACCACCCCCCCACAGATCCCTCCCAGGACGAGACTTACCTGGAGCGGATGTTCCGGGTGGCGGTGGCTCCGGCAGCAGCTTCGGCGGTGGCGGCGGCTCTGGCGGCTGGTCTTCCGACCAGCTGCCACCGCCACCATTTGCAGTCTGGAGGTTTTTTGTTTTTTTACATGGATGTGATAGGCTACGTAAAGATTTACGTAGCCTATCATGGCTGGGTTAAAAAAAAAAAAGCGTACGCAAATGGCGGCGGCTACAGCCGCCGCCATTTGCGTTCCTTATTTTTCGCCGTCTTAGTCTACGTAAATATTTACGTAGACTATTACGGTGAAAACAAAGGGGAACGCAAATAGCGTAGCAGGCGCAATTTGCATACCTTTTTGATTCGCCGTTTTAGCCTATGTAAATATTTAAATATATTTAAATATTTATGTAGGCTAAAACGGCAAATCAAAAAGGGATGCAAATAGCGCCCGCTATGCTATTTGCGTTCCCCTTTATTTTCGCCGTCATAGTCTAAGTAAATATTTATGTAGACTAACACGGCGAAAAATAAGGAATGCAAATGGCGGCGGCCATAGCCGCCGCCATTTGCGTATGTGGGTTTGTTTGTTTTTTTACCCAGAGCCCTCCGCGGCCAGAAATCCAGCTGCGGACGGCTCTGGCCTGGGCTGGGCCTGGCCGACTGCTCCGCGGAGCCGCCGCGGAGCACAGCCAGCTGTCAAGGATTCCGGGGGGGAGGAACGGATCGCCTCCACCCCCGTCGCGGATTCCGGGGGGAGGGGCGGAACGCCTCCCCCCTCACCATCAACATAATCCGCGGAAAGGTAAGTCACTTTCGTACATCCCCAAAAATAATCTGATCTAAATTGTTTAGATCAGGAAAAGTGGGGGGGGGGGTATCAAAAATCCCAGCATACTTCAGTTTAAAGCTCTTTCTACCAGCAGCTGTTAGGATTTCCAGAGACGTAGCCTTGTTAGTCTGTCGAAACAAAAACAAGACAGTCTTGTGGCACCTTAAAATGATCTAACAAATGTATGTATTCCGGCACAAGCTTTTGTAGACAGTGTCCACTATCTCATCAAATGCAGGAAGTGTCAACCTCGAATTATGTTAGGAGAGGCATTTCAAGCTTTGAGAATGGGGAAAAAGCTGCACAAAAGCCAGGAAAACACCACACAAATAGTGGTTAGGGAAAGGGGGCGGGGCATCCTGGGGGACCCCAGAGGGCCAGAGTAGGACCCAAGGAGGGCCAAATTTGGCCCGATGGCCTTATGTTCAACACCTCTGCAATATGGAAGAAAAGGATGCAGAAGGATAGGTCACATGACAAAATGCTTGTCCGTACAGAGAATACCATCTACTGTACAACGAAAACTATCTGGGGATCTGAGCTCTAGTCCAAGCTACTCCCTGATATGCTAGTTTTCTATGTGCAAGGAGTGTGTGTGTATGTATAATTCTGTGCAGAAGTACATTCAGTCACGTGAGCAAACACCAGCAATCTGATGTGACATAGCCCAGGCCTAAGTTTACTGCATCAGTGAAAAATCAGAGAGAGAGAGCGTGTGTATGATCAGGCTACATTTCAACAAAGGGTACTTCCAGACGGAGGACTCCTGGTGCTAGCAATAAGAAGGCATTGTGCAACTATTCCATCTTTTTCCCCTTAATGGATGTTATGCGATAAAAGGAAAAGGTAGAAGAAGCAGCGGGAAAACACAGGAGGACTACAAATGGAAGATGACGATGTCTAGACCATGCACATGCACATACACACATACACAGTTAAAATTCTGTGAATGAGGCAGGGTGATTGCACCATAAAAGCATCGTGAGGAAGCCCCCAGTGACCCAACAAGGGTTAGACAGTGGAGGCTGGTGACTCCGATGCCAGTGGGACAGTGAAACACTCTGGGTTTCAGTCAGAACCAGTCAGAATTTTAAAGGAGCTATCCAAGGTGCTTGGATAGTTCCTTTAGAGTTCTGACTGGTTCTGACTGAAACCTGGAGTGGATTCACCTCCTCACTGATATCGGAGCCACCAGCCTCCATTGATCTATATAAAATATACAAGTGTGTGTGTGTGTGTGTATGCATATGTATATGCGGAGTGTATGTGTATACACATGCACACGTATCTATAGCTATCTATCTATCTATATGGGTAACAGGAGGGGACAAAGAAAAGGGTAACCAAAGAAGAACATGTGGAAATATAGCTACGCGCAAGGCCTATTCAGGTATTTGCATGTCACTTGAAAGGACACACAGTGGGGTGGGGTGGGGCGGGGTGGACCAGACCAAAGATAGGCACACTCGTTTGGCCCACCCCATTGCCGCCCTCATCACACTGCTTGTGTTGAGAATGAACATCTCCTTTTTGACTGGGGAGACTTTTTTAACTACATCAGCTTGTGGTAGAATACTGGAAAATCAGGATTCTACATCATGCAGGAAGCCTGCATGGATACAAAAGGCTTCCCACTGCAGAAATTCTCAACTTGAGCAGGGCGATGAGGACGCCAACTGGGATGGGGGGAACTAGCGTGCCCGCCTCTCCCCCCAGCCCCTACCGCTCAAGTTTTCCTTAAACCAAATGCAAACGCCTGAATAGGGCTAACCTCAGGCAGAGAATGTTGACTTGTGGCCGGCCTCAGCAGGGGTCTGCTCAGGTTGTTGTGGGCCAGGCCCCATTGAGCTGCCTGGTCGCCTAGGGGGTTGTGGTCCAAGACAGACAAGGTTGAAGGCTCCTGAGAAGTCAGACTGTAGTCCCAAGGGCGGAGACAGGCACGAGGTCATGCCAGGTGGGCAGGCGAGGGGAGGTCCAGTCCGAGGTAGCAATCAAGAGAAAAGGAAGAAGACACTAGGCAGAGTCCACACAATATAGCCAAGCTGGTCAGGCAGAGAAGAAAGCTCTGAGGCCTGGTGTTTATAAGGTCTAGAGTGCTCAGCATGGCCCTTGAGGTCAGCAGACTGGTCCTGCTGCCTACATGGCACCCTCAAAGCCCAGGTTCCAGTCAAAACAGAGTAGGGATGTGTGAGAATTTTTTTGTATCTGTCTGTTTTTTATTAAAAATTTATCAAACTTCACAAATGTCTTCATGTAGGAGACTATTGAGAAGAGGGCCTTTTCTGCTGTGGCACCACAGTCATGGAAAGAGCTTCCCAGAGAGGTTTGCCTGGTGCCTACATTGTGCTTGTTTCAGCACCAGGCAAAGTCTTTTTTATTCTCCTAGGCATTTTCATTTTTCATTTTTTAAAATCTGGTATTGTATTTTTTTTTTAATTGCTCTGCTGCTACCTTCTGTTGGGTCATTTTTATTTTTTAGGGTCGAGACCCTGGTGGGTGGCTGGAATGCCGCAATCACTGGGGCATTAGATCAGGTGGCTCCGAAACGCCCTCTCCCCCTGGACAGGGCTCGGACTGCACCATGGTTCAATCCGCGGTTACGAGCTCTGAAGCAGGAGGTGAGACGGCTAGAACGCCGGTGGCGGAAGTCTCGCTCCAAAGACGATCAGACACGGGCTAGAGCTGTATCTTCAGCCTATCACGTGGCGGTGAAGGCAGCAAAAAAGGAATATTATGCTGCCTCCATTGCATCTGCAGAGTGCTGCCCCAGGAGGCTGTTCCAAGTGGTCCGGAGCCTGGTCGGTCCTGTGGCTCCGGAACCACTGGAGCATTCTAAGGCCTCCTGTGAGGCTTTGGCAAGGCACTTTGCAGATAAAATTGATCAGATTAGGTGTGTTACTCTGCACGCTGTGGATACAGTTAGTGAGCAAGAGGCGGCCTGTGGCAAACCGGTTTTGTGGGATCGGTTCCAGCTTCTTCCTCCTGACGAAGTGGACAAGGTGCTTTCATTGGTACGGCCGACCACCTGCTTACTTGATCCTTGCCCATCTTGGCTCATTATGAGCTGCAGAGAGAGACTGGGTGAGGGGATCAAGGCGGTGGTGAACGCCTCCCTTGAGGAGGGAGTGATGCCACCAGCGGCAGCCCTCAAGGAGGCAGTGATAAGACCGCTCTTAAAGAAGCCCTCCTTGGATCCTCAAGTTTTGAACAACTTTTGCCCAGTCTCAAATCTGCCATTTTGGGGCAAGGTGATTGAGCGGGTGGTGGCGGTGCAGTTGAAGGCACACTTGGAAGAAACTGATTATCTAGACCCATTTCAGTCGGGCTTCGGGCCTGGGCATGGGACAGAAACGGCCTTGGTCGCCTTGGTAGATGATATGAGGAGGGCTCTGGATAGGGGTGAATGCTCCTTCCTTGTTCTCCTCGACCTCTCAGCGGCTTTCAATACCATTGACCACGGTATCCTCCTGGACCGCCTGGAGGGGTTGGGCATTGGGGACACCGTATTGCGGTGGTTCCGGTCCTTCCTCTCCGGCAGGTACCAGAGGGTAGCACTGGGAGAGGAGGTTTCGGACCCATGGCCACTTACTTGTGGGGTCCCACAGGGTTCCATCCTCTCCCCGATGCTATTTAACATCTATGTGAAGCCGCTGGGGGCTATCATCAGGAGGTTTGGGGTGCAGTGTCATCAATATGCGGATGACACGCAGCTCTACCTCTCGTTTAAATCTTCACCAAGGTTGGCCATAGAATCCCTGTCCAAATGTCTGGAGACGGTGAGTGGCTGGATGGGGAGGAATAGGCTGAAGCTGAACCCTGACAAGACCGAGGTACTTTTGGTGGGAGACAAGAGGAGGCTGGGGGATGTTGACCTGGTGTTGAATGGGGTACGGCTACCCTTGAAAGACCAGGTCTGCAGCCTGGGGGTCATTTTGGACTCCCAGCTGTCCATGGAGGCTCGGGTGTCAGCTGTGAGCCGGACAGCGCTGTATCAACTCCATCTGATACAGCAGCTGCGCCCCTTCCTTCCTGACCATCTGCTCCCATCGGTAGTACATGCCCTGGTCTCCTCTCGTTTAGACTACTGTAATGCGCCCTATGTGGGGTTACCCTTGAAGACGGTTCGGAAGCTGCAGCTGGTACAGAATGCGGCGGCTCGCCTGATTAAAGGCAGCCGCCGGCGAGATCACATCACTCCAGTGCTGAAGGAGTTGCACTGGTTACCAGTTGTTTTCCGGGCCAAATTCAAGGTGTTGGTTTTGACCTTTAAAACCCTCTTTGGTTCCGGCCCAGCCTATTTTAAGGAGCGCCTCCAGCAACACCAGACAGGCTGCTTAACAAGATCAGCCTCAGATGGCCTTCTCTCTGTCCCATCAGCCAGGACAGCTAGACTGGTGGGGACGAGGGAGAGGGCCTTTTCTGTGGTGGCCCCCACTCTGTGCAACTCCCTCACTAGGGAACTCCGTCATGCCCCCTCTTTAATGAGCTTCCCTCATGCATTAAAAACGTGGTTGTTCAGGCAGGCATTTGGGGTGGGTTAGGGTATTTTAGAAAACGTTTTTATTGTAGAATTTTATTGTTTTAAACTGTTTTTATTGTATGTTGTACATCGCCCAGAGTGGCTGGGTGACCAGCCAGATGGGCGATTAATAAATTTAATAATAAAATAAATAAAAATATTGTATTTTATCCTCTGTATTTTATTGTCTTGTGTTTTATGGTTTTAAATGCTGTGAACCACCCAGAGAGCTTCCACTATTGGGTGGAATAAAAAGGAAATAAATAAATATTCAGGATGGAATTAATCTGAAATTTTAAAAATGTGAGTGTGGAAGAAACCGAAACTGACATTTGTCCATCCAGGTGCAGAGCTTTGAGTGCCTAGCTCTTCAAAGGCTGGGTGTGAATCGCTGTGTATTCAGCCATGTTTATGGTGCTGAATCAGGGTTGCCACCTCTTTTTTTCCCTCACAGTCTCCTCATCTTTAACAGCCACGTGGTAGGCAGGTACAACATAGTCCCCCCCACGCTCAGAATTCAATTAGTCTTATTGAATTTGCCCAGTGCATGTCAGTGAAAACTTTCACTTCGGTTTTGATCAGAATTTACCAAAATTTGCAAATTTCTCCATATTCAGGATGGAAAGAACTTGAGATTAAAAAAAAAAAAGCAAATGTGAGAGAAAGCAAAACTGACAGATCCATCCATCCCTAGAAAGAGTGATGGAGGCATAAGATATGGGACCTGACCCTTGGGAGCCTTAGTTTAGATCAGTGGAGGCTAGTGACTCCAATGTGTCAGAGTGGTGGTGAATCCACTCCGGTTTTCAGTCAGAACAAGCCAGAACTCTAAAGGAGCTATCCAAGGTGTGAAGCAAGGGCCTGACCCTGTGAGGTGTGGCAACTCCTCTGTGATTGGAAGGTGACACCCAGAGAAAGAGGAGGAGGTTGTAGAGCTACGGGTTGCCTTTCCCCATTAGCCACTGATGAAGCTCGGCCCATTCACCCCTCCCTCATCCGCTGGTGTAGCACACCTGGCTTCCTGTTCACCACAGGAAGTGAGACGGGGGGAAGACAGCAGAGAGGGACCATAGTTCAGTGGCAGAGCTCCTGCTTTCCATGCAGGAGATCCCAGGATCAATCCCCCCGAATCCAGGTAGGGCTGGGGAAAGACCCTAGTCTGAATTCCATGAGAGTCGCTGCCAGTGCCAGCCATGCAAACAATAGTGAACAGTGGAGGCTGGTGGCTCCGGTGTCAGTGGGGTGGTGAATCCCCTCCGGGTTTCAATCAGAACCAGTCAGAACTCTAAAGGAGCTATTCAAGGGAGAAAGAGGGAGGAGGAGGAGGAGGAGGAGGAGGAGGAGGAGGAAAAGGAGAAGAAGAAGAAGATCTGGGTGCCAGGCCTAGAGGTGTCTTGCAGTGGAGGCTGGTGGCTTCTGCACCCTGGATTGCTCCTTTAGAGTTCTGACTGAAACCCAGAGTGGATTCATTGCCCCTCTGACATTGGAGCCACCAACCTCACTGGTTTCGATGCACATCCCCAGTGCCTTAGACGGGGGCTGATTTTGCTCATCGGCTGCCCCTGCACTATCTTAACAGATATAAAAGACTTCTGTATAACTACCACTTGTAAACTACCACTTGTAAAGAAAACACGCTCTGCCAAGGCTGGCTCATGATTCTGCAGTTATGGATGAGTGCCTTTGTGTATTCTGTTCATTAATGGAAACCCCAGATGCCCCAAATGTATCTAATAAGGCCGTCCAATAACATACAGGCCTTTCAATAATGGAGCTCCATCCGTAACACATCCCTTTAAGTCCCTTCTTATTGAATGTTTGTAGAGAAGAATAAAATAGAATAACAACGTTCACAAGCAAGTTGACATTTCAGGAATGTGACTGTGGGGCTGAGTTTATCTTATCCCATGCAACTTTGCCCAGGGACACTCCTGTATTTACAGAGTGTTGCTGTTCACCTGCTCCCCCCATAATTAAACATTAGCTTTATTATAAAAATAAACTGGGACCATTGAAAATAAGCACCAGGGATTCACAATACACACGCTCCATTAGTGCTCAGTTAAGTACGGTAGGGAAGGGAACATGGGAAGTCTGCAGAATTGCATGGTGGAGTGGTGGTGTGGTACAGGGGTTAGAGAAGGGGTGAGGAACCCCTTTTAGCCGGAGGGCTGGATTAAACTTCAGACAATCTCTCAGGGGCCACATTCCACTGGCGGGTGGAGCCAAAGGAAAAGGGGTAGGGCCAAAACAACAACAACAACAAAAGTAGCATTTTATACCATAAAGCACTTACTGCCGGGAAATATGCCTTAGGGGAGGCATTTAACCTTGTATAACGGGGGGGGGGGGGAAACAGCCCCAAAGCCAGGAAACCAACAGGGGTTTGGGGAGCAGGGCTGAGGTTCCCCATCCCTGGGCTAGAGAGTTGGATATGGCCTCGGAAGACCAGGGTTCAAATCTTGACCCCTGTACAGACTAGATACAATGTAGGAGCTCTGTGACTGGATGGCTGTTTTCCCAACTAAAATCCCTCCTGCCCCAATGCTGCTAACAGCCTTGCAGGAGGGTGGGGTAGAGGAAGACAGGTGCACATATTCCACCTTTCTCTCCCCGCCCCCACCTCAAGGTGAGGAAATAGTGCAGGGAGAGGGTTACGCTCCCCCTCCTTGCACCACAGTCCAATTTAGAGCCCCTCTTGGCTTCTTTTAAACATTGAAAAAGATGTTGGGAGAGGTCTGATTACGAATTTTCCACATCATGTCTCGTTTGGCCCTTAGTCACAAAGCTTGCTGGGTGACCTCACACCAGTCACTTTCTCTTCACCTGGCCTACCTCACATGGTTGATGTATGGATAAAATGGCAACGCTCCGTATGTGCTGTCCTGGGCTCCTTGAAGGAAATATGTAATACCAATGTGGAATTATTGTCCAGAGGAAGTTTCCATGGAGGATGTGGAATGACTTCAGATTGGAGGTGCAAATTAGGAAAGCTGATCTGTTTTTATTTATTTTTTAACCTCTGCCCAATAACCAAAATTCTCTGGGCAATGTACAATAAACTAAAAACATAAAATACAAACATTAAAACAAAGAATAAAACCAGCGCAGAATAAAACCAACATAAAACCAGCAGCATAGAATAAATTCATTCCAGCACATAAAGCCAAATTAAAACCAGCAGCAGAATAAAGTACTAAAAGCACTGAAACACAAAGCTGTTCACAAGATGCCTGGGGGAATAAAAAGGTCTCCAACTGGTGCCGAGAAGATCATGACGTAGGCACCAGGTAAACCTCTCTGGGAAAGGCATTCCACACATGGGAGCCACCACTGAAAAGGCCCTCTCTCTTGTAGCCACCCGCCTCACCTCATTTGGTGGAGGTACCTTGGGGAGGGCATCGGGTCAAGATCTTAATCTCCAGATACGGGGGAGATATCTGTTCCTTCAGATACAGTTGGGAAAAATTTCCTGTCTGAAATCCTGGAGAGTCACTGCTGGTCAGTATAGGCAAAAAGATGGACCAATGGTCTGTCTGACACTATAAGGCAGCTTTCTATGTTCCTATATCGTCTTCATTTACCAAGGGAACAGCAAAGGGATGGAAACCATAAGAAATAATTCACAAGCATTTATTCCAGAAATTTGAACTTTTGGAACAAATTGAAGAAGCCTGTTCTTCCAGGAAGAAATTAAACAATGATCAATAGGTAGGAAAAACACTCCTTTACATGTTTCAAAGATTTGCTTATTTTTCTTTCATGGCACTTTTCTATCTTATGGCCAAATAAGCCAAATAGTGGCTATTCACTTCCAAACTGGAAATAAGACTTTACAGAAAAGCACCAATCATAGGGAGGAAAATGCATGTGAAATGGTAAAAAATTCAGTGCTAAAAATTCAAGAGATATGCTGCCAAAAATTAAAAATGAACCCGCTTCTCACCTATCGACATGAGCTGGGTTACCTGAAAAAAAAAAAAAAACAGGAAAAGGAATTGGGAAGACAAATAATTAGAGAGTAAGTAACACCACAGGCCCCTTCATGGATCACTGCCTTGTTGTGGCGAAGGGGTTTGCATAACTCAGTGAAGCCATAAGCTATGCTGTGCAGGGCCACCCAAGACAGACAGGTCATGGCAGAGAGTTCTGACAAAATGTGGTCCACTGGAGAAGGAAATGGCAACCCACTCCAATATTCTTGCCAAGAAAACCCCACGGAACGTAGCACAAGGCTAAAAGAGATGACGCCAGAAGATGAGCCCCTCAGGCCGGAAGGTGTCCAATATACTACTGGGGAAGAGCAGAGGGTATTTCCAAGTAGCGCCAGAAAGACTGAAGCGGCTGGGCCAAAGCCGAAAGGACACTCAGCTGTGGATGTGTCTGGTGGTGAAAAGAAAATCCGATGCTGTAAAGAACAATATAGTTTAGGAACCTGGAATGTCAGATCAATGAATCAAGGTAAGCTGGAGGTGGTCAAACATGAAATGGCAAGATTGAACATCGACATCTTGGGAATCAGCGAACTAAAATGGACAGGCATGGGCGAATTTAATTCAGGTGACCATCATATCTACTACTGTGGGCAAGAATCCCTTAGAAGAAATGGAGTAGCACTCATAGTCAACAAAAGGGTGGGAAAAGCAGTAGTGGGGTACAATCTTAAAAACGATAGAATGATCTCAGTACGAATCCAAGGCAAACCATTCAACATCACAGTAATTCAGGTCTATGCCCCAACCACTGAGGCCAAAGAAGCTGAGTTTGATCGGTTCTATGAAGACCTACAACACCTTCTAGAACTAACACCAAAAAAAGATGTCCTCTTCATCATAAGGGATTGGAATGCTAAAGTAGGAAGTCAAGAAATCACCGGGATAACAGGCAGGCATGGCCTTGGTGTACAAAATGAAGCAGGACAAAAGCTAATAGAGTTTTGCCAAGAGAACACGCTGATCATAGCAAACACTCTTTTCCAACAGGACAAGAGGCGACTCTACACATGGACATCACCAGGTGGTCAATATCGAAATCAGATTGATTATGTCCTTTGCAGCCAAAGATGGAGAAGCTCTATACAGTCAGTAAAAACAAGACCTGGAGCTGACTGTGGCTCAGATCATGAGCTGCTTCTTGCAAAATTTCAGCTTAAATTGAAGAACGTAGGGAAAACCACGAAACCATTCAGGTATGACCTAAATCATATCCCTGATGAATATACAGTGGAGGTGAGGAATAGATTTAAGGGATTAGACCTGATAGACAGAGTGCCTGAGGAACTATGGACGGAGGTCCGTAACACTGTTCAGGAGGCAGCAATGAAATCCATCCCAAAGAAAAAGAAATGCAATAAATGCAAAGTGGCTGTCTGATGAGGCTTTACAAGTGGCTGAAGAAAGAAGGGAAGCGAAAAGCAAGGGAGAAAGGGGAAGATATATGCAACTGAATGCAGAGTTCCAGAGAATAGCAAGGAGAGACAAGAAGGCCTTCTTAAATGAACAATGCAAAGTAATCGAGGAAAACAACAGAATCGAAAAGACTAGAGATCTCTTCAAGAAAATTGGAGATCTCAAGGGAACGTTTTGTGCAAAGACAGGCATGATAAAGGACAAAGAAGGCAGGGACCTCACAGAAGCAGATGAGATTAAGAAGAGGTGGAAAGAATACACAGAAGAACTATACAGGAAAGATATTAATGTCCCTGATAGCCATGATAGTGCGGTCACTGAACTTGAGCTGGACATCCTAGAGAGTGAAGTCAAGTGGGCCTTAGGAAGCATTAGTAACAACAAAGCTAGCAGAGATGACAGTATTCCAGCTGAGCTATTTAAAATCCTAAAAGATGATGCTGTTAAAGTGCTGCATTCAATATGCCAACAAATCTGGAACACTCAACAGTGGCCACAAGACTGGAAAAGGTCAGTTTACATTCCAATTCCAAAGAAGGGCAACGCCAAAGAGTGTTCAAACTACCACACAATTGCGCTCATTTCACATGCCAGCAAGGTGATGCTCAAAATCCTACAAGCTAGGCTTCAGCAGTATGCGAACCGAGAACTACGGGAAGTACAAGCGGGGTTTCGAAGAGGCAGAGGAACTAGAGATCAAATCGCCAACATTCGCTGCATCATGGAGAAAGCAAGAGAATTCCAGAAAAACGTCTATTTCTGCTTCATTGACTACGCTAAAGCCTTTGATTGTGTGGATCACAACAAACGGTGGCAAATTCTTAAAGTGATGGGAGTACCAGACCACCTTACCTGTCTCCTGAGAAACCTGTACGAGGGTCAAGAAGCAACAGTAAGAACCAGACATGGAACAACCGAGTGGTTCAAAATTGGGAAAGGAGTACGACAAGGCTGCATATTGTCACCCTGCTTATTTAACTTATATGCAGAGTACATCATGAGAAACGCCGGGTTGGATGAATCACAGGTCGGAATTAAGATTGCCGGGAGAATTATCAACAACCTCCGATATGCAGACGATACCACCCTAATGGCAGAAAGCGAAGAGGATCTCAAGAGCCTCTTGTTGAGGGTAAAAGAGGAGAGTGCAAAAGCTGGTTTGAAACTCAACATTAAAAAAACTCAGATCATGGCATCTGACCCCATCACTTCCTGGCATATAGAAGGGGAAGAAATGGAAGCAGTGACAGATTTTACTTTCTTGGGCTCCAAGATCACCGCAGACGGTGACTGTAGCCATGAAATTCAAAGACGCTTGCTCCTTGGGAGGAAAGCTATGGCCAACCTAGACAGCATAGTAAGAAGCAGAGACATCACCTTGCCAACAAAGGTCCGTCTAATCAAAGCTATGGTTTTCCCAGTAGTAACGTATGGCTGTGAGAGCTGGACTATAAGGAAGGCTGAGCGCCGAAGAATGGATGCTTTCGAACTGTGGTGCTGGAGAAGACTCTTACGAGTCCCCTGGACTGCAAGGAGGTCAAATCAGTCCATCCTAAAGGAAATCAACCCTGAGTGCTCATTGGAAGGACAGATACTGAAGCTGAAGCTGAAATATTTTGGCCACCTAATGCGAAGAGAAAACTCTCTGGAAAAGACCCTGATGCTGGGAAAGACTGAAGGCAAAAGGAGAAGGGGATTTCAGAGGATGAGATGGCTAGATAGCATCACCGATGCAATGAATATGAACTTGAGCACACTCTGGGAGAGAGCGCAGGACAGGAAGGCCTGGCGTGCTATGGTCCATGGGGTCACGAAGAGTCGGACACGACTGAACGACTGAACAACAACAAACACCACAGGCCTATGCATGTTTACTCAGATCCACACTCAAGAAAGTGACTTTGCTATTAGTATATAGCTTCTTTTGCTGTTATCTCTGGGTATTTAAAGGCAATTGAATTAGGGCACAATCCTATGGATGTTTAGACAGAAAAAAATCCTACAACTCCCAGCATGCCCCAGCCAGTTGTAGGACTTTTTTCTATCTAAACTTGAATAGGATTGCACCCTTAACCTTTAAAAGAGCCTCCTCCAATCACAGTTCAGCTTTCTTAACTGAGAGAATTATTTCAAGTCTTGAAACTGGCATGTTATATACATTTTATTCAAATTAGATTCAAGGTGCTGGACTACAGGATGAGATGATCCACTGAATTCAACGGGACTTACTTCTGAGTAAGAATGGCACATTGCCAGGTGCACATTATCGGTAAGTATGATTATTATTATTTATAATACCAAATATTATTTAATATTAATACTATTAATAAATAACAGTGGTAGCAATCCCAATAGTTACTGTTGATAGTTTAGTGTGGGCTTTCATGAGTTAATACCAGAGCCTGCCCTCCAAACAAGCAAAGCAACTGGAAACGAACCTGGGGTTTTAAAGGCAGACTAAGTCTTTTAAGGCCACATGACGCTGGGTTTATAAGCTATCCCTCGGCCTAAAATTGCCACGTCAATCTCCCAGCTCCACAGTGTGACTTCTTCAGAGGTTGACTTTTACAAGAGTTTTATGGTCTTGCACAGGAGCATGAAAAAAAGATCAAGCAGGTTTATTAAAGCAGTTTTGCCTCAATGAAGCCAAATCGCTACCTGCACTGATAGATTTTAATGAACTTCAGGAAAGGAACGTTTGCAGGGAAACCCACGCACAGACAAATGGGATGCCCAGTTTCCTCCCTGGCAAGAACAACAACAAAATTATGGCGAGTTTCTGTTGTCCTCCTACACTCTGGGAGCCTCAGGAATAACAGCAACTGATCTGGGCTTGAGGTTTGGACAGGGCAGCACAGACTGGAGAGACTGAATGTCCCATCCATGGTCTCCAAAGTTTTTGCCTCCGTAGAACTTTCTTCACATCAGCTTGTCTGCTGAGGATCTAGTACACGTCCGACTCAGAGGAACCCCTGCAGTTGACAAAGATGATGGGGAGTTTGTTCCAGGTGTATTTTCAGACCTCATTCTCACGGAGGCAGAAAACCTGCATCTTGACAGTACCACTTCAGGCTGGGATTTTTTAGTAATGTTTTATTGCTGGTGTCTGTTGTTTTATGGATTTTTGCTGCCTTATTATTGTATCATTCATAGATAGATAGATAGATGATAGATAGATAGATAGATAGATAGATAGACAGACAGACAGACAGACAGACAGACAGATAGATGAATTTTAACATTGTAAGCCATGTGGGGAGGGATTCCACCCTGAAAGGTGGCCTAGAAATATTTTGAATAAATAAAAAAATTATATCCTGCCTTTCCTCCAAGGAGCTCAAGGCAGCATACATGCTTCTTCCCCACCACATTTTATCCTCACAACAACCCTGTGAGGTAGGGTAAACTGAGAGCTGCTGCTTGGCCCAAGGTTACCCTGTGAACTTCATGGCCAAGTGGGGATTTGAACCTGGATCTCCTCAGTCCTAAAGTCCAACCACTGTACCCCTCTGGCTCTTCATATTACAGATGGAGGGGGTTGGATGGGGGCTGCAGCTGACAGTCAGCTCTTTGCCTAGGGTCACCTAATGAGTTCATGGCAGAGGTGAGCTTTGAACCAGGGAGTTCCTGGTTCATACCTCAGTCTTTTAGACATTACACTAGTCCTCAACATATGACAATTCATCTTAATCGTATAACACAGGGATAGGAAATTTGGTGCTCTCCAGATGTCTTGGACTACAACTCGCATAAGTTGTAGTCCAAGGTTACCCTGTGAACTTCATGGCCAAGTGGGGATTTGAACCTGGATCTCCTCAGTCCTAAAGTCCAACCACTGTACCCCTCTGGCTCTTCATATTACAGATGGAGGGGGTTGGATGGGGGCTGCAGCTGACAGTCAGCTCTTTGCCTAGGGTCACCTAATGAGTTCATGGCAGAGGTGAGCTTTGAACCAGGGAGTTCCTGGTTCATACCTCAGTCTTTTAGACATTACACTAGTCCTCAACATATGACAATTCATCTTAATCGTATAACACAGGGATAGGAAATTTGGTGCTCTCCAGATGTCTTGGACTACAACTCGCATAAGCCCCAGACAGCATGCTTATGACTGACAGCAGTCAGGGATTATGGGAATTGTCATCTCAATCATCTGGAGGGAGCCAGTTTGCTTATCCCTGGTATAAGACAAAATTGCCTGACAGTGTATATAAGGAGGCCATGTGTCCTCTTTTACAGAGGAACACTCTCTATTTGAAGGGCTGCCAGAGGACCGTCCTCTATTAGAAGGTGTCCTCTGTTCGAAGCATGGTCTTGCCCAAGTCTGGGTTAAAGAACTGTTGGCCACCCACAATTAGCATCGGGGTAAAATCCAACATAAGTCCTACTTAGAGTAGATCCATTGAAATGGATGGGACTTAAGTTAGTCCTGACTAACCTACATCCCATTCATTTCAATGGGTCTTCTCTACATAGGATTTATGTTGGATTTCACCGCTGGACAGCAGACCAAACAGGCAGACACACAGGTCACCTAGTCACAGTCTGCCACACTATAGTGAGACATACTGTATAGCATTTCTTTGTAAATTATATATTTTTTTCTAAATGTGCATCTATGCATGTATATTAGCATATGTACATTTCATGCAACTCGGTGTCCCCTTCTTTTTTTGGCAATTCGTAAGTGGCCACCCTAGCAATAGATCCTGTATAATGTATCTGTTGCTGGGGGCGGGGAGTGCTGGGGAGAGGGTCTGCTTACCGTACAGGAAGAACACGTGCTGAGTGCTCGTCCTGGTGTGGAGATGTAGCACTACACATTTGCCTGACCTCCAGCTATTGAAGGCACAGCATCATCACACACAGCTAACAAAAAGGAAGACCTCAGCTCTACCTCCTTCCCACCCAACGGATCCCAGCCACCACTGGCCTTCGGTTTTCATAATTGCTCTTTGTTTTCAGATATATCTGCCCCCTTTCTCTCCCGCCCCCCTCTCACCACATATGCCTTTTTATTGTTAAGGGGGTCAGGGTGGGAATCGAGATCTTTTGGCCCGGCCTAGCAGTGTTTACTTTGAAGCCATAGACTTGGAAAGAGGACCACTGCCCGTTTTTCAATTTGCGGAAACATGGGCTTTTAGCAATTATAGCAACATTCCTCCCTAAATTCGTACTTCCTGGTGGCAAGTTTGTTTCCATTAAGTTGTTTGGGCCGCAGCGTAAATGGATCCCTGTGCGAGAGCTACGGAGCAACGGCTGAAATAGTTTGGTAAATTCTCTCTGCATGGGTGAAATTCCCGGCGCTACCAGAGGTTATTATCTCCGCACAGGAACTAACAATATCCTTTTCGTCGAGACGCTAATTCAGACAATGTGTTCAGCGGGAAAGCTGGCCCGGGGAAGGGGAAGCAAGGCTTGGCTGCTGGTGCTTAGGGATCCTTTGAAAGCTCACGGAACAGGCCAAGCCAGGAGAGACTCACAGCTGATTCACTTTCCTGTGCTCCCCCACTCCCGGAATGTATCCCCACCCCACCCCAAGACAAGCCATGCTGAAACTGCTCTCATTCAACTGTTTCATGCTGGATGAAACCAAGATAATTCTGAAATGTTTAACCGCTTGTATCTGCTCTTATTTGATTTTGTCATTCCTCTTTATGTTGGATTTGGGTTATATGTATTTATTATTAGCTGCTTGGGGCGCTTCGTTGCAGGAAAGTAGTCTATAACTTCGGTAAAGAAATACATATTCATCCATCCAGTCTGGCATCGTCATATAGCCTACACATACTGACAGCAAACTCAGCTCTCGCATGTAGCCAACATAGTGCTGCCCATACAGAAGAGGGCAGGCCTGGGGAATGCCAAGCTTTGCAGAAGTTCAAAACGCTTTAGGGGGAAAACCTTCAAGGGGGATATAATCCAAAAACAACTCGGTGAGGACTGAGCATGCTCAGTGGGTGGGGAAGGCTGACTGTTGGAGGAGGACAGAGAAACAAGGGAAGGTGAAGTGGAAAGGAGCATTCCAGGATGGGCGTGGCTGGCTAACTGGTGGGAACTCTTCACAGCAGCACTCCGCATTCAACATTTTGTTACTAGTTCCACTTTTTTTCTTCCGATACTGACCAACTCACTGAGAAGCTTACAAGCAGCGAACATCCCCACTGTTTGTCCTCAGTGTCTAACCTTTCTTTCTTTCTTTCTTTCTTTCTTTCTTTCTTTCTTCCTTTCTTATTACATTTTTATCCCTCCTTTTTTCCGCCAAGGAACCCAAGGTGGCGGACATAATCCTCCTCCTCCTCTCCATTTTATCCTTGCAACAACCCTGTGAGGTAGGCCAGGCTGAGAGTTGGTGATTGGCCCAAAATCACCCAGCGAGTTTCGTGGCTAAGTGGGGACTTGAACCTGGATCTCCCAAGTCCCAGGCCAACACTCTAACCACTACACCACACTGGCTGTCTTTAGAGGTATACTGCCTCTAAAAACACAAGCGTGTACAGCACAGGAGCTCTGTCATATTGCTCTGTGCTGCTGTAAGCCTTTAGACCTAGGTAAGCTAAACTGCGTGCTACATTAAATGTGTATTGTGTAATCTTACTATTTTTGTTTACTTTAGCGTAAGCACACGGGAGCCCAAACTGGATTGGGACCACTGCACATGAGCGGAGGTGGGGGGTTCAACCTTCCCACCCAGCTGCTTTTTTTCTTTAAATGACCACACATACACATGGAGGCAAAAGAAAGGGGGGAGCCCTCAATTGGTGCTGACACGGGGCCTGTTTGGCACTGCTCCCATCACCTGCCACTCTCTGGATTGCCACTCTCTGGATTTGGGGGCCTCCTGAGCAGTGGGGGCCCTGGACAGCCCCAAAGTCCAAACTTAGCTGCACCGCTGAAGCTAATGGGTCATAATTACCCATTCAAGATGAAGCCACCTCAAAATACTACGCACTACAACATTGTTGCTGGGAACATCTGTTCTCTCCCCCGCATCCCAGCTACTGTGAGGGGAGGTTACAATAGCTGGGATTGTTTAGCTTGGAGAAAAGGCGAGTAAGGAGAGACATGACAGAGGTGTACAAAATTATGTATGGTGTGGAGGATGTGGATAGGGAGACATTTTTCTCCCTCTCTCACAATGCTAGTACCCAAAGGGGTCTTCCCATGAAGCTGATTGTCTTTCAGGACAGATGAAAGAAAGGACTTCTTCACACAGCACATAATCAAACTACAGAGTTTGCTACCACAAGATGCAGTGCTGGCCACCCATTTGGATGGCTTTAAAAGGAGATTAGACACATTCCCGGAGGAGAAGGCTATCAATGGCTATTAGTCCTGATGCCTCTGTGCTACCTCCAGTATCAGAGACAGTGTGCCTATGTGCACCAGTTGCTGGGGAATATGGGCGGGAGGGTGCTCTTGCACTCATGTCCTGCTTGTGGGTTTCCCGTGGGCAGCTGGGTGGCTACTGTGTGAACAGGATGCTGGATCAGATGGACCCTTGGTCTGATCCAGCAGGGCTCATCTATGTTCTCATGTCAGGATTGCAGCTAAGCCCAAAGTGAACAGGGAAGTCCCGCAACAGCTTGGGGGCAGGTTACCTGAAGGAACATCTCTTCCCTAGTCACGGCCCACCAGTGGGGGCTTGGGGGACAGTGAACCATCTACCCCTTCCCTACTCCACCTCTCCCAGTTGGCCCAGAGCCAGCACAACTTTAAAACATGTTGCAGCAGCTCAGTGTACTGTCTTCCTCCTCCTTTCTCATGGAGACTCTGTTGCCAGCTAGGGGGACCATAAAAAGGTAAAGGTAAAGGTGTCCCCAACCAGTCGTGTCCAACTCTAGGGTGTGGTGCTCATCTCCATTTCTAAGCCGAAGAGCCAGCGCTGTCCGAAGACGCTTCCGTGGTCATGTGGCTGGCATGACTGAACACCGAGGTGCACGGAACACTTTCCCGCAGAAGCGTACCTATTTATCTACTTGCAATTTCTTGCTTTCGAACTGCTAGGTTGGCAGAAGCTGGGACTGAAGACGGAAGCTCACTCCATCATGCAGCACTTGGGTCTCGAACTGCTGTCCTGCCGACTTCCCAGTCTGCAGTTCAGCGTCTTAACCACTCAAAATGTTCCCCAGCAAATATGGCACGTGTGTTTGTTTTTAATGGCAAGCGAGCACGTGTGCAGGCAGGGGAAATGGCTTTTAGGCAGGGGTGACCTATTGATCACTCCCCCAAAGGATGGGATTTCTCAAGAGCGCTCCCTGGCTGGGAATAAAGGAATTAATAGGAGAGCCACCTTGGATGGCTCTCATCTGTCTCTCATCAGGGTGGGCACCAGGTGAACCAATCCCTGATCAGTGTATTAGTTTTGTTAAAAAGTGCCTGTGCCTGTGGAGAGAGATGAAAAAGAGAGCAGCAGCAGCCACACCTGGACCTTTCTTCTATGCGGGAATGAGAGTAGCAGCAGCTCAGCCGGATCAGTGGAACATGCTTCTAAGTAACTCCACTTGGGCATGTCCTGTGCTGCATGTTCAATGGTGCCTGGATTGCAGCGCCATAATTAAGCATTTCCACGCCAAGGACAGGCTCCCAATTCTATCCCCCTCCCCTAAGAACTAGTACCACCAATTAGTTTTGTTATTGTATTTATGTATTTATATATAAAATACGATGGTTTCCCCCTTTTTCTTGCCATCCCTTTTCCCTTGTGTGTCATGTAATTTTAGATTGTGAGCCTATGGGCAGTGACCATCATGTTCGACTGATCACATGTAACCTGCTCTGGGAGCTTTGGGGGCTGAGGAACAGGATGCAAATACTTTAAGGGCGCAATCCTATGGGGATAGGTGGCCGCCTCCGAACTCGGAGGCAACCACCTATCCAATGCAGGGCAGGAGAAGCACAGAGGGGATCATTCCTTCCGTGCTTCTCCTGCCCTGCATTTGTGGCTAAAGAGCCAATTTTGGCTGTTTAGCTGCGGGAAGGCAGAGTGGGGGAGGAGGCTGCTGGACAACACATAGGATGTGTCGTACCAGCATTTCTGCCTTCCCCGCCCTGGAACGCCCCCCAGAATGCCCCATTTTGGCTGCTCCATGCTCTTCTTCTGAGCGCAGAGCGTAGGGCCATTCCATGCTGCCTGTAAGGCAGCGCAGGAGGAGGGAGAGGTCAGTTCTCTGGGAACCGACCCCAGAGTGCGGGCTCTGAGGTTTGTTCCTGGAAAACATGATATCCTATCGCCGTCTAGCTGCTGACTAGCGGCCATAGGATTGCTCCTCCCATGAATTGATAAATAAATGAATATTTGGGGGAATTATACGCTACCCTTCAATAACTTCTCCAGGGTGATTAACAAAACAGTTGTGGACCTTTAAGAGCACAGCTACTAAAACTGAGTTGTACGGATGGGGCAGAATATATTGGCTGATGCCATCAAGTGTCACTCAAGTTCAGTTTTCTCCTCCCCAATAAGCTAGGCAGTGACAGAATGTGCTTTACTGTGTCAGGCTTCAGGCACTGAGGCTATAAGGAGCTGTGACACACTGAGCTGTTGCCTGCACTAATCCTCCAACCAAGCAAATATCCAGCTTTTTCGTTATGATTTTGAAAATACGCTTAAATATTCCACCCTGAAAAGAAAATGGTACATAATCAAACATTCTTTAGCAGTCAATCTGCGATTACCATGTTGTATCCTGTTGTGCCCCGCTCTGGCTACACTGTTGCAAGGTTGCATCTTATGAATCAGTACTTCCAGCTCTCCAGTTTCTATGATCCTGTGCGTCTTTTTTCTACCACTAGGTGAATTGAGTCCACACGCTGATGGTGTGCGTTTTGCCTAGTCAAGGAAAATCAGCTTTTTCTCCCCTGCTTTGCTAGAGTGCTGAGCCTTAAAATCACAATTTCCATGCAGCTGGAGGGTGCAATAAAATGCTTTTAAATTTGTTCTCTCATAAACCTCACATTAAGCACCAAGAAAAGCCAGGGTGTATAATAGATCATTAGAAAAGTAAATAAATACATGTCTCTCCTTGGCAGCCAGTTAGACAAGGCACACATATCTGAAACATTCAGAAAGGCAGCCCAGAGACTGGCAGGCTGGGAAGAGTCCAGCCAAAGAGGTTCAGGAGGAGGACTGGGCCACCTCTCCCAGCGATGAATTACCCAGAGAGAATTCAGCAGCTTTGTGAGTCTTTATGTCATTCAGTAGCACCCGATTGGCCCTCTGGCATTACCTGACTTCCCAGGCCAGGTGGATCACATGTTGCAACTTGCTGAAGCAAAATCCTGGCTGGAACAGCCTGTAGTTCTAGCTGGCAGACCTGGGTGGCACCAGGGGCTAGTGCTCACTCCACAGAGCTCCTGATTAGAGCCCCGTGGCGTCCGCCAGAACCTACCACTAGTTCCCCAACCACTTTTCATCAGCAGGTGATGTAAGCCAATCTGTAGAGTCGGACATGTCCAAAAGACCATCTAGTCAAGGGGTCCCCAACCTTTTTGGACCCGTGGACACATATGTGAATTTGGGAAACTGCTGTGGGCACCACCACAATCAGTGCCTAATCAGTGGATTGCCGCTTTGGTGTCTACCTATTGCATCTATATAGGGTTGCGGTGGCTTAGTGGTTAAGACGCTGAACTGCAGACCGGAAGGTCAGCAGGACAGCAGTTCGAGACCCGCGTGCTGCGTGACGGAGTGAGCTCCCGTCTTCAGTCCCAGCTCCTGCCAACCTAGCAGTTCGAAAGCAAGAAATTGCAAGTAGATAAATAGGTACCGCCTCGGCGGGAAAGGCAACAGCTTTCTGTGCACCTTGGTGTTCAGTCATGCCGGCCACATGACCATGGAAGCATCTTCGGACAGTGCTGGCTCTTCAGCTTAGAAATGGAGATGAGCACCACACCCTAGAGTCGGACACGACTGGTTGGGGACACCTTTTTTTTATTTATTGCATCTATGGATCTTAAGCTGCGTCTCATTCAGCAAAAGCTTTTGTTTCGTGTCTATTGGACACTGCAACATCTCTTGAACAAGTAATTTGGCTTACTTGCTGGCGTGCAATGCAGCTAATGCTTCTTTTAAATGTATGTTTTGGCCATGTCCAGTGGTTACTTCTTCTAGGGGGGAGGTTATCACAGATAAATTTTGTACTGGAACAGTCTTTAATACTCACTGATATGCACACTCATTTAAATTATTTACCTGCCTCATGGAAATTAACAAATGGTCAGCATAAATTAATTCCCCATGGCCTTTTGACAGCTAAAAGATTGATATTACAACTTGGAAGGATAAAGACTCATGTGGAAGGACCTTACAACACTTTCGATATTTGAACGGGTGCCATATAGACACCACTTTCAAATGGATAGTTATTTCGATGTTCGGTCTGCTTTTGTTGAAGCCTATGCATAATTACTAGAAAGCTGCATGCATTTTATATGCTTTCATTTCTGTGAGTATATACAAATCCATGTATGTATATTTAAAAGGGGGGGATTAAAAGGCAATGTAAAAGTTCTGCAGGTGCTCACGGGCGCCACATGGGGGACCCCTTCATGGCTGCCATTGGAAGTGCCCGCAGGTGCCAGAGCAACCCACCCATTAATCTTCAACACATCACTCTTCATAGTTCAGATCACTGTGCTGCAAGCAGAAAGTGAGTGCATGTCAGAAGGTACTTAGAGGCGTCTCGTGCAAGCAAGTCAGGCTATGTGCTGCAAGGGAAAGCAAAATAATAGAACAGCTTGATCTATCAAAGCCAGTTCTCCAGGTTCCATCACACTCTAAAAGTGTGACCAAGAGGCAGAACCCAGGATGAGGCCTGTGCAGATAGGAGCAGGCTTGTTCTGAAGTGAAGCCCTCTATTTCTTCCTGTATGTATGATTAGTTGCCATTGGTTCCTGGGGAGGGGAATTAAGCACTGTACTTAGGGGAATCGTTGTGGTAAAAGAAACAAAAAATTACCCTACATCCTGACACTCAGTGGCTTAGGGCGCAATCCTATCCAGATAGTCAGCTGCCTCTGAACTCAGAGGCGGACACCTATCCAATGCAAGGCAGGAGAAACATAGAGGGGATCGTTCCCTCCGCGCTTCTCCTGCCCTGCATTTCCTGTCTAGCCGCAGGAGGGCAGAGTGGGGGAGGAGGCTGCTGCACGACACATTGGATGTGTCGTACAGGCATTTCCACCCTCCCTGCCCCGGAACGCCCCCAGACATGCCCCTTTTCAGCCGCTCCGCACTCCTCTTCCGAGCGCGGAGGATAGGGCTGTTCCGTGCTGCCCCCAAGGAAGTGTGGAAGTGGGGGGGGGAGGTCGGTTCTCCGGGAACTGACCTTGGAGCACAGGCTCCGAGGTTGGTTCCCAGAAAACAAGATATCCTATGGCTGTCTAGCCACTGTCTAGCAGCCATAGGATTGCTCCGTTAGGGTAGTATCAAATGGCAGTCCTACTTAGAGTAGACCTGTAGAAATGAATGGGACTTAAGTTAATAATGACTAGTTTTAGTCCCATTCATTTCAATGGATCTACTCTAAGTAGGACTAGCACTGGATACTGCCCTTAGTCTCTCACGGGGATCCTGCAGAGGGATGGTGCTTATCTTAGTATGCAGTCTTCTAGGGTGGCCATGTGTCCTCATTTACAGAGGACCATCCTCTATTTGAGGGCATCTTCCATGTTAAGTGCTGTCCAATTCCGGTTTAAAGATAAAGAACCATAAGGACGGCCACCCGTCCAACGGTGGTACTCGGAGAGCAACCTGAACAGACTGGCACACAGGTTGCCTGGTCAAAGTCTTCCGCATGGTGGCAAGATGGACTGTGTTTCTGTTTAAATTATTTTTTTCAGGTTTTTTAAATGAGGATGAGGATAGAATCATAGAACAGTAGGGTTGGAAGGGGCCTACAAGGCCATCGAGTCCAACCCCCTGCTCAAGGCAGGAATCCAAGTCAGAGCATCCCTGACAGGTGGCTGTCCAGCCTCGTCTTGCTTGCCTCCAGTGTGGGAGAGCCCACCGCCTCCCTAGGTCACTGGTTCCATTGTCGCATTGCTCTAACAGTCAGGACATTTTTCCTGATGTTCAGCCAGAATCTGGCTTCCTGTCACTTGAGCCCATTATTCTGTGTCCTGCACTTGGATGATCGAGAAGAGATCCTGGCCTTCCTCTCTGTGACAACCATTCAAGTACTTGAAGAGCGCTGTCATATCCCCCCTCAGTCTTCTCTTCTCAAGGCTAAACATGCCCAGTTCTTTCAGTCTCTCCTCGTAGGGCTTTGTTTCCAGTCCCCTGATCATCTTTGTTGCCCTCCTCTGAACCCTCTCCAGTTTGTCTGCATCCTTCTTAAAGTGTGGCACCCAGAACTGGACACAGTACTGCAGATGAGGCCTGACCAGTGCTGAGTAGAGGGGAACTAGTACTTTACAGGATTTGGAAGCTATGCTTCTATTGTTGTTATTCAGTCATTAAGTTGTCTCCAACTCTTCATGACCATAGCACACCAGGACTTCCTGTCCTGCGCTCTTTCCCGGAGTGTGCTCAGATTCATATCGATTGCATCGGTGATGCTATCTAGCCATCTCATCCTCCACCATCCCCTTCTCCTTTTGCCTTCAATCTTTCCCAGCATCAGGGTCTTTTCCAGAGAGTTTTCTTTTCACATTAGGTGGCCAAAATATTTGAGCTTCAGCTTCAGTATCTGTCCTTCCAATGAGCAGTCAGGGTTGATTTCCTTTAGAATGGACTGATTTGACCTCCTTGCAGTCCAGGGGACTCATATGAGTCTTCTCCAGCACCACAGTTCGAAGGCATCAGTTCTTTGGCACTCAGCCTTCCTTATAGTCCAGCTCTCACAGCCATATGTTGCTACTGGGAAAACCATAGCTTTGATTATACAAATCTTTGTCAGCAAGGTGATGTCTCTGCTTCTTACTATGCTGTCTAGGTTTGCCATAGCTTTCCTCCCAAGGAGCAAGTGTCTTTTAATTTCATGGCTACAGTCACCATCTGCGGTGATCTTGGAGCCCAAGAAAATAAAATCTGTCACTGCTTCCATTTCTTCCCCTTCTATATGCCAGGAAGTGATGGGGCCAGATGCCATGATCTTCATTTTTTTAATGTTGAGTTTCAAACCAGCTTTTGCACTCTCCACTTTCACCCTCAACAAGAGGCTCTTGAGATCCTCTTCACTTTCTGCCATTAGGTTGGTATCGTCTGCATATCTGAGGTTGTTGATAATTCTCCCGGCAATCTTAATTCTGACCTGTAATTCATCCAACCCGGCGTTTCTCATGATGTACTCTGCATATAAATTAAATAAGCAGGGCGACAGTATACAGCCTTGTCGTACTCCTTTTCCAATTTTGAACCAATCGGTTGTTCCATGTCCGGTTCTTACTGTTGCTTCTTGTCCCTCGTACAGGTTTCTCAGGAGACAGGTAAGGTGGTCTGGTACCCCCATCTCTTTCAGAATTTGCCACAGTTTGTTGTGATCCACACAATCAAAGGCTTTAGCGTAGTCTAGTCAATGAAGCAGAAATAGACGTTTTTCTGGAATTCTCTTGCTTTCTCCATGATCCAGCGAATGTTGGAGATTTGATCTCTAGTTCCTCTGCCTCTTCGAAACCCAGCTTGAACTTCCCGTAGTTCTCGGTTCACATGCTGCTGAAGCCTAGCTTGTAGGATTTTGAGCATCACCTTGCTGGCATGTGAAATGAGCGCAATTGTGTGGTAGTTTGAACACTCTTTGGCGTTGCCCTTCTTTGGAATTGGAATGTAAACTGACCTTTTCCAGTCTTGTGGCCACTGTTGAGTGTTCCAAATGTGTTGGCATATTGAGTGCAGCACTTTAACAGCATCATCTTTTAGGATTTTAAATAGCTCAGCTGGAATACTGTCATCTCTGCTAGCTTTGTTGTTAGTAATGCTTCCTAAGGCCCACTTGATTTCACTCTCGAGGATGTCCGGCTCAAGTTAAGTGACCATACTATCATGGCTATCAGGGACATTCAGATCTGTCCTGTATAGTTCTTCTGTGTATTCTTTCCACCTCTTCTTAATCTCATCTGCTTCTGTGAGGTCCCTGCCTTCTTTGTCCTTTATCATGCCCGTCTTTGCACAAAACATTCCCTTGAGATCTCCGATTTTCTTGAAAAGATCTCTAGTCTTTCCCATTCTATTGTTTTCCTCGATTTCTTTGCATTGTTCATTTAAGAAGGCCTTCTTGTCTCTCCTTGCTATTCTCTGGAACTGTGCATTCAGTTGGATATATCTTCCCCTTTCTCCCTTGCTTTTCGCTTCCCTTCTTTCCTCAGCTACTTGTAAAGCCTCACCAGACAGCCACTTTGCTTTCTTGCATTTCTTTTTCTTTGGGATGTATTTAGTTACTGCCTCCTGAACAATGTTGCGGACCTCCGTCCATAGTTCCTCAGGCACTCTGTCTATCAGGTCTAATCCCTTAAATCTATATGCTTCTATTAATGCAGCCCAAAATAGCATTTGCCTTTTTTTTTCTTTTTTTGATGATGATGATGACGATTAGCCATAGGTAGAAGAGAGTTAACCCTCCAACAATTGATGAATGATGTATGAGGGTTTGGGATATGGCCTCAGTGATGAAATTAACTAATACGATCAGAGTCAGAGAGGGACAATCAGCAAATAACTTTTTAATAGAAAAATGGAGTCTATTTTTATATTGGAACGAAACAGTACAGGATCCAATACAACCTTATTTACCATTGGGGGCAATTTCGCTGATATGAATTTGATTATAACTCCTCTTTGTTATCATTTTTATTTATGAAACCATGTCAGATGAACTGTTTTCCTTAGTTTATCTACTGGGAGTTCCCTCTGTAATAGCAAAATAACATTATTTCTATTTAAATTATAATTATTATTTCTAAATTTGCATCTATACATATAAATTAGCATACACACATTTTATGCAAATCACCATCCTCTTTTGTCCTCTTTTTTTGTGATGCATTTCCTCATTTTTGGCGACTCAGGAGTGTCCACCCTAAGGGACCTTGCAGTATATAAACCGTATCTCCACAGACACCAACCCCACCCATCATAATAGCTGGCATTTTGCCTGTTAATAATACAGCCACATGCAGGCCAACCATCAAATCCAATGCTGTCCAAGTCAATCCTGTACATCAGGCAATCTTTATGTGAGGGAACATGGATTAAGGAAAATTGGCAGGGGAAGGGGAAACACACAAGTATACAAAACCAGTATTGTCATGAGTTTGGCTGTTTTGGTTAATATGAATGGGCTTATCAAAGGACAACTAATGGGTGCCTGGGGCTTAACAAAAGAACTTCAATGTTCCTTGATGGCTGGAACTTGAATTTGCCCAGTGCACATCAGTGAAAACTTTCACTTCGGTTTTGATCAGAATTTACCAAAATTTGCAAATTTCTCCATATTCAGGATGGAAAGAACTTGAGATTAAAAAAAAAAAGCAAATGTGAGAGAAAGCAAAACTGACAGATCCATCCATCCCTAGAAAGAGTGATGGAGGCATAAGATATGGGACCTGACCCTTGGGAGCCTTAGTTTAGATCAGTGGAGGCTAGTGACTCCAATGTGTCAGAGTGGTGGTGAATCCACTCCGGTTTTCAGTCAGAACAAGCCAGAACTCTAAAGGAGCTATCCAAGGTGTGAAGCAAGGGCCTGACCCTGTGAGGTGTGGCAACTCCTCTGTGATTGGAAGGTGACACCCAGAGAAAGAGGAGGAGGTTGTAGAGCTACGGGTTGCCTTTCCCCATTAGCCACTGATGAAGCTCTGCCCATTCACCCCTCCCTCATCCGCTGGTGTAGCACACCTGGCTTCCTGTTCACCACAGGAAGTGAGACGGGGGGAAGACAGCAGAGAGGGACCATAGTTCAGTGGCAGAGCTCCTGCTTTCCATGCAGGAGATCCCAGGATCAATCCCCCCGAATCCAGGTAGGGCTGAGGAAAGACCCCAGTCTGAATTCCATGAGAGTCGCTGCCAGTGCCAGCCATGCAGACAATAGTGAACAGTGGAGGCTGGTGGCTCCGGTGTCAGTGGGGTGGTGAATCCCCTCCGGGTTTCAGTCAGAACCAATCAGAACTCTAAAGGAGCTATTCAAGGGAGAAAGAGGGAGGAGGAGGAGGAGGAGGAGGAGGAAAAGGAGAAGAAGAAGAAGAAGAAGAAGAAGAAGAAGAAGAAGAAGAAGAAGAAGATCTGGGTGCCAGGCCTAAAGGTGTCTTGCAGTGGAGGCTGGTGGCTTCTGCACCCTGGATTGCTCCTTTAGAGTTCTGACTGGTTCTGACTGAAACCCGGAGTGGATTCACTGCCCCACTGACATTGGAGCCACCAGCCTCCACTGATAGTGAGTTAGATGGGCAGTTGACAGCTTCCTATGACCAGGGCAGGAATGGTCAGGAGAGGCCAAAGTCGCCTTGCCTGCCTGCCTGCCTGCCTGCCTGTATTTATTTTTATAATTTAAAATGGGGTTTAGGCTGCCTTTAAGGCGTACAAGATAAAAAAAAATACAAAATAGGCAAATATAAATAGGCAATAAATATACAAGGAAATGCTTTTAAAACATTATAAAATAGCATGACAGCTATTTTTTTTTTAAAATAGCATGACAGCCCACAGATTATAACAAGGACAGTGAAAACAAGTGGATCTTCCTGAGGGCCTACAAAGAAGGAGCCTGACAAATTCCCAATGGAAGCTGATTCCAGAAGTGCAGGGCCACAACTGAAAAGGCCCTGTCCCTTGTACTCACCAGCATTTGGCGGCAGGCAAGTCTGAAGGGCCTCTGTCGATGACCTCAGAGTGCAAGAAGGCTGGTATGGGAGAAGGTGGTCCTTCAAGTAAACTTTAAAGGTTTTTAAGGCTTTAAAACATTGTAGGCTTTAAAAGTTAAAACCAACACTTTAAATTGGGCTCAGAAATGCACTAGCAACCAATGCAGCTGGTGTACTATCGGTGTCATATTAGCAGACTGTTCACCCCCTACCAATACCAGGGAGTTGCCTTCTGCACCAGCTGAAGTTTCTGACCCATCTTTGAAGGCAGCCCCACGCTGTGCTCTTTCTGGCGCCAGGTGAAGACCTTTTAATTTTCCCAGCATTTAACAGGTTAGCGTCCTAGTCTTTTCACTTTGCTGTTTTAAATCTGTTACTGTATTTTAAATCTCTGCCTTGCTGCTCAGTTTTATTCTGATTGTGTTTTTATACTGTAGCATTAAGCTTTTAAATTTTATACTGTTTTTATGCTGTTCTTTGTGGTTTTAATTTCTGTGAACCGCCCAGAGAGCTTCAGCTATTGGCCAGTATAGAAATGTAATAAATAAATAAATCTAAGTTATCCTGTTGCAGAAATGTCTCAGGCCCTGAGAACACACACACTGAGAAGTGTGGCCGGTAAAATAACAGCAATACGGCCCATGACCTTGTCTGGCCCTTCCAAGATGGGTTTGATCCATGTCATAAAGGGGCTATCCTTTCTAGGACTGGTCCCACCCACCCATGTGGAGCATCTTCGCGATGATAATGTATCAGCCAAAACATCGTCTAATTGGAAAATGCAGTCGACTCCCACGAAGAGAGCAGCCTCCCTTTCTTTCCAGGCTCCTAGTGAGTTAATTTCCCTTTGGAGGCCATCATATTGCTGTGCTCAGTTAATCTTATTAATCAGCTAGCACTTTGCAGGCGAAGACGTACAAGGAAGAAAAACAGCTGATACAAGGTAGATTAGTTAATGATGGGAATAATGAAGGGGAAAGGAGGAAGAGAGGAATTCCTTGGCAAGAGGCTGTGTGGCCCTTTTGCTTTGTGGTGGAAGAAAGGAGGGAAGCAAGCAAGCAAGCAAGCAAGCTATTGGGTCTTCAAGGCCATTTGAGCTCAGCTCCTGTACAGTTGAAGGCAGGATGTCACGGCCTCCCAGTGAGTCAGATATGAGCTCCACAGAGGAGGGGACACCATGTCTAGGCCCAGATACTGATGGCGACTCATGTAGCCCCATCAAACCGGTCCAGTGCAAGGATTCTGCCATCCAAATGGTGGGATTTGAGTCTGGAGCCGATGTCTGTCCCCTGCTGACAGAGGAGGTCAGCAGAGGACAGATATCGGCTCCAGACTCAAATCCCGCCATTTGGATGGCAGAATCATTTTTATATGTTTTTTTCTATTAATGTTTTTATTGTGATTTTAACCCCCCCAAAAATCGTGAAAAAAAGGGGGGGGGACAAGAAAAAAAGACCAGAAATTACATGCATAGAAATATCAATATGCCATTAAATACAACATTCTGCTCATGACTTTGGAAGAATCATGGCACAGACAGGGTGGTGGAGACACTCTCTTTCCACATCTCTGTGGTGGAAGCCCTGTTTGCCTAGCATTGGTCACCGTCCAAAGGGCTGCATTCAGTTGGAAGCAGAGATTGCTGACCAAACTGCGTTGGAACTCCTCAGTCACCATCCCTCGACCACACTTCTGTTGTCTGTAAAATGGAAGGAATGGTGCCCTGTCTTCCAGGATTAATGTAAAGACAAGCAAGAAGCCACAACTCTGCTCCAGTATCTGTTTCAATACCAGGGATCAGCTGGTAAAATTGTAGTTATTGTTTTATTTTCTGTTGCTATATTTACAGATTATGCTTTTACGAATTATGTTTTATCTGACTGTATGCTGCATAGACTTTGATTGCCTTTGTAATGTTTTATTTTTTAAAATAGCGATGCTGTTTGTTGTCTTGATCTATTTTTTTATGAAAGGCAGGTTATAAGTATTTTATGTAAAAAAAAAGAATCATAAACAAAGTAATCCAGAAGAAGAGAGTGCCTTTGAGCATATACAAAATGCCTTTTCCTCTTCACTGAGAAATGGCAACCAACCCCCACACATCTGGGAATGGAAGCAGGAGGGCTTCCTAGCAGTTTTGAGCCCCAAATACTCCTTGCTGTAGAAATCAATTGTTGATAATGATCAGTTGGAGGCAAGGGGGAAACAGACTATCTTGTTCCAAACTATGACATTGCAGAATCTGTGCTTGGTGGGGGATGCAACAAGGGAGAGGGCCTTCTTGGTGGTGGCCCCACAATTATGGAATTATGTCCCCAATGAGGCTTGCCTGGCACCAACATTGTTATCTTATCAGTGCCAGGTCAAAAGTTTTTTTTCTTTTCCCAGGCATTTGGCGCCACGTGATGAGTTTTAATGGATCCTTGTTCTATGGTTTGGCTGATTGCTCAAAGTTGTTTTTAGATATATGTTCTCTCTGTATATACTGTCTGTGTGTTTTTTATGTTTTTAAATTTTGCACAATGTATTTTTAATGATTTTAATCTTTGTAGACTGCCCAGAGAGCTTCAGTTTTGGGGCGGTATAGAAATGTGATTAATAATAATAATGCATTTTAATAATTTGTCCAGAGGTACTTAACTGGCATGCTTAATTCTGAAAGCAAAATTTGGGCTTTCACCCAAGATTTTGGCCATGCTGTGGGGAGGCAGAAGACAAGGCAAGGAAGATGGTCATGCATAGAACCACAACAGTGAGAAGGGAAGGAAGACTGAGCGCCACTGTGGGGTGATGGGGTTGTAGGGAGGAGGGAGAGGATATTCTTCCACTTGTCAAACATGTCAAACATACGAACAGTGTGACATTTCACTTCAACTTTCTTGACATTTAATTTGGAATAAAGATGGTATGAAGTATGTCCGTGACAGGAGCTTTCTTTTACAAGAAATGTCAAAAGAGATGTCAACATATCATGAGGGGGAAAAATGTCCACCTTTTAATGTTTTTAAAGAAATTAAAATGCTTTGGAACAGCCCCAAATGTAAACGGTAAGAAACATGCCAACTTCCCCACTTGGAACAGGTGACTCCTAGTTTTGAAGACCTCCACCTCTCCTGCTTTGTAAGCTGACTTCCCATTTGTCCTGGTGACTTTAATCCTCTCAGAAGTTTCCTAAATGATGCTGCTAGCAATTAAACTAAACTTTCCAAGAGTTCAGTTTCTAAAGGCGCAATCCTATGCATGTTTAGACAGAAAAAGCCCTATACCTCCCAGCTTTCCCCAGCCAGCTGGGGAAAGCTGGGGGTTGTAGGGCTGGGAGTTGTAGGACTTTTTCTGTCTAAACATGCACAGGACTGTGCTCGAAAGCTCTTTGCAAGATTACATCACAGCAAGCGAGTACACCTTGGTAGACCTGAGCTGCTAAAAAGCTCATATCTAAGGTAGGATATTCCAAGACTTCTTTTTACAGCAGGGGTTGGTGATATGTGGCCCACAGGGCACATGTAGCCCCTGCTGCCTCCCACTGCCCCCGAAATTGGTTTAAAAGGGGTTTTCCGGGGAGATGGCATCTATAACAACTATGGAGCACCAAACAGGTCAAAACTAGCTTGCTTGCAAGCTAATCTCGACCACTGTAGCACTCTGTGGCTGCTATGGATGCCATTATTATTCATTTCCTTTCTTCTTCTTTTTTATGTTTCAGCACTCACAGGGGGAGGCAGCCTGTTGGGTGGGGGCAAGGATGGCCCCCAGACTTCCTGCAGTTGCCCATCCCTGTTTCGCAGGATAAATTTTCTCATGCTGAGGGAATGCTGGAAACCTATGGTTCCCTTTGTCATCTCTGGGGAGAAGAGCATTCCCCGAGCAATGCCTTGACATTGTATGGTGAGATGCAGACAATGGGTGAGATCCAGATGTACTCATATGTAGAGTAGACCCATTGAAATCAATGGGTCTCTCTACTCTCCATATGACTATATTTGGATCCAGCCTGATATAGACAAAGTTCTTCATTCTGCATATAAAATGCCTCCATGCAATGCCCTGAAGATCACCAAAAGAATTTCAAATGCCCAGTGGGATGCCAGTTGGTCATCCTCTTTCATATACCCTTCTTCAGGAGCGTCCAGAAGTCAGCATAATAAACCTAGCGGGACCTTATCTCGTAGCTGCAGATTCAGTGGAGACTGGTGGCTCTGATGTCAGTGGGGCGGTGAATCCGCTCTGGGTTTCAGTCAGAAGTCTAAAGGAGCCATCCAAGGTGCGCTTCTGACTGGTTCTGACTGAAACCCAGAGTGGATTCACCGCCCCACTGACATCGGAGCCACCAGCCTCCACTGCACAGACTAATCCTCAACCACCCACTGGCTTCCTTGCAACAAAGCACAGGAAATGTGCTGCCCCCTGCATTTCTTCATCTCAGAGAGAATTTTGGAATCCTAAAACTGGAAGGGATCTTGGAGGTGAACTAGTCCAAATGCTTGCTCAGTCAGGATCTGCAATGCAGGGTGCAACTTCGGCATCCCTGAGCAATGGCCGTCTAGGCTCTGCTTAAATACTTCCAGTGAAAGAAGACCCCACCCCTTCCTAAAGCAGCCTGTCCCACTGTCTAATGGCTCTTAATGATAGGAAGGTTCTCCTACTTGTTAGCGGAAATCTGCTTCCCTGTAATTTCCACCCAGTCGATCGAGTCCTGCCCTCCATAGCAACAGAGAACATCTCTGCCCCATCTTCTGAGCGACAGCCCTTCAGATATTTAGAGGGCAATCCTGTGGTTCCTGGGCAAGCATCCCAGGAACCATAGGATTGTTTGGATTCCCCCTTCCGAGGTAGGAGACAGTTTTCTGACCTCGGAAGGCGGAATCGGAGATCTGCCCCACCCCCTGTTCACTTCACTCCCGTGCAGCCAGTGCAGAAAGAACTGCACCGGCTGCCCTCTGAGTTTGGAAAAGTGACGTTGGAGGAGGAGGAAAGGGGGTGTTCCGGTGGGCAGGGAGGGGAAGAGACCAGAAAGGCTAGTATACAAGTTATCCTGAGCCTCCTCCAGCCTCCTTCCCTCCCCCTCCGAAGCACCCTCGCTAGACAGGCTAAAAAGTGGAGAATCGCCTCCTCTTTTCCTCCTGCCCTTCACTGGATGATTGGAGACCTCCAACTTTGGGGGCTTCCATTCACCAAGGGTGCAGTCAATAGGGTTGTGCCCTTAATCCTCTCTTCTGCAGGCTAAGCATACCTAACTCTTTCAATCATTCCTGATAGGACTTGATTTCCAGACCCCTCCCTCACCATCCTGGCTTACCCTCCTCCGGCCACGCTTCAGTTTGTTGGTGTCCTTAAAATGTGGCGCCCAGAACTGGGCATGATCCTTCAGTTGCGGTTCAGTCGTCTCTTTGTATGCCAGAGTACAGTCTTATTGACTTTGATCTTAAACTGTAGATTTCATTGTTGCGTTGCTGGATACAGCATTCTTATGGACTTCATCTATTTTTACTGGCACAATAGAAATATAAGATTTAACGCTTTGTGGTTCTTTTCATAGGCTGATTTTTCAGATAATAGTTTTTTCTAGAAGAATTTGATGCTCTTTATGATCTCCAGATTTTTCTCCCTCCGTCTTCTCTTCTTCAGAAGGTATTATTTGAGTATTGCTGTAACCTCTTTACTTTTAAAAAATAAATCCACTAATGTATGGCGTTTTTCCTCCTCCCTGCCTTCTCTCTGCCCCCTCTCCAATTTACTATTTCATTTTTTAAAGACTCTGAGGTGTATCTTCTAGAACTAGAGCGCACATTTTCTCATTTGTTTTATTTTTAGGCAGGAATGTGGCTATCCCATCCAAAGCATGGTTACTTGCCTTCTGTCAGTGGATACATAATATTGGCCGCCGGTACCCAATCAGTACTAACTAGCACAGGGGGATAAGATAGACATCTTCAAATGTCATGCCCTCCTGTTCTAACTGTTCTTTATGTTCTGAGGAAACTGTGTGTGTTGCAAAGGATTATGGAAAATGGGGATGCTCTCCATGAGCCTGGGGCCATAGCACACATCTGGGGCTTTGCAATTGAACTGAAAGCATATCTGATATTTCCCTGAATATCACAAAGAGAAGATCAGTGATGACTAAGGATGCAACCCTATGCATGTTTGGACAGAATGAGCTCCCCAGTGAGGCCCACCTGGCGCCAACATTGTTATCTTTTCGGTGCCAGGTTACAGGCTTCTCCACATAGGGCATTTATCCTGCTATTGAGATTGGTTACTCACTGACGTTTGCAGGTCCTTTACATGATGTTGTCAACCTGCAGGGCCTCTCCCATGCTAAATTACCTTTATCCCATTTGTGAAAAGATCGGAGATAATGAGCTATCAAATTACCGCGCGTTGAGTTCCTTCCTGAAAAGAGGAAGTCGTGCAATAAGAGGAGCTAGACCAGAGTGCCATCTAGTGGCTGTATAATGAAACATATAGAACAACACAGATAAGGGAGGAAAGTGGGGCGGGGGAGCGCATGTAAAGGGAGCCTGTTGTGAATGTGATCTTACATTTTAAACAGAAGCAGAAAGCCCCGGTGAAGTTGCGGGAGTTTAGCCTGGTGGAGAAATTCTCCAAGACTTTCCTAGGCATTTGACTGCATATGATAGGTTTTTAATCAGTTCATGGGATATTGTTTGTGTATGTGTGTGTATATGTGTGTCTGCTCTTTTTATATCTTTTAATTAATTTATTTATTTGTTACATTTCTAAGCTGCCCAATAGCCGAAGCTCTTCTTGTTGTTCACAACAATTAAAACCATAAAATACAATATGATAAGATACATTTTAAGAGTTTAAAACTACAGTATAAAATAAAAATAATAACCAACTAAAACCTAGCAGCAGTGCAAAGATTTCAAATATTTACAGTAACAAATTTAAAACAACAGAAACTGAAAGACTAAAATGCCTGGGAAAGGCATATATAATAAATCTTTCCTTTTAGTTGTGTGTTTGTGGCTTCAGAATTGAGAGGTGAATAGAAGCTGGGCAACATGAATGACTGAGAGAGAGAGAAATTCAAAAAGCAAGTGTATGTTTGTAGCTAAACTTTTTTTATTGTGCATAATGCGGTATTTTTAAGATTTTTAATCTTTGTAAACTGCCCAGAGAGCTTTGGCTATTGGGCAGAATAGAAATATAATAAATGAAATGGAAAAAAAAGTATTGCATGGCAGGCTGGGGCATGCTGGAAGTTGTAAGACTTTTTTCTGTCTAAACATGCATAGGTTTGCACCCTAAGAAACTTTGTCTTTCAAGAAAATTGCCCCACTGATGTTCTTCTAACTGAGGAACTCCTGATAAGATTATGAGGTGGTTCCCAAGAAAAACACAGCCTGGAGACCACAGGACGAAGGGCCAAATTGATCTGTGAGGCAGGAGTTACACAGGATCAGATCTCTCGATGTTGTTTATAACTTTAAAACAGCTTGGAGGGCTGAATTTGATCAGAGCAGCAGCAGCAATGGGAGTGGGGAGGGAACGGCTGTTTAACCCTTCCCCACCCCAAACCATTTGCCAGATCTAATTCCCCTCCCCCAAGGGATATTTGAGGATTATAATTTTTTTTGCAAATTCTGGTGCAAACTGACCTGATCCACATCTCTCAGGCTAATGCGCAGATCACAACGTAGTAATTCTTTGGATTTCACACTTCTCTGAATTTTGTAATGCAGTTTTTGTTCTGGAAAAAAAGAACCAAAATTAAGGATGCATAGACCTATCCATTTTGCCGTTTTCCACATTCATTTTTTTTAAAAAATCTCAAGTTCTTTCCATCCTGTTTCTGAAAAGAATTGTGAGTTTTGTTATGCTCTTATCACAAAATGAACCAAATGAAATTCACACCCATCATCCCCTAACCAATATGTGTATTTTAGGATAAAATATATTTAGAAAAGTGTATTTTGAGAGAAAATATTTATTTATTTATTTATTTATTTCATTTCTATACCGCCCAATAGCCGAAGCTCTCTGGATAAATACGCTTAGAAATGTGTGTTGTGAGGGGGAAAAACCTTCAAAAACACATGTATTTCAATATGAATTCTTGTGCATTTTTTTAAAATTACAGATTAAAGCAGAAACAGAAAATGGGCTGATGAATGAAGATATGCAAAACACAGATGGGAAATAGACTTACAGCTTTCTTTGGTACCTGTGTTCCCCCACTTTCACTTTGCAGCTTCAGAGGGATAATTTAGATTAGGGGAACCATAGGGGGAACAAATTTGGGGCAGGCCTTTTAAAAAAGTGAATAAAAATCCACCAGGAGATCCTATCACAGAACGTCTGGATCACTTTTCGATTTGGCCCTAAAAGACAGGAGTGTGGTATTTGGGTACTGTCTGGCAAGACGCTTCACCATTTTTAAGATGTTGCACTCTGTCTTGTCTTTTCTGGAAACTTTCACAGGCCCTGCTGTGGACTGGCCGGAGCTATTGGCCGTAGAGCTACATAAAGAAACAAATATTTTGCACTGAACTTGGTGGAGCTAAGCTGTTTGCGCCCTGGTCTCCCCCCACCCCCCGCCCCACTCCCAGTTGGCAGCTGGTTGAGTGGGACATAATCACTTCTTCTGTTCTGAAGGAGATCCTTCTGGAGTGGAGGGGGTGACCCTCCAGTGTCAATGCAACAATCGGTCGCCTTTTCTATGCCAGCCATTGAATCTCTTAAATCGTTCTTTGGTGATTACAATGTAAATATAGCTTTTCATGGACTTAAAGACCTTTTTCTCCTGTGGCACTGCACACACACAAACACACACACACTTAACCACTTAACCTCGGTGACAAAAAGAGCAGTGAATTAGCTGTGTTCAGGCCCGCTCGTGCAAGAAAGCTGGCCTCAATAGGATTTGGGGAACTGGGTGTATATAAATTTCCACGCCCCACAGCTTGTCAATGGGGGATTCGGAGTTGAAGCATGTGCATCGAGAAGGTTGTATGGATACCGAGGGGGTGTTCCACATCTTAAAAAGCAGCTGCTTCCCTTTAAGAAAACAATGATTTATTCATACCAATTCAGGGAGGGTGGAATATATTGAGAAGCATCCTTGGGGGGGCCAGGACCTAACACCATTACAGTCCCTCCCCTCTCTCTCTCTCTCTCTCTCTCTCACACACACACACACACACACACACACACAGTTTTGTCTTTTGGATCCTGGGTGACAATATGATCCTGCTATTGTTTCCCTGACAGCAGGCCCTAATAGAGACTTACGGAGATGGTCTTAGAGTGAAACAAAGAAGCTGGGTTTACCCAGCTCATTGGGCCTGCAAAAGTGGTGTTTTAGGAGGAAGTTGACTTCTCCGAGTCTCTTCAGCAGTGAGAAACATGACGCTCAGAAAGCCCATCTGGGGTCTCCACAAGTTTCTCTGGGCTTCACTGCCGAATGTGAAAACACCCTATAGGCCAAAGCAACCATAATGTAAAGCGCACAACTACACATCTGGGCACACAAGTGTATGTGCTAGGGATCAGCGAATCTGTCAATTGAATTTTGGTTTCTCTTTGTTTCTCTTTTGTTTCAAGCTTAAGTTCAGTTTGAACTTGAGAAGAACGTTTGTATGAAAATGTGTGCATACTTCTCTTAATACATGCATTTTGTACACAATTTTGCCTAATATACACATCTTTGCACACTATTTTCAGTATTATAGACATGTTTGTGTGCACTTTCCCCTAATTTACACATCTTTGTATGTATTTTTTAATTGGAGAACTCCATTGCAAAAATTGGAGAAGTGCGAATTTTGAAGGATAACTAAGTTTTGGTTTGCTTATTGCTTCAGAAGTGCGAAATTAGGTAAGATTGCATTAGAATGTGAACCAAATGAATTTCTCCCCCATCCCTACCTTGCCCACACACAAACAATTGAAAATGCTATCAGCTAGGGCTGTAGTTTTCCAACTGTCTTCTTAGGCTTTCTCTGATGCTTTTTTTTTTAATCAATTTTTTCTTGTGACTTTCAACAAAACAAAACAAAAACATAACAAAACAAAACAAAACCAAAAAAATGAAAATATAACAACATATTTTAAAGTCCTCCATTTCAAATATTACAACATTCCAGGGACAAAGGAAAAAAACCAATAGATTACACATAAACTTCAGTAAAAGCAGACCAGATATCCAAATATATGTCCATTCGCAAGTGACGCCTATATACCACTCTTTCAAATGTTGCTAGTATTGTTAAATCTTCAATCCATGGCATTATAGGCAGTGAGCTTTTATCCTTCCAGTATTGTAGTATCCGTTTTTTAGCAGCCAAGAGGGCACGAAAAATCAATTTACGCTGACCGTGTGTTACAGTCCAAAAAGCAGGCAAACCATTTAAGAGAACATGCACATCAGTAAATATTAAAGAGCTTTCCAATACAAAGTTTATCTGTATGATAACTTCCTCCCCAAAGGAGCCAACTATTGGGCATTTCCAAAACATATGAATAAAAGAAGCATTAACTGCATTATATCTCCCAACATTTAGCCGAGTTTGACAAACCTCTGTTAAAGAGACGTTGTGGCGTCCAAAAAACACAAAACAAAAGTTTTTGCAGAATAAGACATAATCAGAGGTCTATAGAGATATCAGATACAGACACCAAAACAGAGGTCCATTGATTAGACAAAATAAGACATTCCAATTCCCTGTTCCATTCCTGCTGTAGACCCCGTGTATCCTATTTATTCACTGATAATAAGTATTATAAACGTGAATCGCGGGTCATTATATCTGGTCAGCTTCAATAAGTATTTCCAACAGCAGAGGAGACTCTGAGGCAGCAAAAGCCGCAGTACCAAATCTAGATGCTAACAAATGTTTTGATTGCAAATACTGCCATCCAGCTGTAGCAGGCAAATCAAATTTGTCTCGCAAAGCTGCAAATGGCAAAATGGGTTTTCTCTGATGCTTACCAGAAGGTCCCAGTGAAGGCTGGTAGCTTCGATTTGGATAGGTCCTTTAGAGCAAACTTTAGCCGTTTGCATCTCTGCAGTCAGCCATGATAGGCTATGTAAATGTTTATGTAGCCTATCACGGCTGAGTTAAAAAAATAAAAAAACCGCGCATACGCAAATGGCAGCGCCCATGGGCGCCGCCATTTGCATTCCTTATTTTGGCATGTCTAGTCTACGTAAACATTTACATAGACTACGGCAAAAATAAGGGGAACGCAAATAGCGTAGACGCTACGCTATTTGCGTTCCCCTTATTTTCGCCATAGTCTACGTAAATGTTTACGTAGACTAGACATGCCAAAATAAGGAACGCCAATGGCGGCGCCCATGGGTGCCGCCATTTGCGTACATGCGGTTTGTTTGGTTTTTTTAACTCAGCCGTGATAGGCTACGTAAAGATTTACGTAGCCTATCACGGTATTTTTTAAAAATCTAGCTGTGATAGGCTACGTAAATCTTTACGTAGCCTATCACGTCTTTTTTTTTTTTTTAACTTGGAAATGGTGGCGGCGGCAGCTGGTCGGAAGACCGGCCGCTGCAGCTGCCGCTGCCGAACCACTGCCAAACTGCCGCTGGAGCCGCCACCGCCGCTGCCGCCAGGGAGATTTGCCCAACGTAAGTCCCGTCACGAGGGGGGGAGACCGTTTCGCCACTGATTTTGGCGGGCCGCATGTGCTGGCATTCGGCGTTCCCAAGATTCCTGGCGAAATTCTCTGACATCCCTACACTCAACGTTCCAGATGTGCCCACCAACCCCAAAAGGTTGGGAACCCCTGCCATGAGCCGTACCATACATCTACACATGAGTTACTACAGATTTTTCATGTATTTTTAAAGTTTATTGTCTGTGCCTTCATCCAAAAGAGGTGGTATATGCAAAAATCAAAGAATCATTATAATAAAAACACAGTATAAAATCTAATATTGTTTTATTTAATATAAAAAATATCTTTAGGCTGATTTTAAGTGTGGAACCTTCGCAAGGCAGCATAAAAAAGGTGCATTAAAATTGAAGACATAAAAACTATTTCAACCAGCTAAAAACACAATTTAAAATTTTAACATGTAAATATCTGGGCAAATATAATGGTTCTAACCTATTCTTGTCTCTAAAACCGACCTGAAGGGCTTGTTTTTCTCCTCCCTGGCTCCAGCTTTGCCTTTGTTGCCTTTTACTGGCTGTTGCCTTTTACTTTCATTGTTGCCTTTTACTGGCTGCTTTCACTTGTCTCCTGTTGCTCCTATCACTACCACCATAGTGGAGATAAAATATCAAATCTAAATTTATATACCATCCCAAATTCTGTACCAAGCAAGACTGGATTCTGTGTAAACTTTATGCAAATTGAGCAAATTATGCAAATTACACATATATTTTTGGTAACATCTGCTTATGCCAATAATCACAGACAGGGGTGAGGAGCTTAAGGTGGTCATGTGTCCTCTTTGACAGCGGACAGTCCTCTGTTTTAAGAGCTGCCAGAGGACTATCCTCTATTTTGAAGGCATCCTCTATTTGAAGGAGTGTCCTGTCCAGTTCTGGGATAAAGATGAAAAACCATCAGAAGGAAGAGCTGAGCACCTAGACAATAGACTGATCGGGTCACCTGGTAAGAACTTCCCACACTATGGTGAGATGTACTCTATTTCTATTTAAAAGACAATACTTATTTCTAAATTTGCATCTCTACATATGAATTAGCATATGCACATTTTATGCAAATCAACGTTGTCCTCTTTGTCCTCCTTTTTAGTTATTCTTAAGTGGCCACCCTAGCTATGCAGGGTACGAAGACTCCTTCCCAGTCTTCCCCGGCTCCTGAAATTTCATCAGCCGTTGCCCACAGATTTCAAATCCTGTCTTTTGCAGCCTTACAGGCTTGAAACTGGCTTTCCCCCCACAAAAACAAAATGAAAGTTGCTTAATTCTGTGTCCAGTACCAAATTCTCCACTTGAGCAGTATCACAGAACCCCCAAGAACTATTCATAATATTGTACCTTTATACTGCACATATAGGATTTCTCCAAGGAGTAAGTGACTGTAAGACCTTTCCCCACATTCTACTTTTAGGTGTACTCCTAAAAATGTAATATGTGAATGAGACAAACTCATTTTTTGGAAACGTGTGTATTATACAGGTATGCTCATCAGAAGGCCAGAATTGACCGCATCTCCTTGTCAACTATTCTACACAGGGCTGCCCTTGAAGACTGTTCCAGAAACTGCTGTATTTTTTTAACTGGAACAGCTCGCTGGGAAGCTATTTCACCAGTATCAAAAGAATTTCACTAGCTTTCAATGTGTTTCCAAGCCCAATTCAAGGTGCTGGTGATGACCTTTAAAACTCTAAGGGCACAATCCTATGCATGTTTAGACGGAAAACAGTCCTACAATTCCCAGCATGCCCCAGCCAGCCATGCTGAATGGGGCATGCTGGGAGTTGTAGGGCTTTTTTCTGTCTAAACATGCACAGGACTGTGCTCTAAACCAGGATGGGGGACTTCTGGCCCTCCAGGTGTTGTTGGACTAAACTATCACCCCTGAACATTGGCCAGACTCCAACATCTGGAGGGCTGGAGGTTCCCCATTTCTGCCCCTAAACTTCCAGACAGAGGGCTGCTAGCACCACCAACAAAAAGGCGTTGTGCAGCTATTCCATCTTTTCCTTCTTGACAGATTTTTCTGGTAAGAAAAAAGATGGAGGAAGTGCTGGGAAAACATAGGAGGGTTGCAAATTGAAGATGATGACATCTGCATTGCACTCCATGTGGGGCTGCCCTTGAGGCTGCTCCGGAAGCTGGAGCTAGTGCAGAATGCAGCAGCTTGGCTGTTGTCGGGAGCTGCCCCTCCTCGGCTTGCAACTCCTCTGCTAAGGGAACTGCACTGGCTGCCTATTTACTACCGAACCAGATTTAAAATTTTAGTACTAGTGTATAAAGCCCTAAACAACTTGGGACCAGGATACCTGAGAGAGCGCCTTCTCCCTTATCAACCTGCCTGGTCACTGAGGTCATCAGAGGACATGTTCCTGCTGGTTCCGCATGGACCTGTGGCCCAACTGGAGTCCACCTGGAGAAGAGCCTTTCTTTGGAACTCCCTGCTGCATTGTGTTGTTTCTGCTGCCTCCTGAAAACATCTTTATTCCAGGAAGCCTTCCTTGATTGACCAGCCACAGTTTTTATCGGCACTGTTTTTTGAAATAACCATTTTGAATATGGAGTTCTATTTCTTTTATTTTTTTATCATTTTTCCTTTTATTGTTCAACACTCCAGAATCTGTTCAGATTTGGAGTAGTCTATATGCTGTAAATAAACAAACACACAAACACACACACACAATTTCATGAATGAGGCCGGGCAATTGCACAATAAAAGCCTCATCTGGAAGGAGCTCAAGTCCTGGATATATACAGTCAGGGCCAGAAATATTGGAACAAGGATAACTGTTTTGGCAGTTGGCCTCTGTACACCACCACATTGAAGTTGAAAGGAAACACACCCAGATGGGAGCGAAGTCAGGACTTTCAGCTGTAATTCAAGGGGTTTGGCAAAAGTGGAGCACTAACCATTCAGGAAGTACAGCCCATGGAATGCACACACACCCATTATTGGTGGCTCATAAGTAATGGAACGAATGGCTGACAAGCAGCTGCATGGCCAGGGGTGGCCTGTTTCCTGGGCACCCCACAACCAATCAAGCAGATCAAAGGCCTGGAGATGGTTCTGAGTGTTACATTTGCATTTGGTAGCTGTTCACTGGAACTCCCAACGTGAGGTCCAAAGAGGTGTCCATGCGAGTGAAGGAGGCCAACATTAGGCTGAGGAAACAAAATAAACCCATCAGAGATAGCAAAAACAGTGGCAGTGGCCAATACAACAGTTTGAAACATGCTGAAAAAGAAGAAATTAACTGGCAAGCTCACCAATAGCAAAAGGCCTGGAAGACCACAGAAGACAACTAAAGTGGATGACCGCAGAATGCTGCTCATGGTGAAGAGGAACCCTTTCACAACATCTAGCCAGGTCCAGAACACTCTTGAGGAGATAGGCATGTCATTGTCAACATCTACAGTCAAGAGACGGCTTTATGAATGTAAATACAGAGGCTTTACAACAAGGTGCAAACCACTGGTAACGCTCAAGAACATACAGGCCAGATTAGCCTTTGCCAGCAAACACCTAAAAAGCCTGCCCAGTTCTGGAATAAGATTCTTTGGACTGATGAAACCAAGATTAATTTGTACCAGAATGATGGGAAGAGAAAAGTATGGAGAAGGTAAGGAACAGCTCATGATCCAAAGCATACCACATCATCTGTCAAACATTGTGGAGGCAGTGTTATGGTATGGGCATGCATGGCTGCCAATGGAACCGGGTCACTAGTGTTTATTGATGACCTGACTGCTGATAAAAGCAGCAAGATGAATTCTGAAGTGTATAGGGCTATACTTTCTGCTCGGATTCAGCTGAATGCTGCCAAACTGATAGGACACCGCTTCATATTGCAGATGGAGAATGACCCAAAACATACAGCAAAAGCTACCCAAGAGTTTCTCAAGGCAAAGGAGTGGGATGTTCTTCAATGGCCAAGTCAGTCACCTGATCTCAACCCAATAGAGCATGCTTTTCACTTACTGAAGACAAGTCTGAAGGCAGAAAGACCCACAAATAAGCAGCAGCTGAAGGCAGCTACAGTAAAGGCCTGGCAAAGCATCTCGAGGGAGGACACTCAGCATTTGGTCATGTCCATGGGTTCCAGACTTCAGGCAGTCATTGACTGCAAAGAATTTTCATCCAGGTATTACAGGCAACCCTTAAGTCTGAAATTATGTTGGTTTGTTCCATTACTTATAAGCCACCAACGACGGGTGTGTGTGGATGCCACTGGCTGTCCTTCCTGAATGGTTAGTGCCCCACTTTTGTCAAACCCCTTGAATGACAGCTGAAAGTCCTGACTTCACTCCCATCTGGGTGTGTTTCCTTTCAACTTCAATGTGGCGGTGTACAGAGGCCAACTGCCAAAACAGTTATCCTTGTTCCAATATTTCTGGCCTTGACTCTAAATTTATTTATTACATTTATATCCCACCTTTCCTCCAAGAAGCTCAAGGCAGCATTCATGGGGTTTCTCTTCACCCCTTTTTATCCTCACAACAGCCCTATGAAGTAGGTTAGGCTGAGACACAGTAACTGTCCTGAGATCGCCCAGTGAGCAGCTTCATTGCTGAGTGGGGATTTGAACCTGGGTCTTTCTGTCCAACATGCTCTAGCCTCTGCATCACACTGTCCATCAGTATTCTACCTAAAAGAACACCTATTTCCATTTCAAGCTGTCCAGATGTTAAGGTCAGCTGCTGATGCTCTCCTTCTGCTGTGGTAGGTAACCAAGGAGAGGGCGTTCCTGGCTGTGGTGCTCTACTTGTTGAATCCCCCCCCCCAAAGAGACCCACTTGGAACCTACCCTGTTATCTTTTCAGCATCAGAGCAGGGAAAACCCTTTCTATATTCCCATGATCTTTTAGGGACTGCAGATCACCATCTACACCTTTAATCCATGTTTTGTTTTGTGCTGATTATATTTTTGTGTCCTTATTGACATTTTAATGTAAAGCACCCTGGGATCTTTTCAGATGAAGGGCAGTGTATAAATTTCCCCAACCAACCACCCAAACAATTGTTCAATCATTGGTACACTTGGTTTTACAGCCATGTCATGTCTCGAATGGTCCTTAACCTCCATCTGTCTCTCAGTACTCTACATCAGCTGCATGCTGCCCAGAGGTTACTGACCCTGAGCAGGTATGCAGCATATCCTAAAACAAAACTTAGCTAACTCCTGTACATCTATCAGGGTCAGGAATTTAAAGCAAAGCAGTTGTTGGCTCTTGCTGATCCTTGTTGCACTTGCAGCTAATTCCTTGGGGAATCTTAATTCCTCTTAACTCTGGGGCATTTGGTAACTATAAGAGATTGTGGCTTTTGTGGCTAAAACAGCTGAAAGAGTTCAACGCAACACGGAAGCAACACTGGGTAATGCTGCTTGTCTGTTTCCAAATGAGCTATAACCATTTTAAAAGATGAGTAAGGCACTGCATGGACAAGAGTTAAGGGAGTTGGAATGGTTTGATAAAAAAGTAAGCAAGTGCAGGAGGGAATAGGGAAGGTTCACAGTTAGCGCAAAGTCAAACATGTTCAGAACACAGACACCACATGCTTGAGTGCATTCCCACCCAACAAAATTTCTCCTGCATACAAAAAGCTAGGTCATCAGTGTGCAGGTTAGGAAGGCCCTTTGCCCTGATGAGCTAAGTGTTTTCAATGTACTCAAATACCTCCCATCAGTGGATCAGCCATGACCACTGGCAGGTTGCCCATCACCAAATGACAAGATAAATTAGTAAAACAGTTGTTATAGGCTGCTTTCAACATGTCACAAAGAGTGGGGCACATTCTGCTGCAGTTCTTTTGGTGCAAAATGGTGGGATGTCTCCATTCCCATCCAAGCCACCTCCGTTGTTTTGCACTTTCAGCCAAGTGCATCGACCCTTCTAACACATTGCATAAGGAGGACACACATCAATTGGATGGGGTGGAGGCACTTGCTTTTTCTCTGTGTGGAGTTTCGCCATCATTATCCCCACTGAATGCCGGAAAAGGAAGCTCTTCTTTGCAGATGTATTATCATACTTCTTGGCTCGTGTAATACACTTCCCCAGACATATGCACAGGGAGAGCGTGAGATGAGAGAACTGAGGCTATCATAACAAGACCAGATAAAACTTTGATATCCTTTTCCCAGGAGAACAACTCTCAGGGAGGGCTATTCCAAGACCCCCCTGGCCCTCAATGCAAGCACAATCAAGAACACATGTCAGGCTGAGTCTCCTCTTGCTTTAATTAACTTTGGTCCGATTGTTATTTTCAAACAATTGCCTTTGTTCCTGCGTTGTTGATTAATTTGGTCTCTGTTACTCTCAGTCCATAAAGTGCCTTTCTTCATCCAACATAGGCCTTGGCTGCCATGAGTATTTCAGCCCTCCAGATGTGTTGGACTGCAACTCCCATCATTCCCAGGCAGCACTGCCATTGGTGCTTGTGGTATTTTTCCCCTCTCAAGTGCCAAATTACTTGGCCAGCCTGGGGTACTTTGTCTTGAGAGGCTGTGGTGGTAACACCAGCACTAAGCCTCTCCCTTCTACAGGGTGAGGCATAATAATGGCGACCTTACAAGGGATGCTGCAGTCCATAGGAGAGGAATGTGCTCCTTTTCCAACTATAGGAGCCCACTAGGTCCAAAACACATTTAAACATTGGATCTCCTAGGATACATCAGTCAAGGGAGGGAAATGTATTTATTTATTTACATGTTTATTTACTTAATTATTCATTTAGTTACTTATTCACTGTATTTATATAGCTGCCCCATAACAAAAGTTCTCACAAAACAAATGCAACATTAAAATACAACATAAAATAATTTTTAAAAGATATTTAAAACACAGTCACAATACAGATTTTAAGCTGAAGAGCCTTTCTACATGAGGCTTTTATTGTGCACTTGTGAATCCTCACTAACAGTAGTTTGCGGGTCCTTTACATGATATCATCACCCTCCAGGGCCTTTCCCATGCTTTGCAACCATTATCATTTTTTTTTTTCCTTAACAAGGAAAGTCCGGTATTGTTTAGAAATGGCGGAATGAGCCTCTTGTGTAATTGTGCAATTCCACTAAACCACAATGCCATCTAGTGGCTGTACAATGAAACATGGAGAAAGGTAGAGAGAGAAAAACCCTGGAAAAAAAGCCCACATAGAGGAGCTGATTTTAATCCTGCAAAGAATTTGGGAGCAGAAGCCTCAGTAAAGGTGCAGGATAAAAGCCTCATGTAGAAATGCCCTAAAAGCCCAAGCTATGAGAAGGGTGCTTCCAGACAGAGGACTCCTAGCAACAGCAGTCAGAATGCTCTCTGCAGCTGTTTCATCTATTTTCTTCTTAACAGATTTTCTGCATTAAGGAAAAAGATGGAAGAAGCAGTAAGAAAACACAGGAGAGCTATGAGTAGAAGACAATGCTATCTGGACCCTTATCACCCCATGCATGAAGGAGGACAACGACACCATAAAAGCCTCATCTGGAAGCACCCACGTACTTCATTTAAAAGGTCTGGCTGAATAAGGAGGTCTTCACTTGGTGCCAAAAAGGCCCTCAAAAGGCACCAGGTGAAGCTCTCTGGGCTGGATGCTCCATAAGCAGGATGCCACCACCCAAAAGCCCTCTCCTGAGTCTAGAGCTTGCCTGCCACACTTGATTTGGCAAGGGTACTCTGAGCATGGCCTCTGGAGAAGATCTTAAGGTTCTGGTTGGGACATATGAGGAAGGTAGTCTTTCAGTTAACCTTGCCAGCAACAGGGAGGTGAGAGAGACCAGGATCAGGCTGACGAAGGACACCAATGTCTAAGCTCGGCCTTTACGTTCCACCTTAAAGTAACATTTCTTCTTAATTGGACCATGTTTTCTTTGCAACCCTATACATGGACACAGGGTATTGCCTCTGATGATAGAAAGGACCAACAGCTTCTGCAAATTACAGCTCACATAAGAGGTCAACTCATGTGAGCATAACTTACGAGCATCTGATGCACACAAAATGAGGGGCCACCATCGTACAACAGTGTGATAAAAGCCACATCTGGAAGCACCCTTGGACATCCAAAGGGCTTTTGACAAAGTCCATCACCAGACTCTGAAAACTTAGCAGTCACGGGATAGGAGGAGAGGCCCTTTTATGGATCAGCAGCTGGTTAAAGAACAGAAAGCAGTGAGTAGGGGAAAAAAATGGTAAATTCTCCCAATGGAGAAATGTAAACAGTGGAGTCCCCCAAGGGTTTATATTGGGACTGATGCTTTTTACCTTGTTCATAAATTATCTGGAGTTAGAGGTGAGCAGTGAGGTGGCCAAGTTTGCTGATGAAACCAATTTTTTTAGGATGGTTAAAACAAAAAGAGATTGACCGAGAAGACCTCCAAACTAATTTACAAATACAAAGGAGGCACTGTTCTGTCTGTTTTCAAAGTTTAGCATTTATAGCACAAGTAGCAACACTCAATTTTGCATCAACAACAGTAGCATGGTGTAATGCCTAGGATAGGTTGTTGTGGGATTAAACCCTAGGAGACCCAGGTTCAGACCTCAAGTTCACTGGATGATCAGTGGCCACTTGCCATCTTTCAGGCTGGCCTATCTCACAGGGTTGTTATGAGGATAAAACTGGAAGGTGCGAGACTGAAACCATATCCTGTGCCCGGAGTTCCTTGGAGAAAGGGCAGAATAAAAATGTAATAAATAAAGAGATACAGATCTGGCCATGTGCCACTTTGGGGGCCTTTATTTTTGACCAAAAAGTGGTCTGTAAATGCCCACACACACAATAAATGTGTGGCGGGGGGGGGCATTTTTCTTGGCACATTGTAGGTGATGAGCAACGCTTTTATGGCCATCTCTTTTATCTCCAGAGTGGTGACCTGTGTGCCAACAGAAGCAAGATCAAGGCATTGCTCTTTAAATGCTTGGGAAGGAAGCAGAGGCAGCCAACAGACACTCAGGAGAGAACCGGGACGTGACCTCAGAGACGACATCTTAGACTGGATGTAAAACTGCAGCAATGGCAGAGCAGGCAGAAGGTAAGGAGGGAGACACCCACATGCCTTCAGGGGAATAAAAATACTCTCTACCTTCTCATTGGCTCAATTCAGTGGCCCAATATTCCAAGGCTACAGGAGAATCAGCCACAATGCGCACAAGGTTAGCAGCCAGCTCGGGAAATGACCTGGAATCTGTAACTTAGGTAAGGCGCACGTTCTGTGAAATGTCTGGAAGGGCTGTTGTCTTGATTGGGATGATTGGCAGGCCTGTTGATTTCAGGGACATGGGCTGATTGATGGCTGCATTAGCTGCCGCCCTGGGCCTCTTCACAGCTCGCCGAGGTGAAATGTTCAGCCGAAGGATGGGAGCTTCTCCCTAGAGGGGTGTTCAGGACCTTTAACCTTTTCCTTCTCCTTGCTCACTGCTCAAAAGCTGAGGGGGCTCTGATATCCCCCCTCACCACCACCACCCTAGAGCCATACAGGGGGAGATGTTAAATGTTACCTAAAGAAGTCTGAGAAACACTTAAAGCCTTACTGGTTTTGCACAGAGAGAAGTAAACATATTATCACAGAGGGCCAATTAATCCAACTCTCAGATACATGTAGATACATATCTATCAATAATTTGTTGGTCACCTTTCTGCAGAAAAAAACCCTCGTAATAACAAAAAATTGCAAGGAAAACAATGACCCTAGGAAGAAAGCAAACATGAAATACATATCAGTACACAGCAGTAGGAGGAAGAGGAAGGAGCAATTATCAGGTGTTGGAAAAGCAAGCAGGAAATATCTATCCATCCATCCAGTCAGTGGAAAGAAAGCAGAGAAATGTTTTCATGGATTTTCTTAGGCTAGGTAGTCCACAAAGTGTATGTCACCACAGAGAAAACCTGTTGTGTATCTCCATTAATCCCACCTCAGAGAATGAAGTTGCACAGGGTGACGCAGTGTGTCCAGGGACTAGGGTGGCATGCATCTTACTTTACAGAAGACAGTTCTTTATTTTTGTTTCTGACCCCAATTTAAGTGGCTGGTGCTTGCTGATCTTTAAAGTCCCAAACAGCTCGAGCCTCCAAAGACACTATTTGAAGGGGTGTCTTTTCCCTATATCAGCCTGCCCGTGTCTTAAAAACTTCAGAGAAACCTCTTCTCCAAGTATACAGGCCTGTAGCCAGGGTTGCGGTAGTGGGGGCCTGCCACCCTTACATTTTCTCTACCCCCCTTTTTTTACAAAAAGTAATTTTAAAATACTACACAATTTTGTCTTTAAAAGGCCTGCACAACCCCCCTACTTTTTTGGCACCCCACCCCCAAACTATTAGGCTGGCTATGGGCCTGCAGGTACCTTCAATTGGGTTATGTGGCAACAAGGGACAGAGCCTTCTCTGCTGTAGACCCCCAACTGTTGAAACTCCCTCTCGTTCCCCTTGGCAGAGGGGGCACGCATCACATGTCCCTCTGTCCCCTTTCCATCTCAAATAACTATGGGAACCACACACATGCAGCAATTCTAGACTTTATTAATTCCTGTTACAGCACAGGATTAGTAAACTCAGTAGCTGCAGGATCAGGATCTTCTTGTGGTACCTGTAGTAAGTAGTTCCAGAATAAGGCACAGAACCTCTCAATCAATAACAGTAAGTATCTGCAGGGGCCTGGATACAAGGTCACAGCATGAGGTAAGTAGCTGCAGGACTGGGATGGACACTCTCAGGGCAATAGTGGTTAAGTATCTGCTGGACCAGGCTGAAGGTCTACAGTGCAGAGAGCTGTGGGTTGGAGTGTGTAACCCCAGAGCAGTAGCTGCAGAATCTGAGGGACTGCTTGCATACTGCTGCTTGAGGTTGCTGAGTAGTTGCAGAATCAGGATGATCTGTTCCTGACCTTGCTGGGGAATTAAGCCAGTCTTTTCTCGTCTACTTTCCTGTCACAGCTGCTGCTGACTGCACAGGTAGGTCTCTTTTGGGCTTGGTAGCACATCCTCCTCTACTTTAGGTTCCTGGCCTTCCAGGAAGCCCAGCTGCTCTTCTCCCCTCTTCCCCTTTTCTTTACCTTCCAGTCTTTGTCACTTCTAGTTGCTCCTTTCATCCACTCTTCTTGAGCCTTTTTACTCTAGCATCCTCATTCCTTCTCCCTTGAGCTTCTAGCCTTCAGGCTTTTATCCTGTGCTTCTGCCCCACCTCTTCCATCAGAGTCCTGGACCCATTTAAAGAGCCCCTGTGCTGATTCCCCTCTACTCAGCACTGGTTAGGCCTCATCTGGAGTACTGTGTCCCGTTTTGGGCACCACACTTTAAGAAGGATGCAGACAAGCTGGAGAGGGTTCAGAGGAGGGCAACAAAGATGATCAGGGGACTGGAAACAAAGCCCTATGAGGAGAGAGAGACTGAAAGAACTGGGCATGTTTAGCCTTGAGAAGAGAAGACTGAGGGGAGACAGGATAGCGCTCTTCAAGTACTTGAAAGGTTGTTACAGAGAGGAAGGCCAGGATCTCTTCTTGATCATCCCAGAGTGCAGGACACGGGAGAATGGCCCCAACTTACAGGAAGCCAGATTCCGGCTGGACATCAGGAAAAACTTCCTGACTGTTAGAGCAATATGACAATGGAACCAATCACCTAGGGAGGTGGTGGGTTCTCCCACACTGGAGGCATTCAAGATGAGGCTGGACAGCCATCTGGTGGGGATGCTCTGACTTGGATTCCTGCATTGAGCAGGGGGTTGGACTCGATGGTCTTATAGGCCCCTTCCAACCCTACTATTCTATGATTCTTCTGTTTAATCAGCCCTAACTATAGCTGGGTACTGCTGCTAGGCAACCAGGAATACCTAGGGGACTGTACAGTGACCCCTGATGCCTCCTCACCCCCCCTCTTTAGAGGTACACCTGGTGCCAACATTGCACTCCTTCTGGTATTGCCAAAGCTGTTTTGTTTGCCTGGCCCATTGAAGGTGGGTTGTTTGTCTTATTGCATTGCCTGCCTCTCAACTGGTTTGATGATTGTGTGTTATCATTTGTATTGTATTTGGGGTTTATACTATTTAGTATTTATAGTCATATGTATTGTGCAGCACCCTAGTATCTTGGAGAGCTCCTTTAGAGTTCTGCCTGGTCCTGGCTGAAACCGGGAGCGGATGTACTGCCCACTGACATTGGAGCCACTAGCCTCCACTGGTCTTTGGGATGCAAGAGGCCCCTTAAAAGCTAAGGGCGGAGCAATATCTGATGGAGTGTTAATGCTATGAATCCCCATCTATGCTTAACGCATGTAGATATGTGTTTTTAAAAAATGATAAATCACAAAAAATATCATAAGCCTCCAGTACTACATCCCAAGGAAATCAAACCCTGGGTAAAGCTTGCACCCCTGGAGTTCTCACCACTCACAGAATTGGATTGCAGGGGCCGAGCAGTATTTCCTGCAATGACTGGCAGCAGCTTTCCAGCGTTTCTGACAGAGTCTTTTCTGCCCTACGTAGAGATGCCAGAGACTGAGGACTTTTCTACATGCAGCTGTTAATCTGCTGTATCTGCTTTCAGTTTTGTCACAGCATTGGGATTTGAACACTACACAAAGAGCATTTCCTTCCCTGCTTTTCCATTACAACAGAATGGCACAAATAAACAAGTAAAAAGGCATTTCCTTTCACTTTCAGAAATAATACCACATTTGCCCTGCTCTAAGAAAAACTCACTGAAAATGCTCTTTAAAAAAAGAAACAAAACTGGAGGGTCATGATGTTGTCGAAAGAACCTATCAACAACCATGAGTAGAGAATGACGAGCACACAATAAATGCCTCGTGCAGAAAAGCTTTGAACCTGGGTTTTTTTTGCATGCCTCCACTGGAGGAGATGCTATCGCTGCTAATGCACACTCATGTAAACTCCAAAGGGCTGAAAGCCCTTTCCACTCCCCCACCTCAGTGTTTTTTTTTAAAGGTATAAAAGACTTCTAGTTTTTGTTGGCTATATTGTGGATGATCTAGCCAAAGTATAACACTTTTACATCCCACAGATTTCAACAAGAGAGACTGAGGCTGCTTCCAGACAGAGGGATCCTATTGCTAACAATCGAAAAGGCATTTGTGCACCTATTCCATCTTCTCCTCCAAGGCAATTTTTTTTTTCTGGTCTGAAAAAAGATGGGGAAATTGGTGGAAAAACACAGGAGGGTTGCAAATTAAAGATGATGATGACTGGACCCCCTGTAAAAATCCACAAATTATTGCGCAATAAAATCCTCATCTGGAAGCACAACTGAAACATATCCTTAACTCTCCTGTTAAAATACATGGTACTGAAAAGTCCATTACTTTGGCTGAATTGTGCTCAAAGCAACTAGAAAAATGCCTACCATTACAACAGTTGGAATATATATGAAAGCAGATTTTATATATTATAAGAACTCCAGAGAGTGAAATGCATACTGCTTGTGCGTGCACACATGGGAGCAAATGCATGGGATTGCTATCAATGGGTCTGGACCACCCAGTATGGGAGACAGACAGCAGTATTTGTCCTTCTTGCAACAGCGTCCTCAAGTGCAATGCTTTACTTTTCTGCACAGGAAGTATATGGGGGGAGAAAATACAGGAATATGATTGTGTCTATTTGTGTATTATATTTATATCCTGCTTGTCCTCCAAGATGCTCAGGGTTCTTCCCCCACACACACACTCCCCCACTGTATCCTCCAACAACCCTATGAGGTAGGTTAGGCTGAGAGGTAGCGACTGGCACAAAGTCACCCAAGTGAGCTTCATAGCTGAGTTTTGAACTTGGATGGCAGGCTAGGAATGGGGACACTTTAACATAGCTGTCCCCAACCTGGCGTCCTCCAGATGCTTTGGACTTCAACTCCTATCAGCCTCAGTCAATGGTTAGGAGTTGTAATCCAAAAGATCTGGAGGGCACCAGGTTGGGGAAGGCTGCTCTAACTATTATACAATGCTGTCTTTCATATTCCTTGTTCTGTGTGACCCAACCCATTGAGAATCAGGCGGGTACCTTATCTTCACTTCCCCTCCCACATGATCTGCCCAGCTCCATTGTGATTTGGGGGGGGGGGGTTCACCATAGTGTGCGATGAAATCTAAGGAAGTGGCTTTTACATATATGACATAGTCTTTCACTAAGACCATGTCCTCAGTCTTAATGAAAATCTAAGAACATAAAAACAGCCCCAGTGGATTAGACTCAAAGTCTACCTAGTCCAGCATCCCGTTTCCCACAGTGATCAGAAAGATGCAAAGCATGTGCTCCGTCACTGAGCTATGCTCCCTCTGGTCTTGCTGGATCCGCCCAGAAGGCCACTTAACCAAGCATCCTGCTCTCCCAATGGCCAACCAGAAGCTTTGGGGAAACCAAGAAGTAGGGCATTGTTGCTCCCCAGTTCAGTGGTAATGGAGACTCTATGTCTGGGGTCCTCAACCATTTTGGACGTGCGGGTGCATTGGGCAATTTGAGAAACTGCTGTGGGCACCACCACAAAATGGCTCCCATGGGGCATGTGGCTAGTCACATAATGGCTGCCGTGGGGGCCTGGCTAGTCAACAGTGAGCTCAAGAGGTGGTGGCGGGTGTGGGGAGAGAAATACTGAGGCTAGAGGCTGGGAGCGGGGAGAAATAGCAAGGCAAAGGGATAGAGAAAGAGCAAGGCTAGACGCTAGGAAGGGAGAGAAAGAAGAGTGCCCTAGCATTTTCCAAGGTTTTTCCTAAAACTATTTTTTTGAGGAGGGCGGGCGGGAGAGCTTCGTGGGCTCCATTGGAGGCCCCCATGGGTGCTGCATGGGGAACCCCCCATGGGTGCTGCATGGGGAACCCCCCATGGGTGCTGCATGGGGAACCCCTGCTCTATATAGCCATCATGAACACACTGACAGATCTTCTCCATGACTTTGTCCAATCTCCTTTATAGGGGACATGGGATCGGGGAGTCAAATCCATCAGAAATGTTTCTTTTATATTTTATTTTCCTTACCTGCCCCTGAATACTTCTGCCTCGGTGTCGACCAGGGATGGGGAAGGTGTGGCCCGCTGGATGTGGTTGGACTACAACTCCCATCAGCCCTAGCTGGCCTAGCCAATGGTGAGGGATGATGGGAGTTGCAGTCCCAGCTCACCGAGAGGGCTGCACATTCCCCATGCCTGGTGCTGACGTTGTACAAGCTTGGCCTGGTGGGGAAACAAGAATGGGCAGGTACATCTCTTTTGCTTGGGTGATTCCCTTGAAATCCCAAGCCAGGTGCGATGCTTCCGCCATTGCCACAAGGACCCTTCTGCTCTTGCTTCCACGTGGCAGGAAGGGGGATGTTGCCAAGAGACCAGGTAGATCTTAGAGCTCCCTGCAGGGCTCCTGTAGAATAGCAGGTCCCCATTCCCACCACGCCATCTCCTCCAAATGCGGCTGCACAGAAAATAATGCCAGGTTCGTTTTGGGGAAAGTGGTACGTTTCCCCGCTGCTCTCACCCTGGGGATGTTGCACCAGATGTTCTCGATAAGGGTTTGTGATTCCTTTTAATTAATCACAGCTGTTCTCGTCTGTGCTTGGCATTATGACTGCTGCATTGGTGGGGAGAAAAACATGGAAACACTCCTCTGAAACAGGTGACGGGCTCTGCTTTGGACAGCCTAGCTCTTCTTCCCATTAGACAAAATATGCTTTTTAAAAAGTTGGAATGTCATTTCGCACACAAACTCTGGCTAAGGTTGCCATCTCTGAAGACGCCTCGGGCTCTTATCCCTCAAAGATTTCCAAGGCTGGGGGAAATTCATCATATTTTCCTCCTCCTTTCATGCCCCTGGGTGGAGGCTACCTCAGAGCCAGTTCTTACAACCAAGGAGGAGCTCTGGGAAGAGGGGCTGAATGAATCCTTGTGGATTGTGGCCCACAGCAAAAGAGTTTTATTCGCCTGTCTCTCCCACACTGAGTATTTCTGCAGTATGAATACATTCCTCTCTCTCAAGGCTGGCCTAAGACGTTTTGTCACCCGGGGCAGAGCAGAAAATGGCCTCCAGTCAAGGGCCATAGTACTAGAGGCCAGCCAGGTTTTTTCAGGCCCTGAGGCAGAAAATCCCACAAACACCTCTTCCCCCGCCCTGTCAGTAAGAATATACGCAAACTAAATAACTAACAACATACTGCCCTTTCATGACACTCAAAGTCTGCTGCCTGAGGCAGCCACCTCACTCTGCCTAATGGTAGGACCGGACCCGCTGTCTCCACATCCTTTGTTTTCCTCCCTGAGCTAAACTGGTGAAGAAAATGGAGGCTTCTCTCAGACCTGGTTTGTACCTTACCAACACAAGAGGAACCAGAATAGGCTGCTTTGGATTATTAAAAAGAAGACTGAAGTATCTTGAGCGCAGTGTAGTTGTGGCTAGGATCGGGCTGAGGAGACCTGGGTTCAAAGCACTACAGTCATGAAGCTCATTGGGAGACTTTGGGCCTGTCACTCACTCTCAGCCTAACCTACCTCACAGGGGGATTGTTATGAGGATTAAAGAAGAGGAAGAGGATAATGGACGCTACCATCCTATTCCAACCACACAGGGGAAAGAATTTAAAATTAGGAGGAGGGAGAGGAAAATGAAGAGGACACTGCCACACACATACACAGTTTAAACAAAGGTAAATACTAGAGATGTTGGATTTTGTTAAATCCATTCTGTCTGTGTTTTGTAGATTGTCAGGTGTCTTTCATTCCATCATCCACTTATTGACAGAACTGGAACTTATTTACCAGAATTTTGTTCTTCTTGCGCTAATTTACATTAGTGCTAATGCACACTTGTGCACTGACTAATGTGGATTAGTGCATTTTCATAAGTGCTAATCCACACTTGCGCTAATACGTATTACAGAAAGAAAGAAAGAAAGAAAGAAAGAAAGAACACCTGAAAGTGAAAACCCAGTCTGCAAGTCCGCAGAATCTGCGTGACTCAGAAAAAGCTGGTCTGCTATGGAATCCGTAGGTTGGATTAAAATAAATCCAAACTCATTTGACTCCATTGCGGATTTCTCTGACATCCCTAGTAGGTACTCACTATTTCTGAACAGACTTATGGGCACATTACCAGAATATGAATCATTCCACTGATCCCACACCAACCCACTGAATGCCTGCAGAAAAAATTCCTCTTAACTTAAGGAAGCAGAATGTTGAGGCATCCTTAGTGAACTTGGCCTTCCTTGCAGGCCCAAAGCCAGCCTTACAGGTGGGGGGGGGGGGGCACACAAAAAAGTGGGAGGGGCAGTTCATCTGGTTTGCAGGCCTTTTAAAGACACAATTGTAAACTGTTCTTTAATTATTTGTTTGTAAAATAATTTGGGGGGGCAGAGAAAATTTAGGGGGCAGCCCCCACCTACCCCCTTTTGCAACAGTCCTGCTTCCTTGTGAACTAAAATGAACATAAAGGACATGGGGAAAGGAGGAAGGCAGTGATAGGAACACTTAGTTTTGCTCATAAAAAAATACTCAGATATATTTGCGGCGGGGGGGGACGGGACCCAACCCTTTAACAACAGTGGTCAGAGCAACAGCCACAGAGCCCCGATTGTTCCTTTTTAAAAACCTTATAACGTTTGTGAGCTATGCTACAGATAAAGCCAAGTACAAATTATGTGCCTGCACAAGGCTCGTTTGTAGGCAAGGAGTTAGTAACATCAGGGGTTGCAGAATGAGACTGCTTTAAGGATGCAGCCTTACTATCATTTAAAAAACAGGGGATCACAATGCTGTGAGGGCTGCTCCAACTCTCTTTTTAATGCGTCTGTTGCTGTCGCATATCCCTCAAATGCACAGGCTGGTCCATGGTGCTGGAGCCGCTGCCTGGCCTGATCCAGGAGCGCTTCAATCAGCCTTGGGCAGTTGGGTGAGGGAGCCAGAGTTTTAATTTCCCACCATCATCCATGGGGGCTTCTGGATGCACCCACCTGGTGCTGTTCAGAGCACTGGAATGGGGGATTAAAGGGGGACCCAAGCCAGGCATCAGCAGTGGAAACTGCTGCAGCACATGAGCTGCCAGCTAGAGCCTAGCTTGCTGCTGTTGACTCCTCCTCTTCCTGTTGGGGCAGGAAGTGCCCAGCAATCAATTACATAGACAGAGGGAGGTTATACCACTTCCCTCTCAGGCAGTCAGTTGTGGGGTGCTTTTCTTTTCCAGCTGCAGCAGTTGTGTTCTAGGGGCAGGCCATTACACAGAGAGATGAAGCCGCTTGCAAGCCACATACTTTCTTTGTCTACTGGTTTGCTCGCTCCCCTGGCTGCTCGCTCCCCTGCCCCCTTGCCAGAGGTGCCTCCACCATCACAACCTCCTCTTCTCTCAGGCAACTGACCGCCAGGCGCTTCATTTGCTAAAAGCAGGTGGAAATGGCAGCAACAGAAAAGCCAGCCAGGGACTGTAGGATATTTATTTGGAGCTCTACCGCTATCATCGAACTTGCACCCTGCTTTCTCCCTCCAAGCAGGGATGTCCAAAGTGACATATACCAGCAGCCGGTTGCTGGCATGCTACAGGCACACGTAGGGTGCTTCCAGATGGAGGGGTCCTGGCACTAACAAACTGAAGGCATTGTGCAATTATTCTGTCTTTCTTCCTTAAAGGGTTTTCTGCAGAAGAAAAAGGGTGGAAGAAGTGGTGGGAAGAACAGATGGGGGGATTACAAGTTAAAGACGACAATGTCTTCACGGACACACACCATAAAACTCTGTGAATGAGGCAGGGCAATGGCATGATAAAAGCCTCATCTGGAAGCTCCCTTACATTCACAGGCCAGCAAGCTTCTTTGCAATGCAAGTCTGGTCTTCCCCTTAGGCCTGCATTTTTTTTGACATGGACTGCAGAGGTTGGTGGTGATATGATGCTGCTATCTAGTGGCCAAAGAGGAGAGCATCTTTTTGACACGGCCGATTACTATCATCTCTCCTAATTCTCAAGAAGTGGAATGTGTGGGGAAGCCTTTACAACAGTTGCTTTCAACTTCAAGCACATTGACCTGTCTGCCAAGGGACTCGTCTACATTCCCGCTGTGCCACAATGCCTTGCAGAATATTTTGGCATGTCTTCTACGCCACTCATCGAGTTCATGTGAAGGACTGGCCAGTTCTATTGGGCCTCAGCATTGTCCTGCAAGAACTGAGTAGGCACCAAACCCACACACACATTCTCCTGGGCGGAGAAGAGCTGTAATGGGCAAGCTGTCTTTCTAGGAAGCTTATTCACCATTATTGATCCTCCCCAGGAGAAGTCTCAGATAAGTTTCCAGGGAACCCCAGGTTCCCCAGAACAGAATTGAAAACCACCAATTTACAGAATCAGTTTTCTTTAGAGGAGGAGAAGGGGAGAACTAGAGAAGTAGGCTCCTCAGTCCAATGAGGGAGGTCTCTGCTTGGAAAAGTTTGCCTTCATGGTCACCCAGATTCCAATGAGCTAAAAGGATGTGCTGATCCCCCCGCCCCCATCTGTGATCACTGCTTGTTGAGCACAACTGTCTGTGTGTGACTAAAGCTGATTGATTCAGGCTCTTGGGATGCACAGCTGAGGGTTGTAATCATGCAAATAGACATGGAGTGAGAAAAAAGAGGAGAGTGTAATGGCTTATGGCAGCAGAGCTGCCCAAGGTATTTTGCTGCTTGAGTAGAAAATCCAGACGGTTATCCCTCCCACTGACTAACATGGCAGGCCACTATCAAGAAATGGGGGGTGGGAAGAGGGTTGTGGTACAGCGCTCTTAAAGCATGGCAGTCATAGTTTTGAGTATGTCCAAAAACATGCACACTCAGCATAGATTGGTGTTGTGGTGGCCCATGTGCAAGTTGGATTAAGCAGAGCCCTAATACCAAGCATTCAAGCAGAAGTCAATGCACATTGAGAATGGCACATGGCATCAGCAGGCACATGGCCACCATGGCGCACAGCACCAGTGGACTGAACATCAACTCAGACAGATTCAACACCATATAAAGCTGCCTTATATGAGATTTGTCCATCCAGCCCAGTAATCTATTTTGACTCAGAGCAGCTCTCCAAGATTTCAGGCAGAGAAAACTCTTATGTGGGTTATGCCTGTATTACCGTGTGTCCTCGCTCACATGTGTACACAAACTCACATGTGTATGCATGTCGCAACAAATATGGAAACAATTGGATCCTTCCAGAGGTGTGACACAAACACAGTAGATTACACCCTGTACCTCAACAAAATGGGGAAGTAGTTACTTCCAAGTGAGGGCAAATATAGTCAGGGCCAGAAATATTGGAACAAGGATAACTGTTTTGGCAGTTGGCCTCTGTACACCACCACATTGAAGTTGAAAGGAAACACACCTAGATGGGAACAAAGTCAGGACTTTCAGCTGTCATTCAAGGGGTTTGACAAAAGTGGGGCACTAACCATTCAGGAAGGACAACCAGTGGCATCCACACACACCCGTCATCGGTGGCTTATAAGTAATGGAACAAACCAACATAATTTCAAACTTAAGGGTTGCCTTTAATACCTGGATGAAAATTCCTTGCAGCCTGAAGTCTGGAACCCATGGACATGACCAAATGCTGAGTTTCCTCACTCGAGATGCTTTGCCAGACCTTGACTGCAACTGCCTTCAGCTGCTGCTTGTTTGTGGGTCTTTCTGCCTCCAGTCTTGTCTTCAGTAAGTGAAAAGCATGCTCCATTGGGTTGAGATCAGGTGACTGACTTGGCCATTGAAGAACATCCCACTTCTTTGCCTTGAGAAACTCTTGGGTAGCTTTTGCTGTATGTTTTGGGTCATTCTCCATCTGCAATATGAAGTGGTGTCCTATCAGTTTGGCAGCATTCTGCTGAATCTGAGCAGAAAGTATAGCCCTATACGCTTCAGAATTCATCCTGCTGCTTTTATCAGCAGTCAGGTCATCAATAAACACCAGTGACCTGGTTCCATTGGCAGCCATACATGCCCATGCCATAACACTGCCTCCACCGTGTTTGACAGATGATGTAGTATGCTTTGGATCATGAGCTGTTCCTTTCCTTCTCCATACTTTTCTCTTCCCATCATTCTGGTACAAGTTAATCTTGGTTTCATCAGTCCAAAGAATCTTATTCCAGAACTGGGCAGGGTTTCTTAGGTGTTCGCTGGCAAAGGCTAATCTGACCTTTCTGTTCTTGAGCGTTACCAGTGGTTTGCACCTTGTTGTGAAGCCTCTGTATTTACATTCATAAAGCCGTCTCTTGACTGTAGATGTTGACAAGACATACCTACCTCCGCAAGAGTGTTCTGGACCTGGCTAGATGTTGTGAAAGGGTTCCTCTTCACCATGAGCAGCATTCTGCGGCCATCCACTTTAGTTGTCTTCCGTGGCCTTCCAGGCCTTTTGCTGTTATTGAGCTTGCCAGTTAATTCCTTGTTTTTCAGGATGTTCCAAACTGTTGTGTTGACCACTCCCACTGTTGTTGCTATCTCTCTGATGGGTTTATTTTGTTTCCTCAGCCTAATGATGGCCTCCTTCACTCGCATAGACACCTCTTTGGACCTCATGTCGGGGGTTCCAGTGAACAGCTACCAAATGCAAATGTAGCACTCAGAACCACTTGCAGGCCTTTTATGTGCTTGATGGGTAATGGGGCACCCAGGAAACAGGCCACCCCTGGCCATGCAGCTGCTTGTCAGCCATTCGTTCCATTACTTATGAGCCCCCAATGACGGGTGTGTGTGTATGCCACTGGCTGTCCTTCCTGAACGGTTAGTGCCCCACTTTTGTCAAGCCCCTTGAATTACAGCTGAAAGTCCTGACTTCGCTCCCGTCTGGATGTGTTTCCTTTCAACTTCAATGTGGTGGTGTACAGAGGCCAACTGCCAAAACAGTTATCCTTGTTCCAATATTTCTGCCCCTGTATGTAGCTCAAGAACAACCATTAAGAGTAAATGATACAAGCTTTATTTCACTGTGAATATTTTACAGAAGAGAAGAATACTTAGGGTATCGACCTCCTAGCATATGGACCGGTATACTATTCCTAATACCAGTAAAACAGAGAAAGATGGAGGCAGGGAATTAGCATTTGCTGAATAAGGAGAGGGTAAGTTGCTAGGGAATGGCAAAGCAGAGGTTGGGAAGCTATATATGGGGTGCTGGAGCGCAGTCAACCTAAGGTGGCCCACATGAGGAATGGAATCCAGATAAATCTTAGGCGGAAAAAAGAAGGCAATGGAGCCAAAGCAGGTATAACTTGTTCCAGAGTAAAGGGAACGCAAAGCACCTCACTTCCTGGCAGGAATAGATGAATCTGGCCGCTTCACTTTCTCCCACATCTGAATTTTTAAAATCTCAAGTTCTTCCCATCCTGTATATGAAGAAATTTGCAAATGTGATTGAATTCTTATTCAAAATTAATTTTTCACCCTATCTGCACTGGTCAAATTCAATAGGTACAGGTATTCCCAGCATGGAGAGAGCCATGCATTATCTGCCTACCTGTTAAAGATGAGGAGCCTATCAAAGATAAAGAGGCGGCAACCCTAATTCAACACCACAAACATGGTTGGATATACAGGGGATTGAAAGCCAGATGTTTAAGAACAAAGCACTCGAAGCCCTGGATCTGTCAGTTTCAGTTTCTCCCACATTCAGTAAATCTCAAGTTCTTTCCATCCTGTTTAGGAAGATGTTTGTGCATTTTGGTAATTTCTTTTTTAAAAAAATGAACTGAACTAAATTCTCACCCATCCCAGCTTCCTGGGTGGTCACAAATACTTGGAAATTCAACAGAGGGTGCAGGCCACACTCTAGTCTACAGGCTTTCGCTTGGTTTCAAAAATAGAATTTCAGTACATAAGAAGAGCCCTGCTGGATCAGACCAAGCACCATCTACTCCAGCATTCTACTCACTCAAGTGGCCAACCAGCTGCTCCAATGGGAAGCTCACAAGTAGGTCATGAGTGCAATAGCACCCACCCGGTGCCGATATTGGAGGCAGCATATAGCCATCAGGACTAGTAGCCATTGATAGCCTTCTCCTCCATGAATTTGTCTAAACTCTTTCTAAAGCCATCCAAATTGGTGGTCATCACTAGGGATGTTGGAGAATTCCGCCACGGATTCCAGTGAGGAGTCTTTAGTTCTTTAGAATCTGGCCCCCTGGAATCCGTGGCGGAACGGCCTCACCCCCTGCCACCCCTCGCCATCCCCCCCACGGAATGGACCTACCTGGCGGCAGCGGCTGCGACGGCGGCTCCAGGTTGTCTTCTGGGCTGCTGGGGCTGCAAATGGCGGCAGTCGTGGCAGCCGCCATTTGCATCCCTGCTTTAGCTGTGATAGGCTATGTAAATATTTACGTAGCCTATCACGGCCTAGCGTAGGGACACAAATGGTGTCCCCTACGCAGGATGCCATTGGCGTCCACAGCAGCCCGGCAGCGGATAGGGGCCCCACTGCGGATCGGCCCGGCCAGAGGCTCCGAGGACTGGCTGCGGAGTGGAGCTGGCCAGGAAGGATTCTGGGGGGGAGGACCGGATGCCCCCCCCATTGAGGATTCTAGGGGGAGGACTGGATCGCCTCCCCCCCCCCCCGCGGAACCCAGCGGAGCTAGGTGAGTGGGCTTTCGTACATCCCTAGTCATCACTACCTGACTGGAGACTAAAAATGAGGTATCTCCATTAGGGATGCTGGAGAAATTCGAGATGGACTAAAATGAGCTCGGGCTTTTAAGAATCCAACCTGCAGAATCTGCAGCAGAGCGACCTCCTCAGGCTGCCTGGAGTCTGTGGACTTTCAGATCTCATTTTTACTTCAAAATTTATGCATATTCATTTGTAGGAAAATATGCAAGTTTCTGCCGAGACTGGTAAATATACGGGGGGAAACCTGAATGGAATGGGGGACAATACACTAAATGTTACGTACTAAGGTAAATTATGTAAATTGTTGTGAATCCTCTTATGGAATTATTTGCCATAAGATTTTCCAGATGACCAATTTTTTTTTTTTAAATCTGTCTGTGAATGGACAAAAGGCACCTGACAATCCATGAAACACAGACAGAGAGGATTTTATACGATCTGTACATCCCTACACTCCATGGACCCTAACTACCCTGAGGAAAATAACAAACAGATAGAGATAAGGAAACTGGGGGAAGAAGCAAGGGAGAGAAACTAAGAGCATGAGTGGTTGTGGTTGACTCAAGATCCTTGGACAACCTCATCATGATGCCTAAGACTCCCCACTAGCTCTCCAAATGAATGAGCTTCTGGACTCTGAATCAGCCCCTCATCCTGGGGGCTCAATTCCCTGTGAGGCAAGACAATGACATGGGCTCACAGGGTGGGACTGTGTATGGAAGCCATTTGGAGAGCCATTTGGAAGCCATTTGGAGAGCCTCGGTGGGTACCTGACAAGGGCTTGAAGCTCCATGTGGGTAGCAATGGCAGTTCAAGCAGAGGGGTGGGGGAGAGAGAATGTTTGGTCCTGGAAACCTGGGTTAGGCACCAGAGGAGGGAATGGAGCATGCTAGGAAGGATCACCACAAACAGGCTAAAGGGTTGGCAAAGCAGGGCATTGCTTAGGGCTGTGCGACAAACAGGGAGGGCTTCTTCACACAGAGCTTTTTCCCTGCTATTGAGATTGGTTACTCACAGAAATTTGCGGGTCCCTTAGATGATGTCCTCAACCTCCAGAGTGTCTCCTGCACTAAATGACCTTTATTCCTTTTTTTAAAAGATCGGAGATAATGGGCTATCAAATTACAGCATTTGAGTTCTGCTTGAGTTCCCTCAGGAGAGAGGGAAAGCAGAAATAAGAGACCACAGTGCCATCTAGTGGCTGTATAATGAAACATATGGAAGACTCAGATAAGGGGGAAAAGGAGGGGGAAAGTGGGGAGGGGGAGGAAGCATGTGTGGTCCTTCGTGATCCTGCGTTTAAAACAGGAGCAGAAAGCCCCGTTTTAAATGCGGGATTTTAGGCTGGTGTAGAGATGCTCTGAGTGCCATGATGAAAGAGCAAAGAGCACACTCGTCGTCTTGACTCCAGGGCTGTTACAGACTTCAAAGCAAAGGACACAAATGGGTCAATAGCTCTGGGGCTGGCCTCAGGATGGGCAAGAAGGAAGGGATCAACAGCGTGACTCTGGGATGAGAGAGAACCTCAGGGAGGTTTCCAGCTACTTGACTTAGTTAAAACTAGGTGGCTAAGCATTACAAAACCCATGCAGCCAAGAGAGGCTTAGGTAGTGCTTAACAGAGAAAAGAGGATCACAGGGAGATGGTGCTTCAACCAGTGAATGTATTTTTGGGTGGGGATGCTTCAGGATTCGTTAGTTTCTGCCAAGGCTCTGGATTCGCCAATTTACAATTTAGCCAGTGTCATGGGTTGTTTAGCCAGGGTGGTGACTTGGTTGTCAGATAGCCATTTACATATATCTTGCATTCCATGGGGGCAACTCCCTTTAATCTGATCAAGAGATAAAACACATAATTAGGTACTGGCTCCCTGCTACCATCCCGGGCACTCTCTCGTGCCTGGCAGCCTTCAAGCCTCTTGCTGCCTTTCTCAGAACAAAATGGATTCTATAGCCAAGGTGCCAGGGTGATGCCAACCAAAAATATAAAATAGAAACTGCACATGTAACCCAGGGCACACGTACAGAGCATCTCTGTAACAAATGCAATCTGATCCTTTTAGCTGGAACTGCCCAGGGATTGAATCTGGAGCCTTCTGTGTATAAACCAGCTGCTCTCTTAAGCTATAGCCTTTCCCTAGCTGTAGAAGCAACAGAGGGTTGTGAGAGTACACTCTAGCTCTGTGATTTTCAAACTTGCTTCTGCAAACTTGAGAACTAGAAACTTTTTTTTTTTTTTAACAGTTTAGGTTGTGACCCCTTTCCTGGGGTTGTATTTCAGGCATAACTTCTGCTGCTCCTTGCTAGCTCTCAAGTTGCAGAAGCAGCATATGCAGTCTCCTTTGTCATGACTTCTAGGTGCCCTACCAAAGCGTCTTCGTCATCATTTCTAGAGGGGTAGCTGTGTTAGTCTTTTGCTGCAGAAAAACAACGAAGTCTTATGACAGCTAAAAAACTAACAAATTTATTATAGCCTTAAGCTTTCGCAAACTAGAACCCAGTTCAGTGGCCATTCTTTAATAAAGGAAGTTTAAAAGGGAGACCAGAACAAGAAACTACTGAGTTAACATTCATCAAAAGGTTTGATTCTCTCTCCAGCAGCTTGAGTCTGCATGAAGAGGGGGAGGGGGTGCTTTTTAAAATCACACTACATGTGATTCACTAATATGTTAATTACCTTAACCAATGCAAGGATGTTTGTGTCATCAGCAACAACTGTTCTGTGAATGACCATTGTTAAATATGTAATAGTCACTATCTGTACTTCCTGCATTTCATTGCCTTCTGATCTGTTTACTCCGCCACCCCCCACTCCCCAAAACCCCATGTATCTGTATGTACCTACATTTTATGCATCTGATGAAGTGGGCTTGAGTCCACGAAAACCGATGCCATAATATATTTGTTAGTCTTTAAAAGATGCCACTCTGTTGTTTTCCAACCTGGACTCAAATGATAACCTAATACCAGCTGCCTTGCAAGCTTCAGGCGAGGGCAGGCAGAGACACCAGTCCGTTAAATTTCAATTTTCCCTTTCAACTCCAGGCCATTTATTAAAACGTGTCACATACCAAGAGTCCAAGGATTCACTACAGGCCCCCCATTCGAAGCAGCGTTAACTTTATTAAGGCTCCAGTACAGGGCAGTGATAAATTGAGCATCCCTCTGGTCTGTCAGAGGCAGATTAATACGATGGGCTAAATGGCCCTTACATGGTTAGGAGGCCAAACATTTTGTAGTCATTGGAAGAAGAGGTAGGGGCAGGTTTCTGCTGCAGAAGCTGGAGTTTGATGTTCTTCAGCAAAAATAAAATAAAATTGCATCATCCATGCTGCTCTCTGCATCTTTGAGAGGCAAAGGCTGGGTCCCCCAGCCTGCTTTACTTTCTAATGAAGTCATACACTGACAACTATTTTCTTTTCTTGTTTTTTTTAGGGTCAGTACAAAGCTGTACATAATCAAGACTTAGTAGAAGCTTGCATAATCTACAGCCCACCTAACCAAACCAAACCTGGCCCACCAGTGGCTCAATAAGGCACCTTTCTTGGGACTGACAAAATGGGGTGCAAAAGCCCCAGGGGCCCCCAATGCATGGCTGTGCTTGGCTTGCCAGCTCAAAAGTCACACAGGCCCCGAACATCTGATCGGGCAGCCTGCATGAGGTCTAAGGTTGCCAGGTCTCAGGATTTAACGGGGAGACTCCGATTTTGGGCTCCATTGATTTGGAGCCTTTGGGCAGCCTCTCAAATTACCTCTTTTGCATTTAGGCCCTAGATACCAGAGGGAAAAGAGCAATTCCAGCTGCATCAGGATTGCTAAGGGGAGGGGAAGCTATATTAGCAGCTAAAGCCTCCGGAATCCAAACAGGGGTCGCTGGGGGGTGGGGAGAAGAGGTTTTAGCCTCCCCCTTACCTAGCCATCCCACCCTGTATTTGCATGGCCCCCAACCCACCACCCAGTAGTACATGTGGCCCTGGGTGCCAAACAAGTTGTCCAGACCTGATCAAGGGTAGTTGCGCAGCAGAATCATATTAAAACTTTGAAAAAATTCCACACATAATTCTGAAAGAGAATGTATCACAAGATGTGCTTTCCCCCCACTGTTTCCCGAATTTCCAATTTTTCTAGTGGAAAAACAAGTTTTCTGTTTTCCTGGGTCTTCACCTTTCTCATGCCACACCTTTACCACTTGGGTGCCATGCTTGGGTCCTGCTTTAGTATCCATTTTGGGGAGCTCCATGACTTAATTGTACCCCATCCCATGTGCTTTGGCTTAGGATGCCAAACACCTGACAACTCCGGGTCCATGGCTCACGCATTCCTGAACCACACTTGGAACGGCTGAAGCTCATGTCTTCGAAGATTTATCTTGACCCTGACGCCACCTCTAAGACCACATCTGCACTGGGATTATTTCAAGAAGGTCCAAAGTACTCAGTCAGGCCACCCAGCATACCGTGCTCCTACCTATTCAACAGCAAGTCCAACGTGAACCTCTCTCTCGTCCCCCAACACCCACAAGCTGTGAACCACCCCAAAGACCCAAGAGGATCAAAGACCGGTGTATAAACATTAAATCAGGGCTGCGGAAGCCATGGAGGTTTTGCATCTGGCCCGCGGAGTCTCCTTGGGTTCTTCCAGTGGGTGAGGCTTTGCCTCCAAGCCCCACCCCCTGATGGAACCCCGCTGGAGGAATCCTCACTATTATCGCTGATCCAACATCAGATATACTAGTGGGGATGTGGGCAGGTGGTGGCGGAGGACTCAGCCAGCACTGGGATGAGTGGCCACTCTTGCTAGCACCAGCAGTGACCTTTCATGCAGTGTGCTCCACCCCCATGGGGTCAACACATGTTCCTCCCAGCGCAGGCCAAGTCCCTTTCTCCATGCTGGGAGAGGCCACAGAGAAAGGAAGCATGGCTGGGGAGCAGGGCAAGCCTGTAGCTGGGGGTGGGCTAAGGTGCCCTGGCCCCTCTAAATTTTCTCTGCCCCCTATTTTTTTGTTTACAAACAAACAATTAAAAAGCAGCATACAATTTTGTATTTAAAAGGCCTGCAAACCAGATGAACTCCCCCCCCCCCCCAGAACATTTAGGCTGGCTACGGGCCTGGAGTGAAGCAATGTTGTTCGTGGCTGTGGCCACTAAGGATATAATCCAGCCCATGGAAAGCCTAGGGGGGGGGGAGCATTTTGGCCCCTCACCTAAATGTAGTTCTGTACCCCTGCTTTAAATAAATAGAGAATCAAGAGGAGATGTTCTTCCTTGCCCACTGGGTGGCTTCTCTGCAAGCTCTTTCTGGTAGGGGAGTAGAAACCTGGGTAGTAACTTGGAGGGGCTTCACAACAGCAGCCCCCCCCCAATGGGGGAACATATTGCCAACTAAATTGTTTTCTTAAAAGTAATTTGTTATGATGTGTTCTTTTTAAACTTCATGATTAGCTCCCTTCAGCAGTTTTTTGTCCTCTGCTGGTCAGGCAAGATGCGGAGAGGGCTGATAGATGTTGCTGTAATCCCTGCTGTCCACTTCCTTGCCTACCCTCTCCCGGTGGGGCCAGTGTGTGGACAGACAGGGACAAGCGAAGACAGCAGGCAAGGGGGCTGGCGGCACCACAGAGTAGCAGCTGTTGGCACCAGTATAGGCAAAGGCGGGGGGGGGGGAGAGCAGAAAGGGCGAGGATCAGCCACTGACCAGCCCCAAGATGACAAATGCAACATGGATTTTTTTTCCTGCTAGTCACTCATTCATCACCCATCTCTGTTTTATATGAAGCAAAACAACAACAAAAAACCCGAACAAAAAAAGAGTGACTAGTTTGTCAATTAAGACATCAGATAGCTGTAAGCTAAAAAAAATATATTATATGTTACACAGTCATTGTTGTAGTTTGTGATTTTATTTTTGATATAAAAAATAAAGCCCAAAGGACAAGCGAAGGCTGTGGATTTCCACACCTGCATGCTGCCACAGAAGAAACTACTTAAATACATATTTCATGGCTCCAAGGATGTACTCCAGCCATCCCTCTCTGATGATATTAAAGTAATGAGCTAGCTTCTAACAAATGAAACAAAAATTGTGATGGGCTCGTTTTCTCTCACTCTTTTCCCCTAAAAGACATTTAGTGTCCTCCCTCCCCTGGAGCACAATTCCTATCCTTTAACCCCAGGGCCAGGACTTGGGGGCCGAGGGGTGGGGTGGGGTAGAGGAAAGGTCCAGGACAGAGGAGAGCAAAGGAGCTCCCCTAAAACACACAGAGAGCGCTTCTTCTTGGCTGGTCCACTCAAAAGCCATTTTTCACACTTTGAAAAATACAGATCATTTTTAGCCTGGGTCCATCTGGTTTCTCAAATAGCCTGTCTCTTTGATAAATAACATAAATTAAATTAGACAAGACAAACAAATAGGTTCTTTGCTTCCCCCACCCCCCTTTCTCCACATCTACCCCTCTCCGTCTCTCAGGAAAGAAAACGAAAGCAAATATAATTCAGCAAGTGCCTGCAGCCCCCAAACACCCGTCGCAGCAGCAGAGAGCGGGGTGGAAGAGTGATGATTAGGAACGTGTCTGCAATGTTAACCTTTAACACAGACTATCCGCAGCTCCTGGCCTCCCGTGCCTTTTAAACTCCTCTTAATTTCCTCTCCCATGAACTAGCACTGCTAACAAGGCCAGCAGGTTAACAGCTCTCTGGCTTTCTACGATTCCTATTAGCCTGACTATGGCAAGAGGCTTCAGAGCCTCAACAGCTCCGGCAGCATCTCACTTGCCCTCAGTGCAGGCAGATAAACCGAAACACATCAGACAAGCAGAAAATGTGGTGTAGTGGTTAGAGCGTTGGACTCTGTGGCTGTGATACCCACACTATGGAACTCTCACTCTAGGCTTGTCCACCAGGCCCTTTCGTCACTATCTTGAAGGCCGCACCAGGGAAGGAGAGCCAGTGTAGTGTTGGCCTGGGACTCAGGAGACCCGGGTTCAAGTCCCCACTCGGCCATGAAGCTCCTGGGATGACTTTGGGCCAGTCACTGCCGCTCAGCCTATCCTATCTAACCTACGGGGTTGTTGAGGATAGAATGGGAAAGAAGAGGAGCATGTAAACTGCTTTGAGATCCTTAGAGGAAAAGGCAGGATATAAACGTAACAAATATAAAAATAAATGAGCATTCAAGGGCTCTACGCCAGTGTTACCATGTTCCAAGCAGGCCCCATAAAGAGTTGTAGCACCACCCTGCTGTTACCACAAAAGTTGGCAGATATTCCCATGCCTAAAGGGGCAATCCTATGCATGTTTAGACAGAAAAAAAGCTGTACAACTCCCAGCATTCCCCAGCCAACCCTGCATGTTTAGACAGAAAAAGAGCAGTACAACTCCCAGCATTCCCCAGCCAACCCTGCATGTTTAGACAGAAAAAGAGCAGTACAACTCCCAGCATTCCCCAGCCAACCCTGCATGTTTAGACAGAAAAAAAGTCCTACAACTCCCAGCATTTCCCAGCCAACGCTGCATCTTTAGACAGAAAAAAAGTCGTACAACTCCCAGCATTCCCCAGCCAACCCTGCATGTTTAGACAGAAAAAAAGTCGTACAACTCCCAACATTCCCCAGCCAGCCCTGCATGTTTAGACAGAAAAAAAGTCATACAACTCCCAGCATTCCCCAGCCATCCCTGCATGTTTAGACAGAAGAAAAAGTTCTACAACTCCCAGCATTCCCTAGCCAGCATGGCTGGCTAGGGAATGCTGGGAGCTGTAGGACTTTTTCTGTCTAAACATGCATAGGATTGCTCCTTGAAAGGGCAAATAAGGGATTCGCCAAATTAATGGAGGAAGAGAGCCCTATCAAAGACTATTAGCCATGGCGGCTAAATGAAGCCTTCGTGTACACAGGGAATGCATCTGTGAATATTAGCTGCTTAGGACAAAGAGGACTATAAACTTTTGCGCCCTGCTTCCTGGCTTTCAAAAGGCATTGTGCTAGTTGCTGTTGGAAACAGGATATTGGGCTGGATGGACCTCTTGAGTGATCCAGCAAGGCTGTCTTTATGGCCAAACAATATAAGCCTTGAAAATGTAAGAACACTGCTGAGTCAACACCAAAGGCCTATCAAGTCCAACACCTTGTTTCCCCCAGTGGCTAACTAGAAGCCCCAATGGAAAACCCACAGGCAGGACACAAGGGCCAATGCTTTTCCTTGCTGTTGTTCTCCAGCACCTGGAGCTCAAAGGTAAATTGTCCCCGAACCAGGAGGTAGTCTGATAAGCTAGGCCTGAATCCCAACATGATGGAGGTCCTGTGGCTGGCGGTTCTCCGATCCAGGAATTGGGGAATCAGCCTGTTCTGGATGGAGGTTGCATTCCTCCGGAAAGAGCAGGTGCATAATCAGGGGTATTTCTTGATCCAGCCTCATCACTGAAAGTCCAGGTGGAGTCGGTGGGATGGAGTGCCTTTGCCCAGCTTCAGCTGGTGCACCAGCTACAGCAGTTCCTGGACAGTGATAGCAGCTGCAGTGACCCATCCTCTAGGCAAACACTCATTTGGATTATTGTAATGAGCTTTATGTGGCGCTGCCTTTGAAAATGATCCCAGAATTACAACTAGTGCAAAATGCAGCTGCCAGGGAGAGTTGTCAGGGAGCACATAACATCAGCCATGAAAGATCTGCATTGCCTAACTGTTTCTAGGATGCATTTAAGAAGCTCATGTTGATCTACAAAGTCCTAAACAACTTGGGACCAAGATGTCTGAAATGCCTCTCCTTGTACCAGCCTGCCCATCATTTTAGGTGTGAGGGGTGGGGTGGGGTGGGGTGGGGTGGGGGAGAGAGACCTGTCTTCTTGTCCCCACCGTTAAGGGAGTACATTGGGCAATGAAACAAGATGGCGCTTCTCCATGGCAGCACCCCAACTTTGGAATGCCCTCCCCAAAGTGGTACACCTGGTGCCAGCTTTACTGCCATTTCAGTGGCAGACAAAGACCCATCTGCTTACCCACGCATTCATGAGTCTTACATTGCCACTGCAATCTTGCTGCTGTTTGCTTTATAGGTTCTATTATAATTCTGATTGTTACCCACCCTAGGATTCTTATGAAAGGAAGGATATAATTAGAATGACACAAATAAATAGTATATAGCCATCACAACTAGTAGCCATCGATAGCATTATCCTCCATGAATTAGTCTTATCCCCTTTTAAAGGGTTTTGACAACTTTGGACTCAAATATCCAAAAGAATACATCTCCCTATGCTACGTTGCCCATGCCCTTAAGATCTTCTGGGGTGGCTCTTCTCAAAGTATCTTCCACACAAAGGGTGGGTTTGCACAATCACTGAGACAAAATAAGCTATGGTGGCTTCTTTTCCCTCCCCACATGAGCGAGTCATGAGCTGCCTAATTAGCATAATTAGCCTTGCCGGGCATGGGTTGTCATGATGTCTGAACCCGGTGAGGGTGAGTGGCTGGGGGGGGGGGGAGAAGAGGGAATAAGCTTCCATGTTCAAGTCCTTCTGCCTCTGTATGCTCTACATCTATCCTCCACCCCCATTCATCCTATTGCAGTTGATGTGACTTTGGTGCCAATTGAACAGAAAACAAAAAAAGTTCATTCATCATAACCCCCAACTCCTCGCCCCTATCCTTCTGAAAATTCGCAGGTACCTTGCCCAGGGACACCTCTATGATATCTGGCATTTTCATACAAATTGCCAAAAAAACCACAGGGGGGAGGGAATGGGAAACAAAGCACGTCCCACCCTCCCAAAAAATTTGAAGACTCCTTTCCACAAAAACTATTCTCCTGAAATTTTGCAGGGTTCTTAGCTATGGCCACCTCTATGCTGTACGTTATTTTCATAACAATTTCCCATATAGAACACAGGGGGATAAGCACATCATTTTTTTGGAAACCCCCAAGATGCTCTTACACAACTCTCCCAACATCTATTCATCTGAAACTTAGCAAGCCCCATCAGAACGGACAACTATTATTCTGCCAAGAAATAAAAAAGTAACTGGCAGTTCCCTTTATAAAAAATAAGTATTTAAAAGCACCTAGTGCAAAAAGTCCTACATTTGTCTGAAATTTGGTAGGCTTCATTCCCTCATAAGGAACTTCTATTTCTGTAAATTTCATCCAATTTCATCAAGGAGAAAATAATTATAGTAATTTGCTGATGTCAGTTATAGTCAATGTGAGATTCAGATTCAGTCTCTGAGTGGAATTAGGCAGGTGGAGCGGGGTGGTGGTGGTCACCAGACAGTGCGTAGGAAGCGTTGGAAAGGCACGTCCACCCTCTTCACCCCACCCCACCCCCAAGAACGCCCTGTTTTCACTGCTCCACGCTCCTCTTATGGGCACGGAGCACAAGGCCAATCCGCACTGCCTATGATGCAGCATGGGAGAGGGTGGAGGTCGGTTCCCGGTACGGCTGTCTAGCTGCTGACTAGCAGCCATAGGATTGCGCCTTAAAGATGGACGGACGGACATCTTTGCATATGAAGAAACCCTCTTCTAAAAAGGAAAAAAGTACACTTTGTTCTTCAACAAGGTACATGAGTCTCAGCAAGCACCATCTCAGAAGAGGTATGCCGCACTCTCTCCCGCTCTACCTGCCATCTGCAGTTTCTCAATACTTGAATTAACAATAAATTTTCTAACATCTAAATCTGCTGCTAACCAATTATCCAGGGCCATCCTTTTAGTCCATCAATCAAATTGATTAAAATCAAACACTGCAGGCCATGTGTGCATGTATGAGAGAGAACACACAAGTTAAATCGGCAGATTTGGTACATCACACACCAAGCTAACCAGGAGGCCTTGCACGCTGAGCCTTTTTTCAGTGTAGCTCTACTGTGTAGAAAAAACTGCCATCTGGCTCGAGCCTTAGTTTGTCTGCAAGTCTGTTTACAGGAGAAAATAATGTCTTACCTGTGAATTAGGTGATGCTGGGATTTGGAGTGCCCCTACTACAATTCAAAAGATGAGGGCCAATCTATCATCCTGCATGTGGGGAAATATGGTTCATTTTTTAAAGTGCCATAGCTCAAACCTATGTGAAGGGCTTTGCCACCTGCCCTAGAAGGGAGCCCTGAAGTTTAATTCCCAATGCGTGGGGACAGGCTGTAGTTACAGTGGATAACTACAACAGGCATTTTGTATATATAGAGCTACTTTACTCTATGAAATAAAGTGCTGTGGCATGTTTCTTTCTTCTCTGTGGCCAAAGGAGGAGTGGGGGGTTACAAGACCAAGACCAACAGCAGCAGCAAGAAATTTCCTCTGCAAAAGTAGGATACACAGTATGCTTTGCTAGAACTTTTTTTCTTGGCACAAGGGAAAACAAGGCACAGAGCCTTGAACCCAGAGGTTTGGGCAACCGCAGGTTAGAAGTGTTCAGCAGCCAATGTTTTCTGTTAACACCAGTCATTTAATAAAAGGGAATCCATTATCTACTTTCTCATTCCTTGGACACACGTAACCAAATAGCTTTTGTATTTGAACTGCTCCCTCATGTGGCTGGAAATATAATGGAGCGGGGAGAAACGGAGAACTCCTCTGAGTGTGGGTCACTGCATACTCTATCGTTGTTGGCTTTTTGTTCTGATGGTGCCAATATGCATTTGTTTTTACATGAATTACCGCCATGTGAAAGGGACGGGTTGTGACCAAAAAGTGGTGCAAGAAATCCTCCTAGTTAGCAATAAATAAAAACATAAAAATAAAAGCAAACCTTATGAGGTGTATGAACAAAGCAGTATTCAGAGTAAAAAAAAAAAAAGTACCTCAGTTATTGGAAGTATTAGGATGCCATCTACTAACCAAGAGGGATCTCGCTAGAATTAAATGAGAATCTAACCAAGCTAAATAGCAGGTGGACCACTATGGCAGAAGCAGATGGCAGTTAAGCTTCCTCCTGCTGTACCCCTTATACCTGAACTCCCCCCACCCGAACACCTGCATCGTGACACCTCTCGCTCTTCAACTGCCTCCTTGAAACCCATCTGTGCTGTAAAGACTCTAGCTTATCCCTTTAGTCCTTACCCTGAACGAAACCTAAGCCTGAGCCTATATGAATGCATTTGGACATATCCACCCTCCATTTCCTTTGTGTGTCCCCACCCCCCACTCCATTGTCTCCCAACTGTTAAGAGTTTAAATTGTGAGCCCTGTGGGGCAAGGAACTGGGGGGGGATTGCTCATGTACAGTGATGCACTGTAGAAATAAACCACAGTCACCAGCAAAGGGCAAAAACTACTTTAGCATTAATGGAAAATACTGCAAAAATCAGCATCAAAACACGGCCCAAAGGAACCTTGCTGATGCGGCAACCTCACTAAGGCTAAGCAAGTCTATGTCTGATTAGTGCCTAGATAGGAGAATGCCTGGGAACTCCATGTATGCTGCCTTGGAATAAAGGTGGGATATAAAATATAATGAAATAAATAAAATCATAAATGTGTATACCAGCTCTTAGCAGAAAGTCAGGTTTAAAAGAGAAATGGCACTCAATATCTTGACACACATCCACAAACTCAATCCAAAGACCTTCCTATGAAATTTTTACTTTGGGCATAATCCATTCCAATTTCTACAGAAGATTAAAAACTACCCATTTATTATGAAAGCCTGCTTACAGAGCATCACGTTCTTTATTTACTTATTTACACAATACACACACACACACACGCTCTCATAGAATAAATTTACAGTCCAGGATTACTGTCTTGAGATCTTGGAGGAATGAATTTAGGAGCATGTTAAGAACCAGGCAGGATGTTGCTGTAAAATGTCTTCAGTGTAACACATTCAAAATGTAGCCAGAAGCATGTTGCATAATTCCATTCATCTTCCAGATTTCAAATCCTGCCTCAAAACTGAACATAGCTGTAAACAAAATCCTTTTTCTCCAGACCTCTATTTTTCATTTTAAAAGCATTAAAGTGTTCAAATAAACTTATGGAGGACTGAAGGGGATAGATACAATTGACAGAAGAGAACTTTCTCCTTCCTCCATTTTCTTCCTTGACATGAATTCATTTGTTTGTTTTTTAAACTAAAAAAAATAGAATAACTGAACATGAGAATGAAGTATAGGAAAGAGTAGAAGAAAAAGCGCAAATCCTGTTCTACAATACAAAATTGTCATTAAAAAAAGTAAAACAAAACCTTGATTAAAAAATAAGCTGGAACTTTCCAATATACATATGGTCAAGGCAACTTCAACAACTGACATAAAAAGAAAAGGAAACATCCAGCCTCCATAGCGGTAAAAAAAAAAAAAAAAAGCATGGAAACACAGGCCTGCCTGGCGTCCTCAGAGCAGTTCTTGGGAGGGCAGCACAGATTGATAGAGGAGACTATTGCAGAGAAATGCTGGTTCAATTATGCTCTAGCTGCATCCAACAGGTAAAGCACACACCTGTACCCCTGCCATCCTATTTGTACTCAAGGATTCAGGTGGAGCAATGAGCCAGGCCTGGCATATGATGTTCCAAGTGGCCACTGTCCATGTGGCACTGGATATGTTCCAGGCAAGAGACACACACGTCAGTTCCTTGCCTTTGGATGTCTTTGTAATATGGAAAGCAGCCGGAACAGGAACAGCCACGGGAGAAGTTGATGCAACCCATCTGTATCTTATCTCTCCAAGTACTGGAATATACTCCGCGTTTCTTGAGCTGCAGTGCCATCGAGCCGCAGTCGTTTCGGAGAAGGCATGGCAATGGCAACAGGAGCTCTTTTCTTGACCTAGAAGATGGCAGGAGCCATGAGACCAGCACAAGTCAGTCCACGCATTTCTAGCCCATAATCTGCTCAGACTTACCCACTGGTCATTTGTCCCTGTAAAAAGAACCAGCACGCTCTCAGTTTACGCAAGCATCCCTACCATTGTCACACAGAGACAGGGATGGAGGGACTCACTTCGTAGTTCTCTGAGCGCTTGCCGAATTGCCGTCCCCGCTCGCCCCCACCCCCGGACTTGCTCATGAGCCCCCATGCTCACCTGGACCCACTCACCGAGCAGCTGCACACCCAGCAAACGAGTCCAGCAGCCAACCACTCCCTCAGCGAGCTGCCATTTTACCAAAAAACGGCGACTCGTTCTTTTTGGTAAATCTAATCTTATGCAAATGGCAGCTGTAAGGGGGCCATTTACGCAACATTACAAGCGTAAATGGCCAATTTACCTAGTGTTGCAGAAATGGCTCTTTTATGGCCGCTATTAGATTTACGAAGATTAGATTTACGAAGATCTTTTTCACAAAATGGCGACTTACTGTGGGAGCAGATGGCATCAGGCACTCATGGACAGGTCCAGTAAGTGCTGGGGGTGTGGCGGGTGCAGTCCAGGAGGCCGAGTGGGGGGAATCCATCAGACTCCCGCCCCCCTCGAGTGCCTGCAACATCCCTACACAGACCATTTTTATTTGCCACAGGCAACCAGCTCTTTCAAAGTCTGCATTAGGTAACCCAAACCTAGCAGTCTATGAAGGTATTTAATGATGGATAGCAACAGGCCTTTCCTGCTAAGAGAAAGTGATGTGCAATCCAGCCTGGGCAACATGGCTGGCTGGGCAAGAACCCCAAACGGACAAACGCACCAGCACACAGCTATCATCTTTGTCACATATAAGAATGGCAGGGTAGTTGCTGACAGGTGGGAAACAAGAACTGCCTTACTGGATCAGACAAAAAGATCCAGTTAATTCAGAATAACAGCAGACAGCCATGCACACTAGGAAGCTCACAAGTGAGTCAATAGCCATTACCTGCTTGCCTCCCACATCTGGTCATTGTAATCAGCCTCTGTCACCACACACCTTAGTCATTTTCAGTTGTAAACACTCAGTATCTTAAACTTCTTTTCCATAGTAATATTGCTGTACCCCCTGGTCATTTTAGCCACGCATTTCAGTTTCTTCTCCAGCTCTCCCCTACCCTTTGCACTCCTGACTGTAATAACTAGTCTCTCCCCACCCTTCCATGTCCCCAGACAGCACTTGGGATCCCCAGTAAAGCTAACCCACCCCTGAGCATCTGTCGTGAGGACCATATCCAGACAACCTTGTCACAGCCATGCCACAGGACACATGAAGGACGCAAGGGGCAGCCTTGTGGTCACCCTAGGCGAGAGTCATCCACCCTAACTGGCAATGATTCTCTGGGTTTCTGGCAGAGATCTGGAGTACTGGAGTATCAAGCGTGGAAATCAACACATGTGTGGAGTGCATGCACTGATCTATAGCCCCAAGCAGGGATTTAAACTTCCACCACGAATATATACAAAAGTGAATATACCTCTAAAGTCTCATGATGGCCATATGCCAAGTGCATCCAGGCTGTTTTGCCTAAGGTATGAAGGAGATAGATGTACTTTGGGTCTGGATCGTGAGTGTCTCAATCTGCTTGCCAGCCAAGAGTACAGCTCTGCCCCAAGCCATTCTTACTGAAGCATCCCCAGTTCAGAGAATAAAACATTTAAATGCAGCCTAAGTAACTGACTCCACCCAAAAAAATCAGACCTCTACCTGGGATTTGGACTTCTCCCTCTTCTCCTCACTTTTAACTGGGGAAAGAGTCTGGAAGACGAAATTTCGCGAGTTCCTGGGGGCATTTGGGTTGAGGTCTGACATGGCTGCCAGTTTCTGCAAGACTGCTTTGGGCCGGTTCAGCAGGGATCCATTCTTCAGCTGTAAAGTGGGAGAGAAGGGTATCCAGCGGCATCACACTCAAGGAACATGACTGAGTACACTGAACATTATGTAGGCCTTCAGAAGAACACCCAGTCAAGCTGTCCTCTCTCACAGGGAAAATGCATCAGGAATAGCAATAGTAATCCACTTAATATCTCAGTTTATTAGTCTGTAGTACATACATATGTGAGCTGTAGTGGAGACATGTCAGGAACACATAAAGCTGCCTGATACAGAGAGTCAGAATGTTGGTCCATCTAGCTGAGCATTGTCAATTCTGGCTGCCAGCAATTTGTTGCAGGGTTCCTCCCAGCCTTGGGATTCTGTAACTGAGGAAGCCAGGGCTGAGCCTGGGATCTTCTCCATGCAAGGTACATGGATCTGCAACAGACCTACGCTCCCTCACATGTTCGGCTATGGGGTGGTACAGAAATGTAATAAATAAATTAATTAAAAAAATGTTCAAAGACAAGTGCAGTAACCCTCAATTTGACATCCACAATTCAAAAAAAATGAGGCCCAACTCAATTTTCAAAAGACCTCTCTAGTTGCAGCATCCATCCTCAGACTTACGCCTTTAAGCTACTAACCTGTGGGTTGCTAGCAGGCTGGAAAGCTTCAAATGGGTTTCTGGGTAGTGATTTAGTTTCCTGTGCAGCTATTGTGGGGGTTGCTAGGAGGGCAGAAAGAGAGAGAAAGATTTGCAGGAGAAAGGTGAAACATTTATTCATTTAATGTATTTAATAGATTTGTATTCTGCTGTTCCTATTTTATAAATATCTCTAAGCAGTTACATTGCAGCATATAGTAAGGCTTTTCTAATTCTTCTCCTGCAACCACTTGTACTGTGCAGAGGCAGCAAGGTTTTAGAATGGCTGAGCAAGCCACTCTGAAGTGCAGCCACTAATAGGAGCAACCAAAGAGGAACTTGAAAAATCAGTCTTTGGAAGCAAGCACCACCCTGAAGTTGTTTCACAGGCCAGTACTTGGCAAAAGAAGCAACAGGAGAGTAATTGAGTATACACATGTATTTTTCACACACACACATGTATGCTAACATGTTAAACTTAAACGGTACTTTTTATTCTGCAGGTTTTTTAAATTGTGGACTTCATACTTTTATTATCTTTATTTCTGTATTTGTAAGCCACCTTATGAACTTTTTGTTTTTTAAAAAGGTGGAGTATAAATGTGCAAACCAATATAAATGTGTACAGGAACAATTATACCAGAGATCACAAGAGTTTGCTCTTTAACATCATAAAATGCAACTGGAGAAAACCCAAGAGTCTCAGATTCCACAGAAAAAATCTCAAAAGGCAACAGCGGCACTCGATGTTTTAGAGCAGGGGTAGGCGACACGGGGCCAGTGGGCAACACGCGTCCTCTGCCACCACACCACTGCAGCCCCTCCCACTGCTGACTCCCACTGCAGTTAAAAAACTGTTCTTCCCTTTAAAAATAGTATCTGTAGCGGCTAACGGAGCACCGAAAGTGTCAAATCTAGCCTGCAAACAAGCTCATTTTGACAGTTTTGGTGATCCATAACCACTGCGGATGCCATTTTAAAAGAGTTTTTTTTTCAGTGCCTGCGGGGGCAGTGGGAATATGCCTGCAGGAGGTATGTGTCCAGAGGTGTGTGTGTCTGTGTGTGAAAATGGCCCACAGACCTCCTGTCCACCCTTATTTTAGAAGGAAAACCTTATAAGATGAGGTCCAAAAGCATTTCCACCAAACACTTGTTCTAGCGCACTGGCTACCACCTTCTTTCTGAGCATGTCAAAAGTACAGTGTTTAACCTTTTAAAGCGCTAAATGGGTTGGGACCTGGGCTTGGACCTTCTCCCATAGGAACCTGAAAGTCGGCAACAGGGCCCTTCTCAAAATGCCCCACCTTCAGAGGCAAGGAATGTGGCAGCTAGGGAGAGAGCCTTTTCAGTGGTGATGCCCTGCTTATGGAATGGTCTCCCCAAGCAAGTGAAGGAAGTATCTACATTACCATCATTCAAGCACCAAATTAAGACCATTCTTCTCACCAAGGCTTTGGATGGTTAATTTTGATCTACTGTGACTACAAACGTTGACATCATATTGGCAACTTTATTGTTGCTGTCTTTTATTGTGTTACAATTGTATTAATAGGTTTTAGGATGTGATCTAATATTTACAAGTTTTATTATTGTGATAAACAGCTTATCAATGTTTAAAATAACACTGTTCCAGGAGGCATTCCTTAACTGACCAGCCATGGTTTTTATTGACATTCTGTTTTTAAAAAGCATAGTTTTAATATGGTATTTTAATCTTTTCATTCTTTCAGTATTTTACCTTTTATGTTCACCGCTCTGAAATCTGTTTTAGATGGAGTAGTATACCAATATTGTAAATAAAATAAAACATAAACATAAATAAAACATAATTAAGAATAAAATAAAAATGTCACTAAGGTGCAAAACATTTTCAATCCATCACAGCTTTGATCACAGATATTGGATACTTCAGTGCTGAATTTTAACCCCCTCATTACCCCACCCCAATCGAACGTTCAACTAGCACCCGTAACTCTTCAGAAAGAAACAGACATACCTTTCTTTTGTAGAGACTTGACAGTGACTTTCTTTGCCAGTTGCATGAACTGGCTGTTTTCATCAATATCTTCCTCTTCCCCTTTCTCTGACTGCAAATAAGCAGAACTTCCATTAGGTCAGGTAGTTCTAAACCAGCAGCAAAAAGTAAATAAAAATGCAAAAGGTACGTAGCTTGAATAAAAGTCACTTTTGCTAGTCAGTGTTATGCATTTTAAGAAGAAAACGTTCAGTTAGGGCTATTCCATTATTATGTAGAAACAAATCTACATTTGCCACAGAGTATACAATTCTCTGCAGAGATCGCAGCCAATCCTACCTCTCTGACAAATGATACACATGTCCAAATGTGTTTGTATCTCGTTCACACACTACATGTGTTGGACTGCTACTCTCATCATCCCCAGCCAGCACGGCCATTGGTCATGCTGGCTGGGAATGATGGGAGTTGCAAAGCAACACATCTGGACGGCACCAAGTTGGGGAAGGCTCAGCTAGGCTAAACTGGTTACCTGTTCCCGAAGCCACTGCTCCCGCTCAAAGCGTTCTTTCCTCCACTTGGCCTCTGTCTCATCAAGATGATCTTCATTCTCATCATCATTGTCAGCATCTTTGTGAAACAGATCCATCTGAGAAGTATCATCTAAGAACAAACACAGAAAGAGAATTAGTTGTCACCTCTGCAGCCTGAAATGCTCCATTTAAAAGCCAAAGTGTAAATACAGAAAAGCATCATGACCCAACAGAGAAGCTATGAGGATTTGCAGTGAGAGTTGTGATGGAACAGGAGGGGAAAGAGGCAGAGGGTCTGCTGGAGGAAGCTTGGTGAACCCAGTGTTGGCTATAGATCTAGAACTTGCAAGGAACAAGGCTGTACTTTTGTTAAAACTGCGACGTTTCCTTTAAAGCCATGCAAAAGGGAGATTCTATATGAAGCCAACTGCATTTGGTTAGACCGCTGGCCCATCCGACCTAGCATCCTGCCCTTAATGGTAACCGAATACACCTGCTTCACAAAGTTACATCAGTACAACACAGGGGGCCACGGTACTATTTCATTCCATCATACTCATTCCCAATGGATATGCTAGGAGAGCACCCAGAGCCTTAAGATGAACACCCTCAGCATCTCTCTAAAGTGGTTGATACGCACATCTTCCATAAACCTCTACTAATTTTTTTGAGGCCAGTTTTATCATTGGCCATTGCTACCTCTGGCAGCAGAGGGTTCCACAGGCTCAACTGGGCTCTGACCAATGACCATACAACTTCATTTCCTTCCCCAGTTAAAGCATGGCTGACAGCCCAATCCTGAAGCTTGCTTAGGAACTATCCTCCAGATGGATATTTAATTGCAGATGTTTAGAATCAAGGTGTTAAGAGAGAAAAGGCCTCGCTCTCTCCCTCGGACAGGACTGTCCAACTTGTGACACACACACCCCGCCCCCAAAGCCAAACACAGACAGACAAGCCATGTTTGATGGCCCTGTAGGCCAGGGGTGGGGGACCTGTCATGGATTTTAGGAAATAGCTTACTTTGTTTTATTGGACATGCTGGGAAGACTAATGAAAAAATGCTAACCCACCTCTCTTAAAACAATGTTAAGATCTCTTATTATGAAATGCAAATGCTCAATATTAATGATAATTAAGGAGTTGAAAATGTAAAGAAGTAAGAAGTATTGTATTAAATTGTACTGAAGAGAAGACAACACAGAGACATAAGCAGGTTCACAATGAATTCTGGGTAACTGGTATAAAAATAATGGTCAAGGTGACCTGGATGGTATCCAAAGAGAAAATGCTGCTTTCAAAGCCTATCACTTGGGCCAAAGGTTTGAGCAATGAACAGGTGTGAGACTGTAATATTCCAGGTCAAAGCGTACTTAAAATTTTCACTTATCAACTGAGCAAAAAATATTGTGTAAGATATACATATAGATGTCTAAAAAAATTATACACTCAAGTTTAATTGGCAAATTTTGAGTAAGGAGTTATCTTCTCAAAGGCTTAATTCAAAATTGATCTTATCTGGCCTGAAAAGTGTATATGTAAGTATTTTATGTATCTTCCAATGTTTTAAGAATGTTTAATAACAAAGAAATAATTAAGACAGTGAGCTCTAATTTATGGGACAGTTGGTAATATTAGTTATGAAGTAATTGCTACAGAAAAAGGGTATAAATATGTGCTGATTTTAGAACGTTCCCGTGTACCTGTCAGCTGAATAGCCTATTCAGTATTGAACAGGGAACTTGGTAGTTAGAATGAGATCTCTCCTTTTCAAGGTGTTAAGATTAGAAGTCTAGGAACAAGAAATGGTTAAGAAATTCTATTTCTTTAAAGTTATTAAGATCTAAGGGTCTTTAACAATGTTAAAATGTTATTATATGCAAGTTATATTATTATGTGATGTTATAAGCATATTTGTAATAAAAATAAAACATGGATCAAAAAAGATTTTCCTGTACTAATTCTGGTTAGTACAAAACCTGGATTGCAACCCATGGAACAATCCTAGGTGTATACTTTGTTCAGAAGCATTTTATCTGCTATTAGGTAGTAAATGAGGAGCTAAATGCTTCCAAAGTACTGAACAGATAGCTCAAACAAAGTTCCTCATCCATAACAGACCCTGTGGCACTCCAGATGTTGTTGGACTCCAATTTATATCAGCCCCACCCAGCACAGCCAATGGTGAGGGTTGAGGGGAGTTGGAGTCCAACATAACCCTTCTCTAAACCGTTCTCAAACCTCCTTGGGTTTCCTGCCTGCTTGGGATCGCAAAAACAGACAGGTTACTAAGCTGTATCAAAGTTATACATGGCTGATGAACAGCATTCAGCTCGGTGGGTCACTAACTGTCTCGGTCTGCTCTAGGATGCCAACGTTATACCTATGTTCTTCCATCTGAACTTCCTCATTCGCCCAGGGCCGTCACTGTGAAGGTCTCCGTCAGCAAGGTATCTCTCCTGATACAAGCGCAGCTGCCGTTTGTCATCATCCAACATCACTTTCCTAAAGGGAATCCATAGAAGGAAAGGAAACTTAGACTGGCCTTCATTCAAACGCGAGGCCACACTTCCAAGAAAGCACAGCCACAAACTTAAGTGCACGTGTTGATGTATCTGTAGCTACTGACATGTGTATTTTGTTGACTTGATCCTGGAGTTCAACATCTGTAGGGAGGTCCTCATCAAGAATTTCTTCTTCATATTCATCGAGTTCCTCACCATCATATTCATCCTCGCTTCCCACTTCACTTCCTGACAGCTCAGCCTCCTCTTCCATGAAGTCCTGCAATTTGCTGAAAGGTTCATGGGGATGGGGTGGGGGAAAAGGAATACAAACTGAGTTCTAAAGGATTTAAGGAGCTACTGTTCACCATGGCAGACTTACAATTCATCTTGCCCAGAAGTGCCAACAACTGGCTGGCAAGAAGTCTCATGACCAGCTCTCCAGAGTCTCAAATACAGACTCTCTTTCTGCCCTACACATTTCTGCCTGGCACTGCTGGGGCCAAACCTGAGGCCTCATACATGTGCAGCTTGCGCTTGATTCACTGAACTATAGCACTATGCAAGACTTCAAAGTTTATTATAAAATATTGTGAATCCTATGTTAGGAGGTATCCTAGTTTGAAATGGAGATTTCCAACATTATGTCAAACTTGCAAATGAGCCCTCAAACATTGTAAGCCCACAGAAATGTTGACTAGGCTCCAGGCTCCATTTAAAATCAAGCCATGGTCTAAGCAGTGCTATGGCTGGGTTGGCTGCTGTGATGGTTGTTGAAATGCCCACCACCCTGCTAACACAGCATAACTTTTATTAGACTTCTCAAGCAAGCCCCTGGAAATATTTCTTCTGCCGGCATCCTTCAAGCCTACCCTTTTTGTTTTGTTTTATTTAGCTTCAGGTACCGCATTAACCAATTTATAGCAAAACTACAATTGTGTTCTCTTTGTCAGTAAGGCTACAGCAATTTACATACAGTTTCTTCTTCAATCCTTCTCTTTGTCTCAACACTTCTTCTTCATCATCGACTTCTAATTCATCTTCACTGTCTTCTTCCTCCTGCTCATTCTCATCTTCCTCATCTTCTCCATCCTTATCCTATCAACCCATAAAATATTGATTTCAGAAATTCCTGCGGTATCTTAGCATGCCCTTTATTACTCTCTACTGTTTCAATGCGTTATTTTATTTGAATAATTGCTTTAAAAAGACAAATTCCATATTGGGCACAATTAGAAAAGGAATCAAAAATAAGGCTCCCAGTATCATAATGCCCTTACACCAGGGATGGGGAACCTCTGGCCTGTAAGCCTGCTAAATTTCGAAGGGATTAAGCAAATTCATGGAGGATAATAAGACTACTTGTCCTGATGGTTATATATTACTTCCAGTATCAGAGGCAGTATAGCTTCTATACTGCTGCTAGGAAACAGAAACAGGAGGGTGCTATTTGCAACATATGTTCTACTGCTGGCTTCCCATAGGCCAATTTAGGTACTAGCCACTGTGGGAACAGAGTGCTGGATTAAGTAGGCCTTTGGTCTGATTCTGCATGGCTCTTCTTATGTCCTTAACACCATTAGCAGGACTGTGTCTATACCATGAGAGGCTTCATTGAAAGAGAAAAAAGAGCAAGTTTCTAGGCCTTATGGCTGTGAAAACAGACCTGAAAAAACACAGGCAACATCTGCTGAAAGAAGCTGGGTTGCGGGGGAGGGGTGCTGAACAAGACGGTGAGTGTTTAGGGGCAAGGTTTCGGTGTCCCACATAATTCCTCCCCATGTCCAGCAAAGGTATAATAAATTGTGCAAAATGAGAGAAAATGTGAATTTGCTTAATATATGCCTAATTTCTATGGGCTGCAGAACAGAGTGTTTCTTAGTGAAGAATTTTCATCCTTTTACCCTGGACTACACACAGCCCTACCTATTGGCTTCTGGCTTTCCCCAAAACTGACCAGTATAGAAGAACTTGAACTGACCAGTTGAGCAAAGCCTTGATGCACCTGTTGCAGAGTTGGGGGTGGAAGTGATATTTAAGGTTTTCCTGGTATGCATGTTTTATGTTCCATTCTGGAGTAACTTCAATAGTGCATGGTACTCACTTCTTCTTCACAATCGAAGGCATGGTCATCTGTTAAGAGCTGAAAGTCTCCAAACTCTTCTTCCTCTTCATCTTCTACTTCCCTACAAGAAAAAGTTTTTTTTTTTAATTTTTTAAAGAAGGAAGGCAACAGTATTCTTACTTAGCAGCCGGAATGTAACAAGCGGAGCAACCCATCTCACCTAGTTAGCCATGACAGAACAGACAAAGACAAGTAGTGTAGGAGCACCTATGAGGTGGACTTGTTTATCGTGACAGTCTCTAAGGTGCCACAACACTCAACATGTTCTTGTTTAGTCATGGCTAATCTTCTGGAATTTACCTTGGTGTAAAAAAAATGAATAATTAGGAAAGGTACCACTACCTGTTGGGGATCAGGTAGACAAAGAATTCCTTTTAACCCAAAAGCTTTGATATTCAGATGTAACTAAGTCTAGCCTAATAAAAGGAATTCAGCCCAATTTAGAACCTGGAGCAGACAACATGGATGCATGGACACACGTGCTGCATAAGTGGAGGCCCCCCTATTACCCCAACGCAAGGGATAGTTCTGCACACATACGCACATGTATATGCTCCCTTCCACTGAAGTGAACAGAAAAACCTTTGAAGAACCAGAAACTGTGCACATCTCCAATGTCCTAGTCTCACCTGTCAGATGGAAAGGAGCCAGAACAAAGAGCTATTGCTTCAGCCATCAGATCTTCAGGGCTGCTCTCTTTTTCCAGTTTAGAGGCTGCTGGAGAAGCCTGAATAGGAGAATCTGAGAAAGCAACCAGAACTGAGAGGTCATTTGTAGTGGGCTGACACCTGAAGAATTGGCGAGGAGTCAGATGTGAACTGACACGGTCTCCTATATGCTGTTTGAATGCATAGAGATCTGTGTAGCTTAACATAGTGAGTAGATTTTAGGAGGCTTTAGCTAACAAAGGTTAGCATGAATAATGAACAGTTTCAAGTAGGCCTCTCACACACCTTAATTGGTACCAAGCAAGTACAGCTCCATACGTCAGCAAACCTTACAGCTGCAAGGCCTTTGCCAAGCTACCTCATCCTTCTAAAGATGAAGGTGTCATGCCTTCATTCTCATGAAGGAGCTGAGAAATTCCCCCTCCCAAGGTGGAATGTTGGGTCCTTGTTCTCAGGGAAAGGGTAATTAATTTCCCAGCCTACAATGCTTTGGGAATCTTCGGGAAGGAGGAAGGGAACTACACAAGCTTTTGCTAAGAGCAAACCAATTTGGTCTCACTTTGAGGGGGAATATGCACGCTACCAGCCTGAAAAAACTTGCCAGTCGTGGGGTGGTGTCTTGTGTGCTGTGGGGACTCCAGCACACAATTAACTGTGAGAGAGGACTGCTCTTGTCAGCTGAAGGGACACGAGCTTTCTTTGTATATACTTTCTGCCTCCATATTTCATCTCTGTGTAATCAATAAACTGTTAAACTGATCCATTTGTGATTTCTGTCTCACTTTGGTTTAACTGGGACCTATGTAAATTAGGATCCCAAAATGAATAGATCATTACACTAGGCTCCAACTGGTAACTGATGGGCAGAATCCAGCCTGTCCCAGGAAGAGTGCTCTTGCCTCCCCTGACACTTGAAGTGGTGCTATAACAACCGTAGGGCAGTGACACCTTTTGTGCCAGTTCATGCTGACTTAGCAGAGAGAAAGAGAGAATTAACTTTGAATGAATGAATGAATGAACGGGAAAGAGGTTCAAAGTTAACACCTCTCCCAGCTGAGCCAGTTGAAAAAGTGAGACCACCACCCTGGCCCCTTAACTGCTTCTCTCTCCAGCTTTTAAACTTATAAAATGGCTGCTGCTGCACCACCACCAGCAAGCAAGTCCTCCCCCTCCTGTAAGGACTTGAGCTGTGCAACACGAAGTGGGCAGGTGGAGCATGGAGGCAGCCCACTTAACCAGGGACTGGAACCAGACTAGCTCATTGGATCAAATCTAGTTGTCAACCAGGCCTGCTGAAACACATTTCAGTAGTTTCATTTTGGCCCTTCAGAAAGCCCAGTAACAGAAAACTGCAGATACCATTGCCAATTGAGTATAACAAGCAACAAACCAAAAAGTAACTCAATCTGCCCCATGGTGACACTTGCCTTAGTAACATAACAATTGGATTACTACCATGTGCTCAACACTGAGCATTGTTTGGAAACTTCAGCTGGTCTAGAGCCAGACTGTTGAGAGAAGCATGCAATTTCCTTATACAGCCACATTAGCTTCTGATTTGTTTCTGGACTCAATTCAGACTGTAGTTCTGATAATTACAAGCCTTAGGCAGCCTAGGAGAGGTAAGGGACTGGTTCCTCCCACATGAGCCTGCCAGTCATTAGGATATTCTTGAGAAGCTTTCCTTCATGTCCCACCAACAGCTCAGCTACATTTGGTTGGAATGTGGGAGATGCAGCTGTGCCCATGTTGTGGAACTCCCTTCCCAGGGAGGCGGTCCTCGACTCCCCAATAAGAAGAGCTGTGCTGAATCTGACCAAAGGTCTAGTCCAGCATTCTGTTCACATAGTAGTCAACCAGTTGCCTGTGGGAAACTCACAAGCAGGACATGAGTACAACAGTATGATCCTACTCATGTTCCCCAGCAACTGGTATACAGAGGTATACTGCCGCCAACACTGGAAGTAACATACAGCCATCATGACTAGTAGCTACTGATAGCCTTATCCTCCATGAATTCATTTAATCCCCTTGTCAAACCATCCAAACTGGTGGCCATCACAACATCTTGCAGTAGTGAAGTCCATGGTTTAACTAAGCACTGTGTGAAGAAGTACTTCCTTTTAACTGTCCTGAATCTCCCACCTTTCAGCTTCATGGGATGAAGCTGAAAGGTGGGAGATCTTGACAGAGGGAGAAAAGCTTCACCACTTTCTCCAAACCATACGTAATTTTGTGTACCTCTACCATATCTCCCCGTACTTGCCTTTTTTCTAAGCTAAACAGTCCCAGACATAGGGGAGTTGCTCCAGGCCCTTGATCATTTTGGTTGCCCTTTTCTGCATCTTTTCCAATTCTACAATATCATTTTTGAGGTGCAGTGACCAGAACTGAACAGTATTTCAAGTGTGGTCACACCATAGATTTGTATAAGGGCAGTTTGGCAATTTCATTTTTTTTATGATGGCCTTCAATCACACAAGCATGAAATCTTCTCTCCTTTGTTAAAACACCTTAAATCTGCTGGCTGTTAGGTTTTTATTATTTTATCCTAGTGTTTTCTGTCAAATTGTATTTTTATCTGTTTTTATGTATTGTTTTATTGTTATTTTAAGTACGTTCACTATGCTTTAAGCTGCGATGGGCATTGTGTGAATGGAAAGGAGGGTAAAAATGATTACAAATAGCCATTAAAAAACAGACAACAACGTTAAATTTAATGGCTAGAACTAGGTACCCACTAGCTTCTTTTCCTTGCTTTACCTGCAAGCATTTTGATTTGAGCGACCTAACCTGGGCATAGAATTTAGCACAAAGCCTAATGAAGATGCAGGGCCTAACTCCCAGTCACAAACACAAACCAGGGTCTCTCTTGCCATCAAGAGAAAGACTCAGGACTCACCCTGAGATGCAAACTTTCCAGAGCAAAGGTTGAGCAGTTCCTCCATGTTTGGCTTCTTGCCACTGTAAGTGTTAGGAGGGTGCTTGTCCTGAGAAGCAAACTGACCAGAACATAGATCCAACAGTTCATCCATATTGGCATCCATTGCATTCTCGTCCATACTAGCCAACGGCAGGTGGTTCTTGGATACCTGATATTTGCTCCGGTGATGGCCAACATTTAAAAACCTGAAAACAAAAGTAATGACTAGTTTTATTTAAGAAAAGTATGTTGCCACAGCTGGTTCAGATGGTTTGACAAGTAGAATGGCATAAATCACATCTCCAGAATGGACTGAGGGATGGGCTTCTTGCATGACTGCACTCAGACACAGGATAAATGCCACAGCCATTCTGTTTCGGCACATACTTTGGCCATGTCTACTGTAGATCATTTTTATTTAATTTATGTATGTATATTGCGCCATCAGTGTACATGGCATGGAAAGGGAGGCAAGCAGAGGGAGTAAACACAGAGTGACTATGCAGTTGTTTCAGTTACAGGTGCCTAGGATGGTTATAGGCTTAGTTGCAGTAGGGCGTAGGAACTAAAGGGCAGAGCCAAATTCTTCATGGAAAGGGTAGGCTTTGAGAAGGGAATTGAACGAAAGGTGGCATTACACAGGTGTTCTGGGAGGCAGATCAAAGCATACTTGGCAGCCTTGAGGGAATGGAAGACCACTGGATGGCCAAGAGCAGAGGAGTTGGAGGAACTCTTCCCTCCCTCAGCTGTCAGCTGACAACAGCTGAGGAAGAGATGGGAAGCAGGGCTGCTCCATCAGGCTCCTCCTTTCCCTGAATGGCCTCCATTCCAGCTGTCATTATAAGAGCTATTGTGTAACTTTTAAAACTTGTGCCTCAGTTTGCTTGTTTTCATCTTCCCTCCTTATCACATTTTCTTTTTGTGTTGTGTCATTTAGATTATAAGCTTGTGGGCAGGGGCTGCCTTGTTTGTATTGCTAAGCCACTCCAAGAGTCTTATCAGCTGAAAAGTAGGATAAAAACGCCTTAAATACAAAATATTGGGATGTCAGAACAGAGAGATTGGGCAGGTCGGGGGTGAGCAAGGCCATGGAACATAAGGACATGGAACTTTTTTAGACAACTTCTGTATTTTCAGGGGCTGCTATTCTCCAGTGGTCCAGGGCCAGAAGCATATTCGGCCACATAAATTTGCATCCTCACAGTGTCAGGCTCCATAAAGGACTTGATGACTAGCCATAAGAGCTTCATAATTACAGAGCTCACATGCTCAGGCTCAGCTCTGCCATTACATACACAAATCCAGAAGAGAGATGTAAAACCCTGTATTTTGGACAAAGGTCTACTCTGTGGGGTCACTCCTACTGCAGAATGCTCTCCCCAGGGAGGCTCACCTGGAGCTTACCATGATGTTATTTCAGCAGCAGCCAAAGGCCTTGTTATTTTTCCATGCTTTTAAATCCTCTGTACTTTGTTTTTATGCTGTTTAGTGTTTCTGTTTAATTTTGCTGACTGCTTTTATATTGTGGTATTTTAATTTGTTTAATTGTAATTTTACCTTTCTATAAGCTACCCTGTTGAGGGGTGGGATATAAATCAAATCAATAAATCAGTAACTTTAAAATATTTTTTCTCCTTATGAATCAAGTTGCGGGCAAAGTTTTTACCACCCTTGCTTAAAATCTGTTGGGCCACAGAAGCTGACTGCTCTGGAGCTGGATTCAGCCCACAGGCCACCAAATGGCCAAAAGTGTGAAGAAATACATGTCTCCACAATACACCTGTGCAAAGAACCCCGAATACTGGATAGCACATCAAAGATTTGTCACCAGGCCAGAAACTTGATTTCATATGCAAATTGCTAAGTGTTTTAGGACATTATGGCTAGGACCCTGAGAATCCCAAGTGCAAGGGAGCTATCCTTTCCCACGCCCAATTCCCACCTGCAGTGAGCTCCACTCTTTCCATTTTAGACCAATTCATCCCTTCCACAGCAGGACCCCACGCTCCAGTCTTGACACACTGCATCAATAGCCTTGCATATTTTCTCTTGTACACCCACAGCTCTTCTGAAAGTGTTCATCTCCTTTCCAGACTACCTCAAGAAGATCTCATCAGTGTAATTAGAAAGCTTGGGATGTTTCTGCAACCAGTAGAAACTGATGGCAGCATTGTGCCTAAGCACACCTTCCCTAACCTTTGCAACAGTAAATTAGCAGCTTCAATTTCGGATAGCAAGAAGCCAATCACAGAAGCATGGATATATTTTATCACTCAGTTCTGTAGACTCAAGAACTCAAGCAGCACAATCCTATGTATGCTCAAACTGTGCTTAATGCAGCTTGCTCCCTAGGAAGTGGGTTTAGGGCTGCAACCTTAGAGTGGATTTTTGGAAGTGTTGCCTGCATAAGAGCCAATTTTCTGGTTACATACCCATCAGCATCAAGCAACTGACTCTGAGTGTCATCCTCTATGGAGAATTGGAACTGGAACCTCCCAGCTGCTGGAACTGGGCTTTTCTCTTCAGGTGTAGCATTGTAGAGATCTTGGGAATCCTCTATGGGTAAGGAAGGCTCAGATGCCTTTCCAGAACTCTAAGCAGAATCCAAACAGAACACAGTTTGATGAAGCACCAATTAGAAGGCAAATCTTAATCGAACACAAACCAGAATTCAGATGGGAGAGAGAATGGAGAGGAGAGAGGCAGAGGAAGACTATAATTCTGCAGCTTATAAACTGAAGCTCTACAAAATGTAAATCAATGATAATGTTTGCACACACACACAAATCAATTTGCCAAAAAAAAAAAAAAGTATTTCTAGATATAGCTAGTAAAGGAAGAAAGGCTACCACGTGTGTTGTTGAAGGGTAAAGGGCATGGATTAGCAGAGCAGGTCATGGGGACTAATTACTGCTATCAAGCAACTTATCAATGGAAGGACAGCAAAGGCAAGTGACTTAAAATACACATATAGTTATATGCTACTAGACTGAGGAAATTAAAGTATTGAGAACAGTTCCAAAGATACAGCTGTTAATATCAAGGAGGAGAGGGTTAACCAGCTGGATCCAGGAAGTTATAAATGCCTAGCTGTGAGAGAGTGGTTTTGGTCAACTCAAAAGAGGTAGTCATAAAGCCACTCTTTAAGAATCCTTCTCTGGACCCTCAAGATTATTGCTGCTATCCACTGGCTGTGAATATGGTTGATGTAGAACTCCAGATAGTCTTGGATCTAGAAAACTGCTGTCATCCATTTCAATCTGGTTTCTGGCCCAGCTTTGACACTGAAATGCATAGGACACCCTGTTAGGCCATGAGAATGAAAAGGGGAGTGCAACCCTGTTAATTCTCCTGGATTTCTTGGCAGCTTTTAATACCATCCACCATAGTATCCCTTTGGACAGCTAGGAAGGTTGTACTTTGTGTCTAGGTTGTGTGTAATTTTCTTTTTCTTTTCCAGGTATGGTAAACACTCCGTACAAAATAAAAACTTCACGAACACTTACTATTCACCATATAGAAAAGCATTTTCTAGGTACTGCACAGAGATTAAAAGAGGAGGTATTCCCTGCCCGCAGGCTTACCATCTAATAGACACAGTATAAAAAGAAATGAGGAGGGAAGACGAAAACCAGCAAATTCAAGTACCAATTTTTTAAAAGTTATAAATGGTTACATAATCATTCTTCTAGTGACTGGCTGGAATCAGTTAAAATTCCAAAACAGCAAAAGGATCAAAGTTTACCTTGGATGTAGAGCTGATAAAGCTTGTTTTGAAAAAACCAGGAGAAGGAGAGCGGACAGCTCCAATGGCAGACAGGAAGTTGCCCCCACGTGCCACTTGCTTATTACAAGGCTGATAAGAGGGAATCATAGAACTGATGAGCTCAAAGCTGCTGTTGTGGCTATTTTCCTTTAATGCCAAGTTCGGCATTAAAAATGAATCTTCATCTTCTAAGGGAAGGAAAAGAAAAAGAGAAAACCTGAACTTGCTTTAAAGAAATCAAAGCAAAGTAAAGAACAAACCTGATGTTTTTGGAAGGGGATTGCCCCCTTTGGGGTGGTGTTTGTTTTTTTGCATTTTGTACTTCATAATTTGGGGGTTCACCCAATCATGCTGACATTTCCCTCTTCTTTCTCAGTAGCCCCATTTTGGCTCCGGTCCTGCTGTTACATAATTGAGTTCAGGTAATTGAACTCAATTACCTGTTCATTATTAGAGGGGGTGACATTTTACTAAACAAACCACACTCACTCCACACTGTTTGTCAAATGCAAACAAAAACCTTTTGACATGGTGATGGTTGTGGAGAGAATCTTTTCAGATCCTAACTATGGGAATGACAGAGTTTGATATAGAGTATGAAGCAAAATTAATTCACATGACCTCACTAAAAGAGTTTTCTTGGAGCAGAAATATAAATCAATCCCACAAAACATCCTATTTCCAATAATGGCTCACAAGAAGTACTGGTTTCATTGAAACAGTCACCAGTCAAGCCAAACACACAACAGCATCAGCCCTCTTTAATATCAAGCTCTTCTGCCCTGTCCCCCCCCGCCACCATATCCTGTACATCTCACTTCAAGGTCCATCTCCTATGTACACAGCTCTTCTCCACACACCACTTCATCTACAGCACGTGTAGGTTTGATATTCTAGCAGTCAGAGACTTTCAACCTGCTTTTCCCCTTAGCAAATCCAAAGAACCTTGTGCCAAGACTGTTTAAAACAGGGCAGCCTGTGAGCAAGATCTGTTCTAGAGATGGTTTTCCTAGACACCTTATCAAAATTTAACCAAACCATGGTAAAATGTTTGTCCATGGTTTCACTCAAAAAGAAAAGCGCAATTAAGATAAATATACCCAAGATACTATTACATTTTGGATTTTTGTAACATAACAGATATGCAAGGTAATTCAAGAGAAGCTTCTTGATACAGAGGTGTTCAAAACAGAAAGCCACAGGATGGAGACAGACAAGATGGAGGATGACAACTACAGAAGGCAGATGTTTTACCTGGCTTGTCTGGTCTTTTGCCCATGGCTTCTTCCATATCAGCTTTTTCACTTGGAAGAGAACACCTGCAACAAATAATTTTAGCCCAAATGTAGGATAATCACATTTTAAAAGATAATAAGAATCAATCTATAAGTGGCAGTATACAGAGAAATGTAAAGAAATGAATGCGAATGAACTATTGCTTGTCGTGCTGTTGGTGCTACCAAAATATTACAACAGATATTTTGTAGTGCCTCACAGTATTTTTTATTAGAGGTGATGAGATTTGAGGTTGGGTTTTCTTCAATATTGCCCAGTTTATACTGCTTTGATTTCACGTTGCCCAAAATGTGCTGTTTGGAGCAAATTTCTAATACATCTATTCATATTTGGGCAAATAAATGTGAAACTCTTTAATGAAGTATGGACTGATTCCTGATGCGCTGAAGTCTGCTACTCCTAGCGCTGAAAAGTGGGTTCTTTGATAACTAGATGTCATCTTCAAATTATACAGTTTTCATCATTTTGCTATTTTGTTAGAAATCTGATTTTGGCCTACCAGATTACATTTTTTAGTTACCTGTTGGTCTGCTGAACAAAGTATTTACTGCTTTCAGATTCTAAACTATGCCCAAAGCATGTATGGAGAGGAGGTATGCCGGAATACCCGTCAACTGCCGTGTACGTATTTGTCGCCAGAAAGAGGCAGAAGATGTTGTCCATCATGTACTGTATTGTATTGTTATCTGTATCATTCCTTTAAGGATAGGTTTCTGAAACTGATCCTTGAGAGAGTTTTTTTTTTTAAGTAGGGAGACCCTTAGGTATCTATTGGGCAATAGGGACAAATATATTAATGTTTGCACTTGCAGCCCAACAGCTTAGATGAGAATTTATTATTCAGAATGGGGTTCAATGTACTGGAGATCATATATCTTAAAATGTATATTTCAGTCTGATTAGGTAGTATGTTTTTCTTCTGGAAGATATAAAACTTACCCCGTTTTTGAAGAGTTATCCTTGAACAGCAGCAACGTTGACTCTGTAGATGAAGGCTTCGGAGCAGCACTACAGTGCACAGACTTGGCTGCTCGATCCTCATCTACTGATTCTTTGTCAATTTCTTTGTCACCATCTTCAAGGCTCTCCTCTTCCAGCTCCTCATTATCTTCCTCTGTCTCACCAAGAAGATACTCTATGCTCTAATGGAACACATACACATATACAAAATTCCACAGTGAGTGAAACTGAACAATTTGCTCGAAGTACATACTCTTACAGGGCAAGTGAAAACTCTTTTTGTAGCCTTTTAAATAAGTCCACAGAAGTTACTAGCCTGCAAAATGTCCTGCTAGTATGTTTATAAATAAGAAAGAATTGCAGACAGGAGCACAACAGTTTACATGTCTAGAAAACTGGTCCTACTTACCAACACACACAACCATAGCTAGGTGCATATGTTCTATATACTTATCTTAGGGTGCAATCCTATGCATGTGTAGACAGTAAAAAGTCCTACAATTGTCTGCTCAGAAATAAGTCCCACTGAGTTCAGTGAGGCTTACTCTGAGAAAAATGGGTAAAAGATTGCAGCCCTTTTCTGGGTATTAGTCTTGCTAGTTTGTCTTGGCACATACAAAAATGTTTAAAATGTTCAACATTCTTGAATTAATAAAATCCAGTCCAGAAATCCTTCCCTCCAAGTACGTGGGGATCCTTTGCTGTAATTCAGCTCAACGTCACTTCCTTCTTTCTTCCTGTATTCCAGGGTTAACCTCTAGCATTTAAAACTGATATCAGGGCCAAGCCCTTGCAGAAACTAAGCCCTGAGATACATCCTATTTTGCACTTAGGACCGTAACTATTACGGTTAGCATGAACTGTGCAGTCCAGTCCAGGAGACTGCCCCTTTTAAAGATGGCAGCTAATACAATTTTATTTTAGAAAGGCTGTTTGTGGTTAGCATTTGTTTTATAATTAGTGTCTGCTCTTATGGTTTTTGATATATCCCACTGTTTTATTGCTGTATTTTACTGTTTTATTGTATAAACTTTGTACCTCAACCTGCTTCTACTTCTGAAGAGTGTCTGATTAAATGAGCCATAGCTGTGTAGAGATCCAGAGCTTACATCAAATCTTTGTTGCCTTTGAATTTATCCTGCTTGTGGTACACTTGCAGAATATGTCTTTCTAGGATGCAGACATATATATGTAAAGCAAACTAAGGTACCTGTTCATCGCAATTCTGGCTTTGCAACATGCTGCAAAGTAGGAGAGATCTCTAAACAAACAGTTTCTTGTGAGCCAAAGGCACAATCCCGAAGCTACAAACCACACACACACTCATTTCTGCACACCAAAGCACATCTGATAACCATGCTGCAACATGTAGCTGGAAGGGGATGGGCACAGGTCGGATACCCAGGTGCAGAATCCTGAAGCACCTCCCCTGGCTTGCCTTACTCTGCACCTTACAATAGCTAGGGAGTGAAGCACCTGAAGAAGGGAAATACTGCAGGGAAGACCATACGAAATAAGGAGAACAACCCACCCTGTGCCACTCACAGTCAAATGGTTCATTCCTCCAGCTCGAGACAGACCTGCTAAGCCAGGCTGCTGGTTGTGCAGGGCACAGCTGTGTTATCCTTGGCCTCATTTCCTACAGTCTCGCATTCAGTTCCTCACTGTGTGGCTGTTGTGAGGTATGGAGTGAGGCACAATTGGAGGTGGCACTTCAGGATTCCACACCTGGGCTCCTGAATTTCTGTATTTGCCCCTTCTTCTTGGGAGCAAATTGCTTGGGGATTTGTCGAGACTGCTCTGAGCATGGGGAACTGGTGCATGTGAGGTTTCTGGCTGCAAAATTGCAGTCTTAGCCAACAGTTGGGTATACAGGACAACAGCCTGCATTTCAATGCCTAGCTCTGGGCAGCTGAAGCCTTTAGGGCACTTAATTACTTAATTATGATGTGTGTTTTGGTTTCAAATAACTTTATCTCTTTGGCAAGAGGCCAATATTAAATATGGCACAAATTCGCAATTCTCTTAGTTCCTGGATGATTTATGAAGAGTCAGCAGCACACTAAAACTTGCCCAAGTAGGCGAAAGAGAGAAAAGAAAAAAAAAGCAAGACCTCCCGATTGCCTCCCTCCTCCTCTTCATCGGACTCATCCGTCATCTCCTCCTCCTCCTCCTCCTCCTCCATCTCCTCATTATCCAATTTAAACAATGCTTGCCGCCTCCGGCGTTCCTCCGTTCTGCGGAGTTTCATGGCTTCCTGCAGTTTAGCCTTCAGCATGCGTAACTTTTCACCTGGGCAGCCAAGAAAGCATTAATATCAGAGGCACATTTTAAACACGCACACTCTCTCTCTCTCGCCTCAGGCAAACATTTTAATGAAGCCATACACAATTAACTTAAAAAGCAATGACAGTTTATTTGAAGGTTTCATGAAATGATATGCTGACTGAAAGAGTCAGGCCTTCTAAGATACGCTGAGTTTATATTGGCTGGTCACTCAGTGCTTATTACGTCTTGCCAGAGATGCCCAGTTTCTGTATTCTCAGAGTGGCTTTATTCTCCAGACTTGGGCAAAAAATGTTTTTGGCCCTGCACTAAACAAACCAATGTCCTTGTGGATGGTAAGGCCCCCATGATAGTTGGTACCATCTAGCAATTAAGAACTTGACTGTGACAGAGTACATGCATTCAGGCATAGTTGTGGTATTATACCTCCTTTTTGTATTCTGAGGAAGATGTGGCCTCTACCTCTTCACAAGCAGGAAAAAATACCACCCCTTCCTTATAAATGGAACTGCAGGTAAACACTACCTTTGGAATAAAATTTGTCAGGACCACCAGTGGCCAGAAAAAAATACTTTGAGCAGGGCTGAATTATTTGTATAGCACCATCAATATGAATCAGGAACTGGCCACGGCTTGTCCATAACACTGGCATGACTCAACAAGCCAGAGCAGGGTCTTTCTTCTTCCTATTCCTTGTGAAGACATGACACCAGGTTCCTTGCTCTAGGGCCATGGTAACAAGGCAGAGAAATGATGCTCATCAACTACTGACAAGCCTAGACTAATGCTCCAAGTGAATCAGAACCTGTTTAGTTTTGATACTTGCTTCTTTATTTGAAGCACACACAAATACCATTCTATTTTTATTCAGATGCCCGAAGAGTACAGGCAGATTAGGAAATCTCCACAACCACAATAAAAAACAACACAGCACTCAGCAGCTTACACAGAATCCTGAGAAAAACTCAGCTTATTTTAAATTTGTAGATCTCACTTCTTATATAGAAATCAGGGACGGTCAATTGACAGGCCAGAACTGGCCTCATGAGGCAATCGTATCTGGTCCCCAATGATGCGAAATTCTAATTAAGCCATAGCAAGACGTTTGCCAATGGTTTCATTCATAAGCGAATGACTGAGCATCCACTCCCATATCATCCTGCCTGTACTTGAAGGTCATCTCCTGAGGCTCACCTCAGAGTCCTTCTTTCATTTGGGGTGAGACTCCTCTCAACGAGAGAGGACTTTTTTGCCTATGGCACTCCAACTGTGGGATGTCATCCCCAAAGAAACCCATGTGACACTAGAAGATGTAGTGATGGCCACCAAATTGGATGGCTTTAAGAGGTGATTAGACAAATTCATGGAGGAGAAAGCTATCAATAGCTTCTAGTCCTGATGGTTATATGCCACCTCCAGTATCAGGGTCAGTATGCGTATGTATACTTCTTGCTAGGGAACTTAGGTGGGAAAGTGCTGTTGCACACATGTCCTGCTTGTGGGTTCCTGGTCAACAGCTGGTTGGCCACTGTGTGAACAGAATGCTGGACTAGATGGGCCCTTGGTCTGATCCAGCAGGGCTCTTATGTTCTTAACATTGCTGGCTTTTAGGTGCCAGGGTAAAATGTGGTTCACTCTGGCATTTTAAGCACCCCTTTGATGGCTTTTTAGCAAATAAGGCAGTATATAAATATTAATAGTAAATAATATTAAGTAAGTACTGTTGCTTTATTTTTATGTGCTGCTTGTCTGTTCACATTTTACTTAGTGTTATTTTACAAAAGTTAAAAATACAACATTAAAACCTCCTGGAATCTCTCCTGATGAAAGGTAATATATATTTCTTTTAAAATATTGAACTAAATGTTCAATGTGTAAGAAAAATTCTACTGACAAGCTATACGTTTAAAGCTTATCCAAACAATAAAGTAACGGATTGTGAGCCTACACACAGTAGCATCCCATAAGCCCCATCCCTCCCTTTCCCCTCTATAATCCCACTGTCACTCAGTGGTAGAGAGCAAATGCTTTGCAACCAAAAGGTCCCAGGATCAATCTCCAAATCTCCAGTTAGGACTGGATGAGACTATGTCCTGCCTGAAGCCTCAGAGAGCCACAGCCACTCAGCACAGACAATACTGAGCTGGTTGGACCAATAGCTGACTCAGTATAAGGCAGTTTCAGCAGCAGGACAGAGTATATGGCTTCTCATCCTTTGGGGCTAGTGCTGACACCTGATGCATATAAGTAATCAATCATTCAAAAGAAGCATTACTTCCTTTGTTTTTTATGATGCAGGCTTCTGTCACCATCGCCATAGTCTTAGCAGAAACATCCCCCTACCCCTTTTAAGATGGTGATTGCCATCAGCAGTTTGAATATTTGTATTGAAGGGCTTTTAAAATTAAATTAAGAAGCTTCTATCCAGATCAGGGGCACTTTTTAGTCTATCAAAAATATTTTCATTCATCTCTATTAGTTGATTGAACATTACAAGTGTCACAGTACTTGGAGTGCCAACACTATCCAGTAAACTTGCACCTCTGGTCCCCCAAGCACACCTGGCTTCATGTGGATTGCCTCTTCTGCAACCTCTGCAGCCAGCGTCACCGGAACCACATCTGCTTTCAGCTCCTCCTTGCCCTCATTGGTCATCTCCTTACGAATAATATTCATGTTCACCATTTGTTCCATCTTCGGTTTGGCTGTATGAATTGCATGCTTCACAAAACGTTCTTTCAAAGCTTCCAGCTCTGTTTTGGGTTGTTGTTGTTTTTTTAAAAAAGACAAAATTACTATAATCATTCATTTGCGGAGTATTTGAGATTTTCATTTTTAGAAAGGCAATTTTCAAAGTTGCCTAAATTTAGCCTAAATTGACTAAAATCGGTGAAGTTGGAAATCAGCTGCCTTCTTGTGAAGAATTTAACACTGTGCCAGCATCTGCTAGGGTTCCTTAAATTCCTGTTGGAAGGTGGAGAGAATTAAAGTTTCCTCTTGAAAGGAATAAAGTACAAGACCCCACAAATCTGGGATAAGAACTCAAATTAAATTAAACAATGACTGTGCTTGCTCAAAGGCACCTCTCATTTAAGAAGTGCCACTCTGCCTGAGTGTCCCTCAAATGGTACCCTGTCATGAACAGAGGAGCAGGCTTATACTTGCCTCTGGAGATGAGGAACTGTCTCCAGGCAACCATAACAGGAAGCATTTGTACAATGGAAGAGTGCTGCTTTCTTTTTCCCCCCTTCAGCCCTGCCATGTGCAACAATGACTAACATAGGTACATGTGGGCAGGTAGGCTTATAAAAAAGTATCCTTGCCCTAAAAGTATACTACAGTAAATTAACATGGGTCAGATTTACATAAATCACGCTAGAGGAATATGCTATGTGAGCCTAGCAACCTGATTTAATTGAACCATGGCATCATTCTAGACATATTACATAGAAACAAGTACCACTGATTTCAATACAGTAGGGATCTCCAACTTTTTTGGGCCTATGAGCACATTTAGATTTTTGATAAAGTACCTTGGACATTGGGGAGTGGGGGGCATGAGTCATAGAATGGCTGTCATGTAGGCAATAACAAAATATTCTACAACAAAACACCCATTTCATAGAAACTGGTGAGGCTAGAAGACAAACACACTCCTTTGAACTCAGATTTCTGCTCCAAAACACCTATTTCACAAAAAGGCAAGCCAAATTCCCCAAATCACAACTAAATAAATTCTTCTAAGATTCCCCCAAACGTATTTTCCCCTCAATAGGAAGATCTCCACCAAATCATTTTCCCTAAACCCACAAAACCACACTGTCTAACCCCCCCTGCAAATATACACACAGCCATCCACAGACAACCATGTACCCTACTCATCCATCTCACAAATACACAAAAATACCCCCTTCCTTCTCCCCAAATTGCTCCCTAGATGCTCCCCACTGCCTTCTTCCCGTTGCCTTTCATAGAATCATAGAATAGTAGGGCTGGAAGGGGCCTACAACGCCATCGAGTCCAACCCCCCTTTTTCCTTTTCCTCTATCCCCGACCACCACCTAGTTGCCTTTCCTACCACTATCTCCCTCCCACCCAGCTTTGGGTACACAGGCTGGCTGTAAAGCAGAAGAGCTCCAGCCTGCAGCTGCCCAACCTCTTCCTTTTCTCTGAAGAATGTTCTGGACCTGCATGGGATCCAGAAGCATTCTGAGCAATGGAAAAGAAGAGGGTTGGGCAGCTGGAGAAATTCTGCTTTCCAGCTGCCCAAGGTAAAAAAAAAAACACATAAAAAAAAATAAAAATAGGAGGGACAAAGGGCCTTGCCAGGCACCAAATTGGGTGTCCAAGAGTGCTGTAGTGGCTGCAGGCACCACTTCGCCGATCCCAGCAATACAGAAATCAGGTCAACAAACTGAAACATTTTAGGTGAAGATACAATGAGAGAAAGTATGTCCTGCCTGCCAAACAATTCAAAATCCCCTAGTAAATTAATGCTGTGTACTGGGTGGTGGGTGTTTTGTCTAGAGGACATCGCACACCTTGCCAACACTTTGCTGCCCCATTTGAAGTGATCTAAGTAGCAACAAGCTAATAAGGATCAAGACTTAGCAAGATGCTAGAAGCAGGCACTGCACCTCTGTTAGATTCAGGCTCATCAAGATTAATGAACGAATCATCTCTGGAACACAGTCTAGGCTTGATTGTCAGGTCCACTCCCAGCTCCCGAAGCCGATCCAGCTTGGACTTTCTTGTTCTTTCACCAGGAGCTAGCGATACTGCCGCCCATGGCTGAACAGGTCTTTTGGGTCCTAGGCTTGATTCTGATGATTGCTCATCACTTTGTTCAAGTACATTTCCTTCCACTTTATTCTCCAGTGATTCCATGGATTCAGCAGCAATTTGATTAGGCGTTTCTTGCTTTCCAGAAGCCAACTCCTCCCGAAGGCACTCAGTTTTGGAATAACCGTTCTGTCCACTTTGCTCCTGACAATCTTCTGTCAAATGTTCCATTTCCCCAGCAGAAGATCTGTCTGTGTTAGGAAATGAAGGGCTCACAAGGGCTGAAGGTTGCAGATCAAGTCCTGCTCTCGATTCCCTTGTTGCCGATTGGTCAAGTTGTTCTTTCCCACTCTCAATGCAGCCAACCCCTGGGTTCTTTGGAGCAGCATTTCCTTTGTCAAGAATGGGCTGATATTTAGTTGATCTGTCAAGAAAAACACAGTCAATTCACCACCACCCTCCTCTTCCCTTAACATGGTCACTTGAAAATGTGAGGAAATCCAGCTTAAGCAGCTTTCCCCAACCTGGTGCCTTCCACACATGTTGGACTGCAACTCCCATCATTCCCAACCAGCTTGGATAATGGCCAACTGGCTGGGAAAGATGGGAATTGCAGTCCATCACATTTAGAGGGCATCAGGTTGGGGAAAGGTGAGCTAAAGGAACACAGAACAGTTTCATTAGCCTATTGCTCTTGAGAAGACAGCAAGGAAATGGACAATTTTCAGTTATCACAGATACCTGCTAGTGGCCAGACACAGTAATGTGCACAATGCCTCCTCATTTGGGGCAGGAGGGGGAATTCATACAGTATCTCCTACTGACTTCCATTTTATTTTAGCCAGTTCAATTGTATCTCACTGAACCCTCCCCCCCCAAGTTTTGGGATCCTCAGGAAGGGAAACAACATCCCTTCCACCAGAGACCAGTACAAGCAGAGGGAAAGGAGGGGTTCCTATGAACTGTTTGCCTTGCCCCATGCTGAGAGGAGACAGAAAGAGCCACCACCACTGCCCTTCCTCCAACTAGCAGGCTGTCATAGTACTTTGCTTTCTGGAAAGTAGCTAGGCCAGTCAGAACAGGGCAGCACGCACAGGATCCACTTTCCCTCCTCCTCAATACAGGGCAAAACAAGCAGTAAGAAACACACAGAGACATCTGTACCATGAAAAGTATCAAGAAGTGAGAAGAAGAACGTACATTAAAGCAGGATTGACTTACTTTAGCAAAGTCATAGCACTCCCCTGGAAAGCAGGCCGTGGTTTGCGTTTGAAGAATTCATGGATGCTTTTGGCTTCTGGTAAGTGATATGGGAGAGGCATGGTGGCTTCTATCAGAGAAGAAACAAGGAGGATAGTCCAGGAGGTCACATACGGCACAATGAAGGAATGTTTTATTGTTATGGCCTTGGTTCAAATGATTTAATGTTTAATGATAGAACACCAGAATTTTTAAACGAATATATAAAGCTACCTTATAAATGAGTCAGGCCATTGGTCTATCTAGCACAGTATAGAACACAGTAGATGGACCACTGATCTACCTAGCAGACTGCCTACTCTGACTGGCAATTTATCTCCAAGGTTTCAAGCAGTTCTGTAGTCAGAGTTCCTTTTAAAAAAAAAGTCAACAGGAGATGCCAGAGTTTGAGAACATGGGACCTTCTACATGTAAAGCACATACTCTACACTGAGCTGCAATCCCTCCCCCAGTCAAGCCACAGTTATCCCAGAACTGCAACTGAAGGATCTTTGTGACACGATGGTCCCTGTTGTTTCAAAACTGTTTGCAGCATCTCCAGAAAATGTTATAAAAATCAACACATCTTCAAAGCAGGAATGTAAGTTGCCTAAGCTTACTACAAGGGCCACATTCATACCAAAGGACTTCACAGTTTCAGGCTCTGGCCAAAAGTTACTTTTGAAGTTAGAAATTATAAAGAGACCATGTCTTAATTCACACAGAAGCCTCTTAATGGGCTTCCAGATATCTGTAGCAGGTAGGGCTTCCTATACGTGCTGCATACGCTTACAGTGCAACCTTCTCTCAGAACCACTGTCTCCTCTCTCTATCTCCCTCTGGCAACAGCTAGTTTCTTCTTGGACTTGAAGCCAGGTACTACCAGAGGAAAGGTGAGAGGGGTAGTGGCACTGAGAGAAAGGTCTGGAGGGATGCTCTCTGCAAGTGACTGTAGTAACTGTCAGAACCAAGAGTTGCTATAGTCATCCAGATGACTCTCAACTTGTGGCAGCTCATTAACAGGGACCCTAGAAGTGTCTTTAAAGTGGGTGGGGGGAGGGCTCAAGGTAGTCAGGATGTGATGAATGCTGCCTAATTTTCAGGTGCATTTTTACATCTGCTTATTTAATGGACAAATAATAAAGTTATAAGCTATCATATTCAATTTTGCTGAAGTGAGTTTATCACTGTCATACGTAAACTTAAATAAAAACTGAGAAATCTAAGAACTAATAAATGATCAGAGTATATAACTTCAGCCAGCCTCCACTACAACAGCAGCCTTTTTTGCCCGATTTTGAGGGGCCCATCCCTCTCTGTACCCCTGCTTCTGGGGTCCATGCTCATTAACAGGCTCCTGGACAAACCATGACCATGATGTATGCTACCATTTTACAGAATCTTGCAAAGACTTTTAAGTCTTACCTCTAACAAGTCGCTGGCTCTCACTATGCAGCTGCTTCATAGCTTCTTTACTTAACCTGGCTGCCTTCCGCTCCTAGAAAGAAGGAAGGAAAGAAGGAAGGAAGGAAAGAAAGAAAGAACCTTGAAATTGTAAGCCATTTTTAAAAGTAGTAAGCTAGCATGTTGCTTAAATATAATTAAAATAAGGCATGCTGAGGATGGCAGAAATGTGCAAATGCCTAGGAATTAAAAAAAAGTAATAGAATGAAAGCTAAAAACAAGTAGGTTATGAGAAAATATTCACCTTTCTAGGTTCCTTTAACAACAGTTCCTCATTTTCATCCATCTCATGTTTGTAATCTTCACTCTCAGAAAACAGCTGTTTGTACCAACATGGAAGGAAGAGAGTCAGTAAAACTTCATATCACATGAGAGATTGCTGTCCCGATAATTGCTTATGGAATTACCATACACAATCTTCGTTTCCTTGAGCTAAAAAAAATCTAGTTTGTGCCATGTGCTGTAAATCACAGCTGACTGTTCAGCACATTGGACTACCATCCTTTGACGGTATCCCACTGCAGTATATCTGGAAGCTTCCTACAACCCTCCCTTCAACATACTGATCTCCTCACATCTCCTTGACAACTGTCTTAAAGCTTTAGTAGGCACAGAATGCAGTGGCCCACCTCTGTGCAACCCATTCCTGTAAAGAGCACATCCACGCAAGCCCAATTCATGGTGCTGGTTTCAACCTATAAAGACCATAGCAGCTGGGGCTCTCCGTACTTCAGAGACATCCTTCCCCACTTTGAATGAACAAAACGTTTAATATCAGCCAAGAACATGTTCTTGGCCATTCCACTTGCATTTCATATTTGGAATGTCTAGGTTGAGCAGATGTGGAAAAATTGTAATATCTAAAAGTTACTATGGTACAATCTACATTTGTAATCAATGGAATCAATGGAAATCATGCTGGCTGGGGGATGCTGGGAGTTGCAGGACTTTTTCTGTCTAAACATGCATAGGATTGTGCCCTTAAAGACCCAGTTCATATGTCAGAGCCAATTGGGAGGGGGGGCGCGGAAGCAGGCAAGTACACTGCCTCCTGCTCACTTGCCACTTCCACTTTCATGATGTCCGAACCCAGAAACTCTGGGTTGTTTACTGGTTAAATAACACAGAGTTAACCCAACAGCAAATCGTGGGTGATTGCTGGGTTAACTCTTGGTTTTTTAATCTCTAGACAACTCCAGAGTTCCTGGTTTAGACATGACAAAAACAACCCAGGAACAGGGCATTCCTGGGTTAACTGAAATCAGGAGCAGGCAGGAACTAGCATGCTCACATAGAATCATAGAATAGTAGGGTTGGAAGGGGCCTACAAGGCCATCGAGTCCAGCCCCCTGTTCAATGCAGGAATCCAAGTCAGAATGCAGGAATCCAAGTCAGAATGCAGGAATCCAAGTCAGTCACTAACAGACCCACCCTCACAACCCCATAGTTTGTTAACCATGGGTTCTTTGATCATCCAAACTGGGTCAAAAAGTTATTCACTCAGCTGGAGTGTGTCCCATCCATTTATTTGATGCTTCTCCCAAAATGTATGCATGCTACCTGCAATTAACGTTAGCGCACTGAGCAAGGAATAGAATATTTTTGTGGAAGAATAGGCTGGATTTTGCAGAGAAAACACTACCATGTTGTAGTCTCAACTGTGCATTTTCAAAAATACATACTATATTCTGGAAAGCAATTTTACACTGCCTTTGTATATCCTGCTTTCGTATATTCAACATTTGTCTACTTAATACACACACAAAGACTGCAGCTTAAACTGTTGCAAATTAAAAATGACAAAAGATTACCAGTCCTAATTAAAAGATGCTTACATGGACACAAACCTTAACAGGCAGAGGGGCTATATGACTGAGTAGTTCTCAGATGTTATTCCTACTGAAAGGGTTGTCTGCCAAAGAGTTCCTTTTGACCCCCTTCTTAGGACTAAAGTACATATTAATTTAAGCACATAGTTCAGTGGTTGGATGCCTTTTTTAAACTATAAATAGCAGCCACTGGAGGAGTGGTGGGGTTCAATCAGGCCAATGGAAGCTTCCCTCCCATGCCAAATAGCAGCTTTGGGGAGGTAATTTTGTTGGGACTGAGAAATGGGTTAAACTCCTAAGCAGCTGCTATTGTGTTTACTGTGTTGCATATCACATCACACATAGTTTGGCCCTTATTTTAATTTCCATATTAATAATATGGAGGATTTGCCAGGCCATCCATATTCACGGCATCTACAACTGACTACAGGAGCTGTTTTGCTGCATGGTATGGATATGGCCTCATCTCCAGTATATAAATTGGAATGAGACGGCTTTTGAGGGATTTCCTCCATCACTAATGGAAAATTGTACCTCAAATGAGTTACAGAGCTGTCTACACTTTCCAGGTAAGAATATAGTGACTTTTATTTAAAAGTTGTATATGTTTAGCAAAGCTTCCAATGCTGTTTACAACAAGATAACATACAAAAATAAAATGTAATAAATATCAGCATGTTGTTGTTTACAACTACAACAACGCTGAGATACATTAAAAAGCTTGGAAGAATGAAAACATATTTGCTTGGCTCTGAAATGTAAATGATGTTGGCATCAGGCAAGGCCTCTGTGGGGAGAGAATTCCACAACTGAGAAGGCGCTCTCTCTGGTCACCCCACTAACTGGCAGTAAGTTCAGAATAAACAGGAGAAAATACTTTGTATAATTTGCTTGGAAGGTTTAGCATGACTTACCTTCTGTTTTCTCATTTTCTCTTTCGCTGCAGCTTTTATTAACTCGAGCGACTCTTCATCTTGAAAAGGGGGATCTTCCTCCTCCAAGCCATTCTCAAAAAGGTCTTTATCAGCCAGCAGACACCCGCTGTCATTGAAAGAAAATCCCTCACCATCCTCCTGGCCCCAAAAAAGTAGAATACAAGAACCTGAGTTCACCAAACTCAGTACACCACCTAGCATTAGACCAGACGTTCTTAATATTGTATGTACATGCATACATACACACACACACTACATGAAAGCCCACTCCTTTAAATGTGTTCTGCTGCCTATAATACCTTTTGCTCTTGTGTCTTCTCTTTCATCACCTGTCTAATGGCCTTCATTTTCTTCTCTTTCTTTGTCTTCTTTTTCCTTGGGCTTCCTTTTTCTTTTCCACCAATTTGCTTTACACAATAGATTTTGTGGCTTTTGTATTTTTTTCCAGATTTCCCAGAGTTCTCCAACTCAAGCCCAGGAGAAAGATTCTCTGCATCACTGTCATCATGGTCCAGCAGAGTCTGGAAGGCGAGGTTGGATTTCTTTTCCTTGGCAACAAATTTATCTTCATTTTCCTTCACACTTTCCCCATATGCAGCCTCCAAATTCTGAGGGAGAAGGTCTTCACCTTCACTGTCACTGTCTGGGAGTACCTTCTTACATTTGATTCTCTTACTCACATACATCTCTTCATCTGAAGACGCTAAAAATATATAATGGACATTCTTATGGCATGCATCCTTTTTTCTAAAAACATACACCATGTATTCTAAAAGCAACTAATAAACTCAATGCTTATCCTTTTTCCTTATGTCAAGCAATGCAAATTCCATTACATACATCTTTTAGGATAACCAGTACTGAGCTCAGTATCATTTAACTGAAATTTATTGGACAATTTAGCTCATTTAGGCATAATGCTCTCTTTCTCTGGCTACAATCCACAAACTATTGGAGCTCAGAGGAATCCAAGGCCCAAATGTATCCATGCATTCTTTTATTGCTAAACCAGCTTCAGCCCAGTAATCCTCAAACCAATTGAGGCTTTCAAAACTTTGTGTAGGGGCTGTTGGTGAGATGCTGGATGTATTTGCAGGGGCTGCTTAAGAAAAACAGATTCACCAGCAAAACTGGTTAATCATGTGCATGTTGTTGGGTAAACAAACTGGATTGCAGCCATTTTCTACCAAAGGATTCTCAAACAAACTATCAGATTTATTGTAAAGAGAAAGCCAAATTTACTGATGTATGCAAGATTTCTTTGAAGTAATGAATGATCTCTAAAATGCCCTTTTGTTTATGAATCAAGGAAATTTAATAGTAAGTTACAGACCTCCATCATCAACAGATGCAACTCCTTTGCTTATCTGTGCTGGGGAGTTTATTTCACAGCTGCCCTGTCCGCTGTCTGAATCACTGTCAAAGGTTTCCTGAGGTTCCAGATCCCGGATATCCAAGGGAAGCTACAATCCAAGAACATTTATTTATAAGTATGACCAGAGAGATGAACACCTGTAAATAGTTTACTACTGGGGCTTTAGAATGGAGGCAAAGCCTAGCATTATTCATTTCCCAACTACAAGGACAATAACAGCATTCCCTTCAGAATAGAATTCTGCAGGGTTCCATTCAATACCCAATACTGTTTCAAGTCCACATGAATCTGTATGGTGAAATCATCCAGAGACTTAATTTGGTGCTATCACTGTGCCAACAACATCTTTATTTCTCATTTAAAATCAGATCCAGAAACTGCTGCTTCAGTTATGTACCAGTGTATAGAAGCTGTGGTTCTGTAGATGAGCACAAACAGAAAGACTTGATCTAAAGACAGAGGTGATGCTGGTTGGTAGCCCCAGCTCTCCAGAAGTTTATGACTACTTGGCAACTGATGGTTTACTAACAAAAGGAGAAACATCTAGTTTTGCTTCACTGCATGTGTATGTGTGTGTGTGAGTCTAGCCTCTTCAAATGCCTCCCACTCGGTTGAGAATTATCCTCCTTACCATCATATCTTAAAGAAGGGGTTGGCAACATGCCAGTGTTCCCACGAGGCACTTTATACTGCCCTCCATATACCTCCGCTGTCTCTTCATCTCTTTATCGACATGCTTTTCCCTACCTCTATTAAAGTCAATGGAGTGATATCACTTTAGTAGAAGTGGGGAAAAGGGTGCCTTGCCAAAAATGGCTTGGGGGACACCTCCTGACATGGGCACTTGGGGCAATAAGGGTGTGGGCTTCCCCCTCCCACCAACTGTTTTGTGGCAGGGCACCCTTTTCCACCCCCTTCATGGATCACTGCCTTGTTGTGGCGAAGGGGCTTGCGTAACTCAGTGAAGCTATAAGCTATGCCGTGCAGGGCCACCCAAGATGGACAGGTCATGGCAGAGGGTTCTGACAAAATGTGGTCCACTGGAGAAGGAAATGGCAACCCACTCCAGTATTCTTGCCAAGAAAACCCCATGGAATGTATCACAAGGCTAAAAGAGATGACGCCGGAAGATGAGCCCCTCAGGTCGGAAGGTGTCCAATATACTACTGGGGAAGAGTAGAGGGTATTTCCAAGTAGCGCCAGAAAGAGTGAAGCGGCTGGGCCAAAGCCGAAAGGACACTCAGCTGTGGATGTGTCTGGTGGTGAAAAGAAAGTCCGATGCTGTAAAGAACAATATTGTTTAGGAACCTGGAATGTAAGAGCAATGAATCAAGATAAGCTGGAGGTGGTCAAACATGAGATGGCAAGATTGAACATTGACATCTTGGGAATCAGTGAACTAAAATGGACAGGCATGGGCGAATTTAATTCAGGTGACCATCATATCTACTACTGTGGGCAAGAATCCCTTAGAAGAAATGGAATAGCACTCATAGTCAACAAAAGGGTGGGAAAAGCAGTACTGGGGTACAATCTCAGAAACGACAGAATTATCTCAGTACGAATCCAAGGCAAACCATTCAACATCACAGTAATTCAAGTCTATGGCCCAAGCACTGATGCAGAAGAAGTTGATCGGTTCTATGAAGGCCTACAACGCCTTCTAGAACTAACACCATCAAAAGATGTCCTCTTCATCACAGGGGATTGGAATGCTAAAGTAGGAAGTCAAGAAATCACCGGGATAACAGGCAAGCATGGCCTTGGTGTACAAAATGAAGCAGGACAAAGGCTAATAGAGTTTTGCCAAGAGAACACACTGATCATAGCAAACACTCTTTTCCAACAACACAAGAGGCGACTGTACACATGGACATCACCAGATGGTCAATACTGAAATCAGATTGATTATGTTCTCTGCAGCCAAAGATGGAGAAGCTCCATACAGTCAGTAAAAACAAGACCTGGAGCTGACTGTGGCTCAGATCATGAGCTGCTTCTTGCAAAATTTCGGCTTAAATTGAAGAATGTAGAGAAAACCACTAAACCATTCAGGTATGACCTAAGTCATATCCCTTATGAATATACAGTGGAGGTGAGGAATAGATTTCAGGGATTAGACCTGATAGACAGAGTGCCTGAGGAACTATGGACGGAGGTCCGCAACATTGTTCAGGAGGCAGCAACTCAATCCATCCCAAAGAAAAAGATATGCAAGAAAGCAAAGTGGCTGTCTGATGAGGCTTTACAAGTAGCTGAGGAAAGAAGGGAAGCGAAAAGCAAGGGAGAAAGGGGAAGATATATCCAACTGAATGCAGAGTTCCAGAGAATAGCAAGGAGAGACAAGAAGGCCTTCTTAAATGAACAATGCAAAGAAATCGAGGAAAACAACAGAATCGGAAAGACTAGAGATCTCTTCAAGAAAATCGGAGATCTCAAGGGAACGTTTTGTGCAAAGACGGGCATGATAAAGGACAAAGAAAGCAGGGACCTAACAGAAGCAGATGAGATTAAGAGGAGGTGGAAAGAATACACAGAAGAACTATACAGGAAAGATCTGAATGTCCCTGATAGCCATGATAGTGCGGTCACTGAACTTGAGCCGGACATCCTAGAGAGTAAAGTCAAGTGGGCCTTAGGAAGCATTACTAACAACAAAGCTAGTGGAGATGACAGTCTTCCAGCTAATCCTAAAAGATGATGCTGTTAAAGTGCTGCACTCAATATGCCAACACATTTGGAACACTCAACAGTGGCCACTAGCCTGGATAAGGTCAGTTTACATTCCAATTCTAAAGAAGGGCAATGCCAAAGAGTGTTCAAACTACCGCACAATTGCGCTCATTTCATATGCCAGCAAGGTTATGCTCAAAATCCTACAAGCTAGGATTCAGCAGCATGCGAACCAAGAACTACTGGAAGTACAAGCTGGGTTTCAAAGAGGCAGAGGAACTAGAGATCAAATCGCCAACATTCGCTGGATCAGGGAGAAAACAAGAGAATTCCAGAAAAACATCTATTTCTGATTCAATAACTATGCTAAAGCCTTTGATTGTGTGGATCACAACAAACTGTGGCAAATTCTGAAAGAGATGGGAGTACCAGACCACCTTACCTGTCTCTTGAGAAACTTGTACGAGGGACAAGAAGCAACAGTAAGAACCAGACATGGAACAGCCGATTGGTTCAAAATTGGGGAAGGAGTACGACAAGGCTGTATACTGTCGCCCTGCTTATTTAATTTATATGCAGAGTACATCATGAGAAACACCAGGTTGGATGAATCGCAGGTCGGAATTAAGATTGCCGGGAGAATTATCAACAACCTCAGATACGCAGACGATACCACCCTAATGGCAGAAAGCGAAGACGATCTAAACAGCCTCTTGTAGAGGGTGAAAGTGGAGAGTGCAAAAGCTGGTTTGAAACTCAACATTAAAAAAACGAAGATCATGGCATCTGGCCCCTTCACTTCCTGGCATATAGAAGGGGAAGAAATGGAAGCTGTGACAGATTATACTTTCTTGGGCTCCAAGATCACTGCAGACGGTGACTGTAGCCATGAAATTAAAAGACGCTTGCTCCTTGGGAGGAAAGCTATGGCACACCTAGACAGCATAGTAAGAAGCAGAGACATCACCTTGCCGACAAAGGTCCGCATAATCAAAGCTATGGTTTTCCCAGTAGTAACGTATGGCTGTGAGAGCTGGACTATAAGGAAGGCTGAGCGCCGAAGAATCGATGCTTTCCAACTGTGGTGCTGGAGAAGACTCTTACGAGTCCCCTGGACTGCAAGGAGGTCAAATCAGTCCAACCTATAGGAAATCAACCCTGAGTGCTCATTGGAAGGACAGATACTGAAGCTGAAGCTCAAAAATTTTGGCCACCTAATGCGAAGAGAAAACTTTCTGGAAAAGACCCTGATGCTGGGAAAAATTGAAGGCAAAAGGAGAAGGGGACGGCAGAGGATGAGATGGCTAGACAGCATCACCAATGCAATGAATATGAACTTGAGCATACTCCAGGAGAGAGCGGAGGACAGGAAGGCCTGGTGTGCTATGGTCCATGGGGTCACGAAGAGTCGGACACGACTGAACGACTGAACAACAACAACCCTTTTCCACACGTCTATTAAAGTCAATGGAGCAATATTGCTCCACTGACTTTAATAGAGGTGGGGACAAAAGTTCCCTGCCAAAAAGAGGAGGCAAGAAAAGTGAGAATCTAAGAAGGGGGGGGCAGGAAAGGTAAGAATCCAAAGGTGTGTGTGTGTGTAATAAAGGTATGAATCTGGGACAAGATTCAAGAAAGGGACAAGAAAGATGAGAATGCAGAGAAAGGAATGTAAGAAAAATGCCCCCCCCCAAGGTTGCCTAACCCTGCCTTAAAATACAGCCATCTCATACATACCTACACAGAAGCACACACCAACAATCCCAAATTAATTGGGAGACTACCCAAACACTCTGAACATACAGAAGCGAAACTTGAACCTTACTTAGGTAACCATTAACCTATTTCTTTCAAAAAATTCAGAAAATTTGCCTGTGTGCTGAAAGAGCACCCGCCTGCCCCACATTGTGTCTTCATCTTTGGCAACCCTACATACATGATCTAATTGTGACAACCCTTACAACACCCCTGTACAGCAGGTCAGTATTATCATCTCCATCTTTCAGAGGGGAGGAGCCACTGAAGCTGAAAGAAAGTGCAGCTTGCATAAGGCCAGCTAGTGAGTTCATGATAGAAGCAAGGTTCAGCCCCTGGACTACCTGATCCTATATGCATCTTCGATCATAATTTCGATCTTCAAAATTAATCCCCACAGTATTCAGCAGGGCACACTCCCAGGTGAATGGTGCACAGGCTTGCAGCCTCAGCCTCTTAATTAAAAGGGGGGATATAAAAAGGACACTAAGGGCACAATCCTAGGGGGATAGACGTCCGCCTCCAAACTTGGAGGCAACTACTATCCAATGCAGGACAGGAGAAGCAAGGAGGGGATCTTCCCCTCCGCACTTCAGCCACCCTGCATTTATGGCTAGACAGCTGATTTCAGCTGTCTAGCTGCAGGAAGGCGGAGCGGGGCAAGCAGCTGCTGGATGACACATTGGATGTGTCGTACCAGCATTTCTGCCTTCCCCGCCCCGGAACGCCCCATTTTCGCCGCTTCATGCTCCTCTTCCGAGCGCAGGGCCGTTCCGAGCTGCCCGCAAGGTAGCGCAGGTGGGGGGAAGGTCGGTTTTCCGGGAACCAACCTTGGAGCATGGGCTCCGAGGTCAGTTCCCAGAAACCCACATATCCTATGGCCGTCTAGCTGCTGACTAGCGGCCATAGGATTGCTCCCTTACAGCATCTTAGCAAATACTATCCCAATATACAACATTCCCCAAATGGCATAAAATCCTGTAATAAGGTGGAAGGATCCAAAGGGCTGTACTCCTACAGGAGAGAAAAGCCATTTGCTTTAAAAATGTGTTTATTAAGTTTTAGGAATAACCCATATACCGAGCTGTATTGGCCCCAGGAGCATAGCCAAGTCATTTGTGGTGTTAGAGGGGGCCTAGAGATCCATAATGCTTGCTTAAGTTCATTATTGGTTCAATTCCCATGCTAGTAAGCCTCTGAGCATGTGCAGATGAGTCAAAAGGCCAATAACGGCCTTCTTGATGCATTCCTTGCTAAAGAGAGTCTTTATCTCTGATGTGCCTGGGAAGCAAAGTCTGTTTACAGGTGGCTGTGCCTGAGAACCAAACAATTCTAGCCTATGCTGAGAATGAACGCTAGGGGCACGTGCTGCTGTTATTCTGCTTATTGCTAACATGTATTATATAAAACCCATTTGACCCTACGGCTCGGGCTTCAGAGAAGCTGTCTGATCCAACCATTGGGTACGCCTGTGTGCTGTAAGTTACTCAATAAAGTACTCCTTGTATAAGCAAACCTTTGAGTCTGATATATCACTGTCTTGGCACTTCTAACCTAAGAGTTCAATGCCCACGGCCAGGGAGATACACAAGCTTCAGGTAAATTTAAGACATAAAATCAAACTAGGACTGGGAAGACCCAGATCCAAATCCCTACTTAGCCATGAAGCTCACGGCATGACCATAAGACAAAATTCAAGGACAGAGACTGCTCTGACTCATCTATTGACCAAAGGAACAAGAGCCATCAGTTGCTATTCAACCAGGATCACTAGCAAGGGAAGATCAGCCTGGCCCCAAGTGCATTTAAATGCAGTCTTAAATTTAAACGCAGGCTTAAATTTAAGTGCAGACTTAAATTTAAATCTGCTTAGAGCTCATCACCTTTGTTCTGGCCTTGAAAACTGATCTCCCAACTCTTCCTTTTTCCCTCCACTCCACTTTCCTTGTATGCCTTGTAGTTTTTCTTTGTAAACCTGATGGCAGGGCCAGTCTCTCTTTTTATGTGAGCTGCCTTGGGAGACAATAATTGTCTGAAAAGTGGGATAAAAAGACAGCAAATAAATAAGACAATCAGTGATGTGGGGCAGAAAATCTTCCAGTGCTTTATTTTTTAACGGAAAATGTTCTGTTTCATAAGTTCACTAGCAACAATGAATGGATGCCAATTGCAAATACAATATTAGGGAAGCTTGGCAGCATCTAGCTGTAACTAATGTTTTTCAGGCAATTATCCCTGGCAAATATTTGAGAGAATTCATATATATTATATATTGGTGCTGGTTATATATTATAACCAGCACCAAGAACTGCATCAGCTGCCTCTCCGAGGTCGCAAAATCGACCTCAGAGAAAGGGAAAGGAGGCGTTCCAGTGGGCAGAGATGGGAGGAGACCAGAGAGGCCAGGATACAATTTATCTGAAGCTTCCTCCAGCCTCCTTCCCTCCCCCTCCGAAGAGCCCTCGTTAGCCTGGCTGAAAAGCCCATCTAGCGAAAATAAGGGAGATCAGAGGATCTAGCAGGGCATAGAAAACTTGGAAGCCTGAGTTTGGGGGTTTCTGAGCAGCAAGGGTGCAGTCCAGTGCACTGCGCTCTTAGTGTGCTTTAATTTCCCCCCTCAGGTATTTCAGCTCAAATACTTGTGGAAAGGTTCCTCTTCTGCAAGCACCGAGTCATTACTGACCCCTAGAGGGATGCCATTTTTCCTCGGCGTTTTCCTGGCAGACTATAGCAGGGTGGTTTGCCATTGCCTTTCTCAGTCCTAACTACCTTTCCCCCAGCAAGCTGGGTACTCATTTTACAGACCTCGGAAGAATGGAGGGCTGAGTCGACCTGAGCTGGCTACCTGAAAACCAGCTTCCGCTGGGATCGAACTCAGGTCGTGGGGAGAGTTTTGGTTGCAATACTGCAAAAAAGTAACACGAGGTCCTGTTTTAGCTTTGTTGTACTCACTGAACATACTAAATTAGACCACTCTCTAGTGATTTTCCAATGCAAACTGAAATTTTACCAATTCAAAATTTTCCAGAAAATCCACATCACTGAAGACAATCACTATCCCTAGCCCAGCCGTCCCCAACCTGATGCCCTCCACATATGTTGGACTGCAACTCCCATCACTCCCAGCCAGTTGCAGTCCAAAAGAGCTGGAGGGCACCAGGCTGGGGAAGGCTGCCCTGACCTATCTCATAAATCGGTTGTGAGGATAAACTGGATCCGGGAGTGGAGGGAAAGAGAACCATGGACGCCACTTTCAGCTGTTTGGAGGAAAGGCGGGATAAAAACGTAACAAAAACAAAGCTGATTTCTAAAATGACACCCCCACCCAGCAGTCTGAAATAACACTCCATTTTACCACTGCATCCCTCGAAGGTTTAGACTACGCCTACGCCAGCCTTCCCCAACGTGGGGCCCTCCAGATGTGTTGGAGTACAACTTCCATCATTCCCAGTTGGGGCTGATGGGAGTTGCAGAGGGCCCCAGGTTGGAGAAGGCCTAAGAGACGCCAAAGGAACGCCGAGCGAGGCTCTTCTTGCAGGTAGGGGAAGGGACAGAGGCGCTGCGCATGCTGGGATATCTGAGCGGAGCCGCAATGCACCCCGGGAGCCGTAGTTCCGGTCCTCTGAGGAGATTGCCGCGGGACCACCGCCAACAACATCAACCGACGCAGCGTCTCCCCCGCGGCCGCTCACAGCCAGCTGATGCCAGCCACACGCGCGGCTCACCTCTGCCGTTGTCGCCCCTCCTGCCGCCATGGCGCCGGACACCGACGACCGAGAAAGCGGGCGATACGCGCCGCTCAAGCGCCGAAGCCGCCCTCGAGAGGCTAAATTCGAGTCTTCGCGCTCTCGCTCGGCGTTTGGCCCCGCCCCTCAGGCCCTAGCCAGTCCCAGCTTGCTCCGACCGTAAGGGCCCGCCCCCACTCTTCGTTCCTATTGGTCACTTTACTTGCTCGACCGTTCTCCAGACCAGTTGGGAAATCGAGAGACCTCTACAGCACCGCCCTCATGAATCAAGCCCCATCCTTCCTTGGATTCGTAGGACCATAGAGATAAAAAGAATGTCTACCACATCGTGTGGGGAAGGAGCTTCCTGGTTCTTTTTGACGTCATTTTGTTCTCTTTCTAGGGGCGGAAGTGAGAGCTGCACATGAAAATTACTATTTCTCTCTTTCCAAGATTAGCCCCATGTTGGAGGTCGGACTCTGTCTGTGCGACTGAAAGAGGATGGCTTATGAAAGCCTTGCAATTTATTGCTAATACTTTAAGCGGGGGGTGGGGGTGTCACTGAGAAAACAGCATAGCTGAGGCTGAGAAAACAGCATAGAGTCGCAGCATACGACAGCCCTGCAATATAGTCCGGTGTTAATATTGCGAGTTAGCCTAAGGCTGGTTTAGATTTCCAACCAAAAATCCTCTGTGTGCAACATTCCCCAGTTTGCAGCGAAAGTCAGGCTACTTCATCTGCTCCTTTCAGCCAAATATCAGAGTTCCCAATTTCACCGTGAGGCCTGTTGTGCTCCTCTGATTTGCAAGGAGACAGGTGGCTTTAAAAAATTATTATTTATTAATTACATTTCTATACTTAACAGTCATTAAAATACATTATACACAGTGTAAAACTATTTACATAAAAACATATAAACAGACAACACATGCACAGACAACACGTATCTAAAACAATTTTAAACAATTGACCATAAGACAAATCCAGGACCTGTGGATTCTATCCAGGACAGAAAATCTAGCACATTTTCCACACAAAATAAGGCCTGTTTGAAAGAAAAAGAATTCCTGTTTCCTAGTGGTAACTATGCTTAACATCGTGAATTTCTTTACTGATTTCTATGGGAAGCGGTCACTTCCCAGGAGACAAAACATGGAATATTGTGGCTGGATTTGTAATTTAAGTTTCCCAAAATGCATCGGAAGTAGGCTTGCCCAAAGGCATTGTGGGAAATTTAAATGGCCACATCTTTGAGACGGCCTCTTTAAACAAAAAAAACAGTGGCACAGGGCAAGTACTACGAATGCATTCTGCTGAGGTCCTGGCAGCTACTTAAGGTTGCCTGGTACTGATGCTAGTCCTGGGCTGGCTATCTGATGGTAAGGGAGAAAAAAGAGTAGATAGGGAGAAAAATATAGTAGATAAGTGATATATACATCCATCCCAATCCTAAAAACGTTTCCTCAGAAGATTTTTAGAAGTTCATTCAGACATACCGTCAGGTAAGCATGCTTTCTCTCCTTTTCCTTCCTTTGTACTTCCTCGTTTGTTTGTTTTTTCTTACACTGTTCTTCCTCACGGTTCCAGGCAGCTTAAACTCCCAGGCCACCACCTTGCGAGTGTGTCTTTCTTTCAATTTCTCTGCTCCCCAGCCCCTTTTCCCACCCACACCCCACCCAGTGTTCAGCTTTGTTTAGGGTGTGCGTGCATTTTGCAATACTTCTTATGGGTAGTTTTGAAGAATTCAGAAATAATAGTTTATATCTTTTTCTTGAGAGCTGTTTACAGTTTTTGCCAAAACACAGCCCCAATTTTAATGGCAATTTAAAGTTTGTTTTATAAGCCTGGTTTGTAGATAATGCTAGTTAATCCATGATATTTTGCACCAGGCAGGGTTTGTCTGGCAGACAATTGAACAAACTGTGGTTTGTTTTCTCAATTCCCAGCTTGTTTGTTTCCCTCTTCCATTGCCCACCCCCTCCCTGTATCCCAAATGCCTTCATGGTACTATAAAGTGACTGGCACACAGAGTGGCTGGGTTGTTTTTTTTACTGCTGTTGCCTGCCGCCACTGTAGCCTGGCAAAACAACACATGAACAATCCATGGTGTTCATTTGTAATGACAACCCTTGTTTTAAACAACTCAAGAGTTCCCAACCCAACAACAAACCATGGGTTCTCTTTCTGTTCATGAGTAACAAACCACGGTTTATTAGCACAGCTGCATTCACACATCATGACCCACAATTCACCAACCCATACCACTTGCTGCTATAATGGTGGCAAATTGTGGATTAATTTACCCACAAATTACTGGGGTCATGTGCCACCGTCATTTTGAATACGTTGCTCTATGATATCTGAACCTGGACACTATCTGTTAATTGTGGGTTAAACAACCACACTTAACCTACAATTAGTTGTTAGGATAACTATGGGTTGTTTAACCTATGATTAACCCATAGTGTCCAAGTTTGGTGGTCACATTTGATCAGGCCAATTGGAGGTTACATATCCAAAATGGTGGATGTATGCACCGGGCACATGTCACAGCAAATTGTGAGTTAATTAACCCAAGTTTTGTGGCTGTTATGTCTCAATGGGGCTGTTATGTGCTCACCAGGACATTGTATTGTAAGTATTATTATTATTATTATTATTAAATATTAAATATTTGGGTAAGACCCAAAGTAAAGAACGATATGCCAGTTCTTTGTTAAAGTAAGCATCTGATAGGTACATGCCTGCTAATACATGCTTTTAATAAGAATAAAAAGTGAGCTATTATATTTATATTGCAGTTTGTGAACTATCCCTCTTCCTATTCTGCAAGCTGCAAAATCGAATCCAGCTATATACCATCGTTTTCACAGCTGGAAAACTGCCAGCTTCCTACCCCAAGAAACCATTATACGCCATCCACAGGTCAAGAGCCTACCCAAGAAATCAAAGCAAATTTAACCCCTGAAAAAGAGGGAGACAGTCTCCCACTCAAATATCAGATGTAGGGGATGAAATCCACTGAATCCTTTCTCACAAGTCAGTAAAACTGATTGCGTGTTTCTGTAGGGAGTCAGATTTGGGAGCAGGCATGAAGAATGGGAAGAGGATATTTGAAGGGGAAATTAGTGTCACTAAGCTCCTATTAAAGGGTTGTTGTTGTTGTTATTATTTACATTTATTAGACACCTTTCTCTAAAAAAGACTCAAGGTGACCTTACAGCAATGGGTGTTTTTTGGTGCAATGGGTGGAGTTTCTGTGGGATGAGAGAAGCAGTCAGCCTCCTTATACCCGTACCACCATGGTCCAAGGAGGGAATGGATTGTTTTTATATAGCCATTCTCTTTAATCCTTCTACAATAACATGTGCACTGAAGCTTCAACTGTGACCAAATCCTGCAAGCAGCACAACACATAGCCAAAGCGCAAACTGTCAAGAGGCTACTTGAATGACTGACAAGCCAGAGCCTGTTTGCTGCTGCAGATATCAGTCATCTATGTGTGTGTTCTTTAGTTATAATTTATAGCCACTTGTGCCAAGTCAGAACATGGTTGTGAAACTGCTAAATTGGTGTCTGAATTTGTGGGATGTGGGGATGTGCCTCAGCAGTACGCCTTTATTTATCTGAGTTTGTTTTGCTGCTAACAGCCTGACTTCCATCTGCAAAGGGTACGGGGATCTGGCAAAGGGCATAACCTAGACCATTTACATCCTTTGCTTAGCCATCATCCTGTGTTCCATGTGGATTCTGCACTTCCACACGGGGCATTTGTGTTTTTCAGTTAATCAACACACATGTCCCTTGCACCCAAGACTAGGGCCAGCTCCAGATTTGCGGGGTCTCTCAGCAAACTGCCCTCTGGTATGTCAGTAGGCCTACCTGGCAGACACAGCAGCACTTTGAACAGTGCCAGGAAGTGAGCCACCATTTAAATTTCTCACAGCTTTTCCCGCATAGTGTTGCTCTGGGGCATTGTGGGAAAATATAATGGCAGATCCCAAACCCCTACTGTGGGCTGTCATTTTGAATTCCCATACTGCCCTGGAGCAACACTATGTCAGGGGCATTGCAGGAAATTAAAATGGTGGCTTATCAGGCCCAGCCACCCAGCAGTGACTGAAGGGCAAAAGGCAGGTGTCTACCCTAGGCCCTGATGGGGCACTGGCACCCTGGTAGCTTCCCAAGGATGCCATGTCATGATGCCAAGCCTGCCCAAATCTCCTAAGCAACATGGTACCTAGGACTGCCTACCAGCCAGTTTTTCACTGGTTTAACCAGAAAAAAAATTCTGTCAGATTACTGTACAGATCTGAAAAGCCAGTAAAATTTAGATTCTGGGTGGCTGGGCCTCTTTTACAGAGGACACTCCTCTGATTGAAGGCATCCTCTACATATATTTTGAGAAAGATACATTTTCTTTGGAGAAAAAGTTTTGCGGTTGCCTGCAGGTGCTACATTGGGCGCTTCAAACCTTGGATAGCTTCTTTAGAGTTATGACTGAAACCAGAGCAGAATCACTGCCCCACTGACATCGGAGCCACCAGCCTCCACTGCACCTGGTCACAGTCTTCCACACTATGGTGAGATGGGCTGTATTTCTATTTACATCTTAATTATTTCTAAATTTTCATCTATACATATGAACTGGCACATGCAGGTTTATGCCCTCTTTTGTCCTCTTTTTTGGCGACACATTTCCTCTTTTTTGGCTGTCCATAAATGACCACCCTAGGAGCCTCAAAGATTTCAAAACTAACTTCACCTAATGATGGGTCAAGATGGGCCTGAACACCCCCTGCCCCGGTCTAACAGTGTGGGCAGGTTGGTGTCTTGATTTACGGGATCTTGATCAATTTAGATCCCAATCAAACTAGATTTGTGGATGCTGAAGTGAGACAAATCACAAATGGATCAGTTTAACAATGTATTAAGTACACAAATATGACATATGGAGGCAGAAAGAATGTACAAATAAAGCTCACGTCCCTTCAGTTGATAAAGAAGGCACCTTTCCCGAGCTGATTGTATATCTGAGTCTCGCAAATATACAAGACACTCTCCCAGGACTGACAAAAGTTCTCCAGGCTTGCAGCATAATTCCCCCTGGGAGCAAGACCAAATTGGTTGTGTTGTTCTCACGCTTATATAGCCCTCTCTCATATTCTTGAAGGTTCTCAAAGCATCCCAGGCTGGGAAGCGAATTGCCTCTCCAGAGAGACACAGAGGCCTCAACATTCTAGCTTAGGAGCGAGAACGTCTCAGCTCATAGGTGAGGTAAGACACTGCTCCCTATTTCAGAAGAGTGAGGTAACCAGTCATATGCAGCTGCACTTGTTTGGTACCAATTAAAACAACATAAGAGGCCCCATCAGGAGCCTACCTTTTGGTTAGCTAAAATCTGCTCACTATGGTAGCCTATACAGGTCTCTATTTAACACACTATACAGGACACAATTGTGGGAGCTCACTAAACCTCCTCCCCAGTTCTTTGGGTATCAAATCTACTACAGTTGGTACATGTAGAGTTAGTCCTTCAGATACCAGTGTCCCATGGTATGTCGCAAACAGTACAGACATAAGCAGCTAGAAAACATCTTTCCAAATAACATTTTTTTTAAAAAAATTCTTTACTTGGCAGCAAAACACAGCCAAATATGTTGACAAATACATCTCTCTCAGGAGGATGCCTCAGTCTGGGTGCTGCCAGCATTGAGAAAGACCTGCCATGAGCTGTGGTAGGTAGGTAGGTAGGTAGGTAGGTAGGAAGAAAGAAAGAAAGAAAGAAAGAAAGAAAGAAAGAAAGAAAACATGGAACAAGGCCTTGTCCATGGATCAAAGTGAGTGGGAAGGTACATATGAGTGAAGGCGTCCTCTATGAATTTTACATGAGAAGAGGCTTGTTTATTAGATTCAATGTAGAGTACAAAATGCCTTATTTGGTTTAATAGTGAAGGGCGTGATGTGATGCATTGTTATTAAGTTTTCCTATTGGAGCAGAGAGCTTGTCTTTACTTGTCGGAGAGCTGGCAGCACCATTCATTTTAAAAAATAAATGACATGTGCTTAAAAGCACACAGCAGAGGGATGAGCAGAGAGATTAGGAACAGGATTCGTTTTTAATATCCTGTAGCTTCCCAAGTTTCCAAAATTATAGTAATCCATGTGGGAAAGTATTTACTTTGTGAAGTTTCTGCAAAATATGTAACCATGAATAGTGTTGGCACTATTTGCGTTCAAATAATAATGTATCGGGGTGCTTCCAGATGAAGCTTTTATTGTGCCCTGCCTCATTCACGGAATTTTGTGGCGGGGGGGGGCAGTCCAGAAGTTGTGGTCTTCTACTTGTAACCTTTCCATGTTTTCCCACCGCTGCTTCTAACCCTTTTCTTACCAGAAAAAAAATCTGTTATGATGGAATAGCTGCACAATGTGTGTTTACTAGTAGTGTTAGGAGCCTTCTGTCTCAAAGTACCCTAACCCACAAGGGTAGAAAGGAATAATAAAACCAAACTAAAAGTTCAAATCCCCTCTCAGCCATGAAGATAACTGGGTGATGTTGGGTCAGTCACTATCTCTCAGTTTAACCTACTTGACAGGGTGGCTGTGAGGATAAAATTGCAGGAAGGATCTTGTATACAGCCCTGACTCATTTGGAGAAGGGCAGGATAAAAACATCTGGTGGGAGAAGTGACAGACAGATAGATAATGGTCCCATTAATCTGAGCTCTGCATAAAGTAATGTAGTATACAGAAAGAGTAGCAGATAGACTCTCCCAACTCCAAAACTGGCAGCAATATATTGAGAGATTTTGCCATAAAGGCAAATAGGCCGGAACAAAACAGTTCTTTATAGACATACAAAAGATGAAGGTGTTGCTGTACCCAATTTAAGAATATATTGGGAGGCCTGGCAAAACTACCAAGTAATTCCTATTATTCAAAGAAACATTGAATTGCCATGGGTCAGATTAGAAGGTCAACAAGTGCCTACTAGGTTTCAGGCACTTCCATCTGATCGAATTTCACAGCAAGTGTTGGGCAATCTACAGAACCTGTTTTTGAAGACCACTTTAATGGCATGGAAAAGATGGCAAAAAGTTTTTATACCCCTGTCTTCTCCTCTCTGTCCCATTTTGGATCACCCGGATTTTAAGAGGATAGAATGTTACAATCAATGTAAAGACTGGAAAGAAGCTGGGATCAAGTGTATGAAAAATTTATATGAAAAAGGTTGCCTGAGATCTTATGTCAGTTTGTTCTCAACACTTCCCACTTCTAGCATGCACTGGTTGAAAGTCTCCCAAGTCCAAATCTTTGCTAAAAAATCAAACCACTCTCATGACATGACTAGGGATCTCACCCTGTTTAAGAGTATCTGCTTGGAATCTACAAGCCAGAGAAAGGGTCTGATCTCCATTTTATATCACATAATGAGAGATGCAAAATTTGACTGATTTTCTGGACTCAGGGCTGTTTGGGAGGCAGACCTAGGTCTGACTATCTTTGACTCAGCATGGAAAAACATGTGGTCATCACCTCCATTAAAATCTGTTTCCTGTTCAGTACGGGAAGTAACCTTAATGTTGCTTCATAGATGGTATTTTACTCTGGTGAAATTGAGTTTTATGAACGCTTCTTTATCCCCTAATTGTTGGAGAGGATGCACAGAGCGTGGGTCTTTCTTTCACATGTGGTGGTTTTGCCTCCAAGTATCAGATTTTTGGGATCGCATTTTTAATCAGATTTCTATTATTACTAAACAGTTAGTTCCCCAAACCCCAGTACTCACACTTTTTCCCCAGTTTATATGTATAAAATTGTTACATAGGGAATATATAATTTTTTTTTTTTTAACAGCAGCTTAACTTAAAATAGTAGGGGGGTGGAAACCTTCAGATTTTGCTTTAGAGATTTGGTACAGTCATGTATGGAAGCTTGCCCTGATGGAAAAGCTAAATCACAAATTACGTAAAGTCACAAATTATGTGACACAAAAGCTAAATCACAAATTATGGTAAAGGGGCATACTAATTCTGAGGTATATGATACTACTTGGCTTCCTTTTGTCACCACTGTATCTGAAATCTCTTAATAAATATGTTTTTTAAAAGGGACAAATCTACATTGGGTTTTCTACTCAAGATAATGTATGCAGCCTTGCATTTTGAGTGTTTGAAGCACTTGACTTGCATTCTCCATACTCCTTTTTTTTAATATATGTATTTTTTAAAAGATAGCCTGTTGATGATTCTGCAAAGACTCTGGCAGCAATAAGCATTTGCAGGATTGAGAACCATTCATTAAAACTATTCCAAATGCCTGAAGTGAATTGTGTGAGTTGTTGCAATACCACGCTTTTGTATAATTACTGGTTTGGGCAATGGTCTTTATTAGTTTATATCAAAAGGAAATAAATCTTACACTGGAGTTTGTACCTAGTAAATATTTCCCATAGAAGTAATAAATGCTGCTGCCACTGAAATCTCAAGCTGTAGCTTACTTTATGATAGAGTGAATTGCTAACTGAGGGAAACAATAAAATAGATGATTTTGTGGGGATTGTAAAAATATACAGGCAGTAAAGCAGGGGGAGGGGTCCTTTCCTGTCCCCACAGCTGTTGCCCGTGCAAAACCCCTAGTTTGTGGAAGACAGAAGAGAGGCAAGACTGATTAGCTGCTGGAACATCATGCCAAGAAAAGTAGGACCTTCTATGTGGCAACTTAAAGCACACAGATTTACAGCACAGTCCTATACATGAAGTATGTCATATGCACACTTACCTGAAAGTAAACCCCATTGAACATAATTGGACTTGCTTCATAAAATTGTACTATTGCAGCATGTTTACTCTCATGTTTTCCCAACAGTTCTTCTTTTTTCTTACTGCAGAAAATCGGTTAAGGAGAAAATGACAGAATAGCTGCACAATGCCTTCTCACTGGTAACATTAAGAGCCCAGCATCTGGAAGCACCCTAAATCTGTTCGTCTTTAAGGTACCACAACACTCCTTGTTTGTTCTCCTGAAATTTTGGTTCTACAAAACAGTTAAAGAAACCACAATTCCTCTTGTGCTTTGGGTTTCAGTATGCTTGTACTTCTCAAACCTTGGACTAATGCAGCACTTTAGGGTACGATTGTCACCTCTTTGTAAAGTATAGATAAGTACAGTTCTAACCTATCAGATCGATTCCAATATTAGGTGTTAATTCAGTATACACCAACAATTTATTTAAAATTATTTTTAAGGGTGGAACCCTCTCAAGGTGGTGTGTTAACAACAGATCATAGAATCATACAATAGTAGAATAGTAGGGTTGGAAGGGGCCTATAAGACCGTCGAGTCCAACCCCTTGCCCAATGCAGGAATCTAAGAGCATCCCTGACAGATGGCTGTCCAGCCTCATCTTGAATGCCTCCAGTGTGGGAGAGCCCACCACCTCCCTAGGAAATTGTTTCCACTGTTTCCTGATGTTCAGGCGGAATCTGGCTTCCTGTAACTTGAGCCCACTATTCCGTGTCCTGCACTCTGGGATGATCGAGAAGAGATCTGGCCTTCCTCTCTGTGACAACCTTTCAAGTACTTGAAGAGCACTATCCTATCTCCCCTCAGTCTTCTCTTCTCAAGGCTAAACATGCCCAGTTCTTTCAGTCTCTCTTCATAGGGCTTCATTTCCAGTCCCCTGATCATCTTTGTTGCCCTCCTCTGAACCCTCTCCAGTTTGTCTGCATCCTTCTTAAAGTGTGGGGCCCAGAATCGGTCACAGTACTCCAGATGAGGCCTAACCAGTGCTGAGCAGAGGGGAACTAGTACTTCCCGGGATTTGGAAGCTATACTTCTATTAATGCAGCCCAAAATAGCACTTGCCTTTTTTGCAGCCACATCACATTGTTGGCTCATATTCAGCTTGTGATCTACAACAATTCCAAGATCCTTCTCGCTTGTAGTATTTTGAGCCAAGTATTCCCCATCTTGTAATTGTGCATTTGGTTTCTTTTCCTAGGTGCAGAACTTGGCATTTATCCCTATTAAATGTCATTCTGTTGTTTTCTGCCCAGTGCTCCAGTCTATCAAGATCACTTGGAATTTTGTTTCTGTCATCCTTCTGTTGAGGTATTAGCTATCCCACCCAATTTTGTGTCATCTGCAGATTTGATAAACATTCCCTGCACTTCCTCTTCCAAGTCATTAATAAAAATGTTGAAGAGCACTGGTCCCAGGACTGAGCCCTGCGGTAGCCCACTCGTTATCTCTCCCCAGTTTGAGAAGATCCCATTGATAAGCACTCTTTGAGTCTCATTCTGTCGCCAACTGTGGATCCACCTGAGAGTTGTTTCATCTAGCCCACTTTGAGTTAGTTTGCTCATCAGGATATCATGGGGCACTTTGTCAAAAGCTTTGCTGAAGTCAAGGTATATTATGTCCACAGCATTCCCACAGTCCACAAGGGAGGTGACCTGATCAAAAAATGAGATCAGGTTTGTCTGGCAGGATTTGTTCTTGACAGATCCATGTTGGCTTTGAGGAATCACTGCATTGTTTTCAAGGTGCTTACAGATGGATTGCTTTATCATCTGCTCCAGAATTTTCCCAGGGATTGATGTCAGACTGACTGGTCTGTAATTCCCAGGTTCCTCCTTTTTGCCCTTTTTGAAGATTGGGACAACATCAGCCCTCCTTCAATCATCTGGCACTTCACCTATCCTCCATGATTTCTCAAAGATAATAGGCAGTGGTTCTGAGAGTTCTTCTGCAAGTTCCTTTATTACAGATAACATGCATGTACTCAACAATGCCACTAGGAGTAGTTCCATTCATTTCAGTTGGCCCAGGAATCTTATGCCACCATAAATGGCATAAGATACCACTAGGCTTATTTGTATAATGGAGAGTGTATACATATGACAGAAATGGGTAGCTGGTGGCCCTCCAGGTATTTTGGCCTACAGCTCCCATCAACCCTCACGATAGGCTATGCTGGCTAGGACTGATGGGACTTGTGTCCCCTCCAGATGTTTTCGCCCACAAGTTGCCCAACTCTGGCATATGGCCACAATCCAGAAGGCACTTGCTTTAGAGAAGCCTTGTTGAAATTAATGGGATTACTTGAAGTAAACAGGGGGTTGTAGCTTCAGGCTATTACAGCACAATACTGCGCATATTTACTTTGAAGTAAGTCCCACTGTTCAATAGGGCTTACTACTTAGTAAGTGTGTTTAGGACTGCAGCCTTAAAGATGAATTGTGTGCGGTGATGCATGAGTTTAATGCCTTTTCAGGATTGGGACCTATCATATTTTTAACTGCTTAAGGGCTAATGATATCAGCTAATTTCCTCCCTACCAATGTCTCTCATTCCTTCCAAATTCTGAGTGACATCCCATGATTGCTATTGATCTCTGCTCCCTTTGTTAACTTTTAGCTGCTGGGTACTAATCAATCATTAATGCCAGTGAGAAGAACTATTACATTTATCACTGGACTACAAATCTACACACACACACACACTGCAATTAATTACAAACAATGAAATGTTCAGGAAGGAAAACAGAGAACCCGAGGCTAAGATCCTATGGATCCTAGCTCAAATTTGCAATAGGGTTACAGCCTGACTCTAAAAGCTTGTTTACTTGGAAGTAAGTTCCAGTGATGTCAAAGTTACCTGCTTCCTATCAAGTGTGTTTAAGAGTGCATCTGCATAAATGGAAATCATGTATGTTTCCTCTGAAGTAGGTCCAACTGTAAAGGTGCTTAATTGCAGGTAACCCACAGTTAATAGCAGATCACATTCATGTTTATGTAAAAGTAAGGCATGCTGATTTCTATGGGATTTACTCATGAGTGTGACTTGGAGAGATTAGTTTTCTTGGAGGTGGGAGAGTTGTTTAATCTGTAGTTGTTTAATCTGAATCCCACATCCTTCTGTTATCAAGTCTTCCCATTTTTCCCTTTTTAATTACCCTGTCACCTAACAATCAGTGCTTTCCATGATTAGAAGATGATTTCTCTTGACTATTTTGTATATCAGTTGGGTTGACTGTATTGGAGTGAAGGGAGGGGGAGACATGGGGCAGACAAAGGAAGGACTTTGCGTTGTTGATAAAGTCAGTGAAGTGTCAGGATGGGGGAGAGGGGAAAAGTTGGATGAGGACATAACTTCAGTTCTCCTCACCTGCTTTTCCCTTTGTGAGCCTTTAAAAATATTATTTCTATAGCAGCTATCTTATTAAAAAAAACATGTTCTCATGTGTGTGGCAGGTGTTAACAGTGAGTTTAGTTCCTTCCCTCAACTTCCTGCTAGAGTAAAGGATTTGATTGCAACACCTTTTGAAGGCAAAATGAATTTGTAGTAATTTAGCCAAAGATCTATTGAGAAACAACCCGCTTTATAGACTTTGGTAGATCTATGTAAAGAGGGTTTTGTTGTTGTTCTGGTTTTTAAAAAACACACACAGGGTGGCCATGTGTCCTCTTTTACAGAGGACCATCCTCGATTTGGAGGGCTGTCCTGTCCAATAACAGCTTAAAGATAAAGAACCATAAGAACTGTTGCCCTGAACAGGCAGGCACGTAGGTCTTCTGGTCACAGTCTTCTACTCTATGGTGAGATGTGCCATATTTTTATTTAAATTATAATAATTATTTCTAAATTTGCATCTATGCATATCAATTAGCATATGCACATTTTATGCAAACCAGCATCATCTCCTTTCGTCCTCCTTTTTGGAGATCCTTTCATGGTGGCCACCATACCTCTAGAGTAAGGGTGCTTCGAGATGAGGCTTTCATTGTGCAATCACCCTGCCTGATTAATGGAATTTTACAGGGGTCCAGATGATGTTGCCTTCGTCTTGTAGCCCTCCCTTGCTTTCCCACTGCCAATTCCATCTTTTTTTCTTTCCACAAAAAATTGTTAAGGAGAAAAAGATGGAGCTGCATAACTTGACTGGTAGTGCTAGATGCCTTCCATCTGGAAGCACCCTAAGCATTTGTGTACATATTCTAGGTAAGTTCTGGTTGTGGAAGGTTTGGTTTCAAAGGCTCATCTTTCATGTATAAGGAATCTTGGAGGAAATAAAATTTTCCTTGCTTCACCTTGCTATAAAGACAGTGATAGGTGGAGCTTAATTTTTGCCAGGGCCTACTAGAGGTCAGACATACTGTAGAACCTGTTTTCAATGCTAGGATAGAGTCCTGGCATATGTGAAGTAATACAGAAAAGTGCCTCCAAGCACATGCAGAGTTCAGACAATGAGGGAGCAATCCTATGGCCACTAGTCAGCGGCTAGACGGCCATTGGATATGTGGGTTTCTGGGAACTGACCTCGGAGCCCGTACCCCAAGGTCGGTTCCCGGAGAACCAAGTTTCCCCCCCACCTTCCGTGGTGCCTCACAGGCAGGGTGGAACAGCCCCACACTCCATGCTCGGAAGAGGAGCACGGAGTGGTCAAAATGGGGTGTTCCGGGGCGGGGAAGGTGGAAATGCTGGTATGACACATCTTATGTGTCATCTGGCAGCCTCCTCCCCCATCCGCCTTCCCACAGCTAGACAGTCGAAATTGGCTGTCTAGCCACAAATGCAGGGCAGGAGAAGCACAGAGGGAACAATCCCCTTCAAGTTTGGAGGCAGCCGCCTATCCCCATAAGATTGCGCCCTAAGTGTGTCACAAGCAGAAATAAAGCTTCTGTGTTGGTACTACCATGGGGACCAGCCACCTCCAATTCATGTGTCCCTATTTCCAGGCAGCTTCATATATTCAGTGTTGATTGTAATTACCTCTTTTCAAAAACATATTTGTAACTTCCTACATCCTGGGAATAATGGAATAATGCTACAAATGGTGACATGAACTTTGAAAGCCACATGGGGAAAACTCAGCTGGCAACATCAAGTTAACCAAACTGCCTCAGGCCTAGTAGTCTTCCATATATGTTATTTTGAAAACAAATAGGGTGGGGCAGGGGGCTGAGCAAGCAATGGACAGTCACAGCAGGGATGGCAGTCTGCAAATTGAATGGCAAGGGAAGGAAAGTGACTCAAGCTTTAAGTGGATGTTTTAGTTTGCTTAACATTTGATGCTGGCAGGATTACTGCTGTGTATCTTTTTCAGTACATGGTTTCGCACATTAAAAAGATGTTGCTTAGAACTATTTCCACTAGAGTGATTTCCAAATGTTAAGTCATGGGGGACACATCTAAGAGGGATTGATTGGGTTGTCAGGCTGCTCGCACAAATATTATGTCTGGAGATTTCCTTTTGAGTGAGGTATCATACAAGTAGGGCAAGACAAAATTCTTTTTAGAAGGTTCCTAGTGTAATAATCAGTTTGGGAGCCAGGACAAAATAATAGGCATTAAGATTATTATTATTATTCACATTTCTATACTGCCCCATAGCCAAAGCTCTCTGGGCAGTTTACAAAAGTTAAAATATTACAATACAATATACAAAGTTAAAAACCATTTACATAAAAGCATACGAACAATATATACAAACAACATATAACTAAAACAACTTTAAAATGGAAACATTTTTTTTAATCCAACAATAAAACACAGCTTAAAAACAGTATACAAAGGTCAGCAAAAGAAACAAGAGTTCTAAAAAGGGAAGGGCGGCTGGAATAATAGAGTCTTTAATGCCTGCTTAAAAAACTTTCGAAGAGGTCGGCAGGCACATTTCAACTGGCAGGAATAAAACAGAAATGTAATCCAATTGAAAAAGTAGAGTGACTGGGGTACTGAGGTTATTTTCTCACAGAATTGGTGGCTGTGTAAAGTATTCATAGGCCCCCTCCTAGGGAACTCTAGAAATTGTAGAGATATGAAGCTGGGATAGGAATCCTGAATGGAATTCTCAGCATCGTCCTCAAACTATCATTCCCAATTTTCCAGGATTTTGTGGGGGAAAGCCATGGTGGTTCTAAACAACTATGAAACCAATACAAGTTTGTAACCTCACTAATACCAATATAAAAGCTTTAGGAGGTAGTTGTGTTAGCTTGTGTTACACAGGAAATATATTTTACAATATCTTGTGGCTCCTTAAAGACTAACATCTGTTTTTATCCTGACTGAGCAGTGGCAACTACTGATGACAGCTATTTTAAGGCTCAAAAAAGCCCTGCAACTGCTAACATTCCCCAGCCAGCCACGCTAGAAACTGTATGACTTTTTTTCTGTCTAAACATGCATAGGATTGTGCCCTTAATGTTTTGAAAGCTGGGCTGGTGTCCCCGGTAGGAGAGGGCTACCTCAGGCTGTTCTGCTTGGACATCCCTTCATCCCAGAGCCAATCTGGGAAGAAAATGTTGAATGGCAACAATAAAGCAGGGTTAGTGATGGACCTCCTAATGCAGATTAGCTCTTACACCTGGTGGGTCCGATGTCAGTGGGGGCGGTGAATCCCTTCCAGGTTTCAGTCAAACAAAGCTCTAAAGGAGCTATCCAAGGTGCTTCATTAAAGAGTTTAAAAAAAAAAGCCCACCCATCTTTTAAACCCAAGCGCCACAGTATCCTCCCCCGCCCCCCACCCCGTACATGCGAACTACGTGATTGCTGTGTGTACAAGATTGGTAATGGGCGGAAATGACAAGTGCAGAAGGCTGCAGTCCTGTATTCATTAAGCCCCCGTTCAGTGGATTCCGTGGGTTTGCTTCTGACTAGGCACGGAACGCGGCGCCCTTCGCGGGCTGGAACTTCCCCACCGCCCTGTGATGCAGTCGCCGCTGTAGGCGTGTGGGTCGTGCTTGTGGCTACTTGTGGCAGGTGCATAAAAAGGAGGGGGGCACTCCCCACGCGTTCAGAGGCACTCTTGTTGTCACCCCGCACGGTTCCAGGACTGAGGCCTGAAAGCTGCCCCCCCCAACTTCGCGGGTTAAGGGTGTGTGTGTGTGTGGCGCGGCCTCCTTCCCGTTGACTGTTGTCATTGTTCCCCTCACACGATCGTTAACGACGGGAACGGCCGGCGCGCCTCCGTTTAAATGCCGTTAAAGTCGGGCGGGCGAGGTGGCGGCTGCCTCTGTGAGGGCGCGGGGGCGCGCGCGCGCTTTCCTGAGGCGGCGGGCGACGCAGCGCCCGTCAGGTTCTTCTGCTTGACCGGGGGGGGGGGGGGAGGTGCGGGGAGGGAGGAAAGAGACCGACCGAGCGACCGACCGACCGAGCGACCGACCGACGCGCGCTCACACGCCCCCCCCCCCCCGGCTAACAGATGAGGTAAATTTAAAAAGGAGGAGGAGGAGGAGGACGGCGCGCGCGCCGCTCTACGCCTCCGCCGTTCCCCTCCCTCCTGTCCTGCTGGTGAAGGGGGCGGAGCGCGCCAGCCGCCTGCCCGAGGTGACAGCTGTGAGGAGGAGGAGGAGGAGGAGAGGGCTGGGCACGTGCACGCAGAGGCGCGCGCACGGCGAGGGCCTGAGCGGGCGGCGGCGGCGGCGGCGGCCGCAGCGCGCATACGCACCTTGACAGTGCCCGCGTCGTCGCCGTCGCTTCCATCCCGGGCCGGCCCCTCGCTCCCGCGGCCGAGGGCGCGCGTGCAGAGAGGCGCACGCGAGCGAGCGCGGAGGAAGAGGGAAGCCAGCCGACAGCGGGCAGGCGGACGAGCGGGCTGGTTCCGCCGCGGCCGCGGATTGTTTGCGAGGCGGGGACGCCGCGCGCCCCCTCCCCCTCCCCCCGCCCCCGGTTCCCTGTGGGCCGACCCTCATCCCGGAGCCAATATTCCCGAAATTAAGAGATACGCGGCGGCGGCGGCGGCGGCCGGAGCTGCGGGGCCCGGGGCGGCCGGGTCCGGGGGGGACCGCAGCGAGGCCGCCGCCGTCGCCATGGAGGCGCTGGGACCAGGTGAGAGGCTGAAGAGAGCGGCCTTCAGGTGTGTGTGTGGGGGGGAGGGCCGGCGGGGGGGCCACGAGGGCGTCCCAGGAGGGCCCCACCCCCCCGAGGGTCGGGCCGTGGGGAAGAGGTGACGTGGGTCGCGATTGGGATGGGAGGGAGAGCGGGCCGGATCCTGGCATGTTTTTGCTTTGGGAGGCACAGGATGGAAGGGGAATTGGGGGGTTATTCAAACTGGGGAGGCTGCAGAGGTGGTATCGGGGCTGACTTCTTTTTTAAAGGGGTGGCGGGGCTTGGCCAGGGGGCTGGCATGGGTCATTCCGGGTCTAGCGGAAGCCCTGCAGGGAGAAAGGCATGCTTAGTACTAGTGCATGAAAATGGACCGAGAGCCTGAAAGCAGGGGCGGGGGGGGGGGGGTGCTGTCTGTTCTGTCCCTGAGGGCTGTTTCGCACATTATTTACCACAGCTTCCCCACCCAGTGCATTGGCCTTGATAAGGAGCTGTGTGGTCCATTAGTGACTTGTTGAAAGTACCTGTATGGTATTGGTAATGGATGTTTGCCAACACATAGCACATGATGTTTTTAGGTAGATCAGCCTTCCAGATGTGTTGGACTGCAACTCCTGTCATTTCCAGCCAGCATGGCCATTGGGTGTGCTGGCTGGGAGAGGTAGGAGTTGGGGAGGGCTGCTGTAGATATTTAAACGTTTTCAGTGTATACACCAAAACTGTGATGTGTGTAGGGAACCTGTGTTGTGGTGGGGGGTGCTCCTCAGTCTGAACTCAACCTTTCAGGGAGAGGGGCCCTAGCTGGGATTGTTGAGAGAGGATGGATAAGCCTGTACTATAGTAGTACTCTGGGCTAGCTGTTAACAGTATATGGCTTACTTGCTTCTGGATTAGTTATTTTCTGTGGTAGATTTTATTGTTAGTTTCCTTGGGCATTTTTATGGAAAGATGGGGTATAAATGTAACAAATGTTCTGGGAGTTTGGGGCCTAATTTATCTTGTTAACGTGTGTATTTCTGTTTTTGTTCCCTTTTCCCATAGGCACTGGGTGGGTAACAATTTAGGGGGGGTGGGGGGACAGACTAGTTTGTCAACATATAAACTATGCCTGCTTTACAGCGATTGCTGAATGCCAACTCTAACAGGACAGGCTTACATGAGTTACAGAAGATTTGGTTGGTGGTTATGATAAGGAGATGTGGTACCTGAGTGGCCTTGTGGTGGGGGGGTGTTGGATATAGGATCTGGCCCCCTGGCATTGTGGCTCCAGGAACCTGGTGTGTTAACAGTGAAAGTATATTTCAGTCATGCTGGTGGCACTTTACTCTTGCTCTGATGGGGCTCTTAGTACACAGGAGGGATGTTCAGATTTGGCTATGGAAGTGAACTCAGAAAGGGTGGCCAAAATTTTTTTTTGAAGTGGGGCCAGTCAAGCTTCAGAATGGTCATGGAGTGGGGGCCCCAACTGATCTGAGATGTTGCCACTTTAAGTCTTGATTCATTTGCCCAAACAATAAGTGTAAAAGTAACTTGCACTTTACCAATGGAATCTAGAAGAGGTATGTTCATGAAGGCAACACAGAATAATAGTTGTTTTTCAGTTTTAGGGGTGAGGTGTTCCTGCATCCTCTTGGGCCTTTTGCCTTGGGTATTAGCATATTTGGCTCACAAAATTGTTCAGTTGATTCTTTTCCTTAAAAAAAAAATCCTTAGGACTTACTTATTCCATCCAACCTTTGTTTAATTGTGTTTGGTCTTCTTCACTTTTTATTTTTAGTTTTGTTTCTGGTTTTTTGTTGCCTGGATTGGACAGACAGGGACTGTCTTTATGTATGTTTTGTATAACATCTGGGTTTTTTAGGCACTGAAGACAATGGTGATTTTAAAAGTCTTGCATGGGCTTGGATAGTATGGAATTCTCATGTGGGTAGTTGATAAATCCTTGATCAGAAGCCTGCCATCCTCACTGTACCCTTACATTATTGGTAGATGCCAAACATTTCAATTGCTAAACTTACTGTTCTCTGGTACATTTCTGATCTAAAATGTGTGAGGGCTAAAAGCTGTTACTTCGTGCTGTTAGATGAGTCACTTATGTATTGCATTTTCCATTTTTATCCTACCTTTCAGCTCATGAGGAGCCCCTAAAGCAGCTAACAACTTCACTATAATAAAGTACATAAAAATAAAATTGGATGTCATCTTTTAGATTCACCTAGTGTTGCTACCTTGTCCTCATGGCCTTCTAGCAGCCAGCATCTTCAGTAAGTATCTGTTTGGGTACTCATTAAGAAGGGAAGGAGGCAGCCAGCCTAGGAGTGGGAATGGATTGCTAAACCCAGGCTTGTTGGCCACCACAGAGCACCCAGGAAGCTGACCAGAAGGGAGCCTGCAAGAACCTGTTGCTACTTCCCAATGAGTTCCGCAGCACCTACCACCTATTGAGAAGAGTGGAGGCAGCCTTGCCACATCTGCAACTAGACAGGGCACTTCAGATGCCTCTCAGGACAGGCAACCTGTGGTCCTCCAGATATTATTGGACTACAACTCCCATCATCCCTGACCATTGGCAGTGCAGGCCTAGGGCTGAGAAGAGTTGCAGTCCAACAACATCTGGAGGGCCACAGGTTGACTACCCTTGGACCAAATTCTCACCCAGAACCAGAAGTGATGTACGTTGCTCGAGAGTGATGGACTGGGAGCCGGGAGATCCGGGTTCTAGTCCCCACTTGGCCATGGAAGCTCACGGGGTGACTTTGGGCCAGTCACAGGCTCTCAGCCCAACCTACCTCACAGGGTTGTTGTTGTGAGGATACAACGGAGAGGAGGAGGATAATGTAAGCCGCCTTGGGTTCCTTGCAAGAGGAAAAAAGGCGGGATATAAATGCAATAATAAATAAATAATAACGTTGAATTCAAAGTGTTGGTGTTGATCTTTAAAGCTCTAAACAGCTTGAATCTGGACCAGAGTATCTAAAAGAACGTCTCCTACTGTATGCGTCTGCTTGGACCTTTGGGTCATCTTCGGAAGCCCTCCTCGTGGTACCCCTGCTGAAGGAAACTAGGCAGGTGGCTACAAGAGACAAGGCCTTCTCAGTTTAGCTTTTATGGCACCCCATTTATGAAATGCCCTACACAAGAAGGCTCTCCTTCTGCCTACATTGTTACATTTTTGGTGCTAGGCAAAGACCTTTCTTTTTCCCCAGGCATTTTAGAGTTTAGTTTTTTAAATTTTATGGCTGTTTATATTTTATATTTATTCCTACGCTTTTTCTTTTGTGTTTTACTCTTTTAGCTTTTATTCTTTTAGTTTTTGTAATCCACACAAAGAAATGTCTGTTATTGGGCAGATTAAAGTCTAATGAATAAATACATTTCATTGGGTGATCTCTTAGAGGGGTATTAGCCTCAGGCAGCTCTCAAGACACTAAAAGGATTGTCCCTTTGGGTCAATTATTAGGGGATGGCAGAGGAATTGAGAATTTTATCTTGGGGTAACTTTGCTTGAAGAAGTAACCAATTTTTGCCAGGCCTTTCTTTTAAGTTGAGAATGGGTGCTCTATTCAGTCTTCGTGCTTGCGGTGAGGGTGAGAGTATGATATATAGAATATAATTTGTTAGAACTTCTCAGGTTGGAAATCTTTGTCTTGTAGTAGTTCTGCTGTCCTCTTGCCTTGCCTTTTTAAAAGCTCTTTCCTACTTGTTAGTCTGCTGGCTGGTGTGTTTGAGATGTAGATGTGTTGAGCAAAGATGAATGGGGGTAATTCTGGCAAGGAAAGGTAGGGAGCAGTGGTCTTTATTGGTTTCACTTGGGAGAGTGGTAAGATGTTTTAAGGAAAGAAGAATCATGCAGTTACAAGCTCTCCTGGCCCTCTACCCAACTCTTTACTCCTATGGAGCCTGGTTAGGGTCCTATTACTCCTTCAACTGCTCCTTTCATGTCTAGTGGGCCCAAAATAAAACACAAATTATTCATGATTTAATAATTGAAGGGTGATTAAATCTAGGCCTCACCCCTTAGGGAAGAGGAATCCCCATTCTATCTCCGATCAGATATCGAAGATAAGCTAGGGATTCCCCCACACCAGTGGACTCCCTTCACGCCCCGATTGCACCTCACTTGGAACATGGCAGGGCGAGAAGGAACCACTTGATTCAGCCAGTGCTTGCAGGCTCCTGCAAGTGCTGGCCGAATGGCTTTCCATGCAGAGAGAGGCACGGAGCTGTGTGCTTCAGTACTGATGATGTCATGGGAGGGGGTAGACTTGCTTTCATGGGGTGAGACCACTTAGAGTCCATCTCCAAAGGTTGATAGCTCTAAATGCTTTCCAGTTGGCATTAAGGGAATGTCTATCTGACTTGGCTCTGTTGAATTCCTGAAATAAGGCACTCACATGGACAATTGACATGAGAATAGTTTGGTGGGCTGGGCTGAGGAGTTGCAGGCGATGAGGTGCAGTTGGGATAATTGATGACTAGAAGCGAATGAAGACTCATGAAATCTGAGTGAATACAGGTGGGAGCATATCTGAATGCTTACTCTATTGCAGTGATAGCAAAATTTGTTCTCAGTACCACTGGGCCCCATTCCTTCTTGCCTGGTGGAGCTCTTCTGGATGAGGAGGGGATTAGTTCAACCTGTCCCACTTCCAGCTTGGCTGTTACAGCAATTATTACCACACTGTGACAGTGTTAATGAGTACTCTGAAGATAAAATTCTTCATATCTATTCCAGCTTGGATGCTACTGAAGGTATATTTAATAGAATTGTTCAGAGCTGCCTCTGGAGTTTCAGTTACTAACACCCAAGGATGTGTATGGGGTGCATGGAGATGTTTGCCTGACAAGTTGCCTGCTGTAACCTTTTGGTCTTGGCTAGTACAAACCTTTAGTAGGAGATGACTAAAGTACTATGAAAATTGTCTGTGGGGAGGAGTGATGCTGTCCTCTATTGGTTGCAAGACAACTATTGGAAAAACCCTTCTTGGATGTCCTTATGTTGAGAAATCCATCTTCAGTCTCCAGTTTTTGGCAAGGTAGTTGAGTAAGAAATGGCCTATTGGCTACAGGCCCTTCTGAATTATATGGATTATATAGATCCTTTTTCAGTCTGGGTGGGGTTTAGGATGAAAATTGTTTTGGACACCCTGATGGATGACCTGTACTGTTGGTAGGGAGCATGACTTAGTTGATTTTCCTCTCCATTTTTGAAAGCATCTACCATGTGGGTGGATTGGGGGAGGGGCACTGTATTGCAGTGGCTCTGCTCGAATCTTATGGGAGTGTTCCAGAAGATGATGTGGGGACTGCTGCTCTGCCTTGTAGAGTTATCCTGCGTAGTTCACTGAGTTTTGCTCTGTCTTAACATCTACATGACACCACTGGGTAAGGTCACCTGGGAATTGGGGGCACAGTGCCATCATTATGCTGATGGTACTCAGATGCATTTCTCCCTTTCATCCACATCAGGTATGGTGTTTGAATGACTGAATTCAGTAATGAGCTGGATGAGGATGAATAAACTTAAGCTTAATCCTGGTTGGTGATTCTGTTGACCAGGGTTTTAGGGAAATGCCACCTCTTACTCTCCCTTAAGGAGCAGATTTGTGGTTTGAAAATCATGCTGGACTTGGCACTGCTTTTGAATCTTGTGGCAGGCCTATCTGTTTTCATTTATATGCCTGCTGCTCCCTTTCTTGGAGGCTAAGGACCTGGCCACTTTCATGCATGTTATATAGCCTTTCAACTTGACTGTTGTAATGTGCTCTGTATGGGGCTATCCTTGTGGTCAATCTGGACCTGCTGAAGTTTCCAAAGTGCAGTAGCATGGATTTTTTCTGCTGCTTGTTTTTGGGAGCATGTGACATTGGTCTTTTGGGAGCTTCATTGGTTGCTACTTCGTCCCCGTCCCCCCCAATATTCTGAGTTATGATAAGCAGGAATTGCTTTGGGTGCCACCAATATCTGCCACTAACAAACAGTATTTTCAGTGGTAGTGCCTGGATTGTGGCCCTCCATCTCCAGAGCAGACCTACAGATGCATTCCAATAAGGACTTTTTGTGTCTAGAAAAGATGTGCTGGTTCCACCTGTCCTTTCCCTAATCCTGATGCTATTATTTTTTTCACTGCTGTTCTAAGCGTGTTCTAAAATGAACTGTTTTAACATTGAATTGATTTTGTTTCATGTGTTAATTCTTGGTAAGCCCTTTTGAGAACCCTTTTAGGTGGAAAAGCTACCTGTAAATTTAAATATAAAGGATAGCTCTCTGCTTTTATCTTTGATTTAGGGTGCAATCCTGTGCATGTTTAGACAGAAAAAAAGACCTACAACTCCCAGTATTCCCCAGCCAGGATTGCACCCCCAATATGTGTTTATGTGGCAACACTGAAATTGGCATATGGGCAAAGGAAGCCATGGGATTGTTTTCACCCTAAGGTATCCCTTAATAATTTCTCAGCATGAGGGTCCAGTAGTGGTTGAGGTGAAGGCTGTTAGCTAATAGTGAGCGTGGAAAGATGCCATGCAGATTTTTATTGTGAAATGTGACTAAGGGTTGATTTAAACAAATGTAATTGAGCCTCTAAAGTTGACATGCAGGGACAGCTTCCTCACTTTTGACGTGGTCATTGCACTTCCTTTGTCACTTTCAGGAAAGAGGAACACACTGGCAGGTTGTTGAACTTCATAAGCAGGTTCCTCTAAATAACTCAGAGTGGTGTGTATACTCTGTTTTGTCCATGTATGAAGACTATGAGGAAAGTACATAGGGTGGGGTAATATAGGCTAAGGGGTAGTGCTGACTTGCCAAGGCTTCCCATTGAACCTAATACCTGAGCAACAATTTGAAGCTGGGTTTTTCATATAGAAACCCAACACTCTAGCACTATGCCACACTAGCTAATGATGTAGACTGAGTTGCAAAAAAAAAAAAAATTGCAAGTCTATTTTTCGTTGTACACATGGCAAACAGATCCTTCGTATCACTTGTTATTAGGGCAGGTCAGAGTTTTGCACACTGACTCCAGCTTTTCTAAAGTTGGTTAACTTTTGGGTTGTTTTCATTACAAATAATTTAGCTCAGGACAGTGCACTTGGGGCTGTAGGATAAAGCAGCTGGCTACCCACAGAGCAGTTGTGTGAACTGGCCTGTACTTGTGAAGTGCTATCAGATCGGTCAGGCATTTTGGCTTTTATTAGCATGTTCAGTGAGATGCATGTTGTGGGATACATGGAGAGATACTTGAATGTGAAAAGGCTTGTAAAATTGAGGGCAAAAGAGATGTGGACAGGAGTTAAACTGTGTTCTTCAGCATTTTTTTTAGTTGACTTGTATAGGTATTAGTGAAAATGTCAGATGTACACTTTTATTGTTGGCCCCAGAATGTCTGCTTCCAAGCAAGTTCTGCTGTGAGGATGTTTATACATACTTGACATTTTAAGAAATAGTAAGTAAAATATAAGGCAGTTTGCGGTCAAACTAAAACATGTTTTAATCTATCAGTGGAATTTATAAAGTGAATTTTTAGATGCCGATTAATTTACCTGCATTACTACAGCAGCTGATAGTAAAGGGAGATTCTGAGGCTTGGGACTGCTTAAGGACTCACTATTGTGAACACTAGATGGATATGCAGGTTCACATCTTCCTTTGCTGAATTTGATTTTTAAGAAGGATTAAACAACTAATTTTTCTTTCAACAATATGAGCTGTAAACAACTGCGCAATTCAAAATGCTGGTGGCTACCTCTAAAGCCCTAAACAAGTTGGAAACTGGTTACCTGAAAGACCAACTCCTACCACACAGACTCAGTGGTAGTCATGGAGTGGGGGCTTCTCTGGATTTCCCATCGGACATTGGGTAGTTGGGAAGTGCCTTCTCAGTTATGGTGTCCTGTTTATGGAATGCCTTCCCCAGAGGAGCTCACCTGTTGCCAACTTTGCCATTCTGGCACGAGGCAAATATTTTATTTGCTCAGACATTCCATCATATAGTATAAGCTAGTTTTAACTGTGATTTGCTCCATTCTGTTGGATCTTGGTCTTTTGTGACTGCTGCTCTGCTATTTTTGTGTTTAGAGTGTTTTTTAAAATTTATATACTGTTGTTCATAAAATATAATGGTGATTTACATATTCGAAATACAACAATAAAAAAATGAAATACTTCATTAAAGTGAGACAGGTGCACACCCCACCAAAGCAAGCACCATAGCGATAAAACATGGGATACAGCATTCAACTTCTGTTTTCGAGGACCAGCTGGAATAAATAGGCCTTTGCCTGTCTGAAGAAAGCCAGCAGGGAAGAGGTAATATGAATATTCCTTTGAAGGGAGGTCCAGAACTTTGGGGCTGCAACACAAAGGACTGTGCTTCTAGTGGTGGCCAGCTGAGCCTCCTCATAAAGTGGAATCCATAAAGGACTCATCTTAAGTATCAGGAAGTGTCATATAAATGGGATGTTCCCTGAGATAATTTGGACTCAAGCCATCTAGGGTTTATAGATGAGAATCAGCACTTCGAATTGGGCCTGGAAATAAACTGTAGTGCATTGCAGACAATGAATTGGTGCCATACTAGATTAATCATGCTGAAGTCCCATTGAAATCAACAAGACTTAAGTTAGTCATGATTTCATTGGGGCTAAAGCTGTAGTGGGGAATGTGTGGCCGTCCAGATGTTGTCAGCCCTAGCCAACATAACCAGTGATGAGGGATGATGGGGGTTGTAGTGGTGAGGGATGTAGGGAGTTGTGTAACTTCAAAGCTTTTATTTAGAAGTCCTTACATTTAAGAGAAATGGCTTCCTTTCAGGAACCTCTAGAAAGGCGCCTTCTATGAACTTTTTGCAGTGAAATAATTGATTTAAATGTGATTAATCTTTAGTTCAAAGACTGTTTAAACAGTATAGTTAGCTGGCCTATAAAACATGTTGAGACTAAATCTCTTAATGAAAAAAGTGCTAACCTGTTAGCCATAAGTAAATACAGTGCGACAAAATGCCCCCATTGATACTTTGCTATATCGTGGGGATCGGCTAAGTTTTGCTAGCAAACATAAGTGCAAGCTTATCCTGTTCACCTGATCAGTTTTGCACCTGAAAAGAATTGAGTGAACAAAGTTGCCTTATCCCCATCTTGGCCCTAGCTTGTTTACTGACTCCACTGTTTACAAAATGGCTTTTATTGGCTTTTGTTACTTTTTTGGTTTCTCTCTGTTGTCCTCAAAACATGATGTTCACCAGGCATAACACCTTGCCCAATATTACTTGTCATCATGAAGCTTACAAGGTAGACATTTGAACCTAGGAGTCTCATGGTAAAACTGCTATCCATTGTTTCATACTGGTTGTCTGGAGCTTCTGCTTTTACTTAGTTTCTGGCTCATTTTCTGATAGACAAAAGTACCCTAAATGTGGAAGAACTGGATTCAGGTAGATAATGGACCTTGGTTTATTCTTGCTTTTGTTTCAAAACTCAGCCCAGCCAAGGGCTAACTGGTACTATTATTGTTCACCCTTGGCTCCCTGTCTATAATATGGGTGTAATACTGGCCTTTCAAGGATTTTGTTACTGAGGGTAAAGCATATGAAGTACTTAAGAAAAGATGTGTAAATACAAAATGTTATGTCAGAAATTGAGGGAGGTTTGAAATTGAGCAATGTAATCTGATCAGCTCCAAACTCTGACCCTATAAAAACTGCCAGTGCTGAAGGGCTGAAACATATTTTCCATGTAATCTTTCTGAGCAGATCACTGGTCCACAAAAGCTATGCTACTTCAATTAGAGGAGGACTAATGGATCATCTCTTGAGTACCCAAATAAGCACAATAAACGTTGTCCTTAATTCATGATAGCAGAAATGCAATTTTTGGAAAGCAAAAAGACAAAGCACTATGACATCTTAGGTTGATTACCAATAGATTGCAGTCTACTTTCTGCCTACCCCTGCTCTTGAGTATTATGTGCTGGAGACAGATACCTGCGGGGATAGGCGGTGTTGCATTTATACCTTGCTTGTGGTTTTCTTAGAGGCATCTGGCTGGTTACTGTGGGAAACAGACAGAATGTTGGATGAGCTGGATGTTTCTTTGGTCTGATCCAGCAGATGGTTAGATTCACAATGTGGATTTTACTAGCACACATGTCTTTTTGCCATATAAGACAAAAAGAAATAATACCTTGGGTTGTATTACAAACTCAAACTTAGAATGCCAGATGCTGATGTCTTTGAAAATGTGTTTGTCAACATAATGAGGGCCAGTATTCTGGAAAAAGTCCTAGAAACATAGGAAGCTGCCTGATACTGAGACAGACAATTGGTCCCTCTATCCCGGTATTGTTGACGCTGACTGGCAGCAGCTCTCCGGGGTTTCAGGCAGTATTTGAACCTGGGACCTTCTGCATGCCAGTTTCTTGAACATTATAAACTGTTAAGAGTAATATATTGTTTGCTATGGCGTAATCTGCCCTATATTTTGGAGCTTCTAGTACAGCCTGTGCCTACATGGTGCCCTCCAGGAGTTCTGAACTTCAATTCCCACAACTCCAGCCAGCATGGCCAGTGGTCAGGAATGCTGGGAGCTGTAGTCCAAATCATCTGGAGGGCACCAAGCTGGGGGAGCCTGCTCTACTAACTTGAATAGAAATGATGCTACAAAGTGTGCCTCCAAATGGAGGGCTCCTGGCACTAGCAATCAGGCGTGATTATGCAACTATTCTGTCTTTTTCCCCTTAAATGGATTTAAGTAAAAAGATGGAAGAAGCAGTAAGAAGATTCTGTGAATGAAACAGGGCAATGGTGCTATAAAAGCCTCGTGTGAAAGTGCCCAAGGTCCAGATCACATTCTTAATTTTTAAAAGTGGTATCTATTCCCTTTTTTGTCTCAAGATGGAATTAGGTGTAGATTTAAGGCTATCACCAAAACCATCAGCCTTGAGTTGCTTTTTCCTTGCAACCTCTGATAATACAAAATGTGTGCTGTGACATCATTGCACTACAGGTTTTCTTCTGCTGCACTTCACTAGCTGCTGCTTGTGATTGGCAGGGAAACTTATCACATGCTGACATCACATCACGTGTTCTGTATTATGGGATGTTAACAAGGAGAGAGGACTCAACGGTGCTGGGCTGTAGGCACATGTCTCCCATAATGTCTAGTTCTGGCTTTTATGTTAGAGAAAAAGTGAAATTTTCTCTTCATTCTTGCTCCCCCATCCTCTCTTTCCCCTGGGAAAGAGCTACTAACTTTGCTTTTGATTGTCAATGTCACATTTTGCCTAGGGATAAGTATGTTGATATGTAGCTCATGTCTCACATAAGTCACGAGTATGCAACTATTTACTAACAGGAAGCTGAATCTTATCAAGGAGTGTGAACTTGACATCGTCACGGGAACTCCACAGCATGTGTGTATGAGAGAGAGGGTGTATGTGTGTGTGGGGGGGTATGAAAGGACAGAATTAAAATTTGTGTACCTTGATGTTCAGTCAGTATGAGCTCTGCTATTCAGTTTTCAGGTTGACACTCCTAAAGCACATAATCATCCATCTTTATTGGAATTTGGATCCTATTGCTAAGTATTGTTATACTGGCCTTCAACTGTATTCCCAGAGCATATTTAAAAAATAAACATGAAATATTTGAGTAGTACAGACAGAAAACAAAGTAATTACCCTTATTTTTGCAGCTGTGTTTATGTCCATGCCAGTAGCATGAAGGTTTGACAATTCTGTTGCTGGGAGACCTGTTGCTTGTGTGAGTTAGAGGTGACCTGCAGGTCAACCCATCAGTGTTGGGTAGGGAGTGTGGATGCTATTCTGGAGCAAACCCCCACCCCCACCCCACACACCTTAAATCCCCAGGTTTGTCACTTTTTAAATTAGGAATTAGTGAAAGCCATTGGGTTGTTTTAAAGTGATTAAAATAATGGTAGAATATAAAATTCTGCAGTGCTGTTGGAGTATATTCCTTACTGATACTGTGAGGTGGGAGGAAAGTGTATGGAACTATAGAATTCCCTCACAGCGTTTTGATTTTATAGACCAGAGATATAAAATGAGACATCACATAAACAGTCACTTAGATTGCATTTCTGGTTTTTATTTTTGTGTGTGTTAATATTGGTTAACTGTCAGCTGTTTTGAGTAGCGTGTGATAAACTTTGTCACTTGGGCCAGTAAATTTAAATTTTGTTCTCCTTACACAGGACATGGCCTTAAATTGAATTGGAATTACTAGAATGCTTGGGGTGATGGTTTGTTATTTGGTTCTCCTCTCAAATCTTCCATTTTTCACAGGGCCACCAGCCAGCCTCTTCCAGCCGCCCCGTCGCCCTGGCCTGGGAACAGTTGGGAAACCAATCCGTCTCTTAGCCAATCATTTCCAAGTGCAGATCCCTAAAATTGATGTTTATCATTATGACGTGGATATCAAACCAGAAAAGCGTCCCCGGAGGGTGAACAGGTGAGGCTCAACTTGATAGTTTCTAGCCTATTTTTAACAATTCTCCAACTGTTACCAATTGCAGTAAAGAACCAAACAACTAAAATATGCTGTGAGCAGTAGAGTACTAAAATTGGATGTACCATGGAACAATCCTGCACCCACCTCCTCAACAACAGATTGATTACAATCTGATACTGTAGAAACCGCTTGTTCTTGAACTAAAACCATGTTTTCTGATAATTGTATTTGTTCTGTCTCTGCAGGCAGCTTGGATTGTATATAAACACAGTTTTGACAAACTGGATCCAGGCTGTTAAATGCTTGTGAGCAACTAAGTTTGTCTAATTTCTCTACTAAACTCTACTTAACTTACAACACTTTCCAGGGAGGTGGTGGATACTATGGTGAGACACTTCAAGATGCAGATATTTGGGGATCGGCAGCCTGGCTATGATGGCAAAAGGAACATGTACACTGCACATCCCCTGCCTATTGGCCGGGATAGGGTAAGTGGCCTTCAGAATATGCTATGCGCCATCCAGTCGTCCAGTGTCTATATCCTAAGGATGTCATGCTTGACCTGACCATTAATATTACAGGAATGCAAGGTATCACATTACTGATTTGTTTTAGGAATTAAAGCAGTGTTATGGAAACTGAATGTTCTGCAGGAGCATTAAGTGATATTAAACGGGCGTTTGCTGACTCTCATCTGGTTTATACATGATGTTAAGCCATGGTATATGTTGTTGAATTCTGGATTGCTGGGATGTGTGGATGTGGCCACGCTAAGAAACTATGGTTTGTTAATCATGAACAACCCAGAAAGAGAACCCATGGTTTGTTGTTGGGTTGTAAACTCTGGGCTGTTAAATCAGTGGGTTGTTGTTATATGTGCACCCAGAACCATGGTTTGTTTATGGATTATTTTGCCAAGCTACAGAGGTGGCGGGCAAGAACAGTAAAAAAAACAACAACCAGCTGTTCTACATGCCAGTACTACAGTGCTGCAAAGGCATTTCGGATACAGGGCAGGAGTGGGCAAAGGAGGAGGGAAACAATCCAGGGATTGAGAAAAACAACCCATGATGTGTTTGATTGTCTGCCTGACAAACTCTGGCTAGGGCAACAAACAATGGGTTAAATAACCCATGGGCTGGTGTTCTGTGTGAATCAGGCCACTGTCATGAGGGGAGAACTTGTTAAATAGCATGTGTTCTCTCTGGAGAGGGCCACTTCACATAACTTGAATTGTAATATCTTAGGTTAAATGAAGCATGTGGGCTTGCTTTAAAGGGCTTTTAATCCATACCTGAACGAAGGCTTATTGTACATCCAGGGAGTAGTGATCTGCTCTTTTGGATGCAGTAAGGTGGTCTTAATTATCTTTATGAGATTTTGCGGCCAGGGTTATTGTGGCATTCCCAGATCTTTATTTGGAGTGTTTCAACCCTTCTAGGGTTTGTAAAAAGAGAAAATTTCACAGATACTTGTTGCAGAAATATTGTTTGAATTGATCTCAGTCAAATTTTGGTGGAGTGCATGTTGTGCTCGTGAAGAATTCAGTCTCAACAAAGATGGCCTGTCAAAGTTGGAAAAATTTGCCTCAGCAGTGGTAGAGTTAGGGCCGGACATCCAGGGCCCTGCAGCCCAGCCCCTCCCCGTCCCCATGAACACCCAGAGAGTGGCTGCTGATCAGGGCAGTGGCACACAGACTTGGCTTCTGCACATGGGCTGGCATAGGCATTTTTAAAAAAACTTTTTAGAAGTAGTGCTTAATCCAAGTAAATGTTCTTTGCATCAGGACAGCAGAAGCAAACTCCATTTTATTTCAGTACTTATGACGATGCTTTGATTTAAATGAGCTTAAAAGGCGAAACTGCAGATAGAGCATTTTAAAATATCTATCATCTATCTATCTATCTATCTATCTATCTATCTATCTATCCAGGTTAGCGAACAGGTTTGTTTTTGTTGCCATTATTGCTCTGACATTATGAATGTAGAAGCAGTTGTAAAGCATGGGGTGATGGGTGAATGATGGAGATAAATGTTAGTTGTATACTTCATAACTGAAGTAATTCACATGGGCATCTAAAAGGGTTGGGGGGATAAACCATTAAGTCCAGGGTCTAAATATCTAGCTGCACCACTGTGCCTCAGTATCAGCTGTATGACTGACTTTATCATTGGCTTTTCAGGTGGATATGGAGGTCACACTCCCAGGTGAAGGGAAGGACCAAACCTTTAAAGTGTCAGTTCAGTGGGTGTCTGTGGTCAGCCTTCAGCTGCTCCTGGAAGCTCTAGCCGGACATCTGAATGAAGTCCCAGAAGACTCAGTACAGGCACTTGACGTCATCACACGGCACCTTCCCTCTATGAGGTGAGCTCCCATAATATTTTCAGATTGCTCTTTTCACACCTGAAGCTAGATAGACTGCCTTTTGTGGGTGCACCTTTAGATTTTCCACTATTTCTGCTGAAATACCAAGTGAACAAGCAAAACTTTAAATCTGGGGGGTGGGGGGAACAGACAGAACTGGGTAGAGTGCAGTTCATTCTATACACCTGGGTGTTACCTCTCTTTTTAATCTACAACATCTGTATAATGCTTTAGACATAGCAAAATTATTCTCTAACTGCCTATTCTTATGTAACCAAAATGGCACCATCCACACTGAAGAGGGAGGTACTGACAGGCTTGGGGGTACCCCAAGGTTTATAGCAGTACCAAAAAATTCTTAGGAAAAATCTCCAAAACAGCCCAGTGAAAACTGAGCATGCTCATTGAGCATAGAATGCTGACTGACTGTTGGGGGTGGAGGAGGGAAAGCAGGGAGGGGGAATGGGGTCTCCTGCAAAAGGACCTTAGTGGCTGGCGCAAACACTGAACAGGAGCTACCCACACTACAACATCTTCTAGGTCCCACTTGTTTAATGATAAATATATAATATGTTGTACAAAATTCTTCAAAAATTATCTGAGGAAATCAAAACTGACACCCTCCTATTTTCATCAGGTACACCCCAGTGGGCCGTTCCTTCTTCTCTCCCCCTGAAGGATACTATCACCCACTGGGAGGGGGTCGGGAGGTCTGGTTTGGATTCCACCAGTCTGTCAGGCCTGCAATGTGGAACATGATGCTCAATATTGATGGTATGGAAGAAACCCATATGCTTAAATTACCTTAAATCTCTCCCACCAACCTTTTCTTAGTATGTATTTTTCTCCCTGTTTTAGTATCGGCAACTGCTTTCTATCGTGCCCAGCCTATTATTGAATTCATGTGTGAGGTCTTGGATATTCAGAACATCAATGAACAAACAAAACCCCTTACAGATTCCCAGCGTGTTAAATTTACCAAAGAAATCAGAGGTAAATCTTTGGAGTAAATAAAATATTCTCATGTATGTTGAATTGTTATAAACAAACAACTTGATTTCTGGAGCCTCTTCTGATGTGTTTCCATCTTTGAAAAATTATACAATGGCCTGACCCATTATGGCAATTTTCTAAGGCATTTTTCTACGTACAAAGTTCTTCAAATTTAAGTTGTGGGACACTCTTCCCCATGAGCTTCAGCATGAGTATCCTTTGGAAGCATTCAGACCTTTTAGCTTAGGCTGACTTTTGATAACAAGGGTTAAGCTTTTAATAGATGGGATATTTCAGCATATTTTGATTCTTGTTTGGGAGTCCTGTCCATCTTGAGCTCTAGATATTGGCATGCCAAATAAAGTGGACTTCACATCAACTTTCTAATATATGTAGTAACTGTACTCATGTAAAGAGCAAGAATTTGAGCCTGGGGTCCCATGTAAAACCCTGAACCCTTCTGCTTTATGTCACACTGGACCTTATTTACTTATGTGCTTAATTCTTTCTTTTGGATTTGCAGGTTTAAAAGTAGAGGTTACTCACTGTGGTCAGATGAAGAGAAAATACAGAGTTTGCAATGTTACTAGGCGACCAGCCAGCCATCAGACGTATGTATGACAACTCTTTGCTTTTAAGAAGGAGACTTTAAAGTGTTAACTATTGAAAACGTGTTCATTTTAAAGGATACCTGTCCAGCAAACTTAAACTCCAAGTGACTTAGTATTTGTTCTGGCTGTATCTTGGAAAGTCATTTTATAAATTGAACTATGTGAAAATCTAGAATGACTAAACGTATTTCCATTATATATGTGTGAAAAATATATCAGAGAACCCTACGAAAATAACAAATCAAAACTACACACCATTATATTCAATTGAGAACAGCCCCCCCCCAACCCACAATAAGAGTAGCAGTTAAAAATCAATACTGGAGGGAGCAATTCTATTGGGATAGGTGGCCGCCTCCAAATTTGGAGGCGACCGCCTATCCAATGCAAGGCAGGCATAGCACAGAAGGGAACTTCTCTGTGCTCCAGCCGTCCTGCATTCGTAGCTAGACAGCCAATTTTGGCTGTCTAGCCATGGGACCTCAGAGTGTGGGGGTGGGGGGAGGACAGATGATGCATAGGAAGCATTGTATCGGCACTTCCGCCCCTGGGAACGCCCCCTTTTTCCCCATTCTGCGCTGCTTTTACAAGCACGGAGCCAAGGGACGTTCTGTGCTGTTGGGGAGGGGGCGGGGGCAGGGAGGCAGTTCTCCGGAACCAACCAATCCTGTGGCAGTCTAGCCACTGTCTAATGGCCATAGGATTGTACCCTAAGTAATGAAGAGCAGTGTTTAAAACAGCCAGGGGAAAGACACCCTACACAGTAAATCAAACTACCTGCCAAAAACCTGAATGAACCGGACAGACTTTGCAAGTTCCCTAAAGAATAACAGTGAATGTGCCAGGCAGATTTGAGGGGGACGGGGGAGTCCATTATCAGTGTACAACCAGAAAAGGTCTTCTCTCTGGGCGTCATCCAGCTAACATCTGTGGATGCAAGCACCTGGAGAAAGGCCTCTTGATCTCAGCCGCCAAACAGGCTTGTATGGGAGCAGGTGGTCCTCCATCTTGGGTAACATACTCATGGTTACCTTCAGTAACAGTACAATGGAATACAGAACTAGTAACAGAAAGCAGACTATTGATGTTCTAATATGACAAACATTTTTCATGTGAAGACCAATCACATATATATTTCCCCTCACAGGTTCCCTCTGCAGTTGGAAAATGGGCAGGCTATGGAGTGTACAGTAGCTCAGTATTTTAAGCAGAAGTACAGTCTGCAACTGAAATACCCTCATCTTCCATGCCTCCAAGTAGGACAGGAGCAGAAACATACATATTTACCCCTTGAGGTAAAATAACTCTGCAGTCCAGCTTCTCAATTCTATTGTATTGCAGCCTGCTTGTTTACATGTTCTCTTTCTGATCCTAGGTATGTAATATAGTAGCAGGCCAGCGTTGTATCAAGAAGCTAACAGACAATCAGACATCAACTATGATCAAGGCAACAGCACGGTCTGCACCTGATAGGCAGGAAGAAATTAGTAGACTAGTGAGTAACTCTGACTTAAACTTATGGGAGCAAGAAGCATCAAAGAAGTCTGTAACAAACATGGAGGTTGTAATGTGCTTATCACAACAGGAACTTTTATTGTCAGTGTTCCAAACCACTTTCCTGAGTTCCTGGTCACTGGGTTTATCTTCATGTTGGTGAGTTCAAGGTGTGGTAACAAGTATCATATCCATATTTTGACCACAACATGTAAAAACATTCAGATACCTGTGAATGAAGCCGAGAATGGCAATGACCAAGAAAATAATGTAGCTAATTGGCTGTGAGTTGAGCCACACTTGTACAAATACAATATTCATGTGAGTATTTACGTGTGTTCAAAAGGTGCTTTCTGTATCTCCAGGTGAAGAGTAACAGCATGGTAGGTGGGCCTGATCCATATCTGAAGGAGTTTGGTATTGTTGTCCATAATGAAATGACAGAGCTGACAGGCAGGGTGTTACCTGCCCCGATGTTGCAGTATGGAGGCAGGGTAAGTTCTCCACAGTTTTCACAGCATAGTAGATTACACAAATTGGGAATCATTTAATTGCTAGTTGGGTTTCTAGCCTGCCCAATCCCATTTAGACTTGGGACTGGCAACTATTTTCAAATTAGATAATACTGCTAAAATTATGCACGTAAAATTTCACCAGTCACCAAAAGGCTGCACAAAACATTCATGTACATTCTTGTACATTCGCTTAAAGCTTTTTGTTAAAGCTGTTGTGGAAGAATGGTGTTCTGTGTTCGATCTTCCTTAGAACAAGACTGTTGCTACGCCAAATCAGGGTGTTTGGGATATGAGAGGAAAGCAATTCTATGCTGGCATTGAAATTAAAGTTTGGGCTGTTGCCTGCTTTGCTCCTCAGAAGCAATGCCGGGAAGACTTATTGAAGTAAGTAGCTTCCCACTTTGAACAGAGTGATTATTTCTTTTTTTGCATTTGATGTTTGGTGACCTTCTGGAGGAGTGTTGTGCTCAGCAGTCATACTGTACATGAGAATCAGCTAACTGTCTAAGCAGAAGGTACATAAGAATGTATACAACAGGACAACCCTTTTTTAGGTTTCTGAAAGTAAAATGGAAGGTGTTCCCTAAATCCTAGATATGAATTGCCAATACAGCTCACTTATTATGATTTAAAAATTCAGATTAAAAACATAAGAATTGCCTTGCTGTATCATACCAGGATCCATCTAGTCCAGTATTTTATTTCTAATAGTGGCCAGCCAGTTTCCAAGATTAAGCAAAATACAGAGGGATTGTCTGTCTCATTTATCTCCGGCAGTAGAGTTATTCTCTGAGAGTTACTCAGAGTTATGCTGCCAGTGCACATGGAGGTTTCATTTAACTACCAAAGCTAATGATAGTTCAAAGACCTGACCTCCAGGAAGTGGTCTAATTCTTCTCTCAAAGCCATCTCAGCTAGTGGCCATTACATCTTGCAGTCATGAATGTCAGACTGTCATAGTACTCAGAATAACTGAGATGAAACATCTGGGATGTTTAACTGTTGGATTGTTATGCCAGTGACCTAAAAGCCTTAATTTGTGTTCATAGGAGTTTTACTGATCAGCTGCGCAAAATCTCCAAGGATGCAGGGATGCCAATCCAGGGCCAACCATGCTTCTGTAAATATGCACAGGGTGCAGACAGTGTGGAGCCCATGTTCAAACACTTGAAGCTGACTTATGTTGGGCTACAGCTAATTGTAGTGATTCTCCCTGGAAAGACACCAGTCTATGGTAAGAAAGATGAGACTTGACACAATCTCCAACACAATAATCATGACTGAAGTCTACAGTGACGAGAAAAAGTTTGTCAACCCTAATGATAATTACAGAAATTCCATAGTTTTACCATGATACCATGAATCAAAACCAGTCCTTTTCTAAATATCCAATAGGGTTTATGTTAACCAATTCCATATCTTGTGAAATAAAACAATGTATAAGTTGGGCAAACAATGAGTATTTAAGAGTCAGGGTAGGTGCAAAAGTAAGTAAACCCCTGGTTGCATCAGCTCAATTAAAGGGAGTAATTAGAATCTGGTAGGTAGATCTTCAGGGGTGAGTTTGGGAGGCCCCACCCTACAAAAGGATCAGAAACTTTGTGAGTTTGGTCTTCACCATACAGCTGTGTGAAACCACATCATGGCACAATCAAGACACATCTCTGAAGACCTCAGAAAAGCAGTTATTGCTGCTCATCAGTCTAGAAAGGGTTACAAAACCATTTCTAAGGATTTGGGGCTCCGCGAATCCACTGGCAGACACACAGTCTACAAATGGAGGAGGTTCAAGACAACGGTCACTCTACCCAGGAGTGGTCATCCTACCAAAATCTCTCCAAGAACAAACTGGCACATCATCCAGGAAGTCAGAAAGAACCCCAGAGTAACACCCGAGGATCTGCAAGCCACTCTTGCATTGGCTGAGCATTCATGACTCAACGATCAAAACAAGACTGAACAACAACAGTGTTCATGGGAGGATAGCCAGGAGGAAACCTCTGCTCTCTAAAAAGAACGTTGCTGCCCATTGGAAGTTCACTAAAGATCACATAGATGATCCCCAAGACTTCTGGAACAAAGTTCTCTCGACAGACAAGTCAAAGGTAGAACTTTTGGGCCTCAATGAGAAACGTTATGTTTGGAGAAAAACACTGAGCTTGAACAGAAGAACCTCATCCCAGCCATCAAGCATGGTGGTGGGAATGTGATGGCTTGGGCCTGCTTTGCTTCCTCATTTACACAACCATGAATTCTGCAGTGTATCAGAAAATTCTAAAGGAGAATGTCAGGCCATCCATCAGTGAGCTGAAGCTGAACCAAAAGTGGGTCATGTAACAAGACAATGATCCTAAACATACAAGCAGATCTACAAAAGAATGGCTGCAGAAGAAGAAATTCCATATTTTAAAATGGCCTGGTCAAAGTCCAGACCAAAACTTCATTGAAATGTTGTGGCAGGACCTGAAGCACTCAAAATGTTGTGGGAATCCTTCAAATGTTACTGAGCTGAATCAGTTCTGTAAGGTGGAGTGGGCCAAAATTCCTCAGAAAACCAACGTAAGAGACTGACCAACAGTTACAGGAAACATTTACTTGAAGCCATTGCTGCTCAAGGGGGTGTCACCAGGTACTGAATCTAAAGGTTCTCATACTTTCTCACACATGGATATTAAATGTTGAATCAGTTGTGGATAAATAAATGTTGAAAAAGCGTCATGTGTCATTTGTTTACTCAGGGTATCTATTGTTCTTTATCTAGGATTATAGAGTTAGATTAAGATTTAATAACTTTTTAGGGTGGAAATATGTGAGAATCCTAAGGGGTTCACAAACTTTTTCTTGCCACTGTATGCAGATATCTTTGGGAGCATGGCATCACCTCTTCCTCCCTAATTTTCTTATGCAACCCAGTATTTAAAAAAACCCACTACTTACTGAGAAAGTCATTGAGTTCAGCTAGCTACTAGGGCTGGGGGGAAAGGAACATTAATTAATGCTATCTGAACCAAATACTTGTCTTTCCTCACAGCTGAAGTTAAACGTGTCGGGGATACTCTCCTAGGCATGGCCACCCAGTGTGTTCAGGTGAAAAACGTGGTAAAAACCTCTCCGCAGACTTTGTCCAACCTCTGTCTGAAGATCAATGCAAAACTTGGCGGGATAAACAATGTGCTTGTACCACATCAGAGGTCAGCTTGAACTTTAACACTGTTGGAATCTAATGAGGAGACAGAGTGGTTGATCTTGGTTGGGGAGCGAAGTGAGACACACTTGCTTAGAATGGGAATACGTATATTACAGACCACTAGATAAACTGTCCTAGATTTCTCACTAGCAATATACAAACCCTAAAAACTCCTTCTTGGTCCCATCAGGGCTGGCATCCAAATGCCACTAAAAAAACCTTCCTGTATTTTCATGTGTATCCCTCCATCATTGTATGGAGAACTAGATTAGTATGGTACATACTAATTGCCCAGACTATACAGTTTTCCCTACAACAACCCATTGTTTTAGCTGCAGGGGTGGGGGGGCAGTATTAAGACATGTTCACTACAATTCCTGGAGGGCCGTGGTGGCTTAGTGGTTAAGACGCTGAACTGCAGACTGGAAGGTCGGCAGGTCAGCAGTTTGAGACCCGAGTGCTGCGTGACGGAGTGAGCTCCCGTCTTCAGTCCCAGCTTCTGCCAACCGAGCAGTTCGAAAGCAAGAAATTGCAAGTAGATAAATAGGCACCGCCTCGGTGGGAAAGGTAACAGCGTTCCGTGCACCTCGGTGTTCAGTCATGCCAGCCACATGACCACAGAAGCGTCTTCGGACAGCGCTGGCTCTTCGGCTTAGAAATGGGGATGAGCACCGCACCCTAGAGTCGGACACGACTGGTTGGGGACACCTTTACCTTTTTTACTACAATTCCTTCTTGAATCCACTGTAGACCTTGACAGAAACCAAACACAGTATGCTTGGTGTTTAGAAACATCAAACCTCTTCTGCTGCTGTTTGTGATTGTGGTTTTATGTTTTATTGTTTTCATTTTCTTATTTGACTGTATACTTTCCTGAGCTTTTTACTCAAGGGTGGGGTTAAAATGCAGTAAATAACATCCCCCTACGCCCCCCCCCCCAAGGCAGGGATTAATTGGGAATCAAGTTCCCAGTGCTGGCTCTTCGGCTTAGAAACGGGGATGAGCACCGCACCCTAGAGTCGGACACGACTGGTTGGGGACACCTTTACCTTTAAGTTCCCAGATACATAAAATAAGGAGCCACACAGTGATTTCAGAATAGATTTATTATTTGCACTCTGGATGAGAATGGAAAAATATTAAGCCATTGTGGAACAGAAAGCTCCTAATTTCCAAGCGTTAAGGTACAACTTAAATAGTTTTGCACAAAGGAATCTGGATAGTTAACAACTGTATATGAAGAAAACTTGTTTACCGTGACATCCTGAACTAATCATCTGGTTCTGATTTATTTATTTGATTAATTCAGATGAGCTATGGGTATTTCAGCACAGAGCTTTGAATTTCAAGGGGCTAAATATGGCCATACTTGGGGAGGTGCCTCTTTGCACAAGAGTTGAAGGGACCCTTATAGTTTCCAGGAAGGGCAGGAGGCAGAGGGGCCATGCTCCAAGTAGAGATGCTTCTGGGCGTTAATGCCAATTCAGTGAGGGTGAGTCATAGTAGCAGCCTTTAGATTGTTGTTGTTGTTCAGTCGTTCAGTCGTGTCCAACTCTTCGTGACCCCATGGACCATAGCACGCCAGGCCTTCCTGTCCTGCGCTCTCTCCTGGAGCGTGCTCAAGTCCATATTCATTGCATCAGTGATGCTATCTAGCCATCTCATCCTCTGCCGTCCCCTTCTCCTTTTGCCTTCAGTCTTTCCCAGCATCAGGGTCTTTTCCAGAGAGTTTTCTCTTCGCATTAGGTGGCCAAAATTTTTGAGCTTCAGCTTCAGTATCTGTCCTTCCAATGAGCACTCAGGGTTGATTTCCTTTAGGATGGACTGATTTGACCTCCTTGCAGTCCAGGGGACTCGTAAGACTCTTCTCCAGCACCACAGTTCGAAAGCATCAATTCTTCGGCGCTCAGCCTTCCTTATAGTCCAGCTCTCACAGCCATATGTTACTACTGGGAAAACCATAGCTTTGATATTAGCTGCTTATATATTCCAAGGTAGAGTTGGGGGTACAAAATGGAACCTGAGACACTTGAGATAATGAGCCTAGCAAGTCGCAGACTGGCAGCCCCGAGCTGGGCAGTGGGGGCTTTAATCTCACTCTCACTCCAGAGAATCTGATGCAGCTGCTTGGTGTCAGAATTGCGCTCTCTCTCTCTCTCTCTCTCTCTCTCTCTGAGTGCAAGAGAGTGTGTGTGGGGGGGAGAGAGAGAGAGAAGGTTAAATCCCCCACTCTCCAATGATCCTGATGCAGCCAAAATCTTTGCTGTATTGGGAGCTGAGAGAGAAAGAGGGGAGGTAGGGCAAGAGGGAGTGGGAGGGAAGGCTCCATGTGAGAGAAAGGTGGGGGAGGCCAGGCCCTGCCCACATCCTACAGGTGGTCCTGACCAGCATGTGGCTCTCAGGTGCAAAAAGGTTATCCCCTCCTGCTGTATAGAGAAATTTTACATCAGTGCATCTGTTAAAAAGCCAGAAATGAGGAGAGGGAATGTGAAGATGGCTGTCCTTTCTTGATTTCCAGTTGAAACCCTTTTCTGTTCAATTGAACAGGCCCTCTGTATTCCAGCAGCCAGTGATCTTTCTTGGAGCAGATGTCACTCACCCACCTGCTGGGGATGGGAAGAAACCTTCCATTGCTGCTGTAGTAGGGAGCATGGATGGCCACCCTAGCCGCTACTGTGCTACAGTGCGAGTACAGACTTCCCGCCAGGAAACTTCCCAGGAGCTACTGTACAGTCAGGAAGTGATCCAGGACCTGACCAACATGGTGCGAGAACTGCTGATCCAATTTTATAAGTCCACTCGCTTCAAGCCCACACGGATCATCTACTATAGGGGAGGCGTGTCAGAAGGGCAGATGAAACAGGTATTGGTCTGGCAATCCTTAAGTTGAATGGAGGTTTTGCTTCCCAAACTTAAGGGAGCTCTAGGAAATCTCACTTCTTTTCTGGACTGAGGAGTTGGGCCATGAGAGAGCCTGAAGGGAGGTCTGTTTTTTAAAAAAACATGCATTTAATTCAGAACCTTGGTCATCCAGGCTGTGCCACTGAAGTCATTTTTTACATTCTGAGACCTCCACAGACATCATTTGTTAGCTCAAATTGTATATCTCCTTGCTGAAATGCCACTTCTTATGGATAAACCTGGCCATAGTTGAAAACATTGATTAAAATGGCTCCATCCTGGTGACTGCTTTGCAGTTTCCTCAAGTAACAATTCGGGATATATAATGCAAGAAACTAACAGCCATTTCCCCACCCAATGGGATCAATTGTCTGAATCTTTGTAAAATCCACATACAGCTCCATGTTAACTACAATGTGTTGATTTTATGATGTCATAAAAGTGTCCTTTTAATTCTAAAATTATCTAGGTAGCTCCTTATATATTCATCCTTGAAGTTGTCAGGGTGGAAACTGAGCCCATAGAGCCCCAGAGCAGTTCTGATTCTGAGGAAGAGCAACGACCCGTGGGAGAGGAGCTCACTCATCTCTCACAGGCACAGTGGCAGGGAGAGATTCCTCCTGCCTGCATTCTTGAGAGAGATAGTGACCCTGGCAGCGAGAGAGCGGGGGGTGGGGCCTTGCTGGATGCTCGGTGCAGATGCAGGGAGCGGCGCCAGATGGAGGGCGCCGAGAGGAGGCGCTCTGCTCGCTTGGTGCTAAAACAATGGTTGTGTCCCGAGGACCTATGGGTAAGAGGGAGGACCTCTCCATAGCCCATAAATTCAGAATCTTCTTGCCCTTCTCCTTCAAATGGGGACCAAGCTGTCAGGAGTGCCCTAGCTGCCTCTTACACTCCCCTCCAATAGCCAACTCAAGACACAAACGAAAAGGATTTTTTCCAAGGCTTTATTTTTTTACAACTTAATGACTCTTTCAGATGCTAATCACCAATGACTAAGCAAGGAACTGCACTGGGGTAGTTAGCAGAGTAGCCTAAGCTCCAGGTAAGGCAGTTGGTCCCTGTTTAAACGTGAAGGGCGGGACGATTCTGAACTTATGGGCTATGGAGAGGTCCTACCTCTTACCCTTGGGTCCTCGGGACACGACCGTTGTTTTAGCACCAAGCGAGCAGAGCGCCTCCTCTCGGCGCCCTCCATCTGGCGCCGCTCCCTGCGTCTGCACCGAGCATCCAGCGAGGCCCCATCCCCCGCTCTCTCGCTGCCAGGGTCACTGTCTCAGGAATGCAGGCAGGAGGAATCTCTCCCTGCGTCTGTGCCTGTGAGAGATGAGCGAGCTCCTCTCCCATGGGTCGTTGCTCTTCCTCAGAATCAGAACTGCTCTGGGGCTCTTTGGGCTCAGTTTCCACCCTGACAGAAGTGGTGGGGTTATTAATCTTTAGAAAAAGATGCTGCTCTCTTCCATAGGTATGGCTAGTACTCATTGAAATAGATTACCTTTGTCCTAATATATTAACCTTCTTCTCCACTCGTGTCTGCTGAAAGAGCAGATAGGCTGCCTCCATTGTGCAGGTCTTTATCTTCAGCTTGAATTGGTGTCTAAATCAAAAACTTACAGGACTACAAGAATCTGGTTCTTCATATAAGCAACAGTTAGCCCTTATCTGTTCCCTTTAAGGAAAGCAGCTAGTCATGCTTTGCTTTGAATGTTTTCTCAGATTGTACTTACTTGGGAAGTCCAACAAAAAAATTGGGTTGGATCCAGTCTTAGTCATACTTACAGTAGACCCATTGAAATCAACCTACATCTCATTGACTTGAGTGAGTCTGCTCTAAGTATAACTAAGTCTGGATCCAAGCTATTTTCTTGTACAGTCCAGGTCAGTAGTTGATGTCAAACACTTAAAATTTCTAGGTAGCTTGGCCAGAGCTAATTGCAATCCGGAAGGCCTGCATCAGTTTGGAAGAAGACTACAGACCAGGAATCACCTACATTGTTGTGCAGAAAAGGCATCACACTAGACTCTTCTGTGCTGACAAAACTGAAAGGGTAGGTAATGTGGGGGTTGGGGATGGGGAGGCATTCTATAGCTCACAGGAAGGTATCAAATGGCTCTTACTAGAAAGGGGATGGATAAGCACATTTCATAAGGGTAGCTAGTGCCTGTTTGCTGCAGTGAGATTTGAAGGGCATGGCTTAGGGATGTTAATTTCTTAAGGTGTAATGTGTTGATAATGAAATGGTCAGACACATAAAAGGCCACAGTGAGAAAAAGTTGGTGTGAAAAACAAAGCAGAAAACTCAGGTATGCAAAAGGTAGTTGATATGATGTTACATTTATTTATTTAATTTCTATCCTGACTTTTGCCAAGAAGCTTTTAGCATTGCACATGGTTCTCTCCACTATCTGGTTTATAATCACAACAAACGTAGCTGCAATAAGGCAATTGCATACTTTAAGCTCTGTTCATATTGCACAGCCATACCTAATATTGCTCAATGTACGGCTGGGCCTAGCTGATTTCTGAGACAAAGCTGAAGAGCACAATGGAGAGAGCCAGCTCAGTTGCTGGTTAGGCCTTGGTTCTCAACCCATTCTGCTAGGCTAGTGATGGAAGGTAAGTTTTAAAATGTGTGTCACTGATCAGGGACCAAAAACATAACTGCTTGTTTGACACAAGCTGTGCCACAAGTGAATGTTGAAGTACTTATTGATTTGATGTATCTTAATAGGTGGGGAAAAGTGGCAATGTTCCAGCGGGCACTACTGTGGACAGCACAATCACACATCCCTCTGAATTCGACTTTTACCTCTGTAGCCATGCAGGAATTCAGGTAATTGGTAGCTTTGTGTTGGTTATGATGTCTGGATTATGACATCTTGATGAACAGTATTTTGTTTGTTTGCTGACTTACATTAATTGGGACTGTCGTGCAGCACCTGCATTAGCTTCATTTAAGCCATTAGAATGTGCGCTGAGGGAGAGTGCATGAGTAGATGCAGTTGTGCCACTTAAGTTAGTGGAACAGTCCCTTCTGCCTTTGTCCTCAGTGGACAGCCTTCACCCATGGACTGAGAAACCTCTTGTGTCTTTCCTCCTTGCTCTGTATCAGGGGTGGGGGGGATGTCTGGAAAGAAGAATGAATAGATTTCTCAGCCTTTGGGTAAAGATTACTCACTCTTGGAAGAAGGAGAGAAGGGGCTTGATGGCAGGCACCCAGTCATCCCTCTTGTGTTGTACAGCTCTCTGTCAGTCTGAGTGGTGGATTTACTGCCCTTCTCTCCCAGGGAACCAGCCGCCCTTCTCACTATCAAGTCTTGTGGGATGACAACTGTTTCACTGCGGATGAATTGCAGCTACTGACATACCAGCTGTGTCACACTTACGTTCGGTGTACACGGTCTGTCTCAATCCCAGCTCCTGCATACTATGCCAGGCTGGTAGCATTTAGGGCAAGATACCATCTTGTGGACAAAGATCATGACAGGTGAGCAGTCATCGGAGCAGTGTACATGCTTCTGTTCAATGAATCGGTGGATTATTAGATTGTATTTTATGTGAACAGCAAGTAGTATCAAGGTCAGTCGCTTCTCTCTTCAGTCTTTTATCATGGACTTCAACTGCAAAAAACTAGCTAATTATGTAGTGTGATCTCCACATCTAGTAATCTGCATTTCAGAAGCAAGTTATGCATTTTACACTGTGTGTGTGTAGTTGGACACTGCTGTTGATCCTTGTTGCACAGGCAGCATTTATGTGACTGCCCTCATAAGGAGCAATGTGCTGCTTTCCTGCATTGTAGTGACGGATTCCATCAGAGCTTGGCAGTGAACTGGATAAAGACAACAGAGAGAAGGCGCTTCTGCCAAGTTGATCCAGTGTGCACTCCAAAGATGTTCATGGAGAGAACCTACTTAAGCTAGTTCACTGTATGGCAGTTAAAACATGTATCTGCTCAAGGTTTGGGGTACTTCTGAAGAAGCCATAGCTTAATGGTAGGGTGCATGCATCACATACAGAAGATGTTGGTTTCAGTTTCCAGTAGCTTAAATATCTTGGAAGCATGGTTAGAAACAAGCTCTCCCCCAGACCCTGGGAAGTGCTGATACCCTGTCCTAAGCCAACATTGGTCGCTAGTGCAAGGGAGTTGTGGCAGGCACAAAGGAGAGCAGTCGAGCAACATTCCCTAATCACCTTCTAAATTCCTCTTCCATTTCCTTTCAGTGCTGAAGGCAGCCATGTTTCAGGACAGAGCAACGGCCGTGACCCTCAAGCACTAGCCAAGGCAGTACAGATTCACCATGACACTCAGCACACCATGTATTTTGCCTGATGAGAATGTGAGCAGATGAGGCAGAAGCAGTAGCCCAGTTGGGCATGCCAACAACTACTGGTTGTTAGGGCTCAGTTTTATTTCAGGCTGCCCACCACCAGCAGCTTGGGATGGTTGCACTGAATCGACGCTTGCAGCAACATCTGATGCAGATGCAATTGAGCCATTTTTATTTTGTGATTTTCAGTAAATAGAAATTTCATAGACAGTCTTTGCATTGGACTGAATTTTTACCTCAAAGCGCAAAAGGCTGATCCTCCTAAAAGAAATTTTTAAAGGACTTGGCATGAAAAGTTTTTATTGAAATATTTTGCTAATCAATTTTAAGTTACCTCCTCGTCCCCATTAAGCTTATCAAGAAGCTGAATTCCTCCTGGGCTTCTTCATACTGCTTAGTGAGTCTCCAGATATGGCAAAACATCATATTCCACTGTTCTACTGTGTGGGGCCATATAGACTTTATAAATGGAACTTTTACTGTAAACGCCTTTCAACAAACATTAACTTTCAGAGGTATTGCTGGGTTTTTTGTTTGTTTTTTTTTTTTGCTTTGTCAAGTTTTACTAGTTCTCTTTTTGTAAATCTCTCTGCAGTCATGGGCTGCAAAGCAATTGCACTACAACTGCGAATTCAACTAGGTGGTTCTTGTTCTGTGAATGTGTAACATAAGCAGATAGCAATGCCTTTTGGCAGGTCTAATATAATAAAATCATAATGGTTACACACAACTGCCACTGTATGGTTCAGAATGCTGAACTGCTTCCCCCTCTAAAGTATGTGGCGAAGTTCTAAAAGATTAGTTTTAGGTATTTTTCAGACATTACAAAAGTGCCCATTTTATGCTGCTGTGTTTGATGAATTGAAGTCATTTTTAATACTCTTTTTCATAGAAGGTTTTAACTTTGGCAATAATTTTTTTTTAAATACCCTGGCAGTAACTTTTCTAGTTGAATACTTCACATGAGTTACAGCCAGCATTCTTGTGTAGATTGACTTATCTTTGCTGAAGAGAAAATTAGTACTTAAAAAAGGATCAGACAAGGCTCCCTTCATGCTTTTTACAAATGGTTATTTTTAACTGTTTTATATTCACCATTGGTTTGTCTACCCCTTTTTATAAGCTTGGAAAGTGGGTGTTCTATATAGGAAAGGCTTTGCCAATATGTACAGTTGTGTATAGTGTTACAGTAGCAATCGAAGACTTTTACCAGCATTTAAAAACATTGTTTCTCTGAGAATTTAGGTTGCCCGCATGTACAGCAACACTCAGTAGCATGTGTGATGTGTACATTTTAATGTTGATCTTGACCCATTTCTATAAATTAGGACTCTTATTTGCTTGGCTCTCTTCCACTAAAATGTATAATGCAAAAAGTGGGGGTAGGAGGGGGGACCTGCATACAATAGTAGTGTTGCGTTGAGACTAGCTTGTGAGTGTTAGCACAAGATGCTTTAAATTCCTAGTTTTTAACTGAGATGACGCCACTGTGAAAGATTGGGATTTTGCCAATAATTGCACTCTAGTCTCTGAAACGAGCAGGTGGTGTTGCAGAGTTGTGCGACCTTGTGAGCTTTCGGATCCAGACCTCAAGGTCAGCAATATGCTATGCGGTTTTAATTTTGCTTCAGCCTTTTGAAATAGCTTGTAGATACTTGGAAAGTCTACATTTCCAAATACTGACAATCAGCTGTACCAGAGTACACTGAAGTCAGTCTTCAAATAGCAATTTCACAAGCTCTTTCCAGAACTGTATGTTGATGGGGATGGGACTTATAAAGTTTTCTCTTTCCCGCTCAGAAACAGAAGCCAAACAAACTTGGCTCTGACACACAGTGTGGACAGGCTTAGATACTAGATTTTTTTGAACTTATTTAAGTCTTTTTTCCCTTAAGAATACCTCACTTGGGTAATAAATATCAGGACATGTGGGGAGGGAGAGTAACCGCTGCTTCAGTTAGTCTGCTGCTTTTCTTTTCTTTTCTTTTCTTTCCTTTAATACTTGTTCAGGGAGAAAATGCAAGAATTGAACTCCTGCTAGCCCAAACATATGGAGAACTGAGGCACCTTGAAGAGAGTATAAGCACCTGTTTAGTGTGTAGCTTTTTTATTGCACTAGGTAAGGACATGGCTTGAGAGAGGGAGGGTACATAAAGAAGAAAAACACATGTTGTATCATCAAATAAGCAGGTAGCTGTCCTAGCACCAAGCACTCTAGTGCAGATGGAGCAGAGAGACACTCTTATTTGTTTATCTGTAGTTAAGACTGGCCCTTGTGAACATCAGTCAAACAACATGATAAGCACATTTTTAAAGCATATGTTTACAACTGTCCACTCTTTCGCAGCAAAAGCAGCTTTTTCTCTGAAATCCAGATCAGGACTGCTGTGCAGGAGAAGGGCAGTTTAACCCTCTCCCACGTTGTTTTCCTATCAAACGTTGCCCTGCAAAGCACCACCAAAATTTGCCACTGAAGCAAATCTGGATCCCCATCCCTGCCCCAACATAGCTGCATTTGCTAAAGAAAGAGAGTGACCAGTTGTAAGCATGCTTTTTAAAGTGCACACTTTACGTAACTCATAGTTTGGCCCAAACTGTGCAGACAGGAATTTTAACTAGTCCTGGCTGGAAGGGCTTTTCTGGCCAACTCGTCATAAAATAAGGCCAGGGCTAGATGAAAAAGTCTTTTTTCGTCTTCTATCATAGGAAAAACACTGTTCTGATCATTATATTTTTCTTATGTATTACAGACCGCAGCTATCTTTTGAATTCTTCTGTATTTAAATATATATACATATATATATATATATAAGCAGGATTCTTTTTTTAAGCATTATTGTCACAGTTGAAGTTTATCATCCAAAAAATGTCTATGGAGAGAAACTTTTTTGCCAACTTTTGCACTTTCTTGGAAATTTTCATGAATCTTTCTCTTTTTTTTGCCCCCGTCAGAAATTTTTCTGTGCAAAAAATGTTTGGTTATCTCTTAGTCGCTCAAGAGTGCCGTGATGTCTTTTGGGTGGGTGTTTCAAAGCTGAGGATTTATTGAAGGGGGTGTGGGTGGCGGCAGCACCAAAGGTCTTCAAAGTAATAATGGCAAGATCCAGTTGCAGCAGTACTGTTGTGTGACAGAATCTCTTGATTCCGCTCATCAGAACAAATCCCACCCCTCTGGGGATGAATTGAATCGTTATGCATGTGTCAATCAATGGGAAGACGTGCATTCTGTAGCTATAGTTCTTAAGGTGTTTGGGATTTTTTTAATGTTTTTTTCCTTTTGTTTAAAGAAAGCCTGCTGGCTACTGTTTAGTTATATGTGGTAGAAGATTTTCAAATGCAGCAAATTTGGACTGGGGGGTGGGTGGGGAGGAGAGAATCAAAAGGAGGAGCAGTTGGTGTTTATAGGGTAGCAAAGCCCTTGTTCTTTTCCTCAATCCTGTTTTTTTGTGAGCACTTAAGGTCCGAAGAGGCTCTAAAAAGCTTTTGCTCTGTAGGAGATCGGGGGCGGGGGGAGGTGTTGCTTGCTCTTACGCTGGGGGCTGTGATTTTGCCTGGCATTTTAAATATGACATCCAAAGAGGCATCATAATAGGATGCAAAAGATGTTCCATGTTCGTCTGATCCAGAAATGTCTCTTCTCCCCCACCCATTCCTTTATATCAAAAGCCTTTGTCCACTTGATGGGGGCAAGGCCATTCTTCTGACAGGTTAAGAAATCTCCCAACTCCCCCCCCCAAAAAAAAAACTACCTTTGTGGATGTGATGTAGATCTCTTCCCCTTCTTGCTCAATAGCAAGGCAGTCACTCTGCTTTCATTTTCAGAAAGTAGAGCTTGAAGGGCATTGTATCAATACTGTTTCAACTGCAAGGTTTTTTCCCTTGTGCAATTTGAGGAAAGATCATATGTGAATATCACTAAAGAGTTTCTTTATACCTTGCTATTGACACTTTTGTGATATTTCTATGTCTAGAGCCTGAAACTTGTATGTAAAACTTGTTTGCATTTGTTCATTTTTGACTTCTGATGTATTTTTCTTTTGTTTCTATATTGTTAGACTTGTAATGTTTTAAATTGTATTTTATTAAAATTGGACTGGATGTATGTCTATAGCAATACGAGGTACTTTTCTTTAAAAAACACACACCCTGTTTTGGGGAGGGTGGGTTAGTAGCCCCCCATTGCGATATGCTGGCTGTGTATAACTGCAATGTATTTTTTCTTTTTTTTTAGCCTGCAGGGATTTTGTGTTCATGTGTCCAAAAAAATAAAGGCATTTGTGTGCCAAATGTTTTTCTCCATTCGTGCATAATAAAAAACCCTGCAATTTATTTATTTTGCTTGTAAGGGGAGCATTTTTCCATGATTTAAAGTCTAGACATGGTTTACTGTGTAATACACTGAGGAAACAGATTGTGTACTATTGTATATCAAATAGTGGAATTGTTTGCATGCTTCATTATAGATATTTGAGCACTTTCAGAATTTGGAATATCTAAGCATAGAGCCATACGGTGGGTAAAAGTAGAGGCATAAGTAAGTGGAAGAGACGCAGTGAAGTTCAGCTAAATGTAAAGCAACACATATTGTAGCAAAAACTCCAAATTTTACATATTCACTGATGGGATCTGAATTGGCAGTGACTTACCAGGAAAGAAATCTTGGAGCAATTAGAATATGAGCTGTGTAGTGAATTCTTCGCTTGGGTTTATTAGGAAAGAGAAAATGGCCAGTAAATTATTTTTTTATATGTGTCCATGATATGTTCCATGTTCGTATGATCATGATGGTGGTGTACAGTTATAGTCACCCCTTATCATAAAGCAGTAAAAAAAAATAACAGAAAGGGGCAACAAAATATGATTAAAAAGGGAAGGGTGGGAAGAAGACCCATGATTTATAACATTTTGCATGGGAGAGAGTTTTTCTTCCATGTAATATGAAAACTTGGGTGTACACAGGTAAATTTGCAGGAGCTTTATTTTATAGGCAAAAGGAAATACTACTTCATGACACATAATTAACATCAATAATTCACTGCTGCAAGAGGTGGTGATGGCGACTCACACAGATGTCTTTAAAAGGGGATTGGACACACTGATGGAGGTCTGTCAACAGCTAACAACTCTGAACCCTGGCTATGGGCCTCCTACAAGTATCTGGCTACTCCCTGTGGTTAACAGGATGCTGGACTAGATGGACCTTTGTATTACTATTAGCAGTGCATGCTCCTTAGGACCATGACCCAAGCTGTGAGAAAGACAGGTGCCATCCAGCACATAGAGGTTTCAGTGCATTCAGACCTACTGTAACTAGGGATGTACTGATTTCATTCCATCCATTCCATCTGTGTTTTGTGGATTGTCAGGTGTCTTTCATTCTGTCGTCAGCTCATTGATGGGATTGGATTTTTGTTTTAGGGTTGTACGAGAATTTTGTTCCTGTTCGCAAATGCGTATTGGCGCAAGTGCAGATGTGCGTAAATCTCCCTCAAAAGTAAAAAAAAAAAAGTGGTCCAAGTCTGCGCAACTCTGAAAAAGCCAGCCCACTGCAGAATCTGCAGGTCAAATTTATAGAAATGCAAACTCATTTGAATCTGTTGCAGATTTCTCTGACATCCCTAACTGTAACCAAACCCAAACTATGCGTAACTGCAATAATTGCATACTCTTCCCTGATCACCATTTCTCCCACTCTTCTTGTATAGTCCCCCTTGAGTAATTTTCTAGATAGTAGCTCCTTGGGGTAAGGACTTGTCCTCTCATTCTTCATAAAACAGTCATACATGGACAATATTACACAAACAGAAGTTGTGGATGGGTGGGTAATGCTTGGACTTTTAGTCAAACGTAGCTGGAGGACAGGGCAAGGCTGCAACACTGTATGTGTCTACGGAGTTGGGCTAAATAAGACTTAATAGAGAAGGTGGTTTTGAGGAAGATTTGAAGGAAGGAAGTGGTTGCATAATGTGTTTTTACAGTCAGATCTAGGCAAAGGTTTCTTTCCTGTGTAACATTGAATTTCCTATTTAAAGCATGTTTGCATCATTCTGGTTTGAATATTTTGGCTGCTGTTCCCCATTAGTGCAAGTTACAAGGTGCGACTGCAAATAATGGCAAAGCACTCCCCCAGTTGTTCCCGGGGGCGGGGGAGATCTAGGGCCCCAGTCACCATGTTAACTTGTTCAAGCAGGTTCATACTTATCTTCAAGGTTTTTTCACTTTGGTAATTGCAACTTCTCAGGGTACTGGTATTCAACTGGTGGGCCAAAATGTATTGCTGGCCAACCTAAGATGTATCTCAGCCAGGACAAAAATGCTATTTTCTTTTTGGGGGTAGGTTTTTTTTTAAATAAGGGGTTAGAAAGGGTAAAGCAGAAAGATGGGGTGGGGGGAGGCACAGAGGGAGATAGTGTAGGAGGTTTTTTTATACCAAACCCATCATTCTTCGGAAGCCTGCCTTCTGGTCTCCCTGCCATCACAACTTACGTTAGTGGTGACCATGGCTTTCTCAGTTGCAGCACTTCCATATCTGGAACACTCTCCGCAGACAGAGGTTCACCTGGACCAGTATTGGTGTTGTTTTGGTGCCAGTAGGACTGGATCTGTGGGGCTTCTGATGGATTTATCCACCATACTGATTTAATAGCAGCTGCTTTGTGGGTTTGAATTGTTCCCTTACTGAGTTGTGTTGTACTTGTTTTATCACTTTGAATTGTACACTGCCCCAGGAGTCATCTTGTGGAGGTGGTTTATAAATCCTGAACTACAAAAAGTAAAAATGAGAGGGTGGAGAAAGAAAGGCATGATATGCTACTGCTACAATAATAGTAGGTTCTCTGTAGCAGGCTGGGCTTAAAGGTGGCTCCTATCTTGGTCTTAAAAAGCTTAAGACCCCTGCTGTAGACCCATAGCCATGGGTGGGCTGTCCCACCCAGGGTTATTCCAGGCCACTTCTTGCATTTTCAGTTTTATTTTTTAAGGAAGGCTTGTTGTCCCTGTTCCTCCAGAATTTGTAAGCTGCTTTTCCACTAAACAGGTTTCATAACTGTGCATAATATAATTTACAGAAAAAATAGGAAAATAAAATAACCATATAATGTACGTGTGCTGATATAAGGAAAACACATGGGTAGCAAAGGCACAAGCTTAGTAGTTAAACACCTGCTTTCCATGCAGAAGGTCTCAGTTCAATCTCTGGCCTCTCCAAGTAGGACTAGGAAAAACTTCTGCCAGTCAATACACAGCTAGATGGACCAATACTATAAGGCAGCTTCCTGTATTCCTAAGCTATTCATTTGCTCTGGAAAAAGTATACCAGTCCCCACTTTCCAGTGTTCTAGCCAGGTGGCAACCATCCACAAGAGGTTGGTCTCGATGGTCTTATAGGCCCCTTCTAACCCTATTATTCTATGACTATTCTATGAAGAGAGGTATCAGCAGGCTTGCAGAAGTACAATTTCTACAAAAAATGGGGAACACCTAAGTGGGGAGGGGACCCCAAAACAGGTCAGTGTATGCTGAGCATGCTCGGTGAGCATGGAATGCTGGCTGAGTGGGCATGGGAGGTGACCAGTGGTGGTGAAGGAGGAATGGAGTATCCTACAAAAGCACATGATACACTGAATAGGAGCACTTCAACATTTTATTGCGGGGCCCACTTGTAAGTTTCTGGAAGCATATGTATATCAACTTTGCATATGTACTCCAAACTGCAGCTACTTTAAAGGATTATTGTGCAACCATTTTACAATTTCCAGAGGGGCAGCTATGGTAGTCTGTTGCAGCAAAAAAAAACCCCACAGAGTCTTGTTGCATCCATCGTAAAGACAAATTTACTACAACATAAAAAGCTGTCATGGACTATAGTCCACTTCACCAGATGCGAGAAGTATTATCCTCTGACTTACGGGTATAATATATAAAGATACACAACATACACAGTTGGCCAGGGAAGGGGGGATTGTAAACGGTGATATCAGAGGTGGTTAAATGAAGATGGAGTCACCCAAGTGCTTCAGAACTTAGTTGTATTATCTAAATTAATACATCAAGAAATGACTTCAAAAATCAAGCTTTCTCCAAGATGCAAATGTGAAAAGCAGAAGGCAAACGAAGCAAAACAAAAACGAGAGAGATAATGAAAGGCGATACAGCTTTGGCACTGGCTGAAACTGGAGCATGCAATGGGGTCTGAGAGTTGGGTACCGCCCAATAGCCAAAGGCATGGGCTAGACATGGTGCCCCAATAGTAGAGCACATCATAAAAATAATTTACTGATATGTTATTATTTATATCCCATTTTGCCCACAGGAGGTCTCTTGTTCAATCCCAGCTGAAAGGGTTGTAGGTGAATTGTAGGGCTGGGGAACACCTCATGGAGCCTCTGCTACTTAAGAGTAAACCGTACACAGTTTCATGGCTGCATAGAAGGCAGCTTCATTAGGGTAGGCATATATGAATCTTCCCCTATCCCCAAAGTATAGATGCATATTTAACCAAAAAAAGGACAAAGTCCCCAAATAACAGTATCAGTATAAACACTCCTGGTGTAAGAGACCCTACAACACAGCCCTGGGCCAGTTAGCTACCAAATTTATAATAATCATTACAAGTACAGTTGTGCCAGATGTTTATACTTATGCCCAGTTGATAAGAATTTCAAAGTAACTGTATCAGGTATGCTGGTCTATTTAACAACTCTTATGTCTAAGGAACCCCGGTGTATCTCTGTTTCGACTAAATGAGGTCTTCATCAGGCATTCCTGTAGAGATCTAAGAAGTTCAGTAACAATTTACAATAACATAACATTGCAAAAAAAAATTACATTTCCTGAATAAATAATTTCTAACAATGGTATACTGATCCTGATAAAGGCACAATAGCCTTCTTTATTAATTTGTTGAACATGAGGTAATCCCTCATTTTTGCAGCTCACTCTTCCCAGAATGTGTGAATGCTCTCCAGACCAGTCACCAAACAACTGATGCTGCAATATAACTGTTAGAGTTGTTGTTAAATAGACCAGCATACCTGATATAGTTACTTTGAAATTCTGACCGATAGTATAAAATTGTAAACCAACTGGCACAACTGTATTTGTAATTATTTTTATTATAATAAATCTGGTAACCAACTGGCCCGGTGATGTGTTGTAGGTCTCCTACACAAGGTATTTATACTGATAGATGCAATGGTTCTTATGGTTCTTTATCTTTAAACCAGAATTGGATGGGACAGGCCTTCAAACAGAGGACGGTCCTCTGGCAGCCCTTCAAATGCCTTTTCCATGGCCACCCTAAGCTTCTTATGCTCTTCATAGCCTCCATTTCCCCCTCTGTAAAACTGGGAATAGCAGCAAGCTAGTGGGGGAAAGTACAACATACAAATCCCAAAGTGACACGTTAGGGGTATTAATCCATTAGTAACAGTAGCAGATACAGGGCTAACGTCAGGGCTTGTCAGGGCCAAGCGCTTGCCGAGGCCCACGCCTCAGGAGCGGCACTACCACCAACCCTTGGAAACACTCAGCCCCTGCTGCTGCGGCTATTCTCCCTTTCCCCCTCTGCCTTTTTGCTTGTATTCGGATTCAGCGAGTGGCAACAGGGACAAGAAGAAAAAGCAGCAGTGTCTCCTCTGGTTTGTCCATACTGGGTGTCCATGCAGTTTAGGCCTAGAAGAGGGCAAGCCTAGAAGTAGTAGTGACACTGGTGAGGAGCAGACCAGTCTCACAGATGCCGCCTTGCCCAATGACCAGGTAAAACCTGGACACAGCACTGGCTGGAGTATCATTTGGCTTTTGCTCTGTAAGACAGAGCACATCTCAGTGGTTCTTTGGACTCTAAGGAAGGAATCCTACGGCCCTAGACAGCGGCTACGCGGCCATAGGATATCTAGTTTTCCGGGAACCAACCTCGGAGCCTGCGTTCCGAGTTCGGTTCCTGGAGAACCAACCTCCGCTCACACCCATGCTGCCTCCAAGGCAGCGCGGAATGCCCCATGCCCTGTCTTCGCAAGAGGAGCATGGAGCGGTCGAAAAGGGGCATTCCCGAGGGCGTTCTAGGGCGGGGAGGGCGGAAATGCCTGTACGACACATCCAGTGTGATTACTACATACTTTTGCCATGGCTCCCGCCTGGGCTGTGTTCATGCCTGTGCGACCTGTCATTTGAGGAGACATTTGCATCAAGGGCTCTGCCAGCACACTGCTTGCATTCCCCTGCATGGTGGGGGTAGAATACTGTATTCTGGTGCCGCGTCCTCTTCCAGCTGCCCCAAGGGATCCATTTATTACATCTCTGAGTGGATGAAATTGCTCTGGAATAAGATCAATTCTCTGGGCTTATGCCCAGAGTCTGTACTAATGATGGAAGCTAAGCAGGCCAGAGCTCTTCTGTCTCAAAGGGTCAGGGATTATGATCTACAAGCTTTAAGTTCTGCAGCGGATAGAACTTGCTCTCCTCTGTTTTTGGGTGCAAATCTGAGTTATGGGCTAGTAGAAGCGAAATATCTCTCAATCCTTAACATTCCCAAATATCGGCATGCATTTACTTTAGCAAGATTTAATGTCTTACCCTCTGCTTGGTTACAAGGGAGGTTTCAGAAAACTAGCCTTTTAGATCGTATATGCCCATGTGGAAGGAATGAAATCAAACCAATTATTCATGTTTTACTTTGCTGCTCCTTTTATATAGAGATTAGAGAGAAATTACTGTCTGATACTAGATCAGATATAAATGTACTTCTCTACTGTTTTAGGACAACAGAGAATAGGGATACAATCAAGGCTTTTGCTAAATTCTTCTTGAATGCTATGAGAATAAGATCTCTACAGAAGTGATTTTACTGTATATTTCCCAAATGTGTTTGTAGACTCTTTGTATTTTTTATGTTCAAAGTCTGGTCAGTGACCGTAATAAAGATGATGATGCCCCTGCTCTGCCCTCCTGCAGCTAGACAGCTGCAATCAGCTGTCTAGCCAAAAATGCAGGGCAGGAGGAACGCAGAGGGAATGATCCCCTCCGTGCTTCTCCTGCCCTGCATTGGATAGGCGGTCGCCTCCGAGTTTGGAGGCGGCCGCCTATCTGAATAGGATTGCGCCCTAAAGGAACTCTTTTTCCCCCAATTCAAATGTTATTTTACTCATCATCCATACATCCAAAGGTTTTTAAAGCTGCCTTATAGGACAAGAGCCTCTCAAGGTGGCTTAAAAACAATACAATAAAACACAACCACAGAATGATACAATTTAAAAACACACTGTAAATATTAAAAACATATAAGAAAGCAAATACCAGCAAACAATAATTCTCATTAACATACCCTATGAAACACTCTTAAGCCCAGCATAAAGAAAATTATTATTAACACTTACATACCACTTTGTCTGCTAAAAAGCCATCGAGACACTGTACAATTTAAAACAATAAGGCCTTCAGACAGTAAAAAACAAAAACATTAAAAAATAGCACAAACATTAAAACTACACATTTTAAAGTGAAATTCTATGCACGTTTAGATGGGAAAAAAGTCCGACAACTCCCAGCATTCCCCATGCTGGCCGAGGAACATTGGGAGTTGTATGATTTTGTCTGTCTAAACATGCACAGGATTGTGTCCTCGAAAGGCTATGTTAAAAAAAAGTGTCTTCACGCCCTTTCTAAAGGCCAAAAAGCTAAAACCAGAAAACTAAAAGCCAAAGTCCTGCATTTCTGCAAGCTGTAATTATAAAATGTATGATTTTATAATTACTGTGGGTTCCTAAGAGGAATAAAAGCTGGAGGAGAGGCAGGTCTTCCAAATATTTCATAAATTAACATGTAATATCTCCCAATTCCTTACACGTCTGTGCGTGTGCATTCATAGGCTGCGTGCTTGACAACTTTCCAGCCAAAAGTAGCGCAGGAAGGATCCCTTCATTCTTCAGGTGGATGTCAAAAGCATTCTTCTGCTGCCTTGTGTGCCTGTTAAATACATTGGAATGGATTTGGTCTGGCATTTATAAATAACTCTGCTGTGTACATGGCTGCCAAGACCGCCCACCACATCGTTGGATGTCCGGAGATGCTTGAGGCTGGACAAGTGCAGAGATGTAAATAGAACCACACCTGGCTATGAAAACCAAGGAAGCAGTTTAATTCCTTCCCCACAGCCACCTGTCTCAAGTGTCCCAGATTGACAGGCACTATACTGACTTGAGCGGACATTTTAAAGCCGCGATCATTTACTTGGGGAGTCCCACACTAGACATGAAGTTAATGGTGTGATGATGCAATGACTAGTTTTTAGACATTTAAGGGAGCAATCCTATGCATGTTTCGACAGAAAAAAGCCCTGCAACTCTCCGCATGGCTGGCTGGGGAATGCTGGGAATTGTAGAGCTTTTTTCTGTCAAAACATGCATAGGATTGCATCCTAAATAGCAACTGCAAGGTATGGTGGGCAATCAGGATTGGGACTGCAGCGCAATCTTTTCCCTTCACATCAGGCATTAAAATCATGCTCCCCAAGTTGCTATTTACCCTGGTAGAGAAGCTTCCACTGGTGCCAGTGGGACTTACTCAGGAGTAAACATGCTTAGGATTGGGCTGTAAAGCTGTCTCACGACAACCCTTGCAATGAACCCCGCTTTTCTATACTTGTCCATGTGCCAGTGCAGCCATATTTAGTGGCTGCCTCTTGTCACAGGGAGGCATTTACTACCTCCAGGACCCAGCTGGTCAGTCCCTCCCTGCTTGATGTTATGAACCAAGAGGGGCAACAGCCGGAGCACCGGCGGGGCCTGTTGTGCATGGCTAAACAAGAGGAAAAGCATCATCAATAAAGAAGACAAAAGAAGGCACAGACCTGCTTATTTATTTATTTTATTTATTTATTGCATTTATACCCCGCCTTTTTTCCTCTTGCAAGGAACCCAAGGCGGCTTACATTATCCTCCTCCTCTCCATTTTATCCTCACAACAACCCTGTGAGGTGGGTTGGGCTGCGAGTCTGTGACTGGCCCAAAGTCATCCAGTGAGCTTCCATGGCCGAGTGGGGACTAGAACCCGGATCTCCCAGCTCCCAGTCCAACACTCTTGCCACTACACCACACTGGCTCTCCTGTATAGCTATCTGTATAGCTGCAAATTTAGCAAGCATTACTGTAATTTAAATAGAAATACATTACAACTCACCATGGTGGGAAGGACTGAGACCTGGTGACCTGTGTGCCTCCCGCTCAGTCTGATGTCCAGCTGCTAACTGTGGCTTCCCAACCTCAAGGCCCCTGCTGCACTTCCTTCTCAGTGTTCTTTATCTTTGAACCGGACTGGGACCGGAGAGGTCTTCAAATAGAGCAGCCTTCCCCAACCGAGATGTGTTGGGCTATCGATGTTGGCTGTGGGATTATGGGAGATGTAGTCCTTCATGTCTGGAGGGCACCAGGTTGGGGAAGGAGAAATAGTGGGTGCCGTTGCACTCACGTCCTGCTTGTGGGTTTCCATTTGGGGAGCTGGTTGGCCACTGTGTGAACAGAATGCTGGACTCTTCTTATATTCTTATGTTCTTTAAATAGTCCTCTAAAGTAGGACAGATGGCCATCCTTTAGGTCACCCTTGTCCAAGAACCCTGTCCACATCCTCAGGCCACAGTACCTGAAATTCATCCAACAAAATAGGACTACTTAGGACTCTGGATCCATCCTTGGATTGAACTGTACCAAAAGTGGTTTCTGGATCAGGCCGAACATGAGCAGTTTTGTCCTCAAAGTGCTTTGCAAACACGTCACACTGGACTGGTTTGCATGATCAAACAAGGGAGAAACATCCCTCAAAAAACACCCCCAGCCACAGGTCATGGGTTATCTGAGGGCTGTTTCCCCCTCAAACAAGCCATGCCGCCCAGGTTTGGATGATGTGACAAGCTGTGTCCGGGCAGGTAATTAGGATAATGGTGCCCAGGACACGCTGGCCCACGCCACCAATTTAAAGAAGCCACTGTGGCTTGTTTTGATCATGCAAACTGGGTCACTGAGTCTCTGAAGATTCCTTCACATCACCTTCTCAGTCAAGTTGGAGAAGGCCCCGAACCACTCTGAGAAATTCCTCTGGACAGCACTGTGAGCATTCAATGGTGTTGGAGAAGTAATATTTCTTTGCTGTGATCGCTACCACAGCATAGGTTTGATGATGAGCTCTTACCCATGTACGGTCAAACTCAGTGCAGGTTTTCTGCCACTTACTAGTTGCTTCATCGTCTTTAGCTCCGTAGTAAACTAGGGAGGTAACTGGACTCTGCCCAGCAGAAAAGGGTGTTCAGGAGCGATTGAGTCAATGCCCTCGTTCAACAGAGTGACCAGGGTTTCAACAGAAGCCCCAGACATACCAACAGGATACGCCTTGAAGGCTTGCAAAATCCCTCAGCTGCCATCACCCTCTGGGGCAGGCCCCATCTTAATAAGACCACCATCCCTGCAGAAGAAAATGGTTGCTTCTAGTCTTGCTATGCAGCAGGAAGTTATTATTTATTTATTTCATTTCATTTCTATACTGCCCAATAGCTGAAGCTCTCTGGGCGGTTCACAAAAATTAAAACCAAAAAGCACACAATAAAACAATATAAAATATGAAAACATTAAAACGTTAAAACCACAATATAACAATACAGCTAGAATAAAACCAAAATAAAACGTAGCAGCAATGCAGAGATTTAAAATACAGATGTAAAACAGCAAAGCTAAAAATCTAGAATTGGATCATGAAAAGGGTGTCAATAAAAATATGTCCAAGGCCACCTCTGTCAGTTCAGGCACGGAGAGCGTTAGACAAGAGCCTTTGCTGGGCCTTCTATTCAGGTGATTCGAATTGCATCTGGCCTGCTCTGTGGCTCAGCTCCCCGTCCCCATCCAAGCTTTGAGGCTGAACATCTGGAGCAGGGTCTGCCCAAAACATTTTGCTTTCTGACAAGATGGCTCCCCTCACCATCCCATTGTACAGAAACCAGCCAGGCTGGCATTTAAATCTTACTTCAACACTGGCTAAGCGACAGCATCTTCCACTGCACCCGAGGGTGGCAGGCTAGCTTTGGGGGCTGTGGCCGCAGGGCAAGCCACACGGCAGGGCGTATACAGCTCTGTCCTCCAACGGTAGGGCCGGCCTTGGTCTGCAGCAGGGAGCCAGCTCTAGTAGCCCAGTTCCCCGCATGATTTAAAACCCTGGTTGCCCTTGCCCATGCTAGCTGGGAATGATGGGAATTGCAGTCCAACACACCAGGTTGGGGAAGGCTGAAGGAGGAATGAATGCCTGAATCTTGAATCTGTTTCTGGTGCCCAGAGCTAGGTACAAATGCTCAAACCTAGAATCCAGCTGGACAGGAAGCCTGCAGAGGAATATGTATTCCTTATAAAGACACCCCCCCACCACCACCCTTGACTCTGCACTGGTGCTGCATCAAGTACCTATGTGGACACAGTTGGGAGAGATCAAACGCTCCCAACTTGTGTATTGGGGTCTCAGTGATATCTATATATCTATATATCTATATAGTCATAGACTGTATAGACATTCTTAGATTCCTGCATTGAGCAGGGGGTTGGACTCAGTGGTCTTATAGGCCCTTCCAACCCTACTATTCTATGATTCTATGATATCAGATCAGCTCCCTCATCCACCATCAAACAGATAATGGTTCATAACAACTAACCTGGCATTAAAAAGCAGCAGCAGCAAGTCTGAAGGTAAGCTGGCAAGGCCACTAGTATTCCTATGGCTTGGGAAAGGCCCAGGAAGGGAGAGCAATAAATATCTGACACCCCTTCCTCTTCCCTTACCTGGCTGGTTGTGCCTCCATTGCCATATCTCCCCCTGCCTGTAATCTCTGCAGTAGGCAATTGCCAGATATTGTAAATTTCAGGGTCTGAAAGGAAACAAGGGATGTTTTTCAAGTAACATGTGTCTACGTTATATGGACTTCTGTTGTGGAAGGCTGTTTTATTTTTCTCCAGCTCAGGTTGTCTATCACTTCATGCTGCAATTCTTTCCACACTTACCTAGGAGTAAACCCCATTGTGTCCAAGTAATCATGCATAGGATTGCAGTATGCACGAGTCTGAGACAGGCCCGTAGCCAGCCTAATCGTTCGGGGGGGGGGGGACTGTCAAAAAAGTAGGGCGGGCAGCAGTTCATCTGATTTGCAGGCCTTTTAAAGACAGCACTGTAAACTGTTATTTCTTTGTAAAAAATTTTTGGGGGGGCAGCCCCCTGAACCCCCTGGCTACAGGCCTGGTCTGAGATTTTTTTGCCAGGGGTGAGCAATGTGTGACATTCCAGATGTTTTGGCCTACAACTCCCAGTCAATGGTGATGGAGTTGTAGGCCAAAACATCTGGAGGGCCACAAGCTGCCCACCCCTGCCTTGTGCCATAATAAGCTTGCTAGTCTTTAAGGTGCTATGAAGCTTTTTGTTACGATTGCACTGTCAGACTGAAGGTGAGGAAACCCACTGTTCAAAGCTCTCCCATGTAAAACGAGCAAACAACAAAATGAAACCAACTCCCCGCATGTAGAAAATTGGCATAACAGAGAATGATTCTAGCCCAGACCTCTCCCTGCTGTGCTAGTTTTCTACTTGCAAGGCATTTAAAAAATGTGAGGGGGGCATTAAAAATGTCATCCCCCATCTTAGGCCTCTACTACTTGGGTTGGCGTCATGTGCAGACCGAGCCCTGCTCGCCCTGAACCACTAAGAGCTGAACTCCACCCCACAGACTCGTTCTGGTTCCAAAATGGCGCTCAAGCTGCATATGCCCTATATGGCCCCCTTCCCAAACCGTCCGTGCAGTTCCCACAGCTGGCCGCCAGGGGGATCTCCCACAGGATTCCCTCCCGGTTCCCTTTGTTGGCAACAGGAGCCCAGGGGGAAAGGGAAAGAGCAAGGGGCTTAGCGCCTGAGGGGCGAGACTTCCGGTTCTCTCCTGCAGCTGGAGGATCCTCCATGTGCGGGGCGAGCCGAATAGAAAGCCGTTCAAGTGGACACTTAATTAAAGGCGCAATCCTACGCATGTTTAGACCAAAAAAAAACCCCTCCTACAGCTCCCAGCATCCCCCAGCCAGACTTCTTTCTGTCTAAATATGCATAGGATTGCACTCTTATGCAGGTAGGCTTAGAGCCTCATTTTCGTAGCCGTGGCTTGGAATAATAACGCCCTCTGTGTTAGAAAGGAGGGGGGGCAAAAGCACCTCGCGAGGATGGCAGCATCCTGCTCTGCTGTGCCGCGAAATGCCCCAGTGACAAGCAGGGATGCAATATATGGAGTGATGTGGAGGAGAAAGGCTTCTCCTGTGGAATTTCTAGGCCGGAAAAGTTGAGAGAGAGAGAGAGAGAGAGGAGACACCACGGGAGTGTAATTTTCCAGGCTGGCTTTGGCCCCCTCTACTTCAACCGCTTCCCACCACTCTCGCCCCGGGCAACAGAGAGGATTTCTCACGGGAACCGGACGTGAGTCCTGCAGAGGGCGGTCCCTTTGTACTACGTCTCTTCGGAGGAGGAGAGAAGGCGGGGGGAAGAGGAGCGACCTCCTGTGGCGCGTCGCCGGCGCTGCTGGTTGGCCGGGCGGCTGCGCATGCGCGCTGTCGGGAGCACAAGCGCCTGCCTCGTACCGACAGAGGCTGCGGCGGCGGCGCGAGCGGCGCCCTGGTCCTGGCGCGCGCGCGCTCGCTCGCGGACGCGACCCCCCCCCCGGCGGCTCGACTCTCCCCGCCCGCACCCCGCTAGGCTCGGGGCGACGCCCGCGTGGATGGGATGGAAGCGGGCCCCTCGGGAGCAGGTACCTGCAGGCGTGAGAAGGAATGCAAGGGGGGGTCTTGGAAGGGGGATGCAATAGGTTGGGGGGCGTAGGGGAGCTGGTGCAGTGGAGAGGAGGGGGCTGCGAGCGTCTTGGAAAGGTGGGCAGTCGTCTGCTCTTGTGTGTATTTGGGCTCGTATGGGGTGGGCCCCACTAGGTTCGGGGGCTTAGGGGGAGCAAGTGCAGTTGAGGGGAAGGGGCTGAGAGCGAAGAGGGGGCTGCGAGGGGACAGCGGGCGTTGTGGAAAGGTGGGTGTCTTCTGCTCTGTGTGTATTTGGGCTCATATGGGGTGGGCCCCACTAGGTTCGGGGGCTTAGGGGGAGCAAGTGCAGTTGAGGGGAAGGGGCTGAGAGCGAAGAGGGGGCTGCGAGGGGACAGCGGGCGTTGTGGAAAGGTGGGTGTCTTCTGCTCTGTGTGTATTTGGGCTCATATGGGGTGGGCCCCACTAGGTTCGGGGGCTTAGGGGGAGCAAGTGCAGTTGAGGGGAAGGGGCTGAGAGCGAAGAGGGGGCTGCGAGGGGACAGCGGGCGTTGTGGAAAGGTGGGTGTCTTCTGCTCTGTGTGTATTTGGGCTCATATGGGGTGGGCCCCACTAGGTTCGGGGGCTTAGGGGGAGCAAGTGCAGTTGAGGGGAAGGGGCTGAGAGCGAAGAGTGGGCTGCGAGGGGACAGCGGGCGTCGTGGAAAGGTGGGTGTCTTCTGCTCTGTGTGTATTTGGACTCGTATGGGGGGCCCCCACTAGGTTCGGGGGCTTAGGGGGAGCAAGTGCAGTTGAGGGGAAGGGGCTGAGAGCGAAGATGGGGCTGCGAGGGGACAGCGGGCATCGTGGAAAGGTGGGTGTCTTCTGCTCTGTGTGTATTTGGGCTCATATGAGGTGGGCCCCACTAGGTTTGGGGGCTTAGGGGGAGCAAGTGCAGTTGAGGGGAAGGGGCTGAGAGCGAAGAGGGGGCTGCGAGGGGACAGCGGGCGTCGTGGAAAGGTGGGTGTCTTCTGCTCTGTGTGTATTTGGTCTCATATGGGGTGGGCCCCACTAGGTTCGGGGGCTTAGGGGGAGCAAGTGCAGTTGAGGGGAAGGGGCTGAGAGCGAAGAGGGGGCTGCGAGGGGACAGCGGGCATCTTGGAAAGGTGGGTGTCTTCTGCTCTGTGTGTATTTGGACTCGTATGGGGGGCCCCCACTAGGTTCGGGGGCTTAGGGGGAGCAAGTGCAGTTGAGGGGAAGGGGCTGAGAGCGAAGATGGGGCTGCGAGGGGACAGCGGGCATCGTGGAAAGGTGGGTGTCTTCTGCTCTGTGTGTATTTGGGCTCATATGAGGTGGGCCCCACTAGGTTTGGGGGCTTAGGGGGAGCAAGTGCAGTTGAGGGGAAGGGGCTGAGAGCGAAGAGGGGGCTGCGAGGGGACAGCGGGCGTCGTGGAAAGGTGGGTGTCTTCTGCTCTGTGTGTATTTGGGCTCATGGGGTGGGCCCCACTAGGTTCGGGGGCTTAGGGGGAGCAAGTGCAGTTGAGGGGAAGGGGCTGAGAGCGAAGAGTGGGCTGCGAGGGGACAGCGGGCGTCGTGGAAAGGTGGGTGTCTTCTGCTCTGTGTGTATTTGGGCTCATGGGGTGGGCCCCACTAGGTTCAGGGGCTTAGGGGGAGCAAGTGCAGTTGAGGGGAAGGGGCTGAGAGCGAAGAGGGGGCTGCGAGGGGACAGCGGGCGTCGTGGAAAGGTGGGTGTCTTCTGCTCTGTGTGTATTTGGGCTCATGGGGTGGGCCCCACTAGGTTCGGGGGCTTAGGGGGAGCAAGTGCAGTTGAGGGGAAGGGGCTGAGAGCGAAGAGTGGGCTGCGAGGGGACAGCGGGCGTCGTGGAAAGGTGGGTGTCTTCTGCTCTGTGTGTATTTGGGCTCATGGGGTGGGCCCCACTAGGTTCGGGGGCTTAGGGGGAGCAAGTGCAGTTGAGGGGAAGGGGCTGAGAGCGAAGAGGGGGCTGCGAGGGGACAGCGGGCGTCGTGGAAAGGTGGGTGTCTTCTGCTCTGTGTGTATTTGGGCTCATGGGGTGGGCCCCACTAGGTTCGGGGGCTTAGGGGGAGCAAGTGCAGTTGAGGGGAAGGGGCTGAGAGCGAAGAGGGGGCTGCGAGGGGACAGCGGGCGTCGTGGAAAGGTGGGGAGTCTTCTGCTCTGTGTGTATTTGGACTCGTATGGGGTGGGCCCCACTAGGTTCGGGGGCTTAGGGGGAGCAAGTGCAGTTGAGGGGAAGGGGCTGAGAGCGAAGAGTGGGCTGCGAGGGGACAGCGGGCGTCGTGGAAAGGTGGGGAGTCTTCTGCTCTGTGTGTATTTGGACTCGTATGGGGGGGCCCCACTAGGTTCGGGGGCTTAGGGGGAGCAAGTGCAGTTGAGGGGAAGGGGCTGAGAGCGAAGAGGGGGCTGCGAGGGGACAGCGGGCGTCGTGGAAAGGTGGGTGTCTTCTGCTCTGTGTGTATTTGGGCTCATATGGGGTGGGCCTCACTAGGTTCGGGGGCTTAGGGGGAGCAAGTGCAGTTGAGGGGAGGGAGCGGAGAGCAGAGAGGGGTGTCTGCCAAGGGACAATGGGGAGGAGTGCAACGGGGGCTCTTGGAAGAGTGGGCTGTGGTGGGGGATGCAATAGGTTTAGGGGCGCAAGTGCAATGGAGAACGTGCTTGAGAGCCAGGAGAGGCCTGCCAAGAAAGTGGAGGGGGGATTTTTGGAATGGGGGGCACTGTCTTTGTGCGTTTGGGAGGGGGCTTTGTATGTGGTGAGGTTCAGTGGGCAGGAGGGCTTATGGGATCAAAGGAGGGGGGCCTAAGAGCTGCCAAGGGCCGGGGTGGAGGCTGCCGTGGGAGTCTTGGAAGGGGGCTTGCAGTGTGTGTTGGGGGGGCAGTGCTGTGGGGATGAACATGGGTGGGGGCAGTGCAAGAGGGAGGGCCTGGGTGGGAGCGTGTGCTGTCGAAGGAACTGGGGGAGGGGAGCAAATGGGAAGCCATGGGAGTTTTGTAAGGGAACCTGTGGTGGGAAGGTAGTAGGGATTGGGGCCGCATGAAATCGAGCGGAGTGGAGGGAGGGTCATGTGTGATGGGGACAGTGGGGGGTGAGGGTTTGGGCATGCAGGTGCTGTTGAGATGAGGGGGTCGGGAGCAAAGGGGAAGGGGCATCGTTGCGTGGGCAGAAGTTAAGGGGACGCAGAGGCAGATTGGGGAAGCGGGGGTCAAGCTGCTTTCATAGGGGGCTCCTCACCTGGGGAAAGGAAAGGGGTGCAGGAGGAAACTGGCAGGGAGCAGATGAATGCAGCAAGGGAGAAGCTGAGAATAAACGTGGACCCCCTCCCAGCACCAAAAAGAAAGGGCAGGTGGGGGGACCCCCAGCCTATGCCAAGGGGTTGAGCATGTAGGGTGGAAACCAGGGGAGGGTGACCTTAAGGTGGGCTTCATATGCAAAGAGAAGCAATGGGGGAGGGGTGGCTGGCTGGCTGTCCTGCAGAGGGGCTGAAGAGCTTTCCTGTTTTCCACCCCACATGCTTGGAAAGGCCGCACTCCGCGAGAGACGGATCCTGAGACGTGCCCGGAGATAGAGTTCTGATGGGTGTTCAAGTGGAGGCCAGGGAGGAACCTCTCTGGGGCACTTGAACGCAAGGTGTGTGTGCGCGCATGGGATGGCAGGAGACTGGCGGGAAGCTGTGGGTGCCGCTTCCCTGGGGACTGCTCGGAGAGAGTTGTCCTTGAGAGGGGGTGTTGCAGGATAAAGGCGGAGACAGGCTCTGCAGAATCTGGCCCTGGCTCCGAATGAAAGGGTGAAATGGCTTTTGGCAGTGAGTTGCAAAGGAGAGATGCGGAGAATGAGACTTTTCCGGTTGTGGGGGCAGCCCCATGGGATGGGGGCGTCTGCTTCTGGGCGCATCATCCCTGAGCCCTGCCTCCGGGGGTATGAAGGGGGAGCTCCCCCTTGCCTTGGGTCTGTGGGTTGGGAGGTTTCTCTAAGGCGGGGGAGCTCGTAGGTTTAAAGTGTAGCCAATTCAGGAGCGAAATTGATTTGGGGGTGGGGAGTGCCTGGCTGACCCTCTTGCTTTGCACTTTCTAAAAGGTGAGTGAGAAAGTAGCAAGTGGCCTGAGGCGGCATCTGGGTAGAGGGGAAATGCCGGGTCTTTACATAGATGGCATTTTGCAAGGATGCTCCCCGCTGTTCCATTGAGTTTGGGGGAATCATTGCTGGGGGGGGGGGGTAGTGTTGGTGGAGAAACACAGGAGACTGCATTCATTCACAGCCTGCTCCCCTCTTGTATCCCAGGGAAGCTGGGGATTGAGATCTGAGCCGCAGAGCGTGTCTGAAGGGGGAGGGAGCAGCAGGATAACGATCCCTTGTTAGGACAAGGGGAGCCAAGGAGCAGCTGGGTGGCTGTTGGTTCTCCCCCCCCACTCCCTCCAGGCAGAGCAAAGAGGTTTATGCTGGGGGGGTGGGGGAGATGCATGCTGCGTGAGTTTCCCAGGCAGCTTTGGTCAGCCAGGGGAAGCCATTCTCTACTGTTTTGTGTATCCAAGGAGTGTCCCATAGGAGACTTACTCAAACCGATCTGATGGGTGTTGTGTTCCCTCCTCCCCTTATCACCTTTTAAAAATGACAGCACACCCTGCCTTCAGGCTTCCTTTAAATGGACTCTTCTCCCCAGCCCCTCCCCATGCTTCCACTTCGATGGGAAAGAGAAGAATACTTAAGTTTTCTGAAGTATTTTCAGATGGTTTAAAAAAATTTTTTTCCATAGTACAATCTACTGTTAGTTTAATTTCTAGAGAGGGGTAGGTTGGTACTTATTAAACACTTGTAAAGGGCTTTGTGATCTTTAACTTCCTTGTCTTTGCAGTTGTTGCCCTGTGAGGCCCTGCTATTTGCAGATGAGGATCTTGGATTGGCCTGGAGTGACGTACCTGTGGCCACTTGAGGTGTCTGTGGCAGACAGGGATGTTACTAGGCCTGGCCCTGTGGGGCTTTGGCCCCTAATCTATTTCCGAGGGCCACAGATCTATTCCACAGAGCCCTGAGTGTCCGCTGCTGCCAAGGAAAGGTTTTTTTCTCAGCTGAATTGCCCTGCAGGAAGCAGTTTTCAAGGGGGATGCAGCCAAGGAGGGAAAGATGAACTCTCCCCTTCCCACATGCTGCAACACACGTAGGCCTCAAAAAAAATTCTTCCCTTGCATGGCAATTAAGCTGAAAAAAAGACTTTGGGAGAGTTTGGGATGATCTGGGCCTGGATGCAAATTAATTGAAGAGTTTATTTTATTTGGGATTATTTGGATGAGAAATTAATTGGCTGGCTTTGCCTCCTGTGAAATCCTAGTAATTATTTCTAAATTTCATATATAGATATAAAGTAGCATATGCAGTTATTAGGGCCGCGGTGGCTTAGTGGTTAAGACGCTGAACTGCAGACTGGGAAGTCGGCAGGACAGCAGTTCGAGACCCGAGTGCTGCGTGACGGAGTGAGCTCCCGTCTTCAGTCCCAGCTTCTGCCAACCGAGCAGTTCGAAAGCAAGGAATTGCAAGGAGATAAATAGGTACCGCCTCGGCAGGAAAGGCAACAGCGTTCCGTCCACCTCGGTGTTGAGTCATGCCAGCCACATGACCACAGAAGCGTCTTCGGACAGCGCTGGCTCTTCGGCTTAGAAATGGGGATGAGCACCGCACCCTAGAGTCGGACACGACCGGTTGGGGACACTTTTACCTTTTTTTTATGCAGTTATTATGGAGATTTGTATCCTATGGACTTGGGGTGCCAATCTTTTAAGTTCTTAGCAGTGCCCCTGGGCAGAGACAAGACTTCATCTTGGGTATCTGAGATCTAAGTCTTGTCCTTTATCCAGTAACTTCCTGGGCAAGTTGGCTGCAGGAGGATGGGGTTTGCTGACCCACCTGTTGACAACTTCCACATGGTGGTTCTTCCTGGAGCAGGTCAGCTGTGTGTTAGAAGGCAAATGTTTACCAGTGTTCTTACAATTAAGTCACAGGCCAAAATTGCAGGCTTGTTTGTTCAGATTTTGGTTGCAGTTTGCAGAAATACACCCAGAAATTATTTGTGTGATGAAAGCCATTGGACCGGTTCACACAACATGACAGCCCACTGTGGGCTGTTTAACCCATGGTGAACTTGTGGTATGTGTGAGTGCATGTGGTCACTGTTGTGCATATCCAGTCCCTGCTCAGGAGTTGTAGTGTCATGTGAACCCAGCAAGGATGGGCTGTGCGAAGCTTAAAGAACCTTTGTATAACCCTAGAACACATCATCCATGCTGGTGGGGGTTGGATATGCAAAGTAGCACTTGCAGGTGCCACAGCTCATCATGGGTCAAATAACCCATGATGAGCCACGCCATGTCATCTGCGTCATATCAGTATATTGGAAGGGCTTGTAACCACATCTCTCTAGAAGCTGTGTATGTGTCTGATCTGCTTTGCAGTTAATGTGAATTAATAAAGGCAGTGGCTGGGAGCATGTCTGTGCCCTGAATCAGTGTAGGCTGGACTTGGTGGGCAAGGATCCCAGACCACAGTGGATGTGTCTCTGAGGAAAACCTCTGCGCAGCACCCGTCTTTTGGAAATTGATGTCTGATCGTTGGAGTTGTGTGATGGCGCCTTGTAATTCTAGTAAAAACAAGTATTGGGGCACCTTAAAGGTGGACTAATTTATGATGGCATTGGTGTGCGCTTTCATGGACTGGAGTCCACTTTATCAGATGTATGAAGGGCCATCCTCGCACCCTTTTGGTTGATAAAACGCTGATACTATGATACCGGAAGGATAAAAGCTCACAGCCTATAATGCAATGGATTGAAGACTTGACAATGCTAGCAGCATTTGAAAGAGTGGTGTAACTTGCAAATGGACTTATATTTGGATATCTCTGCTTTCATTGAAGTGTACATATAACTTATTCTTTCTTTTTTTCTTCCCTAGAATATTGTAATATTTGAAACTGAGGATTTTAGAATATGTTGTTAAAATGTAATTTTTTTCATTTTGTTATTTTGTTATTGTTTTGTTTTGTTAAAACTCACAATAAAAAAATATTTTTTTAAAAAAGCTTCTGCTCAACACCTCTTCTTTTGGAAATTGATGTCTGATCATTGGAGATGTGTGATGGCGCCTTGTAATTCTAGTAAAAAGTATTGGGGCACCTTAAAGATGGGCTAATTTATGACAGCGTTGGCATGTGCTTTTGTGGACGGGAGTCCAGTTTATCAGATGCATGAAGGGCTGTCCTCAGTTGGCTGAAAGGGTGTATACCAGCCAACCCTAATCTGGCATCCACCAGTTGTGTTGGACTACAGCTCCCATAATTTGGCTGAGGGGTGATGGGAGTTGTAGCCCAACACATCTTGAGGATGCCAGGTTGGGTTGGCTGGTGTAGAGGGGAAACCGGGTTAAGTCATCCCAGATTTGCTACATTCATTAATGCCTGTAGTGGGATAGGAAAGTGTTGTTTCTTATTAAAGTCCATAGTGACAAAACTGAACTTGATAAATTGTAATATGTAAATGTATGCAGATTGATTAATCTGCATAAATCTTGTGACTTAATAATTGCTAGATTGTGCTAATTGCGAGGCTGTTGCATGACACAACAGCCTGCCATGGGTTATTTAATCTGCGGTGAGGCTGCAGCATGTGTGTCTGCCATTTTGAATACGCAGTCCCCGCTTGGAGGTTGTTATGTCATGTGAACCCAGCAAGCATGGGTTATGCAAGGGTTGAACAACCCTCACGGTCTGTTTTAAGGTTGTGTGTGGGTTGTTTAATTCTCACATAACCCACGCTCGCCAGGTTCACATGACGCGTCAACCCCCAAGTGCCTACGGATGTGACTACTCATCGTGTTATCTGAACCCAGTCAGTGACTTGTAAGTAGCTCACCTATGGTGGGTAAAAATTGCCGTTGGGGCAACTAGCCAGGGAAGTTGTTTTTCCTTTTTAAACTGGAAAAGAACAATGTAGGAAAACAGGCTGTTAGAGTGGTACTAGGCTAGTAATTTGAAAATGTATTTGCTAAGATTTGGAGCAAGTTAGATGTTAGGACCAAATACTTTTCTTGCAGCAGAGGGAAGCAGGAGACTGTAGATGGAGGTGAAAGTGAATCAAAAGTTAATGCTGGAAGCAGGGACTGGTTGCCAGGATAAACATGCCTATTTGGAAGTAAGATCTGGTAGGGTGTTTCCAAGTATGTGTTCATTAAGACTCACAGTGATGTGGTTGCTTTGCACACCCATCTTTATTGCTTGACAACTTGTATGTGTGAATCAGCTGTCGCTGATCTTGCTATGCCCAACACCACATTTACCCTGTGCAATACTTTTCAGTGGAGAAGGTCCCATTGTCACACAGCAGGTTGGAAAAAGACAAGGGCAAGGCAGTGCGGACTTACAGCAGCCGCTTCTACTATTTTTGTGTGGGGTTTAGGTCCCAAAGTAATGAAATTAAATGGCATCTATGAAGCAGCTCTTACTTTGGGGACACTTGCAGACAGAAACTGTGTATGTTAAAGGAAGCCTTCCCCAGGAACTATTGAAACATTGCCAAATAGCGCTTTTCTTTGGTGTGAATTTGTGGCTCCCTGGTAAGGCAACAGGAAAATCTAGATGCAGTAATGTTGGCTCCTTTTGGAGAAAAAAAATCTCTTGTCACTAAGGTCACAGCATTTCTAAGGTATACGTTGGCTTTGTAAGAACATAATCAAGGGAGCACATGGCCTGGTCTCTGGTTGTGCCTTCTCAAAAAGGATGCTGTAGAGCCAAAATAGGGCTGAAGCATTTGGGGCTTTTTCATCAAGAAAGAAGGGGACCGGGGCGGGGGGGGGGCTGTGAATGGTTTACAGAATTATGTTTCGGAGAAAGTGGTTAGAGGGCACCTCCTTCCCCCTCCCCAGCAATATTAGAACCTGAACTTGTCCAGTTCATTTGACTGGCAGTAGATGCAGACATATCTGAGGTGATTGGAAGTAGGCAAGGCAGAACGGAGAAGGGGACGGCAGAGGATGAGATGGCTAGATAGCATCACCGATGCAATGAATATGAACTTGAGCACGCTCCGGGAGAGAGCGGAGGACAGGAAGGCCTGGCGTGCTATGGTCCATGGGTTCACGAAGAGTCGGACACGACTGAACGACTGAACAACAACAACAACTAAGGCAGAACTAGACAGCCATGCAGAGATACAGCAGGAAGCCTTCCCTAAGAGGCATTTCTGTTTTCCATCTCTATATCCAGACTGACCTGAAAGCTCCCTAATGTATCCAGTGCGGATTCAGGGCAGAATGATCGGCTTTTAGTGGAGGGAGCAGCAGTGCATGCAGAGGCACAGTGAGCCCCCTCCTCTCTGGGTGTGTTGGGATCCCAAGAGCCAACCTTTATTATTATTATTGTTATTATTATTATTGTTGTTGTTGTTGTTGTTGTTATTATTATTACGGCAAGCAATTTTGGAATGACTGCTATAAACGCATTTATATTTATAAATGAAATGTGTGCAATGGGTCTGTTCTTAAAAATTACATTCTTAAATGTTACATTTAACATGCTTAAAAATGCTAAGGCTGCATTCGCTTGTGTGGCATTATTTTCCTGCAGTAAATGTCTTGCTTCTGCAGTACCAAGGGAGGGTGGGCAGGGTTCCCCACCCCTACCACTGCAAAACAGTGAGTCCATTGCCATGTAATGTGTCCTCGTATGCCCTTTGTGCGTGAGAGAGAGAGAGACTAGTGTGCTGCTCAGCCACAGTAGGACTTCGCCCCAGGTGGCTTCTCTCTGGGAGGAAGGATGTCATAATCCTGGCTTGGCACAGAGCAACCACCTGTCTCCATCCGTAGCTTCTTTCTGACCCCCACCTTTCGCTCTTCCCTCCTTTCTCTCGCTGCACTCCAGGACTAGGCAGAAAAGAGGCCTCCTCTTGAAGGAATATGGGGGGACCTGGCTCATTCCAAGTCAGACCGCTGGTCCATTTAGCCCAATATTGTCTATACCAGCCTTCCCCAACCAGGTGCCCTCCATATAGTTTGTACTGCAGTGTCCATCATCCCCAGCCAGCATGCCCAGCTACACTGACTGGCAGCGGCTGTCCAGGGTTTCAGATGGGGCTCTTTCCCAGTCCTAGCTGGAGGTCTCGTGGGTTGAACGTGAGATCTTCTGTATGCCATGCAGGTGCTCTACCACTGAGCTGTAGGGCCCTGCTGGTGTATCTGTTCCTACTACAGCTCCCATCACCCCTGACCATTGGCCATGCTGGCTGGGGCTGATGGGCATTGAAGTCCAAACATCTGAAAAGCCCCAGGTTGGGAAATGCTGGTCTGTACAGACATGGAACAACCGATTGGTTCAAAATTGGGAAAGGAGTACAACAAGGCTGCATATTGTCACCCTGCTTATTTAACTTATATGCAGAGTACATCATGAGAAATGCCGGGTTGGATGAATCAGAGGTCGGAATTAAGATTGCTGGGAGAATTATCAATAACCTCCGATATGCAGACGATACCACCCTAATGGCAGAAAGCGAAGAGGATCTAAAGAGCCTTTTGTTGAGGGTGAAAAAGGAGAGTTTAAAAGCTGGTTTGAAACTCAACATTCAAAAAACTAAGATCATGGCATCTGGCCCCATCACTTCCTGGCATATAGAAGGGGAAGAAATGAAAGCAGTGACAGATTTTACTTTCTTGGGCTCCAAGATCACCGCAGACGGTGACTGTAGCCATGAAATTAAAAGACGCTTGCTCCTTGGGAGGAAAGCTATGGCCAACCTAGACAGCATAGTAAGAAGCAGAGACATCACCTTGCCGACAAAGGTCCGTCTAATCAAAGCTATGGTTTTCCCAGTAGTAATGTATGGCTGTGAGAGCTGGACTATAAGGAAGGCTGAGCGCCGAAGAATTGATGCTTTCGAACTGTGGTGCTGGAGAAGACTCTTACGAGTGCCCTGGACTGCAAGGAGGTCCAATCAGTCCATCCTAAAGGAAATCAACCCTGAGTGCTCATTGGAAGGACAGATAATGAAGCTGAAGCTCCAATATTTTGGCCACCTAATGCGAAGAGAAAACTCCCTGGAAAAGACCCTGATGCTGGGAAAGACTGAAGGCAAAAGGAGAAGGGGACGGCAGAGGATGAGATGGCTAGATAGCATCACAGATGCAATGGATATGAACTTGAGCACGCTCCGGGAGAGAGCGCAGGACAGGAAGGCCTGGCGTGCTATGGTCCATGGGGTCACGAAGAGTCGGACACGACTGAACGACTGAACAACAACAACAGACTGGCAGTGGCTCTTTAGGCTTTCAGACTGGAGTGTGTCCCCCCCCCCGCCCCCCTCACCTCCAGCCCTTTAAGAGGTTGGGGACCTTTATCCCAGGTCCCAGGACCTCTGGGGACCTTTATCCCAGGTCCCAGGACCTCCTGGGACCTTCTGCTTGCAACTTAAAGTTCTGCCACTGAGTTTTGGTCCTTCCACGTACCCAAGCCAAGACCGTCACTTCCTGGACACCTGCAGCATGGCATTCCTGGGGTTGAGAAGAATGCTCTGAGACCTTTGCAGCTGTGCATGCTTCTCTTTTTAGCTACATAAATAATCGATGGAACTCATTGCCACATAACTGAGCATAAATTACTGTTTTTAAAGGATTAGATGGAAATCTCAGGATAAGTCTGTTGGTGATGCTTGTACACAATAACCCAAAGAGAAAGGGATCTCAGTAGGGGAGCCATCTAATCTGGCGTTCTGTTTCTATCAGTGGGCAGCCAGGTGCTTCTAGGGAGCCAGAGAGTTGCCCCTGAACATTTTCATAAGCTTTTTTTCTAGGGCCTTTTGAGGTGGTCTTTTCCTCCCTGCACACCTCCGGTTTACTTATGCCGTCCTCCATTCTTCTTCCTTTCTCATTGACTGGGGCAGTTCACACGTAATGGTGGCAGATTGTGGCTCAATTAACTCATTATGTGCTTTGTACATTCCACAGCCTTTTTGAATACTCAGCTGCCAATCAGGAGTTGCTCCGTGAAGTCTCTGCCTGGACACTATAGCTTAATCATCAGTTAAAGAACCCACAGTTAACTACTAGTTGTAGATTGACTATGGGTTGTTTAGCCCACAGTTAACCTATAGTGTCTGGGTTTGGATGTCATGTAGCAACCCTGATCAGGGGTTGAATATTCAAAGTGGGCATGGAATGGGCAAGGTGTCCAGCACACACTTTGGCAAATTGTGGGTTAATTAACCCACAGGTTGCTGCTGTCATGTGTGAATTGTGTCAATATATCTGTTATTGATCAAGGTGTGTTTTTTTTAAGCCATGCAGACAGTTCTGGGAACTCTTCTATATTGCACTGCTTGTATTTTTTGCGATTATTCTATATTTGTCTGATGCTTTAGTTTAGTTTACACGTTTAGCTTCTTATGATGCTTTAAGTGTTTTTTTAAGTACAAAAGCAGTTCAAAAACGTTCTTTCAAGAATAGCCTCAATATACGTGCACCGGAGGGCTAGTCTTTAAATTGGCTTGTTTGGGCCTTTGGATAATCTCTCTCTGGCCTGCATTATAAGTGTTCAAACGTTAACTATTTGAGGGGTTCGCAACTTGCCCCATCTGCCATCTTTCTAGTGTGGTAAAGGTCATGTTCTCTCTCTCTGGCAATAAAGAAATGATCAGCAATTACTGTGTTTCAAGGCTTGCTCATCTTGCAGAAAAAGAAAGCATGCCCACTGCATTGTTCAGATTAAGCTCTCGGTTTTGCTTTATGCACTGCAGGTTCAAGTTTTTTAAAAGACCTAGGAATGTCAAAAAGACACTCTTGCAGTCACATGAATAATCCTTGAGTGCTGGAATCGTAGACCAAGGATGATGTGTCAACCCATGGTTGGCTGCAGAGGTCAATGAGATCAGGCATATTCAGGCCCCCCAAAGGCCTAGAAGGCAGGCATTGCTCCCAAAGCCATAATCACTGCTTAGAGTAGCATGAAAATATTATGTTTTGCGTGCCTCACTTCTTTCAGGTTAACAGGGTCAGTTGAAAGTGACTTGCCACGAGGGCCCCCAAAATACTGGAGCTGCTGCTGTGTATGGCAGTCCCCATACAAAAACGCAGGTGTTCTCCCCACCCTTGTTACTCATTCATCTATCCCAAGCTTCTTTGTAATTCCTGACTGGCTAAAATGCAGGAATTACTATTGCCCTCCAAATGTTTTGGGTTACAACTCCCGTAATTCCTTGCCAACAGCCATCCTGGCTGGGACTTATGGGATTTGTTGTCCAAAACATCTGGAGGGCACCAGATTGCCTGCCCCTGGTTTACAGCTATGGACTAGAACTGAGAGAACCTGCCTTCAGTTCTATGCTCAGGCAAGAAACTCACTGGGTGACTTTGAGCCAGTCACACCATTGCTCTGACTAGCCTACTTTGCAGGGGGTTGCTTGGACAAAATGTGGGTGGGGCGGGAACCATGTCTTCATGGAGGATAAGACTGTCAGTGGCTATAGTCATGATGGCGATATGCTACCTCTGGTGTCAGAAGCAAGCAGTATGCCTCTGTATGGGAGTTACTGGGGAACATGAGTGGGGCGGTGCTGTTGCACTCATGCCTTTCTTGTGGGCTTCCGAGAAGCATATCTGGTTGCCTCTGGAGGAAGAGAACGCTGGACTAGAGAGGTTGTTCTTATACTACCCTGATTCTGTGTAGGAAGGGTGGGATAAAAATAATAACGGTATGTGTACGCGCGTGTATATATGGCTGAAAAATCTCTAGTTCTTGATTGTTTGGGGCATGTGTGATTTTTGTTTGTTTCATTAATTCATGGTTTGTATCAAAGGCCATGTCCCTTTCGGTATTCATTCATAAAGGTCATATTAATTCTATTAGTCATTTGTTTAAAGTCCTTTTTTGTTTTGGTACTTGAGCTTTTGTTCTCTGTTCGTTTGTACTTAACTTTTCCTATTGCTAGTTGCAGCAGCTGCTCCTTGTGGCTTCCATTTTATTTTCCTAAAAATGCCCTGGACATTGTTCTGGGCCATTTCAGGGAGGAAAAATGGCAACTATCACAAAAAAAAAAAACCCAGTGGCTCCCAGTAGTCGCCATTTTAGGGAATGGCTTAATGCAGGGGTGGGCCGAAGCTAGACCAGGATCTACTGGTAGATCTCTGGGTGATTTTCAGTAGATCAGCAAAGGTTTCTGACCCCCAGTTGTCTTGACAATAGCAACAACTCAAATCTTTCCCCCCTTAAATTGGGCTGCTAGGAAAGAACAGTTGGGAGTGCGAAGCTGGAGGTGGATCTCTGTGTGAAAGTGCTCATGCGCTTGGTTCCAGTACTGATAACCAATTCCTGGGCTGTACATGTGTTCACTCTATTCCTTATTTCCTAGCACATGTCTGCTCATCTTAGTCACCATTTTGCACCTGGCTGCTGCGGCTGGACTTCAGGTTCTAGTAAACTAAGGAAGGGCACAATCCTGTGCATGTTTGGACAGAAAAAAGCCCTACAAGTGATGGCCCCCAATTTGGATGGCGTTAAAGAGGGGTTGGACAGATTCCCGGAGGAAAAGGCTATCAATGGCCACTAGTCTTGATGGCTATGTGCTGCCTCCAGTACTAGAGGCAGTGAGTCTATGTACACCAGTTGCTGGGGAACATGGGCGGGAGGGTGCTGTTGCACTCATGTCCCGCTTGAGGGCTTCCTGTGGGCAACTGGTTGGCCACTGTGTGAACAGAATGCTGGACTAGATGGATCCTTGGCCTCATCCATCATGGCTCTTCTTATGTTCTTACAATTTCTAGTAAGGCTGGCTGGAGAATGATGGGTGTTGTAGGGCTTTTTTTCCTGTCTAAATATGCATAGGATTGTGCCCTTAACCTCACACACCTAAAGCCTGACCATTTATTTATTTATTTATTGTTTATTTATTTATTGCATTTATACCCCGCCTTTTTTCCTCTTGCAAGGAACCCAAGGCGGCTTACATTATCCTCCTCCTCTCCATTTTATCCTCACAACAACAACCCTGTGAGGTGGGTTGGGCTGAGAGTCTGTGACTGGCCCAAAGTCACCCAGTGAGCTTCCATGGCCGAGTGGGGACTAGAACCTGGATCTCCCAGCTCCTAGTCCAACACTAGGACTAGTCCAACTCACCATCCATCCATGGTGTAATGTCTGTAGCATTTTGGGATTTTAGCACTTGGGCTATTTTTACTGTGTGTTCTATTTTTTGAACTTTTTTGTAAGTCACTTTGACTTTATTGTATAAAGAGAAGCAGGGTATAAAATTTTAAATCATTTTGGAAAAATAAAATGGCAGTTGTCTGGAGTGGACCCCAAAATCCATTCCCCTCCTGCCAGACAAAGGGAAGACTCACCACCCTTGAAAGAGTGATGAATGGGATACCTTAAATGGTACCCACTCCATACTCATGGCATTCATTTTGAGCCAAATGGGCTCCTGGTTAGTCTGGCTTCTGAAAACTAGATGTGGGCAACCAGGAACTTGAAACTTTTCCCCAGCCCTGTCCAGGACTACTAAGTGCTTTAAAAATTTGACCCCATCTTCTAAAAATTGGATGCTGGAATATAGCACAAACGAAAAATGTTTCCAGCCACCTGCCTTCCCTTGGAAGCCTGGGCAGGGGTTAGGGGTGGGCATTTTATACCGGCGGTGCTGGGGACCCTTCTATGGATGGGAAACTTGGCTTTCTATCCTTTTGTGTGCATTTGGTTCAGCAGATTAAGAGCCGGTTCTTCGCCATGTGATTAATGACATGTGTTGCCCGTGGATGTGCTTTTGTAAAGCGTGTGTGTGTTTCTCTCTTTCCCCTTTGGGATCCCACTTCTTTCCCTCCCCACCAGTTAATTTATTATAACAGCAGGAGAGTGTGTGGGAGAGAAGGATTGGGTTGAGGTGGCAGCTTATCCTTCCAAGCACCACTATGAAAAGAAACTACCTCTTGTCTCAGTGTCTGGGATCACTGGTGCATCCCCCTTTCTCTCCCCCCTCCCCTTCCCCTTCCCCTTCTGTTGGGGGCACAAGGATCTAAATAGACATGTTAATTTCATGCCCTGCTAACAGGGCAACCCCCATTGAGCAGATGTTGATCTAGAGCTTGCTGACAGCTGTTGAGACCATTCCTTTGTGTAGGACTGGTTTATCTGAAAACAGGAGTTTCAACCTTGATTTCGTCCCTGCCTCTCCCCCCAAATATGCTCAAAGCATGATGGGGGTGGGGTCGCTCAGATGTAAGTCCTCCTTGGAGCATAGTGTGTCTGAGCAGAAAAAGTCTGATTCCCTTCCATTCTCCTGGACTTCTCAATGCAGTCTAGCTTCCGCACTGTCGCTCTCTGCCTGCATTATGTTCCAATCCAAAATAGGCCTCCCCAGTCTCCTCTCCTTGTGCTTCTGAGGCACATTCATTTGCATGACAAAGTAGAGACTTAATGCAACTTTGCCATGGTGAGTGGAGGTATGCAAGGCGAGGCACGCACCCCCCCCTTGTCTCTAGGCAGAATGGGGCAGATCTTTATGAAGGGGGGTGCTGTCTGGGCAGCTTCTCCTGCCACACTGTCTAGTCCTGGCTTCGGTGCCCACATTTTGCAGACGCAGCCCTTGCCCGGGTTTCATAGCATGTAACCGTTGGCCATGGGCTTCTCTGCCTACCTGGATGCATTGGAAAGAGGCTAAAGGAAGTTATGCGTGGTGTGGAGAATGTGAATAGGGAGACATTTTTCTCCCTCTCTCATAATGCTAGTACTTTAGGGGTCATCCCATGAAGCTGAGTGGGGGGAAATTCAGGAGAGACAAAAGGAAGGACGTCTTCACACAGCGCATAGTTAAACTATGGAATTCACTGCCACAAGATGTAGTGATGGCCACCAATTTGGATGGCTTTAAAAGGGAATTGGACAAACTCCTGGAGAAGGCTATCAATGGCCACTAGTCCTGATGGCTATATGCTATCTCCAGCATCAGGGACAGTATGCCTGTGTACACCAGTTGCTGGGGAACATGGGTGGGAGGGTGCTGTTGCACTCATGTCCTGCTTGTGCGTTTCCTGTGGGCAGCTGGTTGGCCACTGTGTGATAGAATGCTAGACTAGATGGACCTTGGTCTGATGCAACATGGCTCTTACGTTCTTAAATTGTGTTTGCATCCAATAACCTTCCCTCACTGCAGCTGCAGATTCCCTTAGCTCCCTTCCAAGGTATTGGGTCATTGCCCCCCGTTTAACAAAAAGAGCGCGTGGAGCAAGGAAGAGGCAACCTGTGGGCTACACAAGGCCCTGTCCTTAATTTCGTGCCTGTCCTCCAAGTGCTACAGGGTGGAGTCCCTGGAACTGCCCCCTTTCATCTCTAAAACCCTTGAGTTTGATCTTAAGCTATAGGGCCAGCCTTCCTCTAGATGAAATATGGGAGCCAGGTACATTATGGTGTTGGCAAATGCTCAAGTCCTCCCTAAGGGGGGCCCACAAAGTCCTCCCTCCTGGCTGTGTTTGTGAACTTTTTTTTTTAAAGCAGATGGTCAATTCCTTGGGTTGATTTGTTCTAGGAGGAGCATTGCATTTAGGATCCTAGCTTGGAAGGCAAAGAGGGGTCATCTGAGACAGGCCAAATTCAAAAGCTTGCCTTATTTAGATGTTCTGTTAGACTTTAAAAAATTTTTTTTAAGTATGTGTATAACCTGCAAGTGCGATGGAGTTTGGTTTTTATTACTCTCCCTGAGGTTAAGATAATACTGCCGGATTTGTATTTCCTTCAAATGTTAATGTAGATGTGTAATATTCTGTGCTTTAGATCTCATTTGAATTGTAAAACAAAGGATAAATTTTCAAGTACTAATTAAATATCCTCCATTCCTGCCCCTTCCTGCAAGATATGAAAATCCTTTCAACATTAACACATTTTAGTTGCATTACAGTGAACATGATTTACATTGCACATTTCTGCATGTGGCAGAGGCTGAACAGTTGGCTGTTTTGCACTTCTGTTGCACAATATTTATTCAGAAATGATTGTCGTCTGATGTGAGGGGAAACACTGCCTTGAAACATCTCAACCTGGCAAGTGGCCAATGATTTTAGCCACCTATTTGCCAACTCCATTTCAGGAACCTTGGGGGGTTTCCATCACGGTTCTGGACTCGGGAAGTGCGATTTTTTAGGAGCCTGAGATGATAAGAGCCACGATAATGATGTCTTCATATCCTACCCCTTCCAAACCTGTCCTCATGCTGAAGTCATGGGCTCCCGGACCTGCTCAGCTCTGCCTCCATTGCTGTGCATGCTACACACAGCCAGAGGTCTGGATCTGCTGTGATTCTACAGGAGGAGTGAAAAGTAAAAAAGCTTATATTGGGCAAAAGGTTCATCAGAGAATCCTCTGCTGTATGTTTTAAAAGCAAGTGTCTAGTCCTTATGATTGCAAATACAGGATTGAAAGTGTGCATAGCCAGTGTGTGCTGAAATTTCATAAGCCAAAAAGCAGGCTGAATAAGATTTTTCCATGATTGGGGTGAAGCGTCAGTGTGTACAAAACCAGCAAAATGCAGAATACATTGTGCAAATTAAGTGAGTATGCAAATTTGCTCAGTTTGCATAATTAATTCATCTCGCACAGTTCAGCTTGTCTGGTACAGGGTTGGAATGGCCTCAGGGTAGAATTTTAATTTAAAACAACAACAACCCAGTACGCAATGCATCCAGGCTCAAATATAATGACTGAACCAATGGATTGAAACTTTGTGGGCCTTGACCTGCACCCAGTTTGGATACGTTCTGAATGTGTTGGAGTTGGGGAGAAGAAGCCTGGGACCCACTCCTATTTTTGGTACAGGTTCTGGGGAAGGCTGAGTATTGACTGAGCAAATCTTACAAGTATCTTGAGGGGGTGGGTGGAGTTACATGTTTGCCTCTTGTGCAGACATTCTGGAACAGAAGGTGTAAGGGGCAGGATGGAAAAGCACAAGGATCTCTGGCAGTGTTGTATGCCTAGAGTCTTGAGTATTGTTTTGCCAGCTGGGACGCTGAGGTTTAATTGCTGTGTTGTGGTCACTCTTTCCTTGCCTTTGGTCCAGGTTCTCCTGCCAGCCAGCCAGCTCCTTGGTGTGTCGCTCGCGGGTAACCACTTTTAATCTGTGCATTGATTCCTTGACTTCATTAATTAATCTGCAAGGCTTTCGAGAGAGGGCTTGGCCACCGTCCCAATGCTTGAGTAAATCTGCGTTTGTGTTAGCGTGGGGCTCTGTGACATCTTGGCAGCGCTGGGAACTCGGGAGCATTTTTTCCCCTGTCTGTGTTTTTAAGACCCCTGACATTCCCAAAATGGTCTCGCTCAGATTTTTCCAACAGCTAATCCTCAACTTGGTCTGGATTGCATCTGGGGGTGGGGGAGAGACGGGAAGATATGTCTTGAGAAGAATGGGCCCTGGGGGAATCTGAGAGAGATTGGTCCCCATTGTGTGTCTGTAGTCCACAGCTGCGCCTTGTCCATTCATTTTTGTCCTGTAGACATGTGCAGTGACACGGCAGGAGCTCTTCCATAGCCCGTTCTCAGCCCGGGTGCGTTAGGAGAGAAGAGACTGCTTTTTAGCCCGTGAGTTTTATCCGGGGAGTCCTGCAAAGTGTGTGCTCACCACATTATTCCTTTTGTCCAGCCCAATCTGTGCACACAAGTCACTTGTATCCAGACCTACTGGATATATAGGGGTGTGAGGGATGGCTTGGTACAGAGGGGAGAAAGTTAACTCCAGGGCTACAGAAAGTAAACTTTGCAACTTGCATGCCTTAAAAAAAAAAAAAAAGTTGAGCTAGATGTGTGCATAGGAGATGAGGGAATATACCTTTCAACTCTTGCCCAAAAGTCTTCCCCATTCTGGTGCCCCCTAGATGTCTTGGACATCTGGAGGACACCAGGTTAGGGAAGGCAGCCCTAAAGAAAACTTGGCTAGTTTCATCTCTACTGTCAACAGTAATATTGAAAAGGCTCTTAATTATTCTCTCTTTCTCTCTGCCCAGCCCACCCAGTCCTGCTTGGCAGAGAGTTGGAGAGGAAAATACGCTTGTCTGTTTTGGTTTTCTCTCCTTAGACAGAATTGAAAATATAGTAAAGATCTGATGAAACTCACTTGTGCTTTGGTTTGGAGGGCATGCAGTCTCCAAATCCATTTTAAAAAAACCCAATAATTTGATGTATATCCTACCTAGTTGGATGTCTGCTCCAGATGGCTTACAAACCCACAGATCCCATTAAAAATAATTGTAAAATCAGCAGTGATCCTGGCTGTGCCCATTCACACCAGCCACATAAGAAGAGCCATGCAGGATCAGGCCAAGGGTCCATCTAGTCCAGCATCCTGTTCCCACAGTGGCCAATCAGGAGCCTGTGGGAAACCCACAAGCAGGACATGAGTGCAACAGCACCCTCCCACCCATGTTCCCCAGCAACTAGTATTGAGAGACTTACTGCCTCCGATACCAGGGGTAATACTGACTAATAGCCATTGATGGCCTTATTCTCCACACTTTTGCATGACAGCAAGGCACAGTAGCCTGGGGTAGGGCTGTGCAGATCAGGGGTGATTCAGGTCTCAATGGATCTCAGTGAATTCTATGGAACTGTGTAAACAGGCTGCAAGATGGGGGAATTGAAAGGGAGCAAAAATTCCCCCTCATCCCAGACATTAGGCCTGCTAGATGCAGGGAGAAAGTTGAGCTGTGTGTACCCCCTTTTACTGTCTCCCATATGTCTGAATGAATTGATGCAGTTCACTTCTGGGAAAAGATAAAATGCTGCACTTGGAGTCAACATTGCAGTGAAGCATCCTGCCCACCCCAGCCACGCCCCACTTGGTCTGACCTTCATTGTTTGGGACCCCGTGGTGGCTGGAGTGTCTATGCGCAGAGCGCACTGATGTTTTGCAGCTTTCTTCCTCTCTGCAATATCCATCATAATATGGTGGGCGTTTCGTACAACTGGGTTCATACAACACACTAACCCGCACTCAGTGGTTGAGTGTGGGTTGTTCGTTGAACCGTGGGGTTAGTGCGTTGTCCGAACCCGGGACATTTTCTGCAGGGTAGCTTATTAACCATGCAGTGTGGCTTATTTTTCTTGAACAAGCCACCTTGAGAACCCATGGTTTTTTGTTGATTGTTCAGGGTGGTTAACAAGCCACCCTGAGGAACATGTCCTGGTTTCAGACAGCACATTAATCCACGGTTCAGCAAACCCACAGTTCAACAACAACCCACACTCAACCACTGACCATGGGTAGCATTTTGTGTGAACAGCCCCAGTGCGAAAAGCCCCTCTCCCTGAGACCCTCAAAAACCACTTTTAGTCAAAGTACACCACTCTGTGCTGGATGGAACTGAATGTCTGTGTTCATGGCTTCATGTCGAATGTTGTCTTGGTATAAGGGTGTTTGTAGAGTAGGAAAGCAACATACGAAGAAACTGCATTTGGAGAGGGAACATTGGTTGAAAATAGGGCTCCCTCTTCAGAAAGGCTGTATCTGAGCATGTGCAAGGTGTTGTGATCTTCTCACTGGATAACAACCAGACTGTTCCACATCTATAGTTAGTATGGAGGGAGGACTTCCAGTGTTGTGCAGGGTGGCATGTGAGTATGAACACTAGTCTTTAGGGATCATTAGGTTTGAATACTTCTGTTATTCCCCTGTTCCCATCGGTGGCTTACATAAAATATTTTTTAATCCATAAATGTGTAAAGAATAACTCCAACACCCATCCAAACCAGACCTGCAAGAAAACAAACAGCAGTCAGTTAAGAAAATTTCCAAGCGTCGGGGAGACGTTTTAGCTACCTCTTAAAAGGCATCAGTGACTGTGGCAAATTTCTCTTTGTAAGGTGTTGCCAAGGAAGGGCACCGGAAGGTTGTGTGTGGGGAGAACCTGTGGGACCCCCCCCCAAAAAGAGGCAAAGTGTCAAAATGGTACTGAAAAACTAAATTTTATAAAATGTCCTTATAAAATAGTGAAATGCCTAATGCGTTTCAGTGCAGACCTTTTACAGGGTCCAAAGAATAAGGTTTTCTTGTTAAGGCAACATTTCTCAAAAGGACATTTTGATATTTTATCAATTGATGCTTTGTCTTTTTTGCTTCCTTGTGTTTGGTGTTGTCGTCTTTCCCCCCTTTTTTGGGCGGGGGGGATCTCTTGCCATCTGCCTTGCCTTAGAAGACTGGGCGCTCAGAGACTTCCCTGAAGTCATCAGCAATATTGGAGGAAATATTTAGGGCTTTAAAGGCTGGCATAAATGTATTGTCCTTGTTGCTTTTGATGAGGTGGCAACTGTTGCTTTAATGCAGCCGTCCTGCTGGCTGGGGAGGATGGGAGTTGTAGTCCAACCATCTGGAGGGTACCAGCAAGGCTGCTTTATTGACTCAAGATGCCGCTTCTGATGGCTCAGTAACCCTTTCAGAGAGGTGTGTGAACCTTTTCCCTCTTTTCAAGGGAACTGAATGTCTTGGGAAACTTAACTGACAGCTTTGCGGCAGAGTATCAGAGTAATTCAGAAGCTGTGGTGCAGCATGGCTTGGGATAAGACGATTCGTCTACTTTCTCTAAGCGTTGCTCCCAGGCAAGAGGGTCAGCAGGCATTTAAGGTGAACTGGAGTCCGTAAATACCAGCCTCCCCTGCTAGCCTTAATTCTAATTCAGCACAGCTCTTGGCATCTATAGAACATCTACAGTCATGTAAGTAGCAGAAGAGCATTAGCTGCAGTGGGAACAGAATGAAAGGCAGTGACTTCGGGCCCTTGCTCTGGATGGGAAATGTGCAGCGAACCACCATGCATTATTTTGACGGTGGTTGAGACAATGTTAAGTTAGATCATGTTTTCTCTTCTGTTTGGAAGAACCGAGCTTTGCTTCAAGACGGTAGGGGAAAGGCCACATGTTAGCTTGCTCAGAGGGAAATGCTGCTGAAACCTATGCATGTTTAGCATGATGCGGCTCTTCTCCCCAGTATGTGTGCTCAGCATTGCAGCCTTAGTGAGGGCAGCAGCAGGCCAGACAGCGGCAATGTTCTTCTTTGTTGGCAACCTAATGGAGCGAGCAATCCTATTGCACCCCCTCCAAACTCAATGCAGGATGGACGGAGCATGGAGGCGATCTTCTCCTCCGTGCTCCAGCCACCCTGCTTTCGGGGCTACAAGGCTGATTTTGGCTGTCTAGACATGGGACTTCAGAGCGGGGGTGGGGGGAGCCTGGACGATGCGTAGGAAGCGTCATGCTGGCACTTCCGCACTCCCCGCCCCCCAAGAATGCCCCCTTTTGCCCCGCTCTGCGCTGCTCTCCCGAGTGTGGAGCCCAGGGACGATCCACACCGCCTACAAGATCACAGGGAGGCAATTTTCTGGGAACTGACCTCGGAGTGTGGGCTCCGAGGTCGGATCCCTAAAACTGAACAACCCTGTGGCCGTCTAGCCGCTGTCTAGCGGCCATCGGATTGCGCCCACAGTCAAGCACATGTTGACATTGTGCTGGGGAGTAGAAAGTCATAAATGGTGGACGAGAAAGCCAGCAGGCTTTCTGATTAGAGCAGTCTCTCTCTAAACAGCAAGAAACAGACTACTTCAGCAGTAGTCTCCTTAAAGCATCATTTGTTGTTGTTCAGTCGTTGGGTCGTGTCCGACTCTTCATGACCCCATGGACCATAGCACGCCAGGCCTTCCTGTCCTCCACTCTCTCCCGGAGCGTGCTCAAGTTCATTAAAGCATCATAGCTGTTTGCAATTAATCCCAAAGCTGGCCCTTGGGGGGTGGGGTGGTGAATGCATGTGTTTGGAAGCTTGCCCCAGGCTGAGAAATGGCTTGCTCTACCTCCTGAACAGTACCTCTCCACTTCTGCGTGGAGATTTTGCAGCATTTATGTTTAAACAACCTCTACAGAACACTGCCTTGCCCCATCCTCCTAAGTTTATTGGCTGCAAATTTTGTCTTTGGGTGCGTGGGCTGACTGACAGTGCCAGCTGCTTGAAAAACAACCAACCTCTATAAATCTTTGTCATCCCTGGGAGAATCTTGGCAGATAATGGGTTAGATTGAGGCGAAGACTGCACTGTGCCCACTTACCTGGGAGCAAGCCCCATTGAACTCAGTGGAAATTCACCTCTGATTAGAAGGGTAAGATTGCACCGTGAGATTGTTGCACTAAGTAGTCATTGAAATCAGTGGGACTTAAGTCATAACGAACATGACCCACAGATATTTCAAGGGGACCCAAATTCAAATTATTTAGGGTGGAGCTTAACACCATGTTTGCTTTGTATCCACAGCTGGAATGTGAAGTTGTCCACATTCTGGTTTAGGCTAAGTAGGCTAAATATGGTGGATGTATTCCTGTCTCCAGCGGCCTGCAAAGTAGAAGGGCATTTAATTCTTTGGGGGTACTTCCTCGCACTGTTGGGATTTGACTTTTTTGTCAGTAGTGGAAATCGACAAGGAAAAGAGGCAGAGTGGATAACTAGGACAGCTTTCCCATCACTACCACGAGGCTGTATCTCTCAGAGGTATACCGCCACCACCCACATGATTAATAGCTTCTATATCCTGGAGTTGTGAGAATCCAGGCTTTTACATTTATGGAGAAAGATACACCACTTTTCCAGAGCTTCCTTTAAGCTCCTTAAAACTCAGGTCAGTGTGTTTGCCAAGTGGTCTAGGCATGAGTAAGGCCAACCTTCAGCCTAAGCAAATGAACTAAAATCAACTCCAGTTTCCAGTTGAGTGTATTTATTCAAAAACCAAACAAAGATAAGTCCAGAAATGGTCAGTTGCTTTTAAAATAAAATCATCAAAGAATCTTGTGGCACCTTAAAGACTAACAAATTTATTTATTCTGGCATAAGCTTTCATAGACACTGCCCACTTCATCAGATACATGAAGTGTTGTCTTCTCTCAAACTGGTGATCTATATACACAGTGGGGGGTGGGGGTGGAGGGAGATGTAAACAGTGTTGTCAGAAGGAATTGAAATGCAGAAAAGTACAGACAGTGAAAATTCCTTTAACAGTTGCCATCCACAAGACATTGTTGGGTGACAACACAATCATTGCAATAGTAAGCCAGTTAACATATTGCAATCCAAAATTGAAATGCTGAGAAGTTCAGTGATTATTATCTTAATGGTAATACCATTCACAAAACTGTTGTTGGGTGATAACACAGACATCATTGCAGTGGTGAGCTGATTAAGATTTGTAGGGTGATTTAAAAAAAACCCTTTTGTCCCTATTCAAGCCACAGAAATAGAGTTGAAGGTTGAAATGTTCCCCCACTGGTTTTGGCACATTGTTGTTCCTTATGTCAGATTTGTGTCCATTTATTCTTCTGTGGAGAGACTGGCCTGTTTGTCTTATGTAGAGTGCAGCGGGGGATTGCTGACAGTGTTCAGAAACCAATGGGGGGAGATTTCAACCTCTAAGGACGCTCTGACCCAGTTTGTATGTAAAGGCAGCAAATCATGGGTTAATTAAATACAATTAGTTGCTAAGTTAACTTTGGGTTGTTTAACTCACTAACAACCCAAATGTCTGGGTTTGCACGTCACGCAGCAACCTACGATTCGACCAGTCATAGATTGCATATGCAAAGCTGCAGCAGCCCATACCTGGCATGTGCTGCAGCAAATCGTGGGTTAACCCACAATTTGCCACCCGTATATGTAAACAGGAGCTCTGTGAAAGACCGTAGAGTGGCCATACTTGAGCAAAGGAATTTTAAAGATAGATACCAAAATTCATTAAGAAATTAAACTCTATTTTTGTTGTTTGAATAGGGACAAGGGTTTTTTAATCACGTTTCATTTATCAATCAGCTCAGCATTGTAATGATGTCTGTGTTGTCACCCAACAACCTTTTGTGAAAGGCAACCATTAAGGTAAAAGCCACTGTCTGAACTTTCCCGCATTTCAATTTTGGATGTCAGTATGTTAATCGGTTCACCATTGCAATGATGTGTTATCATCCAACAATGTCTTGTGAATGGCAACTGTTAAGGTACTTATCACTGTCTGTAGTTTTTTGCATTTCAATTCCCTCTGACAACACTATTTACATCTCCCCTCACCCCAAGTCTCTATAGATTGGCCAGTTTGAGATAGATACTTCATGCATTTGATGAAGTGGACAGTGCCTACACAATCGTATGCCAGAATTAATAAATTTGTTAGTCTTTAATACGCCCCTTCATTGTTTTTTTGCTCCCACAGACTAATGTGGCTACCCCTTTGGAAATTAAAATTAAATGAAATACATTATTAGCTAACTGAAACTTATCAGCATCCTAAAAATAATTCAACAACTCTACTTGTGTGTGTGTGTGTGGGGGGGTTTCCTGGAGTTCTGCAGTATGGCTTACTCTTGTCTCAGCCCTTTGCCAGGCCCTTGAAGACAAAGGAAGATTTCACAAACACAGGTATTTCTAGGAGAGCTGGGAAACTCCCAGAGAGGAAATTCGAACTGGGCAATCAATGCTGGGGATGACCTGATCAGGTCTCCTCTAGGTGATTCTTACATGTACCTATTTAACATAAAGCTGACTCATTGGGAGGGGGGAGGGGTCAAGCCTCAGGTGTGGAATAATGCAGATATTTGGTGCTTATTGATGCCTGGTCTTGTCTAGGCATATTGTTTGTTTAGAGACATGTTTACAAGGGAGGGTTTAGAGCTTCTATTTTCCTTTCTCTTTGCTCTCAGCTTGTAGATTCACAAATTCAACCTGCAGAAGCCTCTGGAAGCAGATGAATTACCATAATTATAGCTTGTTAATTCAGACATCACACCAAACCTTTGCTCACAAACTCCCTATAAGCCATGGTTTCTGTCTTCAGGTTTGCCAACTGATTGTAAACCACAGCTTGTCAGTTCAGGCAGCACACCATCCTAAGCTTCCTTAACCCTGGTCTGTTGTGATGTCTGAACTGAGCTCCTGCCTTCAACTATCTTTCAGTTTGCAGTTGAGAAGCAGGTATGTATGTTGGGTTGTTCTTCCTCTTATGAACCATTTCCAAATGATAGACAGATTTGGTTTGCAATGTTACTCAACCGCTACCACCACCACCACCACTACCAAGACCTCACTGCTGAAGCCCAATGTTTTTTATTTGAAACATTAACATGGAGAGGGTTCAGAGGAGGGCAATGAAGGTGATCAGGGGACTGGAAACAAAGCCCTACGAAGAGAGACTGAAAGAACTGGGCATGTTCAGCCGTGAGAAGACTGAGGGGAGATAGGAAAGCGTTCTTCAAGGACTTGAAAGGCTGTCACAGAGAGGAAGGCCAGGATCTCTTCTCGATCATCCCAGAGTGCAGGACACGGAATAATGGGCTCAAGTGACAGGAAGCCAGATTCCGGCTGAACATCAGGAAAAACTTCCTGACTGTTAGAGCAATGCGACAATGGAACCAGTGACCTAGGGAGGCGGTGGGCTCTCCCACACTGGAGGCATTCAAGACGAGGCTGGACAGCCACCTGTCAGGGATGCTCTGACTTGGATTCCTGCATTGAGCAGGGGGTTGGACTCGATGGCCTTGTAGGCCCCTTCCAACCCTACTGTTCTATGATTCTATGAACTCTAAACACACGCATACCTGTCCATTCACAATTGATTGAACCCCCCCACCACAGAATGTCCCTTTCTTTGTTTGGCCATTCCTTTCTCTCCCCCCACCCTCTTTTTCATCCACATGGAACCTCCATCATTGAGGCTTGTAAATCATGTCACTTCCTTGGCGAATAGTCTTGGGTGTGATTGTGTGTGTGTGTGTGTGTGTGTGTATATGAGAGAGAGAGAGAGAGAGAGAATAGTGGCATAAGAGATGAGGAGGGCTCTTCAGATGTTGGACTCTAGTTGACCTTGGAAGGGAATGGGCCCCAAATTCAGTTTGCTGGGAAATATGGTAGGTTAAAAGGCAGGCAGTGGGGGTGGAAGCTGGTGGGATTGACTGGCAGAGCCTTTTACTGCCTGGAACTGTCTGTGAGAAACTCAGAAGGGGGAGAGGGAAGACTTGATATAAAGAATAGCATACACTTGCTTCCTCCCAAACTTACCCTATCCGGGAAGGGAAGAATCGGAGAGAAATATTTCTTCTGTGAAATCTCCTCCCACCTCCTTCAATCATCCTCAGTTGTTACTTTCTCTGGATTTACACATGACAGCAGAATGAGGTGACAGAATGCGGTCTGTGTCATTCCAGACTGCAGGTGGGGTGATTGCATTTCTTTTTGTTAATGTTCCCCTAGTGTAAATACAAAACAACAAATTAACTGCAAGTTTAAAAAAAAATGGAAGGGAAGGGAATGGGCCAGAAATGTTCTCCCTGCTGTACTAGATTTCTTCTCGCAGGGAGCCTTTAAAAAATATGGGAGAAAACTCAAGAATGGTGGTCTTGCAACCTGATGCATTGCAGCCCGTTCTGTATCACCTCAAGACTTGTGCTGCCACCTTCTGCCGTCACGCGTAGACCAGATGTTAGCTATAGGGTGGGATAGCTCAGGGGTAATGCACATGTGCAGACGTTTTTTTGGGTTTGGTGATGGAAGAGACCTCTTCTTGAAGAGCAACTGCCTGTCAGAGTTAACAATACTAGGCTAGATGGACAAACAGTCTGACCTGGTAAAAGACATGTTCCCATGAACTGTCCATACCTAATATTGGGAGTTTCCTACATGGAATCTCCCACACACTCTTTTGCTTCTAGTTTTACTAGGAACTCTTTGAAGTTTTGGTTTCAATCCTGGTCTCTAAGGCAGATGTCTTCATCACTGTGGTTTTCATGCAGGACTGCCAGTACTTGAAAAACTGAACTCTGAATCCTGCTCCGCACAGACCCTTCAAGCTGCTTTTTTTTCAGTTCTCTTTATTTTCGAGATCTATCCATTGTGAATCTTTGTTCTGAGCTTTCTGCCTTCAGATGTTGCTGAACAATAACCCTCCATCCTTCCAGACTCTGTGTTCTGCAAACCATCAAGGTGCATGCATGACGTCCATCTTAGCACAACTTGTGTATTTGACAGCCCTAAAAATAGCCAAGGAGAGGCCTGTCACTGTAGCTACGCGTTCTGGTTGCTGTTCCCCAGTGCAGATCATGTTTAAACTTTTGCCTTTGTTCCCTAAGATAGCTGGGGGCCCAAGAAGTAAGACAGGGGGGTATCTCCTGGGCGAGGGCCATCCAACAGAACAGGGTTGCCAGAAAGATTCAGGGTGTACATCCTGCCGGAATTAGTTGGAGGCAGATGGCTTAAAAAGCTGGCCCTGTTCCCCCACACATATTCACTGATGGTATCATCTGCCACAGGCTGATCTGAACCACAGATGAGGCTCTGCTCATTCAGTCACCATGTCCCTTTGGAGAGCGATACGCATCCTTAGGCACAAGCAGGGGGGATTGATTTTAACTCATTTAAATCAGCAAGGAAAAAAATTCTTCATGTATTTCTTGAACAGTGGTGCAAAACTGAAACTAAGCCAAATTAATTTACAACTAAAGAGCATTGTTTACACAGTTTCATTACCAGAAGTAGGCTTTGAATCTCTTTGTCTCACTGTATATATTTTGCATGGTTTCCTTTTTACCTATAGAGGGAATGTCTTTAAAATATTCCCTTGCAGGGTTTTTCTTATGACTAGCATGCATGAGAGTTTGAGGTTAACAGCACAATCCTTTACATGTCTCCCCAGAAATAAGTTCCACTGAGTTCAGAGGAGTTTACTCCCAGGTAAGTGGGTAGAGCCTTACTATGGGAATACGGGAAGATGTGCGCTGGACAGTTGTTTTCTCTTTTTCTTTCCAGTGTTCCTTTCTGCTTCACTCAGTCTTCGCCCAGCCTCACTCTTGCAAAGAACAATGGAACAAACAAAAATGAAATGTCGGTGACTGATAGGTTAAAGCAAGGTTTGATAGTTACTGAGCTGAAAAAGTCCAATTTAATTTTTTTAGTCCAATTTTGGGGAATTTTTAAAGCATCGATTTTTAAAAATCCACCCTGCTATATTGTCTGTCTATCATAACTAACTCCTCTGCCTTGCTTGGCCCAGCTCCACCACCACATAAGCCCAGAACAACAGTCTATGCAGCCTGGGGCTTTGCACATGTGACTTTAGTCAGAAGAACTGAAATCCCAGACCTTTCAAGAAGCAAGAGCTGTTAGGCTGGACAGAGCCATTTACATAAGATGAAAAACTGAAGATCATGCCCATGTTGGATTGGTAGCTAACATAATTTTATGAGACTGTAAGTGTAAGTTTAGCGTGTTTATGATGAGATTTAATTGTAACTAGTTTGTTTTCCATGTCAGAGAAATTCAGTATTTATGTAGTTTTTTTTTTTAAAGGATTTGAATTTTTTAAAAAACGTAAATTTAAATCATTTTTTAACATTTTATTTAAAAAAATCTTCGATTTGGATCCACCTGGGCCCAAGTAGCTGGATCAGGTCTTCCTGTGCATCACATTTCTCCATTTTACCCCACTGGCTTAGGCTGCACTCCTTTCCACTTCCCTGGGAGTAAGCCCTATTGAACTTAATGGAACATCTGAGTAGGCATGTATAGGATTGTGCTGTCGCTCTTCCTCTTAATAGATATCGGGCTGGTCTATACATGCAGCGTAATGAGGTAGTATGCTTCTGAAGCAACAGAGTGGGGCTATACCATTTCAGACTACAAAATACTTTATTTGTTTAATGCTACATTTAAAAAGCTCCCTGCAAGTAGAAAACTAGTACAGCAGAGAGCAGGCTGGGCTAGAGCCCTCTTCCCTGATGTGCTAGATTTCTTCTTACATGGAGTTTTTTTGTTAAACACAGGAAAGCATTAAAATTCAGCAATTTCGCCATCTGCAGCTGAAGTGGTATAATCACCACCATCTCACGACTCAGCCACCTCATTCTGCTTTCTGTGTAGAGAGGTCCTTTGCTCAAAACTTCCAAATCATACCTGCAGCACACAGACTCTGTTTCACCCTCTGCCCCTGAAGGATTACCAGGTCTCCTGAGGACCAGACAGAGAACTGGGAGTGGTGCCTGAGAGAGCAGAGCAGGGTGGGGAGGGGTTGAAGACATTTGATTAAAAAAAAAAAGACCTCCAGTTTCTCCTTCCAGCTGATCTCCCATGCAAAAGTATTGCACCCTCTTTCCGATGTGTATTCAGATATTTTATTGTGCATGTATGGGCATCCACACTTCTCAGTCACTCTCTTCCCTGAGAGTGGGGATGGGGCAGGGAGAGACTGATAAATACAAAGGACTGCATGTTCAAAAAGGGTGCTAGATTTAAGCCTGAGAACACATAGCCCTGTGGGTTATTGTTGAATTGTGGGTTGTCGTTACATGCGAATCCTGAACTATGGTTTAACTATATGATTAACTATGTTAACCATGAACAACCCAAGATCACTACCCAACAACAAACCATTAGTTCTTTTTCTGGGTTGTTCATGGTTAACAACCCACTGTTAAACCATAGTGCAGGGTTTGCACGAAACAGCAGCCCATGAGTCAACAACAACCCATACTCTGAGTTGTCATTATGGCAAACCAGGCCATAGATAAGGCTGAATAGGTTTCGTAGGAAATAGCCTACCCCCTTGGCTTCTGGCTTCTCACCCTGAGATTTTTAAAGCTCCTTCCCCTTGAGTTCCTGAGAAGGAAGCAAAAAAACCCCTGATGCTTTGGATCTCACAACCCTAGCAGCATTCTGGTCCTCTTTCTGATAGTTTACAACTTAGCTGTGCTGGCTAGGGCTGATGGGAGTTGTAGGTCAAAACATCTGGAGGGCCACAAGTTGCCCACCCTTGATCTAAAGCCTTTCCTCAGTCCTTTAGCCTCTCCAAACCACCTCCTTGCTCCTCTTTCCATTCTTCCTGGACCTGTTTATATTTCTTTTGGGGGGCTGAACCTAGCTTGCCCCTCATTCTTGGGAGTTTTGCTTCACCTCTCAGTCCCATGCCTTAGCTAACCTGTTCACTTAAAGGCCTGACTTTGCTAGGGGAGGGGGTATACACAAACATACCAGTGCCTAACAGAACATGCATGAAAACCAACCTAACTCCCAGGTGTTCATCTGCCCTCAAAGCTGAATTCTGGATGTTTAAAGTAAACCCCTGCAGTGCAGGAAGTTCTGTTCCTCCCCCAAGGCCACATTTCTGAAATGGATATTGGGTGTCATTTCTCTGGGGATTCACAGCGGATGTTGAAAGGTGGGGTTTGTATGCCAGTATCATGCCCTCTGGAGAATCACTGACTGATTGACAGCAAGAAGAAATCTTTCTCTCCCCACACCCCAACCCAATTGATCGTGCTGTGTGTGTGCGTGTGTGCGCAGTGGCGGGGATGTGTGGTTCTATGCATTTTTTAAAACTTAAAAAAATATAAGACGTGATCAAATGACCACGAAATAGGATCTGACAATTATTACAAAATCAACATTGTGAGAGCCAGTGTGGTGTAGTGGTTGGAGTGTTGGACTGGGACTCTGGAGATCCGGGTTCTAGTCCCCACCCGGCCATGGAAGCTCACTGGGAGACTTTGGGCCAGTCACTGGCTCTCAGCCCAACCTTCCTCACAGGGTTGTTGTTGTGAGGATAAAATGGATAGGAGGAGAATTACATATGCTGCCTTGGGTTTCTTAAAGAGGAAAAATGGCGGGATATAAATGTAATAAATAAATAAACATCATACTCAGCGACATATGAAGGAGCCAATTGTGGGTTGCTGAGTAAAAGTGGGAGGGTGGCTGCAGCAGTGTGTCCACTTGTCCCTGACAGCCTGCGGATTGTTTAACCCATGGGCTGTTGTTATGTCTGAACAGGCCCACTTGAGTCAGTTCGTTAGTCTGTCTCCAGAAAATGGAGATCATGAGAAGAAGCCTCAACAATACAAAGCAGAGAGGTTTATAAAGTGTGAGAGGGAGAGAGAGCATCTTGTTCCCAAAATCTTCTGTCAGATAGATCGCCTTTCCTGAACCTGGGGCCCTCCAGGTGCTGCTGGCTGGGAATGATGGGAGTTGCAATCCAACACATCTGGAGGGCACCAGATTGGGGAAGGTTGGTTTACACTGACCAGCCACATCTCTCCAGGGTTTCAGACAGAGGTCTTTCTCAACCCTGTCTGGAGATGCTGCAGATCAAACCTGGGACCTTTTGCATGCTAAGCACGTGCCCTGACACTGAGCTACAGCCTTTCCGATGCATATTGGTTGAGTTAACAGTTACAGGCATGATAAGGAAAAGAACAGGATCAAGAGGAAACAGAAATTGGGTAGGCCAGTAGAAAGCATATTTTACAGGATTCTGCAAGGCATGAGATTCATTCTCAGTAAAACTTAAGGATAGTAGTTGGTGTAAAAAGATTCGGGTTTGGCCAAGGCTTTGAAAAGCCAAATTTGTTGGTGCTGCTTATGATCCTCCTTTTGTTTTGCTCTTTGGCTTTCCTTACACGGTGTGGCTTAGTTCACTTCTTTGAGTTGCTGGTAGGGATGGACGAAAGTCACTTACCTGGTCCCAAAGCTTGCTTCACGGTGGGGGGGGAGGCGCTCCGTCCCTCCCCCTGAAATTCTGGGTGGGGGGGAGGTGCCCCGTCCCTTCCCGCCGAAATTCTGGCTGGGGGGGAGGCGCCCCATCCCTCCCCGCTGAAATTCTGGCCGGGGGGGAGCGCCCCGCCTCTCCAGCCGCGAAAGTTCTGCTCCTGCCAGGATGCAAATGGCGGCGGCTGTAGCCGCCGCCGTTTGCGTCCCTGGCCTGCAGTCAGCCGTGATAGCCTACGTAAATGTTTACGTAGCCTATCACGGCTGACTTTGGGAGGGGGGAGTGCGTACGCAAATGGCGGCGCCCATGGGCACCGCCATTTGCGTTCCTTATTTTGGCATGGGTAGTACGTAAATATTTATGTAGACTACGGCGAAAATAAGGGCAATGCAAATAGCGTTGCCCTTATTTTCGCCGTAGTCTACGTAAATATTTACGTAGACTACCCGTGCCAAAATAAGGAACGCAAATGGCGGTGCCCATGGGCGCCTCCATTTGCGTACGCGCTTCCCCCCCCCCAAAGTCAGCCGTGATAGGCTACGTAAACATTTACGTAGCCTATCATGGTGTTTTTTGAAAATCTAGCCGTGATAGGCTATATAAATCTTTACATAGCCTATCACGTTTGTTGCTGTTGTTTTTTACTTGGAAATGGCGGCGGCGGCAGCCGGTCGGAAGACTGGCCGCTGCCGGGAGCTGCCGCCGCCAGGGACATTCGCCGAAGGTAAGTCCCATCCCGGGGGGGGGGGGGGGGGGCGGACCGTTTCTCCACCAATTTCGGGGGGGCCGAATGCGTTGGCATTCGGCCTCCCAGAGATTCATGGAGAAATTCTCTGACATCCCTAGTTGCTGGGCAAAATCTCTGCAGAGGAGACTGCATATTTAGATGGTGGGGTTTTGAGGCCAAAGGCATGATGTCCAAGCAGCGCTTGAGTCCAAACAGGTTTTGCCGATAGAGAAACTGCTATCATTCCTTGGGCCAGTTTCCAAAATTTGGACATTCCCCTGTTGATCAGCAGCTGTGGCCACTTGAAGGAACTGGCACATCTGTGCTTCACAGGCTCTGCTTTCCGGCGCTGAATCGGTGATTCATGTGAATGCAGCCCATAATCGTGGCTATGCCCGGATAACTCCCTGTGTCTGTGGCTGCTCCACATGGCACACTTTGCAAACAACTAGCTGTTCTGGATTCTGGCTCTCTGGCACAGCATCTGCATGGCTGCGCTGCTTCGAGCGGCAGCATAGCTGTGCACATCAGTGTTTTTTCCCCGATATCTCATCTTCTAATGTAGCCTGATGTTTTAAGAAACTGAGCTGTGAACCGGGAAGACAGCCCCGGTTCAAATCTCACCTCTTCCATGGGCTCATTTAGTGGGCTTGCACAAGCCAGTATCAGGCTCAGCTCCCCCACCCCACATCTCCAATATGGAGATAATACTGACCCACCTTGTGACCTGTGTGTGTGTTGTATGGATGACAACAGCCTTTCCAAACCTGGTGCCCTCCAGATGAGTTGGACTATCACCCCAAGCCATCATGGCCATTGACCATGCTGGCTGGAGATAATGGGAATTGTGGTCCAACACATCTGGAGGGTGCCAGGTTGGGGAATGCTAGAGTACAACAGTATCATGGATGTAAAGTGCTTTGGGTTCTCTAAAGTGTTATCTAGATGCTAAGAGACAGTGTGGTATAGTGGTTAGAGTGTTGCAGTAGGACTCCGGAGATCCAGGTTCTAGTCTGTACTTGGCTGAGAAGCTCACTGGGTGACTTTAGGCCGGTCACTGACTCTCAGCCTAACCTACCTCACAGGGCTGTTGTGCAGATAAAATGGAGAGGACGAGGATCATTTAAGCTGGGTTGGGTACTGTGCAAGAGGGAAAAAGGCAGGATATAAATGTAATAATACAAATAATGTTTTAAAATTTCTCCCTCTCCCCCTTTTTTTGTTTGTTCAGCAGCCGCTGCAGGCACTTACCTGCCACCCCTGCAGCAGGTATTTCAAGCTCCTCGCCGGCCCGGGATAGGAACTGTTGGGAAGCCCATCAAACTCTTAGCCAACTACTTTGAAGTGGACATTCCCAAGATTGATGTCTATCATTATGAAGTCGACATCAAGCCAGACAAGTGCCCACGCAGAGTCAACAGGTAAGGCAAGTATTAGCGTTTAGCCATTTTCCCCCTCTAGCCCCTTAAGTGGGAAGAAGCCAAAGATTTCAGAGAAAATGTGTGCAGCACCCCATCCTCTCCTTCTTCCCTGCTGCTAGTTTTTGAGAGCTCCATTCCTTCTCAACATATCTGTTACAGCTTACCTAGCGGGTTTCTTGGTACTCTTCTAGTTTGCTATGAACGCACTTGGCTGCATTTGCACAGGTGGGAATTAACCCTGCAAGCTGGCATTCAGACCAGGATTGGAGTGGCTTTCCTGTAGTAGTAGCAGCAGCAGCATTTCTATACTGCCCCAGAGAAGTTAAAAATTAAACACAATATAAAAAGTTTAAAAGCCATTTACAAAAAAGCACAGACAATATACACAAACAACATATAACTAAAAACAACACTGAACTATCAGTCGTAACTAAAGACACATCCAGGACTGATTAAAACTCATAATGTGCTGTCAAATGCCTGGGAAAAGAGATAGGTCTTAACCTGGCACTGAGAAGGTAATAATGTTGGCGCCAGGCGGACCTCATCAGGGAGCTTGTTCCACAGATGGGGGGCCATCACTGAGAAGGCCCTCTCCTTCGTTGCTGTCTTCCGAGCTTCCCTTGGAGGAGGCACACAGAGGAGGGGCCTTAGATGCTGAACATAATGTATGGCTAGGTTTGTTTCGGGAAAGGCATGCCATCAGGTATTGCAGTCCCAAGCCGTACAGGGCTTTATAGGTTAAAACCAGCACCTTGAATTGAGCTCAGAAGCATATAGGCAGCCAGTGCAAGCAGGCAAGAGTCAGTCTCCTATGTTCAAACCTTCTGGTCCCTGTTAGCAATCTAGCTGCTGCATTTTGCTTGAGCTGCAGCTTCTGAACCATCTTCAAAGGCAGTCCCATGTAGAGCGCATTGCACTAATCTAACTTGGAGATTACCAGAGCATAGACGACTGAAGCCAGGCTATCCCTGTCCAGACAGGGGCATAGCTGGGCCACCAACCGAAGTTGGTAGAAGGCACTCCGTGCCACTGAGGCCACCTGAGTGTCAAGTGACAAAGATGGTTCCAGGAGGACCCCAAGCTACAGACCTGCTCCTTCAAGGGGAATGCAACTCCATCCAGAACAGGTTGAACGCCCTCCATCCAGTCAGCAGAACCACCCACCTACAACAACTCAGTTTTGTCTGGATTAAGTTTCAGTTTATTAGCCCTTATCCAGTCCATTGTCACAGACAGGCACTGATTCAGCACATCCACAGCCTCACCTGAAGAAGATGAAAAGGAGAAATAGAGCTGCGTGTCATCAGCATACTGATGACAACGCACTCCAAAACTCCGGATGCCCGCACTCAACAGTTTCATGTAGATGTTGAACAGCATGGGGGACAAAACTGACCCCTGTGGAACCGCATATTGAAGAATCCACGGGGCCAAGCAGTGTTCCCCAAGCACCAGCTTCTGGAGGTGACCCTCCAAGTAGGAGTGAAACCACTGCAATGGTTTCCCTCCCACTCCCAGCTCAGAGAGCCATCCCGGAAGGATACCATGGTCGATGGTATCAAAAGCCACTAAGAGATCAAGGAGAATCAACAGGGCTACACTCCCCCTGTCTTTCACACAACATAGGTCATCATACAGGGCGACCAAGGCTGCTTCTTTGCCAAAACTTGGCCTGAACCCCGATTGAAATGGATCCAGATAATCAGTCTCATCCAAGAGTGCCTGGAGCTGGTTGGCAACCACTCGCTCAAGGACCTTGCCCAGGAATGGAACATTTGCAGACAGCCTATAATTATTAAGGTTTTCCTGATCTAGGGAGGATTTTTTCAGGAGTGGGCTCACTACTGCCTCTTTCAGGCAGTCCGGAACCACTCCCTTTCACAAGGAGGCATTAATCACCTCCCTTGCCCAGCCAGCTGTTCCCATCCTGCTAGTTTTTATTAGCCAAGAAAGGCAAGAATGCAATATGGAAGTGGTTGCATGAACCTGTCCGAGCACCTTGTCCATGTCCTCGAGCTGTACCAACTGAAACTCATCCAAGAAAACTGGAGAAGACTGTGCTCTGGATACCTCACTAGATTCACCTGCAGTGATACTAGAGTTAAGTCCCGGTGGATTCAAGAGATTTTATCCTGGAAGTGCCTGGCCAGTGCATTACAGCAGGCCTCAGATGGTTCCATTGTGTCCTTAGGGCCAGAATCTAAACAACCCTAAAAAGCTCCGCTGGGCGGCATTGACTAGACGCTGTGAAATATTTTTTCCTTGCCATTCTCACTGCCTTTGAATATACCTGGCCATAGGCACGCACCAGAGTTTGATTGCATCCACAGGGAGTTTTTCTCCACCTGCACTCAAGCTGTCTCCTATTTTGTTTCATCACTCTCAGCTCCAGGGTATACGATGGAGCCGTATGAGCTCTACTCTGGAGAGGGCGCTCAGGAGTGATCATGTCAGCTGCCCGGGTCATTTCTGCATTCCACAGATCAACCAGGGCTTCAGCAGGAGCGTCAGCCATATCAGCTGGAACACCGTGCCCCCCCCCCCCCCGAGCCCTCTGGAAACCATCCTGATCCATTAGTCTCCAGGGCGGACCAGCTTATTAGGTTCCCTGCCAGTGCAAAGGGGAATCATAGAACAGTAGAGTTGGAAGGGGCCTACAAGGCCATCGAGTCCAACCCCCTGCTCAGTGCAGGAATTCTGCTGCTGTAATTCTAAACCTCAGCAGGCAGTGTTCTGACCATGACAAAGGGACTGGTACAAAGTCCCCCACTTTTAGATCACCATGTCCAGTTGAGAAAACCAGGTCTAGAGCATGCCCTGCTATACCTTTTGGGCCAATGACACGTTGGGACAGTCCCATGGCTGTCATGGAGACCATGAAATCCTGAGCCGCCCTCAGTGTGAATGTTGACATCCCCCAGAACCAACAGTCTGGGGGATCTCAGCAGTATACCCGAGACCACCTCTGTCAGCTCACCTAGGGAGTCTGTTGAGCAGCGGGGTGGGCGGTACACCAACAGAATCCCTAATCTGTCCTGCTGACCCAACACAAGGTGCAAACACTCCAGACCAGTGGTCACATGGACAGGGAGCCTGCAGAGGGGGATGGAATTCCTATAGACCACAGCAGCACCCCCTCCCCAGCCTTCAAGCCTTCCCTGATGCTGGACCAAGGACCCCGGTGGGCAGAGCTCGGAGTGACTGACTCCTCCCTGCTCGCCCACCCAGGTTTCGGTTATAAATGCCAGATTGGCCACCTCATCCACTATAAAGTCATGGATAAGGGGGGCCTTATTCTGTACCCTCTCTCTCTCTCCCCCCCTTCCTTCCTTCCCTCCTTCCTTCCCTCCTTCCTTCCCTCCCTCCCACCCACCCAGGCTGGGTATATTGTGTGTCTCTACCCCCCCGCCCCCCCCACTATGTACCAGTGGTTCAGGAGATAACTGGGCTTTGGGGCTCTGTCACTGGTCAGCTTACAGCAGCTGTGTGATGTTGGCGGTAGTCCCAGACTTTTAAAATAGCTGTCCTTAGACTTTGGGCAATTTACTGCTGCCTAAACTCTGTTCTTCATTTAGTTTTAAGCTTGGGAGGGTCAGGTCTGAGAGTGCTGTTGTGCTAAAAGAATGGGGATTCTCCAGCTTTGTGTGTGATCAGCAACTGAGTGTGCATCATTCTGGCTCTGCTAGTCATGAAGGGGCTAGAGTGGGAGGGTGGGAGGAAGACCTGTGCAGGTACCAAAGGCTCATTACCCCCAACTACTGGAAAACTTATTCACACTTTGGCTTCTGAGTTTTCAGCAGGCATTGTAGGGTTGGCATGCTGCTCAAATGTGGTCAAATATTCCAAGAGTGCCACTGTGTAGATGGCACCTTATCTTTAAAAAAACATAATTATGGTGTCACTAGATGACCAGCCAGGAGCAAGGGCGGCTTGCCTTCTGGTCCTGCAGCAGTCCAGGCCAGGGCAGACCCAGCAGCATGGCAAAGCTCCCCCAAGGGGCCACCTGCTATAACAACAGGCATCTCCAAAAAGGAGCACAAGCGGCCATCGGTGGCAAAAGCTGCTGGCTGCCGTGCTAGCAGGGGATGATGGGAGTTGGGAGCCCAACACATCCGGAGAGCACCAGGTTGGGGAAGGCTGCACTATAACATATTTCAATAAAATGCTTGTTCATAATGTGCAAAGCGTTACACATCCTGTGTTAATCGCTTTAGATCAGCGGCAGTCAACTTTGGGAGGGCTGGGGGTGACATTTCAGCCCCCCTTGTAGGCTGTAGGGTGCTGCTCAGACAAGCTAAATTTGGCAGTTTTAGTGCTCTGTATCTGCAGTAGACACCCAGTTGGGGGGAGGGTTTTTTTTCAATTTCGGGAGCATTAGGGGGGCACACGTGGCCCATGAACCGCATGTCACCCACCTGTGCTTTAGATCAGGCTATGCTGACCATTGTATTATTTTTATTTATATTTATTTTATTTTACCTTCTGCCTGCTGCATGTCAAGAGGCTTCAGGTTTTCCAGCTGCAGCCACTGACCTAAGAGATGGTGAATTCTTCCCTAAGGTCTTCCCTATGGCTGCTCACAGCCCAGCCCTGACCTCCTTCTAGTTTCTATTGGAACTGTAAGCTCACTAGCTAAGTCTGTTCTACTAGCTTCTTTTTCTCCCTCCCTTTCCCCTCCAATCTTTCTATTTTTGCAGGGAGGTTGTGGAATACATGGTTCAACACTTCAAACCTCAAATCTTTGGCGACCGGAAGCCAGTATATGATGGGAAAAAGAATATCTATACGGTCACCGCCCTGCCTATTGGAAATGAAAGGGTAAGAGGGCAGTGTTCTTTTGGGTGGGGCATCGTTTTAAAGCCAGATCTGTCTGAAAAGGAGTTGCGCTGGGGCTTCTTCCTAGCCCTGTCCTGACTACATGACATGGCAAGGACTGGAAATCAAAAGTTTGTTTTTTAGACGTGCAGGTCTGGCGTTAGAATCTGGACTGTTTCAGGAACATTTAATGTGAAGCAGAACAGTGTTCATTTGCCTGTTTTTATGTCTGATAAGGCTTACTAATGTGTGTGTCTGTGTGTTCTCTACTCTAAAAGAAGAGAATCTGGGATGTTATATCTGCAAAGAGAATAAACTATATTCAAAACAACAACAAAATTCCTTATAATGCAGCCTTCTCCAATATGATACCCTCCAGGTATGTTGGACTACAACTTCCATCATCCCCAGCCAGCATGGTCATTGGATAATACGAGTTGTAGTCCAACATATCTGGAGGGCACCAGGTTGAGGAAGGCTGCTTTAGTGAATCCAGAAGTCCTGATATTGAGCTGTTCCTGGGGTGATGTGGATTCTGCGTTTATCGCATAGATTTCTTGTTTTCATGGTGACAGAGATCTTTAAGCATGGCAGACGTGACTGCTTTAAGGAAAGGTAGTGATAGGGGGGTGAGTAGATTTTCTTTCACATGAACATGAACATTTCACACACGTGCACAACACCTCTTAACCTCCTTCCCTTACAGAGCATCTGAACTCTTGTGTCGTCCCGTACATTGTAAGAGAAATAATAAAACAATAATAAAATAAAAGAGCAAGTGGGATGTAGTGGTTGGAGCGTTGGACTGGGACTCTGGAGATCCGGGTTCAGGTCCCCACTCAGCCATGAAACTCACTGGGTGACTTTGGGCCAGTCACTGACTCTCCGCCTAACCTGCCTCACAGGGTGCTCGTGAGTATAAAATGGACAGAAAGAGGATCGTGTATGCTGCTTTGGGCTCCTTGGAGGAAAAGTGGCATATAAATGTAACAGACAAAATAAATTAATCAAATGTATTTTATTTTTATTTTATTTGTTATTTATTTTATTGCATTTATATCCCGCCTTTTTTCCTCTTGCAAGGAACCCAAGGCAGTTTACATTATCCTCCTCCCCATTTTATCCTCACAGCAACAACAACCCTGTGAGGTGGGTTGGGCTGAGAGTCTGTGACTGGCCCAAAGTCCCCCAGTGAGCTTCCATGGCTGAGTGGGGACTAGAACCCGGATCTCCCAGCTCTCAGTCCAACACTTTTGCCACTATACCACACTGGCTCTCTTTTATTTTATTATTGTTTTATTATTTCTCTTACAGTGGGCTCTCCCACACTGGAGGCGTTCAAGACGAGGCTGGACAGCCATCTGTCAGGGATGCTTTGACTTGGATTCCTGCATTGAGCAGGGGGTTGGACCCGATGGTCTTGAAGGCCCCTTCCAACCCTACTATTCCATGATTCTATGATTCTATGTACAGGACGACACAGAGTTCAGATGTATTTGAGTCATATACTTCCTCCAAGGACCTCAGAGAAGTGTCTGACCTCAGGACCTGGTAAGATAGGGCAGCTGCTTCAGGGAAACAACACAGTTACTAGGATTCTCAGACCACAAACATGAGCATTTAAAGAAGTGTAGACATGTATGACTCCCACAGTTTGCATGGCTCCTGCAGAGCTGCCGCCACAAGACGGGTGATTCCTGTAGCGTTCATAATCTGTGGAGCTCATTCTTCTAGATTTTCTAGGTTGTGTCCGTGCATCATGAGAGATCAAGTGAAAGCCACTTATTTGGATCTACTTAGCTCCACGTAGGAATGCTTTTTCAGAATCGACATTTAATGTGATGCCCCCTGCTTTCTTAGATGGCTGTTATAAGAAATGACCACTGGAACGGTGTTCTTGTGCGTTTTGTAAAACTGTTACTAAGGATAGGGTCGATTAGGTTACCTGATGTCCTCTTTATAAGGATCCACAAGAAAAACAATTCTCTGAGTTTAGGCGCAGGAAGTATTTTGTTATACCTAGTGAATTTGTATGCTTTCTGCTTGGTCATGAAAATTATGTCAACTTGTGTGTTTCCTGATTTGTGCGGGCGGCCTGGAAATTGGGAGCTAAATTTGTTGCTCAACTCATAGAATCATAGGGTTGGAAGGGGCCTTCAAGGCCATTGAGTCCAACCTCCTGCTCAATGCAGGAAGCCTGATTCCCAGACAGTCTCCCATCCAAGTACTAACCAGGGCTGACCCTGCTTAGCGTCTCTTTGTTATAGCTTACAGCTAAACAATAACATTACTGCTATTACTGTGTGTGTGTGTTTGTGTGTGTGTGTGTGTGTAGCTGCTTATAAGGGAGAATCAAAGCCAATGGGTTCTCCCTCTTGTGAAATGAGCTTGAATATCTCTCAGCAAAGGTGGTGTTTTGGCTGTGATGTTTCACAGAGCAATAGGAAGAGCAGAGGAGTTTGCAAATCCCCTTCTTACGAGGCAAAATGACATCTATAGCAGCTTTCAGTCAGCCTGTGGCTAAAGCTACGATTGGACCATACATAGCTTGCTAAATTCACAGGGATGGGCATTGATTGGTGTGCAAGAGGCAGGAGTAAGATCTACTTCACATGTTGGAAAATTCCTATGCAGAAGGCGCATGTGAAATAGCCCCTTTGACAAAGCCAGTGTTGGAGGGGAAGATTAGACGGGGAGGAGGCGTAGCTCCATAAAGGAGCCCATACTTGACACGTAGAAGGCTCCAGGTTCACTCCATGGCCAAGTGGAACTTGGGCAGCAGACCTAGGAAAGACCCAAGCCCTCGGAGGACTACTGTTGGTCAGAACAGACCAGCCTTTCCTAACTTGGTGCGGTCCAAATGTGTTGGGCCACAACTCCCAACATTTCCACCAACCAGCTGTGCTGGCTGAGGGATTATGGGAGTTGTGGTGCGACACATCTGGAGGGTGCTAGGTTGGGGGAGGCGGGTGTGGGGCTTTAAAGGTCCAATCCAGCACCTTCAGTTCAGAGCTTGGAAATCGTCTGGGAGCCAATGCAGCTGTTTCAAGACAGGAATAGTGTGTTCCCTCTGCCCAGTTCCAATTAGTCATCTAGGTGCCATACTTTGTACTAACTGTAGCTTCCAAACCATTGTCAAGAGCAGCCCAGTGCATGTCCAATGCATTCTAATAATCTAGTTGGGACGGGACTGGAGCATGAATTATGTGACCTGGCTATCTCTGCCTAGGACGGCCTATAGCAGTGGCACCAGTTACTTGGGCCTCCAGAAAACGTCAAATCTAATTACACACCCAGGCTACAAACCTGATCCTTCTGAGGGATATCAGTGGCCGTGATGGCTGGAGATGATAGGAGTTGTAATCCAACACACCTGGAGGGCCCCAGGTTGAGGGAGGCTGCAGGTAGAGTGTGCTAATTTACCCAGGGTAGTTGAATGCGACACCCCTTGCCTTCCATCTCAGTCCTTAATAGAATTCTGTTCTTGTTTACCTTCTCTGTTGAAGGTTGACTTTGAGGTGACGATTCCAGGGGAAGGCAAAGACAGGATCTTCAAGGTTTCTATCAAGTGGATGGCCATTGTGAGCTGGCGGATGCTCCACGAGGCCCTGGTGAGCGGGCAAATCCCTGTTCCTCTGGAATCTGTCCAGGCCCTTGACGTTGCCATGAGGCACTTGGCCTCCATGAGGTAACTTTGTTTCTCAGCTGTGGATTTTATTTATTTATCAGTTTTATTTATCAAAGCAATGAACCCGAAGGAGAGATCGACAAAGCAACTTGAAGCACATCTACTTTTTACACATGCGCTTGATATATATTTAGCGAACCTGGCCTCCTCCAAAAGAACTCTGGGAAGTGTTTTCTGAGGTGCTGAGAGAATGTGTGTATAGAGCAGGGGTGGGCAGTTTGTTGCCTACTACTCCCATCATCCCTCACCATTAGCTGTGCTGGCAAGGACTGATGGGAGTTGTAGGACAAAACATCTGAAGGCCCACAAGTTGCCCATCCCTGGTATAGAGGTCTCAAACCACTTCACATAACTTCATCTCCCATAATTTTTGGGAAGCAGTGGGAGAATTTGAAGTTCTACATCTGAATTTATACACTGCATGAAAAGTAATATGACAAAGGCCAAGAACTGGACCGCACGTGCTAGAGATGGAACTGTTAGGAGCAGATTTGAGGCTTGGGCAAAACCTGAAGTGTTTTGTGCCTCACTCTAGATTTTACACCTCAAAGTTTGTTGGCCTTCATGGGTGTCGCTTGGACTAATGTTCCTCATTTTCTCTGGTTTCTGCAGGTACACCCCGGTGGGCCGTTCCTTCTTCTCTCCCCCTGAGGGATACTATCACCCACTAGGAGGAGGTCGGGAGGTCTGGTTTGGCTTCCACCAGTCTGTCAGGCCCGCAATGTGGAAGATGATGCTCAATATTGATGGTACCTTCATGCTCACACATATCTGCCTCCGCTTTTTTATATAGAAGGTTATAGAATAAGTAGAGTGCCTGAATCAAACCAGGGAGTCTGTAGCTGGTAAAGGATTGTTGACGGTAGCTCTGAGTTCTGCAGGGCCTGTTGCCAAAAGTTAGCTGCTGTGCTAGGAGGACTGGAGCATAAGTTCAGTTTGTATTGTGGTGTTTATCTTGACAATCTTGAGCAGAAGTGTTCTGATAGCTTGGTTAAGGTCTCCCCAACCTGCCTTGCAAAGACTTTGTCCTGAAAGATGGGGTAAATATATTTAAATAAATATAAATAAACTTACCCAATCTCTCTCCAAGTGTTGCGTCACTTTTTAAAATGTATTGTTTCTAGAGTTCTTCAGAGGTAGAGTGCTTCATTTTGATCTGTAGACCAGTAGATCCAGGGTTGTGCATACCACAGTTCTGTGGGAGTGCAGAAAAGCCATAGAAAGAGTTCAGTAGAAAGAGTTGTATTAGCACTAGAATTCATCATGCTGAGAATCTCATTTTTCATTAAAAAAAAAAAAAAGGAACAAGTTTCTAGACCTTGTGTTGAGTGGGCCAGCCTGCTAAAATCTCAGAAGGGATGGCTGAATAAGATCGTCAGGGGTTAGAGGTCGGTCGGTTCCATTATCCTTCAGACTATGGGAGGGAGAATAAATTATGTATAATTAGAGCAAATCATGCAAGACAGGGTATAAATTTTAAAAAATCAAAAAATAGAAGGTATTTCACTGGGTGTGGCTGGCCATGATGGAGTGGCACAGAGGTTTAAAAAGCTGCCTCTGATAAAATAGGAACAATTTTGGCTGCTGGGTTGTAGGACTTTGGCTATAAATTACAAAGTTGTAGATATGCTATAGAAGAAGGGTTGATGTGTACCCTGCCCGCTGTTTTAGCTTGTAATCATGCTATCTAAAGGGATGCAGAATATTATTATTATTATTAGATGATGATGATTAGATGACGATTTTATTTTGTTGCTTTAATTATTATTATTACTAGTATTCATTATTATTACTACTACTTGTATACTGCTTGATATAATAAAATATCTCTGGTTTACACACATAAATATTAAAAATCACTGTTAAAATACAGATATAATGCAATATAACACTAAATAATTTTGACTTATAACAACAAAGGTAACATTAAAACAAACAATAAAAAGAAACAGTGAAATGGAAAGGATGTTGGTGCTTGGCTTTGTTGGTTTGGCTGACCTGAACTCTTTACCTGCTAATCCCATAACAGTGTCAGCAACAGCGTTCTACAAGGCCCAGCCCGTGATCGAGTTCATGTGTGAGGTGCTAGATATCCGGAACATAGATGAGCAGCCAAAGCCCCTGACTGATTCACAGAGGGTTCGCTTCACCAAGGAGATCAAAGGTAAAAAGGCATGGGGGAAGGATGGGAGCCAGCTCGGTGTAGTGGGCAGAATGTTGGACTGGGGCTTGTGTTCTAGTCCCCACTGAACCATGAAGCTCACTGGGTTACTTTGGCCCAGTCACTGGCTCTCAGCCTAAGTGTGAAATGGAGAGGAGGAGGACCATGTAATCACCTCAGGTTCCTTGCAGGAAGAAGAAAGATGGGATATAAATGTAGTAGTAGTAATAATAAAAATGGGAGGGTGGGGCACTTCAGTCCTGACATCCTAAGTCTTGCCATGCAGCCTTGAAATAAATACTTTTAAACAGATGTGTTGCAGCTGGCTTTAAAGGTTTGTACTGTTACTGTCTTAGTTTATTATCTTCTTGTATGCAGCCTGTATTACTTTATAGAGAAGCAACTAATGAGTATTAACAATTAAAAAAATTAAAACACAATTAAAAAAATAAACAACTGTAACAGATTTCAGTCACTAATTCTGATGGCAAAATGTCTGTTTCCTGGCTGTGCATTTGAGTGTTTGTGTGCATGTATACATACGGTCCATGGCAGGAAGGGGATGTAGAGGTAGGCTTGTCAGAAGAAATATTCAAAAAGTGAGGGGTATTATGAGAAATTGCAACAAGTGGGGTGGGGGGGAACCTACAAAGATCCATGTAAGAGAGGGGACGCTTCATCCTTCTCAATAAATTGGCTGTTTCTGAGTTCTTGGAATAGTGAATCTAAAACTTGTATTCATTACATGTTGTCTGTGTTTATAATTTTTGGCACAGAGGTCCTATAAACTAGAATTTGATAATTAAAATAAATGGGGTGGGGTGGCAGTGTAGGTTGGAACTGAACTAAGAAAGTGTGTCTCCTTAGTGACTTACGTGTGTCTCTCTTTTACTAGGTTTGAAAGTGGAGGTAACTCACTGTGGGCAAATGAAGAGGAAATACCGTGTGTGTAATGTTACTCGGCGGCCAGCTAGTCACCAAACGTAAGGCAGGACCTGGAGGAGGCATGGCGTGGGGTGGGGGGGACCTTGGTGCCTTGTGGCATTTATAGGGGCTATTGGGTTGCATTTAGAGGCAGTGCTGTTAACCTGATGAGGGAAGCCGTGGGAGCTCGGCATGACAGTGGGTGTGGGGTACACAATGTGCAGTTCACACATAACAACAACCCATGGGATTGTTGGGACTGAACGTGAGCAAGTGTGCTGCCACGTGCCCACTTCCACTTTGTTAAACAGCCCAGGAACAACCCATTCCTGGGTGATGTCCAAACCTGGCATTCCAGGCTGTTGAGGATTAATCAACCCAGAGTTTGAACCCATGGTTTGTTGTTGGACTCAAACTCTGGATTCAGCCACCTGAAGTACCAGCTTCAAACATCACATCTAAACAACCCAGTTCTGGGTTGTTTAGCCAAGCAGGTTGTTTAATCCATGAACTGGTGTTACGTGTGAACCGCGTCAGTTGCTTCTGTGACATAACAAATTAATACAAAAAAGGTCGGTTTGGGCAACAGGAACAAATACTAGACCAGTTAAGTCTAAAATCAGAGTTGTAATTAACGTTTTTCCCAGGAGACTGTTTCTGGGAAGCTCATATATTTATGCACATAGCTCTTCAGGCATACCGAAGTTAGTATGTTAACAGTTCTGTGCTTTGGTTTTTTTTAAAAAACTAAATAATGTAAGGGAAGTATATGTTATTGAGTTATGTCTTTAAAATATTTACAACTACTCCAGTAAATATTGTTCCCAAGTAAAGCTTTGGATTCGTTTTGAATATCACATTTAAACCACACTAAGTGTGCTTTGTCCTTCTGGGTTTTTTTCTGCCATATGAAATACTTCAGTTCAAATGCTTTTGTCTATTGGGGGAAAAAACTTTTCGGATATTTGTACATTATGTAAAAGTAACAGAGCATACATTTTCTTCTGTTTTGTTTACGAAATA